>NC_140594.1:796441323-798980489 GCF_964204655.1 Triturus cristatus
AAGATAAAGACCAAGAGCGTAATATCTCTTCAAGCGCTTACCGTGCGAAACGGGAGGAAAAAGGAAGTTACTCACGCCCTCGCTGCTCGGCACCCGTTAGGAACCTAAGGAGCCTCTCGCACCCGGGTCCAGGATGTCAGGGTCCGTGGCGAGGGGCTCGTATAAGTAGTAGTGAGGAAGTCTTGTGATGCAAATACGATGCAGGGGAAAGAGAGAGACACGAGGATTGGTCCAACCCTAGCCCCTCCTCTGGTGTGATTGGTTGAACTGACGGCTAGAGAGCCAATCGTCTTAGGCATGAGAAATCGGCAAAGCCGTACAGTGTGATGAGAATGTTTTTTAGAAAGAACTTTATTCAGCGTGGGACCTAAGTTCAGCTCGAAAAGAATGAAAAAGTTAAGGGATAACTCACAGGCAGGCCAGTATAAAAAATCAAGATACGGGAACGAAGGAATCAAGTACTCACAAATGGCGAGTGCAATGTCTAGTGGTGTAAACATAGTGAAGACCTCTACACAGGTGGGGCTCACCAAAAATAGCACAACAGGATGGGGCAGAAAAGAGGGGGCAGAACCTAGAGAGAATATCCTAGCTGCTGGGGAGTCGATAGTCTCTGGGTTAACGACACGGCAACCGTAATATTGAAATAAAACTTGATAGAGCGTAGAGAACTGCCCGACGCGCTAAAGGATGGAATGTATAAAGACAAAAACCGTAGTAGTAAGAGCATAAGCTGAGCCACAATAAGGGAACTGCTACAGGCCATTCAGATCGTTAGCAATCATAACCTCGCCATGAGCGAGTGATGAATAAGGCAGCGAGAAGACCGAAGTGCTAGAAACTACGCACCACTGACTTTGCTAAGAAACAGAAAGGGAGGCATGGACTTATAATATGGTAGTCCAAGGTATGTTATCATTCAGGCCACACAGATTTGTCCTCAAACGGTAAACCCATCTCTGTTCCTTTTCAAAAAGGATTTTTTGCATGTTTCGCCGTGCTGTGATCTCCTCAATGACGGTCCAAATTAAGTCATTGGTGGTATGGTTGGCAGACAGGAAGTGTTCACTCAATTTGGTAGTGACACGCTTACACCTAATGTTACTCCGGTGCTCGCATATTCGGAGTTTGACTTTTCTGGTGGTCATCCCTACGTATCGTAGACCACACGGGCACGTGATTAGGTAAATTACATTGGGCGTATTACAATTGGTGTGTCCTCTTTGGGTCCAGGTCTTGTCTGGTTCAAGATTCAGGGTGGTTGTATGTGAGGTCAGATGGCATATGCTACAATCAGAGCAAGGAAAATGTCCAGTGATCTTAGGTAGGCCCCAGGCCTCTGTAATAGTCCTTTGGATTGTCTCTGGTTGACCAGTAGGACGTGCATGTACCAGGCAGTTGCGCAGGCTCTGAGCTCGTTTGAAAGAGAAAAGAGGTTTCTCCCATTTGCGGTTGTTGATATTGATGATACCCCAGTGTTTGCTGATAACTTTCTTAATTTTGTTGGATAAAGTGCTATAGGTAGTAACACATGTTAGTGGTGTGGGTGTCGCCTCTTTGGCGTGATCCTCCAACAGCACTTCCCTGGGTTGATTCCTGGTGCTCTTGTAGCTTTTAGAGAGCAAGGGATGAGGATACCCTCTTGCTGCCAGTTTGGAGGTCAGATCATTGGATTTGTTTTTGAAGTCACCCAATGAGGTGCAATTCCGCCGGAGGCGGAGGAATTGCCCGTACGGCAAATTCTCCCTCAGTGTACGAGGGTGGAAGCTCATAAACTCCAAAAGATTATTCCTGGAGGTGGGTTTATAGTATGTCCTGGTGTGAAGTGCTCCTTGTTTTTTCGTGATTATGACGTCGAGGAATACTACTTCAGAGTGGTCATAAGTATGTGTGAATCTCAAATTGGGATCCAAGGTGTTAACCCATTCGAAAAAAGCAAGGAGGGCGTTAATATTGCCTTGCCAAATTAACAGCACATCATCTATATATCTTCTCCATAAGCCTATGGAGGATATACATGGGTTGGTGTCAGGGAGGATGAATTTTTGTTCAAAGTCGTACACGTACAATCCTGCCACGCTTGGAGCAAAGGTGCTCCCCATATTCGAACTTTTTCGAATACCAGGGACATCTGTATTTACAATCTACAGGCACTTCCATGGGGAGCACCTTTGCTCCAAGCGTGGCAGGATTGTACGTGTACGAGTTTGAACAAAAATTCATCCTCCCTGACACCAACCCATATATATCCTCCATAGGCTTATGGAGAAGATATATAGATGATGTGCTGTTAATTTGGCAAGGCAATATTAACGCCCTCCTTGCTTTTTTCGAATGGGTTAACACCTTGGATCCCAATTTGAGATTCACACATACTTATGACCACTCTGAAGTAGTATTCCTCGATGTCATAATCACGAAAAAACAAGGAGCACTTCACACCAGGACATACTATAAACCCACCTCCAGGAATAATCTTTTGGAGTTTACGAGCTTCCACCCTCGTACACTGAGGGAGAATTTACCGTACGGGCAATTCCTCCGCCTCCGGCGGAATTGCACCTCATTGGGTGACTTCAAAAACCAATCCAATGATCTGACCTCCAAACTGGCAGCAAGAGGGTATCCTCATCCCGTACTCTCTAAAAGCTACAAGCGTGCCAGGAATCAACCCAGGGAAGTGCTGTTGGAGGATCACGCCAAAGAGCCGACACCCACACCACTAATATGTGTTACTACCTATAGCACTTTATCCAACAAAATTAAGAAAGTTATCAGCAAACACTGGGGAATCATCAATATCAACAACCGCAAATGGGAGAAACCTCTTTTCTCTTTCAAACGAGCTCAGAGCCTGCGCAACTGCCTGGTACATACACGTCCTACTGGTCAACCAGAGACAATCCAAAGGACTATTACAGAGGCCTGGGGCCTACCTAAGATCACTGGACATTTTCCTTGCTCTGATTGTAGCATATGCCATCTGACCTCACATACAACCACCCCGAATCTTGAACCAGGCAAGACCTTGACCTAAAGAGGACACACCAATTGTAATACGCCCAATGTAATTTGCCTAATCACGTGCCCGTGTGGTCTACGATACGTAGGGATGACCACCAGAAAAGTCAAACTCCGAATATGTGAGCACCGGAGTAACATTAGGTGTAAGCGTGTCACTACCAAATTGAGTGAACACTTCCTGTCTGCCAACCATACCACCAATGACTTAATTTGGACCGTCATTGAGGAGATCACAGCAGGGCGAAACATGCAAAAAATCCTTTTTGAAAAGGAACAGAGATGGGTTTACCGTTTGAGGACAAATCTGTGTGGCCTGAATGATAACATACCTTGGACCACCATATTATAAGCCCATGCCTCCCTTTCTGTTTCTTAGCAAAGTCAGTGGTGCGTAGTTTCTAGCACTTCGGTCTTCTCGCTGCCTTATTCATCACTCGCTCATGGCGAGGTTATGATTGCTAACGATCTGAATGGCCTGTAGCAGTTCCCTTATTGTGGCTCAGCTTATGCTCTTACTACTACGGTTTTTGTCTTTATACATTCCATCCTTTAGCGCGTCGGGCAGTTCTCTACGCTCTATCAAGTTTTATTTCAATATTACGGTTGCCGTGTCGTTAACCCAGAGACTATCGACTCCCCAGCAGCTAGGATATTCTCTCTAGGTTCTGCCCCCTCTTTTCTGCCCCATCCTGTTGTGCTATTTTTGGTGAGCCCCACCTGTGTAGAGGTCTTCACTATGTTTACACCACTAGACATTGCACTCGCCATTTGTGAGTGCTTGATTCCTTCGTTCCCGTATCTTGATTTTTTATACTGGCCTGCCTGTGAGTTATCCCTTAACTTTTTCATTCTTTTCGAGCTGAACTTAGTTCCCACGCTGAATAAAGTTCTTTCTAAAAAACACTCTCATCACACTGTACGGCTTTGCCGATTTCTCATGCCTAAAACGATTGGCTCTCTAGCCGTCAGTTCAACCAATCACACCAGAGGAGGGGCTAGGGTTGGACCAATCCTCGTGTCTCTCTCTTTCCCCTGCATCGTATTCGCATCACAAGACTTCCTCACTACTACTTATACGAGCCCCTCGCCACGGACCCTGACATCCTGGACCCGGGTGCGAGAGGCTCCTTAGGTTCCTAACGGGTGCCGAGCAGCGAGGGCGTGAGTAACTTCCTTTTTCCTCCCGTTACGCACGGTAAGCGCTTGAAGAGATATTACGCTCTTGGTCTTTATCTTCATTCCCCCCCCTCTTTTCTTCCTGTAGGGTGTGCCATATTGCTCCCACCCCCCTCCCGGGATCCCTGAGGCTTCAAATGGATATGCCTCTGAGTAAGATTGGGTGTTTTATTCTTCTGGCAGTATAAGTCAATGTCTATGACTTACACAGGGGCACGCTTTGTCGCGCCCCCGCCCATATGCGATTCTAGTGTTTGACACATAGTACAACTTTCACGTGTGTCCCGATATAGGTTATTAGACACGTTATTCAGGATAAGCTCCAACCTGCTTACCTGACACTTTTATCCGAGCACTTTTAGGTGCACCGTTTTCACAATTTTTGCACCTGAGGTATATGTTACTGGCACTCCTTCAATTGAGCACCAAACTTGTCGTTTGGCTGAATCTACAGCATCTGATTACGAGCTGACCATCAACATTTACAATTCTTTCATGTTTTGTTTTTTTGTTTGTGTGTCTGTTAATCTCCAGAATAAACTCGTTCCTCTCCTCCACTATAATTCCTGGCGGATTTTTTCACTGTATATATTTTTCACACAGTAGTCCACGGTAGGGTGAACCTTAGAGCGCTCATACCGCCGGGACTCTGCACTCCCACTCTGGTCCTGACGAAAGCCTGTTAAATATACATTAGGCAGAAACATGTTGACCGCCACAGAGTGAATCCGGTCTTCTATTTTTTGACCCTCACTCTCTCTTTTTTAACATTTCCAATTAGCAATACTAATAAATTTACTTTTTGACTCAATTGGAAGTTTTTAAATTCACTGTCACCTCACACGAACCCCGCTCCGCAGTAACCTGGCGTTGTAGCACACTGGGATGGCATTCGGCCATACCCAGTGGAGCCCGATGATGAAGCATGTCTCCAACCAGGTTGGCGAGTGAGGGCCTTACACAAAACCTATACAATCTTTGTAGGTTCATCTCCCTCTCAACAACATACATGATTGTTTTGAGTCTGTAGACCCATGCTCTTTTGATCCTAAGAGGCCCTGTTTAAATTACACGGACTTTGTTGTTTTTTTAGTTCAATTCCTTGAGGGGAGTAGTCGTGTTGTGTTCCCTTCCTCTCTCGTTGTTTTTGTATATATATATATATACACACACCCACAGAAGACCTCCGAATAGGGAGCCACCGACCCTGCAGGGTGGCCTCTTCAAGACGGGCACGGAGAAGCCCGACAAATCCATACAGCATGAAGAAACACACAAGAGGCCCACTTCATGAGACAGAAAGCCTTTAATTCGAGATTACAGCACAGCGTTCCTGCAGTCCCAACTAGTTTCAGCAATTCAGCCTTGTTCACGGGCAGGAAGTCTCATTGAGTGCATCTGTGCGTGCATATTTATAACGTCTCTAGTCACATGACTGACTATAGCCTACACTTAATCACACATGACAGAGAAGCAATCAAAAAACATATAAGACTGTGCTGGACGCTATAAGTGGGAAAATCAATAGATATCTTAATACTACCCTCACACACTTGAAAGTGTCATGCTTCATCATAGGGCCGCATCATACACCCAGGTGCAGACCAACACCTTGGATGGAGCGCAGTTTTTTAGTCTATACAATGAAGAGAAGTGGTGAGGGTAAAGTATAAAAAAAAAGACAGACAGAATAAACACAAAAGTGTAACTCTGAAACAGAGGAAACAAATAGTCTCCTGGAGAAAGTGACCAAAAGAAGTGCAGAAATAGATATAAAACTGTCTAGAGGTTCACCCACAAACTTTATTCTTGTCAACCTCTGGCAGGATTAAAATAAACAAAATGGGGTAATCAGGGAAGGTAACGACCCTACAATCCCCACTGCTAAAACCAACATGTTTCTGCCAGTTTTCTATGTGCCCAACCGGATCACTCTGGCATTCATCAGGGTGTTGGTCCCTATTGAATGGTCTATACCACTACTCGGGTATTTATTTACCTTTTTGATCGGGGTATTACCCCAGCGTCACTCTATTTTGGATTTCCAAGAGGATATACATATCAACAACAAGAAAAGAGGAGAAACGGATCGTGATTTTCAATCTCGTCGTTCTTATAATTATTTGCAATTCTCATTGTATTTCCCACGCATCCAATAACGTGATAAATAATCTCCATTGCAGCCTAATCTTCTAACACACCCCTAACCCCGTGCCAGTGGACACCACAACCCGCAAAGACCACTACACCAATTGTTTAAGTGCCAAAACATTCTATATGTGTATATATATTCACAGTGCTTTAACTTTAAAAACAGCACGTATCTACCACCTTGACTCTCTCTAGATCCTCCACGAGGAAAATCATATGTTTTTAATCAGACTATCCATAGATAGCATCCAACGCCCAATGGGAACTTATGTACTCACAAGAGTTTACGAGTCCTGTTCTGAACCCGGGACTGCGGGGGAGGGTGCTCTTGTCGTCACACTCTGGATAAAAACGGAGCATCACTATCAACATAATCAAATTAGTGGAGATAGTTTATCCCTCAATTATCTTAACCACGCAGACCAGTCCCATTGCTTGGCCATAACCCGTCTAATACGCACTCACTTCACTGCTCAAGTCTCCCACAGTGAAAATACTCGGGGAACTAGGGGTGTGGC
The DNA here is from genome assembly GCF_964204655.1 of Triturus cristatus. Taxonomy (NCBI): domain Eukaryota; kingdom Metazoa; phylum Chordata; class Amphibia; order Caudata; family Salamandridae; genus Triturus; species Triturus cristatus. Next base: position 796,448,193 of record NC_140594.1, read on the forward strand.
TGGGTGGCCGATCGACTCTCAAGCCTCAAAATACTTCGTGCAAATCAGGATGTCGATAGGAACTTACTACTCCAAAGAGACACTGTCTCCTGTCTCCCCTCGTCCGTCCTCCGACGATACGGGTTCCTCGCTTCAAGCCCATATTTAAGGAGCCGGTGTTCCCGTACGCGCTAATCACTGCCCGCTCTGTCTACGAGCTACCCATAGTGCTCTCCACTTCTTAGACATAGAAATAGGCCCTCACTCTGATCTGTATATCCCAATACATCTATCATGGCGGCCATTTTTGAGTTCCTAATATCCTCTAATCCTGCCTCAGTGAATTAAAAGAAATGATCTTATGAGACTAAGGAAAGTGTGTATTTATTCTTTGCGCTTGCATTTAGAACACATTAGTGAGTAAGATGTATAGTAATTCTCACATAATGTACCAAGAGGATTGTTGCACGAAGTTGAGCAAACTACTGCCTCATCATCTGCCCCTGGATAAATACCCATTCGATATCTCTCTGTATCGGATTCATTGTTGCATGATACCATATAATTGGAACCAAGGGATTCCATCGTTTAATCCTGTAGTGTGACTGTTCAATCGTTCTACCCATCTTTGTTCTCGCATTAGAAGGAAACTCGAGATGTCACTTATGTTTGGTGGTATAAATGGTTTGTCCACCACTACCCATCTAAGGTCCTTCTCATTATGTTTGTTCTCAAGGAAGTGGGCAGTAAGTCTCGTATTAGACTTACCACAACATATAAGCCTACACTCCCCAGAGTGCATCTTTTCCATGTAGGTAAGTGTTATTAGAAAAGTTCTTGTTTTTGCTGTCAGTAAATAACACACTGCTCAGCTCCTTGATGCACTAGTTTTTAAATAAATCCAAGTGGAAGTCATTCAGCTGACTCGTAAAAGCATGATGCTGGGTGTCACAACTTCTCAATTTGCAAGCTTCTGTCCACTGAACGATTAGAAGGGGAATCATCCCCAGCCAAATCCCTTCCAGCGCTGCCGTTATTTTCACCGTAATGGCATCTCCTTGGTAGGTTTGGCACAGCGTGTGGGTCATACTCCCTTAATTAACATCCACAGAACACCTCCGAATAGAGAGCCACCGACCCTGCAGGGTGGCCTCTTCAAGACGGGCACGGAGAAGCCCGACAAATCCATACAGCATGAAGAAACACACAAGAGGCCCACTTCAGGAGTCAGAAAGCCTTTAATTCGAGATTACAGCACAGCGTTCCTGCAGTCCCAACTAGTTTCAGCAATTCAGCCTTGTTATCGGGCAGGAAGTCTCATTGAGTGCATCTGTGCGTGCATATTTATAACGTCTCTACACACATACATATATATAAATGCAGTGCCTCAATTGTGGTGTGTCTTCATATGGATTATATAGCGGTCGATGCCTGATCGCGAGGCGCCCCGCTGCGGACGTGCAGCTCCTTAGCGCTGATGTCCCAGAGCGCAATAGGAACGTCGTGATCAGTGTGGCAAGATTAATATTAGCAGGGACTCGACAGTATCCTGCATAGTTACCTACTATAGGAATTGAAGTCAAGACAGGGTGACAGCGGCATGCCACATGCACTTTACAAACTTCAAAGACCAGAATGCGGTCGGATGACATGCCCATCGGGGCGGAGTCAACAATTTTAAATGCCGCTAGTGCGGCGGTGAGAACTGTTTGTCGCTGTTGCCTGAACAAAGTTCCCAGTGAGCAAGGGCTATGAGAGCCTGAAACGCGTTTGGGGAAGATTTCAAGTAGCATGGTGCTTCTCTTCTCCCTGCTGTCTACCCAGTAAAGAAGGTGATTTTAACAACTGTGTGCGGCGCCTCTATTGTGGTGTGTCTTCATATGGAATATACAAATGCATATGCATATATATGCATATATATATGTGCATATGTGCGCATTTAGAGAGAGGTAGAGAGAGGTAGAGAGGTAGAGGTGTAGAGGTGTAGAGGTAGAGGTGTAGAGGTAGAGGTAGAGAGGTAGAGAGTAGTAAAGACAGAGGTAGAGAGAGGTAGAGAGTAGAGAGTGAGTAATAGAGAGTACAGAGTAAGTAGTAGAAAGTAGTAGAGAGTAGTAGAGAGAGTAGCAGAGAGTGAGTAGTAGAGAGTAGTAGAGTGAGTAGTAGAGAATGAGTAGTAGAGAGTGAGCAGTAAAGAGTAGTAGAGAGTGAGTAGTAGAGAGAGCAGTAGAGAGTAGTAGAGAGCGAGTAGTTGAGAGTGAGTAGTAGAGAGTGAGTAGTAGAGAGTCAGTAGTAGAGAATCAGTAGTAGAGAGAGAGTAGTAGAGAGAGAGTAGTAGAGAGAGAGTAGTAGAGAGTGAGTAGTAGAGAGTAGTAGTGTGAGTAGTAGAGAGTGAGTAGTAGAGAGAGGGTAGAAGAGAGTGAGTAGTAGAGTAGTAGAGAGTGAGTGGTAGAGAGAAGTAGAGAGTAGTAGAGTGAGTAGCAGAGAGTAGTAGAGAATGAGTATTAGAGAGAGTAGTAGAGAGTAGTAGAGTAGTAGAGAGTGAGTAGTAGAGAGTGAGTAATAGAGAGTACAGAGTGAGTAGTAGAAAGTAGTAGAGTGAGTAGTAGAGAGTGAGTAGTAGAGAGTGAGTAGTAAAGAGTAGTAGAGAGTGAGTAGTAAAGAGAGCAGTAGAGAGTAGTAGAGAGCGAGTAGTTGAGAGTGAGTAGTAGAGAGTGGTAGAGAGTGAGTAGTAAAGAGAGCAGTAGAGAGTAGCAGAGAGTGAGTAGTAGAGAGTAGTAGAGTGAGTAGTAGAGAGTGAGTAGTAGAGAGTGAGTAGTAAAGAGTAGTAGAGAGTGAGTAGTAAAGAGAGCAGTAGAGAGTAGTAGAGAGCGAGTAGTTGAGAGTGAGTAGTAGAGAGTGGTAGAGAGTGAGTAGTAAAGAGAGCAGTAGAGAGTAGTAGAGAGCGAGTAGTTGAGAGTGAGTAGTAGAGAGTGAGTAGTAGAGAGTCAGTAGTAGAGAATCAGTAGTAGAGAGTAGTAGAGAGAGAGTAGTAGAGAGAGAGTAGTAGAGAGTGAGTAGTAGAGAGTAGTAGTGTGAGTAGTAGAGAGTGAGTAGTAGAGAGAGGGTAGAAGAGAGTGAGTAGTAGAGAGAGAGAGTGGTAGAGAGAAGTAGAGAGTAGTAGAGTGAGTAGCAGAGAGTAGTAGAGAATGAGTATTAGAGAGAGTAGTAGAGAGTAGTAGAGTAGTAGAGAGTGAGTAGTAGAGAGTGAGTAGTAGAGAGAGTAGTAGAGAGTAGTTGAGTAGTAGAGAGCGAGTAGTAGAAAGTGAGTAGTAGAGAGAAGTAGATAGCGAGTAGTAGAGAGTGAGTAGTGGAGAGTGAGCAGTAGAGAGTAGTAGAGAGCGAGTAGTAGAGGTTTGAGTAGTAGAGAGTGAATAGTAGAGAGTGAATAGTAGAGAGTGAGTAGTAGAGAGTAGTAGAGTGAGTAGTAGAGAGTGAGTAATAGTGAGAGAGTAATAGAGAGTAGTAGAGTTGTAGAGAGTGAGTGGAAGAGAGTAGTAGAGAGTAGTAGAGTGAGTAGTAGTAAGTAGTAGAGAGTGAGTAGTAGACAGTATTAGTAAAGAGTAGTAGAGAGTGAGTAGTAGAGTAGTAGAGAGTGAGTGGTAGAGAGTGGTAGAGAGTAGTAGAGTGAGTAGCAGTGAGTAGTAGAGAGTGAGTAGTAGAGAGTAGTAGTAAAGAGTAGTAGAGAGTAGTAGAGAGTGAGAAGTAGAGAGTGAGTAGTAGAGATTAGTAGCGAATGAGTAGTAGTGAGTAGTAGAGAGTGAGTAGTAGTGAGAGAGTAGTAGAGAGTGAGTAGTAGAGAGTAGTAGAGTGAGTAGTAGAGAGTGAGTAGGAGAGAGTGAGTAGTAGAGAGTGAGTTGTAAAGAGTAGTAGAGAGTAGTAGAGAGTGAGTAGTAGAGATTGATTAGTAAAGAGTAGTAGAGAGTGAGTAGTAGTGAGTAGTAGAGAGAGAGTAGTAGAGAGTAGTAGAGAGTGAGTATAGAGCGTGAATAGTAGAGAGTAGTAGAGAGTGAGTAGTAGAGAGTGAGTTGTAGAGAGTAGTAGAGTAGTAGAGAGTGAGTAGTATAGAGAGATTAGTAGAGAGTAATAGAGAGTGAGTAGTAGAGTAGTAGAGAGTAGTCAGTCAGTGTCTGTCAGTGTCAGTCAGTGTCAGTCAGTGAGTGTCAGTCAGTGTTAGTGTCAGTCAGTCAATGTCAGTGTCAGTCAGTCTGTGTCAGTCAGTCAGTCAGTGTCAGTCAATCAGTGTCAGTCAATCAGTGTCAGTCAGTGTCAGTCAATCAGTGTCAGTCAGTGTCAGTCAGTCAGTGTCAGTCAATAAGTGTCAGTCACTGTCAGTCAGTCAGTGTCAGTCAATCAGTGACAGTCAGTGTCAGTGTCAGTCAGTGTCAGTGTCAGTCAATCAGTGTCAGTCAGTGTCAATGAGTCAGTGTCAGTGTCAGTCAGTCAGTGTCAGCTAGAGCAGCTCTGCTGACCTGGTTCTCTGGCTCTAAAGCAGCTCTGATGACCTGGTTCTCTGGCTCTGTGTATGTGTATAAGTGCATTTGATAGTGTTCTATTAATTAGTGACTGCATGTATAAATGATTCTGTTGTTGAATGGGTAGTTGTGTGTGTAGACTTAGGAATCAGTGAGTGGGTTGTAGTAACTGGTGTTGTTGTGTCAATGGTTTCAAATATGGTACTCTGTATTTTACAGTGAGTGATGAAAGGTAATGCTAGTGTATGATGAGGTGTATCAGATTGCCACGTGGATGATGTCATCAGTGATGTCATTTGAGATGTCATCAGTGATGTCATCAGTGATGTCACTGACCATGTTATGAATGATGCAATATGTGACATCATCAGCAGTGCATTGTGGGCGCGCGAGTTATAGTTAGCAGAACTAACTATAACGGAGGAATTTCTATGGTTTTGTAAGAGTGAAATGGCCAGCTAACTATAACACCCCTGAAACCTATGGTTTTTTCTGTGAATTTCCAAGGTTTGTTAAATCCTAATTTCTAACTATAACGTCTCTGAAACCTATGGTTTTTTTCAGTGAATTTCAAAGGTTTTTAAATGTAAATTTTTAAGTGTGATAGTAGTTATACCTATTTTTTTGTACTGATCTTCTACAGTTTTTTAACTGTTCATTTATAAATATTTTATTCATTAAATAACATTATATATTGTTCTGAAAATTGCAAAAAAATGAAAAGAAATTCAAACTGAAATATATATTAATTTTTTTGTTTTCATTTTTTATTTTAATATATTTATATTATTTTCTTTAAAAAAATGTTTTTTCTCATAAAATTTTGGAGTTGCGCAGTCAAAGCGTACACATCACGGTGGGTGTGCGGATTCTGACCGCTATTTTAGAAAAGTCATGAAGCATCTGCGTACGGTGTGAAACGGCTGCGTGTTTTTCAGTTACATCATATACATTTAATATTACGTGATGTGCGCAATTGGTATGCAACAAGTCTGCGACTCCTGCTCCAGCGCATTTGCGACACATGCGTATTACGGTACTAGATGCTTGCGTGGTGGCGGGTCCCGTGTGATGTCATATACGTGCTGGGGCGCGCTGGGTGCGCAACTCCCGCAAAAAAATGTTATGTTCCAAAATGATATGTATGTGTCTTTAATATACATATTAGGGCAAGAGATTATCTAAGATAGTCATAAAAATAACATATTTGTACTTATAATAAAATTATATTATATTTAAATATATTTTCGCAAAGTCGGCTGCGTGCATCGTGAGCACAGAGAACCAGGTCAGCAGAGGTGCTTTAGAGCCAGAGAAACCAGGTCAACAGAGCTGCTGTAGAGCCAGAGAACCAGGTCAGCAGAGCTGCTCTAGAGCCTAAGAAGCAGGTCAGCAGAGCTGCGCTAGAACCAGAGACCCAGGTTAGCAAAGCTGCTCTAGAGCCAGAGACCCAGGTCAGCAGGGCTGCTCTAGAGGCTGAGAACCAGGTCAGCAGAGCTGCTATAGAGCCAGAGAAACCAGGTCAGCAGAGCTGCTTTAGAGGGAGAGAACTAGGTCAGGAGAACTGCTTTAGAGCCAGAGAACCAGGTCAGCAGAGCTGCTCTAGAGCCATAGAACCAGGTCAGCAGAGCTACTCTAGAGGCAGAGAACCAGGTCAGCAGAGCTCTTTAGAGGGAGAGAACCAGGTCAGTAGAGCTGCTTCAGAGCCAGAGAACCAGGTCAGCAGAGCTACTCTAGAACCAGAGACCCAGGTTAGCAAAGCTGCTCTAGAGCCAGAGACCCAGGTCAGCAGGGCTGCTCTAGAGGCCGAGAACCAGGTCAGCAGAGCTGCTGTAGAGCCAGAGAAACCAGGTCAGCAGAGCTGCTTTAGAGGGAGAGAACCAGGTCAGTAGAGCTGCTTTATAGCCAGAGAACCAGGTCAGCAGAGCTACTCTAGAGCCAGAGAACCAGGAAGCAAAGCTGCTTTAGAACCATAGAACCAGGTCAGCAGAGCTGCTTTAGAGCCAGAGAACCAGGTCAGCAGAGCTGCTCTAGAGCCTAAGAACCAGGTCAGCAGAGCTGCTCTAGAACCAGAAACCCAGGTCAGCAAAGCTGCTCTAGAGCCAGAGACCCAGGTCAGCAGGGCTGCTCTAGAGGCCGAGAACCAGGTCAGCAGAGCTGCTATAGAGCCAGAGAAACCAGGTCAGCAGAGCTGCTCTAGAGCCATAGAACCAGGTCAGCAGAGCTACTCTAGAGGCAGAGAACCAGGTCAGCAGAGCTCTTTAGAGGGAGAGAACCAGGTCAGTAGAGCTGCTTTAGAGCCAGAGAACCATGTCAGCAGAGCTACTCTAGAGCCAGAGAACCAGGAAGCAAAGCTGCTTTAGAACCATAGAACCAGGTCAGCAGAGCTGCTTTAGAGCCAGAGAACCAGGTCAGCAGAGCTGCTCTAGAGCCCAAGAACCAGGTCAGCAGAGCTGCTCTAGAACCAGAAACCCAGGTCAGCAAGGCTGCTCTAGAGGCCGAGACCCATGTCAGCAGAGCTGCTGCAGAGCCACAGAAAACAGTTCAGCAGAGCTGCTTTAGAGAGAGAGAACCAGGTCAGCAGAACTGCTTTAGAGCCAGAGAACCACGTCAGCAGAGCTGCTGTAGAGCCAGAGAACCAGGTCAGCAGAGCTGCTTTACAGCCATAGAACCAGGTCTGCAGAGCTGCTCCAGGGGCAGAGAACAAGGTCAACAGTGCTCTTTAGATGGAGAGAACCAGGTCAGGAGAGCAGCTTTAGAGCCAGAGGAGCAGGTCAGCAGAGCTGCTCTAGAGCCAGAGAACCAGGAAGCAGAGCTGCTGTAGAGCCATAGAACCAGGTCAGCAGAGCTGCTTTAGAGCCAGAGAACCAGGACAGCAGAGCTGCTCTAGATGCAGAGAATCAGGTCAGCAGAGCTGCTCTAGAGCCAGAGAACCAGGCCAGCAGAGCTGCTCTAGATGCAGAGAACCAGGTCAGGAGAGCTGATGTAGAGGGAGAGAACCAGGTCATCAGACCTGCTCTAGAGCCAGAGAACCAGGTCAGCAGAGCTGATTTAGAGGGAAAGAACCAGGTCAACAGAGCTGCTTTAGAACCAGAGAACCAGGTCAGCAGAGCTGCTCTAGAGCCAGAGAACCAGGTCAGCAGAGCTGCTTTAGAGCCAGACACCCAGGTCAGCAGAGCTGCTCTAGAGGCCGAGAACCAGGTCAGCAGAGTTACTGTAGAGCTAGAGAAACCAGGCCAGCAGAGCTGCTTTCGAGCCAGAGAACCAGGTCAGGAGAGCTGCTTTCGAGCCAGAGAACCAGGTTAGCAGAGCTGCTCTAGAGCCAGAGAACCAAGTCAGCAGAGCTGCTTTAGAGCCTATGAACCAGGTCAGCAGAGCTGCTTTAAAGCCAGAGAACCAGGTCAGCAGAGCTGCTCTAGAGCCTATGAACCAGGTCAGGAGAGCTGCTCTAGAGCCAGAGAACCAGGTCAGCAGAGCCGCTGTAGAGCCAGAGAAACCAGGTCAGTAGAGCTTCTTTAGAGGAAGAGAACCAGGCCAGGAGAGCTGCTCCAGAGGGAGAGAACCAGGTCATCAGACCTGCTCTAGAGCCAGAGAACCATGTCAGGAGAACTGCTTTAGAGTCATAGAACCGGGTAATCAGAGCTGCTTTAGAACCAGAGCACCAGGTCAGCAGAGCTGCTCCGTAGCCTAAGAACTAAGCCAGCAGAGCTGCTCTAGAGCCAGAGAACCAGGTGAGCAGACCTGCTGTAGAGCCAGAGAAACCAAGTCAGCAGAGCTGCTTTAGAGGGAGAGAACAAGATCAGCAGCGCTGCTTTAGAGCCAGAGAACCAGGTCAGCAGAGCTGCTCTTGCTGACACTGACTGACTGACACTGACAGATTGACACTGACTGACGCTGACACTGACTGACACTGCCAGACTGACACTGACTGACTGACAATGACTGACACTGATTGACTGACACTGACTGGCTGACACTGACTGTCTGACTGACTGACACTGACCGACACTGATTGACTGACACTGACTGACTGACACTGACTGACACTGATTGATTGACACTGACTGACTGACTGACACTGACTGACTGAAACTGAAACTGACTGACTGACACTGACACTGACTGACACTGACTGACTGTCCCTGACTGACACTGACTGACTACTCTCTACTACTCTACTACTCACTCTCTACTACTCTCTCTACTACTCACTCTCTACTACTCATTCTCTACTACTTTCTACTAATCTACGACTCTCTACTACTCACTCTCTATTACTCTCTACTACTCTCTACTACTCACTCTCTACTACTCACTCTCTACTACTCTCTACTACTCACTCTCTACTACTCACTCTCTACTGCTCTCTACTACTCTCTCTCTACCACTCACTCTCTACTACTCACTCGCTACAACTCTCTACTACTCACTCTCTACTACTCTACTACGCACTACTGCTCTCTACTATTACTCTCTACTACTCACTCTCTAATACTCACTCTCCAATATTCTCTACTACTCACTCTACTACTCTCTACTACTCTCTACCACTCACTCTCTACTACTCTACTACTCACTCTCTACTACTCTCTACTACTCTCTCTCTACTACTCACTTTCTACTATTCTCTCTCTCCCACTCACTCTCTACTATTCACTCGCTACTACTCTCTGCTACTCACTCTCTACTACTCACTACTACTCTCTTACATTACTCTCTACTACTCAGTCTCTACTACTCACTCTCCAGTACTCTCTACTACTCACTCTACTACTCTCTACTACTCTCTACCACTCACTCTCTACTACTCTACTACTCACTCTCTACTACTCTCTACTACTCTCTCTCTACTACTCACTTTCTACTACTCACTCTACAACTCGCTCTCTACTACTCTCTACTACTCTCTCTACTACTCACTGTCTACTACTCACTCTACTACTGTCTACTACTCACTCTCTACTACTCACTCTCTACTATTCACTCTCTACTACTCACTCTCTACTACTCACTCTCTACTACTCTCTACTACTCACTCTCTACTACTCTCTACTACTCACTCTCTACTACTCACTCTCTACTACTCTACTACTCTCTCTACTACTCAATCTCTACTACTCTCTACAGCTCACTCTACTACTTTCTATTACTCACTCTACTACTCTCTATCACTCTTTATCACTCACTCTCTACTACTCTACTACTCACTCTCTACTACTCACTCTACTACTCACTCTCTACTACCCTCTCTCTACTACTCTCTACTAAACACTCTCTACTACTCACTCTCTACTACTCGCTCTCTACTATTCTTTACTACTCACTCTATTAATTACTCTCTACTACTCTACTAATCTCTACTACTCTCTCTACTATTCACTCTCTACTACTCTCTACTACTCACTCTACTACTCTCTAATGATCACTCTACTACTCACTCTCTACTATGCTCTACCACTCACTCTCTGCTACTCCACCACTCTCTACTACTCACTCTCTACTACTCACTATCTACTACTCTCTACTACTCACTCTCTACTACTCACTCTCTCCTACTCTCTACTACTCACTCTCTGCTACTCACTCTCTGCTACTCTCTACTACTCACTCTCTACTACTCTACTACTACTCACTCTCTAGTACTTTCTACTACTCACTCTCTACTACTCTCTACTACTCACTCTCATCTACTCCACTACTCTCTACCACTCACTCTCTACTACTCACTCTCTACTACTCTACTACTCTCTACCACTCACTCTCTACTGCTCACGCTCTACTACTCACTCTCTACTACTCTCTCCACTACTACTTTCTACTAATCTCTACTACTCCCTCTCTACTACTCACTCTACTACTCACTCTCTGCTACTCTCTCTCTACTACTCTCTACTACTCACTCTCTACTGCTCTCTCTCTACTACTCACTCTCTACTACTCTCTACTACTATCTCTCTGCTACTCACTCTCTACTACTCACTCTATCCTACTCTCTGCCACACACTCTCTACTACTCACTCTCTACTACTCTCTATTACTATCTACTACTCACTCTACTACTCACTCTCTACTACTCTCTACTACTCACTCTCTACTACTCACTCTCTACTACTCTCTACTACTCACTCTCTACTCTCTATTACTCACTCTCCACTCTCTACCTCTCTACCTCACTCTACCTCTCTCTCTACTACTCTCTACCTCTCTACCTCTACCTCTCAACCTCTACCTCTCTACCTCTACACCTCTACCTCTACACCTCTACCTCTCTACCTCTCTCTATCCACACACATATGCACATATATATATGCATATATATGCATATGCATTTATATATATGTATGTGTATATATATATATTCACTGAAAAAACCATAGGCTTCAGGGGTGTTATAGTTAGCTGGACTTTTCATTTGTACAAAACCATTGAAATTCCCCCGTTATAGTTAGTTCAGCTAACTATAACTCGCGCGCCCGCAATGCACTGCTGATGACGTCACATATTACATCACTCATGACATGGTCAGTGACATCACTCATGACATCACTGATGACATCTCAAATGACATCACTGATGACATCACTGATGACATCATCCAGTGAATGTGTGTTTTTCTGATAATAAATATGTTTTATATATGTATATCTCAAGGTCGATGGAAGAATAAATGGGTATATAAGTGTCTAAATGGATGATTTGTTTTGGAAAAATTGATTGTGTAACTGACTGATTAAGTGTATCATAGTGAATACATGGCTTAGTGAGTAATGTTTAAATATGTAAATATCTGTATCAGTCTCTCACTTTGTGTATAAGTGGCTGCATGGGTTTGTGAGTAGCTACATGGGTGTCTATATAGGTTATTAGATGGTTTTTTGAGTATAGAGTCTGAGTGTCTGCATGGTTTGGTGGGGGGTATTACGTAGTGCATAGGTGCATGAATGAGTGACTCACTGTTTGTATGTGTTGAAGACAGCATGTGTGCAGGACTGTATGGGTGGATGAGTGTGTGTATGGGTGTGTTAGTGAGGGAATGACTGTCTCAATAGTGTCTTTATGAGTAACTACATATGTTTTAAACTAGTATATGTGACTATTGGTGTATATAAGTGAGTATATGTGAGAGTGAGAGATTGAAAGAGTTCCTGTATGAATAAGTATGTGTTTCTATAAGTGATTGTTTGAAAGACTAAGTATGTGTAAGTTTCCGTAGAAGTAAGTGTGGTGGTGTGTGTATAACTGTATATGCAAGTAAATGTATGTTTGATGCTTTATTAGCATGTGTGACTATGTGTGTGAGTAACTCTATGGATGAGTGGCATTGTGTAACAGTATGTACAGGTGTATGAGTACATATGATTAGTGAATACATGTATGAGTGACTGTATAGGACTGTTGGTGAATGAGTGGATGTGCATGTGGATCTTAGAATTACTGAAGAGGTTGTTGTAACTGGTATTGGTATGTCCATTGTTTTGAAAATTTTAGTCTCTATTTTTGAATGTGTGTATCAAAGGTTATATTAGGGTGAGAGGAGGTCTGCCACTGTATCACAAGGATGATGTCATCAGTGATGTCATCAGTGATGTCATTTGAGATGTCATCAGTGATGTCATGAGTGATGTCACTGACCATGTCATGAGTGATGTAATATGTGACGTCATCAGCAGTGCATTGCGGGCGCGCGAGTTATAGTTAGCTGAACTAACTATAACGGGGGAATTTCAATGGTTTTGTACAAATGAAAGTCCAGCTAACTATAACACTCCTGAAACCTATGGTTTTTTCAGTGAATTTCTGAGGTTTTTTAAATGCTAATTCCTAACTATAACGTGCCTGAAACCTATGGTTTTGTCAGTCAATTTCAAAGGTTTTTTAAATGCTGATTTCTAACTATGCCTACAGAGATAGGACATGTGAAGAAAGAAGAAAAAATGCACAGAAAGAAAAAAAAGAAGTGCAGAAAGCAGCAACAGAAGTCCTCAAAGACGAAGAAAAGTGCAGGAAGAAGGATAACGTGCAGAAAGAACAAAAAGAAGAGCAGAAAGAAGCCTTGTTGAAAATCATCCTGTACCCTCAACTTTTTCAGACGGATACTGGTGGTAACTGAGTCTGACTAACCAGTACTAGAGCCAGTGCTATGTTAAAAGACACTTAGAATACAGTGAAAACACCTACATACGCTAGGCAACATTATGCGTTGGGGTCCCCCTGTGATTAGCATGACCTCCTCTGTAAGCCCCTAGTATATAATAGGGCAGGGGTATTAAAACTACCTCTTAAAACAGGCCACAGGGCGTTTTTGCACACGTTAACTCAGGCCCGTCCCCTCCCTTCACCACTGTGTAAACACGCCCTGTGTCCGTTTTTACTTGGGAGATTAAGTTCATTTGAATCATGAGGGTCCCTAGGGTCCAACTAGCCCACTAGGTACCTTCAGTAAGTGCCACAGAGCTGCGTTGCAGAGAGGTGTAAAAAGTGGCACTGCCTGGACCACCTCTCTGCAATGCAGCTCAGTGGCGCTTACTGGAAGCACTTGGTGGGCTAGTTAGCCCCCAGGGGCCCTCAGTATTGAAGGGAAATTATATCCCCAATTTAAAACGTGCCATAGTGCGTGTTTGCACACGTCACCTCAGGCCCCGTCCCCTCCCTTCACCACTGTGTAAACGCGCCCTGTGGCTGTTCTAAGTTGAGAGATTAAGTCCCCTTGAATCCTAAGGGTCCCTAGGGTCAAACTAGACCACTAGGTACCTCCAGTAAGCGCCACAGAGCTGCGTTGCAGAGAGGTGTAAAAAGGGGCTTGGCCTCAGAACACCTGTCTGCAGCACAGCTCCCTGGCGCATACTGGAGATGCCTGTTGGGCTAGTTGGCCCTCAGGGACCCTCAGTATTGAAGAGGAATTAATTCCCCAACTTACAACTCGCCAGGGGGTGCTGCAAGGAGGGGGGTGGCCTCCGGCACGATGCCAGTCTTTTATTTATTTTAATTTTTTAAGAAGGGGGGCTGTGTGGTTCCCCTTCTTATTCTAATTTATTGGCCCTGATGACCCCATCCCCCAGGGCCTGTCTCCTAATTATATTTTTTTGACCCCAATCCCCAGGGCCGGCCACTGTTTTTTATTATTTTAAAAAAATATAAATTTATAGATACACCTAGGACATGCTGGACAAACCGTACGTACCTATCACCATGACGATTTGCGTGATATTCATTAAAAGGCGACTATGCATACAATGAATCCACGTGGAATGTATTTACACTACTAGTGAAGCTCTGACATGTCTGATGCCCTACCGTGCCTAATCCCGGTAGACACCCTTGTCGTTTATTTATACAAACATGGGTAGCTATTGACGGGCACATTTAATACACATGCACACCAAGCCATTCAAAGGGGATTCGACAAAATTCGACCAAAACTATGCAAGAAACCCCCCTCACGGTTAATAAAACACACATCCACTGCCGGATGTGTAATACTTTTTATTTTACTCTCTGGAAAGGGGACGAACATCACTTGAGAGTCACAGCGCGCTCCTGGCAGAGCCCAATGCTGTGTTACACCCACCATTGCCTGCTGAGTGCCATACTCCTCTGTGTTGTATTCCACCAGCTAGTGCATATGCTATGACACTCTCTTGCCCATGTGCACTGTAACACCACCCCGTGAATATGTCATGCCAGACTTGTCTTCGCACGGGTTATATTGCCCCATCTAACGTGCCTTCCTCGATGCCTATGTTATAACGCACAGTGCTATGCCATACATATTACAATCTGGGATCCATATCTTTGTCACAGTGCATATGCAACGTTACACTCCCCAGCACATATTTTATATTACAACTTTAGAGACTAGTTAGGTTACACAACACTGCCCTGTGCATATTACACTCCAAGGCGCATATCGCATAGCATGCGCTAGTGCCTGTGCTATCTCGCGCTCTCCAATGAATCTGTCATTGCACACAATGTATTGCATATTATATTTCACGCCCGGTTCATCTTATATCACACTTTTTGGTGCATAGTTTATACCATACACTATATCTAGTTTTTATTTTCAATCGTGCTCTCAGGACTATGTTCTATATAACACTGTGTTCACCTACCCTTTTCACGGGCATTATATTTTGCGATAGGGGGTGGAGTGTCAGGGGGTGTTTCTGCCAAGTGAGCCCGGAGTCACAGTCACAAATGTCCTCTTCTTCCTGAATAAAAGTGAGATTATGCTGCATACTTGTTCATATTTTAAGTAGTTCGCACAGACACACGTTTTAAAATCAATAAAGCTCCTAATACCCGCCTTCTCTGAACAGTTAGCTTGCTGCCCCATCCCTCTCCTCCCTATCCTCTGTTGTGTGAATCCATGGACTAGCCTCCTCCCTCCTGCCATGCATGGTCTGATGTGCTGCCACTGCCCTCAATTTAGTATGATGTACCAGTCCACTCCTCCTGCCCTCCTTTGCCCAATTCTATGCCCCATCATTGACCTCCTGCTTATACTCTGTGCTTATCTTGCTGCCCCTATTCTCCTTCCCCCTGCCCTCCGATGTCTTTGTGCATGCCCCTGCTCCATCCTTTTTGCCCACCATGTTCCATGGACCTGCCACTCCTATCTACTCTGAGTGTTCTGTTGAGCTGCCACTCCCCTCCCACCTGCCTAGCATTGTCAGATGACTGTAACCTGTCCCTGCCACCTCCACCCTGCCTGTCCACAAGCCATGCCCCTATCCTCTTCCTCCTGTCCTACATGGTCCATTGTACTGCCACACCCTTCTGCCCTCCCTGGTCTGTTGTGCTGCAACTGCTCCTCCTGCCTGCCCCGTGCGGTCTGTTGTGAGGCCCCTTCCCCTGAACTTTCTTGTCTGTGCACAGGTCCTGACCCTCCCTTCTATCCTCCATCGTCCTTTGTGCATGCCCCTGCACCCTCCTTCTTGCCCATCATAGCCATTGTGCTGCCACTAACCCTCCCACTTGCCATGCATGGTCTTCTGTGCTGCCATGGCCCCTCCCACCTTCCCTGTGTGGTCAGTTAGCTGCCCCTGACCCCCTCCCACCTTCCCTCCATGGTCTGTGTGTATTCCATCACAGTCTCACTGTTGCTCTTCATGGTGTGTCTTGCTTTTAGTGCCCATCCTGCCTGACCTCCATGGCTATCTTGCTGCTCCTGCCCTGCCCCCTTGCCCCCAGCCCTCTGTTTACATGTGCAGACCCCTACTCCCTCCCTCCTGGCTTGTCTCTTTCCATTGTAATGCCCCTGATCCGTCCCTCCTGCCCTTTATGGTCTGTTATCCTGCAGCTTTCTCTCCTGTCTGTCCATTATGGTCAGCTAGCTACCATTGCCTCTTGCCCCTCTGTTCTCTGTTGTCCATGTGCATGGTCCTGTCCCCTCCCTCTTGCTTTCTATGGATTGTTGTGCTGCACTCCCGTCCCGCATGCCCTGTGTGGTGTATTGTGCTGCTGCAAACCCTGATGCCTGCCCTGCAGGGTCAGTTTGGTGCACCTCTCCATGTCCCTCCTGTCCTCTGTTATCCAAGTCCATGTCCCTACCCCATTTCCTTCCATGATCCAATGTACCATACTTGCGAACATTTTGAACTTGGTAAGAGGGAGATTTTGAAAAAAAACTGGGGTATTGATTTTCCCCTTTGAGTTACATTGAAAAAGAGGAGATTGTAGACAGGAGACAGATCAAATAAAGCCCATTTGAGCTTAAAAACATTGGACGTTTCCTGGCTGAATTGGGTCTGTTGGCATGTATGGTTGTACTACCATTGCCTCTTCCTTCTGCCCACAATGGTCTATTACATTGCCACAGCCTCTCTTGCAAGTCCTGTATGGTTGGTTTGCTGCCCCTGCCCCTCTTTCCACTGCCCTCCATAGTCTGCTGTGCTGCCACAGCCCTTCCTGCCTGCTCAGTGTGGTTAAATTGTTGCCTTTGCACCCTCCTACCTGCGTTCAATTTTCAGAGTCCGTGCCCCTGGCCTCTGCCTCTCAACAGTATCCTAATGAACAACTAGATTGCTAACATTCTATATTTATTACAAAAGTGTGGAACGCCTGACGTCATCTTGATGTAATCAAAACTGTAATACCTAGAGCATTTCCTTTAGAAATTACATATATGAGAGCGTCTTATTGGCATCAAAATTATGGTTAGTGCTCTAAAAGACTAAAATAAGGACATATTTTCTGAGTTTTCAAATAGCGACAAAGCACTTTTAAATTATTTGTTATCTTTATGTTTTTTTATCCAGTTGACCACTTGATTAAATGTTGCACTTAGGGGAGAGGATGTGGTGTTACTTCCAGAAATGCAGACTTTGCAACTGGAGAATCAGGTT
Organism: Triturus cristatus; assembly: GCF_964204655.1. Classification (NCBI taxonomy): domain Eukaryota; kingdom Metazoa; phylum Chordata; class Amphibia; order Caudata; family Salamandridae; genus Triturus; species Triturus cristatus. The sequence continues at coordinate 796,465,030 of NC_140594.1, forward strand.
GGAGTTTCTGCTTCAGCTCGACATTCTGTGATTCTGGTCAAATCACTTAGTCTCCCCATATCTACAACCAGAATGAATTTGTTCTTGTGTGATGTAACCAATGCTCATGTAAAGCACTCCAATACCTGACAAGTCTGCACTATATAACACTGCAAAAACACAAAATAATAAGTGTTTTGCACACTTCTGTCATTGGGCTATATTTGGGCTACATTTGGGTGATTTTGTGCTACATTTGGGCTCTTTTGTCTCCGGTGGCCATCTTGGGAGATTTATTTGTTATGAAGTTTCCTAATTTCCTCATGTACTGCAGTCTCCTCAGTAGGAAATGCTTTCAGATTTTTACTTTGATTCCATTATGAAGGTATTCAGATATGTCACACATTTGCCATAAATTCTGAATGTTAGCACTCTAGTTGCTCATTAGATCACTGTAGTAAAACTACTGTTCACCATGGAAGTCTGCTCCTGGTATTAAAAGTGCATGTTTCAGTCTGCATGTCAGAATTTTTTAATGAAATAGAAGAGGATTTGAGAAGTCACTCAAAATGTGCCCTCATTTTCTTTCTTCAGCATTAATCATAATTTCTATGGCAAAATGAACCCCCTCATTGTGTTCCTTTTTAAATTAAATGTTTTAAGTGTTACCAGTTAATTCCAATCAAGATGGCTTCAGGTGTGCCATACTTTTGTCATAATGAAGACAGTAAGCGCTCTAGTTGTTTTTAAGAACACTCTGGGACATTCTGTCATTGGGCTATACTTGGGCTACATCTGAGTGATATTTGGGCTACATTTGGGCTCTTTTGTCTCTGGTGGCCATCTTGGGAGACTTATTTGTTATGAAGTTTCCTAATTTCCTCATTTACTGCAGTCTCCTCAGTAGGAAATACTTTCAGTTTTTTACTTTGATTCCATCAAGAAGGCATTCAGATGTGTCACACATTTGCCATAAATTCAGAATGTTAGCACTCTTTTTGCTCATTAGATCACTGTAGTAAAGCTACTGCTCACCAGGGAAAACTGCTACTGGTATTGAAAGTGCATGTTTCAGTCTGCATGTCAGAATTTTTTTATGAAATAGAAGAGGATTTGTGAAGTCACTCAAAATGTGCCCTAATTTTTCTTTCTGCAGCACTAATCATACTTTTTATGGAGAAATGAACCCCCTCATTTTGTTCCTTTTTAAATTAGATGTTGTAAGAGTTACCACTTTAATCCAAGCAAGATGGCTTCAGGTGTGCCATACGTTTATCATAAGTAGGACTGTTAGCGCTCTAGTTGTTCTTTGGAACTCTCTGGGAAGCTGCAGTAGAACACAAAGGAATCAACTTACAGTCTCTGCCCTTGTTGAATGTACATGTTTTACTGAGAATGTCAGACTTCATTCTCACATGACTGAGAATGATAATGTGAATTTACAGAAAATAAGCTCTCAGTTTAGCTTATAGATCACCTTCCAAACCTATGTGGGAAAAGCATGAGAAAATATTTTTCTCTCAATCATGATATCCCAGCAGAAGGCTTTTTCACATGGTGAAATCACCTTAGAACATACCACAATTCCTAAAATGAGTATGGTCCCATCAACAAATGATTTATAATGTAACTAAAGTCTTAAAACCTTCTATTAACTGCAATGCTTTTTAATGAGGTGCTATCATGTATATTGGTCCCAAGATGGCTGCCAACACTTCTTGGATGAAGTGCTGACAGCCAATCAGATCTCAGGATGAGATGTGTGGTTAGGCTCCGCCCACATATATATATGATTTTACTTTTGATTTTCTCAGGAACTACTGAACAGATTGACACCAGACCTGCAAAAGGCACTTCCCTGACCTGAGGACTACCTCAGGTAATTTTGTTCAACCGTTCGGGCTGTACCTTCGACTAAAGGTCCTATGGAAAAATGCATGGGGAAAACGCGTTTTGGGACCCCCCTTTTTTCTCGGCCCCCGCTTGACGAATCACCCCGAGACTTTCAGGGTAGGAGCAGAGCGGAGAGCCCCACCTATTTTGAAAATTTTGCGCCAAAGTGATTTCAAATAGAATGTTGCGGATTTCCTATGGAAACACGGTCCTAACTATAACTATCTACTGGCAACCGCCAGTAGATAAGATACATATATAAACATATATATAATCTGCATATCTATATAAATACAAATATAAATGCGTGCATACATATACATATACATATATGTATACATATGCATGTTAAGTACATGAAAGTTTGAAAAAGACTAATACAAGCAAAGCTAAAAAGCCACCTAATTACAAACAGAATTGCTTTAACTTAAACGAGGGCGAAACCTATTGCATTTTCAATGCTTGTTTACTTTGGTTCCATCAAGAAGGCATTCAGATGTATCACACATTTGCCATGAATTCTGAATGGTAGCACTCTAGTTGCTCATTAGATCACTGTAGTAAAGCTTCTGCTCACCATGGAAGTCTGCTCCTGGTATTCAAAGTGCATGTTTCAGTCTGCATGTCAGAATTTTTTAATGAAATAGAAGAGGATTTGAGAAGTCAAAATGTGCACTAATTTTTCATTCTGCAGCATTAATCATAATTTCTATGGCAAAATGAACCCCATCATTTTGTTCTTTTGCAAATTAAATGTTTTAAGTGTTACCACTTTATTCCAATCAAGATAGCTTCAGGTGTGCCATACTTTTGTCATAAGTTAGACTGCTAGCGCTCTAGTTGTTATTTAGAACTCTCTGGGACATTTTGTCATTGGGCCATACTAGGGCTACATCTGGGTGATATTTTTGCTACATTTGGGCTCTATTGTCTCTGGTGGCACTTCTTGGGAGACCTATTTGCTATGAAGTTTCCTAATTTCCTCATTTACTATAATCTCCTCAGTAGGAAATACTTTCAGTTTTTTACTTTGATTCCATCAAGAAGGCATTCAGATGTGTCACACATTTGCCATCAATTCGGAATGTTAGCACTCTAGTTGCTTATTAGATCACTGTAGTACAACTACTGCTCACCGGGGACATCTGCTGCTGGTATTGAAAGTGCATGTTTCAGTCTGCATGTCAGAATTTTTTGATGAAATAGAAGAGGATTTGAGAAGTCAATCAAAATGTGCCCTAATTTATCTTTTTTCAGCAATAATCATTATTTATATGGCAGAATGAACCCCCTCATTGTGTTCCTTTTAAATTAAACTACTGCCTCTCTACTACTCACTCGCTACTACTCTCTACTACTCACTCTCTACTACTCTACTACTCACTCTATACTACTCTCTACTACTCTCTCTCTACTACTCCATCTCTACTACTCTCTACTACTCACTCTCTACTATTGATTCTCTACTATTCACTCTCTACTACTCTCTACTACTCACTCTCCACTACTCACTCTCTACTACTCACTGTCTACTACTCTACTACTGTCTCTACTACTCACTCTCTACTACTCTCTACTACTCACTCTACTACTCTCCACCACTCACTCTCTACTACTCTACTACTCCCTCTCTACTATTCTTTCTCTACTACTCACTCTCCACTACTCTCTACTACTCACTCTCTACTACTCGCTCTCTACTACTCTCTACCTACTACTCTACTACTCTCTACTCTCTCTACTACTCACTCTCTACTACTCTCTCTACTACTCACTATCTACTACTCTCTACTACTCACTCTACTACTCACTCTCTAACACTCTCTACTACTCAGTCTCCACTACTCCACTACACTCTACTACTCACTCTCTACTACTCACTCTCTACTACTCTACTACTCCCTACTACTACTCACTCTCTACTACTCTCCACTACTTGCTTTCTACTACTTGCTCTCTACTACTTTCTACTACTCTCTACTACTCACTCTCTAATACTCCCTACTACTCACTCTCTAGTACTCTCTCCTACTCAGTCTCCATTACTCCACTACCCTCTACTGCTCACTCTCTACTACTCACTCTCTACTACTCTACTACTCCCTACTACTCTCTCTCTACTACTCACTCTCTACTACTCACTCTTCACTACTCTCTCTCTACTACTGTACTACTCCCCACTACTACTCACTCTCTACTACTCTCTACTACTTGCTTTCTACTACTCGCTCTCTACTACTCCAAATATCACACAGATGTAGCCCAAGTATAGCCCAATGACAGAATGTCCCAAAGTGTTCTTAAGAACAACTAGAGTTCTCTCTACTACTCTCTATTACTCACTGTCTACTACTCCCTACTACTCACTCTCTACTACTCTCTACTTCTCAGTCTCCACTACTCCACTACCCTCTACTACTCACTCTCTACTACTCAGTCTCCACTACTCCCCTACCCTCTACTACTCACTCTCTACTACTCCCTACTGCTACTCACTCTCTACTACTCTCTTCTACTTGCTTTCTACTACTCGATCTCTACTAATCTCTACTACTCACTCTCTACTACTCCCTACTACTCACTCTCTACTACTCAGTCTCCACTACTCCACTATCCTCTACTACTCACTCTCTACTACTCACTCTCTACTACTCCCTACTAAACTCTCTTTACTACTCACTCTCTACTACTCACTCTCTACTACTCTACTACTCACTCTCTACTACTCTCTCGCTACTACTCACTCTCTACTAATCACTCTCCACTACTCCACTACCCTCTACTACTCACTCTCTACTACTCACTCTCTACTACTCAATCTCTACTACTCACTCTCTACTACTCTCTCTACTACTCACCTTCTACTACTCTCTCTCTACTACTCTCTACTACTCACTCTACTACTCACTCTCTACTACTCACTACTACTCACTCTAGTACTCACTCTACTACTTACTCTCTACTACTCTCTACTCCTCTCTAATACTCACTCTCTACTACCCACTTTCTACTGCTGTCTACTACTCACTCTACTACTCTCTACTACTCACTCTCTGCTACTCTCTACTACTCACTCTACTACTCTCTACCACTCACTCTCTACTACTCTACTACTCACTCTATACTACTCTCTACTACTCTCTCTCTACTACTCCATCTCTACTACTCTCTACTACTCACTCTCTACTATTGATTCTCTACTATTCACTCACTACTATTCACTCTCTACTATTCACTCTCTACTACTCACTACTACTCACTCTCCACTACTCACTCTCTACTACTCACTCTTTACTACTCTACTACTCTCTACTACTGTCTCTACTACGCACTCTCAACTACTCTCTACTACTCACTCTACTACTCTCCACCACTCACTCTCTACTACTCTACTACTCACTCTCTACTATTCTTTCTCTACTACTCACTCTCTACTACTCACTCTCTACTACTCGCTCTCTACTACTCTCTACTACTCACTCTCCACTACTCAGTCTCTACTACTCTACTACTCTCTACTCTCTCCACTACTCACTCTCTACTACTCTCTCTACTACTCACTATCTACTACTCTCTACTACTCACTCTACTACTCACTCTCTAACACTCTCTACTACTTAGTCTCCACTACTCCACTACACTCTACTACTCACTCTCTACTACTCTACTACTCCCTACTACTACTCACTCTCTACTACTCTCCACTACTTGCTTTCTACTACTTGCTCTCTACTACTTTCTACTACTCTCTACTACTCACTCTCTAATACTCCCTACTACTCACTCTCTACTACTCTCTCCTACTCAGTCTCCATTACTCCACTACCCTCTACTGCTCACTCTCTACTACTCACTCTCTACTACTCTACTACTCCCTACTACTCTCTCTCTACTACTCACTCTCTACTACTCACTCTTCACTACTCTCTCTCTACTACTGTACTACTCCCCACTACTACTCACTCTCTACTACTCTCTACTACTTGCTTTCTACTACTCGCTCTCTACTACTCCAAATATCACACAGATGTAGCCCAAGTATAGCCCAATGACAGAATGTCCCAAAGTGTTCTTAAGAACAACTAGAGTTCTCTCTACTACTCTCTATTACTCACTGTCTACTACTCCCTACTACTCACTCTCTACTACTCTCTACTTCTCAGTCTCCACTACTCCACTACCCTCTACTACTCACTCTCTACTACTCAGTCTCCACTACTCCCCTACCCTCTACTACTCACTCTCTACTACTCCCTACTGCTACTCACTCTCTACTACTCTCTTCTACTTGCTTTCTACTACTCGATCTCTACTACTCTCTACTACTCACTCTCTACTACTCCCTACTACTCACTCTCTACTACTCAGTCTCCACTACTCCACTATTCTCTACTACTCACTCTCTACTACTCACTCTCTACTACTCCCTACTAAACTCTCTTTACTACTCACTCTCTACTACTCACTCTCTACTACTCTACTACTCACTCTCTACTACTCTCTCGCTACTACTCACTCTCTACTAATCACTCTCCACTACTCCACTACCCTCTACTACTCACTCTCTACTACTCACTCTCTACTACTCACTCTCTACTACTCAATCTCTACTACTCACTCTCTACTACTCTCTCTACTACTCACCTTCTACTACTCTCTCTCTACTACTCTCTACTACTCACTCTACTACTCACTCTCTACTACTCACTACTACTCACTCTAGTACTCACTCTACTACTTACTCTCTACTACTCTCTACTCCTCTCTAATACTCACTCTCTACTACCCACTTTCTACTGCTGTCTACTACTCACTCTACTACTCTCTACTACTCACTCTCTGCTACTCTCTACTACTCACTCTACTACTCTCTACCACTCACTCTCTACTACTCTACTACTCACTCTATACTACTCTCTACTACTCTCTCTCTACTACTCCATCTCTACTACTCTCTACTACTCACTCTCTACTATTGATTCTCTACTATTCACTCTCTACTATTCACTCTCTACTATTCACTCTCTACTACTCTCTACTACTCACACTCCACTACTCACTCTCTACTACTCACTCTCTACTACTCTACTACTCTCTACTACTGTCTCTACTACTCACTCTCAACTACTCTCTACTACTCACTCTACTACTCTCTACTACTCTCCACCACTCACTCTCTACTACTCTACTACTCACTCTCTACTATTCTTTCTCTACTACTCACTCTCTACTACTCACTCTCTACTACTCGCTCTCTACTACTCTCTACTACTCACTCTCCACTACTCAGTCTCTACTACTCCACTACTCTCTACTCTCTCCACTACTCACTCTCTACTACTCTCTCTACTACTCACTATCTACTACTCTCTACTACTCACTCCACTACTCACTCTCTAACACTCTCTACTACTCAGTCTCCACTACTCCACTACACTCTACTACTCACTCTCTACTACTCACTCTCTACTACTCTACTACTCCCTACTACTACTCACTCTCTACTACTCTCCACTACTTGCTTTCTAATACTTGCTCTCTACTACTTTCTACTGCTCTCTACTACTCACTCTCTACTACTCCCTACTACTCACTCTCTACTACTCTCTCCTACTCAGTCTCCATTACTCCACTACCCTCTACTGCTCACTCTCTACTACTCACTCTCTACTACTCCCCACTACTCTCTCTCTACTACTCACTCTCTACTACTCACTCTTCACTACTCTCTCTCTACTACTGTACTACTCCCCACTACTACTCACTCTCTACTACTCTCTACTACTTGCTTTCTACTACTCGCTCTCTACTACTCCAAATATCACCCAGATGTAGCCCAAGTATAGCCCAATTACAGAATGTCCCAGAGTGTTCTTAAGAACAACTAGAGTGCTCTCTACTACTCTCTATTACTCACTCTCTACTACTCCCTACTACTCACTCTCTACTACTCTCTACTTCTCAGTCTCCACTACTCCCCTACCCTCTACTACTCACTCTCTACTACTCAGTCTCCACTACTCCCCTACCCTCTACTACTCACTCTCTATTACTCTACTACTCCCTACTGCTACTCACTCTCTACTACTCTCTTCTACTTGCTTTCTACTACTCGCTCTCTACTACTCTCTACTACTCACTCTCTACTACTCCCTACTACTCACTCTATACTACTCAGTCTCCACTACTCCACTATCCTCTACTACTCACTCTCTACTACTCACTCTCTACTACTCCCTACTACACTCTCTTTTCTACTCACTCTCTTCTACTCACTCTCTACTACTCTACTACTCACTCTCTACTACTCTCTCTCTACTACTCACTCTCTACTACTCACTCCCCACTACTCCACTACCCTCTACTACTCACGCTCTACTACTCACTCTCTACTACTCAATCTCTACTACTCACTCTCTACTACTCTCTCTACTACTCACCTTCTACTACTCTCTCTCTACTACTCTGTACTACTCACTCTACTACTCACTCTCTACTACTCACTACTACTCACTCTAGTACTCACTCTCTACTACTCTCTCTCTGCTACTCACTCTCTACTACTCACTCTCTACTACTCTCTACTACTCACTCTACTACTTACTCTCTACTACTCTCTACTCCTCTCTAATACCCACTCTCTACTACCCACTTTCTACTGCTCTCTACTACTCACTCTACTGCTCTCTACTACTCACTCTCTACTACTCACTCTACTACTCTCTACTACTCACTCTCTGCTACTCTCTCTACTACTCACTCTCTACTCTCTATTACTCATCCTCTACTCTCTACCTCTCTACCTCTCTCTACCTCTCTCTCTACTACTCTCTACCTCTCTACCTCTACACCTCCACCTTCCTACCTCTCTCTACACGCACTCATATGCACATATATATATGCATATATATGCATATGCATTTATGTATATGTATGTGTATATTACCTACTGGCGGCTGGTTATAGTTAGGACCAATTTTCCATAGGAAATCCGCAACATTCTATTTGGAATAACGTTGGCGCCGATTGACGAATCTTCGTGAAGTATTCCAAACTTTTGGCCAGCTCCAGTCCTCTCCTATCCTGAAAATTTCACGGTGATTCGTCAAGCAGGGGCCGAGAAAAAGGGGGTCCCAAAACGCATTTTCCCCATACATTTTCCCATAGGACCTGTTGACGCAGCTACAGCCCGAACTGCTGAACGGAATTACACCAAATTTGGCAAACAGGTAGTCCTCAGTTCAGACGCGTGCCTTTTGCTTAAATGGTGTAAATCTGTTCAGTAGTTCCTGAGAAAATTAGAGTTAAAAAGATAGATATATCTGGGCGGTTAATAGAAGGTTTTAAGACTTTAGTTATATTATACATCATTTGTTGGTGGTACCATACTCATTTTAGGAATTGTGGTGTGTTCTAAGGTGATTTTACCATGTGAAAAAACCTTCCGCTGTGATATCATGAATCATGTTTGAGAGAAAACTATTTTCTCATGCTTTTCCCACAGAGGTTTGGAAGGTGATCTATAAGCTAAACTGAAAGCATATTTTCTGTAAATTCACATTATCTTTCTCAGTAATGTGAGAATGAAGTCTGACATTCTCAGTAAAACATGTACATCCAACAAGGGCAGAGACTGTCAGTTGATTCCTTTGTGTTCTACTGCAGCTTCCCAGAGTGTTCTAAAGAACAACTAGAGCGCTAACAGTCCTACTTATGACAAACGTATTGCACACCTGAAGCCATCTTGATTGGAATAAAGTGGTAACTCTTAAAACATTTAATTTAAAAAGGAACACCATGAGGGGGTTAATTTTGCCATAGAAAGTATGATTAGTGCTGCAGAAAGAAAAATTAGGGCACATTTTGAGTGACTTCTCAAATCCTCTTCTATTTCATTAAAAAATTCTGACATGCAGACTGAAACATGCACTTTCAATACCAGCAGCAGACTTCCCTGGTGAGCAGTAGCTTTACTACAGTGATCTAATGAGCAACTAGCATGCTAACATTCAGAATTTATGACAAATGTGTGACACATCTGAATGCCTTCTTGATGGCACCAAAGTAAAAAACTGAAAGTATTTTTCTACTGAGGAGACTGCAGTAAATGAGGAAATTAGGAATCTTCATAACAAATAAATCTCCCAAGATGGCCACCAGAGACAAAAGAGCCCAAATGTAGTCCAAATATCACCCAGATGTAGCCCAAGTATAGCCCAATGACAGAATGTCCCAGAGTGTTCTTAAGAACAACTAGAGCGCTTACTGTGTTACTTATGACAAACGTATGGCACACCTGAAGCCATCTTGATTCGAATAAACAGGTAACACTTAAAACATTTAATTTAAAAAGGAACACAATGAGGGGGTTCATTTTGCCATAGAAATTATGATTAGTGCTGAAGAAAGAAAAATTAGGGCACATTTTGAGTGACTTCTCAAATCCTCTTCTATTTCTTTGAAAAATTCTGACATGCAGACTGAAACATGCACTTTCAATACCAGCAGCAGACTTCCGTGGTGAGCAGTAGCTTTACTACAGTGATCTAATGAGCAACTAGAGTGCTAACAATCAGAATTTATGGCAAATGTGTGACATATCTGAATACCTTCTTGATGGAGTGAAAGTAAAAAACTGAAAGCATTTCCTACTGAGGAGACTGCAGTAAATGAGGACATTAGAAAACTTCATAACAAATAAATCTCCCAAGATGGCCACCAGAGACAAAAGAGCCCAAATGCAGCACAAATATCACCCAGATGTAGCCCACATGTAGCCCAATGACAGAAGTGTGCAAAACACTTATTTATTGTGTATTTGCAGTTTTATATAGTGCAGACTTGTCAGGTATTGGAGTGCTTTACATGAGCATTGGTTACATCACACAAGATCAAATTCATTTTGGTTGTAGACATGGGGAGATTAAGTGATTTGACCAGAATCACAGAATGTTGAGCTGAAGCAGAAACTCCAACCTGGTTCACCAGTTGCTAAATCTGCAGCTCTGGAAGTAATACCACATCCTCTCCCCTAAGTGCAACATTTAATCAAGTGGTCAAATGGATAAAAAAACATAAAGATTAAAAATAATTTAAAAGTTCTTTGTCGCTATTTGAAAACTCAGAAAATATGTCCTCATTTTAGTTTTTTAGAGCACTAACCATAATTTTGATGCAAATAAAACCCTCTCATATATGTAATTTCTAAAGGAAATGCTCTAGGTATTACAGTTTTGATTACATCAAGATGACGTCAGGCGTTCCACACTTTTGTTATAAATATAGAATGTCAGCAATCTAGTTGTTCAATGGGATACTGTTGAGAGGCAGAGGCCAGGGGCACGGACTCTGAAAATTGAAGGCAGGTAGGAGAGTGCAGAGGCAACAATTTGACCACACTGGGCAGGCAGGAAGGGCAGTGGCAGCACAACAGACTATGGAGGGCAGTGGAAAGGGGGGCAGGGGCAACAAACCAACAATACAGGATTGGCAAGAGAGGCTGTGGCAATATAATAGACCATTTTAGGCAGAAGGAAGAGGCAGTGGTAGTACAACCATACATGCCAACAGACCCGGTTCAGCCAGGAAATATCCAATGTTTTTAAGCTCAAATGGGCTTTATTTGATCTGTCTCCTATCTCCTCTTTTTCAATGTAACTCAAAGGGGAAAATCAATACCCCAGTTTTTTTTCAAAATCTCCCTCTTACCAAGTTCAAAATGTTCGCAAGTATGGTACATTGAATCATGGTAGGCAGGAGGAATTGGGGTAGGGACATGGACTTGGATAACAGAAGACAGGAGGGACATGGAGAGGTGCACAAAACTGACCCTACAGGGCAGGCATCAGGGTTTGCAGCAGCACAATACACCACACAGGGCATGCGGGACGGGAGTGCAGCACAACAATCCATAGAAAGCAATAGGGAGGGGACAGGACCATGCACATGGACAACAGAGAACAGAGGGGAAAGAGACAATGGTAGCTAGCTGGCCATAATGGACAGACAGGAGAGAAAGCTGCAGCATAACAGACCATAAAGGGCAGGAGGGACGGATCAGGGGCATTACAATGGAACAGACAAGCCAGGAGGGAGGGAATAGGGGTCTGCACATGGAAACAGAGGGCTGGGTGCAAGTCGACAGGGCAGGAGCAGCAAGATGACCATGGAGGTCAGGCAGGATGGGCACTAGAAACATGACACACCATGGAGAGCAACAGTGAGACTATGATGGCATACACACAGACCATGGAGGGAAGGTGGGAGGGGGTCAGGAGCAGCTAGCTGACCACACAGGGAAGGTGGGAGGGGCCATGGCAGCACAAAAGACCATGCATGGCAAGCGGGAGGGTTAGTGGCAGCACAATGGCTATGATGGGCAAGAAGGAGGGTGCAGGGGCATGCACAAAGGACCATGGAGGATAGAAGGGAGGGTCAGGACCTGGGCACAGACAAGAGAGTTCAGGGGAAGGGGCCTCACAACAGACCGCACGGGGCAGGCAGGAAGAGCAGTTGCAGCTCAACAGACCAGGGAGGGCAGAAGGGTGTGGCAGTAAAATGGACCATGGAGGACAGGAGGAAGGGGATAGGGGCATGGCATGTGGACAGGCAGGGTGGAAGTGGCTGGGACAGGTTACAGTCATCTGACAATGCTACGCAGGTGGGAGGGGAGTGGCAGCTCAACAGAACACTCAGAGTAGATAGGATGGAGCAGGGGCATGCACAAAGACATCGGAGGGCAGGGGGAAGGAGAATAGGGGCAGCAAGCTAAGCACAGAGGCTAAGCAGGAGGTTAATGATGGGCCATAGAATTGGGCAATGGAGGGCAGGAGGAGTGGATTGGTACATCATGCTAAATGGAGGGCAGTGGCAGCACATCAGACCATGCATGGCAGGAGGGAGGAGGCTAGTCCATGGATTCAGACAACAGAGGTTAGGGAGGAGGTGGATGGGGCAGCAAGCTAACTGTTCAGAGAAGGTGGGTATTAGGAACTTTATTGTTTTTAAAATGTGTGTCTGTGCGAACTACTTAAAATATGAACAAGTATGCAGCATAATCTCACTTTTATTCAGGAAGAAGAGGACGTTTGTGACTGTGACTCTGGGCTCACTTGGCAGAAACCCCCTCTGACCCTCTACCCCCCATCGCAAAATGTAATGCCCGTGAAAAGGGTAGGTGAACGGACTGTTATATAGAACATAGTCCTGAGAGCATGATTGAAAATGAAAACTAGATATAGTATATGGTATAAACTATGCACCAAAAAGTGTGATATAAGATGAACCGGTGCGTGAAATATAATATGCAATACATTGTGCGCAATGACAGATTCATTGGAGAGCGCGAGATAGCACAGGCACTAGCGCATGCTATGCGATATGCGCCTTGGAGTGTAATATGCACAGGGCAGTGTTGTGTAACCTAACTAGTCTCTAAAGTTGTAATATAAAATATGTGCTGGGGAGTGTAACGTTGCATATGCAACGTGACAATGATATGGATCCCAGATTGTAATATGTATGGCATAGCACTGTGCGTTATAACATAGGCATCGAGGATGGCACGTTAGATGGGGCAATATAACCCGTGCGAAGGCAAGTGTGGCATGACATATTCACGGGGTGGTGTTACAGTGCACATGGGCTAGAGAGTGTCATAGCATTCGCACTAGCTGGTGGAATACAACACAGAGGTGTTTGGCACTCGGCGGGCACTGGTGGGTGTAACACAGCATTGGGCTCAGCCAGGAGCATGATGTGACTCTCAAGTGAGGTTCGTCTCCTTTCCAGAGAGTCAAATAAAAAGTATTACACATCCGGTGGTGGATGTATGTTTTATTAACCGTGAGGGGGATTTCTTGTATAGTTTGGTCGAATTTTTGTCGAATCCCCTTTGAATGGCTTGGTGTGCGTGTGTATTAAATGTGCCCGTCAATAGCTACCCATGTTTGTATAAATAAACGACAAGGGTGTCTACTTGGAGAGTACTCACCGGCGGGGGCGCCGGGATTAGGCACGGTAGGGCGTCAGTCACGTCAGAGCTTCACTAGTGGTGTAAATACATTCCACGTGGATTCATTGTATGCATAGTCGCCTTTTAATGAATATCACACAAATCGTCATGGTGATAGGTACATACGGTTTGTCCAGCATGTCCTAGGTGTTTCTATAAATATATATATATTTTAAAATAATAAAAAACAAAGTGCGGCCCCGGGGGAGGGGGTCCCTGGGGCCATAAGTGGCCTGAGGAGGGGGGCAACGCAGCCCCCCTCCTAAAGAATGAAAAAAAAGGACATGACCCAGGGATTGGTGTCCCCGGGGCCGATTAAGTGCTTGGGAGGGGGGCCACGCGGCCCCCTTGCAAATTAATTTTTTTCAACAAAAAAAATTAGGGTGCAGGCCCTGGGGATGGGGTCCCCAGGGCCAATAAATTAGAAAAAGAAGGGGGGCCACACAGCCCTCCTTCTTAAAAAAATAAAATAAATAAAAGACCGGCATTGCGTCGGAGGCCATGCCCCCTCCTTGCAGCACTCTGCAAACGCGCCCCCTGGCCAGTTGTAAGTTGGGGAATTAATTCCCCTTCAATACTGAGGGTCCCTGAGTGCCAACTAGCCCAACAGGTATCTCCAGTATGCGCCAGGGAGCTGCGTTGCAGACAGGTGTTCTGAGGCCACGCCCCTTTTTACACCTCTATGCAATGCAGCTCTGTTTCAGGCACGTTATAGTTAGGAATTAGCATTTAAAAAACCTTAGAAATTAACTGAAGAAAGCATAGGTTTCAGGGGCGTTATAGTTATCTGGACTTTTCACTCGTACAAAAACATTGAAATTCCCCCGTTATAGTTAGTTCAGCTAACTATAACACGCGCGCCCGCAATGCACTGCTGATGACGTCACATATTATATCACTCATGACATGGTCAGTGACATCACTGATGACATCTCAAATGACATCACTGATGACATCACTGATGACATCATCCTTGTGATAGAGTGGCAGACCTCCTCTCCCCCTAATATAACCTTTGATACACACATTCAAAAATAGAAACTAAAATTTTCAAAACAATGGACATACCAATACCAGTTACAACAACCTATTCAGTAATTCTAAGATCCACATACACATCCACTTATTCACCAACAGTCCTATACAGTCACTCATACATGTACTCACTCATCATATGTACTCATACACCTATACATCCTGTTACACAACGCCACTCATCCATAGAGTTACTCACACACATAGTCACTCATGCTAATAAAGAATCAAACATCCATTTACTTGCATATACAGTTATACACACACCACCACACTTACTTCTACAGAAACTTACACATACTTAGTCTTTTAAACAACCACTTATAGAAACACATACTTATTCATACAGGAACTCTTCCAATCTCTCACTCTCAAAAATACTCACTTATATACACCAATAGTCACATATACTAGTTTAAAACATATGTAGTTACTCATAAAGACACTATTGAGATAGTCATTCACTAACTAACACACCCATGCACACACTCATCCACCCATACAGTCCTGCACACATGCTGTCTTCAACACATACAAACAGTGAGTCACTCATTCATGCACCTATGCACTACGTAATACCCCCCACCGAACCATACAGACAATCAGACACTCATACTGATACTGAAAAAAACAACTAATAACCTATATAGACACTCATGTAGCTACTCACCAACCCATGCAGCCACTTATACACAAAGTGAGAGACTGATACAGATATTTACATATTTAAACATTACTCACTAAGCCATGTATTCACTAAGATACACTTAATCATTCAGTTATACAATCAATTTTTCAAAAACAAATCATCCATTTAGACACTTATATATCCATTTATTCTTCCATCGACCTTGAGATATACATATATAAAACATATGTAATTTTCAGAAAAACACACATTCACTGGATGAAGTCATCAGTGATGTCATCAGTGATGTCATTTGAGATGTCACCAGTGATGTCATCAGTGCTGTCACTGACCATGTCTTGAGTGATGTAATATGTGACGTCATCAGCAGTGCATTGCGGGCGCGCGAGTTATAGTTAGCTGAACTAACTATAACGGGGGAATTTCAATGGTTTTGTACGAGTGAAAAGTCCAGATAACTATAACGCCCCTGAAACCTATGGTTTCTTCAGTAAATTTCTAAGGTTTTTTAAATGCTAATTCCTAACTATAACGTGCCTGAAACCTATGTTTTTTTCAGTGAATATATATATATACATACATATATAAACATATATATAATTTGCATATCTATATAAATACAAATATAAATGCATGCATACATATACATATACATATATGCATACATATGCATGTCATGTACATGAAAGTTTGAAAAACACTAATAAAAGCAAAGCTAAAAAGCTACCTAATTACAAACAGAATTGCTTTTACTTAAACAAGGTCGAGGCCTATTGCATTTTCAATGCTTGTTCACCTTGGTTCCATCAAGAAGGCATTTCCTCATTTACTGCAGTCTCCTCAGTAGGAAATACTTTCAGTTTTTTACTTTGATTCCATCAAGTAGGCATTCAGATGTGTCACACATTTGCCATAAATTCAGAATGTTAGCACTCTTTTTGCTCATTAGATCACTGTAGTAAAGCTACTGCTCACCAGGGAAAACTGCTGCTGGAATTGAAAGTGCATGTTTCAGTCTGCATGTCAGAATTTTTTAATGAAATAGAAGAGGATTTGAGAAGTCACTCAAAATGTGCCCTACTTTTTCTTTCTGCAGCACTAATCATACTTTCTATGGCAAAATGAACCCCCTCAATTTGTTCCTTTTTAAATTAAATGTTTTAAGAGTTACCACTTTATTCCAATCAAGATGGCTTCAGGTGTGCCATACGTTTGTCATAAGTAGGACTGTTAGCTCTCTAGTTGTTCTTTAGAACACCCTAGGAAGCTGCAGTAGAACACAAAGGAATCAACTGACAGTCTCTGCCCTTGTTGGATGTACATGTTTAACTGAGAATGTCAGACTTCATTCTCACATGACTGAGAAAGATAATGTGAATTTACAGAAAATATGCTCTCATGTTAACTTATAGATCACCTTCCAAACCTCTGTGGGAAAAGCATGAGAAAATATTTTTCTCTCAAACATGATATCCCAGCAGAAGGCTTTTTCACATGGTAAAATCACACCAGAATTCCTAAAATGTGTATGATATCATCAACAAATGATTTAATATGTAACTAAAGTCTTAAAACCTTTTATTAACTGCAATGCTTTTTAATGAGGTGCTTTCATGTATATTGGTCCCAAGATGGCTGCCAACACTTCTTAGATGAAGTGCTGACAGCCAATCAGATCTCACAATGAGATGTGTGGTTAGGCTCCGCCCAGACATATATGTGATTTTGATTTTGATTTTCTCAGGAACTACTGAACAGATTGACACCATTTAAGCAAAAGACATGAGTCTGAACTGAGGACTACCTCTTTGCCAAATTTGGTGTAATTCCGTTGAGCAGTTCGGGCTGTAGCTGCATGGGGAAAACATGTTTGGGACCCCCCTTTTTTCTCGGCTCCCGCTTTACGAATCAGCCCGAGACTTTCAGGATAGGAGCAGACCTTAGCTGGCCAAAAGTTTTGAAAATTTCGCGAAGATTCATCAATCAGTTCCAAAGTTATTTGGAATAGAATGTTGCGGATTTCCTATGGAAAATAGGTCCGAACTATAACTACCTACTGGCGACCGCCAGTAGGTAATCAGTCAGTCAATAACTTTATTTCGGCCATTAAAGAGTCACATTCATACTATACAATCCAACTTATAGTAAACAATCAGTTTTTAAAAAGACAGTCCTTGATGACTTAGACTTTTTCCTTTTGAAGACCTGACTTTCCTGAAGCACCAAGGTATAGGAATCCTCAAAAGGGAATGTGCGAGAAATTTAATATAATGGTAACCAATTTACAGAAACGTGAACCTAGGAATGGTAGAGACTACCCTACCCCCAGACAATAGATAGAAACTGCAAACGTGCCAGTGCCAAGAGTAGAGAAAAGACAGAAAACTATTACAAACTTTCATGAATTGATTCAATCCAACTGACTAACACATTAAAAATGGATTAAATGATTATTAAAAACAATTAAAATCCAAATCAGGAGATGTATCAGCAATAGTCTATCCCGTTAAAATTAGAGGCATGAGCCGTCATGCTCTACAATTCCGTGTTTGGTATAAGTCTAAATTCTTTGAATGAGTACTTAAATAAGATCAGTTAAAAAGTAATAAAATTCAAAAGAGTTGGGTAGGTTACATGGTCAGTGCATAGCCTTCTGGTAATCCACAATGTACTGGAGTCTGATCTTATGATACGCAACGCCTCGCTATGACATCGTGTGCCTAACTGTTTGCAGTTAGGGGCTATATCCACCTGGATCTCATTTGGTGATACCTAGGGCAGGCAAAAAAAATATGACTAATGGTCTCGGCTGCACTAGAAGAGCAGAAGAAGGATGCTGAGACCAGGAGGCCACAAAAGTGTTGAGAGGGCGGGTGCCAAATCTGAATTGCATGAATAGTTTACTATCCTGAGCATTAGTAATAACCTCCAGATAATGCTGAAAGGCGCCTTCCAGTTTGAATTCCATAAAGTTAAGAGTGAAACGGCCCCCTATTGGATGGGAAATGAGGGACTGCACCACTCAATTCCAATACTGTTTCTTAAGTTGTTGGGAGAGATTCTGGAGTAACAGTGTCCCAAATGGCTTCCATCCCTAAAGTAGACAGCAGTGATTTCACCCTGGTTATCCAGCAATTTTTTTTGTGGCGATCTAGCGCATGGACTTTGTCCACAGCAGCAGCATATGGATATAGCTTCGGCGTAGTTTTAAGACATAACAGAAAGAGCAGGGAGGCATAGCCTGGCCATTTCCACAATCATGAATCTACCCAAGTCAAGTCTCAGCCGTTGCAGGGGGGTGCTCTGTGGAAGGGAGCAAAGTGAACTCAAAAATGTGTTTTCAGTCACTAGTAGTATATCCAAATTTTCATACCCCCAGAATTCCACCCCATATAAAGCTGCCCCCAGAGCTTTATGATCGTAAATACAGATGGGGGCAGCTATTGGCTTGCTCACTGAGATCTTGTGTTCCTTAACCAAAGCGCCCGAGATACGCCTTAGTTGGAGATTTTGATGCTTAACATGAGATCTCCAAGAAAGATCATCAGAGAGGGGGATACCTAAGTAATCAAAGGTATTCACTCTCTCTAGTGGTTTCCCCTCTTGAAAAAGCTTCCCCTTAAAGGATCGATGAGCGTTGATCATTAGGAGCTTAGTCTTTGTAGTACTGATCTCAAGCCCTCTCAGTACACAAAAGTCCAGGACTCAAAGCGTTTGAGAAGGGATTGTAGGCAACTAGGCTTCTTAGAAACTAACAGGGTGTTGTCTGCAAAAAGTAAAGTTGTCACTTTAACCCGTCCCAGGGTTCGTGCATCAGCTGGGCTCTCAGCAAGAAACTGGACAACACCATTGATAAAAAGAGAAAAAAGAGTGGGCGCCATTACGCACCCTTGGCGGACTCCTCTATCTACCCTAATTGGGTCTGACAATTGACTTTGGTTGCCCCAGAGTATCCTTGCATAGTTGTTCTCATGCCGGCGGATGGTCAGTGATAGAATTTCAGGTGGGATGCCTATTTCTTTCAAGACACACAATGAAAGCTACCTATAGGCTTCCCTTAGATGTTGTCACCGTCTTCCATGTTACTAATACAGTGCTCACTTTCTGTCTGAACCCGGCTTGGAAAGAAGTCAGAATGTTGTTATCTTCTACCCATGTTTGAAGTTTCATCAAAAGTGCACGGGCAAAGACCTTTTGGGCAAAGTCGATCAGGCTGGTAGGTCTGTAGTTCAAGGGCAGCAAGCGATCAGCCTTCTTAAACACTGGGATTACCACAGCTCCTTTCCATGAGGGCGGAATTTCTAAACCGGCAGCTATTCCGTTGGCCAGAGCCAGAACATACAATGACCAATTCTCGATGTTACTGAGAAATAGGTCACCTGGAATAGCATCCGGCCCAGGGGCTTTTGAGCTAATGATTGCATTCATGCTAGATTTAATCTACACTAAGGTGAAAAACCCATCGGTTGTACAAATATTATGTTGGTTCTGCTTTAGCATCAGTAGGCTCTCCAGTATATCGAGACCAGAAGTGGCGGTGCCATTCTTCGACAGCAATGTTATTGTCGGGTGACTGGGACCAATTCTCCTCTACCCTGGTTACTAAAAGCCAGAACCGTTGGGTGGCTTTTTTAGCAGAAGCATCACTAATCTGTGCCCAACGCTCCTCTTCCCACTCCTTTTTGGCCTTGAGAGTTGCTTTCTTATATGCACGTCTGATTTCCCTCACTTGAATAACATTATTTGCAAGGATTGCCATGGTCAGCTCTGATCTAAGGTCTCCACACTCACGCGCGAACCAGGCAAAATGCGATTTGGAGCAATTGGTCATTTTTTTACATTGAATTTTAAAATGAGTGGCCAACAAGTTGAAAAAATCGGGGGTTCTATAAGGCTGTGCATCAGTTTTGTACTTGCCTCCAGGTTTATGTTTATAAGTGCTAACACGTGCCCATCTGAGATGCCTTTTTGGTATTGATAGAATGGACCACCCTGGTGGCGAGAATAGCATCTGAAAAATGTAGTCGTCTAGCCTAGGGGGAGATTAAAGTTAGCTCAAGGGGGTTATGGTAACTATCCGTGGTAAACCCCACAATCATATCAACAACTTTCAGCCATATTCTTAAGTCTAATAAAAAAATAGTCAATTTGACTCAGATTAGTGGTCCGATTGAAGGTGTTAGCTCCTTCCTTGTCCAAATTAGTTTGTCCATTTGCAGCCCTCAAACCAAATTCAAGTGTTAACGCATTTAGCTGCAATGCAGTTTGGGACCACTTTTTGATGGGAGTACAGTCCAGGGTTGGAATGTGCCATAACTCTTCCTCTTCTTTACTGCCACACAGATCTTCCTGCAACAGAGGTTCAAAGGTGACATTGAAGTCTCCTGCAACTCTAACTGATAAAAGGGTATCTCTAGCATCTAAGAGATTCTCCAGCTCCTGAAGGGTGGAAGATGTGCTTCCCTCTTTCATCTCTCTGGCGTACACATTGAAGATATCCATCCCTAACCCGTTTTCTACCCTTATCTGAACCGCTAGTCTCTCCGGGTTGTTGGTCTTCAGTTCTTTGATGGAGCAGTGGAGATCAATTGAATAAACCACCGCTTGGGCGTCCAGATTTGCTGGCGGTAGCAGCGCGATGGAATGTAATAAACCCAGGGATGAAGATGGGAGAAGTACACCATGTTTCTTCTGGAATACAGATGTCATGCATTTCTATGTATTGGATCCAGTGGACTAATGTAAGTTTGGATCTCACCCCGGCAATGTTCCATGATAGTAGAGAGAGTTTAGTTGCAGGATCTGTGTTAACTGGGAGTGCCATATTGTCTCCCTCTCCCATACCTCCTCCCTGTAAACCCAACCCTTGTTTCTCAGGGCTGCCCCCCTCATGGTGATCACTGGCTGCAGTTGAGTCTTCATCACCAAATAGAGCAACCATGGCCGTTGTTGTATGTGGTCTTATATCATCAAAGCTGAATGACAAAGGAATAAGTGGGGTAGGGATAGAAGAAACTGACATCCTTCCCTAATGGTACGGTTGGGTCAGCATGACAGGATAGCACAGGGATAGGTGGAGTTGGGGAGAGGGGGGCGGTGAAGGGCCTGAAAGGGTGGCCGGAAATGCAAGTCAATCGTTAATATCAAGGCTTGAGCCATGGGTTAGCGGTTGGGCCAGAGTGTTGTTAGTAGGCTCTGATGAATGTGTTCCCGGGTGGTATTTCATCTGTATCCCCGTACGAGTAGAAGGATTGAACCTAGCTTCTAGTGCAATTAGATCATGTACGAGGATCACATTACCAAAGAGCAATTCTATACTGTCTGTCATGAGGTTGGGACCATTGATCCTTTTTGCCCCACAAATGTCCTACCTAATTAATGATCAGCAACCTCTCACATGGTGTATCCAGTGTATACTTTTATTGATAAGGGAGTCTTTGTTTTCATATCTTGTAGTAGAAGGCAATCTGGGGACATTAATCAAAAAGATGCTCTTGGGAGGTCCTTGCATTAGGTCTCTCCAGCTAGGTAAATCTCGACAAGGACGAGTGCAGTTGGAGGGAGGCATTGGTGGACCACTAGGCAGCAGCTGAGCTGGAATTTTAGTGTAAGCTGTTTTAGTGTGGGGCGTTATGTACCTAGACATAGGGTTAGAGGCGTTCCTGGTATTTAGATTTGCAACTGACCCTGAAGATAAGGGAGTCTTTGTTTTCATATCTTGTAGTAGAAGTCAATCTGGGGACATTAATCAAAAAGATGCTCTTGGGAGGTCCTTGCATTAGGTCTCTCCAGCTAGGTAAATCTCGACAAGGACGAGTGCAGTTGGAGGGATGTATTGGTGGACCACTAGGCAGCAGCTGAGCTGGAATTTTAGTGTAAGCTGTTTTAGTGTGGGGCGTTATGTACCTAGACATAGGATTAGAGGCGTTCCTGGGATTCAGATTTGCAACTGACCCTGAAGATAGTACTTTGGAACTATCCAAGGTATTTGTACTGATCAAAGTTTTCGTAGGGGGCTGCATGGTAGTTGGGCTTTGATGTCAACTTTTTTTTTATAGCAATTTGATTTGGTCCGTTAGCTCTTGAACTGCCATTTTCAAACTCTCTACCACTCTCCTAAGATCAAGTATGGTTGTGGATGGATCCTGGCCCCTACCGACCTGGTCCACAGTAGCAGTCGCACTCATTGTCCACGATAGTGTATCACAGGCACCTTGAGATACTCTTGGTTCCTGTCTCCCTTCAACTAAGCTGTAAGACTTGCCTGGCCCCATCGCTACTGTCACCAAGGGCTCATGGGTGACCTGAAGTGGGAGGAACATATTAGAGAGAGTAAGATCGGTGGTTAGGTTATTATCAGCCGGGGTACTGTCTAGTATCCTGCCTAGGAGTTCAGTGGTTTGCGCCTCCTCTTCTACAACTACCTCTTCTACAACAATGATGGGGGTATTAGAAACAAAAGAGTGGTCCGGCGAGCAGTTTTTCGTGCTATGCATTTTAGGTTTTCTAAACATAAAGGGATGTGTTTGGGCCTGCTGGGTTTTGAACTATTAGAGTGAGTTGGCGAACATGAGGAATCAGGTGTCAATGGAATGTTAACTGGCTGAGATAGAATATCTGCGCATTCAACAAGAAGATCATCTATGCGATCTAGGACACAATTGCCTCCAGCTGACTTACGGACTTTTTAAAATTTAGTTGCTTTTGATTTCGATTATGACCCACCATCTCCGTTTCCGAAGTCTCTGGACTTCCTTTTCTCCATGATAGGATGTGATTTTTAATGCCTTACAAGTCTAGAGGTTCGACCAGTAGCACTCCCCCTAGGTCCTTATTTGGCTATATTCAGAGGATAAGTAGGTGCTAGTCTAATGGTCAGCCCAACAAGCAACCTAAGTGTGCAAAAATCATGACTACAATACTCAACAAAAGCCAAAAAGCTGCAGAACTGATCACAGTATTCTTTACCCACACTGTTTTAAAATTGATGATGAACTGCAGAAGTAGACAAAGCAAGGGTCAAGAAAAATCGAACAATCTATCCACAGTCATCCACCAGCAACCCAGGGAGTTTATAAACATGATATGATCAACCCAAAGAGCGAGGTCAGGCGCTCAAATGATGAAACAGAAGTAAAGGGCCAGAAACAAATTCAAAGACAAATACAATTTCAAGCATTAAATCAAGAGCCCAGGGGGTTTGAACTCACAGTTCGAAGGCACCAGAGTTAAGGGGGTGGGCCTGCCCAGCCTCTTCCTGGCAATGACGGGCAAGGACGGGCCTGCCCTTGGCCCGGGCTTCGGCCAGGTGCGGCGCGTGCAGCGGGAGCCCGCAGTGCTTTTTAAAGCACCTCCTGACGCTGGCACGCTGCTGGTGACGTCCGCGCAGCAGGCTGGAACCTGTGGTCCTTGCGGCCCTTCCTGGCCCCGGTCGTGGCAGTGATGATGGCAAAGAAGCGAAGGCCATAAAAGTACAAGCAGAAAGAACAACTTGCTTGGCAGCTTTGACAGTAAGAGCAAATCGCATAAAAATAAATCCAGTAAAAAAAACACCATATGGCAGTAAAAAGATTAGTGGCATAAAATCGTAATACAATAAACTACACCAAACAGTGGTAGTGGGCCTAAAAAATCCTGAAAACAAGAAACAATATAAACAACATAAAATAGGAGAAATACTGTCGGAATTTGGCATACTTGAGACCAAAACATCAGAATGGATTACAAATCATATTCAGGTGTGCTCACAAGTAGGTAAGTAGGGGGGCAAAAACCTATTTTCAGGGTCCTGTATGTGCTCCTACCAATGTGTTAGCCATTCTAAATGTCTTAACTACACTTAAAGAAGTCTCTAGGCCAGCATTAGCTATGGTGGACCCGATTACGATGTCGGATGGATTGCCACAGACAGGCCATCGTGGTGGTTCGGCCGACATCTGGGGCCCCTGTCCCACTACAGGCATCGGGTGGGGGGGGGAGAACAATGCCTCTGACAGGCTCGAGGAACCCATTGGGGCAGGGGTCAAATTCGTAATCCCTACAATGGGGTGGTGCCTGCAGAAGCACCGCCGTAGGATTACGATGTCAGTTTCCCACAGCCTTTTCATGGCAGTCAGACCACCATGACAAGGCTGTCAGAAAGTAACTTTGGGGGCCCCTAGCAGGGCACCCCTCACCTGTGGGCCTCCGCTTTGGGGCCATGGGACACATGTGGTGCCCCCCCAAACATCCATGCACCTTGTGCCAGGCACATGGTGCATAGATGTCTGCAAACATACCCTTTATGATTGCGGTTTGTGCTGCGCCCCTTTTCCGGCCAGCAGCACAAGCCGCAATAGTAAATAGCATGTTTCTAACCGCCGTGCTGGGGGGTCGCATTGTAATTTCACAGGTGGGACCTCCGACTCCTTGTCGGGCTATCCCATTCCTGCTATGATGTTGGTAGGATGCTCATCTGAGTGGCATCGTAATGAGGACCTGTGTTTGCCGATAGATATGAGATGTTATTTGGTCAATATCTAACTTATGGACCAATTAGGATGTTGGTCAGAAAGACTCCAACCACAGTTCAGAGGCTTTCCGACCTACATCCTTGGTCTAAACTCTGACTGCCTTACTACCACCTTACTATAAAGAAGGCTGTCGGAACTTAAACCAGCTGGTCATTCCAGCTGTCTTCCAGCGGGCTCAAGGAGCTCCTTGGCCAGTCGGAGGGCGCTCACAATCACTTTAGGACAGCGTTTACGATGTTGGGATTATGATGTCGGTTTCAGACAGGCTTTCCATGTCAGGGTTTTCGACATGGAAAGCCTGTCAGAAAATGATTTAAGGGGCCCCTAGCAGGGCCCCCATCCCTCAGCGGACTCCTGTTGGGGGCCCGTCCTCTGTAAATCCCTTCACCATGTGGCAAGCACCATGAAGTGCCTGCCATGCGGCGCAGAGATTCACAGAAACTCTCATTTCTCTATGAAAAGGAAGTAATGCTCCCACAGGAGTTACACAGTACTCCCTCGTTGGCTCTGTGGGTATCATGGGAGTACTGTGGTATCAACTGAACATAAAAAATACAGCCATCTGATTGGCCGCTCAGGGACAAATACGCCAAAAAACTAAGCACACAGGCTACAGAAATAAACAGAAAGAGACTTCCTGAATACCATTTGTCATGGCGTCTAGTAAAACTAAGGAGCAAAAGCCATCAACTACTGCAAGCAATGGGCCTAAATTAACATGACCATTCTAGGATGAAATGTGGTTCCTACAACATCTGCAAAACCACCATCCAGTAGCCCTGAGATTGAGTCAGTCATGTGGAAGAGTTTTACCTGTCCACCAGGGCAAAAATAAAATCAATGCCCAGAACAAGAAAAACACATTGTGCAGTCAAGCACTTCCTCATGGTCATCCTAGTCCCTACTCCATAAGTACTCCTGGAATATGGAATAATTTAGGTGAAGGAAAAGTAGGAAGAGCACCTCCCGGTGTATGAAAATGGCAACTGGCGGAAGAAGACAACAATATGTAGTATTTCACCACATACTGCGACAAATGTCACCAGGTGGTCCCTTCAAGCGAGACTAACAAAAGAGTTGTTACAAAAGTGATGAAGATGCATTTGAGAGACCACCATAAAAATCTGTATGAAAACATAAGTAACAAAAAGTTTCAAAAATCAAACAATCAAACATTTTTAAAATAAAAATAAAAAAATATATTGTTTTAAAAAATCACACACAAATTTGCAAAAATACCAAAACAAAATAATAATAGGAAAAATCTACAGGCCTGATTTGCATAAAACTACCTCTTCACAAAGCTAATGACTCTGTGCAGAAGGGGTAGGGTTGATTGCCTGTAAAAGATTAGACACAGGTAGAGGCTGGAGGCCTGGCCCTGTTCGCTCAGTGCTCACAGACATAGGTTGTTCAACATGGCAGTTGATCACCTTACAACTCTTATACACATACCAAAATTAAAATATGATAAGAAAAACTGAAATTTACAGAAAAAAACAAAGGCTAAAATCACACTGTGGTAAAGTAAGGAAATACGACCTTAATTAATCTGGTTTCTCATGTCCGCTGGTATTGTGATTGGTAAATTGGTGTTTATGTGCACCGTTGGGAGTATCAATTAGGTACTTTTATGTGGATAACTGTATGGCAGAAACACATATGTGTGTTGATAACTGGTGGGTAATACAAGGTGTTAATTTCTAGCACTTTCACTTTGTAGTAACCCCTGAAGACGAGGGTCTTCTCAAAATGCATTAGGTTAATAGGATGAAGTTTGAACTCGTCACAAGCAAAGGATCTACTGTGGATTTTACATTTTGAAATCTACGGGGCATATCATCAACAACGAGAAATAAATATCGCTAAACGCGTCTAGCGAATTTTACATTATCGCTGTATATCGCCGGATCACATCGCCATGTTAGCGGCATATTTGCAACGATTTGCTATCAGGCGATGTGAAATCCGCCGATATATGGCGACTGTCATCAATACCACGTGAAAACCAGCGATGTCAGAACAGCGCTGAAGAAACTGTTGTAAATAGGGAGAAGTGGATGTAACCAAACAATCCACCTCCCATTATGTACATGGCTAAGTTGAGAATTTAGCAGACGTTAGTATTAGGCGATATCAGCAGTAAGCGCGGAGTTTTTCATCGCTAAGCTTTTTCTGGGATGGCTTGTAAATACGTCGCTGTACGGTTAGCGATCATTTTCCTGTTTATTCCTGAAAGGAACGCCTACTTTTCATCTCATTAGCGATGCAAACCGTGGCCTTTGAAAAACGGCTGCTAACATGTGCTAATGCATGTTAGCGCCGCCTTGTTAATAGGGCGATGTCATTTTTGCCGCTTTTTTGGCTTTTAAAGCCAAAAAAGCGGCGAAATGGCCCTTGATAATGTCGTGTTCCTAAGGACGACACAGGAGTCAGGTAAGGGTGATGGTAATGCTTTATTATATTCTGTGCCCACGAGCTCCTCGTGCCTGTGTCCACCCTCGTACCCTCTCGTGTCCTTTCTGCCCCTCCCCACACCCTTGACCGGATGTGGTGTCCGGTTGCCCTCAGGTCCCTGAGTGTCTTGCTGCAGGGTCTTAGTGCCCTCTCTCTAGGTCACTACAGATAATATGCCCTCACATATTGTTAATAAACACAGAGGATGTGAATATCAGCGCTTCATTTTGTTTAAACTGTAAAAAAGGATAAAATGGATAAACAATGTTTAATATGAATGTACTTTGAATCGCATGGGACTATGGTCCCACTTCCCACAGGCTGTGCGCCATGGCACTGTTGAACCACTTTGGTTACCGGCTTTTCAGAAACCAATCTGCGTGCACGGACAGAGCACGCACCAGGAATTGCACGCCATCAGCTCTTTGCCTTAGAGCACTGGTAAAAATGTTGAAAAATGTTCAAATTGTATGGTACCCATTCTTTCATTTATATCGTTATTTAAATTAATGTTTCTATCCTACCGTAAGTTTGCACCCTTTAATAATGGTTCATTTTTCAACAGGCTGATTCCTTGATATTCATGTAGAAAATTCGTTTTATGTCATAACTCTGATAATACATGGCATTTCCACCAGTTTGTTCTATAATTACGCATATATTGTGCCATTAGGTCATCTTTTTTTATAGCTATTCCTTTTATGTTCATAAACACTTGCAAATTAATGTTATTATTAAAGTCGTTATTTACAATCAAATCGTTACTGATAGTTAATTTGTGTACCATAGTGCTTTCGCATTGCATGACCACTCTTGGCTCCCTAACGTTCCCTTTGTTTATTCTATCCACCAATACCTGCACACAATACACTTAGGCTCTACTTCTCTGTGAGCCCTTTACAACCAATTTCTCTTTTTAAAATGATGTAAGGGTGTACGGAGTAATTTTGGTAATAGTATCATGGATGATGTCATCTGAGACGTCATCAATGATTTCACTTGCCATGTCATGAGTGATGTAATATGTTAGGTCATTAGCAGTGCATGATGGGAACCTATGTTATAGTTAGCTCACAGAATTATGGCTAGGGAATTTCTGCATTTTTTCAGTTTTTAAACACTAGTTTTTATATGACTGTCACCTAACTAAAACATCATTTTAAACCCTTGTTTTTTTAATGGATAGATGATAGATAGATAGATAGATAGATAGATAGATAGATAGGATAGATAGATAGATAGATAGATAGATAGATAGATAGATAGATAGATAGATAGATAGATAGATGGATGGATGGATGGATGGATGGATGGATGGATGGATGGATGGATGGATGGATGGATGGATGGATGGATGGATGGATGGATGGATGGATGGATGGATGGATGGATGGATGGATGGATGGATGGATGGATGGATGGATGGATGGATGGATGGATGGATGGATGGATGGATGGATGGATGGATGGATGGATGGATGGATGGATGGATGGATGGATGGATGGATGGATATACAAAGTAAAGAGGTGCAGTATATAGAACTGAAGGCGTGCAGTATATAGAACTGGAAAACTTAAATCAATCAAACAAGGGTTTGTAAAGCACAGCTACTCACCCGTGAGTGTCCCTTCCTGAACTGGAGCAGTGTAGGCCTTTGCCAGATGTGGAGGTCATTCTAGTTCTTGGCTGTGAGGAAGGAGAAGGATTTTCCACCCAGTCTGGTCTTGTAGATGTGTAGGGTGGTGTCCAGAGGGAGGTCGGCTGATCGCAGGTTTCTCTTGGGTGCATGGAAGGAGAGGCGGTTGTTTAGGTATGCTGGTCTGATGTTGTGGAGGGCCTTGTATGCGTACGTGAGGAGCTTGAAGGTTATTCTTCTTTCGATTGGGGGCCAGTGGAGATCGTGGCGGTGTTGGGTGATGTGGTTGTGATGGGGGATTTCTAGGATCAGTCTGGCTGCGACGTTCTGGACTGTCTGGAGCTTGCGAATTAATTTTTTGTTGATTCCGGCATAGAGGGCGTTGCCATTGTCCAGTCTGCTAGTGATGAGGGTGTTTGTGACTGTCTTACTGGATTCAGAGGGGATCCATCTGAACGTTTTTCGGAGTATGCGGAGGTTGTTGAAACCGGACGAGTATACGGCATTGATCTGGTGGTTCATAGTGAGCGATGCACCAGAGGTTTTGTGCATGGTCTGTCGGGTGGGGGTGTTCCAATGTCGAGGGGTCACCAGGTGTCATCCCCAACTGAGGGGGTGGAGAAAAGGATGAGGACTTCTGTTTTCTCAGCGTTGAGTTTCAGATAGCTCTTCTTCATTCAGGTGGGGATGGCTTTCATCCCTTCTTGGAAGTTGTGGCTGGAGATGTTGAGTTCCTTGGTGAGGGAGAGGATGAGCTTGGTGTCGTCAGTGTAGAAGATTATGTTGACCTCGTGGTTGTTGACAATTGTTGTGATGGGGCCATGTAAATGTTGGAGAGTGGGTTTGAGGGAGGATCCCTGGGGTACTCCAGATCTGGTCTCTGTCGGTTCTTAGAGGTAGGGTGGGAGTCTACTTCGCTGAGTTCTGCTTGTGAGAAATAAACGTGTCCAGTCAAGGGCCTTTCCTCAGATGCCGTGTATAAAAACTGGGGATTGATTCAATAAGGGTTGCAGAGGCCAGAATCATTACATTGGCTATATAAACATGTGGATGCCTCTGAGCCCATAGATCACAATATTTCCTTGTCTTTCAGTCCTTTTTATTGACTGTAAGTATCAATTAAATTTTTCTGTTTTACACTTGTTTTAACCCCTTCGACGCACTTGACGGAACGGTTCCGTCATGCACGTCGGTTGGGCTGTGCTTATGACGGAACCGTTCCGTCATGGCCCCGCCCGCACACGGAATCTTCAGCGTGGCGCGGAAATCCGCGCCGCGCTGAAGGGGTTAAAGAGAAAAACACTTCATCAATAGACTTTTCACCTGTCTTTTACATAAAAGTCACAAATGTCTTGTACACTTATTTGCACTTTTAAACATCAACATATAACAAATCGTGCATCTGTTGCACAAATTAAATCACTTACATACAAAAATATTTACAGTACAATACAGTACACAAATGTCCAACTGATTACACTTTTGGAACCCTAACTTGGTTGGTCCTCAAACGTCACAATCTCTTTTGGTCCTAGCAGGGTCAGAAAGGACATTTTTTAATCAGTTTTATGAGGGAACCTTAAATTTGTTGTTGTTCCTACTCAAGGGAAGCATAACCACTTTGGTATTTTTCCCAATATGTTCTGAATCGCTGCTTGTATGTTGCCAACGCGTTTCGATCTGTAATATGTGGACCCGCGACTTTATGGTGAGGTCTTCTTCAGGGCTTATTGATGTTCTGAAAGTACATCTTTTGCCTGTATGGGTAACAATGTGTCTAGTTTTAGTGTACATTCATTTTGATGCGTCTTAATAGTAAATTAGGTCAGGTAAACTTACGTACCACATATTCATTTTTTCGGGTTTTTCCAGGCTGGCAGCTTCCTTTGTCCTACAAGCATATATATATATGTATTAGGACAGGAGTACCCCTCTGGTCATCTAGCGTATGCACCCATTTTGGACTTGCTAGGTTTATTAATTGTGTACCTACCCAGTCTGGTTCGTAGGGAAAGCCTGTTCAATTTCGTGAGATCTGCAGCTCTATGCGTTCATGCAGTGGCTCGTTTCTGTAAAAGTTTTAAAGTTATATTTTAGTGGACCCACGGAGGAAGGATTTTCACTCTGTTGACATGCAACTATCCCGTAACTTGACTCCCTTCCTACTACTTTTTAGGAATCGCTTCTATGTGGGAAACGGAGGGTCGGCTATTTGCTTGTGTTGTTAGCGCGGATTACGGACCAAGAGCGCTTGTTGTGTGTTTGTTCTTGTGCCCGAAAGGAAGACTTCTTGTCCCGCATATCACCCGTTTGTGATGTTAGTTCGTGAATCTTAGTTCTTTTTCTCTCGTTTGAACTTACTTTCGATCAGGGGTCTCGGACTTTGCTTCTCTATCAGCTTATTCTCTCCGCGTCCACGCCGTTTTGGAGCTTCCTACATTTGAAATGCCGGCTGTTTGGTCTATTTGCCATGCGCGGGGCGCGCCTTCGTTCCACGTCATGCCGTTGATGTTACCATGGGGACGTTTTGTTTATACATTTTCGATTCCGCGTCGTCCATTAGCTGTTGCCGTGGGGATACTTTGTTTGTTTTTTGGTCATTTTCACTGTGTTTTTTTGTTCTGTTGTTTAATAAAGTTATGGATACTTTCTCTCTTATTGCATCCGCGGTGTCCTTTTACGTCGGCTTCTTTTAGGCGATGTTTCTTTCCTTTTGCCTTATGTTTTTCGTGCCTTCGTGAAAAAGCATTTCATGTTTGTTGTTCAGGGGATGTGATTTTGTGCCTACTACTCAGCACGTTGCAGTGGGTGCTTGACTGGTCTCCTTGCATAGCGCCCTTATCTCTGCTTGCTGTTCCTTTATGTCACCAATCTGCATTTTGGGGAGACTGGTTATTAGTTTTAGAGCATTATTTTCAATTCTGGTTTTCACCTATTTTATGCCTTATTGAAGACAGGTTGACCGGTAGTCTCAGTAAACATGGATGGGGGAATACAGAAGAAACCTTTATATGACATTTGAAAGTTCTGTCATTTCATTTAGTCCATTTTCGATTGTACCCTAGAACATTATAGTTTTTGCTTCTATCTTGGATAAAAGGGAGTCAATATTCTTTCCTTTTATATGTCGCAATACTGTCCATTTTATTTCGTTGGGTCCATGATTTCTTTCAATGCAGTGTGCAACCATTGGTGCATTTGGAGTCTTACATTTGATACATGACCGGTGTTGGGAAATCCGTTTTTTTATGGGTTGCGTCGTTTTTCCGATGTATGCTAATGAGCAAGGGCAGACCACACAGTAAATTACATTTTGAGTGTTACAATTCGTAAAGTTATCATGATTGATGAACTTGGTGCCATATGTGAATTTTGTTCCTTCAATTGTGCTGTCACACGAGACGCAATTTCCAAATTTTCTGTGTCCT
The DNA here is from genome assembly GCF_964204655.1 of Triturus cristatus. Classification (NCBI taxonomy): domain Eukaryota; kingdom Metazoa; phylum Chordata; class Amphibia; order Caudata; family Salamandridae; genus Triturus; species Triturus cristatus. The sequence continues at coordinate 796,497,633 of NC_140594.1, forward strand.
TTGATTGGTGGCAATGATAACATTGTCCTTAGTGTGGTTTCCGGTTTTGGCATGGTTGTGTTTGCGCGTACTAGTCTTTCTTTTATACTTGTGTTTTTTTTCAAGGCGAATATTGGTGTCTGTTTGAAAGGTGGCAAACCCTTGACTGTATTCCAATTCTTTCTGATGATTTTTTGTATTTCATTTGTACATCCTGAAAATGTTGTTACGCAGACAAGGGGCATATCTTCCTTTTTGTTTTTTTGGAGTCAGAAGAGATTCTCGCGGAGTATACCACGCTCTTTTCATTGCTTTCTTCAAAAGCTTTTTTGGGTAGTTTCTCTTTTGCAGTTTTTCCAGAAGTTCTGTCGCATTTTTGAAATAATCTTCCTTTTTTGAGCAGTTGCGCCTTATCCTGAGGAATTGGCTGAATGGTAAATTTTCTCGCAAGTTGCGTTGGTGGAAACTTGAAAAATGTAAAAATGTATTTCTGTCAGTTTTTTTTGTGAAAAGGGTGGTATATAGATGGCCGTCTTCATGTTTCACCAGAATGTCAAGGAAATTCATTTCTGTTTTGTTGGTGTTTACAGTAAATTGAATATTGGGGTTCCTGTTGTTAAGCCAAACCACAAAAGTTTCAAGTTGTTCTTCATTGCCTCTCCAAAGCATGAACACATCGTCGATATATCGACGCCAGATTTTGATGTGTCCGTCATGGGGGTTGTTGTTATATACCCACCTCTCTTCGAATAAGGCCATAAACATTATGGCCATTTCCCGGAGCGAAGGGACAACCCATCGCTGTACCCATGATTTGTAGAAATTGTGTGTCATTGAATGTAAAAAAATTGTATTTTAAGCATATTTCTGCTATCTGTAGTATCGAAGAAGTTGGTACAATATGTGGTCGAACTCGTTTGTCTAAAAAGACTTGTAGGGCTTCAAGGCCTGCTTCTTGAGGAATATTGGAATACATTTTTTGAAGAAAGCAATGAAAAGAGCGTGGTATACTCCGCGAGAATCTCTTCTGACTCCAAAAAACAAACAGGAAGATATGCCCCTTGTCTGCGTAACAACATATTCAGGATGTACAAATGAAATACAAAAAATCATCAGAAAGAATTGGAATACAGTCAAGGGTTTGCCACCTTTCAAACAGACACCAATATTCGCCTTGAAAAAAACACAAGTATAAAAGAAAGACTAGTACACGCAAACACAACCATGCCAAAACCGGAAACCACACTAAGGACAATGTTGTCATTGCCACCAATCAAAGGACACAGAAAATGTGGAAATTGCATCTCGTGTGACAGCACAATTGAAGGAACAAAATTCACATATGGCACCAAGTTCATCAATCATGATAACTTTACGAATTGTAACTCTCAAAATGTAATTTACTGTGTGGTCTGCCCTTGCTCATAAGCATACATCGGAAAAACGACGCAACCCATTAAAAATCGGATTTCCCAACACCGGTCACGAATCAAATGTAAGACTCCAAATGCACCAATGGTTGCACACTGCATTGAAAGAAATCATGGACCCAACGAAATAAAATGGACAGTATTGCGACATATAAAAGGAAAGAATATTGACTCCCTTTTATCCAAGATAGAAGCAAAAACTATAATGTTCTTGGGTACAATCGAAAATGGACTAAATGAAATGACAGAACTTTCAAATGTCATATAAAGGTTTCTTCTGTATTCCCCCATCCATGTTTACTGAGACTACAGGTCAACCTGTCTTCAATAAGGCATAAAATAGGTGAAAACCACAATTGAAAATAATGCTCTAAAACTAATAACCAGTCTCCCCAAAATGCAGATTGGTGACATAAAAGAACAGCAAGCAGAGATAAGGGCGCTATGCAAGGAGACCAGTCAAGCACCCACTGTAACGTGCTGAGTAGTAGGCACAAAATCACATCCCCTGAACAACAAACATGAAATGCTTTTTCACGAAGGCACGAAAAACATAAGGCAAAAGGAAAGAAACATCGCCTAAAAGATGCCGACGTAAAAGGACACCACGGATGCAATAAGAGAGAAAGTATCCATAACTTTATTAAACAACAGAACAACAAAACACAGTAAAAATGACCAAAAAACAAACAAAGTATCCCCACGGCAACAGCTAATGGACGACGCGGAATCGAAAATGTATAAACGAACATGGTAACATCAACGGCATGACGTGGAACGCAGGCGCGCCCCGCGCATGGCAAATAGACCAAACAGCCGGCATTTCAAATGTAGGAAGCTCCAAAACGGCATGGACGCGGAGAGAATAAGCTGATAGAGAAGCAAAGTCCGAGACCCCTGATCGAAAGTAAGTTCAAACGAGAGAAAAAGAACTAAGATTCACGAACTAACATCAGAAACGGGTGAAATGCGGGACAAGAAGGCTTCCTTTCGGGCACAAGAACAAACACACAACAAGCGCTCTTGGTCCGTAATCCGCGCTAACAACACAAGCAAATAGTTGACCCTCCGTTTCCCACATGGAAGCGATTCCTAAAAAGTAGTAGGAAGGGAGTCAAGTTACGGGATAGTTGCATGTCAACAGAGTGAAAATCCTTCCTCCGTGGGTCCACTAAAATATAACTTTAAAACTTTTACAGAAACGACCCACTGCATGAACGCATAGAGCTGCAGATCTCACGAAATTGAACAGGCTTTCCCTACGAACCAGACTGGGTAGGTACACAATTAATAAACCTAGCAAATCCAAAATGCGTGCATACGCTAGATGACCAGAGGGGTACTCCTGTCCTAATAAATATGTATATGCTTGTAGGATAAAGGAAGCTGCCAGCCTGGAAAAACCCGAAAAAAGGAATATGTGGTACGTAAGTTTACCAGAACTAATTTACTATTAAGACGCATCAAAATGAATGTACACTAAAACTAGACACATTGTTACCCATACAGGCAAAAGATGTCCTTTCAGAACATCAATAAGCCCTGAAGAAGCCCTCACCATAAAGTCGCGGGTCCACATATTACAGGTCGAAATGCGTTGGCAACATACAAGCAGCGATTCAGAACATATTGGGAAAAATACCAAAGTGGTTATGCTTCCCTTGAGAAGGAACAACAACAAATTTAAGGTTCCCTCATAAAACTGATTAAAAAATGTCCTTTCTGACCCTGCTAAGGAACAAAAGAGATTGTGACGTTTGAGGACCAACCAAGTTAGGGTTCCAAAAGTGTAATCAGTTGGACATTTGTGTACTGTATTGTACTGTAAATATTTTTGTATGTAAGTGATTTAATTTGTGCAACAGATGCACGATTTGTTATATGTTGATGTTTAAAAGTGCAAATAAGTGTACAAGACATTTGTGATTTTTATGTAAAAGACAGGTGAAAAGTCTATTGATGAAGTGTTTTCTCTCTTTAAAACAAGTGTAAACAGAAAAATTAAATTGATACTTACAGTCAATAAAAAGGACTGAAAGACAAGGAAATATTGTGATCTATGGGCTCAGAGGCATCCACATGTTTATATTTCCTCAGATGCCGGAATCGTGGAGTCTTGTGGTTAGTGTGCGGTGTGAGATAGTGTCGAAGGCTGCTGAGAGGTTCAGGAAGATGAGAGCTGCCATTTGGCCCTGGTTGAGGAGGGTGTGGATGAAGTTTGCTAGCTGGGAGTTGGCGGCATAATCAATCATTTTGGCTGCGAAAGGAAGCAGTGAGATGGGCCTGACATTTTTTAGGTCCTTCGGGTCTGCAGAGGGTTTCTTCAGGAGGGGGTTGACGTCAGCGTGTTTCCAGTCGTCGGGGAATGTGGTGGTTCGAGAGAGCAGTTGATCGCCCGGCGTAGTTTGGGTGCAATGGCCGAGGCAGCTCTGTGAAGATGTGGGTGCTCCAGAATGGCTGCTCTTCATGGTATTTAAGGGGCCTTCTGTTGTGATTGGGTTCCAAGTGAGAAGGGTCTGTTGGGTGGCGTTGCTGGGGTTGGGGATTCAAGCAGTGCAGAGATCTTGGTTGTCAAAGTTGTCATAGAGCTTCTTAATCTTGAGGTGAAAAAAAGTGCTGATTCTGTTGCAGAGGTCTTGGGAGGGTGGGATGTCTGTTGTTTCGCTGCCAGATTAAAAAAAATCCTGGATGATGGAGCAGACTTCTTTGGAGTTGTGGACATTGGTGAAGATTCTGTCTTGGAGGTAGTTCTTTTTTATGGATTTGATGAGTTGGTGGTGTGCTGTGGGGGCTGTTCTGTAGGCAGTGCGTGTTTCTGGGGTTTTGCTGTTCCTCCATGTCTTCTCGTGTAGTCACCAGGAGCGCTTGGAGTCTTGGAGTGCAGGGGTGAACCGGCTTGCTTTCTTGTCCTGTAGCTTTCTTGAAGGGGTTGAGTGTGTCGGCGCAGTTAGTGATCCAGCGGTGATGGTTGCTTGCTGCAGTGTTAGCATCTGGCATCGTTGGAGGTGGAGTGTGGGTGAGGGCAGAGGTGAGCTGTTCTTTGGTGACTTTGTTCCAGTTTCTGCGAGGGAGGCGGAGCGCGTGCTTATGTACAGTGGGTTTTCTGAAGGAGAAATGGATGCAGTGGTGGTCCGTCCAAAGAAGTTCTGTGGTGTGTCTGTAGGAAACGCTGTTTCCTCCTGCGAAGATGGGGTCGAGTGAGTGTCCCGCTGTGTGCATGGGGGCGGTGACAAGTTGCTTCAGTCCTCTGTTTGGCGAAGTTTCTAGGAGAGCTGTGGTGTTGGGGTTATTGTGGTTGTTCAGGTGGAAGTTTAGAAAACGTACTTGTTCTTTAATGACTCTAGTTTTAACTGCCACAATGTAACAGTAGCACATCACTGTTAGGCCCTCTACAAAGCTGCCAGCTAGGGTACAGGTGTTCTGGCCCATGCCCTAGTGTATCGAAAGAACAGCGGTTATAAGTTCCACAATATCAAGTATGTTGTACACACTGATGTATTTAATAGAATTTCAGTGCTATCTATGTCATTGGAAGAACTGTTATGTATGTTTAGCAATAGATTTAGAGAGCGCATGTTTTCTGTCTTTAGTTTTTTCCTCTACAGACTTCAATGTGGGTATTGGATTTTTGTAGTTTGTAGGATTTTCTTATCTGAAGCAACTATCTGGTGTGATGGTGGGGTACATGGAACTATTTTGAGTTGATTGCTAAATTGGTGTACGTGGTGTTGAATTAGAAAAGGCTGTAAAGATGAAAGAGAGGGATAACCAAAGTCTTAAGAAAAAAAAGTGGTGTTTCTGGAGCTGCAAGTGCATTAGTTGTGAATTAGATGAAAGATTAATACTTCAATGAGTTTAATCCCTTAGTTTAGTTTAATTCATCTTAATTTACCAATTTCCGCATAGCCGCTTAGTTATCAAGTACAAAATATTTTAATAAAAATAGAGGCTTCAACTGTAGTGCCAATTGCTGAAGGAGTGGAGGGTGGTTGGGAATAGAAGAATTGATATGTGTGTGTTTCTTTTTCTTATGAAACTGTAAAGCGTGAAAGACTGTTGTCCTTTTTAGACAACAGTTTCCTTTATTTTGTAAATCTAAGATAGGATTGGGAGATGGATGTTTGTCTCATGTATATCACCCGCTGGTACTGTGAATGACTTGGAGCTGCCATGATTGTTCCTTTATTTTATTTTTTAGAGTTACCATAACCCTCAAGTACTGGCATTAATTCAGACACTAGTAACCGGGGGAACAACACCAGAGCTCGAAGAGCAGCTTGCAGATGATAATACATTAAAGAGACACTTAATGAGTGCCATGTCTGTAGCGGAGAGAGACAGGTGTAAGCTGTCCCTGTTACCAGTGACCAACTCACTGCTGGATAGCTTTTCGGTGAGTTACCTAGTTTCTTAATGCTGGCAAATATAAATGTGTTCTGCTCTTCCCTCTTGCTTTCTCCAAATTGCATGACTAGATGATTACTTAAGGACTGGGGAATAATAGGCAAAACTATGTGAGAGATTTCTAGGGTGTTTTAATCAAGGGGTATTTTCTATCCTATCCTAAACAGTAGTCGATACAATATGGTTCCTGATGTTAGCCAACACATTTTCATTGTTTACCTCAATTAGTTGTGTTGGTCAATCCAAAGGTTGACTATTTCATGTTCATGCAAGCCATGCATCACTGCATGTTTGTTCATTGTTAACTACTCCAAATAAAAATACTCCAGGAGTCATTTCTGTTGAAAAACATTCAAGATTCCATAGGAATCAGCTAAATCCCAAGAGTTTGCAGTGTGTCCAATGCCTCTGGCACACTATATTGAGTAATGTGGCATGCTCTCAATTATACATAGCACACACCCATCTTAATCGCCTTCATATAGGATCTAGAAACAATGAGAGGCATTTAACTAGCTGGCCTGCTTTCCAGACTACATGAGAGACACACATATATTTCAGACTCTCCAAGACAAGAGTGCCAATACTGTAAAACCCCACAGCCAATGCTTCCATTGGCCCATTGACAATACAAAACCTGCAAACACTGGTACACAATGTTAACCAACTGGGGCTTATGTTCCACACTCCAGTAGTTGGCCTGACACCTCAGTTAATGAAAATCTAGTTATCTGTCTGCAACCTGCTAGTCACATGTTTGTATTCAAACAGTATAGATATAAACTTCCAGCCCACCTAAGCCAATCCATCTAGTACCATTAAATCGGTAAAAGTACCATCTATTAGGTGAAGTACGAATAAACTGTGGTAGTAGCTCAACTACAATACTGGAATGATATTTAATGGGATTCAGTTTATCCTCCCAGTCTCTACCAAAAGTAGAGAATGTTCCTGTCACAACAGACTTTATGTACAATGGGGTGCAGCTGCCATACACACAATTACTCAATACATTGAGTATAAACAGTACACTTGACCATTAACCACTCAAGGGGGTTTGATTCATCATTATGTCCGCTCCTTGCTCTGGTTGGATGCATGTGTCCATAATATTTATAAGCACCTCTCTTCCGGTGAGGTGCACCCAACAGTGCCACACTTCTTTGTTTAATTGTAATTAAGTAGGAGAAAAAGTTAAAGCAAAATTAGGCCATTATAGGTACACTCCCGGATCGCTTATACCTTCCTGTCACCAGTCTAAAAACGAGCATGTTTTAGAATGCATCATATATTTTATTTTTAGTTTTCATTAAAACGCATTAAAGGTCAACACCCACTTGTAGGAACAGTGCGCTATTAAGGTGCTCAAACCCTGCAAGAAAGTGGAATACATTTAATAGATAATAAGAAAAGATGTTCATATAAAAATGGTAACTTCCAAATTTCGTTTGGAGCCCAGCATTGACACAGGCATCCAACTTTGGTGAGAGGCGGACCCTATGATGAAGCATGCCACCTTGAGTGAGTGACAGCGTTGTCAACAATTTTACATGAATGCATTCAGATGGTGTGTGAATGTTACCTATGGCTCATGAGCATACTGTCTATTGTGACAGGGACTTTCTTACCTCTTCAGCAGAATCATTTGATTGTTCTCTAAGCAGTAATGTAACAACTGCAGCTTCATGAAAATATGTCAATAACATATTCCCACCAATGTGAGAATGACGTAATGTGCCCAAAACCAAGTACATCTGTGAAGCAAAATGCAGCCTATGGTTGTATTAAGCAATAAGTAGACTCAGAGTAGACACTGGTGTAGTTACCTTGTTGTTAAAAGTTTATTATTCATATTTATACAGACCTCAACTGCGGTCTACAATCCTAACTTTTGACCCCAGTAGTGAAGATATTTGTTGTATGACTGTACACAATAAAAAGAATTGCACACTATAAGTGTGGGGAACTCTCGATCCATATTTATCAGTGCCAGTATTAGCGCTTTTAATTCTGCCAGCTGAGCCCTGCTCAGTATTGCTGTTAACTTCCTATGGTCGGCTGAGCAGAGCCGTCAGTGTACATAATGTATTCATACTGATCTAGAGGCATTATTTCAGTTGGGAGAGGATATTCTTGTTCATATTGCAGGAATGCTTGTGTTTTTAGCCTTGAGTCATATCTGTATTCTACATCTGTTGGAGTGAGAGAATTAGCTCATTGTATCCATCTTGGATGTAAGGCTTTAGCATTCGGAATGCTTTCCTTTGTAGCAGCCTCTAAAGCTGGTACCGGAGTTACTACTATTATTCGCTTCCCCTGAGCCAGTGATCTTTCTCTCACTACAGTGGTCTGTACTGCTGTCAGTATTTTTCTGTAGAAGCAAAGCGCATTTCAGCGTTTGTGTACAAATGTGATTTGTAAGCTATGGGAACTGTTTCGCCTTCATTGAAGGTTTGGCAAGTGTACCCAGATTGACCTGCTATAACACGGATCACTAGATTGCATATGTTTACGGGTGTCTGCAAGTGTTTTGAAACTATCATGTCAGCTTGTAGGGAACAAAGGATATCTGTGTGTTCTTGTGTCCAATGCCTAACTGAAAAATCAGGTCTAATTAAGTCGTGGAAAGGTGTTACTCTTTCTGCGTAATCCAAAATGTATGTTTTGACAACATAAAAATCCCAATATGGATTGTACGTTTTTTAAAGATTTAGGAGGCTGGAGCAGTGCACACTTTTCTAAAAAGTTAGCTGCCAGGCTTTTTCCTTCACTTGATAGCTCGTATCCCAGAAATAGGACATTAAGGTGGGCTATTTTCAATTTTTTAAAGTTGAATTTGAAGCCCTCAGTGGCGAATCAAAAAATTATGGTACTCACTTTGGTCAAGTGATCCTGTTATTGATCATCCGTCAGATAATTATCATCTACATAGGACAATGCCTCTTCATCCAAATTCTGAAGTAATTCTGTTACCCTAGTGCTGAACAACCCGGAGTTATTCTTATACCCTTGGGGGAGTCTAAATAATTGACGATGTGAACCTAGCGCAGTAAATGCTGTTAGATACCTGCTATATTCTGGCAGAAGAATCCATTTGAGATATCTTGTGTTGTTTTGTATTTTTTCTGCAAAATGTTATTCAATAATGTGGCACTGTGTGCATTCTTTACTGCAAATGTTTTAGTGCATGTGTTGAGATGTCAGTAGTCTAAAACTAGACGGTAATAATTGTTAGGTTTCATTACAGAAACAAAGGATTATTCATTGGGGAGGTGCAAGTTTCTATTACACCCTGGTATTCAAGTTCATCTAACAGCTCTCTGACCTGTTTTTTTCGCCTTCTTGCTTTATTGGGTACTGTCTATGTGGAGTTGGAGTAGTTTTAACAGGGATTACATGGTATGGTTACTCAGCATCCCACCCAACATGGTTGCGATATAGTGCTGGATCAAGGGCTACCGCCCACACCCGCGCGTTTGTATGTTTAAGTATATTGGAACATGGTCGGAAAAAGCTGGTAAAATTACCGTTTCTCCCTTTGGGTAATCCATAGCAATTTCAGGCGGCCAATTTCTTTCAGCTAAAAGGATGTCATAGCCATAAGTCAAGTTCTCGCAAAAGAGACCTTTAACTTTTGTGGGTTTGTCCCCCTCCCTTTGGAGTATTATCTCATGTAACCCATGTGGGACACTTACCCTCGTAGCAGGTGTTTCCACCGTGATATGCTCATTGAACTCCACTGTCACCAGAAATTACATCAGGTTCGGGCGAGCTATTGTTACTTCTGCTGTGCTGTCTAGCATCGTCAGAGCCCATTCCCCTTTCAGTATTTGAGTCCTCAGAATTCTGGGCATGTCTAACTTTGAAACCTGCTACTTTCTTCTTTAAAATTGAGGTTTAGATCGTGGCTTGTCTTCTTTTATAGAAGTGTAGTATGAAGCGTGTGGCATGTCTCTGGACTTCGTACGCTCTTCTTGTCTTTGTTCTGACCATCCTTCTCGCTCTGAGTTTCTTTGTGAACCCTGAAAGGAACGAGAGAAACATGTATCAGTATCCTGATACCTGTCAGGTTTTTTCTATGTTATCTCTATTCACAAGATTGTACCCCCTTTAGGAGGGCTCCTGTTGAGGAGGGTGAGCAGTCTAAATATCGATAATTTAATTTCGACCTACCATAATATCGAGTCTAGAATATCGTAGGGACAGAATATCGATGTCAAGAATATCGATGGACAGAATATCGACCCTAAGGTAAGTAATATCGATTTTTGTTATATCGATGATAGTAATATCGAAGTTAGTAATATCGATATGAAATATATCGATGTTACTAATATCCATGTCACTAATATCGATATTTATAATATTGTTATGTATTTTATTATGTATTTAATATGTATGTGTTAATTATTTTTTGTTAAGTGTTCTACCGTTTTTAAAATATATGTATACAATTTATATATGTTAATAATGGTTTTTTTTAAGTTAATTTTGTGTTTTAGTACCGTAGCGGGTTGTGGGTTTATAGGGGAATAGGGTGGGAAGTAATTTAATTATATGAATTTAATTATAAATTTTTGGGAATTATAAATTAATTTTAAATATTTTTTGTGTTTAAATTCTGTAGCGGGTTGTGGGTTTATAGGGGAACAGGGTGGGAAGTAATTTAATTATATGAATTTAATTATACATTTTTGGGAATTATAAATTAATTTTAAATATTTTTTGCGTTTAAATTCTGTAGCGGGTTGTGGGTTTATAGGGGAACAGGGTGGGAAGTAGTTTAATTATATGAAATTAATTATAAATGTTTAGGAATTATAAATTAATTTGAAATAATTTTTGCGTTTAAATTCTGTAGCGGGTTGTGGGTTTATAGGGGATTAGGGTGGGAAGTAATTTAATTGTAATTAAGTAATATTTATATTTATTTATTGGTTTTGATAATTATATTATTGTTAATTAAGTATTAATTGGTAATTATTTTTTATTAATTGGTAATTAGTTTTGAATAATTGATTAATTGTTAATTATATTATTGTTAATTAAGTATTAATTGGTAATTAAGTTTTTATTAATTGGTAATTAGTTTTGAATAATTGATTAATTGATAATTATGTTAACTGTATTATTTTATTATTTGAGTGTTTCGTGCATTTATAGGGGAACAGTGTTGGAAGTAATTGAAATCTAATTAAGTAATTATTAAATTTGTAGTTGGGTATTGATAATTAATTAATTGTAGATTAATTATTAATTGGTAAATATTTAAAATAATAATTTTTTGGTTATGAAAAATAATTTATTGTTGATTATTAATCAATTGGTAATTAAATATGTTTAAATATTATTTAGTGATATTTCTAATTAATATATTAATAAGATAATATTAATTGGTAATTAATGTATAATAATTATTATTTTGTGTTAAAAAAATATGTAATTGTTTAAGATTTTTTAATTGGTAATTAATGTTTGTAAATTAATTTTTGGTATACAAAATGTAATTGTTCAATAATTTTTAAATTGGTAATTAATATTCCTTAATTATTATTTATTGGTATTTATTAATATTTTTTTGCTAATTAATTATTTATTGGTAGTTATGTTTTTAATAAATATGTATTGGTATTTGTAAGTAATTTTGAGTTATTTAATAATTAAATTATTAATTATTTTAAATAATTATTTTATTTAAAAGTATGTTATTTTTAACTTCTAAGCTATCCAACACTTTCTCTACTGTTGCACTCTCTGGAGTTAGAATAGTAATTTTTACCCCTACGCAATCCAACACTTTCCCTACTGTTGCACTCTCTGGAGTTGGAGTAGTAATTTGTACCCCTACGCTATCCAACACTTTCCCTACAGTTGCACTCTCTGGAGTTGGAATAGTAATTGTTACCCCTACGTTATCCAACACTTTCCCTACTGTTGCACTCTCTGGAGTTGGAATAGTAATTGTTAGTCCTACGCTATCCAACACTTTCCCTACTGTTCCACTCTTTGGAGTTGGAGTACTAATTTTTACCCCTACGCTATCCAACACTTTCCCTACTGTTGCACTCTCTGGAGTTGGAATTGTAATTTGTACCCCTACGCTATCCAACACTTTTCCTACTGTTGCACTCTCTGGAGTTGGAATAGTAATTTTTAACCCTACGCTATCCAACACTTTCCCTACTGTTGCATTCTCTGGAGTTGGAATAGTAATTTGTATCCCTACGCTATCCAACACTTTCCCTACTGTTGCACTCTCTGGAGTTGGAATAGTAATTTTTACCCCTACGCTATCCAATACTTTCCCTACTGTTGCACTCTCTGGAGTTGGAATAGTGATTTTTACCCCTACGCTATCCAACACTTTCCATACTGTTGCACTCTCTGGAGTTGGAATAGTAATTGTTACCCCTACGCTATCCAACACTTTCTCTACTGTTGCACTCTCTGGAGTTGGAATAGTAATTTTTACCCCTACGCTATCCAACACTTTTCCTACTGTTGCACTCTCTGGAGTTGGAATAGTAATTTTTAACCCTACGCTATCCAACACTTTCCCTACTGTTGCACTCTGTGGAGTTGGAATAGTAATTTTTAGCCCTACGCTATCCAACACTTTCCCTACAGTTGCACTCTTTGGAGTTGGAATAGTAATTGTTACCCCTACGCTATCCAACACTTTCCCTACTGTTGCAGTCTCTGGAGTTGGAATATTAATTTTTACCCCTACGCTATCCAACACTTTCCCTACTGTTGCACTGTCTGGAGTGGGAATTTTAATTTTTACCACCTACGCTCTCCAACACTTTCCCTACTGTTGCACTCTCTGGAGTTGGAATAGTAATTTTAACACCTACGCTATCCAACACTTTCCCTACTGTTGGACTCTCTGGAGTTGGAATAGTGATTTTTACCCCTACGCTATCCAACACTTTCCCTACTGTTGCACTCTGTGGAGTTGGAATAATAATTGTTACCCCTACGCTATCCAACAATTTCCCTACTGTTGCACTCTTTGGAGTTGGAATAGTAATTGTTACCCCTACGCTATCCAACACTTTCCCTACTGTTGCAGTCTCTGGAGTTGGAATATTAATTGTTACCCCTATGCTATCCAACACTTTCCCTACTGTTGCACTGTCTGGAGTGGGAATTTTAATTTTTACCCCTACGCTATCCAACACTTTCCCTACTGTTGGACTCTCTGGAGTTGGAATAGTGATTTTTACCCCTACGCTATCCAACACTTTCCCTACTGTTGCACTCTGTGGAGTTGGAATAGTAATTGTAACCCCTACGCTATCCAACAATTTCCCTACTGTTGCACTCTTTGGAGTTGGAATAGTAATTGTTACCCCTACGCTATCCAACACTTTCCCTACTGTTGCAGTCTCTGGAGTTGGAATATTAATTTTTACCCCTATGCTATCCAACACTTTCCCTACTGTTGCACTGTCTGGAGTGGGAATTTTAATTGTTACCCCTACGCTATCCAACACTTTCCCTACTGTTGCACTCTCTGGAGTTGGAATAGTAATTTTTACCCCTACGCTATCCAACACTTTCCCTACTGTTGCACTCTCTGGAGTTGGAGTACTAATTTTTACCCCTACGCTATCCAACACTTTCCCTACTGTTGCACTCTCTGGAGTTGGAATAGTAATTTTTACCCCTACGCTATCCAACACTTTCCCTACTGTTGTACTCTCTGGAGTTGGAATAGTAATTGTTACCCCTACGCTATCCAACCATTTCCCTACTGTTGCACTCTCTGGATTTGGAATAGTAATTTTTACCCCTACGCTATCCAGCACTTTCCCTACTGTTGCACCTTTTGGAGTGGGAATCTTAATTTTTACCCCTACGCTATCCAACACTTTCCCTACTGTTGCACTCTCTGGAGTTGGAGTATTAATTTTTACCCCTAAGCTATCCAACACTTTCCCTACTGTTGCACTCTCTGGATTTGGAATAGTAATTTTTACCCCTATGCTATCCAACACTTTTCCTACTGTTGCACTCTCTGGAGTTGGAATAGTAATTTTTAACCCTACGCTATCCAACACTTTCCCTACTGTTGCACTCTCTGGAGTTGGAATAGTAATTTTTACCCCTACGCTATCCAACACTTTTTCTACTGTTGCACTGTCTGGAGTGGTAATCTTAATTTTTACCCCTACGCTATCCAACACTTTCCCTACTGTTGCACTCTTTGGAGTTGGAGTACTAATTTTTACCCCTACGCTATCCAACACTTTCCTTACTGTTGCACTCCCTGGAGTCGGAATAGTAATTTATACCTCTACGTTATCCAACACTTTCCCTACTGTTACACTATCTGGAGTGGATATAGTAATTTTTAGCCCTGCGCTATCCAAAAATTTCCTTTATGTTTTTTTTTTGGGAGCTGGAGTAGTAGTTTTATTGTCTCTGCTATTTAATATTTATTTTTATTATTTTAGCTAATGTAGTATATAATTAATTTTAACAATCTTTAAATTAAATGTAATTTTGTAAATTTGTTATACATAATTATTTAATTTTTATTTATGTTATTGTTTTATGTGTGTAATGTGTTTGCAATTTTTAATATTTGTAAATAATTTATAATTTATTACAATAATTATAAAAACATTATTAAGTAAGTATATATATTATATATTATATGTATATGTTTAATTCATTTTTTATTAAATTATATTGATTAATTATTATTTTTTAACATTATTAAATATATTTAATTATGTTTATTTTATTTACAAGTATTATTATGTTTATTTAACATATTTATTGTAACAAAAAAAAAACGATATTTTTAAAAACGATATTTTTGACATCTATATTTTTTTTTCGATATTTTTGCACTTACCATGTTGTAGATAGGATGTCGATATTCTTGACATCGATATTTGTGTTGCGATATTTTTGTAGGTCGATTTTCTGACCTTCGAAATTTTGTCAGAGATCCGTTGAGGAGACCTACTCCTAGATAGAGAGCTATTTTCTCAAATTTTTTGGTTTTTATTGTTATTTTCCCACTTCTTCTTGGAAGAATTAGGTGCTTGCTTGGTTTTATACTTTTCAAGACTACCCATGAGTTGAGGTTTTGTTGCTCTAGCTCCCAAACTATCTCTACCCAATTCAGCATAGATGTCTGTGATAATTTTAGGTAATTCACGTTCCTGTTGTAAAGGAGTGAAATCCCTCAGGTGTTGGTGTATAGCCACCGCTGCTGCCTCCCCTTTTATGTTTTCTAATATTATAGTTGATACCTGGACAACATTACCTAATAATTTCATCCCTAAGTTCAGAACAGGTCATGCTCCATACTCAGTTTGTATTTGTCTTAATACGTCTGGTATTACTGATAATGAGTGGATACCATGATTTATGGTATATATGACAGCGAAAACTGTACCCTAAGTCGTGCAATCCTCTATCTGGGGAGCTATCCCCATTGCCAAGCAGATTATGAACATTCTGTGTTTTTCTTGAGGGCTGGTGTGTGGAAATACTGCCTCTAGCTGCGTTATTTTCTGAGCTATCCAGAATGCCATTTGCTCACCCATAACTGCTTATAGCGTTTGTGGTGTAATTTTAGTAATAGAACCCTGAATTTGTACTGCTTGTTTAACTCTTGTTGGTTGAAGTGTGAATGTACTCATCATAAACTGTGTCATGTTTCTTAAAAGTTTTATTATTTCTTTATGAAGTAGACTTAGGTTTGCTACTGGCATTGTTTCAATCTCTGGATGCTGTGTGTAAGGCTCAAGGATTGGCCAAGAGGCTCCATCTCTTCAGAGCGGACCTAGTCTTGCTTTGTCATTTGTATGGGGAAGGGCACCTTTAAACCATTTTATGTGCTCCTGGTAGGTGAGCGGAATTCCAATGTCCTCATACAGACAGTATTCATTTGGTATTTCATCTTTAGTGTAAGAATGAAATATATTTGATTGTGCATCTGCTTGTGGGAATGTAACCCATGAATAGGATACCACTGGGAGGGGGGTGGCCAGCAGGGGCAGCATGGTGGACGCGTTCTGAGAACGCTCTGTCGCTTGTCCCCGTAATACGGCACATTTCTATTGGCTAGCCGGCTTCCGGTATTGAAGGATGGTGCCACAGAACCGGGAAGTTCCCAGGAGGACAGTGGGATCGGACAAGCGCCCCGGAGAGTGAGAAGCATGATCTACGGAGGTGTGCCAAAGAACCACGCAGAGACCGCAGCCATCTTCGGCAGAACGGAGTGTCGTTGAATGGGCCCAGTCTTCGGCCCTGTGTGGGTACAACAGAACGCCCCGGCCGGGTGTGGCGTGCATTGGAGAGGAATGGAGCCTCTCTTTGGGGCAAGAGAAGAGCCTCGCAGCCAGTGCCAGGGAGGCTGGAAACCCGACAGCGGCCGGAGGAACACCGGTGAGTGGGGGGGGGCCGCAACACATCAACCGCATTACGTGCCTGGACCTGGGCCTCACATTCTGTCCAGAGTTCCTTGTGCATACTGTGACCCCACAAGTTCACTTCCTTTCTGGCCACAGTGTGCGGTGTGGGGGTCTGGCCTGCTTGGGTCTGAAGGACGGTGCCTGCTCCTTATGTGTGGCCATCAGCGGACGAGCACTGACACCCTATATATTGACAACAGTTGACGTGGGGCTGCCTGCAGCTGGATTGACGACAGCGCTGATGATGTGCGATCCCTGCAGAAGAGGAGGGGGCCCCCCAATTAGACGGTGAGGAGGTGAATGTGGCTGCCCAGAGGAGGCCATAGCAGTGGAGGAACTAAGCTGCCACAGAGAGAGACGTAGCTGCTCAGGGGGCCTTAGATGAATGATCGTGTATGTCACCCTATATAACAGTACAGCTAGCGCCATGTCCGGAAGCGGTGGCACCACCGAGGAGGGCACTGAACAAGATAACATGTGTGTGATGCAGTGGGCCACAGTCTGCCGCTGTAGTCAGTACGGCCTAGTTCTGATCCAAAGGACCCTGTGTGGGGCCTAGTGGGACACTTTTATGATAGAACGGACTGCGCTCGAAGTATACGCAATAATAGGGCTCACCAGAGGGCCTCCTCACAGGCACCGAGTACAAGTGATGCTGATCCGCAACAGCCGGTGAGTGAGCGAACGGCTTCGGATGATCGTCTGGACGCCATTTTGCAGGCCATTCAACGAACTAGCGAATCTTTGGAAGGCAAGTTAGATAAGGTAGCGCTGGATCTTAACTTGCTACATGCAGATCATCAGAACCTGAAGAACCGGGCTGTTGTTGTTTTAGGAGAAGCAGCAGATCGCCCATAAAGCCCGGATTAGGTACCTAGAGGACCGCATTGAGGATGCAGAGGGCTGCTCGTGGAGGAACAATGTCTGGCTGATTGGGCTGTCAGAAGGTGTGGAAGGCCAGGATGCAGCCACCTTTCTAGAAATATGGCTCAAGACTATCTTGCCACGCTCTGTATTTTCCCCATTCTTCATCATTGAGTGGGCCCATCGGGTTCCGGGCAGGAAGCCGGTCCCCGACGACAGAGCGTGCCTGCTCATCTTCAGACTTCTGCATTTTAGGGACCGGGATGTGATCCTCCGGGAGACCAGGAAACTGGATGACATCCAATACGAGAATGCCATGGTGCTGTTGTTCCCGGACTATACTATGAAGGTCCAGTGCCAACAGGGGTCCGTCTTGCCGGTCAAGAGACAGCTTCAGCAGCTCGAACTATCTTATTCTTTGATGTTCCCGGCCCTGCTCCGAGTTGTTACAGATGGGAAATCCAAATTCTTTGAAACACCTCGGGATGTTTGGGACTGGATAGAGACGTCTGGCCGGTACTGTGGTCCAAGACCTGCAGGCACTGCTGCGACATGGGCTGGGGTCAGCGGCGATGCGAGGTCCGGAACAGATCCGTAAGGAGAGACAAGAGGTGGTCCGCATCGCGGAACAAATGGCAGAGGCAGCGACACCGGAGGATAAAGCGGATACTTCCTTTTATTCCTCGGAATGAGGGGCTCCTCGAAAGCGGACTCATCTGATAAGGCATCTTTGAGAATGCCAGACATTACACCGCAGATGGCGGATGGTATTGTATGAGTATACAGGCTATGGAAGTGTATTTCTGAGTGCTGTGTTCCTGCTGCTGTGTGGGTTTCTAGCTATTCCTAATTCATGTGTCCCATTTTGACTCAAGATGGAGGGGGCTGATGTTTTGGGGGTGATTTTGCACCCTGAGGGGGGTCATTGGTGCGGTGAATTTTAATTTCAGCTTTGGCAATGCCATTTTAGCAGTTTAGGGGGTACTGGGAGGGTATACCCTGAATGGTTATACAACCCCCTGTTTTCCCCATCTTTTCAGGGCTGGTAGGACATGCGGCTGGGTTGGTGTACGATGTTTTTGGATGACACCCCAATGTTTTGGGGGTTGCCCTTAAATGGTTCTTTTTTCCCAAGTTAGCTTTTCCCATTTCTGTTTGGCTGCGGAAGTGTGTGGGGCGGCACTTGGAACTGGTGTGAGGTATATCCGACTCCTATTACTGAGGCCCGGGTGGGGGGAGCCGCTGGCCACTGGGGTATGCCTTCTTTAACTCTACTATGGGTCACTTGATACTTACCTGGAATGTTCGGGGTCTCCGTACACCTTCCCGTAGATATGCAGTGTACTCTTGTCATAAAGTGCAGGTAGTGATGCTGCAGGAGACACACCCTAACGCTCTAGAGGTTTCCCACCTACAGCGCAGATGGAGATTATTCCCTTATGCTAGGAGGGCTTTTATCTGGGTACGGCCTGCATGATGTTCTCACAGATAGGGTGGGCAGGTATGTGCTGACAAAGGGTAAAATGAATGGACGCCATGTATTACTGGGTAATGTCTGTGTATGCACCGAATGTGGATCAGGGTCAATTCTTTGGTCAGTTGTCTCTTGCTTTGGGTAGGTGGTGTGGGGTCCCGTGGCTGCTGGGGGTTGATTTTAACAGTGTTTTAGATGTGGGGACCAGTAGATTCTTTCCTCCGCTTAGGGGTACGGCTGCCTCGGCTAATTCAGTGGTGTTTGTAGACATCATCATCTGGGGGAGAGAGTGTACTAATTTTTCTCTGCACCTCATAACCTACGGTTTGGCTCAATAGGTTCTTTGGGTCCACCTGCCTTCTTCCATACATCTCGAACTCGAAATACTGGGGACTCACACACTCCGACCATAATCCTCACTGTGTTGTGTTGGCCTGGGAGGGCGGGATCCTGGGAATCCCTACATGGAGACTGCAGCTGACTATGCTTGAGGACGAGGTGTTTCAGGAGTCATTCAGTGAGGTTATCGGGGCATACTTTATACATAATGCAGGCACTGCCTCCTCCGTGATGGTGGAATGGGCGGCTATGAAAGTCACCCTCAGAGGGAAGTGTCTGGGACTGGGCTGCAGGCTGCGGCAACAGGTGGCATCGGACTTGCTTGAAGTGGAGCAGCGTCTGCTGCCGTTGGTAAATAGGGTTGCGGCTGATGCTGGGAGACTGGCTGACCTGGAGGAAGCGTGCAAGAAGCATGTGGATCTCCTGGACCGACAGCGCTGCCTCAATTTTGCCACACACTCTACATCTGTGCATGCTCCGGCCGTTCTCTCGGGACCCCTTCTCGCGTGGTTGATTAAGCAGGAACAATCAGTGGTGTTAATCACAGCTCTTCGCTCCCCAGGCGGGGACCTTCGGTACACAAAGTTGGAAATCCATGGTGGACTGTCTATGCATTTCGCACAACTGTATACAGCTGGCCAACAGACCTCAAAGGGGGCGATAGATCAGTTTCTTGATGGCCTTTCATTCCCAGTTCTGTCGGGCGAGCAGCAGATGGAATTAGAGGCTCCACTCATACTAGAAGAGGTGCGTGGCACGATCAGGGTGTTATTGTCTGAGAAAGACCCTGAACCCAAAGGCTTCCAGATGAATTCTATAAGTCGTACGCAGACTCACTCAGTCCACAGCTGCTTAAAGTTTACATGGAGGTGCTTGAGACCCTTGCTCTCCAGGCCTCAATAACGGAGGCTACGTTGATCATGCTCCCTAAGCCAGACAGGGACCCCATTTCCATGGGGGCTTATCGGGCCTTGGCACTTCTGAATGGGGATTACAAAATCCTAGCAGGCAATCTGGTTAATAGATTAGCACCATTGATCCCTCCATTGGTTCATCAAGGCCGAAATGGGTTTGTACCAGCCCACAATACATCACTTAATATATGGCGGCTGTTCAGGGTGAAGTACTGTGCTACGAAGGACGGGCATATGGCCGGCTGTGTTGTGTTGGACCTGGAAAAGGACTTCGACATAGTCAAATGGCCTCTCATGTTTGCTGTGCTCCATCATTTCGGGTTTGGAACTAACTTTTTGAATCTTATCAAGTTTCTATTGTGGTCAGGTACTCTCTTCTCTGACCTTATGTTGATAGAATGGGGGACCCGCCAGGGATGTCCACTCTCCCCTTTAATTTTTACTCTGGTGATCGAACCACTAGCAGTGGCACTATGCGCCTCGGCGGCGGAATGGGGGATACGTCTTGGGAACGGTATCCATGCAATTTGGCTTTACACAGATGACATTCTGTTATATGTCATGGACGTTCTTGCAATCCCCAAAGTCATTCCTGCAATATTGTGGTGTTTCGCGTCCCTGTCTGGGCTGAGGGTACACTGGGGTAAGTCATGTCTGCATCCTTTCCACCCTGCTACTGAAGATCCGGGGTGGGAGGTGGACTGGACGAGAGTGCAATGGCGACCAGTGGCGTTTAGATATCTGGAAATCCGTATCTACCATAGTGGTCAAGATCTTCTAGACGGGAATTGCACAAGGGTGGTTACAGCTTTAAAATCCCAGATTGAATTCTGGAAAATGGTGAATCTTTTGGTCAACGGTAGAGTGGAGTTAATAAAAATGGTCATACTGCTATGTCTCCTTTATTATTTTGCTAATCTGCCGCTCCACCTACCTGTCTTCTTCTTCCGCTTTCTGGAGAGGATCGTCCATGATTTTGTTTGGAATAATTCACAGTGCAGGGTGGCATTAGCAAAGCTGTGCCTACCTCGCTCAATGGGGGGGCTAGCTCTACCCAACCTGGAGCATTACTTTCTGGTGTCACAAATCCTGTGGGTGGTGAAATGGGTGGCGGAATTACATCTATCTGACTCGACGGAGCGTGACCCCCCTTACTCTTTGGATTGGATTCTTTCCATATGCCACCCCTGTAACAGATCAAATGAACCTCTCCCATTGCTGGTCTCGATGTCGCAAAAGTATTTTCGCAGGGCGATGTGTCTTACCAGACACATTACTCTGTATGCACCGGCAGTGCCTTTACTAGGTATGCCGACCATGCAGGGACGCTTACGGAGCACTGCCTTGACCAACTGGGAGGGAGCAGGTAATACGACCCTGGGGGACCTCTATGGAGAAGATGATGGGGTTTTCCCAGGTCACATTCTAAATCATGACTCCTGGACAGCCGCGATGAGACACTGGTGGTGCGACGTTACGCAGGGACCTCTGATGCATCCTATGGTGCAATATGTGCACGTTTTGGGTATGGACCCCACCTGGTGAAATGGTTTACAGAGTTGATTAGGGAACATACTCTAGCGGATTTAACGCTGTTTTGAGCTAAGTGGGAGATTAATCGAGGGAGGCCCTATTCGGAAAAAGAATGGTATATGGTCCTGGAAAGCCCCAAGCAGGTCCCCAGAAATGCTTGTTTTCGATTGATCCAGTTTTACATTGTCCATAGGGCTTATCTCTCTCCGGACAAGATTAATTTGTTGCGCCAGACCACGACCCGACCATGACTCTACTGCGACCAGCTCCAGGCACCCTGGACCTCTGCACCGCCAACGCTATGACCCAGCGGCACTCCACGCAACTTCGGCCGCAACAACAACTGCAAGCTAGCATCACCAGCTGACACCCACAGACCCTTCAGCAGTCACCGCTGCCGGCACACCTACAGCACCACCAGGAACATGGACCCAGCACAACCCGCCCGCAAGAACACACCTGAACCGAAGACCCTGCAATGCATCCTCCTCAACATACGATCACTCCACAAACATGCCACCGAAATCTGGAACCTCCTCGACAGCTCCACCCCGGACGTAGAATTCTTGATTGAAACCTGGACCAACACCACCTTGGGACCAGACATCTCCATTGCCATTCCCCAAGAATATAAGATCTCCAGGAAGGACCGCCCCACCCGCCAGGGAAGAGGTATCGCCATCATCCACAAATCCACCCTACGCCTGAGCACACTCCCCGAAGAGCCCACAGACCTGATGTAACACCTTCACTTCAAGGTACTGGCCAGCCGTACCACCACACTCCGGGGATCCCTCATCTACCAACTCTCTGGACCTCAATACCATTCGCCAACTCCATCAAGGACATCATCTCCCCATATGCCATCGCATCCACCAACTACACCCTGCTGGGAGACCTCAACTTCCACCTCGACAACCAACTGAACCCCAAAACCAGATCCCTCTTGGACAACCTCCACAAGATTGGACTCTACCAGATCGTGACCGGACCCACGCATTCAGCAGGACACATCCTCGACCCCCTCTTCACAACAGGAAACTCCATCACTTTCAGCCACACCACCAAACGCCCATGGACAGACCACCGATGCATCCACTTAACCTTCAGAACACCCACCATCCACAAACACCATCACTTGGTCCCACGAAGAAACTGGACCAAAATCATCGACGACCAGCTCACCTCCTCACTCAGCAACTCCACCCCAACCATCACGGAAGACGACGACCCCAACAGCCCGAACTCTGCACAGATGCATCTGCGACAGCGCCAACACCATAGCGCACCTCAAGAAAAACAGCCACACTTATGCCAAGAAAGCCAGCTGGTTTACCACCAAACTTCTAGAGTCTGGACGCACGTGCTGCCGCCTCGAAATGGCCCACAGGAACTCCAAATCCACAGAGGCCCATAACGACTTCAGAGCTGCCACCAACACCCACCACCAACTCATCAGAAAAACGAGAAAAAAAGCGTGCACAACAGCAAAGAACTCTTCAGCATCATCAAGGAGTTTGTCCAACCCACCAGCAAGTCTACTGACATCCCTCCCTCAAAAAACCTCTGCAACAAACTCAGCACCTTCTTCCACCTCAAAATCAAGAACATTTACGACAACTTTGACGAAGACAACCAACACACTGAACTCTCATCAGCCACCCCCGACACCCTGAAGCCAACGATTGACAACTGGACAGCCCTCACCACCGTAGACACACTGAAGATAATGAAGTCAATCCACTCCAGGGTGCCCACGGACCCCTGCCCCCACCAAATCTTCAACAGAGCCGCCGACACCATCGCACCCATGCTCCGCCACACTATCAACCACTGCCTGACGAACGCCATGTTCACCTACGACTGGAAACACGCCGAGATCAACCCCCTCCTGAAGACGCCCTCGGCGGACTCCGTCGACCTCAAGAACTACAGACCCATCTCCCTGCTCCCGTTCCCCGCGAACGTCACTGAGAAAGCCATCACCAGCCAACTTGCCACCTTCATCGAAGAGCACAACATCCTCGACTCCTCCCAATCCGGCTTCAGAAAAAACCACAGCACAGAAACCGCCCTCCTCGCCGCAACAGATGAAACCCGCTCCCAACTGGATAGAGGAGAAACAGTAGCCCTCATCCTCCTCGACCTCTCAGAGGCGTTCAACACAGTCTCTCACCGTACCCTAATATGCAGTCTCCACTACGCAGGGATCTGGGACAAGGCGCTCAACTGAATCCACTCCTTCCTCTCTGGCAGAACACAGTGGGTCAGACTCCCCCCTTACCTCTCGGACCCTACATCAACCACCTGCAGAGTCCCTCAGGGGTCCTCCCTCAGCCCCATGCTCTTCAACGTCTACATGGCTCCGCTTGCCCCCAACGTCAGAACCTACAGACTCAACATTGTTTCATACGCAGACGGCACCCAACTTATCCTCTCGTTATCCAATGAACCGAACACCGCCAGACACAACTTTCAAGAAGGCATGGAAGCCGTCGCCAAATGGATGAAAAGCCACTGCCTACAATTCAACACCGACAAAACAGAAGTACTCATCATGGGCCCAAACCCCGACGCCTGGAACGACACCTGGTGGCCCCCCGCCCTCGGAAGGCCACTAACCCCCACGGACCACGCACACAACCTTGGAATCATCCTGGACTCCGAGCTCAAAATGGACCGCTAGATCAACTCCGTTGCATCCTCCTCCTTCCACACCCTCTGCCTACTATGTAAGACCTTCATATGGATCTCCCTTGAGCACAGAAAGCCCGTCACTCAGGCCCTTGTCACCAGCAGACTAGACTATGGCAACGCACTCTACGCTGGAATAAACAAAAACCTCACCAACAAGCTACAAAACATCCAGAACGTCGCCGCAAGGCTGGTCCTCAACCTGCCAAGACTCTGCCACATCTCCCAGCACCTGCGCATACTCCATTGGCTCCCCATAGAGGCTAGAATCACCTTCAAGATTCTCACCCAGGCACGAAAGGTCCTCAACGACACTGGACCAGCATACCTGAACAGCCGACTCAAATTCCACGCACCCCAAAGGACCCTACGATCAGCCCAGCTCTCCTACCCAATGGTCCCTCACACCAGAAAGACCAGATCGGGAGGCTGCTCCTTCTCCTTCCTCGCGGCCAGAACTTGGAATGCCCTTCCACTCCACCTCAGACAGACATCGCTCCCCATCTTCGCGAGAAACCTCAAAACCTGGCTCTTCGACAGACCCCCTCCTTGATGGACTGGAACCTGCACCCTCCCCCCCACCACCTTGACACCCTTACGGGTGAGTAGTCGCGCTTAACAAACACCTGATTAGTTGATCGATTTAATCGATATTTCCATAGACAAGATGCGTGTTGCCCACGCTACAAGATAGCGGATGCAGACCTCCTGCACAAGATCTGGGCCTGCCAGGTTTGTGTGCTTATTGCTAGGGGGTGTTTGGAGCGTTGGCTAAGTGTTTGGATAGGACAGTGGCAAATACATAGGAGACATGCATCACTGGCGTCTTTCCTAGAAACTAAAAGCACAAAGCATCCACCCGGTTTCTGGATCTGGGATTCACTGTGGCCAATCGTTTGATCACCCGCCGTTGGAAGGTGGCAGAACCTCCACCGACAAAAGCCTGGCTTCTCTATATGTTGAACTGGGTGATGGCAGAAGCGGTTTCCTTGGTCCGCGTAGACACAATGAGACTGCAGAAATTCCCTATTTCCGCTGCATGGAATACCATGCTGTGTGTGTTACAGAGACTGTTGCTGCTGGACGATCAAACAGATATCCCCACATCGGACACATAGAGATGTATCCCTAGGTGGGTCTGTAACCTGAGTTTCGAATTGTGGCGTGACGGTGCCCCTCCCACCCCACATTGGAATGTCACTACTCCTAACAATATGAATGTGCATCTATAACATAGTCGATGCGATCCCCCTTAGGGTTCACAGGGATCTGTATCTCCTCCCACACCTCTTTGCTGCCCCTATTTCTCTTCCCACCCTCTTTTCTGGCAGTTTCTCCCACGTTAGGGGTTTGTTTTCTAAAATTGTTTGGCTTTCTAACCAGATTAATGTGAAATGGCGGAGTGAAGCCATAAATGCCGAACATTTGTGGTCGACAAGTATTGCTAAGATGCAGTTTTATTGCACCATAATGTGTTGGCGCAGCATTCTGATCGGCGGGTGGAGGTTATATGATTAAGGGGAAATGCCATATGTTACTCTTAGAAATGCATAACTGACAGATGTAATTAGGCCAATGTACAGCTAATTTGTGCCTTAGAGTTGTTTCTTCTCTACTAGCTTTATATGGTGTTTTATACGATGATATACATTTTTCTATATATATTCACAACAACAAAATCTTTCATAAAGAGATCAAACAAAAATGAATAGAATACCTCTGTTCTATATGATTCGTGAACCTCAATCACGAAAGTTACTGTCCCACCCCAAGCTGTGACTCCATAGTCCATTCGTTTTTGAGTAAGGGCATACCTAACATTCTCTGAACTGTTTATTTCCCCTTCTTGTTCTTCCTCTCTGACTGCAGCACGTTGTGCTGGCGCAGCAGCGTCTTCATCAGCCATTGTTTTGAAGAAGGAAAAGTTTCAAGTAAACTGAGATAAAGGTTTTATGCACAATAGGAACTGTTTGTCCTTCAAACTTTATAAACCTATAGCCAATAAATAGGAATTTTTCCTTCTCAGCTGTGGCGGATAATTCCCTTCCTACTCCAGACATCTCTGGGGAAATGTTAGTAGGGACCTCTGAGAAAAGCACAACTGAACTACTCAGATTTGACTGTTAAATAAGTACCAAAGCAATGTTGGTGGCACCATGTTGTGAATTTCCTTCAAACCTATATAGGATCTTCGAGTTTAGACAACATATACTGTAGAATTGGAGTCAGACTGATTCTAGACTCCCCTACCGAATATATTAGCCTGTACACCAGCTAGCTCACAGTGCCTCTAGAAACCCCTCCTACCAAGTAGAGAATAGTTCTTTGCAACTATCGAACGTGACAACTCTGTCCCATCAGGGGTCGTGGAAAGAGTGTACTACTTTTAGCTCAGTCACTCATGCTCACTTTGTCTCAGAGAGATACACAGAATAAACAGTGGGGACGTTTTTCAAAAGCATTTATTGAACCAGCATCATTCTAGTGTAAAATAGGTGCACTGAAACAAAAATTAGACAGTAACAGATATTAATGATTGTAAGCACTAGCAGAGTAAAATTATGGTAGAGTTCTACCATCATGCTAAAACAATGAATACAAGCAAGGATATATACGGGATGTCAGACCACTGCGAGCTGGAGTGTCTGCATGCAGGAACCTCATCATCTAGCCTCAGTGTGTCGGCATGGAAGTCCTTTTCTCCTCTCTCTACCTCAGCAAGATATGGTGTATATATACCCAAAGTGGTACCCCCTGAGGATATACCTTGCTGTGTCATGTCGAACTAGGATGACGGAAGGAATGACCCTTATATATAGTTATTATGCAGGAGATGATATGCCTGCTGTCCTGCTGTGATTCCAAGAACCCTCATGCATAATGAATGAGGCTTAAGCTTTTCGGAGAAAAAACCCCATGTCATCTTTGGACATTATCGCAACTAGGTAAAAGGTCAGTGCTAATAAACGTTATGTAGTGTAATGGTGGGGGAGAATATAGATGAAAGGTTAGGTGACTTCCTAAGCATATCTTAGGATACCTATAAGGAACATAACAATACGTAATGCAATATAAAACAATATAAGGATTCCGTTAGACAACAAGCCATAAAAGATCAATTTAGAAACCCTATTAAATATCTCCAAAAAACTCTTAAAAATGAAAACGATTAAAACACATGCATTTGTTCAGAAGAGACATTATAATAAACAAAAATTCAACCATCTAAAGGGTTCAACAAGAACTGGACAGAAACAAACAAATGGTTCAAAGCTTGGCTGTATCCCGATTACAAAGCTGGCACATCAAAAAATATATTTTTCCTGTTCAGCCGACTTACCGGTAAAGGATTTCAAAGGAAGATTTCCAAGCCTTAGTAAAAGTATTAGCCTTTCTACATTATGGTCTATACACATGAACAAATAACTTTGGGCTCTGCCAGAGATACTAGGTTTGAAAAAGAATTATACTGTGTTTTTGTGTTACAATTCTGTTCTATATTCACTGTGATCAGTCTAAAAAGGCAAGACAGGAAGCACACATAGGTCACAGTGAAAAACAATATGGTCAATAATGACATAATGTAAACCAACGGTCAAGTAATATACCGTGCCCCCCCCGGGGGTGCAATGATGATAAGTAGAACAATAAACAACGCAATGTGAACCTCAGATAACTGGAGTAGAAGATGGAAGAATAAATGTTAAATAAAGGGAAAAGGGAAAAGTCTAAAGTGGAGCACTAAAGGGAAGGGATACATTTCCTCTCAGAGAGGCACAAGGGTAAGAACAACATCACAAATGCACCCTTTGGGTCTAAGTCGCGAGTGAGCACTGAAAGGTTTGACTCTAAGGGGGAGATTTTCAAAACTTTTGCGCTGGTTTAGCTCGAACTGGATAGGAGTATGACCACCAGTCACCCCTTAGGAATGAACCACAATCTCCCAAAGGTCTGTAGCCTATCATTTTACTTCTAAATGAATCTCTCAAAATGTGCCAAATCATATATGCTGTCCAGCGAGGATTGGAGGGAGGGGACTTGGGTCATTTTTCAGTGTGTAATATCACCAATTTGGCAATTCCTAGGGCTGTGGAGAGCCATCTGTTAACATGGTGTGTTGTGGAGGGAAAGTCAGAGGTCTTGTACAGCACGGCAAATCGAGCAGTCAGGTGCCTAACCAATTGTAGTTCCCTCTTCAGGTGATTCTATATCTGTGTCCAGAAGGCAGTCAACTTTAGTGCATTCCCACAATATGTGGACTATGTCTCTGACCAACTCACTGCATTTACAGCATTGCGAGTCTGCACTAAGGTAGGCTTTACATAGTGTCGTCAGGACCAATGCCAGCATTGGAGGATTTTGAAATAACTATATTTAGGGCACGCATCTCAGAGCCCATTATTATAGTTGGTCAAGGTGGTGTCCCAGTCATGGTCTACTAATTGCGTGTAGAGGTGTGTTTCCCACCAAGGACATAGTGCTGTCATGCATGGGAGGAGAAGCAATGGTCAAATAGTGTTGTGGATGTATTTGGCTATGCAGAAGCTGGGCAAATTGAAGTACGTTCTTTGTAGGATTCGAGACAAGGCATAAGACAGTTGAGTATAACACCACATCTGGTACTGTGGGATATCAAATTCCTATTTCATGTTGGGAAATGTCTTTATGGAGTCCTTGGAGATCAAATTGTCAATGTGCTGGATTCCACATGCATTTCATGTGGGCCAGTGAAATTCTTCAACTCTATCATAATGGGCGTGTTGCGCCATAGTGGGGATTTAGAATGAATACGGCTCAGGACTTGTACTATTCTGTGGGCCCTGTGCCACATGTATTGTGAGGCATGGATAATGGAGATAGAGAAGGAGGTGACGGGCAGACAGAAGGTGTAATACACTGTTGGGTTGCCCAATGTCTGCATTATATGCGCTTCCAATAATACCCAGGCCGGCATAGCTCTGGAAATGGACAGCAGGTAAACCAATGGGGCCTATTGAAGGGCCAGCCTATAGCTCTCCATGTGTGGGAGACGGAGACAGCCCTTCTCCACAGAGGAGTGGAACTTGGATCCCTACAGTCTTGGTTTGTCTGAACCCCAGATAAAGCGATAGATATGAGTTATAAATTTGTAATCTAGTACACTATTCACTACCTATTTCAAAGCTTAATCTTGATGAGCATGTGTAAAATATAATCACAACTGTCTAGGAGACCAAGAATCAAGGAGAGATATTGAACAGTCAAATTTAGATTTTCTACAAATGTAGCATTCTAATGTTATGATAAGAATAATTCCTGTTTAAGTAATTCTCTAAGTGAGCCTTTTTTAGTGTGAATTATGTTTTATGGCCATCGTAATACCTTCGTAATTGCATAAGCAATGGTGCTGATTAGGCAAAACTCAAGGCGTAAAGCCTGAATAGGAATCTCCAAACTTACTGAACAAAATTTTCCTTCATACAAGTTGAAATAAGACCACTTGTATTTTAATGTATACTCCAAGCCATAGCTTAAAAGTAGGTGGAATTTTCACCTTATATATTTTGATTACATATAAGTATAGAATTTGTTAAGTGTTACTACATGTCCTAAGGTGCTACTCCCATTTTTATTAAAGTGTTGCTTACTATAAAGAGTGTGTGCAAGAATTCTTCCTAAATATGTATTATGTGTTCCTTGTTCCAATTCCCCACAACCAAGTGACCAGCAAAATAAATTACAGTGTTTCATACCCCTAAATGCTAATACCTTATTTTTTCAAGTATTCATTTTTAAGATTATACTTTTCTGTATACACATTTAAATTGAGCCTCAACAACAATGACGGGAGCCGTTGGCGCTGCCGAGCAGCGATGCCTTAGGCTTTGGTAGCTTTTGGTAGCGGCGGCATCCTGGGTGGCCAGTCGGCAAGTCAACCATAGAAGAGACCAAAACTGAGCGGAGCTGGGCAGGAGGCACAACTCAGGCACAGCACGGCCCCAGCTTGGCGATAGCAGCTACTGCTCGCTGAAAGCAAGCTCAAGCCTCCTGAGGAGGCGGCATATCTAGATCTGGGTGCCGCTTGCGGTTGCCTGGTGTGCTCCCGCTTGGGTCCCTCTTGCTCTCCCAGCCCCCCTGGGAGGTGGAGAGTGGGGAGCAAGCCTGAGAGGCAGGCCAGCAATGACAAGAAGAGCAAGCGGGCCTGAGGGTCAAACCATGGCCAGAGAGCAGCGAGGAACATGGTTGGAGCGGGAGAGTGGACTCACGACCTGACGAACTTAGTGGGGAAGGTAAAGGGGTGCCTGGTCTTGACTGGACTGCCCTCTAGCTCTTTCAGCTCCCCCACACCGACCCTCTTCCATCCAAATCGATTCACATTCAGCCGCAGCCAGCTACCTTGCCCTGCCAAAATGAAGGTAGTGATCCCAACCCCAAAGGGCCTCTAAGGGCACCTGCTGATGATACGTCCAATCTCAGAGAGGCCGAACTCACAGTGACTAGGGCTCCCAGTGCTCCCAGTAGGCCGTTCATAATCACCCCATGGTATGGGCCCACCGGAGCAGGAATAACAGAAGTGAGGAATCTAGCAGGGTCCCTAAAGCACCTTACAGGCCTCAGCGGATCTCAGCAGAATCCCCGCAGGAGGGGCAAAACTAGTTTACAGACAGCTCTGTGATGCTGCAGTAAGACATAGGAGCCTTCACACCAGGTGAGCCTTGGAGATCACCCACTTTTGGCAGCACTGAAAAAAAAACTAAGACAGCCCTCATAACATTTGTGTGGCCATGAGTTCCCAGAGAAATGGGGCACAAAAAGAGGGCCACCTGCTGTTCATGTATGGCACTGATGAAAGGGAAACCCCCTGCTAACTACCGAAAGGGTGACAAGGAGAACAGTACAGTCTTATTCCTTCTAAAAGAACCCCTCAAACTCCTCCTAACGGGGCTCAATCATGCAGTTTTTCCAGAAACTCTGAAATCATGGAACAACATCTGACTCCCAAATGGATCACCAAATAGATGGGGCAAATGCTGGGCCTGGAGCCTTTTTCTTATCCTCTGACAGCAATCTAAGTTCGACCAATACTACCCCCGGTGTTCACCCATCCAAAAAAGGAGATCACTCTCATGTCCAGTGAGCTGGGGCAGTTGGAACTGTGCACCTCCACAGGCAGCCTAAGGAGTACTGTCAGCCAAACTACCCCAGAATGAAAGAAAGGGTACCCAAATCAGCAAACATACAGATGAAATAGAACCCCGGGAGTGCCTGGGCCATCCATAAGAAAACGGGATGAGAGCTAGATACCATGGCCTAAATCCACTGGCAGTTAGGTCTTGGCCCAGAAGTCCAAAAAGTAGAGCCACCATCAATCTCCCCAAGCTCCTTTGCACCCATCCGTGGCCCGGTAGCCGACTCCACAGCAGCGGGGAAACTTGCAGCCTCTTTCCTTCAAAATCTGGGGCAAACAATAGAAAGAAGTTTGGAATTAACCCCAGACCTGTTTCAGCTACAAGAGGATGTAAGGGGCACACAGCTAGAGACCCAATCATCAAACAATAAGGATGACTTACAATTGATGCCTACAAACAAAGCAGAAAACTCCTTAACCAGAGCCCTACTATGGCAGTCCACAAAAATGGAGGTCCAAATAGACCTCCTGCAATTGATAGCGCAGCGCCTGGTCAATTTAAGCTGGAGGGCGGAGGCAATGGAAGACAGGAGTGTTAGGAATCTGGATACAAAACCTTGCTCTAGCTCCACCGCAATAATCATCGTCAAGTGGGCTACCATTCCAGAGATCCTAGGGGACAGATAGCCAAGGGGCAAGGGGGTACACAGACATCCAGAACAACTGCTAGCCCATCTGTACCGTGCAACCCTGACTGGCCCAAAAGTGGCAAAGAAGAAGTCACCTTAAGCACAAAAGCTAAGGACAGACTAAAACACAATCAAGTTCAAACGCAGCTGAGTCCTGTGCCAGGGATCGAAGCTACGTCTGGCCAATTGAGGGCCAGTAATAATGATGGGAAAGAGCTCATAAGGAACATCCAAGACCTAGGGGCTCCAAGTTCCCCAGCTACGCCAGAACTCTCCCTATCAAGGAGAGCAAAGATAAAGCTGAGGAAATAGCATAAAAAGTCCAAAGCCAAAAGGAGATTATTACAGCTACACACCATGAATCAACCCATTCCATGAATTGAAACCAAAGAAAGACAGCCTTACCCTATTTTTATAGTTAAACAGGGGGCCAAGCTGGGGGCATCATCAGAGGGAAAATCTTAAGGGCAAACAACTCCATCAAGTCACAAAAACAAGCAGGATGCTCAGGCTTCCAACAGATGAAACATAAAGCCCGGACCCAAAAAAGCAGCAGGGACACGTCCCGCGACGGTGGACATAGGCACCCGGGCAAGGGCACTTAACACATAGAAGACCGCAGAGCCAATAAGCCCTGAAGGGCCCACCAAACATCCACAGCTGGGATCGACGATGAAGGAAAGTCCGCCTAGTACATCAGGACGGACAACCAACCACCAACAAGTCTACGCTCCAAAAAGCCACTAAGCCCAGGGTAATGATGAGCCCAGAAGATTAGAATCAAGGTACAGGGAAGCACTATCACCAGAGGTAACCATAGAGGCAATTACAAACATCTTTGAGGTAGTGCTTACTCCTAGATATTACATCAATGGCCACCACAATATTCTGAATAGGAGCAATATCCTTCTCCTATTCAAACATGTAGCCTACCTTGCACAATTTTTTTAGAAGACCTAGAATGGATCAGATTCCTGAAACTCCAGGGGGACAACCATGGTGACCCTACCCTGGTGGGATTTTGGCAAAAACGACTCCAACAAACAGTATTGGAGGAATCGCTAAATCTAGCTGAGTGGGGCATAGAAGCTCAGTTCCCCCAGCAGACGAAGTACCCGCATGTCCCCACCAAAAGCATGGGGTGAAGGGGGCCCACTCAGTCCTGCACAGCACCAACAGTAACGTATCCTGCACCAGCAGGCAGATTAGCTCACGTGCATCTTCTAATATCAGTGTCACATACTGCAACAACAACCAACAAGCTGTACACTCAAGTCAACCCACCTTAGTTCCCACTGTGGCACGGAGAACACAGTGGCACCATCCTTAACAACAGTTACAGTCAGCCAGGCATGAAGGGGGAAAGGGACGGAACTTTGCCCAACCAACAACTCGCCATAATCTCATGAAATATTGCAGGGAACCAACACAGAATTATTTAGCTAAGGGTGACATATTGTGTTTCCAGGAGACGTGGTCCATGAACAACACCCACTTGGCAGGGTACTTTGAGATTTATGTAGCAGCTACCAAGCAGAACATCTTTGGACAGCCATCAGAAGGACTCCCTATCTTTCTAAAACATGCCTGCAGACTCAAAGCTACAGAAATACAAACTAAAACATCAGAGATCCAGGCCTAACTGATCAAAGCTAATAATAACAGGATTAGGGAGTGTAGAGGAAAAGCCCTACACGGGCACTGGAGGTGGATACGTCCTCCACTCAGAATTAGTTACCAAACATAAGGATCCACCTCTTGAAGAAAACAAAAGACCTGGGTTCAGAAAACTAGGGTAGTGAAGTGTGCGTGTCCCACAATGGTTGGACACACACTGAGTTATTTAAATACCCCTCACACACAAAGAATGACCCATGGTGTCATGCTTCATCATAGGGGTCTTCTCGCCCCGCTGCGGGACGGGCGTGCTACGACCTGCGGCTAAGCGGGAGCACTGATGATAAAGTGCTATGTGTGATGCAAAAGGAGGGTCTGGGGTGAATGTAAATGTGAGTTAAAAAGGACCTGGCCCCTTAACCCCTTCCATGCTCATGACGGAACGATTCCGTCATGAGCATCGGTTGAGCTGTGCTCATGACGGAACCGTTCCGTCATGGCCCCGCCCGCGCTCGAACCCTTCAGCACCGCGGGGGAATCTGCGCAGCGCTGAAGGGGTTAAGACAAAAACTTCAATATGTCGAGGGGGGCTGGTGCTGGTAAAAAGGTGGAGCGGAGATTCCCTACTTAATGTGTGGTTACTCCTAATACGTCAACATGTTTCGATGCGGAAGCATCTTCACGCTAAGATCCCTCCTATGTGGAAAGCGTATACTTATGAAAACACTAATAACATAAGTGAAGATGCAACCAATAATGCATAAATATACGATACTTAATAGTATACTTGTATATTCTGAAAAAGAAAAAAAGAAAAAAGAAGAAGAAAATGGACGTGTTTAGTGTCCCAGGAAGTAAAAACATTGTACCTGCAAACATAAGAGGTGCGCCACAAATGTGACCAAAATGTGATCGTTAGCCATAGATCTAATATTGCAGGAAAAAAGTGCGGTGACCTGTAAGAAATAGAGACAGTACACGACACTACAAACAAACAACAAAAAACACACACTCTATGAATTGCGTGAACTATTCTCCAATAATAGAGATGGACACAGTGATAAAAAGAATCCATACTTATGTGTATGTGAGTTTTTTGCCTCATGAACCTTGAGAACGGGTGGAGAAATGAAGGAGCCTCAATGCTAAATGAAAAAGCAAAAAGGAAACGGAGAAGGGGACATGGCTGTTACCTCCAGAATGTTGCTCGTAACATGAAAGGCTGCGTCGGCATCCTCGAACGGCTGTGCCGTACTTACGTGCCCTAGTACTGCTTCTAGCTCAATGTA
This sequence comes from Triturus cristatus, assembly GCF_964204655.1. NCBI lineage: Eukaryota > Metazoa > Chordata > Amphibia > Caudata > Salamandridae > Triturus > Triturus cristatus. Next base: position 796,532,406 of record NC_140594.1, read on the forward strand.
CGTCCATCCCGCGGTTCCGCTGATATGCGGGACATTGCTGGATGCGCTCTTTTTAAGTTAAGCCAGTGATTGCTAAATTAGGAGGAACTCGTAGCACCTGGGTCATTGTAGTGACTTTCGGGTACAAACTCACGGAAGACTAGAACGGGGAAAACAAAACCTTCCGGAAAACCGGAAGTGAGGACTAATTGTGAGCAAAAAAAGGGTCCTGAGCTATCGAAAAATAATCGAAGCAGAGTTTATCATATGCCGAGAAATCTCAAGCGTTACCTCACTGAGTTGAAGATGTGTGCACGAGCAGGAATTAAAACACGTGTCACTCCCTTACACTGCATATTGGCCAGAAGGTATGCTCAAACATATGGTGAAAAACAGGGGTAGTGTCGAGCAGCCATGCTAAAGCCTCTTGGTACAGGGAATGAATACAAAAATGAATACAAAAATGAATACAAAAATAGGGACTTCTTAAAGAGATAATCAGGACAAGGTCCTGAAGGTTAGTCTAAAAAACGGGGACATTCGCTCAGAATGCCTGGTGGGTCACACAAAGTCTCCTGTATAGATAATGAATAAAATGGGTCTCAAGAGGAATGGTCAATGTTAAATTTTAAAGATATGTCTGAAAAACGGGGACATCAGCTATGAATGTCTGGTTGGTTACATGGAGGAATCTAACCAGAAGTGCTGTACATAGATTGGTGAAAAAATCACAACAGTAGGAGTATTTCTGGGGGGTGTATGGAACGTTGCAAAAATAGATTATTGCTGTTTCTGCTTCAGAAGATCACACAAAAATGAGAAGTCCAACATGTGTCAGTTGACACATGTGGGAAAAAGATGGTACTAGGTCAATTGTGACCACGGTATCTCATCATTCAGGCCCGTCAAGTGTGTGCCCAGACGGAACACCCAGCGTTGTTTTTTTTCAAAAAGCCCAAAATCGGTATTCAATTGTTCTATGATTGTCCACCTGAGGTCATCAACCCCATGGCTCATAGTCAAGAAATGGGTTGCCATTTTTGTCGTACTCTTTTTACAGCGAATATTGCTCTTATGCTCTCTGATCCGTATCTTAACTTGTCTAGTGGTCATGCCCACATATTCCATCTTACAGGGGCAAGTAATGAGGTATACAACATTCTTGCTGTTGCAATTGGTGAATTTTCTTTGCTCCCATGAAGTACCGTTGGCGAAAGTGATGTGGATACTCTTTTTGGTGAGAGTGCATGTACTGCACATGCCACATGGATGATGTCCTTTGATGGGTGGTAGTACGTTACTTGTAGTGTGTCGGGTTGGTAATGAACATGGTCTGGTATGAACCAGAATGTCCCTCAGATTTTTGCCTCTCTTATGGGAGAACATAGGCTTCGGTAAGTTTAAGCCGCCGCAGTTCAGGATCTTCCAATTCTTGTTGATGATTCTGGACACTTGGTTAGAATGAGTGTTGTAGGTTGTGACACAAATGGGTCTGGTCTCTTGTTCTTGTGGTATATGGTTTTCTAAAAGGGAGTCCCTATTGTTGTTCCTTGCTCTTTTGAGTCCCTTTTTGACAATTGATTCGGGGTAATTTCGGTCTAGCAATTTCTCTAGAACCTCTTCTATAATATCCAAGGTCTCATCATGCGGTAGGCTCGTATACAGGCTCTCCACATCTAATCCAATTAACAGATGTTGTGCTGGATCAAACGTGAGATCTTCAAGGAGTTGTAAAACTGCTTTGGTGTCTTTCAAATATGTGTTGGTACCCTGGACTAAAGGTCGAAGAAATGCGTCTGCAAATTTCGAAAGAGGCTCAAGTATTGAGCCAATCCCAGATACGATGGGGCGTCCTGGAGGGTGTTCAAGGTTTTTACGAATTTTGGGGATTGTGTAAAAGTAAGGAGTTCTGGGCGATTTCTGAATAAGGAAGTCAGCTTCATTTGGAGATCCAATCATGTGCAGTGGCCTCTTCCACCATCCCCATTATGCGAACCCGAATAGCTTCGGTGGGGTCATCAAGGAGGATCTCATAATTTCTTTGATCTCCCAATAATCTCCTGCATTCGTTGTCATAACTCGTCGTTGTCTGGATAACCGTCGCTCCGCCTTTATCGGCTGGCTTAATGGTGATTTCCATGTTGTTGGCCAATTGCTGTAGAGCTTCTTTTTCAGATCTAGTCGTGTTCTGGAAGGTATTATAGTCTTTCTGGAGTGTGTTATTAAGATCTTCCATAACAGCTTTCTCGAAAGTTAACAGTTCGATGGGTATAGTGGAGTCCAATGGAGTGAAAGTAGATTTTGGTCTTAATCCCGTATCAGAAGACTGATTAGGGACCGTGTTTTTGTCAGAGAAAAAGACCCTTAATTTGATCTTGCGTATAAACTCTTTGATTTCCAAACAGAGTTTAAATTCATCTACTCTGTTGGTGGGGACGAAACCCAGTCCCTTTTCCAGAGCTACCGTTTGGTGATGGGTAAGGGTAACAGTTGAAAGGTTGACCACTAGTTGTCCTTTCGGCTGGTTGATGGTTGGTTCGATGCTGCTGTCATGCTTCGTGTGGATACCCTCGTCAAATCCTCTTGGTCATTGTTCCAATGGACCTGGTTGCCCCTCCGGTTTCTTCCTCGTGGTGGTCCTTGGCGCATCCCTAAAAAAGGAGGTGGACCGTAATAGTTATAATCTTGTGGGGCGGGGTTCCAATGTTGGAATGGTACTCCCATTGGTGGAGGTCCAAAAGGATTTTGGGTGTATAACGGTGGACCTTGATAGCCACCCCATCCCCTGCCTCTTGGTCTGTATGGTCTTTGTTGTTGACCTCTGCCCCTCTGATTCCTTGGATTACTCGTTCTGCTTGAGTAAGAATCATTGGATGCCGTGTCAGAAAGATCACTGTCTGTTTCCTGGTCACTGCCTGTTTTACGTTGGATATGATCATCCCTTATATAGGGGTACACCTGTTAATGGCTGAAAGCTGCAGTGTCTTTCTTCAGTTTCTTATATTTGCTTTGTTTAAGTGAGATTTCATACTCACTCATCTCTTGGTTCAGTTCCTCAAGCCTTTTTTTGAGGACAGCAGTTGATTGGTAACTCTTCAACTGAACCTCGATTTTTTGTATGTCAATTGTCAATTCCTGGGTGAGGCGAGTGGCTGTTTTGATAATAAGGACTAGCCAGTCCCTTGTACAGTGCCACGATATTAGTGACCAGTCTTTTTTGAAAGTCTTGTTGTGCTGGAAAATAAACGGCTCGTTCCGAACTATCAAGCCTCTTGGTGCTGTATTAGCCCTTAGGTACTCCGTCATTAGAAGACGATGCAGCGCCGTCTTATCTGCGTTCTCCTTAAGTTGGCCAGTTCATCCCAGTCCGAGCTATTGAGACCAGGATCTGTATTACTCAAACCCTCAAAGGGGTTGAGAGCTGCTAGAATCCTGTCAACCTCTTCATCATCAAATGTAAGACCCGCAGATTCAGCCATGTTTGTGAATAATTGGAAATGTATGTGTGTTAAAGTGAAACTAAATGTGAGTAATTAAGAGTGCGAGTGAGTGTTTCTAATGTAGTCTGTGCAAAAGATATTAATACAAATAATGAAAGGGAAAGCACACTGGCTTTATATCCCCAAAGGGGAAAGAAAAGACTCCCACAGCTGTGCGCTGTCGAAATAGCTAATCATAACAGGATTAGGGAGTGTAGAGGAAAAGCCCTACACGGGCATTGGAGGTGGATACGTCCTCCACTCAGAATTAGTTACCAAACATAAGGATCCACCTCTTGAAGAAAACAAAAAACCTGGGTTCAGAAAACTAGGGTATTGAAGTGTGCGTGTCCCACAATGGTTGGACACACACTGAGTTATTTAAATACCCCTCACACACCAAGAATGACCCATGGTGTCATGCTTCATCATAGGGGTCTTCCCGCCCCGCTGCGGGACGGAGCGTGCTACGACCTGCGACTACACGGGAGCACTGATGATAAAGTGCTATATGTGATGCAAAAGGAGGGCCTGGGGTGAATGTAAATGTGAGTTAAAAAGGACCTGGCCCCTTAAGACAAAAACTTTAATATGTCGAGGGGGTTGGTGCTGGTAAAAAGGTGGAGCGGAGATTCCCTACTTAATGTGTGGTTACTTCTAATACGTCAACATGTTTCGATGCGGAAGCATCTTCACGCTAAGATCCCTCCTATGTGGAAAGCGTATACTTATGAAAACACTATTAACATAAGTGAAGATGCAACTAATAATGCATAAATATACGATACTTAATAGTATACTTGTATATTCTGAAAAAGAAAAAAAGAAAAAAGAAGAAAATGGACGTGTTTAGTGTCCCAGGAAGTAAAAACATTGTACCTGCAAACATAAGAGGTGCGCCACAAATGTGACCAAAACGTGATCGTTAGCCATAGATCTAATATTGCAGGAAAAAAGTGCGGTGACCTGTAAGAAATAGAGACAGTACATGACACTACAAACAAACAACAAAAAACACACACTCTATGAATTGCGTGAACTATTCTCTAATAATAGAGATGGACACAGTGATAAAAAGAATCCATACTTATTTAGATCATTCTGCTGCTAATACCTTGCCTTGCACACTACTGGAGATTAGCTCCTTTTTAATTTGCATTTTAATTGTTTTTTGGCAGATAGCATTGTGGTGTTATACTGTGTATAATTTTATATTTGTGCTCCTTATTACATTGTGAGACCCCTCGCACCCCCCAGCCTCGCACTTTTGCACCTTAGAAGCTTTTTTGAAGCTTTTCTCACCACTTCGGTGATTCCTTCGACGCCCGCCCGCCATTTTGGGTGTAGACGCTGACACCACGCTCTGTGTGTCAGCGGTCTAGTCTTTGCCAGTCCCCTTAGGCAAAGACTATTTAGGCACATCACTATGCAAGCGCGCAGCGATCGCGCGCAGCGCCGCGCCGGAAGAGCACCAGAGGAAAGCCCGACGGGCTTAGGGCCAGGATCCTTGGCTCTTACTACAGAAAAGCGACTGAAATATTCTCGGGAGGAAATTATGTCGCTGCGCGCCCCTAAAAAAGTAGCATGTAAGTACATTCACAAGGGAGTTAAACCCTTTACTGCATGTAGGAGCTGTAAGGTGATACAAGCTGACAGGGGCAAGAACACTCTGTCAATGGCCCTGTTAAATTGTAGATCTCTGCCCTGCCATGCGCTAGAGATCAACTTCCTGATACAGGACCATGACTTGGACATTCTGTTTTTGACAGAAACCTGGATTACGGCCAGTTCAGGTGCGGACATGGTTCGCGCCCTCACCCCAGGTTTTCTTATATACAATCTGGATAGACCCCTGGGCCGAGGGGGAGGCATAGCCATCATATATAGAGATGTGTTTGTGTGCAGGGCTCAGAACAGTGAGACACAGGATTGTGAAAGCTGTCAGTTCTCCCTGCGGACCTCCCCTACCGTCACAGTTTCAGGTGTGCTGATATATCGACCTCCAGGGGCCCTGGGTGGCTTCATTAGCTCCCTTATGGAAACAGTCACGCTGCTGGCCTCCTCTACCACCAACTTTATGGTGCTGGGGGATTTAAATCTCCATTTTAATGAGCCTTCAGACTTAATAGCTGCAGATTTGTGCTGTGACTTGAAAGCATACAACCTGAACTTAAGCAATCTAGGTACCTCTCACATTAAGGGTCACCTTCTCGATCCTATCTTTGCAAACATCCCGCACCTAGAGGTTCTGTCCGCCTGTCCCTTACCATGGTCAGATCATTTCTTGATACCTATGACCCTGCAATGTGACCCAAGGTCCGTTCTGTCCCCTAGAGTCTATTCTTTGGAAAGGGCTTGGTCTAAACTCTCAGTTGAAAGTTGGACTGCGCAGCTTGAGAGGTCATGCCCTCCCTTGGCCGCTGACCCGGCAATGGCCGATTTGGTTTTCGATCAGTGGGTGACCAACTCCTTAGATGCCATTTTGCCGAAAAAGAGAGTGGCTAAGAGTGGGAATAGAACGGGCTCGGCCCCATGGTACACACCAGAATTGCGAACCCTGAGGAGAGGATGCAAGAAGCTGGAGAGGACCTGGAGAAGGGACTGGGGGGTGGCCAGTCGGGAGGAATATTGCGCAGCAATTAGGATGTACAAAAATGCCCTGCGCGGTGCTAAGGCCCAATTGTTTGAGGAAAAAATAAAGAACGCGTCCAACTCTTCTAGAGAGACCTTTAAAGTGGTTAAGGAGCTCCTCAAAGTCCCTGAGCCACCAGTCACCCATGATAACCCCACTGAGAAGTGCAGGGAACTCGCGGACTACTTCCATCTGAAAATAGAGAATATTTTATCTCTGTTACCTCGGGCTTTACAGAGCACTGACTCAGTGAGCCAAGGAAGAGTAGTACATGCTCTACTGGATTCGTTTGACCCGATATCAGAGTTGGAAGTCATAAAGGAGCTTAGCTCTATGAAGAGCGGCTCTCCAGGGGACCCTGCCCCGATGAGGTTTCTGAAACAGGTGGCATCTGTCATCGCGGCCCCGGTCATGAACCTCATCAATATATCCCTTACTCAGGGTGTGGTGCCACCGGGCTGGAAAAGAGCTGTTGTAAAGGCTCTCCTGAAAAAACCTAGTCTGGATCCATCGGACTTGGCAAACTTCAGGCCCATCTCTCTGCTGCCGGGACTTGGTAAGATCGCAGAAAGACTGGTTAACCATCAACTGTCCGGCTTTCTGGAGTCCAACGGTCTGCTACGAGAGACTCAAACTGGCTTTCGACCGGGTCATGGCACCGACACCGCCCTATTGGCAGTTGTGGACGAAGCAAGAAGCATTCTGGATTCAGGAGGGTCAGTGGCAGTGATCCTCCTGGACCTCAGTGCAGCATTCGACACTGTTAACCACCAAGTGTTGATCCAACGGCTGTCTAATGCGGGGGTGAGAGGCGTGGCGCTGCAGTGGCTTCGCTCTTTCCTTACTGGCCGGACTTATCAGGTCTGGGAAGGCAGCAAGCGGTCTTCACCAATCCCCCTCCAGTGTGGGGTGCCACAAGGCTCCTCTTTGAGCCCCACATTGTTTAATGTGTACATGGCCCCCCTGGAGGATGTGGTGTCGCCATTTGGGATAAAAATCGTCAGCTACGCCGATGATACTCAGCTGGTGGTGGCTCTTTCCCAATTGGTGAAGAATCCGAATGTACTGCATCAATGCATGTCCCAGGTGTATACCTGGATGTGCGAATCAGCGCTGAAACTGAACGGTTCAAAAACCGAAATTATGTTGCTGGGGCATAAGGCTCCCTCACTCCCTCTGTCTAGCTGGCCTAGCTGCCTGGGGGATCTCCCCTGCCCCAAGCAGGAGATCAAGAGCTTGGGAGTCTGGTTGGAGCAGGATCTTTCTTTTAAGACCCAGGCGAAGAAAACGGCAGGGATTTGCTTTGGGCTTCTTCGCTCTGCCCGCAAAGTCCTGCCCCTTCTTCCTCCCACCTCAAGGAAGTTACTCATTCAGGGGTTGATTATATCAAGGCTAGATTATTGTAATGCGATCTTCCTTGGCACCCCGGATGTTGAGGAAGCTCCAGCAAGTAAAAAACGCCGCGGCCAGGTTACTGACCAACGTGCCTAGGAGACAGTCGGCTAGACCAGCCTTGAAGACCTTGCACTGGCTCCCTGTGCGGGAGAGGGTCAAGTTCAAGTCTCTCTGCATAGCACACAAAATCCTGCAGGGTAAAGGCCCCTCTATTCTAAGGAAGTTAGTGGTGCCCTATAAAGCCTCCAGAGCCTTGCGCTCCGACCAGAAATTCCTACTCCAGGTTCCTAGGGTGTGTAAGGCCCGTACGGGTGGCAGAAGATTTGCGGTCCACACAGCCACCCTTTGGAACGCGCTCCCGCTGGAGCTGCGTTCAGAAATTGGCACTCTTCGCTTCCGGAAGCTGTTGAAATCCTACTTATTTCCTCTGTGATGTGTCTGATGAGGTCTTGGCCAGGGTGTGTCTGAATAAGCGCTGGGATGCCCGAGGGTAACTACGTGCTATAGAAGACTGATTACAATTACAATTACAATTACAATGTGTATGTGAGGTTTTTGCCTCATGAACCTTGAGAACGGGTGGAGAAATGAAGGAGCCTCAATGCTAAATGAAAAAGCAAAAAGGAAACGGAGAAGGGGACATGGCTGTTACCTCCAGAACGTTGCTCGTAACATGAAAGGCTGCGTCGGCATCCTCGAACGGCTGTGCCGTACTTACGTGCCCTAGTACTGCATCTAGCTCAATGTACGTCCATCCCGCGGTTCCGCTGATATGCGGGACATTGCTGGATGCGCTCTTTTTAAGTTAAGCCGATTTTGGGCTTTTTGAAAAAGAGCAACGCTGGGTGTTCCGTCTGGGCACACACTTGACGGGCCTGAATGATGAGATACCGTGGTCACAATTGACCTAGTACCATCTTTTTCCCACATGTGTCAACTGACACATGTTGGACTGCTCTTTTTTGTGTGATCTTCTGAAGCAGAAACAGCAATAATCTATTTTTGCAACGTTCCAAACACCCCCCAGTAATACTCCTACTGTTGTGATTTTTTCACCAATCTATGTACAGCACTTCTGGTTAGATTCCTCCATGTAACCAAACAGACATTCATAGCTGATTTCCCCGTTTTTCAGACATATCTTTAAAATTTAACATTGACCATTCCTCTTGAGACCCATTTTATTCATTATCTATACAGGAGACTTTGTGTAACCCACCAGGCATTATGAGCGAATGTCCCCGTTTTTTAGACTAACCTTCAGGACCTTGTCCTGATTATCTCCTTAAGAAGTCCCTATTTTTGTATTCTTTTTTGTATTCATTTTTGTATTCATTCCGTGTACCAAGAGGCTTTAGCATGGCTGCTCGCCACTACCCCTGTTTTTCACCATATGTTTGAGCATACCTTCTGGCCAATATGCAGTGTAAGGGAGTGACATGTGATTTAATTCCTGCTCGTGCACACATCTTCAACTCAGTGAGGTAACGCTTGAGATTTCTCGGCATATGATAAACTCTGCTTCGATTATTTTTCGATAGCTCAGGACCCTTTTTTTGCTCACAATTAGTCCTCACTTCCGGTTTTCCGGAAGGTTTTGTTTTCCCCGTTCTAGTCTTCCGTGAGTTTCTACCCGAAAGTCACTGCAATGACCCAGGTGCTACGAGTTCCTCCTAATTTAGCAATCACTGGCTTAACTTAAAAAGAGCGCATCCAGCAATGTCCCGCATATCAGCGGAACCGCGGGATGGACGTACATTGAGCTAGAAGCAGTACTAGGGCACGTAAGTACGGCACAGCCGTTCGAGGATGCCGACGCAGCCTTTCATGTTACGAGCAACGTTCTGGAGGTAACAGCCATGTCCCCTTCTCCGTTTCCTTTTTGCTTTTTCATTTAGCATTGAGGCTCCTTCATTTCTCCACCCGTTCTCAAGGTTCATGAGGCAAAAACCTCACATACACATAAGTATGGATTATTTTTATCACTGTGTCCATCTCTATTATTAGAGAATAGTTCACGCAATTCATAGAGTGTGTGTTTTTTTTGTTGTTTGTTTGTAGTGTCATGTACTGTCTCTATTTCTTACAGGTCACCGCACTTTTTTCCTGCAATATTAGATCCATGGCTAATGATCACGTTTTGGTCACATTTGTGGCGCACCTCTTACACGAAGCATGACACCATGGGTCATTCTTGGTGTGTGAGGGGTATTTAAATAACTCAGTGTGTGTCCAACCATTGTGGGACACGCACACTTCACTACCCTAGTTTTCTGAACCCAGGTTTTTTGTTTTCTTCAAGAGGTGGATCCTTATGTTTGCTAACTGATCAACGGCCTGAATCTTAACTCTCAGCCCCATTGCCTCTTGTTAGTAAGCTGTTATATGAACCCTAAAGAGACAACTAGGAAGGTGTTAATGGATTCTCTGACAAGAACATTAGATGACCTACTAACCAAATACGAATCCCATCAAGTAATTATAGCAGGGACTTCAACCTGAGGGACTAAAGGAATCTCGCACTCCATCCTGGTGCCCGAAACCAACCTTCAGGAGTGTGTCTACAATCGACTACATCTTAGTCAGTGACACTATTGCAACGAGGCTGATAGATTTTGAAATCGATGACAGGGCTGAAAGTGATCACAGGCCCCTGAGGGCCATGATACAACTAACCGTACCTACAGCAATCACCCTCAAATCAATAGGTGAAACTACAGGTGCCGAGAGGCACAAGGTTCTCCATAGGATAAAATGGTCAGCAAAAATTGGAGCATGCTTGCTAGCATGGGTGGAGAAAAGACAGCTCAGCACAAATCAATCAAACCTCAACAATAAGAAACTGGGAGAACATCATAGAAGAGCTCCAACTAAACCTGGAGAATGCACGATACCAGCTCTTGAGTAACAAACCCATAATGATTCCTGGAGCTCCACTCGATTCTAAGGATATAATCCAGTGCAAACTCGCTCTCCGTAGCCAAGAAAAAAGGGGGCAAACCAACCAACAGCAGATACATTACAGCTTTGATGTAGGCCTACAAAAAGAAAGTATAGGAAAACAAAAGGGAGAACAGCGAAAAGGAATGTCTCAAGTTGTTCTCCCTGATGAAAGAGAAGAACCACTCCAGGCTGTAGGGACACATCAATCAGCTGAGCAATCGAGGAGCGAGAAAGGAGAACTGGGTAGCGAAACGAGACTGGATTAACTATGTAAAACAACTGTACTCAAGAGAGCCCCTGGACAAAGGAACTACCGAATCGAACAGCCCTGAAGTAGAGATGTGTATGCCCCAAGGCATGTCAATAAAAGACAATGAAGTCATCAAGTTCATCAAGAAAATGAGGAACGAGGGAGTACCAGGGCCAAATGGCATCGGGGCACCTGTTTTCAAAACAGCACAAGTCTTCTGGGAAGCAGTCTTAACTCCGCTCTTCAATAACGCCTTTATGACAGCGATGACGCCAGAATCCTGGAGGTGTTCCATACCTTTCCCCATCTTCAAGAAAGGCGATCGCTCCAAGCTATTAAACTATAGGCTTGTTGCCCGTCTCGAACTAGAAGGGAAGGCCTACGCCCGAATTCTCTTGAAGGACTTAGAGTCATGGGCAAAACAAATCGTCATTACACCATTTTATTAATCAGGTTTCAGGGTACACTCATCAACCATAGACAATAATATAGCGCTGGCACAATTGTCCACACAAGCAGTTAAGAAGAGTCCACCATTGTTCTGCTGCTTTATTGACTATAGCACCTCTTTTGACAAGGTGGATTGTAGCAGACTAACAACCTGGGGCATCCCCCCAAAACTTCTAAAGGCAATAACATCGCTTTATGAAGGGACATGGGCCAGGATCAAAACAAGCCCTATCATAGTGACCTCTAAAATTCTCACAAATAATGGACTCAAACAGGGCTGTGTCCTGGCCCCCCTTCTCTTCAACCTCTACACAGGAGATTTGGAGGCCGCCCTGCAAGGAGCTACCTTAGTAGCTCCAAAGTTGGGCAGAGTGAAACTCCCTGTCCTGCAATGCGCGGATAAGACAGTAATAATGGACCACAGGGTGGGCCTTCAGAGATCCCTCCACGTTCTGAATCGTTATAACCAGGATATCCATCTACTGGTTAGTCAGAGTAAGTAGTGTTCGGGAAACATTCATTCAAAAGGAAAGCTCACTGGCATCTGGAAGATCTGCAAATTGGAACAGTAGCAGCCTACAGCTACCTTGGGGTCTGGTTTTCGGAAAGGGCCAACTCAAACACCCACCAAAAACATCTCAGTACCAAGGCCAACAGTGTCATCCACTTACTGAAACAACTGAGCTACCACCTGCTAATCCCTTCCGCCAAGTCAACACTGAGAATCCCAAAAGCAAAACTGCTATTGGCCATCAGTTACGGCCATCTGGCCTTCCCAGGAGCACTGGATAGGTTTTTAATCACTACCCAGGCTTACAAGACAGTGCTGCCCGTACTGAGGCTTGCCAGAAAGGAAAGTTGAGACTGTAGCTCAGCCCTGGGAGGCTGAACCTGGCTTCCCCGGGGGACCTAATAAAGCTTTACATCAGGATCCTGAGTGCACCAGCAGATTCACGTAAACATCAACTGAGGTTTGTTTTTGAGAATGAAGGCTCTGCCTGGCACCAAAATCTCAGCCAGGCCATTGACACTCTGAGGATTGATGCAGATAGCCTACAGCTACATGACATTCCTCTACCAGCAGGAAAAAAGCAGTGAACAAGCCGGTACTGGGAACATTGTTTGTAAAAGATGCTGCAACCCTCCGTCCCAGCCCCATCACAGAATCTCTGGATAAAACATACATCCAGGGAAATGTTCAACCTTACTTATGCGATGCCTTGACAACTCAGGTCCAGGGGAAAATACTCTGCATGAGACTTACCATGCTACCTATCTCAGATTTAAATCCAGCTTGGATAGGCAAGGTGGAAAAAGTTTAATGCAGGTTATGCTCCTATTTTAAAGAATCGTGGCTGCACCTCCTGTGCTGTTGCCCCAAACTAAATGACGATTGTCGGTGCCTGCTTCACCCAAAATTCATCGTAAAGGGAGTCAGGACATTCATGGAGGTTTCAGACTTGTGTTTCTCTGAATCCATGGAAAGCAATTTAGCCAGAATGGAGAAGTTTGTGCACCAAAATCAGGATTGCCATTAAAGAGGCGTTACAATCTTAGGGTACTCCCCAGATAGGCTAACAATCAAATATTTTTACTAGCATGGCACGGTTTACTCCCCGAACGGGGGCAGCAGGAGGGGTCTCCGAAAGGCTTCTGGGGAGTCCCCCCAGGGCGTCTATCTTCTTTCATCTATAATTACTTTATTTAGGTATTGTTTCTGTTTTTTTTATTTCTTGTATTTAAATTTTAGCACCCTTCCATCTGTAATTTGAGAGTTGGCACGGAATTCTCAACAGGACACACGTTTTTTCTTCTTAAATCAGCACTATTTGCACTTTGTGTTCTTCCAATGATCCTGCACAGCAAATCTTACTCTGAAAGAGATAAGATGGTTGGCAAGGGTCACTGTGATTTCCTCACCCCACTCTACTTGGGTCAGGAACTATTAGTCCCCCACAAATTATCAGGATGAGAAAGACCCTGTGTTGGGAAGCACTATATAGGCCCAACTCGAGGAGGATCAATTCTTACTAACAAATCCCACACTCTTTTTTAATCTTTTTTTTTATTGTTCCTGACCACAGGCAAATGCACTGAACTTTGAGCACTACCACAGGCAAGCCAGGGGCTTATCACTGATTCAAGAACAAATACATTGGGGGGTAGGGGGATGGGGGCAGGGGGGAACTGTTTTGAATTTTTTTTACTGTAATGATTATGATTAATTAAACAGTCAATTAATTATCTCTCTCTGTTCACATTTAAATTCCTTTATAGGCAAGTTAATGTGAGATCAAATATTGCCATATTATCAGCATACATCAGGAGATGCCAGGCTTAAGTTCCTACTTTCGGAGGAAAATTTCTAACCTGTAAAAAATGTGATGGTAGATCATGCAAAAACAGCGAAAATAGGAGTGGCGCCAATATGCAGCCCTGCTTCAATCCATTCTCTGTTTTTATTCAAGTGTTAACCCTTAGTTCCTCCCATCAGAACTTCATACCAAGTTGAAGTATGGAGTGAAATAATTTTTCTCAAAAGAGTTGGGAACAACTGCAATATTGTTCAATACAGAGCATTTAGGTCTAAAACCAGATTGTTCACTTGGGATACTTTCATTATCATATGCTCAGTATTGCATATATTCTAAGATGTGTCATGCAATAATGTTGCCAGTTGTATTAAGGAGAGCCTGTTACCTTGTTTTCTTGCCTTAATTTCTTGTGATAATATGTGCACCAGACTACTCTAGAAAATACCAAATCTGCCCCAACTGATCAAGAGATCAGTCAGTGGAGTAAAATAATGGAAAATACTTACTACATATACTCCAATCTATTCCCTCGATAGTCCCAATAAATCTCAGCGAGAAGTTTAGATGTCTCTTATTTATGGTCCAGATGTCACAGTGTGATATTTATATAATTTGGCAGCCTTTAACTGATGCTGATTTGTAGCCTTTCATACCTGTGTTTGAGGTACACAGATTTATGGAACTTATAGTGTATTGACAAACAGTTTCATTCAATTTCATCACCAAAACCAAGCAGAATGTGTGATTATATAATGTCAGGTGTGGGTGAGATGAAAGCTTGGGCGAAGGCAGGAGAAGTCATTTTGGATTAGATGAGACATATTTTACATGTGATGCAGGGGCGAGATGTAGGCTTTATCATCACATGCACAGCAGGAAGTCCCAATCCTCAAATGGCTTTGAATGGCCCACATCAGTAATTAAGATGTTTTAGGGGTTATTTACCTATATCCAGGGTCATCATTTTGCATTTAGACGCTACTGTGAAGTGCGCACAGCCAATGGCTTACGTACACATATTTTGATTGTCCAGAGTTCATTATGTGTGAAGATAAGAAGATGTGTATGAAATGTTGAAGCTTGTCTAACACAGCTTTGAATTCTCAGGCACACTCGCCACACTGCATTAACTATAACCTACCACTTCTCCATACACTAGCTATACCCTTGGATATTACATAAGTAACGACATGTAAAATCATTGCATTAATTAAAACACTTATGACATCTAAAATTAAATGATTAGAAAGGGCGTTGGCATCTCTTACCTGCTCTGTGATAATATATTGTGCATTAAGGTAATTTCTGCCTCATCTGTATACCGCTCTGGTAATCTGTAGGCAGCCACTGACAGTCTCTGTTGCTGCCTCGCTTTACTCACTTCACCACGAAGCGATTTTCATGGTCCACACCTTTCATTCTTCCCTTTTCTGAGAAACACTTATCTTTCACATATAAATATATATAAATATACATGCCACCTACTGGTGGTCCCCAGTAGGTAGTTATAGGTAGGACCGAAGATTCCAAATCTTTTTTAAATTGCCCGATTTGCACATTAATGTTTCATAATGTTTTGCACTTTTACGTTGATTTCCACGGTATGTTTTCTATGTTCATACATCATGTGATGAATGTATGTGTGTTTTCTCAAAATGCAGAGCATATGTGATGAAGAACAGGAGTGGTCAAATCGCGTCGTAACAGCATCTATGCACTTGGAATAAATGAATTGTGGCGAGTTGTAAGTTGGGGAATTAATTCTATTTCAATACTGAGGGTCCCTGAGGGGCAACTAGCCCAACAGGTTTCTCCAGTATGTGCCAGGGAGCTGCGTTGCTGACAGGGGTTCAGAGGCCATGCCCCCTTTTACACCTCTCTGCAACGCAGCTCTGTGGTGCTTACTGGAGGTACCTAGTGAGCTAGTTTGACCCTAGGGACCCTTAGTATTCAAGGGACTTAATCTCTCAACTTAGAACGGCCACAGGGCACGTTTACACAGTGGTGAAGGGAGGGGACGGGGCCTGAGGTGACGTGTGCAAACACGCCCTGTGGCGCATTTTAAGTTGGGGAAATAATTCCCCTTTAATCCTGAGGGACCCTGGGGGCCAACTAGCCCACCAGGTGCTTCCAGTAAGCGCCACTGCGTTGCGTTGCAGAGAGGTGGTGCAGGCCGTGCCCCTTTTAACACCTCTCTGTAATGGCGCTTACTGGACATACCTAGTGGGCTAATTTGCCCCTAGGGACCATCAGGATTCAAGGGGACTTAATCTCCCAAATTAAAATGGGCACAGGGCGCGTTTATACAGTGATGAAGGGAGGGGACGGTGACTGAGGTGACGTGTGCAAACACACCCTGTGGCGCGTTTTAAGTTGGGGAAATAATTCCCCTTCAATCCTGAGGGACCCTGGGGGCCAACTAGCCCACCAGGTGCTCCCAGTAAGCGCCACTGTGCTGCGTTGCAGTGAGGTGGTCTAGGCCATGCCCCTTTTTACATCTCTCTGCAACGCAGCTCTGTGGCACTTACTGGAGGTACCTAGTGGACTAAATGGACCCTAGATAATGTCAGGATTCAAGGGGACTTAATCTCCCAACTTAAAACGGCCACAGGGTGTGTTTACACAGTGGGAAGGGAGGGGACAGGGCCTGAGGTGACGTGTGCAAACACGCCCTGTGGCACGTTTTAAGTTGGGGAAATAATTCCCCTTCAATCCTGAGGGCCCCTGGGGGCCAACTAGCCCACCAGGTGCTTCAAGTAAGCGCCACTGCGCTGCGTTGCAGAAAGGTGGACTAGGCCGTGCCCCTTTCTACACCTCTCTGCAACGCAGCTCTGTGGCGCTTACTGGAGGTACCTAGTGGGCTAGTTGGACCCTAGGGACCCTCAGGATTCAAGGGGACTTAATCTCCCAACTTAAAACGGCGACAGAGCATATTTGCACAGTGGTGAAGGGAGGGCACAGGGCCTGAGGTGACGTGTGCAAACACGCCCTGTGGCGCGTTTTAAGAGGTAGTTTTAATCCCCCTGCCCTATTATATACTAGGGGCTTACAGAGGAGGTCATGCTAATCACAGGGGGACCCCAACGCATAGTGTTCCCTAGTGTATGTAGGTGTTTTCACTGTATTCTAAGTGTCTTTTAACAGAGCACTGGCTCTAGGACTGGTTAGTCAGACTAAGTTACCACCAGTATCTGTCTGAAAAAGTTGAGGGTACAGGATGATTTTGCAACAAGGCTTCTTTCTGCTCTTCTGTTTGTTCTTTCTGCATGTTTTCCTTCCTCCTGTACTTTTCTTCATCTTTGAGGACTTCTGTTTCTTCTTTCTGCATTTCTTTGTTTTCTTTCTGTGCATTTTTTCTTCTTTCTTCACATGTCCTATCTCTGTAGGCATAGTTAGAAATTAGCATCTAAAAAAACTTTGAAATTCACTGAAAAAACCATAGGTTTCAGGCACGTTTTAGTTAGGAATTAGCATTTAAAAAACCTTAGAAATTCACTGAAAAATCCATAGGTTTCAGGTGCATTATAGTTAGCTGGACATTTCACTTGTGCAAAACCATTGAAATTCCCTCGTTATAGTTAGTTCAGCTAACTGTAACTCGCGCGGCCGCAATGCACTGCTGATGATGTCACATTTTACATCACTCATAACATGGTCAGTGACATCACTCATGACATCACTGATGACATCACTGATGACATCATCCTTGTGATAGAACGGCAGACCTCCTCTCACCCTAATATAACCTTTGATACACACATACAAAAATAGAAACTAACATTTTCAAAACAATGGACATACCAATAGCAGTTACAACAACCTATTCAGTAATTCTGAGATCTACATACACATCCACTCATTCACCAACAGTCCTATATAGTGACTCATACATTTACTCACTCATCATATGCACTCATGCACCTATACATCATGTTACACACCGCCACTCATCCATAGAGTTACTCACACACATAGTCACTCATGCTAATAAAGAATCAAACATCCATTTACTTGCATATACAGTTATACACACACCACCACACTTACTTCTACAGAAACTTACACATACTTACTCTTTAGAACAATCACTTATAGAAACACATACTTATTCATAAAGGAACTCTTCCAATCTCTCACTCTCACATATACTCACTTATATACACCAATACTCACATATACTAGTTTAAAATATATGCAGTTACTTATAAAGACACTATTTAGACTATCATTTACTCACTAACACACCCATACACACACTCATCCACCCATACACTCCTGCACACATACTGTCTTCAACACATACAAATAGTGACTCACTCATTCATGCATGTATGCACTAAGTAATACCCCCACTGAACCATAAATAAAACTCAGACACTCATACTGATAGTCGAAAAACCAAGTATTAACCCATATAGACACTCATGTAGCTATTCACCAACCCATGCAGCCACTTATACAGAGAGACTGATACAGATATTTATATATTTAAACATTACTCACTAACCCATGAATTCACTAAGATGCCCTTAATCAGTCAGTTATGCAATCAATTTTTCATTAAAAAATTCATCCATTTAGACACTTATTCACCCATTTATTCTTCCATCGACCTTGAGATATAATTATATAAAACATATTTAATTTTCAGAAAAACACACATTCACTGAATGATGTCATCAGTGATGTCATCAGTGATGTCATTTGAGATGTCATTAGTAATGTCATGAGTGATGTCACTGACCATGTCATGAGTGATGTAGTATGTGATGTCCTCAGCAGTGCATTGCGGACGCGCGAGTTATCATTAGCTGAACTAACGATAACGAGGGAATTTCAATGGTTTTGTACGAGTGAAATGTCCAGTTAACTATAACGCCCCTGAAACCTATGTTTTTTTGAGTGAATATATATATATATATATATATTATCTACTGGCGGTCGCCAGTAGATAGTTATAGTTAGGACCGAGTTTCCATAGGAAATCTCAAAATTCTATTTTGAATAACTTTGGCGCCGATTGACGAATCCTCGCGAAATTTTCAAAACTAATGGGGCGCTCCGCTCCGCTCCTACCCTGAAAGTCTCGGGGTGATTCGTCATGCGGGGGCCGAGAAAAAGGGGGGGTCCCAAAACGCGTTTTCCCCATGGATTTTTCCATAGGGACTTTAGTCGCAGCTACAGCCCGAACGGCTGAACAGAATTACGTGAAATTTGGCAGAGAGGTAGCCATAAGGTCCATGAAGTGCCTTTTGCAGGTTTGGTGTAAATCTGCTCAGTATTTCCAGAGAAAATAGCATTTAAATCAATATATATATCTGTACGCGTGCAGCGTGCGCGCTGGGTGCGCGCACATTGCCGTGCGCGAGCGCAATTCTGATTGGTTGTTAGATCTTAGTAAACATTCAAATCGGTCGAAACCAGGAAGTGTCGGCCGCCATTTTGTCTCTCGCACTCTGAGGGGGTGAAAAACAAATGTGGAGAACGTGAAAAGGGGGCAGGGTGGACAGTTCCTGACCCCCTAGCCGCGGTCAGGGGGTCCCAGAAGGACCCCCAAGGGCAAAAAAAGTTTTATATTTTTTTTCGAAAAATCGCCGAGTGCGCGCACCCTGCGCGCACCACCCAGACGGAAAAAAATCTGCGAAGTTCGCGCAGCGTGCGCGCACTCCGCGATTTTACGGAAACAAAAAAAAATGTATTTGGCCCTAGGGGGCGAAGCGCTCCGTGCCCACTGCGCGCGCATAGTGCTGCGTAAAGTGTGCGGGAGGTGCGCGAAGCGCACCGTGTGCCCACTGTGCGCGCACGGTGCGAGAAGCGCACCGTGCGCGCACGGCACGAACTGCGTAAAGTGGGCGCGCACGGTGCGCGAAGCGCACCGTGCGCGTGCCGTGAAAAAGTTTTCTGTAAAAAAATATATTAATAAATACATAACTTAGCATTTAAAAAACCGTACAAATTCACTGAAAAAACCATAGGTTTCACACACGTTATAGTTAGGAATTAGCATTTAAAAAACCTTACAAATTCACTTAAAAAAACCATAGGTTTCACACATGCTGCTGCTGATGACGTCAGATATTACATCACTGATGACATATGTGTCTTTCTGAAAAAAAAAAAAAATGAAATATATGTATAGCTAAAGATGAATGGAAGAAGACATGGGTAAATAAGTGTCTAAATACAGTGATGTAATATCTGACGTCATCAGCAGCGGATTGCGGTCGCGTGAGTTATAGTTGCCTGCACTAACTATAACGGGGGAATTTCATTGTTTTTTTATGAGGGAAATGCCCAGCTAACTATAACATGTGTGAAACCTATGGTTTTTTAAGCGAATATATATATATATATACTGATGATGTCATCAGTGATGTCATCAGTGATGTCACTGACCATGTCATGAGTGATGTAATATGTGACGTCATCAGCAGTGCATTGCAGGGGCGCGAGTTATAGTTAGCTGAACTAACTATAACAGGGGAATTTCTAGGGTTTTGTACGAGGGAAATGTCCAGCTAACTATAACAACCCTGAAACCTATGTTTTTTTCAGTGAATTTCTAAGGTTTTTTAAATGCCAATTCCTAACTATAACGTGCCTGAAACCTATGGTTTTTTCAGTGAATTTCAAAGGCTTTTTAAATGCTAATTCCTAGCTATATCAGGCTTGAAACCTATGGTTTTTTCAGTGAATTTCAAAAGTTTTTTAAATGCTAATTCCTATCTATAACTTATCTCTGAAGATATCATGTTTAATGATTTTGATTGGATTTCTCTATTTTTCAAATTCAGTGTGTCATTTCATTACTTAAATTTTTTTTAAAATACTTTTTTATCACCATTTTTAAATGTTTTTTTCAATTAATTCTTTTAAAAATTAAAAAATATTATTTGAACGTAATGGGTTTTTCAAACATATTTTTTTATATTTTTCAAAATATTTTTTTAACTATATGTGCAAAACTTTATTTTATATATTTTTTTTCCATGTTTTTGAATCCGCGCACCCTAAGCGCACCGTTCTCGATCCCTACGCGATAGCATCCGCGCATAGTATGCATCGGGTACGTGGTTATTGCGCAATTCCAATGCGAACGGTACGCAACTCCCAGCCTATACGCGGCACGTTCGATGTACGTAACGCGACGTTTACACGCTTCCGTGATGCGTCATCTGCGTCTATGACGCGGTGGGTGCGCGGATCCCGTGAAGTATTTAACATTTAAAAAAACATATTTATGTATTTCATGTGAGTATTAATTGAAGACAAACTCTAAACTAGTCTTAAAACTAATATATTTTGACATCTAATCCTATATTTCTTTTTAATTCAATTTTGCGGATGCGCGCTGGGTGCGTGCTGCGTAAGCGCACGGTGCGCAGATCCCATGTGACCTGCAAAAAAAGAGATTTGATTTGTTCATTACACTTCCTGTTCTAACTACTGAAAGACCCCACCCATTTCAATCATTCTTCTTTGAGCTTCTTTGGAGAACCACCTCTTTGGAGAGAAGAAGATTTTTTAGACTAAGTTTACACTTAGCTCTAACTTTTTTCAACCAAAAATGGCTTCAGGGCAGCAGGCATCACCTGCATCACCTCATACTTCTGATCATGAATTTTTTCCGGAGTTACCACGCAAAGAACGTTTCTCTTCAGTGGTATGGAAATTTTTTACTTTTCCCGAGGGGCAGAATAAAACCAATGCCACCTTGGTCACATGCAAGATTTGCAACAGAGTCCTATCGAGAGGGGATCCTAACAAGAAATACTCTTGCGGCACGGCAAGTATGATGAAGCACATGAGGACCCTTCATCCAAACAATCTTGCAAAAGAAGAGTGCCGACGGATGAGAAACCCTCCTGCTCCTGCGCCATCCACCTCATCGCAGCCGAGCACATCAAGAGTGCATCCATCAGACCAAACCTTGGACATCCGTCCTCAATTTCAATTTTTGAAAGTGCTCTGCACTAAGTGCAATAAGACTTTGTGCTATGGCGAGCAGTCGGTCGATCTGATCTGCCGCCGCCAAGAA
The DNA here is from genome assembly GCF_964204655.1 of Triturus cristatus. Lineage (NCBI taxonomy): Eukaryota > Metazoa > Chordata > Amphibia > Caudata > Salamandridae > Triturus > Triturus cristatus. The sequence goes on from NC_140594.1 coordinate 796,553,887, forward strand.
AGTCATATTTGCTAGTTTTTTTTGTTTGTTTTTATTGTTCCCTGAAGTTCATTCTTTGGTTTCTCCTGTTTTGTTTTTTGTTTTTTTGTTTTCAGAAAAACCAAAAAAAAAACAAAAAAAATATATAAAAGAAGAAAGAAGAAAAAAAAAAGTTCTTGTATATACTAAAAAAAGAGCTACATTTCTTTGTTAGTGTGTGAAAGTTTAGATGAATGTATGTGTAGTACGTAATTGACTGAATGAATGCATTAGTAGTGTATGGTGAATGTATAAGTGCAGAACTATAAGGAAGTGCTGCAGCATCACACAGTAACCTCTTTAACTGCAGTGTGCTGTAGTACTTCCAAAGCACAGAGATGCAACATATGTACATAAATATGTTGCAAATCTATGCTTCTGTCTGCACGGCTGCTTAAACTGCAGCCATGTGGTGACACAGGCACCCTTGCACCATAGTGCAAGGATATCTGTGTCATGTGCTGTTTGTTTTTCTACAGGAAGACACACCTTCCTGCACAAAAACAATGAGAAAATGCATTTTTCACCTTCAATGTATGCTGAACATTTCAGCATGCATTGAAGATATAAAAATGTGGAGGAATTAAAACAATTCTCTTTGTTGTGCTTTCCTACACAAATTGTAGAATGGTGCACCATTCACACACATATCGAGATTCATGATTTCTGATAAATCTAGACATGTGTCTTGTTCTATGAGTATTAAGTGCAATCATGCACAACAACACTTATAGAACACCCTTTCAACACAAAGGTGCCAATTACGATCGGGTAAAAAATTCCCCCGTGCGACTCGTATCCGGTCTTTTTACCGTACGAATCGTACAAGTGCCGTACGAACTGGCAATCATGATTCGCATGGGAAAAAGTCCATACGAACCGCATTGGGAATCATTCCCCACACGTCCTCGGGTCGGAAAATGGGTCCGACACGTCCTCGGACGATTTACCGTACATACGTGAAAAGTCAAGTCCGACCGAGGAATCACGATCTATCCCGTGCGTCCGAGGTTACAACCGTATGGAAAAAACACCGTCCGCACCGAACTCCTATAGCAACCATGGAGACATGTGCCCGCATACACGCCCAACACTCCCCCCAGCCCCCGTACGTCCGACACGTACCCCCTGTCCATGTACACCCCAGTACGTTTGAGTCCTACCCCCCACCCCTGTACGTGTCACACCCCCGTGTACCCACACCCCAGTACGTTCGAGTCCTACCCCCACCTCTGTACGAGCCGTACCACCGTCTATGTACACCCCAGTACGTTCGAGTCCTACCCCCACCCCTGTACGAGTCGTACCACCGTCTATGTACACCCCAGTACGTTCGAGTCGTACCCCACCCCTGTACGTGTCGTACCACCGTGTACCCACACCCCAGTACGTTTGAGTCGTACCCCCACCCCTGTACGTGTCATACCCCCGTGTACCTACACCCCAGTACGTTCGAGTCGTACCCCCACCCCTGTACGTGTCGTACCATTGTGTACCTACACCCCAGGACGTTCGAGTCCTACCCCCACCCCTGTACGAGTCGTACCACCGTCTATGTACACCCCAGTACGTCCGAGTCGTACCCCCACCCCTGTACGTGTCGTACCATCGTGTACCTACACCCCAGGACGTTCGAGTCCTACCCCCACCCCTGTACGTGTCGTACCATCGTGTACCTACACCCCAGTACGATCGAGTCCTACCCCCACCCCTGTACGTCTCACACCCCCGTGTACCTACACCCCAGTACGTTCGAGTCCTACCCCCACCCCTGTACGAGTCGTACCATCGTGTACCTACACCCCAGGACGTTCGAGTCCTACCCCCACCCCTGTACGTGTCGTACCATCGTGTACCTACACCCCAGTACGTTCGAGTCCTACCCCCACCCCTGTACGTCTCACACCCCCGTGTACCTACACCCCAGTACGTTCGAGTCCTACCCCCACCTCTGTACGAGTCGTACCACCGTCTATGTACACCCCAGTACGTTCGAGTCGTACCCCCACCCCTGTACGGGTCGTACCATCGTGTACCTACACCCCAGGACGTTCGAGTCCTACCCCCACCTCTGTACGAGCCGTACCACCGTCTATGTACACCCCAGTACGTTTGAGTTGTACCCCCACCCCTGTACGTGTCGTACCACCGTGTACCCACACCCCAGTACGTTCGAGTCGTACCCCCACCCCTGTACGTGTCATACCCCCGTGTACCTACACCCCAGTACGTTCGAGTCGTACCCCCACCCCTGTACGTGTCGTACCATCGTGTACCTACACCCCAGGACGCTCGAGTCCTACCCCCACCCCTGTACGAGTCGTACCACCGTCTATGTACACCCCAGTACGTCCGAGTCGTACCCCCACCCCTGTACGTGTCGTACCATCGTGTACCTACACCCCAGGACGTTCGAGTCCTACCCCCACCCCTGTACGTGTCGTACCATCGTGTACCTACACCCCAGTACGATCGAGTCCTACCCCCACCCCTGTACGTCTCACACCCCGTGTACCTACACCCCAGTACGTTCGAGTCCTACCCCCACCTCTGTACGAGTCGTACCACCGTCTATGTACACCCCAGTACGTTCGAGTCGTACCCCCACCCCTGTACGGGTCGTACCATCGTGTACCTACACCCCAGTACGTTCCGGTCCTACCCCCAACACAACCTCCTAAGTACGGAGCGCACCCCAGGCCCCAACATCACAACCGCATGTACGAGTCGTACCAACCCACACCCAAGGACAGCACCGTACAACCAAATGGCCCATGTACACACCGTACACACGCTCAAAACGCACGTACGCAACCAGGCCAAAACTAAACAACACAATAATACACCATACGAATGGCACAAAGCCACTAAACATGGCCAACAAACACTAAAAAACACCTTCACTGACCTGCAACTGCCAAAGACAAACAGAGGCCCAAAACACCACCACTACTTATAACACACCCACCCAAACTTCAAACACTGCCACACCCACCCATGGACCAATAAAAAGGGCCCACACACACAAACCATGAGCCTTTGCAACAGACTCACTGCTGCCAGACACCACAGAACCATACTACAAGCTACACCACACCTTACACTTGTACACCTTCACACAACCACCTTCACAGACACACCCTCATCACATTCACACACACACACACCCACAACCATCCACACCCCCCCCAACATCCACACACACCCCCCACCATCCACACCCACACCCCTCACCATGCCCACTACCAAGAATCCAAAGTTCAGTAACCGAGAGTTGGAGGTCCTTGTTGATCAAATCCTCAGAGTCGAGCCACAGATCTTTGGAACATTGGTCAGAAACACCAGCCTGGCAGCAAAAACAGCCATGTGGCAGACCATCGTCGATGCTGTGAATGCTGTTGCGGACACCAGAAGGACCAGGCAGGAATGCCAGAACAGGTGGTACGATCTTCGGAGGAGGGTCAGAGCCAAGAGGCAGGAGGAACACGACCAGGCCAACGCCACCGGAGGAGGGCCCTCCCGCAGACCCGTACAATACCATCCCTGGGAGGAGAGGGTGATGGCCATACTGCCGGTGGAGGCAGTCGAAGGATTAGAAGGACTCCGCGACCCGGGTGAGTACACAAACAACGCACCTCACATGGGGGGAACGGCATCCACAACCAAACCCACAAACAGGCACGCAACCACCACAAGCTATCGCATGACTCAACCACACTCCATGAACACGCACATGCCACTGCTGCCACCATGCCCCATGCACCCAGCTGGACAATGTCAAGTCACAGGCCACAGAAGACAACAACACATTACACGGTAACCCGGATGGCGGGAGGCTGGGCCCCAATAATCACATAGTGCAACTCCGAAGCAGACAACAATGCACTCTGCCCATATGGCCTAGGTCACAGCCAGACAAACAGTGTGTCCCAACACAGGAATGACTTGCCAGCAAATGGCGGACGCCTTGCATCAACACATGGGGGTGAAGGCACTGTTTTGCACATGACAGCAGCTAATGAACAGGCAACATTGTGAAAGAGTGGCAGCACACACCACCACAGCAGCAGCGCACAGACACACATCACACCCAATGGGTGCCTGGAGATCAGAAACAAACTCACATCAACAAGCCAAGGGCCACTCAAAGATCTGCTAACAGTGTGTGCCCAGGAAGCTGGGCTGAGGTGACAGAGGGTGACACACGGAGGGAGGGAGAGGGGGACACAGAGGGAGGGAGAGGGGGACACAGAGGGAGGGAGAGGGGGACAGAGAGGGAGGGAGAGGGGGACACAGAGGGAGGGAGACACAGGGACACGGACAGAGGGAGGAGGCTGACACATGGAGGGAGGGAGAGGGAGGGAGAGGGGGAGGGAGAGGGGGACAGAGAGGGAGGGAGAGGGGGACAGAGAGGGAGGGAGACGGACAGAGGGAGGAGGCTGACACACGGAGGGAGGGAGAGGGGGACACAGAGGGAGGGAGAGGGGGACACAGAGGGAGGGAAAGGGGGACAGAGAGGGAGGGAAAGGGGGACAGAGAGGGAGGGAGACGGACAGAGGGAGGAGGCTGACACACGGAGGGAGGGAGAGGGGGACACAGAGGGAGGGAGAGGGGGACACAGAGGGAGGGAGAGGGGGACACAGAGGGGGGGAGAGGGGGACAGAGAGGGAGGGAGAGGGGGACAGAGAGGGAGGGAGAGGGGGACAGAGAGGGAGGGAGACGGACAGAGGGAGGAGGCTGACACACGGAGGGAGGGAGAGGGGGACAGAGAGGGAGGGAGAGGGGGACAGAGAGGGAGGGAGACGGACAGAGGGAGGAGGCTGACACACGGAGGGAGGGAGAGGGGGACACAGAGGGAGGGAGAGGGGGACAGAGAGGGAGGGAGAGGGGGACAGAGAGGGAGGGAGAGGGGGACAGAGAGGGAGGGAGAGGGGGACAGAGAGGGAGCGAGACACAGGGAGAGCAAATCAGCCGTGTGGCGTGTGCGAATGTCTGCTCGTCAGCAGGTAGACTGCGTGCATGTAGACAAGGGTGGCCAGTGCCAGAACCCCCCCTCTTCACCATGGCAAAACACAGGGCCATGTCACAACCTGTTCACGAGCACAAGGACAGCTACCTGGATCATATAAGTGTGTGGATCCACTCCATGTGCACATGTACAGTGCTACACGGAAGGCGCCAATGCATGGCTCGCCACACCTGCCCACTCCACTGCTGACTGCAGTCACATTTGACGCAGCAAGTAAGACTGTGCCACACATAGTTAAAGGGGCCAAAGTGGTGCCCAAGGGACACACCCATGCACAAGTGCACTGTGAGTGGAATGCAAGACAGATCCTAATTCCAAGAGGAAATGTGCCAACTTTGAAACTGATGAAACATGGATGTTGCATGGACCAAAATTAACATTGTCTCTCTCACACACAGGTCAACGTCGTGGTGCACCCCCCAACACTGGGGGGGAACACTCACAGGACCTGGATCTGCAGGAGCCCGATCCCACCGGCAGCGACCACTCTCACCACTCTGTGAACGACCCCGACCGACCTGGCCCCTCTGGTGTCCAACCACCTGCAGCACCTGCGTCAGGTACAACTGTGCCAACCACCACCCCCACTCCTGCCACATCCCAGGAGACACCCAGGATCCCTGCCCCACCACCACAAAGCAGCCAGGCTGGCCAGGAGGGACACGGTGTCCCGGGCACCCAGGAGGAGGCAGGCGACAACGCCAATGCCACCCCTCAGGGGTCCCGGAGACCCCATGTGCCCACAAGGGCAGGCCATGCGCAAGTGGGCAGGGGTGGTGGGAGTGGAGGACGGCGGAGGCGCGAGCCTGACCAGTTGGCTGGGGATCCGGTATTTTCCCATGTCCGTAACATCCTGGACTCATACCGGGAGGACACCACGGGCATGGCCCAGGTTGTGTCCGTCCTCGAGGGGATCAAGGCACAGCAGGCCCAGCAACATGCCTGTCTACTGCAACACCAACGGAGGATGGAGGACAGACAGGCTGAGCAAGTGACGGCATTCCAGGGGATTCATGCTACACTCCGTCGGATGGCCGACATCATGGCCGACCCTCCCTGTGCCAGAAGGCGGAGAACATCACCACCCACAGGGAGGGTTCAGGAGGAGGAGGAGGAAACATCCGACGGAGCATCCCAGACTTCGTCACGGCCTGCTGCTGAGGTTCCCCGCAGGAGGCCGGGTCGTCCACGGAAAGGACCGTGAGGGTCGGCGCTACATCACCATCTCCCAGGACACCTGGCCTGGCACCTGGCCCACTGGAGCAACAGCATCACAGCATCAAGAGACATTCTCTGCCACATGGCCCTGCTGGTCACTGGCTGACCAATGTTGACAAAGACTGTGGCATGGACTCTGAGGATTTCCAATGGCAAGGACACCAACTCCCCTACTGAACTTTGGATTCCAAAATCACGGAAATACCCTCACTTTGCCCCCCCCCCATAATAAATCACATTATGAACAGTAGATGCCTGCTGGTTGCATAATTACCTAACTTGTGTCTTGTAAAGTCTAAACATGCCTGAGTCATCTATTGTCTTCAACCATCCACACCCTGGGGCCTGAGTCTGGCACAGGACACATGGGTCACAGTGTATTAGGCAAGACAGACATGGAGCACCATACACACCCGTGATGGGCCCAACCAGCTGAGGGGGTCGCCGAACAACCGTGCTGACACACACATTGAGTACAGCAACAGTCATGCGCAGAGGTCAGGGATCCAGTCCAGTGTCCTGGGGGGCACCCAGGTATGTGTAGACAGGTGGCAGAACCATGTCCTGCAAGCTTGAGTCCGGTGGATGCAGAGAATGGGGGCCTGGCCAACGTTGGATGCATGGGGATGGCACATGTCACAATACCCACACAGTCATGGACATCATGCCCAATACACAGTCTCAGCCCACACACACAGCTTGCATCTTGCAACTCGACACATTGACACATAGCCACAATCAGGGAATACCATGCCAGACATGCAGGATGCACCGTGGCAACACACCAGCATTGACTGAGAAGAGGCACCTTGGAGGCATAGGCACAGCTTTATTAGTCATGTATTTGGGATTGCAGAGGCAACTCGAAGTACACATGAACACATCATGTTGAGTAACATGTGGGTCCAACACTGGCACCCCCCTTCAGCAGCACACATGCGTGTTTGCCATGGAACTGGCACACAAGCGTCGGCTAACAGCTAAATACCCACAGCTGCACACGGAGAGCCTGCCATACACCATAGATCCGCTGATGTCGAAGTCCCACACCATGTCAAGCCAATGCTAACCGTATGTGGCCGAGGGCAGTGTCACACACATTGATGCCATCATCACTATCCCCTATCCCATCACTGATGCCTGTCAACCAGGCAGACCATCTATTCAGGTGTACACAGCTGCATGTCGTGTCCCATGGGGATGCAACATGGCTGCAGAGGAACAACACATCGACAGGGGCAGTGTGCATACATCGTGAACAACTGCCACACCCAATACACCCCAGATGCATCCCTTACCCCATGGAGACTTCCAAACGTGTCCGTGCCTGTAACGCTGAGTCAGCCCACGATGTCATGTCCATGACGAATAGCAGTGCCACAACAATGCAACCAGCAGACGGCATGCGCAGGTACCTGGGGAAGAGAGACACACAAGAAGTCAGCCACAAAAAGCACAGCCACTTGCATGTGCATTTACTCGACACATGTATGGATGACAACATGCTAGGTCACAATTATGACTGGGGAAATACTACCATCACTGCCACCATCACTCCAGTGACACACCCACACACACCTCTGACTCACGTGCCATACATGCAGGTGGATACACACATCACAACGCATGCCACACGGGGACCAATGCGTGCACACTCAGACACTGGTACTCACCACTAAGCAAAGAAGTTGCGTATGAGCCGAGTCCGGATGTCCTCTTGCGGCTCCACATCCTCCACATCACTAGCCCCATTGCCAAGCCCTTCGTCCTCCACGGGTGGATGGTCCTCGTCATGTTGATTCAGGATGAGTGGCACAGCTCTTTCAACTGCCATGTTGTGCAGCATGCAGCAGACCATGAAGATCTTGCAGACCTTCGCCGGGGCATATGGGAGTGCGCCGCCGGTCTTGTGGAGGCACCTGAATCGGCTCTTCAGCATGCCAAACGTCCTCTCTATCACTCGCCTTGTCCGGCCATGGGCGGTGTTGTAGCGGAGCTGGGCCGGCGTGATGGGGTTGCGGAGAGGTGTCAGCAGCCAAAGCATGTTGGGATAGCCAGCGTCCCCTACATGGGAAGCACATGGTCATCGTTAGAAGTGGTGAAGCGGTCGTGCTGGTAGGCCATACAGAATACAGGACAGACAGACTGTACCCACCAACAACACATGCTCGTTCGTTGCGCAGCTGCATCATCATATCAGGCATCCCGCTACGCCTCATGATGTAGGCATCGTGTGCTGATCCTGGAAAACGAGCACAGACATGTGAAATCACCATGTTGGACAGACACACCACAAGGGCATTGATGGAGTGGTAGTGCTTCCGATTGCGGTACGCCACCTCCCGTGCGTGTGGTGGTACCAAAGCTACATGTGTCCCATCTATGGACCCAATGACATGGGGCAGCCCTCCCAGGGCATAGAATCCACGCTTGACCTCAGTCATCTGTTCAGGGGTTGGGAACTTGATGAAGTCATCCAGGTGAATCAACATGGACTCTAAGAAATCATGCAGCACACCGCTGAACATGCTCTGGGACATGCCACCAACATGAGCTATGGTATTTTGAAAGGTACCCGTGGCAAGAAAATGTAGGGCAGCCATTACCTTCAGCTGGGGTGTCAGTGCCGTGGGATACCTGTGCAGCGGTTGCAGGTGTGGTGCCAGTCTCGCCGTCAACTCCAGAATCAACGGTTGGGTGAAGCGGTAGAGCCGGATGCTGTCATTCTTCTGCATGGCAGGCAAGTCTGGAATTCTTCGGGCAAGAGGCGGCGCTCTGCAGTAATTTGGAAGTGACAAGGAAGAGTGAGTGCACTACGACAACAACTCATGTGTACTGAGCACATGTTAATCTGGCAATACACACATGCTACATAGGGAGTCAGGTATGTGCTACATGGCCAGGACACGTATGGATGCAAGGTGGCACTCCTTCCAAGACCCAGCTACACACGGAGATTGAGAACCTCCCCATGCCACGCCATAGGAATAGCTGTGTCCCAGTGCAAGACAACAGCCAGACGCAACACAGGAGTGACATAAGCCCAAACATCAGCAGCAGTAGGATGCCGATTGCAGAGACTGGTAGCGGAACACTGGAGCCACAGGTCACATGACATTACACTAGGACAGCCCACACACCTTGCCATGAAGGTGCACATGTCATGACTCACCACACATTCCTTGTGAGGATGCTGACATGTCCTTGTCACGCTACTCCGTGTCCCATGCATACATGTGCACCTCACATCCGATCCCACATGTGGCATGGTGTGCGGAACAGTGTGCAATGACAAACTACACACAGACACATGTTGGTTGCTGCAATGGCTGCAGCTTTTGAGGGTGCTCCAACATCAACCTGATGGGAAGCCCCCACACATACATGACATAGTCACATTGTGCACCGTGGGTAGTGACAAGTCAGGTGTCATAACCCCTGTACCGGGCATCAGGGGACACTTCCGTGTGTTGTTGTCCGTGCCATGCCAGTGACGCTCACCCCAAGTGCGCAGTACGACATGCACACATGTCAAAGGAGTCAAGGGCATGCCTGGCACACATCGCACCATCACACAGTACATCTGTACACATCTCATCATACATCTGGTGCCTTCTCGACTCAGGAGTAATGTTCCACATCACAGGCCATCACACCTGTGCCCCACACATGTAGTGATGCACAGACGATGCCTCGATGTCAATTAATGGACAAGTATGTCCATCCATGTACAAGTATGTCCGCCCTATCCCTACCTGTGTGCCGCCTGTCACCACTGTGATGTGTGAAAACCGCTGTACTGCTGCCAAGAGGGCCTGTGTACGTTCCCATATCACTATGGGAGTGCTGCCGTATGTGTACCCATCGTGATGGCGAGCGTACAGGCATGTGTACGGCCCGTACCACTACGAGTACGCATACGCGAGGCCACCCATAGTGGTACGGGCCGTACACACGCCTGTACGCTCCCTATCACTATGGGTGGCCTCGCGTATGCGTACTCGTAGTGGTACGGGCCGTACACACGCCTGTACGCTCACTATCACTATGGGTGGCCTCGCGTATGCGTACTCGTAGTGGTACGGGCCGTACACACGCCTGTACGCTCCCTATCACTATGGGTGTCCTCGCGTATGCGTACACGTTGTGATAGGGAGCGTACAGGCGTGTGTACGGCCCGTACCACTACGACTACGCATACGCAAGAACACCCATAGTGGTACGGGCCGTACACACGCCTGTACGCTCCCTATCACTATGGGTGGCCTCGCGTATGCGTACTCGTAGTGGTACGGGCCGTACACACGCCTGTACGCTCCCTATCACTATGGGTGTCCTCGCGTATGCATACACGTTGTGATAGGGAGCGTACATGCGTGTGTACGGCCCGTACCACTATGGGTGGCCTCGCGTATGCGTACTCGTAGTGGTACAGGCCGTACACACGCCTGTACGATCCCTATCACTACGAGTACGCATACGCGAGGACACCCATCGTGATGGCGAGCGTACAGGCGTGTGTACGGCCCGTACCACTACGAGTACGCATACGCGAGGCCACCCATAGTGTTACGGGCCGTACACACTCCTGTACGCTCCCTATCACTATGGGTGGCCTTGCGTATGCGTACTCGTAGTGGTACGGGCCGTACACACGCCTGTACGCTCCGTATCACTATGGGTGTCCTCGCGTATGCGTACACGTTGTGATAGTGAGCGTACAGGCATGTGTACGGCCCGTACCACTACGAGTACGCATACGCGAGGCCACCCATAGTGGTAGGGGCCGTACACACGCCTGTACGCTCCCTATCACTATGGGTGGCCTCGCGTATGCGTACTCGTAGTGGTACGGGCCGTACACACGCCTGTACGCTCCCTATCACTATGGGTGGCCTCGCGTATGCGTACTCGTAGTGGTACGGGCCGTACACACGCCTGTACGCTCCCTATCACTATGGGTGTCCTCGCGTATGCGTACACGTTGTGATAGGGAGCGTACAGGCGTGTGTACGGCCCGTACCACTACGACTACGCATACGCAAGAACACCCATAGTGGTACGGGCCGTACACACGCCTGTACGCTCCCTATCACTATGGGTGGCCTCGCGTATGCGTACTCGTAGTGGTACGGGCCGTACACACGCCTGTACGCTCCCTATCACTATGGGTGTCCTCGCGTATGCGTACACGTTGTGATAGGGAGCGTACAGGCGTGTGTACGGCCCGTACCACTATGGGTGGCCTCGCGTATGCGTACTCGTAGTGGTACAGGCCGTACACACGCCTGTACGATCCCTATCACTACGAGTACGCATACGCGAGGACACCCATCGTGATGGCGAGCGTACAGGCGTGTGTACGGCCCGTACAACTACGAGTACGCATACGCGAGGCCACCCATAGTGTTACGGGCCGTACACACTCCTGTACGCTCCCTATCACTATGGGTGGCCTTGCGTATGCGTACTCGTAGTGGTACGGGCCGTACACACGCCTGTACGCTCCCTATCACTATGGGTGTCCTCGCGTATGCGTACACGTTGTGATAGTGAGCGTACAGGCAAGTGTACGGCCCGTACCACTACGACTACGCATACGCAACAACACCCATAGTGGTACGGGCCGTACACACGCCTGTACGCTCCCTATCACAACGTGTACGCATACGCGAGGACACCCATAGTGATAGTGAACGTAGGCACGCGTGTACGGCCCGTTGCAAGGCATTTGGGGTGCCCTAGGGCCCCGGAACGCACCGTACCTGTGTGTGTGAAGCTCCAAATTACATAGGGGACACATGAGGGACAAGTATTAAGGCCTACATGCATGCTGGTTGTCATGGAGACCAAGTTCAAAATTTGAATTTGTTCTGGAAGGTGCACAGCAGAAGTCAGTTGGAATTAATCTACTTTGTTGCAATGTGTTTGTGGGGCTGACATCATGCAGGAGAATGAAACCGATAGAGAACCCACAGACTGCTAGGTTTGAAGGGATTGGAGGACACATAGGATGCAAATGTGAGTGACCAATCACTCTGTACTCCTGTGCATGAGACAGGGCAGAAAGGCAGATATAAGGCAGCCAGGTCCCATGAGGGAGAACTTGCCTGCACATCTTTGAATTCGTCGACCCAGCTGCTGCTACTGATTCCCTGGAACCATGTCAAGGGCTGTGGAGAGGTCACAGCCATTCACCCTGGAGGAGAACCTGGCATTGCTGGATGTGATCCTCCCACAGTACCCCCTTCTGTATGGGCGACCAGGGTATCAGGTGAGTGCATAGGCCACTGGCACAGATTGTCCCTTTGTTGTGACTGTGACTTCTTGCATTGTGTCCTGGTGTGACACACATGCTATGTACTGTAGGGGGGGTCCCAGGGGGGGGATGCCTGATGTCTCCCAGCCAGAGCATGCTGTGGTGCATGTCTGCTCTCCTCACTTGCATTGTGTTTACTGTGACATTCACTGCATGTGGCATTACACATTGTGCCTGTCTAATCCTCCAGGGTATGGAGCTACTACAGTCCTCCTGTGATTCTGTGGTTACCCCAGTGTGACAGGTGACTGTACCTACAGATGTGTGTTTGTCCACTGTACCTATGCTGAGAGTGTCCACATGATGTGTTCGTCCCCTGGACATCTCTGTGTGTAAGTCCAATGTCATTTGTGTGGGTGCATATGTGTAGTGGACCACCCCAGATGCATGAGGCCTGGATATGCCCTGCACATCTCATGTGAGCAGGGAGCAGTGCTGTGTGTCTGACGTGCAGAGCCAGCCCCACACCTGTGAGCCCCCGATCTAGTGGCACATGTGCAGTGAGGTTTGTATCTGCATTTGGCAATGCCAGGTGAATGTCCTGTGTCTGTGTACTCTGCTGAGGTGGCGTCAGTGGCCTGTGGCATGTGACTGCTTTGAGGTGCTGGCCAGACACAGGAGGTGTGTGTGCAGAGTCCTCCCAGCAGTGCCCTGAGACAGGAGGGGTGGGTGCTGAGTCCTCCCAGCAGTGCCCAGACACAGGAGGGGTGGGTGCCTAACACTCCCAGCAGTGCCCTGAGACAGGAGGGGTGGGTGCTGAGTCCTCCCAGCAGTGCCCTGAGACAGGAGGGGTGGGTGCTGAGTCCTCCCAGCAGTGCCCTGAGGCAGGAGGGTTGGGTGCCTAACACTCCCAGCAGTGCCCTGAGACAGGAGGGGTGGGTGTGATGCACAGTGTGAGCCTTGATCATTGATTGTGACATTGCCATCATCTCACCTGTGTACCTACAATGGCACGTACTGCTTCTTCCCTCCCCAGAGGATCATGTCCCCATGACAAAGGTGCAATGTATTGGCTGCATGACATGCCTTGTTGTAACCAGCTAATTTTTCCTCATATGTCTCTCTGTGACATGTGGCTGGTGTATTGATGTGGTGTCACTTGTTCTTCCTCACAGGTAGGCGCCACTGCCAAGGAGCAGATCTGGCTGACCGCCGTCAGTGCCGTGAGGGGTGTGGATGGTCGGAGGCGGAGCCTGTCCCAGGTGAGGAAACGCTGGCAGGATATCCGGTGCTGGACGCGGAGGATCGCACGGGTCCTGCTGGGGGACTCACCTGTGAGCCACAAGAACCGCGGGCGCCGCCGTCTGAGCCACCTCCACAGGCGTGTGCTGCCGGTGGTCTTTCCAGACTTGGAGAGGCGCTTACAGGAGATGCAGCAGCCGGAAGGGGGTAGGTACATATGTGTTTGTTGTGTGTCACCGGCATTTGTAAGGGCACAGTAGCATGAATTCACTGCCAGGGTTTAAAGGTGCTGTGCAGATCCAGTTTGCCCCAGTATAGCGCAGCGCTCCTGCCACCCTTCCCCTCCATGCAATGTGTTCCCTGGTCTGTGTGTGGTCACTCCTTCACAAGGTAATGTAGGCTGGCGCTTTGTCCACGAGAACTATGCCTGTAGCATCATGTGTGGGGGTGGTGTGTAACAGGTTTTGGGACCTTGCCTGTGCCCTGTCCAGTTCACTGCATGTGGGTTCCATGTCAGTTGGCACTGATGCTGAGTCCAGACATGGGAGTTAGTCTCTCAAGTGTCATGCCTTACAGCGCGCATGTCCTATGTAGTGGCTTGTGACATGATGTGCATGAGTGTGCGATACGCATAGTGCAGGGATGGTGGCGTGTGTTGCAGTCATTACCATTCAGGAGCATGGAGTTGTGTGGCCACTACTGTCCCCTGGGGCACCTTTTCCTCGGTGTTGTATGTGTCATCCAAAAATGTGGACACTCTCAGTGTCTACAGCGTAGGTTGTGCTCTGTGCCATTGTCCCCTGGCACCATGTATATAGATGTGAAATTTAGTACAGGTGTCCACTGTGCAGCCTGACCTGAATGTCCTTCTTCATACTCACAGTTGCCAGTGCCTGTGTGTCTTGTTATACTCATCTGAGGATGGGCACTGGTACCTCATTATTTGTACAGGCGCACCTTGGGTGTTTGGCGTCCAATCTTGCATTTTGCCTGCCCCTGTGTTTATCACCCAGACTATGAGATGTTGGTGCCACCTGTGTCTCAACTATTTGCCTCGTGTAGGGGGTGGTTGGGGCGGGCAAAGCCTATATGTCAAATCCTGATTTCTACTTGCTGGGTCTGGGCAGTGTGTGATGTTTGTCTGGACATACACTCAAGGTGCAGTGACCCAGTCATGTTGGGCATGTTTTCAGCATTACCTATGCAGCATGTGTCTCAAGTTCATGGATATGGTCCCAGGTCATCCCTATTTTCGCCAACGCTGTGTGGTGCAGATGCAGTGCTGGATTGTCCCCAGGGCCTGGGTGCTATGTCAGACTCCGTTTCCTGTCATTTGCTATTGTCTCATGCGCTCCATGGTATTTCAGTGGCATGGTGGCTCAACCAACTGTGTGTTTCATGCCCTACATCGGTACCTTGTTTAGTAGATGTTAGGGATCTTCCTTTTCAGGCTATGCAATGTAACCTATGTAGATTGGACTCATGTGACAGATGTGTACAGGTGTCTGATTACTTTCTGTCTCTCCACCCTGCCCACAGCATCGTCGGGGGACACAGAGGGAGACATGGACACAGACCAGGCGGAGGGACCGAGCACCAGTGCCAGCCGTGACATCGAGGCTGGCACATCGAGTGGGACAGAGGCGGAGGAGAGTGTGGCCGAGGACCTGTCGACTGGCACGTCAGAATACGAAGCTGACAGGTCCGAGGAGGATGTCTCCGAGTGGGCGGAGGCTGCACCAGCAGCTGACAGCGGAACAACACCTCGCACCGCCCCCTCCGTTCCCATCAGCTGCCTCCCACTTGCTCGTGTCCCTTCCCAGCGTGCCCGGTCACCGCATGTCTCCTTCATGCCAGGCACCGCACCCCCTGCCCCTGTCTCCACTGCTGCCGCCCATGCCGAGTCTGTGGACATCCAGCGGCAGCTGCAGGTTGGTCAGGCTGCGATCCTTAATGTCCTCCATGCCCACGGCCAGACCCTCAACAACATCGAGGCATACTTGGAGGGCATTCATTCATCGCAGGCTGACCAACGCAGCTTGCTTCGGTCGATAGACTCGACACTGACTGCAGCAGTGGGTCTCCTGCAGCGCGACCTCCCACCACCTACCCCTGCCCCATCCACACTTCCCACTCCCATGCCTGTCCCACGTACACCCAGACGTCGGCATGCACCCACATCAACAGACACAGGCACCACACCAGCAGGGAAGGTCCACCGCACTCCTCCTGACACGCACACACAGGGTGAGGTAGGCACACCCACTGGGTCGGGGGGCAAACGTGTGACACGCAGCCAGAGTGGGAGTCCGCATTCCACCCAGTCCACTCCCTCCAAATCCCCTCCCCTCAGCTCTCCTGGCCACCTCTCCCCCAAAGACTCCTTCATGGCCGCTCTGTCCCTGAGCCCCACAGTGACACCACCCCGCAAGCGGTCAAGGAGGTCCCCGGTCAGGGTGCTTGATTCCCCACCCCTGTCTACACCCTCCCACAGTGGTGCTGCGACCCATCCCTCTGACCCCCCCCCTCCTTGGGGCCTGTGGATCCTTCGGGTGCAGGGGACTCCCTGGAGGACCTTGCAAAGGTGTGTAGTGCCATCCTGGCCTCCGCCTTTGGCCCTGCCCCACCCCCTGTGGTGGAGTCCTCCATCCCTGCACCCACAACGCCTACCCTTTGCCCTGATGTCCCTGCGGTGCCTGGTGCTTCCCCCCCCCTGATGCCCTCACCCCTGTGGAAGACGACGGCATGTAACTGTGCAGGCAAGCTAGGGGACACGCATCCCACTGTGTCCCCCATCCAGCTGAGACTTATTGACTGCCCTATGCGCTTTGTGAATATTGAACTGCCTGCGATCCACGGACACTGTGATCATGCTGAATAAAGCTTTACTTTTTTTTTCATTCTGACACTACTGCTATGCTGGTATTGGTGTTGGTGGGGCTGCTACATGGTTTTGGGTGGTGTTTATGTGTTGGGTGTGTGGGAAATGTAGTAGTGGGCTGCTCATTGGGGGGACCCTGGGATCTGTGTGCCATCACAAGGTTGTTAGCTAACTTTCTGTGTTCATGTAAGCAGTTACTGCATGGTGCAATTGTCCCAGGGTGTATTCCTCCCTCTGTGTACCCTGATATCTTCCCTGCAGGGTGTTCCAAATATTTAGCGCAGAGCTGTGTCTACATGAGCTGTGTGTGTGACGGAGCCCTTCTACTTTTGCCATGCATGCAGGGCCATGTCTCCACCTGCAACATTCGTGGCATCCTTGGTGATCACTGTACATGTGTATGGAGTCTGTTGACATGAGTTCATGGGGACATGTTCCCTTGTAGGCAGTATGCATGTGTGTACTTCCAGCCTCACACACATGTGTTACACCCCTCCTGTCTCAGGGCACTGCTGGGAGGACTCAGCACCCACCCCTCCTGTCTCAGGGCACTGCTGGGAGGACTCAGCACCCACCCCTCCTGTCTCAGGGCACTGCTGGGAGTGTTAGGCACCCACCCCTCCTGTCTCAGGGCACTGCTGGGAGGACTCTGCACCCACCCCTCCTGTCCCAGGGCACTGCTGGGAGGACTCAGCACCCACCCCTCCTGTCTCAGGGCACTGCTGGGAGGACTCAGCACCCACCCCTCCTGTCTCAGGGCACTGCTGTGAGTGTTAGGCACCCACCCCTCCTGTCTCAGGGCACTGCTGGGAGGACTCTGCACACACACCTCCTGTCTCAGGGCACTGCTGGTAGTGATAGGCACACACCCCTCCTGTCTCAGGGCACTGCTGGGAGGACTCTGCACCCACTTTTCTTGTGACTGGGCACTGCTGGGAGTGTTAGGCACCCACCCCTCCTGTGTCAGGGCACTGCTGGGAGGACTCTGCACCCACCCCTCCTGTCTCAGGGCACTGCTGGGAGGACTCTGCACCCACCCCTCCTGTCTCAGGGCACTGCTGGGAGGACTCAGCATCCACCCCTCCTGTCTCAGGGCACTGCTGGGAGGACTCAGCACCCACCCCTCCTGTCTCAGGGCACTGCTGGGAGTGTTAGGCACCCACCCCTCCTGTCTCAGGGCACTGCTGGGAGGACTCTGCACCCACCCCTCCTGTCTCGGGGCACTGCTGGTAGTGATAGGCACACACCCCTCCTGTCTCAGGGCACTGCTGGGAGGACTCTGCACCCACTTCTCTTGTGACTGGGCACTGCTGGGAGTGTTAGGCACCCACCCCTCCTGTGTCAGGGCACTGCTGGGAGGACTCTGCACCCACCCCTCCTGTCTCAGGGCACTGCTGGGAGGACTCTGCACCCACCCCTCCTGTCTCAGGGCACTGCTGGGAGGACTCAGCACCCACCCCTCCTGTCTCAGGGCACTGCTGGGAGTGTTAGGCACCCACCCCTCCTGTCTCAGGGCACTGCTGGGAGGACTCTGCACACACACCTCCTATTTCTGGATATGTACGCTTGGAACATACACGGTGGGGGTACGCTCCATGCATTCGAGGTGAGGGTACGAGTCGTACTTACACTGATGGGGTGGGGGTACGCTCCATGCATTCGAGGTGAGGGTACGATTCGTACTTACACTGGTGGGGTGGGGGTACGCTCCATGCATACGGGGGTGGGGGTACGTGTCGTACTTACACTGGTGGGGGTGGGGGTACGGTCCGTACGTCCGCGGGTGAGGGTACGAGTCGTACTTACACTGGTGGGGTGGGGGTGGGCTCCATGCCTACGGGGGTGGGGGTACGTGTCGTACTTACACTGGTGGGGGTGGGGGTACGGTCCGTATGTCCGCGGGTGAGGGTACGAGCCGTACTTACACTGTTGGGGTGGGGGTACGCTCCGTGCATACGGGGTGAGGGTACGAGTCGTACTTACACTGGTGGGGTGGGGGTACGCTCCATGCATACGGGGTGAGGGTACGAGTCGTACTTACACTGGTGGGGTGGGGGTACGCTCTGTGCATACGGGGTGAGGGTACGAGTCGTACTTACACTGGTGGGGTGGGGGTGGGCTCCGTGCATACGGGGTGAGGGTACGAGTCGTACTTACACTGGTGGGGTGGGGGTACGCTCCGTGCATACGGGGTGAGGGTACGAGTCGTACTTACACTGGTGGGGTGGGGGTGGGCTCCGTGCATACGGGGTGAGGGTACGAGTCGTACTTACACTGGTGGGGTGGGGGTGGGCTCCATGCCTACGGGGGTGGGGGTACGTGTCGTACTTACACTGGTGGGGGTGGGGGTACGGACCGTACGTAGGCGGGTGAGGGTACGAGTCGTACTTACACTGTTGGGGTGGGGGTACGCTCCGTGCATACGGGGTGAGGGTACGAGTCATACTTACACTGTTGGGGTGGGGGTACGCTCTGTGCATACCGGGTGAGGGTACGAGTCGTACTTACATTGGTGGGGTGGGGGTACGCTCCGTGCATACGGGGTGAGGGTACGAGTCGTACTTACACTGTTGGGGTGGGGGTACGCTCCGTGCATACGGGGTGAGGGTACGAGTCGTACTTACACTGGTGGGGTGGGGGTACGCTCCATGCATACGGGGTGAGGGTACGAGTCGTACTTACACTGGTGGGGTGGGGGTATGCTCCATACGTACGCGGGTGGGGGTAGGGTCCGTACATATCCGTCCCCACGCTATGTGATGCATGTGCGGGCCGTACCCAGGCCTTTGCCACGTGGGTACGATCCGTCCCGCCATTGTTGGGGTGACGTGGGTGTGGGCGTGGTACGTCTCGTACCCACGCTCTTCAGGCGTGGGTACGGGACGTACCGGTCTGGTTGTGTTGCCGGTTCGCGTGGTGACGGACTTCCGTTGTGGCGGTCGCTGGCTTAGCTGGACACGCCCCCACCCCCTCGTAGTGACCAGGGCATGGGTGTCAGGTATGTCCTGGGCATGTGTGGTGTGTGACTTTGGTGGGGGTTTTGTGGCCTGCCCTGGTCCTGCCACCCCCACCCCACCCCACTTTCCCCCCCTCCCTTAGTTATTCTGACCTTCTGCAGCGTCTGCGTCGTAACCTGTAGAGGAGGTGGACTGCTATGAGGGCCGGGATGACACGTAGGTTCGGGTCCATGTCTGTCCGTCGCGTACGGGTCCTCCTTGTTTGCGTCGTCCTGTGTGTCCGTCGCGTACTGGTCCTCCTTGATCGCGTTGTCCTGTGTGTCCGTCGCGTACTGGTACTCCTTGATCGCGTCGTCCTGTCGCGTACTGGTCCTCCTTGTTCGCGTCGTCCTGTCTGTCCGTCGCGTACTGGTGGTCCTTGTTCGCGTCGTCCTGATTTCCCGGCAGTTTTTGGCAGCCGGAAAATATTCACCGTGCGGGATGACGTCGGTGCGAATCGTGATTCCTGGTTCGTGAATGGCAGGCTGCGAGCGTCCCGACGTCAGGTCGGCGCTTTCCCGGATCGCATTGGTATGTTTTTTTTGTTCGGTCGGGCTTTTTTACGAATCGTACGGAAATGGTGTTCCGTGCGAATCGTAATTCCTTGTTTGTAAATTTTGACGACCGGGTACGCGTCGGACGGAGAATATGCTCCGTCCGACGGTTCGTACCCGGTTTTTGCCGGATCATGATCGGCACCAAAGTGGTCTAAATGATGAGGTTGTATTTACATGGAGTATAAAAGGTGCACAGAGTGCCTTTTCCTCTCTTTGTAAATATAAAAGAGTATCTTGCACAATAACTATGTTACAAAAAGTGACATATTTCCGTTTTTAAATTTCCTTGCGAATTATAAAAGTAAGCACAGAGTTTTGTCTGCAAAGATGTTCAAAGAAGAATGATTGAAATGATTGTGGTCCTTCAACAGCTAAAAACGTGAAATATTATGAACCCCTCAAATCTCTTTTTTTGCAGGTCACATGATATCTGATTATGGTCAGATCTCAAAACTACATAAACAGAGTGTTTTTAGAAACGTTTTTCAACTTTGTAGCTTCTTGCAGGCCTCTTCATTCTGCATATTGAGACTTAGTTAAACTTACCTTCACAGTAATAGGAATAAAAAATGGTATTCAATTTTTGCTGTTTTTCATTCAAATATAAATTGTTAAAAATTGCTTATTTTAACATTTGGATCTGTGAAAGAAAAAAAAGAAAAATTATATTATATAATAATACATTTTTTACAACACAACATAATTTCCACAAAGTCATTTGTTTGGCTTTTTTGCTGTTCTCAGAATATATTGAATTTCACTAGAAATAGGGATTTCAATGGCACTCACCACTTAACAGCGGGGAAAAAAAAACAATCAGAAAGATTGTTAAAAAAAAAACAACATACTATTCTCAGTAAAATACCAGAAAATACAAATCATACATATATGAAATGCTTACAGATTACAAAATGTTATAACTTTAACTTATAAAAACTGTAAATGTTGCCGCATTAAAATAATCACGAAAAAGTGACCACCAAAAAGTCCATAATTCAAAAATATACTTTTCCTTGAGGCCAAATGGTATTTTTTCACTTCTTCTTTATGTAAATTGTCCAATGGTAGTCCTATTAAATGATAATAATAAATTCCTCAGAGAGTGAATTATCTTCCCAAAACTTTGGCTTTAAAAATATTAGGTAGGAATTTTGTAATTCCCTAGGTAAACGTTGTTTGAAAACCAACTGGGCATCATTACAAAGTGTCCAGCCGTTGTCACATTTTAAATAGGCAGTGTAATGTCCAGATGTGGTGGAAGGACCATCATGGAAAATTATTGCAATTGCTACAAAAGTCCTTCCTGATATTGATACTTGTGTTGCTACAAACTGCTTTATTAAAGTATCCAATTTTCTTCCATCAGCTGTACAACGTTGCATCATTAAAATTATGTATTTTACATATTTTGTTAAGAATAATGTGGATAACATTTCTGATTTACATTGGCTACACTCCATGTTTTGAATTGCACCTTTCACTAATTTATTGAAAGACACTGATTAACAGTCTGGTTATGTTAAATACAGAAATCTCTCAGTGTCTACATTGGTGCTACATGTATACATGCAATTTTCACAATAATGTTCCCATTTGTAAGAAAGGCCAAAAATATTTTCTTTTTTTTACACCTTCATTTTCAAAAATTGTCAGCATATACATTAAAAATTCCTGAGCATCTTGTTGGATATTTTGTGTAAATTGTGTAGAACCAGAACACACATCCAAAAGATTACGAACATCTGAAACAGATTGTATTTTACTTCTATCTGTTGTCAATTTTTCATAAACAGAATGCAACAGAGAACAAAATCTTTTATCCCGATTCTGCATAATTTGTGCTTGCAAACCTTCCAGATATAAACCAACAGTGACTACTACATTAGCATAGCAGTTGACACCAGAACTATTTTCAAACTGATAACCAACAATCTCTTCAACAGTGTCCAATTTCTTTTTACCTGCAATCGCAACATTATCTTGTTCTATTCCCTTTTTGACATCTTCAGTACAGATATTCTCTAACCTTCTTTTTCGACCAACCACACGCTTTTCAAATACAGGATATTGACCTAAATTTGGAGCATACACCCTTCTTAACCTATTATACTCTTTTACACAGTTTGCATCTGCAGTAACCTTTGTCTCATCAAAATCAATCAAAAACAAACCAGATAATGTTCTGACTCGCGACAAAGCAACATATGCCATACCCTCTTTAAATACAGTAGATCCAATGTTCACCAATGCACTGTCTACACTTAATCCTTGAGATTTATGAATAGTCACTGCATATGCCAGAGAAAATGGAAATTGTTTCCTACGGACATATAAATCTTTAACAAGCAAAAAACGAACTGAACAATGACCAATTTCTTTAACTTCATCAATCTGATCAAATTTAATTTTTAAAAATTCAATTCCTTCTTTTTTCTGATAATTCACAAAATCCACCACTTTACCCATTGCACCATTAACTAAACCTTTCTCTACATCCAAATTACGCCTTAAAATTACCGGACAGTTTACACACACATACAGTGTCTTTTCCAAACCAGCAGTTTTAGATATTTTTTTTCTAAACAATCTAGTTTTGATCTCAACTTACCCGTCAAAATAATAGTGATTCCTTCATGTAGTATTTTATCGATGGCTTCCATTTTAACAATTTCTTCATTTTCCAATTTTAATAATTTTTCGTTGAATATTGAACACTCACGCAGTGTCGGCATTAAGCAAATCACTGACTTATTTATAGCAATTTCCACGTACACTTTTGCAGCAACTGCATTTTCATTTGGAAAGACATTGCAAAGTAATCGACTCTCCAAAGCTTCTTTCCCTTTTTTTGAAAGAATTCCAATTCTTATATCTTGAAGAATACTTCCATATTCAGCATCATTTGCCTGTCGCATATTTGTTGTCAGCTCTTTGTATTCAAAATTACTCCAAATGTTCACATTACCAACACTGCCAAGAGACTTTCTGGTATCTTCATGGGCAAGTGTCCTTTTACTGGTGTCAGTTGCAGTAGATCTCCAAAAACTATGATGTGTTTTCCTCCAAATAACACGTCATACTCTGTTTTAAGATTTTGCTGCATTCTTAAATGCACAAAGGCAAGCATCAAGTTTGAAACCATGCTCACCTCATCAATAATGAGAAGTTTCATTTTCTTCAGCACTCTTGAAACTTTACAACAAGCTTCTCCAGATAGCTTGTGGTATTCCAATTTGTTCTCATGCTCTACTGGCAGCATTAGTAAACGGTGTAAAGTAATTCCTTTAATGTTATGTGCTGCTAACCCAGTTGGAGCAGTGACAACACAAGACAAATGCGACTCAGTTGTTTTTTGCAGATAACTTGTAATTACTTTAATTAAGAAACTCTTTCCTGTTCCAGCTTGACCACTCACATACATTCGGATAGGTTGAAATGATGTACATGAGCACACTCTCTTTTCATGAAGTAATCCATAGTCAATCTGCTCTTTCACTTGCTGATATATTTGTTTCTGTTCAACATTTAGTTGCTCTTCCAAGTTTCCTAACTGTATTGCATCTTCTTGTGCTTGATACATTGCTGCTTCCACCTCATTCATTGCAATCGCTGCTTCATTTTCAACAATTGCCTGTCCTAGTGGATCTTGACTCAGTGCAGCAGAACTTTTGACTGTCTTGAGAACTGTCTCTAGCAATCTCAGCTGCAATTGTAGCTTCTTGATCAATTTCATCATTCAACATTTTCACATAATTTGCGAAAGCACTGCATTGTATGCTATCTTTACAAGCATTAAATGAATCTTCATAGCTGGGAAGATCTCCAAGTAATTCCAGTTCAGAACGCCATGGTTTGAACATTTGCAAAAGGGCTAAATAGTAAAATTCCCTTTTGTCAGCAGTGTCGCAACTCAGTTTTCTGTGATTAATTAAATTTCCTTTCCTTTGTTTCACCAGACATCCTTCAGAGCCAATCACTCCATATTTTCCATCGTTGATGTTCTCTGTAATATTCCGTTTAAAAGTGTAGTTTGGCAGCACTTCATAGAGACACATGTTCTCAAGATGATGACTTCTCTTTGGATAGTATGTGTCCAACATATTGGTTTTCAAAATATCTGTACTTTCAGGGTCATTTTCTGCTAAATATTCAATTTCTTGAACAGATTTCAGTACCCAATTTCACATTCCTGCAAGACCTAGACTCACCCAAATGATTCTTCTACTTTTGGAATATAGATTTGCAGATGATAACCGATCTGAACATTCATATGCTCCAATTTCACGATGCGAAAACATCTTCAAACTGAAACTGTATAATTTCTTACTTAGAGTCTTCTCGTGAGAAATCTCTTCCCACATTTCTTTCAATTCAGTCTTTTCTGATTTAGTAATGTAAGACGTTACATATCGAGCAACAGCAATGGAATTGTCCACAACATACTGTATATCCATGTTAGCGTTCCACATGGATAAAATAACTGGATTGTAGTCATTTATGTATTTTGATTCTTCGCTTCTTCTTAAGTTGTAGGTGTTTTTCGGAGACTTTCTTGTAATGGTATGTCGTACAGCTGACGTAAAACTGTTCACTCTTCCTTTGGCTAATACAGGACGTGGAAATCCAAAACGACATTTGGTATAGAACTTATCCTTTGACTTGTACTTTTGTCGACAGTATTTTCCTCACCTATGACTTTGAAATCGTAAGACTTGTTGTTTTAAGTTTTTCTCTTCTCTGCTATTTGGAAGAGCACATGTAGCATAATCTTCAATGAAAGACAAAACAGTTTCATCTGAATCTGTTCCAAATTTGGGGGCATCCTTGACCCATAACAACATATGCATGTGAGGAGCACCTCTTGCTTGATACTCCTTTCTCCAAAAGAAATCCATAACTTCTCCAAGAGGAGGATTCTTTTTATTGCAGATGAAAGACATCATAGCTTCAAATCTATGATTGAAATATCTGCATACATTGACAGGATCCAAAGAGCACAATTCTCCAGGTGTCTTGTATTCAATATTTTTTATATTGGAATTTGCCTCTCGAAGAAATTCAAGTAAATCATCCCAAGCATACTCAGCACAGCTTAGTGTAACAAACCATGTAGGAGTTCAGAAGTTCCGTAGCATGCATTTCAGTTCTCCATGTTGACGGTACCAATATTCATTAGTCCCACGCTGACATGCCATCAGATTAATCAACTGAGATTCTAAATGATCATCTCGCTGATGCACTTTATCCATAAAATCCTTTGCAGTTACATTTTGAAGATGCATTCCAGTTTTTGAAATGGGATTTACTGCATATGAAAGTCCAGACAAGTCACTTTCAAACAGAAGATGAAACATATAGGGGATACATTGTCGAAATCTGGGATCTTCTGCATATAATCTTGTTGTCCGATATTCGGATGCAGGAATCTGCACAGGACGTTCATCATATCGTCCACCTTTTCCTGTTGGAAACAACTGCGGGAAACAACGAGCTTCCAAACTCTCTTCCCATACACTCATGGGACTTCCTGTTTCTTTTTTCATTTGAAACAACTCAATTGTATTCCCCATCACCTCTTTGGAATGAAGTGGATGTACACTGTAATGTTCATAGATCTCTTCACATCTGGACATGTCCACTTTTTCAATTTGTCCACTTAATGTTTCACTATCTTCTGCTAAATCTATTTCTTCTTCTCCAACAAACACATTTCTATAGTACTCATTATTTTGTATCAGATACAATGATGCCTTTTGCACTTTTCTAACATCCACTAACTCTTGCCAGATTTTCTTATTCTTAGTAGGAACACCATTAACTAGAATGACTAGTGGCTCATTTTCTGCATGATCTACACCAATAGTTTCAACATTTTTCCTGAAATCTAATGGTAAATACACAATTCTTCCTTTCAATCCTCTTTGCAACTCTGATGGAGGTAATTTACTTGTTTTGGGCTCCATACGAACAATAGCCTGAAACGGGTGAACACATTGTATCAGAATAGACTCATACATATTTAAATCAATCAGCTCTGGAGGAATAGCGACCAACTCTAGATTATTATGAACAGCTCTAGCAGGCATTTTATTCTCATCTAATTTATTATAACAATATTTGCAAATACGCTGCTCACATCCCAAATCAAAACAATCCTCTACCAACAAATAAGTTGCAAATTCCATCCACTTATCATTATCTTCTATTTCACTTTTTAAATACAGATTGACACCCCTAGTCTGATTTTTATAGTGACTTCGCCGGCAATAAATACAAGAAACATTTGGTCTTTCACCTGAAATTACCTTAAACTTTGTGATTTCATCCTCAAATTTTTCTGTAATTACAGGCTCTACATTGTCTTCAACATTTTGTTCTACTAATGTGTCAGTTTCTTCACTCTCTTGCTGAGGCCCAAAGTAACAAAACTCAATATCCTCACAGACCTGCTTCACATCTGCAACTGACCCACGTAAAAGAGCACTGTTCAACTCACTTAGCTTTAGTGCTGGACTTTTTGCATAATACAACCTTCTCACTAACTTCCTCATTTGAGTATGATGTACTGCCAGCATTCTGAAAAGGTGAAAAACACTTTCACAAACTTTCCTAGAAAGACAAGCCAGAGAATGACCTTGCAAATCAGTATGTTTTCTCACTCTGCAACGGTCTAGTCCTTACAACAGCTTAATCTTTTGTTTTACACTTTTTTTAGTATAGACTCGTAAAAAACGACATAATTTTTCAATAGATTCCTGTCGTACACTACAAACACTACTGCAATCCCAAGTGTACACAGGGTTTTTAGCACATCTCCCTAAAACTTCATCAGCTATCACTTCTTCTGCATTTCTTACAACCATTTTCTCTTTCTCCATTGGACAACCATCACTAACCCCATAACCTCTACCGCTGGTGTCAACTACATACAATAATTTTTCACTTAGTGAATAACTCTCTTCATTAAAAAAATGCTCTGAACTAGAACTGTGTTTCCATTTTCCCAAAAAAACATCACAATTTTTTTTTTATTAATAACTCTTTTCCTCCTACTTTTGGCCTTCATTACATATATTGGTTTATCTAGTGATCGAATTCTGTTTAACAGTAAAATAAACAGTTTCCTTTTTACTTCAAAAGCCTTTTCCACAATGCTTTCAATATGCTTCTTCTTTTTAGAAAATAAAGCTCTCTTTTTATATTTCTTCACATCTTTCAGCAAATTATGCACTACTCTCTTGTAAAATATTTTTTTGCGTAATTCCTTATACTGATTTTGTCTTCTTTTACCATACTTTATCTCCTTTGACTGAACATTTGCTTTTTTACTTTTCCTCTTATTCTGATTTTTTTTCTTGCTTAAAATAATTTCTGAAGTTGCAGCATTCTCTACATTCTGTTTGCTCCTATAAACATTTTTAATAAATTGCTTCGTGATCTTACCAGAATTTTTTTCCTTTTAGCCACATTATCTTGTTCATTCAATACTTGTGGTTGATGTTTCTTCAAATAATCCTCCTGTCTCTGTTCTTTTCGTTTTCTTTTTTTTTCTGGCATAATTTCTCGATTTTAACGATGAAAAACAGTATCTGCAAAAAAGATTCACAAATAAATGTATATTACTAACTTTCAAATTTACAGTATTCCATTACTGTACAAACACATTTTATATAAAAACAGACTAAGAAACTATAGCCCTGAACCACAAGTGTGACGATGATTAAAACACTACATACATAGTGCATACTACTTTGAAGCAGTTCATGCCCTAAAGCCTACCTCACTAAAAGACTACATGCTAAGTGACTGAATGGTTACACTACTAAAAGGAGACACAATGGGTGAGTAACAGGGTGTTTGCTAGAAGTATATGAATACTAACTGGGGAATTGAAGGTGCGAAAGACAACTGTGTAGCTGATTAGAGAACTGAATGCATACTGGATAGGCATTTAAAGCAGTCCATGTGCTAAGGCCCGGCTCACTGCATGAGTACTTGGGTACTGACTGAATGATTAGACTACAGCAAGGAGACTGCCTAGGCTTTTCACACAGGGAATGGATTAGTACTTGGTACTGAATGGGTCACTAGAAGAGTGCAAAGGGAGTGACCGGATGTTTGCTGGACTATATGGATACTGACTAGGGAATTGAAAGTGTAAAAGACAAGTCTGTAGGTGGTTAGAAGACTGCATGCATAGTGCATAGGGGTTTGAAGCAGTCCATGTGCTAAGGCCTGGCTCAGTGCATGAATACTTAGACAGTGACTGAATCATTAGAGTACTGTAAAGAGAGTGTCTTAGTGAATTTATAAGTGTTTGGGTTTTGGCACAGTGAATGGATTACTACATGGTGCAGAATGGGTCACTAGAAGACTGCAAAGGGACTGACAGGGTGTTTCCTAGAAGTGTATGGATACTGACTAGGGAATTGAAGGTGTGAAAACAACTGTGTAGGTGGTTAGAGAACTACATGCATACTGCATAGACATTTGGAGCAGTCTATTTGGTAATGAATGGTTCACAACATAAGTACTTAGAAATTGACTAAATCATCAGACTACTTCTAGGACAGTGCCTGGGTAAAAAATTAAAATTTTCAGCTCTGGTGCAGTGAAGACAATACTACATGGTACTGCACTTTAGTGCCAAAACATGACTCATTTTATCAATGCATAAGCAAACATTGGCTTCTAATGCTACTAAAACTTGACAACATGACAGGTTTTAAAAAAGTTATCTGTCACCAAATACACAATGTTACCAAATGCTTCTCTCACAGTGGTTCCCAAATGCTCACAGACTCAGTGTGATTCTAGACAACAACCACTATACCTAGGAGTTTACAAAAAATCATTCACTACTGTGGAAGTGGTAAGGGAACTGTACACAATCTACATATTTCACGACTACACTTTAGTGTCAATGCCTGACTCATTTAATCAACGCATAAGCAATGACTGGCTTCTAATGCTACTAAAACTTGACAACATGACAGGATTTAAAATAGTTATCTGTCTGCAAATAAGCAATGTTACCATATGCTTCTTTCACATTGGTTCCCAAATGCACACAGGCTCACAGTGTGATTCTAGACAACAACCACTATCCCTACGAGTTTACCAAACCTTATTTACTACTATGGAAGTGGTAAGAGAACTGCACACAATGTGAATATTTCAAAAGTGCACTTTTGTATCATTGCCTGACTCATTTAATCAACGCATAAGCAAACACTGGCTTCTCATGCTACTAAAACTTGACAACATGACAGGTTTTAAAAGAGTTATCTGTCAGCAAATACAAGATATTACTAAATGCTTCTCTCACAGTGGTTCCCAAATGCACACAGGCTCTCTGTGTGATTCTAGACAAACAACACTATCCCTTGCACTATACCAAAACCCATTTCTTCATCTACAAGGAGTACTACATTTTACTGCAGAAACATAACTCATTTCACAAATTCATAA
This sequence comes from Triturus cristatus, assembly GCF_964204655.1. Lineage (NCBI taxonomy): Eukaryota > Metazoa > Chordata > Amphibia > Caudata > Salamandridae > Triturus > Triturus cristatus. The sequence continues at coordinate 796,583,558 of NC_140594.1, forward strand.
ACAATGACTGGTTTCTAATTCTACCAAAATATAATAGTTATCTGTCTACAAACACATGAAAAAAACAAATCCTTATCAAAATGGTTTCTACATGCACACACACTGTCAATAAGATTGTAGAGAAAAAAATGTACTCCCTACACTTTAGCAGAGGAAATACATTAGTCTGATTAAAATAAAAATAGTCTATATATATCCCCTCACAATTAAATAACTCATCTTTCAAGTTATTTTGTAGATTAAGAAGTATATCAGTCACTCACCATATTTTCTTTTACAGAATCTCTGCACTGTGCACCTGTCAGCAGAACCAAAGAATGGCAAAGTTTCCCTCTCATTTTCCACACATATACATGTAAACATCAAATCATATTCCTTCCCACATACATTCAAAAGCAAACACACACTTCTATTGGTTAAACATTTCAACCCTTTCCAAATGACATAAACTTCAACCCTTCCCCCAATCTGCCTTCATAGAAACAGGTCATGGAACACTGTACTGAGCACACAGGCCACAAGTTCAGCACACACAATGTTGCTAATCAAAACAGCAAGTGTGCTTGACTTCTCAACATATCAGCTTATCATATATATCACGCACTTTTTGTTAACCAATAAGAATCATGCATTTAAAAAACAGAAACATGCACCCTACCTTTTCTCAGGAACTACTGAACAGATTCACACCATATATGCAAAAGGCACGAGTCCGAACTGAGGACTACCTCTTTGCCAAATTTGGTGTCATTACGTTCAGCGGTTCGGGCTGTAGCTGCGACAACAGATCCTATGGGAAATTGCATGGAGAAAACGTGTTTTGGGACCCCTCTTTTTTCTCGGCCCCCGCTTGACGGATCACCGTAAAACTTCCAGGGTAGGAGCGGAGCGGAGCTGGCCAAAAGTTTTGAAAATTTTGCGAGGATTCGTCAACCGGCGCCAACGGTACTCCCAATAGAATGTTGCGGATTTCCTATGGAAAATAGGTCCTAACTATAACTATCTACTGGCGATCGCCAGTAGATAATATATATATATATATACATATATATATATATATATATATATATATATATACTGGCGGTCGCCAGTAGATAGTTATAGTTAGGACCGTGTATCCACAGGAAATCTGAAAATTCTATTTTGAATTACTTTGGCGCCGGTTGACGAATCCTCGCGAATTTTTCAAAATAGGTGGGGCGATCCGCTCCGCTCCTACCCTGAAAGTCTCGGGGTGATTAGTCAAGTGCGGACCGAGAAAAAAGGGGGGTCCCAAAACACGTTTTCCCCATTCATTTTTCCATAGGGACCTTTAGTCCAAGGTACAGCCCGAACGGCTGAACAGAATTATTTGAAATTTGGCAAAGAGAAAGTCCTCAGGTCAGGGATGTGCCTTTTGAATATCTAGAGTCAATCTGTTCAGTAGTTCCTGAGAAAATTTCAGTTAAAAGTACATATATATCTATAGGCGCGCACCGTGCGCGTACGGTAAGCATACCGTACGCGCACGCTGAAGTGCGCGAGCGTAATTCTGATTGGTGGTTACATGACAGTAAACATTCCAGTCGGTCGAAATCAGGAAGTGTCGGCCGCCATTTTGTCTCTTGCAGTCTGAGGCAGTGAATAACAAAAGTGGAGAATGTGAAAAGGGGGCAGGGTGGACAGTTCCTGACCCCCTAGGTTTTGTCAGGGGATCACTGAAGGACCCCCAAGGATGAAAAAAACATTTTTTTTTTCGAAAAAGCGCGGGGTGCGCGCACTGTGCGCGCACGGCACAGACAATGCATCGTGGGTGCTTGGTGCGCGAAGCGCACCGAGCGCCCACAGCACGCGCACGGTGAAGAACCTGAAAAAAAAATATTAATAAATACATAACTTAGCATTTAAAAAACCTTTCAAATTCACTTAAGAAACCATAGGTCTCACACATGTTATAGTTAGCTGGACATTTCCCTCGGAAAAAAACAATGAAATTCCCCCGTTATAGTTAGTGCAGTCAACTATAACTCACACGACCGCAATCCTCTGCTGATGACGTCAGATAATACATCACTGATTAAATATGTGTCTTTCTGAAAAATAAATATTTGTAATATATGTATAGCTAAAGATTAATGGAAGAAGACATGGGTACATAAGTGTCTAAATACAGTGATGTAATATCTGACATCATCAGCAGAGGATTGCGGTCGCGTGAGTTATAGTTGCCTGCACTAACTATAACGGGGGAATTTCATTGTTTTTTTATGAGGGAAATGTCCAGCTAACTATAACATGTGTGAAACCTATGATTTCTTAAGTGAATTTGCAAGGTTTTTTAAATGCTCATTCCTAACTATAACGTGTGTGAAACCTATGGCTTTTTAAGTGAATATATATATATATATATATTACCTACTGGCGGTCGCCAGTAGGTAGTTATAGTTAGGACCCCTTTTCCATAGGAAAACCTCAACATTCTATTTTGAATAACTTTGGCGCCGGTCGACGAATCCTCGCGAATTTCTCAAAATAGGTGGGGCGCTACGCTCCGCTCCTACCCTGAAAGTCTCGGGGGGATTCGTCAAGCGGGGGCTGAGATAAAAGGGGGGTCCCAAAACGCGTTTTTCCCATGCATTTTTCCATAGGACCTTTAGAACGAGCTACAGCCCGAACGGCTGAACAGAATTACTAGAAATTTGGCAGAGAGGTAGTCCTCAGGTCAAGGAAGTGCCTTTTGTAGGTTTGGTGTAAATCTGTTCAGTAGATCCTGAGAAAATAGCCTTTAAATCAATATATATATCTGTGGAAGCTTACGGTGCGCTTACCGTGCGCTTACCGTAAGCTTACCGTACGCGCACGCCGGCGTGCGCGAGCGCGATTCTGATTGGCTGTTAGATCTTAGTAAACATTCGAATCGGTCGAAACCAGGAAGCGGCGGCCGCCATTTTCTCTCTTGAACTGTCAGGGGGGTGAATAAAAAAGGTGGATAATGTGAAAAGGGGGCAGGCTCGACAGTTCCTGACCCCCTAGCCTTGGTCAGGGGGTCCCAGAAGGACCCTCAAGGGCAAAAATTAAAAAAAATTATTTTTCGAAAAATCGCCGTATGCGCGTAGCGTACGCGCACGGCGACCTGCGAAATTACCCGTACCGTGCGCGCACGGAAAAAAATTTTTTGCGAAAAGGGAAGCTTAAATAAAAATAAAAAAAATTGTGAGGTAAGGTTGGCTCTTATAAGAGCCGTTGGGTTCATACAGGGATGGAGGAAAGAAAGAATGGGAGTATTATGAGCGTCTACAAACATGCTGGTCTATCTTATTGTTAATAAGGGGAAGACTGACCTCCCCAAAAACAATAAGACCACCACATTTTGTACACCTCATTTCAACACTCGCAAATCGAGGGTTGATGTCCAAAGGAAAAGAAGAAGGTGATGCTCCAACAACAGAGGAAGGGCTCAGCTGAGCTGCCGATGATGTACTCGGCTGAGCATCTGAGGCTGGGCTCTGGTGACTTACTGAAGAGTTTTCTCCAGTATGTCGAGCAAAGGTCCTTGGGTGTTTGTCCTGAAGGTGTCTCGTCATAGAGTGATTTCCAAAGGAATATTTCCTACTTGGATTTCCTCTTGATAAAACACGATCACAAAGTATGCAAGTGACCTTTGGAGCATTGACCTTTTTCTCCCCCTCTGGAAAAGTGAAATACTCCCATACAAAAGAAGTCTTTTGTTTCCTCCTTCTCTGGATCATGGTGGTGCTGCTGGCCTCACTCTCAGAAGAGCTCTGCTGTTCTGCCATTGTATCCCAATGTCAATCCAGCTCCTGCTCCTAGAGAATCACAAGCAGAAATGAGGGGAATGGGTGTGGTGTGGGAAGAATCTGGAACTGAAAGTAGTATCAACCAATGAAAAGTGTTCTTTCAAGCAGTAAAGAGGGGAATGGGTGTGGTGTGGGAAGTTTCTGGAAGTGAAAGTAATTTCAACCAATAAAAAGTGTTCTTTGTAAGTCACATGACCTACCGTGCGCGCACGTGACGCTTACGGTGCGCTTACGCAGCGCTTACGTCACTTTCGCGCATGCGCATTACACGCCCCTGCGTAACCGCGACGTTGCTTCCGGGTGTACGCGTACGGCACGCACGTATCACGTATCGCGCATGCGCATTACACGCCCCTGCGTAACCGCGACGTTGCTTCCGGGTATACGCGTACGGCACGCACGTATCACGTAGGCGCGCTGCACTAATTACGTCCAGAGCGCGTAGCGTCAGCTTACCGTACGCGTATTTTATAAGCGCGTAGCGTCAGCTTACCGTACGCGCACGGAAAAAAATGCATAAAAAAAAAACCTTTCGATAATGCAGGATATAGTACATAAATTATTAAAAAAAGGCTTACAAAAAATGAAAAAAAAAAAAATTGCATTAAATTAAAATAAAAATATAAAAACGAAAAAAAAAACCACTATCCACATTGACCCCACCCCCTGTGCTTTTGGTGGCGTTAAGTGGGCGCGCACGCCACGAATGGCGTAAAGTAACTTAGCATTTAAAAAACCGTACAAATTCACTGAAAAAACCATAGGTTTCACACACGTTATAGTTAGGAATTAGCATTTAAAAAACCTTGCAAATTCACTGAAAAAACCATAGGTTTCACACATGTTATAGTTAGCGGAAATTTTACTGATAAAAAACCAGTGAAATTCCCCCGTTATAGTTAGTGCAGGCAACTATAACTCACGCGACCGCAATCTTCTGCTGATGACATATGTGTCTTTATGAAAAAAAAATATTTGTAATATATGTATAGCTAAAAATGTATGGAAGAAGACATGGGCAAATAAGTGTCTAAATACAGTATTAGCATCAGCAGAGGATTGCGGTCGCGTGAGTTATAGTTGCCTGCACTAACTATAACGGGGGAATTTCACTGGTTTTTTATCAGTAAAATTTCCGCTAACTATAACATGTGTGAAAGCTATGGTTTTTTCAGTGAATATATATATATATATATATATATATGCAACACCATACACTTCTCCTCCAGGAAGTATACACGGACGCCAGGGATATTTGCAGTTATCAAATTGGTTTAATGGACTGCACAAACAACGCGTTTCAGCTTTCGCCTTGTTCACGTTACAATGACGTTTTTTTTGTATAAAGTTAAATACTGTTCCTGTGCACAGAAATAAACAAAATAAACAACAGACTCTTAGCACCAGAGAATGTGTAGAGTTGCAAATTGGTAAACTTGGCGGCCATCTTAGCCTAGTGCAGAAGATCAAACAAAGGGTATCAGTTACCCAGTAGCATTTCCAAAATAACACTTCATGTTTAAAAAGTAATACTCAAATTTTGTAAATAAACATATCCACTACCGATTTACAACGTGATTGAGAACGCAATGTCATGTAATATAACATAAAGACGTATATTCAGCCCTAGTGGGCGTGCTTTCATAAATGATTTATAATGAAATGTAAACAATCACTAAATTAAATAATTTCGTAAAGGATATGCAAACAATCACGCCCCAGTGGGCATACTGAAAGAGTAAATTGATGCTTGAGATATACATCGAAGTTCTGCAGTACCACAGCATAATTCAATATCATTCTCTGAAAACGAAAAATAAAAGTTTTAGTACATTACAAAAGGAAAAAACACAGTAAATACATGATCGCAATTCCATATTCTATTTGTGTAAGTGTACCGAAAGTTCTTCACTGGAATTCAATCCTCTAGGGAACATTGTATCGAAATCTACGATGTATCTAGATTCCAATTGTCTCAGATGGAGCAATTTATTGCCCCCACGTACAGTGTCAGTCACAGCATCAATCACCACCATTTTTAACAACGCTTCATTCTGTGCATGTTGTTCAAAAAAGTGTCGGGCAACAGGAGGAACAAACAGGCAAAACAGAGGAGGAAGAAAAGATGCAGGAAGCCCGATGGGAATGACGACAAGGGGCAAGAAAGTTCAACTATGACTGTCATCAACCTCTCAAGACGTTCTTTATCTGAAGATGAGAGAGACCTCCTTGGCCTAGGTTTGTCCTTCTGTCCTACCTCTAATTTTAATTATGTTCAAGCACGAATTGATTTGTTTTACTTCTCACGCAAGTTAAAATTGAAAAAATGGTTCGAAACAAAACATAACAAAACTGTGTCAACACCTGTCAGTATGCCCCTGAGCAATCTTAATGTTGACGATATTGAGGTTCTGTATGCAATATCTAATATGGAAGAATATGTTTCTGACCAATGTTCCAATTTAGATGATTTTGCAATTGATATGAATGTCAACCCAGGTAGTCAATTCAAACCCAAATCTGTATTTTTGCCTAATATTGATTGTGATGCCATCGAAGTGTACATCGTAGATTTCGATACAATGTTCCCTAGAGGATTGAATTCCAGTGAAGAACTTTCGGTACACTTACACAAATAGAATATGGAATTGCGATCATGTATTTACTGTGTTTTTTCCTTTTGTAATGTACTAAAACTTTTATTTTTCGTTTTCAGAGAATGATATTGAATTATGCTGTGGTACTGCAGAACTTCGATGTATATCTCAAGCATCAATTTACTCTTTCAGTATGCCCACTGGGGCGTGATTGTTTGCATATCCTTTACGAAATTATTTAATTTAGTGATTGTTTACATTTCATTATAAATCATTTATGAAAGCACGCCCACTAGGGCTGAATATACGTCTTTATGTTATATAACATGACATTGCGTTCTCAATCACGTTGTAAATCGGTAGTGGATATGTTTATTTACAAAATTTGAGTATTACTTTTTAAACATGAAGTGTTATTTTGGAAATGCTACTGGGTAACTGATACCCTTTGTTTGATCTTCTGCACTAGGCTAAGATGGCCGCCAAGTTTACCAATTTGCCACTCTACACATTCTCTGGTGCTAAGAGTCTGTTGTTTATTTTGTTTATTTCTGTGCACAGGAACTGTATTTAACTTTATACAAAAAAAACGTCATTGTAACGTGAACAAGGCGAAAGCTGAAACGCGTTGTTTGTGCAGTCCATTAAACCAATTTGATAACTGCAAATATCCCTGGCGTCCGTGTATACTTCCTGGAGGAGAAGTGTATGGTGTTGCATAATTGGGGTTGCCGATTACCCCCACACGGACCGCCCAGCAGACAGCCTTCGTCTTTATCGGGACGGGTTTTTTGATATATATATATATATATATATATTTGCTACAGTGTCTTAGATCTCAACCAGTTACATCCACTAATGTTGTCGGTGTGTCGGTGTAAGTCAGCAGGTGCAAGTCTTGCAATATTATTTATCCAAGGCCTGTGTTCTCCAATGGGTTTGGAAAGATTCAAGAATTACTGCCCTCCAGGTTTTTCTTACAAGCGTATTTATTCGCTGCTACATGTTTCAACCAAAAACGAAACAAACAAATAAATTAATAAATTATATATGTATATATGGTATGTGATCAAGGGCTCCTGAGGCCCGAAACGCGTCGTGCGTGGGTTGTAATGCGAAAATAAACATCTTGTCATAAGTTCAGCGGGGTCTGAGTCTCCTTCTTCGCCGCCGCCGCAAGGAGGTTGGAAGTAGCGGGAGTTGGAACTCTTCTATATATATATATATATATATACACACACACACATATGTAATAAAGTACTCCTCGTTGTACATTATAAGTATATTGCAAGATTGTAAGTCACTGAGGAGCTCCATGACTATATAGAGGAACGAGGCAGAAGGCAGAGTTTCTTTATAAGGTTATGGAACTCTGAAGTGACTTGCAAAATTCTTATCATATACGGCAGGGGGTACTTTATTCTGTAAAATTCATGGTCACACTATATATTTTCCCACAAACCACTTAAATCCTTGGTGCATAGCTCTTTGATATAAAAGAGAAAACATGTTTGTAAACATGAAGAATAAAAATAAAATCTCTAGGGCCAAATTAATCACATCAAAAAAGCTGGTAGATATTTTTTTACAAAAAGATATTAGACCCAGTTTGAAAAACATCAGTTTTCAAAAAAAGAAATTTCATAGTAGAAACATGCGGAAAGATTCAAACTTTTCTATAATTACCTAAGGAATGCAAAAAATAAACATGCTGCCATAAATATATAATTTCTGTTTGTCACTTGTTATGTCAGAACTCAACCGTAAAAAGTTATTACAGTTGGGTTCTAACAAAATTTCTTTGTAATAGGTGAATGGGCGTGTCAGAAGTCACATATTAAAAATAAATCAGAGATGGGTTTTTACACAGGGCTTGTAGAAACCCATGTATACTATACATTTATATCTAAATGATTTGAAAATGTAATGATTTTTTGGAAATAGGTTGGTTCTTAGGAAAGCCTCTTTTAATGGTCCCCTGTTAGGATTTGAGTAGATAGAACAAGACGTCCACTTTTTTTTAGGTTAGATGATTACTTTGGTATCAATCTTTATGATTTGGCATATTATGGTGACAAAATATTATTTTGGTATAAACTGATATGACATGCAGTATATTAGAGTATAAATGCCCACTTGGGATTCATTTTTTGAAGACTTTTTAATATATATTTTTAATGTATTTATGTGCACCATTGTACAATGAAATGGAATGTATTGGACATTACATGCTTTGACTCCATCAAATTATTGTGATGGAATAGATCTGCAAGCTATACATGGAGGTCAGTAAGCCTATTTGGGCTGTATTATGCACAATTGTGAGCCTGATTATGTACTAGATGTTTTGCATTGCATAAGCCCACTTGGGCAGCATGCTTGTTTTATTTCCGCATTGTACAAATGTTTTCCAAAGAATGTACTGCAAATATCGGATGATGTGATCTGAGGATGGTGTTTATTTCTGTGCCAAACAATAGGTTTTGTTTCTATATTTATGAAGATGCAATGAGTATATATTGCAAGTAAAATGGAGCGCATGTCATGTGACCAAGGCCGCTTGTAATGACTGAAACATGTAATGGCTGAAACATGTAGCGGTGGAATGGCTGGGTAAATAAACTGATCTTAGAAGTAGACTGGTCTTCAATCCTTGCTTAGAATTTGTGAAATAATTGGTAGATAGATAGATAGATAGATAGATAGATAGATAGATAGATAGATAGATAGATAGATAGATAGATAGATAGATAGATAGATAGATGGATGGATGGATGGATGGATGGATGGATGGATGGATGGATGGATGGATGGATGGATGGATGGATGGATGGATGGATGGATGGATGGATGGATGGATGGATGGATGGATGGATGGATGGATGGATGGATGGATGGATGGATGGATGGATGGATGGATGGATGGATGGATGGATGGATGGATGGATGGATGGATGGATGGATGGATGGATGGATGGATGGATGGATGGATGGATGGATGGATGGATGGATGGATGGATGGATGGATGGATGGATGGATGGATGGATGGATGGATGGATGGATGGATGGATGGATGGATGGATGGATGGATGGATGGATGGATGGATGGATGGATAGATAGATAGATAGATATATAGACATATATAATTCAAAGCAAAATAGCTCTAAATTTCAAATAACTTGTATCTTAGTAATTTATTGAAGCAGGTTTACCTACAAACATACATTCCACTTATACAACCTTGTTAAGAGGAAAATAAACGTACACTTTTTCATTTATTCATGTTGTAAATTTAAGATATCATACAAATAGCTAAAAGGTCCAAGATGCATGGCTGTATCAGAATGTAAAACTGTTCAATTTGTGTTCCAAAAACAGACCACTTTAAGTTCAGGAAAGACCTAAAAAAATGTTCTTCCACATAGTTCTTCAATTCTATAAAATCTATGTCAGAAATCAGTGTAATATATTCATCTTTAAGAAATTCAATAAAATTATGTGAAATTAACTGTTCTTTTACTCTTACAAAGAAGCTGTTGACCTCCCCTTTCCTCCTTTTTGTGTCCCATTTATTTAATTAATTATCATCCAGAAGTGATATGTTAAAAGCATGCAATGTCTTCAAAAATATCAACAAATCAGTTTATTAATGACACCTTTAATTATTCCTTTTTTTTAACCAGAATCTGTCTTTTGGAGAAGTTTTCTCTCAAGCCTTAGTCTCATTTGGAATTTTGTGCTTGGGTGTATACCGCCTCTTTGAAGAGCCTAATCCATTCTTGAACAGGTAGCCTCACATTTTCCTTTCAATTGACCAATTCCATAAAGAATTAGTACATATGTATTGTCATTTATTTTACAGTATTAGATTATTTTTCATGATTTTTAAATCGTCTTTAAGTGCAAAATGAACAAGAACCTTTGCTTTCAAGTTACTGTACACATGCTCAACTAGATTTGCATTTTAATAAATGGATGGTATCAGTTTTTTCTTTTCTTTTCGGACCGGATCATGACTGTTTCTTAATTCAGTTTTTACCTTCCATAGTTTGCAAACAACTTTTAGACCAGCTTTTCCAAACAGTTCTTATTGCTGTACTCTCTAGATCTTTACTAAAAATGTTAGTCTTTCTAATCACTGTACTACAGGCTCAACTGTATCTGATTTCTAAGCTCATATCAATTAGAAAGTATGTAATAGAAGCAAGAAGAAAGCCAACTTGAGTTTATTCCAATTTAGAATTATATCGCTCCGTGTCATACAAAAATATTGTTGTGTCGTAGAATTATTTCTGCATGTGCCCAACTAGTCTTCCATAAATAGAAAAATAAACTAGAAAATATAACTTATTTGTACCATCCTCCATGCAGCTCCCACAGCAAATGTTTTGATCAACCCGGTGATTTGTTTGCAAATACATACTAACCATTTATTGATCAATACTGGGTGGTTTAGTTGATAATTGTTATTGACTTTCCAACTCCACCAGGCGGTACAACTTTTCTTTATGAAAGGCTCTACTCCAAAACATCGGTAGCCTCAATGGTTATGTGAAGAAACATATTTACAGTGTAAGTTTTTATGGCCAGCTAATTGCAGTTGTACTAGAAAATGAGGCAAATTGTCCAACTCACACATTGACTCACAAGCATCAATGGCTTAAAAATCATATCTTTGACTCCAAATATGTCTTAGGGCCTCATTATGAGTTTGGCAGTGCAGGAGCGGGGCAATTAATCACCGCCCCATTCCCACACAGCCAAACCAGAATGCTGCGCACCAGATTATGAAACAAATCATTGTCTGGCGAACGGGCAGCATTGTGGTCATGCAGCAAAGCAGTGAAAAGGCTCAATAAGCCTTTAATACTGTCCTGCCATAAGACAGCTACAGCGTGTTCAAGCACAGCATGGACTGTAAAGTCCATGATGTGCTGGAACTTGGGGGGAGCTTGCACACAGGGAGGCACAACATGTAACCCCCCTGCATGCACCTACCTACATAGGTCTATTGGGGGCACTGTAGGACTCCTTTGCGTACCCACTGCCAGCTTTTACATGGCAATACTGACTGTTATCTAAATCTGGCAGTCTGGAAACTCACAATATGCATGGTGGTGCAGCAGCCCCACTGCCATCATGTTCTGAACCCCTGACCACTGTGCCACCACCAGAGAATGCCATTCCCTGGTGGTTGCGGTGGTCAAATGGTGGTTCAACCGCCAACCTTATAATGCGGTGGTTGGACCACAGCTGCATTGGTGGCTGGACTGCCACTGCAGCACCCCCTTGAGTCTGGCGTTCCATGGACCGCCAGACTCGTAATAAGACCCTAACACTCCAGGCCATCTCATACATGACCAGGTGACAACAACTATCAATTGTATGTAATATTTCCACTGGCAAATTAATTATTAGATAAGGGGACCTTGGACATCCATTATCTAGGTTTTCTGATAAAAACTACTTTCTTTGAGTAACTGGTTTGATTGCCAGTGCTAAAGACTCATGGGAAATCTCAAGGCTTGCCAGTGAGCTAAAGTTGTTACCACCTGGTATCAATACATGCAATTAAAAAGTTTGACAAACACCATTTCATTTGAAAGAATATGGGACTGTAATTACCTTGCGCCTGATAAGGCTCTCGCCATTCTGCACCAAAAACAGTTGTTACGCTTCACCGAAATGTAACCCAAATAGTGAGCAACACCAAAATCAGAAATCAGAAGTAATTCCCTGCTATAGTATCACTAATGCTCAAATAATATTTTAAAATTAGGAGCGGGAGGGAAGAGTGAATCGGAGGTTGTAACTCAGCCTACTTGTATACAGTGTCACAATCAAGAGAGTGTCAACCTCGAGTCCTTTAGGATGTGCCCACTGAATATAGGGGAAATACCTTTTTCATGAAGGAACTCTCACTCACTGAATGTTATCCAGTAACATCCTTCATCATTGAGTTCTTCCCGATCCTTTGAGGGTTAAGGCAAGCTGCGACCTCTTTCCTTACAAGGAGCACTTTAAAAAAAAAAGGGTGTGGGATCTATATAAGGTAGTCTTTAAAATTGCCTAAACAGTGCCCAAGTCAGTATTTATTCATGGGTCCATCTGGCAAGGTTTAAAAAATTGGGGAAAAGGGTTAGCTACCTGTCACATCCATCCTCTTACTTTGAATTCAGGGAAAGAAAAGTAAACATCAACCTCCCTCAAAGGACAGCCTACAATTTTATCTGTCTATGAATGCACTGCAAATGTGACAAGATAAAAACAAAATTTAAAGGCCTGTTTACAGAAAGCAAGTTTGTGGGGGAATACAGTATACATGGTATGCTCTACGAAATGGACTCACTCAAGCTTGATTGCTTAAAGCAATTAAAGCCAGCAAATAGGAAGCACGAAAATGTGAGTTGTAAAGCAAATGGTAATCAATGGGCATAATGCATTCCCAGGGAATATTTCTGAATGTCCTTGAGATGTCTTCAGCAAACCAGATGTCTGCACTGTCTGGTAGGCTTCAACCTAAAAAGGAGCCTGAATGAGGCTATGCAACTATGTTCTTATGGGGAGAATGTACCTATCTTAAGAGACAAGAAGATTGCAAACAATATGATTAAAGGCTGCATGCCAAAGAGATATGTCCTGGATACATGAGCACAAGAGAGTGGGCCAAAAATTAAAATAACCCACACTTAGAACTAAAGCTCGGATGGCACCCAACAAGTGAAGCAAGTGAGCCCAATCCTCCCTATAAGAGTCTCTTTCATCTAACCATCTATCCATTTATGCTTTCACCCTTCCATCCACTATTTCACCTGTACATTCCGCAATCCATTCTTTCTTTCATCCAAAATTCAGTCTTTCCCTATTCCATCCATTCATTCAGTTTAGCATCCATGCATCCCTCTGACATCCATCCAACCATCCACCAGCCCATCCACTGCCATCCATCCATTCATTCACCCATCCCCACGTATATCAATTCACCATACACCCACCCACTCTGCCATCCATTCACGCATCCTTTCTCTCTCTCAGCCATCAAGCCTTGTACTCTGCCATCCGTTCACCTGTCCATCTAGCTATCCATTCACTCATCCATCCATCCTGCCATCCTTTCACCTGCCCAGCCACCTAGACATATACTAACTCTCTCATCTATCCATCCATCCCTTTAATCAGCCATCCTTTCTCCTGTTCATCCGTCTACCCATTCGCTCTTCCTTTCACCCTCTCATCCATCTACCTACTCAATCAACGACCCACGTATGTGCCCATGCACCCAGTCATACACCCAATCACCCACCCTTCCTTCCAATCTACCGTCCATTCAATATTCCTCCCAACTTTCCCATTTCTGTTTACACATCTTTAGTTCTTCATTGCTCCTGCTTGCTTTTCTTTTTAAGCTGCATTCCTTTATAGTGTTAATAGTGTTAATTATGAGCTTTTTGGCTGCCGAGTTGCAGACAGGAGAGGCCCAAAAAGAACCCCAACTACGCTGTAACTGTTAAAGGGGGGGATTAACAAAGCCTCTGCATTAGCATCTGAAGAATAGGCAGCATTTTATTAATTTTAGGTTTTTATTGCCTTAAATTTTTGTATTCAGAAACTGTTAGCTGGCATTTGGCAATGGGTCTAAAGTATGCATGCCTATGGCAATGGTGAAGACAAACTGACACATTTTTGGTTTATTTCTGCATGACAATCAATCAATGATTCTTTATTCAGCTAATAAAAGCCATAAAGGCACAGAGATGAAAACAATTGTACCAAAAGCAGCTATAAAAACAAAACATAAGAGGAGACCATGAATACATAGCAGGTACAATTTGCCCAAATACATTTATCAAGAACTGTATTTACAGAGAAGTAAAAATATAGCTCATTATTTAAAGAAAATACAAGCAACAATTTGGATTATAAAATTTATCAGACAAAGAGCAAGTTCGGGCTAGCTAAACAAAAAACATCTTCCTCCTGATTCTTATAACTCCTAACAAAAAACCTGTGACCCCAAAACAGACCATAGGCGAGGACAGCATCTGTAGGTATAATAACGCAGGCCTTACTTGAACAAAATAGCCTGATCTTAAGAGCGAATTAATTTTTTTTTTTCGCAGAGAGACAGAAAATTTGGAGAAGAAGGTAAAGTACAGAGCGTCCTGATCAGAGAAGTTGTCACATGGACATTGCTTTAGATCACTAAGCTTCACGAAGCCTTTTGGAAAGGCTAGTAACCAGTGCATAAAATTCAATTTGAATCTGGTTAGGAGAAAGCGGTGGTGAGCGTTATTGACAAGTGACAAGTAGGGGTACGCCTATGGGCTTGGGCTAAGTGTGATGTAATTTCTCACCGTGGGCTTAGCACTTTCTTTACCCTCCCTGTCCCCCTGCCAACTGGCCAGAAACAGATGCGTAGTGTTCCTGATGTCAATTGGACGTAAAGGTCTGGGATTAGTGTACAAGTTGGGACAACCTAGCCATCTCATCTGCTCCAAAATATACCTTAACCATGGGATACACAAAGCCCCCTCAAGTACAGTACAATGAGCTATAACAAGTTGATTCAGGGTGGAGACTGGGGAAGACCAAATCTTCAACCAGCGTACTAAGGACGCAACTGCAATGTAATCAGAACTGTATCCCATGACAAGCTCCTCATGCAGCGTAAAGGTGGGGGTGCATGGGGACAACGAGAAGCCTGCGCATACATTTATTTTCCACCACCTGCATGTCTCTCACGTCCTTATGCCCCCTCGCATCACAACCATAGGTGGCCATAGGGATACATTTGTCTATAAACATCTTTAAGAGTGCAAGTACAGGCTTTGCCTCTAGTCGTTTTGCAAAGCCTATGCTTGCCCCCACCTCCATCGCCAGGACGTTCTTTTTGTGTGCTCTTTGCGAAGCCCACGATCCACTATCGTCAAACCCCACACCTAAATGAGGAAAGGTTGGGACTTTAGTTAGTTCTACCCCCCTGCAGAAAAACTTACCCCTAACAGCCTTCTTAGTGCCGATTGTCAAGGTAAAGGATTTAGAAAAATTAGTTGCAAGGCCAAGCGAGTCCATAAAATCTATAAAAGCGTCTAGAAGGTTTTGGAGACCTATACCAGTCCTGGCAAGCAACACCGTGTCATCTGCGTACAGAAGTGCAGTAATGAGTTTGGAGCCAGCTCTCGGGATGTCTATTCTAGTTGCCGAGAGAACTTCCCTAGCTTATTGATTTAAAGCGTGAATAGCAGGGGAGCCAAAATACACCCCTATCTGACCCCTCTCTTGACATCCCAGGAAGCTGACACCCAACCATCCTCATTGTATCTCATCGCAGCCATGGTATTGATGTGGGCGAAGTGTAGAAAGGCCACCAGGTCTATGTCTAGACCAGCTCCACTAGAATTGACCATAGTTTGGATCTTTTAACACCATCGAACGCTAATGTTAGATCCATAAATGCCATGTGCAAAGATCCCTTCTTAGCTTTTGTGTATTTCCCCACCACCAAAAGTAGGTAAGTACATTGACCTAGCGTTCCTTTGCCCTGTCTAAAACCATACTGTAGGTCTTAGAATGAAGAACCGGGTTTTTAGAACCCAGCGGCGCCAGGGGCATGCCCAAAGTATTCGGGTTCACCTGTCTTAGAATACAGAGACACAGGATACTTCTTGGTGGCGTCAGAGATCGAATTTATTGGCTGCAGCCAGTAACAGAAGTCCTAGAAGTCATCACGGTATGAGTTCTCAGGAGACTGCTCAAATTTACAAAGCAAGTCATCCCTTTTTATGCCAGAAACATCACATTCCAGACAAACACCCATTATTTTACAAATTGTCCAATCGCATGTAACCACACCAAAAGTATTGCATGACGGTAAAACCCACTTTTCAGTTGTCCGGCCCATGATCAATCATCGAACAATCCAAACATTCTTCTTTAGACAAGCCGGACAGACCCATAATAAAGAGACCACAACCCATATCGTAAATGGACCATAAAAGAAGAAACAGAAACAGATAGAAGTAGGATGGGGCATGTTTGTGTGCAATAAAACTTTACGAGATCCCGTGCTTTGACCCTTAATCAAGATCAGCTAGCGGGCGGGAACGGGTTTGGCAGGGTCGGCTTCAGGCAACGAGGTCAGTTCACTCGAGTCATGTAGGAGTCAGCACAAACTCGAGCTAAGGTGAGCCTGACCAAAGAGCTTGTTTAACCACAGTCATCGGCCTATGTGAGGGCAACCACAAAATGGCTACCATGCGCAAAATGGAACCCAGGGTTCGGAACGAAAACCCTAAATACGCAGTGAATCCATTGGTGTAATGTGATGAAAACACACGTACTAGCTGAACTCACTAGTTACGGTTCGCTGTTACCAAAATCGTAACGGAACCATGATATTTATTACGCAGATTCAGATTTCACGGAACCTCAAGAAGACCTTGAAATTATCTAACCAGAAGGTCAGCCAGTCCAAGACCACTTTCTCCATAATTTTTGCAGCCGAGTGAAAGAGGGAAACCAGTCGATAACACGCTGGATTGTTTGTCAAACCCTTTTAAAAAATAAGTAAAATAATAGCCATTGGCAAGAAAGAGGGAAGGCCACAAAACCAGGCTGTATTAAACACTTGTGTCAGTATCCTGGCCCAAGTCAGAGGGTCTGCTTTATACACTTTCCCCCAGTCTGCAGCCAAGATAGCTTTGTGTACCTCTTCTATGTTAAAATGCAATGGTACACTATCTGTGCCGATGTCCCGCGGTAGATCAGACCCCCCTGCATCGTCACCACTGTACATCCCTTCAAAATGGAGGACCCATCTTTCAGCAGCTATAGTGCAATCTGTTGTGGAATTTGCTATATCTGAAAAAATGAGCTGTTGACCACTTCCAAGTACTTTGTGCTGTCTATGTATGAGCAGACATGCCTGACCGAGGGCCTCTCATGCCTGATCCCTAATGGTCTTCTTCCTCTGTTGGATTGCAAGTTTGTAGGCCTTCCTGCAAGATCTAACCACTGGCTCGTCCCTCCGGGTTTGCTTAAGGGCGTGCATTAAATTCCTCTGAGCCTTAGAACATGTACCATCAAACCACCTTATCTCCTTGGCACCTTTTGACATGGAATTAATATTTAAACTATGCTGAGTTAATTTATCAAAAGCATGTAAAACAGTTCTATCCTGTGATTCCATATACAGAGTAAGATCTCATCTGCACATTCTGCATACAGGCTATCAAGGTAAGTCTCTGATATCACCGTCGCCCATTTTAGCCTGCGCACTTGATCTTTTGTACTACTGACAGAATTTAGGATACTCCAACCCTCCTATCGCTATAGCTGGACCAAGAGACCTCAACTTGTGGACTGCAGAGGCTAAGGGTGCAGAGGTCATTAAGAAATCAATAGTACTAGAAAAACCCTGCCTATGAAAGTGGGGACAGGAGCATCCATTCCGTACTGTTCTAGACAAAGCAAATTGTTGATGGCAAGGAGCTCTTCTATAAGATGGCCTGATTCCATATTTTTAAAGAGGGCAGTCAGTGGTAGAGTATCCGCATGACCCATTACAGAAGTACAGTCCAAATGATAAAGATGTGTAAAATTATGACCTCATAATAAGAATGCTTCCTCTCGCCATATTCTTCGAGGAACCTCTCCAATGCTGCTAAGTGTTTGATGGCAGAATATCCGCAATAAGAATTGTAAAAACGTAATACAAACTAAGCCTGGGCAAAGCACTACGCTACGCTCGCGTAGTTTGCGAAGTTCGCGCTACTTCGCACTACGCGAATTGCACGTAGCACAGTGCGAACACGCGTAGCGTAGTGTTGCGTAGTGCTGCGGTCATTTTTTGCTTGCTCGCGGTCCTCAACGTCAAGTTGGCGACCGCGAGCAAGCAAAATGACATCCCTGCGAGACTTTTTCCTTGTTCGCGATCAGCATCATCAAGTTGGCGATCGCGAGCATGGAAAATAAACCTCCCGGTGAGATTCCCAACGCGAGGAGGTCAGGTTTCTTATTGCGAGTGGTCGCGTATGCTCGCGACCGCTCGTGGTGAGAAACTACCAGTTCGCGTTGAGAAAGCTGCCGCTCGAGTAAAAATCTACTCGAGCAGCAGAAAACTACAGCTCGCACTGTGCAAGATGCCATTTTCAATGATTGCACAGTGCCGGTTGCTTGTCCGCACTGTGCAATCATTGAAAACGACATCTGGCACAGTGCGAACAAGGTACTATGCAGTTCGCGAAGTGCTACGCGTAGCTCGCGTAGTGCGAACTGCACTTTGCGTAGCTTCGCGAAGTGCTACTTCGCGAACTACGCCCAGGGTTAACAGGGGGGATGGTTAGTGAATGACAGCTCTACTGCTAACAGGTGAGGTGAATAACACTACAGTTTTCACGGTACAAGTTAGTTTAAGTGAGACCAGTAGAAGAAGGCCACCCTTAACTCTGCCCACTATGGATGGACGATGCAGATTTAAAAAAATGAGGTGAAACCATCCAGGAAAAAAGTCTCAGTGGTATCCCATGTTTCCTTCAGAGCAATTAAATGACAGCACACAAGTGACCCCTGTCATGATACATCATCTCTTGTGGGCCGAAATCCAGCTAAATTCCAGGACAAAATCTTCATACAAGAGGTACCTGGAGTAATGGGAAATCATTTAAGGAGAGAGATGAATGCATTACCTACCTGACCCATGGGCCTTGGACCCAACAACTCTTCCCTAGCAGATGGTAGTCAGTCATTACCATCTAACCCTTCTAGGTCTAACAGGAGTTCAAATCTGTTGGTTAGGGGACGTGCAAACCTACCTGGGCCGCCCTAGCTGGCCTTAGAATGGGCTGTCTGGGGCAATCAGGATGGAACAAGTTTGGTGGATGAAAGTATTAAAGGGGGACAACCTTGATTGCTGTTTTGGAGACTTGAGCAAAAATACTCTCAACAAGCACTTTGCATGTGCAAGATGTCCTACATTAACTACTACACAGTCCCCCACCACATTTTGCCTCACCCTATGACCCACCCAACCCACACCTCTGGTCATAATAATATGGGGAGACAAATGATGTACATTTACTACATTTCTGTCACACCAATGAGTGACCATATGCATAAGATTCAATGTAGATTCTAGAGTTCCTTGGGTGATTGGGGAACTCCCAATAAGATTGTCACTAGGGGCGCTAATTCAAGGGTCAGCTCTAGGGAAGTCGAAGATCCTGGGGGTGTATTCATAATCGATAAATGAGTTGGCGTTCCCTATTATGAGGTTACCCCCGGCAAACAATCCTCCTAATTGGTGGTATCCGGTTTATTTGGTGTGGGTATATCTAGTCCCTTGGACCTCCCTCTGGGTCGAATGCTTTTTAACTTGATTCACCCGGTTTGGGCTACAGGACACATGAGAGGGAGCCCCGGTGCTGTTCAATCCTGCATGTATGTGCAGATCTGCACGACTGAACCCCACGGCTGCAGGTTTCGTGCCAAGGGTTTGAGTCTCAGGTGCAAGCAAAGAGAAGGAATCCAGCTTCACCTCTATGCCTTCCAGCTGTAACAAATGGGGGCTATCAGCACGTTAAACAGAGATTTCAGCCTAGGGAGTAAAATGTCTAAGAATTGCTCCGGGTCAGTGTTGGCTGGTAAGGAAGCGATATTCTGTAATAGAGGCTGGGTCGCTCTTTTCCCTCCAATCTTCTTCCTTTATTGCTGGCCCATCTGGGGCAATGTCATCTTCTGCCATTAACTGCCCATCCTTGATGTTAGTAACCAAAGTAGGTGATGATGGTACAGGTAAGGAGCTGGGGCCAGATATTGCCCTTTCTGCCTCATGATTATCCGATGACATCAGATACTGACTAATCTTTTCCACGTCCAGAGAGCGCCTCCTCTCAGTCAGTGCTATCTCTTTAGAGATGACATTTCCTGACCAAATAAAAAATGAGTCTTTGGTGGTTGCAGTGTCACCCCCTGTTGCCCCAACAGTTAATTTCCTTTTACCCATTGTTGTAGGCCTAGGATAAAGGGTGGGGTGTCACAAGAAAATAAGGATATGTACAACCTCGTGATAAGCCTTATAGTCTTACATAAGATAAATTACTGGATGTACCCCAACAAGAGGTTATACAGGCCTCATAAAACAAACCAATGTGGGCAAATCACTCACTCAGCTTGCCAAAGACCACCGTCAAGGAGCTTCAAGTCGCTGCCGGGTATCAGGGAGATTTAGAAGAGAAAAGAAACAGTATATTGATCCTTACTACGAACCAAAAGACACGGCCCAGCCCAGCCTCCATCGGCCGCTGACAGGTAGAGATTGGCCCGGTCTTGGCCCGGTCTAGCCCTGGTCTTTGCCCAGACACACACTCGGGCGGTTCTGCACAGCGGGGCCCAGGAACAGCTGATATGCGCCTCCGGGCGCGGTGTAGCAGCGTGGCGTAGGCGGCAATGCCGCAGGAGACTCTGGGGGTTATAGTATTCCTGCCCCCTGTGTCCAAAGGAGTTACTGGCGTCCCACGCAGTGGGACCCAGTAACAGCTGATATGCACCTCCGCGCATGGTGCGGCAGTGTGGTGTAGGCAACAATGCCACAGGAGACTCTGGGGGTTGTAGTCTTCATGCCCCCTGTGTCCTGCATGTAAAAATGTGTTGGCGCAAAAACTTATCCTGTAATGCAACTCACAGGGAAGCCAACGGCTAGGACTGGGGGCGTAGTAGTCCCAATACAGACTTTGGTGCTCCCTGATCTCTCTTTCTATTTGATTTAGTTCTATAGCAGATGCTGAAACATTCTTGTATGGATGACAGTAAAGGGTTGTTGTTTCAAAGTTTTATATAAAGAATTAATAGAGAGATCACATAGAACATGCTGTAAGTAAATTTAGCAACACAATCAGTCAATAAATACTTTATTTGGTTTAATAAACACCACAAAAGTACATCACATGCATAAAAACAAAGATAAAAATTATATTTCATCATAAATCTATATCTTCAATATTTAATTACTATAAAATGATTAAATTTAAAGAGGCTTTGCTTAATTCCAGCTACTGAATTGTTTTTTCCTACTTCTGAGAGCCCCCGCCAAAAAGCTTGCCACATTAAAGCAAATTTAGGGGGACTGTAAAATTTGAAGGTGGATCAGGGCTGTTTTTACCTGCCAAAATCCCTTCCCTCTGAGCAACGGTAAAATATAACATTGTTTTAGGGTCTGGTAACAATCACGAAAAGATATAAAGTGCATTGTATCTTGGACAAAGAAGTTATCACAAGAGCATGGCCCTTGGTCTTCCACCTTATGCTTCCCCTAGCAACATAAACTGGGGGTGAATGCTTGATTTGTTCAGCATTCTGTCCATCATCTGTTCTTTTTGCATTTGTTATCCTAAGTGGGAGATGTTTGCCCAGACGTGGGTCCCTTGCTCACTATGCTACCGGATTCAGGCTGGACTGGCTGATGAGGGGTGATAACAAAAAAATGGTCCCAGGATGCTTGTTTCTGGTTCAGGAAGGACCTGACCTGGTAGTTCAGGCTGGACTGATTTCCATATGGCTGGTTCCTCACTCTGAAATGGCATTGTGAGCCAAAAAACAATGGATTTAACCCAAATCTGTGACTGGGTGAGAATGTTTTCAGCATTCCGTCCATCATCTGTTCTGTTTGTTTAAGTAAATTTTGCAGCAAAGCATACAAATCATGAGTACAAAGAACTCAGTACAGTTCTATGTGAAATCCTGCATTGATTCATTTTCTAAGGGTGAGAGAAAAGAGCCTCCCTCCAAACAGAAATTCAGATGTCCTTTTATAGGGCTTTAGACAAAAACATTAATACATTCTACCCAAGTAAATGGTTCTCAGGATATGCACCAATCGGAAACAGGCAAGAAGAAACATTCTACTACAAAATACAATTGAAGATTCTCTCAAGGCTGTAATACATTGGATTTTAGTCATGCTCACAGTTTACTTGAGCCTGTCTAAAGGACCAAAGGTGAGCCTCAGACAGACACCGCCATGACACCGTTGCAGCACGTTCCTGCATGGTGCGGCAAGCACCATGTAGTAAATGCTGCACCAGGCAGGAACTGGGGTGCAAATCTAAAGAGGGGCATAACATGTGGCCCCTGCATGCACCTCTAGGCCCAGAGGCACAAGTGGCCCCTGTTAGAGCCCTCTTTGTTGCATCACTGCCAGCCCATCCATGACGGGGTCACCGCCACGGGAAGGCTGGTGTGGAGGCAACTCATAATATGCTTGATGGTGCCGCAGCGGCACCGCCTGCATATTGCTGCCTTAACTCACACCACCTCTGCCGCATGGGATCCTTGATATCGGTGGTGCCGGTGGTTTCACGTTGGTCCGACTGCTGCAGTTGAAATACTGCAGGCAGTCCTGTAGTGCGGCGGTGGTCAGAACGCCACCACGGGTTCAGCAGTCTTATGGACCGAAGAACTCAAAATCAGGCCCTTAGTTAGTGTAAGCTCAGTTTATAATGCATTCAATAAAATAAGATAACTGACTCCAACAACCCAACCTCTGATTAATCCTGGGCAGGAACTCCGCTGGCGGAGCTTGCGGATCTTTGCATACTCTGCGTTCTGCAGAGAATGCGAAGTTCATGCAAAACTTCCGACTGCACAGCTGAGCGGAGTTCTGCCCCGGACCCTCCCACCTCCACCACCCTTCAAATAAATATTTATATAACAATAATAAAAAGTAAAGTAAATAAAACTAACTTACATTTATTGCGGCGTCTCTGGGCAGCCCTCCTTCTCCTCCCCCTGGTCCTGCAGAATCCCCTACGTCAGACGAACGTCATGGTAGGACTGTGCATGCACGCGCAGTCCTACACAACATATGTCAGACGTAGGGGATTCTGCGGGACTACAACGAGGAGGAGGAGGAAGGCAGCCCAGAGACGCTACGATAAAGGTAAGTTAGTTTTATTTACATTAATTTGTATTTTTATTTTAGAAATATTTATTTGAGGGCAGGTGGAGGTGGAGAGCGGAGCTCCACTAAGTTTTTGCCCAACTCTGTGGAGCTCTGCGTAGTGCAACTCCACCTGCACCACCCAGGGATACCTCTGATGATTTCTTAATCCTCACTTTATTTTTAACATCATTCATTAACTTTGGGTTCTTTTTCTTGGATTCTTCAAGGTCCTTTAAGGTGTCGTAGAGTTCACTTTGTATTTCTTCAACATTTCCATCAATTCCATCCTCTTTTTGCTGGCAGCTTCTTATACCACAATCCATATCCTTCCATGATGAAATTCATAGTGCAAAACTTTAAAGAAATAGGCACACATGCAGTGCCAAGTAGTATAGTCAAGAGAGGGATTGGAAGCAATTTCAGAATTCCTCCACCTGCACTACCAAACATTCTCCTATCTTAGCAAATCCCTTTCCATTGGATCCAACTATAGATCCTAATCCTTCCCAGGTATCTGACTCTTCTAGCTTAGTTAGATCATGCATTATGTTCTTAATGTTCGTAATATGGCCGTTAAGCTGCTTATAAGGACGGTGAACATATGCGCCACATTTCGGAGTGTGAATGACTCTGCAAACTCCTCCTTCCTTCGTGAGCAGTAAATCCAACGCAAGGCGATTTTACATAAACATAGCCCTCTTTGCAAGTAATTCTTTATTTATCACTGTTAGGCCACCTGCAGTGTTAGAGGGAAGCCAATCAACTAAAGTAAACAATAGTCTAATATTCCCATAGTTTAATGCAACTTCTATAGAAGGTATAAGTGCTCCAAAGATATCACTAGGCTACGTTTACTTCACCGGATAAATTGTTCAAGAAAAAATCTAGCTCATTAGTATGATAAATCCTATAGAAAACTATAGCTGTGCAGCAACTACCTGTCAAGGTATATGTTGCACGGAAATAAGCTGACTTACCAAACACATAATAGATACCCATTATGCCTACTTTTACATTTAAAAAAGTTGTTCCCTTGACTGAATCATTATGTTCACACTTACCTCATCCTGATTTCTCAGCTATCTCATTTCCCTCTTGCTGATGTATTATACATAAAGATCGCTTCTTGGTGACATCAATACATAACATTGGGGTGACTCCCTTAAAGTCTCCTGGCCTTTTCCAATGATGTGTTCTGCAGCTGTCTGATTTTCTCCAACTTCCTTGTCTATTTTTATCCTCTCATTCAGTTTGTCTACAAATATTCTCTCATATTGGTGAATTTTGCAGGTACATCACACATGCTCTGATTATTAATGCTCATATTAGACACAGGAATAAAGAATGTCATCATATATGCTGATCACATGATTTAGACCCTTTGTAAAAGTGAGAAATATGATTAGCAGCCCTCAAATAGAAATTTTCTCCGATGACAATCGGCACATTTTCTAAATGATTATCAAAATCCGCATTAAACAATTTAATTGTATCCAGTAGACAGTAAAGATTTTAACAAAATTGAGCAGGAGAAGGAGTAATACAGGGATAGGTAAAAATATTGTATTCCCTGAGCAGTCAAACTGGGAAGAGAGGAACAAACAAAGGAAGTCTTCCACCTCCATGACTTTTACATATGACCACACAAACTCTCATGCTGTTACATTGTTCTCAGATAGGTGAGATTTGTCTATGAATTAAATAGATTGAAACATGAAGGATATCCCCTCCCAGCAAATAAACAGCCATCCAAACACAGAAACAGAAATGGCAACTGCCAAACTCACAAACACCATTTTTAAGAGTTGCTGTACCATGTTAACTTAAATCAGATCAAGAAAATCTCTTATAAAGCGATAGTCCTCTAGGTACTGTCTTATCATTTCACCCTATCTTGAAATGTACCAGGATATTTACTCTGCATCAAATTAAGGCCTAAACGAGCTATTGTTTTCTCGCAATACCCTAACTCTCTGCCCGTTCTTTCAGCATCAGTCTGTTGTTGATGAAAATAAGCTCTTGTTGTGGCATGTCCTAGTCTCAGGGAGGCTTGTCAATGTCAGTCAGACCATTCTCAGAGTCAAACTTGATTTTTGCGACAAATGTCAAGTCAGGGTCTGAATACTTCTGGTTGATCTTTTGGGTCATTTGGTACTGCCCATGTCCAAGTTTCCATCCACAATGTCAGTCTGGCCAACCTGCCCTTGTTCTTCTAATTCACTATCTTCCCTAATTGTCTCTGGTCTGTTCTTGAGCATCAACAGTCTTTTTCGGGTGGGGGCAGTAGTCAGCCAACCTTCCTTAGAAGTGCTCAAGATCTCTGGCTCTAATGAGGCTGATTCGCTCTCCGAGGTGGAGCTTCCTTATCTGCTGCTAGAGGAATTTGTTGCTGCAGATTAGTTTCAGCCTTCCAAGAATTGTGTCTGTGAACATGTATTCTCAATTCAGTGGTCGGTATCACAGTAGTTGCTGGAATTACAGAAGTCTTTTCAGTCTCTTGCTCTGAATTATGCTTGTCTGATGGTGATTGAGACTGAGGACCCTCAGTATGGTCTCCTTCTTCTGAAGCTTCAAACACCTCAAACCTGCAGCGACTCAAGGAATTAGTGGATGTTGGCTTCGCTTCTTCCGCTTCATGCCTTGCTCTCTTGGTATGGGAGGCATGGATCTATTTCGGAAGGCCAGCACCTTTGACAGCAGTGTTGGTGACCAGGATCACTTTGTAGGGTCCGCTTCAACATTCCTCCAATCAAGACTTGCAGATGTAGTTCTTGATGTGAATCAAAATGCCATGGTTCAGGTCAAGGCCTGGAGAATTTCTAAAAGCTGGAGTAGTAGTGTCAACTTGATGAGAGAGAGCGAACCCAGCACGTTAGACAATCCCTTGCAGTGCTTGAGGACCAGGTCATCTGTGATATTCACAAGAGCAGCTGCCGGGACAGAGGGCATTTGCAGGGTTCTCCCCATCAAGACCTCATGATAAGACAATCCAGTTCTTTTACAAAGGGTACTTTGAATACTCTTTCACACCAAAGGAAGAGTGTCAGGCCATTCAAGTGACGTGGAGGTACAAGCCTTAACCTGTTTAGCTTTGATTTAGTCACTCTACAACCCCTGATGTCCCGACTTGTAGCTACAGTGGAATCTCTGGTCAGTCCCTAAGCATACATAGCAAATGCATTATCTCACTCTTGAAGTGAGTTCCTTGATCCTATTAAAGATGAAGGGGCATCTTGAAAAGCGATATCAACTCTTGCAGTGATAGTTTGCCGACTCTTATGCTGTCACATCTCCGGGTGGGATATGCCTTAACCCATTGTGAGAATAGACACACAATAGCAAGTACATACCTTAGTTGCTTACATCTGGGCATCTCCACAAAGTCAATGTGGAGATGGTTGAAGGAACCGTGATATTTTTTAGTATGGCTCATGGTCACCGCAACTCTTTTGCCCACATTTTGCTTTTGGCAGTTAATGCTGCGTTGATGCAAACTTTCTGCCATTGTTCTGAAATGAGGATTATGCCAATACTATCGGAAGGTAGGAACCATTTCATCCCTCCCCACATGGATTGGACCATGCGTGTGCCACACTGTGTCGGGCAGTACGGAATCAGGAATAACTGGGTTTCCCTTGCTGGACACCCAAATGTCACTGGTATTCCTCACATACCCCATCCTTTCCCATTTGGCTTCTTGTAGCTCTGGGGAAGTATGTTACAGTTCTCTCAGCTCATTGACGGTATGTACAGTGTTCAGCAGCATGTTGGTTACGGTTTCATATATGGTTCATTTAAATATACAGGGCTGGACTCAAGAGCACAGGTTCTGACAATTTCGTCTGTATAACGGTTGCCTCTGGTGAAAAAGTCACTGCCAGTTGTGTGTGGAGCACACTTCACTACCACAATGTTTCCTTGGCATTTGCAGAGCAAATACCAAATTTGAAACATTCAGCCTGTTCCAGATGAGGGTACCAGCAGAAGTTGAAAACTCTTGCTGCTACCACAATTGGCCAAAATGATGTACAATGCCGAAAACATACTGTAAGTATAAATAGTAACTGGTAAGCCTTCTGAGGTACAGTAGGCTCTAGTAAGGGCTACCAGTCAGCCACTTGGTGCAAGTCAGAATCTTTTACAACTCTGCTTAGCGTACATAGAGCATAGGCAGCTTTTAAGATACTGCATTGGTCTATCAAGCAAGACCCATCAACAAAAAGGGCATGGTCAAATTTGGGAGGAGGATCATCCATTATGGCAAGCCTCGGTTTTGTACATAACTCGGTAATGCTAACACAGTTGTGGTCGAAATCACTTTCATTCTTTCCCTCTGGAACTGGCAACAGAGAAGCAGGGTTTAGTGTGTTACACCTCCGCATGGAAACATTCTCTGCTGCCAAATGATTCTCTCATATCTTAGATGGCAATTGGTCAAATGCTGGGTACGGGTCATGAGAATCTCAACAGAGTGGTGCACATTACAATTAAAGGGTAGCCCATCACGATCCCTTCAGTCTGCTGTATGCTATAACTCACCTCAGCAACTGCTTTGATCAACCAGGCACTGCTGCAGCCACAGGATTAAGCATAGGTGAGAAGTAACCAATGGGTACTTAGTTTCTCATCAGCTTCTGTTAATACAGAAAGAGCATGCGCATCTCATTTGTGACAAAAGAGCACATATTCTTTCACATAGTCTGGCATTTCAAGAGCGAGTGCACTGCAAGGTAAATGTTTCGGCTCTTTGAAAGCATCCATGGTCTTGTCATCTTTTGGTACGTATGTCAGCCTTATTAAAGGCTTTGCCACAAAGAAAACGTTTGGTATCTATTGTCTGTAGTAGCCAGCCATGCCCAAAAAAATTCTCACTTCTCTCTGAGTAGTTGGGAACTTTATTTTAATGGCTGTCTCTATGTGTTCATGAGACACCCGCCTCACTCCCTTCTCCATGTGGTGTAAAAGGTACATGACTTCCCATTGACAGTATTGCAACTTCTATGGTGAGACCTTATGCCCATCTCGGCCAAATGACTGAGTAGTGCAATCATGTCTTGCTTGCAAGCTTCTGTAGTCATCAGGGTGATCAAAAGATTGAAGAGGCATTGGATTAAGTGCAAACTACATGGTAACTGCAGATATTCTAGGTTCTTTTTAATATCTGATTGAAATAAGGTGGAGTTTCTGTATAGCCTTGTGGAGCACATCACACAAGAGTCTTCTCTTGGAACTAGAAAGCGAAGAGAAACTGGCACTCTTCATGTAATGGAACCGAGAAAAAGGCTTGGCAAAGGTCAATGACTGTGAACCACACAGACTCTGGGGGGATTTGAAACAAAATCACGGCAGACTTCTGTACCACCGGAGAGCATGGAATGACAATTCGGTTAATCATTCGAAGGTCTTGAACGATCCTCCACTTTTTATTTGCGTTCTGGTGGGCCTTTGTTAGGGAGTTACATGGACTCCCAATAACTTCCTTCAAGATGCCTTGTTCTATCATACTATTGATGACGGGCGTGATCCCAGCAATCCCCTCTGGGGTCATTTTGAATATACTAGTCTGTGAAAAGCAGCATTGGGTTGGAGAGTAATCTTTAAGGGCTTAGCACCATTAATTAACCCATTCTATCTCCCTGTGAAATCCCAGACCTCCTCCGTTACTGTTTCTCTCAAATCCACTGTAAACCCTGAGTTGTAATGACTGGGTACAACTTGACAACATGGTCCGGGTACTGCAACTTTAATTCAGCATTGGTTGCTTATGTTTCAATTCCAACCCCATCCTGCGTACACTAAATGATGCAGTTGAGTTTGCGAAGAAGATCATGATGTAGCAGGTTTACAGGACTAGAATCACAAATTACAAATTGGTGTTGCTCTCTGATATCTCCTATTTTTACAGGTACAGGGGCAGTAACTTGATTGGTATATTGTTGATATGTAATGCCTATAACTTGGACTTCTTTTCCCAAGAGAGGGAAATTAGGGGCCTCAACTGCGCTAACCACTGAACGAGTGGCTCCAGTATCAGGAAAGATACAGGATGTCTGTTAACCTTGCCGTCCAACTTTGTGCCACTTTGATCCACTTCCAGGGCTGCACAAAGCATGCACTGCTCCTCCCCCGTCAGGCACTGTCATTGGTCCTGTTTGGAGTTTATGGAAGTCTCGAATATCAAGGGGACTGACCCTTCTTGGAACATCATTGGATTTTGGGGTACTGTATAGCCGGGTTGGGGTTGAGAAATACATGCCTGTGTCTGCATCTGGTTGAAGGAGTTTGGTACTACAACCGTAGGGGGTTTAGGTGTTGGAAGAAGCTCTACCTCACCTACTGGGCTCATGCTTTGGGAATCCATCACAATTTGGTCTGGATTGTAATGGCACGCCTGCTTCCAATGTCCTACCCTGGTGCAAATGTGACATGGGATAACCTTCCGTAGAGCACTTATGCTGGTCCCCAAGACATTACCTTAACCTTTCCCCAACATGGGACACTTCCCCTGTATTTAATGGAGACTCCTTGCATTACATTTCAGAAATGGGGTCTAACATGGGTCCTTGGATTAGGTTTTTTAATCTGTTTGTCCTTCCACCCTGTTCTAGTTGAATCTGGGCTATCATGTACTTCTCCTTGAACACCATTTGTTTCACTTCTAACATGTCTCTGCAATATTTCACATACTGTAAGATCTCCCCAACAGGTTTGCTCTGCCAGCAGGGAACACCTTGGATGATTCCATTGCTAATCTTGGACCTCAGTCCCTATACAAAGGACGCAAGAAACCCTCCCATGTGATCTCCTACCAGGTTATTCATTCCACTGCGCTTTCACTACGGGAAACAGCCTTTTTAATGCAACCGTTACAACGCATGTGATTACATTGCATGCCGTTGCAACGCAAAAGGTGTGCAGCAGTGGGTAGAATGTGGTGGATTTAACTCCAACACCTTCCCTACTGTTGCACACACTGGAGTTGTAATAGAAAATTAATCTATTCCAACTTCCAGCGCTCCCCCGACAGAAAGTCGGGGTAAAGTTTTGCGTTGCAACGGCATGCGAGTACATCGCATGCGTTGTAACATCACATATTTTTTTACGACACCTGTATCAATCTCTAAAACTACGTCTGTACTGACTCTTTTGGTTCTTGTGTGGTTTTGAAAATCTTGGTCCAATTCATTTTCTTCTGGGGAACCTTTGTCTTTAGGTGCTTTATGACCTCATCATACTTGGTTTTAACAATGAGTGGAGAGGCATTCGTCCCTGTTACCCCAGGTGGTTCTTGGGTTCCCCAGTCAACAGCTCTTTTACACTGAACCCAAAGGTCCTCTGGGACCACCCTCTCAAATAACACATCCATGTCTTCCCACAAAACTTTGGAGATTGTAATTAGTGGTTGACAAAATGCAACGTGGTGATACAACACTTTTGAACTGCTCAGCGATCGAGCAGCTGAGCGCGGCAACTGGGATGTGTTCTAAGAGTCTGAGATATGCCCCAAACTGCAGACTATGGACCTCTACCACTGCTATGAGCCCAGGCGGGACCTGGCCGCAGGAGGATTTAATGATTGTGGCATGCTAATTACTTGGCAGCATCCCACTGGAACAGCCGCAAGCCGTGTGCTGCCAACTCAAGACTAGGGTTGGGCCATGGAGGCAGCACAAGTATCTAGCGGTAGCTGGAGGTAGCTGCTGGGGCACGCCAGTCATTTGGGAGTTGGTGCTGTTGAGAGTGCTGTGAGCCCCTGTAAGCCCTTGTAAGCCCCCGAACTGCTGTGAACCACTGTCGAGTCCAGAAGCATGTGATGTTCAGCAGTAACAAGTGGCAGTAGAGAGAATACCCTGAAGCTTGGTGTCTGCAGACAAGTCCTGGCAATAAAGTTCACTAGGGTTTCCTTCTTGTGATGAGCGGAGGCGGGCAGCGTTAGGCCGGTGCGGCTTGCTTTTACAGAGGTGCCTTTTACATTTTTGTGCAGGACCTCTTGCCTGCTCATCCTGCTTGCAATTGCTGGAGCATTTGCTGGGCTGCAGAGGACCCTACTGATTTGGAGGGTGATAAACTAAGCCCTCCTCATTGTGGTTGGGGGCCTCTATTGTTCAACTTTGCACTACTTTTTCCACTGGTGTGGATGCTTAATAGCTGGCTGTTAGAGGGTGGTTTTTCTACGTTCTCTGGCATTACTTCTGAAATTATCAATGGAATACATATGGGATTTTATTTTTAATGCTGTTATATATCGGAGATTTGGTGAGCTACTGGATTCATTAGCCCATAAATAAAATTTGACAGCTGTGCCCCAGAAAAGAAGTTGTTCTACTACAAGCCTTCTCTGAGATTAGTGTACCTCGTAAATTTGAGTAAAGAAGGTAATATGCCAGCCTGGAAGCATCTAAGGGCCAAATCTAATCCTCACAGAAATAAGGTGGCACATTTAAATCTAATGAAGGGCTTGAACCCTATTTTTTACTTCTATGAGGAAGAGAATGTGGTACATGATGTTCCTATCTCTTAATTGGAGGCATCCCCCTGCCTACACAGAGTTGGGTACCAGCTCTATATCCCCTCTATGTTCGATTGTTACAGATATGCAGAACTCAGTGCCTGGGGAGGTCTCCAAACATCATAATGAGGACTTTACTCTCTGGGACGTGGATATCAACCTAAGAAATAATTCTTATAAGGAGACAGGTCGCCCTATGACTCCATCTGGTTTCCCACAGACAGCAGGACTGAGGTTTTTCAGTAGTACGCCAACGAAGCAATTATCAGTTGCTCTACAGATGTCTATCACACTCGATTTGTAATTGCTAGGGAACCTGTCTTGTAATTTTCTGGCTAAAAGTAAGCAAGTCTCTGAATCCTTTAAGTGTGACAAGAGAATATTATTTCCCCGAATCAGCCTATAAGGTCGGCAACAAATGAGCAGGTGGAATGTGTGCTGCCAAAGGACCCCCCCTAAATCTTCTGGTGAAGCTGGGGCTTATTGACTGCAAATCACAAATGCCCTCACAAACACTCAGGAGGCAGGTAAGGATCTTTATGCTTTTTTGATAGATGTTGTACAGCGCAGTGCCCACACACCTCTGCCTACGTGTCCTCTTGTCCTGCAATGCCCTTCCCCACACCCTTGACTGAATGTGGTGTCCTGTTCCCTCAGTGTCCACCTTCTCTTGCAGGGTCCTAGTGCCCTGCCCCCAGGTCACTACAATGTGCTTGGGGGCAAATGGCTCCATTTAACCTTCACAAACAAAATGCACATATATCAGGGGCCACAAGCTAGTAAACCGCAATTTAAGAAGCTTCCTGGATCTACTAACAAGCAGCAGAAGGTGGACAGTCCTACTTACTCAATAGAAATGTAATTTGATCTGTGTCCATGATTCCAGCAGCACCTTGTTCTCTAGTAAAGGCCTCATGTTCTGCCTTGGAGACTTTTCACATTTTTAGGCCAAAACATTGTGCCAAAGCCTGCCTGGTTGACACATTTGTGCCTTTACACATGAAAGAGAAAACTAGAGTAAATTAACCGTGCTTGCACAAGAAGAATAAAGTGAGAATTTAAAAAAAAAGGCCCAAACAAACTCCATTCTCAAGACGTCGGTGGCTCTGCCTCGAAGGTTATGGTACCCAAAAGTGACATTCTTAACCTTAACGTTTCAAGGAACAGTGTTTGTTACCCTCTGAAGAATGATCTTTCTGCTATTGACAGTTTTACAGCCTATTAAACCACTACTAACTGATCTTAATTCCACCGGCTGAACCCTTCTATGTTGTGCTAGCAGATAATACAAGCACTGTATGGACTTGTGAAAGTGAACCCCCTCCCTCTTTTCTTTCCACTGCTAACTCTACCCTGGGTTTTATAGCTTTATTTGATCATGACCTAATTTTGAGTCACGCTTTTTATTATCTTGCTTTGCGGATATTGACAAATTGAAGATGATTCAAAACAATTACATTTCTCTTGTCTCCTAGTATCAACATCGAGGGTGTTGTTACAATCTAAAGTTTTGGAAATTTGGTCTTAAAAATAGTGATTTTCTTCAGTGTAGAGGGATTGATGTAATTCTTGTACTTTGGGAAAACAACATTTATAAACAACAATATGCAAATTTGAGTGGCTTACTCTCTGAGTGTTACCCACTATCCTTAAAGGAGATCTCAGTGAAAAATTCAAAACCTTTACAGGTTTCTGTGGTGAACAGGGGAGATTTGTGACACATCTTTGTTTTTTGTGGCCTAGGTCTCCCCCGCCTATAATGGAGGATTATTGTGCGAAATGGAAAAGGTTGGCTGGTGCAATTAATGGTTCCCCCACATTGGGCTCATTATTCAAATGTTAAAAGTGTTTTCCTGGAATGCAGCTGGATTAATGAATATACCGGAAAAACTGGAATTTTTTAATAGCCGAAAAGCTGATTTGATTTGCATCCAAGAAACTTGTGTTCCTCTGATTTTCGATGTGATGGTTATTTTGTACTAAGTTGTGACACAGTCTAGGAAAGGGCATGCAAAGGGAGGGATAGCTTTCCTTTTAAATAATTATATTAAATGGACAGACAATAGTTTTAAAGATTCCTCCAATATCTTTCAAGCGGAAATAATCTCTGGCCTGGACACTTCTGCTAAAGTCAAAAGAAATTGTGTTGAAACAAAAGAATCTTGTCAATGTAAACTTTATCCCCATTGGAAATGCCGGAGATATCATCTGCTGCATATTTTGAGACTGTGGTTGAAGTTTTGCATCAGCAGCATAAACGTGGATTTCCAAGTAGAAGGCAATTGGGATCGATTCTAGAGTCGGTGCTCTAGTCTTTTTGTCTTCCAGCACAAGCACTGGACTGCTCTCAGCGCGTGCTAAGTTTTCAAGTGGTGCACTTCAACTGACTTTTTCCCACCTAGCGGGTAGTGTCTCCTCAGTGCTCTTGTTCAGAAAAGAATGTTAACGGTTATTCCTATTTTGTGGGCCCTGCCTCCTCAGAGATCTTTGGTGTGCACACTAGAGGTAATTCACTATTATCTGTAGTTCGTGTTTGGTCTGAGAAGAGTTTATTTTATGTCAAACACAAGAATCTCTCTTTTGAAAAAGCCTCAGAAGACTACAAGAAACCTAATTTATAGTTTTTCTGTAGGATTAGTGTGATATTAAGACTGTCAGAGAAAGAATGCCTTATCAAAAAACTCTTTGGCAGCTTTGGGAGAAACCTAAAGACTAAATAGGAACAGAAGGTTAATGTTCCACTGTGACTTTACGGAGATAACCTACCCTCAACAAATTACCTTAAAACAACTACCAATTTTCTAAGATAGAAGCTAAATCTCTGGTAAATGTAGGTATTGGACATTTGGTGGAATGCAACCATAGAGGTTTTTTTTAAAGAGCATACCTTTATTGATGTATACATGTTTATAGTGCAAGGTATTTGTTTAGATGTATGTTAATTTTTTAGAGATAATTTCTTTTATGTACAGTTGTAGACCTCTTTCTATCCCTACCCCAATCCCCTTTTCACCCCGTAGGTGCAGAAAGATAGAGGTTGTTAGAGCTTCTTTTTGAGTGTAGTTGCAGATTGGAGTTGGGAAATATGCATCTGCTCCTATGGAATCTGAGCTACAGTCGTTCTTAACAATCTCTCTAATCTTGGGTTAGAGTCTGAGGGACTCCATTTTTATTGTAAATGCATATAGTCCTCCAGATTTACATTACAATAAATTATCTCAACTTTTTGCCTTCATAAAAGATGCAATGGATTAGGGGGTGAACATCAGGTTATTTTGGTGGAAGACTTAATTTGAAAGTCTCCAACCATTCTATATACCCCACTCAGTGGCCATAGACCTTTAGTTTTCTCCCAAGAAGCTAGTATGCTCTTAGTAGGGTCATGGAAAATCGATGGACCCAGTTAAAAATTCATTAAGAATTCCGGTAGAATGCAATGGCCCCCAACAAGCATCTTTAATCTAAAAGGGCTATTGGAAGGGCAGTTAATAACTTAGACCTCTGGAAAGCTGATTTTTTTAGCTTCTTTTGTGAATTGATAAGGCAATAAAAATCTCGAGATGGAAAATAAAAATCCCGAGATGCATCACCAAGTCTTCCTGTTAACCGTTATGCTTGCCTATCCTCTCCCTGAATAAAGAAATAAATAGGATGACTAGAAGTCAGTTTGTCTCATTTTTGAAGGAAAGAGACAGACTTGTATCACTAGTGAGGTAAAGAAGTCATCAAAAAAGGCTCGCATGAAAAGGCTGAATGTAGATCGTAGATGGAGTGACTCAAGAGAAGCTGTATATAGGAAAAATTCTGGACAATTTTGGGAGATTATTGCAGACCGTTGTGGGTCAAGAGTAAAGCCCTGCTTCTCCACCCATCCGTGAGGATATATGGGGCAATTTTACCTCAGAACTATATGCTGGGAGAATTTAGGAGTCAAATCTCTCTGAGTTGTCAACAGCTAGTTGCGGACCTCCCTCTGTGGCAAAATCTAGGCTTCAATCCAAGCAAAGCGGACTTCTGGCGCAATGTGTCCAGGAGAAGTCCTTATCTCGGTCATCACAAAAGAAGATAAACTCTGGGCAACTATTTTATCTCCGTCTCCGAGTACTGCTATATTAACTCTACTGTGCCCCCCCCTAATGAACTGGATGTGTCGTTATCCCACTATATAAAAAGGGTGACCCTAATTTCCCTACCAATTACCACCAAATTGCATTGTTGGATGAGGTAGGCAAGATTTTCCCTAGGTGCCTATAGAAGTAGATTAACACCTGGGTTGAGGACAGTATGATTATCCCACTAAAACTAACAGGCTTTAGAAAGCAAGCATTGAAAATGCAATAGGTCTCGCCTTTGAATAAGTTAAAGCCATTTGCTTTGC
Organism: Triturus cristatus; assembly: GCF_964204655.1. Taxonomy (NCBI): domain Eukaryota; kingdom Metazoa; phylum Chordata; class Amphibia; order Caudata; family Salamandridae; genus Triturus; species Triturus cristatus. Next base: position 796,619,777 of record NC_140594.1, read on the forward strand.
TAATGGTATTGTATAGCAAAGCAAATGGCTTTAACTTAATGAAAGGCAAGACCTAATGTTAGTCAGTGTCAGTCCGTGTCAGTCAGTCAGTGTCAGTTAGTCAGTGTCAGTCAGTGTCAGTCAGTCAGTTTCAGTCAGTTTCAGTCAGTGTCAGTCAGTGTCAGTCAGTCAGTTTCAATCAGTGATAGTCAGTCATGTTGGTCAGTGTCAGTCAGTCAGTTTCAGTGAGTCAGTTTCAGTCAGTATCAGTCAGTGTCAGTCAGTCAGTCAGTGTCAGTCAGTCATTGTCAGTCAGTCGGTGTCAGTCAGTCAGTGTCAGACAGTGCCATTCAGTCAGTGTCAGTCAGTTTCAGTCAGTGTCAGTCAGTCAGTGTCAGTCAGTCAGTGTCAGTCAGTCAGTGTCAGTGTCATTCAGTCAGTGTCAGTCAGTCAGTGTCAGTCAGTCAGTGTCAGTCAGTTAGTGTCAGTGTCAGTGTCAGACAGTGTCAGCCAGTCAGTGTCAGTCAGTCAATGTCAGTCACTGTCAGTCAGTCAGTGTCAGTCAGTGTCAGTAAGTTTCAGTCAGGGTCAGTCAGTCAGTGTCAGTCAGTCTGTCAGTCAGTCAGGGTCAGTCAGTCAGTCAGTGTCAGTCAGTCAGTCAGTTTCAGTCAGTCAGTGTCAGTCAGTGTCAGTCAGTGTCAGTCAGTCAGTGTTAGTCAGTCAGTCAGTGTCAGTGAGTCAGTGTCAGTCAGTGTCAGTCAGTGTCAGTGTCAGTCGGCCCGTATCAGGAAGTCAGTGTCAGTGAGTCAGTTTCAGTCAGTCAGTGTCAGTCAGTCAGTGTCAGTCAGTCAGTGTCAGTCATTGTCAGTCATTGTCAGTCAGTCAGTGTCAGTCAGTCATTGCCAGTGAAAGTCAGTGTCAGTCAGTGTCAGTCAGTCAGTCAGTGTCAGTGTCAGTGTCAGTCAGTCAGTCAGTGTCAGTCAGTGTCAGTCAGTCAGTCAGTGTCAGTCAGTCAGTGTCAGCCAGTGTCAGTCAGTCAGTGTCAGTCAGTCAGTGTCAGTCAGTCAGTCAGTCAGTGTCAGTCAGTCAGTCAGTCAGTGTCAGTCAGTTTCAGTCAGCCAGTCAGTGTCAGTCAGTCAGTGTCAGTCAGTCAGTGTCTGTCAGTCAGTCAGTGTCAGTCAGTCAGTCAGTGTCAGTCAGTGTCAGTCAGTCAGTGTCAGTCAGAGTCAGTCACTCAGTGTCAGTCACTCAGTGACAGTCAGTGTCAGTCAGTCAGTCACTCAGTGTCAGTCAGAGTCAGTCAGTCGGTGTCAGTGAGTCAGTGTCAGTGAGTCAGTGTCAGCTAAAGCAGCTCTGCTGAACTGGTTCTCTGGCTCTAAAGCAGCTCTGCTGACCTGGTTCACTGGCCCTAAAGTAGATCTGATGACCTGGTTCTCTCCCTCCAAAGCAGTAATCCTCATCTGGTTTCTCTGGCTCTACAGCAGCTCTGCTGATCTGGTTCTCTGGCTCTAGAGAAGCTCTGCTGGCCTATTTCTTAGCCTCTAGAGCAGCTCTGCTGACCTGGTTCTTAGGCTCTAGAGCAGCTCTGCTGATCTGGTTCTCTGGCTCTAAAGCAGATCTGCTGCCCCTGTTCTATGGCTCTAAAGAAGCTCTGCTGTTGTGGTTCTCTGGCTCTAGATCAGCTGTGCTGACCTGGTTCTTAGGCTATAGAGCAGCTCTGCTGACCTGGTTCTCTCCCTCTAAAGCAGCTCTGCTAACCTGGTTCTCTCCCTCTAAAGCAGCTCTGCTTACCTGGTTCGCTGGCTCTAAAGGAGCTCTGCTGACCTGGTTCTCTGGCTCTAGAGCAGCTCTGCTGACCTGGTTCTTAGGCTCTAAAGCAGCTCTGCTGACCTGGTTCTCTCCCTCTAAAGCAGCTCTGCTGACCTGGTTTCTCTGGCTCTACAGCAGCTCTGCTGACCTGGTTCTCTCCCTCTAAAGCAGCTCTGCTGACATGGTTCTCCATCTCTAGAGCAGCTGTGCTGGCCTGGTTCTTAGGCTCTAGAGCAGTTCTGCTGACCTGGTTCTCTCCATCTAAAGCAGCTCTGCTGACCTGGTTTCTCTGGCTCTACAGCAACTCTGTTGATCTGGTTCTCTTGCTCTAGAGCAGCTCTTCTGACCTGGTTCTTAGGCTCTAGAGCAGCTCTGCTGACCTGGTTCTCTGGCTCTAAAGCAGCTCTGCTGACCTGGTTCTCTCCCTCTAAAGCAGCTCTGCTGACCTGGTTTCTCTGGCTCTACAGCAGCTCGGCTGACCTGGTTCTCTGGCTCTAGAGCAGCTCTGCTGACCTGGTTCTCTGGCTCTATAGCAGCTGTGCTGACCTGGTTCTTAGGCTCTAGAGCAGCTCTGCTGACCTGGTTCTCTCCCTCTAAAGCAGCTCTGCTGACCTTATTTCTCTGCCTCTACAGCAGCTCTGCTGACCTGGTTCTCTGGCTCTAGAGCAGCTCTGTTGACCTGGTTCTTAGGCTCTAGAGCAGCTGTGCTGACCTGGTTCTTAGGCTCTAGAGCATCTCTGCTGGCCTGGTTCTCTCCCTCTAAAGCAGCTCTGCTGCCCTGGTTTCTCTGGCTCTACAGCAGCTCTGCTGACCTGGTTCTCTGGCTCTTAAGCAGCTCTACTGACCTGGTTCTCTGGCCCTAGAGCAGCTGTGCTGACCTGGTTCTTAGGCTCTAGAGCATCTCTGCTGACCTGGTTCTCTCCCTCTAAAGCAGCTCTGCTGACCTGGTTACTCTGGCTCTACAGCAGCTCTGCTGACCTGGTTCTCTGGCTCTAGAGCAGCTGTGCTGACCTGGTTCTTAGGCTCTAGAGCAGCTCTACTGACCTGGTTCTCTGGCTCTAAAGCAGCTCTGCTGACCTGGTTCTCTGGCTCTAAAGCAGCTCTGCTGACCTGGTTCTCTCCCTCTAAAGCAGCTCTGCTGACCTGGTTTCTCTGGATCTACAGCAGCTCGGCTGACCTAGTTCTCTGGCTCTAGAGCAGCTCTGCTGACCTGGTTCTATGGCTCTAGAGCAGCTGTGCTGACCTGGTTCTTAGGCTCTAGAGCAGCTCTGCTGACCTGGTTCTCTCCCTCTAAAGCAGCTCTGCTTACCCTATTTCTCTGCCTCTACAGCAGCTCTGCTGATCTGGTTCTCTGGCTCTAGAGCAGCTCTGTTGACCTGGTTCTTAGGCTCTAGAGCAGCTCTGCTGACCTGGTTCTTAGGTTCTAGAGCAGCTCTGCTGACCTGGGTCTCTGGATCTAAAGCAGCTCTGCTGACCTGGTTCTCTGGCTCTATAGCAGCTCTGCTGACCTGGTTCTTAGGCTCTAGAGCAGTTCTGCTGACCTGGTTCTCTCCCTCTAAAGCAGCTCTGCTGACCTGGTTTCTCTGGCTCTACAGTCACTCTGTTGATCTGGTTCTCTTGCTCTAGAGCAGCTCTTCTGACCTGGTTCTTAGGCTCTAGAGCAGCTCTGCTGACCTGGTTCTCTGGCTCTAAAGCAGCTCTGCTGACCTGGTTCTCTCCCTCTAAAGCAGCTCTGCTGACCTGGTTTCTCTGGCTCTAAAGCAGCTCGGCTGACCTGGTTCTCTGGCTCTAGAGCAGCTCTGCTGAACTGGTTCTATGGCTCTAGAGCAGCTGTGCTGACCTGGTTCTTAGGCTCTAGAGCAGCTCTGCTGACCTGGTTCTCTCCCTCTAAAGCAGCTCTGCTGACCTTATTTCTCTGCCTCTACAGCAGCTCTGCTGACCTGGTTCTTAGGTTCTAGAGCAGCTCTGCTGACCTGGGTCTCTGGCTCTAAAGCAGCTCTGCTGACCTGGTTCTCTGGCTCTATAGCAGCTCTGCTGACCTGGGACCTGGTTCTCTGGCCCTAGAGCAGCTGTGCTGACCTGGTTCTTAGGCTCTAGAGCATCTCTGCTGACCTGGTTCTCTGGCTCTAAAGCAGCTCTGCTGACCTGGTTCTCTGGCTCTAGAGCAGCTGTGCTGACCTGGTTCTTAGGCTCTAGAGCAGCTCTACTGACCTGGTTCTCTGGCTCTAAAGCAGCTCTGCTGTCTCTCCCTCTAAAGCAGCTCTGCTGACCTGGTTTCTCTGGCTCTATAGCAGCTCGGCTGACCTGGTTCTCTGGCTCTAGAGCAGCTCTGCTGACCTGGTTCTATGGCTCTAGAGCAGCTGTGCTGACCTGGTTCTTAGGCTCTAGAGCAGCTCTGCTGACCTGGTTCTCTCCCTCTAAAGCAGCTCTGCTTACCTTATTTCTCTGCCTCTACAGCAGCTCTGCTGACCTGGTTCTCTGGCTCTAGAGCAGCTCTGTTGACCTGGTTCTTAGGCTCTAGAGCAGCTCTGCTGACCTGGTTCTTAGGTTCTAGAGTAGCTCTGCTGACCTGGGTCAATGGCTCTAAAGCAGCTCTGCTGACCTGGTTCTTAGGCTCTAGAGCAGCTCTGCTGACCTGGTTCTTAGGTTCTAGAGTAGCTCTGCTGACCTGGGTCAATGGCTCTAAAGCAGCTCTGCTGACCTGGTTCTCTGGCTCTATAGCAGCTCTGCTGACCTGGTTCTCTGGCCCTAGAGCAGCTGTGCTGACCTGGTTCTTAGGCTTTAGAGCAGCTCTGCTGACCTGGTTCTCTCCCTCTAAAGCAGCTCTGCTGACCTTTTTTCTCTGGCTCTACAGCAGCTCTGCTGGCCTGGGTCTCTGGCTCTAAAGCAGCTCTGCTGACCTGGTTCTCTGGCTCTAGGGCAGCTGTGCTGACCTGGTTCTTAGGCTCTAGAGCAGCTCTACTCACCTGGTTCTCTGGCTCTAAAGCAGCACTGCTGACCTGGTTCTCTCGCTCTAGAGCAGCTGTGCGGACCTGGTTCTTAGACACTAGAGCAGCTCTGCTGACCTGGTTCTCTCCCTCTAAAGCAGCTCTGCTGACCTGGTTTCTCTGGCTCTACAGCAGCTCTGCTGACCTGGTTCTCTGGCTCTAAAGCAGCTCTGCTGACATGGTTCTCTGTCTCTAGAGCAGCTGTGCTGACCTGGTTCTCTCCCTCTAAAGCAGCTCTGCTGACCTGGTTCTCTGGCTCTAAAGCAGCTCTGCTGACCTGGTTCTTAGGCTCTAGAGCAGCTCTGCTAACCTGGTTCTTAAGCTCTAGAGCAGCTCTGCTGACCTGGTTCTCTGGCTCTAAAGCAGCTCTGCTGACCTGGGTCTCTGGCTCTAAAGCAGCTCTGCTGACCTGGTTCTCTGGCTCTATAGCAGCTCTGCTGACCTGGTTCTCTGGCTCTAAAGCAGATCTGCTGCCCCTGTTCTATGGCTCTAAAGCAGCTCTGCAGTTGTGGTTCTCTGGCTCTAGATCAGCTGTGCTGACCTGGTTCTTAGGCTATAGAGCAGCTCTGCTGACCTGGTTCTCTCCCTCTAAAGCAGCTCTGCTAACCTGGTTCTCTCCCTCTAAAGCAGCTCTGCTTACCTGGTTCGCTGGCTCTAAAAGAGCTCTGCTGACCTGGTTCTCTGGCTCTAGAGCAGCTCTGCTGACCTGGTTCTTAGGCTCTAAAGCAGCTCTGCTGACCTGGTTCTCTCCCTCTAAAGCAGCTCTGCTGACCTGGTTTCTCTGGCTCTACAGCAGCTCTGATGACCTGGTTCCCCATCCTCTAAAGCAGCTCTGCTGACATGGTTCTCTATCTCTAGAGCAGCTGTGCTGGCCTGGTTCTTAGGCTCTAGAGCAGTTCTGCTGACCTGGTTCTCTCCCTCTAAAGCAGCTCTGCTGACCTGGTTTCTCTGGCTCTACAGCAACTCTGTTGATCTGGTTCTCTTGCTCTAGAGCAGCTCTTCTTACCTGGCTCTTAGGCTCTAGAGCAGCTCTGCTGACCTGGTTCTCTGGCTCTAAAGCAGCTCTGCTGACCTGGTTCTCTCCCTCTAAAGCAGCTCTGCTGACCTGGTTTCTCTGGCTCTACAGCAGCTCGGCTGACCTGGTTCTCTGGCTCTAGAGCAGCTCTGCTGACCTGGTTCTATGGCTCTAGAGCAGCTGTGCTGACCTGGTTCTTAGGCTCTAGAGCAGCTCTGCTGACCTGGTTCTTAGGTTCTAGAGCAGCTCTGCTGACCTGGGTCTCTGGCTCTAAAGCAGCTCTGCTGACCTGGTTCTCTGGCTCTATAGGAGCTCTGCTGACCTGGGACCTGGTTCTCTGGCTCTAGAGCAGCTGTGCTGACCTGGTTCTTAGGCTCTAGAGCATCTCTGCTGACCTGGTTCTCTTCCTCTAAAGCAGCTCTGCTGACCTGGTTTCTCTGGCTCTACAGCAGCTCTGCTGACCTGGTTCTCTGGCTCTAAAGCAGCTCTGCTGTCCTGGTTCTCTGGTTTTAGAGCAGCTGTGCTGACCTAGTTCTTAGGCTCTAGAGCAGCTCTACTGACCTGGTTCTCTGGCTCTAAAGCATCTCTGCTGACCTGGTTCTCTGGCTCTAAAGCAGCTCTGCTGACCTTGTTCTCTCCCTCTAAAGCAGCTCTGCTGACCTGGTTTCTCTGGCTCTACAGCAGCTCGGCTGACCTGGTTCTCTGGCTCTAGAGCAGCTCTGCTGACCTGGTTCTATGGCTCTAGAGCAGCTGTGCTGACCTGGTTCTTAGGCTCTAGAGCAGCTCTGCTGACCTGGTTCTCTCCCTCTAAAGCAGCTCTGCTTACCTTATTTCTCTGCCTCTACAGCAGCTCTGCTGACCTGGTTCTCTGGCTCTAGAGCCGCTCTGTTGACCTGGTTCTTAGGCTCTAGAGCAGCTCTGCTGACCTGGTTCTTAGGTTCTAGAGAAGCTCTGCTGACCTGGGTCTCTGGCTCTAAAGCAGCTCTGCTGACCTGGTTCTCTGGCTCTATAGCACCTCTGCTAACCTGGTTCTCTGGCCCTAGAGCAGCTGTGCTGACCTGGTTCTTAGGCTCTAGAGCAGTTCTGCTGACCTGGTTCTCTCCCTCTAAAGCAGCTCTGCTGACCTGGTTTCTCTGCCTCTACAGCAACTCTGTTGATCTGGTTCTCTTGCTCTAGAGCAGCTCTTCTGGCCTGGTTCTTAGGCTCTAGAGCAGCTCTGCTGACCTGGTTCTCTGGCTCTAAAGCAGCTCTGCTGACCTTGTTCTCTCCCTCTAAAGCAGCTCTGCTGACCTGGTTTCTCTGGCTCTACAGCAGCTCGGCTGACCTGGTTCTCTGGCTCTAGCGCAGCTCTGCTGAACTGGTTCTATGGCTCTAGAGCAGCTGTGCTGACCTGGTTCTTAGGCTCTAGAGCAGCTCTGCTGACCTGGTTCTCTCCCTCTAAAGCAGCTCTGCTGACCTCATTTCTCTGCCTCTACAGCAGCTCTACTGACCTGGTTCTCTGGCTCTAGAGCAGCTCTGTTGACCTGGTTCTTAGGCTCTAGAGCAGCTCTGCTGACCTGGTTCTTAGGTTCTAGAGCAGCTCTGCTGACCTGGGTCTCTGGCTCTAAAGCAGCTCTGCTGACCTGGTTCTCTGGCTCTATAGCAGCTCTGCTGACCTGGGACCTGGTTCTCTGGCCCTAGAGCAGCTGTGCTGACCTGGTTCTTAGGCTCTAGAGCATCTCTGCTGGCCTGGTTCTCTCCCTCTAAAGCAGCTCTGCTGACCTGGTTTCTCTGGCTCTACAGCAGCTCTGCTGACCTGGTTCTCTGGCTCTAAAGCAGCTCTACTGACCTGGTTTCTCTGGCTCTACAGCAGCTCGGCTGACCTGGTTCTCTGGCTCTAGAGCAGCTCTGCTGACCTGGTTCTATGGCTCTAGAGCAGCTGTGCTGACCTGGTTCTTAGGCTCTAGAGCAGTTCTGCTGACCTGGTTCTCTCCCTCTAAAGCAGCTCTGCTGACCTTATTTCTCTGCCTCTACAGCAGCTCTGCTGACCTGGTTCTCTGGCTCTAGAGCAGCTCTGTTGACCTGGGTCTTAGGCTCTAGAGCAGCTCTGCTGACCTGGTTCATAGGTTCTAGAGCAGCTCTGCTGACCTGGGTCTCTGGCTCTAAAGCAGCTCTGCTGACCTGGTTCTCTGGCTCTATAGTAGCTCTGCTGACCTGGGACCTGGTTCTCTGGCCCTAGAGCAGCTGTGCTGACCTGGTTCTTAGGCTCTAGAGCATCTCTGCTGACCTGGTTCTCTCCCTCTAAAGCAGCTCTGCTGACCTGGTTTCTCTGGCTCTACAGCAGCTCTGCTGACCTGGTTCTCTGGCTCTAAAGCAGCTCTGCTGACCTGGTTCTCTGGCTCTAGAGCAGCTGTGCTGACCTGGTTCTTAGGCTCTAGAGCAGCTCTACTGACCTGGTTCTCTGGCTCTAAAGCATCTCTGCTGACCTGGTTCTCTGGCTCTAAAGCAGCTCTGCTGACCTGGTTCTCTCCCTCTAAAGCAGCTCTGCTGACCTTGTTTCTCTGGCTCTACAGCAGCTCGGCTGACCTGGTTCTCTGGCTCTAGTTCAGCTCTGCTGACCTGGTTCTATGGCACTAGAGCAGCTGTGCTGACCTGGTTCTTAGGCTCTAGAGCAGCTCTGCTGACCTGGTTCTCTCCCTCTAAAGCAGCTCTGCTTACCTTATTTCTCTGCCTCTACAGCAGCTCTGCTGACCTGGTTCTCTGGCTCTAGAGCAGCTGTGCTGACCTGGTTCTTAGGCTCTAGAGCATCTCTGCTGACCTGGTTCTCTTCCTCTAAAGCAGCTCTGCTGACCTGGTTTCTCTGGCTCTACAGCAGCTCTGCTGACCTGGTTCTCTGGCTCTAAAGCAGCTCTGCTGTCCTGGTTCTCTGGTTTTAGAGCAGCTGTGCTGACCTAGTTCTTAGGCTCTAGAGCAGCTCTACTGACCTGGTTCTCTGGCTCTAAAGCATCTCTGCTGACCTGGTTCTCTGGCTCTAAAGCAGCTCTGCTGACCTGGTTCTCTCCCTCTAAAGCAGCTCTGCTGACCTGGTTTCTCTGGCTCTACAGCAGCTCGGCTGACCTGGTTCTCTGGCTCTAGAGCAGCTCTGCTGACCTGGTTCTATGGCTCTAGAGCAGCTGTGCTGACCTGGTTCTTAGGCTCTACAGCAGCTCTGCTGACCTGGTTCTCTCCCTCTAAAGCAGCTCTGCTTACCTTATTTCTCTGCCTCTACAGCAGCTCTGCTGACCTGGTTCTCTGGCTCTAGAGCAGCTCTGTTGACCTGGTTCTTAGGCTCTAGAGCAGCTCTGCTGACCTGGTTCTTAGGTTCTAGAGCAGCTCTGCTGACCTGGGTCTCTGGCTCTAAAGCAGCTCTGCTGACCTGGTTCTCTGGCTCTATAGCACCTCTGCTAACCTGGTTCTCTGGCCCTAGAGCAGCTGTGCTGACCTGGTTCTTAGGCTCTAGAGCAGTTCTGCTGACCTGGTTCTCTCCCTCTAAAGCAGCTCTGCTGACCTGGTTTCTCTGGCTCTACAGCAACTCTGTTGATCTGGTTCTCTTGCTCTAGAGCAGCTCTTCTGGCCTGGTTCTTAGGCTCTTGAGCAGCTCTGCTGACCTGGTTCTCTGGCTCTAAAGCAGCTCTGCTGACCTGGTTCTCTCCCTCTAAAGCAGCTCTGCTGACCTGGTTTCTCTGGCTCTACAGCAGCTCGGCTGACCTGGTTCTCTGGCTCTAGAGCAGCTCTGCTGAACTGGTTCTATGGCTCTAGAGCAGCTGTGCTGACCTGGTTCTTAGGCTCTAGAGCAGCTCTGCTGACCTGGTTCTCTCCCTCTAAAGCAGCTCTGCTGACCTTATTTCTCTGCCTCTACAGCAGCTCTGCTGACCTGGTTCTCTGGCTCTAGAGCAGCTCTGTTGACCTGGTTCTTAGGCTCTAGAGCAGCTCTGCTGACCTGGTTCTTAGGTTCTAGAGCAGCTCTGCTGACCTGGGTCTCTGGCTCTAAAGCAGCTCTGCTGACCTGGTTCTCTGGCTCTATAGCAGCTCTGCTGACCTGGGACCTGGTTCTCTGGCCCTAGAGCAGCTGTGCTGACCTGGTTCTTAGGCTCTAGAGCATCTCTGCTGGCCTGGTTCTCTCCCTCTAAAGCAGCTCTGCTGACCTGGTTTCTCTGGCTCTACAGCAGCTCTGCTGACCTGGTTCTCTGGCTCTAAAGCAGCTCTACTGACCTGGTTTCTCTGGCTCTACAGCAGCTCGGCTGACCTGGTTCTCTGGCTCTAGAGCAGCTCTGCTGACCTGGTTCTATGGCTCTAAAGCAGCTGTGCTGACCTGGTTCTTAGGCTCTAGAGCAGTTCTGCTGACCTGGTTCTCTCCCTCTAAAGCAGCTCTGCTGACCTTATTTCTCTGCCTCTACAGCAGCTCTGCTGACCTGGTTCTCTGGCTCTAGAGCAGCTCTGTTGACCTGGTTCTTAGGCTCTAGAGCAGCTCTGCTGACCTGGTTCTTAGGTTCTAGAGCAGCTCTGCTGACCTGGGTCTCTGGCTCTAAAGCAGCTCTGCTGACCTGGTTCTCTGGCTCTATAGTAGCTCTGCTAACCTGGGACCTGGTTCTCTGGCCCTAGAGCAGCTGTGCTGACCTGGTTCTTAGGCTCTAGAGCATCTCTGCTGACCTGGTTCTCTCCCTCTAAAGCAGCTCTGCTGACCTGGTTTCTCTGGCTCTACAGCAGCTCTGCTGACCTGGTTCTCTGGCTCTAAAGCAGCTCTGCTGACCTGGTTCTCTGGCTCTAGAGCAGCTGTGCTGACCTGGTTCTTAGGCTCTAGAGCAGCTCTACTGACCTGGTTCTCTGGCTCTAAAGCATCTCTGCTGACCTGGTTCTCTGGCTCTAAAGCAGCTCTGCTGACCTGGTTCTCTCCCTCTAAAGCAGCTCTGCTGACCTTGTTTCTCTGGCTCTACAGCAGCTCGGCTGACCTGGTTCTCTGGCTCTAGAGCAGCTCTGCTGACCTGGTTCTATGGCTCTAGAGCAGCTGTGCTGACCTGGTTCTTAGGCTCTAGAGCAGCTCTGCTGACCTGGTTCTCTCCCTCTAAAGCAGCTCTGCTTACCTTATTTCTCTGCCTCTACAGCAGCTCTGCTGACCTGGTTCTCTGGCTCTAGAGCAGCTCTGTTGACCTGGTTCTTAGGCTCTAGAGCAGCTCTGCTGACCTGGTTCTTAGGTTCTAGAGCAGCTCTGCTGACCTGGGTCTCTGGCTCTAAAGCAGCTCTGCTGACCTGGTTCTCTGGCTCTATAGCACCTCTGCTAACCTGGTTCTCTGGCCCTAGAGCAGCTGTGCTGACCTGGTTCTTAGGCTCTAGAGCAGTTCTGCTGACCTGGTTCTCTCCCTCTAAAGCAGCTCTGCTGACCTGGTTTCTCTGGCTCTACAGCAACTCTGTTGATCTGGTTCTCTTGCTCTAGAGCAGCTCTTCTGACCTGGTTCTTAGGCTCTAGAGCAGCTCTGCTGACCTGGTTCTCTGGCTCTAAAGCAGCTCTGCTGACCTGGTTCTCTCCCTTTAAAGCAGCTCTGCTGACCTGGTTTCTCTGGCTCTACAGCAGCTCGGCTGACCTGGTTCTCTGGCTCTAGAGCAGCTCTGCTGAACTGGTTCTATGGCTCTAGAGCAGCTGTGCTGACCTGGTTCTTAGGCTCTAGAGCAGCTCTGCTGACCTGGTTCTCTCCCTCTAAAGCAGCTCTGCTGACCTTATTTCTCTGCCTCTACAGCAGCTCTGCTGACCTGGTTCTCTGGCTCTAGAGCAGCTCTGTTGACCTGGTTCTCTGGCTCTAGAGCAGCTGTGCTGACCTGGTTCTTAGGCTCTAGGGCATCTCTGCTGGCTTGGTTCTCTCCCTCTAAAGCAGCTCTGCTGCCCTGGTTTCTCTGGCTCTACAGCAGCTCTGCTGACCTGGTTCTCTGGCTCTTAAGCAGCTCTACTGACCTGGTTCTCTGGCTCTAGAGCAGCTGTGCTGACCTGGTTCTTAGGCTCTAGAGCAGCTCTACTGACCTGGTTCTCTGGCTCTAAAGCAGCTCTGCTGTCTCTCCCTCTAAAGCAGCTCTGCTGACCTGGTTTCTCTGGCTCTACAGCATCTTGGCTGACCTGGTTCTCTGGCTCTAGAGGAGCTCTGCTGACCTGGTTCTATGGCTCTAGAGCAGCTGTGCTGACCTGGTTCTTAGGCTCTAGAGCAGCTCTGCTGACCTGGTTCTCTCCCTTTAAAGCAGCTCTGCTTACCTTATTTCTCTGCCTCTACAGCAGCTCTGCTGACCTGGTTCTCTGGCTCTAGAGCAGCTCTGTTGACCTGGTTCTTAGGCTCTAGAGCAGCTCTGCTGACCTGGTTCTTAGGTTCTAGAGCAGCTCTGCTGACCTGGGTCTCTGGCTCTAAAGCAGCTCTGCTGACCTGGTTCTCTGGCTCTATAGCAGCTCTGCTGACCTGGTTCTCTGGCCCTAGAGCAGCTGTGCTGACCTGGTTCTTAGGCTCTAGAGCAGCTCTGCTGACCTGGTTCTCTCCCTCTAAAGCAGCTCTGCTGACCTGGTTTCTCTGGCTCTACAGCAGCTCTGTTGATCTGGTTCTCTGGCTCTAAAGCAGCTCTGCTGACCTGGTTCTCTGGCTCTAGAGCAGCTGTGCTGACCTGGTTCTTAGGCTCTAGAGCAGCTCTACTCACCTGTTTCTCTTGCTCTAAAGCAGCTCTGCTGACCTGGTTCTCTCGCTCTAGAGCAGCTGTGCGGACCTGGTTCTTAGACACTAGAGCAGCTCTGCTGACCTGGTTCTCTCCCTCTAAAGCAGCTCTGCTGACCTGGTTTCTCTGGCTCTACAGCAGCTCTGCTGACCTGGTTCTCTGGCTCTAAAGCAGCTCTGCTGACATGGTTCTCTGTCTCTAGAGCAGCTGTGCTGACCTGGTTCTCTCCCTCTAAAGCAGCTCTGCTGACCTGGTTCTCTGGCTCTAGAGCAGCTCTGCTGACCTGGTTCTTAAGCTCTAGAGCAGCTCTGCTGACCTGGTTCTCTGGCTCTAAAGCAGCTTTGCTGACCTGGTTCTCTCCCTCTAAAGCAGCTCTCCTGTCCTGGTTTCTCCGGCTCTACAGCAGCTCTGCTGACCTGGTTCTCTGCATCTTGATGCACAGCGAGTGTGTGTACATCAGGGGGGTCTCATATCCTCCAATCTTTAAATACAGCACTAAGCTGCTGCCTGACAGAGGGTCACGATAATGTACACAAAGGCCGAGTACCCTCCAGGCGTCTCTGTTCCCGCAGCCCTGCTTCCCGTGGCCCTGCTTCCGTGTGCACAGCACCAGGGCACAAGCGTGGAGTCACAACAGATGCATATGCAGGGTGCACAAAAGGCACTTGTGTTCATTCTGTGGTTTGTCTGCATCACCTCTAAGCGGTGAGTGTCCCACTGGGGCTCATTGCATCCTTGCCGTGCAGGATCTAATATGACGTTGCACTCCCTGTGTGACGAGAGCCCACGTTTCTTCCAAGGCCTGGCTAACTACCCCGAAGACCACTGGTTTCATGTCCGCAAATCAGAAAATGTATTACAAATATACATTGTATCCTTAACTAGGACCATTCAAACGTACCTCTGTAGTCCAACCCCACCTCACACGAAAGATACTCGTCAGCTCATCATAATGCACAAATGAATGCCTGAATTGATTGCTTTAAAAAGCTAAACACCAAAGAGATAAGGTGCGTTGATGATGCAGCAGAATTCCACATTTTGCGAGGGTGGGGGGCTGAAGCAGGAGAGGCTGTCAGCGGCCATTACAAGCCTGTGGACGGCGCTGCAAATGAGAAAAAAATAGTGCTTCGAGTCCTTTGAAGGAAAGAGTGTAAATCCGCCCGTAAACGATCCAATCCCGGTGGGCTTGCCTTAAAGGAGACAGGGTGGCAACAAGAAATGATTGGCATGCCTTCAGTGCAATCATTGCACTGCCTTTGGCATAATTTGTGATGCCAAACGACGCGCACAAATGAAAGCTGAGGGCAGAGCTGGGACGAGGCTTCTGGAATCGTATCGATTCCAAGAAGTCTTGTATGACGAGTGCAGCGCATGCGCTGCTGACATCAGGCTGAGACCTAAAAAGATGGCACCTTAGACTATATTGCAGCCTTGCAGCTCATCAATGAAAAATATGAATCAATCAGGGGTTCCCCAGTATATGCAGCTTTTACAGATTTTTCCACAGCTTTTGATAGAGTTGATCGTTCAAGCCTGTGGAAAAAAACGATCTAATCACGGCATTCCTGTAAACTTATTGCGTTTAATTATTGCCCTGCATTCCTCAACCTGGTGTCAGGTTTTGTTAGGTGGGGATCGGGGATTATCTATGAACTTCCTGACAACAAATGGTTTGAAGCAGGGGTGCTTACTTGTGCCGACTTGCCCTGTTTTGTCTTGCAAGGAGGGGGCTTCTCCCCAAGTATTGGGGGTCCCCGGTATCCTGTTTATTATATGCAGACAATATTGTCATCGTTGATTTATCCCCCAAAGGTCTAAATGACCACTTAGCCGCACTACATCAGAATGTGGATTAGCATTACTTGAAAATGTACTCTTCAAAAATGCTTTCAGGGCAAAAGTGCATTTAATCATTCCAACTATTTGTGGTACATTGGTCATCAAAAAACTGAAAACGGTTATAACTTATGGTTTTTTAGGAAAAATCATGTGCAGCACTCTAAATGATTCAGATCACATTTCAAATAATGTTAGTAAGGCGCAATCTCAGGCCAGTGGGTTGGGCACATTCTATTATGTGGTGGGTAGGAGACATTTTTTCCGTCTTCTATCAGTGTACCAGGTCAAAATCCCACCCACCCTATTATAATACGTGGTGGAATTAATCGATGTAGCAAAAATGAGTTTTTTAGATAAGGCTGAAAAGCAAATATTTAGGATATTATCAACATGTAATACACTAGCAGCTACTGCCGCCTTAAGATTGGAGTTTGAGACTAAAAGCTCATTTGACACGGTTTGGCGGGATTGGTGCAGTGGGCTAATTTCCTTTTGAGAAGTCACTGTAATTCCCTAAGGCATTTTATATGTAAATAGATTTTTTTAATCTATCCTCTTTAGGAACTTCATGTATGCGCAACACCAATTTAGTTTGGAACAAAGTTTGATACTTTTCCTTATTGCCTACAAAACTAAAAGCCCTTCTCAAGCAAGCTTTGGTTAATCTAACCTGGACACAGAACTTTGTGGTGAGAATGGGAGGTATGAAGTAGTAATCAACTCAATTATTTTGAAAAATCATACTTGACATGACATAGAATATAGTCCGGCTATCATTCGTCTCTGGACGCTAATACAATTAAATATACTGATATTAAACGTAGTAATATCTAAATGGTATTAAACTTCTAAAGGGGGATGGGAGCACACTGCTTCACCTCCCAGCACAGCCCGCCCCTTAGCTTTGTGGTAAATGCAGTTCACAGTGATTGCTTACTTGAATTTTAGCTGTAGTGGTTCACCAAAGTTGGTGCAGGTTAGTACTGTAAATCTGCAGACACATGTGTTTCTGGAAATTATCCTTCATCAGTAGAGATGAAAAAACAAAATTCCTTTTGGGGTTGCTGGGAAAGCTGCCCAGTCACTCAGGTCTCAGTACGTCTCTCTGGCGCACAGGTGCATCTCGAAGAAAGAGATGGGAGCACACTTTGGTTAATCTAAGCCTCCATCTGGACACGGAACTTTGTGGTGAAAATGGGAGGTGTGAAGTAGTATTCAACTCAATTCTTTAAAAAAATCATACTTGACATGACATAGAATATAGTACGGCTATCATTCGTCTGTGGACACTAATGCAATTACATATCCTGCCTTTAATTGTATTAATATCTAAATGGTATAGAACATCTAATAAATGTAATATCTGTCAAAATTGAGTTTAGGACCTGTAAAATGTTTTATTTGTCTGTCCTGCTTTGTTGTTATATTGTCGCAAGATGTTGAGACCACATTTTATGAAATTCTCTATTCAAACGACGACGGAAGCTTTGCATTAATTGTTTAGCCCCCCTAATGAAATAGTTTTTGTGAGAAGTATGCCTGTTATATGCTGTCCACTATTTAAAGTTTGAACCTTGCACCAGTCCAACCGACCCCTATAATGTATGAGGTCAAATATAACCTTTAGAAAGCTATCCTAGTGGTAGCTGTGGAGAGCTGCCTTCAGGCTTAATCTTGAAGTAATGTAAAGCAGCTTGTTTTACCAGAATATCACCTCCTGAATGACTAAATGAAGGAGAACCACACAGTAGTTAACTACAAATATGTATTTATTAATTGTTGTAAGTAGCACAATACCCAGTGGGCTCCAGGGGGAGACCAAACCATATAATAAAATAGTGGTATAACAATCACGACTTGACTAGAACCACCCAAGGTGATGATATAGGGAGCCCACAGAGGATGGGTACAGTGAGGAAACACAGCAGCGTGCTCTGTACAACTCTATGGGAAAGTCACGGTTGGAAAGCTAAAGTTTAAGCACCCTTCTAGGAGGACTTCGAGCGGACCCTTTGGAACTTAAGAGTTTGAGGAGCCACCCCACCCGTGGATACCTTAGTATCCAATTTACCTATCTCAGAGGAGCTGGGTGCATAGGTCTGAAGTCGTGTTGGAAACTCCCGTTGTTCTCAATGGAGGGCTGTGAAGAAGTACTGCTGCCGAGAAGGTGAAAAGGGTCTGGTGGAATCCAAGCCTGGATTCTGGAAGGAAGGAAACTGAAAGAAGAGGGGACAGAGTCTGGGTCACTTCAGAGTGACCAGGGGCTCGGGAGACGAATGCCCACCGATGTTGGGTGCTTCAGGTGCGAAGAAGGGATGCTTGACTCTGCAGCCACAAGGACCAGGAGATGTCAAGTATGACAAGGAGCTGGAGGTGAGCTGTCTCACGAAGGATGTCGAGTGCTGAGGGCCGGCGTCCGGCGGGAGCACCAACAAGCCTTGGCAAAAGCAACCCACGCAGGAAGGTCAAGCGGGTTACGGTGTGGACCAAGCAATGGGGAGTCAAGGCATGTCTGGAGCAAGCAAGAAAGCCCACGAGAAATCAAGATGACCCTCAGGAGGACCCACAGGCCGAATGACTAGGAGTCACGAGGGGACCTCGAGCAAGATTGCAAAGAACCATCCCACGGAGCACTCGGTGTGAGGAGGCCAGAGTTCTTTGGTGCACATACTGCTCTGGGTCAGGACTACACGGAGTCCAATGCACAAGCTCGAGAATCACCAACAAGCATATGCAACTGCAAATGGACGTGGTGCAAAGGGGTTCGGGTTATGCAGTCCCCATGAAGGATACTGGCCTCAAACTCAGTGAGAGCGCAGATCAACCTCAGGGACCTTCGGAAAACTACCTCCTGTGTTGCTGAAATCTTCAAAGTCTGTAGGACCTCAGGAGCAGCAGACCAGTCAGTTGTGGTTTGGTACCTGCGAATGCAGGGGAGTGACTCCTTCACTTCAAGGGAGATTCTTCAGTTGTCTTAAGTGCACCACAGGTCCTGCACGGAGCCTGTATGGAGCAAAGGCACAAACTAAACTTCAGACGGAAAGGAAGCTGAAGTCGAGGGTCAGGACAGACGAGTGGTTACACTCATGTCCTTTGTCCAGTTACGCGTCAAAGCAGGAGCCAGTGGCTCCCAGAACTGGTTTGAGCTGGACTATGCACAGGGACACCAAATGTGGCCCAAGTGCAGACTTTCAGGCACTCTCAGAGTGCAACCACCCAGCCCCAATACACTGAATCCTGTCCGGGAGGTGGTCACACCTCCCTGTGACAGGATGCCTATTGTGCTGCCTTCCTCTGCTAGAGCTTGGCTCAGCAGCAGGAGGGCAGAAATGTATCTCTGGTCGGCAGCATCCATTTTGTGCTGTCCGAGTCGAGAAGGATGGCACCGGTCAGACCAGTGACCCCAACGAAGCTCGGGTCTGAAGGGTGGAATCATACCTCCCACACCAGTTACTAGTGTGGAGGTATCATTCCAAGGTGTTTGATACCAAACACGATATGTTTCTACTCAGCAGTTTTCGAGATAACATTTACCGCGAGGTTATAATGCACCTCTACCTATATGTCCAGCTGAGTCACAGACAACCTGGGAGAATAGTCTCTGAAGGCTGCAGAGAGGCTCTGCTCATGCAGGGGCACCCTCTCACATAAACCCCAGCACCCTGCCTTCAGGATTGTTAAGGCCTGCTATAGGGGTCACTTATGTGTTTTAAGTGTAATGTCCAATAGATATAGTGAACCTATATCTAAGTAAGAGGTGCAAGCACCAGTTTACACAGGTTGCAGTAGCAGACCTGTAGTTCCATTTTGCAAGGCCTCGTTTAGGTGGGATAATGCATGCTTCAGTCCATGGGAGGCCTCTGGGGTACCTATGCCCTGGGTACATGGGTACAATATACTAGGGACTTATAAGGGTACCCCAGTATCCGATCTGGAGTGTACCAAAGTGAAAACGCAATAATATAAGAGAGAAAACAGATAGACTGCGGTCCGGAGACATTATGCAAAAAGTGACCATAAGAAGCAGATCCTACTTTCCTACAGTTTGCATTCAAGATTATAACTTTTTAAAATGCTGCTTAAATTTGTATTGAAAGTTGTAGTATAATTCCTGTTTTCTGACTTTGAATCAGAATTTATTGCTGGGTGTAATCTGCCAAATTTGTATCACTTGGTCTATTTTTTTAATCTCTTGTATTCTTTTGTTTTATGCATGCCTCTTCAGAGTTCCAAATCAAGAAATAAAAACTTGACTTGGAATGGTCACTTTTTGTTCCATCTGGGTGTGCCATTCATCGCGATTCTCTCTGAGTTTTGGAAGGGTGTTTGTAAAATGGAAAAGATTTGATCATGACCATGGGACTTGTACATACGCTCCTCCCTGCACCTCCCGCAAGGGATTATTCCTTTGCCACTCTTTTCTCTTCTTCCCTCATCCCTTCTTTCTTGTGCTTCGCCCTGACCTTTTCATTCTTAGACTACAATTTGTTGAACTATTCAGTATCAAACCACACTCTAATATTTTCAATCAATTCTCTCACATATGTCCTTAACCCTCTCCACTTCAATATCCTAAGCTTCTTCTCATTCATCAGCATCCTGGCATTCTTGCGCAACTTTTTCTGCTGAGTTATATCAATACCATATTCATCCACCACCTTCTAAATCTCTGCATGTGCTTTCCTTGCCACTCTTTCTGCTTCCTTGCTCATGTAAAGCAACCCCCTCTCCCCGTAATGTCCTAATGAATCCATTCCCACTTTTACCTTAAAAATGTCCTTGAATTCTGTTTTTATCTGTGCAAGGTATATTCGTTGTGGGATCTGCCCTATGCTTGGTAAAATGACTGATAAATCTGTGCTGGTTATTTGACATCTTATCCCCTCACTAACTGGGTTTCCTCCATGCAGAGGAACTAATGACCCCATCCAGGCCTCGGTGCTGAGTCCTGAGGTATATTTAGGATAGGTTGACTTGGGATGGATCTAGCAGATGTCTCTGCCCTGGAAATGATTGGGGTGCTTGATGAAGGCAGGGTACTTATTGCAACAGACATGGGCATCTGAGCAAAGGATGGAAGGGTAGCTTATGAATAACTTGGGGGTGGTCAGACCTCTGTTGAGGGTTCTGCAACTGTTCCAGTCTCGGTCTATATTGGGGCAGTAGCACTTTGTGCAGCAGCTGCAGCATTATGTGTGGTGGTCTTGTGGTAAGGAGCTCATCTCTAAGGACGTCTTCCTCTTCACCCTCTGTTTCGGTCTCCCCCTATGGTTTTTCCTTTTTCTTCCCATCACTTTCTAGCAGGGGATAGGCTCCAACAGCCTCAATGACTTCCTCTCTTCACTTTCTCTGCCTTTTCCCATACTGTGCTCTTGTCCATAAATGAACCATGCTGCTGATTTTTTAATTAAAATTTCTTTATTTTATTTTCACTTGCCATCTATTCCCAAAGGTTTAAGTCTTTAAATTGTATGGACCTAGACTGTGGTTTTAAATTGTACATTCTTCTGCTCAAATTCTCTATTTGAGGGATGTGGAAAGTCCCACTCAGTGGGAATTGAAGTTCCCTATCTTTGGACTTATATTTTTGCCATTGTTTAAGCCACATATACATGTGTAACCCTTTCTTTGTTACCATTTCTCTAGCTGGAGCGCCTTAACGAGAAAACTTCTCTTCCTTATTTACATTTTTCTCCTTTTTTGACAAGGTGTTCCCCATTTCAACAAAGTCTCAGTCACCCCCTCTTTCAACCTCTCACTTATTCCACACCACCAAGCTTACGATCCATTCACCAATACCAAGGCGTCTCTGTCAATGGTCATCCTATCACAGAGCAGTTATGGGGTCTGCTAGCTATTCTCTGTGGAGCACCGTGATGACGCAATGCTCCATAACCACCAGACCACCTCTGAGCTGCTTCACAACTTTGTTCACCATTTCCCTGCTTTGACTACACAAAAATATCTATAACAATAAGAAGGCTACCTACTTTCATGCAACTGTGAGCCCTCAACCTGTGAAAGTCACTATGCTCAATGTGTCCACTCCCCATTCACTAAGGAACAAACCACCATGTGCTCAGTTAATTACACTCATGCAAGAAAAAATGATGTCTCTATTTTAGTGTAACTGATGGCGCCTTACAGTACACCTCAACTAGCAGGCAAGTTCAGCAATTCAGTGTTCTAACTTGAGGTACCTCTCTTCAAAAGTCTAAGAATATCATTAAAACACAATAATTATCGCTCCCACAAATTCAACAATCAAAGCCACATAATAAGTACTCTTGAAGTTCTTCCAATGCATCCTGCCACTTTACACCTACAACACCTAGCATGTACTTCTCTGCAACTGCTTCATTTTCACACAAAATCCCTATTGAGACTTGTGTCGTTGTTCTTCTCCGGTCACCTCAGCTCTCCGGAACCAGGAACAGGTTGGTATTGGGTCAGTTTAGATCTTGCATCAAACCGTCTGGACCATGAAGTTTGTCAATTTGGGTCGGCTCTAATTGGAACCATCACCTCTGCTACCAGATCTTTTGGCGTGCAAAACGTATCTTATAATACAACTCATGGGATACGCCAATGGCTAGGACTGGGAGCAGAATAGTACGTAAGTAAATTTAGCAGCAAAGCATACAAATCATGAGTTCTCAGGATATTCACCAATTACTAACAAACAAGCAAGAAGAAACATTCTACTACAAAACACACTTGAAGATTTTATCATGGCAGAAATATATTGGATTTTAGTCATTCTCCCAGTTTACTAGAGAAATGTTCTTGATATATTGTATAGCAATAGCCTGGGGCAGCTGAAATGCCCTTCGCTAAGTACAGTGAGAGAAAGTCTCTGAGAAAACTCTGTATATTAGTGTCGATACCCGCAATGGTTTATTTAGAAAAGAAAGACTCATCTGATTTATTGTGATATTGGTGCAAAATGGAGGACAGTGTAAGCACAATCTAAATTTGCGTAAGCTCAGTTTATAATGTGTGCAATAAAAAACTGAAAAACGACTCCCACAAAGGTTGCGTGCCCACTGTTATGATAGGCAGTATTTATTATATTATTCTTTGTATTCCTTTTAACTATTTTAACAAATATATTTAAATTGAACTTCTAAAAATAATTTAAGATTATCCTTTTGTTAGAGTTTAAAATCTATTTTAAAGGTAGAATTGAAGTGGTGTACGCCCCTTTATAACTGTCAGACCATAGTCATGTGTGCCTTTTTGTAGATTGTCTATCTTCATATTCATACTTCCATTAGGCACAAGCTTCTGTGATATTCTATACCAATTATTTCTAAACAACCAATATCCTAGTCAGCTTCTAGTTACGACTTACACAGTGATGACAGGGTGATTTTACTGCATGATAACTATTTGTGCAGTAAAATCATCCTACTACTGTGCAATTATGAATAAAACTCCATGGAATAGGGATTTACCTTGGTGGCATGATTTTCCTGGCCATAAAACCACAAGAAATTCCACAGTCATGAAGTATTACCGCATACATTTGGCACCTTCTAGTAGCAGTTGATAAACATATTTGAGTGCCGGAATGTGGATGGTGGCATTTACGGCCTCACAATCTAAAAGGCGGGCGACACGTATAGCTCAACTTCAATCCGCAGTCGACAATGTTTCACAGTACAGGACTAGTCAGTTGGGGACACAGAATTCAGTAGATGGGCAATTAGCTAAAGCAAAGCATGAGTGAAGGGAATTTTTTATCTTAGAGTGACTACAGAGCTCATGGTTATACCAGCACCAGGTTATGAGGAAAGTCATATGGTCGGGAAGTTCCTTTTCCTGGTCATCCAGTATTAGACAGGAAGCCAGGAAGCATTAATGCTTAGTGAGCTGGTGCTGTAGTCTATGAGAAGGATATGATAGCTAAAATGTTTTCAGCAGCATTCTAATGATTTATATGCCGTCAAATATACGGTCTCAAAGGAGACTATATCTTATTATTTCCAGTCTATAAAACTCCCACAATTGACAAGCATACAATTAGAAGAATTAGAGGTTGATATCACAGCAACAGAAATCCAACTTGCGTGGCCGTAATGCCTTACGGCAAGGCCTGTGGCAATGATGGCTTCCCAATAGAATTGTATAAAACATTTTCTAAAGAACTGATTCCTTTTTTAGTTGAGTTTTTAATTATATAAAAAAAGGGGGGGACATTCCATCAAGTTTTAAAGACTCGACAATTGTTAGCTTTGTCAAGAAGTGAAAAACCCAAGAGACATAAATGTATACAGACCATTAAGTTAACTAAATGCCGATTACAAAGTTTTAGTGAAAGTTTGGGCTAATCATTTGACCCCAATAGCTCAGAAGATAATCCTTATGGATCAGACAGGATTCAGCGCCGATAGGATAACATCATCTAACACAGGTTTCTTAGTCCAAGTACTTGATTTTTTTAATGTTAACCAGACACTGGCAGTAATAATGATGGTAGATGCTGAAAAAGCAATTGATCCAGTCAATAGGGATGCTTTTTTCTTTGGCCTTGAGAGGTTTGGCTTCCCTCTACAATTTATTAATATGCTTCACCGTTTATACCACAGTGCACAGGTAAAGTTTTTTTTAAATTCAAATCTAGCAAGAATGGTTGAAATAAATTGGGAAACTCGTCAGGGTTGCCCCCTCTTCCCTGTATTATTGACCTTTTTTATCGAACCTCTGGCTGTTAGCATCAGAGCCAATATGGGTATTGAGGCACCGATAGCGGGAATATCCAAGCTTAAACTATTTGCAGATGAACAAAATACTAAACTAATTCTGTCAGAATTTGACCGGTTCCACCAAATTGGAGGATATAAAATCAACCACAACAAAACAGAATTGCTTTTATTTAATGTCCCTCTCATTATACTCCCTTTCAATCTCCAGCAGCGGGCTTCTAATAGTAAACCAACTCATTATTTGGGGATAAAAGTAACTAATCAATATACAGAACTGTATAGATTAACTTATGAAAAGACAATGAAGAAGATCGAAGATATGTTGGATAGATAGTCACTTCTTCCTCTTATGTTGATGGGGTGCATAGCACTGATAAAAAAGTCTATTTTACCTTTGTTGATTTTTCTTTTTTCTAATATCCCGATCAAAATTAATAGGGCGTATTTTAAGGAATTGGAGATGCTTTTTAGGCGCTTTATTTGGAATAAAAAGGCTCCAAGAGTAAAATGATAGTGCTTCAGTTGGATGTTAGTCAGGGGGGGTTAACATGACCTCATATGTATACATATTATGAAGTGTTCCTTATAGATAGGTTAGTTCGGTTTATAGATGCTAAGGGATCTCAGGATAGTTTTTTTATCGAAAAGATGGTCCAGGAGGCGGGATCCCAGCTACTGGAATTTAAAAAAACGGCAAAACTGCTAAAAAAGGCAAGATATAAAACACTCCAGGAGTATTGCTGGAGACTTCAAGCATTTTATCACTCAAAGGACCAATTTGCAGGGTGTAGGTATTTGCAGCTAATTGACTGTGAAGCGCTGGGTCTGCAAATACCAAATAGCCATATAAGGTATTGAACCACAAATGGGTTTAAAGAACTGGTACACTTTTTGGTTGGAGGCAACTGTATAAGTTGGCAGGATCAAGCTAGATGCGGAGATCGTTGCAAGCTTTTTTATTTTGGGTAACTGCAGATTGCACGCATCGGAAAAAAATACAGTTTTCCACCAAATTTCGTCTCCTCACCAATAACAAATGCTTTGTTTAGGATAAAGATGAGGGGGGTAGGAAATTGGTATAGGTTACTACGGAGACAGGGGGAGTGCTATTTGGTGAAAAGGTTCATAGAAAAGTTCACATTGACAACCCAGTGCATTTTCTCTGAGGCCAAATGGCAGGTGATTTCAAAATTTGGAAACAAGGCCTTAAGAGCCGCCAACTTTAAGTTGATAAACATATGTGAGTGCCGGAATGTGGAGTGCGGGTTGAGGAAAGGAGATGAAGGTTAGGGGACATTTTTTGTATGGTTTCCACAGTGAGGAAAAAAGTGGCATTTGACTTGACTGCTGCTGTAGCCAACGTCATGTGATTTTTTAGGCGGTAAAAATGGGTTCAGGTTTTTCCACATCCTCTAAATCTGGTGTGGAAAAACATAACCAATAATATTCAGGCAACGCAAAATTAAAGTTTTTTCTTCATTCATTAATTTTGTTCTTCCTAACTTGTAATCAGGCCCTTTGTGGCTTTAGCCTTACCATCGGTGTTATATTCAGTACCTAAAATCATATGTCTGTCAAACGCATATGGGTAGCCTGCGTTTCTAAGAATTGGGTCAAACTTAGCTATTAATGAAAGATCAGGAAGCTACTCTGTGGTTATTGTCAGCCTTGGTTAACTAGTACAATTGAGCATTACAATTAGGAGGAATTACAGCTCACTGAAGTCATGTGAGTAAACAATGATAACTAAATCTAGATTAGTGTTCATACTGATTGAAATTCAACTGTAAAAGTAATTATTCTGGGTTTTTCTTTTGGTCTCTGCAGGTTTGTGATAACAAAGCCTCCCAATGAATTCACAATATTACCCACCGACCTCCTTTTTGCAGCTGTCCCCTTCCAGGGGCAACGTTGCAGAGATAATACAGCATTGGTGCCCAGGGCAGTAAAAAAATAATTGAAGTCCTCCCATGCAGGCAAGACGGTGTCGTCCAAAAGGGAGAGGAAACATCTGCAAACGGCCAGCTGTCCACAACAACGTACAGCAAGGACGAAAACGAACATCTGCTGCCTTCGAAATGTTTGTAATAACTGAGTAACATATTTTGCTGAAATGTAAACTCAATAAAAACTATCAATAAGGTTGCTTGAAAAGGACAAATAACTGACAGTTGATGTATAAAATTGAAGAAACTGAGGTATGAACAGATTGCCCCAAGCCCGCACCTCACCTAGGTTTCTAAAGGCAATAAAACACGCCTAGAGCTGTTGAGGAATGAATAAATAGTTATTTTATTTTATCTGAACATTTTGTAAAGGCTACTAATCACACTGTGGTGGCGTCCCAGTGATTTGGGATATGGATAAATGAAAGAGAGCAAGCTGCCAGGACCCCGTGGTGTGGGACCACCCTATTATCGAGCAGAGATGGACAGTGCCTGGGGGTAGAGCTCCTTAAACATATGCCCCCATGATATTAGCAACAGCTTGAATGGCCTTGAATGGCCCCTGTTCCTAAGACAGTACCGGCTTAAAGGTAGGATATGACTTCATTGATGTTATGGATCACCACCAGACACGCGCTTGCTGGTAGGAGATGGACACTCAGTAGATAGGTCTTGAGGAAGTCAGCTTCAGCAAGTGCAGCCTTCAAAAGACACTATGGAGATGAAAGAGAGAGATTTGCTGACATAGAAAAGACTCAATAGTTATGTCATGGGAGACCAGGTGATTCTAGCGGGCAAAAGGAGGCTCCAGGACTTTTCTGCAGTAGGACTGACACTAACATGCTTAGAACTCGACCCCAGTGAAACCCCTGCGTAACTGATTTCTTTCGTTAAGGTACTGTTATCTATCCTCTCCAATCTCCTAAACCCTTTATTTTGTTTTGTGTTTTTGCAGAGCTGGTCTTTCCCAATAATTTTTGTCTTCTCAGGGAAGTGCTTATTTGTGGGAGGGCTGAAAATTACTGTCTGCAATCCAGATGCAAAGCTGTGATGGACTTAATTGCCCGCCTCTTTGTTGTGGTGAGCATCCTGTTTTCATTTTGTAAAGGGGATGCCGTACTTTCTTTATTTTGTACACAGGATGCACTGTTCCCTTACTGTTCTTTGTTTTTTATATACCAGGTAGTGTTGACTGCATGCTGCATCTCTCCTTATTTTTTTTCTTTCACCAACTGTATCTGCCCTGGTGTGTAACCCTGCAGTGTAAAACAGGTGGGGAAACCTCCAACAGTGAAGAGTAAGTGACACAAAGTCCATTTACCAAAAAAGGAGCACTGGGGGCATTAGGGTAACAACCATGCCTATGAAGCAAACGTCACTGAATCATTTTCCTCATGAAATATTTAAAGTGTACGGATGAATAATGAACCCGGAGTTACCATTTACCATGACCGGTTTCCTTTGATACCGTGATTTGAGGCTTTTTCCTCCAATTGGCTGCTTCAGCCATGCAGTCACCGACTCACCTCTGCACTGGAATCATTGAAGAGAAAAAGGCAATGCAATATTCAAAACCCAAGGTTGTCCCTATCATTAATAAGACACCACAATTCTTAGTCACAGTTTCATTCTTATATCCTTATGTTAGTGGATGTTCCTTCACAGGCTTTAAGTCCAGCCTTTTCATGTTTTTATAATATTTTCAATTTGTCGCAGCCCATGCAGGTAAGAGCGGTAAGCTGTTGGGCCCGGTGGTGGGGGAGATTTCAACAAACAAAAATTGGTAATTTATTAAATTTTCCCTCGTGGTCGTCTGTCGAATCACCCACCCCTACCTGGCCCCACTGCCCCCGCTCTTACCTGCATGGCCTACGGCTGTTTTCAATCTGCTTATGTTTTCCCTGTTTTTCATTTTAATTTGGTTCCCCGGATGTTGCAGCACCTCTGCCTTGGTTTTAGATCTTCTCAAAAGGTTTTCACCACTTAATAACTTCCATAAAATGACATTTGCCTTCACTAGTTTTGATGCGCTCCAAACTGACGATCTGTAAAAACTTCCCAATACCTTGAAGACTATGTTTTACAAAGATGATGATATCCCATCAATGTGTTGGGAGGGCCCCGGGGTACGAGACTCTGGGACTCTCGCTGACGTGGATGTCCTGCTAATACAGGTCCGGGACGAGGACGGTCCCTTTAATATCCCCTGGAGCCGGTGAGAGGAGGTGCCCAAGGGCATGACGTCGATCCCAGGGGACCTATCAGGAGACGACTGCCAGGAGAAAAGGGAAGTGATCGGTAGTACTGAGGAGGCAATGAAAGAAAACAAAGAGAAGAAGACGCTGAAGGAAACCCCTGAAGACGACCCGGCAGCCGGTGTTCCCGACGTCCCTGACCATGGAGTGCAGCCCGGAGGACTACAACACCGCACTACGCTCTAGGAGGAGGGTGGCTGGAGCAGGTACAATATCGCATACGAGGGTTCACGAAGTCACGGGGAGGAAACGGGTAGTTTAGTGGGTTGTCACAGCACTACGTTTTCTTTTCTGGTTTCCATGCTTCAGCTACGCTCGGTAATCCCTCACGTTTCCCTCCCTCCATTCTAAGCATTGGATATTGTCCACTGACCCGTGGCTTGTTTGTTTCCATTTTATTTCCCCCTGCTACTTCCTGGACATCTCTGGACTACCACTGGGAAGCCCTGCCCCTCCCGACCTTCCTAGAAGTGGTGAAGAAGAGGAGCTTCTCCTGCAAACCGGACCCTTTTTCTTTATGTTGTTCTGCAAAATAAAATAACTTACCCATACCTAAAGAGTGTCAGAGCACACTTTGGGGAAACCGGATTCTACCCCCCCTTGAGATATGACAAAGTGGTGGAGAATGCAGGCATAGCCCATCTGAAACAAGATGGAACAAGGAATAGGCCCAATGTAAATTGGAATGGGCCATGGAAAAAAATGCAAGCCAAGCTGAGATAGATCGTGCAGTGTTTTCTTCGGCTATTCAAACACAGGCAGATAATGTCACGAAGCTGGCGGAAGGACAGACGCAACTCCTGTAGGTCTTGGGGCAAGGGAGAGCTCCCGCCCTGCCAGGAACAGTGATACCACTGCAGAAATACGTCCCTGGGCATGACCCTGTTTCCTTTTGTTTTAATTTCGAATGGGCTGCAAGGGCCAGCATCTGGCCTAAAGACCGATGGCCTTTCTACTTGGCACCTCTGCTCACCGGTGAAGCCCAGGCGGCTTATCAGATTGCTAATAGGGATGGTACTGCCGCCTATGGGCACATAAAACAGTTCATACTCGACCGGCTGGGCATTGATGATGAAGCTCACCGCCTTCGATTCAGGCAGGAAAAGGGCTTGACAGGAGATACACCAAAGACTCTTTTCTACAAAATCAAGGATGCCGCAGATCGATGGCTCAAACCACTGGAATCCACTCGAGAAGTATTCATGGACAAAATGTATCTTGAGCAAGTTCTAGAGGCGCTACCCTATGGGACACAGACGTGGCTACGCCAACATGCTGGTCTTACTCTGGGACATGCAGTGGAAATGGCCAATTCCTATGCCCGGGCACAAAACAGAAGTCTTGTGAAAGAGCCTGACATAAACTTGAGACCCCTACAGGGCAGAAGAAACGAAAAGAAACCCACCAAAACATCCTTTGATTCCCCAAGCTTCTGAAGCATGGGCCATTGATACCCATTTTAGAACAGCCCAGCTTAATGATAGTAGTCTCAGTAATGCGTGGCAAAGTGCCAGAGATGCCCTTAACTCCCCAAAAAGGGTATACTCTTGTTTTATTGAGAAGAATGGTCTTCTATATGGAGTGAACAAGGAAGGTGAAGAACCCCAGCTTCTAGTGCCCCCAGGTTTCAGGTACCAAATCCTGTTGTTTGCGCATTCCCACCTCCTTGCAGGTCATTGCGGGGCTGAGAAAATGTCACAAGCTATACTCCGTAGTTTCTTCTTGCCGGTGGTCCACGCTCAGGTACGGAAGTACTGTCAGGAATGTACGATTTCTCAAAGAAAAAATCCTTTCATCACCCCAAAAGCACCCTTAAACCCTCTCCCTATCATTGGCAAGCCTTTTGACCGGGTTGGTATGGACCTTATAGGGCCCCTTCCCAAGTCCACAAGGGGTTATCAGTACGTCCTCGTGATAGTAGACTATTCAACCCGATATCCCGAAGCGTTGCCCTTACACTCCGCCACCACCACTATCAAAGCCCAGAGGCTTGTAGAGGTATTCTCTAGGATGGAGTTTCCCCGTGACATAATCACCGACCAGGTAACCCCTTTGTGTCGAGGCTAATGAAACAGGTCTGTAGCCAGTTAAACACCAGACACATAAAAACATTGTTCTACCACCCCCAGACTGATGGTCTCGTGGAACGATACAATGGCAATCTCAAGCTTACTCTTAAGAAGCTCCTTACAGGGGACGGGAAAAACTGGGACCAGCTCCTCCCCTTGGCTCTGTTAGTTATCAGAAGTCAAGTCCAGACCAGCCTTGGGGTGTCCCCCTTTGAACTCCTCTTTGGGAGGAAGCCGCGTATGCTCCTGGAAATTAACAAAGTGAGTTGAGAAAAAAACAGTGCCCATGAGGCACAGACCTTGTTGGATTAGGCCCACCAGGTCAAGGCCTGTCAACATAAATTAAGGACCTTAGCTCATGAGTCCCTTGAGAAGGCCCAAGAAAAACAAAAACAGTCCTATGACAAAGGCAAGCGTTTGAGAGAACTGAAAATAGGTGATTGGGCCTTAGTACTACTTCCCTCCTACACTCACAAGTTAAGAAAGTAGTGGCAAGGTCCTTTTCCAGTAGTGAGGAAAGTCGGTAAAACCACCTATATACTAGCCCTCTCATCAACTAGGACCCAGATGTATCACATAAATCTCCTGAAGATGTGGCTGCGTCCTCCACCAAAGAAAGCTCATATGGTCTCAACGGTGGAATCCCGATCACACACGGTCGATTCGCCATAATCAACGATGAATTGACCAGGAACCACAAGAAGGAGATACATGCCATTCTTCATTCCTTCCAGGACACCTTTTCTGATCAGCCCAGAAGACTCATCTGGCCATGCACTCCATCCCCACCCAAGAGGATGTCACAGTGATATAGTGACCCTACAGGGTCCCAGAAGCACGGTGTCTGGCACTCCAGAAGAAGGTAAAACAGATGCTAGAGACAGGGATCATAGTCCCCTCCCTTAGCAACTGGTGCTCCCCTATAGTGCTGGTACCGAAACCGGATGGCAGCATCCGGTTCTGTATCAACTTCAGGGCAGTGAACCTTATTTCCAAACAGGACGACTATTCCCTCCCCAGGGTAGATGAACTGATAGAATGCCTTGGTGAGGCTCACTACATCTCGACTATCGACCTCACCAAAGGCTACTGGCAGATCCCCCTGGATCCCAAGGATCAGGAGAAAACAGCTTTTTCCACACCTGAAGGTTTTTTCCATTTTACCGTCCTGCCATTCGGGTTGCACGGGGCCCCTGCCAGCTTTCAGAGACTGATGGACAACCTCTTAGCTCGACATTTACCATACTCCCCTGCCTACCTAGATGACATAATAGTCTATAGCTAAACATGGGAAGAACATATGACTCATCTAGGAGCCATATTCTCAGAACTAAGAGCGGCACACTTACACATCAATGCAAAAAAGTCCAGGTTCGCCTTTCAGAAGGTGAAGTACCTTTTACACCTGTTGGGGAAAGGCTTAATAGAACCGCAAATGGAAAAAGTGAGGGCCATCCAGGACACCCCTTTTCCCACCACCAAACGCGACCTCCGAGCCTTTTAAGCCGCTCCCCTCACGGATCTTCTGAAAAAGTCAGCTACAGTCTCGCAGATCCGCACCCCCTCGCACTCTCAGTTAGTTGCCTTCCAGACCCTGAAAACAGCTCTGACCACCTCACCTGTGTTGTTAACTCCTGACTTCAGAAACCCATTCCTTCTCCAAACGGATGTCTCCAGGGTGGGTATAGGTGCAGTCCTGTCCCAGCATGACAGTGAGGGCTTGGAAAGGCTGCTTCTCTACATTAGTAGAAAGCACTTCCCTAGAGAGCGGGTCTATCCTACTATAGCAAAAGAGTGCCTGGCAGTGAAGTGGGGTATAGAAAAGCTGAGGTATTACCTTGAAGGCAGGCCCTTTGTGTTATATAATGATCACGCCCCTCTGACTTGGCTCCAGAGAAACAAAGGCTGTAACGACCGGGTAATCCGGTGGTTTTTAGTGCTACAGCCATTCCCGTTCGAGGTCCGTCACCATAAGGTCTCCGAACAGGGCAATGCTGACTTCCTGTCCCGGTTTCCTCTTTCCCCCGATCGGGGAAATCCTAGGGGAGGGGTGTGTCGGGAGGGCCCCGGGGTACGAGACTCTGAGACTCTTGCTGACGCTGATGTCCTGCTAATACAGGTCCGGGATGAGGACGGTCCCTTTAATTTCCCCTGGAGCCGGCGAGAGGAGGTGCCCAAGGGCGTGACGTCGATCCCAGGAGACCTATCAGGAGACGACTGCCAGGAGAAAAGGGATGTGATCGGTAGTACTGGTGCGCACGCTGAAGGAGTCAACAAAAGAAAACAAAGAGAAGAAGACGCTGAAGAAACCCCCTGAAGATGACCCGGTGGCTGGTGTTCCCGACGTCCCTGACCGTGGAGATCAGCCCGGAGGACTACAACACCACGCTATGCCCGGCCACACTCCTGGAGGAGGGTGGCTGGAGCAGGTATGACATCGCATACGAGGGTTCACAAAGTCACGGGGAGGAAACGGGTAGTTTAGTGAGTGGTCACCGCACTACGTTTTCTTTTCTGGTTTCTATGCTTCAGCTACGGTCGGTGATCCCTCACGTTTCCCTCTCTCCATTCTAAGCATTGGATATTGTCCACTGACCCGTGGCTTGTTTATTTCCATTTTATTTCCCCCTGCTACTTCCTGGACATCTTCGGACTTCCACTGGGAAGCCTCGCCCCTCCCGACCTTCCTAGAACCGGTGAAGAAGAGGAGCTGCTCCTGCGAACCGGACCCTTTTTTATGTTCTTCTACAAAATAAAAGAACTTACCCATACCTAAAGAGTATCAGAGCATACTTTGGGGAAACCAGATTCTCCTCCCCTTGTGATACGACTCAATGATGATGAAGGAGATCGCTAGTAAAGTGTTGACACCTTTATTAAACATCAACACATTAGTAGACACTTTGGCTTCTAAATAAGACTTTGTTGAATGCAGATGACCTTGCAAACGACAGACTAGATTTACTAACCTCTCACGCAATGCAGCAAGGCAAGTTAATGCAAAGTAGCCTTGTGTGGCTTTGTAAATCTCGACTATCGAAAAAGGGGCACAACCAGGACATAAAATATTAGTAAATCTGTGACTACCATCTCACCTGCCGTATCTGGGTACGAATATTGACAACCCATCACAAACGAGATCCATATGAGAATGGAGAACAACCTTGCACAAGATTACCAGTTTGGGGTCAGACCACAATACTGTAGAGATCTCATTACCATTCAAGCGGTCACTGACGCCCCTCAGATCTCCAACAATGGCAAACTTTGTTTTCTCATACTGGAGCCACTAGGTCACCTTAAGTCAGGATGTTTTGATCCTGCCTTAGGGTTGCACTACTTGAAGACCTTTAGGGAGCCTGCTTCCATGGTAAACACTAGTTTGTAACCTGTGTTACACTACAGTGTTCATTCACAGACTTTGCATTGCCTCTCGGAAATCAGATGCTCTCCTGATTCCATTTGAGAGTTTACTTATCAACTCCTAATGCAGATGGTACTTGTACGCCTTATCGAGTGTGAGAACCTTTTCGTGAATCTTATTATACTTTGAACTCTGTCTTATAGGTTCCAGGGTGCCCCGGTCCTCCCTTGCATGAATTCCTGCAAGTTTTGCCATGTCTAAAACAAGTTTCAAAGCAAGATCCAATCCTTGTCCTACTCTGGAATTTTGTTCTGCCCACTGGTTGCTTCCTGGAACTTCAGTGCACACTTTTAGGAAGAGAGCTGGAAGAGGACTTTAACTGTTCTCAAATGCACTGTGCAACACCAAGCTTACTCCTGTTCTGAGTTCCAGTTATCCTCTGTAGCTGTGGGCTGGAAGGAGGAATTGAAGACTGGCTTCTGCATGCAGAATTTGCGTTTCAACTACTGTTACTGGGAGCTCCTGCTTTCTGTTCAAGTTGCCTGACTTGCTGAACCTTTGGGAAAAGTTCTGTTTTCCTACTACTTTTTTTGCTGTGTCCTGCTTTCCTGCAGCTGCCCTGTGCAGCATTGTGCTTTATGTGTTTCGCTGGCTTCACAGTCTCACCCTTCTTTCTGCCTATCCTTTCTAGCCTGATATCCTGATTCTTCAGTTTTTACAGCTAGGCGTCTAACCATGTTTTCATTGAGTTGGCAGTGGTTCCCCTTGTTTTTTTTTTACCTTACTCTGAATTCTTGTGTTTACTGCATATATCAGCAGGGCATTACATGCTCAGTGTCTTTTAGGTACATTCTTGTATTTGTTGTTTTGAATCCTAGTTTGAGTTTCCCTGTACGGGGTATTAAGTGTTCCAGTGCATGTTGGGTACAGCCGGCACTTGAGCCCAGAAATCATGTTCTAGATTTCTTAAGTCATATTGCTGTTTTGTCTGTCCTATATTCTGGTTATTCTAACCACTCAGGTTTTCAGTTCCAATTCATATTTGATCCACTGTTTTTGCTGTCCATATCCGTTTACAGTATGAACTCTGGCTTGGTCTCCATTCTGACCAGGTAAAGGAAAGACTTATGTTGTTGTGCCCAAAAGGCCACCAGGGATGTAATTAATCTTCTAGAGCTCGCAGCTACCCCCAACGGAGGTGTCCCGGGATGCTTGGGGAAAGTTATTTTCTTGTTTTGGAGAGTGGCCACTTGGGCAAGAGTCACTCCCCTTCAGGCAGCATATATTTTGGCCATTTCCGCTCCCCCCCCCCCCTTGGGAGTAGTTTGGCCATATTTTTAGGCCAATCTGATCCCAAGAGGGGCAGAAGCCACTAGCCACAAGGAAATCATTGTTTAGGCTATGTTGGGGAGTGGCACCTCGGGCAAGGGTCACCCCCCCATTTATTTAGGGGCACGTATTTTGTCTGATCCTGACCCCCTTGGGGGCAGATTGGCCATATGCAGAAAGTCACTAGACACCAGGTATTTTATTTATTTATATGTTGGGGAGCTGTTCCTTAGGCGAGGTTTGCTCACCTTTATTATATTTTGGCTGTTCCTACCCCATCTGACCACTAGACAACAGGGATAGTTTGTGTGTATAAACTGGAGTTTAGCCGGCTGTCTACATGTACTTGGTGTGTGTGGGTTAGTGCTTGGCTAGCAGTGTGTCTAGACTGGCACCTGCCTGGTTCTTGGTTGGCAGTGTGTATGGACTGGTGCTTGGCTGGTGGTGTGTGTGGACAGGTCTTGGCTGGTGGTGTGGGTGGACTGGCACTTGACTGGCCATGTGCGTAGACTGGCTCTTGGCTTGCAGTGTGCATGGACTGGCACTTGGCTGGCAGTGTGCCTGGCCCTGAGCTTGGCTTGCCGTGTACGTAAACTGGCCCCTGGCTGGCGCTGTGCGTGGACTAGCGAATGGCTGGCAGTGAGTGTGGACTGGCACTTGGTTAGTGGTGTTTGCGGACTGGCGATTGGCTGTCTTTTTCTGGGGATTGAGCTGGCGGTGTGTATCAACTGGCTTCTGGCTGTTGATGTGTGTGGATTGCATATGGATGGTGATGACTTCATAGTGTTTTTATAATGGTAAAATTTTTATTTCTTTTCATCATTTACATTTGTGATTTATTATATTTCTGTTTTCCTTTTTATTCTAATGCAAAGCTTTTGTTTTCCTTTGCTGTGACTCCTGCTTGCGGTTTCCCAACTGGTAGTTCTTCAGTTTGTGTTGTTGCGTGTGTTTGATAAGAACAACGTTTTCTTACTGTTTACTTCAAACGAGTATCATTGTCCTGAGTATCATTGCCCTGCATGAATTATTTTTTTGTAAATGGTGTAATAATAGCAGGATATTTAGCTTCTGTTTTTATTGTGTGTGAAATTCTCCCTGGATTAGTGCACAATGTGTATTGTGTTCACTTGTGTGTATTTTTCTTTTGTTTTTCCTTTCTAGTAGGACATCGTTGGTGCTCGCTGTGTCTGTGCAGAGTAGGTGCAGGTGAGAGTCTAGCTGTCTCTGACAAATGAGTTGTAACATAGTTGAGCATCTAGGTTTTTGGGTGCCATGTATTGATTGACTTTCCTTCAAACTTATTATATGCCAGTAGTTTTACTTTCTGTTTGATAAAGCCACACTTGTTTATTACTTATTTTACACAGTGTCAATTATTGTTGACTTATTTTTTGCGTTGCTTTTATTAGTAAGGATTATGGCTAGCCACAGGATTACCGCTCTGTGGGTTGTTGGTATGCTTTTTGAATCTTCCTCTGACCATGATTATGAGACTAACTCTGCATCTGAGGCAAAGGAGGAAGTCCAAGATTCCAGCAGTTAATTATGTGTCCAAGAGGAATCATCTCATGATGAAACCACTGTCAGTGTGGAGGAAGTGCCTCTTTTAGAGGAGGAGACTGATGTGCCGATAGTGCAGCAAGAGGCATCCGGATTTCAGCCTAAGGCTGAAAGACTACCATTGGAAGTGCTGGACTCTGGGTTGCCTCAATCATAGTGGTTAACAATACTGGAGGGTTTCGTACAAGTGAAGGAAGCAATGGCGCTCATGCGTGTGCGTCTGGGTTGTTGCTAAGAAAGGTATAAACGGTGCTGACAGGTCAGGGGAACCAAACCCAAAGAAAAAACAGCCCCTGCAAATATGTGGGTCAGAACCCACAAGAACAAATTAGAAAAAGGTCCTGTGCACACGTATTGGAGTAAAAGTTAAAGGTGTACTCAACGGGTAATTACACAGAAATCAAGGAATTTTCTTGTTCTCGAAATCATGAAGATCCACATCAGATATGTCATATGCAAGTATCTTTTATATGTATTTTCATCAAGATCAATACAGTGTGCAACAAAACCAGCCGACACGTGTTTCGTCACAATGTGTTACACTTTGTGACTCTTCAGGACTGGGAGGGACAACAAAAATACATGAGAGGGAGAAAAAGCAAAACAGCTGAATTCGGATGCTACCATGTGGTGTGACATGAGAGTGTGGAGCACACAGGAATATAGTGGAGACCCTATATATGTGGAAGGTACAAGTAATCTGTGACTTTTAATGTATATAGAAAAAAAAACCATTGGTGAAGTAACCGTGTAGACAGCGAGTTAAGAAACAAAAGGAAGGAGAGCGCAGAAGATGTAGGAACGGGTCATATTCAGACAAGTATAGATTAAAACCATAAGAGTCATTACAATATTTCAACTCAGAAAAATATATATGTATATACATACACACAAAATCCGACCAAAATAAGAGAGGGTATTGGAGATGAAGATACTGAGAAATTATTAATGCAGCAAGCGATGGTGACTTGTAAGAAATGTGAGCACAAAAGTGACATAATGGATAACATTCTAAGCCTGTAATACAGAAAGATGAGATCAATAGGACTGATCGAAGCATATTAGGCATGATGGTAAAGCACAAATAGGAGGTGGAAAATTATTCGAAACATACGCCACATGTCGTACTTGAAACAAAAGATGCCAAAGTAAACATCTTAGGAACACGCATTAAGAGACATCATCCAGAGAAATGGATGCCAAATCGCGTCAATTCACTCACTACCGAGTTACCTGGAAAATAATGGAGTAGACAGTAAACAAAAACGCCCACTGTAATAATGAACTATATCCAGGTGCTGCGTACCAGTATCAGAAGCGTACAAAGGTAATGGTGCCACCCTATGGCAAATATCATATTAGCAAAAGGTATGGTCACAAAACCAAGTAATGTATTGCAAGGTGCATGATGAACACATGGCGCTCATGAAAACACCCTACACCAAGGTAAGCAAAATCGCAATCAATTAGGAAGTAACGCTTTCCAAATGGTGGTAAAGATAGATCGAAAAGACATGAAAACAAGTGACCAAAGAAAAGGTAAAAGCACCCAAAATGAGCGAAGGAAGCAATTTAAGTGAGACAAGGGGTTCGAAAGTACCTGTAAGTCATACAAAGCTGTAATGTGTTCTGTACATGACGGGCAAGGTAATAGAAAGAAAATTAAAGGAGAGTTAATAATGTGTTTTCATGAGCGACATGTGTTCATCATGCACCTTGCAATACATTACTTGGTTTTGTGACCATAACTTTTGCTAATATGATATTTGCCATAGGGTGGCACCATTACCTTTGTACGCTTCTGATACTGGTACGCAGCACCTGTATATAGTTCATTATTACAGTGGGCGTTTTTGTTTACTGTCTACTCCATTATTTTCCAGGTAACTCGGTAGTGAGTGAATTGACGCGATTTGGCGTCCATTTCTCTGGATGATGTCTCTTAATGCATGTTCCTAAGATGTTTACTTTGGCATCTTTTGTTTCAAGTACGACATGTGGCGTATTTTTAGATTAATTTTCCACCTCCTAATTGGGCTTTACCGTCATGCCTAATATGCTTCGATCAGTCCTACTGATCTCATCTTTTCTGTATTACAGGCTTAGAATGTTATCCATTATGTCACTTTTGTGCTCACATTTCTCACAAGTCACCATCGCTTTCTGCATTAATAATTTTGTTAGTATCTTCATCTCCAATACCCTCTCTTATTTTGGTCGGATTTTGTGTGTATGTATATACATATATATTTTTCTGAGTTGAAATATTGTAATGACTCTTATGGTTTTAATCTTTAATACTTGTCTGAATATGACCCGTTCCTACATCTTCTGCGCTCTCCTTCCTTTTGTTTCTTAACTCGCTGTCTACACGGTTACTTCACTAATGGGCATTTTTTTCTATTTACATTGAAAGTCACAGATTGCTTGTACCTTCCACATATATAGGGTCTCCACTATATTCCTGTGTGCCCCACACTCTCATGTCACACCACATGGTAGCATCCGAATTCAGCTGTTTTGCTTTTTCTCCCTCTCATGTATTTTTGTTGTCCCTCCCAGCCCTGAAGAGTCACAAAGTGTAACACGTTGTGACGAAATACTTGTCGGCTGGTTTTGTTGCACACTGTATTTATATTGATGAAAATACATATAAAAGATACTTGCATATGACATATCTGATGTGGATCTTCATGATTTTGAGAACAAGAAAATTACTTGATTTCTGTGTAATTACCCGTTGGGTACACCTTTAACTTTTACTCCAATACGTGTGCACAGGACCTTTTTTCTCAATCATAGTGGTGTTGCAGGGTGTAGAGTGAATACTAAAATATTTTTGCCTATAAATTTCTTTTGGTTCTTTATGGACAATGTATTTTGGATGAGATTGTGAAACAGACTAATTTGTATGCTGTACAGTAGTTGGGGGTCAACAGCGCCATACTTCAGGCCCGTTCTAGAGCTTCCCCAAGGTGGGCTCCCAAAATCTGGTTGAGCTGAAGAAGTTCTGGAGTATAACTTTTGGATGGGATTGATGAGGAAGCCTTTGCTTGCTTCATAATGGTCTGCTAGTCCCTTGATGGAAATAGCTAATATTTCCTGCAGCCATGAGTCGAGATCAGTATTTGCTTATGCTTAGGATGCTGCATTTTGTTGATAATGACTCAGCATTGCCACAGGATCACCCTGATTATGACAGTCTTTTCACGATTTGGCATGTCCTTGATAATTTTCTTTTCACTTTTCAGAGAGTTATGTTGCAGAGAAAGAAATAGCTGTGGATGAGTGGTCCTGTTCAAGGTCCATTTGGTTTTTAGGCAGTACATTCCTAGCAAAAGGGCACTTTATAATTTTAAGATGTATATGTTCTCTGAGAGTAGTACTTGATATGTCTATAATTTCAGGGTGTACAATGGTAGGGATTCCACTATTGATCCCTCTGGTTGTCCGTCTACTTTTGGAGTCAGGGAGAAAATTGTGTGGGAACTTGGTAGAGGGCTTTTTAACAAAGGGTGCCATTTATACATACATACGTAATACACTGGTGTGAAATTGTTCAAGGAAATGTTCAAAGTGGACATAGTTGCATTTGGCATAATACGCTCTAACCGTAATGGTTACCCTAATGAGCTTGCTTGTCAAAAACATCAGAGGAGACAGTGCAGTGCTTTGCGTAGTGATGAACTTCTAGCTGTGAAATTTTCAGAAAGTCGAGATGCCTACTTGCTGACAACCTGTCAGGATTCCTGCCACCGTTAACGTCTCTTGACTATCACAATATACCGACATGACTCATATTATTCCTCCCAACACTTATAAATGAACAAACGTCTTGTACCCTCACTTTTGCCCATGTTACATGCTGTTGGTAATAGCTAGCTGCAGCTGGTGTTCCCTGTTTTTTTTTAAAAGGCTTAATAACTTTTACTAATGTTTTAACATGTATATGCAAGGTCAAGTTTTAGGCGCCACGGAAACATCAAGAAAATCTGCAAGAATAAGCATCAGACAACCAGCATAGATGACCTCAATTTGAACCTTCCGTAAGACAGCCCTCATCAAATGAATTCCCCTGCTCCGATTCCTTGCTATATGCAGTTAGAATGCGGCCTTTGTGAACATTCTAAAACACCTTCTAGAAGACAGCCTCATCAAATGAATCATCTGCACCTGTTTCTTGCTATAAGCACTTAGATTGTGACCTTTGTGAACATTTTAAAGCACCTTCTACAAGGCAGCCTCAGCAAGTTAATTATCTGCGCCTGTTCCTTGTTACAATTAGAATGTGACCTTTATGAATGTTCTAAAGCAGTGTTATTTGAAGACCGTCCATTCTCCTCCCCTTCCCTTAGCATCTTTGTCTGCCGCTTACCTGTTTCCTGGCTTCCAGGACTCTGTCTTGCCAGCACCCTTTTTCCTTCCACTTCAACGTCACCGCAATGGACGTCCCGCATCAGTATCGCACCTAGATGGAAAAAAAACAAGAAGAAAAGGAGAGGAGCATTAACAGTCTTGTTTTTGCTACTTGCTGAGCTCAATCGCAACAACGTGCTTACAGACAAGTTAACCAGTATTTTTGTTCAGCTTGTTCATTCTGTTGGCAGGGCTCTGTCAGAAAGGACTTGGGTGAAGCTAATCCCGTCCATATATTAGCTTGTGGGTTTGATGCTGGAATCAAACATCCCACAGTTTTGAAACTTTGATGAAATAACCTCTATGGACTACCTAAAAATAACTGACAATAAATCTAAAGGTTGGTTGGGATATAAAAAGCTTTTGTGAGGTGACACCTTAAAAGATTTAGCTAATACTAGACTAAAGCCTTATTATTTGTTTGTTTATAGATAACATATCTGTCGGTACCCTTCATCAGAGTGGTGTAAATGCCTGCTGCAGTGTTGCAGTTCAGTGGACGAGCCAGAGCATCTTTTGACTCCACACCGCTCTCTCCATCCTAACCTTCTTCCCCCTTGAATTTACCACTGGCGCAGTGTCTCCTTCTTGTAAACCGAGGGTAGGTTTTGAGAGGGTTTAAGAACTAGCATTGCAATTGGGATCCAGGTAGGTGGTTTATGACACAACCAGTCATGATAAATGTACTTCACCCGTGAATGTTTGGGGTCAGGTTGTTGAATGCACGAACCTGTGTGCATTGTAGACTACAATAAGCACATGGGTGGTGTAGATAGAATAGATCAGAGGTAGGAACCTTACAGTGCTGTTCGTAAGTCATAAACTTGGTATGAGAAGTTGGCTGTCCATCTGTTTTATTTAGCAACCTTCAATGCTTTTGTTATTCATTGACTGTTTTCCAGACTCAAAGATGACTTGTGTTCTGTTTCAGTAGGCTGTGATAGGCATCCTAATTTTTGTGGAGCAGGCACGTGTTCCTAGAGTTGTAGTGGTGGATGATGTGACTAGATTGAAAGATTGCCACTTTACTGATTAAACTCCTACCATGCCCAAAAAAGATTTTCCCTGTAGGAGATGTAGAGTCTGGGTCCGAAGAGGCGTGTGGAAATAGAGTCATATGTACTGCTCTGAGTGTCCTTCTAAGACTGGGCTATGTTCACCCCATGTTTTAAATTGTATCATTGTATATTTTTTGTTCATTTCCATGGCTGGCAGCAGTTTGATGTGTTCAGTTAGACCTGTTGTGTTTGAGGTCATAGTTATTTTCTATCTATTTGAAATTGGTTTGTGTTTCTTTGTTAAAAGGATTTGCTGGCAGTGTGCATTGTCTGTTGCTTGGCTGATGGTATGCTTGGGTGGTGCTTGGCTTGCAGTGTGCATGGACTGGTACTTGGTGGGCAGTGTGTGTGGACTGGAGCTTGGCTGGCATTTGCGTGAATGGTGCTAGGCTGGCAGTGTGTGTGGATGGCATTTGACTGGCTGTGTGTGTGGGCTGGTACTTTTCTAGGGGTGTGCATGGACTGATGCTTGGTTGGCAGTGTGCGTGGATGGGGCTTGGCTGGCAGTGTGTGTGGATGGCACTTGGCTGGTGGTGTGCAAGGACTGGCACTTTGCTGGTGGTGTGCGTGGACTGGTGATTGGATGTTGTGTGCTTGGATGGTGCTTGGCTTGCAGTGTGCATGGACTGGTGCTTGGCTGGAAGTGTGCGTGGACTGGTGCTTGGCTGGGTTGTGTGTTAATGGTGCTTGCCTGGCAGTGTGAGTGGATGGCACTTGACTGGCAGTGTGTGTGGGATGGCACTTGGCTGTGTGTGTGCATGGACTGGTGTTTGGTTGGTGGTGTGTGTGGATGGTGCTTGGCTGTCGGTGTATGGATGGCACTTGGCTGGTGGTATGCGTGGACTGGCGATTGGATGGTAGTAGGCACAGACAGGTGTTTGGCTGGCGGTGTGCATGGACTATCGCTTGGCTGGCAGTGTGCGTGGACTGGTGCTTACCTGGTGGCATGTGCACTGGCATTTGGTGGCAGTGTGTGTGTGTAATGACTTGCCGCTGGTCACTACACACACATTGCCAGCCAAATGCCAGTTCTCACACTCCATCAGTCACCAGCTGGTGTGATTGCTGTGTCAGTCATGTGGGTGTATGAAAGTGATGGGCCCTTTAATGGCACTCCCTATTGATGTGAGTCTTCTAATGCGCTGGGCCCATAGCTGGCGGTGTGAATGGTTTTGTGTATGTCATGAATGAAAGGTGTGTTCATGGCCTGTAAAGCGGTTGGTACCTTGTCACAGCTTTACAGCTCACAAGCTTTGAGTCATTGGTTCAGTTTGTTTAACTCTGTAGTATTAACAGAGCTATTCATTTCTATTAAAACTCTTGTTATCAAAATGTATATTTTGAACAGTTTACTCTTCTTCGTGCCAAATCCAACCAGTATGTGTGTGTAATTGAGGAATAGTAGTTTGTGCAGTAATATTTGTCTTTTTTGTCTTCCTCTGCCAGGTTGTACATTATCTGTAGGGAAAATCTATCAATTCTCGATATTTTCATAAACTATACACCCAGGGGAGTCCTGGGTGGTGTGACTTGTATGGATCCCCCAGTGTTTTCTTCACAGAATCCCCTGCAAACTACAAATATAGCTAAAAAGTCACATTTCCCCGTGAAAAAGTTGTGGGATTATCGAGCTGGCACAAATTTCCTAACACTCACCATTCCCCCAGGTCTCCTGATAAAAATACTACCCCTTTGGACCCGCTTTGGTTCCCCCTCTATTTTTAATTTGATACGTTTTAAGGCTAACTTTGCTTCAGGCAACCACAAAAGTGAGGTATTATTTTTATTGGGAGAACGAGGGGAATGCT
Source organism: Triturus cristatus (assembly GCF_964204655.1). Taxonomy (NCBI): domain Eukaryota; kingdom Metazoa; phylum Chordata; class Amphibia; order Caudata; family Salamandridae; genus Triturus; species Triturus cristatus. Next base: position 796,662,624 of record NC_140594.1, read on the forward strand.
GAGTGGTAGGAAATTTGTACCAGCGCATTGATCTCACACAGAAATGTGAGGAAAATGTGACTTTTTAGCTAAATTTGAAGTTTGCAGGGGAATTTTGAAAAGAAGATTTGGGGAGCCATTTAAGCCACACCTCCCTGGACTTCCTTGGGTATCTCATTTTCAGACATGTCTGGATTTGGAAGATTTCCTTAAATGGCTGCTGAGCCCAGGACCAAACACACAGGAGCCCCCCTTGTAAAATCCAGTCATTTTGTGATACATAGGAGGGACACCTATTTGTTTGGTCCTGGGCTTGTCGGACATCTAGGGAAACCTACCAAACCCAGACATTTCTGAAAACTAAACACCCAGGGGAGTCCAGGATGGGGTGACTTGCATAGCTCTCACCAGGTTTTTTTACCAGGAATCCCCTGCAAAATTCACATTTTGCCTACTCACGTAGGGCCCGATTCACAGAACTAACCTACATCAAAATCCTAAACTTACTACCATTTACTCATTTTGGTATTCACAGAAGGCACTTACTCATTTTGGTATTCACAGAAGGTACTTACTCATTGATGAGTAAGTTCCTTCTGTGAATACCAAAATGAGTAAGTGCACTTACTAATTTTGGTATTCACAGAAGGTACTTACTCATCAATGAGTAAGTGCCTTCTGTGAATACCAAAATGAGTAAGTTCCTTCTGTGAATACCGAAATGGTAGTAAGTTTAGGATTTTGTCTTAAGTTAGTTCTGTGAATCGGGCCCGTAATTTTCCTTTCATTTCTGTGAGGAAAGGTCCTGGAATCTACAGGCAGACACTAATTTCCTAACACCCATCATTTCCTCAAGTCTCCTGATAAAAAGGCTAACTCACTTGTGTAGGTGGGTCAAGTGCCCGCAACAGAGAAGTGCCCAAAATGTATTGTGGAGACATAAAAATTAACTCTCACAAAACGACCTGTTTTTCCAAAGGGGGCACCTGCATTTTTGGTCCCGAGCTCGGCAGCTACCTAGGGAAATCTACCAAACCCAGACATTTCTGAAAACTAGGTACCCAGGGGAGTCCAGGGTGGGGTGACTTACATGGCTCTCACCAAGGGGCATATTTACAATAACTGGCGCATCCCTACATATCAGCAGGGATGCGCCAGTTATTGTGCGCCACTGCTCCGCCACCATGGATGCACCGCAATTACAATGCGGCGCACCATGGGGCAAAAACGGCACAGATGCGTGACGCATCTGTGCCATAAAAGTGGCGCATTGCTGGAGTTGCGGCGCTAGCTCGACGCAGCTCCAGCAATGCTCTGGGGGGCCCTATCTTATTAATTCTGCGTCAATCCTTACGCCTGCTTCAGGCAGGCGCAGGGTTTTGACGCAGCATGGGCCTAAAAGTGACTGAGTGAAATCTTGTAGATTTCACTCAGCCACTTTTAGGAGGCGTTCCTGCGCCGGAACGCCCCCCCCTGCGCAGGAACGCCTACATGTGGCGCAGGGCTTTACAACTTGATGCATCTCCCAGATGCGTCACGTTGTAAGTACCCCGCACCATGGCGCAGGATTTGCGCCGCTGCTGCGTCACAAAAGTGACGCAACGGCGGCGTAAATGAGGCGCAAGGGGCTTGTAAATCTACCCCCAAGTCTTTTTATACCCAGAAATCCCTACAAATCTCAAACCTTGCGCCCAAAAATTTTTTCCTTGCATTTCTGTGAGGGAAGGTCCTGGAATCTGGAGGAAGACACTAATTTCCTAAAACCCAGCGTTTCCCCACATCTCCCGATAAAAATGCTGCCTCACGTGCGTGGGTGGGCCAACGCAGGTGCCCTCCTTGTAAAAATTGGTCATTTTGTGATTGACTGGGGGCAACTGAGTTTTTGGTCCTGGGCTCAGTAACCTTCTATGGACCCCTACCAAACCCAGATATTTCTGAAGACCTGACGCCAGGGGGAGTCCAGTGTGGGGTAAATTGGGTGGCTCTCACCAGGTTTGTTTTACCCAGAATCCCCTGCAAAGGTCCAACTTTGCCTATAAAACACATATTTCTTGCAATTCTGTGAGGAAAAGTCCTGGAATCTGCAGGCAGTCACTAATTCCCTAACACCCAGCATTCCCACAGGTCTCCTGATAAAAATGCTTCGTCACTTGTGTGGTTGGGCCAAGTGCCCATGACAGAGAGGGGAGCAAACATATTGTGGAGACATCAACATTATCTCTCACAAAACAACCTGTTTTTGCAAGGGGGCATCCCCCAAAGTGTTCTTACCCAGAATCTCCTGCAATCCTCAAATTTGGCTAAAAATTCTATTTTTTCTCACATTTCTGTGTGGGGTTACTGGGCTGGCTCAAACTTCCTACCACCCAGCGTTTCCCTCAGTCTCCTGATAAAAATAATACCTCACTTGTGTGGTGGGCCAAGTGCCTGAGACAGTAAAGTGCCAAAACATGTAGAGATTTCCCTGTTCGACCTGCTTTTGTTCCCTCTCAGGTTTTTATTTTATACATTTTCATCCTGACTTTGCTCTGGGCATCCACACATGTGAGGTATTAATTTCATTGAGAGACCGAGGGGAACATTGAGTGGTAGAAAATTTGTGCTGGGCGGTGATCCCACACAGAATGGTGAGTAAAATGTGACTCTTTAACTACATTTGAGGTTTGCAGGAACTTCTGGCTAAGTAAACGTTGGGGGATCCATGCAAACCACACCTCCCTGGACTCCCCCGGGTGTCTAGTTATCAGTAATGTCTGAATTCTGTAGGTTTTCCTAGATGGCTGCCAATCTGGGGACCAAAAAGGCATGTGCCCTTCTTGCAAAAAAACAATCATTTTGTGATAGATAATTTTGAAATGTCCACAATACGTTTTGGGCCCTTCCCTGTTGTGGGCACTTGGCTCACCCACACAAGTGAGGTAACATTTTTATCAGGAGAATTGAGGGAATGCCAGATGGGTGGAAGTTTGTGGTTTCAGCAGATTCTATAACTTTCCATCCCAGAAATGTGAGGCAAATGTTTGTTTTTAGTCAAAGTGTGAGGTTTGCAAAGGATTCTAGGTATTAAAATGTTGTGAGAGCTACGCAAGTCAGTCCACCCCGGATATCCTGAGGTGTCGTGTTTCTTAAGAAGATACAGGTAGGCTAGGTTTTGCTAGGTGCCGGCTGAGCTAGGTTCGAAAATTTAGAGCTACCCATATTGGAAAAAAAAGGGTCAATTTACAGTGGAAAAATGGGCTGCATCCATGATGCATTTTGTGCATTTCCTGCTGTGGGCACTAGGTCTACCCACACCAGTCAGGTGCAATTTTTATTGGGAGACGTGAAGAAACTTCCAGTAGGAGGAAATTTGTGGCTCCCTCTAGATTCCAGAACTTTCCATTACAGAAATGTGAGGAAATTGTGTTTTTTCTTGTCAAAGACTGAGGTGTCTAGTTTTCAAAAATATACAGGTTGACTAGGTTTCCCTAGGTGCCGGTTAAGCTAGGATTCAAAATCTAAAGCTACCCACATTGGAAAAAGAGTTTCAGTATTTGGTGAAAAAACGCAATATGTCCACGTGCTGTTTTGTTCCGTTTCCTGTTGCAGGCATTAGGCTTACCCACACAAGTGGGTACCATTTTTATCAGGAGACTTGTGGGAGCATAGAATAGTACAGCGTTTGTTACTACCAATTGGAATTCATTGTATTTGTAGCTTTCAAATGTACGCCAGTGTATAAGACAGATGACAATTTGAAAAATACCCTCCAAATTATATGCTAGTACGGATACCCACAGATTCAGATATGGAGAAATAACTACTGCTCCTTAACTCTACATCTTGTGCGCACTCCATAAATGTGCACGTTTCCTTGATCCCATTTTTCACTCTGCCTATTTCACTATAAGAATTGGTCTTTACGGTACAGCTCAGTTGTTTGCTTTGGGTACCTTGGGCACTTTGAGTATCTACAAAACTTATATATCCTTGAACTCATTTTCAATAGTTCTTTATTTCAACAATTGGGGCTATACACCCCTTTTTGAATTGGAAGTTTTGTCTACTTTCAGAAATCTATAGCTTTTCTGGATCACCCATAGGTTTCACATTGGTTTCCACCCCAAGCTGGAAGCAGGTTGAGGGCACAAACAATAAGAAAAATAGTCTACCTCTAGAAAAATGCAAAAACTGTGGTACAAAACTCAAATTCGTACTGATGGTCACTCATATTCTGGTAAATTGTATTGTTTTGAAAACTATCAGGTGTCAGGGAGCAAAGACAGGGACGGATGATCCCAGAGGTTGCACTTAGCAAGGTAACAGGAAAAGGTAAACACCATGCTACTCAAGTATAACTGTGGTAACAGAACTGCTGGGCGGGAGTCAGCTATTACCAGGGACAAGGACAGAGACAGGAGACAGGCAAGAACAAGGTTTGATCAAAGTAAGAGATGTACTGGTACATGACAAGTGGCATCTTAGTAGTGTGACCCCTTGGAAGTTAGACATCCCCCCTCCCAGTACTGAGCCCTTTTTTGGCTATTTGGAGTACTTTACACTTAGGGCTCCATAACGTTTTATCTAGATAAGGTATCCATGATAAATGTGTGCTTTTTTATCCAACATCCTTAGGATTCTAAAGGTACCCAAGGTTTGTGGATTCCCCTAGAGGAGATCAAGAAAATAGGCAAAATCTAGCAACATTTTGAGTTTTAAAAAAAGTAGGAAAAAGTGCTCCAGATAAATGTTTCTCCTAAAAATGGCACCCATGAACAGTTTACTGTACGAAGGTCACCATCTTCCCAGCTTTCAGGAACATGCGGAGCTGAATCAAAAAACCTAATTTTCCTCTAGCCATACTATTGACTGCTAATGGCATTCAAAGCCTACAAGAAACTGAACCTCAGCAAAATGGAATTCATAATCATCTTCACCGCAGGTAAACAACCGTATTCAAGATTTTGTATTTAAGATAAATGTAAACCTCTTCACTCCTCAACTCTGTCATGTCTCCATGTTTCTAGGTGGACTCCAACCTCACTTTCAGGAGACCCACATTGCAGAAAACTATTACATGGTAGCAACTTCCAGCTGTCAGATCCAAACTTCCCAAAAGAATGTCCAACATCGAGCAGCCTGCCTCATCAAAGTTCTCACACAAACTCACAAGGACATTCGCTGACTCCCACTTGCCTCCACCCACCCCTCATGGTATTAAAAGTATCACACTAATGTGGTCAACTCGGACAAACTCCTATACCTGGCCACTAAGATCAAGATCTTCTGTAGAAAAGACAAAACATGCAGCAGTTTGTGCACAAGAATGGAAATTCAGGAAGTGTGCAGGGGACAAGATGCCAGGACTTCTTCTGTTATGTTCATGATTATGGAACTCATCCAAGTCAAGTTCCAGGTGAAGACTCATGTCCTCAAACAGCACTCCCCTCTGCTCATGCTGCAACCCCTTTCCCAGTGTTCTGCACTGTTGCTTGATTGTCATGCCCCTTCATACTCCCTGAATTGGGTCAGCCTCCATGCAATTGTTTCTTTACATTGGTAAAGCCTCAAACATTAGCAATCTTTTATGTTTTTTTATGCATAGCAGTGTTAGTGACCTGCATTAAGTTTAATAGAGACAGAACTCTCCACAGGAGATTGCATATTGGTGTAGGATTAATATATGTTTAACCCAGAAATAGCCACAATCATGCCAAGGGTGCTCACAATATGCCAGAGAATTCCACCATTGTGCTAGGTCTAGCATAATAAAAGGAGTTGGCACCATCAAGACATGTATGCCCAATATACATTCCAAGCATAACCACAATTATGCCAGCAACTGCACTGTACCAGGTGTTGGCATCAGCATCTAATGGATAGTCACAATATGCTAAGATTAAAATATGTTATACCATAGGTAGCATTATCCCAGTGGTCTGTACCATAATGTCATGGAGGCCGAATTATTCCAAGAATTACCACCATTAGGACCATGTCAACATTGTATGAGTGGCGGACAGTTGGCACATAACCTTATAGACATAAACAGAATGAACACACACATGCACAAGCATACAGGAAAAAACTCACAGATAAAGTAGTCTTTATATAATAATTATGGAGGTTGCACTCAAGCTGCGCATTCTAAGTTGTTAGTCTCCTGGTCGCAGTAGTGCCACTCCATCTAATAGGTCCAAGGCCCATTCATGCCACATGGCAGACCCAGTATCATACTTAAAGGGGCAGTACAAGATGGCGGTAAAATGACCCAACATTTCCCACACAAAAAGCATGTCCAATAATCAGGGCATTGTAACACTAGCATCTGGGGAGCTAGACGGCCAGATCAAGAGTTGATTCCTGATGGTGCCATAAGAAATGGGGAACAACCAGGGAAAGTTGGAAAAACAGACATTATTCTCCTGAAATTCCTTCATTTCCCCACATCTAAGTATTACACAGACATTCTGGATGCTGGAAGGAGCAGAAGTGATCAGGTGAAAAACATCACACCTGCACTGTTCCTGTATGACTTACAATTTCAAAGGGGCCCATCAGTCCCGGTACTAGCACCACCAGAGTTCACCTAGCACTTGTAATGAGAGTGTTTCTAATTGACAAGCTGCTGTGCTCTGTCTTTTCTTGTCTTCCTCTGCCTTTCTCCATCTCTTTTATTTCTCCTTTCCATGTCTCTCTTCCACATTATCACTTTTCTGTCCCCTGTCTCTCGCCCCTACTCTGTAGCTCATCTCCGCTGTCCTGGCTCTCTCTCTTAATGAGGGGCATATTTATGAGAGGGTTGCACCATATTTGTACCATGCAATGTGGTACATGCGTGATGCAAACCTCTAAGACAGACATTTTTGGAGCCACACAAAGCCACTTAATTAACGCAACGAGGCACAATTCGCTGCTTTGCGTTACTCTGCCCTGGGTAGGCATTCCATGGGCGTTGTGTGGGTTTCCCCATGGAACACCCATGTTTTTTACACATTCTCAGATTCACAAGATCCTGCTAGCCTGGGATTGCGCCAAAAAGATACGCCTCCCCAGGAGAGGTATAACAAAGAGAAATATCTTTATTTTTGCAATCTGCAGCACACAAAGAAAGAGGAATATGCTTCTCAGGATTGAGGTGTCCCTTCTTGCTGAAAAACAATCCTACTTGCAATGCAGGCATCCTTATATCATAGTGCAAGGGTGCCTGCATTGGCGCTAGGCAGCCAATTGTGCGCCAGCACAGGCAGAAAAGTCAGCCGTGCGCCTTATGCCTTAAAAACGGGGCATGCCTGCCCTTTCTCAGTGATTCAGTGCAGCACAGCAAGGTGACTTGCTGCGCTGTACTGCATTACTTTTTCATAAATTTGTCCCAATTCTCTCATTTCGCCACTCTCCATTAACATGCATTCTTTTTCTTGCTCTTTTTTCACTCCTCTTTCGTTTCTGTGTCCTACATTACCTGTCCGTCTCCTATCCCTACATTATTAGACTTCTCAGTCTCTGTCTCTCTTTCTCTGCTGTCTCTGTCACTGATGTCTCTTTTTCTTCTACTCCCTCTCTCTATCTCCCTATCTGTCTCTCTCAGCTCTTTTTATCATTAGCACCTTTCTTTCTTTCTTTCTTTCTTTCTTTCTTTCTTTCTTTCTTTCTTTCTTTCTTTCTTTCTTTCTTTCTTTCTTTCTTTCTTTCTATCTTTCTCTCCCTCTGTCTCTCTCTCTCTTTCTCTCTCTCTCTTTCTATCTCTCTCTTTCTATCTCTCTCTTTCTCTCTCTCTCTTTCTATCTCTCTCTTTCTATCTCTCACTGTCTCTTTCAGAGTGAAAGAGACCTCTGTAATGTTATCTCCTTTGGTCCTGCTGTTTCCCTATCCTCAAGTGTCTTTCTACTCCTTTTACCCTGATGTAATGTTTTTTTTTACATTCTCTCCTTACACACTTGAGCAGTCACAGTGAAAGTCACAGGGGTGAATATTTAACAGGACCCCTATTTATCTGGACGAATAAGTACATTATTTTCCAACTGTGCTACTTTACAGGAAGACACCACACTAATCCATCCCACACAGTGGGCTAAAGTCAAGTAACAGCTGCTGTTCCTTGTTTGGCATGCAATGGCAAGAACACACTAATTCAATTGTTAGATGGATGAGGGCCCCTCTTCAGTGAGGCAAAGTCTGTGGATCACCCTACAGTATGGGGAAGCAGATGCTACTATTATGCTCCTGGCAATAACATTAAACCATTCAATACTGTACAAATCTTATGCTAGTATCAAATAAATAGCTAATAGACCCCTTTTTATTTCTCAGTCCCCCTGCAAAAACATCAGCCTTGGCTCAATAAAGCATGAAGAATAATGGTGTCTACAGTATAATGAAATTTACAAGATTTTTGTTGCTCCCTTGTGAATAACTACAACATTCTCAATATACATAACTACTAAACCTGTTTCATCATTGAAACAACAACCTTGAGCATACTGTACCATACACTACACATCCTGCACAAAGACAACACCTTCTTGCTTAGTTTGTTAAATCAATCAGTGGCTTTTTATACGGTTGCCCTTAGTATGCACCAGAGCACTGCAGAGGTTTTCGCGGTAAGGTACTGAACTGGTTCACATATTTTACTGATAGAGATCAAGTCATAGAGTGGAGACCACTCCTAATGAATACTTCTAACTGTAGATTCCTCACCTTTAGAAAATCACAGGCGCCTGAGTCCCAGACTCCCAAGTCACCTTAGAGTCCTTCAATTCTGTTTTCCGTGCGCCTAACCTAGACAATACGCAGGACGTTAATTCTGCCTTAGCAATGTTCCAAGATTCCCTCTCCCAAGCACTGGAGATAGCTGCACCGCATAAACACAACTCTAAAACCAACAGACAGATTGTGCCATCGTACTAAGCGGAACTGAGGCATGACAAGCCGAGCTGCAGAAGATAGGAATGGACATGGAGGGTGTTGAAATCTGCTATTGACAAAATCAGAGCAACACGCAGACAATACACCATCAATAGGACTGATCAGCACTTCAGCTATCCCTGCTTCTCAGACATTATGCAACACATTGCCGAACCATTTTGAAACTAAAATTTTAAATATCTATCAGACTTTCGACACCACTGCCAAACTTCCCACCAAATTATGTCCTACAAACTTTCTCCGCAGAGACGCCTCAGTAGTGCTTGAAAGGTTTGAGCCTATCACTCAAACTTGGCTGTTAGATCTGTTAGCTAAATCTAAATCAGGATCTCCCTCCAATCCCTGTACTCCACATATAATATCCACTTTATCCACTCTTCTCACTCCTACCATCGCATCACTGTGCAACCGATCATTCACCCTAACTACTGTTCCTCAGAAGTGGGAATCTGCACAAGTTACACCCATTTAAAAAAAGCCTAATACAGATTCAAAGGAGTCAGCTAATTATCGACCCATTTCTCTTCTCCCTTTGCCTGGTAAAGTTCTGGAGTCGTACGTGAACAAACACCTTTACTTCTCTTTAGAGAAACATCATCTTTTGGATCCCTCACAATCTGGCTTCCAAACTTCCCATAGTACTGAAACTGCCTTACTAGCAGTAGTAGATTCTTACAGACTAGCTCTAGATGCGAGAACCCCAGCAATGCTGGTACTTCTTGACCTGTCAGCACCATTTGATACTGTCTCACATTCCATCTTGACTCAACGTCTCTCTGAGATAGGTATTCAGGGACCAGCCCTTGACTGGTTTAAAGACTTTCTTATTTGCAGGATTGAAATGGCCTCCATAGGCACCTTTCAACCTAAGATCCTTTCCCTGGGCAAGGGAGTTCCACAAGGCTCCACCTTAAGCCCCACGTTTTTTACCATCTATGTAAACCCCTTGCCAAGATAGTCAAGTCCTGTGGTTTTCAAATTTTCTCCTATGCAGACAATACCCAACTAGTCATCTCCTTCGGACATGACACTGAAAATGTCAAACAGATTCATTGCCTGCTTGAGTAAAATTGCCACCTGGATGACCCTTAATTGTCTTCAGCTAAACAGAGAAAAAACAGAGATCCTTCTGCTTGGCAAAGCTCAGCTAAACTGGAGGGAGGAATGATGGTCTCCTGAGTTAGGACCTGTGCCTTCCCCTTGCACAACTTCCAGAAATCTAGGTGTCCTTCTAGATGAAAAAATATATATGAAGGATCAGGTTATATCCACCTAAGGTAACCATTTTGGAACAATACGCTTCCTCTGGAGAATATTCCAGTGCCCTCAACTAAGTTCATGGAACACTCTCAGTCAAGCATTAATAATTAGTCGCCTTAACTATGGAAATGCTCTAGTACTAGCTTCCAATAAATCTCTTCTCTCCAAAATGAAGGTTGTCCAGAATACTAATGCGCACCTGGTCAACAAACTGCTGGCAGTCTGTTGATTGGCTCCTTCACTCAGAGCCCTTCCTTTGCTCACCATCAGGAAAAGAGCGTTGTTCAAACTGCTCTGCCTGACCCACAAGGTCCTGATCCTCTAAAGTCCCATAATCATACAGGTGAAACTCATCTTTTATTGTCTAGGCAGAAATTTAAGAGAAACAAACAAGCTAATATTATGTTCCTGCCACATCTGGATGTCAAACTATGGCAGCTGGATCTTTTCTTATCTTGCCCCATGCCATCAGAAAAGGCTGCCCTTATGCATGTGCTCATGCACTGACTTCACAGATTTTAAAAACATCTTAAATCTTGGTTATTTTGATCTGCCGCCTTCCACCTGGCTTCTGTGACAGCACCAAGATACCCCTCTGGGGGTGAACATCGGGCACTGTATTAAGTGCCTATTAACATAACAGGCAGGAAAGTCTTCTAGCAATGATTCTGCATGCCAACAGGTGGTGTGGTGTGGCTCCCTTGAGATATTGCCCCAAAGCAGAAGTGATCAAGAGGGACTGCATATATGCTCCAATGTATGCACTGATGTCAGTTTCTTTCTTTCTGCATCCTTTTTTCCATGTATCTGGAGCTGTTTTCCCAACATTGTTTTGCGTTTTAAGATACTCTAAACACTTTTAGAGAGTGTGGTAGGTAACACCACCTTCCCACCTCAAGGATACCTGTACTGTGACTGCAGGGAGCAGATCTCGGTTAAGGATCTGCATTTTGTGTATCTTTGGTGCCTGGCCATGGTCATGACTTGTAGTTGAAATATGCTATCATGCATCACTCAAAAGTGATCAGTGAGCAGGAGACGAAACACTACGTTGCAGATCATAAGAGGAGGTCAATGGAAGAAATTGGATTAATATTTGTTGTGGGTAACTACCCAAGTCAAGGAATTATTACAACCATTCTCAGGCTGAACCCTACAAGTCACTAAATTAACTAAAGCTTAACCACCTAGTAGCAATGTCACAGAATAAACAAGCTTAATTTAGGGCAATGTGTAAAGTATTTATGCAGTGCTAAAATAGTAATAAAGTCAACAATAAAATATAACCAACAAAATAACACCCAAATGACAATAATCAAACACAGGAAACTGCAGATATATATGTTTATAAAGACTTATGGGAAAATAATGTCACAAAGCACAAAAAGCCAACAATAATCTATGGTTGTGGTAGACCAATGCCTAGATACAATTTTAAACTGACTGTGAAGGAGCGGTTCCAATCCACCCCAGGAATAGACTTCCAAATCTCCCTAGTACCTGAGGAGAGGCACATTAAGACTCACAGGGTGTCAAGCAGCAGCCAACTGCAGGTTTCAGTTCAGGCCCAGTTGCCAGTACTCATCTGGGTACTACCAGCAAAAGGCTTCTTGCAGCTTGTTGTATCCCTGTAGTTTGAACAGGGAGTCACCCTTATTACCTTTGGAGTCGACTTCTTTGGTAAGGTTACAAGTAGGAGCAGGTACAGTCCTTCAGGGCACTTCTCAGGTCTCAGACAGCAGGTCTTGTCCTCTTCTGATCTTTCACTGGCCCACACAGTGTTCTGAGTTGGGTGCCTTGAGGTGCCACATTTATGTCTGGAACTAACGAGTGGGTTGAATGTCTCCTGGGCATGCTCTAATCAATGGCGTAAAAGTTCTGGAACCAGCTCTACCGACTTCGGGCATTTTTGTGAAAGCAAAAGTCTTTTACCACACTAAACTTAGTCTCTGTGGGACAGAGGTCTGTGGGGAGTATAGTATTGTAATCCTAGTATACTCCCACATCTAACACTAAAATCCAGTTTGAGGCAGCCACCGTTCCCACAATAAATGCAGAGATAAAAGTCCGGTCAGTTAAGCAAAGTCCTTTAGCAAGCAGAAACCAAATCCACAAGAATTGCCTTGGCATCCTGTTCTGCTCCCTTTAAAGTGCCCGTCAAGGGTTATATGTAAAACCAGAGAGATAAGTTTGTTAAGCAAAAGACAGACTCCTTCAGTAATCAGACAGTGAATCCACAAGAATTACCTTTTCACATTGTTCCTTCCCTTTCAAGTTTGATGCAGGTACTATATATAAACCTAGCAGACCTGTCAGTCAAGATTTGACTCTCAATCAGGATTTGACACTGAGTATTAAAAGTGATGCCACAGCGCCCACCTAGCATATTCAGAGGAGTCCTGTCTGCCGATTCAGGTCAGCCTATTGTTTGCTCCTAGGAGGCACTTCACACCTATTCAAGACTAATTACTGGCTGTGAGAAGCTACAGAGCCAATGCAAAAGAGTATTCAGAAACTTCAGGCAGGAAAAATCTAACTTTCTAAACGTCACTTTACCTTAACATTTATTAGGAACCAAACTTCATAGTTGAATTGAAAGTTTAATAACTATTACAAATCAAGGTTTCATTATTTGTCTAGCTTCTCCCATTCCCAAAATAAAGTTTTTATATTTGAATCTGTACTCTGGTTCCATGCATAGGACAGCTAGGCCTGCTACAGTAAAAACTGTGTTTGGGCGCTAATCACTGAAAGGACATGTGAACTTTAAATTTTTACATGTCATTCTTTTAGATACCATGCACCCTGCCTTCCCACTACAATGCCTACATGAAGATGAATTATTAATATTTAAAAGGAACATTTTGAAAAGTCAAACTGGTTTGTTTTGACAGGTTGCATTGTAGTATTTACACTCCCACATTGGGCATGTCTGCACTGCCACAGTAGTGGCTAGCACTATAGATGCTGCAGTCCATTTGTGGCATTTAGCTTCCAGGCCCTGGGTACATTTTATACCATATACTAGGGACACATAGGCAAGTTAACTTTACAAATAATAGTATGCTAAAATTTGACCATGTTTGAACGGGCTGTACAGACATTTTACTGCTGGTTATCTGGGTTAAAGCGCACAGAGTTCTTATTCCAGCACAAATATACTATCGAGCAAAAGGTGAAAAATCGAGAGTGACTACATGGAAAAGGTAGATTTCCTACAGTCACATTTTGAACAGCGTTCTCACTGCATCTCTAAGTCCCAGAGCCGCTCCCTGTGTTGATCCAATGTAAAGTCCAACTCTCCCATAAAGTCTTCAGATGAGTTGAAGTTAAAATGTGCCATAAGCACAAGAAAATCTAGTGAATCTTGATGCTATCTTGCCACTCTAAATCATTAAGAAGTCACTCCTCACTACCACTTCTTCTGACATTGATCGAGTGCCAAAGATGCTTACCGAATCTTCCGGGCCATCATCACCCAGCAGCAAATAGGGGGCTTAAATGAGGCCAAGAAGGAGATCTTTCAGTTACATCTAGCTCCAGCTGGGATACTTTTGGGCACGCTGTCGACACAGGGGCCTCCAGTCGGCGGGTCAGCCATGACTCTGACTTTCTCCTTAGGGTCTGCATCTGGTCTAGACCTTCACTCCAGCTCTAAAGTGCCTTCTGTGATGTTGATGCTCCTGACTCTATTGGTGTCGGTGTGGTATCTAACCCAACACTGGTCTCCTACCTAGAACCAATGCCAGCCTACTCTAGAGTTATATTGTAGTATGAGATGCAGTTTGCAGGGGCAGAGCTTGGCACCTGGGGAAAATGGTGACTCCAATGTAGAGCTCCTGCCAGTGTGTGGTGACCCGGCTCCCTCCTGCCTTTCTGATCGGGTGCTGCTGCCTGGAAAAGATGGACTCACCGCCCCAAGGCTGTCCCTGGTCACCGGGAGCCAAAGATTACTCAACCGCGCTGCTGAGGTGCCGGACTAAGACCTTCGATGCATAGGTCGTGGTTGGATAGACATTCCCCAGCGACTCAGCACCATCCCCAATAGCAATTTCCTCCTGCAGCATCTCTCCCTCCTTCTTGCCTGGTGTGGTGGGGCAAACAGTCATCAATGGTGGCCTGTCGAGCTTTGACCCATCAGTACCTTTTGCAGCACAACCGATGCCATAAGCACTCGAGCAGCCTGCAGCCCTCAGGGATACGGGAGCCTCAGGTGATCTCGCCTTAGGAAGAGAACACACCCTCGCACTGTGGGCCGCAGTGCAAGTCACCTCTTTACAGTTGTTCTCCCTGCTTAGAATGGTGGAGCACTCACCGAGGGTAACAGATTCTCAGGACTGCAGCCGATTACTGTACTTGCCATCACTGTGGGGGCAGAAACAGCTATGGGCCCAGCGCAGAAACAGATAGAGGTTCCCAGCATAGAGACATTGGCCCACGCAGGTTGAAGAATTAAACACCCAGTGCAGGCCGTGCCCCTTGAATTTTCATTGCTGCCTGAAGGTCTTGTCACCTGCCCTGGACACGCCTTAAGGGACCGTAGAAACAGAGGTGAGATATAATCCCTACCTCCCAGAGGAAAGGCCTGGTGGTTGCGCCTCAGCTACGTTACACATGCAATGTGCCTCATTACGGTTGTGGTGGGTCACCTGGGGTGCCCCAGGGACCGGTGGACCTGTTGGCCTACTGGAGATCCCTGGCACCCTGCCACTGTACCCACAACCTTGATCTTCTTCTCCCCACCGCTTTGACTTTTTCTCAACATGCTGAAACCCTCCAGGCAGCTTCTATTTATGGATGCAGTGACTAGGAATCACAAAATATGCTTGGGAGAGATATGGACTCGTCATTAGACTCTGCCCTAGATGTTTTCCTGAGGGAGCACGGAACAGTTAAGACCACCCTTAGGTGGTGACAGAAAACACTTCCAAACCTCATCAGACACACACAGTATCTGCCAGGATATTGCCTTCTTCAATGCCAGAATCAGGATCACTGGAACCTCTAAAAGAAACTTGTGGAATTTGAGACTGATCCCTCAGGAACCACCTGCAGATCTCAGGGGTGCCAGAAAAGATAGAGAGAGACAACACCATGGCTTTTCTAGCCCATTTTCTACTGGCGATTACCAACCTGGCCTTTCACCCTCCCCTAGAGTTTCAAAGGGTTCATAGGATACTGCAGTGCCAAAAACCGCTCAGCGATGGCCTGAGGTAGATTATAGCATGATTCCAAAGACACCAACAGGCCAGGCAAGTGAATAATTCAGTAAAAAATAATGCCTCCTGATGGGCACCATCTATTCATATCGCAAGGCTTTTCTCTGAAAACCCAGGCCACCTGCAAAAGATTTCTCCTGCTCTGCCCTCACTTGAAACAACTTGCCATTGACTACAGGCTCTGGACCCATGACAAAAAGACCACGAAGTTCCATGACTCCAGTGAACTGGAAGGCTAAATGGACACGGTCTCTCCAACTGACATGGAGCTGGGACATGCCGCTGGCCACATGGACAGTCAGCCCCTGGACAAGCAGGCATGCCTGTTGAGGTCCTACTGGATTAAAGATAGCGACTGGAGGTCCTAAGCTTTGGCACACTAGCATAATAACCTCAATCAAGGTACAAGTCTCCCAAGACGAAAGCGGCTCTTGCGGATGCTGCACCTTTTCCTTGAACAATACTGAGGCATGTCATGAATCATAATGCATGCTGGCTACCACATACACACGGTTCCCCAAGCATTCTTCTCTTTCACCCACTACCCATAGTCAGGGGCATGATATGTGGCAGCCATACTAGCCGTCTACACATACTGCACATCTGAGGGACA
Source organism: Triturus cristatus (assembly GCF_964204655.1). Classification (NCBI taxonomy): domain Eukaryota; kingdom Metazoa; phylum Chordata; class Amphibia; order Caudata; family Salamandridae; genus Triturus; species Triturus cristatus. The sequence continues at coordinate 796,678,602 of NC_140594.1, forward strand.
CCAATTGCTGCGCTCCAACACCTTGGCACACCCCGTGACCTGACCAAAGGTAGCTTGCCTTTCTTGGACAGCAGGTCGCATCACACCCACACTAGTTCCCTCTTCAACACCCCCTCATTCCCCTCCTATTATATAGGCCCCAGACACTGTAACAGATACTGCCCATCAGGGGGCCATGGTACAGAGGCATCTTCTTAAGGTGATCTCACTGAACGTAAATGGTCTCACCCACTACACAAAATCACCGAATATTTTTAGCTATACTAAATCACTGAGGCCGGACATCGCTCTCCTACTAGTGACCTTTCTCTGTGATGCAGAAAGTCAAAAACTCTGCCAGTAATAGTTGGGGCGGGAGTACCACTTTACTGTTAAGGCGGTGTTACCATATTATTGGCCAAGCACCTGTCGTTGAAAACCCTCAAGGTCTGGTGAGACCCAACACAGACATTTCCTACTCATTAAGGTCTCCCTCCACAATCAACTGCTCATCATTGACTCCATACACTCCAGACCCATTCCTAGAAAGCCACTTATGCTGCTGTAGTCTGGATCCTTCAACAGCAACCCAAAACAAAACTTCTCCTGGGGAGTGACTGGAACATGGTTCCTGACTTCTATGTGGACAAAACTGACCATCCCTAACCATACAACACACCGTAAAGCGACCTTTTTCGTAACATGGTATCTGATTTTTCTCTGACTTACCACTGGGGGTTGCTGCACCCTACAATGAGGGACTATACCCATACCTTCTGTATTCATGGCACCAGATCTTGAATAGACTTCTTTCTACTTCCTGCTCTATTGCTCAGTCATTTGATAGATGCTGACATAGCCCTCTCTGGCATTTCGAACCATGATGAAATCCAGCTCTTCTAAGCATGGGCACACTGTTCCCTCCCCCAACCTACTTGAGACTAAACCTCTCTTACTATAAGACTTCTGCAGACAAGGAAAGAATGAGCTCCTATCTACGCACCATCCAAGACCTCAATGACAGGTCGATTGACTCCCCAGCACCCTTTGGGCGGCAGGAAAAGCCTTGAGAAGGGGAAAACATGAGGCCTTGTGCAAACTAGTTCAACTTGAATCCACCCTTGCCTCTCTCACTGACCAATACTGTTGACCCCATTTACAGTCCATATTACAGACTCTGTGTAGGAGAGTAGGATCTGCACATATGTTTCCCCGACTTTTTTTCTGATGTTAACACTGGTTTCTGGCTATAGTCTGGCTTGGTCCCTGCTAATCATGGCCCCAGTCTCTCTGTTCTCTCTAAACAACTTGGAGTGCATACTAGATGCACTAGTGATTGGATACTGTGGTACATTATGAGCCAATCATACCCCCACACCCGTAACTGGTGTGGGAGTATGATTCCACCCTTCTAGAGGGGATGACATGTACTTACTGTGGAAACACAGTAGAAATCTGAAAAAACCCTGGCATCACAAAATGGATGCCACCAACACAGGCACTGGACTGCCCTCCTGCTGCTGACTGAAACTTGCAGTGGAGGAGGCCCAACAATAGGCATCCTGTCACAGGAAAGTGTCACCACCTTCCAGACAGGATTTAGTGTATTGGGGCTGGGTGGGTGCACTCCTAGAGTGCTTTGAAGTCCTGCACTGGGGGAGCAGTAGGCTCCTCTGTGCATATGCCAGCTCAAACCGGTTCAGGGGCTACCTGTCCCTGCTCTGGCATGAAACTGGATAAACGGAAGTGGGTGTAACCACCCCCTACCCTGACCCTCCCAGAGGAGTGGTCATAAAGCTAGTCCCTCCCTTTCTTTTAGTATAAGATAGGGAACCCTTGCCATTGCAAACTAGATATCCCTGGATGATGCTTTACAAGAAGACTCCTGGCCCTTCGACGAGCCGCTACCTTTTGAAGACAGAAGAATCTCCCTTGTAGTCAAGGAGCGACTCCCCTGCTTGGCAGGCACCAAAAACTCTAATCAATGGTCGCAAACTTTCCCGCTCCCAATGGAGTCCAAAGTCCCTGCAGCCCCAGAAGTGGATTTCCTGATTTCTCGATGGCCATTGTTAGTCTCCAGCAGAGCTGAGGCGAGTGGACCCCACGAGTGACGAGAAACAGCAATACCCAGGTACTGTGCACTATTGTCAAGTGCAACCCCTTCCGACATTCTATGAACTTATGCTTTGGACCATTTGTGGCTCAAGCATCCAGCAGGTTGTGCACTGAAAATCAGAGGCCTACCCCATCCAGAGTGACCGTGGGCTCCTGTAAAGCATTGTCTCATGAGGCGTCTTTGCGATCCCTTGCCTGTTGGCTTGTGGGTCCCCTGAAGACTTTCTGATCAAACCAAAGGGCTCCCCTGATTACTCCAGGACTGCCCTCACTTACCCTTGCTGGGTGAGTCCCTCAGACCTTGCTGGTCTGCACCATTGACTTTATTCACTTTCCACAAGACTTGCTGTTGCCAAGGCTTGTTGGCTCCAATCCAGTTGCTGACACATCAGTAAGCTGCAGACGTCGTGGGACACTCCGAATCCAGCTGCTGGTCATCGTCGATGCCTCCTGGAGCTTGTGGGCAAAGAGTCAAAACACCCTTGATCACCTGAAATCACCCACCTTCCGTGGGCATTCATCTTCCTGGCCCAGGGTCACTGGCAAGTGACTGTGAACACTGTCCCTTCTGCTTTCAGGTCATCTTCATCTTGAATCCAGCCTTGGAATCCACCGGACACTTCTTCAGTATTCGCAAGCAGCAAATCTTCTCTGGCTTCCATAGAAAACAGCGACGCGACCCGACACCAAAAGACACCTATGCACCCGGCTTCCCTAGGTGAGGTAACTCGTGCACTCCGGTGCCCTAGTGTGTGTTGGCCCTCGAATTACTTACCTTGTAAGTGGCTTGCTTGTAGACTTCCTCGAAGTACCCTAAAACTTTAAAAATCCAACCGTGACTTGCTCCATTGAAATCAATAGGGAATCCGCTGCTGTGTTCTCACACTGCACGCGTCTCCTGTGGGTCTTTTACTTACCTGCCTTGGGTGGATTAGTGAAGCCCCGGCGATTCTACAGGCTCTAGGCCTTGTCCCTCTGCAAGTCGACATTCCTAAACATCTTTTTTAGTATATGGTCTGGTATGCCCCTAGGGCCCCAGCCATTTTTGTGCTTAACTTATTGTGAAACGTTGATATATGAATGTGTTCCTGACTTCTAATCTCATAAAAAGATTAGTAGAGTGTGTCTAGAAATAAATACATATATATTTGATATATATATATACCTGTGTGGTGTCCTTTCATTTGGTAATTCAAGAGATTATAAGGTAAAACAAGCTGCTTTACATTCCTCAGAGACTTAGCCTGAAGGCTGCTCTCCACAGCTACCACTAGGATAGCTTTCTTTAAAAGGGTGTCTTAAACCTATCTACCATAAGAGTCGAATTGGACTAGTGCAAGGTGGCCACTATAACTAGTGACCAGCATATGCCAGACCAACTTCTCACATTGGTGGGCAGCGTGTGTGATTCCAACTTTTCATTGTTTTACCAGAAAATCTCTATTTGAATTACTAACTGAAAACCACTAAAGTTACTCAAGGTACATATAAAAGTCAAGCTTAATATCAATTAGTTCTACTGAACTTAGAGCTGTTTGTGAAGGAATAGCACACCCTTGCTACAGCTCAAGATAGGATCAGTAGGCCACAAACTAGTGTAGGTAGTACAACACTGCATAACACTAGAATGTCCTCAAGGGATGGAGCCAGTGGGTCCACCCAGCCTCAGTATAAGGACTAGGCCTGGGCCAAAATTCCGTTCCGTTCGCAGAAATTGCGATATTTTGGCATTTTCGCGTTCCGCGGAAAGCGCGAAATGTCAAAATTTCCGCATTCCGCAGCTTAGCGATAATTTTTTTCTTGCTCGCGCTGTAAAACAATATATTCTCGCGCGCGCGCGATCGCCTTACCTGAATCCCTGCGTTCTCCGACAAGTTTTCTTGACCCGGTCGCGTTCTCCACGAGATGTTGGATTTTGGTAGCCATTTTGCGCTGTCTCGCGAGAGTTCGCGGCCGCATTAAAGTCATTTTTCACGCGATCACGTCATTTGTCGCGCGATCACGTCTTTCTTCTCGCGATCATGCACCGCGCGAGTATGAGAAGATTGAGATCTCAAACATGTCATTCTACATCCCGAGCCAGAGGATGAGGACGCGGGCACGTGAAATCGAACGCGAACAGGAGAAAGAGACCGCGAACACGTCATATCCAACGCGACAGGGACAAAGAAGAGAACGCGATCATATCGTTTTCGACACGCCGGCGGAAGTAATGTGAAGCTCGAGAACTCAACAACGTAAAATTTACAATTTGGAGAGGAATATCGGCTCTAGCAGCATGAAACCATCTGCAAATACTGATTTTGGATGAAAAGAACTCCTTACATTCACATTTGGCTTTCCTTTTTTGTGCAAGGAGTCATTTTTTTACAAGGTGGAGAGAGGGAGGAAGTGACACAGAATCTCCAACTTCCTGTTCCTGTCCAGCAGGCTCCTCCCAGTGCTTTGTCCATCTCCTGCTCATTGTGCCTTTGGATTTGGAGCTGGAAAGATCACTCTTTTTGTCTGCTGCATCATTGCAATTGGATTTCAGGATTTTTGGAATAGGATATTTTACAAGTAAGTGGTTGTTGTGTTTGATTGTGGGCATTGCAGTTGTTGTGTAACTACAATTTATTTTTGATAATTAATTAATTATCATCATTCCTTTTTTTAATTTTTTTTTTTAATTTTGTGGGTTGTAGTAGTAGGTCCGAGCTAGCCATGGGCATGGCCTCATGGGTGTGTGTGTGCATGATGGAGCAACTGTTCCTTTTGTTTTTTGAATATATTTCATTTTCAAGCACATTTAGGGCATGGATGGCATTGGATTGAGTTGGGGAAGTGTGGTTTTTGGGGTGGCCTTGCTGATGTTGTTGGGCCTGGCCATGTGGCTGGTGGCCATTTTGAGGCCTAGGCCTGCAAGCTTGCCTGGCCTTGTCTGCCAACAGGCCTGCTTTCATCCACTGCTACCAGAGCAGGTAGCCACAGCTTTAGTAATCTACTGTTTTCTGTGTGCTCTGGTGAATTTAGACATCATTTAGGGCATGGATGGCATTGGATTGAGTTGGGGAAGTGTGTTTTTTGGGGTGGCCTTGCTGATGTTGTTGGGCCTGGCCATGTGGCTGGTGGCCATTTTGAGGCCTAGGCCTGCAAGCTTGCCTGGCCTTGTCTGCCAACAGGCCTGCTTTCATCCACTGCTACCAGAGCAGGTAGCCACAGCTTTAGTAATCTACTGTTTTCTGTGTTCTCTGGTGAATTTAGACCTCATTTAGGGCATGGATGGCATTGGATTGAGTTGGGGAAGTGTGTTTTTTGGGGTGGCCTTGCTGATGTTGTTGGGCCTGGCCATGTGGCTGGTGGCCATTTTGAGGCCTAGGCCTGCAAGCTTGCCTGGCCTTGTCTGCCAGCAGGCCTGCTTTCATCCACTGCTACCAGAGCAGGTAGCCACAGCTTTAGTCATCTACTGTTTTCTGTGTGCTCTGGTGAATTTAGACATCATTTAGGGCATGGATGGCATTGGATTGAGTTGGGGAAGTGTGTTTTTTGGGGTGGCCTTTGTGATGTTGCTGGGCCTGGCCATGTGGCTGGTGGCCATTTTGAGGCCTAGGCCTACAAGCTTGCCTGGCCTTTTCTGCCAACAGGCCTGCTTTTTCATCCACTAGGATCAGAGCAGGTAGCCACAGCTTTATTGATCAAGTGTTTTCTATGTGATCTGTTGAATTTTTAGACATCACCTTCCTGAGAGTGTAGTGTGTGGCTGTACACAGTACTAGTAGTATAACATAGCTCTAGTTAAAAAAAAGTCATAAATGGCTAGACGATCTTTTGTTTGCACTAGTACAGTACTAAGTAACTGAACCACAAAAACAAATGCAACATATCACTGATGTTCTTCTCCTGTCTTCTTTGCTTTTAGGTGCACAAAAGACAGAGTACGAGGTGCCATCGGCATCACCTGGCTACCCGTTGTACTGCCAGCCAGACAGAAGTCCTGCTGCTCATCACGCCCACGTGTGACCAGAACTTGTTGTGCATCTGCCTCCTGCCTGACATCGGAAGAAGATGGCCCCAAAGAAAGGTACCAGGTCCAGTACCAAGAAAGTTGCTGGTGAGAAGAAGGAACAGAAAAAGGAAGTGCCATTAACCACGACTGGTGGTGTGCCGGCCAAGGTTTTTTTTGGCACCAAAGCGTTGTCCGGGAACCAAGCTGGGAGCAGCACAGCGGTCCAGCAACCCCACCAACCTAGGCCAAGGGCTTTACTGTCACAGAGGTAGCCAGTCTACTAACGGGCAGCGATGTTGAAGAAATGTCATTACCGCAAAGTAGTACACAATCAAGTTCAACGCAGGCGCAAACTCAGCAGATCAGTGTGCAGCCGCAACAAGAACAGCAGCAGCAGCTGCAGCAACAAGAACAGCAGCAGCAGCCGCCGCAACAAGAACAGCAGCAGCAGCCGCCGCAACAAGAACAGCAGCAGCAGCCGCCGCAACAAGAACAGCAGCAGCCGCCGCAACAAGAACAGCGGCAGCAGCAGCAGCCATCGCAACAAGAACAGCAGCAGCAGCCGCCGCAACAAGAACAGCAGCAGCAGCCACCGCAACAAGAACAGCAGCAGCAGCCACCGCAACAAGAACAGCAGCAGCCGCCGCAACAGCCAACCATAGTAGTTGTTGCTCCTGACGTAGGGGCATTTCAGGAAATCGAGCTTCCTGCAGACAAAGTGGAGCGAAGTCAAACCACTGTTTCAGAAGATCAATTGTCTTCCAGACCACCAGCAAGGAAAAGGAGGCTTAGTCCATCATCTTCTTCTTCAAGCCCCGCTTCTGATGATCGTGATGACACTTGGGTCCCACCAGCTCGGTCTGAGAGTGAAGTACGCCACAAGACATTGCTTCTGAAAAGGAAGGTCCCAGAAAAACTTAGAGTTATGGAGGTAGATGTAGAAGAGGGGGGTGATGATGTTGATGAAGACGAGCCAGTCATCACGCACATTACTCCCGCCCCAAAGGGATTGGAGACCGACATTCTCACCCTATCCAGAAAGGCTGCTACTGAGCGGGATGTAGCACGGATCTCACCAACACAGGTTACACCACCACTACCTCCAGCTGCCATATTTTGCAAGGCCCGGCAGGGACCTACATCCAGCTCAACCATCTCAGTAGGAAGTGGTAGTAAAAGTCACAGTGTAGGTGGACAGGGTCACATATTTTCAAGCACCCCCTCAAGTTCATCTGGTGTTGAAAGTGGCACATCCAGCAGTGCCAGAAAGTTCTCCTCCCCAGTTTGGGACTTCTTTTCTGTTAGCGCCAAGGAGGAGAACGTTGCTATATGCGCAATTTGTCGGCAAGGTGTTCGGCGTGGTAAGCTTGGTACAAACTATGGTACCGGAGGACAAGCAAGTCATCTAAAAATACACCACAATATCGTGTGGGAGGATCACCTACGTAATTTTAAAAAAAGTAGGATAACTAAACCCTTTGAAGTTGGTCAGGAATCAGGGAGCGATATTATTGTGGTGGCAGGTGAAGAACAGGGAGGCATTTCTAGCCCTGTCTCCAGTAGTGCAGTCACTGCAGTGGTAACGCCCACATCCTCCTCAGTAACATCAGAGTGGCACCGCAGTAAGAGCCATACTCAGAGTGTGGGTGAGACACCAAGGCGACCGGCGAGTACCTCAATGAGACAATCTGTGTCGTTGAGCCTTAGTGGGTTAATGAAAACAGCACCACTAAGGAAAGTAAGCCAGCCTACCATTGACAGCATGTTTAGGTTGGAGGGGCAGTTCCAACGCAACCACCCAACGGCACGATTGTACAATGCGAAGCTGGCTAAAATGTTAGCGCTGGACCTTCTTCCTTTTTCATTTGTGGAAGGGGTGGGTTTCCTTGAATTTGTGTCTGCCATCTGCCCGAAATGGAAAGTTCCCAGCCGGTCCTATTTCGCAAGAATTGCTGTTCCGGCACTACATCATGATGTGCTGGAATTGGTTGGTCACGGTTTGCAGCAGAGTGCTGTGCACAATATCCACCTGACAACAGACATGTGGACCAGTTGCCAAGCCACAGATTACATGTGCATCACTACACACTGGATCTCTTTTGTGGGGGTTAGAGATCAACTATCTGCACGAGGTGTTGTTGACACAGCTGCGATTTTTGAAGGTACTCGGAAATATGCAACTGTAGCCATGTTCGCCATGGAGAAATCTCATACGGCTGAAAACATTTTAGAAGAGTTTCGCACCAAGGTTTTGGAATGGCTGCGGCCCAGAGGGCTTGGTATTGGTTTTGTTGCCACAGACAATGGCAGTAATGTACTTAAGGCCATGGAACTTGGTTCCTATTTCAGGGTTCCGTGTTTGGCACACTGCATAAACATTATAGTGCAAGACTTTCTGAAAAAAGAACCCATAGTAAGCAATTTACTGGCCATCTGCCGAAGAATATGCACTCATTTCAGCCATTCTTTTAAAGCTCGGAAGCAGCTGAGGATCATCCAACCTGACCGTAGGATGCCAGTCAAGGCACTCATCCAGGAGGTGGCAACACGTTGGAACTCAACGTATTACATGCTTGATCGTCTGTACGAACAGCACAGGTCACTCAATGAATATGTCTGGTACAGAAGCAGTGATGCTAGTGTTAAAGGCATGACCCTTCAGAGGGAGCAATGGACCCTAATTCAATGCCTGACTGAGATGCTGTCTCCTTTTGAGGTCTTCACACGTGAAGTCAGCAAGGAGGACTGTACAATGTGCCAAGCTATCCCATTGTTGCAAATGCTAGAGCATGAGCTGAATAATGTGTCTGAATCCTACAAAGGTGTAGAGGACAGAAGGCAAGCCCATGACTTGGTGGAGAGCTTATCCAGGCGCTTATCAGAAAATGTAAGGATACAAAATAAAATTTTGTCACAAGACCATTACATTTGTGCCACAATTCTGGATCCACGTGCAAAATTAGGACTATTCCTTTCTTTTTCCGACCATGATGTTGCCCGCTACAAAAGTTGTATAGCTGAAGCAGCCATCAAGTTTGAAAACGAAGGGCTGCTAATTAAAAGCCCGCCACATCAACCCACAACAAGTACTGATACTGAAGCAGGCCATGCAGAATCAAGTGCAACTTCGTCGGCTGAGGGCAGTGCGGTTGGCTCACAATCGCAACACTCACCATCAGCATCGACTACAAAAACAATAACTGGATCATTCGGCCGAGTACAATCATTATCAGATTGGTATGTAAAGATGGGCCGTAAGCACAGTGCTCTTGCACAGAAAAAACAGCACAAAAGCTTACCAGCAGCAACCCTGAACATTGAGCGGATAGTCCAGGCCTATCTGGACGACCCAACAGAGGTGTACGTTGATCAAAACCCAGTGCAGTATTGGTATAGGAAAAGGTCTGAATGCCCACAGCTCAGCAGGCTGGCGATAAGCTATCTGGCTTGCCCTGTCGCAAGTGTCTCTTCCGAACGTGTTTTCAGTGCTGCAGGTTCCATTGTAACCTTGAGAAGGACCAGTCTATCTCCCAAAAACGTGGAGAGGTTAACAATGATCAAAATGAATCAGCACTTCATACCACCGAATTACACAATGCATGAATCAACAGAGGAAGATGAGGACAGCGGCTCAGGTGACGGAAGTATTGTGTCAGATGATTACCTACTACTGGAAGATCCCCCAGAGTTTGAGGACGAGCTATACTTCCCTGACAATTAGGCTCGCACTTACTGTCTTCCTCCCTTTTTTCCCCCTTTGTTTGTGTCTGTCGTTCCGGTTATAAACTTGTGAATCGCAACCAATGCATTATCACCGTCTTCTACTCTTCTAATTTAAGATACAAGTTTCAGGTGTCTGCCATTTGACACTACAGTCCTCAGAATCCAGCTCCTCCGCTCGATCGTATCTGTCATCACCACCGCTGTTTGGCGGGTCCGGGTTACCGGGAGGTCTGTGGGTTTTGCAGGGTTCGGCGCCATTTTGCATTGGGGAGGAAGCGCGAGCGCCATCTTTGAGCGTCCAGGTCACCTGGGACGCCGAGACGACGCTATTTAGGGCGAGCTGAGCTGCAGGTGAGTCTGCTTAGTGCCCTGGAGGGCTCGAACACTATCGGTGCCCTGCTGCTGTTTCGCGCTGGTCGCACGTCATCTTTGCTCTGCCTTGATTTTAAACTACCCCGTTTTGTGGAGTTTAGTTCTTTTATTTTTGCCTTCCCCCTGTTTTTATAACGCGCTCCTGGCCCCTACCTTGCACCATAATCTGTCATCACCACCGCTGTTTGGCGGGTCCGGGTTACCGGGAGGTCTGTGGGTTTTGCAGGGTTCGGCGCCATTTTGCATTGGGGAGGAAGCGCGAGCGCCATCTTTGAGCGTCCAGGTCACCTGGGACGCCGAGACGACGCTATTTAATGCTCGCTGGTGTCGCGCAGCGGTAACGCGCAGCGGAGCGCCTTCCCTGCGCCTGAGTCGTGCCAGAGTCCTGCCCGTCTGCGCTCGTCAGCGTCTCGGAGGCGGACGAGGTCGGACTCTGGCTCTCGGCTCCGGTGTTTGTTGGATAAGAGGTGCCTACCTGTAGCGTCAGGATGATTACGTACAGCGCTGCTTCTTTGCGTGCGTTGCGCCCTACACGCTCTGCTTGTCTGTCTCTCTTCCCTGGCGGTCGCCGTTTGGGACGGGGTTGCCCCGTGTGTAATTGGCTCCCCTTATTATCATCTACCCATAGTCCATCTACTCCTCCGCAACACTACCAGTGCGCGCTGCTCAACACTAGGTCCCTGCCTCGCCACACTTCGGATATATGGGATCTACTCGCGCACGCCAAGATCTCCTGTTTATTTTTAACTGAGACTTGGCTGGGAGTGGGTTCTGAACCCGACATCGCCTGTGCTGTCCCCCCTAATTATTCCATCTTACGGAGGGATAGAACTGAGGGACGAGGCGGCGGGGTGGCTCTGGTAGTGGACAAGGTTTTTGACTGTTCCTCCTTTGTGGTGGACAGCATTGCCGGATGTGAAGCATTAGGCTTTACACTCCATCTATCGGCGTCCCAGACCTGTACTGGTATTCTCCTTTATAGACCCCCTGGACCCATTGGATCCTTTTTTGAGGACCTACAGTCGGCCTTGTCTGTACCTTGTATGCGTTCGGCGCATTGCCTGTTACTGGGCGACTTAAACTTGCATATGGACTGCCTTACGGATCCGGAGGCTATTAAACTTCGCGAGATTACAGAAATGTTAGGGCTAGCCCCTTTTATCCATAGCCCCACTCATGAGAAAGGCCACACATTAGATGTGATCTTTGCTTCCAAACCTATTGAGGTGTTCCCTCCACTCCCGGTCCTTTGGTCAGATCACTATTTGATAAATTTTGACTTGGTGCTTGAATCCAGGCTTAGTCAAAGGGCTCGAGAGGAAGGTCCCCGGCATTTCAGAGCCTACCATCTTGTGTCAGCAGATATGCTATCCGAGGCTCTCTGCAAATATCCGTGTCCAGTGACAGGGGTTCTGGAAACTGATCTCATCTTGGTCCAGAACTGGATGCAGGCAAGATTTGAAGAGTTGGCCCCTCTGAAGCTTGCTAGAACAGCTCATCTCAATTCTGCTCCATGGTTCTCGTCCGCTCTACGTATAATGCGACAAGACTGCAAAAAGTTGGAAAGGCAGTGGCGGCGCAAGTACGATCCTGTGGAGCGAATGAACTACCGAGGTGCGATAAAATCCTATTATAAACAGATTGTCGCAGCCAAAAAGAACTACTTGGAGCAGAGAATTGATAAAGCGGATAATATGAGCAGGGAACTCTTTAGGGTTGTGAAGGAGTTTGTCAACCCGGCAGTAGGGACCCCGGTCCATTCTCATTCGGAGGAATGGATCAGACAGCTCGCTGACTTTTTTGTGACTAAGATCACAAAGATTCAGGCCACTTTTCCAACGGCGGATTCTCAATCAGTGGACGTGGTGTCAGGGGACAAGTTGACTTATTTAGCGCCCTTGCAGGCCGAAACTGGGCCCTTATTGTCTGCTTTTCCCCAGTTGTCCTGTGAGACATCGCTTGAGCTGCTATCTAGGCTGCAATCTGGTTCGCCGTTGGATGTCTGTCCGGCGAAATGCTTGGGCATGGTGGCTCCGGCGGTGAACGGTCTGTTGAACCCCCTGCTTAATCTCTCATTAAGCTCGGGGGTGGTTCCACGCCAATGGAAACACGCACTTATTCTGCCGCTGATTAAGAAGCCTCAGCTCGACCCCCTGCAATGCGCTAACTACAGACCAATCTCCCTCCTCCCTGCTCTGGCGAAGGTGTTGGAGAAACATGTTCAGCATACTCTGACCACCTTTATTGAGAATAACAAACTGCTGCATGACTCCCAGTCCGGCTTTCGTGCGAATTATAGCACGGAGACGGCTCTGGTTGAGGTCACCGACGCCATCAGGGAGACGCTCGATCATGGGGGAAAGGCTATGTTGGTTATGTTGGACCTATCGGCGGCATTCGACACCGTCCCACACGCAGGCCTTCTCTCAAGACTTAGGGAGATTGGTCTGCGAGGGACGGTGTTGGACTGGTTTCAATCCTTTCTTGCCGACAGGTGATCTGGGCCCCACCGTTCTCGGCCGAAATGCTTCCGCTGGAGGTGGGGGTGCCTCAGGGCTCTATCCTGAGCCCCACCATCTTTAACATATACATGGCCCCTCTTGCGGAGGTAGCGGAGGCGTTCGGGGCCCGGGTCATCTCATATGCTGATGATACCCAGCTCTTGTTCACTTGCAGGAAGGGAGAGGCCTTTGGCGGCGGCAGAATCAAGGACTGCCTGAGTGCAGTCTTTGCGTGGTTTCAGCGGCACAGCCTGAAATGCAACTCAGACAAATCTGAGCTGCTCTTTTTCGGCTGTGCCCCTGATCCGGGCTGGAAGTCATGGTGGCCCCAGGACATGTCCCCCCCAGAGAAGCCATCATCCCAGGTAAAAAATCTCGGAGTGGTGTTTGACGATGTTCTATCTTTTCGTCCACACATCCTGGGATTAGCAGGGAAATGTTTCAGCATCCTTAAGATGCTTAGGAAATTTCTTCCTCTACTTTCACTGCAGTATCGTAGGAAGGTAGTCCAGGCGCTTGTGGGCTCCCGCCTGGATTATGCAAATGCTCTTTTTGCAGGCCTACCTAAGTATTTGTTATCTAAACTGCAGATTGTCCAGAACTCGGCGGCCAGAGCTATTTATGGGTTGCCTAGGAGAGCTAGTGCCTCTGCGCTTCTGGCTAGGCTGCACTGGCTCCCAATTTTGGGGAGAATTAGATTCAAGCTCCTCACTCTGGCTTTCAAAGCCCTTCATGCGATTGGCCCTCACTATCTGAGGAAGCGTATCGTCTTCTATGTGCCGCGGAGGCTGCTGAGGTCGGCGGACCTGGCTAAAACGGAGGTGCCTGTGGTCAAACGTGTCCGGATGGGAGGTCGCTCCTTCCAGTACGTGACAGCCTGCCTGTGGAACGAGCTTCCACTTTCCCTTCGGAAGGCGAATAATCTTCTGGCTTTCAGAAAGGAGTTGAAAACTCTGCTTTTTACTAAGTAACCTAGTGTGACGGTAGTAGGTCTTTCCCTTTGGTTTCGTGTTTCTCTGGGTCACCTTGCCATAGCGCCGGGACACCCTTTCGGGGTAGCCGTGCGCTCAAAAAGTGCGGAGTAACATAACATAACATAACATAACATACTGCATCTCCTGGTCAATTCCATTTCCCTCATGAATGATGATTGGATGATGGTAACAACAAATTCAAACTTTCCTCGTCCTTCCAAAACAAGTGGACCATGAATCTGATGACTTCTATAGCTATCCTCCTTCAGAGCCGAGAGAGACTGGCCATTAACTGAAAATAAGATGCAACAGGTAATGATTGATGCCATGCATTGGCCGCAGAATAGCAGACTGAATGATGTAGATTTTGTTGTGTGTGTTGCGCATGAATGAATTGATGTAATTGTGCACTGCCACTAATCAACATTTTACAGAACACACTAATTTTCCCCTTCTTGCAAACAAGAAATGTGTACTTCTCCTGCATCTTGGTGATACATTGCTTTTAATTCAATACAGGAAGGGGACTCACTCAATCTGCGCAATGCAAATGACTCTGACTTAACAGCACCGTCCATCATGATGATGGCGAAAGAGACGGCCTGCAGCGTTAACGAGATGAGATGCAACAGGTAATGATTGATGCCATGCATTGGCCGCAGAATGGCAGACTGAATGATGTAGATTTTGTTGTGTGTGTTGCGCATGAATGAATTGATGTAATTGTGCACTGCCACTTATCAACTTTCTACAGAACACACTAGTAATTACTAATTTTCCCCTTGTGGCAAACAAGAAATGTGTACTTCTCCTGCATCTTGGTGATACATTGCTTTTAATTCAATACAGGAAGGGGACTCACTCAATCTGCGCAATGCAAATGACTGTGACTTAACAGCACCGTCCATCATGATGATGGCGAAAGAGACGGCCCGTTAACTTAAGATGAGAAGGAACAGGTAATGAATGATGACAATTAATGGCATGCATTGGACACCTGACTCTGAGCTATTGGTCTTTGTGTTTGCGTTGTTTGTTGTGCACAAAGTGATGTCAAAGTGTACTAGTGGTAATCTATCTTTCTGTACACAATAAAGAATGACTCAAGTCAGTAATATTTATATTTCTACTCTTGTTGTGTTATAAAAATTACACTTGTACTGCAGGCCGATCTCCAGTTAGTCAGTAGAAGTATCAGAGCTGATGATGAAGTCAGGAGGATGTTTCATGAGTGGCATAAAACGGAAAAGCCTAAAGGTAAACACGTCAACAACAACCACAGCACACCCAAATGTCTGTGTAGAAGTTGAATAGAGTGTAGCGGTGGGATGACTGCAGTGCATTGATTTTACTAACTTTAACTGTAAAATGCTATGTTTGGAATGGATAATGTGCTTTGCGTTTGTCCAACTCTTTGAGAGAAAAAAAAGGACTCTAAAGTGTTAACGTAGGATGTGCTAATGGTAAGCACTGTGGGCCTGATCTCTCCTGTTACTGTTGAAGGTCTATGCTGGAAACAGACTACAGTAGAGATGATGCATATGCATACATGCCACCTCGGAAAGTGTTCTTGTTGCACTACACCATCACTTGTGCATTTGTTTTCACTTTCTTTCTGAATATCCCCTTTGGTTTTCAATCTAAAATTACAGGCCGGGCCTTGTCCAAAACTTTGTAAAACATTACAATGCATATTAATTACCTTACCAATCAATCACCTTTTTATTCCAGCCGGGCAGTGGCGAGTGGCGAGGCGACACACCCAAGATTGATGGACGAGAGGAGCAAGAGGAATTCCGAGATGCAAAAAAACAGTCCACATTTTTGACCAGGATAAGACAGTAACAGTATCCACTTTTCACTTCTTTTAAATAATTTGATTAATATCTTGTATACATTCTTTACAACAGTGTGTTCTTGGAGTTGTTATTATCAATCATCATTACGTTTGCTCTGTGTTTACAATTCTTCACTACCAATATTTAAAATTTCTATTTGCTATCTGTTAAAGTATTAAGGCCGGAACAGAACAAGAAATAGAAGTGTATGTAATCCGGGTCTCATCATCATGCATGCATTTCCTTTTTCTACCTTAACATATGGAATGGATATGGTATGGTAGTCTTCAATGATTGTCGTTTGTTTGTCTATGTATGCATACTGTTTTTCTATGTCAAACCTTTCCCAAAATCCCCCTTCCCATCCAATCAACGGACCCTAACCCTCTTCCCCCGGGCTGTGTGACTTATTGTCGAGGTGTAACTAAATTAAATGTACACCAATACTTAATCACACACTTGCTGGGGCGGATGTGGTGAAAGCAACACTACTTCAGTTTCAATGCAGAGCGATGATCTTCTTCTGCTTGCCCACCCATGAGTAGGATATTTCAGAGGTTATTTTATTTAACAAAGGAACATATACCTCAGCATGAATTGCCGGCATTGATTGGATTTGTTTGTTGTCATTCCTCATATACAGCACTAACTGTTAGACTGTAGGCATAGTCAAGTCGACAAAACTATAGTTTGTAACTCTGTCTAGTAGGCTATCCTCATAATAACCAGCATTCAGTTTTTTTGTCAAATATTTGAGCATATAATTGTTGCTCGGTAAATTCTGTGATGTACTTCATTGAACTACTCCTCTAACAGTCTCTCAAAGGCGATTGACTATCTCCTTTTCTTTTTTTGGAAATGCTGCCACCCTGCCAGTGTATACTACTACTACTATACTACCACCACCACCACCCCAATCATGGCATGTATGAAAAAGGAAACCATCTTCACCATGCAGCCAGTGCTGTGCCACAGTTGGACATAAACATCAAGCACCGGTAAGAGAGAAGTTTGGGGGAGGCAGAATTAATAATGGACATGTTGTCAATGATTTCAGTTTCAAACACCACTCCAAAGAATGCATAGTAGGACCAGTCAATGAATGAGGTGTGTCGCATCTATCTGTTTGTGTCTTATACAGTCAGCAAATTATTGAAATCAAACACACGCTATGGGCGGCCATGCACCAGCAAGGAAACAGTGTGATGTAAAACAGTTACCCCACCTACAAAACATTAACAACATTGCATGTAACATAGAAAAATATATTTAATTGACCCTAACAAATAAACTAAACCCACAAAAGCTGACCCACCCACCTCCCTAACCCCAACGACTGTCCATAGAAGTAGAGAACGCCCAAACGAGTGAAGAACGAACAGGAATTAAAAAAGGGGCAGTGACAGGGACTAACTGGTGGGGCGGGACTGGAGGAGGACACGCATCTGGTCCTCTAAATGGGCGACGCGGCGTCTAAGGCCGCGGCAGTTGCAGCCACAGTGGGGGGGCACCGGAGATGACACGGTGGCGGCGGTGGCGCCGTACCGCTGGAGGGCGGTGGCTGGGGCCCGGGGCACTGGAGGAGGCTTCAATAGCTGCAGCAGCCTCCTCCTCCTCCTCGGCTAGGACCACCAGCCGCCGGTATTCCTGCTGGATTGCCTCCAGCTTCCGGCGCCGTGCCTTGGCGGCCAACTCCTTACGGTTGAGTTTCGGAGTTGCTGTGTATCAAAAAGAAAAAAACAAGACAATTGTAAAATATAGTCTTAATAAAACAGTAGGACAAGGTAATTATTTATACACATAGTGGCATGGTAGAGTAGCACTATAAAATAAAGCACAGTAGTACATAACATTTTAAATGTCGCCCGTCCTTCTTCCTTCCACTTGTCTTACACTTTTTAGTTGAATAGTGCACCAGGTGCTCTTCTCCATAAAACTTTCAAAGCGGAGTTGAAATCAGATAGATGAGGACATTGGTTACTCAATACTCCGGCTCCTAGTCCTATACCAATTAAAGGGAATTCTAGTCTTCTAGTTCACTCTTCAAACGTCCCCAAGAACTCATACTTACTTACGACATCGGATAGCGGGCGGACTTTGTCCGCCCGTCATCCGACTGCTAAAAAGGGTGGGGGTCCCGTGGGGACAATTAATTAGGATGATGCGCCCGGCACAGTGGCAGGCGCACCCTGTTTTTTTAAATTTAAATTCTGGTTGGCTTTGCTGAAAGCAATGCTAAAATGTTGTGCTGCTTTTCCAAGCACAACATGACGGGCCTCGCACGGAGCCTGTCACGTTTTGCTTTGAAAGTCGGGGGGGTACCATAGCATCGGTAGGTACCCTCCATGGGGGCCCCCAAGCATACTCTGCAATGTGTGCATGCCTTTCCGTGGCGGACGGCACCACGCAAAAGCATTCCAAAATGCAGATTATATGGCTGCCGGTGTGGTGAGAGAGACACCACCGCCATACTGAACCCTTTTCCGCCTGGACATGTCTGAATATTTTCTACAGGGATGGCGGGAGGTTTGCCCCTGCGGTGACGGCAGTGAATTCCAGCCGGCCCGGCGGGGGCAATACGCCCACCATCCTAATGGGGCCCTAATTCACAACTGTACAGTATACATATACATACAGTACACCTTTGCAGTGAGTGTGCTGTCAAGTTCAACAATAGTTAAAGATTATGAATCTAACTTACCACCGCCTGCCACTGGTGCTGCCACTCCCCCTCCGTTGCTATCTGCAACTGCCGCATCCTCGCCCTCGGCGTCGCCTTCGCTGGCCCCAGCAATGGTGGTCGGTAGTGCGCCTAGAAAACATTACACATTTATTAGGCGACATATACACCTCCCCCCTATTGATCAGTAGCAAGGTTGAAAAATGAGTTAATACTAACATACATCACTAGTACAAATCGGGTAGTAGTAGAGTACACACTAAGTTATATGATCATTGTAGCATTTGCTTGATTAGCCCTAGCCATGCACATGTGACGTTACCTTTACCTTGCAGCTTCTTAAGACACCTTTGAGCCCACATGACCTGCCTCACACTGCTACTGTCTAGTCTACGCGCTGCGTACAAGCGGTCAACAAACATTAACAAGCCACTTTTTTAGGAAGAACTGGTGTACTACTGTTACTGTTAGTCCATATTGCTTATCCATAGATGCTACACTTTTTGGCACGGCTGAGAAATGCTTGCAAGTTGCAATATACTAACGCACACCATTTCTTTTTTCGCATTACAGACGCAAGATTCCCTTCTACGAACCAGAGCTTCTGAACGATGCACCAACTACCAGTACTAGGTTCTTCTGAGGTGAGGGGTCCCTTCACTCACATCTTCATTTATAAATGTATATAAACTAAATTGCTATGGGATGGTGGTGCTGCCTTCCACCACTGTTCAGTTATCATGATTTAATTCCCAACTGTATAAGTGTAACAATGTATATTGTTTTAATGTTATTGATTTGCCGGTTGGTGCTGCTAAGAAAACAGTGTACAGACCTTCTCAAATTGAAATAAACATTTTAAACTTACATAGACTTCGTGGTATTTGGTGTGGAATGGACTAACTTACACGAGTGAGCAAATTAAAGTAAGGGTGTGCATGTGAATTGCTTCCACGACAGAGGTTGGGTGTGTTATGTTCTGGGTTGTCTACTTGTTGGTTATCTTGGGGGGAGGGTTCCGAGACCTAATAGGTATGACAAGACAGTACTATAGTCAAGCAGTGGAATTGTGGTGGGTGCGGAATTTCTGATTGAGGTGTGCAAGGATGGTCCAACCTACCATCACCAACATCCTATTTTCTGGTGCAAATGTATGTGCAAGATCCCTACAACAGTGGTATGTCCTATAGGGTATCATATCAAAATATTAAGAAATCTGGTAGGGCTGTTGTTGCTGTGAATTTTCAAAGCCTCAACATCAATAAGAGTAAAAAGTAGTACAAGACAACGACCCAACGGATTGTACGAGCTACTGGTGAATATGAGTTTTATATTACAACCTTTCCCAAAGAGTGGCACTGGCCAACTGGGCAAGACTAGCTACTACAGTACAGACAGACAGACTGATAGTATGTAGTAGTACTCAGTCATCATAGCGGAGGCAGGGATAAGCTTTTTGAAACCGTACAGATCGAAGGATAATTGGTGGTAAAAAAATAGCATTTGGAAACACACTAGTTCGGGAGAAATGGGGCAGTAAAAGTTATGGAATAAGAAATATTATTAAAAACAAGAAGACTTACTGGGGCCAGCAGAGGAGCCCTCAGCGGTGTCCTCCTGGTGGTGTTCCTGTCCCGCCGACTGTCCAGTCCCTGTCGGTCTGCCCCTGGGTGCTAATGGACAGGAGAGATATAAGAATTAAGAAAGAGACAAACATTGATGGATGGTGTCAAACAAATACAATATTTTTCAACAACGGTCAAAAAACACTTATGTAAACAACAATTGCAATAACTACATTGACCGATCTCATCTGGTCAACATGTAATATCGTGGGATTCGCAGTTCGACTACTTAAGTTACTATTTATCAACAGTAATCCATTCTTCCATTCTGATTCCAGAAAACTAAGTTCCAAGGAAGCCTAAGTATTAGTACAACGTACCACCCAACCTAGCCCACCTATTCCAGGCATGCCAATTGTACATTAAGTATGCATTTCCACTGTATTCCTCAACAATGTGTATGATCCAATCATGGAGGACACATGAACATGACTACATTTTTTGTATACACCAAATTTTGGTTGGATTGATGCTGATCTGCTACTGCTAAGTAACTGCAAAGCCTACCTCCACTCATTGAACAAACTAGAAAAGGTTCTAAAGACTGCCGTACTAGCAGCACGTCACGTAACTGAGTGAGGGGGGGCATCACGCATACCACTAACCAATTAGAAGCTCATACAAAGTACCTAAACCTAAGTATCAATCCGCCCCTATCTATTAGGACAGGACAAAGTAAGGAGTGGACGTGAGTCACTGTAGCATTACGTAACTTAATTTCTCTAAAATAAACTCGTAAAGAATCACGCTAAGCAAGCGCAAACGCAAAGCTGCAAACAAGTAAGATTAGTAGTAGCGCAGAAGAGCACCTGTGTCATAATCACAGAAGACTTTTAAACGTTATTAACCTGGAATGTATTGTAGGCAGCAACATTCTAGCTGGTTGGAAGGAAAAAAAGATATTCGCAATATATAACATAGAGCAGAAGAACAGACACAAAGTTGTAATAATTAAATAGGTACTCACCAAGCCCCGGGACCTCCACTCCTAGCAGGTCCAGCAGGTCCTGCTCACGGTCCAGGATGTCGGACCACCGGTGCGTCAGCTGTGCCTGGGTGCGCCGGACCCCAGAGATGCGCGACACTGCCCGGCGCACCTTCCCCCACCGCTGCCGACGCTCCCGGAGGCCGTACCCGGACCCAGGCCTGCCACCTGCTGCCAGGGTTGAGGGGAGGTGGCGCTGCACAAAGAAAATTAGTGCAGCCAACTCCGCCTCCCCAAATAAGGCCCGTGCATGCACCCCTTGTGGGCGCCGCCTTCCGCAAGGAAGGCGGTCGCGGCTCTGGCTGCGCCGGCGAACAGCCCTGCCCTTGGACATGGTTCTGGGGACGGGGCGGGAAAGAAAAGGTAAAATAAATAAAGGAGTAAAGGAAGTAAATAGCGGGCAATACAAAGAGAAAAAGTAGCTAAAAAACAAAAAAAAAGTAGACAAAAACCAAAAATATAGAGGCAGGAAAATAGTTAGAGAAATAATAAGTAATAAAGATCCAAAAAAAGTGGCTATAAACAAAGGATTGAAAAGATTTAGGGAGGATTGAAAATCAGGCCCCAGAACCATGCAATAGAGTGGAAAACAAGATGGCCGCGCCCATTGCGACCACGTGCGCAAGTTCGCGCGATATTTTCTCCCTGAGCAAGCAAAAAGCAACGCGATCAAGTAAAAGCGGTCGCGAACAGGAAATATCGACCGCGAACATGCATTGCGCGACCCGGAACAGGAAGTAAACATCGCCAGAGGGCGGGACAAGTGAAAACAAGATGGCCACGCCCGTGAGCAACCGCATGGGTAAGTTGGCGACCCGCGATCACGCAAAAAATACCGCGAACAGGCGGCAAAAAACTTCCGCGTCTTCGTGATATTTCCGGCGTGTTTGCGGAGATTTTCTGCATTCTCGCGATAATTTGTGGAAGTTAATTCCGCAAATTCCGCCCACCCCTAATAAGGACATGACCTTCTTTGACCTGAAGGCCATGTGTGTTGCAAGACACCTGAAGCTAGGACAGAGTCCCTCCACACTAGGCCTGATAGATCTGCTGACAGAAGATGATCTGAGGTTGGCTCTAGGAGCTAACAGATCTGAATCAGGGAGTGGGTCAATTACAGTGTCTGGGTCAGATGATGAAAATCAAGATGACCAGGACTCTGTGATTGAAGGGCCAGATCCAGAAGGGTCTGAACAGAACAGAGGAATTCTCCCTAAGAGAACTGACAGAGTAGAAGATAGGGTTAGGTCCCCTTCAAGGGAATCTGACCACTCATATCACTCTGGAAGAGAATCTGTTCATCAGAGAAGTTCATACTTTAATAGAAAAAAGACCTCCACTGAAAGAATGTGCAAACTGCTACAGTATGAGGAAGCAAGATTTGCCCTTAAGGCCAAGCAGTTGGCATTAGATAAAGAAGCCTTGGAGCTCCAGAGAGCTTCTAGGAAAGAGGGGTTAGAAACCCCTGGTGGCATCAACAGTGTCCCTAGAATCAGAGATTATATCCCAGACCATAGGAACCTGTCCAAGGTTGTTCCTCCCTACCAGAGTGGGGATGATATCCAGAAATGGATAACTGCTATGGAGAGGGCCTGTAAAGTTCAACAGGTCCCCCAGAAACAGTGGGCAGCAATCTTGTGGCTCTCCTTTTCAGATAAAGGTAGAGACAAGCTCCTCACTGTTAGAGAAGATGATGCTGATGATTATGATGTCCTGAAAAGTGCATTAATAGATGGGTTTGGCTTAACCATTGAACAGTACAGGTTGAAGTTCAGAGACACCCAAAAAGCACAGAATCAGGACTGGACAGACTTTGTTGATTGTGCAACCAAGGCTCTGGAGGGTTGGCTGGTTGGTAGTAGAGTTACTGATTTTAAGGGATTGTATAATCTTATGATGAGAGAACAGATCCTTAATAATTGCCAAAACCAGTTGTTGCATCAATACTCGGTAGACTCTGATCTGACCTCTCCCCAAGAATTGGGAAAGAAGGCAGACAAATGGGTCAGAACCAGGGTGAGGCAGAAAACCCAGAACCAAGGGGGTTACACTAAGAAGCAGGATCCTAAAGGCTCAGAGAAAGGTGGGGATAAGTCAAAGGACCAGAAGTCTTCACAAGGGCCCCAAAAATCTGCATCTAGTGGGGATTCACAATCTACAAAGGGAAAAGGTCAAAAGAAGCCTTGGTGCAAATTCAGTAAACAGAAAGGGCACTGGACTTCTGATAGTACCAAGTCCAAAAACCAAACCACCACCACTCAAGCCCCTAGGGCAACTGTTCCCCCTGGTACAGCTACTGGTGGAGGTGGTAATCAGAATAAGGGTATAGTAGGGTTGACCCTGGGTTCTGAAGTGGACTCTGGCCTAGTCAGAGTACCCACTCAGGCATTGCTGGTTTGTGAGGGAGACATTGACATGTCCTTCCTAGTGAGCCCCAGTAATCTGGGCAAAAACAAACAGCAGCCTGTAATTAATGGCAAACAGGCTTTGGCATTCAGGAACACAGGTGCTAGTGTCACCATGGTGGCAGAGGATCTGGTGGACCCTGCACAGATCATCCTGGGTGAACTGTACCAGGTTACCAATGCAAGCAATGTCAGGACCAACCATAGTCTGGCAGTTGTGAATTTCTCCTGGGGAGGGGTAACTGCCTCAAAAAGGTATTAGTCAGTGCAGACCTCCCTGTTGAATGTCTATTGGGCAATGATCTGGAGACGTCAGCCTGGTCTGAAGTAGAGTTATGGACTCATGCTGAGATGTTGGGCATACCTGCAGAGGCATTTGCTGTGACCAGGTCTCAGGCCAAAATGCATAAAGCTGAACCAGCTCTGGATCCTTAAACTATGGACCAGATGCTACCCAAGAGGAGGAGCAGTAGGGTTAAGGCAATGCCTTCCCCTCTGTCTCAGATCTCAGATTCCCCTCCTGCGGGAGGAGAAGCAGATCCTGAAGAAGGAACTGCCCCAGAGGGACTTGAGCCTGATCAGGTTGAGTTCTTGGGGGCAGGGGGGCCTTCTAAGGAAGATCTGAGTACGGAGCAACAGTGTTGCCCCTCTCTTGAACCCCTCAGACAGCAGGCTGCTGCTGATGCTGCTGGGAGTGCTAGTGGGTCCCATAAGGTTTATTGGGATGAGGGACTCCTATATTCTGAGGCTAGAGATCCTACCCCTGGAGCCACCAGGAGGTTGGTAATACCTCAGAAGTTTAGGGGGTTCCTCTTGACCCTAGCACATGATATCCCATTTGCAGGACACTTGGGCCAAAATAAGACCTGGGATAGACTTGTTCCACATTTTCATTGGCCACACATGTCAGAGGTCACCAAGGAGTTTTGTCGCTCCTGTGTCACTTGCCAAGCCAGTGGCAAGTCAGGTGGCACAACAAAGGACCCCCTGATACCACTACCTGTGGTGGGAGTTCCCTTTGAAAGGGTAGGGATTGACATTATTAGTCCCCTTGACCCTCCAACAGCATCTGGGCACAGGTTTATCCTGGTGGTAGTGGATCATGCCACCAGGTACCCAGAAGCAATTCCCCTCAGGACCACCACAGCCCCTGTGGTGGCAAGAGTCCTCATTGGAGTTTTCTCCAGAGTGGGTTTCCCTAAGGAGGTTGTATCTGACAGAGATACCAACTTCATGTCAGGGTATCTAAAAGCAATGTGGAAGGAGTTTGGTGTAAACTACAAGTTCACTAACCCCTATCACCCACATTGCAATGGGTTAGTTGAAAGTTTCAACAAAACCCTAAAGGGAATGATTAGAGGCCTCCCAGAAAAGCTTAGGCGAAAATGGGACCTTTTACTTCCCTGCCTTCTGTTTGCATACAGAGAGGTCCCACAGAAGGGGGTTGGCTACAGCTCTTTTGAACTCCTGTTTGAGCACCCTGTAAGAGGTCCATTGTGTTTGGTGAAGGAGGGCTGGGAGTTACCTCTCAAACCTCCCAAACAGGATGTGATGGACTATGTACGTGGTCTCCGCTCCAGGATGGCTGAATACATGAAGAAGGCAAACAAAAACCTGGAGGCTAGCCAAGAACTACAAAAAGCTTGGCATGACCAGAAGGCTGTACTGGCTGTCTATCAGCCAGGACAAAAAGTGTGGGTGTTGGAGCCTGTGGCCCCAGCATCTCTCCAAGACAAGTGGAGTGGCCCCCATACAATTGTTGAGAAAAAGGGAGACGTCACCTACTTGGTGGATCTTAGAACTCCCAGGAGCCCCCTTAGGGATCTCCATGTCGACAGTTTAAAGCCATATGTGGACAGGGCTGACATGGGCTTGCTCATGGCAACTGATGAGGAACAGGAGGAGGAGAGTGACCCTCTCACTGACCTGCTCTCACAGAACCCTGATGATGGGTCAGTAGATGGTGTTGCTTTGGCAAGCAGCCTCACTGACCATCAGCAAACTGAGTGCAGACAAGTTCTGCAGCAGTTCAGACATATGTTTAGCCTGACCCCTAGTCAGACTTCCTGGTGCACCCATGAGGTGGACACTGGAGACAGTCTGCCTGTCAAGAGTAAAATCTACAGGCAACCTGACCATGTCACGGACTGTATCAGGACTGAAGTCCAGAAAATGTTGGAACTAGGTGTGATTGAGCCTTCAGATAACCCTTGGGCTAGTCCAGTAGTCCTTGTGCCTAAACCTCATACCCAGGGTGGTAAGAAAGAAATGAGGTTTTGTGTTGACTACAGAGGCCTCAATGCAGTCACCAGTACTGATGCCTATCCAATTCCCAGGGCAGATGAGCTCATTGATACTTTGGCCTCAGCCAAACATCTGAGTACATTTGACCTAACAGCTGGCTACTGGCAAATCAAGTTAGCTGATGATGCCAAGGCCAAAACAGCATTCTCAACCCCTGGTGGGCACTACCACTTTGTGGTGATGCCCTTTGGTTTGAAAAATGCACCTGCCACTTTTCAGAGGTTGGTGAATAAAGTTCTGACAGGTATGGAAACTTATTGCTCAGCTTATCTAGATGATATTGCTGTCTTTAGTTCCACCTGGCAGGATCACCTGGTCCACCTCAGAAATGTTTTGGAGGCCCTGCAAAAAG
This sequence comes from Triturus cristatus, assembly GCF_964204655.1. Classification (NCBI taxonomy): domain Eukaryota; kingdom Metazoa; phylum Chordata; class Amphibia; order Caudata; family Salamandridae; genus Triturus; species Triturus cristatus. Next base: position 796,704,440 of record NC_140594.1, read on the forward strand.
CAGGCCTCACTATCAAGACCACTAAGTGCCAGATAGGGCAGAGTCAGGTTGTGTACCTGGGCCACCTTGGAGGTGGAGGCCAGGTTCAACCATGGCAGAGCAAAATCCAAACCATAATGGAATGGGTAGCTCTAACCACCCAGACACAGGTTAGAGCCTTTTAAGGCCTGACTGGGTACTATAGGAGGTTTCTTAAGGGATATGGATCTATAGTGACCCCCTTAAATGATCTTACCTCAAAGAAAATGCCAAAAAAAGTTTCAGTGGACAGCTAGCTGTCAAAAGGCATTTGCTGACCTGAAGCAGGCCATGTGCACTGCCCCCATCTTACAGAGTCCAGACTACACAAAAAAGTTCATTGTCCAAACAGATGCTTCTGAGCTGGGTGTGGGAGCTGGACTGTCTCAACTGAATGATGAAGGTCAAGACCAGCCAGTAGCTTTTATAAGCAGAAGGCTGACCCCTAGAGCGAAACGTTGGTCAGCTATAGAGAGGGAGGCCTTTGCTGTGGTGTGGGCCCTGAAGAAGCTGAGGCCATACTTGTTTGGCACTCACTTCATAGTTCAGACTGACCACAAGCCCCTCCTATGGCTCAAACAGATGAAAGGTGAAAATCCTAAACTGCTAAGGTGGTCAATTTCCCTACAGGGGATGGACTATACAGTGGAACATAGACCTGGGACCCAACATGCCAATGCAGATGGACTCTCAAGGTATTTCCACTTAGAACATGAAGACTCAACTGGTCAAGGTTAGTTTAGTGTCCCTGCGTTTGGGGGGGGGGGTTGTGTAGGAGAGTAGGATCTGCACTTATGTTGCCCCCACTTTATTTCTGATGTTAACACTGGTTTCTGGCTATAGTCTGTTTGGGTCCCTGATAATCAGGGCCCCAGTCTATCTGTTCTCTCTAAACAACTTGGAGTGCATACTTGATGCACTAGTGATTGGATACTGTGGTACCTTATGAGCCCCAAGTATATGGTACCCTAGGTACCAAGGGCATAGGTACCTCACAGGCCTACCAGGGGCTGAAGCATGTATTATGCCACCCCTGGGAAGCAGACTAAATCTGACACCACAGGCCTGCTACTGCAGCCTGGGTGAGGTAGTGTTAGCACTCCTCACTGAGGTATAGGTTTCTATATCTCACCATACACACACATATAAACCTATCAGTCACCCCTAAGGCAGGCCCTATCAATCCTGAGGGCAGGGTGCTTGGTTTACAATGTGAGGGGGTGCCTCTGCATGAGCAGGACCCCTCTGCAGCTGGCAGAGTCTATTCTCTGTGGCTGTTTGTGGATGCGGTTAAACCATATACTCTGAAGTGCATTATAACCTACCGGTAAATGCTAACTTTGGAATGACAGCATTAAAACATGTCGTGTTTGGTGTCAAACAACTTGGAATCATACCCCCACACCAGTAACTGGTGTGGGAGTATGATCAAACCCTTCTAGAGGGGACGACATGTACCCACTGTGGAAACACAGTTGAAATCAGAAAGAGCCCTGGCATCAAAAAAATGGATGCCACCAGCACAGACACTGGGCTGCCCTCCTGCTGCTGACTGAAACTCGCAGTGGAGGATGCCCAAAAATAGGCATCCTGTCATAGGGCGGTGTCACCACCTTCCAGAAAGGATTTAGTGTTTTTTGGGGCTGGGTGTGTGCACTCCTAGAGTGCTTTGAAGTCCTGCACTGGGGGAGCAGTAGGCTCCTCTGTGCATATGCCAGCTCAAACCGGTTCAGGGGCTACCTGTCCCTGCTCTGGCGTGAAACTGGACAAAGGGAAGTGGGTGTAACCACCCCCTACCCTGACCCTCCCAGAGGAGTGGTCATAAAGCTAGTCCCTCCCTTTCTTTTAGTATAAGATAGGGAACCCTTTCCATTGCAAACTACTAGATATTCCTGGACAACGCTTTACAAGAAGAATTCTGGCCCTTCGGCGTTCCACTACCTTTGGAAGACGGAAGAATCTCCCTTGGAGTCAAGGAGTGACTCCCCTGCTTGGCAGGCACCAAAAACTCTAATCAACGGTCTCAAACTTTCCCGCTCCTGACAGAGTCCGAAGTCCCTGCAGCCCCGGAAGTGGATTTCTTGACTATGGCCATTTTGAGTCTCGAGCAGAGCTGAGGAGTGATGAGGAACAGCAATACCCATGTACCGTGCACTATTGTCGAGTGCAACCCCTTCACGATGTTCTACGAACTTGTGCTTTGGACCATTTATGGCCCAAGCCTCCCGCAGGTTGTGCATCGAAAATCAGAGGCCTACCTCATCCTGAGTGACCGTGGGCTCCTGTAAAGCATTTCCTCACAAGGCATCTTTGCGATCCCTTGCCCATTGGCTTGTGGGTCCCCTGAAGACTTTCTGATCAAACCAAAGGGCTCCCCTGGTTGCTCCAGGCCTGCCCTCATTTACCCTTGCAGGGAGAGTCCCTCAGATCTTGCTGGTCTGCACCATTCACTTTATTCACTTCCCACAAGACTTGCTGTTGCCAAGGTTTGTTGGCTCCAATCTGGTTGCTGACACCTCAGTAAGTTGCAGACGTTGTGGGACACTCCGAATCCAGCTGCTGTTCATCATCAATGCCTCCTGGACCTCGTGGGCAAAGAGTCAAAACACCCTTGATCACCTGAAATCATCCAACTTCCGTGGGCATCCATCTTCCTGGCCCCGGGTCACTGACAAGTGACTGTGAACGCTGTCCCTTCTGCTTTCAGGTCATCTTCATCTTGAATCCAGCCATGGATTCCACCGGACACTTCTTCAGTCTTCGCAAGCAGTAAATCTTCTTTGGCTTCCATAGAAAACAGCAACGCGACCCGACACCAAAAGACACCTATGCACCCGGCTTCCCTGGGTGAGGTAACTCGTGCACTCCGGTGCCCTAGTGTGTGTTGGCCCTCGAATTACTTACCTTGTAAGTGGCTTGCTTGTAGACTTCCTCGAAGTACCCTAAAACTTTAAAAATCCAACTGCGACTTGCTCCATTGAAATCAATAGGGAACCCGCGGCAGTGTTCTCACACTGCACGCGTCTCCCGTGGGTCTTTTACTTACCTGCCTTGGGTGGATTAGTGAAGCTCCAGCGATTCTACAGGCCCTAGGCCTTGTCCCTCTGCAAGTCGACATTCCTAAACCTCTTTTTTAGTATATGGTCTGGTACGCCCCAAGAGCCCCAGCCATATTTGTGCTTAACTTATTGTGAAACGTTGATATTTGAATGTGTTCCTGACTTCTAATCTCATAAAGAGATTAGTAGAGTGTGTCTAGAAATAAATACATAAATATTTGATATATATACCTGTGTGGTGTCCTTTCATTTGGTAATTCAAGAGATTATAAGGTAAAACAAGCTGCTTTACATTCCTCAGAGACTTAGCCTGAAGGCTGCTCTCCACAGCTACCACTAGGATAGCTTTCTTTAAAAGGTTGTATTAAATCTATCTACCATAAGGGTCGAATTGGACTGGTGCAAGGTGGCCACTATAACTAGTGACCAGCATATGCCAGGCCAACTTCTCACACTCTGCTCCAAGTCAAATATGAGCATAATGCGCTGTATACTTCCAAGGCGGATACAGCATTACTTCACCTTAAACAGAGACACTATGAGCATGGGAGAACGGTGGTCCTTTTATTGGCACTGCAATTGTGAGAGCAGTACTCCTCCTGCATCATTCCAGCCAATCATTGGGATGATGGGTAACATCTTACCCATCTGCTTGACATCTTAGAGTCCTTCAAGTCTTACTACGAAGCCCTCTACATCTCAGAAACCACATGCACCCCTGACGACATTGCAACCTTCTTGGCTCATAATGCGAACCAGTGCCTCACGACAGACCAGAGACAGGCCCTAGAGACTGACATTACTACAGAGGAAATGCTGGAGGCGATTGATGGTCTACTGTACAGCAAAGCCCTGGGACTGGATGGCTAACCATTAGAATACTGTAAAATACACAAGGATAATTATCCCCCTTGCTTAGCAAGGTGTGCACTGAAGATGCACCAAAACTCTTGCTATATTCTGACAATATACTGGTCACCCTCATATGCTCTGCCACCTCACTGAGAGCCCACAATAACCTGATCTGACACTGTTCTTCCCTGTCCAGGTACAAGATAAATTGGAATAAAAGCGAGGCTCTACTCCTCACAGATCACACACCAATGACAATGATTGCAGGCCTGCCTTTGAAATGGTCCTCATGAGATGCCTAGGGATTGAAATTACCCTGAGGATTAGACATGAATAGCTCGTTGCAACACAACCTCTCCCTATGGGGCAAATCGCAGATACTTAAAATGAATATGATGCCTAGATTGAACTATGTGTTCACCATGCTCCCGCTTCGCATCCCTTACTGCTAAATTGATGCCTTTAAGAAAACACTGAAAACATTCTTGTGGGGAGGGCCAAAACCACAACTGAAACTGGGGAAGCTATATGCCATCAGAGAGCAAGGTGGTATAAATCTACGAAACATCTGTTGTTACTGGTTGGCATCTCAAAAAGCACCGTTCAAATATGCATTCACAGAACATTGGATACATTCAGTTGGGTACAGTTGGAATCAGCCCTTTTGGGTTGCACTTAGGGCATTAACATTTGTCACACAGGGGACATGACTAAACTGATTAAGTCACATCCTGATCTGGCCAACAATGTCCATGCCTGGCGGACCGCTCATAAACTACTGAAGATAAACCCCATCGTATATGCACAAGCCCCCCCCTGAGGTGCAATGCCTCACTAATGGTAGGAGGGTAGAAACCCAACTGGATACCATTAGATTCTAAAGGTCTTTACCAACTCTCCAACCTAGTAATGGACAGGTAATACAAATCTTTTGCCAACTCTCATGAACAATATGGTTTGCATACAAGTCATTTCTGGGATTACCAATGCTTGCAGCATTGTCTTTGCCCTATCCTGGGTCCTCCCAAACTAGACCCACACTCATCCCTGTTAACGGACTACCTCACGAAATGGAGTACTCATAAAGAGACCGTGTCTGGGCTGTACCGGATATTGGTATATCGACTACACTCTATCCCACTGTCTCACTCTCTGTGGGAATGGTGGTCAGAAAGGCTACAGGCCACGTACTTGGAGGACAACTTAGAGGACCTCCTAGCCAACCATGCAAAGTACCTCAGAAAGGTCCGCCTTCAAATCAGTTACTTCAAGAAGTTTCACCGATGGCACAAGTTGCCTCTATGACTCCGTAGAGTATGTCTTCTCCCGACTGGTCCATACTGGAGATGCTGATCAATGCAGGGAGACATTGTTTATCAGCTTTGGGACAGTCCCGCCCTTTTGGCCTATTGGTGCTCTGTCACAGCTGTAATCAGATAAACAATACCCCTCACAGAGGAGTTGAGAGCATAAACAGCTCTCCCACATGATTCTGCTTAATGCCCAGCCATCACAAATCAAAAGTCTTGATGGTGAGCCATGGCAGTGACCTCTGCATTCTAAGTCTCTGGAGCTCGCCCTTTTGCCCACCGCTTAATGAGTTGCTGCAGGAAATGTACAAGCTTGCCACTTATAAGTGGGTTATCGTCTGGATACATGCAGAGACTTCCTCTGAGACTCATAATGCCATTCCTCTCCTGTATTTGGCCCTCCCTTACCCGCCTGCTGACCCCCCCATACTCACTGGATGACCTGTAGACCAGTGGTTGGATCCTACAACCTCTTCAGTTCTTACCACCTCCCTGCCACTTAATCCCTGAGGTAAACATGGAGGGATCCACAAATGGAGAAGGCGGCTTAACTGCCAGGCACGTTCCTAGGGGTCTCTTGGTACCCTTTAAGGCTGCTACCTATCCTCCGCAGATGGGATCAAGGATCTACCCCTCTCTCTTTTTGGTGACCCATAACACAATGTGTTTGGTTGCACACCCTAGAATGTTGGGTGTGTCCCCTGGGCACTGGTGTTGTGAATGTTTGTCCTTCAATCAAAATTCAATAAAGTTGCACACAAAGTTTTTTCAAATACTTATAATCCATTTAATCACGAAATTTATATTTCATTCCGGTGATGCATCGAACAATGTCTCATAGTGCCTAACCTCCTCCCCCCTCCCTGTTCTTGAGTCAGCAGACATGTCTCCCACCACCCTCCAACTCTCCATTCCAGATAATAAAGTGCACGTCGTGACCCTTATTATTTCCCCTACTGGACCCACGTGAACCTCACTTCCAGCTATCAGTTCTCGCCGGACTTCATCCGTACCTTGGACCCCCCCAACCCCTGGAGTTATGTCATGCTCACCTGCTGTCTTATACTTCTGGATATGCTGCATGTTACACAACTTGTGGATGCTATGTACTCTTGATTTGTCCTAAGAATATTTTTCTCAATAAAAAAAGAGAAAAGAAAAAGATTACCAAGCTGCAGCTAGTGGTCATTCAAACAGATCTTCATCCTGCTCCACTACTCCAATATTATCAGAGCCTGCAGACATTACTCAGCTCCGAATCTGACATGGTCCAGGGCCCTCAAAATATTTCCTACTATATTGATGATAATGAGGAGGCAGACAATCTGATCTGCTCAGCTCTCATTAAACTGATAAAGGGCTTTACTTAAACATATAAAAATGCCATGGGCTAAACAGCTTTCTAGAGACAGAGCTGAATTCATCACCTGTCTTCCACCGGAAGAAAGAGTCCCTTTTTCCAGATGTAATGAGCAAACAGTAGAGGTGCTAGATTTAAAATTACCAAAGCCAATCTACTGAAATACTCTAGCCAGGGTTAGCTTATCAAACCCTCAATTTCTTTTTAACAAGGTACTCATAGACACCCTCATGTACACTTGGTCACAACCATTCTTTTGTTCACTACCATTATTTTCTCCTCTGGTTAGTAAACCTTGGTCAGGCAACAAAAAACCTGACTCCGGTGACCCTGTTTTCCTGACAAAGCACCCTATGCCTGAACGTCTTGTAGTAGAGGCTTCGATGAGTAAGGTGAATCCAAATGTCTTCTACAAAAATGCCTCCCAGACAGGAAATTAAAGTGTATGTATGCCTTTGGCAAAAGAATGCTTGGCCCTATTCTCCGTAAATGCAGGTGCCTTCTGGTAAGTGCATCCATACTTTGTAGAACATTGCCACTCAAATATTGCGAACCATCCAGGGCATCTCTTTTCCAAAATATTCATGATGGTTAGGATGCATCAAAATATGTACTGCACGTTGGCCTGAACATCACCAAATGCATAGGCCTCCCTATCAGCATCAGCTTAGTGCTTAGACAAAACCCTTGTATGCAAGCAACCGGATTTTATGGGAATGTCCAGGCTTTCTTTATGGACATGCCCTTTGATGGATCTAGACTTTTTAAAGAAAAGCTTGATATAGCACTTGGGTGCTTTAAAGATAGTTGTGCTACAGCACAACCCTTGGGATTATTCTTCCTAGCCTGTTATATGGACTATCAGTACAAGAAATCTTTGATTACTCCATCGGTCTAGCTTCCTGGCAAAGTCAAATTTCTTGGCAGGTGCAGCAACTGTGCCACCATTTTCGAGGCAGAGGGCATGGTGGCAGTTTAAACAATCAAGCTATTGGGCTCACAGCCAGCTTGTAGGTGGCAGGATCTCACATTTCCTACCAAGGTGCAATGCCATCAAATCAGATCCAAAGGTTTTGCAGATTGTCCAAAGAGTCTGTGCGCTACTTTTCCTTTCTTCCTCGTCTCAAATTCCCCCCAGATCAGGACAAAGTTAAGCTAACCACACTTCATTCTTAATGCAGAAAGTCTTCCTGATGGTTATGGTTCCCAATGAATGGATTTTGGACAAGAGTGAGGGATGCTACACTTGCTACTATCTCAAGCCAAAGAAAGACAGAAGCCTCAGGCCTATCCTTGGTCTCTGGCAATGGAACGCTTTTTTAGGAAAGGACAGGTTCAAAATGCTTTCTCTGGTGCAGATACTCTCTACTCTGTATCCTGGAGCCTGAATTGTGTCCTTGGACTTAAATGACAAATTTAACTCCAGTCTCACAGACATTACTTCCTGTTCACCATTTACATTTTAGCTTGCTGCCCTTCAACCATACCTTGGCTCCTTGGGCATTCACGAAAGTGACGGCGGAGGTTGCAACTTATTTACAGAGGTCAAATCTCAAAGGATACAGCTCAGGATATGTGATGGTGGCTAACGAGCACTGACCTAACCTGCAGTTGGCTGCTCTCCCATCCCCAAACACATTTAAAAACCTTCCTCCCATCCATTAAGGGGAGGCAGTGATAGTCCTCAGGAACAACACAACCGCCATGTAGTACTGCAACAAACAAGGTGGAGTGGTGTTCTCGATCCTGTATCAGGCAGCCCTTTGTGTTCTGAGTCTGAACATCATTCTGGTAACCATCCTTCTATTGGAGTCTCTGGATGCTAGAGTGTATGAGCTGTGCAGATGTTGTCTGCTGGATAATGAGTGGTGTCTTCCTCTTGAGGTCGCACTGGGTATATTCGACCAGTGGGGTATACTGTGGCAAGATCTATACACTGCTCTCATAAATGTGCAGTGTTGAAACACTTTGGTCTTTGGAAACCCCTCCAAAGAATTTCCTAGGAGACATATTTGGGCTGAAAAGTTTTTTTCTGTGTACATTTTCACCACTATCATTTCTACCTCAGGTTCTGAGGAAAATCAGAAAAGATCAGGTCCAAATCATCTTGATAACCCTTGGATGAGTCGAGCAGCAGCGTAAGCTGCCAATTTGATGTAGGGGAAAAATATTATTTAAAAACTCAAGACTTACCTCTGACGTGATCTTCTGCACATGCCACATGCCTCGCTGCTCCCCCTTTGCTCCTGGCACTCCAATCCCCATGAACACAGGCTCCAAGACTCTCCATGTAATCCCAGAGCTTCTCTCATGCTATTAGTCTCAGCATGAGAGAAGCACTGGGAATGGATGGAGGCGGCCGGTTTCACGCTCCAGCAGGGAGTGGGAGCCTGTGCCCCTGAGCATTGCTGATATTTACAAGTAACTGCCTGGAGATATCCGAGTGCACATGTCGGTTTGCCATCCTAAGACTGCCAGCCAAACCGACATGCGCACTTTCAGTGCTTACCACTCCTCCTTCCCCTGTTGCTGACGCTGACACATGGCTCCACCCTACCCCAGACTAAGCAACTGGAAGTGAAAAAAAAATTACAATAAAATTGTTTTATTGTCATTTTATTTTTCTTCTGTCTGCTGCATTTCAGCAGTGGAGCGACGCTCCTCCACCATATTGGAGAAGCCACCCCAGGGTTCAGGAGAGTATGGTACCCATAACTTCTAAGCCTGAGTATTTGCCCTCCAATTCAGATACCACTTTGGAAGGACCACCTGTCTCAGCAACAGGGTAGTGTCCTGCACCCATAATGTCCTCAACCTACGTATCTTTGCATGGAGATTGCAGTCTATCTATGGTGGGCATTAGGAGAAATTTGTTGCCAGTGTGGTGTCCATAACACTTATCCTTTGCAAGCCAAATTACCAAAGAAGTTGTTATTTGCTCTTTAGTTAGCCCAGCAAAGACTTGCAGTGGGTAGAGTAAAAGGTTATTTGTTGCCCTGTTTAGCCATTCTGTGTATACCTGACCTATTTTCAATTTTCAAATTGCGGATTGTGATGAGTTTTATAAAACGTTTGACTGGCGTTTTTTCCCGAAAAGCAATTCATCAAGCCACATGAGGCTCTGAATTTAGTTCAGTTCAGTTTATCATGTAGACTAACAGCTACTTGTGGAGTTTTTTCGAACAAAGAAAGGAAAGGAGTTAGAAAGTAGAACTTTGTCAAGGTGAATAGTCCTGCCCATTAAAATGTGTTACTCACTGGCCAAGAAACAGACTCCTGTTATATCCTGTTATGTTGTGTCATTTCATGCCTTGTCATGTCATGTGTACTTATAAAGTGCAACTCTTGCCCAGTAGGGCATTCTTAGTCTTACTGTAATTACAGATAGCGCACACCAAGCCAATATTTAATCTGTCAAAAAGAATAGTTTTCAAAACTTTCCTGAAAGCGAAAAATAGGGCAATAAATTTCAAAGAACAGAGGACAGCATTCCAATGCTTAGCTGGAAGGTAGCCAACATTTTTATTAAAGCAAGGAGGTATCAAATGATGGTCCCACACAGACCAAAAAGATCCCTTTGGACAGTAAGGGCACTATTTAATTCTTGACAGTAAGGTCACTCTGTTGCAACAGAACATCTTCACCGCCAAGATTGCTGTCTGCCTGCAACATTTAGATGCAGCAGACCTTGGGGTTATTCATGCCAGAGACAGGGGGCGCTAGAGGGTGCAAGGCAAGATGGCTGCGCAATAGTGCAGCTCAGCCGGACGTTTTTCCAATCCATTAATAATCCTGCAATTTTACAACGCAGCGCACCTCCTCCGTAGAGGTACGGTACCAGCAAGTGCCCCAGTGCTAAGCAGTGTCATCTGGTGTCCTCTGGGTCGAGCGGAAAAAGGAAAAAAAAGAACAAGCGAGGAGAGATGGCGGCCGCAACTTAGGATGGTGGCCACGGATCGCCTCTGAAATCCCCAGCCACTGCAGCTCTTGGCTGCGGATCCGGTGCCACTGCGGGTTGCGGTATGGGCAGGTGTCATAATCGCGTGGACCAGGCAGGTCGGAGCGCAGACCGAGGGGGCTCCACGCCGGGACTACATCACCCACAAGGCGTAGCGACCGCACTCCCCCACGTGATCGGGAGAGCGGCCGTTCAAAAGGCTGCACAAAGCAGAGAGGCGGAGCCAATGATTCGTTCCGAACCAGAAGCTGATCAACGGCCCGCAACCCGTCTCTTCGAAGACCCCGACGAATTCCCGACCCTCGGTCCGCCCGGACCCGCATCCGAGAGCTCCACGACTCCAGAAAGCGCCAGACAGCCAGTATCACCGGTCCGACGTTCCCGCCTCCGGTGCTGCCCGTGACCACCGCCAGCACTATCTGCCAACTGAGGTGAGAACGGCGCTGACCCGTCACCTGACGAAGCACCGGAGATCCCGGATCCCGCTCCTTTGTCAGCACCGGTACGGAGGGGTAACTGGTGCCCTCCGTTTCCTTCGTTCCCTTGTTTCCTTTGTTTCCTTTGTTTCCTTTTGCTCCTGCTGCTTTGGTTCCTTGCCTCAGCGCCCCACCACACGTTCCCACCGTAATCGCACCCCCGGCGCTCCTCGGCCCCTCGGATACCCGGGCCTAGAGTGGAAGCGCCACCGGCGGTTATCGGTGGCCTTTGACCTCCTTTGATCCTTCTTGCCTGCTCCCTTAGCCTCGGCGCTCCTCGGCCCCTCGGATTCCCGGGTCTTGAGTGGTAGCGCCCAGGACGGCTCCGGTGAGGTTCAAAAGACGAATTTGGGCCCTCACGACTAGAGCCAGGAAAGCGGTTGTCCCAGCCCCAGTGCGCCCACGGGGACCGAGACCTTGACTGGGGCCTCTGATTTCAGCTCCTTCAGAGCAGGGGAGAGAAAACGAGGCAAGCACTCGGGGGATAATTGGGGGACACTATAGCATCAGGGAGAGAAGGACTAGTTCTAAAATCCCTCTCATTGTCTCGTTTCAGGTTCTATCCCCGCGGACTCCTCCCTGCCTTCCCTCGCCCACCTGTCTCCCGAACCCGAGGGTCTTTCACACGAATCCGGGTTGGGGACGGATGGGAGGGCGAACCCCTATAGCATCAGCGTCATCCCGAGGAGAGGACCAAGTGCGGACCGCGACAGAATCATTGGCCCACGAATAATCCTCCTCCTGATAACGCTGATTTGGTGATGGCCTCGTTAGATGACGTGGTTGCCGCCTTGGCCTTAGTCCAGGCTGAGTTGGCCACGTTTCGGGCAGAAACGGCGGCGTTGCATACCCGCTTGGACCGCCTTCAGAGAAACCCCTTCGATGCAGGGACTCCGTTCCCCACCACCACACCCCAAGTAGTAGTAGAGATACCCGCACACGTGCCTTTGGCTCCCCCGGAACGCTATCACAGGGAGATACAAAAGGTACAGGTGTTCATGACACAGATCCTACTTCACTTCCAATGCAAGCCTAAACTATTTTTGACTAACCAAGCCCGGGTAGCCTTCCTCATCTCCTACTTGGCCGGGGGAAGCGGCGCAATGGGCCGTTCCGATAGTCAGGAGAGATGACGCCCTTTTATATGACTGGGACACCTTTCGGCTGGAGTTCGAAAAAACCTTTGATCGTCGGGCAGACACTTTCTCCGCCGACGGCGACCTCCTTGAACTCCGGCAAGGCAATAACGGGTTCCTCTGCTACGTCAACAGCTTTCGACGGCTGGTGGCCGAAACCGAGTGGCCCGAATCGAAGCAGACGGCGATATTCTACCGGGGATTGTCAGAAGACCTGAAGGACGTGATCGCCCAAGTCGACCCCCAGCCCCACACCTGCGCGGCTATGATAGAACTGGCCTCCCGCCTGGAGTATCGCCTGAGTGAAAGAAAAGGAGACCACAAACGAGAAGAGAAACCCCTTGCATCGTACGAACATCCCCGTACTTCGGACCCCGTGACAGCTCGCTGCGAGCCCATGGACATCGGAACTGTGAGAGCGTCTCTGACCCTCAGCGAACGCGACCACCGACGTAAGCAGGGACTCTGCTTATATTGTGGTAAGAAGGGCCACTTCCTACGTGAATGTCCCGTACGACCCAAGACCGGCCGCAATCGCCTCAGCCAAGCGGCCGCCCTCACCAACGAAGAACTGACGGGAAACCCGAGGGCTTGAAGGGTCAGAAGGGGACGTCTTCAAGCCACCTATCGATCCCTTCTATGGAATCCGATGTCACCAAGGAGCCTAACCACTTTTTTGTTTCCGTATACGTAGTGGTGAACCACATCCCCCGATTCATTCGCGCCATGATCGACTCCGGAGCCACTGGTTGCTTCATAGATAGGACCGAAGCTGAAAGGCTGGAAGTTCTGCTACTACTCAAGGACCAGCCAGAACTCGTCTATGCAGTGGACGGTAAAGAGCTCGACTCCGGTCCCATCACGTATCAAACCCCTCCTCTGTGGGTCAACATAGGAGAAGATCACGGCGAGTGGCTCACCTTCAACGTAATTCACGCACCTCGCTGCAACCTCATCCTGGGGTTGCCCTGGCTGAGAATGCACGAACCCCTCATCACGTGGGCAACCAACTCGATACGGTTCACCTCCGCCTTCTGTCACAGCCAGTGCACGCTGTCAAGAGGGCCTCAGGTCCTGGAGGTCACCCCCAACCAGCACGTGGCCACAGCGGCCGAGAAAGATGTCACCCTCCCGCACTGGCACTCCCCCTACGGGGACGTCTTTGATAAACAAAGAGCCGAAGAATTACCGCCGCATCGGCCTTATGACTGCCGCATCGACCTCATACCGGGGGCTACCATCCCATGCAGCAGAATCTACGCCCTTACGGGTCCTGAAACCCAGCATCTCCGTGACTACCTTGACGAATTCCTGAAACTGGGCTTCATTCGTCCTTCCAGATCTCCGGCGGCGTCTCCCCTCTTCTTTATCCCGAAGACCAACGGCGAACTCTGCTGTTATATAGACTATCGCGCCCTCAACGCGCTAACCGTAAAGAACCAGTACATATTGCTACTGATTCTGGTGCTCCTGGAACAAGTACGGGAAGCCAACATATACACCAAATTGGATCTCCGAGGGGCATACCACCTTGTACGCATAAGAAGAGGGGACGAATGGAAGACGGCTTTCAAAACCAGGTTCGGCCTGTTTGAGTACCTGGTCATGCCCTTCGGGCTCTGTAACGCCCCGGCTGCCTTCCAGTTCTTCCTCAACGAAGTCTTGAGAGTCTTCCTGGACAAGTACGTCATGGTGTATATAGACGACATTCTCATCTTTTCGTCTAACCTACACGACCATATACACCACGTAACGACAGTGCTACAGGCCCTGAAAAACCATCGATTGTTCTGCAAACTCACGAAATGTGAGTTCCATGTAACGACGGTGGAATTCCTCGGCGTCCTGTTGACCCCGGCAGGTCAGATTATGACCCATCGCAAGGTACAAGCCGTAGTGGAGTGGCCCCGTCCCGGGTCGGTGAAGGAGGTTCAAAGCTTTCTTGGCTTTTTGAACTTTTACAGGAGATTTATCCACCACGTCTCCCAGTTGGTGACCCCCCTTACTCGGTTAACACGGAAAGGGGTTCCGTTTGTTTGGTCTACCGAGGCACAAACAGCGTTCTACCGGCTTAAAGAGGCATTCACCTCCGCTCCCATCTTCCGCCATGCCAAACCCGACCTTCCGTTTATTGTGGAAGCAGACGCCTCCGACGTGGCGGTCGGCGCTATCTTATCCCAAAGGCATCCCGACACTGGGCAGCTCCATCCGGTCGCCTTCATGTCTCGAAAGCTATGCCCGGCAGAGCTGAATTACACCATCTCTGAAAAAGAGCTACTCGCAATACGGGAAGCATTCCTTGAATGGCGGCATTGGTTACTGGGCGCACAACATCAGGTGACGGTGTTCACCGATCACCGGAATCTACAGTTTCTCCGTTCAGCTCGTCATCTATCGCCCCGACAAAAACGATGGATGCTCTTTTTCGCGGAGTATCACTTTCTGGTCACCTTCCAGCCAGGAGCGCAAAACAAGAAAGCGGATGCTTTGTCTCGCCAGGAATACCCCAGCCTCATGGCGGAGACCCCCGACCAACCAATTCTGTCACCAGAACAAGTGGTGGGAAGTCTGAATACCGAGACGTTTCTGCAGAAAGTGAAAAAAGGGATTCAGACGTTTGCCTGGAAAACCTGGCTGAAGCAACACCGGGAATGGCGATTCCAAGACGGCCTTCCCATGTGTGGCTCCCGAGTATTGATCCCTACTCTTCGACTCCGCAAACTCGTCTTCAACTGGTGTCACGACGCGCCCTGTGCCGGGCATATGGGAGGAACCAAGACCCTGGAGCTGGTGTTACGACAATGCTGGTGGCCTTCTGTTCGACCGGATATCCTCACCTGGGTAAGGAACTGCACGGTATGCGCCCAAATGAAGGCCGATCATCGGAAAGTGCAAGGCCTCCTAATGCCTCTTCCGACCCCGACAGATCCATGGGAGAAGATCTCCATCGACTTCATTGTGGGTCTGCCCACGGACCAAGGCTGCACGGCAATAGTAGTCGTCATCGACTATCTCACAAAAATGGGACATTTTATCGCGTGCAAGCAAGTACCCATGGCAGGGGCTCTGGCTAAACTACTGTTGGTTCACGTAGTCAGGCTACACGGCCTTCCCCTAGGGATAATCTCAGACAGAGGGTCACAATTCACCGCCCGTTTCTGGAAAGTCTGGTGTGAGGAACTTGGCATACACTCCGCCCTATCCACCAGCTTCCATCCCCAAACGGACGGCCAAACTGAGAGACTGAACCAAACCCTGAAACAGTACCTGCGCTGTTACGTAGATCAAGCAGAGGGCTCTTGGGTGGACTGGCTCTGGGTAGCGGAGATAGCCTACAACAACTCTAGGCACTCCTCCACACACCATACCCCATTCTTTCTTGCATCAGGTCAACACCCCCGTTTCCTCCCTTTTTTCCTCCCGAAGGCACGAAGTAACCTTCCCGAAGTGCAGGACAGAATCGAAACCATTCACGCAGCCCTCACACAAGCCTGGGACATCCTACGCTTAGCAAAGACACGGTATAAGGCCCAAGCGGACAAGCATCGCCGAGTCCCCCCGGAATACCACAAAGGCGACAGGGTGTGGTTGTCCACCAGACACATCCGGTTTAAGAAGCCTAGCTCTTTCACACCCAAATACATCGGTCCTTATCCTGTGGTGCGACACGTGAATCCCGTGGCTGTGCAGCTACGGTTGCCCCAGCACCTGCGCATACACCCGGTGTTCCACGTCTCCCTGCTGAAGCCCTCCTTCAGTCCAATCCGAAAAATCCCTGACCCAGTCTGGGTTCACCACGATCAGGAATACGTGGTGCGGAGGGTACTTGACTTCAAGCTAGCTAGGGGCAAGCTGTGGTACCTCCTGGCTTGGAAAGGGTATGGGCCGGAGGAAAACTCTTGGGAACCTGCGTCGGCCATACATGCTGAGCGCCTGGTGGCGGCCTTCCACCGCCACTGCCCAGACAAACCCGGTCCCCCTCTCGCCGACGGACGCGGTGGGAAGAGGGATGTGCTGTCATAATCGCGTGGACCAGGCAGGTCAGAGCGCAGACCGAGGGGGCTCCACGCCGGGACTACATCACCCACAAGGCGTAGCGACCGCACTCCCCCACGTGATCGGGAGAGCGGCCGTTCAAAAGGCTGCACAAAGCAGAGAGGCGGGGCCAATGATTTGTTCCGAACCAGAAGCTGATCAACGGCCCGCAACCCGTCTCTTCGAAGACCCCGACGAATTCCCGACCCTCGGTCCGCCCGGACCCGCATCCGAGAGCTCCACGACTCCAGAAAGCGCCGGGCAGCCAGTATCACCGGTCCGACGTTCCCGCCTCCGGAGCTGCCCGTGACCACCGCCAGCACTATCTGCCAACTGAGGTGAGAACGGCGCTGACCCGTCACCCGACGAAGCACCGTAGATCCCGGATCCCGCTCCTTTGCCAGCACCGGTACGGAGGGGTAACTGGTGCCGGTGCCCTCCGTTTCCTTCGTTCCCTTGTTTCCTTTGTTTCCTTTTGCTCCCGCTGCTTTGGTTCCTTGCCTCAGCGCCCCGCCACACGTTCCCACCGTAATCGCACCCCCGGCGCTCCTCGGCCCCTCGGATACCCGGGCCTAGAGTGGAAGCGCCACCGGCAGTTATCGGTGGCCTTTGACCTCCTTTGATCCTTCTTGCCTGCTCCCTTAGCCTCGGCGCTCCTCGGCCCCTCGGATTCCCGGGTCTTGAGTGGTAGCGCCCAGGACGGCTCCGGTGAGGTTCAAAAGACGAATTTGGGCCCTCACGACTAGAGCCAGGAAAGCGGTTGTCCTAGCCCCAGTGCGCCCACGGGGACCGAGACCTTGACTGGGGGCTCTGATTTCAGCTCCTTCAGAGCAGGGGAGAGAAAACGAGGCAAGCACTCGGGGGATAATTGGGGGACACTATAGCATCAGGGAGAGAAGGACTAGTTCTAAAATCCCTCTCATTGTCTCGTTTCAGGTTCTATCCCCGCGGACTCCTCCCTGCCTTCCCTCGCCCACCTGTCTCCCGAACCCGAGGGTCTTTCACACGAATCCGGGTTGGGGATGGATGGGAGGGGGAACCCCTATAGCATCAGCGTCATCCCGAGGAGAGGACCAAGCGCGGACCGCGACAGCAGGGAGCGGCAGATCAGCTGATTGTGTACGGCTGTGATGACGCCGTGGCTCCCGCAGCGCAGCACCCCAGGAGCCTCATTACTTGCACATCAGAACTTTGCTGCAGCAGAAAGGAGATGTGCTGCCGCTGACCTCCTGGGTGGAATATTGAAGGGAGAAGAGAGGATCGGAGCAGGCATTATACCTTGGCTGATGCCCTGCGGAAGCTGTGGTGAGTGACACTTCACATCGCGGACTGTGAAGGGGGCCCACGAAGTTGGCAGCGACTACCCGTTGCAGAGTGATGCCCAGTGGACCCCTCTGTGCGCACGTTGGCGAATTGGGACGCAGGTGTCTGGTTTATTGTGCAGCTCTGGAGCGCTGAGTGGGTGGCCTGCTGTGCTGTTACCCCAGTGGCTGGATTGACATAACTGGTTGTCTGCCAACAATCAGAGCACCCCGAGGCGGC
Source organism: Triturus cristatus (assembly GCF_964204655.1). NCBI lineage: Eukaryota > Metazoa > Chordata > Amphibia > Caudata > Salamandridae > Triturus > Triturus cristatus. The sequence continues at coordinate 796,722,186 of NC_140594.1, forward strand.
CTAGTAGGTGTTAGGACAGGTGAGCTGTGGCGGGTCTGTACTACCCTGAGAAGTGACGGTGTGGCGGCTTAAGCTTGACATACTGTAGTGTGCGCGTGCGGCGGTGGTCCACTTCCCTTTGGACCAATTTTTTCTTTGGATTTGTCACCATTCCTGGGAGCCATACGGTAATGTGGGGTGCGCAGGCTGAGTGCGCAGGACTCTGAGGCAGCTCTGCACCGTAACGACATCTTCAAATGGTCCTCCTAAACACCATTCCTAAGATAGAGGCAGGATCAATGACGAGTGGCTGTTGTGCTTGGCTCGTGCAGGGTGGGAGCAGATTGCCGCCCCTGCCAGGTAGCTGTGCATCATGGGCAAGCCGGACAAGACACAACTGCGCCTCACATTTGAAATGCGAAAAAAGGGCAGATCTCAGCATAAGCCAACCTCGGACTCGGAAGCGGAGGCCCCCTCAGACACTACCCAACACTGGAATCCATGCTTCTTGCGATGCAGCATAGCCTGCAGTCTGTTAACGGAAAGATTGATGCGCTCAATCTGCGCATGGATCATATGGCGGCAAAACTGGACAAGCAGAGTACCAGGCTGGGCGAGCAGCGATTGTCTACTGTGAAAGATAACTTGCATAAAGTCTCGGACAAACCTCTGAACACAGAGAAGGTGTTGGTGGTCATCCAAGCCAAGAATGAGGACCTGGAGGCAAGGTCCAGGAGAAACAACTTAAGGATAACAGGTCTGCCGGAGTCAACCAACGTCGGTAAAATGGAACTTTTTGTGGAGGGGTTGCTCAAAGGGATTTTTGGTTCCAACAATCTATCCACTATGTTAATAGTGGAGCGTGCTCACCGCTCTCTGGCGGCATGCCCAAGCCTGGGCGCTCCGCCGCAGCCCATCATTGCACGGCTCCTAAACTACCATGACCGGGACACGGTTCTCTTCCTAGCCCAGGAAAAGGGGCAGATCAAGCATCAGGGGAAATCATTGGCATTCTTTCCGGGTTTTACCACTATGGTCCAGGCTGCTAGAAGAGAGTTCATCCCTACCATAAAATTATTGCAGGCAGAGGCAATCCTGCATGCCATGTTGTATCCAGCACATTTGAGGATCGGATCGGAGGGTACTTGTAGGAAGGTGGAATCTGATTGCATGGTTACCCCCACTTTTTTTCTGATGTTTTGCTGGTTTTTGACTAGTCTGACTGGGATCCTGCTAATGAGGACCCCAGTTTATCTGTGTTCTCCCTAATCTGGTTGTGCATGTACTTTAGGTACACTCCATATTGGATTCTGGGGTACCCTTATCAGTCCCTAGTATATGGTATACTATGTACCCAGGGCATAGGTACCCCAGAGGCCTCCCAGGGGCTGCAGCATGTATTATGCCACCCCTGGGAGACCATTCAAAATGACACCACAGGTCTGCAATTGCAGCCTGTGTAAGGTGGTGCATGCACCCCTTACTTAGATATAGGTTCACTACATCTATTCTAAATCACTGCACATATAAACCTCTCAGGCACCCCTATGGCAGGCCTTATCAATCCTGAAGGCAGGGTGCTGGGTTTTATGTGAGAGGGTGCTCCTGCATGAGCAGAGCCCCTTTGCAGCCTTTGGAACCTATTTTCTGGGGTTGTTTGTGATGCAGCCAACCATATATATTTAAGTGCATTATAACCTCACGGTAAATGCTAACTTTAAAACGGCTGCTTAGAAACATGTTGTGTTTGGTATCAAACACCTTGGAATCATACCTCCCCGCCAGTAACTGGCGGAGAAGGTATGATTCCACCCTTCTAGAGGGACGTATGTGAAACACCGGTACACTCGTTACCAGCTTTCTGGGCATCACAAAATGGATGCTGCCAGCCCCAGACACGAGACTGCCCTCCTGCTGCTGAGCCAAGATCGAGCAGAGGAAGGCCTGGCAATAGGTTTCCTGTCTCAGGGAGGTGTGACCACCTCCCAGACAGGCTTTAGTATATTGGGGCTGGGTGGGTGCACTCTGAGAGTGATTTGAAGTCTGCACTGGGGGCACATTTGATGTCCCTGTGCATAGTCCAGCTCAAACCGGTTGCAGGAGCCATTTGCTCCAGCTCTGGGGCAAAACTGGACAAAGGACATGGGTGTAGCCACCCCTCTGTCCTGACCCTCCCATAGGTGGGTTCCCATAGTTTGTCCCACCCCTTCCTTGGGTATAAAGTAGGAACACCTGGCTACAGGACTTTAGATTTTACCTGGACTAAACTCTGCTACAGAAACCAAGTACTTTGACGATCTACACTACGTTGGATGACTGAAGAATCTCCCTTGGAGTAAAGGAGTTACTCCCCTGCAAGGCAGGCACCTTTAATGCATCTGACCAGTTTGCATCTCCCGAGCTCCTGAGGACGAAGATTTCTGCATCACAGGAGGTGGGTTCCCGAGGTCCCTGAGGTTGATCTGTGCTCTCAGCAATTCTGAGGCCCGTATCCCTCGTGGGGACCATGCAACCCGAACCCCTGTGTACCGTGTACGTTTGCAGCAGCATATGCTTTTTGGCAATCCATGAGGCTGTGCTTTGGGCTACGTTTAGTCCTGACCCTGAGCAGTATTTCCTCTGAAGATTTCCAGCCTACACTCCACGAGTGTTCCGTGGGCTGGTATTTTGTGATTCAGCTCGAGGTCCCTTCGCGATCCCTGGTCCGTTGGCATGTGGGTCCCTGTGAAGGTAACTTTGACTTTCCATGGGCTTGCCTGGTTGCTCCAGATGTGCCCTGACTCATCATAGCTTGGAGAATCCACAGGAGCTTCCTGGTCCTCACTGAAGCATCTTTCCTCTGCCTGCATGGGTTGCAGTTGCCAAGGATTGTCGGTGTTCAATCCGGACACTGAGCCCCCAGCACTCGACGTCCTTCGTGGAACACCTCACCTCTAGACTTTGTATACAAAAAACGTGATGCGTTGGAATAAATCAGTACTGTTTTATAATTAGAAGGATACCATTAATTATTCCTTCAAAACGAGGTGCTCTCTCTTTGAATTAATCATACATTAATCAATATAATTGCCAGAACACAGCCTTAGACAAAATCTTTTTATGTATCCATATGTACAAAGTGTCAAGACATCATATATTCAAATATACATACAAATATGACATACAGAAAAAATAAATCAAGGAAATCAAAACAAACAAAATACACATGAACAAGGAATTTTATCCTGTATTCCTTATTCCCCTATTAATAACTATGGTCATTGTCGACATCTCCTGTGTCACTACCTTGGGTGGTTCTTTGGGGTCCCAGCGATTCTACGTGCTCTAGGCACTGTGTCTAGTCAATTCTTTATTGTTATACCACTTTCTTAGTATATGGTTCGGTCTCCCCCTGGAGCCCGCTGTGTATTGTGCTATTTACTGGTGTTCTAGTGATTTAATATTGTGTGCTGTGTTCTCTAATCTCATAAAGAGGTTAGTAGAGAGTGTTTAGCAATAAATACATATATTTTATATATCTCTTGTGTGGTTCTCCTTTCATTTGGTCATTCGGGAGGTTCTGATCTGGTAAAACAAGCTGCTGTACATTCCTTCGAGACTTAGCCTGAAGGCTTTTCTCCACTAGGATAGCTTTCAATAAAGGTTGTCTTTAGCCTAATCATCAATAAGGGTCGTTTGGACTGGTGCAAGGGGCCCACTTTAATTAGTGGACAGCATATACCAGGCCAACTTCTCAGAGTAATTCCAAGATTTTTACCAATCCAAGAGCCGCCATGGAACACGCGAAACTCCTAAAAAAGTGCCTTCCTAGAAACCACTGCTGAACCAGATGAGAAGGAACAGTGAGACCTGGACTGTAACTACAAGTTGTAAGTGTACCACTAAGACTAATTTGGGGCCAACTTACAGCTCTGATGGGTGAGTTGGGGATGGACTCTTGCCTCTCTCCTCAAAGGATGGATACTTTAGTTGTTTTTCCAATGCTAACTGGGAGGACTGCACCTGGGATTGATGTCTTGCTGTAGCATGGGTATACATCGCAAAACTGTAAATGGGTACTGACCTATGACCTTTGATGGCCGATTAGCGCTGCTACGTTGAACCATAGACACACTTGGCCACCTCCCCCTCTCATCAGGAGTCTATTTGCACTCTTGTGCCCCCTAATGGGTGTACCCCATCTGTTTATTTGGGTTATTTGGGAATTGGGGTGTTCAACAGTCTCAGATTGGGTTGTCTTTAGCAAGTTGGGGGTGCTGAAGTGGGTGGGGGGTTGTGAGGGACAAGAGTTTCATGGCAGACATGGATCGGAGTGGATGCAATGTTCTTTTTAATGTTCTGGTCTCATCAGTGTATTGCATGTAATGGTACTGTGCAAGGGAATGTGAAGCTGCAGGTCTGGGTAATAATATTAAGTTAATAACATGGAATTTGTGTGGGTTAAACAACCCCAAAAATTCCGCATTGTGCTAGCTTTCTTGGACAGGCAGGATGTACAGGTTGCGTCTCTCCAGAAGACGCATCTCACTAATTACACAGAACCACATTTTGGATCTCGTTGGGCTATGGTGCGCATTCTGTCCTAGTTTTCCTCCGATTCTAGGGGTGTTATGATTCTGGTTAAGAGAGGTACTCCATATACACTCCTAAAATCTGAGGTGTACGAATAGGGGAGGGTGCTCCTTGCACTGGGCAAGCTGGGTGACACGATGGTGCTGTTCGTGAATACGTATGCGCCTACCACTGATGATCCCACTTTCTTTAATGATGTATGGAGGCTTATCTCCTCCCATCCACCCTCAGTTGTGGTATGGGGTGGGGACTTGAATGTATGTTTGGACCCCGACTGGATCGCTCCTCCGATGCAGAGGGGCACGGACAGCAAGCGTCGGCGGTCCTGGGTGAATTGATGGAGTCTGTGGGTCTTATAGATGTATGGAAGGCTCGTAACTCAGGTGCGAGAGAGGGCACATTTGTATTGACAGTGCATGGCTCTTGGTCAAGGCTGGATTATTGAATGGTTTCTAGGGAGGTGGCCCCCTCGTCTGTCTTCATAAACCACTTGGCCAGGACACACTCAGATCATTCCCCAGTGCTGATAGAACTGAAGGTGCTGGCCTGCTCTAGGCCCCTGTTTTAATGGCGGGTACAGCTGTCCTCCTTAATGTGTTCCAGGACAAAATTGGTGTGGCGATAAGCAATTATTTTTCAGAACATGATGGGTCGGTGGGTAGTGTTGGCACACTTTGGGAAGCCTTTAAAATCACCATAAGGGGGGAGTGCATGGGTGCCCAGGCGAGTGTATTAATAGGTCTTAGGAACAGAATTAGGGCCCAAGCGGATAAGATTAGAATGAGAATATGAGTTAAATCCGCTGTCCAACACCTTAGTCCATATACGTGAATTGGTCTCTGAACCCAATCAAACTGCAGATCAGGAGGTATTGCACAGATCCAGGAGATTCAGGACACGGTATTACAGGGAGGGTGGGAGACCTAGCCGTTCATGGCACATAAACTATCACTGCCTAAAGGACAGGAGCACATTACTGAACTGCTGGATGAAGATGCCGTTGCCCAGCACTCCCCCCCCCAAGTTCAGTAGAGTATTCACAGATTTTTATTCCAAATTATATGGGACCAGACAAGTAGCCCCTGACAGCGCAGTTAGCAATTATCTGGATGACATTGCATTGGGGTGGCTGTCTAATGGGGAGCGTGAATACCTGACCCAACCATTTGATGATGAAGATGTGAAAGAGGCTATGATGTCCCCACCTACCTGTTAGGCGGCGGACTTCACGGTCTGCCTAGTGAGTATTATAAGGCCTATATTGAAGAGCTGGCCCCACAACTATTAAAGGTCTTTGCCAAGGCCTATGAAACTGGTGTATTACCCCCTCTCTCAGGGAAGCCCGGCTAGTTACACTTTTGAAGCCAGAGAAAGTCACGAACAAGTGTGAATTTTATAGAACGCTATCTCTTATAATTATAGATACCAAGATCCCAGCAAAAATGATTGTATTTAGACTACAACCTCTGATCCCCAAGTTAGTTCTCCCTGATCAGTTGGGGTTTGTTCCCAAGTGTTCCACAGTACACAATCTCCGTACAATTTTCATAGTTCTGCACCATCTAGATCCCGAGACCCCTGCTGTGGCGATGCTGCTAGATGCGGCAAAAGCCTTCGATTTGCTTCAATGGGGATATATGTTTGTAGTTTTACAAAGCATGGGTATGCCACCATTCTTTTTGAAGTGGGTACGATTATTGTGCACAATCCGGGTCTCCAGGATGCGAGTCAATTGCTGGGTGTCTGATACATTCCCAATTTGCAGGGGCACAAGGGAGGGCTGACCGATTTTCAAGCTGGCCAACCATATAAAGCAATGCATGGGTTCATATATGCCAGGCTGCGTGCGGCAGTGTGCTCCCTGGGTTTGGACTTTCCTCAGGAACCACGTGTGTTAAAGGCACTGCAAGCAGTGCTAAAAGGGGATGAAAGCAGAGGGCTGATCACCAGAATATATGGTGCTTCACAACTAGAGAATGAGTGGTCTGATTCCTCTGCGTTATGAAAATGGAATGCTGTTCTGGCAGTCCCCATGTCTGGTGAAAACTGGGAGGTCTGTTGCAAATTGACAGGGCGCCTGACTGCCAGTTGTAATCTTCGTATCATTAATTTTAAATATTTGCATCAGATATATTACACCCCCGCACAATTTTTAAAAATTGGATTACGGGCGGATGCAAAATGCCCCAAATGCTGGCTGGATGGAGCGGACTTTGTACACTTAGCATGGGGATGTCCTGATATATCAAAATTCTTGCGGAGGGTAGTGAGGGCTCTCACAGATATGACATTGGAAAAAATTGAATGCTCACTGGAATTGTGCTTGCTGGGGTTGCTAAACAAAATTAAACCATGCAATAGACATATAGTTGCAATATCCACTCCGTTTGCCAAGCGTGCTGTTGCTCTGCATTGGAACACCAAGGCAGTGCCAACCTTGATCAAGTGGATTTGTGATCTCATTTTTTGTAAGGAAAAAATGAATGTATATGACGAGGAGCTACCTGAGGCCTCCAGGCCTATAGGCTTTTGGGCACCACTTACCACGTACATGTTAGCACACCCCGACTTGGCATCGATGTATGTAAATAAATAAGCCATTGATGATGCAATGCTGATATAAGTTACACTGCTCTATACTATCAAACATGTGGTATTTTGTTTTTCTTCTTCCTACATGCTTTGCCATGGGGTTGTTGGGATGAGGGTGGGGGGAGGAGGGTTGGAGTTATATAAACAAAAACACTGTTGTATGTTGTATTTGTATCGCTGCTGCAATACGACTGTGACACTTGCCATTGTTCACATATGGTGATTCAAAACAAATTCAAAAACACACCGGACACTACTCTCTCACTGCTGTGATTAACTACCTTCCACTGCACTGGGGAGCAAGGACCGTCGGAGAAATGGCTACATGTTCACCCACCCATACTGGATGGGCAGACTAGTACTCATATTTTACTTTTTCTTACCACCAGGTAAAACCTGGGTGTTAGAAACGGTAAAAACGTGTTAATGCTACCCCCTCCATGGGGAGAGCCTTACATGGTGAGGGGAGCATTACTTTTTTCTTTACAAAATAAAAATCTCTTTTGGAAATTTTCTTTTTAGAAAGAAAAAAAGATGACTGTTTGTTGGAGGGCTGCGTCCTTCCAAATTCAGGCCTGTAACAAACAGTACAATGCATTAACAGGAAACACTGTTACTCCAGTTCCTGCCAATGCCTCTAGAAATAACTGCCTGCTAGGTGGTCATTTATAAATTTAGCAGGTGCAGTAGTCTCGGCCTGGTGGAAGTAAAGTCCTCCGCCAGACCAATAATCAGTCATCCGTCCGCCAATAATTAAATGGGGCTCTAAATCTGAAATGTATTCTGCAAATAAAGAGGACCCCTTTTATAACCTGATGAATGGACCAAACAAAGTGATTCAAACATGATAATCTTTTATATAGGAAGCCATTGGAGGTTGCCATATTTTGAAGTAACCGTAAGTTCTCAATTTAGGCTTTTGTGGCACCAGGATAGAAACTGTTACAGTAATCAATTACATTTTTTATTCACTTGTAAGAGTTCATCTCAGAACAACGGTGACAAAGCCCTAGATCACTGCAATTAACTTTCCTAATTGGGGTTACTACATCAAGAGCTTTAACTATCCACTTGTCAACATGTTTAATCATCTGCTCTAAAGGTGAGGAAACAGCGGTTAGAAGCACCATCAGAAGAATGAATTACCTTCAGTAATGCTCTTTCGCTTGGGCACAATACGAAGAGGATGAGCAGGTAGCACCTTCCTTTTGGTCCTGTAATGAGAGTGACCATGCCCTTCACCACAGGCTTTGTTAAGGTGTTTCTACTCTCAGGCATTGGCTGAGTTCAGTGAACCATCATACTGTTGCAATGTGAGCAGAAAGAGTCCTTATCTGCTCCAGTGAGAGTTTATTGATCTGATCCAGACAGACAATGTCTTGGCTACAATGGCAGGAGCAGGGTATGACCAATGAGCAACAACAAGACATGCAGGCTGGCTAATGGAGTTGATTCCCTAAATGACTATAGTGTCTAACATGTCAGTTTACTTTAAGAGAGCAGCAAATATACTTGGGTATTCCCAGCCTGTGGTTCTACTCACATCTCAGACTTAGGGGGAAATTACATTATGTTGCCTCTCCTACCTGTGGGTGCATGTAGAAAAGCTTGCATCCATGTAGTATTAATCAGCTGTCACCACCTCTTAGTTGTATCATGGCCTGGTAATGGGGGCCTTCATTGTACATGATGCAAAAATACGTCTCACTTTGGGTGAACCCACCTCCAGCAGACTGATGTAGAGTGCTGAGGACTGTCTAGCTAAAATACATGTCTCCGGTGCAGGAAAATGTTCTGGCTCAGTGAGAAATATTGAATTGAGAGGCTGATTTGCACATGGTAATTTTCCCAATAACTTCAACTTCCTACTGCTTTATCCAAATCTATGAACAATAACACATGTTTATTTAGGAAGGTGAATGTAGACATAGTCTAGGAGTGCCCCTCTTCATGGCATGCCATAATGAAATGAGCTATCCATTCACTTGGATGCACTTGTTGTCTTTCAAAATTATTATTTTAATAGGGAACCTGTGACTATCAAGACTAAGAAGGATGTATCACCCTTACTCCTAAAGACATCCAACATGTATTTACTTATGTATTTACTAATGAGTTTTGTGTAGCACTGCATGTTATCTTCCTGTACCATCAGAGCCCCGGCCAGCTTGATTGTGACAAGGGCAATCTGAGCAGTCAGGTCCAATATTCATCTGCACAACTCTTTTTCTTAGTTATTGCATCTTTTGACTTAATCTTTCTTGGGTACACTGTTTTACTTCTTTCATTATATTTTATACTATTTTGTGCACGTTTCTAGAGGAGAACCAGCCTTCACTTGGTAATTGGGCTGGAATTTAGATACTCTTCCTTATTAGTCACACACAGGTTTTTATCTGTACCACCTTCATAAACCTCTGCTAGAACTACTTTCAAGGTCCAAGTTACAACACTAGGGCTACAATTATGGCATATTTACGTTTATTGAGAGTTTTATGTCACTCTAATATTACCCCCTTCATCTTTAACACAGAAGCTAGTTTTTCTGTAGGAATCAGATCATGTTTACATTCTGTATTTTAAGAGAGCCTCTGGTGTTCTCTAGTTTCTTCTTTTGCAAGACACTTACCCACACCAACATAGTGTAATGAGAGTTGCTAAACCTTCATGCTCAATTTCCAAACGTTCAACTAACTTCCACAATATCCTCCAAGATCTGAGAGGTATATTACTATGAGCATTTTTGATTAACTGCACTGGTAGTGGGCAACTCTGAATGACAAGCAGAAAATGTACATTAAATACAGTAAATAAAACAATGAGGTGGTAGGTACAAACACGTGGGAAGTTCGAAATGTACAAACATTGTGCAATTAGTGAATCTTTAGGAATAAAATTAATTTTACAAAGTGATAATTATTTAGAAATATAAGTAAACATGCTGTGCAATATAAGAAAAGGAGTGAGTGGAAAGCAACACAAATGTTAGTTTACATATATTCAAAGTCCAATGCGGGAAGAAATTTGAAAGAACAAGTTGAAGCAAATTTGGAGCGAGGGATCAAACAGGGAAGAGGATTTTGGTGCTGGAAATTAGGAGTATTGAGTGGTTAGAGGGGAGGATAGGATAGACACCTTTGCTATCCGAACAGACAATCAACAGAGAAGATAGAGAAGATCACAAATGTTAAAGATGCGATAAGGGACATGACCTCAATATTAAATATTGTTATGACTACTATTTTTTGCAAAAGAGTATGATTTAATAAAGAACTAAGGGAGGGATGTACGATCCTTTTTTGCGGCCGCAAATGGGAGAACATCCTGTTGCGGCCGCAAAAAAAGGGTATTAGCATGTACAAATGCTATTTTGCAAGTCACTGACTCGCACAATAGCATTTGCGACTCTCACTATTAGGGAGGGGCATTTGCGGCCGCAAAACACTCGCAGTTTACCATCTACTTCAAGTAGGTGGTAAACCACTTGCAAAGGGGAAGGGGTCCCCAAAGGACCCCTTCCCCTTTGTGAGTAAGTTGGAAAATATTTTTTAAGACCAGGCAGTGGTCCCAGAGACCACTGTCTGCCCTTAAAAAAATGAAACTAAGTAGTTTCATTTTTATTTCTTAAGTGCATCCCATTTTCCTTTAAGGAAAACAGGCTGCATTAAAAAAAAAAAAATCTTTATTAAAAGAGCAGTTCCAGACATGATGGTCTGATGAGCCCAGCAGCCCCCCATACCTGGGAGGGCCTGTCATTCCCAATGGGCTCGCAAATTGCGAGAGGCTCATTAATATTTATGAGCCTCGCAATTTGCGACCCCATTGTTAATCGCAAACAGTGTTAAACACACTGTTGTACATGCAAAATAGTGCCTCGCAAATTGCGAGTCGCAAATGACTTGCAATTTGCGACGCGCTATTTTGCAGGTCGTACATCTGGCCCTGAGTCTATTACACAAAAGTCTGAAGGACCGTTTGACAAAGATTTTTCTATGATTTAGCGTGTCTTGCCAGGAGACAGACGGCTCACTCCTTGAATTGAGCAGTAAACCAGGGTGACTACGTAGTATTATTGAGCAAATAAGTAAATGCAATTGCTTGTGCTCAAAGGTGCACTTGAATTGTGCATACTTTAATAGTCAAAGTCTACTATGACTGATATTTTCTTTATTCAGTGATTTTCAAATGTATCAACATGTTTTAGCGACAGTAATGTCCAGAAGTATGCCAGTTGTTACTTTCTACTCTCTAATAACTTCATTGCCCTTGTTCACACTCCATAAAATATTAGTCTAAACAAATTGATGTCGCTCACCAAAACTCATCGACTTTTCATTTCTCACCTTTAGAGTCCTAAGGAGTTGCAGGCGAAATCTAAATAAAACCAGCATAATTTCGACTAATTTGGGGGATTTTGTGTTATGCTTGTTACACAAAATACTTGAAATTACACCACACCATGGAATTACACCACGTTTGCAGCAAAATTATGGCACAGAAGCACTGGAAGAACAAAAATTACCAGAATGCATGCTGTTGCTGTTCACAGTACTTGAGGTTTTAGTGTGTTTTTTTTTTTAGAAATGCTTGATGCAAGAACTCTTTTTGAGCTGAAATAGAGCTAAATGCCACATTAGCATTTTGTGTAATTACACATAATTGTGTGTAATTTTACAAAATATTGCATAATTACACAATTATATGAATTTCAACACCCTTAAACTTAACAGGTACTTGAGAATCTCATTCAGGGTAAATCAATTGTTTTGAGTACTGAGATGTCTGGGCCTTAACCCCTTAGCTATGAAAGGCAATTCACAGTTCCACCATTTATCATGGACTATTGCATACTATAAACATTTAAAGAGCTTTTTATTTTTTCAGGACACTGTTTGAACCTGATTAAGCTCACTCCAGTGCTTAATTTGCACCACTGGTGGGAGGTGGTGGGCACCGGCACTCAGTTTTGGAACTGGGGCCCATTGTTCTTCATCAAACTTTAAACCAAAGCTAGAGTGAAAGGGACAAAAATGATAAACAAGGATGAGTAAGAGAAAGACGAGAAATCAGGGATGAAAAAAGAGTCTGCTAGAGTAATGAGATAAATAGATTGAAAGTGTAGGACATTGGAGGAAAGAGACAAGAAGTGGAGTCAAGACTAGGCACCCTGATATTCAGAAACTCTGGCATACAACTTTGAGCCCCTGCAAGCCTCCTTTATTTTTATAAATGGACACTGCTTAAATCCATGCTTAATTTGAAAGAAAAGCAAAATCTGTGTGTAAATGTGTGTGGGATGTGTGTGTTCTCTCCGGGGATCCCCAACCTTTTCTGTACTGAGAGCTACTTATGTTCAATTAAAATCATTGTGAGCTACTAAATGTATTAGTGTTATATTATCTCAATTTTTTTATATGTATAATAATTCAAGCAAAAGCTTTCTAATTTAATAACCTGGGCTGCACACAGGAGAGCTACTCAGATGTACCTGTAGAGTTACAGTAGGTCACAAGCTACTGGTTAGAGAGCTGTGAAGTAGACTAACATCTCACAGTTAAAACTATGTGTTTCTGCGGTGAGGAAACTGAAGCACAAATATTGAACTATTGGTCTCAAGGAAATCCCAAAGGATTACTATATTGAGCCTCTTTACTTTGTGTTGAGAGTGCAGGAAGAGGGGGTTTGGAGAAGAAACAAAACAATTTTGATGGTAATTGGGTTTGAAAGAGTGCAGGTTGAACCTGGCCCCCGCTGCGGGGAGGAAAGGAGTCCAAAGAGCTGACACAGAGTTCAAACGGAGCTAACTGGAGGTTCCCCCAGGGACACCACTCTGTATTTCAGATACTGCCTGTCATTAACAATCATTATCAGACTGCCTGTGCTCCTACCATTCTACGGCTCTTCGGCAGCCAATTAACAAGCTGAACCCTGTGTTTAGCTCTCTGGATATCTTAACTAGTGTAAGAAATACATTTTAAAAAGCAAATTTCAACTTGCACACTGTATTAGAATTGCACCTTAGAATGTGTTTAAACCTTAGCAGAAATGACTTAGCATAGAAAAATAACACGTAGAGAAAATGTGCTTGCTTTATATTTGTAAAGAATCACTTTAGAATGCATTTTTAACTCTGCTAAATGAAATGCATAGGTATATCACTCATTCAGAAAATGTGCTTGCTTTACATATGTAGGAAAATAATGTGAAAAAGAAAAACATAGTAGGGTATTATTCTCAAAGTGCTTCTGTAACTTGGCCCAAGCCATATTTTCTTTCGACTCTTGCTCACAGTTAAATAAGCATTTATTTAGAATGTTGCGTAGCACCAGCATTGTGCTAAAAACTGTGCTGAATTCAAGATTATGTTCTTTTGCTTCCTCACACTATATTAGATCATTTTGACTGCACAATGAACTTTGCTGTAAATTCAATATGAATAAACTGTTAAAATGAAGACTAATTTAGATATATTTTATGTGTGCTTAACTGGAACATTGTTGATAGATTTGTTTCATTGCATTTGACTAGCCCTTTGTATTCACAACAGGACATTGAACGCAGCTATTAGCTTAGTTAAGAAGGTTCTCATGAGAACTTACCTCCATGTTTCAAAGCAATCAACACTTGTTTAACTGTGTACCGGCGTGAATCTTTACTCTGGGAATTGGGAGAAGAAGCAACGGATGTTGACGACACCATCGGATGAGAGCATCGTACACCTACAAATTGTTGTTACATTATTGTATGATTTTATACTATATTTGAGTGTTCCTAGTTAAGGTTAGGCGGGTTTTACTTAATAGTGATTGGGAGAGAAGAGTCGTTGTGGGTTGCTGTTGAAGTTCTTTTCAGAATTCCCTCTTTACTCCTCATTGCTGGATGATACTGCTGACAGTGACTTTATTTTCTTCTCGATCAATACTACTGCAATGATTATTCCACTACCACTGATATTTTAACGGTTGCCGCTACAGATGTGGAGACTCAGCTGGGTCTCCAGAACGACCATTTATGGGAAATTCAAGACTTATCTATGCTCTGAAATTCTTGCTCCTCTCCAGAAAGAGCTCTTTATGGGTTCTATAAAGTAGGGTAGGTGAGTATCCTTAGCTAGTTTAGTGACAAATCTCCTTTATGGAACACTCTGTTGGATCTTTGCTGACACTAAGCAATCTTTTCTCTATATTTCTTTAAGTTGACTAAATGCAATAAAGATGATCAACACCATACTAATCCTTTAACAATAAATAAAGGTTTTGGAAACTTCTATAACTTCTCGCCATTGACTGAAATTACTAAACTGGACAGTTAATGATATTTATGACTTATGTTTCTGTCCTTGCTCCATTCACAACACAGTGGCAAAGGTCCATCTGACCTGTCAAGCGCCATCTGGATTACGAGGGTCCAAACAGTAAGATGGGGTGTTAGGTTTTAATATCCTATTTTTGCAAAAAACTTGGGCACTAACACTAGCAATAGAGAAGAAGAAAGCATGATTGCTATTTTGAGAAATCAGGCTCAAAGATCATAAACACTGTATTGGAGCCATAGAAGTTAACAAGCCCCATGTCACGATTGTGAGTTTCAACCAGAGTTAGATTTTCAGCCAACAGCAGTAAGCATTCTGGGACTTGTAGTTTCCCATTTACAAAAATAAGTGTAAGTCCCAGCACAATTTATTTCAACACCCATTATGTGCGGAAAGAATTAACTGGGATAGTTCCATAACTAAATTTCAGAAATAATTGCCTAGCTGTTGGAATTGAAATAAACTCAAGCAAGTCTTCAAATTTGCTATGGTCCTTAAGAACCAGACATTATTCAAAGGTGAGAGGCCCTTGCCTTTTGTTAAAGATTTTCTGTCCCAAATAAATGCCCAGAAAGACTCCTTAACACAATTCTGGTGTCAAGTGTCCCCCAGAATTCCAAGTATCAGCAATCCTAATTGGGTTAGGGTGTTGTTAATATAATTAATCTATTTGATTGTCCTGCTTTTGTCAATGGCAACTATTTCTAGGAAGGCACTTTTTCGAGGAGTGGGTTGTGCTTTAGTCTCCACCAGTGTAAAATGGGTCTTAAATTGCCCTTGAGGGTGATGGATGTGATGCCCAGGACCCAGCCCAAAGGGAGGAAGGAGATGCATTTAGGCAGGCTCAGTTAAGCTCTCTTGAGGTCGTTTTCAGTAGATGCCATACTAGTGAGGGAAGATTGGCCCCCCAGCTCAGCCCCTGCCTCCTTAGCCTTTTAAACATTAATAGCTGGAGAGACTTATCTTGCATTGGTAAAAGTATAAAGCTTTAGTATCTCTACCAACAAAGTTTTAAACTGCTTTTCTTAACTTGAGCAGATCAAAAAAATGATTGTGGTTAATCTAACTCTCAAGTAGTTGAAGATGGAAACCATTTCCAGGGTAATACGACCCTGCCTTTTGGAGCCTTTGAAGGAACTGTAAGAGTTTATTGGCATAAAATAGTTTTTTGAGTGGTTAATCTCTAGTCCCATAGTTGTCCAAAAGGCAGCAAAACGATTTACAAGTTTCTGGAAATTAACTTGAGGTTTAGATGCCAACAATGTGTCACCTGTGAAAAGGAAGCAAAGGGATCTTTTGCCCAGCTATGCTAGGTGTGTCATTATTACAGTTCTCCAAATAGGCTACAACGTCATTTAAGCAAAGGCAGAAAAATGTAGGGGCAAGGACACACCCCTGGTATACCCCTGTATGTATCCCTATGCACTCTGGTAACTCCCCCTGGGACTCCTATGAAACTTGTGAATATGTGCCCTCATGTAGGAAAATCAGGATTTCAAGTAAGTCTAGGGGGACTCCATTATTGTCCAGTACTTTCCAAAGTTTGCAATGTGGTACCAAGTCAAATGCAGATTTTAAGTCCAAGAACACCACATAAAGGTGAAGCTTCCATTGAACTATAGTCTTCCAGTAAATTGTTACAAATTTATGATCTTGGTCGACTGTGCTGATTTGTTTTCTAAAACCAGCTTGTAAAGACAAGAGACCATTATGTTTCTCTATCCATACATCTTGGGCCAGATGTACAACCATTGGAAATTGCGACTCGCAATTTGCGCTCGATTGAGAGTCGCAAATTGCGACTCACAATTTCCAATGTACAACAGTGTCTGAGACACTGTTTGCAATTCTCAATGGGGTCGCAAATTGAATGCCTCATGAATATTAATGAGGCACTCGCAATTTGCAACCCCATTGAGAATGTCAGGCCCTCCCAGGTATGGTGGCCTGCTGGGCTCCGCAGACCTCCAGGTCTGGGACTGCTTTAAATAAAGCAGTATTTTTTTTTAATGCCGCCCGCTTTCCTTAAAGGAAAACAGTATGGATTAAAAGAAAATGTAAACATTTTCGTTTCATTTTTTAAAGGCAGGCAGTGGTCCCAGGGACCACTACCTGCCCTTTTAAAAAAAAAATTCCCCTGCATTTGCAAAGGGGAAGGGGTCCCCTGGGGACCCCTTCCCATTTGCGACTACATTACCACCCTCTTGAAGAGGGTGGTAAATTGTGACTGTTTTGCGATCGCAATTGCGGCCGCAAAACATTCATACATAGGGCTGGGAGTCGCAATTAGGAAGGGACGCCCTTAGAATGCCCCTTCCTAATTGCGACTCGCCAAACACTATTTTGCGAGTCGTAGTGCGACTCGCAAATTAGTGTTAGTCCATGGCCCACAAGGATTTTGCATAAGGAAACGGGCTCGAAAATATCCAGTTCCTTTGGGGCAACAGATAGAGACTTGGCTATTGCTGCACTAGTTTCTGGGTAAGGTGATACTCATGGCCATTTTAGTGTACGCCTAATATTGGTTGTCCTGGGGTCCCTAGATAGTGACCATTGGTCTTTATCAGGGAAGTTAAGTATGTCCAGGAGGGTGCAATGAATGGCATGATGATCACTGTCACTCCTTAATACTGCCTTCATATCTCATACAAGTTTCTATAGAGGCAGGGAGATCAAGACACAATCTATTCTGCTGGAATGCCCTGATCGATTGTAAGAGTGGTAAGTCTGTAGTTTGGATCGAGTATGACTGTTACAAGCTCTCAGGCCATAGGTCAATGACAGAGATAGCCATTGGTGAGCTGCCTCGGTCCACCGCTTCACTGGTGTCATGTCAATCGCCGGGATGCCCCATTCATTGTCCTCTGCCTAGGTAAGGGAGTGACCATAATTATCAAAGTGTTCAAAAGTTGAGTTGAATTCACTCGCAAGGATAAAGGGAGTATTAGAGTAAAAAGGCAACCAGTGGGCCACAAAGTGTTTTAGGTTTGGGGTTTCACCACCTCTTCTAACCTAATGTTATAGATATTATACATGTGAATGATATGGCCCTCATTTGTGGAAACGGCTAACCCCCAGATGTCAGGCAAAACAATACCAAAGGAGCTTAACCTACAACTTAAAGAGATCCGAACCCAAGTGGATAGACCACCAAAGAGGCGACATTTCCCATTATGTTGAACAGGAACATATAAATTCACATAGCCATTCTAATGCGTGGTGTTGAGACAACAGGTTTCTTGGAGCATGCAACTATTGGACTGATCTATAAACATACCTCAAGTGGGATAATTAAGCTTAGTTTTCAAACCAGTTCCAAGATATGAAATGAATGTCATTTAGATTCCCAGATGGTACTTCAGGCGCAGACCTGGGGATTTCTCCATGTGATAAATCACCTGGGGGACCAATCTCGACAGAACTAACTTTCCATAGCTATGGCTCCACTAAAAGCGACCCCATAGCTTTGCCTAAGGTACCCTGGAACCCTCCACAGAGTCAATCAACCATAGAGGTCCTTGATTCCGCCCTTAGCTTTGGGAAGACAGATCGAACAGTAGGAGACTGGAAAGAAGAGCTTGGCGAGGAATACTTCAAACAAATGGTACTGCGATTCTTGCTCAAGTCTTTGCCCACATGACCATCTACCTTGTGAGTATACCTGGCTCTTAGCTCGATGTGGTCAAAGGTACCTCCTAAAATGTATCTTGCATATAAAATATCAGAACAGATCATAGAATAACAGTTATGGGTTGACTTTATCAAACAAATGCATTTATTAACCAGGGAATCCTCGTCTTTTCTAGCACTGTAGGTCAATTCGAGCACATTTATCACACACGCACATTTGGAAGGACCAGCACTCTCCTTTTGCCCCAGACTGGAAGCAGTACTTCTTCCCAAACTCTGGGGGAGGGAGCCTAGGGGACGATGGTCATGCATGTGCTGCACAGGTGCCCAATAACCCAGTTCGGGAGCCCTGGCTTTACCAAAGCCAGATAAAGAAGAAGCAGGTGGGCATGCTGTCCTTTGTGAGCAGTGTGAGTTGGGTTTGAGGGCAGTCCTCATCTGGTGCATATGTCCCGCTGAATAATGAATGCCAGATCCCTGGTTGGTGAGGGCATAGCAGTTGTCCATGGAGGGTGGGTGTTCTGGTTGTTAGAAATTAGCGGCGGCTGAGCAGGAACACGCACAATGTCTGGTATTCTGCAGGTTTTCAGCCAATGCCGTTAGGGCCACAGGTTTCCCATTTAGATCAATTTTCTCATCTTGTAGGCCTCGTACAATCGCTAGTAAACTGAATGATACTCTTTTCTTGTCAGTAGTAATCCTTTGTGTCTTCTGGGCTGGGGAACCCCACTTATCACATGCCAAGCTGATGCTTTCTAGTGTCTCAGCAGGGCCAGAGCACAATTTATTTACTGATAGAATGGCAAAGCTGTTGGAGAATGCAATATTTGGCTCTAAGGGAATGGTGGAACCTGGGCAGAGATGGCTTCCTTTATGCTCACCTTGTCATCCATCTCAGCATAGTCGGGAGTTAGGGCAGTCAGAGTGGTCTTGGTTACACTGGTGGTGTGAGAGCTTATTTTCATTCCACCCCCCAATATAGGCGCAATCTTATGTGGGGGTTACGCTTTTCTTTTGCCTTTGGCTTTGTCATGCCCCAGTAGTGACTCCACCTCTTCTTTTAAAATATCAATATATAGTTAGAGGTTGTCAGTTTTGATCTTTTGTGTTTTTTACCCCAAAGAGACTCCGTTGCTTTACATTTGCTCATTTGAATCAACTAGATGGAATAAAAGAGGTGCAGGTGAAATTCAGGTTAAAAGAAAATTAGTGGCGCAAAAGGTACATAAGTAACTAGCAACTCCTCACAGAATAGGATTTAGGGGGGTGGCCCAGCCCAGTCTCGGCCGGCTGCGGATGAGCGCAGACGGCCCGCCCTTGACCCAAGCTGTGCCTGGGCACAGCCCACGTACCTCCTGCTTGACGGGGAACACAATGCGCTTTAAACCGCTGACGAGGGGATGTGATCACATTCATACCATGTGTGTCACCTACCATAGGTCAGAATTCTAAAGATTTAATTACTCCTGGATCAAGAGATACATGTTCACCGTCTTCTTCGAGGACAGTCGTTTTACAGTTGACACCTATGGCTCTACACACAAAGTAAGCACCTGCAGCAGAGGCAGATGAGGCACTAATATATTTCATTTGTATGGGTGTTGGTGGGAATTGGGTTACTGGTTGAGGGGGGTGAAACCCTACTAATGGAGCAACCACAATATCTGTCAGAGTGAAACACAACAAACCCCAAAATAACCTGTGCTTAACCCTCTTGTAGCTTGGCACAAAAGATGTCAGGCTTAACTTAGAGTCAATGTGTATAGTAATTATTCAGCACTTCAAACAATAATAAAGAAAAAACACAACACAAGAAAAATCCCACACCAATTTTTAAAAATAACAAGTTTTAATAAATTGTTTGAGACCAAAACAACAAAAATACAATCAGTAGAATCAGTGATATACAATGTAAAGTTTTTAAGTAAAAATAGTGCCTAGAAGCACAAAGGGCCAACTGTGGTTATCTGGTCAGGTCGGGCCGGGACAAAGTCACAGGTCCAGGCTGACCGCAATGAGGCATGGGCCATATACAGGGACCAAGTCAGGCCCACTGTACATCCCAAATCGAGGATGTGTCAAACAGTGGCGGTTCTGGGGAAGCAGCAGTGCTAAAATGTGGAGCCCTGCGTCATTGTCAGGATGCTGTTGATGAGGGGCTTTTGATGCAACGTCAATTACCAGGAAGTTGTGGGACTGCAATGCGAAGACCTGAGTTGTCGAGGATGCCGTCAATGAGGACCTTGTGGTGCAAAGGCCTGCGTCGAGGATGCATTGTGCAATGGCAGTTCTGAGAAAGCTGTGGGCTGTAATGTGAGGTCCTTCATCTGGGATGTGTCACGCAACAGTGATTCCAATGCGGCTGCATGGAGATGCGGTAAGGTGCATCGGTTCCGCTCACAGAACCACAGCTGGGCCCACTTCCAAGGGTCCAAGACTGGGGTGGCACCACTTGGGCGTACAACTCCCAGCAGACAGACTCCAGATGCTGGTTTCAAGGTGATTAGAGCCTTTTCTGTTCCGCAGGCTCTGACCAGGAGGCCAGCCAACTAACCCTTGGAGTCACTCTTTTGGTCCTGGGTTCAAGATGCTGGTCCAGTCCTTCTCACCACTCAGGCAGCAGGACAGCATGGCACCAGAGCAAGAGAGTAGCTGTCCTTCTTGCAGGGCAGCACAACAAGCCTTCTGATTCTACCACATGTCCAGAGGTGTTCTGAAGAGTTGGGTCTGAGGGTTCATTATTTATACCTGGTGCCCACCTTGAAGTTGGAGATGGTGCTGGAGATTTCAAACCCCTAGAGTTGCTTGGAATTTCCTGCCTCCCTGCCCTGACCCCAGCGTGTCTGGGGTCACAGAAAACAAGTGTCAAAGGACAGTCTTTGTGATATGTAAGTTTGTTAGGTGCCAACTCCTCCCCTCTTCAAGTCAAAGATTGCCCAATCTGCTAATAACTATTCCCCTTTGTCTCACTGTCTGGGAGCAATACACAAAGGTCAACTGCTAGCTACAATTATTCATGTGACCCAGGATACAGGCTGCATGCACCAAATGGTTTTCACAAGAAAATTCCAACTTTCTAAAAGGGGCATTTTCAGAGTTATTACTTAAAATCTGACTTTTAAATTACAATTCTATAGACACCCAACTCAGCATTCCTACTTTCTCCCAATTTAAAATTAGCACTTATTAAATGTAATAAGGTAAGTCAATGTTATCCTATGGGGGGAGAGATAGGTCTTGCAATAGTGAAAAACTAATTTAAGAGGTCTTCACTATTGGGCCGTAAAATACTTGAAGTGCACCTCCAACTTTTTAATACATTGCACCGTGACAGACAGACAGACAGACAGAGAGAGAGGCAGACAGACAGACAGACAGGTATATAGACAGACGGATAGATAGATAGATAGATAGATAGATAGATAGATAGATAGATAGATAGATAGATAGATAGATAGATAGATAGATAGATAGATAGATAGATAGATAGATAGATAGATAGATAGATAGATAGATAGATAGATAGATAGATAGATAGATAGATAGATAGATAGATAGATAGATAGATAGATAGATAGATAGATAGATAGATAGATAGATAGATAGATAGATAGATAGATAGATAGATAGATAGAGCCACATCCACACAGAGTCTGTCTCCTTGCTCTTTCCTGATTGGTTCTAGAAAACACATGACATGCGAGAAACTGCAGCAAGTGTAGGGCACGGGTTTGCTGGAATGGAAAGGTTCCCTCTACTGCTTGCCACTCCTCCGTCTCCTGATTCACAGCCCTGGGCAGTCTGGAAGCCACAGGACCCAGCTCCATTAATCCCTTGGTGATCCTGATTGTGCTGTTGTGTCGCTGAAGCCCAATCGCACTACTGAGCTCCTGGATCCCCAGCAGTGGGAAGCAGCTTTGAGGTGACCGGACACAGTCACTGTTGTGGCCTCAGAAGTGGAGGCGACACCTACAGGCAAGGGGTTGCTTGCTCAAGGGAGTGCAGGAGTGAGGGAAGCTAAGGGAAGCTGAAAGGAGTAATTCAGCAGTGGGTAGTGGTGGTTATTTCCACCATACCTGGTTGAGCCCCTTGGTCGTGGAAGCAGCCCGACTAGGTTCATGTATGGCTTACCGCCAAGGGCAACCCTTGGCGGTAAGCCATACATGAACCTAGTCGGGCTAATTTTACTATCCCCACCAGCCTCTCCGCCTCACGCTGTATGGGCATGTATTCCCACCTTCAACCCTGCTGGGGTGGGATATATTCCCAGCCATCAAACAATGAAGGTCCCAGAAGGGGCCTAATCAAAAAAATCAAGAAAATTATACCACTCAGCAGGATAGTAATTACCACCTCGCCTTGACTTGTCGAGCAAAATAGCATACCACTGCAATTCTTCAAAGCAGCCACCTTGCTTATCAGTCATTACTCACTTGTTTTACCTGTTTCCTGCTTGAAAGATCTGCTAATGGAGCTTGATTCCAACTAAAGGAGTTGACTGTTCAGTTCTGGAACTGTAGACCCCAACTACATCTTGACCTAAATTACAATTCAGAGGACAATAACATTCAGCTAGTAGCCTCAAGGAGGTGTTCCATTGACCCTCTCTCACAAAAAAAAAGCTTACTGATCTCGCAGGAAAAGGGAACGAGTCTAACAAAGGCTTTAGAAGGTTCAGAGACAGCGCAGATTTCATCATGCGTTCAGTTCACAATAGGGTACCGCATATGCTGACAAGAAGGAAGAAAAAAACTCCAACCCCTACTGTCATCAAACATCCAAACCAGCAAGGGAAAATCAGCTGTTAATTTTACCATTAGCTCGCATGTTTGAGAGTTCAATAAAAATTCCATAAAAGTTTGAATTCCTAAGAGACCCAATCAGAGTCATTTTTTCCACTCCAGCTGTCTTGAGCTCTCTCCCAACTAAAAACAATAGCAGGTTTCCACAAACTTCCAATTTAAATTTAGAACCTCTGGAGGGGCCCCTGGCCTCTTTACCTAAGGTTGAGCCTAAGGAGAGCAAAGAGTCTATTTGGGGCTCGGTCAGTGACCAGGAGATTCTTTTACTGAGATCTTTGCCGCCATGATCTTGCCCTGAACAAAAGTAATCTCATACATCTGCCAGACTGCTATTAACGAATGGAGCTCAAATGCCAATTGAAGTACTAGTGGAAATCGACAAAGGTCAAAGAAGCTTTGGTCCTTACTTGGTAGACCACAAAAGACCTGGTCTTTTGGAACTCCAACAAATGAGCCAGGGCCTCTCACTGGGCCTTTCTCCAACCTCCCAAAATAGCCAGAAAAGCAGGGAGAGCAACCTGTGGAAATGTCTCTAAAGCATGGCCCCTGCGCAACAACAGACCCAGGTATGGGACATTCTGTTTAGAATATCTCAGCTGACTCTCAATGCCCTAACGTACCAGTCAAATAAAATGGATGTGCAAGTAGGTCTATTGAATCTTATTGCCATTTCAGTCTACTGAATTGACCAGAAGTTAGCTGAATTGAATAATCTGATTATCTACACACAAACTAACACAGCCACAACCAGCATAGATTGTGCTTAGACTCTGGTGGTCAACAAACTCGTGACAATCCCAGAGGCACTGACCACACTGATAGAAGATCTAAAAAAAAGTCTTAAATCCCCTTGGCACAGCAAGAATCTGCAATCTCATGTGCAACAGTCTCTTTTAACTGCTGGCTGTCAGACCCATAAAGAAATGATGTGGGAATCCCAAAAACCGAAGAGCCCCCGAAAGACGAAACATCTCCCCCAAACGTAGCTTTAACAGAAGTAAAAGAGCTCCTCAACTCAGCTGCGGTCACACACTGTGAGGAGAATGTTAGTGAATCTCAGATTGTCCACCCATGCCTCCGGAGTGTTAAAAAAACTGTGGAAGAAGTTGAGCAAAGCAATAAACAAAAAAAGAGGAAGCTTAGTAATTTTTCGTGGAGTAAGTACAACAAAGTTGGGAAACAACAAAACCATTATCCCACACGAGGCACCACCAAGTAAGAAAAACAACAAGGGCACGCTAAAGAATGTCAAACTCTTTCCGCTATTTGACAAAACACTAGAAGCACCAACTGAGGCAACGCCCACCACAGCACCTGCTATCATTGAGGATGTTCCAGCTAGGCCACTCCCTCATAAAGGCGCTAGCACCCTACAGAACTAACTTGGTGAGACTGGGGGCAGAGGGAGATGGCTCAACTGCATCAAAAAACATGTCCAATAATGCTGGCAGACGTGAGCCCTTAAAACTCAATAATGGTGAGGATCAACAAAGCCTGACAACTGGCTCAGATAATGCTAATTCTGGGGTAATATGATACATGACACATCCCCCCAGCAACTTGCCAGTAATACATATTGAAACGGGAGGTAACATGATAGCCAGGTTCATATGATCTCCCTTTCTAAATACCCGGTTCCCCCTTTAAAATAATCTTTACCCCAAAATCTCAGTAAAGAGTGAGTCATGACATTCTCAACTGGAGCAACATGTTAAAGTTATCACAGACAGTCCCCTTCCTTAATTAGAAAACCACGGCAGACTTGGAATCTATAACATTTCTGGCCTCATTGGACAGCAAGATACAAGAATCTACTCTTGTGACTTGGACAGGAAGCTTGTCCGCAAAGATGGTCCTCCAAGTAAAAGAATGCTTCCTGGCCTGTGGTATCCTGGGGTATCCTCCCATGTAGCCTATCCAGCACGGTTTGCTCCTTCGAAGGTGAACTTAAATGCACATGACTCAGAAGACATTAAACAAACATGCTTGATTCTAAGGATCACTGCTAGGAAATCACTCATAACAGCTTTGTGGGGGCAAGTATATATATCCATATGTATCCATGTGTATGCACTATAAAGATATCATACTTACATAACCCTAACTAACTCACTTCTCACTGTAACAAGCTGCCCAGAGCTGCAGAGGCTTACAAATCTGACCTTGCCTGGATAAGCTTCAACAGCTGTTCAGAACAAACTTAAAGGCCACGATGCTTGTCCTATCGTCCGTATTTGCTTGCTCATCAGGCTGTTCATTTCTGTTTACACTGTATGTCTGTATTATAATTGGCACGGTGTATAATTGGCACTGTGCCGATCTTGCATTTCTCTAACCATGTTTTGCGCTGTATCCTTTTTCCATTCTTTTGCTCTTGCAGTACTAATTGCATATATGGCCCAGAAACCAGTCACTCAGGGAAGAAGCAGATTGAGAGCACCATTGTGTGCACGGACTTCTTCCTTGCTGGCCAACAAGCATGTATGGGTACCAACAAATACATTTCATATGTTCCGGGGCAAGCTGCTGTATTGTGTGTTTCTTTCATTGCTCCTGGGAGAGTGCAAAATATTTCCCTAACAGGCTTCTCCAGCCACAATATCACATCTGCGAGAGACCACAACAACAAAATAAAGCTAAATATATACTGGTTTACAGCAGACCTACATGGCAATAATCATTTAAGATTCATATATTTAACAAACTTCAAGCATCTAATCAATTAGTAAGTCTAAAGCTTTGCTCATAGAACATTAATGATGTTCAGACCAAAACTCAGGAAAAGAATCTTCAATACCTTCTGAAAGGAAATCACATCATCTATTTGCAAAAGAGATGGGCTCTTCAACTGCTCTCAGTAGACGGCTTTGCTGGCTATTATAGCCCTGTGTTCAAAACAAAGAAATCCAGACGCCCAAAGGGGGAGCTGGCCCCCTTATAGCTGTAGCACCGCAGTCTCAATGCTAATCGGCGGAATCAGATGACAGAAACATCTTAATAACTAAACTCTTGAAGTGGCATCAAGAAATTAAGGGGCATATGTATCAAGTTCTGTTTTTGCAATTCTCAAATAGCGATTATTAGGCAATCGCTATTTGAGAATTGCAAAACGGGATGTTATAAAAAATTCGCAAATGGTTTGCGATTTCTTAGCATTCCTTAATTGCGATTAGCAAATTGCTAATCGCAATTAAGGAATACCTTCCCTGAGCTGATTACGAACATTGGAACCCTGCAGATAGTTACCTGCCCTCCCTGCTTGTCCTGTGGTTGCTGCTGGCTCTCATTTCTCCCGCCGCCGCTTTGCTGACTACGCGGCCGCCGAGAGGAGAAAAACTTCAGCCCCCAGAATCCCCAGCCCCAGGAGCAGGTGACGCTAATCACGCGCCCGGAGGTCCTATAAAAACAAGCACACCTCCGGGGGAGCGGGTGTTGCCCTGAGCTGATTACGAACATTGGAACCCTGCAGATAGTTACCTGCCCTCCCTGCTTGTCCTGTGGTTGCTGCTGGCTCTCATTTCTCCCGCCGCCGCTTTGCTGACTACGCGGCCGTCGAGAGGAGAAAAACTTCAGCCCCCAGAATCCCCAGCCCCAGGAGCAGGTGACGCTAATCACGCGCCCGGAGGTCCCATAAAAACAAGCACACCTCCCGCGTCGCGGGACGCGCGCGGGCGGACGCCGGGCTAAGCCCGGGCAAAGGGCGGGCCCTCTGTGGCCCTCAGTGGCCGAGGTTGGCCGGGCAGGGCCCCGTTATTTCCATATTGCTGCTCACAGCATGTACATTCTCTACAGCTATTGAAGGCGATAAAACGGTGAGGGTGATACAACTATACAACTATTGACTGGTCGCATATATAAACTATACATTGACAGTTGATTCTTAGTATATCATTGGTTAATTTATTGTGTATTAGTTTTTTGCTTTTATCCTTTTACTTGATACAAAATGACAGCCAAAAAACTACGCTCTGGAAGAGTCTTAGGGGGGAGATCATGTATTAAAACTAGGTCCAACCCCATGAGGAATAATTTTGAACATAGTCTACAATTGAAGGGACAGATGCAGTTGTTTAAACTATGGGAAAAACCAGAGAATAAATATATGGAAGTTCCAGTCACTACTGACAATGAGACAATAACTACGACGGAACCGCAGATAGAAGCAGCCTTCGACACTAACTCTAGGTCAGCTACGGAAAAAGTTTCTCCCACCTTACTCCTGACTAAAGATGTAGACATCCTAGCATGTCCTCCCAAAGGAGATAATTCAGTCTTACTGAAGGCAGATTTGAAAGGTTTTCAGTATAATACTCCTAAGGTTACAGAAGAGAAGGTGGAGGATATAAAAGAAATCTCTATTCCGTCTAGTATTGATCTAGAATTGTGTGGTCGTTATATGGGTGAGAGGGTTGTGAAACAGCCTGATCCTTGTATTTCCTTAAACGGAGCAACGCCTTCAGGATTACGGCTATATAGTAGCACCCCCTCTATGACATCTAATGATATTTTTTCACTGCAGAGCGATTTGAAATCTCCTCAACTTAACCTATCAGGTATCTGCTCTCTTACTGCACCTGAATATATAAAAAATGAAAAACCAATTTCTGATTCTCTGATAGCACTTGAGCATCTGCTGACCTCCATATTAGGTTTATTGAATAAATTCGTTGGGAGCACTGACTGTATTATGGATTCAGTTACTGAAATATTGAAAGTATTAACTGCCAAAAATGCTGTGAACAGGTCTATTTTTCCTATCGAACCTATTGCTCAGAACGTTATTGATAGTAACATTGCATTAAGAAAAAATGTATCTGCGGGGTTGGTATTAAAAGTAGATATTCATGAGCCCTCAACCTCTTCTTTACCAATCTCTGCATCTTTGAGGAAAGAATTAGAACCGATTTTGAAGGAAGAACAATCGGCAGTGGTTAACCCAACCGCTGGAAGCGAATTTTTTCCTATTTTTATTCAGGATAAAAAAGAACCTGAAGGTATTGTGGTGACTACTGGGACAGTAATAGAAAAAAGCAGAAAGATTAAAGGGAAAAATAGGAAACCTGTTCGCAAATATAAGAAGAAAAGACAGAGGAAAATGATCTTTCAAGAGCATGTAAATACAGAAGTAACTGATGTTATAGGAACTCTAGATAGTTTAATACAGGAGACTTCATCTATTGAGGTTGCTGGTGGCCTCACCGATCCTCTAGCTGAAGGCCCCCCCGGTGTCAGCACCTTGGATGGAGGACCCCTTTGTTCTGAGGCTGGTGGGATAGAACCTCTTGAACCAAAGGATGAAGTTACAAGTAATAGGCCTATTGAAAAAATAGTACTTAATCCATCGGCATCTACTTTTTGGCCTTTAGCGCATGTGACCACTAATTCATCTACTGTAACACTAAAAACTTCCAACCCATGTGTGGATACTTTGTCACTGGATTTTCTCCCCTTATTCGATTTAGACCTTAATATGAATAGATCATGGTTGCTGAATTCCTTCAAGGACATTGAATGCTTAAAACTTATTTTGTCAAGCGACATTGATTTGGTTTCAATAATGGGGTTTGAAAATGTTCCGCGCGTAAGGGTAAAATTCTGTTCAAAAATAATTGCGAATCTTGTCCTCCAACAAGCGGAATCATTTCAACGTAGAGGGATTGATGTGCTGCCCTTTATTAATAATGGAAATCATATGTTCTTTAGAAAAGGAGCTTCTGAGCTGGGACTTGGGCAAGAAGACCCAATTATTCAAAATAAAGATCTAAAGATACGGGTTTCTAGAGGAAAGCGTATGGTCTCTCAGGTACCTTCTCCCCCTGAAAATCTTCTTATTTCCATGACAGAAGATAATCAACACTGGAATTGGCTTCCTGGAGTTTTATCCAGTAACACATCGAACAACTTAAGACCGTTTCTACATCTTTAACAGTCAATTAAAAATCATATCCTGGAATGCTGCAGGATTACATAATTGTCCTCAGAAGTTTGATTATCTGTTCTCTCTGAATGCAGATGTGCTATGTATTCAGGAAACATGGTGCAAAGATTCTCTTTATGGGGGGAAAAATTATTTTGTATTCGAGGCCCCAGCCACACCCTCAAGAAAAGGGCACGCGAAAGGAGGAATAGCCTGTTTTTTATCAAACTCATTACAATGGCAATTTTCCCATTATAAGGACACTAGTAATCTTTTTCAATCAATTACTATTAATAATTTAGTGTCCACAGGTAGACGGTCCTCTCTTGTAATTCTTAATGCATATATCCCACCTGAAGAGATTTTTAATACCGTTCTGAAGCGAATGTTTTCTTATGTCAAACAACTACTGGAGCTCGATCACCCCCCATATATATTACTTACGGGTGACCTAAATAGTAAAGTGTCCACTTCGAGTATAGACTTGTTTAGAAGTAAATTTAAGGAAGAAGCATACAATATACCCCAAGCAATCTTTCCTAGTAAAATGAAAACTAACAAAAGAGGAAAGATATTACTTGAAGAACTTAGTTATGTAGAGGGGTTAATTGTAAATGGTAGGATGCCCTCTGACACTCCGGCTAAGTTTACACATAATTCCTGTAGGGGTGAATCTATTTTGGACTATGTAATTACGGATTATGATTCATTTTCTTATGTTCAGGACATGATGGTCTCTCAATCTTGTTTGAGCGATCATAATGTGATTAATATAATAGTTTCATTACAAACCCCAGATACTGAATCATGGTCTATAATTAATAAAGGTGTTTCAATTCATTGCAAGTCTGGAAGGTGTTTCTGGGACCCTTCAACTATGAAAGACGTACAAAATATTCTTGCCCAAACCTTACTTGATCTAGATGATTGGCAGGGTAGGGAATTTTCATGTTTTGAAACTCTTAAGGAAACCCTTACCATGAGAGCTAGGAAATTAAGTAAACCTAAAAAGCCATATCTCCCTCCTAGTTTATTATTACCCCTAAATAAGGAAATAAATAAACTCGTAAGGCAACAGTTCATTAGTAGAACTAAGGAAAATGAGTATAAGATAGCCTTATTAAGAAGAAGGCGAGCTAGACTTAGAATCAAATTAAAAAGAGAAAAAGAAGATTCTCTCTGGATCAGGTTAAGAGAGGCATCGGCCTTTAATAAATCTAGAGAATTCTGGACCCTAATAGGGAAGGGATGTGGGGTAAGAACTTCCCCTATCCCTATCTCTATTGCCGAAAATGTCTGGATATCATTTATATCCAGTTTGTATGCTTCTAATAATGTAGAGGGGGATAGCTGGGATTTAGCCCTAAATAGTCAGCCTATTATAGAGCTCCCATCTGAGAAAACGATCGCTTCGGTGATAAAGAGTATGAGTGCGTCCGGAGCTATGGGCCCGGATGAGCTGCCCATGTCTATAATAAAGCAAGACGTTACATCCTGGAGTAGGATTCTCCTTCCAGTATTCCGTGCGTGCTTTTTACTGAGATCAGTCCCTAATTCGTGGAGGGGAAGTATATTAATCCCGATATTCAAAAAAGGAGAGCGGGATAGCCCTGGGAACTATCGTTTAATTGCTCTTTTAGATTCGATAGGGAAAATTTTTGCAAAATGTCTTTTGATTTTAATCTCCGAATGGATGGAAGCGAATGACATCCTACCTTTGGAACAAACTGGATTTCGTAAAGAGCATGGTACACTTGATAACTTAACAGCATTACAGGTGATTGTCGATAAATATGTACGTGTTCGCGGTGGTGGAATATATGCGGCATTCATTGATTTCTCCACAGCGTTTGATAAGGTCGACCGACCAACCCTGTGGAGAAAACTCGCTATTCTAGGGATGCCGTTATATTTGCTCGAACTTGTAAAAGCCCTCCACTCGAACACGTGGTGTAAGGTATTACAAGGTGGAGAAAGAGGTTTGTCTCAATCTATCCCCTCACCTAATGGGCTAAAACAAGGGTGCATATTGGCCCCTATATTGTTTTCTCTCTATACGGCAGACCTTCCTTCTTCCATTTCAGTGTGCGGTGGGATAGCCCCGATAATTGGAGGATCTCCTGTATCAATTCTAATGTATGCAGATGATATCCTCATATTAGATTTAACTCCGAAGGGCTTGTCTAACCGCTTATGTGCATTAAATCAATTTGCAGAAGCAAATTTCATGAAGATTAATGCTTCGAAAAGTAAAATCATGTGTATTTTTGGAAAGAAAAAATGTAGGTCTGTAAATTACGGATGGGCCATAGGCGGACATAAGCTAGAGGTGGTAAAAACCTACACCTTTTTGGGTAAAATAATATCGGCAAACTTAAGTGAGAAACTCCATACAGATCATAACTCGCGTAAAGCATTAGCCCATGGTATGGGATTATGCTCCTTGTACAAGGCTACAGGGAAGAGACACCTTACACTATTTATGGAGGTATTTAGGGCAAAGATCCCTGCAACTTTATTGTATGGGTTAGAATTAGTAGAGTTAAAACACTGGGGATTTTTACATAGAATGGAAGGAAAGATATTAAGAAGAATTACTTCCATTAATACAGCTTGTTCTGTATCCTCATGTAGATTGGAGTTCGGACTCAGAAGTTGTTGGGTACAGGGGCTGATAGCTCTGGTAAGGTGGGTAGCTTGCATAGCTAGAGGTAAAAAGGATTCCTTACGGGAAGCCATAAAAAATGAGCTTCTGGGCAGTTTCAATGAGTTTTCCCTGTTAGTAAAAAACTTTAGAGAAGCAGTAATTCTGTTAGAGCTGGATGTAAGTACTCTGTTCCTACTTACTCCCTCCGAACTAAAATCTAAATTAAAAAGTGCATCTTGGGAGCTCAGTTATAAATTGGATATGATTGCCCAACAAGGAAAATCGGAAAGGCAACTTCTTTTAAACACATATACATTAAAGCTGCCACAACAATACCTCACATGGAATATCCCCCACAGAGTCCGTAGGTTTTGGTACCTGTTAAGACAAGATTTGCTTCCACTAAATCCACTTTTAGCTAAATGGTATGGTGTATCTCATATATGTAATCTTTGTCATAATGCTGTACAGGATCGTAATCACGTTCTGTTTATCTGTCCTGTTTTACGCCCATTGCGTTACAAATGGTTGAAACCTATCTGTTTACAATTAGGAATTTTAAATGTAAACACTTTTTTTCATGCACTTTACTGTCCTCCAAATGAAATGTTCTGTTTTAAAGTTTTTAACTTTTTTTTAGGTTTTTTAAATATTTATTGAATGAAATATAGAGAAATATCTGTCAATTGTCAGACCAGTGTATATGATGTATCTTCTTCTCATCTGTTTGTCTGTGATTTTATTGTAAGTATTGTTGTATAATTGTGTCTTTATTTTATGTGGCCCTCTTTGAGAGCCAAAACATAATAAACTTAAACTTGTGAAAACTTGTGAATACCTTCCCATTCATTCCTATGGGCTAGGAGGCCCATAGGAATGAATGAGAAGACATTCTCAATTAGCGATCCGCAGTTAGAGAATCGCAAATTGAGAATAATTTCAAGGGTGCAAGGGTGTCATGAGGACATCCTGATGCACCCCTGAAATGAGAATGTGTGCGCATGTGGCGCACATACATGCCCTAAGGGCATGTATGTGCGCCACATGGCACTTTGAAAGATACCAAAAAGTGCATCTTTCAAAGAAATCGCACATTACCATCAACTTGAAGTTGGTGGTAATTTGCGATTTCTTAAGGAGAAATCGCACAACTTTGGTGCTTGTTACATTGCATTTAAGGAATCACAATTTGCAATTCCTTAAATGCAATCGCAAAATAGAGAATCGCAGATTTGCGATTCTCTAATTTACGATGCCCTTTTGGGATGATACATCCCAAAAGGCCTTTTCCCGTTCGCAAACGGGCCGATTCTGAGAATCGGCCCGTTTGCGAACGGGAAAAGGGCTTGATACATATGCCCCTAAGAACCCTCTCCTACTAATAAACCTTTATATACTTCCCAGAGTGTATCTAAACTTTCAGGCATTTTATTAGGCAGCCTTCAAGACCATCTATCCCCAGATATTTTAGTCACAGAGGACTTCAGCATGAAATTACTGAGCCCATTTTCTCGAGATGACTGTTTTGTGTTTGTTATTGCATTGTGTTGCCCTGTGCCGCTACTTTTTTCTTTACTCCTTCCAGTTTACAGAGATAGTCCACGTTTTCTTAACATTCCCACTTGCCCCTCCAACCTCCTACATTTACTACAAAAACAGATACCGTGGCGTGCAAACTTCACCACAGTTCTGTTGTAAAGCTCTGAACATAAGAAATAGGACCCAATGTAGCTGGAGACTTCCATCTGCATGTTTTGATATTTTGTGAATAGCATTTGTATTGGAGTGCTACTTTATGCACTCAATAATGCTTTTGTGAAGAGATCCCAGTCTACTAATGCCTCTTGATCTATCCAGTGCTTTCACAACCCTGAGACATAGTCCTCTCTTAAATAGGACTAAACCGATGGTAGAAGAGTCAGAGTAGTAGGAAACAAAACATCACTCCTTCCTTTCCAATGAACCTCTGAGTAACAAAGGAGGACTTCACAAATCTCTTTAAAATATTTATTTATGTACATCACCAGCAATGTTCAAAATTTTCATTAAAGCCTTCCATCTATTCCTACTGGAAGCAACTGTGGGCATTCAATCCTCTGCAAATAATATACAGATCTATTCAAACTCACAGCAGTCCACCTCTGACATGTCAAGAGTGTCAAACAGCAGTTGGTAAAGTATTAAAAATGTGTGAAGGACAACCGCGTGAGTTTCAACACCACAAGAATTCAGAAATTATCCTTAAACCAGAATGTAAATTCTCCAAACTTCCATCTGATCTTTGTGTAGAATGGATCATGCTCAGGCACTAAATATTACCACCTCCCGTTACCCAAGAGTGTCAGGCAATTTAGCCTTCTACACTAGGCTTTGGCAGGTGGCAGAACCTAAATAGTTCTGTGGTGCAGTAGCCACATCCACAGGTGATGACTGCTGGCACCCCATGGAAATTACGTCCAGTGAATTCTGCTAACCAGGGCTAGGTCAGATTCTGTTTGGGTGGCCATGGGGCAACCGGGGGCTACTGAGCCTCATCCGTGGCGGTTGAGGTAACATTCCTGTTTTACTACATCTCTGCAAATTGGGCACTTGACTCTCAAGGTTGCAGTCACAAGCTTCTTGATTTTAGCATGCAGATTATGAAGCTCAGCACTCAATAATCAACCAACAGATATAATCTTAATGTTTAGACGAGTGCTCCTATTTGCAATAAACCAATTATGTTAATAACACAGTTGAACTAAATACTGCACAGTTTAAAGACAGCAGAATTTAGCGTCTTAGAGAGCAATTCGTCCCAGGTGCAACACCACTTCCTAGATGATCTCCCTATCTCTCGGATCCCCTTATGGTTAAGCCAGGAGTACATACATTTGTGTCAGATTAAGTTTTTGTACATGCAGACAGTCAAATGTGCTCAGTCCTCTCTGGCTGCTTGTGACAGAGATGATCCTTCTGTGCATGTGGCCAAACTTCCACTGAGCTGGAAAGTCCGGCTGGAGAATCTAAGCAGGGCATGGGTTCCGTCAATCAGATCAGCTGTGAACTGTGATCGGAGATGATGCAGCACCAGAGCCAGTGCAATTGTAGGTGCCAGCCCGGCTGTAGAGGTCCTCTGTTGATGCAGCCCCAACTTGGCCGAAATAGACACAGCCTAAATATTGGAAGGGCATTGGTCTCGGAAGTTGCGGTCCCAACTGGACCGATGATAACTGCTGATAAGGTGGGTCGATAGCAATTGCACATTTCCAGCCCTCATCTGGGCCGGTGTCAATCACGCAGTTGCAGCCCTCCTCCAGGCCTTTCACAAACAAGCAATTGTAGCCCCCATCCAGGCCTACAGCAAACAGACAGTTGTGGCAAGTGTCTGGGCGCGGAAGCAAAAACGCAGCTGCGGTGCTAATCCAAGCCAACGCATTCATGTAGTTGCAGCCCCAGCTGAGCCATTGAGGAGCACAGAGCAAGATGAGAAGCAGGAGGAGAGCAGCAGGAACCAGGGTTTTCTCTAGGTCACTCTCATGTGACCCTTTCTTATAGATGGCCCTCAAACACTTGGCCTACGTTTTCCTGGACAGTTTCTCCTCCTTTGTGACCTGTCAGACTTCTTCTCTCTCACAGTAGGCAGGCAGACTTCTAGGCTCTTCCTGTGCTGACAGGTTAACAGCTTCTCCAATAATAGGTCCAGGTGTTAGGCGATGCTCCCTCACCTCTTTGAGACTGGCTGTTAGGCTGGCAGCAGCCCTGGTTGCATTATAGCCATTTCTGTACCCTGCAGAACTTCCTTTATCCTTAAGGGCTTGGAACTGGAAAAATGTGGGATGGTGTAGGTCCCACTTTTCTTCAAAACTTCCATACAGGGAATGTGGATTCAACAACCATTTTGGGGTGGTTCTCCTTTTAAGTGTCCTCTACAATCCGTTCTGTAGACATGGAATCAAGAAACAGGAGAAAATCTGTTAACCCAGTCGAGACCTGGGTTGTCGTGTAGA
Source organism: Triturus cristatus (assembly GCF_964204655.1). Lineage (NCBI taxonomy): Eukaryota > Metazoa > Chordata > Amphibia > Caudata > Salamandridae > Triturus > Triturus cristatus. The sequence goes on from NC_140594.1 coordinate 796,757,626, forward strand.
AACAATGAGCAATGTCTCAAACGGTGATCATTTAGGAGGCAAATGCATTGGAAAGGAACAAATCAATAAGAGAGAGACGGTAAAATGGGAGACCACAAGGAATTTGTAAAGAAATGGTAAATTCGTATTGCAAGTAGTTATATCAGCACTACATTACAGTGTACGTATATGTAACCTAATGGTGGGCGTGCACATATGTGCTCGTGACGGTGAACGGCGCAGTGACACAACGTGGGAGAAACAGAGTGGGCGGCACAGAAAATTACAATTGATTTGGAGGTCTCCCTGTTTACCTTCTCTCTCTTATTGATTTGTTTCTTTCCAATGCATTTGCCTTCTAAAGGATCACCGGTTGAGACATTGTGCATTGTTTATGCACACAGAGACATTTAATTGAGTGATGCTTCTCACAACAAGTATCACTGGTGTTTGCCCATTATGGAGAACCCACAACAGAGGTACGAATAGGATTAAAGCTTCAGCAACTGCCTGTCATCAGTCAGCTACAAAAGTATTCAGGGACATAAAAATGGCACGCCTCACCTTTGACAACAGAGTCTACAGTTGCGTCCCTCACCTCTGCCATCCTCCAAGTGGCAGTGCTCACAAAAACGAATCCATGGCCTCTTGCTGACCAAGAGGGGTTATAGAATTTTTAAAGGCAGTCCTGTCTCTATACATTCATTTATGTGTTTTTGTGTCATCCCTCCAGCTACCGGAATGCAGGCTATACCCCACCACTGTCTCGGAGCACTGTCCTCACTCTCCATTTTGTGCTAGGCTAGGATAGGGATGTCCAAAATGGTTTCCACATGCCTCCAATACTCTGCCTCACTTACACACTGGGTGGCAGATTTACAAGACACTTACACACTGGGTGGCAGATTTACAAGAAAGTGCCGCAGCGCGGCACCGCAATCCCTTTGGCTGCGCTATGCTGCAGCACTTTCAGAGTGCAGGAATGCAACATATTTACAATGATATGTTGCATTTCTGTGCTCTCCCCTGCGCTGGCACACAAACAGCTGCCGTGCGCCAGAACAGGCCCCCTTGCATCATGGTGCAAGGATGCTGGCGTCATAGGGGGCACCTTCCTGCACGAAAACAATCACTACAGGCATTTTCCTCTTTCAATGCGTGATGTAGAATGCAGCACGCATTGAAAGAGGGCAAAAACGAGGAGAAATGAAAACATTTCTCCTTGTTGCACCTAGCATTTCCAGGTTTAGGATTCCTTGTAAATCTGGAAATGTGTCTAGTTCCATGGGTGCTGCTTGGGATCACCCACAGCAGCACCCATGGAAAGCCCCTTTCACGCAAAGTGCTGCGTGTAAATGGGCCGCATTTACAAGGACAGGAAAAGCCATGCAGGGTGGCTTTTCCTGGCCTTGTAAATATGGGGCAGAGAAATGCACTGCCAGTGCGTCACAAAAAGTGACGTACTGGCAGCGCAAGGGGCTTGTGCATCTGCCCCTATGGATGCAGTATATTTGCGACACATGCACACACTTAACACACGCTCAGGGTGTCTGAACAAGTGTCCGGGTATACAAACAAAAGCAGATTTACGCAGGTGTGGCAGTAGGTCTCAAACCCAGTGAAACAGACAAAAAGGTCTGGTCACACTATTTATTTCTCTTAACCATGGTAAGCTGGCACCACCCCTGTATGCTCTACAGTGAGAAGAGGGGCAGTATCCCACTTTCCGCAATGAGGTCATACTGAGAGCTCCACTCTAGGTCACAGGACAGGTCCAGGAACTCCCATAGTCAGAAATAAGCCTGGGCCTCTGTGCATACAATTAGGGTGGTGTGATCCCAGGGTCAAAATCAACAGTTAGGATACCAGATATACAGTCCTGAAGAACACGCATGTATTCCAGGAGGGAACATTTCTGCCCTAATCGACCGTATTTTTGCTCAGATATTTTTAGTGAAGAATAATGGTTGTGGTCATTATAAAATCGCATACATCAGAATATATACGAGTGGACATGTGATTGTAATAATCTTCAGTTCAGCTGACATAAAGGGTACAAGTTTTTGATCACTAACATCTTTTGTACAAATCGTGTTTACAAGATGGAAGATGGATTTTGCCGACAGAAAAAACTAAGACATACCATTCCTCGCAATATTATTACCCAAAGCCCATCTATCTCTGACACTTGCTAAAAACATTAACAAAAGCTTTGCTCGGGCATTCGCACAATGCTAAGTGGCACAAACAGCAGTGTCTACAATCTTTCCAGTGATAAAGGTTTTTAGATGGAAAGTTGGACCATTAAGCAGCGCTAAAACACTCTTTGCTGTAAAGAGCCAGCCTCCTAGCAATAAATACAAATGGGGGAAGTCCGTGGAAACACCCAAAGGTGTTGATGTAAGGCAGCCAATCAAGAAGGCGTGATCTGGCTTCCCGGCAAACCTTAATGTCAACCAGAACAAAGGGCAAACAGGAGGCAAGTGGTTCTACCATAATTGTAAGGCATGGTATGTGCACTGGATGCAAAGCACATATCCTACGCATTTGACCCATCTGCAGTCATCTGTGCAAAGAAATTTAAAATGCAGGATTTATTTCTGGTACAAAACCTACACTAGACAGTGCAGACTCACCTTATGTTATGTGAATTAATCAGTGCCATTTTTTGCCTGAACCGCCGATGACATCATCGGTAGTGGACTCTTTGTAAGTATGAAGCTGCACTGTGTTTTTTAATCATTCATTGAGCGCAGCTATTTTCCATGCTGCTTCCCACTGTGTGAAGGTTTTTAAATAGACCCCAAGTTCCGCAGGAGAAGTACATGAGGCTATCTCTTCATGGGGTATCAGAAAAGTATAAAACCCAGAAACGATCCTAGGAGCAAGCCAAACCTGCTCTACCCAGCATCCTAAAACCTACCCCAGCCGGACTAGTTGGATTTTTAAACTGCAAGATGCACTTGAACTGATTGGCAGTGGACTGCTCTCGAAAGACCGAGGACAGCAAATATAAGTTCAAGCCTCACTTTAGTACTTTGTAGACCTACTTCGATACAGTCCTATGTGAACCCTACTGAAATGCCTCCTAAAACATGTAGATAAGTGCTGCTTATTTCCTCCTGGCTAGTGCCAAGGCGGATATCCTGCACAGGTTCTGTTGGCATTCCTTGCCGTTTGGCTTCCATATGTGGTCACCTGGCAGCCATTCCATGGGACATAGGGTCACTCGCTCAGAAACAAGATTCAGGCTGCCCTTGGAAAGCCTACATATGAAAGTGCCCCAAGTGATGGCTCAGTGTGCCTGATGAGATTACACTCTCTGTGTGCCCATGTTTGTTTGCTTTTCTTGCCTGCTTGCTGCTTCTGTTTAGTTATTGCCCCCTCCCCCCCACACACACACATCTTCTCCTTTGTTGGTACATACTAACCTTCTCGTGGCATTCTGATCATTTCAGGCCCATTACATGATCTCAGAGTTGGAACCCCGATCTGCACTGACTATGGATTGAAGTACAGAGACCCAGCTTCCGATTGGCTTGTTTAGACGTTGGAGCTGGATACAGACCCACAAAAAGGTCCTGCGTAGTACTTATGGGTGTTGTTGGTCTCTCTTGGCCAACAACCTCAATTTTACCCAATGGTTAGAACTATCGTCTGCCCTCTTCAGTACAAAGATCTGACTTCCATAGACATTGATAGACATTGAACTGGTAATATAGTATATCTAGTACCTTTTGGCCACAAGATATCCAAACTTTTAAAATACTGTAAAAATCCTATCCCTAAGCCAGGAAACAAAGCACGTCTGCTAGACAAAAACCTTTGAACATAAAAAACTGAGGAGCTTCATAGTAATGTGTTATGTGCCACATCTCTTCATTTTCCTGGGGTTGTTGAATTACGCCACAAATTAAGTTATCCTGACTCCACACATAGGTAGGAATGTCCTTATCCAAGCATTCAGAAACAGTGTTGAACTGACCTGTCGAGGACTTTGGCATTGCCAGATCAGACGGCTTAAGCAAGTCAGTGAGTGTCTGTGTTTTTTGGTCCCTTGGGCCGTGAGGGTTTCAAAAATACGACAGCCCACCCACAGGCCCTTTCAAACCTTTCAACTCTTTTAAACCGGCCCATCTGGCAATGCCACTGTGCCTGAATTGCACGTTCATTACTGTTTGCGAAACAACTTTCGATAGAGCTGAACAGGCCTAATTTCACCATCATCTCTAAATGCATAGTTCTTAAGATGCTTGATCACGTCTTTATTAACAAGGCAGAAATTGTGGCAAAATAGTAACAGGTAAACTCTGAAAAGCCTAGCTACCCTCTTCTAGCCTAGCACGGATCACTGACATAATATCGACGACAACAATACCGGCCTACCAGAATATCGTGTCAAGAATATCGATGTCCAGAATATCGACATCCTATCTACAACATGATAAGTACAAAAATATCGGAATAAAAATATTGTTTAAAATATCGAAGTTAAATATACCATTTTTTTTTTGTTAAAATAATTTTGTAAAATAACGAAAAAAGTACTATTAAATTAAAAATAAATTATTTTAATTTATTTGTAAATGTAAAAACTTATAAATATTTAATTTAATTAAAAAAATAAACATACATATTTACAATTTTATATATATATTTACTTTAAAATAAATAATAAATAATATTTTTATTTAATTAAATCATATAAGAGATATATCAAAAAATACAATTAAATATATATAAACAAACACCTGTAACATAAATATTATTTAAAAAAATATATATATTATAATTTAAATATATAAAATATTAATTACATTTTAAATAATAATTTAGTACAAAAGTAGGGAAACTATTGGATAGCGGAGGGGTAAAAATTACTATTCCCACTCCAGTAAGTGCAATAGTAGGGAAAGTGTTATATAGCGGGGGGGTCAAAATTACTATTCACACTCCAGAGTGCAACTATAGTGAAAGTGTTGGATAGCGGAGGGGAATAATTTACTATTCCCACTCCAGCAAATGCAACAGTTGGGAAAATGTTGGATAGTGGGGGGGGGGGACAATTTAGTATTCCCACTCCAGCAAAATAATTAACATTAATTAATAAATAATTAATTATTCAAAAATAACCTACCTCCCACCATATTCCCCTATAAATGACACCACCAATATTGTAAAAGATTACAAAATTAACATAATTAATTGACAATTAATTAACTAACAACAATTAACAAGCAAATTAAAAACAATCACTAATAAATTAGTTCACACAATCAAAACTATAAAATAACTTTCTTTAAAGAAATATTATAGAAAATACACAATTAACATAAATATTAATTACTAATAATTAATATCCAAATAATAAATATTTAATAATAAATAAATAACCACATTTAACAATATAAAAGATTAAAAACATAAATATTAAATAATAAAAAACATAAATTAATTAATTATAATTATAATTACGCATGAAGCTTCGGACACCAACTGGGGGGCTATGACTTGCGACACCATTTGATCTCCGGCGCCATTTCACAGCCTCTGCACTGCTGCCCTTCTGACCGGCACGGAGCCAGGTTGCCCAGCAGCGGATGCCAGCTACTTTTGTTCTCAGATGCCATTCATTGTAGCCTTCCTTGCAGCCTCCATCACTGCCACGCCTCCGTCCTGCCTGGAATCCGGCTGCCTTGGGTGGGCTTATCCTCCCACTCCACCTCCTGGGCCAGCAGGGGGGCTGGTGCCTTTTGTGTTACAATGCCACCACAATGGTTGCTACAGATCCCATTTCTCTGGTGAGGACTGCAACACATCACCTTGGACCGGCCCTGATTCCTGGCATCCTGTTCTGGTGAGTCAGACCCAAACCCCTGCTGCTCACTCCCCACTCTGACTATGGGGAACAGTAGCCCTGTGGCTCCCGGCCGGGTCCCCTGGAGTAACTGCTGATCTGCCAGGGTACTGGACCTTGACACTTGGGCTTGTGAGCGCCTGACTTTTGCTGGTCCCCGCCGTCCTATCCCATACATGAAGCTCGAGGCGCTGAGGCCTGTCCCGGCACAAACTGTCCTGTCCTGCTGCAGCCGGAGCTTAAGGCGCTGAGGCCTGTCCCGGCGCAACTTGACCCCTACATGGGGCATAAGGCGCTGAGGCCATTCCCGGTGCGACTTGGCTTGTCTCGCCGCAGCCTCGCCCCTGCGGTTTCCCCCCGATCTCAGCCCACTGCAACCTCACCCATGCGGCCTCTTGCATCAGCGCTTGCCTGCGGATTAAGCGAATCCAGCGTGCCCTCACATATGGGGGGACGCCCACCCTGCCTGGCCTATTGTTGCTTCACCCCTGCAACTGTGTTCTTCCCCTGCCTCACCGACTACTGAGCAATCGTGAGGTTGATCATCCTCCCCTAAGCCACCCTTCTCTATTGCACTCCGTCCAGCCACTTGATCTTTTGCTGCTCCTGTCTTTCGGGACGCCCTGCTAGGCTGCGGACTTCCTGTGTAGGCCCGGAGCCTGTCCCTCACGGCCAGAGCCCGGCAAATCTGCAGACCTCCTTGGCAGGAGTTTACCCACTCTCCCCAACATGTCAGGGCCCTGCCTAAGCCCCACGAGCGACAACTCCGACACCCTTGTCTATCCTCCTAATCTCTCCAAAACCACCGCTAAATCCTTCAAACACTCTATCCTAAAAAGTCATCCCGAGACCCTGGTCTCCAACCTGCAACTCAGCGCGGACAAGGGCTCAGTCATTAATGACCTCATCTTCTTCTCCAGGAAAACGTCTCTATGGCGCAAAGCCTTCTCGAACCTCCTTAAGGTACATGAAGCCAGGAACATTCCATACGGCAATAAACGCACGATCGCACCATCCGCAAACCTGCGTGCTGACCTCAGCATCACCTTATACAAAAACTGCATCATCCTGATCCAAGCTCCACCCAAAGACCTCAATAAATTTGCGGACCTCTTCACCCGCTTTAAAAAATATGTGCACGACCCTCCTCCATCCAGGCTCTCCCCACAACATCCCTCGCCCAATCCACCAAGGGTGTCTTCGGGTTCACGACACAGGTCGACCTAGCCCCTCTACCATGCCAGCAGCGCTTGCCAACCGTTGCATGCCTAAACCTCCGACCCCCAGCCTGCAAGCTCTTCCCTCTCTTATGGTTTTTGAAACTCCTCCTAGGGCTCACGATTCTAGCTGACCTAGCCCTTCGACCATGTTACCAGCACATGCCAACAGAAGCGTCCCCAAACCTTTAACCACCTGCCCGCAAAATCCTCCGTCCCATATCGATATTGAAACTGGTCAATGGGCACGAGTTCACAACACTGTTCAACTTAGCCTCACTTCTAGGATACCAGCACATTCTATTAGAATTGCTCCCATACCATCGGCCCCCTGCCCGCAAGAACATCCCTCTTATAGGGATATTGATACTCTCCACCGCAGAGCGACCGAACTAACCCTGAGCATCCACAACTCTATTCTGGATCTAAAGAACTTTCTGCACCACACTAAACTCACCTTCTAGAATCTCAGGCTCTCACAGAGCGCTACCCCCCTACCTCCTAGCCCCTCCTTCACCCATTACCGCTATCCCTGCGACACCTGCGCCCTCGCAAGCAGCCTTGCCACCTCTCGGAGGAGGACATTCTGGCCCTCCTCCTTACCTACAAACCTGCCCCTGCAACACCTAGTCCACTAGACCTCACAGAGAAAGAAGTTGTAGACCTTCTCATTAGTTACGAATCTGCCATGATAACCCCATGACCCTCAGATCCAAGTGACGAACACCCTTTCAGGATGGTTGCAACCAACCCCAACAGATAATCCACCCGCCACAACAGAGGAGTGATCAGCAGCAACCTAGCACCAGTACTCATCTCTGCCTCTACTCACGACACACACTCAGACCACCCGCTATCAGGTCTCCTAATTAACTGCCGATCAGCAGTAAAGCATGCCTCTGATGTCGCTGTTCTCATGCTGCGCCAAAAAACAGATTTAGTGATCCTGACTGAATCTTGGCTCAATGATTCCTCATCGCCCTGCCTAGACCTTTTAGTGCCGCCCAATTACAACATCTTAAGGCTGAACAGGCAATCTAAAAAAAAAGGTGGAGGCAATGCCTGCATCTACCGCTCTAACCTCCTTGTTACTGAACTTCTGGCTGATCCTACAGACTCGTGCGAATACCTTGCACTTTCCATTTGCAACAACACTTCCCAATTGTGCAGACTGTACATCTTTTACCACCCCCAGGCATGAATAACAACTTCACTGCCCACCTCATGGAAATCATCACAGCCAAGGCTTCCCTTAACTCTAATAACATTTTCCTGGGCGACTTCAACTTGCACTGGAATGACCCCAAGGACCCTCAGGTCAACGCCATCAGAGACTTCTTGGTTGACCAAGCCCTTACCCAAACCTGCTCACTCCCTACTCACTCGAAAGGCACCACTCTAGACTGGATCCTCGCTAAGGAATCAGTGGTCTAACTTATCTCTATAGACCCATGCGATTGGTCTGACCACCACGCTATCACCTTCCATCTGCCTGGCACCCAAAAGACATGGACACCACAACCCGTGATTCCCAAACGTTGGGTTAAAGACACCAAGGACCTGGATCATGGGAAACTGGCTGCTCGCTGTAAGACTGACCTCTCCCCCTCATGTCACTGCAGTCAACAACCTCACTGAACATTATTCCACAACCAGATCCAAAATTCTTGATGATCTTGCTCCGCTAAAACTAAAAAGAACCCAGATCAAAGACAGGAACCCCTGGTTCAACGAATCCCGCAACAATCCTCAACTCAAAAAAAAGAATTCTTCAGAACAGTACTGGAGAATGCAAAGAACAGACCTCGCAGCTATTCAATATGGTCAAACACAAATCCAACAAACTGGCAAAAACCTCCAAAGAAATCCCTCAATCTCTAATATCGTGCGAGGAACTTTTCTCCTTCTTCTGTGACAAAATCTCTGCCCTAAGAAACACACTCAAATCCACAAATTACTCTCAAACTCTACCTCTTCTACCCCCGCTCTGCCCTCACAGACCTCACCCAAAAACCAAGCGCACTGGTCCAACTTTAAAGTTTCAGATGAACACTCTGTCTCGAAAATTCTAATCTCCTGAAACCCGAACAATCACTTCAATGATCCTCTCCCCTCTAACTGCTATCATCCCTTTTTGGACTACAATAATAAACGCTTCCCTCCTACAGGGATCAATACCTCACTCTCTTAAAGCCGACCAAGTCGTCCCCATCCTAAAAAAACCTATGCTGGATCCCGCCTCCCCTGACAACTATAGACCTATATCTAACATCCCACTCCTAGCTAAAGTTCTGGAGAAATGTGTGCAACAGCAGCTAAGCAAACACATCTCCAACTTCCCACTACTTGATGACTTCCAATCCGGATTCAGACTTAGACACAGCATTGAAACCACCCTCCTCCACATCATAGATGATGCCCTCCAAGCCCTTGACCAAGGCAAAACCTGTCTCCTAAACCTCCTAGACCTATCCTCGGCTTTTGATACGGTCAACCACGAAACACTCCTTGAAGGCCTCAAATTCAGGATGGGACTGGATGGCACTGTTCTGGAATGGTTTAGGTCCTTCCTCCAGAATCGCTCACAGAGAGTCATAATCAACTGTAACTGATCCGCTCCTTCGCCGATCACGGTTGGAGTCCCCAAAGGATCAACCCTGTCCCCTACCCTCTTCAATCTTTACCTTGAACCGCTCACAGAGATGCTACACACCGCCAACATCACCTACCACATGTATGCAGATGGCACATAGATCTACATTAAAATCTCTTCTCCTGAGGACATTCTCACCCTGAATGAGACCTTGAAGCTGACTCTTCACAGGCTCACCTCTAACCAGCTCAAACTTAACGCAAAAAAACTGAGTTTCTTCTAATCTCCCCACCCAAAACCAATCCAGACATTCAGGAATGGGTCAAGGCTGACAAAGCATTAAACTGCCCTCCTACTATTGTGGACTCTGCTAAATCCCTTGGAATAACCCTAGACGGCAGCTTGAACATGCGTGGCCATATCAACTCGATGGCCAAAACTGCCAGATTTCACTTGAGCTACCTAACAAACCTGAAACCTTTCCTTGACACTCCCGAAAATGGCAATCCAGGCGCTATTCATCTCAAGACTAGAATATGGTTGCTCTACCCTTGCAGGTCTACACAAGAACTACTTGGACCCATTGAAAGCCTGCCTTACGCCGCCGCTAGACTCCTAACAGGTTCAAAGAAATTCCACAACATCTCTTCCCACCTAAAGCTCTGAACTGGCTTCCCCTCGAGGCCAGAATCGAACTTAAGCTGGCTTTCATTACTCACAAGGCTCTATACTCCAATTCCCCTGCATTGCTCACCCAGAAACTCGTGGTATTCGGAGGAGCCAGAAACTCCCGATCCGCCAGAGACCTTTTGCAGCAACAAGCACGCTTGCGAAAAGAAAATGTACAATAGGGCCTTCTCTGGAGCTGCTCCAAGAATATGGAACTCACTCCCGCCCGCCATCAGATGACTTCCATCTTTGGCACGCTTTAAAAAGGAGGCCAAAACGTTCCTAATGGGCAAAGTCCTCTCCTAACGCTCGCATTACAATCACCTCAGCATCTCTATTCTACCTACCATTAAGGCATTATCCGTGGTTTTTCTGGGTGATACCTACCAGGCACTTCTGGGTATCCCACCCGGGATCTGGGACTGCTTGCTTTCTTGCATAATGTATCTACCTGTTTTTATCCCAAATGTATTCGGGGTTTGTGACTGCTTGTTTTTCATGTATAATATATCTACCTGTTTTTATCCCAATTGTATCCACCCCTCCTAAGCCTTTTGTATACCACCTGTTCAATCCTGTACAGCGCTCTGATACCCTCTTGGGTCTGGTTTGCGCTCTATAAAACTCTAAATATAAAAAATAAAGGAAAATAATTAAATTACTTTTCACCCCACTCCCCTATAAACCCACAACCCACTTCTAAAAAATGACAATTAACATATTTAACAATTAATTAATAATTTTTAATAACCAATTAATAAATCATTAATATTAAATTAATCACCACAATTAACAATATAAATTACTAAATACATACATATTTGTTAATAAATATTATTAATTAGTTAATAATAATTAAATTACTTCCCACCCTATTTCCCTATAAACCCACAACCCGCTACGAAACTAAAAGACAAAATGTTGTTAAAAAAAAATTAATAACTTATAAAAATGTAACACATATATTAAATACAAAAGCAATAGTTACACATAAATATAGAACACATTTAAATTAAATACTAACATACATAACACTAACAAAAAAAATAATATTTTTAGCATCGATATTTTAAAAAATGATATTACTTACATTCAACTCGATATTCTTGTCAACGATATTCTGACTGTCCATATTCTGGCATGACGATATTTCAACATCGATATTCTGGTAGGTCGATAATTAAGACTCGATGTTTTGTGTTTTTACCACCTAGCACGTAGCTTAGTGTCAGCCTCTACAGCTTTTGTGCCATATTCATGATGTTTTTAGACCAATGAGTTTATTTAATAAAGCATTGGTAAAAATATATGGTAAGTTTTAAAGAAAAATTAGAAAGTTAGTAATCTAGTCATGTTCACAACATTAAAACACTCCACTATAGACAGTGATAATGAACTCAGGTGCAATAAATCCTCCTGACTTTATTTAACTGTTGGAAAACGAGGCAGCATCTGTGAGGCCTGCACAAATAACATGACTACATTTGTCCTTCACTGGGAACCAAACACCCAATTGTAGCGCCTGACTCTCAGAGGGTAGCGTTGCAGAGCAGTCTGAGGCTTACTCAAGGGAGGTGGTGTGGGCTAGTAATCGCCATTTGCAGGTGCGCAGAAATAACACTCAACAATTGATTGTCCAGTCTGTACTTTGCTTTATAAAAGAAAGAGTACATTTATTAAACACACACACTACTCAATACTATGCACCAATTTACAAATATACATAAGCTGTTGGAATTACTTTGTGACATTGCATAATATCTCCACCCCTCCCGCAGGGGGGGTGGGGTCTAGTACCACCACGCCCATGTATGCACATCAACTTGCCCCCAATGCAGTTAGTTGAACATAACCTGGATAAAATGAATCAGCCACGTTAGTTTGGGTGGATTGTATTAACCCCCCCCCTTGTTTTTCAATCTAATTTGTCTTATTCATAGATACTTTCCCGTTTCATCGACATCCTGAAAAAACTTCAGTTCCCATAAGTATATCAAGGAATTGCTTAATATTTTTAGGTAGGTTTCATTACATAAACTTGGATCATGTGTTGTCTCAAAAAAAAGTTTTGAGAGATTGTGTAGCCAAATCATTTATAAATTGAATTTGTCTTGATGATTTATAATAAAGTTAAATATTTGCATCTTTTCAGTGTAACTTTTGCTCCACTAAACATTTCACTGCAATGTGTGCTTCTTATGACTAGAAATGTATGAGATATGAAATGTGCTATAAAATGTTTTTAAAATATTACAGAAAACTCTGTCCTGAAGAAGGTGTTTTTATCAAGTTATACCGAAACGCCGCGTCAACTGTTTTTGTGTAGTTTTCTTCATGTTTATGATCTTCAACACTGTATGTTGCAATTCATGTATTGTTTTTATTTGGTATTCTTAATTTATGTCTAGTTTTTCAACAAAACATTTTAATCAATAATTTTGAATAAACTTGAAATTTGAATTTCACTTTTATGAATATTTGTTTTAAATTATTTCCGTGGTCAATTGTTACACTGTTATATTTCTTTGGCTAAACACATGATCCACATATTTTTGCAAGGGACCTTTCTGTTTACCCTTGAATGTTTAACCAGATCGTAGAAATTGCCCTAAATATGTCTCTTTAGTGTAAAGTGTGAGCATGAACTCCACAACATACATTGATTGGGATTGGCTGCCTAATAGCAAAAAGAGATATTGCAAGAAATTGGAAGACTGGCTGGGCTCCAACTACAGCTGAATGAAATAGGGGTTTGGATGTCTGTGCAATCACTGAGAAGGGGTCTGTTGGAAAACGAGGCAGCATCTGTGAGGCCTACACAAATAACATGACTACATTTGTCCTTCACTGGGAACCAAAAACCCAATTGTAGCGCCTGACTCTCAGAGGGTAGCGTTGCAGAGCAGTCTGAGGCTTACTCAAGGGAGGTGGTGTGGGCTAGTAATCGCCATTTGCAGGTGCACAAAAATAACACTCAATAATTGATTGTCCAGTCTGTACTTTGCTTTATAAAAGTAAGAGTACATTTATTAAACACACACACTACTCAATACTATGCACCAATTTACAAATATACATAAGCTGTTGGAATTACTTTGTGACATTGCATAACATCTCCACCCCTCCCGCAAAGGGGGGGGTGGGGTCTAGTACCACCACTCCCATGTATGCACATCAACTTGCCCCCAATGCAGATAGTTGAACATAACCTGGAGCGAGGGCCCTGCGCACTGGCACCATCCCAGTGGCGACCCACCCCATTACCTCAACAAGCATTAAAAAGGGGTAAACCTGCCTTGGTGACACATGACCCTGACTGAGCATCTCCTACTGACCATACAGTATGCACCTCTATATCTTAAGGGCTAGCAGTCTGGGGTCTTCAACTAAGCGCAGCAGCAAGAATCCATGTTTACGCACACTTTAGAATGACAGTACTCATCACCTTGGTTGATCATTTGAATGCATGGCAATTACAGCCCCTAAAGGCATCACAGATGAAATCACAGGATTGCGCATATACAGCCAGACACCCTAGCAGGACTGTCTGGCAACATAGCCCCACTTGGCTTATGACATCTCCTTACACATGTGACTTACAGTCCCTTCAAAAGAAGTACTCCTGGCAACTACACTTCTCCTGCAGTGGGCCTCTTCACTTTAAAAGGAATCTCAGGTAAAAGCATGGGATTACGTAAATACAGCCAGACCCCCTAGCAGGAAAGTCCAGCAACATAACTCCATTTAGCTTAACATCACCTTACACATGTGACTTACAGTCCCTTCAAAAGAAGTACTCCTGGCAACTACACTTCTCCTGCAGTGCGCCTCTTCACTTTAAAAGGAATCTCAGGTAAAAGCATGGGATTACGTAAATACAGCCAGACCCCCTAGCAGGAAGGTCCAGCAACATAACTCTAATTAGCTTAACATCACCTTACACAGGTACTTCACTTTACACATGTGACTTTCAGTCCACCTAAAAAGAAATAACCAATAGTAAATGCATTTCGGTGCAATTACACCACTTCACCTCCAGGGGATGCCCTTCTCCAGACATCCCCAACTCAGCCCTTCACTCCATGATGCACTTCATAGTACACCCTCAGCTGTAGAACATAAGTTCCAGCCTAGAAGGTGTTAAAGGCTAGCTGAGCCCTTGAGGGGTTATTCTTTCACATGCCCCGTGAAACTTAGGGGTGGACTGTTCTTCTTTATGCTGGGGGAGACTGCGGTGCTCCTGCAGCCCCCCTGCATCCCTTTTCACACGTGAGGGTGACCCCCCTCCTCTGGGGGCCACAAAGCACCAAAACGGCAGATTTCCAAATGCCTGTCGAGGCATTATGGGGCGCTTCATGCTCCTCTTTACCAGCCCCAGCCACTGGGAACACTCTCCTCTTCCCTCTGGGTCTCTGAGAGGGTAGATTCAGCAGTGTATGTCTTCACTGGCTCCCTGCGCCAGTATTTCACAAGGCTCTCCTTCTGGGCCTCTCTCCCTGCGCAGAGGCCCCTGCTTCTGTGCACCAGTCCTGGGATCTTCTTCTGGTGCTGATAGGGTCCTGGGGGCAGTCAGGGGGATTCTCCTTCCAACTGCCCATTGCGCCAGGCTCCAGCACCTTCACCCTCAGCAGACCACACCCCAGAGAGACCTTCTCATCCTGTGCAAGCACTTTTTAAAAGTTGAGTAGGGGGCTGGCAGGAAGTCTCTGTTGGTCCTATCAAACAGCGACACATCACGTCCCTGCCCCTGCTCCCTCCTTCTTGTCCAGCCTCTGAGCTTGTTCAAAATGGCGTCGTCCAGGGTTTCTGCCACATGTCTCAGAAGCACCTTCCCCCCAAGCTGCCTTCCCTCCTTGGTGCAGCCTGGTGCCTGGCACCCAGCGACAGCGGTTGATGGATTGGCCTGTAGCCCCACCCATCTTCTCTTCGTGGAGAGGAGGCCCTCGCTTGTGGAAGAAAGGTTATCAATCCATCCAGCTGAGGTCAGCCCTCAGCCTGGGTCTGGTCATGGCTGGCTCAGAGAAATATGACAGTTCTGGATGACCCAAAAGCAGTACAAATATGACTTTGGACTCTGCAGAATACTTATTTTCACATTCGCTACATTGGACTTAAGTGCGTGTCTGGAATCTGTAGTTAATCTAGCCATGGGCCCCACATTCCCTTAGGGGAATAATGAAGTGAAAAAACACAGTAAAACACACTGACTTTCCCTGGCATGTTTCTTTCCAGCCTATAAAGCCTATTCCATGTACACACGTGTCTGCATGTAACCAGCCCGGTGTCCCTTACTCCAGCTGCTGCGCAGTGGCCTGTTCGAGCCAGGGGAACACCAGTAAAATCCCCATGCAGTCTCCTACATCCTGAGTTCACTGTGGGTGAGTCCCAATTTATGAGGCTCCCCCACAGTAAAAGCTTAACAATTAGGTGCTCAAAAAGCGAAAAATCCGGGCGGCCCATAGTGTCAGAACCACCTTCTAACATTAACAGACTACAGTATTTTAATAAAAAAATAACCAAGTTCAGCCATGATCCATATACACACTTATCGTGTATGACCACCTACCTTACAACATTTTAGATTTATTAGCACAGTACCCAGAGAGTCCCTTAAACCCAACATTCAAATAAAAAAACACTATTGATGTTAATATAATTGACCAGGAAAAAGGGGGGCCCAGTTGCAAATAATGGAACTGATCAGAGCTAGAGTTAATAAACCAGATTCTTGAAAGAGGAAAAAATATTTTTAGGTCGAGCCTGGAGACAGCGTGCATGTGCTGCTCTTCAAGGCATGCTGTAATTCCTCTGTGGGTGAACAGCAAAACACACAAGATGATGGATGGAATGTTGCACATTGGCAAAACATTCACCCCCGTCACAGATCTGGGTTTAATCCATCGTTATTTTGCTCACCACACCACCCCAGTTCAGACATGGCCATATGCAAATCAGTCTTGACCCTGTGCCTCATGGGAACAGTCCAGCCCGAACTGCCAAGCCATGTCTTCCCTAGACTGGAATCAAGCATCCTAGGACCGGTTTCGGGGTTTCACCCCTCTTCAGCCAGGATAGCTTGACTCCAGTGGCTTAGTGAGCACGGGACCCACGTCTGGGCATACCCTTCCCACATAGGGCGAACAGCAAAACACACAAGATGATGTACGGAATGTTGCACATTGGCAAAACATTCACCCGCAGTCACAGATCTGGGTTTGCTCCATCGTTATTTTGCTCACCACGCCACCCCAGTTCAGACACGGCCATATGCAAATCAGTCTTGACCCTGTGCCTCATGGGAACAGTCCAGCCCGAATCGCCAAGCCATGTCTTCCCTGGACCGGAATCAAGCATCCTAGGACCGGTTTCGGGGTTTCACCCCTCTTCAGCCAGGTTAGCTTGACTCCAGTAGCGTCCATGAAGTAAGCACCATACAAAAACCCAAAGTTTGTTTACACATTCTACGAGTTAGAAAATGCAAAAAGTAGGGGGCATTTTTCATGCCCACAGAGGAATTACAAAAACAACAGTTGATGCAGAACAATGTCATACATTCACCCCAGTACAGAGATCTGGGCCTAAATCCATCGTTTTTATGCTCACCATGCCATTCCAGTTTGGACCCAGCCATATGCAAATCAGTCTTGACCCTGTGCCTCATGGGAACAGTCCAGCCCGAACTGCCAAGCCAGATCCTCCCTGGACTGGAAACAAGCATCCTAGGACTGGTTTCGGGGTTTCACCCCTCTTCAGTCAGGATAGCTTGATTCCAGTTGCATGGAGAGCAAGGGACCTACGTCTGGGCATACCCATCCCACTCGGGGTGACAAATGCAAAAACAACAATTGATTGACAGAATGCAGAACAATGTCATACATTCACCCCAGTACAGAGATCTGGGCCTAAATCCATCGTTTTTTTGCTCACCATGCCATTCCAGTTTGGACCCAGCCATATGCAAATCAGTCTTGACCTTGTGCCTCATGGGAACAGTCCAGCCCGAACTGCCAAGCCAGGTCCTCCCTGGACTGGAAACAAGCATCCTAGGACCGGTTTCGGGGTTTCACCCCTCTTCAGCTTGGATAGCTTGATTTCAGTAGCATGGACGGTGCCGCACTTTATGCTTAATTTGTTTTTTATGTTCTACCATTACCTCTTGAGCAGGCGCCGGGAACCCTGGATGCAGCTTTTGGTTAAGGCTGATGGGGCCACTTACTCCCCTTGATTTATTTTTCCCCATCATTGCTGCCTTTTAATAGCGGTATTTCAAAGGAGTGTTTAATAAACAAGTTACCTCACTATTTACTTTGATGCTGCAGGCGTGTTGTGGTACGTGTTGGTTGGCGTGTAGAGTGTGTAACTGTATTGGTGTAAAATAAACATTTTAATAGGCCCATTGATGACCACTTCCCTCATCTGTTCCGTCTCATCTTAGTACCACAGAAGGTGGTATGAGTGTGAGGGGGATCACGTGGTGTTGAGGTCACGTGGTACAGCGAAGTAACCGGACAACACTCAACTGAAGCACAAAACCTATTTTCTCCACATATTTGACTGGACTGGGTTCCAGTTTTTAGTATTGTCCTAAATTTATATATATTTTTATGATCACACTTTCCCACTATGCACTTTAAATATGTGCGATTTACAGTTCTCAGAATTTATATGGAGAACTGCACTTTATTGATGTGCTTTTCTTTTGGGGCTCCAACTATGAGGCACATGAGGGTGGCATGGCCAGCAGTGCATAGAATAGGGCACGTTTCTTCAGAGCTCGCAGCCAGGCTACCAAATATGGCCTCAACCTGCTCTTCAGTTGCACCACCGGGGGAATGAACAACCCATAGTAACATCGAGGATATTTGCAGCATCCCACTCAAGCAATCGAGGTGTGCTAGGGGGTGTTTTGAAGGCTTAAGGAGCATTGCTGAGCCAGGCAGCGGCTGGCAGCAAGAACCAAGATGGCAGCTCCTGCCCTGGGCCTCCCAACTGGAGGCCGCTGAGGGCGAGTTGGATGCATGCTGTCTGTGCGGCCCCCTGTTACCCTATCAATGTGCACTGGAGCACCATTGTAGTGTGAGCCATGAGGAACTCCTGACATCGCAAGCAGCAGTGCATCTGACGTGACCGGGCCTTTGTGAGCCCAAGGATGTGAGTCGTCCCATGGGGCGGTCTGCTGTGGGTGACGCGGTTGACCTTGCACCACAAAAAACATCCTGGAGGGGGCAGAGGGGGCCCTGGGAGTGAGCAGCAGTGGAGCAGTGGAGCTCATGCGAAATTTAGTGTGTAGGGCACCGAGGACCACTGTCTGGCATTCCGGACTTCAATGGTGTTTGGTGGTGGGCTATAATATTGCCCCAGCACCTGGACTGGGTGACTGTTGCCTCCGGCTCTGCCGGCATCTATCCGGCATTGGCCCACTTGCCAACATGCCGTGCCATACCAGAGGGCAGGAGACCCAGGAGCAGGGGTCGGAGAATCCCCCCATACTCAGCAAGGAGACCCATCCATCTGGAGTGCCGAGGTGCATACCTTGTGATCAACTGTAGTCTATGTTACTAGCCATCAAAGACTTGAAGGAAACATTAGAGCATAAAAATGATGTGGGGGTATTGGATGTTGGCCTCCTGCTGGCTGACCACCATAAGCTGAGTGAGTGGCTTACTGCTACTGAACTGCATACTGACCAGAGTGGCGATATATTGGTGGTCGTGCCACAAACTGCTGACATTGTCCACTGATAATTTGATCCACCAGGGTGGCCTTTCTCTATAATTTCTTCTCCAGAGCTGAGTAAATGAGAGGAGACTCCTACTGTCTTGTGATCGAGTGGGGTCTGCTGTCTTTCTCTCCTTCCTTGGCAGGTTGCAGATGTGCCTTGACGGGGCTCTTGTTCATCTGTTCAGGAGTCCGCGTCTTGTCTCCACCACCCCTCAAGAGATGCTGTAGGTGTGTTTCTGGCCTATGGACTGCACTAGTTAAGTGTTGTAGTTTGGATGGAGGGATGATGCCTTGCTGTCCTAGAGAAGGGGTTCTGGGCTGTTTCTATGATTATAGTTTTTATAGGTGGGAGCCTGTGGTTGTTTAACTGTACCTTACTCCCACCGGGCTGTGGGTGCTGTGGCCATCTTTTCTGCCGCTATGTCTGAGTGTGTACGCGGGGGTATGATGATGTCGAATGGGGGATAAAGTGAATGCATACAAACTTACGTCCTGAAATGTGAGGGGGTTGAATATCATGTGGCACTGTTGTAGGAATCCCACTTGGACGCTAGGAAGGTGCAGCCCAGTGCAAAAGATGGAGAGGGCAGGGGATATATACCACATGTTCGACTTTTACTGGGAACATTGCTCTGGGTGAAGTCAGGCATTCCATCCACGGCACCAATAAAGTGTCGGATATAGAGGGCCGTTATTCCATATTGTCGGGCAGGTTTGCCAGCCAGCATATCTCCTTTGTCAATATCTATGCCCCTACTGTAGATCAGCCTGCATTTCTTGATGCGCTCTCGTGGGTTTTGGCTCCTTTGAGGCCCAAGGCACTCCTTATTGGTGGCAACTTTAACTGAGTAGCAGATATTGATCTAGACCATTCTCCTCCCCTCTTCAGGACTCCCCAGCCATGTGCCTAGCTGGGAAGTTTTCTAATTGGCAGTGCCACTAGGGGTTGTCGGATGGCTGGCAACACGCCACCTGCAAGCTTGGGATAACTTCTTCCATGTGGCCATTCTTGCACTACATGTTCGCCTCAACACAGTTTAATGCTCGTCGGACATGCTGGAGGCTGTAAAGGATATTGAATATGTAGCTAGGACCATCTCTGACCATAATCCCTTATTGTTATCTTTGCATTGGGGCAGAGCATGCACCTGTATACCCAGTTAGCGACTTAAGGCCACCAACTTGGAAGACTCGACTTCCACAAGACGATTGGAGAGGGGATATGGACATACTTTACTGAGAATTCAAGCTCAGTCTCATCCCTGCTCATAGAGTGGGGGGCATTTAAGGTGTTAATTGGGGGCAATGCCTGTCTGAGTCCGCGGGGGTTCAACACACCCTTCTCTGTGACATTATTACTCACAAACAGCCTCTTAGGTATTTTAAGTGGAGGCAGCAGAGAGACTGGACCTGCAGACAGAGCTACTGGAGGCAAAGGAGAGGGTGACCAAGCGCGCCGAGCACCTCTGGTGTTTTGACTGTTAGGCTTATAGGCTTATATTGTCAGGACACATGCAAAGGGTGACAAATTGGACCATCGTTGGCTTGGTTGACTAACCCAACTGGGTGAGGATTGCTAACCCTGGAGGTGGTGATGCCTGAGAGATAACAGGGATCCTAGTCTATAGCACACTTCCTGAACTCTTTGTGGGTAATGTAAGGATTGCGGTGATGACCTTCCGATCAAGTGTTGGTTTCTAGAAGAGCCTGCCCCTCTCAGGCCGCATAGTGGTGACTGAAATGATGATGTGGCCTCGCCTCCTTTACTATTTTGTGGTCCTCCCGCAAGTGATACCATGCTCTGCATTCAGGGTACTGCATTTGATACTAATTGACTTAATTTGGAACAAGGGCAGGTGGATCTGGCCAAATTGTAGTGAGCGTCCTTGGATTGAGGGTTAAATGCTCTGGATTTCAAATCCTATTACTTAGCAGTGCAGCTACAGTGGTCTGTGGGTTGATTTACAGAACGGGGAAACCCGGGATGCTAAGGCTGCCAGAACCCCCTGAATTGTGGTCCCTTCTACTTCGAGGGTGCTTAGATGGACGCGACTGTGGGCTGGATATTTTCAGGATCTCCTGCTTCGGGCCCTTACTGCGCAGAAAAATGCAGTGGCGGAAAGACGATTACAGAATTGAGAAGCTGTGGGACTAGACACAGTGGGCGCACTGTAAATGGACGGTATATTGCGGCCGTTTGAATATTTGATTGTTGACTTTGACCTTACGGCTGGGCAATTTCTACTTTATGGTACTCTCTCTGTGGTGGCGCAAAGGATTTGGGCAAGAAGAGGAGCGGAGCCACAGTTATTCTGCATCTGTCAGTTCCTTTACACTGACACTGACATGCGCCGGCTGGTCTCAGGACTCTATGGTGCTCTGTGTGGGGACCTGTGTTCTCTCCTTTCAATGTTTTGTGAGAGCTGGGAAAACAACCTGGATTCCCCTTGACAAACAGAGACTGGGCTAAGATGTGGGAGGCTGCGCCCAAGCTCTTGAAACGCCAGGCTTAGGCTCACATACTTTTAAATCCTACATCGAGTATACCTAACACCTCTAAAACTTAGCATTTATGTTCTGCAAACCTCACTGGACTGCCCACAGTGCCATGACAACCACATGCTTTGGATTTGCCCTTGCTTGGCCCTCTATTGGTCTGAGGAAGTGCGCATGTTGGCGGAGGCTACGGAGCAATCCTTGTCTCCCTCGCCTTAGCTCTACCTGTTGGGCCTCTATCCTACCCTGCCAAGCATAAAGTCACTAATAGGTTTATTGACCTGGCTCCAGCACCTGCCAAATGCCTGATTATGATGCACTGGTAATGACCTGAGGGATGGAGGGCGGATGTGCAACGCTGGGTTGCCGGGGAGAGAGCAGTGTTGCTGCGAGAGGTACACCAGGGGAGGAGGCCCATAGAGTTTGGTTGAGCATGGGACACAATTCTGGCTGACTTTCAGGAGGCTGGGATGATAGAGATGGCACTGGCTAGGGCACCCACTGAGGTCGAAAACCTTGGTGAGGGGGCCTAATACCTGAGATTCTGCCCCACTTACCACCCCTGTTGTTTTCACGACATTGGAGGGCACCACAAAGGCTTTGACTGGCATGGACTGCTTGGGGATATGGTTTACTCAAACTCTAATCCACTGACTTGCTTTGCGAGGATAGAGAGACATCACAGGGTGAAGGGGTGGGGGGAGTTTGTAATTAGTCTGGTTGAATGGTAGTGAGATGGTCCCATAGGTAACTCTGCCTGACGACCCTAGACCCGTCTCTGTGAGACCAGTGAACTGCCTGGGTATACTTACTTGGCATAGTGGTATATCATATGCACATCCTCACTATTATATATATAGTTTCCATAAGAAGACCGTTTTTTCATGTGCCAATAACTTGCCGTTGTTTGACAAATTCTTGCAATTTTTTTTAAACTAGTGTTCTGCTCAGTCCAGCTGCTGTCTTGAACATTTCAGGGTGATCCGTGAAGAGGGGGCCGAGAAAAACGGGAGGTCCCAAAATGCATTTCCCCCATGTTAATTCCCATAGGACCTTTAGACACGGATACAGCCCAAACTCCTGAATGGAATTAGATCAGATTTGGCAGGTAGGTAGATGTTGGTCCAGAAAGGGTCTTTTTGTTATTTGGTGTAAATCCATTCAGTAGTTTTAGAGATATTAACCGAAATCCATTTTTTTATATCTAGGGACACGGTGGAACCACGACCCCTCCCAATCTTGTGCTGAGATCTGACTTACTGGCAACATTTCAAATCACAAAGTGTTGG
Organism: Triturus cristatus; assembly: GCF_964204655.1. NCBI lineage: Eukaryota > Metazoa > Chordata > Amphibia > Caudata > Salamandridae > Triturus > Triturus cristatus. The sequence continues at coordinate 796,780,447 of NC_140594.1, forward strand.
CAGCCAACTTGTGACTTCGGTAGTTTTAGAGATATTAACTGAAATCCAAATTTGCATATCTAGTGATGCGGTGGAACCGCGACCCCTCCCGATCTCGTGCTGAGATCTGATTGGCAGTCAACATTTCAAATCACAAAGTGTTGGCAGCCATCTTGTGGCTTGAATCGAGTCACAGAAAAAACTTTGAAAAAAAGGAAAAGGGGGCCCTAACCCCCTTGATGTCATCAGTGATGTCATTTGAGATGTCATGAGTGATGTCATGAGTGATGTCACTCACCAAGTCGAGAGTGATGTAATATGTGATGTCATCAGCAGTACATTGTGGGGGCGCAACTTTAACTATCAAGGTCAAATTTATCTGGTTTTGTATGAGTGAAAGGTCAGCCTAACTATAATGTCCCTGAAACCTGTGTTTTTTCAGTGAATATCTAAGGATTTTTAAATGCTAATTCCTAACTATAACATCCCTGAAACCTGTGGTTTTTCCAGTGAATTTCCAAGGTTTTCTAACTGCTAGTTCCTAAATATGCCTACATAGGTAGAACATGTACAGAAACACGGGGAAAGGGGCAGAAAGAAGCAAGCGAAGTGCTGAAAGAGGAAATGGTGGTGCAGAAAGATAAAAAGGTGCAGAAAAAGACAAGAGAAGTGCAGAAGGATGCAAGAGAAGTGCAGACAGGGGCTAAAGAGGAGCAAGAAGAGGCAAGAGAGGTGCAGAAAGAGGGAAGAGGGGTGCATAAATAGGCAAGATAAGTGCAGAAGGATGCAAAAGAGGTGCAGAAAGAGGCAAGAGAAATGCAGAAAGAGGCAAGAGAGGAGTGGGATAGGAAAGAAGGGTAAAGAAAGAGGGAAGAAGTGTACAGAAAGAGGCAAGAGAGGTGCAGAAAGAAGCAAGAGAAGTACAGAAAGAAGCAACAGAGGTGCAGAAAGAGGCAAGAGGGGTGCAGAAAGAGGCAAGATAAGTGCAGAAGGATGCAAAAGAGGTGCAGAAAGAGGCAAGAGAGGTGCAGAAAGAGGCAAGAGAGGTGCGGGAAAGGAAAGAAGTGTACAGAAAGAGGGAAGAAGTATACAAAAAGAAGCAAGAGAAGTACAGAATGAAGCAACAGAGGTGCAGAAAGACACAGGAGGGATGCAGAAAGAGGCAATTGAGGTGCAGAAAGAAAAAAAAAAGTGTAGACAGAGGCAACAGGGGTGCAGAAAGAAGCAAGAGAGGTACATAAAAAGGGAAGTGCATAAAGAACTAACAGAGGTGCAGTAACAGTGAAGAGGGGTGTAGAAAGAAGAAAGAAAAGTGTAGAAAGAAGCAACAAACAGAGGTGCAGAAATAGGCAATAGAACTGCAGAAAGAGGCAAGAAAGATGCAGAGAGAGGTACAGACAGTGGGAAGAGGAGTGCAAAAAGAGACAAGAGAGGTGTAGACAGAGGGAAGAGGGTACATAAACAGGCAAGAGGGATGCAGTATGAAGCAAGAGAGGTGAAGAAAGAAGCAAGAGAAGTGCGGAAAGAAGCAAGAGAGCTGCAGAAAGAGGGAGAAAGGTACAGAAAGAGTCAAGAGAGGTGCAGAAAGACGCAAGAGAGGTGCAGAAAGTAGCAAAAGAGGTACATAAAGAGGCAAGAGAAGTGCAGAAAGAGGCAAGAGAGGTTCAGAAACAGGCAAGAGGAGTGCAGAAAGAAGCAAGAGAGGTGCAGAAGGAGGCAAGAGAAGAGCAGAAATAAGCATGTGAGGTGCATAAAGAGACAAGAGAAGTGCAGAAAGAAGCAAGAGAAGTGCAGAAAGAGGCAAGAGGGGTGCAGAAAGCGGGAAGAGTGATTCAAAAAGAGGCAAGAGGGGTACAGACATTTGCAAGAGAGGTGCAGAAAGAATCAAGAGCAGTGCAGACAGAAACAACAGAGGTGCAGAAAGAGGCAACTGAAGTGCAGAAATCAACAACAGAAGTGTAGAAGGAGGGAAGAGAACTGCCGAAAGAGGCAAGGCAGTTGCAGAAACAGGTGGGGAATGTGCAAAAAGAGGGAACAGGGGTAAAAAAAGAGACAAGAGAGGTAGAGAAACAGGGAAGTGAGGTGTAGAAACAGGAGCGAGAGGAGCAAAAAGAGGGAACATGGGTGTAGAAAGAAGCAAGAGAGGTACAGAAATAGGGAAGAGCGGGACAGAAAGAGGCAAGAGGGGTGCAGAAAGAAGGAACAGAGGTGCAGAAAGAGTCAAGAGAGGTGCAGAAACAGTCAAGGTAAATACAGAAAGAGGCAAGAGAAGTGCTGAAAGAGACAAGAAAGTTGCATAAAGAAACAAGAGAGGTGCAGGAAAAAACAAGAGAAGTGCAGAAAGAGGCAGGTGAGGTGCAGAAAAGGGCAAGAGAGGTACAGAAAGAGGCAAGAGAGGTGCAAAAAGACACAAGTGAGATGCTGAAACAGACAAGAGGGGTGCAGAAACAAGCAAGAGAAGTGCATAAAGAAGCAACAGAGGTGCAGAAGGAAGCAAGAGAAATGCAGAAAGATGCAAGAGAGTTGCAGAAACAGGCATGAGAGGTTCAGAAAGAGGGAACAGGGGTGCTGAAAGAGGCAAGAAAGGTGCAGAAAGACGGACAAAGAGGTGTAGAAACAGGCAAGAGAGGTACAGAAAGAGGGAATAGGGGTGCATAAATGGGCAAGAGGTGCAGAAAGAGGGAAGATGGGTGCAGAAAGAGGCAAGAGGGATACAGAAAGCAACAGATTTACAGAAACAGGCAAGGGAAGTGCAGAAAGAGGCAAGAGAAGAGCTGAAAGAAGCAACAAAGGTACAGAAAGAGGCAAGGGAGGTGCAGAAAGAGGGAAGAAGAGTGCAGAAAGAGGCAAGAGAGGTGCAGACAGAGGGAAGAGGGTACATACACATGCAAAAGGGGTGCAGTAAGAAGCAAGAGAGGTGAAGAAAGAAGCAAGAGAAGTGCAGAAAGAAGCAAGAGAAGTGCAGAAAGAAGCAAGAGAGCTGCAGAAAGAGGATGAAAGGTACAGAAAGAGGCAAGAGAGGTGCAGAAAGAAGCAAGAGAACTGCAGAAAGAAGCAACAGAGGTGCACAAAGAGGCAAGAGGGTACAGTAAGAGGCAAGAGGTACAGAAAGAGAAAAGACAAGTATAGAAAGAGGCAACAGGGGTGCAGAAAGAAGCAAGAGAGATACATACAGAAACAAGAGAAGTGCATAAAGAAGCAACAGAGATGCAGAAAGAGGGGTACATAAAGAAGAAAGAGAAGTGCAGAAAGAAGCAAGAGAGGTGCAGAAACAGACAAGAGAGGTGCAGAAAGAGAGAAGAGGAGTGCAGAAAGAGGAAAGAAGTGTACAGACAGAGACAAGAGAGGTACAGAAAGCATCAGAAGTAAAGAAGGAGGCAAGAGAACAGCAGAAAGAGGCAAGAGAGTTGCTGAAACAGGTGGGGATGTACAGAAAGAGGCAAGAGAGGTACATAAAGAGGGAAGAGGGGTACAGAAAGAGGCAAAAAGGGTACAGAAAGAGGGAAGAAGTATACAGAAAGAGAAAATACAAATGTAGAAAGAGGCAACAGGGGTGCAGAAAGAAGCAAGAGAGGTACATAAAGAAGCAAGGGAAGTGCATAGAGAAGCAACAGAGATGCAGAAAGAGGGAAGAGGGGTGCAGAAAGAGGAAATAGAAGTACAGAAAGAAGCAAGAGAGGTGAAAAAAGAGACAAGAGAGGTGCAGAAAGAGAGAAGAGGAGTACAGAAAGAGGCAAGAGAAGTACAGACAGAGGCAAGAGGGGTACATAAACAGGCAAGAGGGGTGCAGTAAAAAACAAAAGAGGTGCAGAAAGAGGCAATAGGGGCGCAGAAAGGGGCAAGAGAGGTGCAGAAATAGGCAAGAGAGGTACACAGAGACAAGAGAGGTACAGAAATAGGCAAGAGGGGTACAGAAAGAAGTAAGAGGTGCAAACAGAAGCAAAAGAAGTGCAGAACGTGGGAAGAGGGGGGTAGAAAGAGGCAAGAGAAGTACAGAAAGAGGCAAAAGAGATGCAGAAACAGGCTGGGGAGGTGAAGAAAGAAGAAACAGGGGTGCAGAAAGAGGCAAGAGAGGTGCAGAAAGAAGGAAGAAAGGTACATAAAGAGGCAAGAGGGGTGCAGAAAAAAGCAAGTGAGGTGCAGAGAGAGGTAACAGAGGTGCAGAAAGAGGCAAGATAGATGCAGAAAGAGGCTAGAGAAGTTCTGAAAGAAGCAACAGAGGTGTAGAATAAGCAAGAGAAGTGATGAAAGAGACTAGAGAGTTGCGGAAAGAAACAAGAGATGTGCAGAATGAAGCAAGGGAGGTGCAGAAAGAGGCAAGAGAAGTGCAGAAAGAAGCAACAGAGGTGCAGAAAGAGGCATGTGAGGTGCAGAAGAAAGAAGCAAGAAAGGTGCATAATGAAGCAAGAGAAATGCAGAAAGAGGCAAGAGAGGCACTGAAAGAAGCAAGAGTCGCTTTCATACCATTAGTACTAATTTAGCACCCACATTTAATAATAAATAACAGGTGACCATTCTAGGTTTGCAACGGTCCTTCCACCATGCTGTACCACTTGTTTGCTGTTTGAGCTAGAAACAAGGTTTTTTTGTTCAAACCTGCGGATTATGCAGCAGTTGATGGATTGTGTGGCAAATGCGCAAAATGTATAATTGTGCAAAAGTCGATGCAGCCAAACAGTCGCATAATTCCAGTGCCCCTGCTCATACCTATGACTAGGTCCAGAAGTGCTCCTCAGTGGTTCCTTCTTTTTTGTGAATCATTGAGTTTATAGTTTAGCTTCTATGGAAACAAAGAAGACTAAATCTGAGGTTACCACTCCACAACACAGACTACCATACCACATAATTACTCTCCATAACACATAATCCCATTCTATATAATACCTATACACTAAATACCATATTCTTTCTATCAACATAATTTCACTGAGCAACATACCACATAATTTCACTACACACAACGTACATCCACTCCACTCCAAAAACATTAGTGAAAAACTGTTACATTTACAACCCCAATAGCTCTAACTCTATCGCGAGAGCTATTACATTGCAAATGCTTCTTTAACTCGTAGTCGCGTTTGCATAGTTTTGGAGAAGTGGGACTGGGCCTCCGACTAGCACTTAGGAATTCTGCTGTGTAGGACTTACACGTGGTACCAGGAGGGCTTCTTGGCCCCCAAAGTTCCTTGGAAGTAAAGTGGACTTCATCCCCCAACCAGTAGTGTGCCATGAGGTGCATTTGCAGAGTGGTAGAGAAAGGGGAGCATGGCCTCCAAAGACCTCTTAACAATCCCACTGTGTGGGACTTACTGAAGGTAACAGGAGTGGTAGTTGGCACCAAGGACATCCTTGGGGGCCAACTACCCCTCCTATTACCTCCAGTAAGTCCCACACAGCAGAATTTCTAAGTTGTCATAGCAGGCCACAACCCCTTTCCCCACCACTCTGCAAATGCGCTCTTTGGCAGGCTCTTGGATTGGGATAGAAGTCGTATTAGCTGCTGGGATCCTTAGGGGCCAACTAGCCTACCGGGTACCTCCAGTAAGCCACACACAGTAGGATTGCTGAGAGGTGGACACAGGCCATGCCCCCTTTCTCCACCACTCTGCAAACGTACCTCCTGGCATGCTGATAGTTGGGAATGACGTCCCCTTGTCTCCTGAGGGTCCCTGGGGCCCAACTAGCCCTCCTGTTACCTCTAGTAAGCCCCACACAGTTGGATTGCTGAGAGTGGTCAGAGGCCACGTCCTCTTTTTACACCAAACATGCCTCCTGGTGCACTGCTGCTTGGGGAATGAAGTCCACTTTAGTCCTGAAGTCCTCAGGACACCAGTGGACCTCATCGCCCCACCAGCAGTGCTCCAAGAGGCATGTTTGCGGAGTGTTGTAAAAAGGGGCATGGCTTCGGACCACCTCTCATCCCCCAACCCAGAACGCGCCAGGGGGTGTGTTTGTAGAGTGGTGCAGGGAGGGGGCGTGGCCTCCGGTTAGTTGCCGGGTACTTTTCTATTTTTTGTATTTTAGGAAGGGGGGCTCTGTGGCTTTTCTTCCCTTGAACCTTTTTGGCACCAGGGGACTCCATCCCCCGGGCCTGAGCCATTTAAAAAAAAAGTTATTGAAAAGGAAAGGGGGCGCGCAGGCCCCCTCCTGAGGCCAATCACAGCCCTGGGGACCCCATCCACTGGGGCTAGGCATTTGCTTATTATTTTTGGGCCAGTCAAAGCTATTATTATGGAAGGGGAGCCACGTGGCCCTCCTTCTGTGGGCCACTCTTGGCCCAAAGGATGTAATCCCCGGGGGGCTGCCCTGCCTTTTTATTTTTAATGATTTTGGAGGGGAGCCGCGTTGCCCCCCTCCTGAGGCCAAAATTGGGCCCAGGAACCCCATCAAACAGGGTCGAGCCTTACGGTTTTTGAAAAGAAATAATGTTGGGGACCGCAGGGGGAATCCCCATGCCCCCGCAGTCCTTGCGGGCTCCCCTCCTCCTGCAGGAGCTGGCATTGCTTTTGGGCAAAGGGAGCTGCTGATATGCAACTCCCTATCCCCAAAAGCAATATTGCTTCGCTTCCATGAAGCAAAGCAGAAGTTTGCAATGGCATGGCGGTAGCAGTGCTCCAATCCTGCCATAGCAAACTGCAATTTCCTGCGAGTGGACACCCTGGGACATTGCTGGAGCCGAACCTGGGGTTGGCGGTCCCCATGGCCATGGAGGGCTTCCCGAGGGGGGCCATGTGGCCCCCCTTAATTAAATTTAAAGCCCCAGGAAGGTGGTGGTCCCCAGGGCAGTGTGGGGAGACAGGACCCCACGTACTTTATTAAATACATTAAAGTCCCAGGGAGGTGGCGAGACCCAGGGCTTGGGGGGCCCATAAGGCCCCAACCCATAATCAAAGAAATCCCAAGGGAGGTTGCAGTCCCTGGGGCAGCATGGGGGGGCATGTGCCTCGTATCATATTTTGGCTATGCCACCAGGACCTGGCCCACCCTGGGGCTTAATTAAACGAAGCATGAAAGTCCGTGCATCAGTTTTTTTGAGTGGGATTAACAGACCCTATGTGAATCCCGCCAATTTTGTTTTAAAGAAATGCTTTTTTAGTCCTTTGGGGTCCCTCTTCGAACCCCTGAGCAGGCCTAGGGGGTCAGAGTGTTTTTACCCTGCCCCCTTTTCTTGTTTTTGTTCCCTTTTTTCTTGTGACTCGGTTCAACCAAGTCACAAGAAGGCTGCCTACTCTTCCTAGTTTGAACTGTTGGCAGCTAATCAGAGTTAACCTCCATTTCCGGAGGATTCGCGGATCCACTGAGGTCACGAGATACTAATATTTCTAAATATATGAATTTCTGAGGAACAACTGGACGGATTCACACCATTTAAAGAAAAGAGCACACTCTGGACCAAGATCTACCTTTCTGCCAAATTTGATATAATTCTGTGTAGCTGAGATGGACATTTCCTATGGAAATTAACACGGAGAAAACGCGTTTTGGGGCCCACTCCCACTTTTTTCTCAGGCCTCGTTTGATCAATCACCCCAAAACTTTCAAGACAGGAGCTGACCTGAGTGGGCCATTCGTTTTTAAAAATTCGTGAAGATTTGTGAAACGGTGCCAAAGATGTTGGCAAAAGAAAAAACGGTTTTCAAATAGAAACAAGGTTCTAACTATAACTAGCTACTGGCGACATATAAGCAGCAGTCCAGTGCAGACGGCAGCCCACTTTGGCAGTCTTTCGAAATTGAGATCCCAGAATCCTCGGGACAAGCTGTTTACTCACCTGAGAATGATTGATATTAAAGATGGGAAATATTTTTAGTGATGTTGCTGTTTTCATGTAGGATGCCCTTGACAAAGGGCATGAGGCCCGAAACACCTTGGCACTGGACTGCTGGTTATATGTGATTGATTGAAGTTTTTCTTTTCCTTCTAGAAATAAATCTGCTGAGAGCGCACTTCGTCTGGGTGCAATCTCTCTTCTTTGCATTTATATGGCCGGCCCGGTCGTGAAGTGGCGCCACCGCAGGAAGCAATGCGGGTCCACGGCGTGCTTATCTGGGCAGCCTTTTGAGTGGAACAGCAGATTTTGAGTGAAGGAAAGGAACTTTGTTGGAGGCAATCAGCAGAGACAATAGCTTTGTATTGTGTATCAACGGCAGCCGGCATGGGCAGTCTTTTGAACTACAGATCCCAGAATCCTCGGCACAAGCCGTTTACTCACCTGAGAATGACTGATATAAAAGAGGAGATATATTTTGTAGTGATGTTGCCGTTTTCATGTAGGATGCCTCTGACAAAGTGCATGAGGCCCAAAATGCGTCGGCACTGGACTGCTGGTTATATGTGATTCATTTAAGTTTTTCTTTTCATTCTAGAAATAAATCTGCTGAGAGCGCACTTCGTCTGGGGGCAACCTCTCTTCTTATCTCTCTCTTCATATATATATATGCAACCTTGACATTAGTTTAAAACTTAAATTATGATAAATCCCAGACAATTGATTTCTATGGTGAGTTAGCAAAATGGACAAAAACAGCCACCTTTATTCACACTTCTTTATCAATAGTCTGTCAAATTTTCACTGATCAAGGAAAAATACTTGAGTAAATCTATTTGAATTTTACCTTAATTAAACCTTTGAAGTAACATTTTCAGTTTGAAAAATGTCATACTATCTGTTTTTACTAATAATTTCGTTTTGACTGGAGAAAAGTATCAGGATTTCTAGATAAAAACCGAATGCTATAGAGATCGAACTAAGCCTGAGCTCTTCTTGGATCATGTAGATGCTGGCATACTGGTGTGCAAAAGAGACACAGATGATGGACGGAATGCAGAGCAAATCAAACATTTACCCCCAGTCAATAGATCTAAGTTAAATCCATTGTTCTTTTGCTCACCATGCCACCCCAGTTTAGACCCAGCCATATGCAAATCAGTCTTGACCCTGTGCCTCATGGGAACAGTCCAGCCTGAACTGAGGACTCTTCTAGAACTGGCCATGTTGTCAGACAATTGAGAACTTTCAGTAATTATGTAAAACACTCAATTTGAAGGAAACCTTATTTAATAGGAAAGTACAAAGCATTGAAAAAAACACCCCTGGGTAGGCATTCTTCGGAATGTGATACTGCAGGAAGATTTCCTGCAGGAAGGGCGAGTCTTTGTACTAAGAGTTCTGACTGCCACAAAGGAGTTAAGAAAGGATTTAAAAGAAATCCATAATGATTCAGGTAGAGAGGCAGCCCTAAGTTCATACTTTCTGCGTTTTATGAGTCTTGAAAGAAGCAAGATGATTACTGCTTCTACTATTCATAGAAATGCCAAGTAAGGGGAAACAAGTTTTAAAGAATTTAGGGGCATATTATCAAGACACAGCGTTAAAATTATCACCGCTTAAGCGGCAGAAAACTGCCGCTAAAGCGGTGATAATGGGCTTGATAATATGCCCTTGAGAATTCCAATAGAAGCCCATATTCTGGTGTCAACATGGACTTCTATTTGAATTCTCTGTGGCATATTATCAAGCACATTATCGCCGCTTTAGCAGCCGTTTTCTGCCGCTAAAGTGGCTATAATTTTAACGCCGTGCTTGATAATATGCCCCTTGGTTAGAAAATGACTGCCTTCACCACTTAGGGCCTCATCCCAAGTGCAGCCGACTTTCAACTAAAAATTCTGCCTCCAAAATTACTAATACCGGAGCGGGGAAGAAGTAACTACAAGAGGTGAATGAGTTGTAAGGCATTATGAATGAGACCATGGGGGTTTCAATAGAACTGTGGAACTACCAGGGGTATTGTGAATATCACACCTATTCCCATCGCTCTCAAGCGCTGATACCATGGGTGAAATGCACCACATGCACAGAGTTCCTGCATGTCTCATAATTCTGATGTGGCTGGTAACTCCTGGTAGTCTGGTGGCGAAGTGAGCTAAAGAACGATGATGGATTCAAACCAGATCTGTGACTGAGGGTGAGTAGCTGAAACGTTTCAGCGCTCCATCCATCATCTCCTTGTGTTTGCAACTCATGGTACTGTCCCATTGGAATTACAAGGAAACTCGTAATGAGACCCCTAGACAAACTGTTTGGTGAAGATATTTTGGCCTCCCTCAAAATGCCCTAATTCATCATAAGGTGTTGAGATGGGCAGTTGACTCGTTCAAATGTGCCCACTATCTAGAAGCAAAGACTGGATGTGAGTGACATCCCAGGATCTAAGTTTTGGTATCATGGCATTTTATTGATTCTGGCCCAACGATGGGAATTGGGCAGCCTAGGAGAGCAGGTAAAATGTGAAATTTCAACTTTGCACTGGTACATTGTTACATTGGTACCTGCGCATCATCTAAGCGGGTAGGCCAGCAGGATCCCTTGGAATGTATATTATATTATGATATTAGGTTATTGGAATTTGCATAGTGCTTGCTGACATTAATACAGCATCATATCACATCAAAATGCATTCTAAATCTTGGTACATATATTATATTATGCTGTTAGGTTGTTGGAATTTATATGAAGCTTGTTGGCATTAACACAGCACCATTGTCTATTCTAATTCTTGGTTCGTATATTATATTGTGCTGTTAGGTTGTTGGAATGTATATGAAGCTTGCTGGCATTAACACAGCATCATTGTCTATTCTAAATCTTGGTACCTTTCATATTATCTTGAATAACATTTGCAGATATATTCAGAATGAGCAATAGAGATGATGTAACACCGCGCTTGGTAGGGGACTATAGGTAAATGGTATGGGATTTCATTTTTGTTTATAAGGGTCCCTCAAAATGCTTTCATTTTATTTAAATGATTGTGATAGATTTGGGATGACGGTGGCTTTGTAGATAGTATCTAAATCTGTTTGCACTTCCAACAATATGCGTGCCCTAATGGCATTTGGATATTATTTCACTCTGCACATTACAAGGCATGCAACTTCTAAATTTCTGCCAACCCTTAAAGCAAATTCTTTGGTGCATGCTTTCTCACATTGGAATGACAGGAAAATATTAGTAAATATAAATAATTAATGTATTCCCAATAATAATTGTTCAAAATAACTTCAATGAAATTTCAAGTCTATGCAAAGCTTTAATCAACGCAGTTCAATAAACTCCAGCTCGCTTGAGGCCGGACAATTAATCGATAATCGAGTTTCTGGTTAGGGCCAGTGACAGAGCTCACTCAAGGACATTTGCCACTTAAACTTTGATAAGTCATTGTTTGCAATATTGAACATCAACGTTGAGTCATCCTGTAATAAATGTTTTTGTATCATATCAGTGCACTCATAAATGGCTTGCTTTGTATAGATATAGTTTCATTTATTTTCATAATTAATCTGTGCAGCAATAAATATGATTTCAGATTAAGTCATTTCCACTTTCAGAGCATTTGCTTAACCTAATAAACCCTACACCTTCATCAGGGCATTATACCCCAATGAATGCATTCCACACTCCTCAGCTCTGCATTTAAAAAAATGTATCTGATTGGCTGTCTCTGACAGGCTTTTGATGATACGTGCTGGCCCGGAGACAGGAAGGTGATGTTTGATTCTGAAGCAATGCGCAGCTCACACATCACTAGTTTAATCGTTCACAAACACAGCCAGAATGTTTCAATCTGCGAAATTGCTTCCTGGTCTCCCTTGTCACTTGGAATTAGCCACAAAAGAGTGTCACTGCGGCGCCTTCTGACATTCAGGATTTGTCACTAGTGACTGACTGGCATATAGTCAATGCGGTGTGGAGACTTGCAGACTGCATAAATGCTGGATGAGCGAAAAGGACACGAGGTGTCTACTAATCGCTGGCTGTCATCATTCCTAGGCAGGCAGAGTAGGCACTGGCGCCCTCTTGGAGGGCATGGGAAGGATACAGATTTTGGGCTTGGTTTAGGCACCCTCTCGTGCAGTTAAAAGCAAGAAGAGGCTTATACTGGGTGGGGAGATGTCCATGCTAAGAATGGCGACCCGAGTATCACTAGGGGTCACAATAGGTGCCATCTGAGGGGATTGTGCAGGTTTTCCCACCAGGTCCTGGATATGTGTGTGAGGTAAGTGTGGCTTGGGTCATGGCTTAGAACCTCTGGGAGGTAAGTGAGTAAAAAGTAACGTGGCGTGGCAACTGCAAATGGAGAAATGAGTCCCATTTGTCAATGCAAAAACAACTTATCGTTATGATTCTTTTCCTTTTAAAGGTAAAAAAGTCCCAAATATGCATTTTATATACCATAGCCCAGTGAATACAACTGTGTCAGGCATCAATTTAGGTAGCATGGGTGCTTGAACAATGCACAGTAAGGTCTTAGGGCACCACCTAGTGATGGTACCTGACGACACCTAAATACCTAAATAATTTTTTTCAGTTTGCTTGAGTCGCCCCAACAGGCAAAATTCCAATTTTCACGTTCCTGGAAGCAGAACTAAATGTACTTAGTCCTGCACTGGAGTGCAAGCCCAACTCAATATTCAATGTATATGGGAACCTAATGAGACTCTAAATAAGGATATAAGTAGTTTTGGAGGCTAAACAAGATTGCAAGGATGTGGTAGATGAAGTAGGGGGAAGGCTGCAGTGGTTGCTGGTGATGGTCCAGCAAACTCGGTCCCAAGCCTGCGTCAGGTTGCAGCCAGAGACAAGGGCCCAAGTTGGAACAATTAGCAGATGCAGAACTTCAGCATGGATGAGCAGAAACTGAACAGATGGAAAGAGCGCATGTACCTCTAAAAGATAAAGCCATCCTAATAATAATACTTGCACCCTGGATGAATCCCATGAAGAGCAGGCCAAGCCACTGTAGTAGATTCTCTAATCCCATCTCTCCACAGGGTGAGGCAGAGGTGACAGTCACTGCATGAGGATTGCAAACTGTACCCATCCATAGTGAGCCTATCTTAGGGAGAGGAATTCCCCCGGGTAGTGTGTTCTGAACTGTTCTATTTTGGTGGAAAACAGGACATCTGGGGCATACCACTTGGCTGTCCTCTTTCTTTTCCATGTCAATGTTTCTTTCATCACGATCTACCCTAGACATGGGCTTTTAATTGACCATGTTCCAGGTAGATGTCCTTACTAGCCAGGGAGAATATTTTGAGTGTTTAGATTTTCCCTACTAGAAGGACACTGAAGTTACTGGGAGACGTGATGGAAAATGGAGCAAGCGAAGGGGCAACTGAGACTCCTCACTTGTTATGATAGAGATCGCTGATAATCCCTGAAGCTCATCTCATGAGGAACAGAGAAGTCTTTAGAATTGAAATATCCCCCGCATGGCTTGCAGTGTGTACTCCCACCTTGAATTCTCCCTTGTAGCATGTCTGTGTAGATTTCTTGATTTTTTTGTCGCAGTACACTCGAAAATTATAAATGTGCACTGAGATCCACTGTGAAGTGGAATGAGACCCAGAATGGGGCTCGTGGCTTGGAGTGACACACCAAGCGTACCCCTCTGACTACTGCTATTTCTCCAGGCAGCTCTAGCAGCAACTGATTGTACAAGGTGCAGGCCTTTTTAACCTGATGCCTTCAGTGAGAGAGTTGTCTGCAAGCTTCTCATGTTAGGAAAGTTCTGATAATGCCTCTCAAAGGGGTTCCTCAGTCCATTTAAGTAGGAGAGCAGTGGCACAAGAGCATTTGCTCAAGATATATGTAACTGAGAGGGCACAGAGAATGTGTGCTGTGCTTTACTGCACACAGGATTGCAGCCATTTTGAGACTCCTGTGTATGCAAGGTTGACAAGTTGTATGTTGAGACTCAGCCTGGAAAGAGGGGTGTCCTTTGGCAGAAAGCCAGGAAGCATACATAGTCCCTTTGAAGTGAGCCATTTGAAAACATTGCGGATGTCAGGGACCTTTTTTAAAGTGTAAGGACATCCCTGTCCTTTTGCACCTCCATTCTTCCCCCAGAGGGGTACTGTAGACAGCTTTGTTCACTAACCAGGTAGCATATACCACCCTCCTTTTGTGCCATTATTCATCATCGAATGAAATATCCAGCAGCCTGTGCTAAAGAGGAACACTCTCCTGAAACAGGACTTTGCACAAACTAGAGACACGCTCTGAGCTACCCATTGGTATCTGCAACATTAAGATAAATACTGCTAGCAATCCCAAATCAGAATTTTAAGTATTTCTCATCATTGAATGGAATCCAGAACTGTGCACAACAATGCAGAAAAGAAAGTCTGAATGAGTGCTGGTGTCAATGAGTGCCAACTATGTTGCCAGTTTGAGTACAGACGTAAAGCTCAGCATCCCTGTGGCTGTAGGATATTACAGTTCTGAAAAGCTAGTTCTTAAGAAAAATGTATGGGAGCAAGTAAACATCCCATCTCCTAGGGGAGCACTCACCTTGTGTGAGGGATTTGTGACAAGGAAAACTACACTTCAGTAAAGCAAATTACCAGTAAATAATAAGGGCATTAATATAAACTTGATTTAAGCTTCACAGTAAAAATGTAGGGGCATATTATCAAGGGCCGTTTTTTTGGCTTTAAAAGCCAAAAAAACAGCGAAAATGACATCACCCTATCTACAAGGGGATGGCCAAGCGCATGTTAGCACCCGTTTTCCCGACGCCTCGCTTTGCATCTCTAATGTGGGCGTCACTGGGCAGTACTCCTTGTAAATTATCGCTGATGTGCACATCGCGATATTTACAAGGAGGCCCACGCATTTTTGCAGATGTTAGTTTTGGGCGAAAACCACGGTTTTCGCCAAAACCTAACGTCTGCAAAAAAGCTGACTTAGGTATACTTAGCATTGGGGGTGGATTATGCTGATATGACCACAGGGTCGTATCAGCAATGTTATCGCTGTTTCCCATGGAACATCGCTGATAAACCAGCGATGTTCCATGGAAAACACCGCTATCGCTGGAAAATTATCGCCATTGCGCTATGCATTGTTGATATAGCGATAGCATGGCGATAATTGCCAGCGATAGCCGGTGATAAATAATTTCTCACTAAGAGTGGCCAGCGATAATTATCGCTGCCGCTTGATAATATGCCCCGTAATAGGCTAGGCACTCTTTGCATGGCACTAAAGACTGAGGTTCCAAGCCTGAGACATGACTATTTCCTTCCCAGTCCAACCACATTTTCAGTGTCTCACGCCTTTTAAACTAGTCCATTGGCTTCTGGCTAAAAAGTATTTTCAAACCTACTTTTCAGAGTGAGAAGAATGCTATCCCAGGCCCATTAGTACTGTAGTGAGCGACCGGGCTCCCTGAGATGACCTCAAGCAACTTGATTTACAGTTAGGGCTGTGGTTCCGTGAATTCTGAACCCATTCAATGAAGGTTGTCGTATTGTGATGGTTTTGGTATCAGCGAACCGCGACTGACAAGTGCGGTATGCGTAAGCGTTTTCGTCATGCTACACCGATGGATTCACTGTGTATTTGACGATCTAGTCTGCACCCTTGGGTTTCATTTTGTGCATAACCGCCATTTTGTGGTTGCCCTCACATAGGCTAATGACTACAGGATGACTGTGGCCGAGCGAGCCTCTAGGGACGCATAGACCTTAGATTGAGTTCGTGTTGACTCCTATTTGACCTGAGTCAACTGACCCTGTTGCCCGAGGCTAATCTTGTTGAGCCAGAACCTTGTTAAGCAGCTGGTCAGATAGAGATCAAAGAGCAGGACATTATTGATTCTATGGCTTACGCACACACCCCTCTATCTTGCTTCTTATCTGTTTCTGCTCCTTCCTTTTATGGCCTTATGGCCTAATTATTGATTTGGGTTGAGGTCTTTTATGATGGGCCTGTCCGGCCTGTTCGAGCAAGAATGCTGGATTTTTGCCTTGTCATTGGCGATGGGTTGGATAACTGAAAGTGGGTTTGTCGTTATGTGATGCCTCTGTAAATATCATCCTCTGATTGGTCAAATTTGTGAGTAATTGATGCTAGCCAGGAACTTGGTTTTTGGCATAAAAGACGATGCTCCGCTCTATTATGTTGAGCAGTCTCCTGAGAACATACACCGTGTTGTACTTCTAGGACCTCTGTTACTGGCTGCAGCTAATAAATTTGATCTTTGATGTCAACAGAAGAATCCCGTGTCTCTGTACTCTAAGACAGGTGGACCCGAAGACTTCGGGCGTGTCCCCTGCGCCGCTGGGTTTAAATCCCGGTTCTTCAGTTGGCGCCCAATGTGGGGCCACTTCAGCGGTACTGGTCCAAGCCTGAAGATCGTGAAGAGCTTCGTGTGGAAATTCTGGAGGGAGGCCTACCACTTCATCGACCCCTGTATAACGTTGTGGTCAGAAAGTCTTTGCTGCGAAGTTTCCCGCATTCCGACGGCTACGAAGGACTGCTGCCCTGACTGCCGCCCTGTCTTGGAGCCCTTTGATGACTTGTAAAGCGAGACGATAGACGGGTCTTCTGGCGACGTCATCGATATTTCAGTTAAGTATGAGTGGAGCGTCTCCCAGTCCTTAGTTTGTTTTGGTATCCTTCGGGATCGCTTTGATTTGGTACCTGCAGGCGCCAAAGCCGAGGGACTCGTGTATTCACGAGGCTATCGTTTTGATTTTCCCTTGAAGTTTGAAGCTAGACTAGTGAGCGAAGATGCCTGGTCTTAGCAGACTTGGAAAGATATTCTGTTATGGTTGTAATAGGGATTCCCGATTGGAGGACTCGTGTCCGGTGCCTCCGATTGGAACTCCGACCTATGAGCTCTATTTAAAACACGGCATGGGCCCCATCACGTATAATGATGTATGGATTAGGTATACTAGGAAGGATGGTGTCCTAAAATGGCCCCAATATGGTAGTTATGACACAGAGATTTTAGATAATTTAGAAGTTAGACTCTTCAAAAAGAAAGCCCGGCCAGCAATGTTTGACTCTTTCCGCCTTTGGCGAAAAGAAGCCAAACAGAAGGAAATTAAGTTAGCGAAGCGAAATAAGCATGCACGAGGTATGTCGATGGTGCAGGCTGCTATACAGTTTAAGGATAATGAGGAAGAGCAAGAAAGCGAACAGATGTTTAGGCAACGTCAATTAGCGGTAGACAAATGTTATCCAGCTTTGCCGCCTCAACAGCAAGAAGAAAAGAAAGATCTTGCGAAAGATCCTTTAATGTCGCATCTATTAAGTTCACCACCCCCTTATGCTCAGAGTGCTACCGCACCTCTGCCACTTGTAGTTGCGCAACCCCCGGTTGTTTTACCTCCAGTGGTTCCTCAACAGACAGCTCTCTCTCTACTGGCTACTCCTGCTTCGGCGCAGCCTACTCAAGGGTCGCCGTCTTTGCTACCTCCTTCGTCTGCTACTCCTATACCTGTGTTGTCTGTTCCTTCTGTTACTGTTCCGACTTCGGTTCCTTCTCATTCTGCTTTGTCTCCTGTTCTTTTGTCACCTTCTCCTTCTGCTCGACGGAGAATGACGGATGCGGTTGCTAGTCTTTTTTCTCCTCTAATGGGTTCATTGGGTATGTCTCCTGTTGTAGAGCGTAAGCAATTGCGTAGTCAATTGCCTGGTCCTGATGAACAGACAGTGTTGGATCACTTGGCGCGTAAATGGGTTACCTTTCCTTCGCACTATGATCTTGAGGGTGTTATGGATGTTTTCCATCAATGGGAAGCACCGAAACAGAGATACATATTTGATATGATGTGTTCTTTCCTTCGTGAACAGTGGGAAGATAGTGAGGTAGGGCAGACTCCGTCTGAGTTGTTCCGTATGCGGTCCTAGTTTGCGAAAGGAACTATAGTGGGTCTTGATGTTGAAAGAGCAGTCGCGACTTTGTTGTCGTTTAGGAGTGAGTCTCCTTCTAGGTCATTATTTGAGCCTGATTCTTCAGTTAGGAGAAAGGCGCGTCAATATCCGATGCGTGAGGTTCCTCCCATTTGGAGACCTGGTGATGCGCAAGCTAATCCACCTGTTCTGCCACATTTCCAGCGCGTTTGGGTACATGTTCCATGGAAGCGTGCCGAAGTCCTAGCTCTAAAGCAGACTCTGCCTGATCCACGTAAAAATCCTGCGGGGTTTTATAAGGAGCTATCTCAAACTGCGGGTTCATGTATTATGAATTTGGCTGATATAGATATGTTTTTTGGGAATGTTGTTCCACAGCCTATATGGAGTAAGATTCGTCATACGGATCATGCGCAGGAATTAGGTGATACATGGAATAATCTTAGAACTGCAGATGAAAGACAAATAGGTGGTGCTAAACCCGAGAATGTGATTGCTGATCTCCCTGGTAGAATTATTGATTATATGAAGACTTTGATGCCTGCTATGCGTGTCAATTGGGACAAGTTGTCTGCATGCAAGCAGAAGAAAGACGAAACTGTGTCCGACTTTTTCACTCGATTTGAAGAGACATTTGCAGACCACAGTGGTCAAGACATGAGTACAGAAGGTGGTCAAAGGTTGTTCGTTGACAAGTTTGTGCATAATTTGCTTCCCAAGTTGTGCAATAGGTTGAAGGATTCTGAAAGTGCTTGGGTTGTTTCTTCGTCAGCACAGATATTGGCTACTGCCCAGTACTATGAGAATAGAAATAAGGATGAGATAGAGAAAGCGGATAAAAAGACTAAAGAATTGAAGACTAAGGTTCTTTTGCAGCAAGCATACCCGCCTGGCAATACCCAGCATGATTATCAGCAACCCCAACAATATCAGAGAAACTCGCAAAGGTTCGAGTCTTCTCAACAGCGTTTTTCTGTAGGCCCTAATCAGTGTGCGTATTGCAAAGAAGAGGGTCACTTCAAGAATAGTTGCCCGATTTTATTACAGCGCACAAATGGTGTTTCTGGTATGAGAGGTCGAGGTGTTCAACAAGCTCCGCGAGGTCGAGGACGTGGTATGTCTCAGATTGCGAGTTCGATGAATTGTTTTGATCAACAGAATGGCGCGTCTTATAGGACGGCTCAGTATTATGCGGACGATTATTACATGGAAGGAGAGGATAAGGAAGGTAATGATTGTTAGGACAGCCACAGACGAAGAGAGGGAGTCGTTTCAGTTTCAGTAGATCAGAGTGGACCTTATGTTGAAGTGATTGAATCAGGTGTGTCAGAGCCTTTTCTGTTGGATACTGGTGCTGCGAAGAGTTCTATCATGCACTTTAAACTCCCTGGCGCACCTTTGTCTGGCTTAACGAATGTTTCAGTAGGTTTTTCTGGCGCCCCGGTTAGAAATCCGATTTCTAGTCCTTTGTCTCTTTCTGTCAGACCTTGTGAATTCGAAGCACCCCTCATTCTGACGACAGGTTGTGGTGAGAACTTGTTGGGATTGGACTTGTTGAAGAGATTGTATGCGACGCTTTATTGTTCTCCTTCAGGAGTACAGCTTACATTGGGAAAGAGAGTGATCTCTCCGATGTATTTGGCTAAAGACCAACTTCCAGCTGAATTGTCTTCTCTTCCTGATTCTCTTTGGGCTACTGGTCCTAATGATGTGGGTCTCTTGGAGATTTCGCCATATGTTGTGACATTGAAGGCGAATGCTAGATTGCCACGCATTCCACAGTATCGTATCTCAAGTGATGGTGAAAGAGCACTCTTGGCGATCATCTCTGATCTGATTGAGAAAGGTGTGATTGAGGAAACGAGAGGTAATGTGTGCAATAGTCCGGTTTTGCCTGTTCTGAAAAGAACCGATTCTTCTCAGCCTCCTGTATATAGGTTTGTGATCGATCTTCGCGAGGTGAATAAGATCATTGTTCCGCAATTCCCTGTCGTGCCTGATATCACCGCTTTACTGACTTTGATTCCGGCCACAGTCACGTGGTTTTCGGTGATTGATTTGAAGAATGTTTTCTTCAGCATCCCAATTGCCGTGGAGAGTAAATATATCTTTGGCTTCTCCTTAGGAGGCCGAAGTTTCCGGTTTAAACGCGCTCCTCAAGGCTATTGTGAGAGTCCATCGATCTATAGTCAAGCTTTGAAGACGCAACTTGATTTGTGGGTTTTACCTGATGGTGCTGCCCTTATTCAGTATGTTGACGATCTTTTAGTTGCTGCTGACAATGAAGAGACTTGTAGAGAGGCTACTCTGTCGTTGTTACGTCACTTGTCTGATTTCCATCATAAGGTTTCTCTTTCGAAGTTGCAGTATTGCCGACAAGAAGTTACCTACTTAGGTCACCTCTTATCGAAGGAGGGAAGAAGATTGACCCCAGAATGAATTCAAGCGATTGCGAAAATGAGTGTGCCTACGACACAGAGAGAAGTGCGTGCGTTTCTAGGTATTACATCGTACTGTAGACAGTGGATTCCTAATTTTTCATTGCTTGCAAAACCTTTGATAGCTCTTACTGTTAAGGATACTCCGAATCCTATTCCTTGGACTGACGAATGTCAGAAGAGTTTTTCAGAATTGCGTGATGCGCTGTGTTCGGCTCCTGTGTTGGGTACTCCCGATTACAGTAAACCCTTCACATTGTATGTCCACGAGAGAGAGGGATGTGCATTGTCAGTTTTGACTCAACAGTTTGGCGATAAGCAACGTCCATGTGCTTATTTTTCATCAACTTTGGATCCGTTAGCCAGAGCGTTGCCGAGTTGTTTGAGAGCTACAGCGGCAGCGGCTGTTTCAATCCGACAGTCTGCTGGTTTGGTGATGGACAATACACTGATTGTGATGGTTCCACATGCAGTGGATACCTTGTTGAACCGTATCAAGACACAGCACTTAACTAGTGCTCGGTTGTCAGGTTACGAATTGACATTGTTAGCAAGTCATGTACATATAAAGAGATCCAACACGTTGAACCCAGCCACGTTGTTGCCGATCTCAACTGAGACAGATGATACCGAACAGCATGATTGTTTTCTTAGGACTGAGGAAGAAACGAAAGGGAGGATAGACCTTAGGGACACTCCTCTTGCAGAATGTGATGGTACTTTATGGGTTGATGGTTCGTGCTTCAAGCTTCCGAATGGCGATACGACTGCGGCATATGCGGTTACGACTTTGCATACGATTGTTGAAGCTGCCCGTATCCCACATAATTCAGCACAAGCGGCAGAGTTGATTGCATTGACAAGAGCGTGTGTGTTGTCGAAAGGGAAAAGAGTGACTGTGTACACTGACAGCCAGTATGCGTTCAGTGTAGCTCTTAGCTCTGGATGATTGTGGAGAGAACGTGGGTTTCTGACTTCGCATGGGACCAAGATACAACATGGTCAATTGGTGAATGAACTTCTTGAATCTCTTACTCTGCCATTGCAAGTTGCGATCGTGAAATGCAGTGCGCATAAGAAAGTCACGGATGATGTTGGTCGTGGTAATGCGTTTGCAGATGAAGTCATGAAAGAGACTGCGAGAGATGTGATGAGTCGAATGTATGTTGTGGGTTCGGCGAGATGGGTTCCAGATAGAAGTATGTGTGAAGATACGATTGAGAGTGTGAAATCCATCCAAGCTGAAGCTACAGAGAAAGAGTTGAATGAATGGAGAGAAAGCAAGGGTAAATTGGACTCAAATGGTTGTTGGGTTGAGTTGTCAGAGCATCAGCGATGGTTGTTGCCTGATGCGTATGTACTTCCAGTGGTTACGATGGCACATGGAATGGCCCATATCAGTGTGAAAGGGATTTGTAAGTTGTTGGCCCCAGTATGGCAAAATGCTGGAATTCCTAAGTGTGCAGAGAATTTGGTCAAGAACTGTATGGTTTGTTTGATGTACAATCCTGGTAAGGGAACTCCAACTCCAGCTGGTCATTTTGCTCCTCCCACGTATCCGTTTGAGGCTTTGCAGCTAGATTTCATCCACATGGAGAGGTGCAACAACCTGAAGTATGTCTTAGTGGTTGTTTGCTCTTTTTCTAGATGGGTGGAAGCCTACCCTTTGAAGGACAATACTGCCTTGTCCACAGCTAAAGCCCTTATTAAGGAATTTTTCCCTAGGTATGGGTTGCCGAGAATGGTCTGGAGTGACAATGGGAGTGAATTTGTGGGTCAAGTGATGAAGAGAGTGTGTGATGGGTTAGGAATCCGGCAGAAGTTCCACGCTGCCAATCATCCCCAGTCAGCTGGTCTAGTTGAGTGCTACAATGGCACGTTAATATTGAAATTGGCCAAAATTCAAGCGAGCTCTGGTCTACAATGGCCTGATGCTTTGCCGTTAGCCCTTCTGTCCACAAGAATGACTGTGCATTCGCGAATGGGTCTGAGTCCTTATGAGGTTGTGTTTGCTCGCCCGGCAAATATTTGGGGAGTGCCGCGGCCGACAAAATTTAGTGAGATAGAACACCCTGTATTGCTTGACTACCTGTACGAATTGACGGCTAAATTGCGTGTTCTGCATCAACAGGTTCATGATACTTTGCCACAGGTTTCTGAAGATCCAGGGCACACCATTGAACCTGGCGCGTGGGTGCTCGTGAAGAATTTTCAGCGAACCAAGAACGAGAAGCCCCGCTGGACAGGACCTTACCTGGTGTTATTATCTACCCGTTCTGTGGTACGAGTGCACGTTAAAAAGAACTGGATTCACGGATTACATTGTAAGAGGGCCCCTTTGCCTCTGCCGTACGACCGGTGGGTCCAAAAAGGACTTCCTGATTCTGAGACTGAGACCGTGCCTCGTTTTCTGCCTTTCAGCGATGCCCGTTTGATTGGAACAAACACTGAGCCAGAAAGCGATAATCTTCTTCAAGAAGCTGTGCCTCCATCGAACCGTTTGAACACTGTTAAACCTGAGCTACTTTTCCGAGAACAGACATTGCCTGGCAAAGAGCGTTATAATTTGCGACCAAGAGTCGCGGGACAAATAACAAATTAAGTTCCTTCTTTGCTAATTTTTTAAGGTTAGCTCCCCTCCGAGAAACTATTTTGATTTTTGTTTTTCGACCCACCATCCGGGTTCAGCTGTAGGATCGCGGTGCCAAGTCCTTGGAGTGCAAGCCGAAGACGTTAGGTCGACGGTTCTGGTTGGTCTAAGGGCGTTCCCTGGACCGACAGGCGCATTCCTTAGCACGGAACACCCATCCACCGCGAGCAGCACGATTAGAGGATGGAGTTTTTCGGGATGGAGAGACCTGCTAAAAGAATGAGCTTCAAGAACGAAATGTGTATAATAATGAGCAGAAAACGTTTTTAGGTCTCGGCTAGCGAAGGCTGCTCTTGCGCAGTCTCTCTCGCGAGACATAATGACTTGGAGAAGAGGGGCTTGAACCCGCCCCTCTTCTCCCCTCTTCTCCATTGGCTGGCCTCTTGAATGCTGGCCAGCCATTGGAGAAGAGGTCCGTCACTCCGAACAGGCCCCGTCCTTTTCGGATTCGGGGGCGTGTTTTTTTCAACTTTTCTAATTATCTCCTCCAGCCAATGGCAAGAGGAGAGAAAAGCAAAACACGCCCCTGAATCCGGAAACGCCGCTGCCTTTCTCCGAGGCATTTCTGCTTCGCCTCGGAGAAAGGCAGTGGTGTGCTTGTCTCCTTTAGCCTTGTTTCACTTTCTCTGGAATTAAAAATTGCCTGAACTAGGCAAAATTTGAGAGAAAGCCGCATCACCCAAGCACGGTTAGTCTCGGTGTGCTCCGGTCACAGTGAGGCAGCGACAACCTGAGCCGATTATTCCTTCGCAACTGACCGTGGTTTCATATATATGTGGTTGACCAACCAACGGGAAAACGGATGAGCGCGGCGTGATTGGCAGATATGCTCTTATTGGTGATTCCTATGTTCCTAATACCGCTTTAAGACACTCGCCTACGCGCCATTCATAAAAACTTTTACACTTCCTGCACGGAAGATCTTGGAAAGTAGCCAATTTGATGTAAATCGAACTCGAAAGTGCACTGGTCATTGCAATAAAAAACGGACCTGGTAACGGAAGTCGCTTTTAAGGCTAGTTTTGGATGCATTCACAATAAAGGTCGCTTCCGGTCAATATGAACATAATCAGAACCAGATATGTGTTTTAAAATAAATAAAGGTCACATCTCTTCAGATTGTTTTAACGAGCACTTGTTTGTACAGTTAATGCTAATCTTTCCACACATTGTTTAAACCAGGCTTCGCTGTTACACAAACATGCCAATCGTAGAAATGTATATTCTTCATGAAGAAACTTGCGGGTTACTGTTAGTGGACACACCACAGAACATAACAGTTACAACCACATTTTCAAGATGGTCACTTATTTTTGCCCTGTGCACGGGACTTCCCTGGGTTCCCTTTCCCTTTTTATCACAGCCAGCGTCTTTCATTTTGGCAGTGGTGAGCGGATTTCTTCAAGCAGACCAGATTGATGTCTTCACCAGTTATGGTCACTTTATGGTCAGTCAGTTTTTATGTGACCTGTAAGCAGCGATCAACCGATATGCGCGTCCAGAGACATTTTGACTGACTTTATGATGGCCACCACCAAACAGAAACCACATAAGCCCAGCACACAAGGTTACTTCTAAAACACATATGTATAAACACATAACTTAGAGTATCCCACCCTTCCCTCCTATTTCCAAACGTCATCCCTGACAAGTATCATTTTTTTGAATAACGAAAATAAACATCACCGTCTAGCCTCTATGAATGATTTATGGGACAAGAACGCAAGCATTTTAAGCGCCGACAAATATGACAACACGTAAAAAGGTACGGGAGGTGGGGCGTGTCTCAGTTGTGTACTACGCCCTTCGCGGAGAGACCAACGCGAGGTGCAGGCACGCGTGACAAAGGTGCTGAGAAAGGTGGTGGGTTTAAGGTTCCCACGCTGCGCTCGTGCGTTTACACACAGTGCGGGGAGGGGCCGGAAGAAGGAGGGAACACGGTGGCTGTCACAGAGGGGAAGCGAAGGCCTCTGCGGCAGAGGAAGAAGGGGGAACTTGCGCGCGCACAGAGCGTGAGTCACTTCCCTCCGTCGCCTAACCATTGATTCCTCCGCCCCCAGCTCCTTCAACCTCCGGGCTCAGCAACGATTCATGGAGTAACGACGCCTCGGACCGGCAGCATCAGCGGCCTAGTGCGTGGTGAGTTGTTTCGCTAAGCGCGTCTTTGCGCCTCTTTAGGGAGAACAACTTCCAGTCACATACTCTCCCATCAGTTCCTTGAGGGGGTTGTGGCGGGGGGATATGTTTGTTGACCACGCTGGAGTGCAATCTTCTTTATACAGTTAATCTTGTATTATTTATATTTCTGCCCGTTTGAAGGCCCGTATTCCTGGTATGTACTGCTTAGTCAATGACTCCAGGGGGCTCCACCCGCAACCCCTTTAGGAGGAGCTTAGAGCGTGGGCGTTCAGTGTGACTTCTGTTTGTTTGAAATGCGAAAGAGTGGTCAGTCTTTGGAGGAAAGCAATCGGGTGGAGGGTTGCGTACACGGTACGTGGTCGGGAAGTCTACAGTGTTTTAGTGGAAAACGGAGCCTTTATTTCTTCTCCCTTCAGGGAAGTGGGAGGATGGGCCGTACTGCCCCGGCCTCAGCAGTTTAGTGTGGGCTGTTTTCCACATCCTTAAAGTTGCTCACAGATGTAGCGCCGAAAGGCGGGACAGTTTTCCACATTACTATACCAGTGAGGAAGCGCCAAACTCGACTCATCAGATTATATAGTCTTTAGGTCTGGTTAATTGGTACACTTAGCCTTCAGATAATCTTGATTAGGCACCATTCTCTGTTGTAGTTAATCTGACAACCGATCTGCATAACTTTGTTTTATTTGTATTATCTATAAAACTAGAACAAATATATTGTGTAAGTAAGTTAACCATTTTCTGTCTCAGTCTTCTAAAGTGAGTTATTTTTGATTACTAGTAGAACATGAAATAGAATGGTGAGACTGCAGTGGCCAATATTCTGGCTCAGAAATAGGCCAATAACTGGAATTAATGCCATGCTTTCTAAATATATGAATCGTGATGGATATCTCCTGGCGATCCATAGTCTGATCATCGCTGTTTTTCTGTTGCTCTTTATCCGTTATAATGGCATTCATTTTTAATGCTACACAGTTAATGTTCTTTAACTGTGGGGTGGTGGTGACAGAGCTGTTTCAGTAATGTACGAATTATGTTGCTGACCTTGGAGCCAGTCTTTAACCATATCTGTTGCTCCCTAACCTTCATATACGTTGAGCGATGGCCAACTAACGTTTTTCACTTTTTAGGTCTCGGTTCGAAGGCTGCGCTTGCATTGCATTAAAGCAGCAAGTCACGATAGAGTTCCGATAAAAAAAAGTTTGCACAAGGTTGCCTTTCATTTATTCCAGGACAGTGAAAGGTTTTAACGCAGCCATGTGTTGGCCTGAGGTACTACTAATTCTATAGAGATCGGATACTTCCATTGGACCATCAGAAATCACATTCGATCAATTTCACGTCCAATTGTAGAATTATTGCAAAGGCACCTTGCACTGAATAAACAGATACTGTCAACACTAACGGCCTAAAGAACGATCAACAATGCGGCTGTTGGATTGGCTGTTAAAATTGGCAATGTGGCGTAAAAACAATACATTTTGTGATTTAAAATCGGGTATACTTTATACCATCAACTAATGCAATGTAAATGTTCTAAAATCCCAGACTGAACGCCACCTTTGTGTACTACCTACCACTTAAAATCTAAGTTATTACAATGCAAGTCAGTGACCATATACAACCCGTATTACAAAACAAGCATTTACAATGCAACGGTCTCGCCATTGTTAAAGTTAGAGCTATTGGCATTGCTAATGACAATG
The DNA here is from genome assembly GCF_964204655.1 of Triturus cristatus. NCBI lineage: Eukaryota > Metazoa > Chordata > Amphibia > Caudata > Salamandridae > Triturus > Triturus cristatus. The sequence goes on from NC_140594.1 coordinate 796,807,078, forward strand.
CCGTTTCTTTAAATGTTTTAAAAAAAAAAAAACATAAACAAAAATAATGTCATGAGCAATGCCAATAGCTCTAACTTTACCAATGCCGAGACCATTGCATTGTAAATGCTTGTTTAATATTATGTCTGTTTATACTGTTTAGTTTAATGATGTTTTTAATTGGATATGTGACATTCTCTATTCAAGTAACATTCATGCCCACTGCACAACCCATGCCTCCTCCTACTGTTTCTTCGCATTCTTTTCACCCTCTGCCCGAACATGAGTCCATTAGGAGAATGGAATTCGCTAATAATTCCTTTGTTCAGCTTCTGCACCAACACCAGCTAGTAGTGAACACAACTAATTGTTGGGTGTGTGGCCTTATGCCCCATACTACCGATAAAGGTATTCCTTACCTGGTCCTGCCATTCAGCTACAATGGTTCTGTGTGGGCATACAGAACAATGTTTTTTTATGCCCGTGAAGTTAACCCCCTACGTTCTGTGAAGGATAATCCGAAGAATAGTGCTCTGGTCAAGGGAATAGTCGACATGATTAGAGGAATAGGTTCTTATGAGACTATCCCGAGAGATGAGACGCTAGCGTATATTGGATGGAACGTTACTGGATATGGATCTAGTCTGAGTGGGAACCAGTGAGCGAAGAGATCCTCTCCCATTTGGATAGTACCCCATCAGGGTCATTACTGTCTGCAAGGTAATGGCAAGAATCCTAGAGCTCAGCTAGGGAAGAGTGTTTGCATTGAGACATATGTTTTTGCATCCCAGACTTCCCCACCGTTTCTAGCAGCTAAGGATACCTACTTCATTTGCCATGACAGAGCATATACATGGTTGCCCCCTGATTTCTCGGGCACATGTTTTGTCTTGTTCTTGTTACCTCCTACATTTACAGCTGCGGCAGATTACCACAAGATGAGAGTCGTTAGAGGTGTCTTCAGAAAGGAAGATACCGCAGGACAAGAATTGGGAGATTTCTTGAAGGGTTTGCTGCCATTTTGGGGACCTATGGTTAACAGCAGGAACATACGGCAATTGACGAGAGTAGTTGAGTCCACCATAGTCGAGACTGCCGGCGCCCTTAGTAATTTGACTGCTGAGCACCAGTCGGATCGCCTTATGACTCTTCAGAACAGAGTTGCGTTAGATGTCATACTTGCAGATAGAGGAGGGGTCTGTAAATTGATCCAATCGAGCTGTTGTGTTTTCATTCCAGACAACGCTCCGACAGTTTTCCAAGCCATCTCCAAGCTACATAAGCTCTCCGTGTCCGTACATGTGGACGAAGGAGATTGGTCGTTAATGGGATGGTTCTGGGGATTGTTATCCACCTAGGGATGGAAGATTCTGATGGTCGGGGATTGTTATACACCTAGGGATGGAAGATTCTGATGGTCATTGGGATGGTATTAGCTATCCTTTTCCTGTTCTGTCTTTGTATACAGTGTGCTCCTGCTATCTGTGGCCTTTTTGCTACCTCGTGTTCGAGGAGACCTGTCCAGAGAGAGTTACTAAGTACCAGGATGATGCTACTGCAACATCTCAATGATCTGATAAATATATAGACCTGGACTCAGATTGACGTGAATTTAGGTTATTGCCTATGTAAGGGCAAAAGGAGGCTCTGTGGTTCCGTGAATTCTGAACCCATTCAATGAAGGTTGTCGTACCGTGATGGTTTTGGTATCAGCGAACCGCGACTGACAAGTGCGGTATGCGTAAGCGTTTTCGTCATGCTACACCGATGGATTCACTGTGTATTTGACGATCTAGTCTGCACCCTTGGGTTTCATTTTGTGCATAACCGCCATTTTGTGGTTGCCCTCACATAGGCTAATGACTACAGGATGACTGTGGCCGAGCGAGCCTCTAGGGACGCATACACCTTAGCTTGAGTTCGTGTTGACTCCTATTTGACCTGAGTCAACTGACCCTGTTGCCCGAGGCTAAACTTGTTGAGCCAGTACCTTGTTAAGCAGCTGGTCAGATAGAGATCAAAGAGCAGGACATTATTGATTCTATGGCACACACACACACCCCTCTATCTTGCTTCTCATCTGTTTCTGCTCCTTCCTTTTATGGCCTTATGGCCTAATTATTGATTTGGGTTGAGGTCTTTTATGATGGGCCCGTCCGGCCTGTTCGAGCAAGAATGCTGGATTTTTGCCTTGTCATTGGCGATGGGTTGGATAACTGAAAGTGGGTTTGTCGTTATGTGATGCCTCTGTAAATATCATCCTCTGATTTGTCAAATTTGTGAGTAATTGATGCTAGCCAGGAACTTGGTTTTTGGCATAAAAGACGATGCTCCGCTCTATTATGTTGAGCAGTCTCCTGAGAACATACACCGTGTTGTACTTCTAGGACCTCTGTTACTGGCTGCAGCTAATAAATTTGATCTTTGATGTCAACAGAAGAATCCCGTGTCTCTGTACTCTAAGACAGGTGGACCCGAAGACTTCGGGCGTGTCCCCTGCGCCGCTGGGTTTAAATCCTGGTTCTTCAGGGCTGGAGGGTATGTTTAAAAGAGACCAGGACTGCACCACAGAAATAGAAATGGTGCTGATGAATGCCCCAACTATACCGCAACCAGGGAGAATGCCAAACGTCAAGACAGACTCAGTTGATGCCATATGAAGACAGCCTATCCCAAGACAGTCGAGTGTGGACAAATACCACACTGGAACCCGGTGTACAAACTGTGGAAGGGAAGAAGACCTGCTAGACAGCAGTCCCATACAGGGGAAGAGCTGCTCCAGCTGCAGGAGACTGAACCACTTTGCAAATGTCTGCTGCATTGGAGACAAAGGGCAGAGCACGAGAAGGAAGACCATGCCATTGAGGGCAGTCTGAAACCTCATGCTCGAGGATAAAGACAGACTTTGCTTGAGAAGCCACACCTTGTGGTCACACAACAACCCAGAGGGAGAATCCTCCGACGAGGAAGATATGTTTCTCTTATTATACACCACTCAGACTTAATCTAGCCAGCAGCCCCAGCCAGTGTACGAAGTAGTAGTGATAGGAATGACTTGCACCACACAGTGCCCCTGCCATGCTGCCCATGATTATAACAATACTACTTCTAACCATCACACTCCTATAAGTATGACAATCCAAACTATTTCAGGCCCCAAACCTATAAGAATGGCTTGAGCGGAAGGTAGTAGTCATTTTAAATGTATATTGAATTAATAATTAACTGAATTAATAAATAACTGTTGTTGTGGTCATCTCTAAATTAGCCGAACAGCGCCACCTTGTGGCAGACTATCACAAGTTCTAGTGTTGACAATTAAGTGCCGGTGCCAAGCACCAGAGATTACCGGCGTCCGTCAACATCATGAGCACAGAGCAATATCACCTCCTAAATCCCCAGCCGGTACCGTCACCTACCAGGTCAATGATATTTACATATTTGCAGCCGGAAACCACTGCCACTTGCAGGTGTGACTAATGTGGTGGTGTATAAAGGCTGTAAAGAAGCACCAATCAAGTTCTATGTAACCAAGGAAGGGGCAAAGACACTGCTGGGATGCCATATGGCAGAAGATCTAGAGTTAGTCTTTTTCACATGTACGAACCATGCCCTACAAGTTGACTGCATCCTTTAACAATTTCTCAAACTGCTCAAAGGACTTGGATGCCTAAAGGTACCTCCAATCAAGCTGCATATAAACAAATCTGTCAAACCAATGGCTCTCTGACAAAGGAGAATACCATTCCAACTAGGCCATCTGGTGAAGCAGGAACTCAAGAAAATTGAACGCCTTGACGTTATTGAGAAGATATCAGGTTCCACCCCTTGGGTCTCCCCATTGGTTATCGCAGAGAAGCCCAAGCAGCTTGGGAACATCGGGTTATGCATTACCATGAGCCTACCCAATCAAGCCATCGGGAGAGAGAGGCACATCCCCCCACCTAGGCCTGCAGCATCCTGGACCTCAACCGAGGCCAATGGTTCTCCAAACTGGACCTCAATGCCGGCTACCACCAGCAGCTGCTGGACTTGGAAAGCTGCCATATCACAACCTCCTCAGCACACCTAGGATTAAGATGGGACAAGCTGCTAAAGATTGGAATCTTGTCAGCAGAAGAGCTGTTTTAAAAGATCATTTGTGAGACCCTGTCCGGCCTGCAAGGATTGCACAACATTAGTGACGGTATTCTCATTTATTCTGCCACCATTGAAGACTAGCACCACCGTCAACAACCCAGGATGCAGCAACTCAGTGACTACTACCTCGCCTTGCACTGCCAGAAATTCTCCTTTTGGAGAATCAAATTGAGTTTTTTGGCTGTGCCCAAAGATGGGCTCAATGTGGAACCCAGAAAGTCAGAAGCGATCCAACAGGCTCCTGCTCACCTCAACACAATGGAAGTGCGCAACTTCCTAGGCACAGCCGACTATTGTGGACATTTCATACCAAATCTTGCAACACTTTCAGAGCAGCTAAAGGGCTCTGATGAAGACAGCCTTGAAATGGGCTTGGGGCTACAAGGAATTCAAGGCATTTGAAAGGGTCAAACACACTCTGCTCAACATTTTGACCTGAGAAAGCAATAGAGTTGGTCATTGATGGCAGCTTGTGGGATGTGGGGTGACTCAAGAGGGAGAGGCAGGCTTGTGGGCCCCCCTCACTTTCACCAGCAGGGAGCTCACTGGGACAGAGACTCACTACACCCAAATCTCAAAAGAAGCCCTGAAATAAACTGGGTAATTAAGAACTTTCATTTGTAATTGTGTGGCCATGAATTCAAAGTGATCACCGATCACAAACCCCTGGTAATGCTGTTTGAAGGGTCTGGTCCACATTTGCCCCCTCGCATAAGAAGCTGGGTGGTGTAGCTGCAACAATACTGATTCACTATTACATATTGCCCTGGAGTGAAGCATCCAGCTGACTTCCTTTCATGCTATCTGGTGGACTTGGAGACAGCACAGATCATCACGGAACAGGTTATTGAGGGCTACATGCAGATGGTGAGTCAGAATGCATGCCTAAAGGCACTGATGGTGAAGTAGGTTAGCCAGGCCACAATGTGAGCCACAACACTACAAAAGGCTATCACCAGGGAGGAATGAGGAAAACATTCCTGTTGGACGTCAACCAATGGATACGCTGGAGGTCACTCCATCATCATACCAGCAACGTTATGTAGGAGACTAGTCGAGGTAGGTCATGAAGGCCAGCAAGGGGAGGCAAAAACGAAAGCACGCCTGAGGGAAAAAATGTGGTTCCCAGGACTTGACGCAATGGCTGGTGGCCTGGTGAACAGCTGCATGGCCTGCCAACTGGCCAGCAGAGCCAGGATACCTGCACAAGTGACTACAAAAAAGCTGCAAATCATCATGAACCAGAGTCTGCCTAGACTTTGGAAGTTTCTCGGATGAGTGTCTAACTATGGGTCTGGTTGACGGGTGCTCCAGATACCCAGTGGTGGAGATAACCAAGTCAATTATGATTTGCAAAGTCAGCCCTGATCTTGAGAAGGTCATCAGGACATTCAGCATCCCTGAAGAGATATGTACCAATATGGACCACCTTTCCAAGGGGACAGAATTCAGTGAGTTACTGGAATACCTCGGAGTTCAGTTGTTCCGTGCCTCCACCTCCAACTTAGGGATCCTAGTAGACACACACCATTGCTCCAAACTTCAGATGGTGGCTGTGGTCAAGACCACATGTTGGATTTTAAGTATTCTGAGGAAATTCCTTAAACATCTACCTTGGGAAGCTCAGAAGATGGTGTTACAAGCTTTGACCCTGTTCAGGTTGGATTATGTCAATATTTTGTACATAGGAACCCCGGAATATCTGACCCACAGATTGCAAAAAGTTCTGAAAATAGCTGTCTGCCTGCTTTTCAACCTTCTTAAGCACACCTTACTCACTCAGTACCGCAAACAGCTGCACTGGTTACCAGTAAAAAAAAGGGCCATCTTTAAAGCTTTAACTGTAGCACACTCAGCTTTTAATAAAACTGGCCCTTCATAGCTGCTGGATAGTTTGTCCAGTTACTGCCCTCAAAGATCCCTGTGCTCGCAGTCAGTCCACCTTTTGTCCATCCCCTTCACCAAAATGAAAAGGTGGGGTGGTTCAGCCTGCTGGGTTCTTTCTGGCAGGTATTGGAAAGATCTGCCTTTCTCTCTCAGAAGCATATTGGACGAAAAAACTGTTCCACAATCACCTAAAAACACACTTGTTGAAAGACTAGATTGTCATTACCTTCCTGTTGGCCAGCTACCTCAGCATTGGGACACTCTAGGAGTAGCTGTGTGCTTCATAAAATACTCCATTAATTAATTAATTCAACTCGCAGAATTTGACTCGACGGAATTCCGTGAAGTCACCAAAAAACTCAGCGAGATTCCACGGAGTTCCGCCAACAGGCAGAAAAGGCATGTTGCGATGTTTGCGCTGTGATTAAGCACCAGAAGCACATTGCACACTGAAAAATCAGCATGAACAGCACCATGCGGTTCACCAGAGGGCGCAGCTACTTGAGTTGATTTCGCTGCCCCTCTAGTAGATTTCCTACTTGAGCAGCAGCCTTCCGACCCCGAATGGTCAGGAATCTCCTCAACCTCTTGTGTTGGAAAATCTCACCAGACGTCCTCCTAGTCACAGAAAATCACGCTAGGGGATTCAAAATCTCGCTCACGCTCGCCAACTTGCCATTTTGGCACACGTCAGAAACATTTCCACCTTTCGCTGATTGGCGGAATTTAGTCAGAACTCCGCATTGCAAAAGGAATGCAGAGTTGCCAAAATTCTGCCAATTCCGCTGGGGGAAATGAACATTTCACCCACACCTAAAAATAGCACCCCAGTGGCCCCAGGTCAATGGCGATGTCCAACGCTTCATGGGCACGCTAAACAAAGCCATGCCCCTGGCAGTGGATGAAGGTTTCAACCTAGAAGTGAGCCTGCAGAGGATCATTGGTGCATGTCGGGGCACCCCTTACTGCACTACCCAATGTTCACCATGAACCCTGATGCTGAATGGGTCTGGTTGCAACACTATTCCCACGAGCCCAGGAAGGCGAGCAGTGATGCTCAACCCCACAGGGTGAAAGATCTAAGAAGGAAAACCAATGACAATGCAAATCAATACCAGAACGCCTGAGTTCCTAATCGGGCACTTCGGGATCAGATGTTGATCAGTGTGCATTACATTGGAAGGAGAGGGGAGTTAACAGTAACCACTGAGAATGGCACCCTGGTGGAAGCTTGCCGAGGTGACCTGATAGTGGTCCAGAATGTCCCTTATTTCAAGAAAGTAAATACAAAGAATACTAGTGGGAGTTGTAGCCCCCAATGAAGACTTCGACCATGATGGAGCTGGACACTGGGAGGAAGTCTTAGGTGAGCTAGGAGCTAGGAGCCACGTCACGGAGACCAAGTCAACAGAGGAGTGGGGTTGACAATATGTCCTCTCTGGGCCCTGACCTAGAGTCCCCAAAAACTGCAGCTACTCAAGAGAACAGAATGGCTCCGGTGGTAGCCCAGAGGTGCAAATATCATCTATGCCCTAATTTATCTCAAGGTCACGGCTCCAAGACTTTGTGTGGTCACTCAGCGGTCCACAGGGAAAGACCTGGACTAATGTTGGATGGAATATAGAGAGGTCCCTGGCTCCATGGGATGACCCCTGACCCCACGCAACCCATCAGCGGGGGGCTGCCGGAGGGTACAAATAAAAGGACAGCTTGTGGTTCGAGTCCAGTACACTTAATAACTGTGTGTGTCTCACTTTGTTGCCCAGCACGACCGGGCCCCATTGTGAGTGGGGGCCGGCCTGGCGCCAGCTCTAAAAGCACATACCATGTATAATGTTACTAGATGTCTCAGTATAAGCCAGCACACTCCAATTCATTCTTACCTTCACAAAACAAAATGTATCTGCCAAGTCAGCTTGATTATTTCCATTGATGTAAACCAGTGCTGCATCTCCTGGAATGGATCATGTGATTAAATAAAAGCACAGGACCATATAATAGTGACCTTGATGACATTAAGTTATCTGGTAACAACCGGGTCCACCTGGAGGGAGTGGTGGTTACCTACAGGCTTGAACGTTTACTTCCAGAAGGGGAAGCGGGTCAGGACCTGAAAACCGGAAGTCCTGTTTCCTCCATTTCGGCTCGTGGCACAGCACTTGAAAGCATCAACATTCCCTGCTTCTGTCCTGTCTGGGGTTTGTATACAGCCGTCATGTCGAAAGCTTTATTTTCTTACGCAAACGTTGATTTAGGAAATGTTTTAAAGCCCTCCCCAGGGGCGATCCAGACTAGGTTTTTGGCAGGCATGATGAATGCTCTGCTTTCAGGGCAAAATTTCATTTGACTGCAGATTATATGTGTACTTTTTCTTCTTCCTCTTTTAAGTATCTCCATATCCATCACTTTAATTACCTAATCGTAAATTTCTTCAGGGGGTTACTTATAAAAGAAATTTGCATGAGTGCCTGCCAGTGGAGTCGAGGCGGGGGATTGGAAGGGGCCCAAGCAGTTTCACCTGTGATTAATTACAGGAGGGCTTTTCTTCTTTGTGTCTCTGCCAGGCGAGTGCTGGGATCTTTAAGTCGCCATCACGTGACTGCTGGCAGAGCTGAGATTTTAACTTGTGCTTCAGCCCGATGGTTTTCCACTTGAGTCTGGTGTGTGGGTGTCAGGCACAATTCGAATGTACTGTGTTGTAGAAACTCCCGAAACTCTTTAGCACTTTCCTACCACAAGACACCCCAAAGCACTTTGTGGTTTGTCGAGTACGAGGCTACTGTGATTCTTACGCATGGTAAGAGAAGAGTTTGGTAGAAGCGTCACCTAATAGCAGAGTGATTTAAAGTCATGCAAGAGGCATTTACCGTGTAAAGCGGAATGTCCCATTACTTACCAGTAATCTTCATTACCCCGATTAGGGTCCTCCTTGTACCAGTCGTGTCCCCACCCTCTCCCCTCTTTTGTTGTGACTGGTCTTGTTACTAGCAGGCATGGAGGCGGGTGGGCAGGCCTTTATTCTATCAAAATAAACAAGCATTGGCATAGCCAATAGGTCTCGCCTTTGGGACCTTATGTGTTTAGCCATGCAGCAATTGCATAACTAAATACTTATAAGGTCTCAAAAGCGAGACCTATTGGCTATGACAAGCGGCCGTGCGGCCGCGAAAGTGATCGCGATTAAACATCAAAGCGGCCGCGAAAGTGAGAGTAAATCGCGGTAAAGCGCGGCGCACGCGCCCGCGCACATGCACTGTAGCTCTAGGCTGGCCTGGTAGCACTTTTTGGAGCCCTCTCAATAAGTCTCGCCAGACCAGCGCATGCGCTGGGTCAGGCGAGACCTAAAAATAAATAGCGTGTTAGAGTGCCTGTCATGAGGCGGGACCGCCTCATATTGCAATGACTGGGACGAGGAGGACCTATGAGGAGGTAATGCCCTGATAAAGGGGAAGGGATTAATAAGTTAGGCAAATGCTCTTTAAGTGGAATTGACTTAATCTGAAAAAATAGTTATTGCTGCACATTATTGCACTATCTTACACAAAAAATTCGGGATCACTCATCGATGTGCAGCATTGCAAAAAATGAATAAGCAAAGTTTAAGTGACGAATGTCCCTGAGTGATCATTATTTCTTGTCGTAGAAAAACTCAATTATCGAGTAAAGGTCCGGCCTCAAAGTAGCTGGAGTTTATTGAACTGTGATGATTAAAGCTTTGCACGCACTTGAAATTTTATCGGGGGACCACTGACTTTGTTTTTGCCCTCAGGAGGGGACCCGGGCCAGGACTTCGAGCCCCAGAGAGCAAAGCGGCTCGCGCGCTGCTGAAGCCTGCACCTTCATGCCAGGAGGCGCTTAAAGCCTGCACAGGTCTCCAGCAGTGCAGGACACACTTGGGCATGCCCAGGCCATGCCTGACAAAGCCCGGGCCAAGGGCATGCCCGTCTGCGCCAGTCAGAGCCCGTAGGAGGTTGGGCTGGGCCACCTCTCTTGGTATCGCGGCAGACTCAGTGGAGGGCAGATACTTGGACGCACCCAGGATCCCGGCGAGGACCTGAACTTTTACCACCTGAACCAAGGCAAAGAGGTAAGCCCACAGGGGAGCACGACAGCTACTGAGGAAGGTGGCTAATAGAGGTTCTCGGTTCCCCCCTCCCGCTTTGTTGATTGCTGCAGGCACTATCTCTTTGATCCTTGCTTCAACTGAGTCCATCTATTTTAAAAACCTCTAATTACCAGGGGAGGTCCCTGTTCATTCCTTGATTCAGCTCATCGTAGAGGCCCCTAACTGTTTTGTTCTTGGAAATTTTGCTTTGCCCAGCTAAATATTCGTTCCTCATCCAGTCTGGCCTCATGGGGAAACAGAACACCACCACAATAACTCAATTGCCCCCGCAGCCTCAGCTATGGACTGCTTTCTGAAGAGATCAGCGGGGGTTCTCTACAAAGAAATTGAGCTGGTAGCTAGGCGCCTCTCTCGCTCTCCAGTACACCAATTGTCTACCCGCTCCAACACCCCGGCAATTGGTCAGGGCTCCCTGTTAAGTACTGTGGAACTGAAAGAATCAACTGTATCTCTGCCACCTTCCCTTGGTCAAAGCAAAAGCCCCGAAACCCAGGAGGGGGGAGGGGATTCAACAAGGCATATCCAGCCCCGTCTTTCTGCCTGGACATAGGCAGCTTGTCACCAACCCTGAAGCGGGAACAGTAGTTCCCCTAAAGGATGCTCAGGAGGAGGGACCTGTCAGGGGACTTGGGGCTGGGGCTAAATGCAAATGCACGAGGCTGGGAGCCAAGGCAAAGAGTCATAAGGCTGATTCTTTAGGCCCAAACAACCTGGGAACAGGAGCCCCATTGAAAGACGAGCTGGCAGCAATGCTAGAAGCCTGTGTGGGGACCCCTATGGATGGACTGGATTCTAAGCTGGAACCCATCATGCAACATCATACTATAATCGAGAGGGAACTCTCTTCTTGGTTTCAGCAGAACGACAGGGCTACAAACATAGCCAGCACCGCCCAAACGGTCCTCTCAGGCACTGGCGGAAACATGGCCCAGGGTCAATCGATTCTGGAGGCATTATCGGGGGAGGTTGGCTCAGCTGGAACAGTTAGTAATCCCTCGTGTAGGAGTGCCACCCTACACATTCACTTCGATTCCAGGTTGCGCCCACCCCATCCACTAAAGGAATGTCCACAGTCGAAGTGGACAAGGAGTGAGGATAGCCAAGGTGGTAATATGATCGAATGTATGACGTTACAACGCACACATTTACAGCACATGCCTTTACAACGCAGTTTTTACTTCGCAAGATCCATTACAACGCATGATTTTACATCGCATGGCATCACAAGGCATTTTGAGAAACTACATTTACAACGCATTCCATTACATGGCATTATACCATTACAACGCATACCATTACATTGCATATAAGGTAAGTGTTGGACAGTGTAGGGGTAAAAATGACTATTCCCACTCCAGGGAGTGCAACAGTAGGGTAAGTTTTGGATAGTGTAGGGGCAAAAATTACTATTCCCACTCCAGTGAGTGCAACAATAGGGTAAGTGTTGGATATTGTAGGGGTAAAAACTATGCATGGTAATGGTATGCTTTGTAATGGTATGCGTTGTAGTGACATGCCCTGTAATGACATGCATTGTAGTGACATGCGATGTAATGGCTGCGTTGTAATGGCATGCGATGTAAAGGATGTTGCGTTGTAATGATTGCGTTGTAAAGGTAGTCCGATGTAATGACTGCATTGTAAAGGATGTTTCCCAATATGATCACACAGAGGGAAACCACTGGACGTGAGGCTTCTATTCCAGCACCAGAGGAGCCAAGTAGTCAGCATGCAGGCCCAAACTATATCTACTTACCTCTGAAGCAACACCATACGTATTCGTTCTGGGAAACGTTCCAGTGCTGAAACCAGGTTCCACTGAAGATTTTTATCAACATAAAAATAAAGTTCTGCACTGGCTAAATTGTAGCATAACCCTGGGTTATAGGGTGGAAAGAAACATCATTATGGTACGAGGGGTGGTCTGGATAGGAGAGTCAGAAAAGAGCAGTGATGGGGACTGTGTGATAATTAACTTTAATCAGCTCCACCTAGTAGAGAGAATCCCCTACTCAGTTAATGCTCATGTTTCCACAGGCCCAGTCACCTCGATTTCTGCCCTTCCCTTGGACTTCTTCTACAGATCAATGTTCCCAGTACCAACACAAAATCCACTGTTCGCGAGGAAACTCATGAGCACAGCATCCTACGAGTGGTACCAGGCCTTGCCTCCTGTTCCAGTTTTTAACACCTTTGACCCCCTGGGCCTCCTTGAGAACTGTGATTGACTGGGAGGACCCGGGTCATCGCTTCCCGTGACATCTTCACCATGACCGGAGCGCATAAACCAAGAGGAAGCAGAAATACTGGTGCTCCCTTATCTCCTGGAACATAGCCGGTTTGGCAGGTAAGTTTCCAGTCCCAGAATGGCATAGCTTTGTTCAGTCGTTCGACATCATTTGCTTGCAGGAGACCTGGGCTGTGGATAATTCTTTTTTGTTGGAAGAGTACAAATCTTTTTCTGTCCCTTCAAGCCCGTCTAGAACTGGTCGAGCCAAGGGAGGACTTGTGGTTTATGCATCGCTTAGGCTGGTAGTGGAATTGCAGAACTGAAAACGGATAATCACTGCCTGCGGGTCTTGCTCATCTCACGAGGGTCCAGTAATTTGTTGCTCCTGAATTTTTTCAATGCTGTTTCTACCCTTCCTGAGATATGCAATATAGATTGGTCGGGTACATTTCTGGGTAGTTTTAGTACCTCCACAAGTTAAACCCCTAACATTGTTCTGGTAGGTGATTTTAATCTTCACTTATGTGGGGATACAAGAATTCAGGGTTTAGGGGTTTCTGTCTGTCCCTGCCACCCGGGAGGGCAGTTTGAACATCATGGGCAGGGGATCCACTTAACGCTCTAGTATGTGACTTTGACCTACAATCAGTGATGGATAAGTTGGACCCGGCCCATAGCGTTTTAACACCAACCTTCAAAGGGCATGGTAGTGACTCGTTTATTGACTTCATTCTTGTTTCCAACCCCCTATTCCATTTTTTATCGGACTTCTCAGTCAAGGCAAGTATTCACAGTGATCACAACCCTCTGTGTCTTAAAACCATATGGCTTAAACTTGGTCTCAAGTATGGAAGTGGGGGTGGAGGTGCCCTAAAGCCCACAGATGGGGTAGGAGGCTTAAATGGGCACAGATCACCCACGGCCTGTTTCACGAGTCCTTCTTAACCAACTGCCAAGAGGAAATCCAGGTTTGTCTGGCTGCTCAGCGGCACCCGGATAAGTTAGTTGTTAAAGCTTTTGAATCCATCTCCTGTTCTATCGCTGACTTACTGACTATTCCAGCCCGAACAATCAACGAGACAGGGACCGAGATGGTTTGACATAACATGTTCACGCACGGCTAGGTCCCTTAAGGCAGCATTGCATGCTGTCCCTAGAGTCAGAGAATTACTTAAAATGCGTAGAACACAATTTAAAAGGGCCCTTAAAAAACGTAAAGATGTTTTGAAGGAGGAGGCCTGGGGGAAGCTAATGGAGCCCAGCACTATTAGGAACAGTACTAAGTTCTGGGGCATTATCAACAGCCCAATCCTGTGAGTAGAGACTGCTAGTGCTCTTGACGCACACATCACAGAGGATGACTGGGTTATTCACTTTGAGGGTATGTTTGGGGGCATTACGACCAAGATACCATCCAGTAGGGGAGTAAATGAAAAATCTGTACTACTAGTTTCGGAGGAAGAGGGGAGGCAGTGAATAGCGGTCTTGATGCGAAACAAGCTCATGGTCCGGACAGTATCTCGCCCGACATTTATATGACCAACATGGAGCTTTGGGCTCCAGTGCAGACCGCTGTCATTAACGCAGCTGTCAGGGCTCGCTGCCCTGCCTCATGGGCCACCTCCACTATGGTCTCTGTCTTCAAAAAAGGGAACACATTGTAATAGGCCCATTTACCTGATGGACTCTGTGGTCAAAGTGGTTGGATTAATCCTGTTAGCTAGAATATTCACCTGGGCTGCAGAGGACATCATTCTGTCAGACTCCCAATACGGGTTTTGTTCCGGTCACTCAACTATAGAGCAAAGTCTGAACCTCTTCCTGATAGTGAACAAGTACACGGTTGCCCGTACTGGCACTATTTTCTTGGCCTTTATGGACCTTTCTTCCGCATTCGAATGCCACACGAATATCATGGCTCAAGTATATTGAAGAGACCTTAACAGGCGTGGGGAGATGTGATCTTTTAATTAACCCGGACCGGACAACTAAGAGAGAGAGAGCTGAAGCTCATAAAGGCGAGTTTCATGGAGCAGAGGGCTATGGCAAGGGAAGAGAAGGAGCTCTCAAAGCCCAGTGTATGCTGTTTTATCATGTTAAAAACCACAGAGACGGCGGAGCCTTACCTACTGGGAGTCAAAAACTCGCATGACAGATTTTTGCTTACAGGGTTTTAGTTTGACCTTTTCCATCTCCTTCTTGCATATCTTAGGGGCTGTACCAAGGGCCAAACTTTCTTGTCCTGTGGCTGCGATGGTCAATCTCCACAGGACATTACCCATTTTATGATGTTTTGTAGCTTTTATGAAACTCCTAGAAAGTCTTTTATAATTCTAATTCTGAAAAAGACTTATTTTAGGCAAGTACACCTAGCCTTAATCTACCAACAAATGTTGACAGGTAGCACTGTGTTTTATGTACTTGATTTTTTTAAATCCGCTATCAGACTTAGATCCAGTTGTGACTAACCAGTCTGTTCTCTCTAATTGTACTCAATGAAAAGACAACAGTGATTTGTTCTTTTTGAAGACAGTGGTTTTCTTGCATCCCCATTGGTACAAGTTATTTTATTCCCCAGTTTATCCCTTTGTGGATTGTTTTATTTTTACTAGACTTAGCATTGTATTTTATATTTATTGTGTGCTTTTATGGTTTTAATATGTGAAACCAAATAAAGATTATTTGAATTGAACTGAATATTGCATTTATTTTGAACAACTATTATTATGAATATATTATTTACATTTACCCATATTTTCCTGTCATTCCAATGTGAGAGAGCATGCATCAAACAATTTGGTTTCAGGGGTAGTAGTAAGCTGGGAGTTGCATGCCTTGTAATGTGAAGTGTGAAAAAAGATCCTAATGCCATAAGGGCACGCATATAGTTGGATGGGCAAACAGATTTAGATATTATCTACAAAGCCACTGTCATCACAAATATTTAAATAAAATGAAAGCATTTTTAGGGACCCTTATAAACAAAAATGTAATTCCATACGATTTATCTATAATCCCCTACCAAGCTTTGTGTTACATCATCTCTATTGCTCAATCGGTATATATTAGCAAGTGTTATTCAAGCTAGTGCCAAACGTACCACTATTTAGAATGTAATATGATGTGATATGAGGCAGCATTAATGCCAGCAAGCACTATACAAATGTCAAAAACCTAACAACATAATGTGATATACATTCCTAGGGATCCCTTCGGCCTACCTGCGTAGACGACGTGCAGGTACTATTGAAACAGTGTAAACCTCAAGTTCACATTGTACTTTCCCACCTAGGTTACCTAATTTCCATCGGTGCCGGGATAAGCCAGAATCAATAAAACTCAATGATACAAAATCTAAGATCCTGAGATGCCACTCATATCCAGGATTAGCTTCCAGATAGCGAGCACACTCTGATGCAGACGTTAATTGGACCATGGCTGGACCAGACACACCTCGGGAAGAAGGCAGCACAGGGGCTGCAGGGGAAACGGGGGTGACAGATGAAGTGGGAGGTGGGACAACAACTAGTGGGGCATGTTAAGGAGGCAGATGCAATGTAGGGCCTGCTATAGAGGAAGTATATATTTGTAAATGGATATTTTGGACCGCCTATTGACCGCGGCAGTTAAACTGGTCCTGTCCAAGTGGAAGGACACTGCTAGGACATCATACAAATGCTGGTTTAACTGGGTGACATACCTCAGAGGCACATATAGCACTGCCCTGCAAAACTCACCCTGGAGACCAGCTACTAGGGGGATGTGGAAGTCACTAGACATGTTCCTGGATGTCTACGAACCCCCGTGAGCCCCCTTGGGACCCCTGGGGAGGATCGGATTTCACACAGAGATACAACCCCAGACTAGGCTCATAGCGATAGAAACACTTCTTGTAACCTATCTCTACTCTTTCTCTCCTATCTTCTCTCTTTTTACTATCCTGTCTCTAATTTTCCTGCAAGTCAATGCAGAGGGGCTCAGCTTTGTAAATGTTATTCAAAATAATAAGAAAGGTACAGGGATTTAGAATGGACAATGATGCTTTATAAATGTCGGCAAGCTGATTCCCACTTTCTCTGAGAGCGTGTTTTCCAGGGGGCACAAAAGAAGCAACTTGAAAAAATATTGTGGCCTTTTTTAGGACTCACCAAAGAGTGCGCAAGGACTGTTTGCTGTGAGACATTTGCCAGCTCTTAGTGGTCTTAGAGCCTACCTACTGCTTACCATTGGTTAGCTCCCTTGTCACTCTCACTTGCTTCTTATTCATAAGTGTGAGAGGGCTTTCCTTCCTCTTCTTATGGTTGTCCCTCAACTAGAGTGTGAATGGATTGTTGTGTCCCTCCACTGCTCAATTTTGCTGCTCTATTTTTCAGGTGGGTATTTTTTCATTTTTGTTTAAGCAGTCTACAAAATGCATGTGTTTTCCCGCTGTCTCTCTTGTGTGCTTCCATCCCCCCTCTGCCACGATCCATGTTCTTCTCTTTCTTTCCTCTGTGTGAGTCTCCCCCACTCCCACCTCATTGCCTTCTTGCCTGTGTGCTTTTTCAATACCAGTTCCACCTTGCCGTCTTTTGTGTGATCCCCCCCGCTCCTCTTGTGTTGCTTTCCCCATCCACGCCTCTGTTTTGCTTCTGCCCCCACACTGTTGCTTCCATGTTCTTCCACCATTTACTTTTCCAGCATTTGGTTCCGCCCCACCCATCCACCCCATGTTACTTCCCCCTGCAGTGTTGCTTCCTTCTACATGCTTTAAAAAAATGTTTTTGCACATTTTCTTTTCGGTTACTGATGCAACTTGGATCGGTAAATAAAACGAAAACAAACAGCATCATTTTGTAGGTGCACGACTGCATGGAGTACGTACCTAAAAATGATGTGGCTGTTTTTTTTTTAAAGATATTTTATAATTCTTTAGCTATACTGCACAGAATCAGTGATGCTGTGCTGCACAGCTAAAGCCATTAACAAAGCCAATAGTTCCCAAATGTGAGACATATTGCTTTTGCCAATACTTGTTTAAATATCAGACCAAGATTGGGCCCGTGCAAGTGTTATATGCCATGGACGTTTAATTACCAAAATCCCAGGACTGGCAAAAGTTACCTCATACAGCTTTTTACCCCTCCGTGCAGTCAAGAGGTTACCACTGATGCCAATCTTAGCTCTCAATCAAGCCTTTTTTTCTTAATGTGAGGTTTTTTTTATATAGCACAAACTAGACCCTAAGGTATCAGAGCACTTTACATGAGCACCAGTTGTGTTACAGATGGACACATTCCTTTTTTTGTGTTTGGCACAGGAAGATTAAGTAATTTGCCCAGAATCACAGGATCTTGAGCGTCCCCCCTGAGATTCAAACCTGGTTTTCCATCTTCGAAGGTCGACCGCCCTAGCCGTTAGGCCACATCCTCTCCCCTTATAGCCTCAATTTGCTATTGAAGGGCTCAGTAGAGAGTAAGTAGTGGAACACACATGAAATAAAGAGGGCTTTAAGAACTGTTTTTGCTTTCTGATGCTGTCACTGCCTTAATTACCCCAGAGAACAGGAGTAGGAAGTGCAGTGCATTTGTATCAATGGGCAAGTCAGTGGTTCCAGCTGCTACAGCTGACATCACCTAACTGAAGTACGTTAGCTGGGCTTGTAGAATTTCTCTTTGAGGAATGACCGATAGATGTAGCAAGCATGGGAAGCAGGCTTCTTTTCAACAGATCAGAGGAAATTAAGAATTCCTGGATCCATTTCAGAAGCGACTGGCCCACATCTATAAATTAGGCCAGGGAATTTTTTTTATTATACCGAAATAATCTGAGAAATTTCCGTCATTTCAACCTAAGTTTATGATGTGAAATTGCCAAAAATTATCCAACTAAGCCTGTTCGCATAATTATGAGTAATTTGGCGTAAAAACACTACTGAAGGAGCACAGGAACAACAAATTTAGCGAGAGCGAGCCGCTGATGGCTGCTACTGTTTGTCTTTTGTTGCATTTAGCACTATTTTGTTATAGCAAAATGCATCCTCAGCTCCATTTTGGATGCAAGGGTGAAGTTTGTGCTAGGAAAATAGAGCTAAATGCTGGGTTATGCTCCTTGCGTAATTCCACGTAATCTTGTTCAATTTTGTTGTAATTTTGCACAATTACACTACAGCAAATTATTCGAGATACACCTATCCCTAGTATCAATAGAAGAGACAAAAAGCTTGATGTGTGATGTCTGGTAATTTTTAGAGGAAAGATTTCTCACTCCTAGAGGTATGATTATAAATGAAAAGTAAAGTGATAAATAGTCTCCCTTCCATTCAACAAATACCCGAGCTCTCAAAGCACAGGTATTTGTAAAAGACATAATTTGGGGTTTGTTTTATTCTACCATTCATATGTACTGGATAAGTATTTCCTTTTGAAGAAAGTGAATAATTTCTTTCACAATTGGAAAAATATGAAACCTACAAACACAGGGCGAGTTGGAAATTGTGTCTTATTTAACAATGTATCAACACTGGTACTCATCCTCTTAGCAATGTCTGGACAGGTGGAAAATTACAGTGTTAATGACAAATGTGTGGACCACCCGAAGAGCGCTGTAAATGTTTCAACAGAGGCACAAGGGACTCCAAGAGTGCATGAAAGGTGGCAGGGCCATTAGTCATGAAGTCAAAAGGCCAGTGTCAGTAATCCACTGCTCATCAGAGTGATGGACTGTACTATGGCCAATTCGTGACACATGGAAAAGACCCCTTGCCTTGCATGACCAAATCACACCAGGTCATGCGAAATGGCAGATGCCGCTAGTGTGTCATTGGCTGAGAATCATTGATGAAAGCTCACATTCGTCTATTTCTCATCCAGTCAGTTTCCTTCTTCTAGGCCAGTTGTTGGTGTTAGAGTTGTTCAGACGTAGCATCGCTCCATGCTGATGTAGGTGTTTTATCCGTTCCCATCACTGAAGTTGGTCTTGAAACACCACCTGATGATGATTAAACACTGAAACAACTCACTGCTTCATATCTCAATCTTAACGACCTAGAACAATTTGACCTGTCGGAAATTAAGCATCATGTCAATTTTTAATATTGTTTCTGTATAAATTGTCCATATGTCCCACCCAGTGCTACTCCGCAATGACTCAAATCTGCCTCTAGATATACCTGCCCAAACTGAGAGTACTTCCTGTATCATATGGTGCGATGATCCGCAATGCTGTTCAAAAGGCTATTGAAGCAAATAAACTGAATTAAAATAAAAAGAGACAAACAGCCTCCCTGCACCTGCCCAATCTCACCTTGACCTGATTTTTTATAGCACTTTACAAGACTCCTCAGCATGTCTGTAAAGTGGCCATGTCAGCCTGGTTAGGTGAGTGCCTACCTGCCCAGGCAACATAAGGGCAAGCCTTATATATCTTCATGTGATAATAAGGGTATGTGGGGCTTAACGAGAGGATGTCAGAGTCAAATGAGGTTGGGCTGGGAAAGCAGGGAAGGATCACATTTAATTCTGAACATGTATCCGCAGATATAGGTTTTGAAGTCCTCAGCAAGAACATAGAAACAGTCCACTCCCTAGAATGAATATAATCATTTTCATATCTCCAGCTCTGATGACAAAATATATCTGTCCCTGGTCTTACTGGGTTTAAGGGTGTTTAGGATATTCTTGAAAGAGATATGTTTGAAAGACAGATCTTTAAGCATGTTTTCCCATTTCCATCATCCCCGCATTCCTGGGCGCCTTGTATGCGTTTCATCTTTAGTCATTATTGTTCCAGTTTGATCATTAGTGGTATAGTTGCCCAATTGTATTTTCATACTCATTGTTGCCATCAGCAGGTGACTAATATGTGTATTGCTGCAGCGAGGATATCAGCTTCTTTCCATTATTTATTTTGGATGTGCGCAAGAAAATACATTTATTTATTATTAAGGCAAATGGACAAGATTGAATTGTAATCAATAAGATAGATCCTGCAGTAAAAACCACATTGTCCATTTGAGGCAAATGTGTCCACGTGGATAGATACTCAACGACTGAGCAAGTTGTTAAACTGGACAGTGAACGACCTTTGACATAGCTAGAAGGGTCAGATGTCAAGGAGGAATAGCTGCCCTTAACCAAGAAACAATTCAGCTACAGGTACTAAGAGTACCCCAGCAATCTGCTGCTACAGGTGCTGAAGGTCCCTTAGCGACGTGTTTTAGTTAATGTTTTTTTTGTTCCCAACATATTTTGTAAATTGTATAACGCATGGAAATCTGGATTTAAAAGCTTACACGGAGCCACAATTTCAGTATCAGGTGCTAGGTTGAGTTATTGTAGGGCCCAGTCAAGTGGATGCTTTGAATCCTATTGCTGGCAATAGCACAGTGAGAAGAAGTGACCACAGAGCGAGAAGAGATCACATTGTTAGCCCCACTTCACTCACTCATTTCCTAACTTTACTTCCTCTCATTACCACACTAATTTCTACAGAAACAACATCTTTACTCTCGCGGCCCACCCTCTTTCCCACTTCCAGAGTCATCTTGGTACTCCTTCAGTGTCTACTGCCTCATTCTGAATCTCTTTCCACTAGCAACCTTTGACCATCTTTTTATGTTTCAGTCACTCTCTCTCTTTGTGCCAGTTCTGCCTTCCAGCATTCCTCCATTCTGATTAGTCAACTACATTCTCTTACCTGAAACAGCCTCACATCTGTCCCAGACTTTTCCTTCTTACACCCACACCCACTTAACTTACCCCACTATGTCCCCATCTCCCCCATACCACTCACACATCCTCCCCCTCTTAGCACACTCCAACCTTTTTCACCCTTGCAAGGTTCCGTCCTCTCTACAAGGACTCTCCCTCTCTTCCAATTGTAAAATGGGAGTTATTGTTTCAGCATAACTGTAACTGCTGCAGCTATGTTTTCTTGTTCATGCTAATCATGCCTAAAAGAGCTGCCCATCTATGGATTTTCAAGCCTCTCTTTCACAACTTGGCTCCCAAGATCAGAAACTGCTGTTGAGCGGAAAATGTTTACATTCTACTTACAATTGAAGGTCTTCTCCTTCCGTTGTCATGATTTCAGAATTAAACTTCTATTTACTCCCTTTGTGTTTTAAGTTATATGATCCTATTGGAAGCCTGTATGTAGAATGTTGTACATGTGTGCCTTGCCTTGGCTTCCTGAATTCACTCCAATATTGTTTGCAGAAGCACCATTGGTTAACCAGATCTGTGATTCACAGATAATTCAATTTTCCTTTGTTAATCAATTTTTTCAGACTTCTATTGATATGTGAGCAAATGTTCTTTAGAACTCGCTATCGACACTCCATCACCCACTCCTCCTTTCGTCCCTTACCACCATCTCCAGAATAATTTGATAGCATCGTCTCTGTACCTCCATCTTCTTACAACGTTTTGGCTACCACATCTACAACCCTGTACAATGTCCACCCTCTCACTTCTTCACTCACATAACATCATACTTACACACTTCATAGCACATGTCCCACAAGATTTCCATCCAGACCTTGCATCATATCGCAACCCCATAACACATTATAAAATTATACAACCCACAACAAAACAAACTAGCCCACTGCAAACCACATCATCCACCGTCAGACACCTACCACACAAATCCAGCACATGCCCACGAATCACCAACCACAAGAAGCCTTGGAATACCTTATCCAACAACTATATAGCAATCCTGCCCTACCATTCTCTACACATCACCAGCACAGACTCAAACAAAACACCACCTCACACTGAATATAACACTTAACAATTCTCATCATCCATTCACACTTAACTTTTGTTATCGTCACTCCCAATAGCTATCCAACATTGTTTCATGGTCAACATCATCAAATAACTCCATAATACTCACATCAAAATACAATCTGTAGCATGCCATACCATACAAGCTTGCAGCGTGCCTCATCATCCACACCCACAGAAACTACACCAACACTGAAACTATCACAGAACTCCAGAACCTTCCCACAACCCAGCCCCACAAAAAGCCCAAGCTTCCTTGTTTCACATGTAAGCTCCCAACCCAATCTTACCCTTATTCATACATCACCACTATACATACAACCCAAAACAATCACACTCAATATAGCACTGCATCAATCTCATCAGTATACACTCTAACTGCTCTGCACTCCAACCAAATAAACAGTAAACAAGCAGTTGTAAAATCACAACACCTGACCCTCCCAATAGCCAATACATCAAAGTATTCCAAAAAACAACACACCAACACATCAAACTTTCTTGCTGCTCTCTCCAACAATGTTACACACAGGCAAACACCACAGCCTCCTGTACAATAACATATCAGACCACTAACTGTCTCACTATTCCCTGCAGAGGCTGCTTCCTACTACTAATGTTCAGATTGTACAACTCCAGCTCTGGTTAAGGAATGCAGTATAAAACACCCAACCAAACTAATGCACAGCCATGATATGACCAAAGTAAAAATCTTCAACACTGGATAGGCTATTCATAGCTCGATGCTAGACTGAAAACCTATAACACCTCCTCTTGAGAGACTGTGATTTAAACTCTTGGGTAACAAACTACTCGTACTTCAGATTGTACAAGTACCTATGACTTTCAGGTTCAAAATAAAGTATTACTGTTACAGAACATATAGAAGACTAAATATACCAAATGTTGTAGACCATATTTAGGGCTTTTCCAACAAAGGAAATGCTTTACTAAGAACAGGGAAGCACAACAAACAGGCAAAAACAATATGACTCAACCACAGAAGAGTAACATGGGACATTGCACACATCAAAAAATAGTTTAGAAGTAACTATTGATCAATCATAAGAAATTCGGGACACTAGTCAATGGGCCTTGGTGCTAAACCTTCACCAAGACCCTTAGGTCCTTGTCTAGAACAGCTGGTTTAGCTAACATAGTACAACACCTCACTTCAGCTTCACATAGTCATTAGAAGAATACAAAGTTGTCTAGGTCCAAGAGGTGCATCTGAACGAAACCTGCATCAGGCCAACCTCAACTGACATGAGAGCCATAAGACCCAAATCTCAAAGGCAATCCACCATGCAAACACAACTCCCCATTCACACTTCTTAGATTTGAAGGTTCTAATATCCCTCCACTTGTTTCTTGTGCAATACTTCCTTAAAGACAAATAGTACCCCATAAACCGCCCATCTTCAACAAATGTAGGTTAGCAATGAATTCCTGTGACCATAAACTTTTTCTGCATTAATCCCGACTGCAAATCAGTTTGAGCAAAGCATCAAATGGCCAAGTACTAGGAGAATGTTTCCATGTACAGATCGGGGACATCTTAAGAAGTTTGGGAACCCGGACCAGAACAACCATAAATGTATTATCCATTTTCAGCTGAATCATGCACTGTAAAAATGTGATTGTATCATTGACCGCCCTCTTCTCTGGCCAGCCTACATCCGGGGCCCAACTCTGTGAAAAACAGTCTCTCTATGTGGTTGGCCTACAGCAGAGATTCAGAAAATGAGCAGCCTCAATAAACCTACTGCTTGTGGTGCACTGGACTGCTTACTCACCTTTTGAGCAATTTATAAAGAGGAACCCCTGAAACCGAGTGGAAAGGGGTGTTTAAACCAGACACCAGTCAGCTCTCCGCAGCATACAATCAAAACGAATTCTCAAGTATGCCTATACACAGTCTTTCCATCATCCATACAATAAGCAAACCTTCATCCAGAATTAAAAAACAAAAATCCCAAAGTGCTGGAAAATGTATATTTTTTTTAAATATGATAAAAGAGTACACGTTGTAAAGCTTAAAATTTGATACATACAACCAAATCATTACAAAAATACATAACAGAAAAAAGGAAGAACTAAATTAGACCAATAAATGTGTCTTTTAGCATGTACACTTCTATTTCACTGTCACTGGGCATTCAAAAGACTTAATTCCTAGGTATAAATGGCCAATGCCTGCAGATCTTGTCAAAAATGTTTTATCCCCGCGTTTCGATGGAGAGAATTTGATCGAATCTACCTTCTTCAGGACTAAAACAGATAATTGTCCTTCTTACAATTGGTACATCAGATGTCAACTTGAAATCTTATGCGAGTGCATTTCAAGACATGCACTTCATCTAGCATCCCGCTCCAGCCTTTTTATAACTTAATTTAAAACTAACACCAGTATTGGAAGGTATATATTGTAGCTCAAGGCTATCATCTCAAATGACCCGGGAGTCTTCATTAAGAAATGTATTTGGTGTAAACAACAATATTAGTGGGCGAATATCAAAGGGCTCTATTATGTATGGGTACTTTCAAGGAAAACCCCAACTTACTCCACTAGACACGTCCTCCTAGTTCCGAATGAAAGACCACAATCCTCAATGAATTCCTCGCTTCTGTCAAGTGTGTTATCCAGTGATACATCAAGTATGCCTCACACTCCCCAACTGGCTCAACCCTAACCCTTAGCCACCAGGGAGGGGAGCTCATGAAACATGTTTCAACATGTTTTAGGCTGCTTTTCTGACTGCCCCTTGGGTTAACCAAAAGAGTTGGTTGTAAGCATGAATGTATCATGTTCAAAATTTAATGTGGATTACACAAACAAGTTTGAAATGAAGGAGTTTGGGTCTCCACTTAGTCACGAAGAAAGCTGGGTGATCCAAGGGGCAGTCAGAAAATCTGGTTGAAACATGTCGACCTTAATAGAAGCGGGGGGAATAGTTATCTCCAAACATGTCTTCTACTGTTTTTGATATAGTCCTGTGTGGATGTAAACCTAATGATAAAGCATGCCACACATTCTGTTTGGGTGAGGGTCATTTTTAAACATTAGACAATTGCCGTATGAGTATGCTGGTGCAAGTAAGGAATACATTCGATTATGCTGTCGTTCCCCTGTAATGTGGTTTTATTTTAAAACTCTAGACAGTCTGGAACTATCCTGAAAGGTTAATGATGGGGCCGCTAGAAAGTTGCCAGCCCTGGGACAAAGCCCTCTATGCCCATGCTGTAAAACTTCTCTGATACAGATACTCAGTAACATTACAATAACATAATTGGGATCACACTGTCAGAAGATGTGGAATCCTAGCTTTATTCTAGTTTGGACCGACAACACCGAAATTCCTACAACATTATTATTTTTAACTCTGGGCTTAGTGTGCGTAGTCGCGCTAAACTACACTATGTGAAGTGCACTTTGCACTACGTCGTGCTACACGTAGCTATGCAAATTGCGTAGTGTGGTAGGGAAATGCTGTTCGCAATGATTGCACAGTGCCGGATGCTTGTCCGCACTGTGCAATCATTGCGAACGGCATCATGCACAGTGCAAGCAGTCATTTTGTGCCGCTCAAGTAGATTTGTACTCGAGCGGCAGCTTTCTCAATGCGGACTGGTAGTTTCTCATCGCGAGCGGTCGCGAGCATACGCGACCACTAGCAATGAGAAACCTGACCTCCCCGCATTGAGAATCTCGCCGGGAGGTTTATTTTGCTCGCTCTCGGTCGCCAACTTGACGTTGCGGACCGCGAACGGGCAAAAAATGCCCGCTATGCTACGCTTTTTGCACTGTGCTACTTGCGATTCGCTTAGCGCGTAGTTGCGCTCGCAATGCACACTCCGCGAGCGTAACGAAGTTTTCCGCCCAGGGTTAATTATTTTAACGTTTACATGTTTTTTTCATTTGGTACTTAAAGAGCGTAGTGAGAGTGCGCACTGCAAGCATTGGTGCGACCTGAGGGCTTATTCTTAGAAGAACTCTGTTCTTCCAAGGGCCATATAAAGTAAAAACACAGAAACAACAGTATTCTGTGGTGGCCATATGGCAACATTATGGTGCCGTATTGAACTCCACAATAAATGATGACAAAATGTCCAGAGGTAGTTTATTTTGCCTGCTGTTGCAGGACATAAAAGGCCTACTTAGACTCCAACTTTAAGCACACCTCCATTAGTGCACAACCAATGCAGTTCTTTCCTGCACCCTGCTGCGAAGGAGATGAAACTTCCGGCCGGCCTTTGACCTGCGTTGCCCTACACCTGCTCTTGTGCGTCCTCCCAAGTGTGGACCTACCCTAGAAGTTCCTTCTGCATCACCCAACCAGGGAAGCATTTTGCAAATGCAAGGTGTGACTACAGACTGCTGAATGCCTTGACCTCTGCCCCCACCTTGCAAACACTCCTAGCACGTTTAGCAGAGTAGGTAGGGAAATCAGCTGGTGTCAATCATCAAGTGCCATCTTCCTTGCTTTCCCCTTTCATAGGAATCCATGTGTGTGGCAATGGGACTTTGTTCACTTATTCACTGCTGTGACATTGTAGTAGTAAACAAGCATTTGCAATGCAATTTGTCTCGCCTTTGGGACCTTATATGTATTTAGCTATGCAGCACATTTGCCGGGGTGCTGAAACATCTACTATTCTTTAACATGGAGGGAAAATAAGCACCAAACGGTGTGACACACCAGGTATGGGAACACATGGAGATAAATACTGCCTTTCAGCAGGCAAGAAGGATGTGCACAGCCTCAGGCGGTAGCGGAAGTAACCCGGGTTAAGAGAAGGCCAAGTGAGGATGTTTGCATACGGCGTGTGCTTGTATCTCATGTGAACTGGCGGTGCTTTGACTGTGTATACAGGGTTCGTCAGTGTACAGCAGAATTCTGTACCCCTGTGTACAGGGGGAGGCTCTGAGTGCACACGCTCCGAGAGTCCGTATCTCTGCGCACTGTAAGAGCCGCTTTGTACAAGGTTGATTTGAGTACCTCTGTGCTCAGTGAGTGAATGCACCCAGTATGTGCCTGCATTTATTTCTATGTACACCAAGGGTTTGTGTTGCAAGTGTGCCCGTGGCTCTTATTTCTGTACCTATGTCTGTGTGCAGTGAGTGACTGCATCTTAAAGTACAGTAAATGTCTGTGTATTTTTTGGGAACAACATGCACTTCCGTGTACAGTGAAAAGGGCGTGTACCTCTGGGTTCATGTGTGTCCTCTTCGTTGTGTAAAATGATCGCCATGTAAAGCCCACCTCTACTTCCATTTTCTCAAGTACCTCGAACGATTGTGTACATATGTGGCACTCCCCCTGTATGCCATGAGTGCCCTGCACCTCTGAGAAATGGAATGGCTGGCACCTCCATGTAGGGGTGAGCATTGAGGGCGATGTGAATCAGTGTCAGTCAGTGTCAGTCAGTCATTGTCAGTCAGACAGTGTCAGTCAGTGTCAGTCAGGCAGTCAGTGTCAGTCAGTGTCAGTCTGGAAGTCAGTGTCAGTCAGTCAGTGTCAGTCAGTGTCAGTCATTGTCAGTCAGTGTCAGTCAGTCAGGCAGTCAGTGTCAGTCAGTCAGTGTCAGTCAGTGTCAGTCAGTCAGTCAGTGTCAGTCAGTCAGTGTCAATCAGTAGTGTCAGTCAGTCAGTGTCAGTCAGTCAGTCTGTGTCAGTGTCAGTCTGTGTCAGTGTCAGTCAGTCAGTGTCAGTCAGTCAGTGTCAGTCAGTCAGTCAGTGTCAGTCAGTCAGTGTCAATCAGTAGTGTCAGTCAGTCAGTGTCAGTCAGTCAGTCTGTATCAGTGTCAGTCTGTGTCAGTGTCAGTCAGTCAGTGTCAGTCAGTCAGTGTCAGTCAGTCATTGTCAGTCAGTCAGTGTCAGTCAGGCAGTCTGTGTCAGTCAGTCAGTGTCAGTCAGTCAGTGTCTGTCAGGCAGTCTGTGTCAGTCAGTCAGTGTCAGTCAGTCAGTGTCAGTCATTGTCAGTCAGTGTCAGGCAGTCAGGCAGTCAGTGTCAGTCAGTCAGTGTCAGTCAGTCAGTTTCAGTCAGTGTCAGTCAGCCAGAGTCAGTCAGTGTCAGTCAGTCAGTGTCAGTCAGTCAGTCTCAGTCAGTGTCCGTTAGTCAGTCTCAGTTAGTGTCAGTAAGTCAGAGTCAGGCAGTGCCAGTCAGTGCCAGTCAGTGTCAGTCAGCCAGTATCAGTCAGTCAGTGTCAGTCAGTGTCAATCAGTAGTGTCAGTCAGTCAGTCAATGTCAGTCAGTCAGTTTCAGTCAGTCAGTGTCAGTCAGTCAGGGTCAGTGTCAGTCAGTCAGTCAGTGTCAGTCAGTCAGTGTCAATCAGTCAATCAGTGTCAATCAGATGTGTCAGTCAGTCAGTGTCAATCAGTAGTGTCAGTCAGTGTCAGTCAGTCAGTGTCAGTCAGTATGTGTCAGTCAGTCAGTCAGAGTAAGTCAGTCAGTAAGTCAGAGCCAGTCAGTGTCAGTCAGTCAGTGTCAATCAGTAGTGTCAGTCATTCAGCCAGTGTCAAATCAGTAGTGTCAGTCAGTCATTGCCAGTCAGTGTCAGTCAGTCAGTGTCAGTCAGTGTCAGTCAGTGTCAGTCAGTGCCAGTGTCAGTCAGTCAGTCAGAGTAAGTCAGTCAGTAAGTCAGAGCCAGTCAGTGTCAGTCAGCCAGTGTCAAATCAGTAGTGTCAGTCAGTCATTGCCAGTCAGTGTCAGTCAGTCAGTGTCAGTCAGTGTCAGTCAGTGTCAGTCAGTGCCAGTGTCAGTCAGTCAGTTAGAGTAAGTCAGTCAGTAAGTCAGAGCCAGTCAGTGTCAGTCAGTCCGTGTCAATCATTGTCAGTCAGTGTCAGTCAGTCAGGCAGTCAGTGTCAGGCAGTCAGTGTCAGTCATTCAGTGTCAGTCAGTCAGTCAGTATCAGTCAGTGTCAGTCAGTGTAATTCAGTCAGTTTCAGTCAGTGTCAGTCAGCCAGTGTCAGTCATGTCAGTCAGTCAGTCTCAGTCAGTGTCCATTAGTCAGTCTCAGTAAGTCTCAGTCAGTGTCAGAGTCAATCAGTAGTGTCAGTCAGTCAGTCAATGTCAGTCAGTCAGTTTCAGTCAGTCAGTGTCAGTCAGTCAGGGTCAGTGTCTGTCAATCAGTCAGTAAGTCAGTGTCAGTCATTCAGTGTCAATCAGTCAGTCAGTTTCAATCAGTAGTGTCAGTCAGTCAGTGTCAGTCAATGTCAGTCAGTCAATGTCGGTGTCAATCAGTGTCAGTCATTGTCAGTCAGTCAGTGTCAGTCAGTATGTGTCAGTCAGTCAGAGTAAGTAAGTCAGTAAATCAGAGCCAGTCAGTGTCAGTCAGTCAGTGTCAATCAGTAGTGTCAGTCAGTCAGTCAGTCAGTGTCAATCAGTAGTGTCAGTCAGTCAGTGTCAGTCAGTCAGTGTCAGGCAGTCAGTCAGAGTAAGTCAGTCAGTAAGTCAGAGCCAGTCAGTGTCAATCAGTAGTGTCAGACAGTCAGTCAGTCAGTGTCAATCAGTAGTGTCGGTCAGTCAGAGTCAGTCAGTGTCAGGCAATCAGTGTCAGGCAGTCAGTCTGTGTCAGTGTCAGTCAGTCAGTGTCAGTAAGTGTCAGTCAGTGTCAGTCAGTCAATGTCAGTCAATGTCAGTATCAGTCAGTCAGTTTCAGTCAGTCAGTGTCAGTCAGTCAAAGTCAGTGTCAGTCAGTGTCAGTCAGTGTCAGTCAGTCAGCATCAGTCAGTCAGTGTCAGTCAGTGTCAGTCAGTCAGTCAATATCAGTCAGTCAGTGTCAGTCAGTATCAGTCAGTGTCAGTCAGTGTCAGTCAGTCAGTCAATGTCAGTCAATCAGTGTCAGTCAGTGTCAGTCAGTCAGTGTCAGTCAGTGTCAGTCAGTGTCAGTCAGTCAGTGCCAGTCAGTCAGTGTCTGTCAGTCAGTGTCAGTCAGTGTCAGTCAGTGTCAGTCAGTTGGTGTCAGTCAGTGTCAATCAGTTGGTGTCAGTCAGTCAGTGTCAGTCAGTCAATGTCAGTCAGTCAGTGTCAGTCAGTGTCAGTTAGTCAGTGTCAGTCAGTGTCAGTGTCAGTCAGTCAGTGTCAGTCAGTCAGTCAGTGTCAATCAGTAGTGTCAGCCAGTCAGCCAGTGTCAGTCAGTGTCAATCAGTCAGTGTCAGTCAGTCAGTCAGTCAGTGTCAGACAGTCAGTCAGAGTCAGTCAGTCAGTAAGTCAGAGTCAGTCAGTGTCAATCAGTAGTGTCAGTCAGTCAGTGTCAGCCAGTCAGTGTCAGTCAGTCAGTCTGTGTCACTGTCACTCTGTGTCAGTTAGTCAGTGTCAGTCAGTCAGTGTCAGTCAGTCAGTGTCAGTCAGTCAATGTCAGTTAGTGTCAGTCAGTGTCAGTCATCTCAGTCAGTGTCAGTCATTTCAGTCAGTGTCAGTCGGTATCAGTCAGTCAGTGTCAGTCAGTCAGTGTCAGTCAGTCAGTGTCAATCAGTCAGTGTCAGTCAGTCAGTGTCAGTCAATGTC
The DNA here is from genome assembly GCF_964204655.1 of Triturus cristatus. Lineage (NCBI taxonomy): Eukaryota > Metazoa > Chordata > Amphibia > Caudata > Salamandridae > Triturus > Triturus cristatus. The sequence goes on from NC_140594.1 coordinate 796,837,723, forward strand.
AGTCAGTCAATGTCGGTGTCAATCAGTGTCAGTCATTGTCAGTCAGTCAGTGTCAGTCAGTATGTGTCAGTCAGTCAGAGTAAGTAAGTCAGTAAATCAGAGCCAGTCAGTGTCAGTCAGTCAGTGTCAATCAGTAGTGTCAGTCAGTCAGTCAGTCAGTGTCAATCAGTAGTGTCAGTCAGTCAGTGTCAGTCAGTCAGTGTCAGGCAGTCAGTCAGAGTAAGTCAGTCAGTAAGTCAGAGCCAGTCAGTGTCAATCAGTAGTGTCAGACAGTCAGTCAGTCAGTGTCAATCAGTAGTGTCAGTCAGTCAGAGTCAGTCAGTGTCAGGCAATCAGTGTCAGGCAGTCAGCCTGTGTCAGTGTCAGTCAGTCAGTGTCAGTAAGTGTCAGTCAGTGTCAGTCAGTCAATGTCAGTCAATGTCAGTATCAGTCAGTCAGTTTCAGTCAGTCAGTGTCAGTCAGTCAAAGTCAGTGTCAGTCAGTGTCAGTGGGTGTCAGTCAGTCAGTGTCAGTCAGTGTCAGTCAGTCAGCATCAGTCAGTCAGTGTCAGTCAGTGTCAGTCAGTCAGTCAATATCAGTCAGTCAGTGTCAGTCAGTATCAGTCAGTGTCAGTCAGTGTCAGTCAGTCAGTCAATGTCAGTCAATCAGTGTCAGTCAGTGTCAGTCAGTCAGTGTCAGTCAGTGTCAGTCAGTCAGTGCCAGTCAGTCAGTGTCTGTCAGTCAGTGTCAGTCAGTGTCAGTCAGTGTCAGTCAGTTGGTGTCAGTCAGTGTCAGTCAGTTGGTGTCAGTCAGTCAGTGTCAGTCAGTCAATGTCAGTCAGTCAGTGTCAGTCAGTGTCAGTTAGTCAGTGTCAGTCAGTGTCAGTGTCAGTCAGTCAGTCAGTGTCAATCAGTAGTGTCAGCCAGTCAGCCAGTGTCAGTCAGTGTCAATCAGTCAGTGTCAGTCAGTCAGTCAGTCAGTGTCAGACAGTCAGTCAGAGTCAGTCAGTCAGTAAGTCAGAGTCAGTCAGTGTCAATCAGTAGTGTCAGTCAGTCAGTGTCAGCCAGTCAGTGTCAGTCAGTCAGTCTGTGTCACTGTCACTCTGTGTCAGTTAGTCAGTGTCAGTCAGTCAGTGTCAGTCAGTCAGTGTCAGTCAGTCAATGTCAGTTAGTGTCAGTCAGTGTCAGTCATCTCAGTCAGTGTCAGTCATTTCAGTCAGTGTCAGTCGGTATCAGTCAGTCAGTGTCAGTCAGTCAGTGTCAGTCAGTCAGGGTCAATCAGTCAGTGTCAGTCAGTCAGTGTCAGTCAGTGTCAATCAGTCAGTCAGTGTCAGTCAGCCAGTGTCAGTCAGTGTCAGTCAGTGTCAGTCAGTCAGTGTCAGTCAGTCAGTGTTAGGCAGTGTTAATGTCAGTCAGTCAGTGTCAGCCAGTCAGTGTCAGTCAGTTTCAGTCAGTGTCAGTCAGTCAGTGTCAGTCAGTCAGTCAGTGTCAGTCAGTGTCAGTGTCAGTCAGTGTCAGTGTCAGTCAGTGTCTGTCAGTGTCAGTCAGTGTTAGTCAGGAAGTCAGTGTCAGTCAGTGTCAGTCAGTCAGTGTCAGTGTCAGTCAATGTCAGTCAGTCAGTCAATGTCAGTCAGTCAATGTCAGTCAGTCAATGTCAGTCAGTGTCAGTCAGTCAGTGTTACTCAGTTTCAGTCAGTGCCAGTCAGTCAGTGTCAGTCGATTTCAAGTCAGTCAGTGTCAGTCAGTCAGTGTCAGTCAGTCAGTGTCAGTCAGTGTCAGTCAGTCAGTCAGTGTCAGTCATTGTCAGTCAGTGTCAGTCATTGTCAGTCAGTCAGTGTCAGTCAGTTTCAGTCAGTGTCAGTCAGTCAGTGTCAGTCAGTCAGTCAGTGTCAATCAGTTAGTGTCTGTCAGTGTCAGTCAGTGTCAATCAGTTAGTGTCAGACAGTCAGTCAGAGTCAGTCAGTCAGTAAGTCAGAGTCAGTCAGTGTCAATCAGTAGTGTCAGTCAGTCAGTGTCAGCCAGTCAGTGTCAGTCAGTCAGTCTGTGTCACTGTCACTCTGTGTCAGTTAGTCAGTGTCAGTCAGTCAGTGTCAGTCAGTCAGTGTCAGTCAGTCAATGTCAGTTAGTGTCAGTCAGTGTCAGTCATCTCAGTCAGTGTCAGTCATTTCAGTCAGTGTCAGTCGGTATCAGTCAGTCAGTGTCAGTCAGTCAGTGTCAGTCAGTGTCAGTCAGTCAGGGTCAATCAGTCAGTGTCAGTCAGTCAATGTCAGTCAGTGTCAATCAGTCAGTCAGTGTCAGTCAGCCAGTGTCAGTCAGTGTCAGTCAGTGTCAGTCAGTCAGTGTCAGTCAGTCAGTGTTAGGCAGTGTTAATGTCAGTCAGTCAGTGTCAGCCAGTCAGTGTCAGTCAGTTTCAGTCAGTGTCAGTCAGTCAGTGTCAGTCAGTCAGTCAGTGTCAGTCAGTGTCAGTGTCAGTCAGTGTCAGTGTCAGTCAGTGTCTGTCAGTGTCAGTCAGTGTTAGTCAGGAAGTCAGTGTCAGTCAGTGTCAGTCAGTCAGTGTCAGTGTCAGTCAATGTCAGTCAGTCAGTCAATGTCAGTCAGTCAATGTCAGTCAGTCAATGTCAGTCAGTGTCAGTCAGTCAGTGTTACTCAGTTTCAGTCAGTGCCAGTCAGTCAGTGTCAGTCAATTTCAAGTCAGTCAGTGTCAGTCAGTCAGTGTCAGTCAGTCAGTGTCAGTCAGTGTCAGTCAGTCAGTCAGTGTCAGTCATTGTCAGTCAGTGTCAGTCATTGTCAGTCAGTCAGTGTCAGTCAGTTTCAGTCAGTGTCAGTCAGTCAGTGTCAGTCAGTCAGTCAGTGTCAATCAGTTAGTGTCTGTCAGTGTCAGTCAGTGTCAATCAGTTAGTGTCAGTCAGTGTCAGTCAGTCAGTCAGTGTCAGTCAGTGCTGACCGAGCTTTAATGACTTGTCCAGCTGAAGGCACCCCCCCTCCCACAGGCACACTGGCTGGTCTGTGAAGGATGTCCACCCCTAGACGCGGCAACGTCCGGCCCCCACCGCCTCCATGGGGGAGTGGGAAATACCATCCATGAGTGGGGGGGAGGAGGGCAGCAGGCCAACCCCGGGCCAGCTTGGCTGCCTTCCACTCCTCCACAACAGTAACATCTCATCAGAGGCGACGTTGTGCTGCATAATGTAGCACCTAGAAGCAATATTGTGCTACGTTGTGAAACCTTAATTGAATGCCCGCCTCTAACCGCACGTCAACAAAGTATGGTCTTGCCAGGACTCTTGAAATTGTTTCAATGCACAGTGTGGCTCATGAAAGCGATCAACAAAACAGATTTCACATTGTGCAGTTAATTCAAGCGGCAGTCGCCTACATCATTCATTCCCATCCACCCCCTCCTCCCACCATTATTTTTACGCGCCAGTAACATCTCATCAGAGGCGATGTTGTGCTGCATAATGAGCGCCTAGAAACAATATTGTGCTATGTTTGGAAACCTTAATCAAACGCCCGCCTCTAATCGCACGTCAACAGAGCATGGTCTTGCCAGGACTCTTGAAGTTGTTTCAATGCACAGTGTGGCACAAGGAAGCGATGGAATTTTAAGTGCCTTGTTAAATGAATTAGTCGATGATTGTGGAAACATACATGCGTTTCCACAATCATCGACTAATTAATTGAACTCCTGCTGCCCTTCCAGGCTCTATCCCAGCACCGCACCTTCTCTGAACAAGCTCTCGGCTTTGGCAAAGGCAGCCGCTTGTTTATAATTGCATCGCGCTTTCACTTTAAGTGAAAGCCGATGCAAAAATAAACACGCAGCTGCCTTTGCCAAAGGCGAATGGTAACAAAAAAGAGCGTAGCGGGTAATTATGACACACTGTCTCCTGCCGCCAGTAAGAGATCCAATCCTGCTGGGCGTGGATAAAAGGAGACAGGGTGGCAACAATGAGGGATTGACATGCCTTCAATGCAATCATTGCACTGCCTTTGGCATAATTTGTGACGCCAAACGACGCGCACGAATCAAAGCTGAAGGTGGAGCTGGGACACGGCTTCTGGAATCATGTGGTCCGTCGGCTGCGCTGCCGCCCCTGGTGCAGGAAACCAGAGTTCGAGCCTCGAGGTCGCGTCCCAATCCTGTGATTCTGGGCAAATCACTTAATCTTCCCGTGCCTGAATGTTTAATGTAAATACGGTGCTATGTAAAGAGCTCCAATACCTTCGGGTCGAGTTCGCGCTATATAAATATGCCAAAAATATATATATATATATATATTGATTGCAAGAAGCCTCGTATGATGAGAACAGCGCATGCGCTGCTTACGTCATGCCGAGACCTAAAAACTAAGAGTTTCAACATTCCTATGTCACAGGACCTGGAAGCGACCACTCTCCTGTACTTCCCTACCTTTCCCTGGTCTAAAGAACCTAACGGAATGGTGGGGGTCTTCTATATGAAATGATCGTTGGCACTTTGCTGTCACCGTCCTTTGTATCCCCAAGCCTTACAGAGTTGTAGAAGTGGCACGTCACTGCCTTGATATGTATTGGCTCAGTGTGGCAGGCTCTGCAGACAACGGTCTGCTCTGGTATAGTGTCAAGACATCATGTATTTGACTGAAATACTTGTGAAGAAAGGCAGAAATGAGTGAGATGGTGGTCGGTGACAGGACTGCTGTTGTACTTGTAAATACATCGAAATGTGGGACAGACAGGTGAAGGTGGGCAACAGAATACCAGGTGTTTGTTTGAAGAGTGTGGGAGGATGGAGGGAGGACGTTCTATGGAAGTGTGAGATTCTCTGGAGCTACCCATGTTTTTATGTATTTAGTTGCCACATGTTTTAAGGCAGCCATATTATAATTGGGTCCCACTCCAATTTACCCCTCCTCCTCAGCTTGTCCATGAGACCAGATTGGGAAACGGAAAGTCCTAGGTAGGTCGCAGGGGCATTAAGTGTCAACAAAGTGGAGTTTTCACGTCAGCAAGAAACGGGGCAAAGATATTCTGCACTGGGGAAACATGCTTTTGCCTCTGGAGAGCTCCCGTACATTGAAAATTGGCAATTTCCCTGCTATTTCGCTTTTATTGGCCTCACCACTAGATGGCCCCTTATGGAAGCACTGAGACTGCATTATAGATTTCACGTCACACCGCTGACAGCTAGGCTTTCCCTGTCGATATCGAAGTTATCACCTGGAACCCCTCCGTGAAAACAACCCTGTTGTTGATAACTGTCCATGAGCAGTTTAGTGCATGTTACAGATACGGAAACAGCCTTGGGACCCTGCCTCAGAGGTTCCTCAGTCCCAACAGCACGACCACAGAGCTTCAGTACCAGGGGCACAGCCTACACGTCTGCCATTGAAACAGGTGCATACAGCAAGGCCCTGGAGACGGAAGCCGCAGGAGGCGGGGCTTCACGATTTACATAAAGTGCTTTCTCTCCTCAGGCCCCGGCTCGCGCAGACCTCATCTGCAGGCTCCCTCACACCGCCGGCAGCTTATTGTTGCCTCAGGCAGTGCCCGCAGCGCTGGCTGGCCTGGTTCAGGACTGACTTTCCTCCAAGGCAATAGCCTCGGGTTATAGACCCTGCCAGACAATACCAACCTGGGGATGGTGGGGGAGGGCAGTGAAAGGCGGGAGCTAAACCAAAGGAGCTAGGAAGGGCCTAGAAGGTGCGTATTCAAGGTAATTCTGATTTATTTTTCTCAAAGTATTTCAACACCTCCACATGTTGTATGACATGCCTCCCAAATGGACCCTGTCTGGTTATCAGTAGCTTCAAAAACTGTTGTTATTGTGCAACAATTCCACTCACAATAAACATAGTGAGCGACCTCCAGTCTTGAATAAAAATAACTCTCATATACCAATTTAATCAAAATGATAATATTGTGTGCATTTTACTGAAAGTACTACATATGCCGATTGAAACTAATTTTTCATATGAGATGTCGGAAGATATTAGTCTAACGAGAAAATCTAAGCCGTTGGGCGCTCAGAATTGGAAGGCTGACTATATGTGCATCAGATAATGACAGTTTTAGGCGCTACCTGAAGGACCCCAAACCTTACCCCTGATTGATGTACCATCATGGTCATGTCGACGCGTCACAAAACTCTGTAAATAAATATCTAAATATGTAAAGCGACTACATCTACGCACCATTACACCCGCTGGCTTTTCTATTTACTGTAATAGGATCAAGACATACTTAAAACAAGATTGGGATTTAATCAGAATATGATCAGACTCCATCTATAGGGGCAGTAGGTTCAGCCTTTATGTGAATATCATAGTGCAAGTAATTTTGACGCAGTGATCCTTGCACCCTTGTGCTTAGATCTATGCATCGAAATCAGTACTTTTTCTCGGTCTCCTGCAACATTGTATTTTATAGTTAATAGATATAGCTCTTTCCATCCCCCGTGCAAGGACAAAAGCTCTTTTGAATTGCTGATCAAGTACCTATTTCATGTGCATCATTTAATTGTGCTTTGGTTTCCGAGAGGTTGCTTGAGCACTTTGGCTTTCAATATGTTTCTGGGCGCCCTTCCAGTGCATGGTTGAAAGGCATTGACTGCAGCTACTTTCAAACTGGCAGAACTGGGTGTACCACATGGAGGTCGATTCATCAAAATGCCAGATGTAGTGGTAGTGACATCACGTGCCATGTGACTCACTCCGATGATGTCACATTAAGTGACATCACACAAACTTTGACCTGGTGACATCACAGGAAATAACATCACTTGCCCGTTGACCCACCAATGGTGTCAAAGGAAATAACATCACACAAACTTTGACCCTGGGGCATCACAGGAATGGACATCACCTGCCCTTTAGACCCCCATAAAATCAAAGGAAGCGACATTGCCTGACATTTGACTTGGTGCCATCACAGGAAGTGAAGAATCTAACTTTTGGTTACTTACATCACGCACAGATGCTGGAAAATCTCTACAGATACAAAAGAAGTACCCTATTAACAGAGATACTTCATATCCTATTCATGGGCGCTCAATAAGTAGCATAACCAGTGTGTCATTGGCAGTGCTTGAAATGGAAAAATAGAAGTGCAGATAGTCCAGTGCTTCATTTGTAAAGAATAAGTGGCAGGCCAAAAATTTAGCTAAGAAGCCCGTGGACAGTGCTATTGTAAGTCGTATCAATTACCAAGACTGCCTAGTCTTGATTCCACATCTCAGGCCTCTTTACTTCACCGTCAGACACTCCATGCCCGTTAATCTTACTTCTGCATGCTCTTTTCACCCGTGCTTTCTATCACTGTTACATTTTTTTCTATCTTTCTCTTGCTACTTCTTCCCCCTTGTGTGAATTTCACTCTGTTGTTCTTTGTCAAAGTCTGATGAAGAAAAATAAGAGCTGTCCCCAAAAATGAGTGGTGGTAGGCCTCACCTGCAAACACTGACTGCAATTTAAGCACTGACAATGGCAGGTACCCTATGCCATAATGCTTGCTTGTTTCTCAGAAATGCTGTTACTCTCCGATTAAAAATATTGAACCTCTGCTGAGAAATGTAGGTACTCTCCTTCTCAAAATAACCTGTCAGCACCGGGCCATTTAAAGCACCATTCATGCTCCCTAGAGCAAGACAAGAAATGGCTGCTGTCTGAATGAAAAAATGCAGCAATAATCAAAGTTCAGTGGGCCTAGCTTCCACTGGTGCAGCAGGTGCAGAGGCACCAGGGCCAAGATGCCTGAGGGGCTCACTGAAGCCTGATTATTGCTGTATTTTTTCAACACTGGCATTGGATTCACTGGTGTCTCTTGGTGACCAATAAACACGCAGACTCAGGGATGGGTTGGATAGTTCACAGGATCAGGGGTGGGCACGTTTACAGGCTCAAGAGTGGGCAAGTAGTCCTCAGGCTTGGAAAAGAGGCAAGTAGTACACCAGCTCCAGGCAGGTAGGCAACAGGCTCAAGTGTGGGCAAGGAGCACACAAGTTTAAGGGTGGTGTGATGGTTACACGCTGGTTCCACAATGGCAAGTATTACATAGGCTTGAGGCAAGTAGCGCAAAGGTTTGAGAGGGAGCAAGTAGCACATAGGCTTGAGGATTAGGAAGTAGCACAAAGGCATAAAGGTGGGTTTGTAGTAGCACACATGCTCGAGACAAGTAGTGTACAGACTCAAAGGTGTGGTAACCATGGGGCAGATTGAAATACCCAAGTACTGAGCCAGTAGGATTCATTCAATATTAGAGCAACAAGCTCTTTCCAATTCTATACCACCAAAAAGAGCCTGCAATTTTTACTTGCAAACTGAATGCAGTTAAAAATTGTTTATTATGCAGTTTATCAAGCTACAGGAGAACAAAAAGCCGAACAGTGCTTTATGCTTGATTAGCGGCAGGGTCGGCCTTTAGCATGGGCGAGCAGCTGGGTCCAGGCCCAGGGTGCCACTATTCCTGATGAGCTCACAGAACTGAGCCCATTGAGGTTATTTCAACAGCAGCACCACTGTCATCTTGCTCCAGTCTAGTCTGTGCCCCTGCATGCTTGTTTCTGTCTAATTGGCAAGTTTAAAGCGGTTTACAGGTTTAAATTCGTTTATTCCATCATTATACTGTGGGCTATCTTTTTAACCCCCTTTCCTTGCCCTCCCTTCATCCTCTCACCCCTGCTGACACACACCAACAACACCATCATCAGCGAGAGGCAGCAAAGCTATCAGTGATTTATGTGAGCTGGGGAGGTCCAGAGATGTTTGTGTTCAGGGGCCAGTCATTGCTCAGCCATGGACTGACCAGTGAACACAAGAAGGGCCCCTGCTGCATCATTTAATTCAATAGCACCAGCAAGGGTGCCAAATTATTCTCCACCCAGGGCACTATCTAAGCAAACTATGGCTCTGATTAGCAGCATGTGTTTGCCGCACAGCAGTTGAGCATGTGGGTGACTGACTGACTTTGAAGCTGGGAAACGTGGTTTGCATCTCGGCAGGAGGCTGAAAATCGTGTGATTTTGGGCAAATCATGTAATCAACCTGTGCCAAAAAAATGAATGTGTTCATCTGTAAAGCAACTGGCGCTCATGTAAAGCACTCTGATACTTCGGGTCAAGTTCACACTATATAATACTCCCTAAAACAAATAACATTATGATAAATAATGTTGCCCAAACATATACTAAATGAATGATGGAAAATCTTGCCAATTGCCACCACATAAAATCAGTTGACCAGGGACCTTGTCCATCCACTTGAGCATAGAACAATTGAGTAGTTTGCAAAATCTTCATTGACCAGATCTGGGGGCACTAAACACAGTTTACAGAACTACCAACTAGTTGGACAACATTCAAACAGGGAGCCACGAAACCTCGCATTGGCCCCAACAGGCAAACTTTTACACCCCGTTTAAAACACCCTTTACCCTGAGGCTTTCCAACTCAATTCGTTGTTTTCTCCAGGCTGATCATTGACAATTAGCCTAGAGTTTAAAAGTTACTCTCTAAAGCATCAAATGCGGCAGCATTTATTCTTGGTTGGGAAAAAAGCATTAGGTCAATATTGCATCTGTACATTCTATTGTGTGCATCAAACAATGGTGTGAGTGTACTTTTTCATATCCATCGTATTGCATTGCATTTGTTTTTAGGCCCAGAAAGCTTCCAATTTGAAATGTCTCTTCAAATTTAGGATTTTAAAGCTGGAATTTCCCTGATTACTATTTGCTGAAACACGCTCCAACCATGGAAAATCGCTTTCTAACCGATCATTTAACATATCATATAACGGGAAAAATAGAGGCCCTAAGTACTTAGAGAGGTGCATAGGTTACATACCCTGTCGTAACTTGGTCACCATTGGTCACTCACTGGAGTCTGACACGCACATTGTCACACAAGGCCGGCTACAAGAGAGCAACCTGTTGGGGACTAGTCAATAATTATTGTCAAGCTCGTCATTGGTAGCAGCGCTTTCGCGGGCTCCTAGATTGACGGCCCTGCAAGTGACTGAGGAGAAGCCCAGGCACGCGGTGCAGCACACATATACACATGTATCTAGAAGTCTAGGACTGAACGCTGGCTGGCCCGGGGTCACCATAGCAATGGTAAAGAGGACTGATTCTGCTAAGGCCCAGGCTGGTGGGTCAAGCCAGCTTGCAGGCAATCTGCAATCATAAATCAGTCACTCAGAGATTCCTTCAAAAGTGCACTCAAGTGCTGCTCACACTGGTTGAGTGATTTCCATCCAGAGGTCACAAGTAGGCCTGGGCTAAATTTCCGTTCCGCTCGCGGAAATTGCGATAATTTGACATTTTCACGTTCCGCGGAGAGCGCGAAAATGTCAAAATTTCCGCATTCCGCAGCTTAGCGATAATTTGTTTCTTGCTCGCGCTGTAAAATAATACATTCTCGCCCGCGCGCGATCGCCTTACCTGATTCCCCGCGTTCGCCGACAAGTTTTCCCGATCCGGTCGCGTTCTCCACGAGATGTTGGATTGTTGATAGCCATTTGCGCTGTCTCGCGACAGTTCGCGCCCGCAGTAATGTCATTGGTCGCGCGATCCCGTCTTTCTTCTCGCGATCATGCACCGCGAGAAGAGTAAAAACAAGATGGCCGCACCCGCGAGCAACCGCATGGGTAAGTTGGCGAGCCGCGACCACGCAGAAAATACCGCGAACGGGCGGGAAAAAAACTTCCGCATATTCGCGATATTTCCGCGTGTTTGCGGAGATTTTTAACATTTTCGCGATAATTTGCGAAAGTCACTTTCGCAAATTCCGCCCACCCCTAGTCACAAGTAACGTGGCAGAGTTCACAATGGAAATGCTTAGGGTTCGCAGTTGTAACCCCTGGGGACCACTAATTGACGTCCACAGTGTACAACTGAGAGTTTGCAAGTAGATTTTCATGCCGATTGACAAAAGCATTTTAAGGTACATAAAATTGTATTCCTGTAACACTCTTATACATACTCTTTCATGCCCTTAAAGAAGTGGCCCCAAAACATCTGCAATGGTAATGAAATAGGAGTCTTCAAGGAATGATCAGAGACAAGTAATACAAGTAGTTAAGCACTCTGCCTTTTTTCCCACTGTTACTAATAGGAAGTTAGATGTTTCGGATCCAGTTCATAAAGACATATAAGTGCACCTACAAGAGTTCTGATATTCTACCCATTAATACTTTTGTTAATCATCCTGTTAGAATGAGTTTAATGGTACATGAGCATAAGTGTGGCAGAGTTTTAACGGATCAGACGCAGCTGCCCATGCAGGGACTTAGCATGTTTTCCCTTTTATGCTTTGGTTGTAGCATGAATGATACTTTTATAACCTTTGTGTGTACCACAGGTTGAAACCAATCTTTTTTGCTGTGGATGATTGAGCGAGTGGCAAAATTCACCAAAAAGCTTGGCCTATCTAGATGAGTTCTTGGAAAAGCCATCAATGAATTTAAGGTCCAACTCACAGGGTCTAATTCGCAAACTGCACTTTGTGGAATGCAAAGCAGTACTACAGTACTACTAATTGTGTATTACAAAATTCCATTCCCTAACCTACGAGTGGTGACTTCCAACCCAGCCTCTCCTATCTCTTCTGCACAGGTAAGCCTAGGTTTTAATAATAAATGTAGAAGACACATGGGGGCTAGCTCGAAAATACAGAATGCTTATTACGTAATTGGAGGGTTTTAGGAAAAAGAAAGGAGGGGTTTAGAAAGGACATGTTATGCAAACAACTACCCAATACTAAAGATGGCAAAACAATAGCAAATGTACTTCTGCCCATCCTTGGAGTAAGTCTACAAGCACAGCAACAATCTCACAGAAAGTAATAGAGTACATATATATACACACACACACACACACATACACGTGTTACCATCCTTGTGGGGACTATGTGTGGATACCTGCCTTGTGGGGACTAACCTTTCCCAATGGTCTCAAATCATAATAATTACAGAAAATTGTTAAGAAAAAAATCAAGATACAGGTTCCTGCTTCAAATGTGAAAATATAGCTTTATTTCTGCATGCGCACAGTACCATCCTTATGGGGACTTAAACGCGTGTTACTATCCTTGTGAGGACTTACTCCAAACTTTTAATTTGTGATTGAATACAGTCATGGGCAAATTGTTAAATAGAATTTTTCAGTGCTATACCTAAATTACATGATATTTTAGTCTTATAGGAACAACCCTATGTGTCATAAGGACATATACATTTGATTTTAATGATAATGCATTTTTTTCAGGAGAAAACAATAGCATATCAAGTGCATATTTAGTCTATTGTTGTGTACTCACACACATTAAGGAATAAGGAAACAACACATAGTTAAATTAAATTAGATGCCAAAGATCCTACATTGTGGTCAAATGGGAAAGCCAAGTTGGCATAACCTGCTTTTTTTCATTACCTTCACCACTAGGCCTCCTCTTCTTTATAGGACTGTGCAATAATAGTTACAAAATACATGGCATGTGACTATAGTAATGTTTCTAGAGCTGACAGAGTGTGTGATGATAGTCCTGTTGAAGTCTCTGCAGAGCAAGTGTGTGGTTACATTGATGCCCAAAACTCCCACAGAGATAGTATGTGATTATATTGATTCCCAGGTCCCCACACAGATAGTTTGTGATTATACTGATGCCCAGGTCCCCACAGAGCTAGTCTGTTATTATATTGATGCCCGGTTCCCACACAAATAATGAGTGATAATAGTCATGTTTAATTCCTCATAAAGATAGTGTGTGATTATATTGATGCTCAGGTCTCCACAGAGGTAGTGTGTGAGTGATAATAGTAATTTTCAATTCCTCACGAAGATATTGTGTGATTATTTGATGCCCAGGTCCCCACTGAGATAATGAGTGATGATAGTCCTGTTCATTTCCTCAAAAAGCTAGTATGTGATTATGTTGATGCCCAGGTCCCCACAGAGATAGTGTTTGATTATGTTGATGCCCAGGTCCCCCCAGAGATAGTGTGTGATTATATTGATTCCCAGGTCCCCACACAGATAGTGTGTGATTATATTGAGGCCCAGGTCCCCACACAGATAGTGTGTGATTATATTGTTGCCCCAGCCCCCACAGAGATAGTGTGTGATTATATTGATGCCCTGGTCCCCACACAGATAGTGTGTGATTATATTGATGCCCCAGCCCCCACAGAGATAGTGTGTGATGATAGTAATGTTTAATTCCTCATAAAGATAGTGTGTGATTGATTATATTGATATCCAGGCCCCCACAGAGATAGTGTGTGATTATATTGATGCTCAGGTCTCCACAGAGGTAGTGTGTGAGTGATAATAGTAATTTTCAATTCCTCACGAAGATAGTGTGTGATTATTTGATGCCCAGGTCCCCACTGAGATAATGAGTGATGATAGTCCTGTTCATTTCCTCAAAAAGCTAGTATGTGATTATGTTGATGCCCAGGCCCCCACAGAGATAGTGTGTGATTATATTGATGCCCTGGTCCCCACACAAAGTGTGTGATTATATTGATGCCCCAGTCCCCACAGAGATAGTGTGTGATGATAGTCATGTTCAATTCCTTATAATGATAGTGTGTGATTGATTATATTGATGCCCAGGTCCCCACAGAGATAGCATTTAATTATACTCACTCTCCTGGCCCCGTAGACATAGTGTGTGGTTATATTTAGGTTCAAGTCCCTGCAGATATAGTGTGTGATTATAGTAATATTAAAGTTATTGCATAGATAGTGTGTGATGATAGTTATGTTGAAGCCATATGTGGTAGTATGTCATGAGACTGATGTTCAGGTCGCCACACATATAGTGTGTGATTATAGTCATGTTCAACTTCTCCAAGAGATAGTGACTTATTAAAGTCATGCCAAGGTCTCCACAGATTAATTGTTTGATTTTAGTCATGTTCAAGTCCCCAATGAAATAGTGTATTATGCTAGTCATGTAAAATCCCAGGTCGAAATAGGGTTTTATTACACTAAATCCACACAAATATACCATTAATTAAAGTTACTCTCAAGTCCAACTAGATATAGTATTGGGTTATATTCATGATCAAGTACCCCCAGAAGTAGTATGTGATTATAGTTATGTTCAAATACCCACAGAGATGGTGTGTGATTTTAAGCAGATTCAAGTCCTCACATAGAGAGTGTTCTGCTAGTCATGTTCAAGTCCTAGTAGAGACACTGGTTCATAATAGTCAAACTGAAGTCCCTGCAGAGATGCTATGTTTTCATAGTGAAGGCCAGATCTAAGCACAAATATTGTGTCACTATATTCTTGTTTAGGTCCTGTAGCGATATTGTGTGATTATAGTGAAACTCCGGTCCCCACAGTGATAATGAGGATTACAGGGAGGTCACATCCTCATAGAATTAGCGATTATAGACCTGTGGAGAAATGGTCTGATGACTGTCAAATTCAAGTCTGTGTGTGGATAATCTTTTTTGATAGACATGTTGAAGACCTTGTAGAGTTAGTGCATGGTGATAGCCATGTTCAAGTCCCCACAAAGATAGTGTGTGATTATATTGATGCCCAAGTCCCACAGAGATAGTATGGGATTATAGGGATGCGTCCCATTTGCTCTGCATTCAAAGACAGAGGTCAAATGTCAGGCTCTGTCTTCTGAGGGAGCTTAGTGTTTACTTTTCTTTTTCGGACATAAAAGTGAGAGGATTTATGTGACACTCATGCTGGATACTAGATGTAAGAAAGGTTTTTTCTAGCACACAACAACATTTAAAATAACTGCAAGTATTTCAGAATATTGCAAAATAGCAACATACAAATGAAGCACATTTCTTGTTAATTCTGAAGTGTTTTGGAAACAAATTCTTTAATAAGGTCAAAACAAATCAATACACTAGGTGATGGAATTTCCACACAATATTGTTTGTGTACTGTATAGCTTTATTTGTAAAACGGTATGTCTGTGCAAATGTAATGGACATTTCAATTGAAAATGTGTTGTCTGTAATGGCAGTGTGCTACCATACCATGCATACTCCACTCCACTCTGCTCTTCACCATTCCATTTCAATGCACTCTACTCGGCACCACTCCACTTTATACCACCCCATGCTACTGCACTCTGTGCCAGTCCACTCTACTCCACTCTAAACCCCTTCACTTTATGCCACTGCACTCCACGCCACTGCACTCCACACCTCTCTACTTTATTCTGCTGCACTCTACCCTATTCAAATGCACTCTATGCCACTCTGCTCTACACTACTGCACTCTTCACCACTGCCCTCTACATCACTACAATCTAGCTCACACTAATCTACTCTGCACAACTCCACTCTACACCACTCTGCACCACTGCACATAATGCTAATAGACTTCATGCCAATGCATTTTACTCTGTAACACTCAACGCTTTGCTCTATTAATTCTACACCAATCCACTCCACTCTACGCTGCAGCACTTTACCCTGCACCACTCCACTCTACGCAACTTCACTTTACTCTGAAATAATCTATTCTATGCCACTGCACTCTATTACTCTACTCCACTCTATGCCACTACACTATGCCACTCTACTCAAAACTATTGCACTCTACACCAATGCACTCTACGCCAATGCACTCTACGCCAATGCACTCTACGCCAATGCACTCTACGCCAATGCACTCCACTCTGCACCACTGCACTCTATGCCACTGTGCTTTACACCTATTTACTCTTCACCACACTACACCACTGCACTCTACGGCACTCTGCTCTGCACTACTGCACTCTATGCCAATGAACTCTATGACACTTTACTTTGCATGACAGCAATCTACATCACTCCACTCTATGCCACTGCACTCTGCACCATTCCACTCTGCACCATTCTATGCAACTGCACTCTCTGCCACTCTACTCTTCACCACTGCGTTCTATGCCACTTCACTCTATGCCACTCTACTCAGCACACTCCACTCTGCACCACTCTAATCTACGCCACTGCATCCTATGACGCTCATTGCACGCCGCATAATTCCATGCTGTCACACTCTATGCCACTGCACTCTACCTAAACAACTCCACTCTACATTACTTCACTCTGCTTTGAAACAATCCACTCTACGCCACTGTACTATATGCAACTGCACTCTATGCCACTCAACTTCACTCTGTGCCACTACACTATATGGCTCTTTACTTTACTCTGAAACAATCTAGTCTACGTCACTTTACTCTATGCCACTGCACTCTATATCACTCTATCCACTTGGCGCCACTGCACTCTACGTCACTCTACTCGAAACAGCTGCACTCTACATCACTGCACTCTAAACCACTGCACTCTACACTGCCCCATTGTACCCATTGCCATTCTACTCTATGCCACTCTACACCACTGCATTCTGACACTCTACCTTGCACCACTCCACTCTACTCAATGTCACTTCACTCTACTCTGAAACAATCTACTCTATGCCACTGCACTCTATGCAACTCTACACCACTACACTCTATGCAACTTCACTTTACTCTAAAACAATCTACTCTATGCCACTGCACTCTATGCCACTGCAATCTATGTCATTTTATTCAACTCTGCCCCTTTCTGCTCTATGCCACTGCACTCTATGCCACTCCACTCTAAACCACTGTTGGAAGGCGGACCCCGAGGAGTCGGTGAGACCACCAAGGGGGGCCATCTCACTGCACGAAGTAGCCGAGCGCTGCCGAGAAGTCTCCTGTGAGATCCTTCTCCTATCACGTACTAGCACAGTAACACCACCACACAGGACTCAAGGAGGTTGTCTGGTGACAAGCAATTCTTTATCAGCAATAAAAAGGTTACGAGGTCAATATTTACACGAAGGGATCGAGGGATCCACCAAAAGTCTCAGTGTCTCTTTGGAAGGGTAGGGGTAGCGGGACAGTCTTTGGCAGGAGTGCGGTACGAGGGTACCTGGGGCCCAGTTCTTATCCTCAAGCTGGAGGACCTCCGGATCTCGGCTGGGTCGAGCCGCGACGGCGTCAGCAGGGCTCTGGCGTACAGTTCGTGGAGAGCCGCGATTCAATCAGCAGGGCTCTCAAGATGGTTTCTGCTCAGCTCGAGCCGCGACGTCGTCAGCAGGGCTCCGAGGAAGGTTTCAGCGAGGTTGGGCCGCGACAGCGTCAGCAGGGCTCCGATGTTCCAGGTGGTTCCGAAAGGGTGCACAAGAAGGAGCCGCGACGCAGTCAGCAGGGCTCGTGATGGTTCCGACAAGAGTTCTTCTCCGTAGGGTCAGCCGCGATTCAATCAGCAGGGCTCTCGACTCCGGGATACAACTGCCGAGCTGTGGGGGGGTCGCCCCAGATATAGGTCTGGAGCCCTTTGATGTCCGGACCTATGCGCCCGAGGGGGCGGAGTGGCCGGGTGGAGGTGGCCAGACGCCCAGCAGGGGAGGCGCCAGGCCCATGGGAGTTGCAGGGCGATTACACCTCAAGAGGGGAGGACAGTTGGGGGTCCCATCGATACTGTCCTCTGCCGGGGGCGATGAATGGTTCCTGCGGCACCCCCTGGCTAGTTCGTGGTGCCGCGATGTCGGGGCTTCGCTGGGGTCGAGGCCGGGTTGAGCGGGGTCGCGCCGGCTGGTGCACGGTGTGACGTGGATGCCAACAAGATGGCGGAGCCACGAGGAGTATGCGACCACGTGCAGCTCCGGGTGAAGGGCCTTGGTGCAGTTCAGACGGGTGGCCCGTGGCGGCCGGGGCGGGGAACGGGCACAATCCAGGGGGTTAAGGACCACGCCACGAGGCCGGGTCCAACAGGCGTCCCCCCCAGCCGAAGGCATGGAGAGTCACCCATCTCCTTGGGGATTCTCCTCGTCAAGGCGGAAGAAGCGGGACAGGCCGTTGGCGTTGGCGTGGTCATTGCCGGGCCGGTGTTCGACGTCAAAGTCCATCCCTTGTAGCGAGATGGACCATCGCAGCAGCTTGGGGTTCTCGCCCCGCATTCGCATTAACCATTGCAAGGGCCGGTGGTCGGTCTGGACCCGGAAGTGGGCGCCAAAGAGGTAGGGCCGGAGCTTCTTGAGGGCCCACACCACAGCGAAGGCCTCGCGCTCAATAGTGCTCCAGCGTTGCTCTCGGGGCAGTAGTCGTCGGCTGATGAAGGCCACTGGTCGGTCGAGCCCCTTTTCGTCGGCTTGGGATAGGACGGCCCCGATCCCATACTCGGAGGCGTCCGTCTGTACCACGAACTCCTTCTGGTAGTCCGGGGCCTGCAGCAACGGAGCAGTACACATGGCTGTCTTTAGGGTGTCGAAGGCTGTTTGGCAGCGGGGTGTCCAGTGTACCTTCTTGGGCTGCTTTTTGGACGTTAACTCTGTGAGGGGGCCAACAATGCTCCCATAGTCCCGGATAAACCGCCGGTAGTATCCGGTGAGACCCAGGAAGGCCCGGACAGCGGTCTGGGTAGTGGGGGGTTCCCAGGTCTGGATGGCATCTATCTTCGCTTGGAGGGGGGCCACCTGCCCGCTCCCCACTTGATGGCCCAGGTAGGTCACGGATCCGTGGCCGATTTGGCATTTGCTGGCCTTGATTGTGAGCCCGGCCCGCTGGAGGGCGGCCAGGACGGCCTTCAGGTGGAGGAGGTGCTCGGCCCAGTGGTTGCTGTACACGGCAATGTCATCTAAGTAGGCCGCGCTGAAGGCCTCAAGCCCGGCCAAAACCTTGTTCACCAGTCTTTGGAAGGTGGCCGGGGCGTTCTTCATTCCGAAGGGCATCACCCGAAAGTGGTAATGCCCATCCGGAGTCGAAAAGGCGGATCTTTCTTGGGCGCCGGGGGTGAGCTGGATTTGCCAGTACCCGGCGGTGAGGTCCAGCGTGCTCAAATAGCGAGCGGCCCCTAGGCGGTCGATGAGTTCGTCGGCCCGGGGTATCGGGTGTGCGTCTGTCTTGGTTACTGCATTCAGGGCTCGGTAGTCCACGCAGAATCGCAACTCCGGGGGGTGACCGGGAGCTGCGGCCTTGGGCACCAGGACGACAGGGCTGGCCCACGGGCTGTCGGAAGGCTCGATGACCCCCAGGGCCAGCATCTTCGCTACTTCGGCCTGGATGCAGGCCCGCACTCGGTCAGGCACCCGGTAGGCTCTGTGTCGTATGGGGGGGCTCTCCCCGGTGTCGATGTCGTGGACGCACCAGTGGGTCACCCCCGGGGTGAGAGAGAAGAGGGCTGCGTAGTCCCGCAGTAATTGCTGGCAGTCGTTGCGCTGTTCCGGGGTCAGGGACGAGGCGAGTTGGACCCCTTCGATCGATCCATCGTGAATGTCGGATTGCAAGAGGTCGGGCAAGGGTTCGGAGTCGTCCTCGCCCCCCTCGTCGGTCGCCAGCAGCAGGCTCAGTTCGGTCCGGGCGAAGTGGGGTTTTAGCCGGTTGGCATGTAGGACCCGGAGGGGGTTCCGGGGGGACTCCAGATCGACCAGGTAGGTGACGGGACTTTTCTTCTCCACCACCTTGAAGGGCCCGGTCCACTTGTCCTGGAGGGCGCCGGGTTTGACCGGGGCCATGACCCATACTTTCTGACCTGGCTCGAATTCTACAGTAGAGGTGTTGCGATCGTACCACCGCTTCATGTCCTCCTGGCTGGCCTCGAGGTTGGCTTCGGCCATGGCTCGGAACTTGCGGGTCTGGTTTCGGAGGGTCAGGAGGTATCGGTAGACGTCAGGAGGGGCGCCTCGGGGCTGCATCTCCCAGCCCTCCTTGACCAGGCTGAGCGGTCCGCGGACCGGGTGTCCATACAATAGTTCAAACGGGCTGAACCCCAGGGACTTCTGAGGGACCTCCCGATAGGCAAACAGGAGGCAGGGCAGCAGGACATCCCATTTCCGCCTGAGGGGTTCTTCCAGGCCCTGGATCATCCCTTTTAATGTTCGGTTGAACCGCTCAACCAGTCCGTTCCCCTGAGGGTGATAGGGGGTCGTGAACTTGTACGTGACCCCGCACTGTTGCCACAGGGACCGCATGTATCTGGAGATAAAGTTCGTGCCGCGGTCGCTCACCACTTCGCTGGGGAATCCCACTCGGGAGAAGATCCCCATCAAGGCCCGGCCCACCACAGGGGCCGTTATAGTTCTTAGCGGGACCGCCTTCGGGTACCTTATGGCGTGGTCCACGAGGACCAGGATGAAGCGGTGGCCCAGGGCGGTTTGGGAGTCCAGGGGTCCCACAATATCGATTCCGACCCGTTCGAACGGGGTGCTGACGGCGGAAAGGGCTGGAGGGGGGCCTTGACCCGACCCCCCGTCTTTCCGCTGGCTTGGCAGGTCTGGCAGGACCGGCAGTGGTTGTCCACATCTCTCCGCATCCGGGGCCAGTAGAAGTGGGTCACCAGACGACTGTACGTTTTGTCTTGCCCCAAGTGTCCGGCGAGGGGCACATCATGGGCCAGGTTGAGAAGGAACTCCCGGAAGCGGAGGGGGACCACCAACACGCGGCTGGCCCCGAGTTCTGCTACTTTCTGTTCACTGTACAACAGGCCCTCGGCCCAGTAGATCCAGTGGGTGCCGGTCTGGTCACCGTTGGCTTGCGCGGTCGCCTGTTTTCGGACCCCTTCGAGAGAGGGACAGGACTGTTGCTCTTGCTGGAACTGCTCTCGGGTGGGGCCCCCTTCGTGTTGCCATTGCGTCAGCTCTGGTAGGGCGCTCGGAGAAGCCATCTCTTCGGGGGAGGATTCGCTGGACCCAGGGTCGGTGTCCGCCTCCTCCTCGCTGCTGGTGGGAGGGGGTGTGAGCCCCTCGGGATGGGCGGTCCCGGAGGTCGAGGATGAGCGGGGGGCCTGGGCGGTCATGGACCGGGTGATGGCGCAGGCCCAATCAGCCAGTCCCAACATTCGGAGGTGCTCTCGTCGCTCTACTTGAGCCCAGGGGGAACTTTCCAAGTCGTTCCCCAGGAGACAGTCGACCGGGGCGTCGTCGCGCACTGTCACCTTCAGCAGGCCCGTCACCCCTCCCCACTCGAAGGGGACCAGGGCCATCTGGCATAGGCTTTCACTGTTGTCGGCCGTCCGTACGGGGCACAGCACATTCGGTAGAATCTGTTCAGGGGTCACCAGGTGGCAGCGGACAGCGGTGATACTGGCGCCCGTGTCGCGAAGGGCTTCGGCCCGTTGTCCGTTGACCGTGACCTGCTGCCGGTACTTCTGGGTGTTGGTTGGGATGGGGGTGCAGGGTACCATCTCTCGGCTACCCAGGCAGACCAGGAACATGGCTGCCGGCTCCCACTCAGTGTTCTCTCGGTTGAGGGCCTCCTCTTCCTCTTCTCCTACCCCCAAGGCGGCGGCTGTCAGCTGCCGGGGCGGGGGCCCGCCGGCCCCGTTTCTTCGGTTCAGAGGGCAGGCCGGATCGCTGGCAAAGTGTCCGGTTTGTTGGCAGCCATAGCAGGTCACTGGTGGCCGTGGTCCGGGTCGGGCCGGGCCCACCCTTCGAGCTAGGCTCGGGGAGAGATGTGGCTGCGGTGGTCCTCGAGGGGGGCTCCTGGGAGCCCCGGCGGGAGGGTCTCGGTTCCTGTTCGGCCCTCCCCCCCCACCGCGCTGGCGTGGGGGTCCGTTGGGGTTCCTCTGGTACTCCCCCATTGAGCTCCGGGGGACCCGGGAGTTGACCCATCGATCGGCCTCGACGGCAAGTTTTCGTGGGTCGGTCATTTTGCTGTCGAGGAGGTGCTGTCTCAGTTCCACAAAGCAATTGTTGGAAAGATGTTCCCACACGATGAGGTCGACCAGCTGCCCGTAGGTGGTTACCTTGCTTCCTTTGATCCACCCTTCTAGGGCCCGACTGAAAAAGTCCACATATTCCACCCATGTGGTACCCGGGATTTTCTTGCAGTCTCTGAACCTCTGGCGGTACATTTCCGCTGTTAGCCCGTAGCGGGTGAGCAGGGCCTCCTTCATGTGATCGTAGGAGGTCATCACCTCCTCCGGTAGCTGGAGCAGCGTGTCCCGTCCTTCACTCAGGAATCGCCCCCACAGGCCTGCGCCCCAGTCTTTTCGGGGCACCCGATGGGAGGTCATGGCCACCTCGTAGGCCTTAAACCATTGTTGGATGTCGTCATTCTTGTAGTACTCCTTGACGACCTCTTTCGGGATATGTACCTTGGCCTCGGAAGGCGGTAGAGTGTCTCTAGTACTGGGGGTGTCGGTCCCTCCGTTCTTGGCCTTGATCTCGAGCTCCTTGAGACTGCGCTCGTGCTCAAGAGTTAGTTTCTTTTCCTCCAACTCCCGGTGTCGTCTCTTCTCTTCTATCTCTTCTTGAAGGCGTAGCTGCTCGAGGGCCAGTTTCTTTTCTGCCAGCTGGAGTTCGCCGTCCAGCCGCAGTCGGGCGAGCTCTAGCTCGTGGCTCCGGACCTTTTCCCGCTCTCGTATTTCTTCTTCGGAGAGGCCGGTTTCTAGGCTCTTTCTTTCTCCGGTTGCCGGAGTCAGTGCGGTTGCTGTGGTCTCTGTCAGGGGCAAGGGCCCTTCTTCCTGGGAGGGGCCTGCCCCGGCCTCCAACCATGCCCTCAGAGCTTTCTGCATCTCTTCTTTGGTACCTAGGCTGGTGGTTGCAATGCCTTTGTCTTTGCAGAACTGTTTTAATTCTTTGTGCGTATATTCTTCCAGCCGTTCGGGCTGGAACTCCATTGTCGCGTTGTTTTCCTGGCTGCTCATGATGCTATTCATTTGGATGGGTAGCTAGTGGGTACTGGCTGGTACGTACTGCGTTCGGCTCGGATCCCGTAGCTGGCCACCAAATGTTGGAAGGCGGACCCCGAGGAGTCGGTGAGACCACCAAGGGGGGCCCTCTCACTGCACAAAGTAGCCGAGCGCTGCCGAGAAGTCTCCTGTGAGATCCTTCTCCTATCACGTACTAGCACAGTAACACCACCACACAGGACTCAAGGAGGTTGTCTGGTGACAAGCAATTCTTTATCAGCAATAAAAAGGTTACGAGGTCAATATTTACACGAAGGGATCGAGGGATCCACCAAAAGTCTCAGTGTCTCTTTGGAAGGGTAGGGGTAGCGGGACAGTCTTTGGCAGGAGTGCGGTACGAGGGTACCTGGGGCCCAGTTCTTATCCTCAAGCTGGAGGACCTCCGGATCTCGGCTGGGTCGAGCCGCGACGGCGTCAGCAGGGCTCTGGCGTACAGTTCGTGGAGAGCCGCGATTCAATCAGCAGGGCTCTCAAGATGGTTTCTGCTCAGCTCGAGCCGCGACGTCGTCAGCAGGGCTCCGAGGAAGGTTTCAGCGAGGTTGGGCCGCGACAGCGTCAGCAGGGCTCCGATGTTCCAGGTGGTTCCGAAAGGGTGCACAAGAAGGAGCCGCGACGCAGTCAGCAGGGCTCGTGATGGTTCCGACAAGAGTTCTTCTCCGTAGGGTCAGCCGCGATTCAATCAGCAGGGCTCTCGACTCCGGGATACAACTGCCGAGCTGTGGGGGGGTCGCCCCAGATATAGGTCTGGAGCCCTTTGATGTCCGGACCTATGCGCCCGAGGGGGCGGAGTGGCCGGGTGGAGGTGGCCAGACGCCCAGCAGGGGAGGCGCCAGGCCCATGGGAGTTGCAGGGCGATTACACCTCGAGAGGGGAGGACAGTTGGGGGTCCCATCGATACTGTCCTCTGCCGGGGGCGATGAATGGTTCCTGCGGCACCCCCTGGCTAGTTCGTGGTGCCGCGATGTCGGGGCTTCGCTGGGGTCGAGGCCGGGTTGAGCGGGGTCGCGCCGGCTGGTGCACGGTGTGACGTGGATGCCAACAAGATGGCGGAGCCACGAGGAGTATGCGACCACGTGCAGCTCCGGGTGAAGGGCCTTGGTGCAGTTCAGACGGGTGGCCCGTGGCGGCCGGGGCGGGGAACGGGCACAATCCAGGGGGTTAAGGACCACGCCACGAGGCCGGGTCCAACAACCACCATTTGAACCTGTGACCATGTGGTCAAACACAGGCCCCTACAGTAGATACATCAGTCCACTAAGTCACCAGACCCGGCCACTCCATTCTACTCCACTCTATGCTACTGCACTCTGCAGCCCTATATTCTATTGTGCGCCACTCTGTGCCACTCTATTCTGCACCACTCTATGCCATTACACTCTGCAGCTCCACTCTAACCTGCACCACTGCACTCTACACCACTCTACTCAGCACCACTTCACCCTGCACCACTGCACTCTACTGTTCAACACTCTAATCTATGCCACTTCATTATATGACACTGTGTTGTATGCTGCTGAATTCCATTCCTCTGTACTCTACACCACTGCACTCTATGCCGCTATACTCTGCAACACTCTATGCCAACGCATTCCACACCAGCTCACTCTATGCTACAACCCTCCAGTGAACGAGACTCTAAGTGACTCCACTCCGCCACTCCAATTCATGACACTCTATGTCACAACACTCTTCTCGACTCTTCACTATTCAACTCTATGACACTTCACTCCGCTCTTCTCTATGCCACTAACTTTTAGCCATGCTGAACAGCAGTCATGCTGGTGTACAACATGGTTAAAAAAACATTGGCAAAACCAATAACTCTTGCATAGGCGAGACCTATTGGCTTTGTCAATGCATTGTTTGTGTTGTCTTTGTTTTCCCACATGTGCCTCCATTTCAAGCTTCCGTCATCTCCTTGTCATGACTCCTCATGTTCTTTTTTCCAGTGTTTGAATTTAACTAATCAGCAAAATTAAGTTCTGTTGCCTTTTTTAAATTTGTACTTGCATTTAGTACAATCTATACCCAAAGGTATTTAAGTGCTTTATTTGAGCCCCAATTACATTACACAAGGTTACGTTCACTTTTTAGGCACAAGAAGATTAGGTTATTTGCCCAGAATCAAAAGATGTTGAGCCGATGCCGAGATCTCTAACTCCATGTCCAATCTCCGTATACTTTCCTCTCCCCTTATCCTGTTGCCATGTCATGTTTTGCATTTGCTGAAGCTCGGACATATAATTCAAGAAAAGTGTTAGGGTGTATAAAGAATGATTTTATTGTAATAGTTTATTTTAAAATGAACAATAATACACAAAAACAATAAAACAATAAAACACTAAAACACTAACACTAAAACACTCTAACACACTAACACACTAACACACTAAAACACTAAAACACTAAAACACTAAAACAATAAAACACTAAAACAATAAAACACTAAAACACTAAACCCCTAAAACACTAAAACAATAAAACAATAAAACACTAGCACTAAAACACCACAACACTACAACACTACAACACTAAAACACTCTAACACACTAACACACTAACACACTAAAACACAAAAACACTAAAACACAAAAACAAATAAACATTAAAACACTAAAACACTCTAACACACTAAAACACAAAAACACTAAAACACAAAAACACTAACACTAAAACACTAAAACACCAAAACACTAAAACAATAAAACACTAAAACACTAAAACACTAAAACAATAAAACACTAAAACACTAAAACAATAAAACACTAAAACACAAAAACACTAAAATATTAAAACTATCAGTTGAAGAGCCAGGTCTTGTGTGTCTTCCTGAAGATGTCGATCAGGAGCTCGTTCCAGGTTTTGGCTGCAATGTAGGAGAAGGTTCTTCCACCTGTTCTGGCTCTGCTGATGCGCTGGGTTTCGGCGAGGACGGCGGATCGGAGGTTTATCTTGGGCACGTGGAAGGAGAGTCTCTCTTTGAGGTATTGGGGTCTGGTGTTGTGGAGGCATTTGTAGGCATGGGTGAGTATCTTGAAAGTGAATCTCTTCTCAACGGGGAGCCAGTGGAGGTTAAGCAGGTGTTGGGTTCGTGTCGAGGGATGCCAAGGACGAGTCTGGCTGCGGTGTTCTGTATAGTCTGGAGTTCTCCGAGCAGAGACTTATTGATCCTGGCGTGGAAGGTGTTTCCTTAGTCCAATCTGCTGGTTAAGAGTGCGTGGGTGATGGTCTTCCTTGATTTGTGGGGATCCATTTGAAGCTCTTTTGGAGGATACGGAGGGTGTTGAAGCAGATGGAGGTGAAGGCGTTGACCTGGCGGGTCATGGAGAGGGAGGAGTTGAGTATGATGCTGAGTTTTTGGGCGTGGTCAGTTGGGGGAGGCCTGCAGAGGGCGGTAGGCCACCAGGTGTTGTACCATGAAGAGGGGGAGGGTCCGAGGACCTCTGTCTTCTCCGAGTTGAGCTTCAGGCAGCTGTTGCTCATCCAGGATGCAACGTCCTTCATTCCTTCCTGGAAGTTAAGTCTGGTGCTAATTGGGTCCTTGGTGAGGGGGAGGATGAGCTGGGTGTTGTCGGCATAGGATACTATGCTGTCTGACGATGGCGGGAAGAGGGCCCATGTAGATGTTGAGTAACAATCCTTGGGGTACTCCACAGTTTATTTCCGTGGGATCGGAGAAGAAGGGTGGCATCTGATTCTTTGGGTTCTGCATGTGAGGAAGGAGCGGATCCAGTCGAGGACAGTTCCCTGTATGCCGGCGTCATGGAGTCTGGCAGTGAGAGTGCGGTGGGAAGACAGTGTCAAGTACTGCGGAGAGGTCTAGCAGGATGAGTGCCGTGGTGTGTCCTTGGTCGTGGAGGGTGTAGATGTTGTCTGTGCCAGTGGGTAGAGCGGTCTTGGTGCTGTGGTTGATGCGGAATTGGGAGGGGTAGAGGATGGAGTTTTCTTCAATGAATTTTGTTAGCTGGACATTGACAATCTTCTCGGTGACTTTGACCGGGAATGGGAGGAGGGAGATAGGTCGTTAGTTCTTGAGGTCCGTGGGGGTCTGCTGGGGGTTTCTTGAGCAGGGGTTGGACTTCTGCTCGTTTGCAGTAGTCAGAGAAGGTGCTGGTTTTTAAGGTGGCGCTGATGGTGCATTGTAGTTCTGGAGCAATGGTGGCAGCGGCTCTGTGGAAGATGTGCGGCGGGTAGGGGTCCATGGGGGCTTCTGCATGTATGCGTTTCATGGTTGAAATGGTGTCTTTGGTGGTGAAGGGTCCAGGAAAAGATGGTGGACTGGCTGGTGTTGCTGGAGAAGGAGAAGGTGTTGGCATCATGTCATTGAAGTGATCGTAGAGTCTATTGATTATCAGATAGAAGTAGGATCAGAGTTTGTTGCAGAGGTCCTGGGAGGGGGTGATATCCGTGGTTTTTCTGGGGGGGTTTGGTGAATTCCTGGATGAAGGTAAAGAGTTCCTTGGAGTTGGTGATGATCTTATTTTGGATGAAGGTCCTTTTGGTGGATCTGATGAGTTTGTGGTAATCTGTCATTGCGTTCTTGTAGGTGGTGCTGTCCAGTTCTTCTTGAGACCTCTGCAGGTGCGTCTGGATTCTTGGAGGTCAGTGGTGAACCAGGTGGCCTTCCTGGGGCGCTGTCTGTCGGAGTTACGTAGGGGTGCTAGTTCGTCTGCGCAGTTGGGAGATCCATCCGTGGAGTTCTTTGGCTGCGAGGTTGGTCGCGGTTGAGAGTGGAATTGAGCAGCTCCTCAGTGATTTTGCTTCAGTTCTTTCATGGAGGGCGAGTGCAGGTTTGGGCTGAGTGGTTTTTTTGATGTGGAAGTGTCTGCAGTGGTGGTCTGTCCATGGGGGTTGCATGGTGTGGCTGAAGTGGATGTTATTGCTTCCTGCGAAGATAGCGTTGAGGGTGTGTCCTGCCTTGTAGGTGGGTGTGGTGACTTTTAGGCCGATGTTGGAGAGGCTGTCCAGGAGGGTGGTGGAGTTGGGGTTGTCAAGGTGGTAGTTCAGGTCTCCGATGAGTAGGTAGTCCATGGAGGCAATGGCATGGGGTGCGATGAGATCTGCGAGGGTCGTGGTGAATGAGGCGCGAGGAGCAGGGGCTCTGTAGGCAAGGGTGCCGCAAAGTGTTGTTCTAGGGCTGGTCTGAAGGGAGCTCTTGTGTGTAAGGGAGAGTCCTCCTCCTGGTTGGTTGGGGCGGTCCTTCCTCTGGATCTTGTATCTGCCGGGGATGGCAGTGGCAATGTCGGGGCGGAGGAGGTGTCGGTTCATGTTTCTGTAAAGAAGGTGATGTCTGGTGGGATGGTGTATATGCAGCCCCAGCAATCAAATCTTAGGCAATGGGCATGTCTCAAGACTTGTCACAATCTGCATGAAAAACAAGCTAATGGTAAAAATGACAGTAAGAGAAAGGGAGAGTTTATTTTTCTCCTGGCAGCTCAAGTAAATAACAAGTCAGAGCACGACATCTTTTATATTATTGGAAGCATCTATCTCCATCCTGCTAAGGACAAAAGGGAGTCTAAACTTTCATCACTGCACCCAACAATGAGAAGGCTAAATCAATCCCATCCTGAGGAAATGTGGATCATTATAGGAGATTTTAATGGTGATTGAATGAGCTTAGGGCCGACTGACATGCTCTTGGATTTTGAAGATGAAATCTGGGCTATACCGCAGATTCAAAAACAATAGCAAAGGCCGGATAAACAGGGCAAAGTATTAGGCAGCATTTTAATTCAACTAGGTCTATGTGTCTTAAATGACAGGTTAGTTTCAGACATGCCTTCCGCCTGCACCCACTGTTCGTGTTTCAGGTTGGCCACCCTGGACTACATTTGGGTGTCCTGAGCCCACTTCTGGTAGTCAAGCAATTTTCAAGTCTAACTAACTCTGGCTAGTGACCATGCAATTTGAATTGTGAAGTCCAGGCCCCAATGACCTGCCGATTGAAAGTAACCCACACTGGAAAGCAAGAGGGGCTAGAGCCCATAAAAAGAATGGAATATGGATGCCCAAACAGGGCAGGGAGTTTGAGTGGATCGGTTTTTGAAAGAAATATCAAGAAGGACAACAGATGTCAACTGTAATCCAAATTGATGGGTGTCTTTAGCCTTCTTCATAAGGGAGAATGATGGAGGCAGTTGGCACCAGGCAACTGGAAATGGCATTGGACTGCAGAAGTCCTTGGCATATATAAGCAATCTTAAGGTGCAAGCAGCCGCCCTAAAGAAAGAATTAAATACAGCTCTCAAAGCACAGAACCACGACAAGGAGGATAATAAGTGACTGCGGAGTAGGGTCTCATTGATGACAACCAGATACAAGAAAGCTCTCTTCAGTGGAGGAAAAAAAAAAGGAGGAAACAATCATATAGGCTCAATCGCATGGAAGACCGGAGGAAATCCCAGATTTGGACAAACAGCACCTTAGCCCCAAAATGGCAGGTGGTCTCAGCAAACTGAGTGCTACATTGAAATTGTATATGTAGTTCATGCCGCAGAAATTATGTGGATAGAATCCAACTTAGCCAGGACCAAGTGGTAAAAGTCTTCAACTATGCGAACAAATGGAGAACCAGGTCCAAGTGGCATTCTAGTAGTGATATTTTAATAGACTCTCAAAAGATGAGCCACAGTAATGACCTCCATATTCCAAGCTCATCAGCCAGGGCCGGCCTCCAACCATAACCGAGTCATGGTGATTCTCACTCTTGTAACCTCTAAACAAGAAAGGGCCCGATTCCTTCCCATGCAACTATCGGGTGATTGCACTCTTGGATAAAGAGGGGAAATGTCATGCAAGCCTCCTCAATAAGAAACTACAAGCATCAAAGAAAAAAATTATCCCTCTAAATCATACAGGATTAAAAAAGGGCTGACATATTGTAGACAATCTAATATGCATCTCTCACTTGAATGAAGTAACAATTGCGTACAAGAGAAAGACCCTATATGTATGGTTTATAGACTTTAAAACCGCAATCAACAGCGTCCCAAGAGCAAAACTTTGGACAAAGTTAAATGGCTGGGGTATTCCACCTCAATTATTAAGGGCAATCATTAACACTGTACTCCAATACCTGGGTAAAGATAAAATTAAGCTCAGGGTGGTCCACAACTCCAAAAATTGCAACCAATAAAGGTCTACAGCAAAGCTGCATGCTCGGAGGTAACTCAATCCCTATTTGGCCAATCTAAAAGATCATCTTGAAAAGGAGAGGGCTTTTCCACCAAAGATGGCCAGCTTTAGAATTCAGGTCCTCCCCTATGCAGATGACACGATTCTTCTTGATCAAACACCAACAGGCCTACAGAGACTTTTTAATGCATGTGCCACAGATTGCAAACCCAATAATTTAAAGACCAACGTTGCAAAAACGAAGGTTGTCATCATATCCTGCAGGCTTACAAAAAGGGGAGCTTGGTTCATTCAGGGAAGTGAGATGGAAATTGTGGACACCTACAAATATTTAGGGGTATGGCTGGACTGTAAAGGAGGGGGGTGGCACGGCACCACACATTCAGGCCTAGCAAGCTGCTACAAACTCCCTGATGTGGTCTTTCCACAAACTACAAAAGCCAATGATGAATCCAGATCTACAGCCTTCCTAAAAATGATAAGGTACAATCTCCTACACACTATTTCGTACGGAGCAATGATGTTCCAAGATAAGTTAGCAGATTGGCTAGACAGGCCTCAATCGATCTGCTACAGAAGAACCTTCTCCTTACCAGATTGTACTTCACACAACCAAATTTGGCTAGAATTCTGCCTGTTCTTGCAGCACTTGACACTAAAAGCAATGTTTTCGCTTATTGCCTAAAAGCCAAGCAAACGAAGAATGGTACATTTCAGCATACAAAATCTGGGAAGTAATAAATACCCCACAGACAAGATGGCATCGCTATTTGAACAGCTCATTGAATGCTTTCGACGCTTGTGAGATCTGGACGAGTGATCTTCCTGTGGCTTCAGTATCGAAGTTGCTGGTCAGACAGGCAAAACTAATTCAAAGCTCATGGAAGTTGGGCAGCAAGTCTGTACGGCCCAGATCGTCATCCATTCTACCTCTGGAGTGGAGTGGTGTGGCTCACTGGTTAGAGGCAGCAGACCCGGAAGCAGAGGACTGCCCAGGACCAGGGTTCAATTCCCGACGCGGCAGGGTTGTGGACCAGGGCCAGCGGACTCGATAATTCTCGCCTCGTTGCCTACTCTAACCAGGGATCACACTCGGCAACTCTGGGCATTAGCTTGCCTCATCTCCACAACGGCCCCCCACATTCGCTGGGGATGCCTGGTTTCACCTTGGAGATACCCAGGAGGGACCATCTCACAGGGATATCCAGGACAGGTTCCTCAGCGGTCTACAGCGCCACAACGCCTCAGGGCAGCAGTGCGCTTTACAAGACACATACATTTACATCTCACAATACCTCAGCAAGGAAATAAAATCCCCTTCTTACAAAGCCTATTGGTATGGCTGGATGGAGTAGGAGGACGATAATAAACAATTCAGATTTTGTGCAAAGGAAGAAGAATCTCTTTCCCACATTCTCTGGATTTGAGAAAAGTTGCTCCCGCTAAGAAAGTTCTGTCTGTACCCAATATGGAGGGTAATAAACATCAGGACCTGCCAAGATGCTGTGCAAGCATGTCTAAAAGGAGAATCAATTCAACTAGTGGCTAGAGTTTTTTAATTCCTGAAAGGCTCCATAGCAACTTGGCAGAGTTTGCACTCCCTGCGGGAGGACTGACAGTGGCACGGCCGCTGCATGTGATCTGCTCTAAATTACATGGCCATCTCAGAGCTGGCTATCTTAGCAGAACCTAACTTGCATTTTAAGCATCTACAAGATGGTTCTGCAAGCACAGCTGAAAGTGGATGAACATAGCTCTCTGCATTTTACCTGAGCTTCAGAGTTGGTGTTTTTTTTTTTTTTACCAAGAGGACGAATCTGTACTTTAAGATCTTGACAATTGCCAGTGTAAGCATATATTGACACCGGAGTTGTTTAATTTGTTCTTAACCGTTGTCTAACACACCTATTTATATACACATTTTGCTGAAGAAACCATGCCTCAAATGTAATGATTTTAATTAATCACTCAAGAAAGAACTATCTATCTGCAACTGAAGCCTTGATCCATATATTGATAGCCCAAGGCAGTATCCACCAGTGACTACGTCTACCACATCAGCTGTTGTACTTAGTTGCAAATAAGCATTAATTCTGTGAACTCTTGATGGTTTGCTTATTCTAAATCATCAGGAAATCTTCATATCATCTTCCAAAGGGCTCTATCCTAAGGCCTTAGACGAGCTGCACTCCTCGTCAATCGGCACAGTTGGTGTGGCGGATAAAAAGTGCTTCCTTACCACTCATACTACTATATAATCAGGAGGTTGGTCTGCACAGAGAAAGGCTTAATTATGCTCTGGCAGCCTAACATCTTAAGCAACTTAGCTTTTAGCAGCGATGACAGAAAGAAGGCCATTTTCGGCTCAGGGAACCAATTAACAAGTGACATCCAAGGTGGTGATGAGGCTCTTATGCAGCTTCTTGTAGATTAAGGATCAGAATTGAGTTTACTTAAAAGGAGTGTTCCATTTCATAGCTTCATGTGCTAGAATCTCCTGCAAGGTGAGGATGCCATCAAGAAGAGAAAGGATTGCTGCCAATATTGTTAAAGATGTAGAATAGGTTCACTAGGATAACAAAGAAAATAATGTGGCCTTTCGGTGTTATTTGGGAGTACTTAGTTATTGTAGTATGTTAGCAAAACATTTGCAGCCTCATGCATCAAGCCAAAATCCAGTCGGTAAAATACCGATTCGTTATTAGCTCCCGGTAGCGAGTCCCAAATACCCAATCCCAATGCATCAACCCAAAACGTGAGCAAATAACGAATCGCAAAATAAATATCCGCTAACATACCTAATCGCTAATACCCAAAATGCTAAATTACCGAATCGCTATATACCGATTTTGCATTTACCGAAACACTAACAGCTCCCGGAAAGTGCCAATAGCAAATAACGAATCGCACCCCAATGCAACAAAACTCGCTAATAACGAAAATCCCAAAAATCGCTATTTTGCAAGAGCTAAATAAGGGGAATCAAAACCTGGAGGTAAAGTTAAAAAAAAAAAAAAAGTTAAAAAAAAAAAATTTCTACATGTGCAAATGATTGAGGCAATCACTAAACCCTTAAATGTGGCCCAGGAGACCCTGTTGGCTCCCACAAAATGGCTGCCCTCTACGTGCTTGCAAGGAGGATGCGGATCAATGCAGCAGGACAGCGCAGGAGAAGGGTCCAGGAGCGGGTTTTCAGACTGCGCATAACCTTGCTCGAGCAGAATGAGGACGAGGTGTACCAGAAGTATCGCCTCAATCGTGCCATGATCATGCGCCTGATTGCAGACCTGGAACCATTACTGCAGCACCAGACACACCGGACAAATGCAATCCCTGCGCACGTTCAGGTCCTCTGCAGCCTGCACCTACTGGCCTCAGGGAGTTTCCAGGGGGTAATTGCGGTGGCCGGAGGTGTTTCTCAAAGCGCACTGTCACGCTTCTTCAAGAAATTCCTCGATGCCATGCTGACAATGCTCCACACACACATCAGCTTCCCCACAACCCCACAGCAGTTGGACCGCACCAAACAGGCTTTCTACCAGGTGGCACAATTCCCACATGTGATTGGATGCATCGACTGCACGCACATCCCCATATGTCCTCCCGCAGCAAATGAGTACATTTTCTGGAACCGCAAGTCATACCACTCGATCAACGTGCAGGTTGTGTGCGATGCCAATAACATCATAACGGACCTAGTGGCACAATTCCCAGGGAGCACACACGACTCCTACATCTTCCGCCACAGTGGAATGCACAGGCGACTAATCAACGGAGAATTTGGAGAGGGACTCCTGCTAGGTACGTAGAAATACGCTTCCCCACACCAACACCACACATGTATGTACATCACCAATGCTAAGTCTATGCTTCTATCTTCTAGGTGACAGTGCTTACGCCCTGCGTGAATACATACTCACCCCATACTTAAATCCAGCAACCCCGCAGGAACATCGCTACAACGCTGCACACATCAGCACTAGGAATGTGATAGAGAGGACATTTGGGATTCTCAAGAGCCGCTTCAGAATCCTCCACAAGACTGGCGGCACCATGCTATACCAACCTGAAACATGCTGCCGGATAATTGCTGTATGTGCAATGCTGTACAACATTGCCACCAGAAGGGGGATACCCATAGAGGTGGACAGGGATGCAGAGCACCGGGATGACCAACCACCCGCCCAACAACGACAGGCACACATCCCAAACACAGCAGAGGGCCATAGGAGGCGGACATACATAATGCTAAATCATTTTTGAAACATTGGAAAATGAGACATTACAAGTTAGTTTGGGGTGCAACTGTTTATTGCACAGTAGCACAGAGGATTGTGCAACAAAACTAGCATTGTAAATCATGCTCCATTTGCATTAATGTAAATTAAAGGTGCCTTAAAGTCACGCATGTGCATACACAGTATTTGGATGGCCATGGTTGCCCCACCATGGTCCTGCATGCATGTCCAACTGTCTAATGGCGCTTCCCACGTACCCCAAGCCTCCGCTCAGGTGTATCCAATGCCTCACCACGGCCTGTCCCCGTGGAGGCACGCGAACTGCGGCGCCTGGTGCTGGCCTGTGCCAGTGACACGCTGCTGACACTGGAGGCAGCCTCACTTGTGTCATCCCCTCCCAATGCAGCAGCACTGCATGTGCTGCTCTGTAGGTGTTCCATTGCAGTGGTGATGTGTCCTAGTGACTTAGCGACATCCCCGCAGAAGTGCCCAAGGTCCACCTGCAGGGAGACTGAGCGGCGTGCCAACACTGCGGTGCTTTTGCTGTGCCGTGTTATGGCCTTGGTTGCGGCGGCGGAATGCAACAGTTGCTGCCGGTGCCTCCTCTTATGGCACTCATGGCCCTCCCTCATGGCACGGGTGAGATCATGTACCTCCTCCCTGAGCTGCGCATTGCCCTCTGCAACCGCAGTGGTCATGTCCCTGACCGCCGTGCTCATGTCCGTGACTGCTGCAGTCATGGCGCGCATCTCCCTGGCAAGGCGCACGATATTGCAGCTAATGCTAGCCACATGTCGTCCCTGCAGGCGCTGTGTACGCAGCATCCTCTCCTCAATTGCAGAGGTTGTTGGGACATCCTGTTCGGCTGAGGAGACGGAACTGCGACGAGCCCTGTGCCGCAGTGTGTGTCTTGCGCCTCCAGGTGGTGCATCAGGTGGTATGTATGTGCGCTGCCTGGGTGCCAATTGCGAGGAGGGTGTTTCCATCTCCTGCAAGGGCGCAACTTGGGA
This sequence comes from Triturus cristatus, assembly GCF_964204655.1. Lineage (NCBI taxonomy): Eukaryota > Metazoa > Chordata > Amphibia > Caudata > Salamandridae > Triturus > Triturus cristatus. Next base: position 796,872,757 of record NC_140594.1, read on the forward strand.
CCTGCGCCTCTGCGCTATTGTGGCTGTAGTAGCTGCAGCCTGTTTGGCTGGTGCCGTTGCTTGTGGCGCTGGTGCTGGTGCCGTTGCTTGTGGCGCTGATGCTGGTGGCGTTGCTGGTGGTGCTGCTGGTGGTGCTGGTGGAGCTGGTACTGTTGGTGTGGCAGGTGTTGGCGATGCATGCGCGTCCTGCGCTGTCTCCTGGTCTGACTCTACGGGTGTTTCCGAGATGATCAGCTGGCCGCTGTCGTCCGAATCCCCAGGTGATGCATCTGTGTGTGAAACAGTGCATGGTTAGTGGGATAATTATAACTACATAGTGTTGTACACATTAATGTCCCTCTGTGGTCCACTAAATGAACAGTCTCCATCCATGTTCAACTGCTGTGGTGTATGGTCATTGGATTTACGCCTGTACATGCACACTGGGCTGACTAGACTACAACTCCCAGGATGCACTAGTGTCATGTGTAAAGCTGTCTGTGCCAGCGCTGCAGACACACTGAGATCGGGCTGGGGGCGTGGAAATGGATTTACGCTACACTGGGTGTGGGCACAGGCATGCATCTTACCTTGGGCACTTGTGGCTGCGCCGGACGTGTCCATCTGGGTCACCCCCACGACGGCTTCCCGCTCTATCGTCCCTTCCACAAGGTCCTCCAGGGCTGTGTTGGATGGTGCTGTAGATGGTCCGCCTCCAGTCCTGCTCGACTCCCGGAGCCTCTCTGCAATCCTCTCTTTGGCACGCTTCTGCAGGTCGTACCACCTTTTTTTGAGGTCGTCGATGCTGCGGGTGGTGACGCCAACTGCATTCACCCTCTCACGGATGCGCAGCCATATGCGCCGCTTCTCCTGCTCAGGCACCTTGAGGGACAGCTTGCCAAAGAGGCGATCGTGTTTGCTGGTGACTCCCTCGATTAGGTACTCGAGCTCCCTGTCCGAAAACTTTCGCTTTCGCTTGCGTGCTGACTCAGCGCTGGATGGCACTTCCTGCGCCATGATGTGTGTTTCCTTGGATTTGCTGAGTCGGTGTGGCCTCACTCTGCACAGGCAGTCCTCCTTCCCAGCTCCTGTCTGCTCCTCTGTCGAGGCTATGTGGGTGGGGCTGCAGTATTTCCTGGTTGGTGATGTCATCTGCACGTTCCCGGAGCGACGCGGCAAATTGCGATTTCGCTATTACCGATTCGGTAATAGCTAACTCTGTATTACCGAACTCGCTATTAGCTAATTCGGTATTACCGAACTCGCAATTTGCTAATGGAAGTTTGCATGCCCCGCTATTGAGAAATCGGTAAATTTAGCGATTTTTAAGGAATCGCTAAATTTTACCGATTCTGTTGATGCATGCCATATACCGATTCCTTAATGGCGATTCCTTATTTTTCGCTATTAAGGAATCGGTATTCCTTTGGTTGATGCATATGCCCCATAGCACTTTGAAGATGCACTATTCCAATAACAGTTTACCACAGTACCCAGTAGTAAACTTTCTCTGCAGGGGTTAATGAGGTGGAGGCCATATTGGTCTACACTGAAGAAAACCCCACTGGAGTGGCCTCACCCACCTAGAGTGTACAGTATCTTTCCTAGATAAACCAGGTATAAATGCCTCTTATAAATAGGTCGAAGTGAAGAGTTATGGAACCAGCTGGACCCCAATCCACTGAAGGTGTGTCCCTAGATCTTGATGATCTCAATGAGCAGTGAGAAAACAGTGAAGGTATATGTATGGACAAATAGAAATATATATTGAAAAGTCTCTTCCAGCAAGATCACTCCAACACAAGGAGGATCAGTAGGGCAAATACACAATGCACTGTGATCTTCATACACAGACTGCCTTCTTGCAACATTGTCAAATTTTCAAACCCGTCTTTCCTTAACCAAGCCTCGCTTTTTCTATTTTAATGTACCTGGTCTGCCATCTACTATATTTACCCAATGAAATGCTCCAGTTTCAGCATTTTTGTACTTAAAGTGGGTCTGTGTTTTGTCTGGAACGCACAGGTCAACTCAAAGTAACACTGATTGATGGCAATCAGGCATCTGAGAAAGCTCCATATTTACAGGTTTGAAGAAGGGTTTGGGGTTATGTTGGTCTGACCTGGGACTCCTGCCACAAGAGGTTAAGCATGAGTCCATATGGGAAATCACTCTTGGGTCAAGTGCCTCTATCCAGCATATTCCAATGGAGTCCCTTCCCGCAGACGGATAAAGAGTTTGCATTTCTTCAAGATTGAATTGTATGCAGCTGGCTTATTGCTTCCTTTGATACCTGCTCATTCTTGTGGCAAGGTTAGCAAGTATCCATAAATGGCACACTTCAGATTTCACTGCAAATTTGGTATCTTCTTTTTTACATGGTTTTATTTAAAAAAAGAATAATAAAGTTACGCTAGTCTCACTCATAATAGTGGGGAAGTACAAACAATATGTGAAAACATTCTATCAGGTCATTTGTGGCAATGGTACTTCCCTTGGGGAATATATAATCTTACCATTACCAGGAAAATATGAAAACCAAATCTCTCCAGTGCACGTATGAAGATGATGGACAGGGGCAAGGGAGCTTTGCGGACGTAGAGCAGGAGGAAAATCTTTCAATGCGGTAATGTCCTCCTTAAATTTACATAAATGTGTTACTCTTCATTCAGTTATTTCACTTGCACAAAATCTCCAGAACAACTTCGATTTTGGTACAAAAATAAAATTTACTAGTGTGGATCAAATTAGATTTCCTGGCGATACTCCAAATCATACATCTTGTTGAACTTTTGCCAAACATTTTAATACTTGTTGGTGTGTACAGGTGTTGGAAACTCCTTCCAGCAGAACTTGAAGAACGAAAAAACACAAGAATATCATTATGTAAACTTTCACAACAATACTCGGATGACGCGCAAGTGCGATTTGTCACTGCTTTACACTGCTAAATTAGTATAAACAACAGCATGACAAAATATAGAAACATCGCACGAGAAAAGCCCAGGAAGGCAAGTTATTCCTCCCTTTTTTACGGACTATTTCTAGGTAGAGATCTTCTTGGATGAAAGTTTGAGTTGTATTGTTCCCTGGTGGTTTGATATGGTAACGAGCCTCTGGTCTCATTTGTGTGTGAATATTTAGTTTTATTCCCGATCAAACTACTTACGATCTTATTCTAACTTCAATCATTAGAAAGTACAACAGATAATAAAAGTCTGTTGGTGTCCCTGAGAATTTGCAATTAAAAAAAATCTGTAGCATGCCTGGTTCCTCAGAAAGGTCTTCATTGATGTATAATACACAGGCTATGAAAAGTAATGGTGTAAAGTGGGTGGCTCTTTATAGTTTTTAGACTTTAAAAACAGATATATATATATATATATATAAATCCTGATTCTCTGCACCGCCGAGCACTGGCGAACAGAGACGCGAACCCAGCGATGTGAGGCCAAAAGATATTTATTTCAGAACCTCGAACCTGACGCGTTGCGGGCAACAAGTGCCCTTGCTCACAAGTCATTTTGAAACATGTAAGTCATCGTTTTTAAATGCAAATCAGTATTCAAGTGCCAACACCATGTGATATAACAATATAGAAAAAATACTTCTATTGGCTGTTGCTCAAGCTGTCATGAGTCTGTTTTCCAAACCGTGAAAACAACATAGCTTTATAGATCATTGCCAGTTAGTCACAAATCAAAATCACTGTTGCTTAAATGCAACTAATGCGATATTCTCTTATTGCAGTATCTATTTAGAACTAATCAACAAATAAATAAATACATAAATATTGAATTTGTTCTAAAAGCATATAAATATTCATATAAATAGAATAAGATGTGTGCAAATCCCTTATGCATAAATCACATTTGATGCTTGCAATGTCATTATAGAAAATTTTACCATTGTGCAAATATTCATCATGTGCTACATATTTAACTTGGATGGCAACATGATGTTCCTGCATAGGCTTATAAAATGAAAACATGTGCAAATACTGCAAATAATATGAATGCATAAGAGTAACTGTTCTTTCAAGGTAGTCCTATAAGAACCTAAGTTGTCCTCTAATTTCAGCTTGAATGCTGTAAATAAATGGAAATAATTCCATGACTACAATGTGCAAAGCTCGCAACGTATCATACCTGAGTATTTTTAAGTGCAAATCCTACGATCCTTAATGGATCCCAATAAAGTGCTGGTGCTACAAGCTATATAATAAAATGTGTTACGGCTAAAAACACCCGAGTAAAAAAAAGTTTAAAACCCTATTCAACAAAGTTGAAAACAGGGCTAAAACTAGGCCTGGGCGGTAAATTCCGTTCCGTTCGCGGAATTTGCGGAATTTGGGTAATTTCGCGTTCCGCGGAGAACGCGAAATTGCCCAAAAATCTGCGTTCCGCGACTTCGCGAAATTGTTTGCTTGTTCGCGTTCTCAATATGCGTGTTCGCGAGATATTTCACCTCGAGCACGCAAACAGCGATCGCGAACAGGAAAAAAGTATCGCGAACAAGCAATTCCGCGTGTTCGCAGAATTTCTGCGTGTTCGCGGAGATTTTTTACCGTTTCGCGGAGATTTGCGTAACGCGATTACGCAAATTCCGCCCACCCCTAGCTAAAACCACGTTTCTAGAACAGTAGTCACTCTGGTACCTTCAACGAGCCTTACATGTAATGGGAAAACTCTGTCCTGAAACATATTTTATAGAAAATGATACATCTCATCTGTATTATTGAGGCCATTCGGTGTTTTACTGTCCAGCTCTAAAATCATTTTGGATTCCAGTTGTCTCAAATTATTTTCTCTGTTCCCTCCTCGGTGGGGTTTGGGAACGGCTGCCACGACAAAATATTTTAAACAACTCAGATCATTATTGTGAATAGCTTTAAAATGTCTAGCCACAGGATACGTGGAGTCGTTATTCACAATGGCTCGCAAATGCTGTAGTATTCTGACGTGCACCTGCAGCTTGGTACTACCCACATACCTTAGGCCACAGGTGCACGTCAGAACATACACAGCAAATTCAGTTTTGCAATTAAAACTGCCTCGAATTTTAACCAAATCAGGACTAAAAGGAGTAGAATATGAGGCAGTGTTGACTCCGAACCTGCAAGCTCTACAGGAGGAACATTTACTGAACCCCTGCTTAGGTTGTAACCATTGTCTTGTTGTAGCAAGTTCGGGGAAAGTATTAATAATCTGTGTAGTCATGGAAGGTCCCTTCCTATGTGTAATCGTGGGTTGAGACGGTAGGATAGGAGCCAGAACTCCATCCGTCATAATGATGGACCAATTACGTTTGATGTTCGATCTAATTTTCCTTTCCTGTTTATTGTAGGCAGTGATGAGTCTAGGTGTATTGTTAATGGTGTTATTTTGTTCCAAATGGTCATTAGTAGAAAGGAGTGTTTCCCTCGATTTAGTATCTACTTTTAATACAGCCTCAGTCAGTGTTGATTTATTATAACCCCTGTTCTTAAATCTTTCTAGAGCCTCTTGTTTGCAGACTTCAAAGTCCTCTTCTGTACTGCAAATGCGTTTGAGGCGAGTTAGTTCTCCAAGAGGTATACTCTTGATAGTGTGGTGAGGATGCGCACTGCTGGCATGTAAGCTGGTATTTCCCGCTGTAACCTTTCTATGGAGAGAGGTAGCTATATGACCGTTCTTAACAAAGATGTTAACATCTAAGAAATCCACTTGATGTTTACTTATTTGTGAGGTGAACTTAAGATTGATAGAGTTGATGTTAATTTTGTCAATGAAATCATTGGCACTTTTCTCATCCCCCCTCCAGACAATAAGAACATCATCAATATACCGCCACTATTGAACTACGTGGTTGTGGTACTCATCCTGAAAGGTGTGTTTGAGGACCTGCTCCTCCCACCAGCCAACATGTAAACATGCATAGCTGGGGGAAAAGCAGGCCCCCATCGCCACACCTCTCTTTTGCAAAAAGACTTCATTACCAAACATGAAAAAATTGTTAAAAAGTCACCAGGTTACTAGATCTAATAGCATGTTATTATGAGTATACATTTCCTAAAAAATGTGCTAGGGCATTTAGACCCGTTTCATGTTCGATGCTAGTATATAGAGATTCTATATCTAACGTTATGAGCAACAAATAATCTGCCCATTGTATGTCAGTTAGTTCAATAGATCTCCGGTGTCTTTTATAAAGGTAGGAAGTTCTTTGACTAGGCCCTGTAGAAAAAAGTCCACATACTGTGTGATATGTTCTCCCATGCTGCCAATAGCTGCTATGATTGGTTTTCCTGGCACCGGGTGAGTTAATTTGTGAACTTTTGGAATCAAATATAGCCTTGGTAATATTGGATGCTCAACATGTAAAAATGTATATTCCTCAGATGATATACACCCATCTCTTTTCCATTGTAGCAGCTTAGTTTTTAGACTGTTCTTGGCTATATTGTATTTTTTTAAATCTACTTTTTCATAGCATGACTGGTCATCAAGGTGTCTGCGAGCTTCAACTTTGTAGTCTTTTTGAGGCCAGATGACAATATTGCCCCCTTTGTCTGATTTGGTAATGATGATTGTTAGAATCCGGGGTCTCTGGTTGGCGCAGGTATGCACTTGCGACAAGCAGGGACCCTGTCCTCTAAGTCAGGGCAAAGAATTACCTCTTGAAAAATAAACCCTGCTCTCCCTCTAGGTAACGTGGCGCGAGCAGTCAGGTTAAATCCCAGAGGGCATAAGGTTAAGCATTTAAGATGTCCCACACAACAACCACTAACCCACCACACAGAGACACAAGACTGTATTTATACAAATAAGGTTCTTTATATAAAAACTCTTAGGCAGGCTTTAAATACAGTCTTTCACTTTGCAATGAGGTTCCAGTTACTTGTAATTGCTTTTCAGGAGGCCACAGTTCTTAAAAATAGCAAAGTTTGGTGCAATTTCTGCTTCTTTGGGGTTCGTGCGCACCGTAGCGCTGCTTGTACGCTTTGTATCGGCGTTGGTACGCGTCGTACCGGCTTCGGTACGCTTCGTACACCACACATACGATTCCCTCGTTACCTCACGCTTCCCGCGTGAGCAAGCGTACAGAAATTTAAACCGTACGGACAGTACAGTCGCAAGTACGCTCCGTACGGGCTGGGTACGAGTCCTTCTAAGCTTCACGCTTCCCGTGTGAGCAGCGTATGGGGAGGGTGGCGTACAGCGCAGTAGGGACCGTACAGCGGAGGGTACGCTTCGCACAGGATCGTTCGGAGCGCACAGTACCTGATTTGTTTAGGGAGAGTTTGTGGTTGCCTTGGCAGTCAGAGGAGGGGCGTCCCACGTCGCAGTTTTCACTTGCAGAGGACCACGGTGCTTGGGGGGGGCACCTCGGGACTTCCACAGCGAGGGGCGGCTCGGGGGTGATTTCAGCGGCGCAGCGCTGTCGGCATCCTCCAGAAATGGCGAACTTGAGGGTCGTCGATCCTCGCAGTGGTCTCTACGGCTCGGGGCCACATAGGCTCGGGGCTTGGAGTCAAACAGTCTTTCCTTACGGTGCGAGCTCCGGCTCGAGGGGGCAGCAGTTCACTTTGATCAGGCCAGGCGGGGCAGGCCGTCACGGTGCTCACAGCAGCACAGTCGGGCAGAGGTCACGTTGCTCGGCGAGGTGGGGGCCCACAAGTTCTCTGGGGTCAGCGTTCGCAAATCACCAGCAGCAGCTTCCTTTCTTCCAGGGAGGGGTAGCGCCCACTGTTCCTGGGGTGCAGTTCAGGGGGCAAGTTCACCAGCAAGCCCTTGGAGATTGTTCACACAGCACAAGTTGATTCAAAAGTCTCTCTCAGTCTTTTCCTCTCCTTCTTGCAGCAAGGCACCCACCACAGGCCAGTCTCTCAGGCTTAGAGACAGTACTCCTCCATGCAGCTTTCCCAGGTCCTCCTCTTCAGGCAGAGTTTCTTCTTGGCGTAAACAGGATCTGATTTCTTAGGGGCAGGGCTCCTTCTTTTATACACAGTTTCTTTTGTTCTTTGTCGCCAGGGGGCCTGTGCCTGTCTCAGTCCGGTTTTGGAGCACTTTGTTGTGGTGACTCTGCTCTTTCCTTTCAGTGCACAGGGCAGAGACATCAGCCGCTCCACAGGGGGCGGAGCCAGCATTGTGGTGGCAGAGCACAGGTCTGTTCAGAGTCAAGTTGTACTCCTCCCACCCATCCTGGTGTAATCTCTCTACCCACCACCTGGCAGCCAGCCTGTCTCCTGGAATTCCCCAGCCCTTCCCCTCACTGAAACTAGGCAGCGCACACACACACACACACACAGCAGAGGCAGACTGAAATGGCTAAGCAAGTAAATACTAACTTTCTAAAAGTAGTATTTACAAACACAGGATATTAAAATAAACTTTACTAAAAGAAGTATTTTATTATTCTGAGTTCAGGCATACTAAACTTGACTTTCTACCATGCTCTCTGAGTCCGTTGGGATTATAGAGTGTAATAATTCCAGCAGCCCATTCTGGCCTATGGAGAGCAGGTAGCCTTCAATAGTGAAAAACGAAAATGGCTGTAATTCACTATTAGGACATGCCACACACATCAGGGCATGTCCTACCTTATGCCTACAATGCACCCTGCCCTTGGGCCTACCATAGGGGTGACTAATATGTAGTTAAGATAAGGTTTAGGGACTGGCTAGTAGGTGCACTTGCGCAGTCAGCATGACAGTACCAGACTGCACGCAGGTTCTGCAATGGCAGACCTTAGACACATTTTACTAGGCCGCTTCTGTGGGTGGCACAAACCGTGCTGCAAGCCCACCAGCAGCATTTGTATTTACAAGCCCTGGCACTCCTGGTGCACTTTACTAGGGGCTGATAGTAAACCAAATAAGCCAAACATGGACACCAATCAATGTATACACTTTTCATAGGGAGCACTTGCACTGTGGCACTGGTTGGCAGTGGCACAGTGACCTGAGCAGCTAACACCAACAAAACACATGAGGCACATCAGCAAAAAGTGGAAAGGAAACTCGCGCCAAGGAGCCAGGTCTAACAATGATTTCATGATTTGTCCCAAGTTTCTTCATAAGTTGGGAGTACTGCAATTCATGATTGCTCCTATGGCGTTTTTTGTGTTTAGTTTGATGATGCAATTTTTTGATATCCTCTATTATGACCTCATGGAAAATGTCAATGGCATCTTTGGGCATCATGGGAATAAACCGTGATTTGGGTTTGAAAGGACTAATGCCTGCTCCGATTTGTTTGATCTCAAATGCAGTCAAACTTTCCTGTGTAGTAGAAGTTTCAATGTCCTCCTGTACTACATTGGGCCTGTCCTCAAACAGATGATGCAATGTTAAAAGAGTTGGAACATCCTTGGCTTGTAGCTCCGTTTCGGCCTTGTTGGTATTTTCGTCTGTTTGTGTATTCTTCAAACCTTCCTTTATAGCATAGAACTTTTTAAGTTTAAGCTTACGGATAAAGCAAAATATGTCGACTCTAGTGCGAGTGTAGTTGAAGTCACTGGCAGGACAGAATGAGAGTCCCTAACGCTAGTAATTGGTTTTCAGCTTCCGTGAGAGTTATGGTGGACAGATTAATGATGGTGTTGTCATTCAAATTTATTTTCTGCGTTTTTGTGTTTTTTGTCATTTTTCCGCCTTTCCCTCCTTCGTATGTTTTTTCTTTTTCTTCTTCTCTCCTCGTTGGTTGCCTCGGTCGTAATGTCTGGCGCCGATCCAATGCTAAAAAATCCACCTCCTCTCCCAGATCTAGCACCCTATTGTGTGCTTGATCTTCCCCACTGCTTCCTCTATCAGATGATTCCTCACTTGTTAGTGAATCTATATCTGATATGACTGTTGGTTCATTTATTTCAAAATTGGAATTAGTGCTGGAGCCTTGTTCTTGTGGTTTATTTCCTTTATTGCTGATCTTATTTCGCATAGCTGTTTCGTATTTTCGAGCAAAAGTATAAATGCTGCCTTGTTCATAATCCGCTTTATCCCTGGCGAACTTGAAAGCTTTGCGAGCCTTAATCTTATCTTCCTGCTTTTGTAGCCGCTCCTTTATTTCTGCCCATGTTTTGGAAATAAACTCGTTAGGTTCTATTTTGCTTAAGCTCTCATTAATTTGTTCAATTTCTCGCATAAGAGCTTCTCTGTCAATGTCTGCGTACTTCACCAATATTTTCACCAAATTTGTTGATGCCTGTAAATTGCTCTTGCCCCACTCCCTTAGCATGTTTGGGTTAGGGCTTTCGTAGCTTGGTGCCAATAAAATCCTTAGACCTCTTGGGACTCTTCCTGCCTCCACATATTTAGACAAAGATTTTTGTTCCCACCACTTCGTATATATATATATATATATCACTTAATACTTGAGTCAGCCTGCTAATGCATTTAAGGCGCAAGAAGATAAAAGATTCCGAAGAGGTTAAACATTTTCAACTATTAAGAAAGCAAGGAACATATGTACAAAACGTTTTTGCAGTTGAAATCAACCTATTAGCGACCGAAAACTTTTTTTTCTAATGTACATATACCAAAGTGCGAGTCGGTATATTGTTAACAAATCACAATTTCGTTTAGTGATTCAGTATTTGAAAGAGACATGTTTAGAGCTTCCCTTCCAAATATCGAATTGCAGTGGTATGTCTGAATGTTTTGCGACCAAATTACGGAAACATTCATTTTTCACCTAAAAAACTGAAAACTTAAATTTTCTTTTTTTTAAACACATCCTGGTTTAATTTAAGGAAAACTGGCTGCATTTTCAAAGAACAAAAAAAAAAAGGGATATTGTTTTATTTAAAAGAAATCATAGACCTGGTCGTCTGCCGATTCCAGCAGGCCCCCATCCCTGTCATGGTTGCGATTCATAATGGGTCACAAACTGTGACCTACCTCATTTATATTCATAAGGTAGGTCAATTTGTGACCCACTGGGAATCACTATTTAAGCCTTGCACTTTTGTCATACATCAGGAATTATGATTTCCGAATTGCGATTCGGCAAGAATTGCAATTAGGAACTCGCAATGCCCACATTTTCTACATATAGGCCCAAAATTACAACCCCTGCCTGCTTGTTCAATGGTAAAAGTGGCCTCTTTGGGTTTATGAACATTCATTCTTTTTCACTTCTCTCCACTCACCTTTACTTGTCGCTGTGAGCATCGGTCGAGGAGGATAAGACAGTCTGTAGCCTCTTCAAGTAGAATCAATTTCACCTCTCCTGGGGTGAGACTGCAGTCAGTGGCCACATCATATACAAGTCTGAGGAGTGACTTCAGCAATGCACCGAGCCTCCAGGGCATTCTGAATTTGTAAGAGAAAAGTAGAAGATTTAGCATCAAATCAGAAATGCAACTGAATTACAAGGAATAATTATACAGTCAACCGCAACTGCTATTTATTTTAACTTGTGAAATATCTTTGCAACAAAATTACATAGGCCAAGCAATATTTAATATCTTCTCTGCAATTTAATTACCATTTATTTAAACAAAATACCATTTCTCTTCATATATTTTTCCCATGTAATTTTTCCTAGTGGTTCATTCTCTATTTAATTTAAAAGCGGTCATTTTTATCTAGTTTAAAATCACGAACAATGCTATGTCTCCTTGTATTGATTTCAAAATTGTAACTTTCTGCAAAAAATATGCTGGTATTAATTTAAGTTCTAGAAGAAATAAATCCTTTAATAGGTGTTGGAATTGGCCCTTTCTCCAGGGTCACCCCCCGAACTGTTTGCATTTTCCCTCCACTATTTGCTGGATTCGTGAAAACTTCTAAATTGATTGTGGTCTTTCCGTAAATCGTGGTAACATTGGTTTATTCACAATCAGCATATTTATTTTATTTATAAGTCCTTATTAATGTGCGCTACCTGTGCCCAGGGCATGTAAATTAAACACCTGCAGCACCGATTGTGCCACACATTTAAATAGCCCTTTAAACATGTCTTAGGCCAGCCATTGCAGATCCTTTGTGCGCAGTTTTAAACTGCCAGGTCGACCTGGCAAGATAAGTCTCTTGCCAGGCCCAACCCTTCCTTTTTCATATATATTTACGTCACTTTCAGGGTTGGCCCAGGTCAACCGAGAGGGCAGGGTGCATGATTTAAACAGTTGACATGTACTTTTAAGTTTTACACGTCCTGATGGTGACAAACTCCAAAATTAATTTTCCTCTACTGCAAGGCCTATAGCTCCTATAGGATAACATTGGGATTACCTTATTATATTTTAGAAGTGTAATTTCCAAGTGGACGATATAACTAGATCATGGTTGGTGTCTCTGGAATCCAAATTTAAAATCCTAACATATGGTGAAGTTGGATTTAAAATTGAAATTCTGAAAATGCCACTTTTAGAAAGTGGGCATTTCCTTGCCTTAGCCATTTGGTGCCTGCCGACTGTTTCTGATTACATGTCTGGGTGTAGTTGGCAGTTGTGCTTTGTGTATTCCCCCTAGACAGCCACAGAAAATGGGAGCTTAGGTGTGAAGTGACGGGCCATCCTGACAGGATGGGAGGAAGGAGCTGGGCACAGCCTCACATCTATACAGGCGGTGCCCTTTCCACACACAAAGGGCTGTCATAGAGAGTGCTTGGGATGGAAACTTGACAACTTGAGTTCTCCAGCACCATGAGGATTTCACTGAACCCAGGAGTGTTTGGTACCAGACAACTCCTCTTAATAATCTCACACTGATGCCAGTGTGGGATTTATTAAAATATGCACTCAGAGGGCACCTTAGAGGAGCCCCCTGAACACGTTCCAACTCTGGTGTGGTCTCTGACCAACTTTAGGCAGCCTGCCACCACCAGACATGTTGTGGACCTCTGGGTCAAGAGCCTGTGCTCTTGGAGGCCAGAAGCAAAGCCCATCCCGGGCAGTGGTGTCACACCGCCTCCCCTAGGATGAGCACACTGCTCAAGAGGGAAGCTTCAAAGACCTTGTTGCCTTTGTAATGCAACCCCAGCTTCTGCTGTTAGCAGCAGATGGCAGTCCCCGGTCCAAACCCCTACTTTTGGCAGGAAAACTTAATCAAAAAGAGGTGTGCCCCCCTTTGTCAACTCCACCCCTCAGGTGCTGGAGGAGAAGTGAAGCACATTTTTCAGTGCCCACCATTTTGAAAATGGTGGGACAGGGGATAAGACTATGCCCCCTCCCACAGGTGGGTGCCATAATAGATACCCCAGGTTACCCTACCTGTTACCCCCATAACACCCCTAAATCTAGTATTTAGGTGGCTTCCCCAGACTCAAAAATCAGGTTTGTGATTAGGTAAGAAGAGCTGGAAACTACAGCGGGGGTGCTAGAGGGCGCTTAGCGAGATGGCGGCGTGAAAGCACAGCTCCCCCTGACGGAGACAATAATCGTTAAAAATTCTGCAGTTCCTGCTTCCTATGTCAGCCATAAACCAAGCGTATTGATTGCGGATTGCCCCTGGCGGCTGAAAATCCACAGATATTAGCGGTGACCGCCCGTAATAGGGGGAAACAAAAAAACATTTAAGGCGCGGACCGTGGTCTGAATATGGCGCCGCTGTTTATCTAGTGCCCCGCGCTAGGAATTAAGGACTGGTGGGCTCTGCGTCGATTTCCAGCAGAGAATCCTGCTAGCACGAAGAGGAGACCGACCCGAAGTATACTGCGCACACGGCCCAGTGAAACGCCTGCTGTGTCGAGCAAGCCTCCGGGCTCGAGGACCCCACGTGCGTGTGCGGCTGGGGAGCAGCAATACCGGAGCGAGCTGCAACATGAGCACTCCTAGGAAGAGGACTCCCTCGCGGGGGCCGCTGACGGTGATCATAACGCCGGGTGAGCTCCTGGAGATAACGCGACACGACAGGTAGCTCGTAGCATAGCGGCCACCCGAACTAGAACTATTGGGAGGCATTGTTACAGCAGAGGCCTATGTGGGGAGGATCGGCCGCACCAGCAGCTGACACGATTTGAACTAAGTGAGGCGCGTTTAATTATTATAGCGAGGCAGCGTGCCATGTACTGGCAAACAGCTCAACGGCCCAGTGAGAAACGTGCTGTAAATAAACTGGTTGGCTGGCGCAGATGGAAAACGTTATACAACACACAATAAACGCTGCACACTGATGTAGCAAAAAAAAAAACACGTAAGAAGTTACATACCGGAAAATGTGTGTATAAAATAGTACCGAAGCAACATATACATTCAACCATGTTACGCCTCGATTGCAAAATCCAGTCTGTATGGGCGAGCCGAAAAGGAGACAGGGAGGGAACAAACAAGCCTCACTCTGAATCAAAAGCGAGCGTTTAGCATAAAGTGTGACACGCGTCAATCAAAAGCATGGGCGGAGTTTGCACTCCACTTCCGAAATCAACTCGACGACAATAGATCTCACAGAGCGAGCAGCGCATGCGCTGCAACGCTAGGCGAGACCTAAGAAGATAAACCGCCTACCAGCTGCGATTTGTATCGCCCACTCACACTAATAAATATGGAAGCGAAGAAACTCGCAAATATTTTAGCGACTAGACTACAGCCATTAATGCCTAAATTGGTCCTGCCGGATCAATCTGGCTTTATCCCCCGAGAGATCTACTTCACATAATTTATACACCCTTTTTGACACATATCATATTCTTGATCCAAAGTTAAAGGCAGTGGCTGTGATGCTTGATGCGCCCAAAAGATTTCGACTTCATCGAATAGGGATACCTATTTTATATACTCCACACTATGGGGTTCCCTCATTTTTATTAACTGGATACAATTACTGTACACATACCCCCATTGCAAGGATACGCGTGGAAGGCATCACCTCAGACCCTATACAGATACGAAGAGGAACTAGACAGGGTTGTCCTCTATTACCGCTATTATTTGCGATTACGCTGGAACCACTTGCCTGCGTCATCAGACAACGGCACAAAACGCTGCGCTTTGCTCACCGCCCAGTGAGCATCTCCCTTTACGCAGATGACTTGCAGTTATTTATATGTGAACCCAATATTACGCGAATATATACGATTTGGGAGGTTCTCGGGACTTACCATCAATTGGTCAAAGTCAGTGGTGGTGCCGCTCACTGAACTCACCTTGCAGTATGAGCTTGAATTCCCCCTTGTGTGGTCGCTGGAGCCAGTGAAGTACCTTGGGGTTTGGGTTCACCGTGACCCTGAGATAGTTAACCGTGAAAATTATGGAATAGCTTGCACTCATTTAGAACAACAAGTGGATAAGAGGATACGGTTACCGCTGTCCTTGGCTGACCGCATGGCACTGATAAAAATGGTAGTACTACCCAAGTTTTGATATCTCTTTAGTAATATCCCGATACAGCTGACTACTACCATTTTTAAGGCGGTTCGCTCGCTATTACTCAGGCTGATCTGGGGTGGCAAACCGGCCATTGTGAACCTGACGACGCTCATGCTGGATTATTAAAGTGGAGGGTTCAATGTGCCGGATATATACTTATACTATCTATGCGCTCAAGCTCAATACGCGTTCAACTGGTATAATACACATGACTTTATCCGTAGCCATACAGGACGGAGACACACATCCTATACCTTTAGGTTCCATATTGACTCATACACAAAGAGGTACACCCAAGATAGAAATTAACTCAGTTGACTCCACGATTGCAGCCTGGCAAGCACTTGGCCGAAGAGCGATGAAACTGCCACTATACTCACCGCTTCTACCCTGGTCACATCATGCAGCTGCCTCGGTCACACATGAACGAGTGGCTCTGCGTATATTGGCATCTGTAGGGCTTGAAAAAATACAGTACTTTTTCCCAAACAGAACCTTTTTAACAACAGAAGATCTTAGCTATGTGCAGAATCAAACCCCACTGTTCATTTTCACACTACACAGAAGAAAAAAAGCATTGCAAGCGCATTACCTCACATTCCCATCAGAACCCCCTACATTAAGCTCCTTACATGCCCTACTTATCAGCCCCACGAGGCACAAAATGATAACTAAGCTATATAGGGCTGCAAGAGACGAAACACTGCTACCACATAACAGGGCAATGGAACCTGAAGCTAGATACGCAACTAACGCAACAAGAGTGGGAACATTGTGGTCAATTAACTAATTCACTTACACCCAATGGTAACCTACGCATCATACATTTCAAATATCTGCATCAAATGTATCACACACCACATAGAATATTCAAATATGGCTGAAGAGACACTGACACCTGTAAAAGATGTGGTTGCGCAGGTGCAGACATCTGGCAAGGGAATACGGAAAAGTGAGGGACTACTGGGAAGGGGTCATTGTCACTTTGTAAGAAATGACCATGTTACAGCTTCACTGCACCGCCCCCCCCCACCCCAAGTATGCCTGTTGCAGTTAATA
Organism: Triturus cristatus; assembly: GCF_964204655.1. Classification (NCBI taxonomy): domain Eukaryota; kingdom Metazoa; phylum Chordata; class Amphibia; order Caudata; family Salamandridae; genus Triturus; species Triturus cristatus. The sequence continues at coordinate 796,889,083 of NC_140594.1, forward strand.
CCATCTCTAAAGGGTAATCCGAGTAGACTTGTGAAAATTGCGCTACTACTAGCCAAAGGAAGGGTGGCCATGGTATAGGACAGCAAGCTCAGCCCTACATCCGAGCTGTGGTTGAAAGGCATGGTAGATTGTCGTGAAACCTTAACTTTATATGCTGAGGAGCTCCCGACCACCTCCAGACCCAAAGATATTTGGGAACCCCTGCTGCAATATCTACGTACGAGGGAACACAACACACTAACTGATGCAACACAACTGCTCAATGTATAAAAATGTTTCGCACCTTCCAGCTAAGTCCGTCAAAATGTACACCTCATTGTATAAAATGGCCACGGGTTGTTTGGATGTTAATCTGTACGTTGACAACGACTGTGTCTATACTGATTGATATTATATGTGTCACTTGTAAGGCCACAATAAAAATTTGTTTGAAGAAAAAAAAAAGCTGGACACTACAGCGTTGCACCTGCAGAGAAGACTGTAGAAACTAACTGACTAGGCCAAAGCCCTACCGGCCTGTCTGCAGCCCCCAATGATCCTGCACCAAAAGAAAACCAGTCCTGTAGCCCAGTGACCTCCAAATCCTTGGGAGGACTGCTTGCCTTCGACAAATATCAAGCTCTCCAGAGAACATGACCTGTTCAAGAAGAAACCAACTTTAAAAGATAAAGAACTCTGCCCTGAGGAACCGTGTGGCCCACCGGTCCTGCAAAGGTTCCCACAGTGATTCTGAGCCAGAGTCCGCCATGGGCAGACCCCTGTCGGACTCAGTCCCGAGCCTGCTGCCTTAATCCAAAGACTCCCCCCAACCACGATCTGCTCTGGTAAGAGTTCCCGACGCCATAGGACAGCCCTGCACCCAAAGCCCCTGGGCCTTGGGGAACTTGACCAGCAGTGTCCCTACATCCCATAGCATCACTACTTACCTGGCCAGCTGTGGGGATTTCTTCCTCCGGCCTCCTGGCCAGCGCCTGCAGCCTCTTTTCAAAACTGATCTCCCCAAGTGAATTGAAATGGGCACCCAACTCTCTGGTGACACTCTGCACCGGCCACCCCTGTACCGCTGTGGGTGTAAGTTTGGTGCTGCCTTGTGGCCCTCCCCATGCTTACCTTAAGTCCTGGAGAATGGGTTACCAAACAGTGTTACTCACCTGTGAGCAGAATCTCTTCGACTATCCCCTTTCTCAATTGGATTACATTGGTGCCATATTCCAATTTTCAACCCTGTACCCAGCCGCCCCTGTGCCGTTGGCGGTGCAGATTTGCTACTTACCCGCGCTTTGCCTGGTGATGATTGTAAGAAAGTGGGTTTCTGTTGCAGTAACCCCCCCCCCTTTTTTTGCCTAATAGCTGATGCACTTTTCCTTGTGGTGCCCTGGGCTCCTGCCAATCAGGTGCCCAGGGCCTGTGTTCCTTTCCTAAAAACTGCCTAACAGCCAAAACCCAAATTGGCAAACCCTAGCCACATGTCAGCCCCTGGTAAATGGTACCCTAGGTACCCAGGGCCTTGTGACCAGTAAAGGCCTCTAAGGGCTGCAGCACTCATTGTGCCACCCTTAGAGGCCCTGTACACTAACACTAAAACACTCTAACACTCTAAAACACTAAAACACTCTAACACTCTAACACTCTAACACTCTAACACTCTAACACTCTAACACACTAAAACACTAAAACACACTAAAACACTAAAACACTCTAAAACTAAAACACTAAAACACTCTAACACTCTAACACACTAAAACACTAAAACACTCTAACACACTAAAACACTCTAACACTCTAACACACTAAAACACTAAAACACCAAAACACCAAAACACCAAAACACTGAAACACTAAAACAATAAAAAACTAAAACACTGAAACACTGAAACACTGAAACACTGAAATACTAAAACACTCTAACACACTAAAACACTAAAACATTAAAACACTAAAACACTAAAACACACTAAAACACTCTAACACACTAAAACACTACAACACTACAACACTAAAACACTAAAACACGCTAACACTCTAACACACTAAAACACTCTAACACTAAAACACTCTAACACTCTAACACACTAAAACACTAAAACACTCTAACACACTAAAACACTAAAACACTCTAACACACTAAAACACTAAAACACAAAAACACTAAAACACTAACACTAAAACACTCTAACACACTAAAACACTCTAAAACACTAAAACACTCTTACACACTAAAACACTCTAACACACTAAAACACAGAAACACTAACACACTAAAACACGCTAACACTCTAACATAAAACACTCTAAAACACTACAACACTCTAACACACTAAAACACTAAAACACAAAAAAACTAAAACACTAACACTAAAACACACTAACACTAAAACACTCGAACACACTAAAACACTCTAAAACACTAAAACACTCTTACACACTAAAACACAAACACAGAAACACTAAAACACTAACACTAAAACAGTAAAACAGTAAAACACTCCAAAACACTCTTACACACTAAAACAATAAAACAATAAAACAATAAAACACTAAAACAATAAAACACTAAAACAATTAACCACTAAAACAATAAGCCACTAAAACAATAAAACACTAAAACAATAAAACACTAAAACACAAAAACACTAAAACACTAACACTAAAACACTCTAACACACTAAAACACTCTAAAACACTAAAACACTCTAAAACACTAAAACACTCTTACACACTAAAACACACTAACACACTAAAACACAGAAACACTAACACACTAAAACACGCTAACACTCTAACATAAAACACTCTAAAACACTACAACACTCTAACACACTAAAACACTAAAACACTAAAACACAAAAAAACTAAAACACTAACACTAAAACACACTAACACTAAAACACTCGAACACACTAAAACACTCTAAAACACTACAACACTCTAACACACTAAAACACTAAAACACTAACACTAAACAGTAAAACACTAAAACACTCTAAAACACTCTTACACACTAAAACAATAAAACACTAAAACAATAAAACACTAAAACAATAAAACAATAAAACAATAAAACAATAAAACAATAAAACACTCTACCACACTAAAACACTAAAACATGAAAACATTCTAACACACTAAAACACTAAAACACTAACACACTAAAACACGCTAACACTCTAACATAAAACACTCTAAAACACTACAACACTCTAACACACTAAAACACAAAAAAACTAAAACACTAACACTAAAACACACTAACACTAAAACACTCTAACACACTAAAACACTCTTACACACTAAAACACTCTAACACACTAAAACACTAAAACACTCTAACACACTAAAACACTCTAAAACACTACAACACTCTAACACACTAAAACACTAAAACACTAAAACACTAAAACACTCTAAAACACTAAAACACTCTAAAACACTACAACACTCTTACACACTAAAACACAAACACAGAAACACTAAAACACTAACACTAAAACAGTAAAACAGTAAAACACTCCAAAACACTCTTACACACTAAAACAATAAAACAATAAAACAATAAAACACTAAAACAATAAAACACTAAAACAATTAACCACTAAAACAATAAGCCACTAAAACAATAAAACACTAAAACAATAAAACACTAAAACACAAAAACACTAAAACACTAACACTAAAACACTCTAACACACTAAAACACTCTAAAACACTAAAACACTCTAAAACACTAAAACACTCTTACACACTAAAACACACTAACACACTAAAACACAGAAACACTAACACACTAAAACACGCTAACACTCTAACATAAAACACTCTAAAACACTACAACACTCTAACACACTAAAACACTAAAACACTAAAACACAAAAAAACTAAAACACTAACACTAAAACACACTAACACTAAAACACTCGAACACACTAAAACACTCTAAAACACTACAACACTCTAACACACTAAAACACTAAAACACTAACACTAAACAGTAAAACACTAAAACACTCTAAAACACTCTTACACACTAAAACAATAAAACACTAAAACAATAAAACACAAAAACAATAAAACAATAAAACAATAAAACAATAAAACAATAAAACACTACCACACTAAAACACTAAAACATGAAAACATTCTAACACACTAAAACACTAAAACACTAACACACTAAAACACGCTAACACTCTAACATAAAACACTCTAAAACACTACAACACTCTAACACACTAAAACACAAAAAAACTAAAACACTAACACTAAAACACACTAACACTAAAACACTCTAACACACTAAAACACTCTTACACACTAAAACACTCTAACACACTAAAAAACTAAAACACTCTAACACACTAAAACACTCTAAAACACTACAACACTCTAACACACTAAAACACTAAAACACTAAAACACTAAAACACTCTAAAACACTAAAACACTCTAAAACACTACAACACTCTAACACACTAAAACACTAAAACACTAAAACACAAAAAAACTAAAACACTAACACTAAAACACTCGAACACACTAAAACACTAAAACACTCTTACACACTAAAACACAAACACAGAAACACTAAAACACTAACACTAAAACAGTAAAACAGTAAAACACTCTAAAACACTCTTACACACTAAAACAATAAAACAATAAAACACTAAAACAATAAAACACTAAAACAATTAACCACTAAAACAATAAGCCACTAAAACAATAAAACACTAAAACAATAAAACACTAAAACACAAAAACACAAAAACACTAAAACACTAACACTAAAACACTCTAACACACTAAAACACTAAAACAGTGACACACTAAAACACACTAAAACACAAAAACACTAACAATAAAACATTAAAACAATAAAACACTAAAACACTAAACCACTAAAACACTCTAACACACTAAAACACTAAAACACTCTAACACACTAAAACACTAAAACACTCTAACACACTAAAACACAATAAAACACTTTGGGCCTCATGTAGGTAAATACATTTTACCATTTCTTAAATACCGAGCCGTACCGAATCGGTAAATTTGAATCGGTAAGTTATATGTAGGTAAAAATTCGGTAACAGTTACCGATTCGGTAACATTCGGTAATCACAAATCGGAATTCACCGAATCGGTAAATACCGAGGTGGCATTTACCGAATCGGTAAATACCGAGGTGCTATGTACCGAATCGGTAAATACCGAGGTGGTATTTACCGAATCGGAAAATACCGAGGATACTACCACCTTCCCTTTACTAAGAAGCTAATATTATTATTATGCTAATAGAAGGTCTCTTAGGCTTGAATAGGGGACCCCATACCTCAAAGATCAGCTTAGTGAAATCACATCACAGGAGCATCAGGAGTCTTCTCGCAGGAAGGCTCGTCTTCGGTCTGAATAATAAACATGATGTCTGTGATATTAAAAGCACCAACTTTCAGGTATTTGCAGCTGCGCGTGTGTTATGGCTAAATAGTGGGTCGATCAACCTAGAGTGGAAAACATGCATTGTGTAATATTCCAGACTGTTTGTCACACCATGTACAGACCAAGGTCGCTGCGCAGAGCTTGGGATGGTAACAACAGATTGCTCACGTGTGAAGCAAGTCTCGAGTCAGCAGTTTATTTAAGAAATAACATGTAAATGCAGTGTCGTGTGCAAAGACAAAAAGATGGCTTTCTAACATTTAACGTGGTTATGCGAACTTAACAATGTATGTACGTATTCAGGGAGAACTCACTACACGCCCCCTTGATCGAAGCACTATTTACTAGGCAAGAAAAGAGAGAACGCAGAGTTCAGTTTCGTCAGAGCAGAACAAGGCGTAACCAATGCTGCGCCAAAGTCCGAAACTACAAAAAATAGCAGCATAGAATTCCAAAAAAAAATGCAAGTATATGAAAAAACTCAAAACGACCATCAGGAAGAGAAAAAAGAGAAATAAAAGAAATAAATGTTGCGCCAGGGTGCTGTCCAGTAGCACAGGCGCAATGGACGACAGTCCAGTTAATCCATGAATGTATAGGCAGCATATGTGGCCACTGCTTCCAACAAAAAATCGTTTGCAGGGCCACTAAAAGTCTCAGCCATCCAATTAAGTGAAGAAAAGGAACATACGTGTTCTCCAACCATCGGAGCCTCTAGCACAATCAGAGGGCACCCGGAATGTTCCTCCAAATAGCTCATAGCCAAGAAGTCGTAGGCGGCCGCAGAGATGTCCCAATTACCCAGGATACCATGAGCCGCACCACAGGCCATAATCCGGACACCAGAACAGGCCAACTTGTGAGACACTAAGGGCCTTATCAGTCGATCGAAATCCGGCACCGGAGACACCATGTTGGTCAAGCACAAATCCAGAGGCCATTCAAAGGGACAATCCAGGCAGTGAAATACAGGTTGTACGCAGGTGAAGTAGGAATACCTGAAGGATAATCCATAAGCCAGGCTCAAAGTCGCCAATGGCAAAGTACCATAAAAGTCAAGCATCCTATCACGAAGAAGATGCAGACGGGACAGGTGCTCGTGTGGCACAGAAGGAGCAGCCATTCCGGAGTATAAAAAGGAAAAGCAGCACACCTGCCACTAGCGCCAGAAGCAGCGGGACACCTCCAAAGATGCTCGAGAAAAGTGAATGAAAAAATGCCGGAATCACACCAAAAATAGTTTGGAAAGAGGTCACGAGACCCGAGCCCACAAGTTTAAAAAAATGAGCCAGGCCGGTCGTGGACGAGGCATTGAAAATAGTTTGGATCAAAGAGCCAAAATGCAGGGGGAGGTCAGTATTCAGAAGCGCCTGTACCTCAGTGCGCGTATTAGCAACGTGAAGGACAAATGTTTCACGAGAGGAAGTCAAAGGCACCTCTTTTTGGGACAATAGCGCTCTTATTCTGCTCAACTTGTTGAACTCTGCTTTCAAGGTTGGAATCGAAGGCCAGATGGAAACATCCAGCCGCCCATGCGGGGGTGGAAAAAGAACATTATTGCAGCAGACAACTTTCTGCGAGACAGTTACTATGTACGGGATTCCCACTAACATCCCGCAGCAAGCTTCATTATTCAAAATTAAATAACTACCGTTTGCAAGCAGCGTGAAAGAAGGTGTAATCACAGGCACTGGGATACCTCGTAGGACGCACGCCAAATTCGGGGCTTGTACATTGCATGCGCCGTGTAATTGAATGTGCCTACATACCAAGGAATGGTCTGGTGTTGTGGTACATTCCTCGCCTTTCAAATAAACCTCAGTTCCGTCCCTAGAACATCTATACGTAAAGGGGAGGGACCAAACCTCATGTATGAAAGCGGTGCCCAGCGGTTCATACCTACCCAAAGCATAATGTTTCATACAAGACGTAAACTTAAAAAGCGCGAAAGGGAGAGTTATCAATCCGTGTACTGACCACGTAGCTGAATTGATCTCCGCTACAGAGAAAGGCAACGGTTCTAACTTTTCAATCTGTAACAATGAATATGTAGCATCCTTCATGGACATAAATCGCTGCTTGTCAGTAAGGTTGTAGGGAAGGAATAACGATGTAGTGTTCAGATAGTCCCAAGGGACCCTCCCTGCCTTTAACGTCTGCAACGTCCATGCAAACTGCATAACAGAACGCAACTGGTTTTGACCATGATATAACACAGACATATCATCATGCACAATATCAACAACCGAAGAAACAATATTGTCTAATGTATAAATCCTAGAAGAGAGAGTGCTAATGCTATTATCTATAACGGCTAAAACCTTCTCCATGTTTGCTTGATCAATAGCTCTCAATCTGGAAGCCGCCTCAATCTGCGACAACTTCCAGACTTCGTTGTAAATAGCATACGCCCACCTTTTGGTTCTGCCACCCACAGGACCCTTAACAAAATCATTCAAATCGGTATGCACATTGATGGAGTGGGTGGACTTCCTGTTCCTGTAGATGTGCTCTGTGTCAGCTGGTGGACAGATTGGGATGTGTGTACCATCAATACAGCCGATGACATGGGGGAACTGTGCCATGTGATAAAAGTCTGTTTTTGTTTTCTGCAGTGCAGCCTGTGTGTTGGGGAAGCTGATGTAGTGGTGCATTCTCTGCATCATGGCATCCAGGAACTTCCTGCAGAAACGTGACAGGCAACTCTGGGATACACCACCCACCGCAGCTATCACCACCTGATAACTGCCGGATGCCAGCAGATGTAGGCTGCAGAGCACCTGCACATGTGGGGGTATGGCGTGCGCCCTTCTTATTGGCTGGTCCAGGAGTGGGTGAAGGTCCCTGATTAAGTCCATGATGGTTTCGGGGTGTAGCCTGTACCTCTCATGTATCTCTGCATCAGTCAGCTGGAATAGTGTGATGCGCTGTCTGTAGATGCGTTCCTCCCGTCGCCAAACCCTCAGTCCTGCTGCCTGTAGACGTAGGCGCCTTGCAATGAAATACATAGCGGCCATGTTGTCCACGCTGTTGCATTTTGGGATTGCTTATATGCACTGTTGATGGTTACCACCTGCTTTCAATCCGTGTTAATTACCGACTCTTATTTGCCGATTTTCTTGGATTTCTTAATTACCGAGTGCTCCTACATGTCATTTTAATTTTTACCACTTCATATTTACCACTTCATATTTACCGATTCGTTAAGTATGTATTCGGTAACTCTGATTCGGTATTTTAGAATTCGGCAAATATGATTCGGTATTTACCGCCTCATATTTACCGAAAAGTCGTTTTTGGACTCCTACATCTCACTTGTCTGAATACCGGTCGGTAACGGCATATTTACCGAAAATCGGCCGTTACCGACCGGTATTTGGCTACCTACATGAGGCCCTAAAACACAATAAAACACTAAAACATTAAAACACTAAAACAATAAAACACTAAAACAATAAAACACTAAAACTATAAAACACTAAAACTATAAAACACTAAAACAATAAAACACTAAACCACTAAAACAATAAAACACTAAAACTATAAAACACTAAAACACTAAACCACTAAAACACTCTAACACACTAAAACACTAAAACACTCTAACACACTAAAACACTAAAACACAATAAAACACTAAAACAATAAAACAATAAAACACTAAAACAATAAAACACTAAAAAACACGAACACACTAAAACACAACAACACTAAAACACTACAACACTAACACTAAAACACTCTAACACACTAAAACACTCTAAAACACTAAAACACTACAACACTACAACACTACAACACTCTAAAACACTAAAACACAAACACTGACAATAAAACATAAAACACTAAAACAATAAATCACTAAAACAATAAAACACTAACACTCTAACACACTAAAACACTAAAACACAAAAACACTAAAACACTAAAACACTAAAACACTCTAACACACTAAAACACTAAAACACTCTAACACACTAAAACACTCTAAAACACTACAACACTCTTACACACTAAAACACAAAAACACAGAAACACAGAAACACTAAAACACTAACACTAAAACACTAAAACACTAAAACACTAAAACACTCTAAAACACTCTTACACACTAAAACAATAAAACAATAAAACACTAAAACACTAAAACACTAAAACAATTATCCACTAAAACAATAAAACACTAAAACAATAAAACACTAAAACAATAAAACACAAAAACACAAAAACACTAAAACACTAACACTAAAACACTCTAACACACTCAAACACTAAACCACTAAAACACTAAAACAATAAAACACTAAAACAATAAAACACAAAAACACAAAAACACAAAAACACTAAAACACTAACACTAAAACACTCTAACACACTAAAACACTAAACCACTAAAACACTAAAACAATAAAACACTAAAACAATAAAACACTCTACCACATTAAAACACTAAAACACTCTAACACACTAAAACACAACAACACTAAAACACTACAACACTAACACTAAAACACTAACACACTAAAACATTTTAAAACACTAAAACACTAAAACACTTACACACTAAAACACTCTAACACACTAAAACACTAAAACACTCTCAAACACTACAACACTCTTACACACTAAAACACAAAAACACAGAAACACAGAAACACTAAAACACTCTAAAACACTACAACACTCTAACACACTAAAACACAACAAAACTAAAACACTAACACTAAAACACACTAACACTAAAACACTCTAACACACTAAAACACTCTTACACACTAAAACACTCTAACACACTAAAACACTAAAACACTCTAACACACTAAAACACTCTAAAGCACTACAACACTCTAACACACTAAAACACTAAAACACTAAAACACAAAAAAACTAAAACACTAACACGAAAACACTCACACACACACTAAAACACAAACACAGAAACACTAAAACACTAACACTAAAACAGTAAAACAGTAAAACACTCTAAAACACTCTTACACACTAAAACAATAAAACAATAAAACACTAAAACAGTAACACACTAAAACACTAAAACACACTAAAACACAAAAACACTAACAATAAAACATTAAAACAATAAAACACTAAAACACTAAACCACTAAAACACTCTAACACACTAAAACACTAAAACACTCTAACACACTAAAACACTAAAACACTCTAACACACTAAAACACAATAAAACACTAAAACACAATAAAACACTAAAACAATAAAACACTAAAACAATAGAACACTAAAACAATAAAACACTAAAACAATAAAACACTAAAACTATAAAACACTAAAACAATAAAACACTAAACCACTAAAACAATAAAACACTAAAACTATAAAACACTAAAACACTAAACCACTAAAACACTCTAACACACTAAAACACTAAAACACTCTAACACACTAAAACACTTAGGGCCTCATGTAGGTAGCCAAATACCGGTCGGTAACGGCCGATTTTCGGTAAATATGCCGTTACCGACCGGTATTCAGACAAGTGAGATGTAGGAGTCCAAAAACGACTTTTCGGTAAATATGAGGCGGTAAATACCGATTCATATTTACCGAATTCCAAAATACCGATTCGGAGTTACCGAATACATAATTAACGAATCGGTAAATATGAAGTGGTAAATATGAAGTGGTAAAAATGAAAATGACATGTAGGAGCACTCGGTAATTAAGAAATCCAAGAAAATCGGTAAATTAGAGTCGGTAATTAACACGGATTGAAAGCAGGTGGTAACCATCAACAGTGCAGATAAGCAATCCCAAAATGCAACAGCGTGGACAACATGCCCGCTATGTACGTCATTGCAAGGCGCCTACATCTACAGGCAGCAGGACTGAGGGTTTGGCGACGGGAGGAACGCATGTACAGACAGCGCATCACACTAGTCCAGCTGACTGATGCAGTGATACATGAGAGGTACAGGCTACACCCCGAAACCATCATGGACTCAATCAGGGACCTGCACCCACTCCTGGACCAGCCAATAAGAAGGGCGCACGCCATACCCCCACATGTGCAGGTGCTCTGCAGCCCACATCTGTTGGCATCCGGCAGTTATCAGGTGGTGACAGCTGCGGTGGGTGGTGTATCCCAGAGTTGCCCGTCCCGTTCCCTCAGGAATTTCCTGGATGCCATGATGCAGAGAATGCACCACTACATCAGCTTCCACAACACACAGGCTGCACTGCAGTAAACAAAAACAGACATTTCTCACATGGCACAGTTCCCCCATTTCATTGGCTGCATTGATGGTACACACATCCCAATCTGTCCACCAGCTGACACAGAGCACATCTACAGGATCAGGAAGTCCACCCACTCCATCAATGTGCATACCGAATTGAATGATTTTGGGAATGGTCCTGTGGGTGGCAGAACCCAAAGGTGGGCGTATGCTACTTACAACGAAGTCTGCAAGTTGTCGCACAGTGAGGCGGCTTCCAGATTGAGAGCTATTGACCAAGCAAACATGGAGAAGGCTTTTGCCGTCATAGATAATAGCTTTAGCACTCTCACTTCTAGGATTCATACATGAGACAATAGGCACATGCAAGTACACGGCGCATGCAATGTACAAGCCCCGATTTTGGCGTGCGTCCTACGAGGTATCCCAGTGCCTGTGATTACACCTTCTTTCACTCTGCTTGCAAACGGTATTTATTTAATTTTGATTAATGAAGCTTGCTGCGGGATGTGAGTGGGAATCCCGTACATAACTGTCTCGCATAAAGTTGTCTGCTGCAATACTGTTCTTTTTCCACCCCCGCATGTGCGGCGGGATGTTTCCATCTGGCCTTCGATTCCAACCTTGAAAGCAGAGTTCAACAAGTTGAGCAGAATAGAGCGCCATTGTCCCACAAAGAGGTGCCTTTGACTTCCTCTCGTGAAACATTTGTCCTTCACGTTGCTAATACGCGCACTGAGGTACAGGCGCCTCTGAACACTGACCTCCCCCTGCATTTCAGCTCTTTGATCCAAACTATTATCAATGCCTCGTCCACGACCAGCCTGGCTCATTTTTTTTAACATGTGGGCTCAGGGCCCCGTGACCTCTTTCCTAACTATTTTTGGTGTAATTCCGGCATTTGTTCATTCACTTTTCTCGAGCATCTTTGGAGGTGTTCCGCTGCTTCTGGCGCTAGTGGCAGGTGTGCTGCTTTACCTTTTCGTACTCCGGAATGGCTGCTCCTTCTGTGCCACACGAGCACCTATCCCGTCTGCATCTTCTTCGTGATAGGATGCTTGACTTCTATGGTACTTTGCCATTGGCGACTGTGAGCCTGGCTTATGGATTATCCTTCAGGTATTCCTACTTCACCTGCGTACAACCTGTATTACACTGCCTGGATTGTCCCTTTGAATGGCCTCTGGATTTGTGCTTGACCAACATGGTGTCTCCGGTGCCGGATTTCGATCGACTGATGAGGCCCTTAGTGTCTCACGAGTTGTCCTGTTCTGGTGTCCGGATCATGGCGTGTGGTGCGGCGCATGGTATCCTGGGTAATTGGGACATCTCAGCGGCAGCCTACGACTTCTTGTCCATGAGCTATTTGGAGGAACATTCCGGGTGCCCTCTGATTGTGCTAGAGGCTCCGTTGGTTGGAGAACACGTATGTTCCTTTTCTTTACTTAATTGGATGGCTGAGACTTTTAGTGGCCCTGCAAACGATTTTTTGTTGGAAGCCGTGGCCACATATGCTGCCTATACATTCATGGATTAACTGGATTGTCGTCCATTGCGCCTGTGCTACTGGACAGCACCCTGGCGCAACATTTATTTCTCTTATTTCTCGTTTTTCTCTTCCTGATGGTCGGCTTGAGTTTTTTACTATACTTGCATTGTGTTTTTTGGAATTTTATGCTGCAATGAATTGGACTTTAGGACTTTGGCGCTGCATTGGTTACGCCTTGTTCTGCTCTGACGAAACTGAACTCTGCGTTCTCTCTTTTCTTGCCTATTACATGTTGCTTCGCTCAAGGGGGCGTGTAGTGAGTTCTCCCTGAATACGTACATACATTGTTCAGTTAGCATAACCACGTTGAATATTATGTAGCCATCTTTTTGTCTTTGCACACGACACTGCGTTTACATGTTCTTTCTTGAATAAACTGCTGACTCGAGACTTCCTTCAGACGAGTGCATTCTGTTGTTCCCATCCCAAGCTCTGCGCAGCGACCTTGGTCTGTACATGCTGTGACACACAGTCTGGAATTTTACACGATGCATGTTTTCCACTCTAGGTTGTTCGACCCACTATTTAGCCATGACACACGCGCAGCTGCAATTACCTGAAAGTTGGTGCTTTTCATATCACAGACATCATGTTTATTGTTCAGACCGAAGACGTGCCTTCCTGCGAGACGGCTCCTGATGCTCCTGTGATGTGATTTCACTGAGCTGATTTTTGAGGTATGGGGTCCCCTATTCAAGCCTGAGAGACCTTCTATTATAACATCATTATGATATTGGCTACTTGGTTAAGGGAAGGTGGTAGTATCCTCGGTATTTTCCGATTCGCTAAATACCACCTCGGTATTTACCGATTCGGTAAATACCACCTCGGTATTTACCGATTCGGTGAATTCCGATTCGTGATTACCGAATGTTACCGAATCGGTAACTGTTACCGAATTTTTACCTACATATAACTTACCTATTCTAATTTACCGATTCGGTACGGCTCGGTATTTAAGAACCGGTAAAATTTATTTACCTACATGAGGCCCTAAAACACAATAAAACACTAAAACAATAAAACAATAAAACACTAAAACAATAACACACTAAATCACTCTTACACACTAAAACACTCTAACACACTAAAACACTAAAACACTCTAACACACTAAAACACTCTAAAGCACTACAACACTCTAACACACTAAAACACTAAAACACTAAAACACAAAAAAACTAAAACACTAACACGAAAACACTCGAACACACTAAAACACAAACACAGAAACACTAAAACACTAACACTAAAACAGTAAAACAGTAAAACACTCTAAAACACTCTTACACACTAAAACAATAAAACAATAAAACACTAAAACAGTAACACACTAAAACACTAAAACACACTAAAACACAAAAACACTAACAATAAAACATTAAAACACTAAAACACTAAAACACTAAACCACTAAAACACTCTAACACACTAAAACACTAAAACACTCTAACACACTAAAACACTAAAACACTCTAACACACTAAAACACAATAAAACACTAAAACAATAAAACACTAAAACTATAAAACACTAAAACAATAAAACACTAAACCACTAAAACAATAAAACACTAAAACTATAAAACACTAAAACACTAAACCACTAAAACACTCTAACACACTAAAACACTAAAACACTCTAACACACTAAAACACTAAAACACAATAAAACACTAAAACAATAAAACAATAAAACACTAAAACAATAAAACACTAAAAAACTCTAACACACTAAAACACAACAACACTAAAACACTACAACACTAACACTAAAACACTCTAACACACTAAAACACTCTAAAACACTAAAACACTAAAACACTACAACACTACAACACTCTAAAACACTAAAACACAAACACTGACAATAAAACATAAAACACTAAAACAATAAATCACTAAAACAATAAAACACTAACACTCTAACACACTAAAACACTAAAACACAAAAACACTAAAACACTAAAACACTAAAACACGCTAACACACTAAAACACTAAAACACTAACACACTAAAACACGCTAACACTCTAACACTCTAACACACTAAAACACTAAAACACTCTAACACACTAAAACACTCTAAAACACTACAACACTCTTACACACTAAAACACAAAAACACAGAAACACAGAAACACTAAAACACTAACACTAAAACACTAAAACACTAAAACAATAAAACAATAAAACACTAAAACACTAAAACACTAAAACACTAAAACAATTATCCACTAAAACAATAAAACACTAAAACAATAAAACACTAAAACAATAAAACACAAAAACACCAAAACACTAAAACACTAACACTAAAACACTCGAACACACTAAAACACTAAAACAATAAAACACTAAAACAATAAAACACTAAAACAATAAAACACTAAAACTATAAAACACTAAAACAATAAAACACTAAACCACTAAAACAATAAAACACTAAAACTATAAAACACCAAAACACTAAACCACTAAAACACTCTAACACACTAAAACACTAAAACACTCTAACACACTAAAACACTAAAACACAATAAAACACTAAAACAATAAAACAATAAAACACTAAAACAATAAAACACTAAAAAACTCTAACACACTAAAACACAACAACACTAAAACACTACAACACTAACACTAAAACACTCTAACACACTAAAACACTAAAACACTAAAACACTACAACACTACAACACTCTAAAACACTAAAACACAAACATTGACAATAAAACATAAAAAACTAAAACAATAAATCACTAAAACAATAAAACACTAACACTCTAACACACTAAAACACTAAAACACAAAAACACTAAAACACTAAAACACGCTAACACACTAAAACACTAAAACACTAACACACTAAAACACGCTAACACTCTAACACTCTAACACACTAAAACACTAAAACACTCTAACACACTAAAACACTCTAAAACACTACAACACTCTTACACACTAAAACACAAAAACACAGAAACACAGAAACACTAAAACACTAACACTAAAACACTAAAACACTAAAACACTAAAACACTCTAAAACACTCTTACACACTAAAACAATAAAACAATAAAACACTAAAACACTAAAACACTAAAACACTAAAACATTAAAACAATTATCCACTAAAACAATAAAACACTAAAACAATAAAACACTAAAACAATAAAACACAAAAACACCAAAACACTAAAACACTAACACTAAAACACTCTAACACACTAAAACACTAAAACAGTAACACACTAAAACACTAAAACACACTAAAACACAAAAACACTAACAATAAAACATTAAAACAATAAAACACTAAAACACTAAACCACTAAAACACTCTAACACTCTAACACACTAAAACACTAAACCACTAAAACACTAAAACAATAAAACACTAAAACAATAAAACAATAAAACACTAAAACACTCTACCACATTAAAACACTCTAACACACTAAAACACAACAACACTAAAACACTACAACACTAACACTAAAACACTAACACACTAAAACATTCTAAAACACTAAAACACTACAACACTACAACACTACAACACTCTAACACTCTAAAACACTAAAACACTCTAACACACTAAAACACTAACACACTAAAACATTCAAACACACTAAAACATTAAAACACAATAAAACACTAAAACACACTAAAACACACTAAAACACACTAAAACACTAAAACAATAAAACAATAAAACAATAAAACAATAAAACAATAAAACAATAAAACACTCTAACACTCTAACACTCTAACACTCTAACACACTAAAACACTAAAACACAACAACACTAACACTAAAACACTCTAACACACTAAAACACTAACACACTAAAACACTACAACACTACAACACTCTAACACTCTAAAACACTAAAACACAAACACTGACAATAAAACATAAAACACTAAAACAATAAATCACTAAAACAATAAAACACTAACACTCTAACACACTAAAACACTAAAACACAAAAACACTAAAACACTAACACTAAAACACTCTAACACACTAAAACACTCTAAAACACTAAAACACTCTTACACACTAAAACACTCTAACACACTAAGACATTAAAACATTCTAACACACTAAAACACTAAAACACTAAAACACGCTAACACACCAAAACACTAAAACACTAACACACTAAAACACTCTAACACACTAAAACACTCTAAAACACTACAACACTCTTACACACTAAAACACAAAAACACATAAACACATAAACACTAAAACACTAACACTAAAACACTAAAACACTAAAACACTAAAACACTCTAAAACACTCTTACACACTAAAACAATAAAACAATAAAACACTAAAACACTAAAACACTAAAACAATTATCCACTAAAACAATAAAACACTAAAACAATAAAACACAAAAACAATAAAACACAAAAACACAAAAACACTAAAACACTAAAACACTAACACTAAAACACTCTAACACACCAACACACTAAAACAGTAACACACTAAAACACTAAAACACACTAAAACACAAAAACACTAACAATAAAACATTAAAACAATAAAACACTAAAACACTAAACCACTAAAACACTCTAACACTCTAACACACTAAAACACTAAAACACTAAAACACTAAAACAATAAAACACTAAAACAATAAAACACTAAAACACTAAAACAATAAAACACTCTACCACCTTAAAACACTAAAACACTCTAACACACTAAAACACAACAACACTAAAACACTACAACACTAACACTAAAACACTAACACACTAAAACATTCTAAAACACTAAAACACTAAAACACTACAACACTACAACACTACAACACTACAACACTACAACACTCTAACACTCTAAAACACTAAAACACTCTAACACACTAAAACACTAACACACTAAAACATTAAAACACACTAAAACATTAAAACACAATAAAACACTAAAACACACTAAAACACACTAAAACACACTAAAACACTAAAACACTAAAACACTAAAACACTAAAACAATAAAACAATAAAACAATAAAACAATAAAACACTCTAACACTCTAACACTCTAACACTCTAACACACTAAAACACTAAAACACAACAACACTAACACTAAAACACTCTAACACACTAAACACTATCACACTAAAACACTACAACACTACAACACTCTAACACTCTAAAACACTAAAACACAAACACTGACAATAAAACATAAAACACTAAAACAATAAATCACTAAAACAATAAAACACTAACACTCTAACACACTAAAACACTAAAACACAAAAACACTAAAACACTAACACTAAAACACTCTAACACACTAAAACACTCTAAAACACTAAAACACTCTTACACACTAAAACACTCTTACACACTAAAACACTCTAACACTCTAACACACTAAAACACTAAAACACTCTAACACACTAAAACACTCTAAAACACTACAACACTCTTACACACTAAAACACAAAAACACAGAAACACAGAAACACTAACACTAAAACACTAACACTAAAACACTAAAACACTAAACCACTAAAACACTCTAACACACTAAAACACTCTAACACACTAAAACACTAAAACACTAAAACACTCTAACACACTAAAACACTAAAACACTAAAACACTCTAACACACTAAAACACTAAAACACAAAAACACTAAAACACTAAAACACTAAAACACTAAAACACTAAAACACTAAAACACCAAAACACCAACACACTAAAACACTAAAACACTAAAACACTAAAACACTAAAACACTAAAACACTAAAACACTAAAACTATAAAACACTAAAACACTAAAACACTAAAACACTAAAACACTAAAACACTAAACCAATAAACCAATAAAACACTCTACCACACTAAAACACACTAAAACACACTAAAACACACTAAAACACTAAAACACTAAAACACTAAAACACTAAAACACTAGACCAATAAACCAATAAACCAATAAACCAATAAAACACTCTACCACACTAAAACATTAAAACACTAAAACACTACAACACTAACACTAAAACACTCTAACACACTAAAACATTCTAAAACACTAAAACACTAAAACACTACAACACTACAACACTACAACACTACAACACTCTAAAACACTAAAACACTCTAACACACTAAAACACTAACACACTAAAACATTAAAACACTAAAACACTAAAACACTCTAACACACTAAAACACTAAAACACTAAAACACAAAAACACTAAAACACTCTAACACACTAAAACACTCTAAAACACTAAAACACTCTAACACACTAAAACACAAAAACACTAACACTAAAACACTAAAACACTAAAACACTAAAACACTAAAACACTAAAACACTAAAACACTAAAAGACTAAAAGACTAAAACACCAAAACACTACAACACTAAAACACTAAAACACTCTAACACACTAAAACACTACCACACTAACACACTAAAACATTAAAACACTAAAACACTAAAACACTAAAACACTAAAACACTAAAACACTAAAACACTACAACGCCAAAATAGCTGTTGGACCACACCTCCCTAGGGATGCATATAATGTTAATGTCTGCATTGGAGTTGTGGCGGATGATGATCACAGAGGTGGTATGTCATCACTGGATTGGGATGGTGTGTGATGATGCCATCAGAGGTTGTATGTGATTATAGCAGCACCAGGGTCTATATAGAGATGGTGGCTTCAGCCGTGATGAAAGTTCCCACAAAGTTAGAATGTTAAGATAGTTTTATTCAAGTAAACCATAGAAATAGCAAATGATTATAGGAGTTCTTAATGAGATAATGATTGAATGTAATCATATCCAAGTCCCTATAGAGTTATTGTTTGATTATTGGGATGTTCAAGTCCCCAGGATTAGTGCATAGTGTTCTAGTCCCCACTGAAATAGTGTGTAAAGACAAAGCTTAAATCCCCATCCAGATAATGTGAAGCTAATAATGTTCAAGTCCAAACAGAGCTTGTGTGTAATTACAGTAATGTTATGGTCCCAACAAAGATGGTATGTTATTATAGTGATGCTCAAGTCCCCACATAGATAGTGTGTGATCATAGTGATGTTCAAGTCCCCACAAAGACAGTGTGTTATTATAGTGTTTTCAAGTCCCCACAAAGATAGTGTGTTATTATACAGATGTTCAAGTCCCCACATAGATAGTGTGTTCTTATAGTGATGCTCAAGTCCCCACAAAGATAGTGTGTTATTATAGTGTTTTTCAAGTCCCCACAAAGATAGTGTGTTATTATACAGATGTTCAAGTCCACACAAAGATAGTGTGTTATTATAGTGTTTTTCAAGTCCCCACAAAGATAGTGTGTTATTATACAGATGTTCAAGTCCCCACAAAGATAGTGTGTTCTTATAGTGTTTTTTCAAGTCACCACAAATATAGTTTGTTATTACAGTGTTTTTTCAAGTCCACACAAAGATAGTGTGTTATTATAGTGATGTTCAAGTCCCCACAGAGATAGTGTGTGAAGATGATTGTGTTCAAGTCTCTATTGAAATAGTGTGTACTTTCAGAGCTTAAATCCCATTATAAAGAGTGTGAAGCTAAGGATGGCCACGTCCACGCAGAGGTTTTGTGTAATTATAGGAAAGCTCAAGTCTCCACAGAGATGGTATGTTATTCTAGTGATGTTCAAATCCTAACAGAGTTAGTGTGTTATTATGGAGATTTTCAAGTCCCTCAAAGATAGTGTGGCATTTTAGTGATGCTCATGTCCCTGTGGAGATAATGTGGTATCATAGTGATGTTCAAGTCCCCACAGAGACAGCATGGGAAGATAATTGTATTAAAGTCTTCACTGAAATATTGTGTAAAGACAAAGCTTAAATACCCATACTGTAAGTGTGAAGTTAAGGATGTTCAAGTCCAAACAAGGGTTGTGTGTAATTACAGGAATGCTCAAGTGCCCACAGAGATAGTGTGTTACTGTAGTGATTTTCAAGTTCCCACAAACACAGTGTGTTTTATAGTGATGTTCATGTCCCCACAGAGATAGTGTGTGAAGATGATTGTGTTTAAGTACCCACTGAAATAGTGTGTATTGTCAAATCTTAAATCTCATTACAAAGAGTAGGAAACTAATGATGTGCAAGTCTGCACACAGGCTGTATGTAATTATAGAAATGTTCAAGTTTCCTCAGAGATGGTATGTTATTATAGTGATGTGTATGTCCCACAGAGATAGTGTGCTCTTATAGTAATGTTCATATGCCCACAAAGATAGTGTTATTATAATGATGTTCAAGTCCCCACAGAGATAGTGTGGGAAGGTGATTATATTCAAGTCTTCACTGAAATAGTGTGTAATGACAAAGATTAAATTCCCAGGGAGTGTTAAGTTAATGATGATCAAGTCCAGACAGAGGTTTTTTGTAATTATAGGAAGGCTCAAGCACCCACAGAGAGGGTATGAT
This sequence comes from Triturus cristatus, assembly GCF_964204655.1. NCBI lineage: Eukaryota > Metazoa > Chordata > Amphibia > Caudata > Salamandridae > Triturus > Triturus cristatus. The sequence goes on from NC_140594.1 coordinate 796,910,755, forward strand.
ATTATAGTGATTTGCAAGTCCCCACAAAGATGTGTTATTATAATGATGTTCAAGTCTCCACAGAGATATAGTGTGAAGATGATTGTGTTCAAGTCCCCACTAAAAATAGTGTGTAAAAACAATGCTTAAATCCTCACACAGAGCGTTTGAAGATAATGATGCTCAGGTCCAAACAGATTTGTGTGTAATGATAAGAATGTTCACATTCCCTCAGAGACAGTGTTTGAAGGAAATCATGATCAAGTACCCACACAGATAGTGTGTTGATATAGTGAAGTTAAAGGCCCCTTAAAGAGTGCATGTGATTACACCAATGTTCATGCTAGGAGGCATGGCCTGCGTGGCAAACACGACAGACACCTGAAGCAAGCCTCACAGCTCAAAGCTTTTTTAATCAGGCTATTATCTATCCATGCAAGGGAGATTTCATCCCCAGGTCTGTGGTCCAGTGCTGGAGGGTCTGGGGGTGGAACACTGCCTGGTTCTTTGTCCATCTTTGAACAAAAGTCTGGAGCCGGCGGCAGGGCCTCGTGGGCTGTGGGCAAAGCGGGGAAACCTCGACCTGGCAAGGCCCCTATCAGCTGGGTAAAGTGACCCGCGGAATGCTTCCGGGAGGAAATCAATTGGTCCCAGGAGGCCCTGGTGCTCTGTGATCCCCTACTGCTGATCACTGTCGAGAGTCAGAGTACCCATACAGCAAGTCAGCAGAGCCGCAGTCCAGAGAGACTAGCCACGACCTAGGGCTGCAAGCCCTCTCAGTGGGATTCTGTGGCAACCAAAGTGAAACTCCTGCTGAAAAATCACAGGTGCCTTGCGGAGTGCGTCACCAACTCTGAGAGAACATTGGCTGAGCTACAGCCACCTATGTTTGACCTTCATACTTGGGTACAGGGCTTACAGGACATGGTTCGTACTATGGAACAAAGAGCAGAGGATTCGGAGGACCGCTCATGTCTCAACAATGTTTCCATAGCAGCAATATTATTGACTACCTGGTAAAAAGACCTGGTCCCCCACCACAGCTTCACATCCATGGAGCCTGGAGGGTCTCAGCGGGAGGCCCTCCATGTTTCATAGTGGCCCAAATACTCAATTATAATGACTGGGATGCAATACTAGATAGGACACTGAGTACTGATCCCATACTTGTGGACAATCATTGCATGTTGCATTCTATACACTGACAGTCCCGAGACAGATGGCCTCTTTTTGGGGAGTCAAGCGTAAATTGCATGCCTTGGGGGTCAAGTAGGTCCATAGCGTCAGGCAGTTAACCCAGGTGCCAGCAGCTACATTCCACAAATGCTCTGGTGACCATGGAGTTCCTCCTCTGAGGCCTTGGAAAATGGAGATACTTACTCTGGAGTGCTACAGGAGATGGGGGTCACCTCTCAGGGTTACCACCCAAACAGCAGATGACCTCCTCTAACTGACAGGCCATAGCTGTACTTTCCTTGTGCTTATCCTTCACCAACCCTGGGTCCCACAGGGTGTCTCAGCCTCCTGCGTTTAGGACCACTACTTCAGAAGCTTGATATACCCTTCAGGTCACACTCACACCTTCACCATCAAAAGCATAGGCTACTCTCCCATCTATGATGCCTTTTCGCGTGATCCACGGCCCAATTAGGACTTACCTTAAATTGTTTTGTTCCTACTTGCTGAGAAGTGCAGCATGTGCATGGGCGGTGGGCGCGGGGGTGTGGAGACAGGTGAAGTGGCAATGTGAGCAGAAAAAGTGGCCCACTGTGGACTGAGGTGCGGCTCGGCAGCAACATTTGTAGCGGCGTCCAGGGTTGAGCAGGTGGAGCTCGTCAGTGGTGTAGCTGCGGGAGGTATTTGGACCAGGGTTCCTGGCACTGGGTGCTGCCGTACAGATGAGTGACATAGAATGGAGTGATGTAACTCCTTGTCCCCATAAGGTGCTTTAATCAGGACTTTACAGTTAGGGTCTGTTTTGGGCCCCTCTGGGGAATGTTCTCCTCATATTAGTTCCGCCAGGGGTATTAAACAGGGATGCATCTTAGCGCTCTTTACTTTCCTGCTCTATAAATTGATTCAACAAACATCTAGTGGATAAAGGCAAAGAACTCCTCGCATGGGATCTCAACCAGTACCAATTCTCTTATATGCGGATGATGCAGTGCTTCTTTCCCACAAAGTAAATGGCCTACATGTCTTCTAGATTTAGGTTTTACTTATATGGAAGACCTGGATTTGCAGGAAAATTATTCTAAGTCTTATAGTCTGACTTGTGGCCACCCAAGCGCTATGTTATGGGGAGGACAAATTTAGAAAAGATATAGGGCCTTATTTACAAGAAAGTGATGCAGCGGGGAAACCGCAAGCCATTTGGCTGCACCATGCTGTGTCACTTTTAAAGCACTGGGATGCGTCATATTTACAACAACATGAGGCATCCCTGAGCTCTCCCTGTGCCGGTGCACAATTGGCAGCCATGCGCCAATGCAGTCACCCTTGCGCCATGGCACAAGGGTGTCTGCATTTTAGGGGAGATTGTTTTTGTGCAGGATGGTATCCCTTCCTGCACAAAAACAATCACAGAGGTGTTTTCCTCTTTCTATGTGTGCAGCATTGAAAGAGGAAAAAATGAGGGGAAATAAAAGTATTTCTCATTGTTGCACCTCCTTACACCTCCCCTGGAGAGGCGTAAGATTCTGACGCATTCCCAGGATTATGAAACATTGTAAATCTGGGAATGCCGCAGAAACCCTGAGTGTTGTGTGGGAACACACACAGGAACACCCATGGCACGCTCCTTTCACACAAAGTGCAGTGTGAAAAGGGGCCATATTTACAAGCCCACGAAAAGCTATGCAGGGTAAAATAACTAGATAATCTATCAGGCATATCACACAGCAAATAACCAAGCCACTTAATACTATACCAAATTATCGGAATTCATCTTACATATGCAACATGCTAAGGCAATCTCTAAAATTGAAGATCACCAACAACCTGTAAAGGTCATCATAAGTGAAATATATAATCAAAGTGCAACAAAACAAAGGAACAAAGTCTATAGTTAACAGTTATTCAGTCAGTAACAGCATGAAAATAATATACATAGTGTGTCATATTTAGGCAAACATATATGTTTACCACTCACTGTTAGTATCAAATATACACAACAAAAGTGTACTCCCACTCATCAAGTCAGAGGTGGCCCATCCTGCTTTCACTTATTCCTCTTTCTCTTACTGTCTAGGAGCAATACACACAGACCAATTGCCAACTACACCTAGTCATGTGATCCAGGATAAAGGCTGCAGACACCAAATGTTTGGAATAAGACAACGTCAACATTCTAAGAGTGCCATCTTCAGAATTGTGAATTGAAATCCAACTTTACCATTAAAAAGGGCTTTAAAGTTCTATTCTCTAGACACCAAAGTCAATATCCCTATCTGCTCCCAATTGAAAGCTATCGCTTGTTCAAAGCATTAAGGTAACCCAATGTTATCCTACGAGAGGTAGGCCTAGCAGTAGTGAAAAGCGGATTTGATGAATTTCACTACCAGGACATGTAAAGCTTAAAAGTACATGTCCAACTTTTTAAATACTCTCCCCCCTGCCCTGTGGGCTGTTTAGGGCCTACCCTTGGGGTGACATATGTTTTGAAAGGAGGTTTATTTTGCAAGGTTATAATAGAATAATTAAAACAGCACATACAGGCTGCATTATCAGACTTATGACCTGTTTAAAAGAGCTATCTATGTGGGTAGCTCAATTAGTGCTGTAGGCCCACTACAAGCATTTAATTTACAGGCCCTGGTATAGTATAGTTCCTATTTCTCTAATAGGCTCTGCGCATTGGAATAATATACCCTATAGATTTGGCATAGGACTGAGATCAGTATGCCCCTATCGAGTATATTAAACTTAATTCATTTGTACCAGCTAACTCAGGGGCCACTGGAAACTCCCTGTAAACAAGAAGGGAGTAGTTTCTGGCTACCGCATAAACATGACAACTTTGTTTCCCTTTAGAATCGGAACACTCTCAGAATCGTGGAAACAGCAGATAACAGTTTCGCTCAGCTAATCGTGCATGCTTAGTTTCTTCAGAGTTACACAGAAAGAATAGACGGGCGTTTCAATAAAATGATTTATTGAACAGTTGTTTCTCGTGTAAGAGATATGAGCTGTTATAATCACAAGACAGTATGCAAGATATATTATGTACAGCGTAAGCAGTAGAAAGAAATAATACTGCGCTAGCATTATCTTTTAGCTATGACACATATATTCATATACATAAATAACATAGGCTAAAAATGTGAGTACTCATGAGATGCTTCTCTAACTAGTTCTACCCCAGTGTACCTAACCTAAGTGTAGTACTATGTAAGAAGTAGGTGCTGTATTCTATAGGATGTTATTCTATAGTTCAGTATAGAATGCCAAGAGTCCCTCTAGGTTCTAGTCAGCTCCATACCTTGAGAATGAGAGAGGTGGGAATCTCTTTCCGGGTCTCGAACTCTAACAACCCGCGAAGGGAGTCAGAACACTGGAAGCTGGATTTTCTGCGGGCAGGGATGACCGCATCTCTTGTCAGTGCGTCAGGCTGGGACAAGGGCTCCTCTAAAGTCGAGGTCTCCTCCGTACTTGCCCTCCTTGCCGTGGCAAGGAAAGGTAAATTTATATCTGGAAGGTGCTTAGGAATGTTTGCACTGACGTAAAGTCAGGCAGGGGAAGACGTCATGAATGAACCCTTAAGGAATAGCGGTTCATGCATAATAAATTAGTTCTTGGATAAATCAATAATCCTGGGCTAGGGAAACTCCCAACTGTATAAAAGTCTGGTTTCTAGGAACTCGTTGTGACGTTTGGGTGAACGGATGTAGGTGACCATGTCTGTATTTGGATAGCATGGCTAATGCCTAAATAAGGACTGGGATCTTATGCCTATATAAGGGCAATGCAAATTGTGCCTATCTAAGGACATGATTCAGGAAAACCTATATACGGACACCTAAAGCGGAATACAACACTTGGTACATGTAGTACCAGTTTAGTAGGGGCTTACTCGTGAATTAAATGTGCCAAGTGGGTGTAAGACAATTTTGCCATGTTTAAAAGAGGGAACACAAGGACTTTAGCACTGCTTAGCAGTTGTAAAGTGCGCAAAGTCCTAAGACCAACAAAAAGAAAGATCTGCAAAAAATGGAGGACAAAAGCAGAAGGTTTGGGGGAAGACCACCCTAAGGCTGACAGGTCTAACACAGCCGAAACTCTAATCCACTGTAAAAGTGTTGATTACTACCCTCTTGCCCCTAATTGATCTCAACTGGAGATGTTGCAAGTCCTTGATTAGTTCCTTGGCTGTTTAGACAAGGGTGGCTTCACTTTGTGGGCGGAACGGTGTTGCTCTACTTGCTGAGAGTGCAGTGGTAAACGCATAATAATAAAATGGTCATTACTATTTTATTATTCTGTTTGCTGCTGGCCATAGCGAGTGAATGGGGGGGAGGGGGCAGATTCCTGCAGATTGTAGGATGACATTGTTGTAGGTGCTCAATACTGCCTGCCGCCTGCCAATCTGACATGCGCACTTCAATGCCCGCAATCCCAGCAGTGTAAAACAGCTGAGGGATTGCAGGCACAGACCCCCAGCCTCAAAATGAGTGCTGGGTCAGCCTGCTCCAACCAATCCTGGAACTGCTCTGCTGCTCCAGGATTGGTTGGATTTGTGTTGCGCAAGGAGGGAAATCCTTCCCTTTCCTTCCTGCTCCTCGTCACCCCCAGGATCGGCGTGTATAGAGGAGCATCGGTTTGAAGTGCCCGGTAGCCGCCAGCCTTTATGGTGAGTGTCTCACCATTAATTAATGTTGCCAGTCGCCACTGCCTATAGAGATATGAGGCTGAAAGCTGAGTTTTTTTGTAAGGTCATGGAAATCCAAGGTGACTTTCAATATCCTTATCATGCACAGCAAGGGGTACTTTATTCTTTCCAATGGTCACACCATCACTATTTCCACAAACCACTTGATTCATTGGTGGTAGCTCATTCATATGAAAGAGAAAGAATGTTTGCAAACATGAAGAATAGTTGCAAAATTAAACATGAAGAAATTAATTGCATATTTGTTACAAGAAGATATTAGAATCAGTTTAATACGAATCAGTTTTTTTTTAAAGGCGCAGTAGCTCAGAATATGTTGAAACATGCATTAAGATTCTGACTTAAACATGTTGCCGGTCTGCTTGCCCCTGTACAGCTAGAAAAAAAAGCAGAAGAAATAAAGCAATATTTTTTGTTTACTACTTTAAACAGCCGCTTTAGTTATGTTCTGTGAGCTAACTTGACTCTCCTCTCGCCTGCTAACAAGCATTGTGATGCCAGACCTCAACTATAACGAGTTCGTACAGTTGAGCTCTGACATCATTTCTTTATAATAGATGTCTGGGTGCGTGACAAGTTGCCTATTATAAAGAAATTGGAGATGAGTTTATACAGATGAATTTATACACAGGAATTGCAGAATCCCATGTATTAAACATCTGTACCCCTTAATCTCCTCTCCCTCTAGAACTATTCTTTCTTTCTCTCTCTCTCTCCCTCTCTCTCTCTCTTTCTCTCTCACACACTTACATAAATTAAGTGATTTATCTGATAATATCACAATAAAGATAACAGTCGTCTCAAAATGCCTTAATGAGCATGAATGCCATGTACTTTTCTTCTTGAAATAGCCTGTATTACGTATTCTATCCTAAATACGAATAAATTACTGAAAGAAAAAAAGATATCTATTTAATTCAAATATAGGACTATACACACTGGAGCAGATTCATGGTGGTCATTTTAGTTCAGAGCAGGTTTTGCCACACAGAGAAATATTTCCCCAATAGAGATTTTTTTTTAAAGTGTTTCCAATACAGATTGAGTGTAAACTTCTGCACTGGTGAAAGGCCTACAAAAAAAAGGTTGCATGACATGTACAGATGTATGCTTGAAACCTGCACCTTGGGCAGCTTGCCAAATGAACAATGGAATTTTCTGTGAATAAGAAAAAAAAACATATGTCCATATCTCGGAGTGCATATAAAGGTGTAGTTTTAAGATTTTGTTTGTAAAGGCCAATTATAGGTATACTCTTTACGTAGTCGATTTTTTCAAACGCCATACATTATTTCTAGATAAGCACATTGGGCACAAAATCTTAAATGGGTATGAAGCAGGACTTTGCACCTGTGATTTGTGTTAGGTACAACCTGACACAAATTGCAGGTTCAAGGTGTGTATATAATTGAAATTCCAGTTTTTGAACCTGGGAATTGATGAATTATATGCATGTTCTGTATAGTTTCCCATTCTGGGTGATGCACATGAGAAATAGATGCAAATTGTACACCAATAAGTACTATGCCGTAGGGAAGCACACATTTGTGGCTTCGCTATTTGGGCAGTTTGAACCTGCGAATTGTGAGATTAAATTAATCAGGGTTTGTGTGCATGAGATCAGCTCGAGGCACCATATTACTATATAAAAGCATATACTGTTGCCTTCGTCAATCCATCATTCCTTTGTTGTTGGTGCAACCACCGTTTTAATATTGGAACGGTGACCAATATTTCTTATTCATGTAGTGTGCAATAAAAAAAACTAGCCAATTACGTACAAGATGCCACCATAACTCTAGATATTTGTATAGACATCCTTGTCCATGTCAGGACTTAAACCAGCAGTGACCCGTATGTTTCCGGGGAGAGACGCTCAGCCCTCTGAACTATCTTAGCAGCCTACCATTTAGGCAGTGCAAAACAATCACTTGCAACACATCTAAGCTACACAACTCACAGTGCTGTTTTTCAAAAGCACTCAGTCCCAAATACGTCTACATCTTTGCAAATTATTTTCCTAATCTATGCCTTGAGATGTGTACCATTTGCAGAGCACACCTTTTTCATAAAGTAAACATCTACTCAACCCTTGCAAACACATTTACCAGACCTGCAGCAAGATTCTTCAGAACATTTACAATGATCTCTATCACCAGTTGAAAGGTGCTACAGTGCACTTGTGCTGTCAGACCCACAGCCTTGTCCCTTCAAAGGGAGACAAAAGACAGTTCTATCCACTTCCCACAGAATGTGAGGCCTTGGGGCGTGTAACATTGATCTCAAAATCTGCATTATCACACATGAGAAGAGACAATTCGACGTTTCCTCCAACATCTGTCTCCTTCTCTTTACAATGCTAAATAACAGTAGGTGGCATAGTTTGAAAAATGTAAAATATAATACATTGAGGGTACGTGATATTGTCTTTTTATCTATCATAGTTACATTACGTCAAACAAACTGACGTATAATGTTTAAAAGCACTAAAACAGCAAAATTGCCTCATGCTACACTGTTTAAAAGCAAGTAATAATTTCAACAGCAAGAACATGCTCGTCATAATGCGGGCCCTACAAATCGGCTTTAAAGAAAATTAAGAAATTAAATCTTCATCCTTTCTCAGGCGACAGGTCAAAGAGCAGGTGGTTCGCAGTTCCTTCTAGGTAGAGCACTTTCCTGAGCAGCCGTCAAAGTGTTAATGTATGCAGATCGCAGCCTTTGTGTTTCGGCTGATCACAGAGGTGAGCATTTAAGTTAGGAATGAAAGGAACACCTCTCCCCCCCCCTCCAACATCCAAACACAGGTTGATTGCAGCAATGAGAAAAACTCTTGAAAACATGGGGGCTTCTTTACAAGCCCCCTGTGCCGCCGGTACTCAAATTTTTCCAAATTAAAAGTGACGCATCGGTGTCGCAAGGGGTTTGTAATTAGTGCAGACACTGAATTTAACAACGAACCACGGAAGAACCCTTTTGAAAAAAAATGTATTTTGCAAGTGACAGTTTGCACAATTAATAGGCGTTTGACAAGGGCTGCTCGAAAAGAAGAAACTGCAATTTATTTCTTTGCAGTCTACCAATAACCATATGATTATGCACTGCAATGCCCAGATTGACAACGCACAAACTAAAGTCAATCGTTTTTGATAAATTGTTTTTTTCGTAATTTTTGTTAGTGAAGCAAACGAGAGGGAAGACTTTGGTGCACTACGTGCTGACAATTCAAGACTCTAGGGGGCAGATTTATGACGACTGGCGCATCCCTGCATATCAGCAGGGATGCGCCAGTTATTATGCGCCACAGCTGCGCCACCATGGATGCGCCGCATTTATAATGCGGCGCACCATGGGGCAAAAACGGCACAGATGCGTGACGCATCTGTGCCGAAAAGTGGCGCATTGCTGGAGTTGCGTCGCAAGCGTGACGCAGCTCCAGCAATGATCTGGGGGGCCCTATCTTTAGAATGCTGCGTCAATCCTTACGCCTGCTTCAAGCAGGCGCAGGGTTTTGACGCAGCATGGGCCTAAAAGTGACTGAGTGAAATCTTGTAGATTTCACTCAGCCACTTTTAGGAGGCGTTCCTGTGCCGGAACGCCCCCACCTGCCCTGAAACGCCTAATTGTGGCGCAGAGCTTTACAACGTGACGCATCTGGGAGATGCGTCACGTTGTAAATGCCCCGGACCATGGCGCAGGATTTGCGCCGCTGCTGCGTCACAAAAGTGACGCAACGGCGGCGTAAATGAGGCGCAAGTCAAACATAAATCTGCCCCTAGCTATTCATCCTTCAATGTAACCATGTATTTATTTGCAACTTGTCCACTATCCCCTGCTCCCGGCAACTCTGGACCAACTCTCGGAAACAAAGTGACAAACAAATAAATCTGGTACCCTTGCGAACAGTCGTGATATTCACTTTGTTTCAGTTCATGTATAACACAGATAGAAAGCAACTAAACCCAAAGCTTTGCAGTTCTAACCTTTCAGGGCTGAAACCTTTGCAGGTTTATATAGCACCAACTCTCCCGTGAGGTATTGGAGTGCTTTAAATGACCATCAGTTACGTTACACAAAGACACGTTCATTTTTGGTAGGCACTGGGAGGTTAGGTGATTTGCCCATAATTACAGGATATTGAGCGGACGCCGAGAATCGAACCTGGCTTCCCATTTCTGCAGTCGGCAGCTCTGGCAGTAATGCCACATCCTCTTAATCTCCTTTCAGTTAGTATAAATGACTGAGTACCTGAAAATAAAGCATTGCGCCTCTAATGTGCATTTCGCCCAAGACAGTAAGAAAGGCTCAGGTAAAGGAATATGGGGAGAGAATGAAGAGGGAGGAAAACAGCCTCATAAAGTAAGAGGAACATAGGGAGAAATGGAAAACATCAGAGAAAACACAGAGAGACTGGGAGAGAACCAAGGTGAGTCAGCTTTGGGGAGAGAAGGGTGAGGTAAAAGTCAGAGAGATAAATAAAAAGATAGGCATAAACAGGAGAGAGAGATTTAGACATAATGAAAGTCAGACAAAACCAGTGAGAGAGATAGACAGGGGAGAGAAAGTTGGAGATATAGGGGAGACAGGGTAGGACGCAAGAATGACAGGAGAGGCAGATAAATTAAATATAGTGAGAGACATCGAAAGATAGATATACAGCAATAGACAGGGAAAATGTAAGACAGAAACAGAGACAAGGAAAGAGGGAAAATAGGGATAGATTGGGAGATATGAGACATATGGGTGAGAGAGTCAAGGAAAGACAGAGTTAGAATTGGGGAGAGAGAAATAAAGTTAGACAGAGTCATAAGGAGGGAGAGACAGGAAGGGGGACAAAAACAGTGGGCAAAAGACAGAAATAGATGGAAAGACAGGAAGAAAGACAAAGAGAAAAACAGGGAGAAATATAACATAGAAATGGGGAGAGACACGAAAAGACAGGAAAAGTGTAAGACAAGCTGAGGGACAGGTTGAAGAGACATACTAGAAACACAGGAAGGAGTAAAGAAGAAAGAAAGAAAGGAAAGATACTCTGAATTGAATTTAAATGCATTTCTATCTAGAGCAATCTGTCTCTCTATTTACCTCTATCCTGACCTGTGTCGACCCCTCTTCATGTAACATAGCCATCTGTGTAGGAGAGTAGGATCTGCACTTATGTTGCCCCCACTTTTTTTCTGATGTATACACTGGTTTCTGGCTATAGTCTGACTGGGTCCCTGCTAATCAGGGCCCCAGTCTCACTGATCTCTCTAAACAACTTGGTGTGCATATTAGATGCACTAGTGATTGGATACTGTGGTACCTTATGAGCCCCTAGTATATGGTACCTTAGGTACCTAGGGCATTGGTACTTCACAGGCCTACCAGGGGCTGCGGCATGTATTATGCCACCTCTGGGAAGCATTCTCAATCTGACACCACAGGCCTGCTACTGCAGCCTGTGTGAGGTAGTGTTAGCACTCCTCGCTGAGGTATAGGTTCCTATATCTCACCATACACACACATATAAACCTATCAGCCACCCCTATTGCAGGCACTAACAATCCGGAGGGCAGGGTGCTTGGTTTACTATGTGAGGGGGTGCTTCTGCATGAACAGGACCTCTCTGCAGCTGGCAGAGTCTATTCTCTGTGGCTGTTTGTGGATGCGGTTAAACCATATACTCTTAAGTGCATTATAACCTCGCGGTAAATGCTAACTTTGGAATGACAGCATCAAAACATGTCGGGTTTGGTGTCAAACAACTTGGAATCATACCCCCACACCAGTAACTGATGTGAGAGTATGATCCCACCCTTCTACAGGGGATGACATGTACCCACTGTACTAAACGGTAGAAATCTCCTAGAGCCCTGGCATCACAAAATGGATGCCACCAGCACAGACACTGGGCTGCCCTCCTGCTGCTGACCGAAACTCGCAGTGGAGGAAGCCCAACAAAAGGTATCCTGTCACAGGGAGGTGTCACCACCTACCAGACAGGATTTAGTGTATTGGAGCTGGGTGGGTGCACTCTTAGAATTCCATAATTCATAGTCCAATGTTATTTAATCACATTGAACTGATGCTCATATATCAACACAAAATATAGTTTTGTACCAAACAAGTGCCCCACGTAAAAAGGGGGGAGAAAGGGGAAAGGTAGTGCGCATCAAGTGAGGGTTGAAGGAGGGAATAGAAGAAGTAGTGACAATAAATGCATCACACCATTATTTACTGTAAAAACGGCTTTCATCAGCCTCACTGTTAGCAGATAGCGAATACATAGCCATTGTTTGTACATGCACAGCAAAAAAATCACTGTTGACCAAACTGCCACACAAGGGAAACACTGTTGACGTTTCGACCCCAAATTAAAGTAGGCTGCTTGAGAGCACAGAAACAGGTCCGGTTCCAACCAGAGAGCCATGGAGAGATTCAAACCCGCCACAGGGTCTACAGGTGGTAAAACAACCGGAGAACCCAATAGTGAACATCGGCTCTTACACTCTCAAAGAAGAAGATACTAAGGTGTTGAGCAGAGGTCTTTCCTTTGTGCCCACTGCCCATCCGAATCACTTCACCATAAAGACAGAGCTCAACCGTTTTTTGAGGAAGATTTGCTTACGCTATTTCTTCAGACAATCTCCTGCACCGGGGTGACTTCCCAGTTAGGATTGAGGATACCATCTACTTTTGTCCCACCGTCCCATGCCATGACCAGTAAAATTCTAGCTTATGAGAGCGTTGTGTTGAGAGATGTTTCCAAGGTTCTTAACCCCTTCAGTGCCCATGACGAGCTGGACTCGTCATGGGCCGCGGTTGCGCTGTGCCCATGACGAGTCCAGCTCGTCATAGACCCCGCCCGCTAATGCAACGGCCGGCACAGGGCGGGGAAAGGGGCGGGCACTGAAGGGGTTAAAGACAAAAAAAAAACGTTAACTACAACGTCACCAAAACGGAAAGAGAAGCCGTAGTGTCCTTGAAGCAGAATAAGGAAATCATGATTAAGCCAGCTGACAAGGGTGGTGCTATTGTAGTGCAGGATGTTACCAAATACACAACTGAGATCTTCAACCAATTGCAAGATGGAATCAGCTATAGGAGACTGAGGTCAGACCCCACAAAACAACTGGAGAAAGCGATCTTGGAAATCACAAAGGAGGGTGTAGAGCAAGGATTCCTCTCCAACTTGGAATTTCTAAATCAACAGCAGCCTCTCCACCGAACAATTTACACATTACCTAAGATCTACAAGGATATGGAGAACCCGCCTGGATGACCCATCGTTTCAGGTTGCGGATCTCTACTCGAACCTCTGTGTAGATACGTGGACTTCTTTCTTAAGCCCATTGCAGAAACAACTAAGGCATACGTAAGGGATACGATGGAGATGATCAACCTAGTGGACCAGCAACCTATCGACCTGGTCCAACAACTTCTAGTGACCCCAGACATCATGTCACTCTACATCAGTATACCCCAAGAACAGGCCCTTGAAGTGATGAAGATAGCCCTGGAACGGAGAACAGCACCCGTGGCTGTACCTACTGAGTTTATTATCAAACTACTCTGTATCGCAATGATGCAGAATTTCTTCTTTTTCCAAGGCCATTTTTACCTTCAGACTAAAGGTGTACTGATGAGGGCGGCCTTTGCTGCAGACCTAGCGATATTTTTATGGACCATTTTGAACATTCACACGTATTCTGCACAAGTAACCCTTATCACACTCGGGTTACTTTGTGTAGGCATTACATAGACGACATCTTGATGATCTGGACCGCTGATTCAGTTGAGCTCGGCAATTTTCATTCATGGCTGAATCAGAGGAGCGAGGATATTCAGTTCACCATACACTGTGACTCAGACAAGATTGACTTCCTTGATATCACCATCAGGAATGAGAACAATTTATTATACACTACATTATATCGGAAGCCATCGGAACGCAATTCATTACTTCACTACAATAGCCACCACCTGAGGGGCCTATGGGACAATTTGCCCTTCGGGCAGTTCCTGAGGATCCATTGGAACTGCTCCAAGAAAGAAAACTTCATGCAGGAATCTGAGGAGCTGAGCGACCGACTTGTACAAAGGGGCTACCCGAAGAGACTGGTCAAGAGAGGGCAGGAATGTTTATAATTTCAAGTTCAATAACTATCATTTTTAATAAATGCCTCTCTGTTTAGTGAAATAATCTAAATGTAAAATGAAACCCTTCAGTATGTTAAAAAGTGCATTTTGGAGAGACTGCATTATATTGTTGTTACATGATTTCCATGCCAACTTTTTTCATGGCTCAACTCATGCATGGGCACTTGGAGCCAGAGCTGACCCTTGGCTCGGTTCTGGCACGGATCTCCCTGTTAGTTTGTTGGCTCACACACATGAATTGTTTCCTGACTACCCTTCTTTCTCCCTGAAGTTGCTCCTTCCCTTACCTTTAATTTGCACCTGCCTCTTTACTCACCGGGTTCTGTTTTTTACTATCTGTGCAATCAATAGGGGTGTGAGAAATTTGCTGTCATTTAACTATGTGAAATTTCTGTGAAATTACACAAAATTACATTAAGTGCAAATCTTTCATCCTATGCTATATTGTTTTTTCTCAAAATGTGTCCTCGCATCAATTTTTGATGTGAAGTGCATTTCGTGCAAAAAATAGTGCAAAACAACTATAGCACCATGAAGAGCAGTTACCCACGTCCTGTTTTTACCGTGCGTTTATGGTAACTTTTTCCCACAAATGGTTCGTGAATATGCTAAGTGGCATCACAGAGTAATTTAAGGAATTTTACATAAAAAGTGTAATCGGAAATTCCCAAAATTATGACGATTAATCAAGTGTAATATACACTTTGTCCAAAGTGTAATATACACTTTGTCCGTGCCTCACTATCACGTGTCTTCTTAGGAGGTAAGTTTTCCAGGTCTTTACAATTCCTCCTTCTTCGTCTTTCCCCTCTATATGGATCTTAATTTTCATATTCTATTTTCCACTTCGACTTTTCCGACTTCTCCTTCTTCCCTACATACCTTTCTCTGTAACCCATTTCACTCCATCTATACTCTTGTTTAAATTTAAAAAATGCCAAGGAAATCTATTGTATTTATGTCATCCCCCCACCCTCAATGCCACCACCCCACGCAGGTATTTTGATGTATAATCATTCACTATTGCTCTCCGTCCCTTGAAGAGAAAAGGAGGTGGGAAAGGCTAGGCGCTCTCTCCAGGGGAATTTAGTAAAGCCAATATAGAAAAGCAACAGCTACTGCTACGATCTAGTTATTAGAAAATCATCCAAAATGTACCCATTTCAAAACAAACAATCACATATCTCCAATAAACTATTACCAAGACGTTTTCCTGTCACTGAGCCTTACCACAAACACAGCTGCTGCTTGCGCAAGAGAAAAGCGTTGTTTATTTACCAGGTAGCATTGAAACAACAATTAAGTGACCAGGTGAATGTAAAGTTTGGCAGGCCACTTGACATTTTTACTGTCTCTGCTTCGTGAGAGCATAAAAAGGTCCGAGCGGTGATTCCGGAGAGCCTATTATACATTGACTCGGCCCCATCGTTGCTGTTGTCAGATTTACCAGATAGTCATACTGCTGCCCTGTCTGCCAGCTTTGTAAAGGTGTGCTCAGTTCCAGCAGGGCCCTTCCCCCAGCCGGTTTTCAGCAAGTTCAGGGACTTTCACAGCCATGGCCTCTGGTCATGCTAATCAGTGTTTTGTTATGCGCGATCGTGCATTTGCACGTCGCTGGCTGGGCTAAATTAAGCGCTGCTTGGGGTTCTCACTGTCAATAGGAACAGTTGCATTGGTCAGGGCTTGTTTTCTGTAAACTATTCTCATTCCTACATGTTTTTGTCCTGGCTCTTTATTTTAAACAAGTAGAAGAAAATACAAATAATGGCGGGATACTCCGGCGAGAAACTAAAGAGTCTGCATTACATTTAAATCAGTATTCATCCTTCATAAAATATTGTGAGTGTGCAACTCTTCATGCTGCATGAAACTGGAACACTAAAATTCATGACCTATTGTACATAAAATGGAGCAGCTAAGGAACACATTTTTTTGTTGTCAGCATAAATTCTTTTCCGTTTTTGTACAATTTCCTTTGTCCATTGTTTGCACCTGATTTCATTACGTTACTTATCAAGACTTTGGCTGATCTTGCTTTGCATGGAATCTGAGAGGTGTTTTCACTGTTATCACCTCCTCTCTCTTTGCACAGGGATATTGCCCTGCTATACAAAGCATTGCATTTGTCACTGTGCTTGCAACAACTTTCACATAGAAATTCCTTTTTAAAGAGGAACTTTAGCACTGCTATAATTGATTCGCATGTGCTCGCTCATTAAAGTTTAGTAAATCTAGGTCTACTTTGCTTTCAATCTGTTCCCAATACTGAACAGCTAAACAAGAGGGCATTAGACACACACGTTCTTGGGTTCACATTTATCAAGAAATCAAGCAGCGCAGCATCCCACCTTGCTGCTCTGCGCGATAGGGAAAGGGCAGGAATGCGCTGTATTTAACATTATATGATGCATTCCTGTCTTTTCCTTGTGCTGGCGCACAACACAAACGCAGTCACCTTTGCGTCATGGTGCAAGGGTGCGTGCGTTGAAAGCAGGATTGCTTTTGTGCAGGAAGGTACACCTAGGGTTTAGGGTGGGTATGGGTGTTTAGTTGTAAGGTATTTTTTAGGGTTAAAGGTGGGTATGGGTTTTTGGGTGGCATGGGAATTTTTAGGGTTTAAGGTGGGTATTGGTTTTTGTGTGGTAGGGGATTTTTTATGTTTTAGGGTGGGTATGGGTTTTTAGGTTATATGGGATTTCTTAGGGTTTACGGTGGGTTTTTGGGTGGAAAGGGAATTTTTAGGGTTTAGGGTGGGTATGGTTTTTGGGTGGCAAGGGATTTTTTAGGTTTTAGGGTAGGTATGCGTTTTTACGTGATATGGACATTTTTACGTTTTAGGGCACGTATGGGTTTTTGGGTGGCAAGGGAATTTCTAGGGTTTAGGGTGGGTGTGAGATTTTTAGTGGGAAGGAATTTTGTAGGGTTTATAGGGTGTTTGGGTTATTGGGTGGCAAGAGAATTTTTAAGGTCTAGGGTGGGTTTGGGTTTTTGGGTGATAAGGAATTTGTTGTGTTTAGAGTGGTAATCGGTTTTTGGGTGGTAAGCTGTCTTAGGGTGGGTATGGGTTTTTTGGTGGTATGGAATTTTATAGGTTTTAGGGTGGGTATGGGTTTTGGGTGGGAAGGGAGCCTTTACGGTTTAAGGCGGGTATGGGTTTTTGGCGATAATGATTTTATTAGGGTTTAGCATTTGTATCGCAAGAGTATTTTATAGGGTTTCGGATGGGTATGGGTTTTTGGGTGGTAAGGGATTTTTTTAGGGTTTAGGGTTGGTACGGGTTTCTGGGTGGCAAGGGAATTCTTAAGGATTTGAATGGGTATGGGTTTTTAGGTGGCAAGGGAATTTTTAGGGTTTAGGGTGAATATAGGTTTTTGGGTGGTAAGGGATTTTTTAGGGTTGATGGTGTGTATGGGTATTTGGGTGGTAAGGGATTTTTTAGAGTTTAGGGTAGGCATAGGTTTTGGGTGGCAAGGGAACTTTTAGGGTTTAGTGTGGGTATGGGTCTTTGGGTGGTAATAATCTTTTAGGGTTTAGTGTTTGTGTGGGTTTTTGGGTGGCAAGGATTTTTTTAGGGTCAGTATGGGTTTTTGTGGGGCAAGGGAATTTTTAGGGTTTAGGATGGGTATAGGGTTTTGAGTCTTAAGGGATTTTTTAGGGTTTAGGGTGGGTATGGGTTTTTGAGCGGTAAGGGATTTTTTAGGTTTAAGTGGGTATGGGTTTTTAGGTGACGTCGGATTTTTTAGGGTTTAGGGTGGGTATGGGTTTTTGGGGGGCAAGGGAAATTCCAGGGTTTTGGATGGGTATGGATTTTTGGGTGGCAAGGGGATTTTTAGGGTTTAGGGCGGGTACGGGTTTTTGGTTGGCAAGATAATTTTTAGGGTTTAGAGTGGGTGTGGGTTTTTTGGGGACAAGGGAAATTTTATGGTTTTGGGTGGGTATGGTTTTTTGGGTAGCAAGAGGATTTCTATGGTTTAGGGAGGGGATGGGTTTTTGGTGGTAAGGTATTTTTTTAGGTTTTAGTGTGAATATAGGTTTTTAGGTGATAGGAGCTTTTTAGGGTTTAGGGTGGGTGTAGGTTTTTGGGGAGCCATAGGCCTTTTTAGGGTTGATTGTGGGTATGGGTTATTGGGTGGCCAGGGAATTTCAGGGTTTAGGGTGGGTGTGGGTTTTTGGGTGGCAAGGGACTTTTTAGGTTGGAGGGTGGGTATGATTTTTATAAGTGATATGGGCTTTTGTAGGGTTTAGTGTGTGTATGGGGTTTGGGGTGCAAGGGAATTTCTATGTTTTAGGGTGGGTATGGGTTTTTGGCTGGTAAGGTATTTTTTAGGGTGATTATAGGTTTTTGGGTGAGAAGGGCTTTTTAGGGTTTAGGGTGGGCATGGGTGTTTGGGTGGCAAGGTAATTTTTAGGGTTTAGGGTGGGTATGGGGTTATGGGTGGCAAAATAATTTTTACCGTTCAGGGTGGGTATGGATTTTTGGGTGACAACTGATTTTTTTAGATTTAGGGTGGTTATGGGTATTTGGGTGGAGAGGGATTTTTTAAGGTTTAGGGTGGGTATAGGTTTTTGGGTAGTAAGAGATTTTTTAGGGTTTAGGTTAGGCATAGGTTTTGGTTGGCAAGTGAACTTTTAGGGTTTAGTGTGGGTATGGGTCTTTGGGTGGTAATAATCTTTTAGGGTTTAGTGTTTGTGTGGGTTTTTGGGTGGCAAGTCAGATTTTTGAAGCCATGCAAAGCCACTTTGCATGGCTGAGTGGTTCCAAAAATCTGGAGTAACACAATGGAAATTGCGAATAGCTGCGTTGCATTACTCTGCCCTGGGAAGGAGTTGCCTGGCTGTTCCCATGCAACTCCCATGGTTTTTGATGCATCACCAGATTTACCAAAACTGGTAAACCTGAGAATGCACCAAAACATTATGCCTTTCCAAGGGAGGCACAGCAAGGGCAAATATCTGTATTAAATAGGGGACAGGGGAAGGAAGTGAGGGGCTCAAGGAGGAGTCCTGAGGGACCTCTTGTCCAAGCAGGTGGTTTAGAGTGATAAGGCCCAATAGAGACAGTCTAGACCCTGTCATAAGAAAGTCCTTCAGCCAGTTGAGTGCGGCGCCCTTGATGCCAATCTGTTCAAAACCTTTGTGTTAGCATGGAATGTGAGATGGTATTGGATGCCACCAACAGATCAAGCAAAACCAACATGGCTGGATTTCCAGCATTAAGGGATAGCCTGATAGTATCTGCTGAGGCAAGAAGGGTCGTCTCCCTGCTGTGGGAAGGTCTGTGACCTGTTTGAGAAGCATCCAACAGGCCATAAGTCTCCATATACGAAGACAATTGTTTGTTGATGTGGGTCTCCAGAACTTTACCCAATAGAGGGAGGAAGAATTTCGGGCAATAGTTAGCTGGATTGCTCGGGTCTGCATTTATTCTTATCAGTATTTATGTAACCTGGGCTGCTTCCCAATGTTGCAGAATAGAGGCTTGAGTCAGGGACTGGTTGCATAGAACTGTGATAACTGGAGCAAGAAGAGAAGAGAGAGTGGCAATGATATAAGGGGGACAGAGGTCAGAACGAGAATCAGATTTTGCATTATGCAGCAGGTCATGCGTCTGTGTATTAGAGATAGGGTTAAATCTTTCCAATATTACTGATGCAGTCGTTTGAGGTGACCCATTGGTTATAGAAAGGTCTGGTGCATTAGTCAGTATATTAAAACTATTGTGAATATTGCCCATTTTAGTGTGAAAATGTCTTGCAAGGTGTCACAGAGTAGTTGAGAAGCAGGTATGGCCGCTAAGCAAGCTTGAGGTTTAGCAAAGTTGTATAAGATTTTAAATAATTCTTTGGAGGAATTGCCTGCTTGTTCTATTTGGTTGACAAGGAAATGCCTTCAGGGTGATCTTTAACAGTGGTAGGTTCGAAGGGCAGATTTATATGTTTGTTTGTCTGTATTTGTTTTAGTAGCTCTCCATTTCCGTGCATTTTTTTGTCATTTTTCAGATCAGCTCTGTACCACGAAGCATTAGGCCTAGACATTGTTGCGGGAAGTTACTTATAAGTGGCAGCGATATCAAGTGCTTCCTGAAAAGGTGTCATGGAATAGGGCCAAAGCTGAGTTTATGTCCTGTGAGTTGTCTAAATTGGGAGCAGTAAAAACAGATTGGGAAGTTTCCATAGTAATCTGCTTCCATTGTCTCAAACTAATGCCCTTCTGAACTGTAGGTTTGGCAGATCTGATCCTGGTAGGAATCTGAACACGTATCAGGAAATGGTCGGTCCAGATTAGGGAAATTGGGGTGTTAGCTTGAAGAGAGTGGAGAGTAGAGAAAATTAGGTCCAGTGTGTGTCCCACTGCATGGGTAGGACCAGTCTTGGTCAAGTGAAGGTCTGGCAATCTCCAATCTACCCTACTCCATTCCAATTTGCCCTACTCTGATCCACCCAATCTGCCCCACTCCACTCCATGTTAATCTATCCCATTTCACTCCACTCAAGTCTATCCTACTCTACTCTACTCCTCTCTTCCCCAACCTAGCTCACTCCACTGTAATCTATCCAACTCCACTCCACCCCACTGTAATCGATCCCACTCCACTCTACCCCAGTCGAGTCTTCCCCACTCCAATCCATCCAATTTGCCTCACTCCACTCTACTACGATCTACCACACTCCAGTCCACTCTACTCAGGCTACCCCACTCCACTTCACTGCATACTACCACATGCCACTCAAATCTACTGAATTTTAGTCCAATGTAACCCACTCCAATCCACCCAATCTACTCCACTCCACTCCATAATACCACATGCCACTCAAATCTACCCCACTCCAATCCTATCTACTCACCCCAATCCACCCAATCTATCCCACTCAACTATACCCCAATCTACCACACTCCATATTACCACATGCCAACTCCACTCCAATCTACCTCAATCCACCCCACTCTACTCTTCTCCAATAACCACACTCAAGTTTAATCTACCCCACTCAACCTCGCTCCATACCACCACATGCCACTCAAATCTACCCCACACCAGTCCAATGTAGTCCAATCCAATCTGCCCCACTGCAGTCCACTCTACCCTAACCAACCAAACTCAATTCTACTCTACCCAATCTACCATACTCCACTTCACTCCAGATTACCAAATGCCACTGTAATCTACCCCATTTCAGTCCAATCTACCCACTCCAATCGACCCAATTTACTTGACACTAGTCTACCCCAATATACCACATTCTATTCTACTCTAGCCAATCTACCCCACTCGCCTTCACTCCATACTACCAGATGCCACTCAAATCTACCCCACTCCAGTCCAATCTACCCACTCCAATTCACCCTATCTACCCCATCTACCCTACTCCTATCTGCCCCACTCCAATCTACTCAACTCCAATCTACCCCACTCCAATCAACCCCACTCCACCCCAGTCTACAATATTCCACCCAATCCACCACACTCCAACCCAATCTATCCCACTCCACCCCAACCCACCCCACTTCAATTTGCCCCCACTCCAATCTACCACGCTAATCTACCCAACTACACCACTCTAAATTACCCCACTACAATCACCCCACTACAATCTACCCTAATCCACCCCACTCCATTCTACCCCAATCTACCCCACTCCAATGTATGGCAGTCTACCATGCTCCACTCTACCCCAATCTGGCCTATTCCACTATACCCCAATCTACCCCTCTCCAGTCTATCCTACCCCACCCCATGAACTTTTAGCCTTGCTGAACAGCAGACGCAGTGGTGTACAACATGGCTAAAACACATTGCCAAAGCCAATAGCAATCGCATAGGTGAGACTTATTGGATTTGCCAATGCTTATTTGTAAAGCTTTAGGAATAGTTTTTAAATTAAGCAATTCAAACAATTTAAATGTAATTGCATAATATGATAATAATGGAATATATATCTTCTAAGAAGTTCATTCATTTTATAAGAACATACTTCAGTTCACTGTCTGCAAGAATGTAACCCATAGCAAAGTGGAAGCTTAGTCACTCGCTTATCTAGCCATCATCTAAAAAAACATATTACAGTGTGCATATAAATATGTAAACTGAGGAAAAGCAACATACAATTCTGAATTCCTAGTACAGACATTAACATGTAACAATAGGCATTGATGCCTGTAGGTTATGTGCACAAAAATTATCAATTCAGTTTATACTGAATCACAGTGTAGTGCACCATCATTGTTTAGTTACAAATAAGGATCAAATGGCAAAAGCAAAGAATGTTGGGATTTGAAACTGACCCAAATTACTTTTAGCAATGTTCATAAAACCACTAATAATTTTTAGATACAAAAAAATCTAACATCAATAGCTTCATGTAAATAAAGTTTTATTTTAAATAAATAGAGAAAAGTTTAATATGGATGAAAAATATTTGGATAAACACAACTTATGGAGCTTTTCCTTTGAAATATCTGTCCTTTCTGCTGCTACTGGGTGTTTCTGGTCAGCAAAGTGTGTTTAAATGCAAAGTGTGTTTAAGACTGCAGTACCGCCTAGTGTCTACGGGGGCAGAGCTGAGCAGAAATATAAACACACTTGATGAAACACAGGTCCCCACAAGGTAATTTTTTAAAAAAGTTGTAAAAATTGGCACAGATGTTCCTGAAGTCATTTTTTATCATTTAGAAGACATTGCCTTGTGGGGACCTGGGTTCAGGTCCCCACAGTGCAATCAAGTCCCCACAGCGTGAGTGTGTTATCACACCCAAGTCCCCACAAGGATAGTAACACAAACTCACACACACACACACACACATATATATGTATTTTTTTCAAACAGCTCATGCAAAAAAGAGCAGAAGTGGGCACTCCTGTTAAGCAGAATTCCTTTTAATTATTTAGCAGCTTGATGTCTGTCCTATATATATGCACGCACACAAACATACATTACCTACTGGCGGTCGCCAGTAGGTAGTTATAGTTAGAACCTATTTTCCATAGGAAATCCGCAACATTCTATTCCCAATAACTTTGGCGCCGATTGATGAATCTTTGTGAAATTTTCAAAACTTTTGGCAAAGCTCCGGTCCGCTCCTATCCTGAAAGTCTCGGGGTGATTCGTGTAGTGGGGGCCGAGAATAAAGGGGGGTCCCAAAATGTGTTTTCCCTATGCAATTTCCCATAGGACCTTTAGCCGCAGCTACAGCCCGAACTGCTTAACAGAATTACACCAAATATGGCAGAAAGGTAGTCCTCAGTTCAGACTCATGCCTTTTGCTTAAATGGTGTAAATCCGTTCAGTATTTCCTGAGAAAATCAAAAGTAAAATCACATATATATCTGGGCGGAGCCTAACCACACATCTCGTCGTGAGATCTGATTGGCTGTCAGCACTTCATCCAAGAAGTGTTGGCACCCATCTTGGGACCAATATACATGATAGCACCTCATTAAAAAGCATTGCAGTCAATAGATGTTTTAAGACTTTAGTTACATTATAAATCATTTGTGGATGGTAGCATACTCATTTTAGGAATTGTGGTATGTTCTAAGGTGATTTTACCATGTGAAAAAGCCTTCTGCTGGGATATCATGAATTCTGTTTGAGAGAAAACTATGTTCTCATGCTTTTCCTCAGAGGTTTGGAAGGTGATCTATAAGCTAAACTGAAAGCATATTTTCTGTAAATTCACATTATCTTTCTCAGTCATGTGAGAATGAAGTCTGACATTCTTTGTAAAA
This sequence comes from Triturus cristatus, assembly GCF_964204655.1. Classification (NCBI taxonomy): domain Eukaryota; kingdom Metazoa; phylum Chordata; class Amphibia; order Caudata; family Salamandridae; genus Triturus; species Triturus cristatus. The sequence goes on from NC_140594.1 coordinate 796,934,490, forward strand.
CATGTACATCCAACAAGGGCATAGACTGTCAGTTGATTCCTTTGTGCTCAACTGCAGCTTCCCAGAGTGTTCCAAAGAACAACTAGAGCGCTAACAGTACTACTTATGATAAACGTATGGCACACCTGAAACCATCTTGATTGGAGTAAAGTGGTAACTCTTAAAATATTTAATTTAAAAAGGAACAAAATGAGGGGGTTCATTTTGCCGTAGAAAGTATGATTAGAGCTGCAGAAAGAAAAATTAGGGCACATTTTGAGTGACTTCTCAAATCCTCTTCTATTTCATTAAAAAATTCCGACATGCTGAATGAAACATGCACTTTCAATACCAGCAGCAGACTTCCCTGGTGAGCAGTACCTTTACTACAGTGATCTAATGAGCAACTAGAGTGCTAACATTCTGAATTTATGGCAAATGTGTGACACATCTGAATGCCTTCTTGATGGAATCAAATTAAAAAACTGAAAGTATTCCTACTGAGGAGACTGTAGTCAATAAGGAAATTAGGAAACTTCATAACAAATAAGTCTCCCAAGATGGCCACCAGAGACAAAAGAGCCCAAATGTAGCACAAATATCACCCAGATGCAGCCCAAGTATAGCCCAATGACAGAATGTCCCAGAGTGTTCTAACAGTCTTACTTATGACTAAAGTATGGCAAACCTGAAGCCATCTTCATTGGAATAAAGTGGTAACACTTAAAACATTTAATTTGCAAAGGAACAAAACGAGGGGGTTCATTTTGCCATAGAAATTATGATTAGTGCTGCAGAAAGGAAAATTAGGGCACATTTTGACTTCTCCAACCCACTTCTATTTCATTAAAAAAATCTGACATGCAGACTGAAACATGCACTTTGAATACCAACAGCAGACATCCCTGGTGAGCAGCAGCTTTACTACAGTGATCGAATGAGCATCTAGAGTGCTACCATTCAGAATTTATAGCAAATGTGTGACACATCCGAATGCCTTCTTGATGGAACCAAAGTAAACAAGCATTGAAAATGCAATAGGTCTCGCCCTCGTTTAAGTGAAGTGGTACAAAAGGGGGTGGTGATGGAAGGAGCATCAGAACCAATCAAACACTCACACCCAGTAAACAGATCTGGGTTTGATCCATCACCGTTCTTTAGCCCACTCTGCCACACCAGTTCAGACATGGCCATATGCAAATCAGTCTGACCCTTAGGTGGCTTTTTAACTTTGCTGTTATTAGTGTTTTTCAAACTTTCATGTACATAACATGCATATGTATGCATATATGTATATGTATGCATGCATTTATATTTGTATTTATATAGATATGCAGATTATATATATGTTTATATATGTATGTATATATATATTCACTGAAAAAACCATAGGTTTCAGGGGCGTTATAGTTAGCTGGACATTTCCCTCATACAAAACCCTCGAAATTCCCCCATTATAGTTAGTTCAGCTAACTATAACGTGCGCCCCCGTAATGCACTGCTGATGACGTCACATATTACATCACATGGTCAGTGACATCACTGATGACATCACTGATGACATCTGAAATGACATCACTGATGACATCACTGATGACGTCATCCATGTGATAAATAAGTGCATCTTCTCACACCCTTTGATATACTCTATCAAAATTTCAGACCTCCATTCTCAAAACCATAGATACTCCAATACCAATAACTACATACCCACTCATTGACTCTTAGATCTACACACCCATCCACTCACTCACCTGTACAGTCACCAATACTTACAGTCACTCAGTACAGGACTATCATATGCAGTTATACACACACAAGTTCACTTACTCATAAAAATAGTACCACATTCTTACGGTCTTATACAATCACTGATACAAGCACACACTAATCCATACAGCCACTCTCACAATCACACACTCTCACATATACCCACTTATATACTCTTACAAACATATATACTGCCTTTCACATATGTTGTTACTCACACATGTACCACTGAGATATACATTCAATCACTAACACACCCATACATACACTCACCCAACCATACAGTCCATCACAGATGCACTCTTAAAACCATGCACCCATAGAATCACCCACTTACACATGTATGCGCAGAGTCACACACACCCCACCCACACAAACACTCAGGCACCCATACAGATACTCAGACAACCAATCAATAACCCATAAAGACACTCATTAAGCTATTCACAAACTCATGCAGCCGCTTATACACCAACAGACAGACAGATACAGACATTCACACAGTTTAGTCACTACTCTGCAGTAAGATACATTTAATGACTTACTTATAGAGTCAGTCACGCATCTACTAAATCATCCATTCACACACTTATACACCCACTCATTCTTCCATAGGTTTTTCCCTATATATATATTAAACATATTTAAAATTTACAGAAACACACACTCACTGGATGACGTCATCAGTGATGTCATCAGTGATGTCATTTCTGATGTCATCAGTGATGTCATGAGTGATGTCACTGACCATGTCATGAGTGATGTAATATGTGACGTCATCAGCAGTGCATTGCGGGGGCGCGAGTTATAGTTAGCTGAACTAACCATAACGGGGGAATTTCTAGGGTTTTGTACGAGGGAAATGTCCAGCTAACTATAACGCCCCTGAAACCTATGTTTTTTTCTGTGAATATATATACATATATATATATATATATCTATATATATACACACACACACACACACACACATATTTATACATATACATGTACATATTCACTGAAAAAAACAAAGGTTAAAGTAACGTTATAGTTAGGTGGATTTATCAGAGACAACATTGACGTTTTGATCTTTAAAAAACTACAGAAATACACCAGTTATAGTTAGCAATGCTAACTATAACGTTTGCCCCCCTACATGCACTGCTATTGACCTCACATATGACATCACTCATGACATGTTCAATGACATTACTGATTGCATTTCAAATGACATCACTGATGACATCATCCAATGAGCGTGCACATTTGTTTTACAGTTTACATTGTGGCGGGTAACTATGAAATTACTTTTCTACATGATTCTGTACAGCTTGGGTCCAGCTAATGTGTGTAAGCGTTTACAGAACTATGTGCTCCTAATGCACAATAGCTGTGATGGCGTATTGAACACATTATAATATCTACGGTGAAGAGTAACTGTGTGCAAGTCACAGTTGACTTGTATTCATTATGCTACACCCTACTTTTTGGTTCTGCAGAAGTGTTTCCGACAGGAGAAAGATTTTACATAGTAGATACTAACTTTTAAAAGCAGCCTTGAGTTATTAAGGAGAATCATGCCAGCATGATAATTTATACTTAACATAAAAGAGTGTCTATACCAGGTACTAACCTATGTACGTGTGTTTGTTTTGCTTCAGAAGATGCAAGATCTGCAAAGTTTTCACTACAGTTTGAAGAGTGAAGGTAATATGATCTTTAAAACCTTCAGATCTTGGTTATTTTTGTAGCAAATAATGTCTGTTTTGACAACTGTTGTATAGAATATACACTATTCTCAGGGTATTATTTTGAATACTATAGGGTGTATTGCTCATGAGAGTTTCAGTGTTTGCAAACAGTGTAGTATAGAATGAACTAGCTGCATAGAGTAAACACTGTTTACGCTCAGTTCTCTACTGAATCCAGCTTCATTTCTTAATGTTGCTTAGGTGTGTGTCAGGGGTTTGATACAGATAAAAGCTGTCTGTAGTATGGTATTTGTTTTGGAATTGGCATTCACTATTTTGGCTTTCTCTGAATGGTTTTATACAGATTGAAAAACATACTCCATGAGGGATTCTCCTATTGCGGTGGTTGATTGTTAATGCGAGCTATGCTTCCTGTAAAGTGTATGATATAGGGTACATTTTGACAATAAAGCTTGTTTTCAACACCAAAGGGAATTGTTTCTGTGTTGGTAGTAATGATGCCTGATCTTCTCCTGAGCTATGTTGTACTTACTGCCAGATCTCTAATGCCATAGCAATTTATGCAGCAATGTAAGGGAAAACAAAGCTTCAATGAAGTCATCAGTTCTTGGAGAATAGATATATATCCATATGTATGTACTACATAGATAACATAGCTCCAATTTTAGTATATATGCAGCTAGGTCCTCCATGGCACACCAGCTTCTCCTTCACAGATCGTATTCCAGCCCTGGACCAACGCTCCCACTCTGTCCTTGACAACAGCGGCAGAGACACTTAGAGGTCTTTTCTCCTTTTTCTCTATCACACCATGCCTTTCCTGTCTCCCAAATTATATAGTTGACAAAGGGTATTCCACATGCAAGGTCATAGCTTCCTTAAGCTACCTAGACTGTACACCTGTGTCTGTTCCTTTTATACATGTGTGGCATTTCTACATTTTAGCCCATATTTGGCACTGTGCCTTTTTTTGGTTTATACTTGTGCTGCATTCCTGTACTGAATCAAAAATCACACACACACACACTGGTCACTCAGGGCAGAAAGAGCCTGTTTATAAGGAGTGCAAAGGGTGTGATGTATGTCTGCCCTTCTCCCTTAGCTAGTCAACAAGCACTGTTACCTACAAATACAGTCTGTTTGTTCCTGAGCCCCTGCTGCGTCTGGTGTGTTCCTTTCATCACTATAGGGAGGGTGCAAAGTTATTACCTTACAAATGGTGCAATGACTGGGATGTGTGAAGTGCCATAACAAGTGAGTGGTGAGTAACTTGCCGCCGGGGCCCTTCAACACTTAGCATAGAGCACAGTCTCCCCTCCACTCTGGCGGTAAAGCAGGGGACTGAGGAGTTCACTATGAGTTGCTCCATGCCAGTAAGTTATCTGGCAGTGGCAGATTCCTATGGGGAAATGTAACTTACATCAGAAGAGCCTGTCCTGAAGGGGACTTGGTAACCTTGGGGCACCCTCACCGGATGAGGCAAAAGGATTTTCTAATTGTCAGGTGGCACCGGAACACAGAAAAATGATTTTGAAATGGCACACAGGAAGAAATGTATTGATCAATATCTTTATTTGAATGATATTCAAAGGAAGCTCGTGGACATGGAAAACCGAGCTAGACGGAATAATCTAAGAATTTTGGGGGTTCCCGAGGGTTTGGAGGGTGCCGATACTAGGCAGTTTGTGGCCGATCTATTCACTGAGGCATTTCCAGAGGTTAAGGAATGGGACTGGCAGCTGGAAATCCAGCGTGCTCACCGCTTTCCTTTTAAACATAAACATCGCTCTAATCAAACACCTAATAGACCCCGTGCTATTTTAATCTGCTTGCACAATTTCTTAGCCAGAGAAAGGATCTATGATTTAGCCAGGCCAGACAGGCAACGGTCAGGGAAGGGTTACCAGTTTTTTGTAAGGCCGGACTTTTGTCCAGCTACTGTTGAACGGAGGTGGTTGCTCCGTCAACTTATTGCTCCTTTCCAGTCTAAGGGGGCACAGGTTTTTCTACTCTTCCCTGCCAAGCTTAAAGTTGTTCATCAGGCTCAGACGAAATTCTTTGAGTCTGAAATCTTGGCTAAAACGTTTTTGGATTCAATTTAGTAAGCGGATGTAGCCTGGATTTAAGTTCTCCTTTTTTTTAAATATAATCTTTATTGATGTAAGTTCTTCTGTGGGGCTATCCCTAATTGGGGGGGTCGATGCTCTTTTCAGTTTACTCTGATATGAATGGTTTTTCTATCTTAGCATCTCCCCCTAGGGTATGCCCCGAATTATATTTTTCTTTAGTTAGCAGTGTTCTCAGGGTTGGGCGCTTCGGCCATCACCAGCACTTCCATCACCCAGACCCTGGTCCGCATACCTTGGATGGGGGGTATGGGTTTGTGTGGGACGGAGTGGGAGGGGTGGGCCTTGGCTCAGGGGGGTCAAGGGTGGGATGTTTCTTGGGGAGGGGGTGGGGGGGCACTTAAGAAAGGAGAAAAGCTTGATAAATTGAATAGTTTTCATCACGGTGTCGTTGCTATCATAATCATTACAGTTAGTTTTTGCATTGTATTGTTGTGTGAAGGATTTGATGGCAGTGGGTAAAATTCGTATAGGAACATGGAATGTTTGTGGTCTCAATGATGGGAAGAAGAGAGCATTATTTTCGAGGGTTGTCCAGGCTTTACACCTAGAGATAGTATGTTTGCAGGAGACACATAACCGTGATCAATTGAAAATTCCTGGGTTTGACCTAATTGGTTGTTCTCGACAGTCTTCCATGATTAGAGGGGTTGCAATCTTGGCAAAACGGGGGCTAGGTTCTTGTGTTAGAACTTCCCAAGACAATGGGGGGCGCTGGGCTATCTCCGAGTTTCTAATCAATGGTAGACCTCTGACCGTTTGTACTGTATATAGCTCAAATGTTGATGACCCCGCAGTCTTGCATTATTTAAATGTAGAATTAGCTTCCTGGCCCCATCCTATTTGCCTTTGCGGTGATTTTAATATCAATCTTCCTGCGGACTTTAATCTTATGGGAGGCCAAATAAAATATGTGGGCAAGAAACCCAGAGTATTTAGAGCACTACAAGCATTGGTCCAGGAGCACTCAATGATTGATTTGTGGTTTTACCATAAGAAACATTTGGATGGCTACACATACTTCTCGGCCCCCCATAAAAAAATGGTCCGTTTGGACTATGTTTCTTTTCTGATCAATTTGTAGACAATATTTCGATCTCAATCTCGCCTCGTATAATATCTGATCATAACCCATTGATCATTGATGTTATATTTAACTCCTACTCGAAGCCTTTTAGAGCATGGACTTTCGAGAGAAAGCTCCTGTCCGAACAGCCTTATTTAGATCATATGAGTCCATGGGTATCTGAGTTTTTAGACCTGAATAGGGGTTCGGCACCGAGTAATATTACTTGGGATACATTCAAGGCAGCAATTCGAGGTGAAACAAAAAGCTTCTCATATTCCCGACAGAGGCGAATGCATGACCAGACTAACGAGCGGGTCAACTCATTAAGGCACGCAGAGGTCCTTCTTATCGACGCAATTAGGGAGGGCCGCGATATCACACATAGCCAAACTCAGGTTGCGCTTATCAAGGCTTCTCTGCTTGAGTTTTTTGGACGGGACCTGGCGGCCAAATATACTCCGTTTCGTCAGATGATGTTCGAGTTTGGTGAACAATCTGGTCGGGTCCTTGCCAAACGACTTCAGCAGCGGGCACATTCCAATCGTATTCTTAAGATTAAAGATACCCAGGGCCGTATTCAGGATACTCCCGAGGGAGTTTTGGCTGTTTTTTCTGAGTTCTATAGCTCTCTATAGACCGAGGAACTTAATGATAATAATGCAGATAATGAGTTTGCTACTTTTGTAAATGATCTTAATACTCCAAAAGAAATAGATCAGCAAAATATTATTTTGGCAGCCCCAATAGAATGGGATGAAGTGGAACTGGCATTGAAATCGCTAGCTAAGGGTAAGGCGGCCGGTCCAGACTCCATCCCTTTGGAGTTTTACTCCACATTTCGCACCGAGATACGGGAGGACTTGTTAATAATTATTAGAAATGCACAATTGGGCTGTATCCCAGACTCCTGGCGGTCTACAACTATTATTCTTTTTAAAAAGAAGAATAAGCCAGAGCTAAATCCTGCATCGTTCCGGCCGATATCACTGATTAATACTGACAATAAAATCTTCTCAAAAATTCTAGCTACAAGGTTAGCATCAGTGATATCACCATTAGTGTCTATCCGCCAACATGGTTTCATTCCTGGCAGAGACACGTCGGACCATGTTCGTCGGGTAATAGCATTGTTGGATTGGGCACAAGTCACGGGTTCCCCCCTTGGTGCAATCCTGTTAGACGCCGAAAAAGCGTTTGACAGGGTTGCCTGGGGGTTACTGTGGAAAGTTCTGCATTGGAAGGGGTTTTGTTCTGAGTTTATCTATGCCCTGCAGTCATTATATATCAAACTTCTCGCAACCCTATCTGTATCAGGGCTTATATCGAGACCGTTTGATATTAGTAGGGGCACCAGGCAGGGTTGTCCCTGCTCATTCCTCCTATTTGCACTTTATATAGATCCGTTCTTGTGCAAACTCGAGCTTTCTTTAAATATTTCTCCAGTTAGTATTAATATGTATGAGTTTAACATTTTGGCATATGCTGATGATATTTTGGTATTGACTAGTGATGTTTCCACTGCATTTTCTGCTATTAAGAACTTAGCACAACAGTTTGGCCGGTGTTCGGGCTATAAACTTAATGCCCAGAAAATGCAGGTGGTACAATCTACAGCAATGGTTCCCTCTGACGCTCCAGTGGTTCAAAGTGCCTTGTATTAAGGGATAATAATTACATCATCAGTTGACAAGCTACCTGATATGAACATCTTGCCTATTATAGATACTCTTGGCCTGACTCTACAAAGATTAGATAATTTACATCTGTCAATCTTTAGTAGAAGGAATGTCCTAAAGATGTGAATCCTACATAAATTTCTTTACTTATTTAGGACTATCCCATTAGAATTTGCTCAGTCTAGTCTTGTCCGTGCGGAGAGATACTGTAGTAGATTTCTTTGAGGGTACCGCCAGCCTCGTAGGGCAGCTAAATGGATGCAATTACGAGTGCATAGGGGTGGGTGGTCTGTCCCTAATTTGTTGTTATACAGTTGGACAGCTCTACTGCAACATCTAGCTGTCCCACTGTTTGGCGACAGAGCAACACATCCGCTATGGCGTGCACCTTCTATATTTGAAATTGGATTAGGAGAGGTGGCCAAGGGAATTCTATTGTCAGTTCTTGAACCTAGTTATTACAAAAAAACTAAGTTTAAAGTGATTATCTCAATGTATTCAGTGTGGAGGAAGGTACGGCGTAGATGGTCTATCGCTAATGTTAATTAATTCACCCCTCTGTCGTCGGCTAGACTGCTACCCTCCATCTTCCAAGATCAAATTACATTTCGGTGGAGGCAGCTTGGCATTACTATTCTGGGCGACTTAGCATATGAGGGCACTATGGCATCTTTTCTTTTATTAAAAAATAAGTTTAGGCTGGATAAGCATGAATTTTTTAAGTACCTGCAGCTTCGGACCTATTTAGTTAAACTTTCATACAATACTCCTACTTTGTTTGTTAAGCACAATCTTATGGACCTGATACTGAATAACTCGAGGATAGGGCCGCTTTATCAAAATTTATTACTAGGCCTGCCCGATGATCTCTTCGTTTATAACATCAAATGGGGAACTAAGTTAGGCAAGGCTAGTATAGATATTACTCACTCATTAGAGCTGTCTAGTACAGTTTTAATTTCAGGGAGCTTACGTTCCCAAAGCTATATGGCCCTATTCGACCTTTACTACACCCCAGCTAAAATATCTAAATGGGGTGGTAGGGGTCTGCATAGCTGCCCGAGATGTGGTTTAGTGGCAGCTAACGATGTACACATATTTTTTATCTGCTCAAAATTGGTTCAGTTTCTTCAAGATGTTCAGGCATTTATGAATACAAGTCTTAAAATTCCAGTGGAGTTATCTTCCGAATTAGTTATATTAGGGTGTGAGACAGATCCCTTGGTATTAAGAGCAAGCCATATTACAGCTCTAATATCTATTGCTATATCTGTCACACGTTTGTGTATTACATCAGAATGGGTTAGCTCTGCTCCTCCTACCTTTTTGAATTGGAGAGCAAGGATGTTAGCTCTCCATAATTTAGAATTAGCGGTGTTTATGAGGGGTGGTAGGAGGAGACGTGAAATGGGGGTAAGAATTTGGGCACCCGTAATACAATGGTTGAATAGTTGATGGAAATATTCAGCCCCATCACTGGGTAATTGCATTTTCTTTTTGTGCTTTGTGATATGTATAAAAAAAAAAAAATGTTTTAATTCTCATCCACGCCTAATGACACCTATGATGTATTATTATGTTATGAATTATTGCATTATTTTCAAGCTGTTTAATAAAAAATAATAAAAAAAAAAAATGAATGATATGAAAACTCATGGTGATGTTCAGATGTGTTTTCCTTGCATTTGCGTATAGAACATTGTTTCTCTGAATAATGTGTGAAGTGGTGGATTACTGCATTGAATTGGCACTGCTTTTATGCATTATCTCTGAGTTGCCGACAGCTGTAGATTTTTGTCTCTATCTCTCTGTCCACTGCCTAGCATTTTTCTTGCAGAATACATTTTGTTATGTTTATCTTTCAGGGTATAAATACATTATTGTGAGTGAAATGCACAATGCACAGCAGAAAGTCTAAAGGAAACGGGAAGGTGGTAAGCCCCCTATTGCAGAAAAAGACTAGAAAGTACTTTAAACAGCTGCGAGGAAAGAAAGGTTTTGAATTACCAACTATTAGCCCTGCAGCTCAGGGAGCTGAGGAAACAAATTGTTTATAATATGTAAACCTGTTTTGCGTGCTAGTGTGGACATGGACAAGGAATGAGAGGTGGCCTAAATTTGGCTCTCTTGAGATAGATGATATTAAATATTTGACAGAGACTATGGAATTGCGGGATGACGAGTCATAGGATTTGCTCTATATGGGTGACTGTTTGCAATAGTAGCGTTCAACTGCTACAAAGAGAGTGTGCCTTTAAAAAAAAAAAGGCCAGGCAAATGCCATGCAAGAGCCTGGGGAGTGTTCTGCAGTGCCAGTGATGAAGAGAGAATAAAAAGGAACTAGAATTAGGGAAGAATTGGCCCGCAAAATAAATAGTCAATGTTTGCTAGAACTAAGTAACTGTGTGTTAACAGAGCAGCATTTTTGGTCACTGTGTGAACAAGGTGGCTTGTCAACAGCTGAAATAGACAGGATACGAGCAATTCCAAATTTCTCTTCTTTTTTTGTTTGATCTGTTTATTAAAGGTTTTGTACATAAGAAAAACACATTTAACAAACGTATATGTTACCATATGGAACCAGTAGGCAATCTGCGTGGTAGAGTATGTGAATCAGTATCGCAGTGGCTTTAAGACATCACTGTCGTCAGTTCTACCTGGTTAACAACAAATGGCATATCCCCTCTTTCAAGTAATCTTAAAGCTCCTTCAGCTTGGCTGTCCATCCGTTATGATACGGTATAACTATACTTTACGTATACATATTAATTGCATATTTACAACTCAAAATGCTTCAATCCGCCATGTCATATCAATCTGCATAATCAATCAAACAATCTTATTAATAACATTTAACGCAATAACTCAACCAGCGGAGGAGGTAGGGGAGGGGATCAGGAGCCTTATAGAGGAAGGTAAATACATGGACCTCAATCGGTACAGGAAGGTACCATTTCTGCAATCATATATTTGTATATTTTTGACTACTTGGAAGTTATAAATGACAATTTGGGGTATATAGAACGTACTTTACTGTACAGCTCACAGCTCGGGCCACATTACGACACATAGATTGCACAATACTTATTAGTACTAGGAATATCCGAAGGGTCATCCGGCGTCAAAATCCCCTGAAGCGTGCACAACATTGCATTCTATTCAGTAGAAATGGGGAATTTGCGAAGACCCAATGTGTCTTCCCTTACTAAGGAGACCGCCTCTGCCTTAACCCAATTCAAAATTAAAAGAAGCTATGCTTTCATTGTTGGGGGTTCTTCCGCTTTCCACCGGCGTGTAATGAGCCGTTTGGCCACCACCAGGTCCAGAAACCTAAAGGATGCTTTGTGCTTTTTGCTTCTAGAGAATACTCCTGTAATACGTGCCTCCCATGTCCGAGAGACCTCCCTACCAGTAGTAGTGGCCAGCACACTAATCACCCCATCCCAGTATGAGTGCAGATCAGGACAGGCCCAGAGCATATATAACAGATCCGCATCCAACAACTAGCAGCGAGGAAAGCACACATATAGCCTATGAAAATACCTATTTATCTTGTCTGGGGATAGGTATGCCCTGTGGACAATGTAAAACTGAATCAGTCTAAAACATGTGTTTCTGAGGATCTGTCTGGGGCTCTCCATGACTATCGGCCACTCCTTCTCTGAATATGGGCTCTCACGGTCAGCCTCCCATTTTGTCCGTAGCGGCGTTGAGTCCGATAAGGTGTGTTCTCGGATCGACTCCGCAAACCACTTCACTAGGTGACGCAATGTGCCCATCAAATGTACATATTGCATAAGGAGATGTGTTGGGGGTTCCTGCGCAATGTCACCCCACCAGCGCCGCATCATGGCCATCCAGGAGGCACAATTCAGGAATTGACCCGGGAGAACCCTGCCCTCTTCTGTAATGGTGAGGAACGGCTGTAGTGTGCCCTCTCCATACAAGTCCCCTAGTGTAGTTAGACCTGCCCCCACCCAATCTGTGAGGTCCAAACTCTGGACTTGTCCTCTCGCCGTCGGCATGCCCAGCAAAGGCATAACAGGTGCGCACTGTATAACATATCTAGTAAGGCGCAGCGCCCTATGGAAGCATTTCCATGCGATCTGAACCAATAATGGAAGTGATCCAGGTGACCTGTTACAGGGATGGAATAAGAAAATAATACTGTTCAAGGAGTGCAGGGGGTCTAGCTCTGCCGAGTCTGACAAGTATAGCTCCTCCACCCATTTTGCCACCCACAGTATTTGGAATGCCAGGAAGTAGTGCTCTAAGTTGGGTAAAGCCAGCCCTCCCTGCGACTGTGGCAGGTACAACTTTGTCAGAGCCACTCTGAACTGTGTGTTATTCCAAATAAAATCCCTTATGACTCCCACCAGGGAACGAAAGAAAGACACAGGTAAGTAAAGCGGGACATTAGAAAAATAATAAACAAGACGCGGCAGCATGACCATCTTTATTAACTCCACCCTACCTATAACCGAAAGGTTAAGCACCTTCCAGAATACGATTTGGGATTTAAGAATTGTGTCTGCCCTTGTGATGTTGCCATCCATGAGATCACAATCATTGTGATAAATGCGTATGCCCAGGTATGGGAACTTTCCATTTCGGGCAGATGGCATACACAAATTCAAGGAAACCCACCCCTTCCACAAATGAAAAAGGAAGAAGGTCCAGCGCTAAAATTTTAGCCAGCTTCGCATTGTACAATCGTGCCGTTGGGTGGTTGCGTTGGAACTGCCCCTCCAACCTAAACATGCTCTCAATGGTAGGCTGGCTTACTTTCCTTAGTGGTGCTGTTTTCATTAACCCACTATGGCTCAACGACACAGATTGTCTCATTGAGGTACTCGCCGGTCGCCTTGGTGTCTCACCCACACTCTGAGTATGGCTCTTATTGCGGTGCCACTCTGATGTTACTGAGGAGGATGTGGGCGTTACCACTGCAGTGACTGCACTACTGGAGACAGGGCTAGAAATGCCTCCCTGTTCTTCACCTGCCACCACAATAATATCGCTCCCTGATTCCTGAAATCCTGAGCAACTTCAATGGGTTTAGTTTTTCTACTTTCTTTTAACTTAAGTAGGTGATCCTCCCACACGATTGTGTGGTGTATTCTGAGATGACTTGCTTGTCCTCCGGTACCATAGTTTGTACCAAGCTTACCACGCCGAACACCTTGCCGACAAATTGAGCATATAGCTACGTTCTCCGCCTTGACGCTAACAGAAAAGAAGTCCCAAACTGGGGAGGAGAACTTTCTGGCACTGCTGGATGTGCCACTTTCAACACCAGATGAACTTGAGGGGGTGCTTGAAAATATGTGACCCTGTCCACCTACACTGTGACTTTTACTACCACTTCCTACTGAGATGGTTGAGCTGGATGTAGGTCCCTGCCGGGCCTTGGAAAATATGGCAGCTGGAGGTAGTGGTGGTGTAACCTGTGTTGGTGAGATCCGTGCTACATCCCGCTCAGTGACAGCCTTTCTGGATAGGGTGAGAATGTCGGTCTCCAATCCCTTTGGGGCGGGAGTAATGTGCGTGATGACTGGCTCGCCTTCATCAACATCATCACCCCCCTCTTCTACATCTATCTCCATAACTCTAAGTTTTTCTGGGACCTTCCTTTTCAGAAGCATTGTCTTGTGGCGTATATCACTCTCGGACCGGGCTGGTGGGACCCAAGTGTCATCACGATCATCAGAAGCGGGGCTTGAAGAAGAAGATGATGGACTAAGCCTCCTTTTCCTTGCTGGTGGTCTGGAAAACAATAGATCTTCTGAAACAGTGGTTTGACTTTGCTCCACTTTGTCTGCAGGAAGCTCGATTTCCTGAAATGCCCCTACGTCAGGAGCAACAACTACTATGGTGGGCTGTTGCGGCAGCTGCTGCTGTTCTTGTTACGGTGGCTGCTGCTGTTCTTGTTGCGGCGGCTGCTGTTCTTTTTGCGGCGGCTGCTGCTGTTCTTTTTGCGGTGGTTGCTGCTGTTCTTGTTGCGGCGGCTGCTTCTGTTCTTGTTGCGGCGGCTGCTTCTGTTCTTGTTACGGCGGCTGCTTCTGTTCTTGTTGCGGCGGCTGCTTCTGTTCTTGTTGTGGCGGCTGCTTCTGTTCTTGTTGCGGTGGCTGCTTCTGTTCTTGTTGTGGCGGCTGCACACTGATCTGCTGAGTTTGCGCCTGCGTTGAACTTGATTGTGTACTACTTTGCGGTAATGACATTTCTTCAACATCGCTGCTCGTTAGTAGACTGGCTACCTCTGCGACACTAAAGCCCTTGGGCCTAGGTTGGTGGGGTTGGACTGCTGTGCTGCTCCCAGCTTGGTTCCCGGACAACGCTTTGGTGCCAAAAAAAACATTGGCCGGCACACCACCAGTCGTGGTTAATGGCACTTCCTTTTTCTGTTCCTTCTTCTCACCGGCAACTTTCTTGGTACTGGACCTGGTACCTTTCTTTGGGGCCATCTTCTTCAGACGTTAGGCAGGATGCAGATGCACAACAAGTTCTGGTCACACTTGGACGTGATGCGCAGCAGGACTTCTGTCTGGCTGGCAGTACAACAGGTAGCCGGATGATGCTGATGACACCTCCTACTCTGTCTTTTGTACACCTAAAAGCAAATAAGACAGGAGAAGAACATCAGTGAAATGTTGCATTTGTTGTTGTGGTTCAGTTACATAGTACTGTACTAGTGCAAACAAAAGATAGTCTAGCCATTAATGACTTTTTTTTAACTAGAGCTATGTTATACTACTGTGTACAGCCACACACTACACTCTCAGGAAGGATAGGAAAGTTAATAATAACCACCAAAATAAAAATGTAATGAAAGTGGGGTGGACCATTAAATTATTTGAGCATCTCAGCATCCATGGAGCTGCTGCTGGCAAAGGGGGAGGATGGATGGAAGCAGTAAGCCAAATAGCCAATAGGAAAACCATGCAGGCCTATGGCAAAAGCAGGACACTAATAACTCACAGTCCAAACACCAAAAAAGGCCACCACCCACATGGACACTCACAAATCACAAACAAGCCGGGGGCCTCGGAAACACCAGGAGCTGACAAAAGGCCTATAAAAGCCAGGTAAAGGATGCATGCTAAAGCACACTGCTCTGCCTTTTTAATGCAACAAAATGGAAATACGAGCATTCACAGGCCCCAAAAAGGTCTGCAGGGTGCATGCATTGCACACCAACACACCAGACACATACAACAAAAGCATGTCTTTAAGACAACCAACATCAGAAAGGCCACCCCAAAAAACACACTTCCCCAACTCAATTCAATGCCATCCATGTCCTAAATGATGTCTAAATTCAACAGATCACACAGAAAACACTTGATTAATAAAGCTGTGGCTACCTGCTCTGATCCTAGTGGATGAAAAAGCAGGCCTGTTGGCAGACAAGGCCAGGCAAGCTTGCAGGCCTAGGCTTCAAAATAGCCACCAGCCACATGGCCAGGCCCAACAACATCACAAAGGCCACCCCCAAAAAACACACTTTCCCAACTCAATTCAATGCCATCCATGCCCTAAATGATGTCTAAATTCAACAGATCACACAGAAAACACTTGATTAATAAAGCTGTGGCTACCTGCTCTGATCCTAGTGGATGAAAAAGCAGGCCTGTTGGCAGACAAGGCCAGGCAAGCTTGCAGGCCTAGGCTTCAAAATGGCCACCAGCCACATTGCCAGGCCCAACAACATCACAAAGGCCACCCCCAAAAAACACATTTCCACAACTCAATCCAATGCCATCCATGCCCTAAATGATGTCTAAATTCAACAGATCACACAGAAAACACTTGATTAATAAAGCTGTGGCTACCTGCTCTGATCCTAGTGGATGAAAAAGCAGGCCTGTTGGCAGACAAGGCCAGGCAAGCTTGCAGGTCTAGGCTTCAAAAGGGCCACCAGCCACATGGCCAGGCCCAACGACATCACAAAGGCCACCCCCAAAAAACACACTTCCCCAACTCAATCCAATGCCATCCATGCCCTAAATGATGTCTAAATTCAACAGATCACACAGAAAACACTTGATTAATAAAGCTGTGGCTACCTGCTCTGATCCTAGTGGATGAAAAAGCAGGCCTGTTGGCAGACAAGGCCAGGCAAACTTGCAGGCCTAGGCCTCAAAATGGCCACCAGCCACATGGCCAGGCCCAACAACATCACAAAGGCCACCCCAAAAAACACACTTCCCCAACTCAATCCAATGCCATCCATGCCCTAAATGATGTCTAAATTCAACAGATCACACAGAAAACACTTGATTAATAAAGATGTGGCTACCTGCTCTGATCCTAGTGGATGAAAAAGCAGGCCTGGTGGCAGACAAGGCCAGGCAAGCTTGCAGGCCTAGGCTTCAAAATGGCCACCAGCCACATGGCCAGGCCCAACAACATCACAAAGGCCACCCCAAAAAACACACTTCCCCCACTCAATCCAATGCCATCCAAGCCCTAAATGTGCTTGAAAATGAAATACATTCAAAAAACAACAAAAGGAACAGTTGCTTCATCATGCACACACACACCCATGAGGCCATGCCCATGGCTAGCTCGGGCCTACTACTACTACCCACAAAATTAAAAAAAAACAAAAAAACGAATGATGATAATTAATTATCAAAAATAAATTGTAGTTACAACAACTGCAATGCCCACAATCAAACAAACACAACAACCACTTACTTGTAAAATGTCCTATTCCAAAAATCCTCAAATCCAATTGCAACGATGCAGCAGACAAAAAGAGTGATCTTTCCAGCTCCAAATCCAAAGGCAGATCGAGCAGGAGATGGACAAAGCACTGGGAGGAGCCTGCTGCAGGAACAGGAAGTTGGAGATTCTGTGTCACTTCCTCCCTCTCTCCACCTTTTAAAAAAATGACTCCTTGCACAAAAAAGGAAAGCCAAATGTCAATGTAAGGAGTTCTTTTCATCCAAAATCAGCATTTGCAGATGGTTTCATGCTGCGAGAGCCGATATTCCTCTCCAAATTGAAAATTTTACGTTGTTGAGTTCTCGAGCTTCACATTACTTCCGCCGGCGTGTCGAAAACGACATGATCGCGTTCTCTTCTTTGTCCCTGTCGCGTTGGATATGACGTGTTCGGGGTCTCTTTCTCCTGTTCGCGTTCGATTAGACGTGCCCGCGTCCTCATCATCTGGCTCGTGATGTAGAATGACATGTTCGAGATCTCAATCTTCTCATACTCGCGCGGTGCATGATCGCGAGAAGAAAGACGTGATCGCGCGACAAATGACGTGATCGCACGACAAATGACGTTAATGCGGCCGCGAACTGTCGCGAGACAGCGCAAAATGGCTACCAAAATCCAACATCTCGTGGAGAACGCGACCGGGTCGGGAAAACTTGTCGGCGAACGCGGGGTTTCAGGTAAGGCGATCGCGCGAACGTGAGAATGTATTTTTTTACAGCGCGAGCAAGAAACAAATTATCGCTAAGCTGCGGAATGCGGAAATTTTGACATTTTCGCGCTTTCCGCGGAACGCGAAAATGCCAAAATATCGCAATTTCCGCGAACGGAACGGAATTTTGGCCCAGGCCTAGAAATTATGTCGTCTTGGTACATTGGGATACAACGATAGTTTTTCTCACGCATTGATAGTCTCAAATAATGAATAGAAATTAGGAGTCCATAACTAATTCGTTACTTCTACGGATGTCTCTTTAGGGTAAAATGTATCTCATTCGTGGGACCATTATAAGTTCATCAGGTCGGTATTTGGATTGGCAACAATCTTCACGTTCAGGGGCATTTGGCATCTCTCCCAGATTTGTCGTCATGATCATGGCTTTTCAGTTCAATGGGAGGGTAAGGTCGCAGTCAGCGCGAAGCCTCCTGTCAAATTTTCCATCTACTCGAATGCAGGCTGCGGGTGGTAGCCATGTTATAGCAGGCCACAATGGTCAACTTAAGTAAAAAGAAACACAAAACATAATTACTGCACGGAAATGATTATACAGTGTTATTCCCCTGCTAATACCCTTATGTGTATGTATTTATCTAGCCATTTGCGACATCAAAAGCCATTAATGCATATTAATTATAAGTGCAAAACACATTAACTTCACATAAGCAACATCTATTTCGTCAATTTGCTCACCAACTTAGTTCACTTATTATTGTAGCCATGCAATTGAATTCCCACGTGTAATTCTTCTTGTTAATAAGGTTGGTTAGACAAGACTCGACAACTCTTTAGTAATTACTAATTATTCAGTAGTATTTTTAATAATGACATACGAAAATGAAACAGGTATTTGGGTTTAAAGTAAAAACCCTGCTCCATCACCCAACACCCTTTTAATGCTTGAGACATGGTCATGGTGAGAAAAATGAAATATGTTTCTCTTAGTTCTAGTTGGACTGGGCCCCCTATCATGCTCCTGGTGAAGCGGACAACTGTGAAGGTGAACGGACGTTCTGAATGGATTCATGGGACAAGAGACATAACTGCGTCAAGAGTGCCTGACACGAGACACCAGTAACTGATGAGCATGTGTCACCGGGTGAGCTGCGCAACACACAGCTGCTCAACACACCAGACAAGGAGAAGACATACACGACCATTTCTAAGAGCCACACTAAGGGCCCATCACCAAGCGTCACAGGGACGGTGACACCCCCTGATGCTGTTGGTGAAGCACACAATAAAGTCTCGAAGAAAGGTGATGGTCTGCATCTGCAGAAAGATAACCTGAAGAGGACACCACAGGGTAGGTCTGGTAATCTGACCATGAACAATACAACTGGAGGAGAAGCAGATAACAGCACACTGTGTGCCTTTGCATTACTAACGCTTAGAGAAAGTATCCTAGGACTGAGTGACAGAATGACACTTGTAATATATATTATTTGCTTTCATATTAGCATTTATCACTTTCGCAAAACTTCATCTCATAGAGAAAACAATATTTTTTAATCCTTTGACTATGTGTATGCTACTTGTATTACGACCACCAGCTGACCTTTTCCTCATTACAGTACATGAGAAAGTAGTCCAAGTTTTAGGTCTTGAAGTTTGCTGTATTTGGGGTCCTCAGTGACACTATAGGATTATATGAATCACCGGTGCCTCTAATTAATTATGAGCAACGGGAATGAATGGCTTCTATCAAATGTAACTTGAGATTGTGAGGAAGGAAGGATAGTATGGTACCCATGTTGTACTTTACTGCCAAATATTCAGATCCACTGGTAAAACATCCTTTACTCCGCATGCGTTACTACGCATGTCATTACCCCGTATGTTTTACTCCGCAAAAACTTTTACAATGCAGGGCTTTACACCGCAAACTATTACAACGCATTCCCCGTGACAATGCCCTGGTGGAGTTAGAATAGTAAATTGCGTTGTAATGGACAATGCGTTGTGATGGATTGTGTTGTAAAGCCCTGCATTGTAAACGTTTTTGTGAAGTAAAAAACGCTGGGTTATAGTATGCGTGTAAATGCGTGCAGAGTAAAGTGTCCTATTCAGGCTCAATACCAAGTGCAACCTGTGGTGGAAAACAATGCCAAGGCCAATGCATTTCCTGTATGTATTAAGCATCATGTTTCTTGATGTAACCCAGCTTTCCGATACTTTGGAAATTTAGCAAGTAGCAAGTGTCCTAACATATTGGAGTTTGATAATACCATAGCAAATTGAAATATAAGGGACAGACAGGTATTCCAACCAGGATAGTGAAAGTGATTACCTCTGATACCCTTATGGATGGCTGGCCACCTGTCCTTTAGTTTTTTATATTAAATGTACAATAAAAATGTTTCTAAAAATCAGTCGAGAGGGGCTCCCGCTGGAGCACAAGGGGCCCGCTGCATTCCACAGGACCACAAGAGGCATCATGGTTCCGTGAGACTTCTGATGGAGTTGTCCAAAATCTCCTGAGTGAGCTGAGGGACCTCCAGGTCAAAATGCTTTTTTTATTAAAAGAAAGAATTGAAAGAAACAAAGGGAGCAAGTAGTCCCCATGGACATGATGCGAA
Source organism: Triturus cristatus (assembly GCF_964204655.1). Lineage (NCBI taxonomy): Eukaryota > Metazoa > Chordata > Amphibia > Caudata > Salamandridae > Triturus > Triturus cristatus. Next base: position 796,954,827 of record NC_140594.1, read on the forward strand.
ATTAAACAACTGTATACAGTCATGAACCGTTGGCAAGCTGTTTTGTACAATATGCTAGAAGAATTAATATATCAACAATTTAGCAAATAAATGGCAGACTGGAACATTCAAATATTTACTTTCATGGGAATATGTATGAAACTGACATGTTCATATAAGATGTCTAGAAAGTAATATTATGTAAAATGCAGTTGAGTACTAGAAGAATTTGTCTTCAAACGCCCTTCTATTTTCCCCTCTCACATTAATATACCATGACAGAGAAAATGAACTCTCTATAACAATGAATGACTAAAACAAAGAAAGAAATTGAAGGAAAGGTAATATGAATTTACCTGGTCACAGCTAGATCTATGCAAAAATGTTATTTGCCTGACATAATTGTGGTCCTTTTGTGTTACTCTATTGACGTGAAATTACCGAAAATTATGTGATTATGTCAGTTTGCCTAATTATGACTAATTTAGCACAAATATCGTACAGTGGGAACACAGCAACAACCAATTTAGTGAGAGCCAGTGACTGCTGGCAGCTGCTGCACATGTTCTGTTGCATTTAGTGTCATTTTGGATAAAGGTTGAATTGTGCGCTAAGAAAATAGTGCTGAATGCTGTGTTACAATCCTCCTGTAATTCCATGTAATCTTGCATTTATTTTTGTGATTTTGTGTAATTAGGCTACAGCAAATTACTCAAGTTATTCCCACACCTAGTCATAGGCCAGACCTTGTGGCAAGCTACCATATTGCAGTGCATAGACCGCGTGCATAATGAAGGTTAGCCACCTGCAGTAGGTTGTGCGCGGGGCCAATCAGCCGCTGAACACTGCTGTTTGATGTGTACAGTGGGGGGTACACACTCATGGGGAGTTGAGTGTCCGCGGGGGCCATTCTGTCCGTGTGGTGGGGATGTGCCTTCTAAGGTCAATCCTCTGCTGCACACGGCCAAAGGCCATGCACAGCTGAGGGTGGGGTGGTTGCAGGTTTTGGACGCAGAGCATGGCCGGAAGACCTCATTCCAAAAATGTACTTCCGACTGATATGATCATCTTTCTCTGACCTCCCTTGATCATCAATTTCTAGGCCCAATGGATAGCTTTAAATCAATGTGTTCTTGTAGGTACTAACTGTCCTTTTGAATCTGTGGTTGCTGTTGTATACGTATTCCGAATAGGAATCCTTAAAAATCAGCAAAATGCTAGGAACCTAACACAGCCTGTTGGAGTGTAACCCATTTCATTCATCATCAGTATTAGGTTCTTCACCCAAAGAGAATTTGAGAGCTATGATCAAGGTAACTAAGCTAGAGCAATGTATTTTGTACTTCTTGTGCAGCATGTCTAGAGTTTGGAATAACAACAAAATGCTAAAATAAGGAGCTTTAAAAATAAATCAATAATGACTTTCCCTTCTTTCTGTCGTAAAAGAGAACTAGTACATATCTTTCATAGATGCCAATTGTCAGTAGCCTTGAACTGCTAGCATAAGATCACTCTTTCGTAACCTTTATACAGCCTTTTCTATATCTGATTTCAGGATTGTGAAGATGGTGACAGGAACAGAGAGTAAACGGAATTTAGAAGCCCTGTTTATTTTCTTTAATTCTCACTCCATGTCCTCCGATTTCTTCTCAGCATGTGATAGAAGAGTGTTTAAAAGCCAAATGTAGGGACACTCCCGTAACCCTGTGATGCCATTTGTAGTCAAAGGGTGCATGATGTCACACTGCTACCCTCACTACCTTACTAAACTGACATCCACCATTTGTATAATTGTAGTAAATAAGGATCACATGTACGAAAGGAAAATTCATTTCTTAACAGACCAAATCTCAATTTCGATCTGTTAAGAAATGCAATACTGCCTTTCAATATGTACAAAGGCCTAAACTTGGTCGCAAAATGTGATTTATATGCAGTAGAAATAGCATTTTACAATCCTCTAAATAGGAAATCGCAAATAGGGATTTCCCATTTGCGATTTCCTAACCACATGTACAAGGCATTTCTTAAATGTGAAATGGACATTTATGAAATGCTCTTGCCATTTACTCCAAGTAGATGGTAACCATGTGCAATTTAAAAAAATTCACCGAAATGCATTTTTTAAGTGTCATGTAGCACACACATGCCCCAAGGGCATTTGTGCTCTTTGCATGTGCATCACTTTTTTGGCGGTGCATCAAGGGAGGCCTTATACCCATAGGCACCCTTGGGTTTGCATTCCCTAATTTGCGATTTCTTATTTGGGTGTTGCAAATTTGGAAATGCAAAACCATTTGTACCTATGGTTTAGCATTTCCTAAATTGGGATTTTCTAATAGCGATTCCCACACTGTCCGAAACGCTATTAGGAAATCTCCATTTTTGAACCTTCCATTTTGCATTTCCTAAATTGCAATTTCTTAGGATCCGCTATTTAGGAAATGCAAACTGGAAATTTTGTTCATCTGGCCCTAAGTCTCGTATTGGGTACAAGCTAAACGTTGTGCTGTTGGTATTGAGTATCTACCAAGCCCTCCATTGAGGCTCAAGGAGTCTATTCAAATACATGATATTAACCAAACAACTTGCACAGACAGGGTCTTATTTACAACTTGATGATAAGTGAACGTGTTCCAACTATAAATATGGAGTATCATCCTCGACCAGAGAATCGCATCCATCATTGGAAAAGTGTATTTTTAGGAAATTAAGTTGCTGGACTTCACTCTGTGTTTAGATCTCTCTCCAGAGATTGGAGTCTATTCAGTCACCACTTAAGTCGAAACCTCAGTCACCACTCATGTTGAAATCAGGGTACTACTCTCTTGCATTGGAGATTTTAAGAGCAGTAATTTTTATGGCAGAATGCCACTAAATAACTGGAGATTTCTGCTTATAAAGCTCAATGTTCCCAAATATGTTAGAGATAGAAGTGGTGCATAATCCTGCTGTACGAATTGTAGGGTTAAATCAATTATTTCCCATTGATATGCCTAAGAACTCCTATTTCTAGGATATTTGGTGGACGTTTTCCACCATTTCCTGTCCAACGGTGGGACTCGTGAGAGATTTAGAGCCTTGTAAGTGGTAGCAAGCGCTATGTAAATGGAACTGCAGTACAATAGAACACAGTTCACATTTACTGTGCCACAGGACTGCAGTCCAAACACTGAAGTGCATATCCAACATCAAATCTATATCTGTTTTTACTTCTGCCACAGCAGAAATGTTCTAAATATCCCCAAGTAAGGCGAGGGAGCTCTTGGAGAGATTTATGTTTCATTCATTTCACATAAATACACAAGTCATGCTAAAGATTACTGGGAGAAAAACAGCCATTTATGAAAGCACAGGAGAGAAGATTAAAATTGATTTTGGATTGCCTTATGCTCCTTCGAAATGCTTTACAGATGGACCACTGAGCATTTTGTCTATTGATTGAGCAGTCGTGCTAGAAAGAGTACGTCCAGCCGCCTCATGTATACATGCTCACCTTCCTTCCGAAAATGTGATTTTTAAACAATCTAGTAGGTATTTGCCAGTTACAATGGAATGTTATTTTTCAATTTTGGGGAGGATAACACTCAAATAAGTATTTTCCTGCAAATCATCCTGCACGTATGTGGATGGAATGGAGACTTCCTGATTTCCAGATACTGCATTTAAGGGTGGGTGAAATAACATGCCAATATCTTGTGAGAAATGGAACCTGAGGACACGCCTTGCATTAAATAGTCACGCACTGTACCGACAGGAGATTGTTTCAAGGAGAAAAAGTCTCTAAAATGGTATACGCCTACGAATTCTCACAGAAGTTTGCAAGCTATTGCGGTGGTAAAGACAATTTTACCTGGGCCTAACTTTTGCCCACAATAAGGAACACAAACCCCTGTAAGTACCACACATCTGCTGTGATCTGGTGAGCACAAAAATTATTAGTTCTAGTCATATACAGTTGTGGCAATATGACAAGGGCCCAGCCAAATAAATTAAGTGTGCAATTTGACAGTGTTGACCTTCCGCTGACTTGTGCAGTGAGCAATATTCTGTCAAGACAATTGCATGTGTCTTTGTAAGGAAAGCTGGTATTACCCCTTTTTCTGATGCTAATTATGGAGAAAGAGACAGAGAAAGAGGTACATAACTAAGGGCCACATGTAGGAATGAGTTGCGACTCGCAAATCGGTTGCAAATCATTTTGTGGATGCAAAATGGGATGTACGCGATGTATGACAAACATTCAAAAAACGAAAATAGAGATGTGGCTGATTTGCAAATTGGTATTTTTTTCAACCAAAATTTGCATGTCGCAATTAGGAAATACCTAATTGGGAGTTGCAGGTATGTTCAAATGAGTAGCATAATGTGAATGATCACAAAAAAGACTTGTTTGCACATGCAATTTACCACCAATTCAGTTCAGGCGGTAGCAAGTTCCGAAATGTAAAAGCAGTCCCAGAATGTATTAGGTGCTTCCACTATGGCTGCCCTGTACGTGATAGTGAGGAGGATGAGCATACTGGCTGCTTAGCAGAGGAGGCGGAGACAGGAGAGGAAGAGATCAATGAACAATACAGGCTGAGTGATTAGCAATATTATCTTAGAGCTAAGCGCCCTCTTAAAGCTTCATCTTGAAAGCAGTATGCAGCGCAGCAATGCAATTCCCACCCATGTTCAGGTGTTGTGCTCCCTCCAACTATTGGCCAGTGGCAATTACCAAAATGTGATAGCAGTGGCCGGAGGGGTGTCGCAGAGTGTGCTTTCACATTTATTTCACACTTTCCTTGAAGCCATGCTCACCTACATACACCATCACATTTACCTGCCCAGGAATGATGTGGAAATGCAAACTGCAAAATTACGATTCTACGGGATAGCCAGATTCCCACAGGTCATAGGGTGTATAGACGGGATTCATTTGCCCACATGTCCTACATCCCATCTGGAATCTATATCCAGGAACCACCAGAACACCCATACCCTCAACATCCAAGTGGTCTGCAATGCACACAATATCATCACAGATTTTGTGGCACAATCTCCAGGGAGGAATAGACCACCCTCAAGGGCAAGGGAGGAATGTGTCACCTGCCAAAGGATAATAATGGTGCCTAGCCACGTCTCAAATGGATAAAAAGAGGCAATTCATTTTGTTCCGGGGAGAATCAAATACATGGCAAAATTACAAACAAACAAGGATACAATACAAAAAGGTATTTATTTAGAGGTAATGTAAGTACATTTTATTTAGCTTTCAGATAATAAATCATGGAGCAAACGGTAAGGCAATATGCACATCAATATATACAGTGAACATACAAAACAGGTATGTCTGGACTGATAGAAATAATTAAATAAATAGGTAAATTCTCTCTACCCCCACAGAAGAGCTCTACACAATGAAATCAACCTAAAAAGCAAAAACATGAACATATACTTCCACCAGTCTTACCATTCATACACTCCACACTCTCACAAAAGTCAAATGAAACAGATTATATACAAGAACAAGCCATATGTATAAAAGGCAGAAACCCAAAGGAAATAAAGGGCAATGGTACATCTAGTAAGTGCTATCAGTGGTTTGTCGCCCAATGGTTTCTGTCTTGCACAGTGCCGACGCGTGTTTCTGTAATGAAAGGTCTCAGATCTCCCCTGGACCAAGGTATGTACCGTCACTTTCCCAGGTAGAGAATATCAGTTCCAAACTTATGGAATATAACATATACACAGCACTTCCTAAGGTGGGCAAACTTTCAACACTCCCCCAAAGGCGAGTCAAGAAAACATTATCACATGAGTCTCCTCAAGACCAAGGTAACACACACAACACTTCTCTAGAGCGAGATATACTTTGCACATCACTTGCCAGGAGTAGAACAACTTCCTATAACACAATTACCTGCTAGAAGGGAATTCACCCATCCTTCTACAACAGAATACTTGGCCAAGGAGAGTCCACACCTCTTGCTACAAGGAAAAGAAGAATTGGTATATCTGGGATATATTTATTAGTTAATAGCACCACACGGTAAGCCAAATGTACCTATCATAGCAGACCCTAACATATCAATAGTATGATTGAAACACAATCAAGGCAAACATATATGTAGAAATATATACATGTATATAGATGTATAGAACCTGAAAATAAAGTTATAGTAAGCAAGAACAGTAGGAAAACTTGAAATTAGTGGAACACCTCACCAACTGTCTGTCCATCCCGTTTCCACTTTGCCAAAGAGGAGTCCGGTTCTTCGGCCGAAACAGGAGACAGTAGTGACACTATACGCCCCACTGCCACAGCTGCATGTCTGCCCTGTGATGAACTTCCACCGAACAGAACCCAGACACCTCCTTTAGTACAAGTGGAGACGTAAGACGAAGCTCCTGGTGAGCCTCGTCCCCTTTTCCCATCAGAGTCCGTACCACTCAGCACCAAGGCCACAGCTTTAGGTGGCCAGGCGTCTGTTATGGCTTCAGAGCAGAGCAAGCACATTCCTCTGACAAGATCCAGTTCTTTCTGGTCAGTAAAGTGCGAAAAACAGGAGGAAAGCAAAACATGCCCTCTTCATCTCTTCAGCTTCGTGCAGGCACAGAAAATGGCTTCAGTCATGAAAATGGAGTTAGTTAAGCCATGCACACAGAAAGGCCCAAAGCAAGATGAAATTGAAAAGCAAAATGACATGAGAACATGTCAAAGGCAAAAGTCAGCACTGCCATAAAGCAAGGTAAAGTCAGAAAACAGAATGACATTAGACCACGTCAAAGCCAATAGGTCAAGGTCATAATTCACCTAACCTAAATAACATTATACACTTAATCCCTCAGTATCCACCATTGAGCACATGTGTGCACCATCACCCACAACACTGCACCTCGACATCCCACACCTCCTATTCTTGGCAAGACTATTCTACTAAAAGACAGCAAGATTACAGGACAGAAGAGAAGCAGACATATGCAAAACCATCCTACGTTAAGGCTAGGCTAACATAACACACTAAAATCAGTTAAAATGGTGGTGGTTGAGGGTCATCATAGGGTGTCAGACCACAAAAGTGGCTCATTCACTACAGTTTCGGTGCTGGGCTATCGGGTAGCCATCACCTTCCTCAGGTCACTGGTGACTTGAGTATCTAGGAAGAGCACTAGGGTGGGGAGAGCCAGGCGGCGGGGGATATTTTAACAGTTACAGTCTGAATACCAAATCTACACTTCTCATGAACAGCAGCTCCGAACAGGAACAAGTCTCTCGGGGAAATAGGAGGATCCATATGGGGAGTGGGTTAACAACAGCGAACACTCTCCTGGGGTCGCGTCTTTACTCAGCGTAAGAAAAGTCAGAAATCTCAGGAGAAGAGAATAGTCGCGCTGCCGTCCCAGCGCTTAAGATGATCCGACCGGGCTTGGTGCAAGAAATGGTCCCAAGGAGCAGGAGGGAAACATCGTTCTTCTCCCGAGCTTCCGTCTGTGTAATGGGGCCCGTCTTGACCGGATATCCAAAACAGGGAGCAAACATGATTCCTACATGTACAGGCACAGTGGGATTAACTAACGACTGGAAAGAGGGGAGTTTGATGAAGGTTACCTGCTAGATATTGGGAAGTAAAGTTACACATATACATAATTGCCCATTCGTCACTCTTTGTATGCTGTCTCACACAAATATTTGCTATCAGGTTACAGTATGTATGTGGTGAGGCCCTGGAGCCTCACACTCTACTTGTCCACCAACAACCCACATGAAAGGAGATATAACACAGCACATAGGCTCACCAGGTTAGTGATTGAGGGGACATTTGGGCTACTCAGATCCCACTTTAGCTGCCTGCACAAGAGTGAGGTGCCTTGCAGTATGCACCCATGACTGCTTGGAAGCTAGTGGGAACCTGTGCCACACTCCGCAACAATGCCTGCAGGAGAGCTCATTGAGGGGTCCCAAAGTGACTCCGAGGATGAGGATCCTGGTCCATGTGCCCAGCAGCCCACTGAGGCAAGCAGAGCAGGAGAGGGGCGAAGGCACAGGGACCACAGAGCCAGACATTACGTTGCACAGTAAGACATGTTCATATACACACTACTGTGAAAAAACGCTACAAAACGTACTTGAATGTTCAAAGAAAAGCTCCCTTTCATGACAGGATTTAACAAACATTGACAGACAAGCTGTCCGTCACAAAAATAAGTCCATGTAGTGAATATGTAGGTCGGTTACATGAAAGGAGAAACAGGAATAACCAATCCCTGACTTGCACCCATCAATTATTTCTTGGAAGTGTGTCCAGATTGTGAGCTGGTATGAGTGCAGGAGTGCGTCTGCCACTACTGTGCAGCACACAGCATCTGAGGCAGATATGCTGCTGATGCTTGACACCGCACTGTCAGGAGCCTCTGCACGCACCCCGTGGCAATGTGGGCAGTTTGGGTAGCCTCCACTGCTGCAGTTATCTGAGAAAGGCCCAGTGAGACATCTCCACCTGTAGGACCACAGGGCACTTGGCCAGTGTAGTGGTGGCCTAAGCAAGACTCCCAAGGGCCCTACAGTAAATTGAGGAAAAGGGAAATGGGACAGAAGTGTGAGAAACGGAGTCATTGCATATCTTCACCTCTCCTGTTCTTCCTGCTGGACTCAACCTGCACTGCAGAGGCATTGATATCCTACAACAAGAAATAATTATTTTAGTATATGCTTAATAATATCACAGTTTATTTTTTCTACTATGACAACTGATATACCTTGTGACAATCTCTGCACAACCCTCTCTCTGATGTTGCTAATAACCATATGACTTAATAGGAGTTGAAATATATAAATTACCTTTGCAATAAATACATAGAATAACCCAATCTGTAAAACAAGTTTTGATATCTACAACTACTTTTGCGAAGTAGAAATTATTCTGTGATCTGAATGATTCTCAATACACAGATCATCTGCTGCAACAAAGTAGTATTTTTACTCCCAGCAATACACATTCGCTCCCTACCTCTGGCAATACCTTAATATCATGTGTGAATAAAGTGAAATAAACACATCTGTACTGTATACAGGATTCAGTAGCTCCTGAATAGGTTCAATAAAGTTTGTAATCCTACAAAGGATGACAACAGTGTACAGAGTTTGTAATCCTTGAAAGGACGACTTTGGTTAAGGATTGTGCAAATCAGTAACTAACTGCCTGGTCTCAAATGTTTAGCCAGACTACTTTTCTGACAATAAAGTCCTTGACTGCTTCAATGAAAGCAGAATGAATTCCCAATGGAACAAGATTTTAGCTGCAACAATTAATTACCACAACTGCCTACCAAGGAAAGCTCTGAACCACAAGTAACTTGTACTCATTGGTTCTAAGGTGCCCTTAACACTAAGCAAATGCAATACTTGCTTATTTTACTTATTGCAGGAATCTCAGCCTTCAAGCCTCACATTAATGGCATCTATGTTACGGATTTGGTACTGCAAGCATGAGAACATTGAGGTCACTCATTCCCTCTATCCCTAGAGTTCCATTCACCCCCTTCAAATTAGGTACTCTATTGTAATGAAGACCAGGGAAAAGGGGAAAAGGAGTTGAGGAAACAGAGAGAGAGAGAGAGAGAGAGAGAGATACTCCTGTAGGTTGGTAGTTGGAAGATTCATACTGCATTCCTTGAACATCTTGACTCCAAACCTCCCAAGGTTAGGGCCCCACCTACGGTTAAGAGAACACAAAATACTACAGGGTCAGGCCACAGAAGGGAAGTTAACACATATGAACACCACAGATTGGTACTCACCTGTTGCAACCAGATGGAATACTATAACTTGCCCCCAGCGTACAATGAAACCAACACAGAAGCCAAAGTTGAAGACCGCTGCAGATGCAGGATGGAGAAACAATGGATGAGAACCTCAAACTAAACAAAAGGGTAAAGTGACAGATAGTAATTCACAACAGTAGAGGGTTGAGTAGGACTGAGAGGAAACAAACTGGCGGAAAACAACAAAGGTGAAGGAACGAATCAGGCAAGGTGTGAACTAATGTGAATAGCTAGGAGTTACAGCAACCACTAATCAAGGGACAAGGGAGCTCAGAGTTAGTCAGGTCTAAATTCTTTATCTGCCACTATTGATCTATTTATCTGAGTGTGCTGGTCTTCTAGTGACAGGAGCAGAAATTCTATGAAATTGAATTTTATTGGTCCAACTGTGTAATTTCCGCTGTCCTGTGTGCTGTCTTTTCCATGTTTGCCTTATATTGTGTTTCACTGTGTCTCGTGACTGACAGTCTACACTCTGGGTGTACTGCTGATCTCCTCTGCAGTGAAAGATTCAAGCACCTTTGAATTTCAGAGAAGCCCATCTCCATGCCTGCCTGGCATACATAGGTGAGTGAGGGCCATGAATCTTGGCATTTGGCCACAAATTTAATAAGGAAGGTTTTCACCAATGTGTGCATTTGGTAGATTTTAATCTCCACATATAGGTGGTCACCATTCCTAATATTGAGTTACTGAACCTTGGTGCGTATTTCCTGAATTAGCATACACATTTTCCAGGATGCTATTGGGCTTGCTGCGTCCACTGCGATATTTCATAAAACCATGTAAAAAATGTGTATAATCTTTCCAAAGCTTTGTGTTTCTAAGATAATATTCCTTATTGTTGGTTCCGATGTCTCTTCTCATGATGCTACATTAACTGAAGTTTTAATCAGATTGAAATATATAGGATTAACAATGAAGAAAAATAAGTTGCAGAGAGTTGAGGGATCAGTTAAACACTTAGGCCATACCCTATCCAAAGATAGCATTAAATCTAAACATGACCTGGTCCAAGTGGTCAAGAGGTTCCTGCACCTGGTGACAAAGATGAACTAAAATCAGATTTAATTTGGATCAATATTGTTGGAAATTTGTTAAAACATTTGAGACTTTTTTGCTATAAGGATTCACAGTACACCTAATTGTAAAGTTGTTCTCAAGGTTTTGACAAGATTTCTAAAGTTCGCAAGGCACATTTGATGTATCTAAACATGTAATTCTTACTACTGATACCAGTAACCGATTTGACTTTTTTATGATAAACTTCTTTTTACTTTTCTCTGTACTTTACAATAGGGAAACTCTACAGTTTGGATGGAGATCTCCTTAAAGTAAAGTATAGGGAATATGTAAAAAAAAAATATTAAACTGAATAATAAATGAGTAAACATATGTTTATGTTAAATATAAATGTACTTAATTTTATATATTTATTTGAATTGTAGAACAAAACAAAAAAGCTATACCACTGTTAACTAAAAAATATTTTTCTGATGTTTAAATTAAAAAATTAAATCCCACTTAAAGTAAAACATATATTATACATTCATAATGATAAGAAATAATATACAGAATTAATCACAATTGTTAATTACATTTTAATAATAACTAATGTTATATTAATTTACAAAGTAAAAAAGATTGCTAATATATTTTATATTGAAATAATAAATGTTTTATTGGTAGATTTCTTTACATCAAATTGTATTTATTTATATTTGTTAACATTATTTTCTATGGGGGTGTATTTTCAGGCCCTTTCTCAATCATTTTCTACGGGGCAGTGTTGCGTTAACAGTGGTCGACCATGTGTGGTGCTGGGCATACTACTGTTTGTTTTTGAAAGTTGTCGCTTATGCTCGAAAATTTGCCTCCAGCCCTGGCTTCAGGGGTGCAGACTTAAAATTCTACACTTCTGAGTAACTTTATATTCAGATTTTGTGAATTACTCAAAGTAGTAAAGTTACTCAAATGTGTAAGATTAAACTTACACATGCAACATACTTACAAGTGTAAGCTACCTTTGTGAATAGCCCTGTATAAGTCTCAGCAAGGAAAAAGAAAGACTAATTTACAAATGCTAAGGATTTCATATTACTTGACAGAACATCTCCCAAACCACAAACATTGACAAAGACTTATCTTTCCTGAGTTTAAGAGAAATGGTTAGTATACACATGTGTAACATATGATCAAGTTTGAGGTAAAAGCAGGAAGCCTTTTTAGTAGAACATGAGAAGTTATAGGTGTTTTGTGTTTAATCAGCTTGATTAAGAATAAAGGCACATAGAGGGAAACAAAGTTACAACATAATTTAACTTCAACCAAGAAGGATATTAAACAATGTAAAAGGAATGAAAGTTGTTAATAATTTTATGAATTTCTTTGGGAAAGAAGGAGAAAAGATAAAAAGGAAAATGGGGGGAGCACAAAGCAGTAATTGAAGACCGAAAACAGTACTTGGGAAATGATAATGAAAACATAACTTTAGAAATAATTGATTGGTAAGATAAAATAACTTTGAAAGATAGAATAAAGTTTAAGGTCTGCAGAGAAAATAACACTCAAGGGTGGTTTAACATTTTCGAGAGCATAGATGAAGAAATGTGTTTATGACAATAAATATAAATTCTCTATTTAATCGTGGCATACAAGATGAAGCAAAAACTATATCTAATCTACTATAATGACAAACATTGTACCAACAAGCTTTAAGTGAGATATTAGAGGAAAATTTCCAATTAATTGTAATTTGTTGAAAGGCTAAAGCCGTCAAACCAAAAAAGAGGGTCACTGTTCCATCGGTGGGGGTGCAAAAAAGTCACCCACTCACCAGCAAGAGAAGTAAAAGTAGTAGAGGAATAAGCAAGGAGGTAAACCTAGGTCTAGAACCCATTCTTCAGGGGGAAGGACAAGTCTTGTCTCATGTTGCCCTCACACACCCCGATGGATGTCATGCTTCATCATTGTGCGTTTGCTCCTCGTCAGGCCGGAGCTGCAATGCCCTACGGGTCCCCCGAAGTGTCACTTTAGATCTTTTTGAGATCCGCCGTTAGATGAGTGAGGGTGTGTGGGGTGGGTCCTATGTGCACGGTGAAAGTGTATGTGAAGGATAAAATTGGCTAAGGGATACCAGAGAAGGGGTATCTTTTTTGTGCCTGTACCCGTGTAATACTAAAAAGCCAAAGGTTGTACGTTACTCCTGTGGGCAGTGATGTGCCCCCGGTAACTAAAAGGTCAGGTCGACATGTTTTCCACCTAGATGGTCATAAGGATCTGTGGTGCTTCCTTAGGACCAAGAATAAATAGTGATGTGAAAAGTGCAAGTGATTGGAGGGATTCTAACCCTCAGTGCAGTCAGGGTGGGCTAGTGCTGTGAAAAACAACAGCTAAGCTACAACTAAATAGTTGATCCGCTCCTTATGTGACCTTAACTCACGTGGAGAATTACTCCTTGGGCTAGGGTGTAGGACACCAGCCCGCATAAGGCTAAAGCCAATATGAGGTCAAACATTCTATTTTTCTGAACATTAAAAGTGACACATTCATGTAAACTTGCTAGAAAAAGTGGTGTCGGAGACATAGCATAATTCCTATCAAACATTGTGCTAAGGTGTGATCAGACTTTCCCCAAAAATGATGCAGTAGGGTGACAAAGTTAGACAAGGTGTGTGAGGTTACCAGTGAGATGACCGCAAAACCAACAGGCACTGTCATTAGTGTTGGATAATTTGGCAATTGATTAAGGGGTATGGTATCATCTATGATATAAAAAGAATAAGGATTGAGTAATGGAAGCAGCTCTGGAGATCCTGTGTATTTTGGACCAGATTTTATCTCAGAAGGAGATTGGCCTAGAATATACCAAACCTGCTTCGCAATAAAGTTCTATCTTGAATTTAGCACAAGATAGATCAGGGGAAAAATAGATTTATAAATAAGAGAAGCTTTAGAGGTAGAGATCACCACACTGAGTAGAGATGATTTTGTCAAAGAGGCTGCACGGATTGAAGGAAGTGATTAAAGAGTTTCCTGAATGATATCTAAAAGAATAGTAAATTTATGCCAGAATGAGTGAGGACATTGAAATGCTGCGTGGAACTGAAGAAAAGACCGAGGATTGACGCCACCAAATTATTGCCTCCAGGGCTTCCAATATAGGGGTTTATTGTTTATAGAAATAAGACGATTTATGAGGATTGCAGAAAAGAATCGCGAGAAATAGTATGAGGTTGATAATGGGGTTTCAACAAAATACAAGTATGTTTGAATTATGGTGAAGAGGTAAAAATGCTTTGGAGGAGAAAGAGAGAACTTCTTGATGAGAGAACAGCACAAGTAAGGAGTGTTCAATATCAAACCATAAATGAGTAAAGGAAGTAGGAGAAGTAAAGAGCCATTTAGAAGCTTGTCTCAAACAAAAAGATTTATAATAAGTTCAAAAATTAGGAAAGTTAACACCTGGTTTGACTTTTTTAATATACAATAGGGATAGCCGAGAATTTTTGTTTCGTCAAAGAAATGCTGCGAGAAGAGAATCCACTTTTAAAAAAAATGTAGGAGAAATGTATACAGCGCTCATGGATAAAATATACAACTGAATAGGTGTAATCATCATTTTTAGGGAGTAATGACGACCCCACGAAGAAAGGAATAGGGAGGAGGACAATAATTTGTCAATTCTTTTTATTCCTTCTTTCATGTTTATGGTGACCTATTCTTTAATAAAGATGGTGAACAAAACACCTACGCATTTAATTTTAGAAGAAGTCCAATGAAAATCAGTAAAATCAAAAGAATGTTTAAGACAAAATTTGGTAAGGGCCAAGACTTCCATCTTGTCTGAATTTATTTTATAATCTGATACTAAAGAGAATTGAGATATTTCATGAATCAGGTTGGGAATTAAGCGATCAAGGTTGGAAAGAAAAAGAAGAATGTCATCTGCATATGCGAAGTACATTAGGTGTTTCTCTTGGTACTGAAAACCTGATATAAGGCTATTATTGCATACTTTGGATAAACAGGGTTCAAGGGCTAATACAAATAAGAGTGGACATAAGGGACAGTTTTGCTGAACACCCCTTTTTAGAGGAAAATAATGGGATATTTTTCCATTAAACAATATAGAGGCTGTGGAAGCTTTCTAAAGAAGAGAAATAAGTGAAAATATATAGGGACCAAAACCATGCCAAGAAAGAGATTTTAGTAAAAAGGTCCAGTCAATTCTTTCAAATGCATTTTATGCATCAAAAGCAAAAGCAGCCAATGAGAAAGAAAGATAAGACTCTTTGTTCAATACATTCAAAGATATTCTAGAATTCTCTGAGGCCAGTCTACCCTTAACAAATCCAGATTGCTCCTTGCCTATCAATTTAAATATAAATAAGTTTCCTGACACAAGGCTAATAGTTTGGCAAAGATTTTAGAGTTCACCTTTACAAGGGAGATAGACCTATAGCGTTTACACTGCGTAGGGTCTTGACCATCATTATGGATAAGACAAATGGTAGATTCTTGAGAAGTAACTTCAGCAGTACCAGAAGTATGAAAGAATTTAAAAGCTGCAAAATTCTAGAAAGAAGAATATTTGAAAAGTGTAAATAAAGTTCAACCATAAAACCATCCGGTCCTGGAGTTTTACCTTTTTTTGAGTGAGCTAAGAGCTTTGAGAATTTCTGAGAGTGATATATCATTTTCAAGGGATGTGAAATTAATATTGTCATGGACAGGAGGAGTGATATCTTTTAAATATGCCTCGATAAGAGAAGAGCCAGTTGGAGATTCTGGAGTATTTACATTATTTTGTTTTTGTTTAAATCGGTTTTATTATTTAGTACCCACATCTTTTACATACGTGTGCAAGACAATTTCCAACATTTCATCACAACCACAAATAAAATCCTCTGATAGTGACGCTCAGTTCCCACATATGAGCTGAGAATATCCATTCCGCATCCAAGTGACCTGATAGCCACCTATCCCGGTTGAGCTACATCATATGTGTCGCGTCAACAGGGGTAAAGTCCAACGTGCAGCCGTGATGTGATTCAGTGGATATCATATGCAAAGTGTTGCCGAGCATACATCTCATGTGAACGCACAGATGTTATACAGTAGACAAACAGTAACTGAAAACCCCCCTCAACCACAGCAGTTACGTCCGACTTCTATGTACACACGCTTCACTTAGTCCCCCCTCCCTCCCCCTATAGTAACAACTTCTGTCTCCTCCTCCCCCCTCTCTCCCACCCCCATCCCGCAACTCCCTGCGAAGCTGCAACGTCATCCAACACACCTAGTTTCAGCCCTTTTTAACTCAATGGCCAGTGTAAATGTGCCTGTGTGGTGGGAAGAGGGTGCACCTAACATGTCACCCATCTCAGGTTGCGGGAACACCCCCCTCAACAGCAGGCTGCTGCGCTAGGCTGTCCCCCCATGCGCATAAAACCCTGAAGCAGACCCTCCCATTGTGCTGCCATCGGTGTCTTGCGCAGACCCATTGTCTCCTCCCGCGTTATGGCTATTCCTTCTGCTTTAGCCCATGCTATGAGGGAATACCTTCATACCCTCAGGTGTGGCGGGGATTGCGCTTTTCATCTCTTTGTTTAGAGGCCCTTGGCAACTACCAGCCCCAGGTCGAGGAAACGGGAAGTGACTTTTGTGGCCGGGGTCCTACGAAATTGATGTAATAGGTAAGTAGGCCACTCAAAAGGTATGCTACGGCTCGTGCACGCGCACAATCTGGAGTATTTACATTATGATAGAATTTCATGAATTCCTCTACAATATCTTGGTCTTTAGTCAGCTGTTTCTCATTGGAAGAATACATAGATTCAATATCAGTAAGCTGTATTCAGATATTTAAAGAATTAGCTAATCGTTGTCCTACTTTGTTAAATCCACCATATTAGCAAGCACTTCTGCGAATTAATATTGATGATGCATTGCATGTAGTTATCTTATTAAAATGAAATTTAGCACAATCAAGTTCCTGTAAATTATTATTCAAATCCGAAGTGTACAATTGGTGCTCTAGATGTTTAATGTTACTGGGAACGGGTCACCCCGGTTCGGGACGAGGGGAGTGTCAAGCGGGACTGGTGGGCCCCTGTAACATCGCTACCTTGTACTTTTCCCTCCCAGCAGGAGGAGTGGCGTGACTTCAGTGATGCTGAGGAGTTCCCCGGGGCTACGTCGGGCCCCTTTAACCAGGACTGTCTTTTCGCAATGGCCATGCCCCCTGTACCACGAGGACGCCCCGGATTGGATTTAGAGACGGATGTCCTGGAAGCCGGGTGTGACGTCACCGAGGAGCGAAATCCCGGAGGAGAGGAGAGACGAGCGAGCACGGACGCAGGAGGCGAAGCACCGGAGGAGGATCAATGAGACGACCCGAAGAAGGACTCCGGGAGGAAGCCAGGAGGCCAACGATACCGTGTTTCGCCGAGCCACGTTCACGGAGGAGCGTGGCTTCCCCAGGTATGGGAGCGGATAAGGTGTTGGTTGGGTATGCGGGAAAGCCGTTAATCCCGTGACTGCCTTCGTTCGTCTCTAGCCCTGTACAAAACCCACTTCCCCTCACAACGTGCACCGACCGTTAGTAGCTACGAGCACTAAGCTTGTTACACGACAACACAATTAGAGGTGTTCCCCACCCCCCAGCCCTGGTCATAGGTTAGTGGCAATTCATGCACCTTACCCTAACAGTCCCTTTCTCCTTCTTTTCTACCCGAATGCACCGGGCTTCCTGGAGCACAACGGAGCTTTGAAACCAAGCGTCTTCGAGCCAAGAAGGAAGATCTAATCCCCCGATTTCACCACGGAGCCAACTAAGAGGGAAGAGAGACTTACCAGCAAACACTGACATGTATTTTCTTCAATAAAGCCTTATGTTAAAAGACCTGGTCTACTTCCGGTCACTACCACCCCTCCACACTTACATCATAAACACTTATGCTGTTTGGCAAATTGTGTGAGATGTCATAGATTTAATAAGATGGGAGCACAACAATCTGCTCAGAGCCACCTACTCTCAAACCTGCAAAGATCGTTGCACAGCACTTACTGTCCCACAACAGTGCTCAAGCACAGGGCAAACCCTGGCAAGGGAGGTATGGGAAACATGGCAAATTCATTGCTAGGAGGAAAATAGAGAAAGGAGCACATCGGTCTTCACTGAAATGATACCAAGCCGCTCAGCATTAGTGATTCAAGGTGATGGTGGAGTGCACAAAAATTAGGAAGGTGGATCAGTGCATGTAGGGCAGATAACAAAGCAAGACTGGCCTACCTCTGTAGCAGGGAAGAAAGTTGCAAAAAATGCCATGGCAATAAGTGGAAACCTCCAAGAGAGCCACATTGCCATGTCAGCACATATTTTACTACTGAACATCTACCCCCACAGAATTTTGTGGTCCATGAATATCGAGGAGCAAGACCACTGACTCATTGTCAGTATAATTGCTCTCCCACCCTCGTGGGTCCACCATTAAGTGAGGGCTCTTTTCTGCACTTTTCTGCTTGTCTGCTCTATTCCACTTTATTTATTCCTTGATTTCCCCTTCATTTCTCTTTTCCCTGGTGGTCCAGTGGACCCCTGTCTCCTTTCTCTCGCTCCGCTTCCCTCTCCATTTTCACTCGTTTTCACCCTCAACTTATTCTCGTTTCTGCACTTTTCTGCTTGTCTGCTCTATTCCACTTTATTTATTCCTTGATTCCCCCTTCATTTCTACTTTCCCTGGTGGTCCAGTGGACCTCTGTCTCCTTTCTATCTCTCTGCTTTCCTCTCCGTTGTCACTCGTTTTACCCTCATCTAATTCTCTTGTCTGATCTTTCCTGCACTATTCTGCTTGTCTGCTTTATTCCACTTTATTTGCTACCTGATTCCTATTTTATTTTGCTTTTCGCTTTCCCGCCCGTTTTCCTCACTGCTGCTGCCCCCGCGGTCCCTCCACCCCAGCACGACCAGCGTGACTGGCCCAATCCTAATCCCCTCCCCACTTCCGCCTCCCAGCTGTCCAGCCCTCCCTGACCCCTACTTAATGGCGGCAGCTGTACGGCCGCACCGCTGGCGCGCCACTAGTGCGCAAAAGGAAAGCCCGTCTGTGCCCATCCGCAACCAGCGCCAGGAACCCTGGACCTTCGCCCCACCAACACTACAACCCAGCAACACTCAAACGCACTCAACCCTGGCCGCAACAACAACTGCGAGCCAGCATCACCAGCCGACACTAATGGATCCTTCAGCTGTCACCGCTGCCGGCACACCGTCAGCACCGCCAGAAACACGGACCCAGCACATCCCGACCGCAAGAACACACCCGATCTGAAGATCCTGCAATGCATCCTCCTCAACGTCAGATCACTCCACAAACACGCCACCAAAATCTGGGACCTCCTTGACAGCACCACCCCGGGACACATCATTCCTCACCAAAACCTGGACCAACACCACCTCGGGACCAGACATCGCCATCGCCATTCCCCCAGGATACAAGAGCTCCAGGAATGACCGCCCCACCCGCCCGGGAGGAGGAATCGCCATCGTCCACAAATCCACCCTCTACCTGGGCACACTCCCTGATGAGCCCACAGACCTGATGGAACACCTGCACTTCAAGATACAAGCCAGCCCTACCACCACCTTCCGGGGTACCCTCATCTACTGACCCCCTGGAACCCATGGACTTTTCACCGACTCCATCATGGACATCATCTCCCTGCAAGCCATCGTATCCACCAACTACACCCTGCTGGGAGACCTCAACTTCCACCTTGACAACCAACTAGACCCCAACACCGCATCCCTCCTAGACAACCACCACAACATTGGACTTCGCCAGATAGTGACCGAACCCACGCACTCAGCGAGACACATCCTTGACCCTCTCTTCACAACAGGAAACTCAATCACTTTCAGCCACACCACCGAACTCTCGTGGACAGACCATCAATGCATCCATTTCACCTTTAGAACACCCACCATCCTCAGACACAAGCACCGGCTCCCATGAAGAAACTGGACCAATATCACTGACGACCAGCTCACCTCCTCACTCAGCAACTCCACCCTGACCACTGCAGAAGACTACACCCCCAACACCGCCGCCCGAACCCTACACAAATGGATCACCGACAGCATCAACACCATAGCCCCCCTCAACGCACACACCAAGAAGGCCAGATGGTTTACCCCCAAACTCCGAGAGTCCAGGCGAACCTGCCACTGCCTCGAAAAGACCTTGAGGAACTCCAAATCCACAGAAGCCCACAACAACTTCAAAGGCACCACCACCACCCAGCACCAGCTCATGAGAAACATGAGGAAAGCTGCAATTGAAGACAGAATCTACACACACAACAGCAAAGAACTCTTCAACATCAATGAGTTCACCCAACCCGCCAGCGAGTCAATGGATATACCCCCTCACAAGATCTCTGCAAAAAACTCAGCACCTTCTTACTCCGCAAAATCAAGAACATCTACGACAACTTCGATGAAGACAACCAACACACGGAACCCCCAGCTACCACCCTGAAGCCTACGATTGATAGCTGGACAGCCCTCACCACCGAAGACACACTGAAGACGATGAAGTCAATCCCCTCCGGGGCCCCCATGGACCCCTGGCTCACCACATCTTCTACAGAGCCACCGACACCATCGCACCCATGCTTCGCCACACCATCAACCGCTCCCTGGAGAATGCCTTCTTCCCCAACAACTGGAAACATGCCGAGATCAACCCCCTCCTGAAGAAGCCCTCGGCTGACTCCACCGACCTCAAAAACTACAGACCCATCTCCCTGCTCCCGTTCCCAGCGAAAGTCATCAAGAAAGCCATCAACAGTCAACTCGCCACCTTCATCGAAGAACACAACATCCTCGACCCGTCACAATCCGGCTTCAGAAAAAACCACAGCACAGAAACCGCCCTCCTCGCCACAACAGACGACAAAGGAGAAACATTAGCCCTCATTCTACTCGACCTCTCGGTTGCCTTCGACATGGTATCCCACCGCACCCTGATAGGCAGACTCCACGACGCAGGTATCTGGGACAAAGCCCTCAACTGGATCTACTCCTTCCTCTCTGGCAAAATGCAGCGGGTCAGACTCCCCCCTTCCTCTCGGACCATACACCAAACACCTGCGGAGTCCCCCAGGGGTCCTCCCTCAGCCCAACGATCTTCAAAGTCTACATGGCACCCCAAGTGGACAACACCCAACTCATCCTCTCCCTTTCCAACGAAGCCAACACAGCCAAACACAACTTCCAAGAAGGCATGACAGCTGTCGCCAAATGGATGAAAAGCAGCTGCTTACAACTCAACACTGACAAAACAGAAGTACTCATCATGGGCCCACACCCCGATGCCTGGAACGACACTTGGTGGCCCTCGGCAGTCCACCCGCCCCCTCGGACCATGCATGCAACCTTGGAATCATCCTGGACTCTGAGCTCAAAATGGACCGACAAATCAAATCCGTCACATCCTCCTGCTTCGACATACTCCGCCTCCTACGTAAGACCTTCAAATGGATCCCCCTCGAGCACAGAAAAACTGTCACCTACGCCCTCGTCACCAGCAGACTCGACTAAGGCAACGCACTCTACGCCAGAATAAACAATAACCTCACCTGCATGCTACAAAAAATCCAGAACGCCGCCGCAAGACTGGTCCTCAACTTACCATGACACTGCCACATCTCCCAACACCTGCGCACACTCCACTGGCTCCCTATCGAGGCAAGAATCACCTTCAAGATCCTCACCCATGCACACATAGCCCTCCACAACACCGGACCAGCATACCTCAATAGCCGTATCAACTTCCACGCACCCCAAAGAACCATAGGATCAGCCCAACTCTCCTACACTGTGGTCCTCCGTGCCACAAAGACCAGATCAGGAGGCCGCTCTTTCTCCTTCCTCGTGGCCAGTGCATGGAACTCCCTACACGTCCATCTCAGGCAGACAACATCACTTCCCTCCTTCACGAGAAACCTCAAGACCTGGCTCATCGACAGAACCCCTCCTTGATGGACTGGAACCTGCACCCCCCTGTGAGTAACACATTCAGCAGCTGTCGGCAAGGGGTGGGCCAAGCAAGAATGAATGGAATGACCATTTCAGGAAATGCTGTGTCAGTTGGAAGAAGCCCCTGATCTAAGAGTGATGAGTCAATCCTACAGGAGAAAAGAGCTGGGGATCAGATATACCTGTGAGAGTCTGTGACAGGCTGTGCTAATGATCTATTTTTATTACCTTGGTGGGCTAGCTCCTCTTTTATATAATCACAGGCCCTCTAGCTTGTTGAGGGCTAGACAAGCTGTTGATAAGCAAAGGAACCTCCATTTCTGGGAGCGATGGCAGCCCATCCCTTAATGGCTGGTTGGGAGACTCTTTAGGCCACAAGAGACGGGAATGAGCACCTTTGGCTCAGTCGCCAGAGACTGCTCATCAAGGATACTGGGGTACATGCTGTTGGTCCTCCATATGGTCTTCTACAGCTTCAATCGTGGTTGAGTGAAGCCACACTTCCAGGGACTGAAGGAGGGCTAAATTAGCAGCAGATGCTTAGCAGCATCATGATGCTGCTGGGCTGGGTTGAGGTTGGGTTATAGGTGTCAATGGGGTCTTGGGGATGCTCCCATAACTGGGCTCCAGTGAAGTCCAGAGCATCCCCAGGTGGACACATTTTGCCATCCCTCATTCCAGCAGAGGGAAATGCTTAATTGCCTTCTCCTGCATGGCTAAAGTAATTAATTTCCCCTGGTAACTACATTAAACACTATGCCAGTAGTTGTTTCAATTAAATCCATACAAGGTTTTGCATTAGTGGCAACGTTGTACTCTGGCATTATTGTGAACCATAAAAATGGAACTGTTTGGGATCATCCAAGAAATTGGATAGCCCGAGATTCCTATAAATTCAACCAAAGCAAGTAAAATTCACCAAATGTAAAACAAACATTTTTTGAACATTTTTGGCATGCTTGTACATTGAAATATTTGCATCACAGACTTCCATATTCATAACCTGGACCCACTAATTATAATAAGGCACACATCTGCGATATTCATAATGTTCCAACCTGCACTCCTAGCAAAATGAATAATGCTGTACCCAGTCATAGCAAAAGCAATAACTTATAGCAACCTGCCATTTATCATGTCTCAAACATTCAGCAATTCCTGACCTTTTAGCTAACAACACTTTGTGACTCATAATTTTTGACACTTTTCTTACAATGCTAGAACCATTGAGGATATTTGGACATATAAAACAACGGTGATTATACATGAACAATTGGGGACATTTAGCTTAATTGATATACTGGGAGACACCCTAGCGAGCAAGCCTTTTGTGCAATTCATTTCAATTGGCACCTCTCCTTTTGCCAGTAGGCTATATATGTGATCGGCTCAGATCCATCAGTGGCCACATATTATATTCAATGGCAGGATAGCCCACATCCCCTAACCGTCAATACTGCAATACCTATATGTGATTGCGGTATATCTTAGATTCTTGTAAATAGCATTAACATTTACCTTTGGTATACATCAGAGCACTTTGAGACACTGCAAGCATACCAAAGAGCCAAAACATGGTATGATTTAGAAAGCACAGTGCACAGAGTGATCATAGTGTATCAAAGGGTAATACTTGGGAGGTGATACCCTCCACTATTTTCCCAAAAGCCCTTGTGACTGCACTTGAGACCATGGAATGGTCACAATGGTGTTCCTCTCAGAGTGTTCCTCCCCTCTCATCTGAACATAGCCTTCTCGGATGAGAGAGTGGTCTTTAGTTTGTGAGTATGACTTCAAAATGCCTTGCTTGACTGCCCACAAGTCTTGCACGCAAACTTTTCTGATTTAAGCATCCAATTGTGTAGCACGATTCCGATGGGCCCTAATGCAAGCAATGAAATTGACCCCATTCCTTAGTTTGGTACTAAAAACACTACAGCTACAATGGGGGGGGGGGCAGTTATCCCCTCACACTATTTGGGCCCCAGTACCTTAGCACTGGCTGCAATATTGATAGCAAGTGCAACCCTGTTTCATATGGTTATCATGGTGACTGGACTCATCATAGGCTGGAGTTCAATGCTGATAGAAGATATGTGCCTAAGTCAGCTCTTCTACCTAGGTCTTCAAGTCTCTTTGTGCGGTTGCCACCTATGGCAAGTTACAACCAGACAGAAGTGCATAATGGCTCCCCTGGATGCTGTGAATTCTTGCATTTAGAATTATTTGTATGTTTCGAAGTTTTATATAGTGCATTTCTGCTGTCTGCAGTGTGCATGAGGGATGCTTGCCTAGTCGCGCCTTGAGCTGCAAAAGTATATATATGTGAGCAAGGGCTTTCGTAGCCCGAAACGCGTCAGGTTCGAGGTTAAAGAACAATAAACTCCATCTAACCTACTTTCGCTGGGTCCGCGTCTCTGTTCGCCATTGCTGTGGAGGTGCAGGGATACTATCGTTTTTCTATATATATATATTTATATATATTTATTATCTATTGGCGGTCGCCAGTCGATAGTTATAGTTAGGACCTATTTTCCATAGGAAATCCGCAACATTCTATTTGGAATAACGTTGGCGCCGGTTGACGAATCCTCGCGAAATTTTCCAAACTTTTGGCCAGCTCCGCTCCGCTCCTACCCTGAAAGTTTTGCGGTGATCCGTCAAGCGGGGGCCGGGAAAAAAGGGGGGTCCCAAAACGCGTTTTCCCCATGCAATTTCCCATAGGATCTGTTGTCGCAGCTACAGCCCGAACCGCTGAACGGAATGACACCAAATTTGGCAAAGAGGTAGTCCTCAGTTCGGACTCGTGCCTTTTGCATATATGGTGTGAATCTGTTCAGTAGTTCCTGAGAAAATTAGGGTAAAAAAGTTAGTGATATCTATGGCCGCGGAGGATCCGAAGACCGTACCCGCACCGTATGCGCACCCCCTCTCCGAACCGAGCGTGCACCCTCCCCGAACCGAGCGCGCACCTTCCCGATCGCGCGCTGAATGCTAATTGGCTGTCGAGTGTCTTTCTACATTCGAAACCAGGAACTGTTGGCGGCCATTTTCTACCTTGGTAGAAGCGAGGCTGAAGATTTAAGGGGAATAAGTATGTAAAACATATAAAGGGGGCAGAGTGGAAATACTCTGACCCTCTAGAGGTGCTTAGGGGGTCCCAGAAGGCCCCCCTGGGTCCCCGCTTTTTAAAAAAAAAACCCGGCGAAATGCGCGCATTGTGCGCGCATCCTACCGCGTTGGATGCACGGATCCTCTCGCGGTGGGTGCACGGATCCACGGCAATGTTTTTTGAAAAACGACAAGAAATCATTGGTTGTATGACAACTTTCTACACTGAAAGGTAGGGTGTATATTTCTGTTTTTTAAAGGCATGATTGTTATTGGTTAACAAAAACAGAGTGTAAGGAACATAATATATGATAAGCTGATATGTTGAAAAGTCAAGCACACTTCCTATCTTGTGTAGGAACATTGTGTGCTGAACTTGTGACCTGTGAGCTCAGTGCAGTGTTCCATGACCTGTTTCTATGGTAACAGGCAGAAGGCAGATTGGGGGAAGGGTTGAAATGTATTTCAGTTGGAAAGGGTTGAAATGTTTAACCAATACAAATGTGTGTTCGCTTTTCAGTTTATGTGCGAAGGATTGTGATTTGATGTTTACATGTATATGTGTGGAAAATGAAAGGGAAACTTTTTCATTCTTTGCTTTTGCTGAGAGGTGCACAGTGCAGAGATTCTGTAAAAGAAAATATGGTGAATGATTTATATACTTCTTAATCTACAAAAGAACTTGAAAGATGAGTTATTTAATTGTGAGGGGATGTATGTAGACTATTTTGATTTTTGTATGTTTCCTGCTAAAGTGTAGGGAGTACTTTTTTTCTCTACAATGTGTGTGCATGTAGAAACCATTCTGTGATAAGCATTTGTGTTTTTCATGTGTTTGTAAACAGATAACTGTGCAGTTTTTATATTTTGGTAGAATTAGAAACCAGTCGTTGTTTATGAATTTGTGAAATGAGTTATGTTATGTTTCTATACTAAAATGCAGTACTACTTCTAGATGAATAAATGTGTTTTGATATAGTGCAAGGAATAGTGTTGTTTGTCTAGAATCACACAGTGAGTCTGTGTGCATTTGGGAACCACTGTGAGAGAAGCATTTGGTGACATTGTGTATTTGCTGACAGAGAACTGTTTTAACTTGTCATGTTGTGAAGTTTTAGTAGCAGTAGAAGACAGTTATGGCTTAAGATTTGATTAAATGAGTCAGGCTTTGACAGAAAAGTGCAGTCCTGAAATATGTAGATTGTGTGCAGTTCCCTTACCAGTTGCACTTTAGTGAATGAGTTTTGGTAAACTATTAGGGATAGTGGTGCATGTCTAGAATCACAGTGTGAGTTAGTGTGTATTTGGGATCAGTGTGAGAGAAGCATTTGGTGATATCATGTATTTGCTTACAGATAACTTTTTTAAAACCTGTCATGTTGTGAAGTTTTAGTAGCATTAGAATCCAGTCTTTGCTTATGCGTTGATTAAATGAGTCATGCTTTGACACTGATGTGCTATACTTAAATATGTAGATTGTGTTCAGTACCATTAACTCTTCTAGACTAGTGAATGAGTTTTGGTAAACTCCTAGGATAGTGTTGATTGTCTAAAATCACACTGTGAGTCTGTGTGCATTTGGGTAAGGATTGTGAGAGAAGCATTTGGTAATATCGTGTATTTTCTGACAGATAACTGTTTTAATGCCGGTCTTGTTGTCAAGTTTTAGTAGCATTAGAAGCCAGTCTTTGTTTATGCTTTGATTGAATGAGTCAGGCATTGACAGTAAATTGCAGTTCTGAAATATGTAGATTGTGTGCAGCTCCCTTACCACTTGCACTGTAGTGAATGAGTTTTGGTAAACTCATAGGGATAGTGGTGCTTGTCTAGAATCACACTGTGATTAGTGTGTATTTGGGATCACTGTGAGAGAAGCATTTGGTAACATTATGTATTTGCTGACAGATAACTGTTTTAAAAACTGTCATGTTGTGAAGTTTTAGTAGGATTAGAATCCAGTCTTTGCTTATGCGTTGATTAAATGAGTCATGCTTTGACACTGATGTAGTGTACTTAAATATGTAGATTATGTGCAGTACCATTAACTCTTCCAGATTAGTGAATGAGTTTTGGTAAACTCATAGGGATAGTGGTGCTTGTCTAGAATCACACTGTGAGTTAGTGTGTATTTGGAATCAGTGTGAGAGAATCATTTGGTAACCATGTATTTCTTGACAGATAACTGTTTTAAAATCTGTCATATTGTGAAGTTTTAGTAGTATTAGAATCCAGTCTTTGCTTATATGTTGATTAAATGAGTCATGCCTTGACACTGATGTGCTGTACTTAAATATGTAGAATGTGTGCAGTCCCCTTACCCCTTCCAAGGTAGTGAATGAGTTTTGGTAAAGTCCTAGGATAGTGTTGATTGTCTAAAATCCCACTGTGAGTCTGTTTGCATTTGGGTAAGGATTGTGAGAGAAGCATTTGGTAACATCGTGTATTTACTGACAGATAACTGTTTTAAAACCTGTCATGTTGTCAAGTTTTAGTAGCATTAGAAGCCAGTCTTTGCTTATGCGTTGATTACATTAATCAGGCATTGACATTAAAGTGTAGTTGTGAAATATGTAGATTGTATGCAGTTCCTTTACCACTTCCACTGTAGTGAATGAGTTTTGGTAAACTCCTAGGGATAGTGTTGTTTGTCTAGAATCACACTGTGAGTCTGTGTGCATTTGGCAACCACTGTGAGAGAAGTGTTTGGTAACATCGTGTATTTGCTGACAGATAAGTGTTGTAAAACATGTTATGTTGTCAAGTTTTAGTAGCATTAGAAGACAGTTATGGCGTATGCTTTCATTATATGAGTCAGGCATTGACAGTAAATTGCAGTTGTGAAATATGTAGATTGTGTACAGTTCCCTTACCACTTGCACTGTAGTGAATGAGTTTTGGTAAACTCTTATGGATAGTGGTGCTTGTCTAGAATCACACTGTGAGTTAGTGCGTATTTGGGATCACTGTGAGAGAAGCATTTGGTAACATTATGTATTTGCTGACAGATAACTATTTTAAAAACTGTCATGTTGTGAAGTTTTAGTAGGATTAGAATCCAGTCTTTGCTTATGCATTGATTAAATGAGTCATGCTTTGACACTGATGTGGTGTACTTAAATATGTAGATTGTGTGCAGTACCATTAACTCTTCCAGAGTAGTGAATGAGTTTTGGTAAACTCATAGGCATAGTGGTGCTTGTCTAGAATCACACTGTGAGTTAGTGTGCATTTGGGATCAGTGTGAGAGAATCATTTGGTAACATCATGTATTTGTTGACAGATAACTGTTTTAAAATCTGTCATGTTGTGAAGTTTTAGTAGCATTAGAATCCAGTCTTTGCTTATATGTTGATTAAATGAGTCATGCCTTGACACTGATGTGCTGTACTTAAATATGTAGATTGTGTGCAGTACCATTAACTCTTCCAGAGTAGTGAATACGTTTTGGTAAACTCCTAGGATAGTGCTGCTTGTCTAAAATCACACTGTGAGTCTGTGTGCATTTGGGTAAGGATTGTGAGAGAAGCATTTGGTAACATCGTGTATTTGCTGACATATACCTGTTTTAAAACTGGTCATGTTGTGAAGTTTTAGTAGCATTAGAAGCCAGTCTTTGCTTATGCTTTGATTATATGAGTCAGGCTTTGACATAAAAGTGCAGTCCTGAAATATGAAGATTGTGTGCAGTTCGCTTACCACTTCAACTGTAGTGAATGAGTTTTGGTAAACTCCTAGGGATAGTGGTGCTTGTCTAGAATCACACTGTGAGTCTTTGTGCATTTGAGAACCACTGTGAGAGAAGCATTTGCTAACATCGTGTATTTTCTGACAGATAACTAATTTAAAACCTCTCATGTTGTCAAGTTTTAGTAGCATTAGAAGCTAGTCTTTGCTTATGCATTGATAAAATGAGTCAGAGTTTGACACTAAGGTGCAGTACCATGTACTATTCTGTTCACTGTGGCAGAACTGAAAATTTAAAAGTTTTATCTAAGCACTGTCCTAGAAGTAGTCTGATTATTTAGTCAGTTTCTAAGTACCAAATAGACTGCTTCAAATGTCTATGCAGTATGCATGTAGTGTTCTAACATACTATACACTTGTCTTTTACACCTTCAATTCCCTAGTCAGTATCCATACACTTCCAGGAAATATCCTGTCACTTCCTTTGCAGTCCTCTAGAGACCCATTCAACAGCATGTACTAATCCATTCACTGTTCCAAAACCCAAACACTTATAAATTCACCAAGACACTCTCTTTCCATTACTCTAATGATTCAGTCACTGCCTAAGTATTCATGCACAGAGCCAGGTCTTAGCATATGGACTTCTTCAAACCCCTATCCACTATGCATTCAGTCCTCTAAGCACCTACACACTTGTCTTTCACACCTTCAATTCACCAGTCAGTATCCGTTCACATCCAGCAAACACCCTGTCACTCCATTTGCACTCCTCTAGTGACCCATTCAGCATCATGTACTAATCCATTCACTGCGCCAAACCCTAATAAATTCACCCAGGCACTCTCCTTGCAGTACTCTAATCATTCAGTCAGTACCCAAGTACTCATCCAGTGACCCAGGCCTTAGTATATGGACTGCTTCAAACCCTTATCCACTATGCATGAAGTCCTCTAACCACCTACACAATTGTCTTTCTCACCTTCAATTCCCTAGTCAGTATCCATACACTTCCAGGAAATACACTGTCACTCCCTTTGCAGTCCTCTAGTGACCCATTCAGCACCATGTACTAATCCATTCACTGTGCTAAAACCCAAACACTTATAAATTCACCAAGATACTATATTTGCAGTACTCTAATCATTCAGTCAGTGCCTACGTATTCAAACACTGAGCCAGGCCTTAGCATATGGACTGCTTCAAACCCCTATGCACTATGCATGCAGTCTTCTAACCACCTAGACACTTGTCTTTCACACTTTCAATTTCCTAGTCAGTATCCATACAGTCCAGCACTTGTGACTGCCTTTGTACTCCTCTAGTGACTCATTCAGTACCAAGTACTAATCCATTCCCTGTGCAAAAATCCTAGCACTTATAAATTCACCTAGGCACTCTCCTTGCTGTACTCTAATCATTCAGTCAGTACCCAAGTAGTCATGCAGTGAGCCAGGCCTTAGCACATGGACTGCTTTAAATGCCTATGCAGTATTGATGCAGGCCTCTAATCACCTACACAGTTTTCTTTCACACCTTCAATTCTCTAGTTAGTATTTATACTCTTCTAGCAAACACCCTGTCACTCACCCGGTGTGTCTCCTTATAGTACTGTAATCATTTAGTCAGTTAGCATGTAGTCTTTTAGTGAGGTAGACTTTAGGGCATGAACTGCTTCAAAGTAGTATGCGCTATGCATGTAGTGTTTTAACGATCGTCACAGTTTTGGTTCAGGGCTATAGTTTCTTAGTCAGTTTTTATATAAAATGTGTTTGTACAGTAATGGAATAGTATAAATTTTAAAGTTATTAATATACATTTATTTGTGATTCTTTTTTACAGATACAGAACAGGAGTGTTTCTCATCTGTTCGATCTCTTCTCGTGCAAGATTGTTTGGATGAAGGGTCCTTAGGTGTTTTATCATACTTGCTGTGCCGCACGAGTATTTTTTGTTAGGATCTCCTCGTAACAGAACTCTTTGGAAAATCTTGCGAATGAAGAAGGTGGCATTGGTCTTTTTTTGCCCCTTGGAAAAAATTTAAAATTTCTTCACCACTGATGAAAAACGTTGTGGGCGTGGTGCCTTCTGCAAAAAAAATTCCTCAGATTCTGTAAATATTTTAAAGCGGCAACATTTACAGTTTTTGTAAGTTAAACTTATAAAATTTTGTTAGCTGTATATCTTTTATATATCTGTGATTTGTTTCTTGTGGTATTATATTAAGAATACCATGTTGGGTTTTTTTTAACAATCTTTTTGATTTTCCAGGTCTGTCGTCGACATCCGTGGTTCCCACAGGAGTGTTCTGCTTTGTTGTTTTGTATTATTGTTGTTACATTTTGTTTATTAGTTTATTGTTTATATTTATGTTAATAAAAATATAAAGTTTGAAAATAGTTTATCGTTTATATATTTATTATTATAAAAAATAAAATTTGAAAAAAAAATTAATAATGTTTTTGGTTGTTCTCTTAACTGCTGTGTGACTCTTTCTTGTTCTTATTACTGTTATTTGATGGAGTCCACCATGGTGTTAAATTTTGGGGCACTTATCGCTGGAATACTAGTGATATCTGCAGTTTGCACCAACTTCTGAATAGTGTGTTAGATTTATCTCAACTTTACTTCCGTTAAAGTGCTGATAATGAAATGGAGAGTAGCCGTTCCTGTGCAAAAAGACATGAGGTACACCTTTGCGATTTATTCTAAATACTAAAATCCTGTATTGTATTGCACTGAGGTATTGGCTGCACTTACAGTGTACACACGAAATCTATTAAGAAATCTCATTGTATTTATATTGATTGGGAATAGTGCGTCAGGTGCTGGATCTTGACGAGATACACTGCTCAGTTCGTATATTGTTCTGCATACGAAAAAAATCACATCACAACTTTCACACTAATTGCAATGCGAAACAAATTCCGGCGATAAGACACGTTAGCACCAGGGATTTTATACCTGCTTTCTGCTGGTGTTAAGCAGGACAACTACCTGCACCATGAAAGGGAACACAGCCAAGAGCCACACTAGAACACCCACAGGTGCCATAGAGTCAATGAGCATGATACAGGGATACTCATGAGGGCCAGAAGACTCATCTCAACAACTCCAGGACCGCCAATGCCCCCCAAACCCATATCTTAGTAAGTGTGTCCCTGTGGTCATTGTCTTAGCATGATGGCATGAGCCCTGCAACATCACAGTGTGCTGTCACCTCAGCGTTGGCAGTGAGCCTGGATGTGTAGCTACGTACGCATCCTCCTGCATGCACAACTGGCGTGTGCTGGTCTGGGGTTCACAGGTCAGTGGAGGGGTGTGCCTATTCGGCAAGGGGAACGGGGTGTCTCGGACATGTCCGTGTACAGGAAGTACGGTAAGTGTGTCTCTGTGTTCTGGTGTGGCCTGTTACAAGAGCCGCAGCAGTCGATGTTGTAAAGTGGCATGTACCACCTCCAAACGGCACTGTGATGTTGTTGTTGGAATGTAGCAGGACATGTGCAAATAGGTATTACAATGGCGTGCCGTACGAGTGCACGAGATACAACATCTCACCGTACAAAAGTGTGGGGGCTCGTGGGAGGGAGGAGCAGCCGTTTGGCAACATAACACACAGTGAACTCAACCATGTGCCACATGCTGGGCATCTCATCCATGATGACCATGGTCGCAGACATCCCACAACACCAACGACTGGCCTTTGTACACATCCTGTATGAATGCAGCTTGGTTTTCACTTCTATGCTCCTTCAGTGGTGTGATGTTGGCGGGTTGTGTGACTTGGGCTCCTTGTTGGTGTGTTTCATTTTGGCCATTGTTAGTCTATATGTGTGTTGTACTTAATTGTGCATGTGTGCCATTCTCCCCACTCTCCTCATCCCCCCACTCCCTGCTTCTTCCTCTTCCTGGTGCTGTTGTGTCTATGATGTTGTTGCTGCACACATAAATACATGTAAAGAATAAATTAGAATAGTTCCTTGATTCTTTTAGGTTTCAAAACTTCTCTATTGGTTTATTTTTAATTTTCCATATGAACCGTTTTTTTAATATTCAACAACACATAGAAGTCAGAAGTGCAACGTATTCTATCAACACACTTCCTAGAACATTCTACAACACGTGCAGGTTAAAAGTTCATCAATTTTTAAAAACTTTACGATATTTTTTTGTAACATTTTCTTGAACATTTAACGACACGTGCAGGTTAAAAGTTGACAATTGTTTTAAGTTCGAACAGTGCCTTCCAAATGCAAGTAGCATGTGTGGTTGAGCTGAGCAAATTTTATCCTATGATATGTACTCCACGTTGAAACTGCTTTTTCTTAACCAATCACAAAGATGCTTTTCCACAAAACTAATGTGCACCCTACTTTTAAAAAAGAATGCTTTTCATGATATCTTCAGAGATAAGTTATAGATAGGAATTAGCAATTAAAAAACCTTTCAAATTCACTGAAAAAACCATAGGTTTCATACACGATATAGTTAGGAATTGGCATTTAAAAAACCTTTGAAATTCCCTGAAAAAAACAAAGGTTTCAGGGTCGTTATAGTTAGGAATTGACATTTAAAAAACCTTAGAAATTCACTGAAAAAACCATAGGTTTCAGGGGTGTTATAGTTAGCTGGGCATTTCCCTCATACAAATCCCTAGAAATTCCCCTGTTATAGTTAGTTCCGCTAACTATAACTCGCGCCCCCGCAATGCACTGCTGATGACGTCACATATTACATCACTCATGACATGGTCAGTGACATCACTGATGACATCACTGATGACATCTCAAATGACATCACTGATGACATCATCCATTGAGTATGTGTTTCTGAACAGTTTTACTATGTTTAATATATATAGGGAAAGGCCTGTTGAAAAATAAGTGGGTGTACAAGTGTGTTGAGATGTCAATGTGGCGGCAAGCAGCTCTCTGGGACCCTCACCCCACCGCAACAATCCCGGTTCTCACCCGTATGCATCACTTCAGTAAGAGGCAACCCCCTGCGAAGTCACAGTCCATTCAGCGATGGCAGGGCACAGTCACAGGTAAGCGGCGGTTCGGCGTTTCCAAAGTACTTTGAGAGTTTCCAACAGTTTGCCACAGAACACCGCCGAACTGCTTTGGGGGTGGGTACTCCTTGGCGCTTGTGGCCGCACCTAAACATTCACTCCACACTCCCTTGGGATACAAGAAAGTTGAGCACACACGGGCCTCCCAAAAGGCTGCTTTTTATTGTGACCTTTGCATGAAGCGTTTCGTCTTCAATGACTTTATCTAATGCGGTCAGCTCACGATTAATTCACCAGTCCACACTTTAAAAATACCATGCCCCTCTACGATTGGCCGGAGCACAGCTGCCTGTTGCTCGGGAAGAGATATATATATATATATATATATATATATATATATATATATATATATATATATATATATAGATATATATATTATCTACTGGCCGTCGCCAGTAGATAGTTATAGTTAGGACCGTGTTTCCATAGGAAATCCGCAACATTCTATTTTGAATAACTTTGGCGCCGATTGACGAATCCTCGCGAAATTTTCAAAATAGGTGGGGCGCTCTGCTCCGCTCCTTCCCTGAAAGTCTCGGGGGGATTCGTCAAGCGGGGGCTGAGAAAAAGGGGGGGTCCCAAAACACGTTTTCCCCATGCATTTTTCCATAGGACCTTTAGTCCAAGCTGCAGCCCGAACGGCTGAACAGAATTACTTGAAATTTGGCAGAGAGGTAGTCCTCAGGTCAGGGATGTGCCTTTTGCAGGTCTGGTGTAAATCTGTTCAGTATTTCCTGAGAAAATAGCATTTAAATCAATATATATATCTATAGGCGCGCTCCGAGCGCGTACCGTAAGCTTACCGTACGCGCACGCTGGCGTGCGCGAGCGCGATTCTGATTGGTTGTTAGATCTTAGTAAACATTCGAATCGGTCGAAACCAGGAAGTGTCGGCCGCCATTTTGTCTCTCGCAGTCTGAGGGGGTGAAAAACAAAGGTGGAGAACATGAAAAGGGGGCAGGCTGGACAGTTCCTGACCCCCTAGCCTTGGTCAGGGGGTCCCAGAAGGACCCCCAAGGGCAAAAATGTATTTTAATTTTTTTATGAAAAATCGCGGAGTGCACGTAGCGTACGCGCACGGTAGAAACGGAAAAATTCCGCGAACTACGTAACGTAGACGCGCGCACGGTGCGCGAAGCGCACCGTGCGCGCAATATTCCGGGGCCAATCCTATTATTATATTGCAGGTCTCTGCAGCACTGGGGACCTTAATCTCACATGTAAATTAGGCACGGGAGGGCACAGAGACGTTTCGCAGCCTAGGGGATCGCCACCTCCCCGGGTATTGTTTACTAATTGTTCAGGGGGCTTCGAGGCCAGCTCAAGTCCAGGGATTGGCAACCTCCGGGGCTTTACTTAAATATGCAGGGTGGGCCTTGCCAGTCCCTGAAGCCTCGGTGGCCCTAGGCAGTGCCTTATTGGTTCTGTAATCAAACGGGCAGTACTCATGGTGTTATAAAGTGATACACACAAAGAACCCTTGCAGTTGTAGAATTAGCCAGGCTTCATTTATGTAATAGTCTGTTGGTTTATATTTGGTAGGTGCACCGCAAAATTACAAATGTTTTCCATCATAACCTCCTATCAACTGCCGATTTTCACAATAAACTACAGACAAGTGTTGTCAGAAAAGAAGACCCATACACTCACTTATTTATTGGTAAAAAAATAACCTTTATTAAAACAACACAAATAAATGGAAATGCAACTTTATTCGAAGAAACAACATTATAACATGAAATAAGTGGGTGGGACTCCTCCGGAAGCAGCGTAAAAAACCTGCAAGACAAAAAATAAACATAAGTATGTGTGCATGTCCAAGAGAAAAAGAAAGGTAGTCAGAATGAAAGGAAGAAAGTGAGAGGTGCGAGTGGGTGGAAGGGAGAAAGGGAGGGAGAGTCAAAAGAACAGAGGGAGGAGGAGACAGAGCGTCGGCCTACTGCACCCAGCCCTCACTGTTCACCTCCTGTCACCCATGTGTCTGGGATGCTGGGGTCCGCGAGAAAGAGTGTGGTCCAGCAAGTCCTTAAAATGAAACAGAGATATGAATGAGGCCAGAGATTACATTATTATCTACAGCAACATCGCTTGCCTGCACCTGTGCACCCAGGCTGCTGCACCCCAGCCCCTTCCCCCGTACTGTGCTCAATTGCTGCTCCTGCGCACTGAGGCTTCTCGGCTCACCTGCCACCACTGGTGTGTCCAACGACATGCCGGTGCGAGCTCCGACTCCGGGGTACCTCTCTCAGGGTGGCACAGCAGTTCTCCGGTCTGGGACGGTGTCTTGATACCACGATGGAAGGTGTCAGAAGGCCCAGGACATCATCATAGGCTGAGCACCTGCTGCGCGCATTTTGGTGCAACTAACTCAGTGTCTGAAAAGGGAGAAATAATATAATGCTGGAAACGTCTTGAGGTAAATGAAGGTTTATTTCAAGCTTAATAGAGAACACCAGTTGAGTGCATCCTTCCTTCTTGAAGTACAATCTACCAACTGTTAGTGGTAATCATGGTTCAAAGAGGAGTTGAAGTGTACGAGAATACACAAGATTAAATAATAATATGTTATGCCAACGTTCACATACAAAGGAACAGAGCGCATGCTAGTAGCATAATGTGCATGTGTAATGCAGTGGCGCAAGCCTGTGTGCATGTACACTTAGTAATCAGCTTAGTAATCAGCTCACTACAGTGCCCCAAAAGCCAACGCCACGTGTCTCTAGTGCAGCGCTGCCCGCTGGCTCAGCCTACAGTATGGTCCGGCAGGTCCTTAAAATGAGACAGAGATGTGACTGACAGGCTGATGCACTCCACCCCTCCCGCAGCACCGCACTCAATTGCAGCCCCTGTGCACCCAGGCCCCACTGCTCACCTGCTGTCATTGTTGTGTGTCCAAACACGACGGCCAGCAGGGTTCACAATTCAAATCGAGTTTTGATTGCTAAGATGGTGTACACCTCATGGATCCCTTTTTTTATTGCGCATTGTGATATGCGAGGTGGATGCGGCCATATCAACTGAGGCAGTGTGGAAGAACTGGGACATGTGGCGTCGTCGTTATCCTATTTATATGTACGCAAAGTGGGCTGGGCTTGCGTACGTCAGGCCAGTGTAGGGTTGTGAATAATTATTCCGGGGACTTGGGCGTTGTTCAGTTCCTGCCTGGCCAGGAAGTATACTTAAGTGTGTGTGCCTGTTGCAGTTTTGACGTTGCACAATCCGCAATTTACATTAATGTAGCATGTACCGGGAGGGCGGCAACTATCGGTAATGAGATGCTGTCTGAAAACATTGGATGGGCAACATCACATGTCATTGTCAAGCTTGTGGATATGCACAGACACGCATGTCAATGGTGTGCGGTATTATTGAAAGTATTGCGATCACGAAGCGCACACATGTGAATGTGCTCGGATGGAGGGAGGATCAGCAGTGAAGCTACATCATACACAGTGATAACGCTCATTACAGTCAAGCACTGCATGTCAAATGTGAATCTGAACGTCTCACATATGACACACTACTATACTGGTAAAACCTGACAACGGAGCATACTGCAACACAAATATACACATTGCTCTTTTACTGTTTGTCACATGTGATCTAGGATGTGCACTCTGCCCGTGGCTGATGATACCCCTTCGAGTCACCAATACCCAGGCCAAAAGGCAGCACAATAATGCGCACACACACACACCAGGGGCATCGTGTAACACACATTTGTCTTTTGATGTAACATTTCAGATGCATGGCCATCACACGTGGAAGGCTACGGTACAGACCATGAATATTGATCAAGATGATCGTTGTATATTGTGTGTAGTATAAGATATGTGTACACAGCAAAAAACTTTTCAAAAAAGCTCTCTAAGCAGAAGAGGTGTCTCTCATCAAACGATGCAGAGAGAATGACTAAAATGGGTGGGGTCCTCCAACTGTTACAATGGGAAATGTTATGAACCAATCAAATGCTTTT
This sequence comes from Triturus cristatus, assembly GCF_964204655.1. Classification (NCBI taxonomy): domain Eukaryota; kingdom Metazoa; phylum Chordata; class Amphibia; order Caudata; family Salamandridae; genus Triturus; species Triturus cristatus. The sequence goes on from NC_140594.1 coordinate 796,992,501, forward strand.
TATTAAGGTCACATGGCAATCGCTCACCGATCGCACAAGGAGGACGCACCCAACGCGATTTTGAGAAAATATATTTACCATAATATGTTTATTACAGTTAGAAATATATAAATGTTTAAAATATTATAGATTATCGCTTGCTCTCATATACACTTTAAACTTATTTAGATATAGTTTTGAGACATAAAAAAAATGAGGGAATGGCGTACCCGACGCGACACCATACGTCTTTGATGTAACACAGGGCCTGGCAGCGTGCACTCATTGCATATGCAACACGCAGCGGGCGCGACCCCATATGTATATGACTTAACACGCGGCTTGGTACTGCATACCCGTCGCATACCAAAGTAGCAGCTGGCGGGACCTCATACGTATATGATGTTACGTGGGACACGGTGCCACAAACCCGTCGGATACGAAATGCGCATCATTTATGAGTTTAGCAATATGGCGGATAGGATTCGCGTGCTGATGGAGCTTGGTGCACTACCGGTACGGGACTCCAGTTTTCTAAACAAAAAAAAAAGATATACATTTTTTTTGAAGATTTAAACATTACATAATTTTTAAAGTTAAGAAAGGATAATAGAGTTCCAAAATATTACAACAAAAAAATAGAAAAAATATAGGTTTTATAAATATTAAAATATGAAATTAACATTGAAAAAACATTCGAAATTCACTGAAAAAACCATAGGTTTTACAGACGTTATAGTTAGGAATTAGCATTTCAAAAACCTTTGAAATTCACTAAAAAACCATAGGTTTCAGGGACGTTATAGTTAGTTGGATATTTGACTCATATAAAACCATAGAAATTCCCCCGTTATAGTTATTTGAGCTAACTATAACTTGTGCGCCCGCAATGCACTGCTGATGACATCACATATTACATCACTCATGATATGGTCAGTGACATCACTGATGACATCACTGATGACATCTCAAATGAAATCACTGATGACATCACTGATGACATCATCCAGGAAATGTGTGTTTTTCTGAAAATTACATATGTTTTATATATGTATATCTCAAGGTCGATGGAAGAATAAATGGGTATATAAGTGTCTAAATGGATGATTTGTTTTTGAAAAATTGATTGTATAACTGACTGATTAAGTGTATCTTAGTGAATACATGGCTTAGTGAGGAATGTTTAAATATGTAAATATGTATCAGTCTCTCACTTTGTGTATAAGTGGCTGCATGGGTTGGCGAGTAGCTACATGAGTGTCTATATAGGTTATTAGTTGGTTATTTGAGTATCAGTATGAGTGTCTGAGTGTCTGTATGGTTCGGTGGGGGGTATTACGTAGTGCATAGGTGCACGAATGAGTGACTCACTGTTTGTATGTGTTGAAGACAGCATGTGTGCAGGACTGTATGGGTGGATGAGTGTGTGCATGGGTGTGTTAGTGAGTGAATGGCTGTCTCAATAGTGTCTTTATGAGTAACTACATATGTTTTAAACTAGTATATGTGACTATTGGTGTATATAAGGGAGTATATGTAAGAGTGAGAGATTGAAAGAGTTCCTGTATGAATAAGTATGTGTTTCTATAAGTGATTGTTTAAAAGACTAAGTATGTTTAAGTTTCTGTAGAAGTAAGTGTGGTGGTGTGTGTATAACTGTATATGCAAGTAAATGGATGTTTGATTCTTTATTAGCATGAGTGATTATGTGTGTGAGTGACTCTATGGATGAGTGGCGTTGTGTAACAGGATGTATAGGTGTATGAGTACATACGATGAGGGGAGCCTTCTGTCAATTCGAAGCTGCCTTTGCCCTTACCTGGGACTTGTTTTGGGACCGTCAGGCTGCTGCTTGGACCCGCGCTGCGAGCGCTTGTTGCCTGGGTTGCTGCTTCCCCCTGCCACCGCTGTCAGAACATCTAGCGGTCGCCGAGTGGGGGGAGCAGGACTACAACACCTAGAATCCCCGGCTTGTTTCCCGCCCCCACACACAGCCACTTCCGCGCCCGGAGGCACTAAATACAATCAGGCTTCCTCGGTGGAGCGGGAGCCTTCTGTCAATTCAAAGCTGCCTTTGCCCTTACCTGGGACTCGTTTTGGGACCGTCAGGCTGCCGCTTGGACCCACGCTGCGAGCGCTTGTTGCCTGGGTTGCTGCTCCCCCCCGCCACCGCTGTCAGAACATCTAGCGGTCGCCGAATGGGGGGAGCAGGACTAAAACACCTAGAATCCCCGGCTTGTTTCCCGCCCCCACACACAGCCACTTCCGCGCCGGGCGGCGCTAAATACTGTCAGGCTTCCTCAGTGGAGAGGGAGCCTTCTGTCAATTCGAAGCTGCCTTTGCCCTTACCTGGGACTCGTTTTGGGACCGTCAGGCTGCCGCTTGGACCAGCGCTGCGAGCGCTTGTTGCCTGGGTTGCTGCTCCCCCGCCACCACTGTCAGAACATCTAGCGGTCGCCGAGTGGGGGGAGCAGGACTACAACACCTAGAATCCCCGGCTTGTTTCCCGCCTCCACACAGAGCCACTTCCGCGCGCGGAGGCACTAAATACAATCAGGCTTCCTCGGTGGAGCGGGAGCCTTCTGTCAATTCGAAGTTGCCTTTGCCCTTACCTGGGACTCGTTTTGGGACTGTCAGGCTGCCGCTTGGACCCGCGCTGCGAGCGCTTGTTGCCTGGGTTGCTGCTCCCCCCCGCCACCGCTGTCAGAACATCTAGCGGTCGCCGAGTGGGGGGAGCAGGACTACAACACCTAGAATCCCCGGCTTGTTTCCCACCCCCACACACAGCCACTTCCGCGCCCGGAGGCGCTAAATACAATTAGGCTTCCACCGCGTCGCGGGAAGCGCGCTGGCGGCGCCGGGCTAAGCCCGGGCAAAGGGCGGGCCCTCTTAGGCCCTCAGAGGCCTGAGGAGGCTGGGCTGGGACAATCCCTTTCCAACTTGTGGATACATATCGGCCGTTCGAACTGTAAGTGTGGTGCGGGACATTTTATTTTATGAATCAGAACCTGATTTTGTCCCTGAAGGGGAAAGTGTAACTAGTAACAATCAACCCATTAGTATGGTTAAAGTTAACACCAAAACAGGTATGAGGGCGGTGGGTATGGGGACTCTTGATGGTTATCTGAAACAGGTAGAAACGGCAGTTGCAAAGGAAATCGAATTAGTTGAGCGGTGATTGTCCTTGGATCCAATTAGGCAAACAGTTTCTCTGTCCTTACCTGTAGTGGAACCTGCCCCCATTGATGCTCCATTGGACTGCTCGCACCCCTACATGATTTCAAATGGGTCAGTAGCAGCAGATAGTCTTACGATTTCTCCCGCCCCCCTACCTGTAACTAGTGTAGCCCCTTTCCCCGTGGCTATATGCACCAGGCAGTTGAGGGCTAGACCAGACATGATAACCAATCGTAGTAAAACCGTCCCAGGGAAAAGGAAGGCTAAGGACACCCCACATGGTAGCCGGCAACAGGCAAAACAGCCGAGAAATAGCAACTCCGCATCTGGGTTGGATCGAAATGGAGTTAATGTCCCCCACCTAGACAATGAGAACAGGGGGTAGGGAAGAAATGATTGTATTGGTTTAGATACTGAGAACAGCAGTGGTGGAATTATGTCAGATTTTGTTAAGATTTTGGATGCACGTCTTAGGTCATTTACTTCGCCCTTAATGGCTAAGTTGGAACGAATAGAGGACTGACTTAATGTAATTGATAAACATCTTAACACTAAGGGTTCAAAGACGGGGCCAAGTATATCGGCAGCTCACTCACTAAGTGTAGCTACAGCCTCAGTTAATAACTAGTTGGACTCTATAATCACCCCACTCCAACAACCGGTACCCCTAGCGACTTCCCAGGGCGTAGGACTAAGTATTGCACCTTTAGTGCCAAAATCCACTGGAGCCACTCAGGGAGAGAAACAGGGTCCTTGGGGCCCAGTGGGGAGACTAAGTCCCCCGACACAGCCCCCCAAGAGAGAATTGTCGTTACATCTACCAGTGGAGGCATGTCCTTATACAATAATCCTTGCTAATGTTCCCAAAATTGAGGGCGGCCAAAATGAACATTGGACCTCACTAAAAAATAAGGCCCTCCACTACCTGTCCAACAAAACAGTTTTGGGACAACATTTGGGTAACAATTTCATGATGATTAGAAGGGTGCCGTGGGTGGGTAAGATCAAGAAAAGCTTAGAAGGCAAATGTGTCGTCATAAGCTTTAGATCCCCCAGGCTGGTTGATGACATATTGAGGCAGGCTGGGTCAGTCAGAATTCAAAATGAGTATGCAAACATACTCCCTTTGGAGTTCTTTTATGCCCCACATAACATCAGGCCAGTGTGTAGTGATCTATTTAAAGGGAGAGGTACTTATGAATTCACTGTTCCAGTCTTCAATAGATTTGATACCTTTTCTAATCTGGGAGAAAACGAGTGACTAGGGATCCAAGAAGATACTATTATTCCTGTTGCCCCGGTTAGAGTTCCCAGTGCAGCTACACTGGTATGAAACGCCCCCCTTGTAGATGGGCGTGATCAAGGGTCCAGGGGTACATCCATAAAGCTGGTAACTTGGAATGTTGCTGGTCTCAAAAATAAAATAGATGACCCAGTATGGAGAGAATTTACTGGTGTGGGTGATATTATAGGACTACAAGAAACCTGGGATACAGGGAATATCCTGACTTTGGATGGTTTCTCGAGTTATTTTATTCCGGCGGTTCCATCTAATATGGGGAGGGCGAAGGATGGCCTGGTTACTCTAATTTCAGCTACCATTCCCGGTACCCATATCCAACTAGATACGGTATCACGAAACTGCTTAGCAGTCCAAATTTCTCTGAGTGGGGTGGGAGATGTCCTAATTATTAATTTTTATAATTTATACGACAGAGTCACCACGACTGATCACCTGGCCATGTTAAATCTTTTTTTGGCAGATTACAAGGAGGTCAATAAAAATCAATATTTTATTATAGTTATTGGAGACTTCAATATCCATGGCTGTCCGGATAAATGTTTGTCATTAGATCTATTAGGTCCAGCAGAGCAAGGGGAGACTCATTTTGAACATTCTGCACAGGGAGATCTCCTTGAAATAATTTTGGCGGATAATGGTCTGATGCTTCCATCCAGGCTGGATGAGGAGATACCTACCTTTAAAGGGAATGGCAGTCACTCAGTTATTGACTATATCTTTATTAGCTTAGCACTGGGGGATAGGATTCATGGATATTCACCGGTTTGGTCACATTTCAGCGACCATAACCCAGTGGCTCTCAGTGTTTCAGACTTGATCATAAAGCATGTGATAGCTCAAAATAGAACGGACAAATCTGATATTCGTCCAATAGATCAGGCCCGTAGGACTAGATGGAGTAGAGTCATACCGGGAGACTTTCGTACCAACTTAATAAGGAAGGTAGGATCTGAGCTGGACACGTGTTTGAATTTGGAAGCAGGGAATGAGGAGGTTTTAGAGGCTTATTCAATAATTTGTACCCAGGTCTCAGCAAACCTTAGACGTACAGGGAAAGCTAAGGATCCTGCTGAGATGGGGTGGTTTGACTGAAATTGTTCGTCAGCCAATAAAAAGCTGAAGGCCGCCCTGAATTGTAAGCCAGTGAATAGGGCTATTGTGGCCTTATTAAGGAAAAGTTATAATAAAGCTCTGGAAACCAGAAGACGGGAGATTCGGGAGGATGCCTGGGAAGAATTAACCTCCGTGGATGTGCTCAGGAACAGCGCCAAATTCTGGGCTGTCGTAAACAAACCCTTTTTCCATGACCCTTGTAATGACCAATTAGACTGTGGTATTCAAGAACAGTTGTGGTGCACCCATTTTAAGTCAGTCTATGAAGGGGAAAACTGTGGGGAGGTGAATATGCCTACCCCTATTTTTGATCCCTATACTTTAACAGTCACTAAGATTGAGGTGGCAGATGCTATCGGGAAGATGACGAGCAATAAGGCTCCGGGTCCCGATGGCATTCCAGCCGACCTCTTTAAATCAGATGTCAAGACCTGGTCCACAGTTTTAACAAATGTTTTTAACAGGGTATGTACTGCAGGTATTCCGGACACCTGGTCTGAATCTGTCATCGTACCCATTTTTAAGAAAGGCAATAGATGGGATCCCAGTTGTTATCGCCCTATCTCTCTCATTGACTCTGCGGTGAAGGTGCTAGGACGAGTGGTTCTAGGCAAAATAACAGCTTGGTTGGAGGATACAGATACCCTTTCATGCCTGCAATATGGGTTTAGGAAGGGACGAGGCACTATAGATCAAAGCCTCAACCTTCACCTATTAATTGGAAAATACACCATTGCCAAAAGGGGTACGCTATATTTAGCCTTCATGGACCTTTCCTCGGCCTTCGACCGAGTGAATAGGTCCAAACTTTGGGGATTGCTCCTTAGGCTTGGCATTGATAAAAACATTGTGTATTTTCTCGCTGATTTACACAGGGACCTTACAGCCACAGTTAGATATGACCGCTTAGGTAACTGTACGGGCAAGATTGGGATCACTAACGGGGTTAGGCAGGGGTGTATTTTAGCCCCCCTACTTTTTACCCTCTATATTAATGACCTGGGTGCTGTTCTAACGGAGGCGTGCAAAGATATTCCAAGGGCTGGCAAGTATTCCATTCCGGCATTATTAAATGCGGACGATGCCGCTTTAATAGCACGCACAGCAGTGGGGCTGCAATGTCTTTTAAACCTATTTTCCAATTGTATGAAAGCGCTGGATTTAAGTGTGAACTTTTCAAAATCTCATGTAATGATCATGGGCAGCAAGCCCAAAAGATTCAAGACTATGCACTGTGAAGGGAATGTTTTATCTAGGGTTACAAGATTTCCATATCTGGGGGTTATTTTTGACGATAAGTCCACCTGGTTGCCCCAACTAGTTGCCAAACGTAATGCCTTTGCTTGGTCTATCCTGGCTGTCTTGGACTTCGCCCGTAAATACGGGGTGAAGCCTTTACAGGCTGTGTTGAAAACTTATGACGCCAAATGCACCTCAATAGCTATGTACGGAGCTGATCTGTGGGGGTTCAAAAATGTAAAGGCGTTGCAGGTGGCAGAGGATAAGTTCTTGAAATCTATCTTATCCGTTCCCCAGTCAACATCTGGATATATTGTTCACCAAGAGTGCGGGGTAGAATATCTAGTAGACCGCATAGCCTTAGCCCCGCTATTGAAATGGATCTCAATATGGTTAAACCCTAAATTAGAGCTGAATCATGAGATTCTCAGGGATTGTTTAGCCCTTGAGTATGGTAATACCATCCCCTGGTTGAACTATGTTAAAAAACTAACAATAGAAATGGGTCGTCCAGAATTGTTTGATCACCCAAATAATTTACTAAAGGGGGATGTGAAATGGCTGAAAGACACATACAAGCAGTTGGTATATCTAGCAAGAGAAGAAAAGGAATTATGTAAACCAACAGTAAGGGCTTACCAGTTGTTAATTACCTCCAGTGGCATAGAACCCTACCTGGGAATCATCAACAATATGAATCATCGTTACTTATTGACTAAGTTTAGATTGAACAAATTCCACCTTCTGCTTACCGAACGCCCAGGGTGGACAAAGGAGATGGATTTGGAGATTTGTTCTTGTGATAGATTCTCTATTAAAGACACTGCACTTTATTTTCTTTTGTAAACATTTGTGCCCCATTCGTAAAAATTTCATTGTTCCTCTTATTAAAGATAAGGGCTTTAGACAAGTTAAACCTGCTCTTTTGTACCTACAGCTGTTGTGTAATACCTGGGAGATCTTTAATATAGCACATTTTTTGGCAATAGCAATGAGACTGAGGAAAAAGATTAATTGGCTACAGTATACATAGTGGGAAATTTATGAATTATGACCGAGTGCTTTGCTTCTTTTTTAATGTGTTTGTATCGTTCTTTTTAATGATATTTATAATGTATGTCTTTTATATATATATGTAATTGTATTGTATGGTTTGTAAAAATTTGAACAATCGTTCTGTTATATTTTAATAGCGGTCTTGACTTCGATGTACTATGTACAATACTTTTATGGTTTTTGTTATGAACCAAATAAAGTATTTTTTTTGACTGACTGAGTGAGTACATGTATGAGGGACTGTATAGGACTGTTGGTGAATGAGTGGATGTGTATGTGGATCTTAGAATTACTGAATAGGTTGTTGTAACTGATATTGGTATGGCCATTGTTTTGAAATTTTTAGTTTCTATTTTTGAATGTGTGTATCAAAGGTTATATTAGGGGGAGAGGAGGTCTGCCACTCTATCACAAGGTTGATGTCATCAGTGATGTCATTTGAGATGTCATCAGTGATGTCATGAGTGATGTCACTGACCATGTCATGAGTGATGTAATATGTGATGTTATCAGCAGTGCATTGCGGGCGCGCGAGTTATAGTTAGCTGAACTAACTATAACGGGGGAATTTCAATGGTTTTGTACGAATGAAAAGTCCTGCTAATTATAACGCCCCTGAAACCTCTGTTTTTTTCAGTGAATTTCTAAGGTTTTTTAAATGCTAATTCCTAAATATAGCGTGCCTGAAACCTATGGTTTTTTCAGTGAATTTCATAGGTTTTTTAAATGCTAATTTCTAACTTTGCTTACAGAGATAGGACATGTGAAGAAAGAAGAAAAAACGCACAGAAAGAAAAAAAAGAAATGCACAAAGAAGCAACAGAAGTCCTCAAAGACGAAGAAAAGTGCAGGAAGAAGGATAACGTGCAGAAAGAACAAACAGAAGAGCAGAAAGAAGCCTTGTTGCAAAATCATCCTGTACCCTCAACTTTTTCAGACGGATACTGGTGGTAACTGAGACTGACTAACCAGTCCTAGAGCCAGCGCTATGTTAAAAGACACTCAGAATACAGTGAAAACACGAACATACACTAGGGAACACTATGCGATGGGGTCCCCCTGTGATTAGCATGACCTCCTCTGTAAGCCCCTAGTATATAATAGGACAGGGGATTAAAACTACCTCTTAAAACGTGCCACAGGGCGTGTTTGCACATGTCACCTCAGGCCCCGTCCCCTCCCTTCACCACTGTGTAAACGCGCCCTGTGGCCGTTCTAAGTTGAGAGATTAAGTCCCCTTGAATCCAAAGGGTCCCTAGGGTCAAACTACCCCACTAGGTACCTCCAGTAAGCGCCACAGAGCTGTGTTGCATAGAGGTGTAAAAAGGGGCGTGGCCTCAGAACACCTGTCTGCAATGCAGCTCCCTGGCGCATACTGGAGATGCCTGTTGGGCTAGTTGGCCCTCAGGGACCCTCAGTATTGAAGAGGGGGCATGGCCTCCGGCGCAATGCCGGTCTTTTATTTATTTAATTTTTTTAAGATGGGGGGCCCTGCACCCATCCCCCAGGCCCTGCACCCTAATTTGTTTTGTTGAAAAAAATTAATTTGGCCCTCCCAAGGCCTTAATCGGCCCGGGGAACCCCAACCCCCGGGTCATGGCCTTTTTTTTTTTTACTTCTTAAGGAGGGAGGCTGCGTTGCCACCCTCCTCAGGCCACTTATGGCCCCGGTGACCACATCCCCCGGGGCCGGCCTTTGTTTTTTATTATTTAAAAAATATATATATTTATAGAAACACCTAGGATATGCTGGACAAACCGTATGTACCTATCACCATGACGATTTGCATGATACTCATTAAAAGGCGACTATGCATACAATAAATCCACGTGGAATGTATGTACACCACTAGTGAAGCTCTGATGTGTCTGATGCACTACCGTGCCTAATCCCGGCACCCCCGCCGGTGGGTACTGTCCAAGTAGACACCGTTGTTGTTTATTTATACAAACATGGGTAGCTATTGACGGGCACATTTAATACACACGCACACCAAGCCATTCAAAGGGGATTCGACAAAAATTTGACCAAACTATGCAAGAAACTCCCTCTATATAACACTGCGTCCACCTACCCTTTTCATGGGCATTACATTTTGCGATGGGGGTGGAGGGTCAGGGGGTGATTCTGCCAAGTGAGCCCGGAGTCACAGTCAGAAACGTCCTCTTCTTCCTGAATAAAAGTGAGATTATGCTGCATACTTGTTAATATTTTAAGTAGTTCGCACAGACACCCATTTTAAAAACAATAAAGTTCCTAATACCCACCTTCTCTGAACAGTTAGCTTGCTGCCCCATCCACCTCCTCCCTACCCTCTGTTGTCTGAATCCATGGACTAGCCTCCTCCCTCCTGCCATGCATGGTCTGATGTGCTGCCACTGCCCTCCATTTAGCATGATGTACCAGTCCACTCCTGCCCTCCAATACCCAATTATATGGCCCATCATTGACCTCCTGCTTAGCCTCTGTGCTTAGCTTGCTGCCCCTATTCTCCTTCCCCCTGCCCTCCGACTTTGTGCATGCCCCTGTTCCATCCTTTTTGCCCACCATGCTCCATGGACCTGCCACTCCTATCTACTCTGAATGTTCTGTTGAGCTGCCACTCCCCTCCCACCTGCCTAGCATTGTCAGATGACAGTAACCTGTCCCTGCCACCTCCACCCTGCCTGTCGACATGCCATGCCCCTATCCCCTTCCTCCTGTCCTTCATGGTCCATTTTACTGCCACACCCTTCTGCCCTCCATGGTCTGTTGTGCTGCAACTGCTCTTCCTGACTGCCCCACGCGATCTGTTGTGAGGCCCCTTCCCTTGAACTCTCTCATCTGTGCCCACTTCCTGACCCTCCCTTCTATCCTCCATGGTCCTTTGTGAAATGTAAAATGTAAATTTGATACTTGTATAGCGCACTACTCACCCGCAAGGGTCTCAAGGTGCTTGTACGAATACCGCTGTGGAAGCCATCCTGGCTTTCCCTGTGAGGCGTCCACTCCTGGGCACCCCCAAGGTGGAGGTCAGGCATCCTTAGCATTGTGGGGGCCGTTGTGGAGATTAAGCAAGCTATTGCCCAGAGTTGCAGAGTGGGACTCCATGATTGGAATAGGCACCGAGGCGAGAATTATCAGGTCCGTGGAATTTTTGAGCCCAAGACCAGCCGAGGCAGTGAATTGGACCCTGGTCCCAGGCTAGACCTCTGCATCAGGGTCTGCCGCTCTAATCATTGAGCCCCTGCACCCTCCTTCTTGCCCATCATAGCCATTGCGCTGCCACTAACCCTCCTGCTTGCCATGCATGGTCTTCTGTGCTACCATGGACCCGCCCACCTTCCCTCCATGGTCTATGTGTATGCCATCATAGTCTCACTGTTGCTCTCCATGGTGTGTCTTGTTTCTAGTGCCCATCCTGCCTGACCTCCATGGTCATCTTGCTGCCCCTGCCCTGCCCCCTTGCCCCCAGCCCTCTGTTTCCATGTGTAGAACCCTATTCCCTCCCTCTTGGCTTGTCTGTTCCATTGTAATGTCTGTTCCATTGTAATGCCCCTGATCCGTCCCGCCTGCCCTTTATGGTCCGTTATGCGGCCGCTTTCTCTCCTGTCTGTCCATTATGGTCAGCTAGCTACCATTGCCTCTTTCTCCTCTGTTTTCTGTTGTCCATGTGCATTGTCCTGTCCCCTCCCTATTGCTTTCTGTGGATTGTTGTGCTGCACTCCCGTCCCGCATGCCCTGTGTGGTGTATTGTGCTGCTGCAAACCCTGATGCCTGCCCTGTAGGGTCAGTTTGGTGCACCTCTCAATGTCCCTCCTGTTCTCTGTTATCCGAGTCCATGTCCCTACCCCAATTCCTCCTGCCTACCATGATCCAATGTACCATACTTGCGAACATTTTGAACTTGGTAAGAGGGAGATTTTGAAAACAAACTGTGTATTGATTTTCCCCTTTGAGTTACATTGAAAAAGAGGAGATTGTAGACAGGAGACAGATCAAATAAAGCCCATTTGAGCTTAAAAACATTGGACGTTTCCTGGCTGAAACAGGTCTGTTGGCATGTATGGTTGTACTACCACTGCATCTTCCTTCTGCCCACAATGGTCTATTATATTGCCACAGCCTCTCTTGCCAGTCCTGTATTGTTGGTTTGTTGCCCCTGCCCCCCTTTCCACTGCCCTCCATAGTCTGTTGTGCTGCCACTGCCCTTCCTGCCTGCCCAGTGTGGTCAAATTGTTGCCTCTGCACTCTCCTACCTGCCTTCAATTTTCAGAGTCCGTGCCCCTGGCCTCTGCCTCTCAACAGTATCCCAATGAACAACTAGATTGCTAACATTCTATATTTATTACAAAAGTGTGGAACGCCTGAAATCATCTTGATGTAATCAAAACTGTAATACCTAGAGCATTTCCTTTAGAAATTACATATATGAGAGGGTCTTATTTGCATCAAAATTATGATTAGTGCTCTTAAAAACTAAAATGAGGACATATTTTCTGAGTTTTCAAATAGCGACAAAGAACTTTTAAATTATTTGTAATCTTTATGTTTTTTATTCCAGTTGACCACTTGATTAAATGTTGCACCTAGGGGAAAGGATGTGGTGTTACTTCCACAGCTGCAGACTTTGCAACTGGGGAACCAGGTTGGAGTTTCTGCTTCAGCTCAACATTCTGTGATTCTGGTCAAATCACTTAATCTCCCCATGTCTACAACCAAAATGAATTTGATCTTGTGTGATGTAACCAATGCTCATGTAAAGCACTCCAATACCTGACAAGTCTGCACTATATAAAACTGCAAATACACAAAAAATAAGTGTTTTGCACACTTCTGTCATTGGGATACATGTGGGCTACATCTGTGTGATATTTGTGCTGCATTTGGGCTCTTTTGTCTCTGGTGGCCATCTTGGGAGATTTATTTGTTATGAAGTTTCCTAATTTCCGCATTTACTGCTGTTCCTCAGTAGGAAATGCTTTCAGTTTTTTACTTTGATTCCATCAAGAAGGTATTCAGATATGTGACACATTTGCCATAAATTCTGAATGTTAGCACTCTAGTTGCTCATTAGATCACTGTAGTAAAGCTACTGCTCACCAGGGAAGTCTGCTGCTGGTATTCAAAGTGCATGTTTCAGTCTGCATGTCAGAATTGTTTTATGAAATAGAAGAGGATTTGAGAAGTCAAAATGTGCCCTAATTTTTCTTTCTGCAGCACTAATCATAATTTCTATGGCAAATGAACCCCCTCATTTTGTTCCTTTGTAAATTAAATGTTTTAAGTGTTACCACTTTATTCCAATCAAGATGGCTTCAGGTGTGCCATACGTTTGTCATAAGTAGGACTGTTAGCGCTCTAGTTGTTCGTTAGAACACTCTGGGACATTCTGTCATTGGGCTATACTTGGGCTACATCTGGGTGATATTTGGGCCACATTTGGGCTCTTTTGTCTCTGGTGGCCATCTTGGGAGATTTATTTGTTATGAAGTTTCCTAATTTGCTCATTTACTGCAGTCTCCTCAGTAGGAAATACTTTCAGTTTTTTACTTTGGTTCCATCAAGAAGGCATTCAGATGTGTCACAAATTTGCCATAAATTCTGAATGTTAGCACTCTAGTTGCTCATTAGATCACTGTAGTAAAGCTAATGCTCACCAGGGAAGTCTGCTGCTTGTATTCAAAGTGCATTTTTCAGTCTGCATGTCAGAATTTTTTTATGAAATAGAAGAGGATTTGAGGAGTCACTCAAAATGTGCCCTAATTTTTCTTTCTTCAGCACTATTCATGTAATCTTTTTCAGTCATGTGAGAATGAGGTCTGTCATTCTCAGTAAATCATGTACATCCAACAAGGGCAGAGACTGTCAGTTGATTCCTTTGTGTTCTACTGCAGCTTCCCAGAGTGTTCTAAAGAACAACTAGAGCGCTAACAGCCTTACTTATGACAAAAGTATGGCACACCTGAAGCCATCTTGATTGGAATAGACTGGTAACACTTAAAACATTTAATTTTAAAAGGAACTAAATGAGGAGGTTCATTTTGCCATAGAAATTATGGTTAGTGCTGCAGAAAGAAAACATGTCTGAACTGGGGTGGTGGAGTGAACTAAAGAATGATGATGGATTAAACCCAGATCAGTTGACTGGGGGTGAGTGTTTGATTTGCTCAAACGCAACTTCATCATACCCTTTGGTATCGCTTTGTTCGCTCTAAGTTGGCAGGGTATGCCCAGACGTGGGACCCTTGCTCACTTTGCCACTGGATTCAAGATAGCCTGGCTGACGAGGGTTATGAACCCGAAACTGGTCCCAGGATGCTTGTTTCCGGTCCAGGGAAGACATGGTTTGGCAGTTCAGGCTGGACTGTTCCCATGAGGCACAGGGTCAGACTGATTTGCATATGGCCATGTCTGAACTGGGGTGGTGGAGTGAGCTAAAGAATGATGATGGATTAAACCCAGATCAGTTGACTGGGGTGAGTGTTTGATTTGCTCAAACGCTACGTCCATCATCCCCTTTGGTATCGCTTTGTTCGCCCTAAGTTGGCAGGGTATGCCCAGACATGGGACCCTTGCTCACTTTGCTACTGGATTCAAGATAGCCTGGCTGACGAGGGTTATGAGCCCGAAACCGGTCCCAGGATGCTTGTTTCCGGTCCAGGGAAGACATGGTTTGGCAGTTCGGGCTGGACTGTTCCCATGAGGCACTGGGTCAGACTGATTTGCATATGGCCATGTCTGAACTGGGGTGGTGGAGTGAGCTAAAGAATGATTATGGATTAAACCCAGATCAGTTGACTGGGGGTGAGTGTTTGATTTGCTCAAACGCTACGTCCATCATTCCCTTTGGTATCGCTTCGAAAGAAAACTTAGGGCATGTTTTAAGTGAGATCTCAAATCCTCTTCTATTTCATTAGACAATTCTGACATGCAGACTGAAACAATCACTTTCAATACCAGCTATAGACTTCCAGTTAACTCCCTGGTGAGCAGTAGCTTTACTACAGTGATCTAATGAACAACTAGAGTGCTAGCATTCTGAATTTATGGCAAATGTGTGACACATCTGAATGCCTTCTTGATGGAACCAAAGTAAAAAACTGAAAGCATTTACTACTGAGGAGACTGCAGTAAATGAGGAAATTAGGAAGCTTCATAACAAATAAGTCTCCCAAGATGGCTACCAGAGAAAAAGGAGCCCAAATATAGCACAAATATCACCCAGATGTAGCCCACATACAGCACAATGACAGAAGTGTGCAAAACACCTTTTATTTTTAGTTTTTCTGCAGTTTTATATAGTGCAGACTGGTCAGGTATTGGAGCGTTACATCTCACTTGGACCCCTTATTTCGTATTTTGCACGAAGTACATGAGATTAATCTTGCGAAACATTGAACTTTACAATTCTGTTAACCTGATGTTACTCTGAAACGGGCTTTGTAACACCCGTTTTTACCTACTGGTTTTAATTGATTCTCACTGTATTGTATTAGGAAAGAGGATTTACTGTTTTTATGTACACTTTTATGATCTATGTTTCTAAATCAGATCGAATACATTTTAATGAATTCTATGGCAGGACGGAGGCGAGGATTATGCATATCTTTCCTCACTTTATTTGCATAGCAGTTCATAGAAAACGTAACACAACAATCATTAAACAACAGACTACACAACCCATGAACCATTAGGGGGGTAGTCTCCAAGGCAACTATAGTCCAATCATATCACACTCCATCGTATATAATATTGTGACGTCCCTTCCGCTTCCTCTTTCTTCACTGCTCGTCAGTTAAGTGCATTCCTTACATTCTTCGCTTAATCTGACATTGTTGCTTTTTGTATAACGGTTTCTTTTACACGTTATTAGCATTATTGCCTTGGTAATGTTTCATATTCCCTGCGCAGCAGGCTCTTGCTTGAGAGCATTCTCCCCCTCACAGTTTCTCCTGCTGTGCGCTCTGCATGCGGTGAGATCATGTCAGGCGCATCTAGTCCGAGCGAGGCAGCTCCGTCGAGCGCTCCCGCTGGTCTTTACGCGCATTTGGGAATCCGGTCACTCCTTTAGTGTCCGCTTGATTCTCGACCAACCCTCGCCTAATTTTGACACCGCTACGTGATGATTTCCCCACACAGCCACGTTATTGCGCCTCAGTCTATTCTTATAACAGCTTCGGGGAAAGCCCAGCTGTTGAAGCACCAGCGAGGGGGCTGCCATAAGGATTTTAAGGGCATTTGTTCTGTGCTCACACCCTCTGCTATCATGTCTTCTTCAGAAGACCATTTTTACTCATCCTACCAGGAAGTGTAGGAAGAATGGCCCCCCAACTTCTCCCTCCACCAGTGGACCAAGCCACCTCTCTGGCTTTTTCTAGGGCGCTGGCTCCTCTTAGGGATCAGGTTGATAAGCTGGCTAAAAGCATCCCTGGGGTGTTCAGTGACCCAGATCTGGTGGTGGCAGGTCCCAGTAGCTCCCAGATGGGGAATAAAAGGGCTGTTAAGCATAAAGCGGGGCACTTGGAAGGATTTGATAAACTTACGGAGACCTTCCTCAAGAATGTGCAAACACTAAAACATGCACCCTGCCGGGAGGAGGAGGAGTCCTGAGAAAATTGCGATGCTGTCACCACTATTGTAGACCCCGATGATGGGTTTCCCTTAGAGGCATCCAGAGTCCCACTCCTCTCAGTCCCGGGTTGGGGACGGGGTCCACTCGGACATGTTCGAGCCTACCCAAACTTACCATCCTAGGTCGGTGGAGTGGACCCCTGACACCAAAGTGGTAGAGTATGTGGTGGGGAAAATCCATCAACCCCTTGAAAGGGAGGTCAGGAATAGGATGAGGGGAGAATGCCCCAGGCCCTCACTGAAGGGGAAGGTGGCACACACGCCTGAAATTGATGAGAAACTATGTACCTTTTTCTCCAAGTATATGAGGGATCCCAAGAAAGGAACTGATAGGTCTTGGATGTGGTAGGGCCCTTGACCTATTCAATTGGCGGAGCGTTCAAAAGAGTCAGGATCCCCTTTGTCCACGGATATTGTGGCTGGTTGGGTGCCCTACCCTAAACCCTAAAACACTATCCCCTCCACTACCCAAACACCACTGCACTACCCTAAACCCTAAAACACTACCCCCAGCACGACACCCTACACTACCCAAACATAACTGCACTACCCTAAACCCTAAATCTACCCCCAGCACAACCCCCTACACTACACAAACACCACTGCACTACCCTAAACCCTAAAACACTACCCCCAGCATGACCCCCTTCACTACACAAACACCCCTGCACTGCCTTAAACCCTAAAACACTACCCCAGCACGACCCCCTACACTACACAAACACCACTGCACTACCCTAAACACTTAATCTACCCCCAGCATGACCCCCTAAACTACACAAACACCACTGCACTACCCTAAACCCCAAAACACTACCCCCAGCACGACCCCTTCACTACCTAAACACAACTTCACTACCCTAAACCCTAAAACACTACCCCCAGCATGACCCCCTTCCCTACCCAAACACCACTGCATGACCCAAAACCCTAAAACATGACCCCCTTCACTACACAAACACCACTGCACTCCCCTAAACCCTAAAACACTAGAACACAGCACTACCCTAAAATACTACCCCCTACACTACACAAACACCACTGCACTACCCTAAAACACTACCCCCAGCACTACCCCCTACACCACACAAACACCACTGCACTACCCTAAACCCTAAAACACTATCCCAGCACTACCCCTACACTACCCAAACACCACTGCACTACCATAAACCCTAAAACACTACCCCCAGCACAACCCCCTACACTACACAAACACCACTGCACTACCCTAAACCCTAAATCCACCCCCAGCACGACCCCTACACTACACAAACACCACTGCACTACCCTAAACCCTAAAACACTACCACCAGCATGACCCCCTACACTACTCAAACACCACTGCACTACCCTAAACCCTAATACACTACCCCAGCACGACACCCTACACTACCCATACACTACTGCACTACCCTAATCCCTAAAACACTACCCCAGCATTACCCCCTACACTACTGCACTACCCTAAACCCTAAAACACTACCCCAGCATGACCCTCTACACTACCCAAACACCACTGCACTACCCTAAACCCTAAAACACTACCCCCAGCACAACCCCTACACTACCCAAACACCTCTGCATTACCCTAAACCTTAGAAGAAAAAAAAATACCCCAAGCCCAATCCCCCTTACCTCTCACTCCTCGTGGTTCCTCTCTCCTCGTGGTTCCTGCTTCAAGTCATCTCTGAGGGGCGGTGCACGTCGTTGTGAGGAAACATAACAGCCTCTGTTTCCTTACAACAACGTGGATCGTCTACATGTTTTTTAGAACGCATGGTCATTTACCATACATGCCTTTACAACAAAATTTGTTGTAAAGGCATGCGTGGTAAATGGCCATTTGTTCTAAAAAATGTGTAGTAATGACTTTGCGATGTACAAAGCATGCGTGGTAATGCCTGCGTTGCAATGGTATCGCAAAGTAAAAAAGTCGTTGTAACAGCTGTTTACCGATCAAAGCTGGCCCCTGTTCTTCACTAAGATGTTTATTTGATTAATTAGGAGGAAGGAATATGGTTTTTTTTACCGAAAAGTGCATTCCCAGCTGTTCCATTGTGAAAGTGTCCGCGTGGCCTGGTTTCACTTACGGTGAGAAAGTGGAAGAGTCTGTTTGGATCTAAAGGAGATCTGCTGTTGGACGGGGCCGGCGCGACACGTCATCAGAAAACATAGCTAATGGAAAGCGTCCTCCCTGAAGTGTGGAGCAGTGCCATGAGAGGTCAACAAGTGTGCGTTTCACCACAGTATGACCGTACCGTGTGACCCATGTGCCGCGTCCAGGGTACGGGAGGCAGAAGCGGCATCGCAAGTCCTCTTGAAGACGGTTGTAGCACTTATTCTACATTTTGGTACTCGGGCATTTTAACTTTGTTGTTCCTGCCAGATACAAAGAGAAGATCCTGTGTTATTCAGTGCCCTCATTACCTTTTTTGTGGGTTGTGGTGCACACGACTGGGCACCCCACCTTTTGTGCCATCTGCAGGGCCTCTGCCCTCGGATCACTGGTTTCGGTTTCTGGAGTGGCAACAAACAGTTAGGTGAATATCCCCTGCACCAGCATTCCACAGAAATTATTTCCTAGCTCTCCCACATTGATAAGGACGTCATAATAGCATGGCTCCGGTCGCGACACCGTATGACGTCATCGGAGCCATAAGAGGACCTCGTCGGCGTGCTGATGTCAGTTCCACCCATTGTTTCTGTGCCACTGAGGCAAACAGGCGGACCGAGACATTTTCACATGTATACATAGTATAATAAATATATATATATATATATTCACTGAAAAAACCATAGGTTTCCAGCACGTTATAGTTAGAAATTTGCATTTAAAAAACCTTAGAAATTCACTGAAAAAACCATAGGTTTCAGGGACGTTTTAGTTAGTTGGACATTTCCCTCGTACAAAACCATAGGATTTCCCCCGTTATAGTTCGTTCAGCTAACTGAAACTCGCGCGCCCGCAATCCACTGCTGACGATGTCACATATTACATCATTCATGACATGGTCGATGACATCACTGATGACATCTCAAATGACATAACTGATGACATCACTGATGACATCACTGATGACATCATCCAGTGAATGTGGTTTGGTTCGTTATTTAAATATGTATTATATATATATATAGCAATCTGCATTGAAGAATGAGTGGATATATAAATATCTGGATGGAGGATTTAGTAGCAGTGTGATTGACTGTTTACTTGACTTATTTATAGTGTCTCACTGAATATATTGGATAGTGACTAAACTGTGTGAATATTGGTATTACTTTGTCAGTTGTTGTGTAAATTGCTGCACCAGTTGGTTACTACCTACATGAAAGCCTATATTAGTTATTGATAAGTTAATTGAGTATTTGTATGGGAGAGTGAATGTGTGTGTGGTTCGGTGGGGGGTGTGTGACTGCCCAAAGATGTGTGAATATTTGATTCAGTAGGGATATGAGGTTAAGACTACATGTTGTAACAGTTGTTTGGGTGAGTGAATATCTTTATGGGCATGGTGATGAGCAAATATATCTCTGAATGGTACATGTCCAACAAACTAGAAATATAAAAAGCAGTGTATGTGACAGTTGTTGTATATAAATAAGTATACATAAGACTCAGTGATTGTATGAGTGACTGTGTGGATAACTGTATACTTGTAATAGTGATTTTATAACACACTAAGTATAAGTTACTGAATAAATGAAGTGGGGTTTGTATAAGTGTGTAGCTGAGTAAATGTAAGTACGATCCATTGTTTGCATAAGTGAGTAGGATGACTGCATAAGTGAATAGTTTGTGTGCTGGTGTGTAATGACAATATAGGTGTATAAGTATTTTTGATAGTGTTCTATCCATTATTCACAGCATATATGACTGAATGTATAGCTAAGTGATTAGATGTGTGTGCAGATCTAGGAATCACTGAGTGGGTTTTTAGAAACTTGTACTGGTGTGTACATGGATTCAAATATGGTACTCTGTATTTTACAGTGAGTGATGAAAAATTATATTACTGTATGATGAGGTTTATCTGATTGTCACAGGATGATGTCATCAGTTATGTCATCAGTGATGTCATTTGAGATGTCATCAGTGATGTCATCAGTGTTGTCACTGACCATGTCATGAATGATGTAATAAGTGACATCATCAGCAGTGGATTGCGTGTGCGCGAGTTATAGTTAGTAGAACTAACTATAACGGAGGAATTTCTATGGTTTTGTACGAGTGAAATGACCAGCTAACTATAACACCCCTGAAACGTATGGTTTTTTCAGTGAATTTCTAAGGTTTTTTAAATGCAAATTCCTAACTATAACATACCTGAAACCTGTGTTTTTTCAGTGAATTTCTAAGGTTTTTTAAATGCTAACTCCTAACGATAACGTCTCTGAAACCTATGGTTTTTTCAGTGAATATATATATTACCTACTGGCGGTCGCCAGTAGGTAGTTATAGTTAGGACCCTGTTTCCATAGGAAATCCGCAACATTCTATTTGGAATAACTTTGGCGCCGGTCGACGAATCCTCGCGAAATTTTCAAAATAGGTGGGGCGCTACGCTCCGCTCCTACCCTGAAAGTCTCGGGGGGATTCGTCAAGTAGGGGCCGAGAAAAAAGGGGGGTCCCAAAACGCGTTTTCCCCATGCATTTTTCCATAGGACCTTTAGACACAGCTACAGCCCGAACGGCTGAACAGAATTACTTGAAATTTGGCAGAGAGGTAGCCATAAGGTCAAGGAAGTGCCTTTTGTAGGTCTGGTGTAAATCTGTTCAGTATTTCCTGAGAAAATAGCATTTAAAAGCATATATATATGTGGGCGGAGCCTAACCACACATCTCATCCTGAGATCTGATTGGCTGTCAGCACTTCATCCAAGAAGTGTTGGCAGCCATCTTGGGACCAATATACATGATAGCACCTCATTAAAAAGCATTGCAGTTAATAGAAGGTTTTAAAACTTTAGTTACATTATAAATCATTTGTTGATGGTACCATACTCATTTTAGGAATTGTGGTATGTTCTAAGGTGATTTCACCATGTGAAAAAGCCTTCTGCTGGGATATCATGATTGAGAGAAAAATATTTTCTCATGCTTTTACCACAGAGGTTTGGAAGGTGATCTATAGGCTAAACTGAGAGCTTATTTTCTGTAAATTCACATTATCTTTCTCAGTCATGTGAGAATGAAGTCTGACATTCTCAGTAAAACATGTACATCCAACAAGGGCAGAGACTGTCAGTTGATTCCTTTGTGTTCTACTGCAGCTTCCCAGAGTGTTCCAAAGAACTACTAGAGCGCTAACAGTCCTACTTATGATAAACGTATGGCACACCTGAAGCCATCTTGCTTGGATTAAAGTGGTAACTCTTAAAACATTTAGTTGAAATCCTCCTGAGGCGGAAAGCCGGGAGAACTCTGGCCGATTGTTTTTAAATTGTGATTTTACTCTGTGTTTTAAACAAGCGTATTTTGCACTCACTTGCACTCCACGGACCTAGTTGCAGCTGGGATAGCACCAGCTCAGCTGATTCGAGCGTCGTTGGAGGTGGAGAATCGCGCTGCGGCCATCGCGCGCTTGACCCCCCAGACACGCCCATTCTCGAGGCCACGCCCATTCCGAGGCGACGCCCACTTCCCCGACCTATATAAATCGCAACATAACTCTAACGCGCCAATAGTTGAAATCCTCCTGAGGCGGAAAGCCGGGAGAACTCTGGCCGATGGTTTTTAAATTGTGATTTTACTCTGTGTTTTAAACAAGCGTATTTTGCACTTACTTGCACTCCACGGACCTAGTTGCAGCTGGGATAGCACCAGCTCAGCTGATTCGAGCGTCGTTGGAGGTGGAGAATCGCGCTGCGGCCATCGCGCGCTTGACCCCCCAGACACGCCCATTCTCGAGGCCACGCCCATTCCGAGGCGACGCCCACTTCCCCGACCTATATAAATCGCAACATAACTCTAACGCGCCAATAGTTGAAATCCTCCTGAGGCGGAAAGCCGGGAGAACTCTGGCCGATTGTTTTTAAATTGTGATTTTACTCTGTGTTTTAAACAAGCGTATTTTGCACTCACTTGCACTCCACGGACCTAGTTGCAGCTGGGATAGCACCAGCTCAGCTGATTCGAGCGTCGTTGGAGGTGGAGAATCGCGCTGCGGCCATCGCGCGCTTGACCCCCCAGACACGCCCATTCTCGAGGCCACGCCCATTCCGAGGCGACGCCCACTTCCCCGACCTATATAAATCGCAACATAACTCTAACGCGCCAATAGTTGAAATCCTCCTGAGGCGGAAAGCCGGGAGAACTCTGGCCGATTGTTTTTAAATTGTGATTTTACTCTGTGTTTTAAACAAGCGTATTTTGCACTTACTTGCACTCCACGGACCTAGTTGCAGCTGGGATAGCACCAGCTCAGCTGATTCGAGCGTCGTTGGAGGTGGAGAATCGCGCTGCGGCCATCGCGCGCTTGACCCCCCAGACACGCCCATTCTCGAGGCCACGCCCATTCCGAGGCGACGCCCACTTCCCCGACCTATATAAATCGCAACATAACTCTAACGCGCCAATAGTTGAAATCCTCCTGAGGCGGAAAGCCGGGAGAACTCTGGCCGATTGTTTTTAAATTGTGATTTTACTCTGTGTTTTAAACAAGCGTATTTTGCACTTACTTGCACTCCACGGACCTAGTTGCAGCTGGGATAGCACCAGCTCAGCTGATTCGAGCGTTGTTGGAGGTGGAGAATCGCGCTGCGGCCATCGCGCGCTTGACCCCCCAGACACGCCCATTCTCGAGGCCACGCCCATTCCGAGGCGACGCCCACTTCCCCGACCTATATAAATCGCAACATAACTCTTACGCGCCAATAGTTGAAATCCTCCTGAGGCGGAAAGCCGGGAGAACTCTGGCCGATTGTTTTTAAATTGTGATTTTACTCTGTGTTTTAAACAAGCGTATTTTGCACTCACTTGCACTCCACGGACCTAGCTGCAGCTGGGATAGCACCAGCTCAGCTGATTCGAGCGTCGTTGGAGGTGGAGAATCGCGCTGCGGCCATCGCGCGCTTGACCCCCCAGACACGCCCATTCTCGAGGCCACGCCTCCCGCCCCTATTCCAATGCGTCTTCCCCGGACGCGCAGCGGGCGAGCGCAGCGGGCGCGCCGGCATCGCGCCGAAGTCGCGCCTAAGTCCAGCCCGTCTGCGCCCGTCCGCGCTCGACCGGGCCTAGGGCCAGACTATTTGCCTGTCCCAGCCGCCTCTAAGGTAAGCTATTCCCGCAGAGAGCTCCTCAGCCTTAGACCCACTAAAAACAGCTCATGTCTGGCACTACACGACCCCACTGTCCCTTTTCGCCGCTGTGACAAATGCAAACCAGGCAATCTCTCCCTTCCAAAACCCCCCGTCCCTCCCCCTGTCCTTAAAATCTCGACCCTTAACTGCAGATCACTTCCCAAACATGCCCTGCTTATCAACCATCTTATTGTCGACCTTAAACTGGACATACTTTTCCTCACAGAAACCTGGATTACGGAGCATTCCAACGCTGACGTCGTCCTAGCTCTCCCCCCGGGCTTCCTCATCATGTCTCAACCCCGTCCCCTAGGTAGAGGAGGTGGATTAGCCATTATCCACAGGGAACACTTTATCTGTCGATCCAAAGACTGCGCGATCCAAGACTCAGAGAGCTGCCTCTTCACGATTCAGCTGTCTTCGACGAACTCCCTGTCAGGCCTTCTGGTGTATCGGCCGCCCGGCCACTCTGGCCCCTTCACAGCCGCCCTCCTGGAAACCGTTTCCTCCACGGCACACCTGACACCTAACTTCCTTATAACAGGCGACCTAAACATCCATCTCGAGGATCCCCTTGACACTGGGGCAACCGACTTTATTGACGACCTAGCGGCCTTGGGTCTGCTTCTCGCCAACTCTGAACCAACTCACACGAAAGGGCACCTTCTCGACCCGGTGTTTTCCAACATCCCTTCCCTCCTTTTCATTAACTCCCAACCCCTCCCGTGGACGGACCACTTTCTAGTCACGACCCATCTCCCTGGAGCTTTCAAAAAGCCTCAAAAACCCCCCACCTTCACCAGAGACAGAGCGTGGGCCAGACACTCGGTGGAGGATTGGTCCACAGCCCTGGACGCTTCAACCCCCAGTCTTTCTGAGGACCCCTCCACCGCCGACTCCCAAGTCAGAGACTGGATATCCTCCACTCTCGATAATCTTATCCCCATAAAAAATCGGGAGATCAAAACCAGGATAAAAGGCCAGGCCCCCTGGTACACTCCTGACCTCAGGGATCTACGCAAAGAGTGCAAAAAGGCCGAGAGGCAGTGGAGAAAGGACTGGCTCCACAGTAACAAAGACCTCTACAATAGTGCAGTTAGACGCTACAAATCAGCTCTCAAACTTGCTAAGGCAGGATTCTATGACAACAGAATACAAAACGCCACCAATTCCACAAAAGAAGCGTACCTGATTGTCAAAGAACTCCTCAACATTCCATCAGCACCCACCGTTTCCCATGCCCCCCCAGACAGAAGTAATGACTTTGCCTCCTTCTTCGACTCTAAAATCTCGCGAATATTGGACTCTCTCCCCAGCATCACCCCCCACATCTCCACTGATACTGAGGTCTGTATCAACAGCCCGCGGCTGTCCTCCTTTAGAGCAACCTCCCTCATTGAGGTCTCCGCCACGTTAGCCAAAATGAAAAGCGGCTCTCCTCTTGACCCAGCCCCGGCCAGACTATTAAAAGCTGCCGCCCCCAGTATAGCCTCCACCATCAGGGATCTCATTAACATCTCCTTGCGCCAAGGCACAGTGCCGCCCAACTGGAAAAATGCGGTTGTCAAAGCCCTGCTAAAGAAACCCCATCTGAATCCTGACGATATGTCTAATTATAGACCCATATCACTCCTTCCCTGCATCAGCAAGATGGCGGAGAAGCTAGTTAATTCCCAACTCTCCCAATTCCTTGAGACCAACAAAATCCTGCGCCCATCTCAAACTGGCTTTAGGCCCGGCCAGGGCACGGACACAGCCCTCCTCTCCGTCATTGAGGAATCAAGGCGCATTCTGGATTCAGGAGGATCAGTGGCAGTGATCCTCCTGGACCTCAGTGCCGCCTTTGACACGGTGGATCACCGTGTCCTTCTACATCGCCTGGCTAGGGCAGGAATTGTGGGCTCAGCACACGCCTGGATTAACTCCTTCCTATCAGGCCGTTCATTTCAGGTGTGGGACGGCAACTCTCGCTCAGACCCCCTTCCACTGACTTGTGGAGTCCCGCAGGGGTCCTCGCTTAGTCCCACCCTGTTTAATGTTTACATGGCCCCCCTGGAAGACGTCGTGACCCCCTATGGGATCAAAATTGTCAACTACGCTGACGACACCCAACTTGTCGTCTCCCTCTCCCAGCTGGACAAACACCCAGACAGCCTGCGGAACTGCCTCCAAGACATCTACTCCTGGATGTGCGAATCTTCCCTAAAATTGAACGGTTCTAAAACCGAAATTATGCTCCTGGGCAACAAATGGTCATCAATCCCCGCTTCGGTGTGGCCAGACACCTTTGGTGAGATACCCACTCCAAAGTCAGAAGTCAAAACGCTAGGCGTTTGGCTGGAACCAAGCCTCACCATGAAGACCCAGGCAACCAAGACCGCTGGATCATGCTTTGGCCTCCTGCGGTCAACCCGAAAAATTCTCCCTCTCCTTCCTCCAATATCCAGGAAACTGCTGGTTCAAGGGCTCATCCTAGCCAGACTCGACTATAGCAACGCCGTCTACCTCGGTGCACCGGAGTTTACCTTAGCCAAACTCCAACGGGCACAAAACGCCGCGGCAAGGATTATAATGGACCTCCCCCCCAGAGCCTCTGCCAAATCAGCCCTCAAGGCCCTGCACTGGCTCCCTGTCCGCCAACGAGTTGAGTTTAAGGCAATGTGCACCAGTCACAAACTCATTAATGGTGCCGGCCCTGCCGCCCTGAAAGACCTTGTCGCCCCCTACAAAGCCCCTAGGGCACTGCGCTCGGACGACGAGCATTTGGCCATCGTCCCTAAATTTAAGAAGGCTCGGACCGGTGGCCGTCGCTTTTCGGTCAAAGCCTCCTCAGGCTGGAACGCACTGCCTCGCCACTTGCGTCTGGAACCCTGCCACGCCCTCTTCCGGAAAAAACTAAAAACGTTCTTATTCCCCAAATAATCCTCCGGTCCCCCCTCCTCTTGGGATATCACAGCTCTATAGCGCGGGGATGCCTCCGGGTCACCAGGCGCTTTATAAATTTATAAATAAATAAATAAATAATAAATTAAAAAGGAACAAAATGAGGGGGTTCATTTTTCCATAAAAAGTATGATTAGTGCTGCAGAAAGAAAAATTAGGGCACATTTTGAGTGACTTCTCAAATCCTCTTCTATTTCATTAAAAAATTCTGACATGCAGACTGAAACATGCACTTTCAATACCAGCAGCAGTTTTCCCTGGTGAGCAGTAGCTTTACTACAGTGATCTAATGAGCAAAAAGAGCGCTAACATTCTGAATTTATGGCAAATGTGTGACACATCTGAATGCCTTCTTGATGGAATCAAAGTAAAAAACTGAAAGTATTTCCTACTGAGGAGACTGCAGTAAATGAGGAAATTAGGAAACTTCATAACAAATAAATCTCCCAAGATGGCCACCAGAGACAAAAGAGCCCAAATGTAGCCCAAATATCACCCAGATGTAGCCCAAGTATAGCCCAATGACAGAATGTCCCAGAATGTTCTTAAAAACAACTAGAGCGCTTACTGTCTTCATTATGACAAAAGTATGGCACACCTGAAGCCATCTTGATTGGAATAAACTGGTAAAACTTAAAACATTTAATTTAAAAAGGAACACAATGAGGAGGTTCATTTTGCCATAGAAATTATGATTAATGCTGAAGAAAGAAAATGAGGGCACATTTTGAGTGACTTCTCAAATCCTCTTCTATTTCATTAAAAAATTCTGACATGCAGACTGAAACATGCACTTTTAATACCAGGAGCAGACTTCCATGGTGCAGTAGTTTTACTACAGTGATCTAATGAGCAACTAGAGTGCTAACATTCAGAATTTATGGCAAATGTGTGACATATCTGAATACCTTCATGATGGAATCAAAGTAAAAAACTGAAAGCATTTCCTACTGAGGAGACTGCAGTACATGAGGAAATTAGGAAACTTCATAACAAATAAATCTCCCAAGATGGCCACCGGAGACAAAAGAGCCCAAATGTAGCCCAAAATCACCCAGATGTAGCCCAAATATAGCCCAATGACAGAAGTGTGCAAAACACTTATTATTTTGTGTTTTTGCAGTGTTATATAGTGCAGACTTGTCAGGTATTGGAGTGCTTTACATGAGCATTGGTTACATCACACAAGAACAAATTCATTTTGGTTGTAGACATGGGGAGACTAAGTGATTTGACCAGAATCACAGAATGTCGAGCTGAAGCAGAAACTTCAACCTGGTTCCCCAGTTGCAAAGTCTGCAGTTCTGGAAGTAACACCACATCCTCTCCCCTAAGTGCAACATTTAATCAAGTGGTCAACTGGATAAAAAAACATAAAGATAACAAATAATTTAAAAGTGCTTTGTCGCTATTTGAAAACTCAGAAAATATGTCCTTATTTTAGTCTTTTAGAGCACTAACCATAATTTTGATGCCAATAAGACCCTCTCATATATGTAATTTCTAAAGGAAATGCTCTAGGTATTACAGTTTTGATTACATCAAGATGATGTCAGGCGTTCCACACTTTTGTAATAAATATAGAATGTTAGCAATCTAGTTGTTCATTAGGATACTGTTGAGAGGCAGAGGCCAGGGGCACGGACTCTGAAAATTGAAGGCAGGTAGGAGGGTGCAAAGGCAACAATTTAACCACACTGAGCAGGCAGGAAGGGCCGTGGAAGCACAACAGACTATGGAGGGCAGTGGAAAGGGGGGCAGGGGCAACAAACCAACAATACAGGACTTGCAAGAGAGGCTGTTGGAGGGAAGATCTATTACGGGTCAAGGAAGCTAGGGGCGGTCCCCAGATCCCCGGGAGCCACCACAGAACTGAGCAGGAGAGTGAGTCAGGGACAAAAGGGGCACCTTAATTTGAGCCGGGGTGCCTAGGAACGCTTGCTCCAAAAATGAAGAAAACAGACATATGAGACATGGAATTGGAGGCAGAATACAATGGCAGTTTAATGAGAAGATGCAACTTCAAAGAAACCGCAGAATAGAGACATAAAGTACAAAATACAGAATCCAGATAATCATACAGCTGTCATAATATTCTCTGTATCTCAATTAATGTACTGACAGAGAGAGAGAGAAAACACATCTATAAATGCATCATGAGAAACAAGTTACACCAAGGAAAATGTTACCTAGGAACACTCACGTTTACTCTTAGAGCAAGCATTCCTGCAATTACAATACAAAATCTTTTAAATGCAAAAGTAAAGAGAACAATGGTTAAACATAACATGACATTTCATATAGGTAAAATAGAATAAGATACTTCAAGCCAAGCAGAGCAAGACATTTTAAGCAAAGGAAGACAAGAGCTCCCAGCTCTTGGGGAAAACCTGCACTGCCTGTTAACCTACATACAGACGGCGAGGTAGTCCGTCGATATCTGTGGGTGCTCCCTTTTTATATCATTTTGTGGGCTCCTTTGCACGCTATATCTACCTACGTATGCTACCCAAAAGCTTCGTCTGCAGATTTTACCAGACATTTCGTCATTTACCCACTTAATGCTGACAATGGACTGGGTGAAAAGGTCAGTCTCTCAGGCCAATCGCTTATCGTAAGTTCCATAGAGCAAGCAGAAAATAATGGGTATTGTACGGGAATTCAATATATTCATGTATAAAATCTCCTCAGTTCTCCTAACTTGACGCTCTGCGGTTGCCACTTCCTTAAAAGCGGGAAACCTGCCCAGGAAGCAAGTACCAGTCCAGGATGCAGCCTACTGTATGTCGACAGCTTCAGGGGGATGTTGAACTTTGATACCGAGCACGGAGCACTCGGGTAGGGTGGGGGCTACTAGTTTGGATCAGAAGGCCTCGCAGACCTGCCTTCAGACTGCTATACACTAAAATTGCAGAGCTATGGTCAATTTAACAAAGAGGCCTACATATTGAACAGAAGGGCCTACACAGGGGTTTTATGCTGGCTGAGTGGTAAGGATGTCTCAGGATAATTATATAGCAACACAGGACCCGCTGGTCAATTTAATACGGCCTACAAATGCAGCTGGCAGGGCAAGGACAAGGGTCTCATACTTCAGGTGTGGACAGAACGGGCCAGGGGCCCCCTGTGATACAAAATCTACCCTCCTTCAAGGCTGTGGCAATGTAATAGACCATTGTGGGCAGAAGGAAGAGGCAATGGTAGTACAACCATACATGCCAACAGACCCGATTCAGCCAGGAAACGTCCAATGTTTTTAAGCTCAAATGGGCTTTATTTGATCTGTCTCCTGTCTACAATATCCTCTTTTTCAATGTAACTCAAAGGGGAAAATCAATACCCCAGTTTTTTTTCAAAATCTCCCTCTTACCAAGTTCAAAATGTTCGCAAGTATGGTACATTGGATCATGGAAGGAAATGGGATAGGGACATGGACTTGGATAACAGAGGACAGGAGGGACATGGAGAGGTGCACCAAACTGACCCTGCAGGGCGGGCATCAGGGTTTGCAGCAGCACAATACACCACACAGGGTGTGGTAAATATTCTTTTTACCTAAACTGAATTTCATACGGAATCTTTAAAATAAAGTAAAATAGCTCAGAATAACAAGAGGCAGAATCCGTGGTATAAGAGGGTTTCTAAATGGGCTTTATTCCATCCAAAATGGCCGGTTCGAGTCGCGGCCTTCAGGTTCCGTCACCACGAGGGTTCAGGAAGTGAAGTACAATACTTTATTGACAAGAAGTAACTTTTATAGGTCATACATTTACAATGAAACAAGTGCAAAAAGGCGTAACAATTGATAAGATAAATTAACATAGTGATACGTAATCGAAACTAGGCGTAATAAGGAGCAAAAAGAAACATGATTGGCTCTGATTATCTTACATAGGTGGATCTATACGATAATACTTAACATGGATGCGTGCGCAGCAGCATGACGTGTGATTGACGTGCAACTAGGGGGTGAAGGGGACTTGACATTTAGCTCTACATGTGGAGACGAGAAGTCTAGGGGGTCATGTCAACCTAATCCCAAATCATATCTAACATCCTATGTTTAGAGAACTATGTTATCCACAAGGAAGGACTCTCGGACAGAATCTATTCTATACTAACTGTATGTGCGTGTACAAGCGTCTAAGTGTCTATATGAGAAGCGAGGGGCAGAAAACTTTCCATGGCAACAGGGCTATGAATCACTTGCAGGAGGACGGAAAGGCTGAGTCCTTTGCTTGTGAGCTAAAGGAAATGTTTACCTAAATCACTAGACAGGAATGCATCGGCTGAAGAGCAAAATAGATAATTCGAAGGTGAAATACAGCTTCTTGGCAGGCAGGCGAAAACTGGCCGAGGCAGGCACCGTTAGCTGCACAGGGAGTAGGACAAAGTTCATGGATACAGATGCGAGCTCAAGCTGAAACTGTCAGAGACAGAGAGCAGGGAAAGGCTTTGAGGAAAGAATCGGGCCTACTTGCCTGAACTGTAAAAATGGAGTACCTTAGCCATATAAAGTCGGTGGCTTTTCATACTTAGGAATTGAATATCCAGCCCATTGATGGCGGATCTGACAGGGAACATGTCGACGGTAGACACACATATGTTTGCGTCTTGGAAACTGGAACTGGAGGGAACACACATGCATTTGTAACATGCATATAGAACCGTTGGGGTCCAAGATAGGGGACACAACTGATCAGGAAAATCCACATTTCCACATTCCCTCCTTGTCCCCTACTTGCCCTTCAAGAGATATCAATCTTCATCATTCCATCGATTTGCTCATGGAGCATCATTTCTTCTTCCTTCCTTTTCCGGCATTTTGAACGAGAACTTTGATATGGAATGCATGATGTGGCACACAGACCACAAATCGCTGGTCCACATTGTAGGCATAAACAACAACTGAAGAGCATAAAAAGGCCAATACCTAGGAAAGATAGAACTCTCCATCCCCAGGCTGATATCACACTCCAAAACCACCCGGACCACGTCCAAGTGCCTGGATTCTCGTGTATCTGGCTTACAATCTTATGAAGGCGTGTTATAGCTTTATATACAGATGGCGAATTTTCTGGTATGAATATGCAGCAGCTGGATCCGATGACCCTGCAAGCTCCGCCCCTATCGGCCAGGATGACGTCAAGGACAAGACGATTCTGGAGAACAACAATTCTCATCACTGATTGTTCCTCTGTCAGATTGCCTAGGGCGGCTATAGTCTCGTTTACTACAGCTTCAAGAGTCTTGGTGAGTCTGCGTATCAGCTTACTATTTGATATTGTACCTATATAGGGAAAGATACCTTTATTGAAATCTACATACTTGTCCCATGCCGTCTCAGTATAATCGACAACTGGGAGATCTCTACGCTCTCTTTTGTGTACTAAATGAACATTTCGATAATAATCAGGGGGAGCTAGGAAAACAGGTGGCAAAAGGAATGCTATGTAACAGGTACCATCCCAATCTAGAGGCAGACGCATATATGCCGTCTGACCACATATAAAGTAAGAATGGCGAGAAGCTCTAAATGAAGATTTCCCTTGATCACTATATTCTACTGTAGTAACGCATTTGCTATGGCCCATGTGTATGGAACCAACTTTTCTCACACATAATTCACCCTTAACTAGAAATACTGACATAGTGGGCAGAATTAATTCAACTTCGGATTTGACGTTCAAAATCATGAGATTAGGCGTAAAATTACCTAATTTATACACTTCATTTTCTAAATCAGTTCCTGTTCTACTGGGGTGACCCTCCTTATTAGGGTGACAGACTTTGAATAAAACTAGATTCAGATTTCCCCATATCCAATGTTGTTGATAAACTGCTGTGTCTGGGTCTATGGAATTTAGTAAACTAAACCATGCTCCACAGGAGCCATTGTGTGTGAACGGATGTGGAAAGAAAGGCAGAACTCCTTTGTTATTCTGATAGGGAGGGAGTCGGCCACACACCCAACAATTGGTGGCATTACTAGTCTGATGGGAATGATGTAACATACTAATGAAGGTGTTATTGCGCAGCGCAAGTCTATAGATAATTCATGTGGCGGTAGGTCACTAAAAGAATGTTCAGCAGTAATATTATAAACATGTCTAGAAATAGGATGATATATGTGCAAAATCACACTCGTAATGATTATTAAAACACTCAATAAAAACAGAATTAATAATGTCCTCACACAGTAGCTACGCAGTGATTTACAATACGCCTGTCGTTTCAACATTTCTCTGGTATTTTCTCTACTCAGGTCCAAGGGATACATGTCAGAGACAATTCAACCGCTTCACCTTGGAGAGGACTTAAACAATCAAATTGCTCGACTGTTTGGGCCTAAGTTTTAATTTATAGTTCTGAGAGTCATTCCTTTCAACAAAGGGAAGTTTTGAATCAGTCTGTGAGGGAGTGCAGGGCACAGTGTCTATATCCGAGGATAGTCCATGAAATTTCTTAACGTGGCTGGAATGTATCCATCCTTTGCGGCCCTCCACTTTCACGGCTGTTCTTGTGGTCAGCAGGACTAGCTTCGGTGTTTTCCACCTGGGCTCCAATTGGGTTTTCCGATCGAAATTCCTCACAAACACCAGATCCCCCGGAGCAACGTCATGGGGTTTCACCTCAGTGTTGTCAGGAAAAGCTGCAGCTACCTGTGAACGACAAGATTGTAGTGCAGACATCAAGGAAGCCAGGTAATCTGTCAGCATATTACAATTAACATCAGTTATTTTACGTAGTACAGGCGTCCCCCACATATTTGGTGGCCTTCCGAAGATCACCTCATACGGGGATAGCCCTGTTGGAGAGTGTGCTACCATTCTTATGTAAAATAGTGCAACTGGTAAGGCTACTATCCAGTCAACACCTTTCTCCTTACATATTTTAGACAATCTGATTTTCAAAATTTGATTATGTCGTTCCACGAGACCTGCTGCCTCGGGGTGTCGGACACAGTGGAATTTCCACTGATATCCCAACAAAAGTGAGACATGTTTCATTAATTCGGATGAGAAAGGCTGGCCGTTATCTGAATATACAACACGTGGTAGCCCGTACCGTGGGAAGAATTCTCGAACTAACTGTTTGGCAGTAGTCGGGGCCGTGTAATCTGATACTGGGTACGCCTCAGTCCATCGGGAGAGAGCGCAGACAACTACAAGAACATATTTGAATCCTCGACATCGTTCCATCTGGATATAATCCATTTGGAGCACTTCAAAAGGATGATCAGGAGTCTGGAATCCACCCTGTTCTACGGGAACACTTTTTCCCGGGTTGAACTGACAACATATCATACAGGTACGGACCTTTTGTTTAGCTGCTGCTCGTAAATGTTTATTGAACCAAATGTGTTGAATGCTATCTAGCATAGCTTTTTCTCCTAAATGCGCCGGGCTGTGAATTGTAGCTATAATGGCTTGGACCATAGAGTCAGGAAGAAACCATACAGATTTCTCCTTCGTCATCCATCCCTGATCTGTCTGGATCCCTCCTAGTTCAGTCCATTTCTTTAATTCTTCTGCAGTAGCATGTGTCTGTATGTCAATTACGTCAAGTGCGGGATCCTTAATTGTCATACACTGTGTTGGTGTCTGAACTATTGGCTTTGTCATGTCTAATGTGCGATTCTGAGCAGTCTGTTTAGCTGTTCTGTCAGCTAAATCATTGCCTTGAGAAATGATATCAGTAACCTTCGTGTGTGCTTTACATTTCATAATCGATATAGCAGTGGGTAGATGTATTGCGTCTAACAAGGCATGAATGAGGAGTCCGTGCTGAATGCGGGCACCATGGGAGGTTAAATAACCTCTCTCTCGCCACAGTACGCCGAAGTCGTGTACAACTCCGAATGCATAACGTGAGTCAGTGTATACATTAACTTTCTTATTTGTGGCTTGAATACAGGCTTGTGTTAGAGCAATAAGTTCTGCTGCTTGGGCTGACAAAGTATCTATACAATTTGTCTCAATAACTTCAGTGTCTGTTGTGACTGCATACGCGGCCACTAAATCTCCTGTACTTGTTCTCATGCACGATCCGTCTACATACAACGTCAGGTCTGGATCTAACAATGGAACGTCTGTCAAGTCTTGTCTAGGTTTCGTCTTTATTTCAATGATTTCAACACAATCATGAGCTAGTGGGTCTGTTCCAATTATAGGTAATAGTGTAGCAGGATTCAATGTATTACACCGTCGGATCTCTATGTGTGGTTGAAACAATGTCAGTTCATAACCGGTAAGTCTTGCTATGGTCAAGTGTTGTGTTTGTGTTCGGTTCACAAGAACCTCTACTGCATGTGGTACTTGTACTGTCAATGGATGTCCTAATACTATGGCATCGCTTTGTCTGATTGCTAAAGCTGTCGCCGCCACTGATTTCAGGCATGCAGGCAAAGCCTGAGCTACGGGATCTAATGTACTGGAAAAATAAGCACATGGCTTGCGTGATCCTGCTTGATCCTGAGTGAGTACTGACAAGGCAGTACCTTCACGTTCTGTAACAAAGAGTGTAAAATGTTTGCTATAACATGGTGTTGCTAAAACAGGTGCTTGACATAAAGCTTCCTTTAGGCTTTCAAAAGCTTGTGTATGTTCCTGAGTCCAAGGGAGAACAGTCGATGTGGCTGCCTCCTGTGTGGTTAGCTGAATGAGTGGTTTTGCTAGAAATGCGTACTGAGGGATCCACTGCCTACAATATGAAGTGAGGCCTATAAAAGCCCGCACTTCCTTTTGTGTCTGGGGTATTGACATGTTAGCAATTAACTGGATGCGATCTGGTGTAAGCTGCCTTCCCTCCTTGGACAGCGAGTGACCAAGATAAATAACTCGCTGGACACAGAATTGCAGCTTAGAAGGAGACACCTTGTGCCCCTTGTCGGCTAGAAAATGTAAAACTGTCAGAGAAGCCTTTTCACATTCAGGTTCGCTTCTCGCGGTGATCAGCAGATCATCGACATATTGAAGCAGTGCAGTATTGACTGGCATGTGGATACTGTCAAGTTCTCGTTTCAGTGCTTGGCTGTAGATGCTGGGGCTTTCTGTGAATCCTTGGGGAGCGCGTGAGAATTTAAAGCTGCGCCCATTTAAACTGAATCCGAACAAATATTGGCTTTCCGGATCTATTGGGACGCTGAAAAAGGCATTCTTGAGATCAATTACAGTAAAGAATGTTGCTTCGGAATCAATTGCTGTCAATAATGATGATATATCAGGGACCACAGGAAATTGTGGTACAATGCACTTGTTTAGTTCACGCAAATCAATAACCAATCGGTATACTGGTGGGGCAGTAGGATCAGTTCGTTTAAGAATCGGAATTATCGGTGAATTACATACATTGGAGTCTGTTTCTACAACTACTCCCTGGGCAATTAGCTCATCAATGATTTTCAGCAAAGCCACTACAGCATCATGCGGTAACTTGTATTGTCGCATTCGTGGTAGTACCACTCCTGCTTTCAATGTGACTCGGTATGGTGTAATGTTCATGCAGCCAACATCCGTAGGGCCTTGTGCCCATAGATGTACTGGTAAAGTCTGTAGTCGGGGATCCATGTCCCTAGACACATAGTGACCTTTAAAATCACGTAGAAACAACCTTACTCCTTCCGGAGAACAACATATTATGGCTCCTAGTGCTTTCAGAGTTTTAATTCCTAACAGATTTTCTGGGCATGATTTAGTAAGCAATAAATCTGTAGTTCGTGTCAAAGGTCCTATCGTAAGTGGGAGAGGCTGTGATACTTCATTAACAATAGGTTTTCCTGAAAAACCAAGGGAAACATTTTGAGAGCCTGAGAGGGGTGCCCCTGGAACTTCACTACGTTTTATAGTTGTTCGACTTGCCCCTGTATCGAGTAAGAATTTTCTATCTTGACCTAATAATTCACTATGTACATACGGTCCTTCTTGATCTACAGGAATCTCGATGAGCGGTAAGTCAACTTCCCTCTCTAGGCTTGTTCATGCGTAACGCTGATACTCAGGATATTCATATTGTGCAGTCTGATACATTTGTCGTGTTGTGGTTTGTGTGGCAGTAGCAGGCAACGGTGGTGCAGCTGGCACAAACTGTATGGGCTGCTGTGAGGCTGGCATGGACTGTTGCTGAACTGGCATGGACTGTCCATGCTGCATAGCTCCTTGTTCATTCTGATCTTGTCTAACTAATCGTGGTCTCTCTTTTGCAATACCTGTAGCTATATTACGTTTCAGGACTGGACAATCGTGTACATAATGGCCTAGTTGTTTACAGTAATTGCAGGTTCCTCTTACAGGAGCTGTAGAATCACCAGAATGTGTCACACCCTTTTTGTGACCCTCTGCTGGTACTGTCTGAGAAACTAGCATTTTCATTTTTGTATCCTTCATGCGTCTATGCTCGTGTTCTTGTTCATCCCTAATTCTATTGTGATGATACTGTAACATTTGTAGCATTTGTGACGGAGTGTTACTTTGCCAGGTACTCTCGAATTTCAATATTCTATTCTTCACTGGAGGCAATGCATTTTCCACTAATTTTGTCACAAATAAATGTGGATATGAGTCACTACTTGCTTTTATACCACTGTTTATACCAAAACATTTTTCAAATCGAGCATAATAATCGCTTGTGTCTTCATCTTGCTTTTGTTTGCAGGCTGTGATTGCACCCCAATCTTCCTTTTTTGTAGTTAATAGACGTGGCAGTACCTGTACTAGTAAACCTGGTAACAGTTTAACTTTATCCCCGAGCCCTGAACCTGCAGTTCGGGCCCTTTCTTCCTCTGCTAATGCTGTCCAGTCTATCTTTTGGTCTCCCACTTCCCACTCTTTTTCTTTCAGTTTTTCATAGATGCCAGCAGGCAAAAGCACCTTTAATATCGTCATAATATCAGGAAAGGTGTACTCTCCCATTAGTAACATGTCTTTAATTTCTCGGTGGAAACCCGCTGGGTCTTTGTCATGACTAGGTACTACTTTCTTCATTTCTAATAATTCCATTTTTGATATGGGTGTGTAAACAAATACACGGTGAAACTCATTGTCTTCGCCTTTTATTGGGTGCACTTCTCGTAAAGGATTTTGTCTATCTATATAGTACGGCGTTCTTTCTCTGTGGGGCAGCGAGAGAGAATCCGGATTTACAAAAAGGACATACTGTTTACGTGACACTAATATCTCTTTAATTAGCTTGTTACTAGAACCTCTCCATCTGTTCGTGAGTAGTTCCGTTAATATATCAGGTAAAGGACCAGGGTCAGCATGTTGGCTCTTATATAATATAAGGAGTTGCTGAATCATATAGATTCCAGCTAAACGTTGTTCGTCTGCACTGAGATTAAAAAACGTGTGTGCTACGGTCTCATCACCGTATTTTTCAGGACTGTCAATCCAGTGAACAGCTGATCTGGCTAATTCTTGCTCATCCATGGAATCGAGGAGGTGGTAACCCCTTCGTTCTTGCAGTATTTTATCTGCGGCTTGAAACAAATGTTCAGGAGACTTCAGATTTATTACAGGCGTCGGATACGTTCTGCTATTATTTGGGCATACAGAGTGTATGGGATCAGAAAAACATCTAGCATTTTCACAGGATCTTCCTCTGCCTACATAGGCTATGGTCTCTGACTGTCTTGCGGAATTCCCTGATTCGGACACTTCATCTTGCTCGAACTCGTCTGTTCCCAATCTTTCTTCATGAATACGCTCTATTTCTCTACGGATTTTTCGGCACATGGCTATTATACAATTTTGCTTATCGTGTCTCCCTTCTGATATATTCTGGCTCCATCTTGTAAGAATAAGCCTTGCATTCGGGTCTACCCCCGGACGGTCTTGATTTCTGATCACACAGTTTATGAGGAAACGTAACAGTTCCCCCTGTATCTCTACTTTCTGGAATTCCATAGCTCTGTTAATACATCCTGGATCTCGTCCTGTTTGAACAAAATGATATATGTTATCTAGATGCGTACTCATTCCTGGTAACCTTGCTAAATACTCGGCGGCTCGCCTGATGCGTAATGATGCCAGGACCATTTCGTCCTCTTTACCAACCACCGGGTCATATCTACAATTTACAAGGAGTTCCTTAAGCGTACGTTCATTTACGAATTTAGGTGTACGTGAATGCGCTGATTCTTGAAAGACAAGTTTATTTATTCTGGGTGGTGTAAAGGTATTGCTAGCACCTCCCGTGGCCCCATCTGGGGCGTCGGGTGTGAATGGGTTCGTTGAACGTGACACAGCAACTATGGGTGTCGATACCACTGTAGAATCGACTGCGGGGACAGATGTGCTTGCCGAAGCTTGTATCGGGACTTGGTGTTGCACGGGGTCGGATACCTGATCCTGACGTTGAACCCCTCCGCCAGACGGTCTATGTAGTGTGGCGTTAGTATACTCGGGAGCTGTGTCGTCTAGATATGAGGAAAGAAAAACATCTTCTGCGGTTCTGGGATGCCCTTTTTGATGTACCTTAATTGGAAATAACGGGGGTGGCAAGTCTTTTGGCATCCCTGGAACAGCCTTTGGTAGTCCTTCGGCTAGAAGGGGA
The DNA here is from genome assembly GCF_964204655.1 of Triturus cristatus. Lineage (NCBI taxonomy): Eukaryota > Metazoa > Chordata > Amphibia > Caudata > Salamandridae > Triturus > Triturus cristatus. Next base: position 797,031,781 of record NC_140594.1, read on the forward strand.
TACATACCATTCATAAGAGCATTTCTTTGTCTATTTACTTGTTCTGACTTCACTCGGATACCTTCCTCAATTAATAGATTTTCTTGAACTTTATTTGAACTTTCTTTACTCCTCTCTTCTTGTCTACGTGCTTTTTCTGTACGTCTATGAGATTCTTTACGCCATAACTCAACAGCGTCTTTCTGTGACTGTCTGACCTTTCTTTTCCATAACTCTTCCTCCACTTTCATGATGCACTCTGCATCCCAGGTTCCCGCTGCGGGCCACCTTTGACTTTCCGGCAATCCCTTGGTATAATCTACCCATAGATCAAGAAACAATATGGCATCTAAGCCATGCTTGTGGTACATAAAATGCCCTGGAGTGTCCCTAGGAGGAATAGGAACTGCTTCTTCAAGCACCCCTTTTCTGGTAGTAATCTGTCTTAACTTCGAGAAGAGCGGCATATTGACAACTGATCTGATACTTACTCTTGAATTCACTTAATACGAAAAACACAATAATGAACAGCGAACAAAGAACAATCATTCATACCACAATATGCAAGACATTTGAACACTTTAAACATTGAACATTAAACATTTTAACAATAACCGACAATGATGACAGTCTGCCTAACTAATCACCACGCTGAATTCTTGACAATAACTAAATACTTCGGAATACTTGATATACTGCTAAACAGTACATATACACTGCTAAACAGTGCAGACCGGATTTGTGTACCCAAATCCGTCTTGACCGGCACAACCTATGTGCGCGTCAACACGCCTCCTCGGCGATGGTACTCACCGAGTAGCTCCTTGAAACGGAAGGCCTCAGAGAATGGACAGGACTCGATGACTGCGGACAGCGGACCCTCTGGACATCGGGATTTCGAAAAACCTGGTGGGCTTCTGTATACCTCGGATCTTGCTCTCTCAGCTAGGCTCTGGTCGGGATACTTCGCACTTCTCACCGCCTCGTCTGGGTTGATCGCAGCCTCAGTCGCCCCCGCTTGACCGGAGGGAGCTTACAGGAAATCCTGCTGGTACGCGTTTATGGTCCGTCCAGCTGTGGCAGGAGACCGGGCCTGCAACGCACCGCCGGCGCGTGAGATGAGAAAGTGTCCCTGTTCGGGCGCCATTATGTGGTAAATATTCTTTTTACCTAAACTGAATTTCATACGGAATCTTTAAAATAAAGTAAAATAGCTCAGAATAACAAGAGGCAGAATCCGTGGTATAAGAGGGTTTCTAAATGGGCTTTATTCCATCCAAAATGGCCGACTCGAGTCGCGGCCTTCAGGTTCCGTCACCACGAGGGTTCAGGAAGTGAAGTACAATACTTTATTGACAAGAAGTAACTTTTATAGGTCATACATTTACAATGAAACAAGTGCAAAAAGGCGTAACAATTGATAAGATAAATTAACATAGTGATACGTAATCGAAACTAGGCGTAATAAGGAGCAAAAAGAAACATGATTGGCTCTGATTATCTTACATAGGTGGATCTATACGATAATACTTAACATGGATGCGTGCGCAGCAGCATGACGTGTGATTGACGTGCAACTAGGGGGTGAAGGGGACTTGACATTTAGCTCTACATGTGGAGACGAGAAGTCTAGGGGGCCATGTCAACCTAATCCCAAATCATATCTAACATCCTATGTTTAGAGAACTATGTTATCCACAAGGAAGGACTCTCGGACAGAATCTATTCTATACTAACTGTATGTGCGTGTACAAGCGTCTAAGTGTCTATATGAGAAGCGAGGGGCAGAAAACTTTCCATGGCAACAGGGCTATGAATCACTTGCAGGAGGACGGAAAGGCTGAGTCCTTTGCTTGTGAGCTAAAGGAAATGTTTACCTAAATCACTAGACAGGAATGCATCGGCTGAAGAGCAAAATAGATAATTCGAAGGTGAAATACAGCTTCTTGGCAGGCAGGCGAAAACTGGCCGAGGCAGGCACCGTTAGCTGCACAGGGAGTAGGACAAAGTTCATGGATACAGATGCGAGCTCAAGCTGAAACTGTCAGAGACAGAGAGCAGGGAAAGGCTTTGAGGAAAGAATCGGGCCTACTTGCCTGAACTGTAAAAATGGAGTACCTTAGCCATATAAAGTCGGTGGCTTTTCATACTTAGGAATTGAATATCCAGCCCATTGATGGCGGATCTGACAGGGAACATGTCGACGGTAGACACACATATGTTTGCGTCTTGGAAACTGGAACTGGAGGGAACACACATGCATTTGTAACATGCATATAGAACCGTTGGGGTCCAAGATAGGGGACACAACTGATCAGGAAAATCCACATTTCCACAAGGGCATGCAGGACGGGAGTGCAGCACAACAATCCATAGAAAGCAAGAGGGAGGGGACAGGACCATGCATATGGACAACAGAGAACAGAGGGGCAAGTGGCAATGGTAGCTAGCTGACCATAATGGACAGACAGGAGAGAAAGCTGCAGCATAACAGACCATAAAGGGCAGGAGGGACGGATCAGGGGCATTACAATGGAACAGACAAGCCAGGAGGGAGGGAGTAGGGCTGGGGGCAAGGGGGCAGGGCAGGAGCAGCAAGATAGCCATGGAGGTCAGGCAGGATGGGCACTAGAAGCAAGACACACCATGAAGAGCAACAGTGAGACTGTGATGGCATACACACAGACCATGGAGGGAAGGTGGGAGGGGGTATGGGGCAGCTAACTGACCACACAGGGAAGGTGGGAGGGGCCATGGCAGCACAGAAGACCATGCATGGCAAGTGGGAGGGTTAGTGGCAGCACAATGGCTATGATGGGCAAGAAGGAGGGTGGAGGGGCATGCACAAAGGACCATGGAGGATAGAAGGGAGGGTCAGGACCTGGGCACAGACAAGAAAGTTCATGGGAAGGGACCTCACAACAGACCACACGGGGCAGGCAGGAGGAGCAGTTGCACCACAACAGACCAGGGAGGGCAGAAGGGTGTGGCAGTACAATGGACCATGTAGGAAAGGAGGAAGAGGATAGGGGCATGGCATGTGGACAGGCAGGGTGGAGGTGGCAGGGACAGGTTACAGTCATCTGACAATGCTAGGCAAGTGGGAGGGGAGTGGCAGCTCAACAGAACACTCAGAGTAGATAGGAGTGGCAGGTCCATGGGACATGGTGGGCAAAAAGGATGGAGCAGGGGCATGCACAAAGACATCGGAGGGCAGGGGGAAGGAGAATAGGGGCAGCAAGCTAAGCACAGAGTTTAAGCAGGAGGTCAATGATGGGGCATAGAATTGGGCAATGGAGGGCAGGAGGAGTGGACTGGTACATCATACTAAATTGAGGGCAGTGGCAGCACATCAGACCATGCATGGCAGGAGGGAGGAGGCTAGTCCATGGATTCACACAACAGAGGATAGGGAGGAAGGGGATGGGGCAGCAAGCTAACTGTTCAGAGAAGGCGGGTATTAGGAACTTTATTGTTTTTAAAACATTGTGTCTGTGCGAACTACTTAAAATATGAACAAGTATGCAGCATAATCTCACTTTTATTCAGGAAGAAGAGGACGTTTGTGACTGTGACTCCGGGCTCACTTGGCAGAAACACCCCCTGACCCTCCACCCCCTATCGAAAAATGTAATGCCCGTGAAAAGGGTAGGTGAACACAGTGTTATATAGAACATAGTCCTGAGAGCACGATTGAAAATGAAAACTAGATATAGTGTATGGTATAAACTATGCACCAAAAAGTGTGATATAAGATGAACCGGGCGTGAAATATAATATGCAATACATTGTGCGCAATGACAGATTCATTGGAGAGCGCGAGATAGCACAGGCACTAGCGCGTGCTATGCGATATGCGCCTTGGAGTGTAATATGCACAGGGCAGTGTTGTGTAACCTAACTAAAGTTGTAATATAAAATATGTGCTGGGGAGTGTAACGTTGCATATGCACTGTGACAAAGATATGGATCCCAGATTGTAATATGTATGGCATAGCACTGTGCGTTATAACATAGGCATCGAGAAAGGCACGTTAGATGGGGCAATATAACCCGTGCGAAGACAAGTGTGGCATGACATATTCACGGGGTGGTGTTACAGTGCACATGGGCTAGAGAGTGTCATAGCATATGCACTAGCTAGTGGAATACAACACAGAGGTGTGTGGCACTCGGCAGGCAATGGTGGGTGTAACACAGCATTGGGCTCTGTCAGGAGCACGCTGTGACTCTCAAGTGATGTTCGTCCCCTTTCCAGAGTGTAAAATAAAAAGTATTACACATCCGGCAGTGGATGTGTGTTTTATTAACCGTGAGGGGGGTTTCTTGCATAGTTTTGGTCGAATTTTTGTCGAATCCCCTTTGAATGGCTTGGTGTGCATGTGTATTAAATGTGCCCGTCAATAGCTACCCATATTTGTATAAATAAACGACAAGGGTGTCTACCAGGATTAGGCACAGTAGGGCATCAGACATGTCAGAGCTTCACTAGTGGTGTAAATACATTCCACGTGGATTCATTGCATGCATAGTCGCCTTTTAATGAATATCACGCAAATCGTCATGGTGATAGGTACGTACGGTTTGTCCAGCATGTCCTAGGTGTGTCTATAAATATATATTTTTTAAAAATAATAAAAAACAGTGGCCGGCCCTGGGGATTGGGGTCAAAAAAATATCATTAGGAGACTGGCCCTGGGGGATGGGGTCATCAGGGCCAATAAATTAGAATAAGAAGGGGAACCAAACAGCCCCCCTTCTTAAAAAAACTAAAATAAATAAAAGACTGGCATCGTGCCGGAGGCCATGCCCCCTCCGTGCAGCACTCTGCAAACGCGCCCCCAACAGGCATCTCCAGTATGCGCCAGGGAGCTGCGCTGCAGCCAGGTGTTCTGAGGCCAAGCCCCTTTTTACACTTCTCTGCAACGCAGCTCTGTGGCGCTTACTGGAGGTACCTAGTGGTCTAGTTTGACCCTAGGGACCCTTAGGATTCAGGGGGACTTAATCTCTCAACTTAGAACAGCCACAGGGCGCGTTTACACAGTGGTGAAGGGAGGGGACGGGGCCTGAGGTGACGTGTGCAAACACGCACTATGGCACGTTTTAAATTGGGGATATAATTTCCCTTCAATACTGAGGGCCCCTGGGGGCTAACTAGCCCACCAAGTGCTTCCAGTAAGCGCCACTGAGCTGCATTGCAGAGAGGTGGTCCAGGCCGTGCCACTTTTTACACCTCTCTGCAACGCAGCTCTGTGGCACTTACTGGAGGTACCTAGTGGGCTAGTTGGACCCTAGGGACCCTCAGGATTCAAATGAACGTAATCTCCCAACTAAAAATGGACACAGGGCGTGTTTACACAGTGGTGAAGGGAGGGTACGGGGCCTGAGTTAACGTGTGCAAAAACGCCCTGTGGCCTGTTTTAAGAGGTAGTTTTAATCCCCATGCCCTATTATACACTAGGGGCTTACAGAGGAGGTCATGCTAATCACAGGGGGACCCCAACGCATAATGTTCCCTAGTGTATGTAGGTGTTTTCACTGTATTCTAAGTGTCTTTTAACATAGCACTGGCTCTAGGACTGGTTAGTCAGACTCAGTTACCACCAGTATCCGTCTGAAAAAGTTGAGGGTACAGGATGATTTTGCAACAAGGCTTCTTTCTGCTCTTCTTTTTGTTCTTTCTGCACGTTATCCTTCTTCCTGCACTTATCTTCGTATTTGAGGACTTCTGTTGCTTCTTTCTGCACTTCTTTTGTTTCTTTCTGTGCATTTTTTCTTCTTTCTTCACATGTCCTATCTCTGTAGGCATAGTTAGAAATTAGCATTTAAAAAACCTTTGAAATTCACAGAAAAAAACATAGGTTTCAGGCACGTTATAGTTAGGAATTAGCATTTAAAAAACCTCAGAAATTCACTGAAAAAAACATAGGTTTCTTGGGTGTTATAGTTAGCTGGACTTTTCACTTGTACAAAACCATTGAAATTCCCCCGTTATAGTTAGTTCAGCTAACTATAACTCGCGCGCCCGCAATGCACTGCTGATGACGTCACATATTACATCACTCATGACATGGTCAGTGACATCACTCATGACATCACTGATGACATCTCAAATGACATCACTGATGACATCACTGATGACATCATCCTTGTGATAGAGTGGCAGACCTCCTCTCACCCTAATATATCCTTTGATACACACATTCAAAAATAGAGACTAAAATTTTCAAAACAATGGACATACCAATACCAGTTACAACAACCTCTTCAGTAATTCTAAGATCCACATACACATCCACTCATTCACCAACAGTCCTATACAGTCACTCATACATGTACTCACTCATCATATGTACTCATACACCTATACATCCTGTTACACAATGCCACTCATCCATAGAGTTACTCACACACATAGTCACTCATGCTAATAAAGAATCAAACAAACATTTACTTGCATATACAGTTATACACACACCACCATACTTACTTCTACGAAAACTTACACATACTTAGTCTTTAAACAATCACTTATAGAAACACATACTTATTCATACAGGAACTCTTTCAATCTCTCACTCTCACATATACTCACATATATACACCAATAGTCACATATACTAGTTTAAAACATATGTAGTTACTCATAAAGACACTATTGAGACAGTCATTCACTCACTAACACACCCATACACACACTCATCCACCCATACAGTCCTGCACACATGCTGTGTTCAACACATACAAACAGTGAGTCACTCATTCATGCACCTATGCACTACGTAATACCCCCCACCGAACCATGCAGACACTCAGACTGATACTCAAAAAACCAACTAATAACCTATATAGACACCCATGTAGCTACTCACCAACCCATGCAGCCACTTATACACAAAGTGAGAGACTGATACAGATATTTACATATTTAAACATTACTCACTAAGCCATGTATTCACTATGATACACTTAATCAGTCAGTTACACAATCAATTTTTCAAAAACAAATCATCCATTTAGACACTTATATACCCATTTATTCTTCCATCGACCTTGAGATATACATATATAAAACATATTTAATTTTCAGAAAAACACACATTCACTGGATGATGTCATCAGTGATGTCATCAGTGATGTCATTTGAGATGTCATCAGTGATGTCATGAGTGATGTCACTGACCATGTCATGAGTGATGTAATATGAGACGTCATCAGCAGTGCATTGCGGGCGCGCGAGTTATAGTTAGCTGAACTAACTATAACGGGGGAATTTCAATGGTTTTGTACAAGTGAAAAGTCCAGCTAACTATAACACCCAAGAAACCTATGGTTTTTTCAGTGAATTTCTGAGGTTTTTTAAATGCTAATTCCTAACTATAACGTGCCTGAAACCTATGGTTTTTTCTGTGAATATATATATATATATACATGTCCAAATTAACGGAGGAGTACAGCACTACGTACAATATTTACAATGATGATTTTTTTACGATATCTGATTTTACAACATTGGAATTTTAGGTAATTTGATACAACTATTTTATTAGATTTTAAAAGATTGACTATTATACCATGTTATTTATTAATTATTATTTATTGTTATTTATTATCATTGTAGAATAAATGTATGATATATGTCTGCATTTCTCCAACACAATCAACACTGTGCCGTACCATGACAACATGGGATATTCTGCCTTTAAATATCGCACACGTTCAGTACTTGCCTAAATATCTATATCAATGTATTTGACACACACATACCAACGACATAACAATTTATGAATTAACATACACAACGTTTGGAGGTGAAAACTTGGAATATACATCTGACCACAAACAATGCTATAATTCTGAGCTCTTGCATGGTATTTGCTATTGCACAATGTTTTTGTAAAAAAATTCTCTTTTTTTGCACTTCTATTCTATTTTGCACTACAGTGAGGGAGCCAAACACTAAGACCTAAGACTCTTAACAGAGTTGCACAATTGCACCTTGATGACACAAATGAATTGTTATTTCTATATCTATCGACTAGATATACAATTGTCATGATATTTATTCGATCAAAATAATTTTTAACATTTAACAATTTGTGTCATTAACATATGCTGCAGACAGCCGTCCGACTCTCACAGTCTTTTTACCTTGTTTATGCTTACCTCATTGCACTGTCACTTTAAAAAACGTAAGGTTACGCTGTACCCCTGTCATGTGATCAAGGTTCTTTTTCGAACCGAAACGCGTCAAGACCGTACAGGCTAAATAAATCACGTATTTTGGCACTCAATTGTGGCCCGTCTCCGTCTTTGGCGAGAAGCTGCAGATTGACGGTGTACTTCGATATATACATATATAAACATATATATAATCTGAATATTTATATAAATACAAATATAAATGCACGCATAAATATACATATATGCATACATATGCATATTATGTACATGAAAGTTTGAAAAACATTAATACAAGCAAGGCTAAAAATCCACCTAATTACAAACAGAATTGCTTTAACTTAAACGAGGGCAAGACCTATTGCATTTTCAATGCTTGTTTTCTTTGGTTCCATCAAGAAGGCATTCAGATGTGTCACACATTTGCCATAAATTCTGAATGGTAGCACTCTAGTTGCTCATTAGATCACTGTAGTAAAGCTACCTCAAAAGGGAAGTCTGCTGCTGGTATTGAAAGTGCATGTTTCAGTCTGCATGTCAGAATTTTATAAAGAAGTAGAATAGGATTTGAGAAGTCAAAATGTACCCTAATTTTTCTTTCTGCAGCACTAATCATAATTTCTATTGCAAAATGAATCCCCCCATTTTGTTCCTTTGCAAATTACATCTTTTAAGTGTTACCACTTTATTCCAATCAAGATGGCTTCAGTTGTGCCATACTTTTGTCATAAGTAAGACTGTTAGAGCTCTAGTTGTTCTTTAGAAAACTCTGGGACATTGTCATTGGGCTATACTTGGGCTACATCTGGGTGATATTTGGGCTACATTTGGGCTCTTTTGTCTCTGGTGACCGTCTTGGGAGACTTATTTGTTATGAAGTTTCCTAATTTCCTCATTTACTACAGTCTCCTCAGTAGGAAATACTTTCAGGTTTTTTACTTTGATTCCATCAAGAAGGCATTCAGACGTGTCACACATTTGCCATAAATTCGGAATGTTAGCACTCTAGTTGCTTATTAGATCACTGTAGTAAAGCTACTGCTCACCAGGGAAGTCTGCTGCTTGTATTGAAAGTGCATGTTTCAGTCTGCATGTCAGAATTTGTTAATGAAATAGAAGAGGATTTGAGAAGTCACTCAAAATGTGCCCTAATTTATCTTTTTTCAGCACTAATCATACTTTCTATGGCAAAATTAACCCCCTCATTGTGTTCCTTTTAAATTAAACTACTCACTCTCTACTACTCACTAGCTACTACTCTCTACTACTACTCTATACTACTCTCTCTACTACTCACTCTCTACTACTCTCTACTACTCACTCTACTACTATCTACTACTCTCTACCACTCACTCTCTACTACTCTACAACTCACTCTCTACTACTCTCTACTACTCTCTCTCTACTACTCACTCTACTACTCTCTACTACTCACTCTCTACTACTCTCTCTCTACTACTCACTCTCTACTACTCGTTCTCTACTACTCACACTCTACTACTCACTCTTTACTACTCACTCTCTACTACTCTCTACTACTCACTCTCTACTACTCTACTACTCTCTACTACTCTCTCTACAACTCACTCTCTACTACTCTCTACTACTCACTCTACTACTCACTCTACTACTCACTCTCTACTACTCACTCACTACTACTCTCTCTATTACTCACTCTCTACTACTCACTCTCTACTACTCACTCTCTACTACTCTCTACTACTCACTCTCCACTACTCACTCTCTACTACTCGCTCTCTTCTACTCTCTACCACTCACTCTCTACTACTCTCTACTACTCTCTCTACTACTTACTTTCTACTACTCTCTCTACTACTCACTCTCTACTACTCTCTACTACTCTCTACTACTCACTCTCTACTACCTTCTACTACTCACTCTCTACTACACACTCTCTACTACTCACTCTCTACTACCTTCTACTACTCACTCTCTACTACACACTCTCTACTACTTGCTCTCTACTACTCACTCTTCTCCTCACTCTCTACTACTCCCTACTACTCACTCTACTGCTCACTCTCTACTACTCCCTACTACTCACTCCACTACTTACTCTCTACTACTCCACTACTCTCTACTACTCACTCTCTACCACTCTACTACTCTTTACTACTCCCTCTCTACTACTCTACTACTCCCTACTACTCTCTCTCTACTACTCACTCTCAACTACTCTCTATTACTCACTCTCTACTACTCTCTACTACTCACTCTCAACTCCCCTCTCTCTACTCCTCACTCTCCACTACTCTCTACTACTCACTCTCTACTACTCTGTCTCTACGACTCTCTACTACTCACTCTCTAGTACACACTCTCTACTACTTGCTCTCTACTACTCACTCTTCTCCTCACTCTCTACTACTCCCTACTACTCACTCTACTGCTCACTCTCTACTACTCCCTACTACTCACTCTACTACTCACTCTCTACTACTCTCTACTACTCCACTACTCTCTACTACTCACTCTCTACCACTCTACTACTCTTTACTACTCACTCTCTACTACTCTACTACTCCCTACTACTCTCTCTCTACTACTCACTCTCAACTACTCTCTACTACTCACTCTCTACTACTCTCTACTACTCACTCTCAACTCCCCTCTCTCTACTCCTCACTCTCTACTACTCTCTACTACTCACTCTCTACTACTCTGTCTCTACTACTCTCTACTACTCACTCTCTACTACTCTCTACTACCCACTCTACCACTCGCTCTCTACTACTCTCTCTGATACTCACTCTCTACTACTCACTCTCTACTACTTTCTACTACTCACTCTCTACTACTCACTCTCTACTACTCTCTACTACTCACTCTCTATTACCCACGTTCTACTACTCTCTACTACTCACTCTCTACTACTCACTCTCTGCTACTCTCTCCACTACTCTCTACTACTCTCTCTACACTCTATTACTCATCCTCTACTCTCCACCTCTCTACCTCTATCTACCTCTCTCTCTACTACTCTCTACCTCTCTACCTCTACCTCTCTACCTCTCTACCTCTCTCTACACCCACACATATGCACATATAAATATGCATATATATATGCAAATGCATTTATATATATGTATGTGTATATATATATACATACATATATAAACATATATAATCTGCATATGCATATAAATACAAATATAAATGCATGCATACATATACATATACATATACATATACATATATGCATGCATATGCATGTTATGTACATGAAAGTTTGCAAAACACTAATAAAAGCAAAGCTAAAAAGCCACCTAATTACAAACAGAATTGCTTTAACTTAAACGAGGGCGAGACCTATTGCGTTTTCATTGCTTGTTTACTTTGGTTCCATGAAGAAGGCATTCAGATGTGTCACACAATTGCCATAAATTCTGAATGGTAGCACTCTAGTTGCTCATTAGATCACTGTAGTAAAGCTACTGCTCACCAGGGAAGTCTGGCTGCTGGTATCGAAAGTGCACGTTTCAGTCTGCATGTCAGAATTTTTTCATGAAATAGAAGAGGATTTGAGAAGTCAAAATGTGCCCTAATTGTTCTTTCTGCAGCACTAATCATAATTTCTATGGCAAAATGAACCCCCTCATTTTGTTCCTTTGCAAATGAAATGTTTTAAGTGTTACCACTTTATTCCAATCAAGATGGCTTCAGGTGTGCCATACTTTTGTCATAAGTACTGTGGTACATTCTGTCATTGGGCTATACTTGGGCTACATGTGGGTAATATTTTTGCTACATTTGGGCTCTTTTGTCTCTGGTGGCCATCTTGGGAGACTTATTTGTTATGAAGTTTCCTAATTTCCTCATTTACTACAGTCTCCTCAGTAGGAATTCTTTCAGTTTTTTACTTTAATTCCATCAAGAAGGCATTCAGATGTGTCACACATTTGCCATAAATTCAGAATGTTAGCACTCTAGTTGCTCGTTGGATCACTGTAGTAAAGCTACTGCTCACCAGGGAAGTCTGCTGCTGGTATCGAAAGTGCACGTTTCAGTCTGCATGTCAGAATTTTTTAATGAAATAGAAGAGGATTTGAGAAGTCACTCAAAATGTGCCCTAAATTTTCTTTCTGCAGCACTAATCATACCCTCTACGGCAAAATGAACCCCCTCATTTTGTTCCTTTTTAAATTAAATGTTTTAAGAGTTACCACTTTACTGCAATCAAGATGGCTTCAGGTGTGCCATACGTTTATCATAAGTAGGACTGTTAGCGCTCTAGTTGTTCTTTGGAACACTCTGGGAAGCTGCAGTAGAACACAAAGGAATCTACTGACAGTCTCTGCCCTTGTTGGATGTACATGTTTTACTGAGAATGTCAGACTTCATTCTCACATGACTGAGAAAGATAATGTGAATTTACAGAAAATATGCTCTCAGTTTAGCTTATAGATCACCTTCCAAACCTCTGTGGGAAAAGCAAGAGTAAATAGTTTTCTCTCAAACATGATTCATGATATCCCAGCAGAAGGCTTTTTCACATGGTAAAATCACCTTAGAACATACCACAATTCCTAAAATGAGTATGGTACCATCAACAAATGATTTATAATGTAATTAAAGTCTTAAAACCTTCTATTAACTGCAATGCTTTTTAATGAGGTGCTATCATGTATATTGGTCCCAAGATGGCTGCCAACACTTCTTGGATGAAGTGCTGACAGCCAATCAGATCTCACGATGAGATGTGTGGTTAGGCTCCGCCCAGATATATATGTGATTTTACTTTTGATTTTCTCAGGAACTACTGAACGGATTTACACCATTTAAGCAAAAGGCACCACTCTGAACCGAGGTCTACCTTTCTGCCAAATGTGGTGTAATTCCGTTCAGCAGTTCGGGCTGTAGCTCCGACTAAATGTCCCAATGGAAAATTGCATGGGGAAAACACGTTTTGGGACCCCCCTTTTTTCTCGGCCCCCGCTTGATGAATCAAGCGGGGCAGGAGCAGACCAGAGTGTGCCAAAAGATTTCAACATTTTGCGAAGATTCGTCAACCGGCGCCAAAGTTATTCTAAATAGAATGTTGCGGATTTCCTATGGATAATAGGTCCTAACTATAACTACCTACTGGATAGAGATATGTGTGTGTTTTTGCATGTGGGGGGGTACTTGTGCATAGTGTGTGTGTTTGTCTATGAGAAAGCAAGCCCTGCAGGCATCTATGCTGTGAGTGTTGTGTGGATGTGATGGAAATTAGTACAGCTGCTGGCCATATGGTTCCATGTGTGTTATTGAAGATGGAATAACATTTGCATGACACAAATGTCAAAAACTATTTTGTTTGTTTATGTTAGTGTAGACGTCCTGGATGAAGCCACACAAAATCATTTTCCCCAGTGAGAACAGTGGCAACTGATCTGTTGAGGTGAATGGGGCAAGGTCAAACTAAATACCACCAACCAGATGCCACTGTAGCCTCTAAGGCTGATGACTGAACTAAGTTCACAAATTTAGGTTTGCTACTGCATTGTGCTCTAGTAGGAGTTGTTTATAGGCTTTTGTGTGCTTAAGGGTGAACAGGAGTCTTCATCATGTCATCCTGTGGTTAGCCAAGGTCCAGCAGGGAAAGACATCCTGACTCATGGAGAAAAGAAAAGAAAAAAATAGGGCTTCAGTGGCGCATGGGCGATGCCTCACGCCCTGGTTCTGGATGTATGAGGAAATTGTACCGTACCACCAAAGATCATGATTCAGCAAACAGATTAACTAGCTGGAAACACATGAGCCAGGATACACCTGAAAGGAATGATAACACTTCGCCCAACACACACCATCGAACAAGTAGAATATGGTATATAAGAAGTACGTAATAGAGAAAGCATATATGGAACAAACAAACACAATTATTGTCTCCATCTAAAGGGAGGCAAAAGTTAGAACAGCAATGCAGTAAACTATGTGCAACCCCATCACTAGCCCCTGAGTACTTGATCCCTCCCCAGGGGTGTACTTCATTTTACAGTGGTCATGTGCATTGAAGATCACAGATAGAGCCAGTGCAGCAAAATATATTGCCCAGGATATGATGAGGGTCCGAGTTAGGTTTGCAATTTTGAGTCACAAGCTGTGGCTGAGTCCATGAAGGGCTGAGTGTACGGTGAGGAGCAGTCACTGACTTAGCAATATTGCTAATGGAAAATCACACAAGCCTGTTGGAAGGAATGAAAAATGTTTGAAGATGAGGGCCTCAGTAAGTGACATGAGTCTCAGAAGGTGGTAGATAAGTTAGAAGCAAAAGGAACCCATTTTACAGGTTCCAATACAGAACCGGGGCAGATAAATCCTGGGTGTGAGAGTAAAGGATGTGCTGAAACTGTCACCCTTAAAAAAATCAGCACCGGTTTCCACAGAGTCAGTGTTTTGTACAGGAGATCAACTGGAAAGGTCTGAGACAGAGTCTGAATGTCAATGGATAACCTCAACCAGGTTTATGGCCCAACCCTTTGGTCTGAGGAATGCCATTGTCATTCACCAGTGGGTCCCCTTTTGCGACAGGGAGAATGCAAATAAGTTACTTGACCAGAGGGGTCAGTGACTGGGATTGACGCATGATACAATGTAAAATTAGTAGCTTCCCAGTTCACTGCACTGAAGGAATGCACCTACCTAGAGACGTTTGCTATTAAAATGTGTGTCCAAACCTGGATATCTTTTGAGTGATCATGTAGTTTAGCCATGTTGTTGGCCTTGCAAACACGGCACCAGCTCTTTTCAAGTCTTCACTCCAAGTCACTATCAGTAGATGAGTGAGAGAAGACTTGACAGCCGAGTTGTTACATTCTATCCTCTCTCCAGGAATCACTGGCATACAGAGCAGGCGGGCTCAGGGAATGGAGTGTATTCAATTCCTTTCCTTCATCTCTCCAGAAGATTACAATGTGATTTGCAGTCCTCCAGAATTCAATGAAGAAGAAACCTACTCAGTTATGCCATTATGTAATTAGATGTCCCGACTGCAAAGGCCAATCCAGAAAGCCCGTAGATCAGACTACTTTCTCTCTGTCCATACATGAACAACTTCAGATGAAACCCAGCAGCTCCAGGGACTCAATGAAGCCAGGGATCTCTCCTACAGCTGTAGTCAATTTGGTGAGCTCTGCTTCTGATGGATGTGATCCATTCTCCATGGATCAAAACTAATATGGTATTGTAATTCGTGCATCCTTCTCCAGTATAGAAGTCTTGACTGAAGGGAAATGAATCCAGAGTCCTTGATGGGGGCAACAGTCTCAGATCCTCAGGCCTTCTAGAAGCTAGGAGTATGAAGAAAAGCCATTGCTCAGGGAGATATGCCATTGGTGGTTTGATTATACACATAGAGGTTCCTAAAGACTCATCATAAGATGCCACCCTTACACAGCTCATTGCCCACGTATGGGCTAGGTGTGTGTTTAAGTTTTAACTTTGCCCTTAGTGGAGGAGGGCAATGTTTCTCAACTACCCAGACTTCAATGAAGTGAAAGTTTACATTTTTTACTGCAGCTCGATGTCTTGTCCAAAAAGAGCAGAATCTCACGCTGCAGGGAATTGGGTCTCAGCTTTCCTCGCTCTGCCACTCGGGGTTATCTTTAGCCATGAGTGGCAGCAGAGAAATCCTGCAGCACCATCTATCCCCTGTCCAACTGGTATCCAGTTGTAAGCAGCAGGACCTCCAGACATTAAAGAATGCTGCTGTCCAGGGAAATGCTGAGAAGAAAAAAATCTGAACGGTTAAAGGGCAGCCATGGGGAGGCTATCAGCTTCAAATATAAGCTGAGACCTTTTTTTACACTATCTCACAGGACTCCATTTTGTCATCCTTTTTCCTTATTTGAAATGCCATCAGTCTTGTGCTTTACAAAGCCAGGGACACTTCAAAAATACTATGCAAAGTTGTAAAGCTTTAAGCTTTGCAACTTCTCACACCATTAGGCCCATATTTACAAAAGTTTTGCATATTTGCTCACGCGACACGAATGATGTCAACAACTAACTTTCGCTAGTAAAAGGAGGTTTTTGCATGGGAATTCTGCAAGGGCATCACCAGACGGCATTGAGTTGCGCAGTAGAAACCCCTGCTAATGGATGCATAGTGGAGATTACGAAATAAAAATTACACAAACACCCATAGAAGTCAAGCAAACCCATACCTGCTAAACTATGGAAAATGAGCGAGACCTCGTGCTGTTTGGAATACTACTGCTAATGATTTTTTACTAGATAATACATGTAATAATCCCAAACAAGTACACATATCACACGATTAACCCTTGCGCTTTTGGTGTGTGAAGATAATTTTACTTGAGGGTATGTTTTGAGCACAAAAGTCATACAAGATAACTCATTAGACTTTGCACAGTCCTGAAACGGGAAATGGTGTTTAACGTCATATGAGGCCGGTGACACTGGCATATATATCTGCCATCACTGTGTGGTGGGTTGTAAGTAATAGCTGCAGTTGATGAAACTCAGCACAATGCAGCGCATACGGTTTGCGTGCAGCATTGTGTTGCGTGAATCTGGTAAACCTGCCCTTGCTTGTGAACCAAGGAGACATTCAGCGGGGCATGCATCCAAAAGCGCAGTCTCCATATAACAGTATTGGGTAGTACTGAACGCTGTCCCTTTGGCCATCACTAATGGACATAAATGTCCTTAACCTAGGACTGACAAAGATCTAGAGCCTAGCTTACTCACCTCATTGGCTGAGAGCAGGCTGTCAATTAGCCTTCTCCTGGTCAGTGGCTGTGCCTCGGCTCTGTGTTCACCTGCAGCCCTCAGACAGCAATTTAAATGGGTAGTTAGTGTCAGGTACTGAGTACCTTCTTATGCGTCCCGCTATAAATCTTTCTTACGTTGCTCTACCACATAACTCCCACCTATAACCCCTATTTACGTCAGCTGCATTTGTATTTTCTTTTTTGTAGCTCAAGCGCATGCTGTTTGAGCCATCAGCATAGCGTATTGGGGTCCAGTGGATTCGATGGCTGACCATTGGGCAGTCTGAGGAGAGACGTCCGCCTCACTAAATGCATAGCTGTGTTCTTGTTATTTTTCCAATTGCTGCTTATCTTACCAACGTTACTCTTTCATCTTCAGGTGCACTTCTCAGCAGGGGTGCACCTCTTATGAAGGGAGTGTACCAACACTACTAGCTGCAAACAGGTACTCTAGGATACTTCAGGGGTTTAGTTGCAGATTCCTTGTTGTTTCTTTTTACAGCAAACGGCAATGCCAATTGTGTACTTAGTTTCCAAATTCGGGTTTATTATAAACTGAAGCCATCAAAAACTCTCATTTAAATCCAAAATGTAAACATCAGTCATTGGTGTGTTGTTGAAAAACAGCCAACACGTGTTTCATCCTCAGAAGGCGCTGTCAAGGCTCTCAGTACTTGGAACACAACTTGCAGACAACACCACTGCATTCACTCGAACATCTAAATTCTCAAATTCAAGTAGTCATCTAATAGAAAGTCACACAATATATAGTGGAAAGAATGGTAAAGTCACTTCTTCTCAAGTTTCAAAGTAAATGTCTGCACCAGGGCAGGCGCCCAGGGTGCTCTTCAGGCTTCACAGCTGTGGAAATCTCAGGGCTTAGCTTGCACAGTAGAAAGGTCTTCTAAATTGTGGCTATCACTTATTTAAGGTCAGTTTTTTTACGTCCTCTTGGATAGTGAATACCTGCATGTTTTTATAGCCCAGTTTCAAGCTTCACTCACGCTCAGCCTGAACCTTAGTGCCTTGTCAAAGGTCACCCTGTGCCCTCACACTGGGGGTTGGCAGTAGTCAGCTGGCAGAAGTGGGAGCTAGAATCTTTAACAACAACACCACTATTGGGGAAGCACAATTTCTAAATCAGACCTCCATTTTCTAAACGAGCTTTGTAAAATAAAGGACGCTGGAGGGGCCTCATTGTTTAAGGCCTGCGATTATTTATTAACAAATATAGTTTTTTACAATGGAACATCTGACAGGTTACAAGACTGCACGAGATGGATTATACAGTTAAAACTTTGAATTCCTTAAATAGCATGTTATGTGAACGCTCTTTTAGCAGACCTGCTCGTACATCATTAAGCAGTGAGGATTCCAGAACTGGAGTGCTGGGATCAGTTACCAGTGAGGTACCTGGCAGTTTCTAAGCACTGTAAATAGCATGTTTCTGTCACCCACTTTCCCGGTCCCAGTAGGAAGGGAGGCTGAGTCTGCTTTGGCAATATTCAAACCCATGTGTTCCAGAACAGAGCACTCCTCAGCAGCGGGCATTAGCTATTCAAATAGAATGTTTTACTAGCTAGGCACTTCAATTTATAAAATAAAAAATCTAATACTTAATTCGATTTTAAAGGATAAAATCATACAAATTAACATAAAAGAACACCAAAACATCACAGTCATACATGAATCTCCTTATTTTATTGACATAAAAATATAAATGTGCTCTATAAAAAGGGTATTATAATTAGACAGGATTAAAAGACATCAAGAACTAACACCCTAACCTCCCCTAGCGTCCTGTACTATAGACCACCGTAAGAAACTTTGATACATTAAAACAAATTGTATTTGTTGCTAAAAGTTGCAAATGTAGAACCTGAGAAAAATCCATAGTTAAAAAAAGAGGTTTTCAAAACTTATGTCAGAGAGTTTTATATATGGGGCATATCAGTAGAATGTGCAAAGTATTGCATTTTGAAAGCTGATCACAAGATGATGTGACTAGTTCAGAGTACTTATACCAAGTTCCCACAGGATAAAACAGCTTGTGAAGCAAACCCAACCTGAAATATGTCAGAAAACTACGCTGATAATTTGACATGTCAAGTAGGAGGTCTGCCTCTATCCTGGGTACTGTTTTTACTATGATAAATTTCCAGTATGATATTTTGGCCAAGGCTGAGGCTTCCCTTTCTGCTGCCACCCTGAGATGATACGTCTGCTTTAACCAAAGAACGTTTCGTTTAATGATACTCTGTGGGTTAAAAAATAACTCCGGTCTCCTAAGGGCTCTGAAGTTATCATTAATATAAGCCACCAAGGGAATATTACACATGTTGTTCAGCTTCGTACAATCCGAAATAACGAACCTGTTGTGACTTAATACTTCTTTTAGCCAGACAACACACCACAACAAAAGAGGTCGCAACTGAATAAAGTCCACAATGTAGTTCATACCAAGTTCTTCGTTTAAAATCTCAGTACAAGGAACATTGCCCAACCCCTAAGAGCAGTGCTTAATTTGAGCCGGAGCTTTCCGGTGCTGAGCACCGGCACTTAATTGGTTTCCGGTGCTCGGCACCGGCACCTAATTGTCAACACCACACTTAGGCAGTCTGCCACAAGGTGGCGCTGCTCATGTAATTTAGAGGGGAGAAGTATAAGAGCTGTTTAGGGAACAAAATACAATTAATAATTACTAATACCTGCCTTCCCAGACATTCCTTTAGCGAACTGGAATAATCTGAACAGTCGCATTTACATGCGAGAGAGATGGTTAGTAGGTGTTTTGGCAGCGATGACAAGGGCGATGGATGGTGCAAGCTGCAGTGGCCTCCTGGTCAGAGCCCTGGCACTTAATATTTTACAAATTAAGCACTGCCTAAGAGGCCACTAAAGAATTGATTTTCTGCCACCACAATCGAGCCTAGATTTGCGTAACCACAGCTCTCACAACTAAAAGTGGAAATTGGAATACACTTGACTTTATAGATCTCCTGCATAGTTTCCAATGGTTTCTGACCCAAGCAGGAAATAAAATAATGTATTCCAGCACAAGCCCACTTGATTCTTTTATTAAGGATTCCCAGCTAAGACCCGAGTCTCTTAAAATTCCTAAATAGGTAAAATTGTCAACCTTGCTTAAAATCTCGCCTTGCGCAGAAAAAGTTGCACTTTTCATGTTTTTAGGCCCCAGGACCATCACATGCGACTTTTTTAAATTATAGAGTAGATCCAGGCTACCCATAAAATCAACAAAAATATCTAAAAGCCGATGCGAGCTTCTGGCAGTATGGCTAATTAAAACAGCATCATATGCAAATAAAAGAGCCGGGTGCAATCTTCCCCCATCTCTTAGGACATCTAAACCCTGTTCAGAGGATACTTTCTCTAAGCGATTAACATACATAATAAAGGGTCCAAAATGCAGACCTGCAGGACACTCCTTATGAGAGCAATGTCCTTAGTGCATTCTCCGTTACTACACACACACAAGAGAATTGGGGGTCTAATAACAGACAGCACAAAAGATAAAGAAGAAGGAAGTAAGTGTATAAAGCCAATCAGACCCGGACATCCTTAGAGCAGAGCGTGGATTACCATCAACCTTCCTCATTCACTGGGGTAGATAGTGAGAGCAGAGATACTCTCTTGATCGCGTCTATCATCTGGTATCCAACTTCGGCAGAGGTATGTCTCTTGATCATAGAGACTGCCTCGCTAGTTAGAAGCTCTATTGCTCACTCGGGCTGATGAGTATAAGTCAAAAAAGACACGTGAAAAACTGTGGCATCCAAACAAAGTAAAAGTGCAGTGCAAGAAGGACAGTGAAATCTAAAAAAGGTTGTGTAGAGAGTACGATGTAATTCAATTCACTCCGCACACCTAGATTAAAAAAAAGTGTATCAAAGTTATAAGCAGTACCAACTAGTTGCTGCTAAATATGGGTCGACATGTTTCAGCCAACAGGGAATATTGCCCACTGCTTTCTTCAGGACCTTTGTTCTTCAAAATTATGCTACTGCATTAGGTTAGTACACTTCCAATAGTGAAACGTGCCCACACATATCTAATATAAGAAAAATTTGAAAATAAACAAACAAACAAGGTTGTAATGAATACGACCTCAAGGTGTCCTCATCCTCTGAGTCACAGGGTGCAAGCATCACCTATGGAGATAGGACAATTAACACACAGAATCCACCTCAAACATCAACAGTGCTGTCTTAAAGCAGGCCCATTATGTAGGTCTGCCTGTTCATTGCTGTAAAGGAATCTACACAATGCTTACCCCACGTGATCTGGGATTGCACCTCACCTACCCTGGAACCTGGCTCAGGTAAAGGAGGCCCCGCTCTAAATCGTGGGTGACAAAAACAGAACATATTCTTAAAAATGAGAAAGCCCAAAGTCAATCTCAGTGGCTATCCTGCGTGGAATTGAACACAGAATGCTTACGCTCTTTCTTAGTGTGCCCTCCCCCTCAGTTAGCTGCCCATGCCAAAACACCAACTCTTAAGCGGCCCCTATTTGTTTATTAAAATAACAAAAACCATGGTGTGGCGGTTTTAAATCCACGAAGCTAGCGTCTAAATCAGGGTCAAATAATTCTGCTTGCACAAGCTATCCCCACCATCTCTGATACTCCGAGATTAAGCGGGTCACTATAAGGCTAACTGATGTTAGTCCCCACCGTTACTAAAAGTACGAGTGCGAGAAATAGGCGAATCACTGTGAGGACGCCCCAAAGTTACCCTGCATAGATAGACTGAGACAGTTAGCATGCCAAAACTTACCTGTCCGTTGTTGCCCCAAGAAGTACCGAGCAGGGTGGAAGGCAACGATCGGGACCAGGAAGTTTACTTAAATAGCGTGAATTCACGCAGTTGGAATCAATTAGCAAAAGAAACGCCTAGCGCTGCGTAAACTCGCCGTTCCTTGCGTGCGACAAATGGTTACTAAACTACAGTATGATGTCATGCCTCATGGGAAATGTAGTACTGCTTATGGCTTGACACAAACCAACGCATTCGCGAAATACATACGTTGTGTAAAAACACGTACAGTATAATGTTTAACAAATATGCAGGCAGAAGGTAGCTGCATCAATTCAAGCACTGGTATCAGCAGGACTGATTTAAACTCGATGCGAGATACCAAAAATAAATCGAATTATAAAATAGTGTAATAAGGGATCAAGTTATGATTTGATTGTCTCCTTAAACAATTGCGATTAGTTTGCATAGCATTTTATATCTTACTAAAAAATTAACAAAAAACGCATATAGCGCTATGTGGCCTCTCCGTCACCAGTGTGCGACGTTAGGTTGCTGGACTCCAAAATGATGTCATGCCTCATGGGAGATGTAGTTTGGCTGACACATCGTCTACAACCAACAGTGTTTGCTGAATAATCTCATGTTTGCTGGCCGCGTGCAGTATAATGTTTGTCAAGAAAAATGACAGCTATTATACCAGAGTCAGCAGGACTTATTACAAGTGTACAAGGTGCAACTACAGAATGTTATCATGAGAAGTTTAGTGTCTATAATGTGTCTCTTAATCACTAAGGTTGCTTTTAAGGTGTATTTCGGTAGTCTGTTTACTACTAAATTCTTATGAAGCTTATTATATAAGAGTGGGATTTTGTATTTATTTTATAGGTTCTAATTTATATCTTTTTTGATTTTTTGATTGTTTAACTTTTTGTACTATACTATTCCCTCTAGGTGCTAAGAGACAGAACGATATGGTGCTAGCTATCGTACACCACATCCTCAAGTGTATTTGCGATCGTCATTTATGTCACCACAGGCTCAGGGCACAGTAAAGAATAGAGAGCATGTACCTCCTTGTGAAGCTAAATCAGTACCTCTAACTAAATGCTGATCCAGGGAATATCATTCTCCGTTACTGCCATCTCAGACTGAGGCCATCAATTCACGGTGACAGTCCCTGAGACAATCGGCCAAACTCTGTTCCACCCCCAGCGACATCGGGGCCGCCCAGAGCTTACCTCTGTTAACCTTATTGAAGGCAGAGCTGTAGTCCATGAAGGCAAGATGAAGGGAACTCTTTTCAGCCCTGATATATTTGTTGATTACATGATGGAGGTTGAGATTCTGCTCCACTGAGCCCCTCTTCAAACGAAACCCAAATTGAAAGTCAAACAATATGCTGTGTTCCTCTGCCAAGTGAGTTAGTCTTTTCAATATGACCCTTCCGATGATCTTAACTGCAACATCAATTGAAGAGATGGGCCTTTAACAAGAAGGTTCAGTCTTATCCCCTTTCTTGAACACGGGTACTATGGCACCATCCATCAGGAAGGGAGTGACTAATGGCAGCGTTAATATGGAGAGTAAGATCCTAAGATACCCTGACCGATTCCTTAGCTTTCGTCTTGACTACGGCATACAGACTATTTTTGTTTTCGACCTCTCAGTCCTGACATGACACTCTCTTTTCTGGACACTTTATGAACCTGCAGTTTTTACTGACTATGATACGCTTGTTTTTACTGGTTTATCTCCTGTGCTCTTTGAACATTGTAAAGCATACCCTTCCTTTCTGGATATTACTTTATCCTGTATTTTTCTCAGATATGTTATCATCACTCTGCTCTCCGCATACTTGTAAAGTGATCTGATACCCGCAAGAGTCAAGTTTGCGCTATAAAATACTAAATGAATAAATAAGGAGAGAAGCCTGGAGATCCACAAAGGATTTAAACAGGTCCCCAGGGACCCCATTTGCCTGAGAGCCTTTCCCACTGGCAAGAACACAATAGCATCTCTAATCTCCTCTCAGTTTAGCACCCCATACTAGGGATGAAAATGGAGATCCTGAGTCTTACCCCTGACATAAAGAATTGAACCTCCCATGCCTGAGGAGGGACTATAACAGCTTGGTGTGCCACTAAATCCTCCTTAAATAATATATGATTTAACACCTTCCAGATGCTATCTTTCTGTTTGCTAGCAGAGAGAATGTCCTCCCACAGATCTTTCTTTAATTCCAGCTTCCTATGTTTTACTGCGGTTCAGTAAATAGCCCTCCACTATCTTACCTCCCTCCTATCTCAAGGATTATTTTTTACCAGCCCTATAGGAAGGAAGGCGGAGTCTGCTTTGGCAGGATTCAAACTCATAACTTCCAGAGCACAGCACTCCTCAGCAGCGAAGATTAGCTATTCAAATAGAACATTTTACTAGCTAGGCACTTCAATTTATAATTCTTGTCTAAAAGTCCATGAAACGTGGCAATACTAATTTTGCTATAAGGAAACCAATACTCTCCTTTGGTAACTGTGTCAGACTCACCTACTGACAAACAATTAGACGACGACTCTTAGTTTGCATTTTTCAATGTGGGGGGTGTACATGCTAGCATCCCTGTAGGACTTATCAGCGCATTCTGGTGGACCTGTACCAGCTGTTCCTCCTAATATGATTGTCAAACGTGCTATTTGCAGACAACACTCTTTGTTCCAACTTTGACACAGTGTCAAATTATCATTGTTTTTTAGAAATAGAACAGAATTAAATTTGTAAGAATCTGCTTAAAACCATCATGCCTTGGGAGCATAGGTTCCCTACAGTTTTGGGTTTGCATAAATGTCAGAGGCTCCATAGGTGGGGTGAGGGTAGTGTCAATGGAGAGGATGTGGCCTAACAGCTAGGGCGGTCGGCCTTGAAGCTGGGGAATCGGGTTCGAGTCTCGGAGGGGATGCTGAACATCCGGTGATACTGGGTAAATCACGTAATCTCCCCGTGCCTAACAAAAAACAGAAAAATTAATGTGTCCAACTGTAGCGCAACTGGTGCTCATGTAAAACGCTCTGATTCCTGTGGGTCTAGTTTGCGTTATATAAAACTCCAAAACAAAACTAAAAAAATATGTCCATCAGTATATGTAGTGTGAGCTGAATGTATGATTTTCCCTGCAGCCGGAGTCAATAGTAATGACTATGGTCCATACCTGTGTGCCGATTAAATGTGTTTCAGTTTTCTATGTGGGGTGCATCAAAGTGGAGGTGCGGCTCTTCTGATCAGCCGAATCGAGTAAGCTATGGAGGTGTTGGCCATCTTTTGGGGTCTCATCAGATACCACTCACAGTCTCTTCATTATATTTTGAAGATAGAAAGGTGGTGTTAGTTGCTGGTCCTTGAGCTATCATATTAGTACAATAAAACACACAAAAGGTGATGAGAGGAATGTGTTCTGCCTGCTGCTCAGCCAGTGTGAGTTTAGAGTGGAATGTTGGTGCTTGGTGATGTATCGAATTTTGGATGTCTGAGAGTCAGTTGGTGTATGGGCTGAGCAGCAGGAAGGCTGCTTCGGGTGGGGTTCTTCATTATAGCTCTTGATCTTATCTTCTTAATAAATCATTTTACCTAATCTACACATGAACTACTGGAAATCATTCCTCTTACAACATTTTGGTGAGGATTTGGCTAAGGAGAACCTATATGTGTGATCTGGAGGAAAGAAGGAATTCTTCATGACTACAAAGAGCAAGAAATTAAAGCCTGAAAAAAAAAAGAATGGAAAACTTTAACTGGAACTTACAAAGACTAAAAAGCCAAGGACAGAGAAATACAGAAAGCCCTGCAGCCCCACCAGTGTCTTGCCACATCAGACAGCCAATGGAAGGGCGCATATATGTTTGTGTCTATTTTAATCTCAAAGCCAGGGCATGTTTGATTAATGAACATCATTATTGATTTAAATGGAGTCTGTTTGGAGTGAGCACAGAGAAACCAGCAGTGTACTGTTTCATTTGTGGAGTTTTACGGAACTCACAAGAAATGTGTCCTTACTGAAGTAATCTAATAGCATGTTTGGATATAAGGCTTCGACCTATGTTTTGGTGAGTTTCACCGTATTTCTGTGGGAGAGGGTTGTGTGTTGTAGTTAACGGAAGGGCGTGCCATTCGAAAAGCTGTGCACAGCCACTAGTGAGGGTACTACGCAGCACACGAGTGCTGAGTATGTTGGAGCCTTTCTGTAGATGTAGCATTGAAAAAATGCCTGGTCGGTCGCGTGGGCACACTGCAGCCACATGCTTGCAACCGTGAGGTGGCAGGAACTTTTGAAGCCACGCTGAAGTCCAACGACATGCTTCTTATATGTGATGACGTGTGCATTCTGACGTCTGCGGTAGCGAGGCAGCAGTATCCTAAGGAAGCTGGAGTGCCGACTTGTCAGTTTCCTCTACACGGCTTCTCGCTGAATGTGAGGTGCCATCTTTGAGTCATGTCCGGCACCTGATGGTTCGGTGCGGCAGAGTCCCTGGTGCTAGAGTCTATATTGGTTTGTTGTCTCTACTATGCTTGTCACTGACTGAACGGGGGAGAGTTTCAGCTCTACTGAGCATTCATATTGAAAGTGAATGGAGTGGTATGAACAATTTCATGGACATTCCTGCTGATTAATTTCTCTGCATTGGCAGGCTGATAAGACTGGATCAGTTTTGGGTTGTTTCAATTCAAGCCTTCACTGGTGGTTTTTCGAGATATTGTCTATTGCTCATGATACCACTTATATTGTTTCTCATTTCTTTATGCATTCATAAACTGTCCCAACTGTGAGAGGGGCATGATGCTCTGGAGATCTGTTCGCAGCAGTCAGTTGAAGAAATTGTTGCGTTTAGTTGGGAGTGCTGCATTCGTGCCGGAAGCTGCCTTTGTAGTCTGGGATGCTGCTGGACTGCCTTCCTGGTTAATCCAGCAAATGACAGATGTGGTGCTGCAGGTGATGAAAGTGTGTGTGGAGGTTTGGGTTGTCCTGTGTAACTTTGAGAGTGGGTATTGTCAATGTGTTGAATCATGATGTTGTGTCCTGTGAGGGTCTCATGGTGACAGGTGTCTGTTGCTGGGTGCTCGGTACTTACTGCGATCTTGGTTGGTGGTATTAATATATGTTGCTTTCATGCTGAGTTATTTTTGTGGGTATTTTTATTTGTTCCGTGTGCTAAGATTGGAGTGACTGTCATAGTGGCAGATGTGTGGGGTGCTTCTGAGTTGGTCACCCACTTCTAGGTTGTACAGTTGGGATGACTGTTGTGTTATGAATTTGATGGTTTGTGGTTAAGTCACTCACGTCTCACACTACTGTGTGGTTGTGGGATGATGTAGGTAATCACCCACTGTTGGTGTTGTGTTTGAGATGGCTTTTTGTGGTTGTCACTCAGGTCTACCACTATTGTGTGGTTGTGGGATGATGTAGGTAAATCACCCGCTGTTGGTGTTGTGTTTGAGATGACTGGTTGAGAAGAAGTCACTCATGTTTACCACCATTCTGTGGTTGGGGGTTTATTATAGGTTAATCACCCACATATATAGGCGCTGTGTTTAAGATGACTGTATGGGAATAAGTCACTCTTGTCTACCACTGTTGTGTGGTTGTGGGGTGGTGGTAAGTAAATGGTGGTTTTATAGTGTGTTATGATTGTGAGGGTTTAACCCACCTGTGATGTTTTTTTCTTTCGCTATGGGCTCACCTCTACCTCACCTTCGGTGGTTTTTTCCCAGCGTGTTGTCTTTCATGTCAGCCTGACCAGTTGGCATGTTTGTGGCATTAGGGGTTTGTAGAGGAGCTGTGGTGTGGTTGAATGTATGATTTGTTTTGTTGATGGAAAGGGAGAAGATGAGTGAGGTGTGTTTAATTTAGTTTTTGATTTCTTTATTCTGATTTGCATACATGGTTCTTTACTATTTTTACACTCAACAAGTTACTTGCATGTCTCTGATTACATTTAATATCTTCATTGATTTGTTCAATGTGATTAGCATGCATGGTCCTTTACAATGAATAATTTACATGCATGTTCTTATTGCATTTGATATCGTGACGTGTACCATCTACATATTTAAATTGGCAATATGTTTGCTTTCTGAGTTCTGCAGCATGTGTGCAACTTATTCACCTGATACTTTCATGCACATTTCTTGCCCCGTGTTTTGCTATTTGTATATATGCATGGAGTAGTCGATAATGTTATTCTAGCTTTTGTAAAGAAGGGAGGTATGTATACCTGCTGCTCAGCCAGTGTGAGTGTTGAGTGGAATGTTGGTGCGTGGTGATGCATGGAATGTTGGATGTCTGAGAGAGTCAGTTGGAGTATGGGCTGAGCAGCAGGAAGGCTGCCCCTGGTGGGGCTCTCCATTATAGCTCTTGATCTTATCTTCTTAATAAACCTTTTACCTAAACTACACCTGGACTACTGGACATCATTTATATTACAACAGAATTCTTGCAAATAGTCCAAACACGGACCGTCGCTAGGGTAGCATTCAAATCCATCATTTTTTTCACTGTGCCACTCTAGGTGTAGGCTCACCTTATACAAATCAGTACTGCCCCCTCTTCATATAGAGCAGTCCATCCTGAAGTGCCAGGCAAGACTAGCACCAGAAGGGAACAGGAGCAGTCCCAGACCAGTTTCAGCCTTATTAGGCCTCATCAGTGAGGTGTAGCTTGCATTATGTGGCATAAGCGACAGACAATGTAGGATGATGGAAAAAAGAATCATGAAGCGGAATCAAGACCAGGCGGCCTTCTTAATCGGACTACTCGGCATTCACCAGTGGCAGTAGTCTGCTCCTACGAAAAACTTTGGGTCCCTTTCCCAAATTGAATACTGCCCACGTCACACCCCCACCTCAAGTATGACAGGTGAGGATAGCCAGGGCCAGACATGAGATTTGCGCCTGCTGTTATCTGTGCAAGAACCAGAACAGACCACTCTGAAAATGGCCAAGTAGACGCAGGCCCCAGGATACCTTTCATCCATCCCTTTAGTCTCCTCATATTGGAGTGAGAACCTGTTACCAATGTTTCTACCCGGTGTCCTGCCTTTCCATTAACACTGCATCAGTCTACCTACAACCGCCTCAAGTTAAATGAACTGATAGTGCCGCCCCACATAGAAATGTTACTTGCTCTCGTGAACGCTCTCTGCACCCGCGCCCTAAGGAAGGGTTCATTTGATGACATGAGAACTGATAGAGCATGTTTCTGTTAACTCATTTTAAAGGCCGAAGATTGCTTATTCGCGACGTCAGGCTTAATTCAAAGAGCTGATGGGTCCTGTCAACACACAGCTCGGTGTTTTCTTTGGCCATGTCATGATATAATCTCGGTAATCTCGGGCTTGTCTCTCTACGCAGCTCAGAAAGTCGCACCTGTCTGTTTTCTTACCTGCACTTCCATCAGCCTTCAAAATTGGCTTCGGAGTACAAGGCGCACCTTGACAAAAGTCATCGCCCCCACCCTCGCGCCAGCTCCGAGAGTTCAAGTTTTATTGGACATCGTCTCCCCTGTCTCCCCGATGAACACCTTCCACGGTCTTGGCGCGCGTAATGCGCCTTGACAAGTCACGGCTGTTGTCGTCCGCCATCAGAAGGTGATAGACGGCCTCTCGCGCTCATTACCTCCTCCGGCCCGGCTCCTCGAGGGCTGGTAATTGATACGAGCCTGAGATTCTCACGTAGTACATCTTGTCAGAGGCGACGGCCCGTCCTCCACGGTTCTGGCATAACACATGTAATTAAACCTGTTTCTCACCTTTGCAGTGGGCACACCCAAGTCTATGTGTTTCTTTTTCATTCAGTTGCATCCCCGTTCTCTTCAGGCCGGCCGGTCAACTCTTTAAAGGTGGAATGCATGTCAAATTGTGTAATCCTCCAGCCACCAGCGACGGGAGGGGTTTGTCTATTTTGTCGAGGCTCTTGTTTACACCGAGGGAATATCACCTTAGTGTTTTTTTCTCAAACTCGCGAGTCAAATGTGATGTCCATTATAGCCGAGAGGCGGGAGTTAAACAGAGAGACAAAGGGCCAGATGTACGAACACATTTACCCATAGACACAGAGTGGGTAAAACTGTTTGATACATCCGGCCCAAAGTGTCATCTTCATGGAGGAGCTGCACTGAATTACCTAAATAAAATTAAGAAAAAAAACAAATATTTCGGATTTATCCCATGATGAGTGGGCCTCAGTGCTTTAAATGGGCCAGTACTGTCCGGTACGGAGTACCAGCACTTTTTTTATTTTGAGAGGGAGAGTACTGCACTTCTCAAGAGTGACGTGATACTTTTAATTGGCGAATACCGGCACTTCTCAGAAACGAGCAGGTACTCTGTTGCAGGGTACCTGCACTTCTATTTTTCCATTTTAAGCACTGCTCAAAACACAAATGTGCGGGCACATACACACACAACTACCGGCGCATACACAATCTCACCCAAGCATTCGAATATATAATTTCCCACAATTTGTTTCACATACACAGAAGCACACACATAGATTTTCACACACACAGAGACATGCGCTCACACATGCAGAGAGACACATACAGAAAAACACAGATACATACACACTTAGTCAAATGCAGACCCATACACCTACAGACACACACACACAAATACACAGTCAGTAACCCACTGATCTCATGCCTGCATTAACATCCCAATGCTCACTTACCTTTGCCTGCTCTACAGGAAAGTCTTTAAATTCAACATCCCCTAGTCCATCAAAATGACATTCAAGAAGTTTTTGTCTTGAATACAAAATGTTAGCACTCTAGTTGTTCATAAGAACTCTGTGGTGACACTTCTGTAGATTGCTATTGAGTTAAATGACAGACAGCTGCTGATGTTGAAATTAATTTTTAACCATGCATGTCAGAATATTTTACTGAATTGGATGAGGAAGATATTTTAAGACTCCTAGAAATTATGTCTTGACTTTAGCTTTCTAGAGCACAGGCCATAATTTCTAAGACAACAAGCAACTCCTCATTTCTTCATGTACTATAATCTCTTCTCTAGGAATTTCCTGTATGTTTCACAGCTTTGATTCCATCCATATGGCATCCAGGGGTTCCATATGTTTATCAAAAATATCAAATGTTAGCACTCTAGTTGCTCACTGAAACTCTGGGTGAAGCTGCAGTGGATCACTAGGGATTTAACAGGCAGTCTGACTGTAGCTGGTGTTATCTGAGACCTCCTCGACACCCTCTCGCCGGACGTTGTCTTCTTCACAGAAAATTAGACCAATTCCTCCTCCGCCCCCAACATCGCCACCGCCATTCCCGATGGATACAAGACTCTGAGGAAGGACTGCCCCAACCGCCCGGAGGAGGACTTACCATCACACACAAGGGCTCCCTCCGACTCACCACCTCCAGCTCAAGTGAAAGCCCGCCCACCACCGAACACCTACACTTCCAGATCCAGACCAGCCCCAGAACAACTCTACAAGGCACCCTTGCCTACAGACCTCCCAGACCTCAAACTGTGTTCACCACTACCATGGCCGACCTCATCGCGCCCCACGCCATTGCCTCCATGGACTACATGCACATTGGAGACCTCAACTTCCACCTCAACAACCTCAGCAACCTCAACTCAGTCACCCTCCTGGACAACCTCGACAACCACAGACTGAAACAACTTGTCACCACACCCACCCACAAGGCAGGACACACCCTCAACCCCCACTTCGCAGGAGGTAACCATGTCCACTTCAGCCACACCATTGCAACTCCCCAGATGGACCACCACTGTGTTCACTTCCACGTCGACACACCCACCATGCCCAAACCTGCACATCGCTCTCCACAAAGGAACTGGAGCAAGGTCACTGAGGAGCAGCTCAACTCCACCCTCAACCGCACAGCCCCCTCAACCTCAAACAACACAAACCTCACAGCCAAAGAACTCCACAGATGGATCACCAACTGCGCAGATGAACTCACACCCCTATGTAACCCCGACAGACAGCGCCCTAGAAAGGCCACCTGGTTCACTGCCGACCTCCAGGAATCCAGACGCACCTGCACACGTCTTGAGAAGAATTTTGAGAAACAGCAAAACCTCGTAAGACCGCACCACTCAAAAGAACGCCATGACAGAATACCACCAACGCATCAGTTCCACCAAAGGGACCTTCATCCAGAACAAGATCCTCACCAACTCCAGCAACTCCAAGGAACTCTTCAGCATCATCCAGGAATTCACCAAACCCCCACAGCGAAACCACAGACATCACCCTGTCCCAGGACCTCTGCAACAAGCTTGGCTCCTACTTCCATCTCAAAATCAAGGGCCTCTATGACAACTTCAATGACCAGACAACTGACTCTGAAACCACTCCCTCCTCCAGCAACACCAGCCACCCACCATCTCCTCCTGGACCCCAGTCACCACCGAAGACACTGCAGCGACCATGAAAGGCATCCACTCAGGAGCCCCCCACGGACTCCTGCCACCCGCACATCTTCCACAGGGCCGCCGCCGCTATTGCACTGGAAAGCTCTTCGACACCTCGTCAGGGGTAGTAATTGCTATAAAAATGCAATTACAATACAATACAACTAAGGCACACCATCAATGCCACCTTCGAAACCGGCACCTTTTCCGATAACCGGAAATGTTCAGAAGTCAGACCCCTACTCAAGAAGCCCTCAGCAGATCCCATGGACCCCAAGACCTACTGACCTGTCTCCCTCCTCCCCTTCTCAGCCAAAGTCACTAAGAAGACCGTCAACATCCAACTAACAAAATTCATCAAAGAAAACTCCATCCATGACCCCTCCCAATCCGGATTCTGCAGGAACCACAGCACTGAGACTGCTCTACTCACTGCCACAGACAACATCTGCACCCTCCTCAACCAAGGACACACTGCAGCCCTCATCCTTCTCCACCTCTCTGCAGCCTTCAACACAGTCTCCTCCCACACACTCACCCACAGACTCCACGACGCCAGCATACAGGGAAGTGCCCTCAACTAGATCTACTCCTTCCTCATCGGTAGAACCCAAAGAATCAGACTTCCACCCTTCCTCTCCGAACCCACAGAGATCAACTGCTGAGTACCCCAGGATCATCGCTCAGCCCCACGCTCTTCAACATCTACATGGCTGCCATTGTCAGACAGCACGGACTCAGCATAGTATCCTACGCTGATGACACCCAGCTCATCCTCTCCCTCGCCAAGGACCCCATCAACACCAGACTCAACTTCCAGGAAGGAATGAAGGATGTTGCATCCTGGATGAGCAGCAGCTGCCTGAAGCTCAACTCGGAGAAGACAGAGTCCTGTGTGGGACAATACATATTGACCCCCCACCCTCGGCAGCCCCCCACCCCCACAGACATGCCCAAAACCTCATCATACTCTACTCCTCCCTCTCCATGACCTGACAGGTCAACGCCGTCATCTCCACCTGCTTCAAGACCCTTTGCATTCATAGAAAGACCTTGAAATGGATCCCCTCGAATCAAGGAAGACCATCACCCACGTACTCATAACCGGCAGACTGGACTACAGAAATGCCGGGATCAACAAGTCTCTGCTCCACAAACTCCAGACCATACAGAACACAGCAGCCAGACTCGTCCTCTGCATCCCTCGACATGAACACATCTCTCAATTCCTACATAACCTCCACTAGCTCCCTGTCGAGAAGAGAGTAACCTTCAAAATACTCACCCATGCCTACAAATGTCTCCACAACACCTTGACCCCAATATCTCAACAAGAGACTCCTTCCATGTACCCAAGAGGAACCTCCGATCTGCAGACCTTGCCCTCGCCGAAACCCCGTGCATCCGCAGAGCAAGAACGGGTGGAAGAACGCTCTTCTAAATAGAGGACAAGACCTGGAACGAGCTCCAGATCGACATCAGACGTGCCCCCACCCTGCACATCTTCAGGAAGACCATCAAGACCTGGCTTTTCGACTGACTGGTGCTGCACCCCCCACCCCCCCAGTGCCTTAAAACCCTCACGGGTGAGTAGTGCGCTTAAACTCTCAGATTGATTGATTGAATGAAAAGTACATGCTTCCGTCTGCATGTCAGAATGTTTTACTGCCATGGATGAGGAACATAAGTGAGAACTCATAGAAAATGTGTCCTCAGTTTAGTTTACTAGAGCACTAAATATAATTTCTATAACAAAAGGGCCCCCCTTATTTTGTTTATTTTAAAAGTAAATGCTTTTGGTTTACAATTTTGATTCCATTGAAATGGCATTCAGGCATGCCAAATATTGGTCATAAATGCAGAAGGTTAGTTCTCTAGTTGTTCATTAGGACACTGAGGTGGAGCTGCAGTAGAACACTATGGTATCAACTAGCAGGCTGCTACTACTGCTGAAAGTATGTATTTTACTCTGGTATCATACTTTGTTCTAGCATGGCTGAGGAAGATATTATGAACTTATAGTGAATGTGCTCTTATTGCAGGGATGATTGTGTTTGTGCAGGAAGGTAGACCTTCCTGCACAAAACAATAATTAATGGCATTTTTCTCCTTCTATATGTGCTGCAGAATGCAGTATATGTAGAAAGAGCAAAAAGTGAGGAGAAATAAAAGTATTTCTCCTCGTTGTGCCACATTAACTCCTTCTTGCGAAAGGCGCTAGTTTTTGGAGCTGCCTCAAATTTACAGATCCTTGTAAATCTAGAGCAGTGTCAAAAGGCCATGGGTGTTGCTGGTAAAACACACAGCAACACACATTTCATGTCCCCTTGTCACAGAAGACTGTGTTGAAGAGGGCCATATTTACAAGACTGTGTTGAGCCGCGCAAAGGGGCTTAGCGTGGCCTTGTAAATATGGGCATGGATAGAGCGCCACTGGAGCGGCAAAAAAAATGATGCTCTGGTGGCGCTTGTAAATATGCCCCTATGACTTAAAAAATGTCTCAGCAACATTATCACACTTCAAAAACTCACTGCAAGTCACACTTCAGCATTCTGGATGACATGAAGCTTTCTACCACATTTTTTAGTCGAAGGTTTTGGGAGATAATACATGATTTTCCTGCAGTCACTCTAATCTTTCTAAAAGTAGATGCAAATGTATGCATTACATATATGTATATTCTGACCATGTAAATAATTTTACATACATCTATACATATATATTCACTGAAAAAACCATACGTTTTAGGGAAAGTTACAGTTAGTTGGACTTTCACTCGTACAAAACCATAGAAATTCCCCCGTTATAGTTAGTTCAGCTAACTATAACTCGCACCCCCGCAATGCACTGCTGATGACGTCACATATTACATCACTCATGACATGGTCAGTGACATCCCTGATGACATCACTGATGACATCTCAAATGACATCACTGATGACATCATCCAGTGACTGTGTGTTTCTGTAAAGTTTAAATATGTTTAATATATGTAGGGAAAGGCGTATTGAAGAATGAGTGTGTGTATAAGTGTCTGAATGGATGATTTAGTAGGTGTGTAATTGATTCTATAAGTGAGTGAATTAACTTAGCTTACTGAATGCATGGGTTAGTGGGTAAACTGTGTGAATGTCTGTATCCGTCTGTCTGTTGGTGGGTAAGCGGCTGCATGGGTTTGCGAATAGCTACATGAGTGTCTCTATGGGTTATTGATTGGCTATTTGAGTATCTGTATGGGTGCCTGAGTGTTTGTGTAGGTGGGGTATGTGTGACTGTACATAGATGTGTGAGTGGGTGATTCACTGGGTGCATGGTTTCAAGAGTGCATCTGCGATGGACTGTATGCGTGGGTGAGTGTGTGTATAGGTGTGTTAGTGAGTGAATGTATATATCAGTTGTATATGTGTTAGTAACTACATATGTGAAAGGCAGTATATATGTGTGTTGGGGTATATAAATGGCTATAACTGAGAGTGTGTGATTGTGAGAGTGGCTGTATGGATGAGTCTGTGCTTGAATCAGTGATTGTATAAGAGCGTAAGTATGTGCTAGTAATTGTATGAGTAAGTGAGCTGGTATATGTATAACTTTATAGGTGAGTAAATGGCAGTGTGATTAATTATTTGCATGACTGACTAGGTGTGTAAGTACCTCTATGGATGAGTGTCGGTGTGTGAGTGTCTATATAGGTGTATGAGTGCATATGATAGTCCTGTACTGAGTGACCATAAGTATGAGTGACTGTACGGGTGAGTGAGTGGATGTGTGTGTAAACCTAAGAATCAGTGAGTGGGTATGTAGTTATTGGTGTTGGAGTGTCTATGGTTTTGAAAATGGCAGTCTGTAATTTAGAGTGGGTGTATCAAAGGTTATATTTGGGTGTGAGAGGATACATCAATTTAGCACATTAATGATGTCATCAGTGATATCATCAGTGATGTCACTGACCATGTCATGAGTGATGTAATATGTGTCGTCATCAGCAGTGCATTGCGGGGGCACGAGTTATAGTTAGCTTAACTAACTATAAAGGGGTAATTTCTAAGGTTTTTTACGAGTGAAATGTCCAACTAACTATAACTTTCACTAAAACCTATGGTTTTTTCAGTGGATTTCTAAGGTTTTTTAAAAGCTAATTTCTAACTATAACGTGCCTGAAACCAATGTTTTTTTCAGTGAATTTCAAAGGTTTTTTAAATGATAATTTCTAACTATAACGTGCCTGAAACCTATGGTTATTTCAGTGAATATCAAAGGTTTTTTAAATGCTAGTTTCTAACTATGCCTACAGAGGTAGGACATGTGAAGAAAGAAGAAAAAACGCACAGAAAGAAGTGAAAGAAATGCAGAAAGAGGCAACAGAAGTCCACAAAGTCCAAGAAAATTACAGGAAGAAGCAAGCTTTGCAGAAAGAACCAACAGAGGAGCAGAAAGAGGCCTTGTTGCAAAATCATCCTGTGCCCACAACTTTTTCAGACGGGTACTGGTGTTAACTGACTCTGACTAACCAGGCCTTGAGCCAGTGCTATGCTAAAAGACACTTAGAATACAGTGAAAACACCTACATACACTAGGAAACACTATGCGTTGGGGTACGCCTGTGATTAGCATTACCTGCTCTGTAAGGCCCCAGTACATAATAGGGCAGGGGGATTAAAACGACTTCTTAAAACGCGCCACAAGGTGCGTTTGCACAGGGGTGAAGGGAGGGGGGGCCTGAGGGGACATGTGTGCAAACACGCCCTGTGGATAGTTTTAAGTTTGGGGATAAAGTCCCCTTGAATCCTGAGGGTCCCTAGGGTCCAACTAGCCCACCAGGTACCTCCAGTAAGCGCCACAGAGCTGCGTTGCAGAAAGGTGTAAAAAGGGGCGTGGCCTCTTAACATCTCGCTGCAACGCAGCTCTCTGGCGCACACTGAAGGTACCTGGTGGGCTAGTTGGCCCCCAGGGACCCTCAGGATTGTAGAGGAATTAATTCCCCAACTTAAAACTCACCACAGGGCGTGTTTGCACACATGTCACCTCAGGCCCGCCCCCTCCCTTCACCACTGTGCAAACGCACCCCGTGGCACATTTTAAGTTGGGGGATTGAGTCCCCTTGAATCCGGAGGGTCCCTGGGGTCCAACTAGCCCACCAGGAACCTCCAGTAAGCGCCACAGAGCTGCGTTGCAGAGAGGTGTAAAAAGGGGCATGGACCACCTCTCTGCCCTGTGGCGCTTACTGGAGGTACCTGGTGGGCTAGTTGGTCACCAGGGGCCCCCAGTATAGAAGGGGAATTAATTCCACCACAGGGCGCGTTTGCAGAGTGTTTCTGGGAGGGGGCGGGGCCTCTGGCACGATCGCGGTCTTTTTTTGTTTTTTGTTTTTTGTTAGATGGGGGGCTGTGTGGCCCCCCCTTCTTTCCCCTTTTTTTGGGCCCTGGGGACCCTATCCCCCAGTGCCTGATACCTTTTAACTTTTTTTTTTAAATGAACAGGAAGGGGGCCTCGTGAGCCCCCCTCCCGTGGCAAATTCTGACCCCGGGGCCCAAACATTGTTTTTTATGGGAAGGGGGGCTGCATGCCCCCCCTCCTAAGGCCTCTATTGGCCCTGGGGACCCCATCCCCGGGGCCTGCCTTTATCTTTTATTTTTTTGTGGGGGAGGGGGGCTGCGTGGCCCCCCTCCCCGGCCACTTCTGGCCCCGGCGGGGATCCCTCGGGGCCTGGCCATCCTTTTTTTTTATTTGGAGGGGGCTGCATGACCCCCCTCCTCAGGCCATTTATGGCCCGGGGACCCCATCCCCCGGGGACAGCCTATGCATTTAAAAAAAAAAAAATTAACAATGGGGAGGGGGCCACTTCTGGCCCTGGGGACCCCATTCTCCTGGGCCTGGCCACTTGTTGGTGACCGTGGGGGGAGCCCCAATGCCCCCATAGTCCCTGCCGGCGCCCCACATCCTGCGGGAGCCAGCATTGCTTTTCCACATGGGGAGCTGCTGACATGCAGCTCTCCGTGTGGAAAAGCAATCTGGTTTGGATTTTGGAAGAGAGAGCAGGTTTCCTGCTCTCTCTTCCAAAATCCAAACCAGTGCTTGCTATGACAGGGTGGGAGCCGCGAGGCTCCCTCCCTGTCATAGCAAACAGCAGTGTCCCGGGTGTTGGTACCCCCGCACAATAATTAATGAAAGCCCTGGGGCGTCAGATATTACATCACTGTATTTAGACACCTATTTACCCATGTCTTCTTCCATTAATCTTTAGCTATACATATATTACAAATATTTTTTTTTCAGAAAGACACATATGTCATCAGTGATGTAGTATCTGACGTCATCAGCAGAGGATTGCGGTCGCGTGAGTTATAGTTGCCTGCACTAACTATAACGGGGGAATTTCAATGGTTTTTCACGAGTGAAATGTCCAGCTAACTATAACATGTGTGAAACCTATGGTTTTTTAAGTGAATTTGCAAGGTTTTTTAAATGCTAATTCCTAACTATAACGTGTGTGAAACCTATGGTTTTTTCAGTGAATTTGTACGTTTTTTTAAATGCTAAGTTATGTATTTATTTATTTATTTATTTATTTAAGGTTTTTCACCGTGCGCGTACCGTACACGCACGGTGCGCTTCGCGCTTCGCATTACGCAGTTCGCGGAATTTTTCCGTTTCTACCGTACGCGCACGCTACGTGCACTCCGCGATTTTTCGAAAAACAATTAAAAGAAATTTTGGCCCTTGGGGGTCCTTC
Source organism: Triturus cristatus (assembly GCF_964204655.1). Lineage (NCBI taxonomy): Eukaryota > Metazoa > Chordata > Amphibia > Caudata > Salamandridae > Triturus > Triturus cristatus. The sequence goes on from NC_140594.1 coordinate 797,070,633, forward strand.
TGGGACCCCCTGACAAAGGCTAGGGGGTCAGGAACTGTCCACCATGCCCCCTTTTCATGTTCTCCACCTTTGTTTTTCACCCCCTCAGACTGCGAGAGACAAAATGGCGGCCGACACTTCCTGGTTTCGACCAATTCGAATGTTTACTAGGATCTAACAACCAATCAGAATCGCGCTCGCGCACGGCAGCGTGCACGTACGGGACATTTTACCTTTCGCGCACGGAGCGCGCCTATAGATATATGTATTGATTTAAATGCTATTTTCTCAGGAAATACTGAACAGATTTACACCAGACCTGCAAAAGGCACATCCCTGACCTGAGGACTACCTCTCTGCCAAATTTTAAGTAATTCTGTTCAGCCGTTCGGGCTGTAGCTTGGACTATGGAAAAATGCATGGGGAAAATGCGTTTTGAGACCCCCTTTTTCTCAGCCCCCGCTTGACGAATCCCCCCGAGACTTTCAGGGTGGTTACATGACTGTAAACATTCGAATCGTCGAAATCAGAAAGTATCGGCCGCCATTTTCTGTCTCTCGCACTGAAAAACAAAGGTTGATAACATGAAAAGGGGGCAACGAAGAGAGTTGCAGACCCCCTAGAGTTCGTCAGGGGGTTCACGAAGGACCAAAAAGTATGAAAAATAAATTTAATAATTTGTAAAAAAAAATCGCGGAGTGCGCGTACGGTAAGCTTACCGTACGCGTACGGTAAAAAAAAAAAAAAAAAAAAAAGAATTAACAATCACATTTAATATCTAAATCTAAGGACCCCCAAGGGAGAAAAAAACAATTGATATTTTGTAAAAAACGGCGAGGCGTGCACGGTACGAAATGCGCAACGTGGGCGCTCGGTGCGCGAAGCGCACCGAGTGCCCACAGCGCGTGCACGGTGCGCGAAGTGCACCGTGCGCGCAAAAATTACAAATAAATACATAACTTAGCATTTAAAAAACCGTACAAATTCACTGAAAAAACCATAGGTTTCACACACGTTATAGTTAGGAATTAGCATTTAAAAAACCTTGCAAATTCACTTAAAAAACCATAGGTTTCACACAAGTTATAGTTAGCTGTACATTTCACTCGTAAAAAAACAATGAAATTCCACGTTATAGTTAGATCAGGTAACTATAACTTGCGCGACCGCAATGCACAATGTGTCATTTCAGATGTCATCATTGATGTCATGAGTGATGTCACTGACCATGTCATAAGTGATGTAATATGTGACGTCATCAGCAGTTTATTGTGGGCGCGCAAGTTAGAGTTACCTGATCTAACTATAACGTGGAATTTCATTGGTTTTTTTACGAGTGAAATGTACAGCTAACTATAACTTGTGTGAAACCTATGGTTTTTTAAGTGATATATATATATTCACTGAAAAAACCATAGGTTTCAGGGGCGTTATAGTTAGCTGGACTTTTCACTCGTACAAAACCATTGAAATTCCCCCGTTATAGTTAGTTCAGCTAACTATAACTCGCGCGCCCGCAATGCACTGCTGATGACGTCACATATTACATCACTCATGACATGGTCAGTGACATCATTCATGACATCACTCATGACATCTCAAATGATTTCACTGATGACATCACTGATGACATCATCCAGTGAATGTGTGTTTTTCTGAAAATTACATATGTTTTATATATATATATCTCAAGGTCGAAGGAAATGGGTATATAAGTGTCTAAATGGATGATTTGTTTTTGAAAAATTGATTGTATAACTGACTGATTAAGTGTATCTTAGTGAATACATGGCTTAGTGAGTAATGTTTAAATATGTAAATATCTGTATCAGTCTCTCACTTTGTGTATAAGTGGCTGCATGGGTTGGTGAGTAGCTACATGAGTGTCTCTATAGGTTATTAGTGGGTTTTTTGAGTATCAGTATGAGTGTCTGAGTGTCTGTATGGTTCGGTGGGGGGTATTACGTAGTGCATAGGTGCATGAATGAGTGACTCACTGTTTGTATGTGTTGAAGACAGCATGTGTGCAGGACTGTATGGGTGGATGAGTGTGTGCATGGGTGTGTTAGTGAGTGAATGACTGTCTCAATAGTGTCTTTATGAGTAACTACATATGTTTTAAACTAGTATATGTGACTATTGGTGTATATAAGTGAGTATATGTGAGAGTGAGAGATTGGAAGAATTCCTGTATGAATAGGTATGTGTTTCTATAAGTGATTGTTTAAAAGACTAAGTATGTGTATGTTTCTGTAAAAGTAAGTGTGGTGGTGTGTTTATAACTGTATATGCAAGTAAATGGATGTTTGATTCTTTATTAGCATGAGTGACTATGTGTGTGAGCAACTCTATGGATGAGTGGTGTTGTGTAACAGGATGTATAGGTGTATGAGTACATATGATGAGTGAGTACATGTATGAGTGACTGTATAGGACTGTTAGTGAATGATTGGATGTGTATGTGGAGCTTAGAATTACTAAATAGGTTGTTGTAACTGGTATTGGTATGTCCATTGTTTTGAAAATTTTAGTTTCTATTTTTAAATGTGTGTATCAAAGGTTATATTAGGGGGAGAGGAGGTCTGCAACTCTATCACAAGGATGATGTCATCAGTGATGTCATCAATGATTTTATTTGAGATGTCATCAGTGATGTCATGAGTGATGTCACTGACCATGTCATGAGTGATGTAATATGTGACGTCATCAGCAGTGCATTTCGGGCGCGCGAGTTATAGTTAGCTGAACTAACTATAACGGGGGAATTTCAATGGTTTTGTACAAGTGAAAAGTCCAGCTAACTATAACGCCCCTGAAACCTATGGTTTTTTCAGTGAATTTCTAAGGTTTTTTCAAATGCTAATTCCTAACTATAACGTGCCTGAAAACTATGTTTTTTTCAGTGAATTTGAAAGGGTTTTTAAATGCTAATTTCTAACTATGCCTACAGAGATAGGACATGTGAAGAAGGAAGAAACAACGCACAGAAAGAAAAAAAAGAAATGCAGAAAGAAGCAACAGAAGTCCTCAAAGACGAAGAAAAGTGCAGGAAGAAGGATAACATTGAGAAAGAACAAACAGAAGTGCAGAAAGAAGCCTTGTTGCAAAATCATCCTGTACCCTCAACTTTTTCAGACGTATACTGGTGGTAACTGAGTCTGACTAACCAGTCCTAGAGCCAGTGCTATGTTAAAAGACACTCAGAATACAGTGAAAACACCTACATACACTAGGGAACACTATGCGTTGGGGTCCACCTGTGATTAGCATGACCTCCACTGTAAGCCCCTAGTATATAATAGGGCAGGGGAATAAAACTACCTCTTAAAACACGCCACAGGGCGTGTTTGCACACGTCACCTCAGGCCCCGTCCCCTCCCTTCCCCACTGTGTAAACATGCCCTGTGGCCGTTTTAATTTGCGAGAATAAGTCCTCTTGAATCCTGAGGGTCCCTAGGGTCCAACTAGACCACTAGGTACCTCCAGTAAGCGCCACAGAGCTGCGTTGCAGAGAGGTGTAAAAATTGGCATGGCCTGGACCACATCTCTGCAACGCAGCTCAGTGGCGCTTACTGGAAGGCCCTGGTGGGCTAGTTAGCCCCCAGGGGCCCTCAGGATTGAAGGGGAATTATTTCCCCAACTTAAAACGTGCCACAGGGTGTGTCTGCACATGTCACCTCAGGCCCTGTCCCCTCCCTTCACCACTGTGTAAACGCACCCTGTGGCCATTCTAAGTTGAGAGATTAAGTCCCCTTGAATCCTAAGGATCCCTAGGGTCAAACTAGCCCACTAGGTACCTCCAGTAAGCGCCACAGAGCTGTGTTTCATAGAGGTGTAAAAAGGGGCGTGGCCTCAGAACACCTGTCTGCAACGCAGCTCCCTGGCGCATACTGGAGATACCTGTTGGGCTAGTTGGCCCTCAGGTTCCCTCAGTACTGAAGGGGAATTAATTCCCCAACTTACAACTGGCCAGGGGGCGCGTTTGCAGAGTGCTGCAAGGAGGGGGCGTGGCCTCCGGCGCGATGCTGGTCTTTTATTTATTTTATTTTTTTAAGAAGAAGTGCTGTGTGGCCCCCCTTCTTTTTCTAATTTATTGGCCCTGGGGACCCCATCCCCCAGGGCCTGCACCCTAATTTTTTTTTGTTGAAAAAAATTAATTTGGAAGGGGGCCGCATGACCCCCCTCCCAAGGCCTTAATCGGCGCCGGGGACCCCAACCCCCGGGTCATGGCCTTTTTTTTTTATTCTTTAGGAGGGGGGCTGCGTTGCCCCCCTCCTCAGGCCACTTATGGCCTCAGGGACCCCAACCCCCGGGGCCGGCCTTTGTTTTTTATTATTTTTAAAAATATATATTGATAGAAACACCTAGGACATGCTGGACAAACCGTATGTACCTATCACCATGACGATTTGCGTGATATTCATTAAAAGGCGACTATGCATACAATGAATCCACATGGAATGTATTTACACCCCTAGTGAAGCTCTGACTTGTCTGACGCCCTACCGTGCCTAATCCCAGCGCCCCCGCTGGTGGGTACTCTCCAAGTAGACACCCTTGTCGTTTATTTATACAAACATGGGTAGCTATTGACGGGCACATTTAATACACACGCGCACCAAGCCATTCAAAGGGGATTCGATAAAAATTCGACCAAACTATGCAAAAAAAAACCCTCACGGTTATAAAACACACATCCACCGCCGGATGTGTAATACTTTTTATTTTACTCTCTGGAAAGGAGACGAACCTCACTTGAGAGTCACAGCGTGCTCCTGGCTGAGCCCAATGCTGTCTTACACCCACCAGTGGCCGCCGAGTGCCACACACCTCTGTGTTGTATTCCACCAGCTAGTGCATATGCTATGACACTCTCTAGCCCATGTGCACTGTAACACCACCCCGTGAATATGTCATGCCACACTTGCCTTCGCACGGGTTATATTGCCCCATCTAACGTGCCTTCCTTGATGCCTATATTATAACGCACAGCGCTATGCCATACATATTACAATCTGGGATCCATATCTTTGTCACAGTGCATATGCAACGTTACACTCCCCAGCACATGTTTTATATTACAACTTTAGAGACTAGTTAGGTTATACAACACTGCCCTGTGCATATTACACTCCAAGGCGCATATCGCATAGCACGCGCTAGTGCCTGTGCTATCTCGCGCTCTCCAATGAATCTGTCATTGCGCACAATATATTGCATAATATATTTCACGCCCCGGTTCATCTTATCTCACACTTTTTGGTGCATAGTTTATACCATATACTATATCTAGTTTTCATTTTCAATCGTGCTCTCAGGACTATGTTCTATATAACACTGCGTCCACCTACCCTTTTCACGGGCATTGTGCCAAGTGAGCCCGGAGTCACAGTCACAAACGTCCTCTTCTTCCTGAATAAAAGTGAGAATATGCTGCATACTTGTTCATATTTTAAGTAGTTCGCACAGACACACATTTTAAAAACAATAAAGTTCCTAATACCCACCTTCTCTGAACAGTTAGCTTGCTGCCCCATCCACCTCCTCCCTATCCTCTGTTGTCTGAATCCATGGACTAGCCTCCTCCCTCCTGCATGGTCTGATATGCTGCCACTGCCCTCCATTTAGCATGATGTACCAGTCCACTCCTCCTGCCCTCCATTGCTCAATTCTATGGCCCATCATTGACCTCCTGCTTAGCCTCTGTGCTAAGCTTGCTGCCCCTATTCTCCTTCCCCCTGCCCTCCGATGTCTTTGTGCATGCCCCTGCTCTATCCTTTTTGCCCACCATGTTCCATGTACCTGCCACTCCTATCTACTCTGAGTGTTCTGTTGAGCTGCCACTCCCCTCCCACTTGCCTAGCATTGTCAGATGACTGTAACCTGTCCCTGCCACCTCCACCCTGCCTGTCCACATGCCATGCCTCTATCCCCTTCCTCCTGTCCTCCATGGTCCATTTTACTGCCACACCCTTCTGCCCTCCCTGCTCTGTTGTGCTGCAACTGCTCCTCCTGCCTGCCCCACGTGGTCTGTTGTGAGGCCCCTTCCCCCGAACTCTCTTGTCTGTGCCCAGGTCCTGACCCTCCCTTCTATACTCCATGGTCCTTTGTGCATGCCCCTGCACCCTCCTTCTTGCCCATCATAGTCATTGTGCTGCCACTAACCCTCCTGCTTGCCATGCATGGTCTTCTGTACTGCCATGGCCCCTCCAACCTTCCCTGTGTGGTCAGCTAGCTGCCCCTGACCCCCTCCCACTTTCCCTCCATGGTCTGTGTGTATGCCATCATAGTCTCACTCTTGCTCTCCATGGTGTGTCTTGTTTCTAGTGCCCATCCTGCCTGACCTCCATGGTCATCTTGCTGCTCCTGTCCTGCCCCCGTGCCCCCAGCCCTCTGTTTCCATGTGCAGACCCCTATTCCCTCCCTCCTGGCTTGTCTGTTCCATTGTAATGCCCCTGATCCGTCCCTCCTGCCCTTTATGGTCTGTTATGCTGCAGATTTCACTACTGTTGGTCCATTATGGTCAGCTAGCTACCATTGCCTCTTTCCCCTCTGTTCTCTGTTGTCCATGTGCAGGGTCCTGTCCCCTCCCTATTGCTTTCTATGGATTGTTGTGCTGCACTCCTGTCCTGCATGCCCTGTGTGGTGTATTGTGCTGCTGCAAACCCTGATGCCAGCCCTGTAGTGTCAGTTTGGTGCACCTCTCCATGTCTCTACTGTCCTCTGTTATCCAAGTCCAATTCCTCCTGCCTACCATGATCCAATGTACCATACTTGCGAACATTTTGAACTTGGTAAGAGGGAGATTGTAGACAGGAGACAGATCAAATAAAGCCCATTTGAGCTTAAAAACATTGGACGTTTCCTGGCTGAAACGGGTCTGTTGGAATGTATGGTTGTACTACTACTGCTTCTTCCTTCTGTCCACAATGGTCTATTATATTGCCACAGCCTCTCTTGCCAGTCCTGTATTGTTGGTTTGTTGCCCCTGCCCCCCTTTCCACTGCCCTCCATAGTCTGTTGCGTTGCCACTGCCCTTCCTGCCTGCCCAGTGTGGTCAAATTGTTTCCTCTGCACTCTCCTACCTGCCTTCAATTACAGAGTCCGTGCCCCTGGCCTCTGCCTCTCAACAGTATCCCAATGAACAACTAGATTGCTAACATTCTATAATTATTACAAAAGTGTGGCCGCCTGACTTCATCTTGATGTAATCAAAACTGTAATACCTAGAGCATTTCCTTTAGATATTACATATATGAGAGGGTCTTATTTGCATTAAAATTATGGTTAGTGCTCTAAAAAACTAAAATGAGGACATATTTTCTGAGTTTTCAAATAGCGACAAGGAACTTTTAGATTATTTGTAATCTTTATGCTTTTTTTATCCAGTTGACCACTTGAGTAAATGTTGCACCTAGGGGAGAGGATGTGGTGTTACTTCCAGAGCTGCAGACTTTGCAACTGGGGAACCAGGTTGGAGTTCCTTCAGCTCAACATTCTGTGATTCTGGTCAAATCACTTAATCTCCCCATGTCTACAACCAAATGAATTTGATCTTGTGTGATGTAACCAATGCTCATGTAAAGCACTCCAATACCTGACATGTCTGCACTATATAAAACTGCAAATACACACAAAATAAGTGTTTTGCACACTTCTGTCATTGGGCTACATGTGGGCTACATCTAGGTGATATTCGTGCTGCATTTGGGCTCTTTTGTCTCTGGTGGCCATCTTGGGCGATTTATTTGTTATGAACTTTCCTAATTTCCTCATTTACTGCAGTCTCTTCAGTAGGAAATGCTTTCAGTTTTTTACTTTGATTCCATCAAGAAGGTATTCAGATATGTCACACATTTGCCATAAATTCTGAATGTTAGCGCTCTAGTTGCTCATTATATCACTGTAGTAAAGCTTCTGCTCACCAGGGAAGTCTGCTGCTGGTATTCAAAGTGCATGTTTCAGTCTGCATGTCAGAATTTTTTTATGAAATAGAAGAGGATTTGAGAAGTCAAAATGTGCCCTAATTTTTCTTCCTGCAGAACTAATCATAATTTCTATGGCAAAATGAACCCCCTCATTTTGTTCCTTTGTAAATTAAATGTTTTAAGTGTTACCACTTTATTTCAATCAAGATAGCTTCAGGTGTGCCATACTTTTGTCATAAGTAAGACTGTTAGCGGTCTAGTTGTTCGTCAGAACACTCTGGGACATTCTGTCATTGGGCTATACTTGGGCTACATCTGGGTGATATTTGGGCTACATTTGGGCTCTTTTGTCTCTGGTGGCCATTTTGGGAGACTTATTTGTTATGAAGTTTCCTAATTTCCTCATTTACTACAGTCTCCTCAGTAGGAAATACTTTCAGTTTTTTTACTTTGATTCCATCAAGAAGGCATTCAGATGTGTCACACATTTGCCATAAATTCAGAATGTTAGCACTCTAGTTGCTCATTAGATCACTGTAGTAAAGCTACTGCTCACCAGGGAAGTCTGCTGCTGGTATTCAAAGTGCATGTTTCAGTCTGCATGTCAGAATTTTTTTATGAAATAGAAGAGGATTTGAGAAGTCACTCAAAATGTGCCCTCATTTTTCTTTCTGCAGCACTAATCATACTTTCTATGGCAAAATAAACCCCCTCATTTTGTTCCTTTTTAAATTAGATGTTTTAAGAGTTACCACTTTATTCCAATCAAGATGGCTTCAGGTGTGCAATACGTTTGTCATAAGTAGGACTGTTAGCGCTCTAGTTGTTATTTAGAACACTCTGGGAAGCTGCAGTAGAACACAAAGGAATCAACTGACAGTCTCTGCCCTTGTTGGATGTACATATTTTACTGAGAATGTCAGACTTCATTCTCACATGACTGAGAAAGATAATGTTAATTTACAGAAAATATGCTCTCAGTTTAGCTTATAGATCACCTTCCAAACCTCTGTGGGAAAAGCATGAGAAAATAGTTTTCTCTCAAACATGATTCATGATATCACACCAGAAGGCATTTTCACATGGTAAAATCACCTTAGAACACACCACAATTCCTAAAACGAGTATGGTACCATCAACAAATGATTTATAATGTAACTAAAGTCTTAAAACCTTCTATGAACTGCAATGCTTTTTAATGAGGTGCATCATGTATATTGGTCCCAAGATGGCTGCCAACACTTCTTGGATGAAGTACTGACAGCCAATCAGATCTCACGATGAGATGTGTGGTTAGGCTCCGCCCAGATATATCTATCTTTTTAACTCTAATTTTCTCAGGAACTACTGAACGGATTTACACCATTTAAGCAAAAGGCATGAGTCTGAACTGAGGACTAGATCTTTGCCAAATTTGATGTAATTCCATTCAGCAGTTCGGGCTGTAGCTGCGTCAACAGGTCCTATGGGAAAATGCATGGGGAAAACGTGTTTTGGGACCCCCCCTTTTTTCTCGGCCCCCCCTGACGAATCACTGTGAAATTTTCAGGATAGGAGCGGACCGGAGCTGGCCAAAAGTTTGGAAAATTTTGCAAAGATTCGTCAATTGGCGCCAACGTTATTTCAAATAGAATGCTGCGGATTTCCTATGGAAAATAGGTCCTAACTATAACTAACTACTAGCGATTGCCAGTAGGTAATTTATGTAAATATATATATATATATCACTGAAAAAACCACAGGTTTCAGGGATGTTATAATTAGTTGGACATTTCACACGTACAAAGCTAGAGAAATGTGGCTGTTTTAGTTAGTTGAGCTAACTATAACTCGCGCCCCTGCAATCCACTGCTGATGACGTCACATATTACATCACTCATGACATGGTCAGTGACATCACTGATGACATCTCAAATGAAATCACTGATGACATCACTGATGACATCATCCAGAGACTGGGTGATTTTTAAAAGTTTAAGATTGTTATATAAAGATACGCAAAGGTGTATTGAAGAATGAGTAGGTGTATGAGTATCTGAAAGAGTAATTTAGTAGGTGCGTGACTGACTGAAGAAGTGAGTGATTAAACGTGTCTTATTGAATGCATGGGTGAATGACTAATCTGTGTGAATGTTTGTATCAGTCTGTCAGTTGGTATGTAAGGGGCTGCATGGGTTGGTGAGTAACTACATGAGTGTCTAAAGGGTTAATGATTGGTTGTATGGGTACCTGTATGAATGCCTGAGTGTCTGTGTGGGGGTGTGTAACTCCTTACATAGATGTGTGAGTGGGTGATTCAGTGGGTGTATGGGTTCATGAGTGCAACTGCAAGGGTCTGTATGGGTAAGTGAGTGTGCGTATGGCTGTGTTATTGAGTGAATGGATGTCTCAGTGGTATATGTGTGAGTAACTACATATGTGAAAGGCAGTATATGTAAGTGTTGGAGTATATAACTGACTATGTGTGAGAGTGAGTCATTGTGAGAGTGGCTGTATGGATGAGCGTGTGCTTGTGTCTGTGATTGTATATTAGAGTAAGTATGTGTTAGTGTCTGTATGATAAGTGAGGTGGTATGTATATAACTGTATTGGTGAGTAAATGGCACCGTGATTGAGTCTTTGGGTGACTGACTGGGTGTATGAGTAACTCTATGGGTGAGTGGTGGTGTGTGAGTATCTTTATAGGTGTATGAGTGCGTATATCAGTGACTATATTGATGAGTGACTGTATGGGTGAGTGGTTGTGTGTGCAGACCTATGAATCAGTGAGTGGGAATGTACTAACTGGAGTTGGTGTGTCTATGGTTTCGAGAATGGTAGTTTGTATTTTAGAGTAGGTTTATGAAAGGTTATATTATGGTGTGAGGAGGTGCATCATATATTAAGTGGATGATGTCAGTGATTTCATTTGAGATGTCATCACTGATGTCATCAGTGATGTCACTGACCATGTCATGAGTGATGTAGTATGTGACATCATCAGCAGTGTATTGTGGGGATGCAAGTTATAGTTAGCTCAACTAAGTAGAACAGCTGAATTTCTCTGGCTTTGTAAAAGTGAAATCTCCAACTAACTATAACATCCCTGAAACCTCTGTTTTTTTCAGTGAATTTCTAAGGTTTTTTAAATGCTAATTTCTAACTATAACGTCCCTGAAACCTATGATTTTTTCAATGAATTTCTAAGGTTTTTTAAATGCTAATTTATAACTATAACATAGTAGTTGCGTTTGCCGAGTGGTGCAGAAAGGAGGCTGGGCCTCTGACCAGCGCTCAGGAATTCCACTGAGTAGGACATACAGGAGGTACCAGGAGGGCTTCTTGACCCCAAAGTCCCTCAGGAGTAAAGTGGACTTCATCCCCAACCAGTAGAGTGCCAGGAGGCACGTTTGCAGAGTGGTGGAGAAAGGGGGCATTGCCTCCGAAGACCTCTTAGTAATACCACTGTGTGGGACTTACTGGGGGCAATTACCCATCCTATTACCTCCAGTAAGTCCCACACAGCAGCATTGGTAAGTTTTCATAGCAGGCCACGCCCCCTTTGCCCACCATTCTGCAAAGTCGCTCCCTTGGGTGCTCTTCGATGGGGATTAAAGTCCCCTTCGATGCTTGGGGTCCTTAGGGGCCAACTAGCCTACCTGACACCTCCAGTAAGTCCCAAATATGGGGATTGCTGAGAGGTGGACCTAGGCCACACCCCCTTTCTGAACCCCTCTGCAAACATGCCTCCTGGCACACTCTTGGTTAGGGAATGAAGTCCCCTTGCCTCCTGAGGGCCCCTGTGGGCCAATTAGCCCTCCTGTTATCTCTAGTAAGCCCCTCACACCTGGATTGCTGAGAGGGGTCCGAGGCCATGCCCCCTTTTTACACCACTCTGCAAACATGCCTTCTGGAGCACTGCTGCTCGGGGGATGAATCCCACTTTAGTCCTGAGGTCCTCAGGACACACGAGGATGTCATCGCCCCACCAGCAGTGCGGCAAGAGGTGCGTTTGCAGAGTGGTGTACGTTTTTTGTTTCTTATTTACACGGGAGCTGGGGGGCGTTGCCCCCTTCCCAGGGCCACTTTTGGCCCCGGGGACCCCACCCCCCGGGGCCTGGCCTCAACAGTGGGGACCGCGGGGGGAGCCCCAATGGCCCTGCAGTCCATGCCGGGCTCCCCGCCTCCTGCGGGAGCCGGCATTGATTTTGGGCAAAGGGAGCTGGTAATATGCAGCTCCCTTTGCCCAAAATAAATTCTGCTTTGCTGTATGGAAGCGAGAGCAGGTTTCCTGCTCTCGCTTTCATGGAAAAAAGCAGTGTTTGCTATGACAGGGTGGGAGCCGTGCTCCCTCCCTGCCATAGAAAACTGCAATATCCTGGGAGAGGGCACCCTGGGATATTGCTGGGAGCAGGCCCTGGGGGGTGGCACTCCCCAGGGCCAAGGAGGCCTCTAAGAGGGGTGGCATGCAGCCCACTCCCATCATGAAGAAAGCCCCAGGGAGGTTGTAGTCCCCAGGGCCAGGGGTCCGCAATGGACCTCCGCCCTTAATTTAAGTTTGCCCCAGGGAGATGGTGGTCTCCGGGTCAGTGTGGGGAGGGACAGGAGTGCACCCACATTTTTTTTCAAATTTAAGGAGGTGCCATTCCCCGGGGCCCCTGATAATAGTGATGCCCCGGGGAGGTGGTGGTACCTGGGGCAGCGTGAGGGGGCAGGAGCCCCCACACACATTTTTTAATTAAAGCACCGGGGAGGTGGCGGTCTCCGGGGCTGCAGGGGCCCCCATGGGCATCACAATTATAGATTGCCCCTGGGACCTGGCCCACCTAGGTGCTTAAAAGCAACAAAGCACGGGAATCCCGCCGAAAATATTTTTTAAAAAAATGCTTTTTATGGCCCTCGGGGTCCCTGTGGGACCCCCTGATCAGGCCTAGGGGGTAAGGGTGTTTCTACTCTGAACCCATTTCTTTGATTTTTCTTTTTTTCCTGTTTTGCTTGTGACTCAGTTCAAGTGAGTCCCAAAATGGCTCCAACACTTTCTGGTTTGAAGTGTTACAGCCAATCAGAGACCAGCTCATGATCGGGGGGGGTTCGCGAATCAACCTCGGTCACCAGATACATAATTTTTTTTGTTTTTTTACTTCTCAGGAAATACTGAACAGATTTACATAATTTAAAGCAAAGAGTGCACTCTGCACAAAGAGCTACCTCTGCCAAATTTGGTGTAATTCCGTTCAACAATTCGGGCTGTAGCTATGACAAAAGTTTCTTATGGAAATTAACATGGACAAAATACGTTTTGGGACCGTCCTGTTTTCTTGGTCCCCGCTTGACGATTCACCCTGAAACTTTCAAGACAGGAGCTGACCAGAGCACCCCATTAGTTTTGAACATTTCGCGAAGATTCATCAAGCGACCTCAAAGATATTGGGAAAAGAATAAACGCTTTTCCTAAGGAAACTAGGTCCTAATAGGTAAAATATATATAAATATATATGTGTATGTGTGTGTATATATATATATATATATATCATATGTTTTATCTAGAGACCTGACTATATATAATGCGTATATATGTATACATATAGATGTATGTGTGTGTATTTCTATATATATGTATTCATATGTAAAGAGAAAGAAAACGTCCACGTCTCCGTTTTTCCTCACTCTCTGACCTATCCCAAATCTTTCAGACTACAATGAACTTCCGTAGAAGCTTTCTAAACTTATCTCTATCTACCTACTCATCTAACTACTAACAGGCACACATGTTCACTGCTCCCAATTAGATCTCACATTTTTTCTTACAGATCTGTTTAAATTAACCTATTTGTATTCAAAACACTAAAGTAAATGCATGAGATCTCAAGAGCACAAACTTAACCCAACTAATCCTACAAGGAAGCACATCAAACTAATTTACTACTTCTTTACCTCTCACCTTGAGTTCCCATGTTACTTGTCGCAAAGTGCTTCAATGCCTCGTTAGTGTAATAAGCAATATATAAATACAATTTAGAATTACAATTATAAATATGACTCATTTACTGGGGCAAGGCCTAATATGCTCGTTGTATAACACATTATCAACCACCAAAATGTTGACCTACCCATAAATCAGGATCATATTCTCGACTCCCGAAATAAAGTCTGTGTGAGAATAAATGTACTATTATTAACCCCACTACGATTATATTTTGTTAGACTATACTATAGGTTTGAGTATATATGTATGTATAGTTTGAACGTGATCAAGTGATAAAACACCATCATGCTTACTCTACAGATCGAAAATGGGTTTCCTTTTAATGACCAAGAACATTTTCTACGTCGCCAAACTGTTGTCAGAAGACAGACACCTAAGACATCTTTACCTCAGTTTTACCTGAGCGCAACTGTGCACAATGCACAGACACATACCTTGTTATCATGAAAGGCTGCAAACATGTAAGGTAACCTTAACGTGTCCATCACTCTCCCCACAAATGCCCAAAGACACACGTACAAGGATGTGCCTGTGTTCCCTTTCACAGGTGATCATTAGCCTGTCATCGAGTCAACATGGCGAAAGAAGGCGCTGTCGAAAGACTCCTTTTAGGACGTAGGGGCTGCTGATGGAAGAAGAGAAAGTCCCGCCCAAGAGGGCTGTGTGCTAGAATGACAGACCCTCAACCATCTTTCTAAGCATGACAGGCACCGGAATGTACCAAGTGTATATATGATGAAAGAGTCAATACTCTGGTCTGACAGTAGGCGACGTGAAAGCCGTCGCCACGAGCGGAATGACCGTCTTTGTCAAATAAAGCCTCCATTTTCTTGTGTAATGTCTAGCTTTCCAGCTAGCTTTTTACTACAGCGAGCGCCTTTTGCAGACTCCCATATTTATTCAGGCTTATTCGTTGACAGATGCAGAAGTTTATATGACGACAGACAGGTGACCGATGTATTTCAACGAGGCCTGAGTTCTCAGCTGAGGAAAGTGCTGAAAAATGATTCACTATTGGAAGCTGCCTCTGTTCACCTGCTACATGACCATAGAGAGTGTAGGCAGTGTAAGTAAATCCCTGAGCACTCCTCTCTTTTTCAATTCTGGGGCGATCCTGCAGCGATCTACTTTAAAGTACCATATTTGTATCATAATAACACTAATAATAATAATGTGTTTTGAATACTATTTCATACCTCATTCGTTCTTTTTTTTAAGCGCCGTGGATAGCGTGTCATTGTGACCTAAGTTAATGACACCCACTTTATCGATTTTGGAAGGATAGAAGTTAAACTTGGCTCGAATGAAATGAAATATGCCTCTTATGTGTAGCAGACTAAAGTCAGCGCAGAACTCAATGACAAATTAAAAGTAAACAACTTTGAAAATAACAGATCTATAAAAATTAATGCAGGTGCGTATAGTTTTTGCAGTTGGCACTATGCATAGCAGCATGCCAGAGAGTTGCCAAGATGGCTGGGCCTTCAAAACATGTATCAACTACTTATGCCTAACTGTGTAATTTTGTGTCAAATAAGCTTAATGTGAAAAAACACAGTTATTGAGTTTAGAACATGATTGCTTAAGAAAATGCGCCTAGAATATGTAACTGGAATGTTTGTGTTGTAATTTACTTCTCACTTGTTCTTTTCCACAAAAAACAAGCGTTGGCATAGCCAATAGGTCTCGCCTTTGGGTCCTTATAAGTGTTTAGCCATGCAACAGTTGCATAACTAAATACCTATAAGGTCCCAAAAGCGAGACCTATTGGATATGCCAAGCGGCCGTGTGGCCGCGAAAGAGATCGCATTCGCGATCAACCAGCAAAGCCGCGAAAGTGAAAGTAATCGCGGTCAAGCGCGGTGCGCGCTCCCGCGCATATGCACTGTAGCTCTAGGCTGGCCTGTGGCACTTTTTGGAGCCCTCTCAAAAAGTCTCGCCAGACAGCACATGCGCTGGGTCAGGCGAGACCTAAAAAAGAAAATGTATATATGTGTTTATCCTTTGCTATAATAGTGTAATTGCATTTATATAGTGCTTACTACCCCTGACGAGGCGTCAAAGCACGCTACTCCGGAACCCACAAAGGATTCGTTGTGAATTAGTATAGGGAAATATGAAATTAATTTGAGCGGTGGATATGTTAGTCCCTTATTTGGATTGAAAAGGATAGTGGAGGAATAGAAGAGGGAAGGGTTTGCATTTATATAGCGCTTGTTACCTCTTATGGGGTGTTGAAGCGGTTTTCAGTGGGTAGCACACTACTGTGGAACACAAGCAGGATTAGTGGGGAGATTAGTATAGGGGAATTTGAAATTAATTTGAGTGGTGGACATGCAAGCTTGTTATTTGTATTGAAAAAAGATAGTGGAGGGATAGAGAGGAATGGGCTTGTATCTAAACTTGATTTTGGCAGGTAGCAATCTACTACGGAACCCAAAAAGGATTAGTGATGAATTAGTATAGGGAAATATGAAATTAATTTGAGTGGCGGACATGTTAGTCTATTATTTAGATTGAAAAAGGATAGTGGAGGGATAGAAGATGCTTAAAGAGAAAAAAAGAATAAAGCGCTTCATCAAGACTTAGCGGATTGTGCTGTCTCCTGCTTGAGCTTTGTATATATATATATATATATATATATATATATATATATATATTATCTACTGGCGGTCGCCAGTAGATAGTTATAGTTACAACCTAGTTTCCATAGGAAATCTCAAAATTCTATTTTGAATAACTTTGGCGCCGGTTGACGAATCCTCGCGAAATTTTCAAAACAAATGGGGCGCTCCGTTCAGCTCCTACCCTGAAAGTCTCGGGGTGATTCGTCAAGCGAGGGCCGAGAAAAAGGGGGGGTCCCAAAACGCGTTTTCCCCATGCATTTTTCCATAGGACCTTTAGTCGCAGCTACAGCCCGAACGGCTGAACAGAATTACGTGAAATTTGGCAGAGAGGTAGCCATAAGGTCAGGGAAGTGCCTTTTGCAGGTCTGGTGTCAATCTGTTCAGTAGTTCCTGAGAAAATCAAAAGTAAAATCATATACATATGTGGGCGGAGCCTAACCACACATCTCATCCTGAGATCTGATTGGCTGTCAGCACTTCATCCAAGAAGTGTTGGCAGCCATCTTGGGACCAATATACATGATAGCACCTCATTAAAAAGCATTGCAGTTACTAGAAGGTTTTAAGACTTTAGTTACATTATAAATCATTTGTTGATGGTACCATACTCATTTTAGGAATTGTGGTATGTTCTAAGGTGATTTCACCATGTGAAAAAGCCTTCTGCTGGGATATCATGATTGAGAGAAAAATATTTTCTCATGCTTTTCCCACAGAGGTTTGGAAGGTGATCTATAAGCTAAACTGAGAGCTTATTTTCTGTAAATTCACATTATCTTTCTCAGTCATGTGAGAATGAAGTCTGACATTCTCAGTAAAACATGTACATCCAACAAGGGCAGAGACTGCCAGTTGATTCCTTTGTGTTCTACTGCAGCTTCCCAGAGTGTTCCAAAGAACAACTAGAGCGCTAACAGTCCTACTTATGATAAACATATGGCACACCTGCAGCCATCTTGCTTGGATTAACGTGGTAACTCTTAAAACATTTAATTTAAAAAGGAACAAAATGAGGGGGTTCATTTTTCCATAAAAAGTATGATTAGTGCTGAAGAAAGAAAATGAGGGCACATTTTGAGTGACTTCTCAAATCCTCTTCTATTTCATTAAAAAATTCTGACATGCAGACTGAAACATGCACTTTTACTACCAGGAGCAGACTTCCATGGTGAACAGTAGTTTTACTACAGTGATCTAATGAGCAACTAGAGTGCTAACATTCAGAATTTATGGCAAATGTGTGACATATCTGAATACCTTCATGATGGAATCAAAGTAAAAAAACTGAAAGCATTTCCTACTGAGGAGACTGCAGTACATGAGGAAATTAGGAAACTTCATAACAAATAAATCTCCCAAGATGGCCACCGGAGACAAAAGAGCCCAAATGTAGCCCAAAATCACCCAGATGTAGCCCAAATATAGCCCAATGACAGAACTGTGCAAAACACTTATTATTTTGTGTTTTTGCAGTGTTATATAGTGCAGACTTGTCAGGTATTGGAGTGCTTTACATGAGCATTGGTTACATCACACAAGAACAAATTCATTTTGGTTGTAGACATAGGGAGACTAAGTGATTTGACCAGAATCACAGAATGTCGAGCTGAAGCAGAAACTCCAACCTGGTTCCCCGGTTGCAAAGTCTGCAGTTCTGGAAGTAACACCACACCCACTCCCCTAAGTGCAACATTTAATCAAGTGGTCAACTGGATAAAAAAACATAAATGTAACAAATAATTTAAAAGTGCTTTGTCGCTATTTGAAAACTCAGAAAATATGTCCTTATTTTAGTCTTTTAGAGCACTAACCATAATTTTGATGACAATAAGACCCTCTCATATATGTAATTTCTAAAGGAAATGCTCTAGGTATTACAGTTTTGATTACATCAAGATGACGTCAGGCGTTCCACACTTTTGTAATAAATATAGAATGTTAGCAATCTAGTTGTTCATTAGGATACTGTTGAGAGGCAGAGGCCAGGGGCACGGACTCTGAAAATTGAAGGCAGGTAGGAGGGTGCAAAGGCAACAATTTAAACACACTGAGCAGGCAGGAAGTGCCGTGGCAGCACAACAGACTATGGAGGGCAGTGGAAAGGGGGGCAGGGGCAACAAACCAGCAATACAGGACTTGCAAGAGAGGCTGTGGCAATGTAATAGACCATTGTGGGCAGAAGGAAGAGGCAATGGTAGTACAACCATACATGCCAACAGACCTGATTCAGCCAGGAAACGTCCAATGTTTTTAAGCTCAAATGGGCTTTATTTGATCTGTCTCCTGTCTACAATCTCCTCTTTTCCAATGTAACTCAAAGGGGAAAATCAATACCCCAGTTCTTTTTCAAAATCTCCCTCTTACCAAGTTCAAAATGTTCGCAAGTATGGTACATTGGATCATGGAAGGAAATGGGGTAGGGACATGAACTTGGATAACAGAGGACAGGAGGGACATGGAGAGGTGCACCAAACTGACCCTGCAGGGCAGGCATCAGGGTTTGCAGCAGCACAATACACCACACAGGGCATGCGGGACGGGAGTGCAGCACAACAATCCATAGAAAGCAAGAGGGAGGGGACAGGACCATGCACATGGACAACAGAGAACAGAGGGGCAAGAGGCAATGGTAGCTAGCTGACCATTATGGACAGACAGGAGAGAAAGCTGCAGCATAACAGACCATAAAGGGCAGGAGGGACGGATCAGGGGCATTACAATGGAACCGACAAGCCAGGAGGGAGGGAGTAGGGGTCTGCACATGTAAACAGAGGGCTGGGGGCAAGGGGGCAGGGCAGGAGCAGCAAGATAGCCATGGAGGTCAGGCAGGATGGGCACTAGAAGCAAGACACACCATGAAGAGCAACACTGAGACTGTGATGGCACACACACAGACCATGGAGGGAAGGTGGGACGGGGTCAGGGGCAGCTAACTGACCACACAGGGAAGGTGGGAGGGGCCATGGCAGCACAGAAGACCATGCATGGCAAGTGGGAGGGTTAGTGGCAGCACAATGGCTATGATGGGCAAGAAGGAGGGTGCAGGGGCATGCACAAAGGACGATGGAGGATAGAAGGGAGGGTCAGGACCTGTGCACAGACAAGAAAGTTCAGGGGAAGGGGCCTCACAACAGACCGCACGGGGCAGGCAGGAGGAGCAGTTGCAGCACAACAGACCAGGGAGGGCAGAAGGGTGTGGCAGTACAATGGACCATGTAGGACAGGAGGAAGAGGATAGGGGCATGGCATGTGGACAGGAAGGGTGGAGGTGGCAGGGACAGGTTACAGTCATCTGACAATGCTAGGCAGGTGGGAGGGGAGTGGCAGCTCAACAGAACACTCAGAGTAGATAGGAGTGGCAGGTCCATGGAACATGGTGGGCAAAAAGGATGGAGCAGGGGCATGCACAAAGACATCGGAGGGCAGGGGGAAGGAGAATAGGGGCAGCAAGCTAAGCACATAGTTTAAGCAGGAGGTCAATGATGGGGCATAGATTTGGGCAATGGAGGGCAGGAGGAGTGGACTGGTACATCATACTAAATTGAGGGCAGTGGCAGCACTTCAGACCATGCATGGCAGGAGGGAGGAGGCTAGTCCATGGATTCACACAACAGAGGATAGGGAGGAGGGGGATGGGGCAGCAAGCTAACTGTTCAGAGAAGGCGGGTATTAGGAACTTTATTATTTTTAAAACGTGTGTCTGTGCGAACTACTTAAAATATGAACAAGTATGCAGCATAATCTCACTTTTATTCAGGAAGAAGAGGACGTTTGTGACTGTGACTCCGGGCTCACTTGGCAGAAACACCCCCTGACCCTCCACCCCCTATCGCAAAATGTAATGCCCGTGAAAAGGGTAGGTGAACACAGTGTTATATAGAACATAGTCCTGAGAGCACGATTGAAAATGAAAACTAGATATAGTGTATGGTATAAACTATGCACCAAAAAGTGTGATATAAGATGAACCGGGCGTGAAATATAATATGCAATACATTGTGCGCAATTATAGATTCATTGGAGAGCGCGAGATAGCACAGGCACTAGCGCGTGCTATGCGATATGCGCCTTGGAGTGTAATATGCACAGGGCAGTGTTGTGTAACCTAACTAGTCTCTAAAGTTGTAATATAAAATATGTGCTGGGGAGTGTAACGTTGCATATGCACTGTGACAAAGATATGGATCCCAGATTGTAATATGTATGGCATAGCACTGTGTGTTATAACATAGGCATCGAGGAAGGCACGTTAGATGGGGCAATATAACCCGTGCGAAGACAAGTGTGGCATGACATATTCACGGGGTGGTGTTACAGTGCACATGGGCTAGGGAGTGTCATAGCATACGCACTAGCTAGTGGAATACAACACAGAGGTGTGTGGCACTCAGCAGGCAATGGTGGGTGTAACACAGCATTGGGCTCTGCCAGGAGCGCGCTGTGACTCTCAAGTGATCTTCGTCCCCTTTCCAGAGAGTAAAATAAAAAGTATTACACATCCGGCAGTGGATGTGTGTTTTATTAACCGTGAGGGGGGTTTCTTGCATAGTTTTGGTCGAATTTTTGTCGAATCCCCTTTGAATGGCTTGGTGTGCATGTGTATTAAATGTGTCCGTCAATAGCTACCCATGTTTGTATAAATAAACGACAAGGGTGTCTACCGGGATTAGGCACGGTAGGTCATCAGACATGTCAGAGCTTCACTAGTGGTGTAAATACATTCCACGTGGATTCATTGTATGCATAGTCGCCTTTTAATGAATATCACGCAAATCGACATGGTGATAGGTACGTACGGTTTGTCCAGCATGTCCTAGGTGTGTCTATAAATATATATTTTTTAAAAATAAGAAAAAACAGTGGCCTGCCCTGGGGATTGGGGTCAAAAAAATATAATTAGGAGACAGGCCCTGGGGGATGGGGTCATCAGGGCCAATAAATTAGAATAAGAAGGGGAACCACACAGCCCCCCTTCTTAAAAAATTAAAATAAATAAAAGACTGGCATCGTGTCGGAGGCCATGCCCCCTCCTTGCAGCACTCTGCAAACGCGCCCCCTGGCGAATTGTAAGTTGGGGAATTAATTCCTCTTCAATACTGAGGGTCCCTGAGGGCCAACTAGCCCAACAGGCATCTCCAGTATGCGCCAGGGAGCTGCGCTGCAGACAGGTGTTCTGAGGCCAAGCCCCTTTTTACACCTCTCTGCAACGCAGCTCTGTGGCGCTTACTGGAGGTACCTAGTGGTCTAGTTTGACCCTAGGGACCCTTAGGATTCAAGGGGACTTAATCTCTCAACTTAGAACAGCCACAGGGCGCGTTTACACAGTGGTGAAGGGAGGGGACGGGGCCTGAGGTGACGTGTGCAAACACGCACTATGGCACGTTTTAAATTGGGGATATAATTTCCCTTCAATACTGAGGGCCCCTGGGGGCTAACTAGTCCACCAAGTGCTTCCAGTAAGCGCCACTGAGCTGCATTGCAGAGAGGTGGTCCAGGCCGTGCCACTTTTTACACCTCTCTGCAACGCAGCTCTGTGGCACTTGCTGGAGGTACCTAGTGGGCTAGTTGGACCCTAGGGACCCTCAGGATTCAAATGAACTTAATCTCCCAACTAAAAACGGACACAGGGCGTGTTTACACAGTGGTGAAGGGAGGGGTCGGGGCCTGAGTTAACGTGTGCAAAAACGCCCTGTGGCCTGTTTTACAAGGTAGTTTTAATCCCCTGCCCTATTATATACTAGGGGCTTACAGAGGAGGTCATGCTAATCACAGGGGGACCCCAACGCATAATGTTCCCTAGTGTATGTAGGTGTTTTCACTGTATTCTAATTGTCTTTTAACATAGCACTGGCTCTAGGACTGGTTATTCAGACTCAGTTACCACCAGTATCCGTCTGAAAAAGTTGAGGGTACAGGATGATTTTGCAACAAGGCTTCTTTCTGCTCTTCTTTTTGTTCTTTCTGCACGTTATCCTTCTTCCTGCACTTTTCTTCGTCTTTGAGGACTTCTGTTGCTTCTTTCTGCACTTCTTTTTTTTCTTTCTGTGCATTTTTTCTTCTTTCTTCACATGTCCTATCTCTGTAGGCATAGTTAGAAATTAGCATTTAAAAAACCTTTGAAATTCACAGAAAAAACCTAGGTTTCAGGCACGTTATAGTTAGGAATTAGCATTTAAAAAACCTCAGAAATTCACTGAAAAAACCATAGGTTTCAGGGGTGTTATAGTTAGCTGGAGTTTTCACTTGTACAAAACCATTGAAATTCCCCCATTATAGTTAGTTCAGCTAACTATAACTCGCGCGCCCGCAATGCACTGCTGATGACGTCACATATTACATCACTCATGACATGGTCAGTGACATCACTCATGACATCACTGATGACATCTCAAATGATATCACTGATGACATCACTGATGACATCATCCTTGTGATAGAGTGGTAGACCTCCTCTCACCCTAATATAACCTTTGATACACACATTCAAAAATAGAGACTAAAATGTTCAAAACAATGGACATACCAATACCAGTTACAACAACCTCTTCAGTAATTCTAAGATCCACATACACATCCACTCATTCACCAACAGTCCTATACAGTCACTCATACATGTACTCACTCATCATATGTACTCATACACCTATACATCCTGTTACACAATGCCACTCATCCATAGAGTTACTCACACACATAGTCACTCATGCTAATAAAGAATCAAACATACATTTACTTGCATATACAGTTATAGACACACCACCACACTTACTTCTACGGAAACTTACACATACTTAGTCTTTTAAACAATCACCTATAGAACCACATACTTATTCATACAGGAACTCTTTCAATGTCTCACTCTCACATATACTCACTTATATACACCAATAGTCACATATACTAGTTTAAAACATATGTAGTTACTCATAAATACACTATTGAGACAGTCATTCACTCACTAACACACCCACACACACACTCATCCACCCATACAGTCCTGCACACATGCTGTCTTCAACTCATACAAACAGTGAGTCACTCATTCATGCACCTATGCACTACGTAATACCCCCCACCGAACCATGCAGACACTCAGACTGATACTCAAAAAAACAACTAATAACCTATATAGACACCCATGTAGCTACTCACCAACCCATGCAGCCACTTATACACAAAGTGAGAGACTGATACAGATATTTACATATTTAAACATTACTCACTAAGCCATGCATTCACTATGATACACTTAATCAGTCAGTTACACAATCAATTTTTCAAAAACAAATCATCCATTTAGACACTTATATACCCATTTGTTCTTCCATCGACCTTGAGATATACATATATAAAACATATTTAATTTTCAGAAAAACACACATTCACTGGATGATGTCAACAGTGATGTCATCAGTGATGTCATTTGAGATGTCATCAGTGATGTCATGAGTTATGTCACTGACCATGTCATGAGTGATGTAATATGTGACGTCATCAGCAGTGCATTGCGGGTGCGCGAGTTATAGTTAGCTGAACTAACTATAACGGGGAAATTTCAATGGTTTTGTACAAATGAAAAGTCCAGCTAACTATAACACCCCTGAAACCTATGTTTTACAAGGCCAGGCGCTGACTCTGTGGGATGATAAATCAAAGAAATATTTTATTTCACAAGGACGCCCAGATGCGTTTCGACGGATAAACCGTCTTCTTCACTACATCTGGTACCTCTACAGTGTTTGTTTTTATCACTAGAACGAGGCACATTCCACCATGGTTGCCGCAGCAACTCTGTACATAGACAGAAAGAAAATATCAGGTATGTCTAAACCATATAACAAAAAATGCAATAGTAAATAAAATACACTTCGCATTTAACCTGTATTGGGAAAAATATATTACTGCATTTTAGCAAGAAAAGCACCATGTATTGGTTTGTCTTTTGCATAAAATACTGAAATTATTATAATGCACTATTGTGTGAAATACAATGTGTCAAACTGATTTGATGCTTATTGGTAAAGCCCAAGTGGGCAGACAAGCAAAGTGTTGAAAGATAAAAAAATATGTAGTGAAGGTGTATGTGCCATGAATAATTAAACTATTGTGAAAAAGAGAAAGAGCCACATGTTACGGATCGGAATTCAAGAGCGGGATACGTACACAGTAGGCCTTTCCTAATTTTTAGAGATGTACATTAAGTGCTTCGTCAGCATTCATCCCATTGGGGATCTTGCTGTCCAGAAGTATAATGTATTTCGATTCCAGTCGTCTCAGACTTAATTGTCTGTTTCCTCCCCTTATGTTTTTTGCAATGCTGTCAATAACAAAATAGGATATTTCATTTATTCTGCCCTCATGGTGTAGGTTGATATGTCTCGCTACCGGATAGGTCGGGTCATCATTTGTGATGGCCCTGAGATGTTGTAATATCCGGACATGTACAGGATGTATCGTACTCCCTACATACAATTTGTTGCAGGTACAGCGGAGGACATATACTGCGAAATCAGTTTTGCAAGAAAAACTTCCTCGGATTTCAAAAGGGGTTTTTCTAAGGGGAAGAGAGATGGTTCTTGTGTTCACACCATGTTTGCAGGCTTTGCATTTAGAACACTTCTGAATATATATATATATATATATATATATATTCTGCTCAGTGGGGTTTCCATTCCACAAACCTCTCTCGAACGCAGGTCAGCTTTCCCCAAAGCTCTTTATTAGGTATGGAAAACAACATCTTTCAGTCCATATAGCATCTGACTGCAAACGCCGACGTGTTTCGAGATATTCCCTTCTTCAGAGCACAAGCAGTCAACGAGTGCGAGGTGAGCACCGCCTTCCATTTTAAGCACTATCGCACGCCAATTGGGCAGCTCTCCATGAGACTGTGCGTTGCTTTATGGTAGATGGAGTTATTTATTCATCCTAGATGGACACTCGTGAAAATTAAATGCGAATTAAAAGCTCAAATGAGACCCAAAGGATGCTTTTTCCTCAATCCTCGACCAGCGCTCCACTGCGAGTCTCAGTTCTCCAAGGTTCTGTGGCCCCCTTGACATGGGGTGGTGATGGCTCAGAGGCAGGACGGCCTCTTAATATGTTCTGCTCAGTGGGGTGTCCATTTCACAAAACACACTCGAACATGGGTCAGCTTTCCACAAAGCTCTTTATTAGGTATGGAAAACAACATCTTTCAGTCCATATAGCATCTGACTGCAAACGCCGACGTGTTTCGAGATATTCCCTTCTTCAGAGCACAAGCAGTCAACGAGTGCGAGGTGAGCACCGCCTTCCATTTTAAGCACTATCGCACGCCAATTGGGCAGCTCTCCATGAGACTGTGCGTTGCTTTATGGTAGATGGAGTTATTTATTCATCCTAGATGGACACTCGTGAAAATTAAATGCGAATTAAAAGCTCAAATGAGACCCAAAGAATGCTTTTTCCTCAATCCTCGACCAGCGCTCCACTGCGAGTCTCAGTTCTCCAAGGTTCTGTGGCCCCCTTGACATGGGGTGGTGATGGCTCAGAGGCAGGACGGCCTCTTAATATGTTCTGCTCAGTGGGGTGTCCATTTCACAAAACACACTCGAACATGGGTCAGCTTTCCACAAAGCTCTTTATTAGGTATGGAAAACAACATCTTTCAGTCCATATAGCATCTGATTGCAAACGCCGACGCGTTTCGAGATATTCCTTTCTTCAGAGCACAAGCAGTCAACGAGTGCGAGGTGAGCTCCGCCTTCCTTTTTGTTTTTTAAGCACTATAACACGCCGATTGGCAGCTCTCCATGAGACTGTGCGTTGCTTTATGGTAGATGGAGTTCTTTATTAATCCTAGATGGGCACTCGTGAAATATATATATATTATCTACTGGCGGTCGCCAGTAGATAGTTATAGTTAGGACCGTGTTTCCATAGGAAATCCGCAACATTCTGTTTGGAATAACTTTGGCGCCGGTTGACGAATCCTCGCAAAATTTTCAAAATAGGTGGGGCGCTCCGCTCCGCTCCGCTCCTACCCTGAAAGTCTCGGGGGGATTCGTCAAGCGGGGGCTGAGAAAAAAGGGGGTCCCAAAACGCGTTTTCCCCATGCAATTTTCCATAGGGACATTTAGTCCAAGGTACAGCCCGAACGGCTAAACAGAATTACTTGAAATTTGGCAAAGAGGTAGTCCTCAGGTCAGGCATGTGCCTTTTGCATATATGATGTCAATCTGTTCAGTAGTTCCTGAGAAAATCAAAAGTAAAATCACATACATATCTGGGCGGAGCCTAACCACACATCTCATCGTGAGATCTGATTGGCTGTCAGTACTTCATCCAAGAAGTGTTGGCAGCCATCTTGGGACCAATATACATGATAGCACCTCATTAAAAAGCATTGCAGTTAATAGAAGGTTTTAAGACTTTAGTTACATTATAAATCATTTGTTGATGGTACCATACTCATTTTAGGAATTGTGGTGTGTTCTTAGGTGATTTTACCATGTGAAAAAGCCTTCTGCTGTGATATCACGAACCATGTTTGAGAGAAAACTATTTTCTCATACTTTTCCCACAGAGGTTTGGAAGGTGATCTATAAGCTGAACTGAGAGCATATTTTCTGTAAATTCACATTATCTTTCTCAGTCATGTAAGAATGAAGTCTGACATTCTCAGTAAAACATGTACATCCAACAAGGGCAGAGACTGTCAGTTGATTCCTTTGTGTTCTACTGCAGCTTCCCAGAGTGTTCCAAAGAACAGCTAGAGCGCTAACAGTCTTACTTATGACAAAGGTATGGCACACCTGAAGCCATCTTGATTGGAATAAAGTGGTAACATTTAAAACATTTAATTTAAAAAGGAACAAAATGAGAGGGTTCATTTTGCCATAGAATTTATGATTAGTGCTGCAGAAAGAAAAATTAGGGCACATTTTGAGTGACTTCTCAAATCCTCTTCTATTTCATTAAAGAATTCTGACATGCAGACTGAAACATGCACTTTCAATACCAGCAGCAGTTTTCCCTGGTGAGCAGTAGCTTTACTACAGTGATCTAATGAGCAAAATGAGTGCTAACATTCTGAATTTATGGCAAATGTGTGACACATCTGAATGCCTTTGGAATCAAAGTAAAAAACTGAAAGTATTTCCTACTGAGGAGACTGCAGTAAATGAGGAAATTAGGAAACTTCATAACAAATAAGTCTGCCAAGATGGCCACCAGAGACAAAAGAGCCCAAATGTAGCCCAAATATCACCCAGATGTAGCCCAAGTATAGCCCAATGACAGAATGTCCCAGAGTGTTCTTAAAAACAACTAGAGCGCTTACTGTCTTCATTATGACAAAAGTATGGCACACCTGAAGCCATCTTGATTGGAATAAACTGGTAACACTTAAAACATTTAATTTAAAAAGGAACACAATGAGGGGGTTCATTTTGCCATAGAAATTATGATTAATGCTGAAGAAAGAAAATGAGGGCACATTTTGAGTGACTTCTCAAATCCTCTTCTATTTCATTAAAAAATTCTGACATGCAGACTGAAACATGCACTTTTAATACCAGGAGCAGACTTCCATGGTGAACAGTAGTTTTAGTACAGTGATCTAATGAGCAACTAGAGTGCTAACATTCAGAATTTATGGCAAATGTTTGACATATCTGAATACCTTCATGATGGAATCAAAGTAAAAAACTGAAAGCATTTCCTACTGAGGAGACTGCAGTACATGAGGAAATTAGGAAACTTCATAACAAATAAATCTCCCAAGATGGCCACCGGAGACAAAAGAGCCCAAATGTAGCCCAAAATCACCCAGATGTAGCCCAAATATAGCCCAATGACAGAAGTGTGCAAAACACTTATTATTTTGTGTTTTTGCAGTGTTATATAGTGCAGACTTGTCAGGTATTGGAGTGCTTTACATGAGCATTGGTTACATCACACAAGAACAAATTCATTTTGGTTGTAGACATGGGGAGACTAAGTGATTTGACCAGAATCACAGAATGTCGAGCTGAAACAGAAACTCCAACCTGGTTCCCCAGTTGCAAAGTCTGCAGTTCTGGAAGTAACACCACATCCTCTCCCCTAAGTGCAACATTTAATCAAGTGGTCAACTGGATAAAAAAACATAAAGGTAACAAATAATTTAAAAGTGCTTTCTCGCTATTTGAAAACTCAGAAAATATGTCCTTATTTTAGTCTTTTAGAGCACTAACCATAATTTTGATGCCAATAAGACCCTCTCAAATATGTAATTTCTAAAGGAAATGCTCTAGGTATTACAGTTTTGATTACATTAAGATGACGTCAGGCGTTCCACACTTTTGTAATAAATATAGAATTTTAGCAATCTAGTTGTTCATTAGGATTCTGTTGAGAGGCAGAGGCCAAGGACACGGACCCTGAAAATTGAAGGCAGGTAGGAGGGTGCAAAGGCAACAATTTAACCACACTGAGCAGGCAGGAAGGGCCGTGGCAGCACAACAGACTATGGAGGGCAGTGGAAAGGGGGGCAGGGGCAACAAACCAACAATACAGGACTTTCAAGAGAGGCTGTGGCAATGTAATAGACCATTGTGGGCAGAATGAAGAGGCAATGGTAGTACAACCATACCTGCTAACAGACCCGATTCAGCCAGGAAACGTCCAATGTTTTTAAGCTCAAATGGGCTTTATTTGATCTGTCTCCTGTCTACAATCTCCCTCTTACCAAGTTCAAAATGTTCGCAAGTATGGTACATTGGATCATGGTAGGCAGGAGGAATTGGACTCTTTTTCAATGTAACTCAAAGGGGAAAATCAATACCCCAGTTCTTTTTCAAAATCTCCCTCTTACCAAGTTCAAAATGTTCGCAAGTATGGTACATTGGATCATGGAAGGAAATGGGGTAGGGACATGGACTTGGATAACAGAGGACAGGAGGGACATGGAGAGGTGCACCAAACTGACCCTGCAGGGCAGGCATCAGGGTTTGCAGCAGCACAATACACCACACAGGGCATGCGGGACGGGAGTGCAGCACAACAATCCATAGAAAGCAAGAGGGAGGGGACAGGACCATGCACATGGACAACAGAGAACAGAGGGGCAAGAGGCAGGACCATAATGGACAGACAGGAGAGAAAGCTGCAGCATAACAGACCATAAAGGGCAGGAAAGATGGATCAGGGGCATTACAATGGAACAGACAAGCCAGGAGGGAGGGAGTAGGGGTCTGCACATGTAAACAGAGGGCAGGGGGCAAGGGGGCAGGGCAGGAGCAGCAAGATAGCCATGGAGGTCAGGCAGGATGGGCACTAGAAGCAAGACACACCATGAAGAGCAACAGTGAGACTGTGATGGCATACACACAGACCATGGAGGGAAGGTGGGAGGGGTTCAGGGGCAGCTAACTGACCACACAGGGAAGGTGGGAGGGGCCATGGCAGCACAGAAGACCATGCATGGCAAGTGGGAGGGTTAGTGGTAGCACAATGGCTATGATGGGCAAGAAGGAGGGTGCAGGGGCATGCACAAAGGACGATGGAGGATAGAATGGAGGGTCAGGACCTGTGCACAGACAACCATTACGAAAACAGCCTCACATGTTTTTGTATTTAGATCTCTCAGGAAAAAAGCTACCTGTGGAACCTCACCGGGTTAAAACTGTGATATCTGAATAATATAAGTAGCCTTATTTGATGAATTAAGGTAATGATTTTTTACCAGAGGAACATCTCGACCTTACTGATGATCAACAACCGCTGACTCAGTGATTGACGTCCTTTAAAAGAAAACACTTGACAGTCTAAAGATCTAGCCCTAGAACTGGCCGTACAAGGAGATGTTAGACAGACAAAATGAATAACAGATGAGAAGCAGGTCAAGTCAAGAGTACTTTGAAAAGCTATGAATAGTGTATGTTACTCCAGGCTACATAATAAAACTTTTAGAAGACGCCTGTGCACCTGGGGCAATTATGAACTTGAAACCAGAGAGAGATCAATGCGAGTACACATACTTTCTGATTTTTAAAAAGGAGGTGATATAGTCCAGAATTCCCTTTCTTTAAAATGTAGTTGACATAGTGCTTTTATGGTTTCTTGTGGAACTTTTAGACCATAGGAGCTCCCGCTTCTTTTTTTTCTTTATTTTCAGCCAAAATTCACGCTGGGTGCATGAATCTCACTGATTTAAAAAAAAAAAAGAAAATGCTTTTCTTGGCCCTGGGGGTCCTTGTGGGACCCCCTGAGCAGGCCTAGGGGGTCAGGGTGTTTCTACCATGCCGCCTTGTCGTGTTTTTCGCGTTTGTTTTATAGGTTTCCTGTGCCTCGGTTCTACCAAGGCACAAGATGGCTGCCAACACTTCCTGATCTGGAGTGTTGACAGCCAATTAGAATACAGCTCGTGCACGGCAGGGTGCGTGCTGGGTGCGGGGAGGGTGCGCGGATCCTCCAAGGCCATAGATATATCTATGATTTTACTTTTAATTTTCTCAGCAACTACTGAACGGATTTACACCATTTAAGCAAAAGGCACGAGTCTGAGCTGAGGACTAACTCTTTTCCAAATTTGGTGTAATTCCGTTCAGCAGTTCGGGCTGTAGCTGCGTCAACAGGTCCTATGGGAAATTGCATGGGGAAAACACATTTTGGGACCTCCCTTTTTTCCTCGGCCTCCGCTTGACGAATCACCACAAAACTTTCAGGATTGGAGCGGACCGGAGCTGGCCAAAAGTTTCGAAAATTTCACGAAGATTCGTCAATCAGCGCCAACGTTATTCCAAATAGAATGTTGCGGATTTCCTATGGAAAATAGGTCCTAACTATATCTACCTACTGGCGACCGAAAGTAGGTAATATATATATATATATATATGTTCACTGAAAAAACCATAGGTTTCAGGGGTGTTATAGTTAGCTGGCCATTTCATTCGTACAAAACCATAGAAATTCCTCCGTTATAGTTAGTTCTGCTAACTATTACTCGCGCGCCCGCAATGCACTGCTGATGATGTCACATATTGCATCATTCATGACATGGTCAGTGACATCACTGATGACATCTCTGATGGCATCATCCAGTGAATGTGGTTTAGTTTGAAATTTAAATATGTATTATATATATGCCAATCTGTATTGAAGATTGAGTGGATATATTATAACTGTCTGGATGGAGGATTTAGTAGCTGTCTGTCTGTTTAAGTGAGTAATTAAAAGTGTCTCACTTAATACATGGATTAGTAACTAAACTGTGTGAATGTGTGCAGCACTGTCTCTGTTGTTGTATAACATGCTGCATCAGTTGGTCACTAACTACATGAGTGTGTATATTAGTTATTGATTAGTTGGGTGAGTATTTGTATGGGCCACTGAGTTTATGTGTGGTTGGATGGGGTGTGTATAACTATGCATAGATGTGTGAATGGTTGATTGACTAGGTGTATAGGTTTAAGAGTGCATGTGGAAACAGTTGTTTGGGTGACTGACTGTATTAATTTGTGTGCTGGTGAGCGAATATATGTTTTAGTTGTACATCTTCAACAAAGTAAAAAAATAAAAGGCATTGTATGTGAGAGTTGGTGTATATAAATATTTGTAAGAGTCAGTGATTGTGAGAGTAACTATATGAATGAGTGTTTAATTGTAATGGTGATTTTTTAACATATTAACTATGAGTTACTATGTGTTTGAATAAATGAGGTGTTGTTGGATAATTGTGTAAGTGAGTAAATGTGTGTGATTATTTTTTTCATGAGTGAGTAGGATGACTGCATTACCAACTAAGATGACTGCTGATGTGTCAATGTCTATATATGTGTATAAGTGCATTTGATAGTGTTCTATTAATTAGTGACTGCATGTATAAATGATTCTGTTGTTGAATGGGTAGTTGTCTGTGTAGACTTAGGATTCAGTGAGTGGGTATGTAGTAACTGGTATTGGTGTGTCAATGGTTTCAAATATGGTACTCTGTATTTTACAGTGAGTGATGAAAGGTTATACTAGTGTAGGATGAGGTGTATCAGATTGTCACGTGGATGATGTCATTAGTGATGTCATTTGACATGTCATCAGTGATGTCATCAGTGATGTCACTGACCATGTCATGAATGATGAAATATGTGACATCATCAGCAGTGCATTGCGGGCGCACGAGTTATAGTTAGTAGAACTAACTATAACGGAGGAATTTCTATGGTTTTGTACGAGTGAAATGGCCAGCTAACTATAACACCCCTGAAACCTATGGTTTTTTCAGTGAATTTCAAAGGTTTTTAAAATGCTAATTTTTAAGTGTGATAGTAGTCATACCTATTTTTTTGTACTGATTTTCTACAGTTTAACTGTTTATTTATAAATATTTTATTCATTAAATAACATTATATATTTCTGAAAATTGCACAAAATGTTTTTTAAAAAAAATTCAAACTGAAATATGGATTAAGTTTCTTGTTTTCATTTTTTATTTTAATATATATATATAATATTTTCTTTAAAAAAAAACATTTATTTTTCGGAGTCGCACACTCAATGCGTACACATTACGGTGGGTGCGCGCATTCTGGTCGCCATTTTAGAAAAGTCATGAAGGATCTGCGTACGGTGTGCGACGGCTGAGTGTTTTTCAGTTACATCATATACATTTAATATTACGTGATGTGCGCTATTGGGATGAGACCAGTCCGCGACTCCTGCTCCCGCGCATTCACGACACATGCGCGGTTGCGGGTCCCGAGTGACGTCATATACGTGCTGGGGCGCGCTGGGTGCGCGATTCCCGCAAAAAAATGTTATGTTCCAAAATGATATGTATGTGTCTTTAATATACATATTAGGGCAAGAGATTATCTATGATATTCATAAAAATAATATATTTGTACATATAATAAACTTATATTATTTTTAAATATATTTTCGCGAAGTCCGCTGCGTGCATCGTGAGTGCAGAGAACCAGGTCAGCAGAGCTGCTGTAGAGCCAGAGAAACCAGGTCAGCAGAGCTGCTTTAGAGGGAGAGAACCAGGTCAGCAGAGCTGCTTTGGAGCCAGAGAACCAGGTCAGCAGAGCTGCTCTAGAGCCTAGGAACCAGGTCAGCAGAGCAGCTCTAGAGCCAGAGAACCAGGTCAGAAGAGCTGCTTTAGAGCCAGAGAACCAGGTCAGCGGAGCTGCTCTAGAGGCAGAGAACCAGGTCATCAGAGCTGCTTTAGAGCCAGAGAACCAGGTCAGAAGAGCTGCTCTAGAGCCAGAGAAACCAGGTCAGCAGAGCTGCTTTAGAGGGAGAGAACCAGGTCAGCAGAGCTGCTCTAGAGCCAGAGAACCAGGTCAGCAGAGCTGCTCTAGAGTCAGAGAACCAGGTCAACAGAGCTGTTTAAGAGCCATAGAACCAGGTCAGCAGAGCTGCTCTAGAGGCAGAGAACCAGGTCAGTAGAGCTGATTTAGAGGGAGAGAACCAGGACAGCAGAGCTGCTTTAGAGCCAAGGGACCAGGTCAGCAGAGCTGCTCTAAAGCCAGAGAACCAGGTCAGCAGAACTGCTTTAGAGCCATAGAACCGGGTCAGCAGAGGTTCTTTAGAGCCAAAGAACTAGGTCAGCAGAGCTGTTGTAGAGCCTGAGAACCAGGTCAGCAGAGCTGCTCTAGAGCCTGAGAACTAGGTCTGCAGAGCTGCTCTAGAACCTGAGAGCCAGGTCAGCAGAGCTGCTTTAGAGGGAGAGAACCAGGTCAGCAGAGCTGCTTTAGAGCCAGAGAACCAGGCCAGAAGAGCTGCTTTAGAGCCAGAGAACCAGGCCAGTAGAGCTGCTCTAGAGCCAGAGAACTAAGTCAGCAGAGCTGCTTTAGAGCATAGAACCAGGTCAGCAGAGCTGTTTTAGAGACAGAGAACCAGGTAGCAGAGCTGCTCTAGAGCCTAAGAATCAGGTTAGCAGAGCTGCTCTAGAGCCAGAGAACCAGGTCAGCAGAGCTGCTGTAGAGCCAGAGAAACCAGGTCAGTAGAGCTGCTTTAGAGGGAGAGAACCAGGTCAGCAGAGCTTCTTTAGAGGGAGAGAACCAGGTCAGCAGAGCGGCTCTAGAGCCAGAGAACCATGTCAGCAGATCTGCTTTAGAGCCATAGAACAGGGTCAGCAGAGCTGCTTTAGAGCCAGAGAACCAGGTTAGCAGAGCTGTTGCAGAGCCAGAGAACCAGATCAGCAGAACTGCTCTGTAGCCTAAGAACTAAGTCAGCAGAGCTGCTTTAGAGCATAGAACCAGGTCAGCAGAGCTGTTTTAGAGACAGAGAACCACGTAGCAGAGCTGCTCTAGAGCCTAAGAATCAGGTTAGCAGAGCTGCTCTACAGCCAGAGAACCAGGCCAGCAGAGCTGCTGTAGAGCCAGAGAAACCAGGTCAGTAGAGCTGCTTTAGAGGGAGAGAACCAGGTCAGCAGAGCTGCTTTAGAGGGAGAGAACCAGGTCAGCAGAGCTGCTCTAGAGCCAGAGAACCATGTCAGCAGATCTGCTTTAGAGCCATAGAACAGGGTCAGCAGAGCTGCTTTAGAGCCAGAGAACCAAGTTAGCAGAGCTGTTGCAGAGCCAGAGAACCAGATCAGCAGAACTGCTCTGTAGCCTAAGAACTAGGTCAGCAGAGCTGCTCTAGAGCCAGAGAACCAGGTCAGCAGACCTGCTGTAGAGCCAGAGAAACCAGGTTAGCAGAACTGCTTTAGAGGGAGAGAACCAGGTCAGAAGAGCTGCTTTAGATCCAGAGAATCATGTCAACAGAGCTGCTCTAGCTGACACTGACTGACTGACACTGACTGATTGACACTGACTGACACTGATTGACTGAAACTGACTGACTGACAATGACTGACACTGAGTGACTTACACTGAGTGACTGACACTGACTGACTGACACTGACTGACTGACACTGACTGACACTGATTGACTGACATTGACTGATTGACACTGACTGACACTGATTGACTGAAACTGACTGACTATGACTGACACTGATTGACTGACACTGACTGACACTGAATGACTGACACTGACTGACTGACACTGACTGACTAACACCGACTGACACTGATTGAAAGACACTGACTGATTGACACTGACTGACACTGATTGACTGAAACTGACTGACTATGACTGACACTGACTTACTGACACTGAGTGACTGGCACTGACTGACTGACACACTGACACTGATTGACTGACACTGACTGACTGACACTACTCTCTACTACTAGACTACTCACTCTCTACTACTCACTCTCTACTTCTCACTCTCTACTACTTTCTACTACACACTCTACTATTCACTCTCTACTACTCTCTACTACTCACTCTCTATTACTCTATACTACTCATTCTACTACTCTACTATTCACTCTATACTACTCTCTCTCAACTACTCACTCTCTACATCTCACTCTTCTACTCTCCACTACTCACTCTCTACTACTCACTGTCTACTACTCACTCTCTACTACTTTCTGCTACTCACTCTACTACTCACTCTCTACTACTCTCTACTACTCACTGTCTATTACTCTCTACTATTCACTCTCTACTACTCACTCTCTACTACTCTCTACTACTCACTCTACTACTCTCTGCTACTCTCTACCACTCACTCTCTACTACTCTACTACTCACTCTCTTCTACTCTCTACTATTCTCGCTCTACTACTCACTACTACTCTCTACTACTCACTCTCTACTACTCACTCGCTACTACTCACTCGCTACCACTCTCTACTACTCACTCTCTATTACTCACTCTCTACTACTCTCTACTACTCTCTCTCTACTACTCACACTCTACTACTCACTCTCTACTACTCTCTACTATTCACTCTCTACTACTCACTCTCTACTACTCACTCTACTACTCTCCACCACTCACTCTCTACTACTCTCTACTACTATCTCTCTACTAATCACTCTCTACTACTCAATCTGCTACTCTCTACTACTCACTCTCTACTACTCACTCTCTACTACTCACTCTCCACTACTCACTCTCCACTACTCACTCTCTACTACTTGCTCTCTACTACTTGCTCTCTACTATTCACTCTACTTCTCTACTACTCTCTACTACTCTCTCTACTACTCTCTCTACTACTCACTCTCTATTACTCACTCTCTACTACTCTACTACTCTCTCTACTACTCACTCTACTATTCTCTACTACTCACTCTACTACTCAGTCAGTATTTCTTTATTCGATGATTAAAAAACATCATAAAAGCACACATATACAGACAGTTAAAAGTACAATTAAATCATTTTCCAGAAGCCTGACTACAACTACACATTAGTAAACATCACATTTCATTTTAAAAAACAATCAAGTTGGTTCTCTAGTTGCCCTTAGTCGTACCGCAACTCTAATAAAATTCATGATACTACAGAGTGTCAGGGGGTCGGCCGCTTTTTGCAAAAAAATTAATGCATCTTTAGCATGTGCAAATTTCGCTTGCTTTAGGATTCTTACTAAGAATCTGCGCCTAGGCATTGAATAAAAAGGACACAAAAGTACGAAATGAAGGGTTTGACCTATTGTCACAGCCGCAGGCACCCTTCTGCTCAATCGATAATGTAAAACCTGGTGGATCAGCCAGTAAGTAAGGTAAAAGATTGAGCCTAAAACGCGCCATTAAAAATCTATCCTGAGCGTTATGCATGAGGTACAAATACGGCTCCATCCCCTCACTGTTTTTTAACAGGTTATGGGCGTTCACGGTGCTTTTAATCCCTTCGGTCTCTGTTCTGCTTTTGCATCTCTGAGACAAGAATATTCTCTTTATAATCAACTTGTCTTGTGACACAATTCTCGTTGGATGTAAGAAGAGATCCTTGCGGCCAAGGTTTTCCAGACTGATCAATACATATTTCAACCATGGAATACTCAAGCTTCTATCCCTTCCCAGGCAGTCATTTATAATTTGTCTACTTAAGGTCACCTCAGGGTTAAGCCAAGATCTCATCCATGCCAGAATGGGTCTGAGTTTGACCAAATCTTCTAAATATGGCCTCCCTAGTTCTCTATGGGCTATTACAGCAGGGGTGCTCTGTGGAATTTTCAAAATTGAGCGTAGAATTTTATTTTCCTCCCTCTGTAACTGCTGAATATTTACAAATTCCCACACTTCTGCGCCATAGATGGCATTGGAACAACAAATCGCTCCATAAAGATTAATACTTTGCTCGGGGGACCATCGGCCCACTCTACGCCCATAGCCTGCAATAGCACCGTTGGAGGATATCAACTTGCAACAGCGTTCCTCAACCAGGGGTTTGAATTGCAAGGAGCCATCGAACAATAGGCCCAGATACGAAAAGGCTTGAACTTTTTCTAGTGTATGGCTACCTATTTTGTAAGAAAAATTATTTCAGGGTTTATTACCAGCCAGCATCACATATGACTTGCCCAAGTTCACCGATAGGTCTAAGTTTGCCATGAACTTTACAAAACCATCTATTAGCAGTTGTAGGCTCTTAGGGGTACGTGCAAGTAGGACCGCGTCATCAGCGTAAAGGAGGACTGGGATGGGACGCGATCCTGCGCATGGGCAATCAGTTTTTAAATTGATCAGGTACTTCTCTAGGTTGTTAATGTAGAGTGAGAATAAAAAGGGGGGCAAAATACAACCTTGCCTCACCCCACTAGTACATGGGAAGGATTCCGTCAGCCCTCCCTCCATGTTGTAGCGTACTCTTGCTGAAGTGTCCCTATGCAGTTCCCTCAAGATGTTAATCAGGCCCAAGTCAATCCCCAAGTGTGTCATCATGGACCACAGTTTGTCCCGATTTACATGGTCAAAAGCGGCTGCCAAGTCCATGAACCCTAGATAAATGGCTTCATTGCTGGCTTTGGTATATTTCGCTACCAGCATATACAGGTTCAAACATTGATCACTTGTGGATCTCCCTGTTCTAAAGCCGTACTGCGTGTCCGAGATAATGTTATTCTCCTCCGTCCACTCGGTCAGGCAGTTCAAGATTACCCGGCCCAATATTTTGGCTGACACATCAATCAATGAGATTGGGCGGTAGCATTGTGGGCTGTCCCTGTTCCCCTTTTTAAAAATCGGGACGATTATGGCCGTTGACCAGGTTCGGGGAAGGCCCAACCTAATAGCGGTATTTATCACTCTCGTGAGTATTGGGGCCCATAGCTCAATATTACTCAGGAACAAATCTGGCGGTGTCCCATCAGGGCCAGGGGCCTTATTTTTTGTCAGGCCCTCAATTCCCACTGTGATTTCTTTTAAAGTGAAATAAACATCCTGCCCTAGCTTACTCTACTACTCTCTACCACTCACTCTCTACTACTCTACTACTCACTCTCTACTACCCTCTCTCTACTCCTCACTCTGTACTACTCACTCTGTACTACTCACCCTTCTACTCTCTACTACTCACGCTCTACTATTCACTCTCTACTATTCACTCTATACTACTCATGCTCTACTACTCACTCTCTACTACTCGCTCTCTACTACTCTCTACTGCTCACTCTCCACTACTCACTCTCCACTACTCACTCTCTACTACTTGCTCTCTACTACTCTCTTCTACTCACTCTCTACTACTCTCTACTACTCTACTACTCTCTCTACTACTCACTCTCTAATACTCTACTACCCTCTACTACTCTCTCTACTACTCACTCTACTATTCTCTATTACTCACTCTACTACTCTCTACTACTCTCTACCACTCACTCTCTACTACTCTACTACTAACTCTCTACTGCTCTCTCTCTACTACTCACTCTCTACTACTAACTCTCTACTACTCACTCTCTACTACTCACTCTCTACTACTCTCTACTGCTCACTCTCCACTACTCACTCTCTAGTACTCTCTCTCAACTACTCTCTACTTCTCACTCTACTACTCACTCTCTACTACTCTACTACTCTCTCTTACTCTCTCTACTTCTCACTCTCTGCTACTCTCTACTATTCACTCTCTACTACACACTCTCTACTACTTGCTCTCTACTACTCACTCTCTACTACTCTCTAGTACTCACTACTACTCACTCTCTACTACTCACTCTCTACTACTCTCTCTCTACTACTCTCTACTACTCTCTCTCTACTTCTCTCTACTGCTCTCTACTACTCACTCTCTACTACTCTCTCTACTACTCACTCTACTACTCACTCTCTACTACTCTCTACTACTCACTCTCTACTACTCACTCTACTACTACTCTCTACTACTCACTCTCTACTACTCTCTCTGCTACTCACTCTCTACTACTCTCTACTACTCACTCTCTACTAGTCACTCTCCACTACTCACTCTGTACTACTCTCTACTACTCACTCTCTACCACTCTCTCTCTACTACTCACTCTCCAATACTCACTCTCTACTACTCACTCTACTACTCCCTACTGCTCACTCTGTACTCTCTATTACTCGCTCTCTACTCTCTACCTCTCTCTCTACTACTCTCTACCTCTCTACCTCTACACCTCTACACCTCTACCTCTACACCTCTACCTCTACACCTCTCCACATCTCTACCTCTACACCCCTACCTCTACACCTCTACCTCTTACACCTCTACCTCTTACACCTCTACCTCTCTCTACACGCACACATATGCACATATATATGCATATATATGTATTTATATATATGTATGTGTATATTATCTACTGGCGGTCGCCATTAGATAGTTATAGTTAGGACCGAGTTCCCATAGGAAATCTGAAAATTCTATTTTGAATAACTTTGGCACCGGTTGACTTATCTTCGTGAAATTTTCAAAACTAATGGGGTGCCCCGCTCAGCTCCTACCCTGAAAGTCTTGGGGTGATTCGTCAAGCGGGGGCTGAGAAAATAGGGGGGTCCCAAAACGTGTTTTCCCCATGCATTTTCCCATAGGATCTTTAGTCGAAGGTACAGCCCGAACGGCTGAACAGAATTACTTGAAATTTGGCAAAGAGGTAGTCCTCAGGTCAGGCATGTGCCTTTTGCATATATGGTGTCAATCTGTTCAGTAGTTCCTGAGAAAATTGCAGTTAAAAGTACATAAATATCTATATACGCACACCGTGCTCGCACGGTGCTTGCACGGTGCGCGCACCAAATGTGTGCGAGCGTAATTCTGATTGGTGGTTAGATGTCAGTCAACATTCGACTCGGTCGAAATCAGGAAGTGTTGGACGCCATTTTGTGCGTGGCAGTGAAAAAGAAAGGTGGAGAACATTAAAAGGGGGCAGGGTAGAGAGTTCCTGACCCCCTAGCCTTTGTCAGGGGGTCCCTGAAGGACCCCGAAGGGTGAAAAAAACATTTTTGTTTTTTTTCAAAAAATCGCGGGGTGCGCGCACGGTGCGCACACAGTGAAAAACCCTTAAAAAAATAAATAAACATTTTAAACTGTTTATAAGTTTATAGAAGATATTAACTATGCTGTTAAACTTTATCCAAATTCAAAAAAAAAAGCTGAGCCATTCCATATTATAGGATACAGTCAACCTATAACTATATACATAGGTAGTTTATTGTAAAATAAATATATAAAAAATATAATAATACATACATAAATTAGCATTTAAAAAACCTTACAAATTCACTAAAAAAAACATAGGTTTCACACACGTTATAGTTAGAAATTAGCATTTAAAAAACCTTGCAAATTCACTGAAAAAACCATAGGTTTCACACATGTTATAGTTAGCTGGACATTTCATTCGTAAAAAACCATTGAAATTACCCCATTATAGTTAGTTCAGCTAACTATAACTCGCGTGACCGCAATCCACTGCTGATGACGTCACATATTACATCACTCATGACATGGTCAGGGACATCACTCATGACATCACTCATGACATCTCAAATGACATCACTGATGACATCACTGATGACACCATCCAGTGAATATGTGTCTTTCTGAAAAATTAATATATTTGATATATGTATATCTAAAGGTTAATGGAAGAATAAATGGGTAAATAAGTGTCTAAATGGATTTTTTTTTGGTAAAATTAATTGTATAACTGACTTATTAACAGTATCTTAGTGAATACAGTGATGTAATATGTGACGTCATCAGCAGTGGATTGCAACAATGAGTTTGTATAATTGTCAAGAATAACGAAATACAAACTACTAATTACGAAGAGGCATACTCTGCAGATATCGACAAGTACTGCGATGTTTCAAACAATAGATAACCAAATGTTTGTGTAAACGTTTGCTTGATCAAATTAATGAAGGGCTCTGGGGTGTCCTTTACAATTTAAATACAGTTTGCGCAACTTTGGTTAAGATCGAAACAAAAACATTAAGGAACTACTAAGATGGCCGCACTAGACGTAAATACGTAATTGCGGGAAACGCGGGAATATATAAATAGAAAGGATGTGACGTTGCCGTTTGTGAAAAACATCTGAGAACCCGATTAGACGAGACACTACGCGTCCTTGCAAGGTAAGAAACTGGGGACTCCTTACACAGGAATACAGCGGTTTTATAACCAAGGTATCCGCAGTTTGCAGGCAGACTTCTTGTCCAAAAATGTTTATGACTTGCGATTTAGCACGACTTCCTAACATTTAAGTTGTATATTTTAGGAATAAGGATAGTTATGATATTGTGTATTCCCAATCAAGCAACATAGCGGCTTATACTGAAGGTCGCTGCGTTATGTAGGTAGACTTCCTGATTACAATACTATGATTTGCGTTAAAAAACGACTTGCTAGTATTGAAGCAGTGCATTTTAGGAACTAGGGAGTAGGGTTTGTCGAAACGAAAGAATAGCGGACTGTGTTAGGTAGCTTTACTTCGAAGGGAGACTTACCCGACTTTAATGGTTGGACTTGGATTTTTGGCACGAATAACTACGTGTAGCTATGCGACCCCTAGTAATAATTGAATTAGAAAGATGTTGGCCACATGAAGTATGGATAGTGAGCGAGTTTGTTACAGGATTCATTGGATTGAAAGCATAAAACCCGCTTTGGTTATCAGCATTTAATAAATAGCCTTAGAAGTGGATATCGAGAGTATGTACGGACCCGGTCTTTGAAATCTATAAACTAGTGACATTTTCTTTTAAACCTTAGGAACTGGTTTCTGCTTGAATTAAATAATAGCGGGAGAACCACCGGTATCGTGGGAAATAATTGAAACAAACCGAACTTCTTCGTAACCAATGGGAAGGTTAAGAAAGAAATAAACACACACTATTGTTTTTATGGTGAGTTAATCCATTTCCAAATAGAATTCTTAATAACCAGGGTTCAATTATTACATGGATATTAATATTAGTCCATATACATTTTGCCCCAACGGGGTCTATGGATTATGAAACGTTCTTTATGAATGGCTATGTATAATATTGATGAGCAATTTTAGAAGATACACGTGCAAGATTAGGGTGAGTGGTCCCCAACAATTTAATATCAAAAGTAAATAATAATTAAGACATGATACAAAAAGACAAAATTAAAAAATTGTAAATATTTATATATTTTGT
Organism: Triturus cristatus; assembly: GCF_964204655.1. Lineage (NCBI taxonomy): Eukaryota > Metazoa > Chordata > Amphibia > Caudata > Salamandridae > Triturus > Triturus cristatus. The sequence continues at coordinate 797,113,604 of NC_140594.1, forward strand.
ATCTGATTGGAAACTTAGGATGAAGTGAATAGACACGCCACTCTGGTCATTTAAGGATAACGACCACGTAGTTCCATCTCTGTGTAAGTATATGCACAAAACATAATATGGGTTAATATAAGATATTTCACCATTATGTCCATGGTGATAAATAAGAAATAAGATTTAGTGGGTTCATTTGACGCTTCAGTGATATATACGCTCCATATGTCTCCTTTGAAACCAATTAAGTAATGCACTCTAAGAGACATTGAATTAAAAATAGTAGTATTTTACTCTGATCGTTATGATTGAACTAATTAACGGGGTGCAGCAGGCAATGCTCCATCAAGTTTTAACAATTCAGCATTCCATCTGAGTGCTAAGTGCAGTTTTTCTGTACTTCTAGAATTAATAATTGGATTATATAAAGTGAAATGTTCTATTTTGTTAAGTCATCCATAATCAAGTATAGTGAACTTGACTAAAGGTCCTATGGGAAAATGCACGGGGAAAACGCGTTTTGGGACTTTTCAGGGTAGGAGCTGAGCGGAGCTCCCCATTAGTTTTGAAAACTTCGCGAAGATTCGTTAACCGGCGCCAAAGTTATTCATAATAGAATTTTCAGATTGCCTATGGAAACACGGTCCTAACTATAACTATCTACTGGCGACCGCCAGTAGATAATATATATATCCCAAATTCGCCGCTCCTTCTGATCGCGGGGGACCCAAGAGAGGTGACGCATATGCCGGCAGAGGACGCCGGCTGTAAAATTCTCAGCAAAGTCCCAAATTGATGCGCTTTCAGTAACCAAAGGACACCCCATCCAAGTCACTTCAAAAGGTGTTTAATTCTACAACGCGTTTCAGCTTGTTGCAAAGCCTTGTTCACATAGAATAGTGCATACAGATTGAAGACTGATAAAGTTTGGGGGCATGAAAACAAACAAAGGACACTGTAACAGTGTTGTGTGAAATAAACACTTGGAACTATCTATTTGGTGTTTGCCTATGTCTACTGAGAGCGTACGTTACATTTAACCTTGACTTGGGATATTGAATTTACCGGTGCGCTCCGCCATGTGTACGCCACCCTTCGTGGGTCCCAGCAACCCAGAAGGAGCAACCTTGGCTTTTGTGGATATATATATATATATATATATTTGAGAAAGGTATGATTTGCGAATTGAAAAAACTAGCCAAACGTAAATCTAAGAATAAGATCAATTTGACTATCAAACAAACTTTGGCCATACGGGAACTTGAAGCAAACACTGATATTGTTATCAAGAAATCCGATAAGGGAGGTAACGTGGTAATCTGGCCACGTACCATGTACCTTGAGGAAGGCAGACTACAATTATCTGATTGCACTAGATATAGTCATTCCAACAAAATTGAATATGATGAAGCAGTCAGGGAAGTTAGCAACAAATTGTTAGTATGGAGAGAGAAAAGATTGATCAGCGATGAAGAATACAAATTTTTACATTGCAAGAATCCTAAAATGCCGGTGCTATATCTCCTCCCAAAAATACACAAAAATGCCACACGACCACCAGGGAGACCTATTGTGTCCACACGCGACGGTCTCCTAGAAAGCACATCCAAATATGTAGATTACTTTCTGCAACCCCTGGTCCAATCACTTCCATCTTATGTGAAGGACACCAGTGATTTCCTAAGACTCATCAATGATATCGTTTGGGAGGCTAATTACCTATTGATAAGTTTGGATGTAAGTAGTCTGTACACCTGTATTCCTCAAGCCTTGGGGATTCAGGCGTGCAGATTCTTTCTCAAACAAAGACCACTGTCATTCCTCTTTCACACAGAAATGCTTCTTGACATGATACAACTATGTCTGAGCAAAAATTTGTTTCTGTTTGATAATCAAATGTTCAAACAAATGTAAGGGACGGCGATGGGTACCTGCTTCGCCCCCAGCTTCGCAGGCTTGTACCTCGGCTGGTGGGAGGAGCAGGTAGTCAATAAAATCGGATTATTCAAAGACCACGTCGTCCTTTGGTTAAGATACATTGACGACATCTTTTGTATCTGGAAGGGTACGGAGGATGCGGCCAATGAGTTTGTTAGAGCCCTGAATGTGAATGATCTTAACCTATCTTTTACGAGTACCATTGATGCCAAAGAACTCAAATTCCTTGACTTACAACTCACTATTAAAGACAATAAATTGTGCACCAAGCTGTTTAGGAAGGCAACTTCAGGCAACAGCTTACTGCATGCGGGTAGCTGTCACCCCAAGAAACTCATAAGCAGCATTCCCTTCGGAGAATTCCTAAGAGCTCGCAGAAATTGTAGTGAGAAAGACAATTACCTCATTGAAAAAGCAGTCATGACTGAAAGATTTTTAGCTAGGGGTTATGATGCTACCCTAGTTAATGAAGCAGCTGAGAAAGTTGAAAAGTTGAATAGGCAAGAACTGTTATTCACTTCCAACAAAGACAATAACAAAGAGTTGAATGAACCTATCAGGTTTATCACAACATTCAATAATCAGGCCTGGGAAGTGAGAAAAAGCCTAAAAAGGTTTTGGGAAATTCTGCGTAATGATGATGATTTGAGAGAGCATATAGGTGAACATCCAGCACTTACATTTAAGAAACCCAGATCACTAGGAGATACACTATGCAAGAGCATGTTGACAGACACAAAAAAGAGTGATATAAAGGGATTCTTTACCTGCAACAGATGTAAGGCTTGCAAATTCAGTAACAACTGCAAATCTATTAAACTCTCTAAAGATCTAGCACCCCTGACAATACAAAAACACCTGAGTTGTAACACTGAGTATGCAATATACGCACTAAAATGCCCCTGTAACAAATTTTATGTGGGCAGTACTATCCATAAGTGTAAGGTCAGAATACTCGAACATCGTAGAGCCATTACGAAAAATGACAAAACATATCCCATTGCACGACATTTTTACGAGTTTCATGGACAGAACCCAAATCTGCTTAAGTTCTCTGTTCTGCACCACATCCCGGCGAGGTGCAGAGGTGGCAACAGAACAAGAGAGCTTAGAAGACTAGAGTCAAAAATAATTATAAAATATAATACCATGGCCCCAGAAGGTCTGAATCTTGACGAAGAGCTATCGGTACACTTGTGAATGTCAATAACAGCGGGTTCTGGTATTGTTCTCTCATGTGTTTTTAACATTTTGTGTTAATTTCATTTGGTCGGTGCATTGTTTTTGGTTATGTCAACAAGTCTTCTTATTCATCTTTCAGGTGGCCTATGGAACTGTGATTGTAACTGGGATAACTTCATAAAACATTCGAACATGCCGAAGAAAATTGCTCACTGATAAGGGTTAATTTGTTGTACAAGTGGTCGTTGTTTTGATAAACACTGCGCGAGATATTCGAGTAAGCCCACTGGGGCATGATGTTTTGAACGTGCATTACTTCAGGAATTGTGATGGTTCCATTTATCATCGACCCACATACTTTGAATTTGAATACGAAGCCTCATCAAAATTGTGAGTACGGGCAGGAGCATGCTGGTGCCCTTGCAGCGAGAACTGAGTATGTTGACCCTTTATTAAGAGGACGCTTTACACTAGTAGAATTGATTCTCCCCCTGGTCTTTAGATCTAAACGATTGATTCAGCCCACTGGGGCTTTAATCTGTTACAAAATAGCTGCGATATTAACCCACATTAGGTATGGGACTTCCAGCATGTCTCTGCGCGCACTGACGAATTGATAAAGTTTTCACATGTTTGAATCACCTCATGTAAATGTATATTGTTGCTCGAGTTCCACATATTTTTGCGCGAATAATTTTGTGCTAATATCATATGAAAACGCATGTAATGCCATCTGATTTTGAATTGACTTAATTCAACATGAATTTGAGTATGTTTTTCATGTCTATAGCACGTGACCGGCACTTGCACTTTAATTAAGCAAAAAAACACAGTCTGTTGCCCGTGAGAAAGGAGTGCCTTTTAACTCCGAAACGCGTCGGACCTGGTGTTAATAAACACGTATTTGGATTGTGGCCTCAGCTCCAGTGTTCTTTCGTCCTGTGATGGGAAAGTGAGACGCAGTGGTATCGTGTGGAACATTTGGGGGTGGCTACCCCTGCCGTGTGCCCGCCGTACAAGTGGCTTGGGAACAGCCAACTAATCCTTGGAATATTATATATATATATATATATATATATTATCTACTGGCGGTCGCCAGTAGATAGTTATAGTTAGGACCTATTTTCCATAGGAAATCCACAACATTCTATTCCCAATAAGTCTGGCGCCGGTTGACTAATCTTCACAAAATGTTCCAAACTTTTGACCAGCTCTGCTCCGCTCCTACCCTTGTTAGGATCCCCTCGAGACAGCACTCTTTTGCAAATCTTGCATGTGACCAAGGTGGCATTGGTCTTCGTTTGCCCCTCGGGAAAAGTAAAAAATTTCCACACCACTGAAGAAAAAAGTGGTGTGCGTGGTGTCTCCTCCAAAAATTCATCCTCAGATATATGAGGAGATGCAGGTGATGCCTGCTACCCTGAAGCCATTTTTAGTAGAAAAAAGTTAGAGCTAAGTGTAAACTTAGTCTAAAAAATCTTCTTCTCTGCAAAGAGATGCTCCTCCAAAGAAAGTCAAAGAAGAATGATTCAATTGGGTGGGGTCTTTCAATAGTTAGAACAGGAAGTGTAATGAACCAATCAAATCTCTTTTTTTGCAGGTCACATGGGACACGCACCCAGCGCGCATCCTGCGAAATTGAATAAAAAAGAAATATAGGATTAGATATAAAAATATATTACTTTTAAGACTAGTTCAGAGTTTGTCTTCAATTAATATTCACATGAAACACATATATATGTTTTTTTAAATGTTAAATATTTCGCAGGATCCGCGCACCTACAGTGTCATAGACGCAGATGACGCATCGCGGAAGCGCGTAAACATCACGTTACGTACATCGAACGTGTCGCGTATAGGCTGGGAGTCGCGTACCAGTCGCATTGCAATAGCGCACTAAACACGTACCCAACGCATACCATGCGCGGATGCTATCGCGTAGGGATCGAGAACGGTGCGCATAGGGTGCGCGGATCCAAAAAACATGTAAAAAATATATATAAAATAAAGTTTTGAACATAGAGTTAAAAACATATTTTTAAAAATATAAAAAAATATGTTTGAAAAACCCAATAAAAACAAATAACATTTTTTAATTTTGAAAAGATTTAAATGAAAAAAATCGGTTAAAAAAATAGTGTTAAAAAAGAATTTCAAAAAAACATAATTAATGAAATTGACACACTGAAACTGAAAAATATAGAAATCCAATGAAAATCATTAAACATGATATCTTTATTTTTGGGAGTTTACCCAAATCATGGGTGATTGTAATTCCTAAGTATCTGAACTCCTTAACTGACTTGCTCTCATGATCTGGGATGTTCCACGCCATAACATCGGTCTTATCTACATTCACTTCATACCCTGAAAGTTTCCCAAACGCCTGTGCTTCAGCCATAAGCTCAGGGAGTGCAGTAGTGAGATTAGGAGACATTAGCACCAGGTCATCTGCATAAAGGGCAACTTTCCTCTCAAATTCGTTGATGGAAAAGGGAATTATCTTCTGGTTATGGCGAAGACTTTGGGCGAGAGGCTCAATATATAAGTCAAACAAAATAGGCGACAAAGGGCAGCCCTGCCTGGTTCCCCTACTTATTTGTACAGTTGGTGAGGGACTTCCATTAACTAGAATCTGGGCATAAGGTGACCTATAGATTTTTTTGAGTACACCTCTAAACTCATCCCCGAGTCCAAAAACCTTCAAGACCCTATCCAGAAAGTGCCAATTTACACGATCAAAAGCTTTGGCAGCTTCCACAGTAATGATGGAAAGAGGCATACTCTGTGCCACTGCCAAATCCGCTGCCCCAATTAGCGTATAAACTAGTCCTGACATTTGCCGGCCTGGAATGAAACCCTTTTGATCTTGATGTGTAATGGGGCCAATAATTTTTGACAGGCGATTATTCAATATTCCTGCAAATACCTTATAGTCTGTATTTAGTAAGGATATCGGCCTATACGACTGACATAGAGTCGGGTCCTTCCCTGGTTTCAAGATGAGAGATATGAGTGCTCCGTTCCAAGAGTCTGGCAAGGGGGAAAGACCACCTAAAATATCATTAAATAAATCCAACCAAACTGGAATAATCTGATCTCTTAATATGGAGTAAACTTCAATTGGGATTGAGTCTGGGCCGGGGGCCTTTCCTCTCTTAGACTTATCCAGAACAGCCAGAATCTCACTTCCAATTATTTTGGACTTTAAAAAATTCCGACTATCCTCGGATAATTTCAGAAGCAGTTTCTCATTAAGCCACAAATCTATATGTTCTTCCGCTGTATAAGAGTCCTCTTTATATAGCTCTTAAAAGAACTGAACAAAAGACTGTTCTATCTCATCTTTATCCTCAGTGATGAGTGCTTGATGTTTTATCCTACTGATGTAGTTGTAGGATTTGTCGATTCGACTCTTTATTGCCAATAGTTTTCCACAGTTCTCTCCCTGCTCAAAATCAGACATCTTACTGGCTTCCCATTTTTGAAGAATAATCTCCTCAGATTTAAGCCTAAAGTTCAACTGAACTTCCTCAAGTCTCCTAGCTAAATCTTCTCTCTCTTCGACCTGTATACTCCCGTGTTTAAGCTTTGCTTCTATTTTTTTTAATTGTGACTCTAGGCCAGATAACTCAGTCTTCTCCGTCCTTGACCAGCCCGCAACCGCCCCCTTTAGAGTTCCCCTTAGCCAAGCTTTATAGGTATCCCAAACATTATACAAGGAGGTTGATCCTAGGTTGTCTTGTAGAAAACAGGCAGTTTTAGATTTCAAAAGGTCAGGGGTGGAAGGTTGCAGTAAAAATCTCCTATTTAGAGTCCATCTCCTCGTAGGAGTATTATGAGGGAGCTCCAAATTAAAGGCTATTGCCCCATGATCAGAGATATGAATCGGCATATACTCTATATGACTGACTTTATCTACCTCCGAGCGCTCCATGAAGATATAATCTAGCCTGGAAAAGTGTAGATTCTTTTTACTAAAAAAGGAGTACTCTCTTGCCTCACCATTTTTTTTCCGCCATACATCACATAAATTTAGATTTTTGAGAGTAGTCCTAAGATAGGCTTTAACACGGGGAACCGCAATCTGTTTCCGAAAGGTGGATCTGTCCAGTCTATTATCCATAAGGACATTAAAATCTCCACCCCATATAAGTGGGGAGTCAAAGTCAGCCAGGGCAAAACAAAGATTATGTAGTGGATCAGTATCATCCTCATTTGGGCCGTAGTAACTAACTATAGTATATTTAGACATCTGAGATTTTATTTCAGCTATGACCCAACGCCCCATTATATCTGCCTGAAATCTAATAAGTTCAGTCCCCGAGTTTTGTTTCAATATAATAGCTGCCCCTTTCGAACAGCACTGTTGGTCTGAAGCTATAATTTTATCTACCCATCTTTCCTTGCCGAATAATGCCTTACACTCTGATTGTAAAAGGTGGGTTTCCTGGATCATGCAGATTGTGGCCGAACTATTTTTTAAATACTGTAGGATCAGACGCTGTCTTCTCTTAATTCTCAACCCATTAACATTCCAACATAGGAAATCCAAGTTCCGGCTTGATCCCTGTAGAGGTCTATCCCCCATCATTATCTTGGTCCAGTTCACCTCCCCTGCTAAGGATACTGAGAGTTACTATATCAAAAAGTTTATCAGGTTTATTTTTTTATTTTTTCCCAATGCTCCCCACCAACATGTGTGTAAACCCCCCCTACACCAACCCCTCCCCCTGTCTACTGGTGCACCCCCCCCCCGGGAACCCTCCCTGTCTAATCCTGGCAATAAACATTGCCATATGAGTCGTAGCTCTCCCGTCTCCCACCAAAAAGAAAAAAGAAGTGAAATATAAAATTATATATGGTACCAACTAAATTCCAGCTTTGGCCTGTTCTAGAAGAGTGTCTACCTCTTCCGGGAACCTGAAGTTGTACGTCTTGTTAGCCCATACAACCTTCAAAAAAGCAGGGAATCTTAGCTGCACCTGAGCCCCCAATTCTCTTAATGCATCCATTCGTTTCCCTAATTCCCATCTCCTATCTTCCGTTACCTTGGAGATATCAGACCTAATCTTAAAGGAGATGTCACTAACCTCAATGGATTTAAGTTTAAGGGCTACCAAAACTCCCAAAAATAAATTTAGAAAGGGTGTCTAAGGAGGTCGATGTCTTGTTGAAAAGGTGGCAGAGTTTACCTCTCTCACATTATGGGAGGGTGAACCTAATAAAAATGTCCATATTGCCAAAATTTACCTATTTGTTTAATAATATCCCTTTAGCATTTGCAAAAGCCGATCTGCTTAAAATCCAGGGAAAAATGTCATCTTTTATATGGGCTAGCAAGGGCGTCCGTTTATCCTGGAAGAAATTAAGACGTAAACTGAACCAAGGAGGTAGGGGTCTACCTGATTTACAATTATACTGCTGGGCGTATCAGATAAAGAACTGTAGGATGCTACTGCTCTCCCCAGACAAATCACTAATTGGGAGTATGTTCTCAGCCATGTTAAACGGCATAGATTCATCTGGATTTATGTACAAATTTGGTTCTTTCAAATTTTTCAAAAAAGTACGTCTGAAGACCTTACAAATGGCGGCAAAGCTATGGGCAAGCTGTCGTGACTGCCTCGGCCTTTCGTACTATAGTGAGTGGGCCCCTGTGTGGGGGTCTCCAGGAACACCGGAGTGCTTCCAAGATGCTTTAGCTCGTCCTCTGCTTGAGGCTGGTGTCACGTCCTGGAAGGACATTGTCTTAAATAATGAATGCTTCTCATGGGAGTATTGGAATTCTATCACTAAAGGTACTTTATCCAGATTTAAATACTATCAGATTGTTTCTTGGTGCAAGAACCAATCCTGGCCGCCCTACGAGGAGTGTCAAATGGAAAATGATCTACAAGATGTGGCTCCCAGGAAAAAGGAAGTGGCTCTTTGGTATGGGCATCTTCTAACTGCAGCCGACAGGAAGATTGATAAACCAAGACGAGTCTGGGAAAACTACTTGCCACAGGAGGAGTTAGATAAATTATGGCAAGTATCAATAGATACTCTTTATTCGACAGTTAAATCTGCTCCACTCAGAAAGAACCATTTTTTTACAATCCACAGGCTGTATTGGTCACCCCTGAAAATTTCAAAAATGAGAGGCGGAGGAGAAGCAAGATGCATTAGGTGTGATTCTCTGAATGCGGATGATGTTCATATATTTGCCACCTGCCCTAAGTTACAGGAATACTGGGAAAACGTGGGTAAGAGTATTTCGAAGGTGCTTGGTTCAGATGTAGAGGTAAGCCCATCTCTTATACTTTTTGGGATAACTTTTGAACTCGGGGGGAGGCAAGATATGAACGTACTGCAATATAAGTTGGTGTTTTTTATGATCCTCCTGGCTAGGAGAGAGATCTGTAAACTTTGGCGTCAGGTGGCACCACCGTCTTGGAATGCCTGGTGGAATTCAGTTATTTATTTTAGAGCTTTGGATCAAGGGGTGAATATTTATAGAGGTAGGCCTGCTACGGGGTTATTCTGGAGTCTGTTGGATGGAAATGTAAAGGATAGCAGATTAGAGTAGGCTAAGGTTAAATACCAATGATTAAAAACCTCTTGATCAGCTCAAGATGTGTACTTTGGGCGGTTCCCAAAAAGAGGAAACAACAGCTGAGACTGAAACCATCAAGTCATTTGCACCAGTGGTGGACCAGGTCGAGAGGTTGCTATGGCTACTGAGGTTATATGAGGTAATTTTAAAATTTAAAAAAAAAACAAAAAAAAACATGATATCTTTAGAGATAAGTTATAGATAGGAATTAGCATTTAAAAAACCTTTGAAATTCACTGAAAAAAACATAGGTTTCCTGCACGTTATAGTTAGGAATTGGCATTTAAAAAACCTTTGAAATTCACCGAAAAAATAGGTTTCAGGGGCGTTATAGTTAGGAATTAGCATTTAAAAAAACCTTAGAAATTCACTGAAAAAACCATAGGTTTCAGGGGCGTTATAGTTAGCTGGACATTTCCCTCGTACAAAACCCTAGAAATTCCCCCGTTATAGTTAGTTTAGCTAACTATAACTCGCGCCCCCGCAATGCACTGCTGATGACGTCACATATTACATCACTCATGACATGGTCAGTGAAATCACTGATGACATCACTGATGACATCACTGATGACATCTGAAATGACATCACTGATGACGTCATCCAGTGAGTGTGTGTTTCTGTAAATTTTAAATGTGTTTAATATACATATAGGGAAAAACCTATGGAAGAATGAGTGGGTGTATAAGTGTGTGAATGGATGATTTAGTAGGTACGTGACTGACTCTATAAGTGAGTCATTAAACATATCTTACTGCAGACTAGTGACTAGACTGTGTGAATATCTGTATCTGTCTGTCTGTTGGTGTATAAGCAGCTGCATGGTTTTGTGAATAGCTATATGAGTGTCTCTATGGGAAATTGATTGGTTGTCTGAGTATCTGTATGGGTGCCTGAGTGTTTGTGTGGGTGGGGTGTGTGTGACTCTTTGCATACATGTGTGAGTGGGTGATTCTATGGGTGCATGGTTTTAAGAGTGCATCTGTGATGGACTGTATATTTGGGTGAGTGTATGTATGGGTGTGTTAGGGATTGAATGTATATCTCAGTGGTACATGTGTGACTAACTACATATGTGAAAGGCAGTTTATATTTGTGTAACAGTATATATGTGGGTATATGTGAGTGTGTGTGTTTGTGAGAGTGGCTGTATGGATGAGTGTGTGCTTGTATCAATGATTGTATAAGAGCGTAAGTATGTGGTACTATTTTTATGAGTAAGTGAACTTGTGTGTGTATAACTGCATAGGTGAGTAAATGGGAGTGTGATTAATTATTTGCATGACTGACTAGGTGTGAGAGTACCTCTATGGATGATTGGTGGTGTGTGAGTGTCTATGTAGGTGTATAAATGCAAATGATAGTCCTGTATTGAGTGACTGTAAGTATGAGTGACTGTACAGGTGAGTGAGTGGATGTGTGTGTAGATCTAAGAGTCAATGAGTGGGTATGTAGTTATTGGTATTGGAGTATCTATGGTTTTGAGAATGGACGTCTGAAATTTTGATTGAGTATATCAAAGGGTGTGAGAAGATGCACTAATTTATCACAAGGACGACGTCATCAGTGACGTCATTTCAGTTATAGTTCGCTGAAATAACGATAACGGGGGAATTTCTAGGGTTTTGTACGAGGAAAATGTCCAGCTAACTATAACGCCCCAGAAAGCTATGGTTTTTTCAGTGAATATATATATATATATATATATATATATATATATATATATATATATATATATATATATATATATTACCTACTGGCGGTCGCCAGTAGGTAGTTATAGTTAGGACCACGTTTCCATAGGAAAACCTCAACATTCTATTTTGAATAACTTTGGCGCCGGTCGACGAATCCTCGCGAATTTCTCAAAATAGGTGGGGCGCTACGCTCCGCTCCTACCCTGAAAGTCTCGGGGGGATTCGTCAAGCGGGGGCTGAGATAAAAGGGGGGTCCCAAAACGCGTTTTTCCCATGCATTTTTCCATAGGACCTTTAGAACGAGCTACAGCCTGAACGGCTGAACAGAATTACTAGAAATTTGGCAGAGAGGTAGTCCCTAGGTCAAGGAAGTGCCTTTTGTAGGTTTGGTGTAAATCTGTTCAGTAGATTCTGAGAAAATAGCCTTTAAATCAATATATATATCTGAGCCCGCTTACGGTACGCTTACCGTACGCTTACCGTACGCTTACCGTAAGCTTACGGTGGCGTGCGCGAGCGCGATTCTGATTGGCTCTTAGATCTTAGTAAACATTCGAATCGGCCGAAACCAGGAAGCGGCGTCCGCCATTTTGTCTCTCGCACTGAGTGTTGTTTATCAAACATGATGGCCAAAAACATGTTACGGGGCTGTTTTGACAACTCCCTCCCACATAGTCATGTTGAGGGAGTCCCCAAACATCCCCCAAGAGCAAAAACGGTTTTATTTTTTTTTCGGCAATTTCGCGGGATACGCTTACCGTACGCTTACCGTACGCTTACCGTACGCTTACGGTAAAAAAATAAAAATAAAAAAAACACTATCCACACTTACCCCACCCCCTGTGCTTTTGGTGGCCGCAGGCCACCAAATGTGCAGGGCTTATTAATAGAGAAAAAAAACGTAATTTTGGCAACATGAAATTATAAAATCGAAATAAAAAAAACACTATCCACATTGACCTCACCCCCTGTGCTTTTGGTGGCCGAAGGCCACCAAATGTACAGGGCTTATTAAAGTTGATAAAAACCGTGCACGGAACGAACTGCGTTAAGTGGGCGCGCACGCCACAAATGGCGTAAAGTAACTTAGCATTTAAAAAAACGTACAAATTCACTGAAAAAACCATAGGTTTCACACACGTTATAGTTAGGAAATAGCATTTAAAAAACCTTGCTAATTCACTGAAAAAACCATAGGTTTCACACATGTTATAGTTAGCTGGACATTTTACTGATAAAAAACCAATGAAATTCCCCCGTTATAGTTACTGTAGGCAACTATAACTCACGCGACCGTAATCCTCTGCTGATGACATATGTGTCTTTATGAAAAAAAAATATTTGTAATATATGTATAGCTAAAATTTAATGGAAGAAGATATGGGCAAATAAGTGTCTAAATACAGTATTAGCATCAGCAGAGGATTGCGGTCGCGTGAGTTATAGTTGCCTACAGTAACTAGAACGGGGGAATTTCATTGGTTTTTTATCAGTAAAATGTCCAGCTAACTATAACATGTGTGAAACCTATGGTTTTTTCAGTGAATATATATATATATATATATATATATATATATATATATATATATATCACGCTCAGTGGGGTTTGTCCAACAATTAAGCCGCACTCGAAAACAGTTCCGCTTTCCCCAAAGCTTTTATTTTAGGTCAGGCAGCACATTTACCAGCAATTGCAAAGCACTTCACCACAGCCCAACGCGTTTCGAGTTGCCCTCTTCTTCCAGGGGTCATGCAGTGAAAAAGCACATGATCGGCTTCACCTGGTTTTAAGCATTATCGTGCGCCATGATTGGCAGTCTCTGAATGAGGTCACGTTGCTTCCTGGGATGTGAAGTCCGGAATAAATCCTCAAATGGATGCGCTTTTATGAATAATTACTAGTTCAAGTTCTCCACAAGCACCGGAAAACGACATGCCTTTAATCCTTGAACTGTTTCCCACATATGGAGCTGCTCGTATCAGGAACTCCATGGCCCCTTTGATCTAGGGTGGTGCAGGCTCAGCGGCAGGACGGCCGCTAAATATCACGCTCAGTGGGGTTTGTCCAACAATTAAGCCGCACTCGAAAACAGTTCCGCTTTCCCCAAAGCTTTTATTTTAGGTCAGGCAGCACATTTACCAGAAATTGCAAAGCACTTCACCACAGCCCAACGCGTTTCGAGTTGCCCTCTTCTTCCAGGGGTCATGCAGTGAAAAAGCACATGATCGGCTTCACCTGGTTTTAAGCATTATCGTGCGCCATGATTGGCAGTCTCTGAATGAGGTCACGTTGCTTCCTGGGATGTGAAGTCCGGAATAAATCCTCAAATGGATGCGCTTTTATGAATAATTACTAGTTCAAGTTCTCCACAAGCACCGGAAAACGACATGTCTTTAATCCTTGAACTGTTTCCCACATATGGAGCTGCTCGTATCTGGAACTCCGTGGCCCCTTTGATCTAGGGTGGTGCAGGCTCAGCGGCAGGACGGCCGCTAAATATCACGCTCAGTGGGGTTTGTCCAACAATTAAGCCGCACTCGAAAACAGTTCCGCTTTCCCCAAAGCTTTTATTTTAGGTCAGGCAGCACATTTACCAGCAATTGCAAAGCACTTCACCACAGCCCAACGCGTTTCGAGTTGCCCTCTTCTTCCAGGGGTCATGCAGTGAAAAAGCACATGATCGGCTTCACCTGGTTTTAAGCATTATCGTGCGCCATGATTGGCAGTCTCTGAATGAGGTCACGTTGCTTCCTGGGATGTGAAGTCCGGAATAAATCCTCAAATGGATGCGCTTTTATGAATAATTACTAGTTCAAGTTCTCCACAAGCACCGGAAAACGACATGCCTTTAATCCTTGAACTGTTTCCCACATATGGAGCTGCTCGTATCAGGAACTCCGTGGCCCCTTTGATCTAGGGTGGTGCAGGCTCAGCGGCAGGACGGCCGCTAAATATCACGCTCAGTGGGGTTTGTCCAACAATTAAGCCGCACTCGAAAACAGTTCCGCTTTCCCCAAAGCTTTTATTTTAGGTCAGGCAGCACATTTACCAGCAATTGCAAAGCACTTCACCACAGCCCAACGCGTTTCGAGTTACCCTCTTCTTCCAGGGGTCATGCAACTACATATGTGAAAGGCAGTTTATATGTGTGTAAGAGTATATAAGTGGGTATATGTGAGTGTGTGTGTTTGTGAGAGTGGCTGTATGGATGAGTGTGTGCTTGTATCAATGATTGTATAAGAGCGTAAGTATGTGGTACTATTTTTATGAGTAAGTGAACTTGTGTGTATAACTGCATAGGTGAGTAAATGGGAGTGTGATTAATTATTTGCATGACTGACTAGGTGTCAGAGTACCTCTATGGATGATTGGTGGTGTGTGAGTGTCTATGTAGGTGTATAAATGCAAATGATAGTCCTGTATTGAGTGACTGTAAGTATGAGTGACTGTACAGGTGAGTGAGTGGATGTGTGTGTAGATCTAAGAGTCAATGAGTGGGTATGTAGTTATTGGTATTGGAGTATCTATGGTTTTGAGAATGGACGTCTGAAATTTTGATTGAGTATATCAAAGGGTGTGAGAAGATGCACTAATTTATCACAAGGACGACGTCATCAGTGACGTCATTTCAGTTATAGTTCGCTGAAATAACGATAACGGGGGAATTTCTAGGGTTTTGTACGAGGAAAATGTCCAGCTAACTATAACGCCCCAGAAACCTATGGTTTTTTCAGTGAATATATATATATATATATATATATATATATATATATATATATATATATATATATATATATATATATATATATATTACCTACTGGCGGTCGCCAGTAGGTAGTTATAGTTAGGACCACGTTTCCATAGGAAAACCTCAACATTCTATTTTGAATAACTTTGGCGCCGGTCGACGAATCCTCGCGAATTTCTCAAAATAGGTGGGGCGCTACGCTCCGCTCCTACCCTGAAAGTCTCGGGGGGATCCGTCAAGCGGGGGCTGAGATAAAAGGGGGGTCCCAAAACGCGTTTTTCCCATGCATTTTTCCATAGGACCTTTAGAACGAGCTACAGCCCGAACGGCTGAACAGAATTACTCAAAATTTGGCAGAGAGGTAGTCCCTAGGTCAAGGAAGTGCCTTTTGTAGGTTTGGTGTAAATCTGTTCAGTAGATTCTGAGAAAATAGCCTTTAAATCAATATATATATCTGAGCCCGCTTACGGTACGCTTACCGTACGCTTACGGTAAGCGTACGGTGGCGTGCGCGAGCGCGATTCTGATTGGCTCTTAGATCTTAGTAAACATTCGAATCGGCCGAAACCAGGAAGCGGCGGCCGCCATTTTGTGTATTTCACTCTGAAAAAAAAGAGTGAAAACAAGGAAAGGGGGCAATGAGGAGAGTTACAGACCCCCTAACAATTGTAAGGGGGTCAAAGAAGGACAGAAAAGTACAAAAAAAACATTTATTGATTTTAAAAAAAATCACGGGGTACGCGTACGGTAAGCTTACGGTAAGCGTACGGTAAAAAAAATAAAAATAAATAAATGAAAAGCAGATTTAAGAGTTTAGAAATTAGGGAGCTCTAAAAAGAGCTGTTGTGTTTATGGAGTCATTTTTTTAGTGGTACCTACAAGTAAGTACCGATGCAGAGTCTAAGGTTCAAGAGGAAGACTCTGTTCCCTTCATCATTGAAGTGCACACCATCTCCTCTATAAATGTCTTGCATGTCGTAACGCAAGTTGTTGTGGTAAATGGCACCCATACCATAGTCACGGAGGAAAGCAGAAACAGATTTGTTGACGTGCTTTCTTGCTTTGTCAATCTGTGGACAGAAATGATTGGACCAGTTCCATTTTTGCCTTTGGCATATGTTGGAAAACACAAAGGCAGTTTTAGGGAAAAGTGTAAACAGTTGTGCAAAGGTGTCCTTCATAAGCATTTCCAGACCTACCCCAGTCAAAGTGCCTAGGTCATTGCCACCACAGTGCACTATTATGAGGTCAGGGTGTTGGATTTGAATGAAGGATTTCACCAATGGCATCAATTGGTGCCACTTTAACCCTCTCTGACCAATCCATTTAATGTCTACATTTGGCAAAGCAAGGTCTCTCACCATATCTGTTTTCTCTGCAAACTTTTCACTCCAGAAGACATAGCTGTGCCCTACAATCGACACTGTGAACATCTTCAAAGGAGAACTGGATGCACTCAGGAGGTGTCTTTCAGTAGAATGGCAATATGAAAAGAAAGACAGTTTGGAAATGGAGGCATACATATTTTTTACAAAACAAAAAGAACTGATTGGCTGTTTCATACCATTCTAGAAAAAAAACTAGGCTGTATGTGAAAATTAATAGAAGCATGTTTTGTATTGGTACAAAAAAATGTGTAACCAAAGAACAGTACTATGGATTTGCTGTTAGGTTTGAAAAGTCAAGCACTCTTGCTCTGTGGAATTGAAACATTGTGTGTCGAACTTCTGACCTAACTGCACACAGCAGTGTTCCATGAGCTGTTGCTATGGTAGCAGGCAGAAGTCAAGTTGGGGGAAGGGTACTAGGCAGAAGTCAAGTTGGGGGCAGGGTACTTTTGGAAAAGGGTTGGTTTTCAACCAATAGAAATGTGTCATTACATTTGAAAAAAAGGGGGAAGCACTGAGATTTGAAACTTACATGTATATGTGTGGAAAAATAGAGGGAAAGTTTGCCATTATCTGGTTCTGCTGAGAGGAGAGAGGTGAACACAACAGAGATCCTGGCTCTGATAATCTGCTGTTTGAGTGTCACATTTCTTTCACAACTAACTAATTTTAAAGGTGAGTTTACAGTTTGAGAGGGGATGTATGTGGTAACTTAAGAAATGAATAATAGAAATGGGAATTGTTTTTGTTGTAGTTACACATGGTGGTTTCATAATGTGTCAGTCTGTAAAAGTGATTTTCACTTGGCCCGAAAAAAAAGGAGCAGTAAGTGTGCTTTCAAATTGGCAAAGAAATTTCGTTTGGCACTAATGTGAAAACATGACTCTGTGTGCATAGAAGAATTATAGGCAGAGATTTATTGCGTCTTGCTCTGGTGATTTCACAGTTGCAGTAGATGGAAAAGAGGAGCGAATTTTTGGGGGAAGAAGCAGAGGCTTAGCACACACCCATGTGCTTGCCATGTATAGTCATGCACAGTAATTAGAAGCGAGTGGGGTTTTCAGGTTTAAGTCTGTAATGCAAATACATTCAGCATCACTAAGGCTGGTTGCCCCTGCTGGAGTGTAGGCAGTCACAGAGAATACACACGGTGGTGGTCTGAAAAAAAAACAGCTTGGACATGTGCATTTAAATAAATTTAAAAAAAAGGTTTCAGAATGTGTCAGTCTGTAAAAGTGATTTCAAATTGTAAAAAGAGATTTTCACTTGGCCCGAAAAAAAAAGAGCAGTAAGTGTGCTTTCAAATTGGCAAAGAAATTTCGTTTTGGCACTAATGTGAAAACATGACTCTGTGTGCATAGAAGAATTATAGGCAGAGATTTATTGCGTCTTGCTCTGGTGATTTCACAGTTGCAGTAGATGGAAAGGGGGAGCGAATTTTTGGGGGAAGAAGCAGAGGCTTAGCACACACCCATGTGCTTGCCATGTATAGTCATGCACAGTAATTAGAAGCGAGTGGGGTTTTCAGGTTTAAGTCTGTAATGCAAATACATTCAGCATCACTAAGGCTGGTTGCCCCTGCTGGAGTGTAGGCAGTCACAGAGAATACACACGGTGGTGGTCTGAAAAAAAAACAGCTTGGACATGTGCATTTAAATAAAATTAAAAAAAAGGTTTCAGAATGTGTCAGTCTGTAAAAGTGATTTCAAATTGTAAAAAGAGATTTTCACTTGGCCCGAAAAAAAAAGAGCAGTAAGTGTGCTTTCAAATTGGCAAAGAAATTTCGTTTTGGCACTAATGTGAAAACATGACTCTGTGTGCATGGAAGAATTATAGGCAGAGATTTATTGCGTCTTGCTCTGGTGATTTCACAGTTGCAGTAGATGGAAAGGGGGAGCGAATTTTTGGGGGAAGAAGCAGAGGCTTAGCACACACCCATGTGCTTGCCATGTATAGTCATGCACAGTAATTAGAAGCGAGTGGGGTTTTCAGGTTTAAGTCTGTAATGCAAATACATTCAGCATCACTAAGGCTGGTTGCCCCTGCTGGAGTGTAGGCAGTCACAGAGAATACACACGGTGGTGGTCTGAAAAAAAAACAGCTTGGACATGTGCATTTAAATAAATTTTAAAAAAAGGTTTCAGAATGTGTCAGTCTGTAAAAGTGATTTCAAATTGTAAAAAGAGATTTTCACTTGGCCCGAAAAAAAAAGAGCAGTAAGTGTGCTTTCAAATTGGCAATGAAATTTCGTTTTGGCACTAATGTGAAAACATGACTCTGTGTGCATAGAAGAATTATAGGCAGAGATTTATTGCGTCTTGCTCTGGTGATTTCACAGTTGCAGTAGATGGAAAAGAGGAGCGAATTTTTGAGGGAAGAAGCAGAGGCTTAGCACACACCCATGTGGTTGCCATGTATAGTCATGCACAGTAATTAGAAGCGAGTGGGGTTTTCAGGTTTAAGTCTGTAATGCAAATACATTCAGCATCACTAAGGCTGGTTGCCCCTGCTGGAGTGTAGGCAGTCACAGAGAATACACACGGTGGTGGTCTGAAAAAAAAACAGCTTGGACATGTGCATTTAAATAAATTTAAAAAAAAGGTTTCAGAATGTGTCAGTCTGTAAAAGTGATTTCAAATTGTAAAAAGAGATTTTCACTTGGCCCGAAAAAAAAAGAGCAGTAAGTGTGCTTTCAAATTGGCAAAGAAATTTCGTTTTGGCACTAATGTGAAAACATGACTCTGTGTGCATAGAAGAATTATAGGCAGAGATTTATTGCGTCTTGCTCTGGTGATTTCACAGTTGCAGTAGATGGAAAAGAGGAGCGAATTTTTGGGGGAAGAAGCAGAGGCTTAGCACACACCCATGTGCTTGCCATGTATAGTCATGCACAGTAATTAGAAGCGAGTGGGGTTTTCAGGTTTAAGTCTGTAATGCAAATACATTCAGCATCACTAAGGCTGGTTGCCCCTGCTGGAGTGTAGGCAGTCACAGAGAATACACACGGTGGTGGTCTGAAAAAAAAACAGCTTGGACATGTGCATTTAAATAAATTTAAAAAAAAGGTTTCAGAATGTGTCAGTCTGTAAAAGTGATTTCAAATTGTAAAAAGAGATTTTCATTTTAAAAACTATTTTTTAAAAAAACAAATGAATAAATATTTTTTTGAGTGAGTATGGTAAGTCAATAATAATAATTGTAGTCTCTCAAGGACCTTCTAATGTGATAAATGATTTTTAGTGTTTTTTTTAAAAAATAAAAAAAAAGGTACGCTTACCGTACGCGTACGGTAAAAAAAAATAAAAAAAAGTTTTTAAAAACATATGTTAAAAAAAGATGAAAGATAAGGTTGGCTCTTAAAAGAACCGTTGTGTTCATGCAGGGACAGAGGAAAGAAAGATTGGGAATATTAGACGGTACGACAAGTGTGCTGATCTATTTTACTGTTCACCAGGGAAACACTGGTCTCCCTATAAGTAATTAGATCGTGACAAGTGGCGCACCGTACTTCAACCCTCGCAAACCGAGGGTTAATTTCCAGAGGGCCAGCAAAAGGAGATTCTCCCCCCACAGATGAAGGGCTCACCTGACCTGCAGAAGAAGGAGTCTGCCCTGCAGGTGATGGTCCAGGCTGAGCTGCTGTGGATGTACTGGCTCGTCTTTCTGAAGAGTTACCTCCAAAAAGATGACCATGTGTCCTTCTGTGTACATCCTGGAGGTGTCTCTTCATGGTGTGATTCCCAAAGGAATACTTCCTGTTAGGATTACCTCTAGAAAGTACACGCTTACACAGCTTGCAAGTAACTAAGGGTGCATTCACCTTTTGCTGGCCTTCTGGAAAAGTAAAATAATCCCAAACATAAGAAGGCTTTACTTTCCTCGCTCTCTGCCTCAAGACAGTGCTGCTGGTGCTAGCCTCACTCTCAGAAGAGCTCTGCTGTTCTGCCATCGTATCCCAAAGACAAACCAGCTCCTTCTCCCAAGGGATCACAAGCAGAAATGAGGGGAATGGGTGTGGTGTAGGAGAGTTCTAGAACTGAAAGTAGTTTCAACCAATCAAAAGTTGTGTTTCAAGATCACATGACCTACCGTACGCTTACGGTACGCTTACGGTACGCTTACGGCAAAAAGTACGCGTGCGCGTAAAAAAGACACGCGCTTGCGCGCATGCGCATAACAGTCACTCCCCGGCACTTCCGCGTAACGTACGCGTGTTGCGTAAGCGCGCACGCGTCCCACGCGCAGTACGCGCGGCTACGCAAAGTACGTAACTATACGCAAGCAGCGTAGATAGATTACGGGCGTTGCGTAAACCGTACGCTTACCGTGAGCTTACGGTACGCGTACTATAAAAAAAAATTTAAAAAAAAAAAAAAAAAACTGGAAATAAATTTTACATGTTTATTTTAAAAAATATATATAAAAAAAATATTTAAGGATTTTAAAAATTTAAGCATAGTCTTTATAAAAGATAAGAAAATTAAATTAAAAATATGTTTGAAAAAAATGAAGAATAAAAAAAAAAATAGCATTTAAAAAACCTTGCAAATTCACTGAAAAAACCATGGGTTTCACACACGTTATAGTTAGGAATTAGCATTTAAAAAACCTTGCAAATTCACTGAAAAAACCATGGGTTTCACACACGTTATAGTTAGGAATTAGCATTTAAAAAACCTTAGAAATTCACTGAAAAAACCATAGGTTTCACTTACGTTATAGTTAGGAATTAGCATTTAAAAAACCTTAGAAATTCAGTGAAAAAACCATAGGTTTCACACATGTTATAGTTAGCTGGACATTTTACTCGTAAAAAACCAATGAAATTGCCCCGTTATAGTTAGTTCAGCTAACTATAACTCGCGCGCCCGCAATGCACTGCTGATGACGTCACATATTACATCACTCATGACATGGTCAGTGACATCACTCATGACATCACTGATGACATCTCAAATGACATCACTGATGACATCACTGATGACATCATCCTTGTGATAGAGTGGCAGACCTCCTCTCACCTTAATATAAGCTTTGATACACACATTCAAAAATAGAGACTAAAAATTTCAAAACAATGGACATACCAATACCAGTTACAACAACCTCTTCAGTAATTCTAAGATCCACATACACATCCACTCATTCACCAACAGTCCTATACAGTCACTCATACATGTACTCACTCATCATATGTACTCATACATCTATACATCCTGTTACACAATGCCACTCATCCATAGAGTTACTCACACACATAGTCACTCATGCTAATAAAGAATAAAACATACATTTACTTGCATATACAGTAATACACACACCACCATACTTACTTCTACGGAAACTTACACATACTTAGTCTTTTAAACAATCACTTATAGAAACACATACTTATTCATACAGGAACTCTTTCAATCTCTCCCTCTCACATATACTCACATATATACACCAATAGTCACATATACTAGTTAAAAACATATGTAGTTACTCCTGAAGACACTATTGAGACAGTCATTCACTCACTAACACACCCATACACACACTCATCCACCCATACAGTCCTGCACACATGCTGTCTTCAACACATACAAACAGTGAGTCACTCATTCATGCATCTATGCACTACGTAATACCCCCCACCGTACCATACAGACACTCAGACTGATACTCAAAAAAACAACTAATAACCTATATAGACACCCATGTAGCTACTCACCAACCCATGCAGCCACTTATACACAAAGTGAGAGATACACTTAATCAGTCAGTAACACAATCAATTTTTCAAAAACAAATCATCCATTTAGACACTTATATACCCATTTATTCTTCCATCGACCTTGAGATACACATATATAAAACATATTTAATTTTCAGAAAAACACACATTCACTGGATGATGTCATCAGTGATGTCATCAGTGATGTCATTTGAGATGTCATCAGTGATGTCATGATTAAAAGCATGAGCGCATGATTAAAACATAAGTATAAATAATACTAACTCAGAACCTAGTGAAAAATAGCTCAGTTATATTTATCTATGCAAAAGAAAGCCTATCTGTCATAGAGAACGCTACTGAACATTGCCTTGACAACGCAGTCATAGGAAGTCATGCACCAACAAATAAGGAAAAGCACTTCTGGCCATGGAGCGAGTAGCACGCAGAAAAGTGGTAGAACAAGGCTAGAGCCAATCCAGCCAAGGGATTGAATGGTGATACATCCGCCGACGCCACGGACCGGGAGTCGAAATCACGAAGGGAAAGACGCCACCGAGATAGATACATAAAAAAACAGGTATTTGAAAGCAACGCGGGCCGTGATAGTTTTTCCGGGGCTATAAGGATTTAAAGCACCACTTGCAGCATGAGCACTGTGTACTCCCGAAACTCATGATTACAACCCTGTCCTAAAGCATAAAAACACCGGGGAACTGGGCTAAAACATGATTTAACCAACACGGCGACATTGAGTCTCACCAATCGGAGGTGCCAACACGATAAGTGGTTCTTAGTTTGGTTATCACTAATAACACCGAGACAGTTAATAATGCATGCCAGAGAACAATCTGTTCCTTAATGGAAGACACATTCAATATAAATTCATCCCCTTCTTCTTCCCCTTTCAATACAGATCTGATGAATACCGCAATTAATTAATGCCACATAAAGAACATAGGAGTATCACCATATTCCATCACATGAGTCAAAGATGGTATGTCAGGAGCCTAATTTGAGTAAAGATAAATGCACATAACAGAAAATAAGATCTAGTTTCTAACTAGTTTTTAATTAATGTTTCATTCATGCAGGCACCTAAAGTCCTCCCTGTCTAAAGCCCCACCCTGATGAAGACCTTCGTTTGAAATATTGCGCTTGGTCCTATTCACTGAAGGTCGAAACGCGTTGGCTCTTTTAAAGAGAGGTTTAGAGCAACCTAATCAAATTATATTGCTCAATAATAGGCGCACATGAGCTGAATAGTTGACACTCTAAATTGGAGTCTGCAAATAACTCTCTGACCTCTCCAGGACTTGTATAATGAATGTAATTGAGGGCTGAATGAAACAAAGTCCCAATCACACTGCAATATAGTAGGACTTATTCATGTTGGAAATTACAAGTTTGTGTAGAATTTCACAATCTGGACTACAGCTTTTTGTATGTATTAATGTTTCATGGTATCAGGCCATATTAACGTTTGTGGTGTTAATAGTGTCTATGTTTAATGTATTTGTGTTTCAAGTTTTTCATGTATCCAAGAAAAAAGGGGTTGTACATCCTAAAGTGTTATGTGATGTTACCTCTTTTTTGCTCATTGAAAAATAACTAATGAATCCATTAATAAATGGTAGCCCAATGTTAATTGAAAAAAACATTGTGGCAGAATAGAAAACTGATTGATGGTGTCAGAGGTACTTTCTGTATATTGATGACAATTTTGATTCCAACCTCTGAACTACCTGAACCGAATCACTCCCCCTTATTAGCATTGTCATGGACTCACTGTCACAGTCAGTTATACTTTTCCGTATCTGTAATTCATATATCCAAGGGAGGTAGATGGATATAGAGTTGTATCTGTGTTAGATGGAAAGCAGAGTAAAAAATAAAAGGAAAGTATGCCTTGTATAACTGATTATAAACCCTAGACTAAAAAATAAACTGTTAGTCAGTAAATTAGTAGTAAAGCTACTTGTTGTAGATGTTAATTTATTGTGTATTATTTTACAGACACCTGATTTTATTTGAGAAGTAAGATTTACAATGCCTGACAAGAGAGAAGGACAAAAGAAACAGAGAAAACTGTATTATTAACTGCAAACTCAGAGAGACAAAATAAAAAAGGATGAGAATATACAGAGGAAAAAAAGAGAAGCTGGTAAGAGTACTAAGCAGTTTCTCAGAACAATATGTTTTGAAATGCAAAATTTGACAACAGTATTGTCTAAAAAATGAAATGTACACATCAGGTGGAAAAAAGCAAGGAGTACTTGTTCCTGAAAGAAGGAAATGCTCTAAGAAATCAGAGACCTTGTCATGGAGTCAGAAACAGTTTAAGGAGTTTAAAGGCACTACAGGTTAAGGCAGTAGCTTCTAAATCAGGCTTTATTCTAAGAATGCAGAAAAAGTTTTTGTTTTTTCTCCCTTATGATAGCCGAAAATTGGTGGTCACGGCCCTAGTAACTTCCAGGCTCGATTACTGCAATAGTCTGTATCTGAATGTACAGGAAAACTTGCTGCACAGACTGCAGCTATTGCAGAATGCGGCTGCCAGACTGCTAACTGGCATCCCGAAATTTTCTCCCATATCCAAGGCCGTCCGAGACCTACACTGGCTCCCAATTAAAAGCAGAGTCCAGTTTAAGTCTCTGTGCCTGGTCTTCAAGGCTTTGAATGGAGAAGGCTCTGACTACCTTACTAAACGTTTTATAAGGTACGTTCCTGCCCGGCGTCTTCGCTCATCTGAAGCCAGTTTTATTATGGTCCCAGTCATAAAAAAAGCCCGCTGGGGAGGACGCAGTTTTTCCTACGGGGCAGCCAGGCTTTGGAATGAATTGCCACTCCACCTGAGACGTATGGAGAATCTATTGCATTTCAGAAAAGCATTAAAAACCTGGCTGTTTCGGTAATTAATTCGGCTAAGGGATCAGGGAGTTGTGGACAGCGCCAGGACACCTACTTGGTAATCGCGCGCTTTACAAATCACCATAACATAACATAACAAAGCTAAAATGTTTCCGACTAGAGTAATACAGAATTTACTGAAAAAGATGAAGAAGTATAAGAGGACAAGTACTGCACTTAAGCAAAAGGAACACATTGAGAGTGTTGTTGAGAAAGCATTTGCTCTGAAAAGTAAAGTATTTATATTAATATTGAATAGAATGAGGATACTAGACAAACCAGTGTTGCATAAGAAAAAAAGAACTGTTGGAAATCAGCTTATCAATAGAACTAATTTATACTAATTTTTTAAAGGTGAATGGAAACATACCTCTATCGAGAACCTTATTTTAATGAAGAAGTTATTTTCATGAGAACAAACTAGTGCATGCAGTTAATTTAACTTGTCGTTGTTATGAAGTAAAAGGTGGTACTCCTGTTACAAAAGAGGAGATGGTTCCTAGGAATTGGTAGCTGAAAAGATGCACAGAAGGTGTACACAGGCTCCAATATACAAATGGAGCTGTAGTAGTATTTGCAGTATTCGTCAGGAGTCAATTGATTTATTTTAAAAATGCATACGTGACTTTCCATCCAGAATTCTCAAACAGAAATATGCAATTGTGCAGGGATTAGATCCATGCAAACTGAGAAGATATAGTAATTTGCAAGGATATTCATTGGCATGTCTTTCAAGGAAAGTTTGCAGAAGCACCTTTCATCATTTCAGGATGTTAGCTGTTCACCACTCCAAAATACGACCTTTGGTTAGAAGACTTTCCTATGTAAAAACTCCTGCCTTATGTTTGAGAAAGATGAATAGAGTTTTATTGCATGGTACACTAACGGAGGTAGAAAAGGTTTGTGAAGCTATTTAGTATCAGTTGTTTGGTCTAGAAGAGGGTCTAGAGAAAATGTAGAGTTGGTTACTGGAGGTGTACAAGACCAGAATGCAGAAATTAGTACTGAAAACTAGGGGTGGGCGGAATTTGCGTAATTGCGTTACGCAAATCTCCGCGAAACGGTAAAAAATCTCCGCGAACACGCAGAAATTCCGCGAACACGCGGAATTGCTTGTTCGCGATGCTTTTTTCCTGTTCGCAATTGCTGTTTGCGTGCTCGAGGAGAAATATCTCGCGAACATGCATTTTGAGAACGCGAACAAGCAAAAATTTCGCGAAATCGCGGAAAGCAGACTTTTGAGCAATTTCGCGTTCTCCGCGTAACGCGAAATTCCGCAAATTCCGCAAATTCCGCGAGCGGAACGGAATTTGCCGCCCAGGCCTACTGAAAACTGAAAACTTTGCACAACAGATTGCTCTGAGAAACCAAACTGTGTTTTTATTTGTTTTCGACACACTCACTTGTGTACTCTAAAGCTGAAATAGAGAACAATGATGAGTGGCAAGAATTTGGTGCATATTTATTTGTTGAGGAAATATTTGGTTTGTCCACACAGCAGATTATATGTACTGCTCTGATAAATTTAGAATAATGAAATGCCAGCTAGAGCCATATGTACTAAATTAGAATTTGTGTCTGTTCCTGAAGTGCTTAAAGTATTACATGTTTATCAATCAATTCTAATACAGTGTATACATGCTTTCCAAGCCATAGTTCCTATGGAGCCACAGACAGGAAAATGTCCTGCAACTGAGCTGCAGAAAGGACTAACAGGAAGAGCTGTGTATTTACCTTTAGATTTTAAACAGAATATGAAAACAATAGGGGTTGATAAGATATTGAAGAACCACTTATTATTTTAGTAAATGGTGTTCCAACAAATAGAAAAATATGGCAAGAGTTAGTAGATGTTAATAAGGTCAAAAAAGCAATATTATACCAAGCAAAAAATATGTTTTACTATATAAATGTTGATTTTGCTGAAAATGTATCTTGTAGAGAGGATGATACGTTAGCCTCAAGCAGACAGATTTAAAAACTGGATCGATCCAGATCAGAACAAATTTATGAATGCTGCAGCATCCATGCCCTGCAGTATGAAGAAATCATTGCTGATGCTATTGCGCTGTTTCAAATGAAACAAACCAAAAGGAGCTCCATTGATTGTATGAGAAAAACGTTTAGAAGCTCTCTGCTTTACTCAACTGTCTCCCACTGAGCAGGAGGCCACAATGATGACTGTGCTGTACAGATACCAGCCACTGAATATGGCTCAACATGACTATATTCAGAGGATCCAAGATTTTGTCAGTGCATTCTGTACATATTCCATCTTTTGTTTGAAAGTGACCTGAACTTTCATATGCTGTGAATCATATACTGAAGACAGGTGTAATTTTCAACATCTCTTTGCAAGGCAATTTGCTGATAAAGTTCAAGCAAAAGATGAAAACTTAGTATACAATGTAATCAATTTGATGGCATTGTAATTGGACCCTTAGTTGCTCTAAATATGCATGGGATGACCTGCTTGAATTTTTGAGAGGGAAACTCAGACATTGAGGGCATCAACATAAAGACAACAGGAGAACTTTGATCTTTAGGTCATGCTAATGTTTGCAAATATTTTTACCACAGATTCCAAGCCATACTATATTTTTTGTGCAACAAAAGTAAGTCTCCTCTTGGCGTAAAGAGTACCAAGAAAGTGGTGCTGCTTAAATTCACATGATATTAGGGATAAAAGATGATCCAATATTTGGAACACACAGTAATGACTGTGTGTTGTCTTTCATAGAACAGTATGTCACATGCGCCATCCCAAAAGATACTATTGACAAAGGTTTCAGAGAACATGTTCTGCATTTCCAAATACATAGATGTGGAAAGTACTGTCAAAAAAGTTGTGTAGCTTTAATTTAAAAATGCTATCTCATAGGGAGATGGCTTCTTATGGATGTTATGACAGGTTGAGCTCGGCCACTTTATTCTCGAAGTCTAGGGGAATTGTTTGGCTAAGTCTAGGCCTAGCAAGCATGCAAAATAGAGTGTTAAATTATTTTCCATAAATTCAGTATCTAGCGGACTGCGACACGGAAAGTACTGACATTGTAAGATCCAACATGTTGGATACATACTACCCAAAAAGAAGTGCACATCTAGAAAATATGTGCTTATTTGAAGTTCTTCAACACTACAGGTACAAACGCAATGTATTGTATAACGTAGAAGAAGGCAAATTTGCAGTACTTGGATGTGATGGATTTTTATAAGACATGGAAAAGGAAATGTAATAATAAATCACAGCAAAACTTCAGAGAAAATATAATTTTTCTATTTGGCACTTCTTTAATTGTTCAAGCCTTGGTGTGCTCAATCTGAGTTACTTGAGGCTATTACTGCTATGAACAAGAAGGAAAGTGTAATGGAACAAGCTAGACAAGAAACTACACATCTAGAGCAGTTAGCTGCACAGCTGAACAATGAACAGAAGGACATTTATATGGAAGTAAAATAGAAAAGAGAACAGATTTCTTCACGAGAAGAAAGAATGCAATTGTACATCCTTCAAACCAATTCTATTATATATCAGTAGTCAAGCTGGCACGGAGAAAATCTTTTAAATTAAATTCTCACCGCTTACCTACAGAAGATAACACAGTCAAATATATCATGTATAGTAACGGCACCAACTAGATTAGCTATACACAATATTAAAGGAATTACTCTACATCAATTATTAATGCTACCTGTAGTACTTGATAATAAACTGGAATACCAGAAGTTATCTGATGAAGCATGTCATGAGGCAGCAAGTGTTTTGAATACAATGAAGATTTTAATCATCGATGAAGTAAGCATGGTTTCAAATTTAACGCTTGCCTTTGTTAACTTAAGAATGCAACAGATTTTAAGAACAGTGTATGATGTTCTCTTTGGAGAAAAGCATTTAATTGTATTTAGTGACTTACTGTGTCATGTGGCCCATATGGGCATTGTCGTCTTCCCTCTGTTAGCATGAGAACGTTGCAGACTGTCACCTGCTTTGCGCACGTTACTACACAAACCTATCTTGCTTCATGCCAAGCTGAAACTTTCACATAGAATGTGCTGTTGTTTTTGCACTCTGTTCTTTCCTGGGATCTAGTCTGAACATTCTAGGGAAGGTTGAATAACAATGCCCCTTGTTATCATGTTTTGGTCAGGCCCTAGAACCTAGCCAAAACATGCAGAGGCAGCAGTTGTTTGGGAACATGTACTTTGGTCACATGGGGTACATGGGTAGGAGGCACAAACTTGGAGAGGGATCTTTCTAGGGAGAAGAGCGTGACAGCACCTGTATGTAGATCTTCTGTCTATAAGACTGAGGTACGGGGTCTGCTGCTAACACCCACAAATCTTCTAATATATAATAATTTTGCTTCTATAGAAGGGGAAGGAGGCTAGGCTACTCTGTTGTACTTCATGACAGCTCTTTTTATGATTTACGGACTGCTTGCTATGCTGACCGTATTTGTGTTAGGCATTTTTGTACTTCTTGTGGCACGCACACTGCATACTAGAGCATGTTAGTTGAAATAAACATTTTAAACTCTTAGTGTGTCTCAGTCGGATCTTATTGTGGATGTGTACAAGAGGGTGAGCGAAAGGGTGTGTCTTGCAACCACGATTCCTGAGAGGGTCCGTAGTGTTGTGTTCTCGGGTGTCTAATCAATTGTTTCTCTGTGAGTGATCCTACTAAGTTCCGATAATCCAAAGCATAGTTCTGTGATTTCACAGAATCTCTGCAACGAACAGACATACTCCTCAAATCCAGTTGTCCATAGGAGCATCTGCAGTGAACCTGTGTCGACTTCAATGAAACTGAGATCCAGGATGCGCTCTGCACGAGCACATGGACTCGCTCTGGCTGGTGGCCTCATTGATGGATTGTACACAAGCTGCATACACAAGGAACAGTCCTGGTTATGGGACATCGGACCTATCAAAAGTTCAAAATCCAGGGTAGCGTGTGATGGTGTAGCCATTCAGACATCCAGGGCCCATTGAAAAGGGCACCAGATGCATTAAAACACTGGTTGCATACTAGTGAAGTATAATGGAAGGTTGGACAAAAATCGACATCAAGAGCCTCCAATGGCATCAAACCAATGAGATGTTGCATCTGCTCACGGTAAAGCTGCAGCTTCTTCTGGCCTGGTAGAACCATAGATCGAGCATCCCTTTCAAAAGAGAAGTAGCAGAACAAAGTGGCCCCAAACCAGGATTAGCAGCAGCGGGAACCTACCAAATATGCTGGAAAAAATAGAATGTATAAAGGCAGGGATTACTCCAAAAATTGTTTGAAAAGAAGTCACAAGGCCGGATTCCACAAGTTTAAAAAGAAATGGGCTAGGCTTGCTGTATCATACACATTATTTATTTGGAGTATTAATTCCCCAAAATGTAGGGGGAGATTTGTGTTCACCAGTTATTGTATTTCACTGGACGTTCTCACCACCTGTAATTCGAAGGTCTCACAAGTCGACTTGAGAGCCACCTCTTGTTCACAATAGCGCTTTGAGTCTGATTAGCTTATTGAAATCTGTTTTCAATGTTGGAAAGGAAGGCCACATCAAACTATCTACACTCCCATGTGGAGGGAGAAACAGGACGTTGTTGCAACAAGGAACTCGCTGGGAAGCCATTACTATGTACGGGATGCCTGCCCGCAAACCGCTAGAGAACAAATAGAGGGTCTTGGATCCAATGAGTAAGGCTGAGCCTCGAATACCAAACCATCAAAATTGCCAATACTGACAATGTTTCGAACATTCCTTCCCTGGTGTATAGAAAAAATTCTGTAACACCAAAAGCCAGATTTTGCTTATTTTAATTTTAATTTAACAACCTTTTCATTTTTGCTAACTTCAAAATAATTACTTTTTTGAAAATGCAGCACAACTTTATCAAAACAAGACAATACATTTTTTTTTATATACAACTACTCATCATACAACATGACTCTCTTTAACATTCCCACATTCCACTCACATATCCCATTCTCCAAACATTTATAACCCACACTGATCAGCAACCATCCATACAACACAACTGCAGCCTGGCCTCAAATCCTACTTTCAACAATTAAACAACACCAGGGACAGCTACCAAACATCGCCAGAGTTTAAATACAATAATCCCTACTGTGCACTACCAAAGATGGAAAAAATACTCTTTGATGGTTTTATATCCAATTTACTTTGCACAGAGAGGCAACCCAAAGTAAACAACAAAAGATTGTTTGGCACAAGCAACAAAACACAACAGGTCAATGCGTTTCGAGCCCGCTTCTTGGGGGGCTCTCTTCAGGACCAAAATCACTGAAATACAAGGAAAAACCTTATCACCGCAATGTCAAGGCGTTTATACAGCCATACCAACCATGACACACCTACCAGTATAAGCCTTCTTACCTCTAAAAAGCAGTGCAATTCAAATCACTGTTCAGTATCACAAATTTTAGTCGTGAGATGTCTAAAGGAAAGAATCACATAAAATAAAATGAAAGAGAATGAATCATGTCCCACTAAAAAATGGTCATTGTCTATGTTCTTAACTTGAAGTATTACTTACAGAAAAGCAGGAATAGTCAATGGCCCAATCACTTGTGGCTCATTTCAGGGTAAATTATCACCAAACTGTTGGAAAAATGAGTAAAGCGGGTGTTGGAGTAATCCATAGTTGTGATTATACAGCTCGCTGTTTGAAAATTTATTAAAAACAATCTTTACCTTAACTCCTAACGTTGAATCATAACATGGCATCACATTCCATAAGGTGGAGCGACAAGGAAACAAATTATCCGTCATCGTTCAAGCTTCTGTAAAGAAGAGAGAAAGCCACTGTCAGCGCGACCAAATGGGTTTACCATGTCTATATATTTGTTTATCTATATGAAAAAAGAGAGGGAGGGACGAGAAGCTTGTTATGGTCCAGTGTCTGTGATCCATGTGTCGTCTATGTTAATCAAAAAAGGAGACACTGTTCCAAAGAAGTAGAGAAAAGGGAAACGTCAGAAAACTTATGTAAAGAGTGTCCTAGGCTATATGAGACCCAAGGGTTGGGAGGGGAAGCAGAGCTTATTTTCTCTTGTTGCCCTCACACACCCCGGGAGGTGTCATGCTTCATCATCGGGCGTTTTGCTCCTCATCGGGCCGGTGCTGCAATGCCCTACGGGTCCCCCGAAGGGTCACTTTAGCGGAGATCTTTTTAGAGAAAACGCCGTCTGGTGCATGCGGGTATGTGATGTGGGTCCTAAAACTAGTAGTGGTGCAGTGGTGTGTGACATGATATGTTAAAATTGTCTAAGGGTTGCTCAAAAGATATTTGTTTAATAAAGGCGAGGAGGTGGCACCATTGACTCAGTGCATAAACAATACTGCAGAGGCTGTTTCTGCTACAGTGTATGGTAAAGTTTTTCAATATGTAGCATAGTGTATGTAGCGTCCTTCATGGCCATTAATTTTTGTTTGTAAAATTAAAAGGTAAATACAACGCAGTCAAATTATAGTAATCCCATGGAACTCTCCAGTTTTTTAGGGTTTGGAGTGTCCACCCAAATTGCATAACTAGTCTAAGTTGATTCTAAACATGATACAATGTACACACTTCATTTTGTACAATATTAATAACAAAGGCTACAATGTTTTCCAAATTATAAATGCAAGATGATAATGTGTTAATACTGTTATCAACAATGGCAAGAACTTTATCCAGATTGTCCTGATCTATTTGGCATAAGCGAACAGCAGCATCATGTTGTGACAATTTCCAAAATTCATTATAAGCTGCAAAAATAAAACGTTTAGCATGAGGGGACTTTGGGCCCAAAAGCAAGGTCAATGTCTCCCAATACAAGGGAAAGATGTTGTTTAACGGAAGACAGCGTAGAATGCCCTAAGCACTGCTGACATAATTTACCAACCGAATAAGTGGTAACTGTATTGGAATTGGGGGAATGTAAGTACCGTGGATCTGGCCTATGTAGTAAGAACCCTTGAGTAGTATTTGTGAAACAAGAATGACAAGCATTCGTGACTGATGGTCATAAAGGCCAACCTAGTGGATTTATCATGGAAGAACTAAAGGTACCATTTTTATCACAGAATTCAGTTGATCTTCAGTGAAGTTGGTATGTGCCTGCCATGTGTCATAAAGGGCCAGTGATGTAATAGTGGGAGCATTCAAATCTTTAATTGTAGCCAATCCCAGGCACGTAGTTTGTTGGACCAACTAAATAAGAAATATTATTTGAGTCGATATCAGACATGCACGGAGCAAGGACTCAGTACCTTGCACTTGCCAGAAATTAGTGCCCCGTATTGATTTCAACGCAGCATTAGCACTCCAATATTCATATGCTTTCAGTGCCAAGTTGTCAATAAAAGATGAGGAATACATTACCTTAGTTTGGGTAAGCATATTTTTTTTGAAGTTGTAGGAATTAATTAAAAATAATATGAGGCTGGGTTGGAAAGGTTATAACGGGTAAACTATGTATGCTTCAGTTTTTGTGTACTAGAACTACCCTTAGTTGGAGTAGGGCAATGTTCCGATTGTGAATAATTAAAAAGGGGACGCTGTCCGCTAGTTCTATGCAGAAAATTATGTCCATAATGTAGTTAACAAAATAAATCAGTATAGTTAGCTGAATTCAAATACAAATCTTCTGTATCAAAGACAGTGTAATATTGCTATTCAGAAAACAAGGAATTCACAGCATTAACAGCCCAATCATCTGACTGTAACCCAGGTGTAACCACATCACCCAGAGAAACACGAAAAACATATGGTATCTGTAGGGTCTCTGTAGACATCGAATGGTACTTTATCCCAAATTATCCCATTTGGGAATGGAACTGCTGAAATGTTAACAAGGGCTTGGTCTCTTTTCATTTCATGCGAGGAAGAATGTGGGGCCAATACCCCGTCAACCAGTTCCACTACAGAGCTTTCTGGGAGGTAGGGGCCAATAAATAAAAAGAAAAAACACAGTTATGAATCCAATCCACATGAAGAGGAACACCATGGAAAACACGATCCAGATATACATACTAGGTGGGACTAGTAAGTGTGTTTTAACCAAGCAATGAAAACACAAATCCGCTCAGGTGGTGGGGAGAGAACTGAAGACAACGAAGAAGTGTATAATGAAAATTATCCTGACCGATATAGTAGCTACTAGAACTCAGCTGAAACAATGGGGCTGGGAGTTCTAGAGGTGGGGTAGTAAGAGCAATTTCCATTGTGGAATATGGAAAAAGGCAAAACAGAGAACTGGTCAACTGAAGACTCAGTCTCCCCTTCTGGCAGCCGAGAAGAATCAGAAGAAAGGCTGCCTACAGGTTGTAATGAAACATCCCGACAAGGAACGCTTGTAGGCATACTTTTGAGTATCGGCTATATGGTGTAACTTGACATGTTCAATTGAAACAAAGCGATTGTCCTTGTATCCTGGTAGTGAAGGTAAAATCACAGATTGAATGACCCTAAGACCAAGGACTGGGACAGGAGCATGATACAAAGGACCAAATTCTATCTTGATCGCCACCATTTCACAAACCAGATCACCAACTTTCGGTAGCCTGCCAGAAACAGGAATCAGCACTGCAGCATCCACTGATGAGGACGAGGTCATAAGTCCCGACAAAGACATACAAAACCTTCATAACAGTACGAATGTCAGCAGAGCGCTGCGGCCAAACCCGGAGGAACCTAGTGCATGAATCCACTGCAAACAAAATTAATTTGAAAGAACTATTGAATGTTAATGGACTGCAATAATCAAGATAAATACACCCAGGTGGATGGTTAGAAATAAAGAGATGAGTCTGAGGTGGACATGACACGGTAGACCTCTTAATTTATTGACAAACATCACAACAAAGCACATATTTTCGAGTCTGCTGATGTAAACCGTGCCACGAATAGTGCTGCTGTAAAAGAGAATCTGTAATCGACACTCCTGCTTGAGCAGAAGCCAAGCCTTCATGGGTGGCTACGAGTGATAGTCTGCGGTCATCATTGGGAATCAAGCAATCACCAACCGTTGGAATAGTTGCAAAAGGTACTTTGTCAGTAGTCATCTGATAAGTATAGCAGGGAGGGAAACCCAACGGGGAAAGGAGTACCCTCCCTCATGTGGCAATAGCCACAAAAATGTCATTGTCAATTTTATTCATGGACTTGGTAATTGCAGCTACTTTAACTGTGGCTACTGCAGATTTGGCTGCTTCATCAGCCATAGAACTGCCAACAGCGTGTGCTCCCGCACATTGATGTCCCAATGTATGGATAACGTGTGTAAGGGACAAATGATCTTTAAGACCGGCCTTTCTGACCCAAAGCTTTTTATGCTTGATTGTGCTACCTTTAGAATCCTAAATCAATCAATCAATCAATCAGGGTATTTATAAAGCGCACTACTCACCCGGAGGGTCTCAAGGCGCTGGGGGGAGGGGGGGGTCCGTTTACTGCTCGTACAGCCAAGTCTTGAGCTGCTTCCTGAAGGCGAGGTGGTCTTGGGTCAGGCGGAGGCGGGTCAGGAGGGAGTTCCAGGTCTTGGCGGCCAGGTAGGAGAAGGACCGTCCTCCAGTGGTGGCTCTTCGGATGCGGGGGACGGCTGCGAGGGAGTGGCTGGTCGATCGGAGCTGACGAGTGGGAGTGTAGAAGTTGAGGCGGCTGTTGAGGTATCTTGGGCCTTGGTTGTGTAGGGCTTTGTGTGCGTGGGTAAGGAGGCAGAAGGAGATTCTCTTGTTGACCGGAAGCCAGTGCAGGTCTCTCAGGTGGCCGGAGATGTGGCTGTGTCGGGGGATGTCGAGGATGAGTCTTGCTGAGGCGTTCTGGATCCGCTGGAGTCTCTTCTGGAGCTTGGCGGTGGTTCCGGCGTAGAGGGCGTTGCCGTAGTCCAGTCGGCTGGTGACGAGGGCCTGGGTGACCGTCTTCCTGATCTCGGTGGGGATCCACCGGAAGATCTTACGTAGCATGCGCAGGATGTTGAAGCATGACGAGGAGACGGCGTTGACTTGTCTGGTCATGGAGAGGGAGGAGTCCAAGATGAAGCCCAGGTTGCGTGCGTGGTCTGTTGGTTTGGGTGCGCTGCCCAGGGCGGGGGGCCACCAGGAGTCGTCCCATGCGGAGGGTGAGGAGCCCAGGATGAGAACTTCCGTCTTGTCTGCGTTCAGTTTCAGGCGGCTGTTCATCATCCACTCGGCTACCTCTTTCATCCCTTCGTGTAGGTTGGCTCTGTCGGTGGCGGGGTCGTTGGTGAGGGAGAGGATCAGCTGGGTGTCATCGGCGTAGGAGATGATGTTGAGGTTGTGTTGGCGTGCGATGGCCGCAAGGGGGCTCATGTAGGCATTGAAGAGGGTGGGGCTGAGTGAGGAGCCTTGAGGAACGCCGCAGATGACTTCGGTGGCTTCTGATTTGAACGGGGGTAGGCGGACTCTCTGTGTCCTTCCGGCGAGGAAGGAGATGATCCATTCTAGTGCCTTCTCCCGGATTCCGATGTTGCTGAGGCGCTGCACTAGGGTGCGGTGGCAGACAGTGTCGAACGCTGCGGAGAGGTCCAGGAGGATGAGGGCCGCTGTTTCTCCGTTGTCAAGCAGGGCTCGGATGTCGTCAGTAGCTGCGATGAGGGCGGTCTCGGTGCTGTGGTTGGCTCGGAAGCCAGACTGCGAGCGGTCGAGGGATCCGTTAGTTTCGAGGAAGGTGGCCAGCTGTTTGTTGACGGTCTTCTCGATGACTTTGGCAGGAAACGGGAGGAGCGAGATGGGACGGTAGTTTTTGAGTTCGGTGGGGTCCGCTGATGGTTTCTTCAGTAGAGCGCTGAGTTCGGCGTGCTTCCAGCTCTCCGGAAAGGTGGCGGTGTCAAAGGAGGTGTTGATGATGTCCTGCAGCTGGGGTGCGATTACGGCGTCGGCTTTGTTGAAGACGTGGTGCGGGCAGGGGTCCGTTGGAGATCCGGAGTGGATGGAGTTCATCGTACAGATGGTGTCTTCGGTGGTGATTGGGGTCCAGGCGCGGACGATGGCGGTGGGGGGCGTTGGTGCGGTCGTGGGGTGCGTTGGTTGTGTGCTGAAGCTGTTGTGTATGTCTGCGATCTTGTTGTAGAAGTAGGAGGCGAGGGAGTTGCAGAGGTCTTGGGATGGGGTGATGTCGTTGTTTCCGGTGTTGGGGTTGGAGAGCTCTTTGACGATGTTGAAGAGTTCCTTGCTGTTGTGTGCGTTGTTGTCCAGTCGTGCCTTGAATGTGGTTTTCTTGGTGGCGTGGATTAGTTGGTGGTGTTTTCGGGTGGCGAGCTTGAGGGTGGTCATGTTGTCTGTTGTTGGGTCTATGCGCCAGGCTCTCTCGAGGGCTCGGCAGTTCTTGTTGGAGCTCTTGAGTTCGTCGGTGAACCAGGATGCTCTTCTGCTGCCGGGTCTGCTGGGCGGGGTCCTCAGAGGGGCGAGGTCGTCTGCGCAGTTGCTGATCCACTTCGTGAGGTTGATGGCGGCCTGGCTGGGGTTCGCTGAGCTGGGGGGTGGGTCCTGGCTCAGGGATGCGGCAAGCTGTTCTGCTGTGATCTTGTTCCAGCTTCTGCGTGCAGCCTGTTGCTGGTGGTGGTGGGTCGTGGTTCTTCTGAAGCTGAAGTGGACGCAGCTGTGGTCCGTCCAGTGGAGTCCGGTGGCGTGGCTGATGACGATGTCCTTGCTGGATGAGAAGACGGCGTCGAGTGTATGTCCCGCGTAGTGGGTGGGGGTGGTCACCAGCTGCTTGAGACCGAGGTTGGCGAGGTGGAAGTTGAGGTCCCCGAGGAGGATGTAGTCAGCGGAGGGGAGGGCGTGCGGGCTGATGAAGTCGGCGATGTCTTCGCTGAATTGTGTGCGAGGTCCCGGTGGTCTGTAGATGAGGGTGCTTCTGAGGGTGGTTTTGGGGTCGGTTTGGATCTGGAAATGCAGGTGTTCGGCGGTTGTGAGGGTGTCTTCGGTGTTGGTCGAGATGCGGATGGTTTTCTTGTGGACGATGGCGATGCCTCCTCCCGTCTGGTTGGCGCGGTCCCTCCGGGTGATCTTGTATCCGTCCGGGATGGCGATGGCGATGTCGGGCGCTGAGGAGGCGTTCATTCAGGTTTCCAAGAGGAAGGCAACGTCTGGGGAGGTGGTGTCGAGGAGGTTCCAGAGATCGATGGCGTGTCTGTGGACGGAGCGGGTGTTGAGCAGGATGCACTTCAGGTGGTTGCTGCTGGGGGTCGGCTTGGTGGGTGCCGCGCAGGTCCGGAGGCAGGTGAACTTGCAGGTTCGGCAGGTGAAGGGTCCGTGGGTGCGTCTCGGTGTGGCTTGGTAACATCCCGGGGTTCGGCCGGTGTTGAGCGCGTTGAGGTCGGTGGAGTCGTAGGTCCGGTGGGTGGGCTGGTGTCTGCGGGGGCCAGGGGCCCGGGCGCCGGGCGCGGGCCAGGTGCGGACGGGCACAGACGGGCTAGCCTTAGGCGCGCCTTCGGCGCGCCAACGGCGCGCCCGCTGCGCGCGGCCGCTGCGCGGCCTCCATAAGAGTGGGAGCGGGAGGGAGGAGCAGCTGGGAGGCGGGAGCGGGGCGGCCAATGGGGATCAAGGGGGTGGGGCCGCAGGGACGCAGCGGCGGGAAAGGAGCGGCAGGGGCAGCGGAACAGAAGGAAGGGTGCGAGGGAGAAAACCGGGCAAAATCAGGGCGGTGGACACAGAAGAAAAACGGTGGACACAGAAGAAAAACGGGGGAAAAATGCAGGCTGAGGGGTACAAAAGTCAAGGGTTATATGGGGTACAGAAGACAAAGGTTAGCTGGGGTACAGAAGGCACAGCGAAACACAGGCAGTCTGGGGTACAGAAGACAAAGGTTAGCTGGGCACAGAAGAAAAACGGGGGAAAAATGCAGGCTGAGGGGTACAAGAGTCAAGGGTTATCTGGGGTACAGAAGAAAAACGGTTAGCTGGGGTACAGAAGGCACAGCGAAACACAGGCAGTCAGGAACCAGTGCAAGCGGCAGCAGCGAGCGGCAGACGGCGGCCTGCAGGGCACACAGGGGGCTGCGTGGCGGTGAGGGGAGCGACCTACCTGAAGCAGGGTAAAAAAACATTGTCATTAAAAGACTGCACACAGTAAAAAGAGTCCGAAACAACAAGTGCAAGCATCTCAGGATCAGCAACTTCAAGAGCTAATAGTATAGCTCGCGACTCGGCCAACTGTCCGCAAGGGACTGCGTGTGAACCAAAGAAGACTGAAAAGCTCCATCTACTATTGTACCTACTACTATAACACAGGCTGCAGAATAAACCTGATTGGTGCTGATCAAGAGGAAGAACTGAAGAAGGGAGAGGGCGAACATGTTCATACTGAAAAAATTCTTGTGTTTGTAAATAAGGATCAAAATCAAATTTCACATCAGCCGATGTCAAGGACGTAGCCCATTCTATCCGACGAGGATGTAGAGCTTTATAGTTAGGCACACTAGCCTTGGTGACTGTCTCTAATGAAGTCACCAGTGAAATTACAAAAATACATTTACCCGGTTCAAGAGGGCAATCCTTCAGAATCGCCATTTGCACTGCTGTTAGTATTTTTTTAGTGGATGAAAAACGCATCCCTGCCGAAGTATACAGATGCAATTTATAGGCTAGGGGAACTGTGTCACTCCAATTAAAAGTCATGTAATCGAAACCAATGGCTCCAAGTAAAATCCGGATGACCAAATTGGTAGTATTCAATTTAGTTTGTAAGTATTGTGTTGCAAGCAAATCAGACTGCAAAGAGAGCAGCACTGCGATGTGTTCCAAAAGCCAACTGAAAGATGAAAAAGAAGGATGTCTCAAAGCGTAAAGTGGCTTGATTCACTGAGCATAATCAGGAATGAAAGTCCTCCTGAAATTCAAGAAGCCCAGCAAAGATTGCAATTTCTTTAGGGTAGACGGAGGCTGCACACTTCTCCAAAACGTGGGATGG
Organism: Triturus cristatus; assembly: GCF_964204655.1. Lineage (NCBI taxonomy): Eukaryota > Metazoa > Chordata > Amphibia > Caudata > Salamandridae > Triturus > Triturus cristatus. The sequence continues at coordinate 797,153,703 of NC_140594.1, forward strand.
TCAACTCATAACCAAGAAATAGAATGGCCAAAAATGCAATATGCAATTTTGCAAAATTGAATTGGTAACCCAAAGCTGTGAAATGAGTAATAATGTGATCCACGTGTGCAAGATGAGGATTTAATTCATCATCTGTCAGGTAAATGTCATTTGAGTATTAGAACAGTGATCCTTAAATGCAATAGTTGAGTAAATAGGATAATTATAGACTTGAATCAGTTCTATAATGCTAGTGTCCAGCCGGACAATCAATTTAATAAATCAAAAATGTCAAAGAACAAAAATACAAACGTAGCAATAACGTGGGACACAATCCTGCATCCTACATGAACACATAACAAATACATTTAGAACAAAAACATATCAGGCAAGACGGGTTAGCTTATTGAATATTGAGCACAAGCTTAGACAAACAGTTACTTCACTTTTTCATCATGTGCGATTAACGCGCAATTAGAGTTGGACTTCTGGCAAAGGAAGGTAACAGTACCTTAGAAACTTGACTGATCAAAAAACTATTTATGTGTAAATAAAACAGCAGCGCAGCTATTGCTCAATTTGATTGAAGAAGGAAAATCAATAGTTTGTTTAATGCCTACACTTCAAGAATGTGCCAATTTTAATGAAGAATTGTTGAAACTGGGGAAGAACTAAATTTTGGAAGTTACAGCTATTGATAAAATAGAACACCAGAGAGTAACAAAATTGGATTCATTAGAGAAATCTGTATCTAAGACTGCTAAATTAGGGAAGTGCTTATGTGTGTGTACAAACTGTAGAGTAGTTTTGCAGCATAATTTAAATATTGAGGAAGGATTAGTAAATGGTGCAATGGGTAAAGTTATTGATTTCATGAATTTTCCAAATAGGACAGGGGTTAAATACTTGGCCATAAAATTTGATCAGAACAATTGCATCAAACAGATTAATCGAAGGGTTGTACATTTTTTGCTAGTACGGCACCACCAGTTCCCACTCTCTCTAGTGTATGCTGTAACTTTCGATACATAACAGGATTTAAGTGTAGATGCAGCTTATATCAATATTGGAAGTACTTTATTTAAAGAAGGTATGTCATATGTAGAATTGCCGTGAGTTAGAATATTGTCTGGTTTGTTTTTGGCTGATTTTGATGAAAAGAAATGAGTCCTGCTACTAGTTGTGTTAGTGAATACAATCGGTTAAGAAGTGTATATGCTCTGTACTTAGGACAGTATCCTATTCATGAAAAATAAAGAATCTTTCCTAAGCAAAAGCTTGATAAGCAATACATTTGATGTTCTTCAGAAGAAGCAAAAAAAGATAAGGAAGAAGGTGTTAAGATGAAACATTTAAAATTTACGGTGATATTGTAGGTTTTCAGCTCGAAAACAGTAATGGTGTCACCAGCTATGCAAATGTGTTTCTCAATCTGCTCTTTCATTTACTGCATTTTGCAAATGAAATTCAACGTAAAGGAGAAAATCGAATCTGCTCTCATCTGTGTACTTTGCTGGAACGTTTATGTTGTGATAGGACTGTAATATTTTCTGCTTCAGGCATTCAAGATGTGGTAGACATGCATAGTGGAACTGTACTATTTTCTCTCAACAGTCAACAAGATGCTCGGGAATTTATTACTGTGTTGATTGGATGTTTGGAAGAAGAAGAAGATGTTAATATTAATGAATTATTTGAACTGAGTTACACATGAAACCATACTTGTGTAGATTATTTCTTTGCAACAACTACTCAAATCAATTTGGAAAGATTTATCTACTTAAAATTACCAGATTGTAAAACTGTGTCTTTTGAGAGGCTAATGAAAAATGTAAACCAAAATATGACCTGCTCAAATGTTAGATCAGATTATATGTCTACTTTGCAGATACAGAGAAGTGGAAAATATATTATATTGATGCTACAACGATGCAAAGCTTATGGCTCAAAAATTTAAAAAGAAATTATAAGCTTCAAAGCAGGATCAGTTTTAATTTCTGGGAGAACGTACACAACACTGGCTGTTATCTTAAATGAAGAATTTTGTATAACTTCAGGACACTATACTGTGTATTTAAAATATTTAACTGGATGGACAAAATGCAATGACAGCAAGCTCACTTTCAAACAAAAACTACCTTTCAAACTTCCAAATTCATATCTCTTCTTTCTTCAACCAAAGTTTTAAGGAAGTATAGTATTTAGAGAGTGGTATACAATGTTTTTTTTTTAAGGATGATCAGTGAGCAACATATAATTTGGCCTAGCAAGGATGATATCTTTAAAATAGAGTCCGAAATTTGAACACATGTTAAATCGATTAAGAGTAATGGGCTATTTCAGTATCATATCATTTTTTGGGGTGATATATTTGTTTATATTAGTTAAGTACTTTTAGCTAGAATAATTTATTAAGTATTTGTAGTGAGTGTGATGCATGGTATGAATTATTTGTAGTGCAATACTGTGCAGTTCTGTTTTTTTCTACAATGTATATGATTGTTTTTCCCCACTATTCAACGATGATCATTTATACAGTACATTGTGTACGATGTACAAGTATAAAAACTGAGAACAGAAAAAACAGAAAAGTATATATTTAAAGAAATGTTTGTATTTTATAGTGTTACAGTTGGGTACTGCTTTTATATTAACATATTTATTTTTCAGAAATTTGAACTGTACTCTGAAACTATTAAATATATTAATGATAACATGTAATTCTGTTTTCTCTCTTTTTTAACAGATCAATTGAGTCAACATTTTTAGATATTTTGTTAATCAATTCTGTATAAAATTGTTATAAAATATATAAATCGATAGAGTAACAAACACACTAGGACTCACTGATGCATACAGTCACATACCCTTGGAAACACTAATGCATTCACTCCCATACTCACCCATTCACTTATACACACATTGACACACTCTGGGACTAACTAATGCATACACTGACATACCCGTGTGCACACTGATCCATAAACTGACATATTCACTCACTCAGTGATACACAGTCTGAGACACTGGGACTAACTGATACATGCACTGACAGACCCATGGACTAACCACTCCATTCACTAACACATTCAAACAGTTACTCATATATACCCAGACACACTCTAGGACTAACAGATTCATACACTGACACACTCATGGAATCACTAATGCATTCACTACAACACTCTCACACTTACCACACCCTGAGTCAACTTATGAATCCCTAATACATATGACACACCCATGAACAGACTGATGTATTAACTGAAATACTCAATGACTCAGTCATACACACACTGACACATTCTAGGTGTCACTAATACATACACAGACACACCCATGGACACACTGATGCATTGACTGACATTCACTCAGTCATACACACAGTGACACACTCAACAACTCACCAATGCATTCACTGACACACTGATGTATTAAATGACATACTTACTCACTCAATCCTACAAACTCTGAAACACCCTAGGTCTCACTAATACATACACTAACATGGAGATATTAATGCATTCTCTGACAAAATCACTGACTAACTCATATACATACTGAGACACTCTGGGACTAACTGAGACACACACCAACATACCCATGGACTCACTAATGCATTCACTAACACACTCACACACTTACTTTTACACACTCTGAGACAACCTAAAACTCCCTAATACATATACTGGCACATACATAAACACACTAATACATTAACTAACATACTCACACCCTCACTCATACACACTCACACATCCTAGGACAAACTGATACATGAACTGATACACCCATAGATTCACTAATGCATTCAGTAACACACTCACACCCTTATTTCTATACTCCCTGACATACCCATGAACACACTGATGCATTAACTGATATACTCACTCATTCAGTCATACACACACTCATACTCTCCACAACACAGTAATACATTCACATACACACACATAAACACACTGATGCATTAAGTAACATATTCACTAACTCAGTGATACACACTCTGACACAACCTAGCTCTTACTAATACAAACATTTACAAACCCATCGACACACTGATGCATTAACTGACATACTCACTCTCTCCGTTGTACGCACACTGACACACTCTGCAACTCGATAATACCTACAATGACACACACATAAACTCACTGATATATTAATTAACTTGCTCACTCACTAAATCATACACACTCTGGCATACCCTAGCTCCCACTAATACATACACTGACACACCAATGGACACACTCATCCAATAACTGACACAGTCACTCAATCAGTCATACACACAGTGATACACTCTACCATTCACTAATGCATACACTGACACACTCATGTACATACTGATGCATTCTCTGAGAAATGCACCCACTCACCCAAACACAAACTGAGACATTCTGGAACTCACTCATACAAACACTGGCACACCCATGGACATACTAATCCATTTACTAACACATCCCCACAGTGACTCATACACTCCCCCAGAAACCTTTAGAATCACTAATACATACACTGAGACACTCATAGACATACTCAAGTATTCACTGAGATAGTCACCCCCTCACTCATGCACACTCTGAGACACTGTGGGACTCACTCATACATATACTGACACACTGATGACCACACTGATGCATTCTCTGACAAATTCACCAACTCACTCACACACACAATGAGACATTCTGTGACTCACTCATAAATACACAGACACTCCCATGGACACACTAATCCATTTACTAGCAGATACACACAGTTACTGATACATACAACCAGACGCCCTAGGAATCACTAATACATACATTGAGACACTCATAGACACTCATGCATTCACTGAGATAGCCACCCACTCACTCATTCACACACTGACACTGTGAAACTCATTCATTCATACACTGACACACCCATGAACACACTCATGCATTCACTGAGTTACTTACACACTCGCTTACTTCCACACTGAGACACTTTGACACGCTCTCATACATACTCTAACACACACTGGCACACACTGATACATACAGTAACACACTCACACACACATATGCACTATATTTATAAGAAATTAATAAACACAGAAACACTGCTTTTTTCGGATTTTGTATAGTTCTTATTAGAACCTTTCTTTTTTTATACTGTTCTTTATAATTTAGCAAGTTATAAAACTAAAGTACCGATAAGAACATGGTATAAAACGCTATTAAAAGAACTAGAGCGAAAACAAACATGTTTTCTATCTTAAAGATTACACGAAAAATTCTGCATGATTTAATCCCCCCCAAAATTAACAGAGATGAGAGCCACTGCCTGCAAATATTCAGCAACAGACATGGTGTTCTAAGCCACTGGTATATTGCAGCGCAAACAGTGGGTGCACATATGACCCAAATTTAGACTGTGAGCTTGCACTGTGATTGCAGCTGAAGTTGAAGCTCCATGTGCAGTTGATGTAGGTGTGGAACCAAGAGCAGTAGCTTTCTTTTCATGCATCATTCGGTAGTATGCCTTCTTGTGAATTGTCTTCAAATGCTTTCACATGGAAGATGTGCCCTGATTGTATTTCTTTGATGTTCCACAGGATAGCTCCTTGTCGCAGATAGTACACTTTACTATCTTTGCACACACTTTCTTCTCAACTGTAGGGATAGTGAAAAATCTCCAAACATCACTCTTTTTTTCAATGCTGGTGTTTCAACCTTATTAGAACCTTTCTTTTTTTATACTGTTCTTTATAATTTAGCAAGTTATAAAACTAAAGTACCGATAAGAACATGGTATAAAACGCTATTAAAAGAACTAGAACGAAAACAAACATGTTTTCTATCTTAAAAATTACCAAAAAATTCTGGATGATGTAATCCCCCAGTGGCCGGGAAATTCTCAGCAGTCAGTCACCCCCTCCCTTCTGTGGGCTTTAAAGTAGTCCCAAACTATGTTGGTGTGGCGTTCTGATTTATTTTAAAGGTGCAGGGTTTTAGTCTTTGACACATGTATGAGCAATAGTAATAGGCAGTCAATAACGGATAAAAAATAACACAGGTGTGGGGCCCTTCACGTCAGACTCCTCGTTTCTCTCTGCTCCCAGCTCCGTTTCGTGATCAGCGAGCGTGGAGCCAAAAAAACACAAAGAAAACAACACTGGCTTAGACTTCTGTAATAATGAAGCACATGGGGGGGAGGGTAAGTGCACCGTCACCAGTCCCTAGTGTTTTTTGACTAATGTGAGGGAAAAGAAGTGGTGACTTTAGTGGTATCCCCTTATGCGAGCCCACAGCCCCTGAACAAGCCCCGAGTGTGCAGCGGGTACTTGCCTGCTTCCACGACCCTCCTGGGCCGTAGTGTTGGGAGACCAAGCCTCCTTCTCATTGGGGAGTGCAGTGCTCCCAGGGGAAGTGCTCCTGGAGCTGTTTTCCTTTGCTGTCTCCTTGGTGCGTGGCTCTTGCTCTGCTCCTCTGGTGTGCACCTCCTCGGCGTCCTCCTCAGTTCTCGGGGTCGTGTTCCTCTGCCTGTCCTCCGGTCCGGCTTCGGTCGCGTCCTTCTCCTCTTCCCGCTCCGTTCCCACTGAGCGCTGTTCCACACGCCTCCCGAGCCTTTCAGCCGTCTCGGCCGCGAGTTCTCTTTCAGATGCTAGAGTGTCAACCCCTCTTCTGGTTTTTGCTTCGGTTGGTCAGCGGCGCTCTCGAGTGGGACACCATCACACCCCCCAAAAAATTATCAGAGATGAGAGCCACTGCCTGCAAATATTCAGCAACAGACATGGTGTTCTAACCCAAATTTGGACAGTGAGCTTGCACAGTGATTGTAGCTGAAGTTGAAGCTCCATATGCAGTTGATGTAGGTGTGGAACCAAGAGAAGTAGCTTTCTTTTCATGCCTCATTCGGTGGTATGCCTTCTTGTGAATTGTCTTCAAATGCCTTCACATGGAAGATGTGCCATGGTTGTATTTCTTTGATGTTTCACAGGATAGCTCCTTGTCACAGATAGTACACTTTACTATCTTTGCACACATAGTGAAAAATCTCCAAACGTCACTCTTTTTTTCAATGCTGGTGTTTCAACCTCTTGATCCCCCTCCATAACAACATAATCTTCCCTCTCTGCACATGGTGTTGTTGCAGCCATTGGAACTGATTTCCAGATAATTTAATAGAAAAACTCCAAAAGCAGTAGTTACCAATCTGTCTGTTCTTCTGCTGTAGTCTTCTCATACAAAGGAAATTTCCTGGGTGACGATTCACTCACAATAAGGTGTGGTCCCTAATTCACCAATGAAATTAATATGTATTGCTTTGCACATGTGCGGCACTGCGGTGCCGATCCGAAAATTCAAGGTGCAAAAAAGCAGCAATTTGAATGAGTTATACATAAAAATAAATATGTTATGGTACATTGTACACCTCTAATATATGTTTACCCTATTGACTAAATCATAAATAGTGTTGGGTGTAGGAAGGATTTAATTTTTTTAAATTTTTGGCTAATCCGCAGTGCAGCATTGTGGTTTCATCAGGAACACGTGATCAGAGTACAAAATCACAAAGTTACAGCGGGCCTGCGTGTCCTGCTGGAACCACAAAAGTACTGTGAAACTAAAAATAAAATAAAAAAACATTTTCAAAAACATAAAAAACCATCAAGAACTTTTATCTGAAGAAAAGTTTAGAAATGTATTATAAAATATGAAAAAAATCTTTCAATTAATATATTCGTATATATATGTAAATATATATATATATATATATATATATAGTAGTTAACTTTTTTAAATATATAAAATTATATTTTTATTTATATTTACAAATAAGCCATGAACAATATAAGTATTAAAAAAAGACAGTTGTAAAAAGCCTTTAAAAACATTGAATTATTCTTGAAAAGAATGAAATGCAATAGTGCAGAAAAATAAAAAAAATCACAAAATATTTGCAATAATGTGAAAATTAAGAATTAAAAGACATAGAAATTCACAGAAACAACATAGGATACAGGATCATTATGGTTAGGAAATAGAATTTTTGAAAAGTTAGAAATTCACTTAAAAAACAAGGACACATTTCACTTGTACAAAACCAGAGAAATTCAGCAGTTATAGTTAGTTGAACTGAATTTAACACATGTCTCCACAATACACTGCTTATGAGCTCACATGTTATATCACTAATGATATGGTCAATTACATCACTGATGACATCATCCAGTGATTGTGAATCTTCACAAATAGTTTATTGATGTTGAAGATATATACTAAGGTACTCCAAAAGTTAAATTAGTATACTTTGTATACATATTGAGTGAGTAAATTTGTGACTGTGTGTCTGAGTGGCTGTATGGGTGTGTGTGTGTAGGTGTGTGAGTGACTGAATGGGTGAATAACTGTGTATGTAAGTGGCTGTGAGCGAGTGGGTATGAGAATGGCTCAATGGGTGAGTGAATGGATGTGTGAGTAGCTGTTTCAGAGAGTGAGTGGCTGTATTGGTGAGTGAGTGACTGTATGAGTAATTGAGTGATTGCATGGGATGGTGAGTGGATGTGTGAGTGACTGTATCAGTGTGTGTGAGTGGCTGTGTGGGTGGCTGTATGAGTGAGTGAGTGGGTGGGTGTATGAGTGGCTGTAGGGGTGAGTGAGTGGTTGTATGAGTAGCAGTATGGGAGAGTGAGTGGGTGTGTGATTGGCACTATGGATGAGTGAGTGGTTTGTGAGTAGCTGTATGGGCCTGTGAATGGGTATATGAGTAGTTGTGTGGGTATATGTGAGGTTTTAGGGATGTGAGTGAGTGTGTGAATGCATCTGTGGATGATGTCATCATTTGGCGCCGGTTGACAAATCTTCGCAAAATTTTCAAAACTAATGGGGCGCTCCGCTCAGCTCCTACCCTGAAAGTCTCGGGGTGATTCGTCAAGCGGGGGTCGAGAAAAAAGGGGGTCCCAAAACGCGTTTTCCCCATGCATTTTTCCATAGGACCTTTAGTCGAAGGTGCAGCCTGAACGGCTGAACAGAATTACTTGAAATTTGGCAGAAAGGTAGTCCTCAGGTCAGGGATGTGCCTTTTGCATATATGGAGTCAATCTGTTCAGTAGTTCCTGAGAAAATTGCATTTAAATGCACATACATATCTATAGCCGCGCACCGTGCGTGCACCGTGCGCGCAGCCTAACGTGCGCGAGCGTAATTCTGATTGGTGGATTCATGACAGTCAACATTCGAATCGGTCGAAATCAGGAAGTGTCGGCCGCCATTTTGTTTGTTATCAGTGCGAGAGTGGAAAAGGAAGCTGGCGAACGTGAAAAGGGGGCAGGGTAGAGAGTTCCTGACCCCCTAGCCTTTGTCATGGGGTCCCTGAAGGACCCCGAAGGCAGAAAAAAAATGTAATTTTTTTTTTTTTAAATCGCGGGGGTGAAAAACCATTCAAAAAAAAATCATTTAATACGTAGTTTATTGTAAAATAAATATATAAAAAAAATAATAATACATACATAACTTAGCATTTAAAAAAACGTACAAATTCACTGAAAAAACCATAGGTTTCACACACGTTATAGTTAGGAATTAGCATTTAAAAAACCTTGCAAATTCACTTAAAAAAACATAGGTTTCACACATGTTATAGTTAGGTGGATATGTCACTCGTAAAAAACCAATGAAATTCCCCCGTTATAGTTACTTCAGATAACTATAACTCGCGCGACCGCCACTCCATCACAAGGATGATGTCATCAGTGATGTCAAGAGTGATGCCACTGACCATGTCATGAGTGATGTAATATGTGACATCATGAGCACAGGATTGCGGGCGCACGAGTTATAGTTATCTGAAGTAACTATAACGGCGGAATTTCATTGGTTTTTTACGAGTGAAATATCCACCTAAATATAACATGTGTGAAACCTATGGTTTTTTAAGTGAATATATATATATATATATATTACCTACTGGCGGTCGCCAGTAGGTAGTTATAGTTAGGACCACGTTTCCATAGGAAAACCTCAACATTCTATTTTGAATAACTTTGGCGCCGGTCGACGAATCCTCGCGAATTTCTCAAAATAGGTGGGGCGCTACGCTCCGCTCCTACCCTGAAAGTCTCGGGGGGATCCGTCAAGCGGGGGCTGAGATAAAAGGGGGGTCCCAAAACGCGTTTTTCCCATGCATTTTTCCATAGGACCTTTAGAACGAGCTACAGCCCGAACGGCTGAACAGAATTACTCAAAATTTTGCAGAGAGGTAGTCCCTAGGTCAAGGAAGTGCCTTTTGTAGGTTTGGTGTAAATCTGTTCAGTAGATTCTGAGAAAATAGCCTTTAAATCAATATATATATCTGAGCCCGCTTACGGTACGCTTACCGTACGCTTACGGTAAGCGTACGGTGGCGTGCGCGAGCGCGATTCTGATTGGCTCTTAGATCTTAGTAAACATTCGAATCGGCCGAAACCAGGAAGCGGCGGCCGCCATTTTGTGTATTTCACTCTGAAAAAAAAGAGTGAAAACAAGGAAAGGGGGCAATGAGGAGAGTTACAGACCCCCTAACAATTGTAAGGGGGTCAAAGAAGGACAGAAAAGTACAAAAAAAACATTTATTGATTTTTAAAAAAATCACGGGGTACGCGTACGGTAAGCTTACGGTAAGCGTACGGTAAAAAAAATAAAAATAAATAAATGAAAAGCAGATTTAAGAGTTTAGAAATTAGGGAGCTCTAAAAAGAGCTGTTGTGTTTATGAAGTCATTTTTTTAGTGGTACCTACAAGTAAGTACCGATGCAGAGTCTAAGGTTCAAGAGGAAGACTCTGTTCCCTTCATCATTGAAGTGCACACCATCTCCTCTATAAATGTCTTGCATGTCATAACGCAAGTTGTTGTGGTAAATGGCACCCATACCATAGTCACGGAGGAAAGCAGAAACAGATTTGTTGACGTGCTTTCTTGCTTTGTCAATCTGTGGACAGAAATGATTGGACCAGTTCCATTTTTGCCTTTGGCATATGTTGGAAAACACAAAGGCAGTTTTAGGGAAAAGTGTAAACAGTTGTGCAAAGGTGTCCTTCATAAGCATTTCCAGACCTACCCCAGTCAAAGTGCCTAGGTCATTGCCACCACAGTGCACTATTATGAGGTCAGGGTGTTGGATTTGAATGAAGGATTTCACCAATGGCATCAATTGGTGCCACTTTAACCCTCTCTGACCAATCCATTTAATGTCTACATTTGGCAAAGCAAGGTCTCTCACCATATCTGTTTTCTCTGCAAACTTTTCACTCCAGAAGACATAGCTGTGCCCTACAATCCACACTGTGAACATCTTCAAAGGAGAACTGGATGCACTCAGGAGGTGTCTTTCAGTAGAATGGCAATATGAAAAGAAAGACAGTTTGGAAATGGAGGCATACATATTTTTTTAAAACAAAAAGAACTGATTGGCTGTTTCATACCATTCCAGAATAAAAACTAGGCTGTATGTGAAAATTAATAGAAGCATGTTTTGTATTGGTACAAAAAAATGTGTAACCAAAGAACAGTACTATGGATTTGCTGTTAGGTTTGAAAAGTCAAGCACTCTTGCTCTGTGGAATTGAAACATTGTGTGTCGAACTTCTGACCTAACTGAACACAGCAGTGTTCCATGAGCTGTTGCTATGGTAGCAGGCAGAAGTCAAGTTGGGGGAAGGGTACTAGGCAGAAGTCAAGTTGGGGGAAGGGTACTTTTGGAAAAGGGTTCGTTTTCAACCAATAGAAATGTGTGAATACATGTGAAAAAAAGGGGGAAGCACTGAGATTTGAAACTTACATGTATATGTGTGGAAAAATAGAGGGAAAGTTTGCCATTATCTGGTTCTGCTGAGAGGAGAGAGGTGAGCACAACAGAGATCCTGGCTCTGATAATCTGCTGTTTGAGTGTCACATTTCTTTCACAACTAACTAATTTTAAAGGTGAGTTTACAGTTTGAGAGGGGATGTATGTGGTAACTTAAGAAATGAATAATAGAAATGGGAATTGTTTTTGTTGTAGTTACACATGGTGGTTTTATAATGTGTCAGTGTGTAAAAGTGATTTACACTTGCCCCGAAAAAAAAAAAGAGCAGTAAGTGTGCTTTCAAATTGGCAAAGAAATTTCGTTTTGGGACTAATGTGAAAACATGACTCTGTGTGCATAGAAGAATTATAGGCAGAGATTTATTGCGTCTTGCTCTGGTGATTTTACAGTTGGATTAGATGGAAAGGGGGAGCGAATTATTGGGGGAAGAAGCAGAGGCTTAGCACACACCCATGTCCTTGCCGTGTATAGTCATGCACAGTATTTACAAGCCAGTGGGGTTTTCAGGTTTAAGTCTGTAATGCAAATACATTCAGCATCACTAAGGCTGGTTGCCCTTGCTGGAGTGTAGGCAGTCACAGAGAATGCACATGGTGGTGGTCTGAAAAAAAAACAGCTTGGACACGTGCAATTAAATAAATCAAAAATAGTGGTTTCATAATGTGTCAGTCTGTAAAAGTGATTTCAAATTGTAAAAAGAGATTTTCACTTGGCCCGAAAAAAAAAGAGCAGTAAGTGTGCATTCAAATTGGCAAAGAAATTTCGTTTTGGCACTAATGTGAAAACATGACTCTGTGTGCATAGAAGAATTATAGGCAGAGATTTATTGCGTCTTGCTCTGGTGATTTCACAGTTGCATTAGATGGAAAGGGGGAGCGAATTATTGGGGGAAGAAGCAGAGGCTTAGCACACACCCATGTCCTTGCCGTGTATAGTCATGCACAGTATTTACAAGCCAGTGGGGTTTTCAGGTTTAAGTCTGTAATGCAAATACATTCAGCATCACTAAGGCTGGTTGCCCTTGGTGGAGTGTAGGCAGTCACAGAGAATGCACATGGTGGTGGTCTGAAAAAAAAACAGCTTGGACACGTGCAATTAAATAAATCAAAAATAGTGGTTTCATAATGTGTCAGTCTGTAAAAGTGATTTCAAATTGTAAAAAGAGATTTTCACTTGGCCCGAAAAAAAAAAGAGCAGTAAGTGTGCTTTCAAATTGGCAAAGAAATTTCGTTTTGGGACTAATGTGAAAACATGACTCTGTGTGCATAGAAGAATTATAGGCAGAGATTTATTGCGTCTTGCTCTGGTGATTTCACAGTTGCATTAGATGGAAAGGGGGAGCGAATTATTGGGGGAAGAAGCAGAGGCTTAGCACACACCCATGTCCTTGCCGTGTATAGTCATGCACAGTATTTACAAGCCAGTGGGTTTTTCAGGTTTAAGTCTGTAATGCAAATACATTCAGCATCACTATGGCTGGTTGCCCTTGGTGGAGTGTAGGCAGTCACAGAGAATGCACATGGTGGTGGTCTGAAAAAAAAACAGCTTGGACACGTGCAATTAAATAAATCAAAAATAGTGGTTTCATAATGTGTCAGTCTGTAAAAGTGATTTCAAATTGTAAAAAGAGATTTTCACTTGGCCCGAAAAAAAAAGAGCAGTAAGTGTGCATTCAAATTGGCAAAGAAATTTCGTTTTGGCACTAATGTGAAAACATGACTCTGTGTGCATAGAAGAATTATAGGCAGAGATTTATTGCGTCTTGCTCTGGTGATTTCACAGTTGCATTAGATGGAAAGGGGGAGCGAATTTTTGGGGGAAGAAGCAGAGGCTTAGCACACACCCATGTCCTTGCCGTGTATAGTCATGCACAGTATTTACAAGCCAGTGGGGTTTTCAGGTTTAAGTCTGTAATGCAAATACATTCAGCATCACTAAGGCTGGTTGCCCTTGGTGGAGTGTAGGCAGTCACAGAGAATGCACATGGTGGTGGTCTGAAAAAAAAACAGCTTGGACACGTGCAATTAAATAAATCAAAAATAGTGGTTTCATAATGTGTCAGTCTGTAAAAGTGATTTCAAATTGTAAAAAGAGATTTTCACTTGGCCCGAAAAAAAAAGAGCAGTAAGTGTGCTTTGAAATTGGCAAAGAAATTTCGTTTTGGCACTAATGTGAAAACATGACTCTGTGTGCATAGAAGAATTATAGGCAGAGATTTATTGCGTCTTGCTCTGGTGATTTCACAGTTGCATTAGATGGAAAGGGGGAGCGAATTTTTGGGGGAAGAAGCAGAGGCTTAGCACACACCCATGTCCTTGCCGTGTATAGTCATGCACAGTATTTACAAGCCAGTGGGGTTTTCAGGTTTAAGTCTGTAATGCAAATACATTCAGCATCACTAAGGCTGGTTGCCCTTGCTGGAGTGTAGGCAGTCACAGAGAATGCACATGGTGGTGGTCTGAAAAAAAAACAGCTTGGACACGTGCAATTAAATAAATCAAAAATAGTGGTTTCATAATGTGTCAGTCTGTAAAAGTGATTTCAAATTGTAAAAAGAGATTTTCACTTGGCCCGAAAAAAAAAGAGCAGTAAGTGTGCTTTGAAATTGGCAAAGAAATTTCGTTTTGGCACTAATGTGAAAACATGACTCTGTGTGCATAGAAGAATTATAGGCAGAGATTTATTGCGTCTTGCTCTGGTGATTTCACAGTTGCATTAGATGGAAAGGGGGAGCGAATTATTGGGGGAAGAAGCAGAGGCTTAGCACACACCCATGTCCTTGCCGTGTATAGTCATGCACAGTATTTACAAGCCAGTGGGGTTTTCAGGTTTAAGTCTGTAATGCAAATACATTCAGCATCACTAAGGCTGGTTGCCCTTGCTGGAGTGTAGGCAGTCACAGAGAATGCACATGGTGGTGGTCTGAAAAAAAAACAGCTTGGACACGTGCAATTAAATAAATCAAAAATAGTGGTTTCATAATGTGTCAGTCTGTAAAAGTGATTTCAAATTGTAAAAAGAGATTTTCACTTGGCCCGAAAAAAAAAGAGCAGTAAGTGTGCTTTGAAATTGGCAAAGAAATTTCGTTTTGGCACTAATGTGAAAACATGACTCTGTGTGCATAGAAGAATTATAGGCAGAGATTTATTGCGTCTTGCTCTGGTGATTTCACAGTTGCATTAGATGGAAAGGGGGAGCGAATTATTGGGGGAAGAAGCAGAGGCTTAGCACACACCCATGTCCTTGCCGTGTATAGTCATGCACAGTATTTACAAGCCAGTGGGGTTTTCAGGTTTAAGTCTGTAATGCAAATACATTCAGCATCACTAAGGCTGGTTGCCCTTGCTGGAGTGTAGGCAGTCACAGAGAATGCACATGGTGGTGGTCTGAAAAAAAAACAGCTTGGACACGTGCAATTAAATAAATCAAAAATAGTGGTTTCATAATGTGTCAGTCTGTAAAAGTGATTTCAAATTGTAAAAAGAGATTTTCACTTGGCCCGAAAAAAAAAGAGCAGTAAGTGTGCTTTGAAATTGGCAAAGAAATTTCGTTTTGGCACTAATGTGAAAACATGACTCTGTGTGCATAGAAGAATTATAGGCAGAGATTTATTGCGTCTTGCTCTGGTGATTTCACAGTTGCATTAGATGGAAAGGGGGAGCGAATTATTGGGGGAAGAAGCAGAGGCTTAGCACACACCCATGTCCTTGCCGTGTATAGTCATGCACAGTATTTACAAGCCAGTGGGGTTTTCTGGTTTAAGTCTGTAATGCAAATACATTCAGCATCACTAAGGCTGGTTGCCCTTGGTGGAGTGTAGCACTGTGGACATGGGCTTTTTATAAAATCTGAAAAGTGGTTTCATAATGTGACAGTTTGTAAAAGAGATTTTCACTTGCCCAAAAAAAAGAGCAGTTTGTGTGCATTCAAATTGGCAAAGAAATTTCGTTTTGTGACTATTGTGAAAAGAAATGTAGTAATATATTTAAATACAATAACAGATTTTTTTTTTAGTTTTTTTCAGGTATTGCTGAAGAACAGTGAACAAAATTTAAGATGCCTACAAAATCTCGAGTTCAAAAAACGCTAAAAAAAAAACTATATTTGAAGACAACTGGAGGACCAAAGTTAGTAGAAGATGCTGATGTTGGGAAAAAGAAAAAATCTTCTGGTAAGCAAAAAAAACAATTTCTAAACAAAATATTCAAAACAAAGAAAAATGTACAAAATGTCTGTTCTCGGAAAAATGTAACAAAACATAGAGAACAGCAAAAAATAGAGAATTTTGTTAATGCAAATATACCTTCTGCAATTGAAAAGTTTAACATAAACAGAAAAACAGCATTTAAAGAGATACGTAGAAAAATGTTTCAGAGAAGAGTTATGTCCAATTTGATAAAGGATATAAAGAAATATAAGCAAAAGGCTAAATATTACAAGAGAAAAAAAGAAATTGAAGCCATTGCAGCAAAAGCATTAGAATTAAAAAGGAAACTATTCATATTAATTTTGAATAGGATGCGTACATTAGATAAAATGGTTAATGTACTGAAATCACAAAGCAAAAGCAAAAGAGTAGTGAACAGAACAAACTTTTGTAAAGTGTTTTTAGGAAAGTGGATGCATAGTTCAAGTAGTGAACCTTTTTTTAATGAAGAGAGCTATTTTCAAAATAATAGTTTGCTGCATGCAGTTGACACCAGAGGTCGTTCATACGAAGTAAAAAATGGTTGCATAATGGAGAAGGAGATAATGGTTCCAAGAGATGAGGTACAAGTGATGGCAGATGAGGCAATGGGGAGACGTCCTAAAGCCCCAGTGTACACTTGGAATTGTAGTAGTATTTGCACTGTGCGTCAGGAATCTATTGACAGATTTCGAGAGTTTCTAAGAGAATATAGTAAAAAAAGTGTAAAACAAAAGATTAAGGTGCTTCAAAGTCTGGATCCATGCAGAGTGAGAGAGAATACTGGTTTGCAGGGTCATTCTCTTGCTTGTCTATCTAGAAAAGTGTGCAATAGTGTTTTCCATCATTTTAGGATGCTGGCTGTTCATCATACTGGAATGAGAAAGTTTGTGAGACGGTTGTATTTTGCCAAAAGTCCAGCAATAAAGTTAAATGAATTGAATAGGGCTCTGTTCCGAGGAACGGTATCAGATGTAGAGAAGGTTGTTGATGAAATTCAGTTTTGTTACTTTGGTCCTGAACAAAACAGTGCAGAGAAGGACACAGTAAATGAGGCAGAAGTGGAAGACAACCCTCTGTAAGTAACACATTTAATGATCACATAACAAAATTTGCAATAGTCTCTAATGAAAGACCAAATTTTACTTGTATTTGTTGCCGCAGAACTCATTATAGAAAACAAACTAGGAATGTTGATCTCTACAGAAAGAGTGAAAATGAAGATAATTATAAGTGGAAGGATTTTGCCACATATATATTTCTAGAAAATTGTTTTGAATTGGGTGAAGATCAGCGTATTTGTAAATACTGTTATAACAAGTTAGAGGAAAATAGAATGCCGACCAGAGCTGTACATAATAATTTAGAATTGGATGCTATTCCTGCTGAACTTTCTGAATTAAATACATATGAGTCTATACTCATTCAATGTGTTCATCCGTTCCAGACCATAGTACGTATGGAGCCCAAAACTGGTAAATTACCTCCTTCAGATTTACTGAGAGGTTTAAAAGGTAGAGTGGTGTATTTGCCCTTGGATTTGAAAAAAAATATGGAAACTATTGATGCGGATACTTTGGAAACTGAACCATTAATTATTCTGGTTAATGGTGTACCTACAAAGAATAAGAAGATTTGGCAGGAGCTGGTAGATGTGCGGAAAGTACAAAGAGCAAATTTGTATTTGAAAAAAAATAACAAATGGTATGAATCAATTTATATAGAAGAAGAAGAAGAAGAAGAAGATTTACAAGGAGACACAGAAACACCAACTGGACAAATTGAAAAAGTGGACAAGTCAAAGGAAGAAGAAATTTATGAACATTTTAGCATACATCCTCTCCATTCGAAAGAAGTTATGGGAGACAATTTTGATCTCTTTCAGATGAAGAAAGCAAAAGGAAATCCCGTGAGTGTATGGGAGGAGAGCTTGGAAGCTCGATGTTTTCCCCAGCTGTTTCCTAAAGGAAAAGGAGGACGATACGATGAACGTCCAGAACAGATTCCAGCTTCAGAGTATCGAACTACAAGACTATATGCTGAAGATCCCAGATTTCGACAAAGTATTCCTTATTTGTTCCATCTTTTATTTGAAAGCGACTTGTCTGCACTGTCTTATGCAGTAAATCACATTTTAAAAAGTGGAGTACATTTACAAAATGTGTCTGCTAAGGATTTTATGGAGAAAGTGCAGCACCGAGATGATCATTTGGAAACACAACTGATCAATCTGATGGCTTGTCAGCGTGGGACAAATGAATATTGGTACCGACGCCATGGTGAACTAAAATGCATGTTACGCAATTTAGGAACACCAACATGGTTCCTTACCCTAAGCTGTGCCGAGTACGCTTGGGATGATTTACTGGATTTTCTACGAGAGGCCAATTCAAACATTAAAAACATCGAATACAAGACAGCAGGAGAACTGTGCTCATTGGATCCGGTTAATGTTTGCAGATATTTCAATCATAGATTTGAGGCTATGATATCCTTCATCTGCAATAAAAAAAATCCACCCCTTGGAGAAGTAGTGGATTTCTTTTGGAGAAAAGAGTACCAGGCAAGAGGTGCTCCTCATATTCATATGCTGCTGTGGATCAAGGATGCCCCAAAGTTTGGAACAGATACTGATGAAGCAGTGTTATCTTACATTGAAGAATATGCAACATGTGCTATACCTAAAAGCACAGAAGAGAACAAGTTAAAGGAGCAAGTTCTACGTTTCCAAAGTCATCGGTGTGGAAAATACTGTCGACGGAAATACAAGAGCAAAGAAAAATACTACACTAAATGTCGATTTGGATTTCCTAGACCTGTTCTTTCAAATGGAAGAGTCAACAGTTTTATGTCAGCTGTGAGACATAGTATCACAAGAAAATCACCTAAGAATACCTACAACCTTAAAAGAAAAGAAGAATCAAAAAATATAAATGACTACAACCCAGTCATTTTATCCATGTGGAACGCTAACATGGATATACAGTATGTTGCTGACAATTCCATTGCTGTTGCTCGATATGTAACGTCTTACATTACGAAATCAGAAAAAACAGAATTGAAGGAAATGTGGGAAGAGATTTCTCACGAGAAGACTGTCAGTAAGAAGCTGTACAGTTTCAGTTTGAAGATGTTATCGCATCGAGAAATTGGATCCTACGAATGTTCAGATAGGTTATCTTCTGCAAGTCTCTACTCGAAGTCAAGAAGAATAATTTGGGCAAGTTTAGGCCTTGCAGCAATGAGAAATCGGGTACTGAAATCTGTTGGAGAAATTGAATATTTGGCTGAGAATGACCCAGAAAGTACAGATATATTGAAAACAAACATGTTGGACACATATTATCCCAAGAGAAGTCATCATCTGGAGAACATGTGTCTGTATGAAGTGTTACAGAACTACATTTATTCACGGAAAGCTGCAGAAGACATCAACAGTGGAAAATATAAAGTTGTTGGTGAAGAAGGATGTTTGGTGAAGCAAACCAAAGGAAGTTTGATAAATCACCGGAAGCTGAGTTGCGACACTACCGACAAGAAAGAATTTTACTACTTGGCTCTTTTACAGTTGTTTAAACCATGGCGTACAGAGGATGAACTACTGGGAGAATTCCAGAGCTATGAAGATTCTTTTAATGCTTGCAAAGACAGCATACAATGCAGTACATTCTCAACTTATCTGCAAATGTTAAATGAAGAAATTGAACAGGAAACTACAATTGCAGCAGAAATAGCTAGAGACAGTTCTCAGGACAGCCAAAGTTCAGGAACATACAGTCAAGATCCCCTAGGACAACCAATCGTTGAAAATGAAGCATCAATAGCCATGAATGAAGTGGAAACGGCTATGAATCAAGGTCAAGAAGAATTTATAGACTTAGAAAATTTGGAAAGACAACTGAATCAAGAGCAGCAACAAATTTATGAAGAGATCAAAAACAAAATTGATCACGGATTTCTACATATCAAAAAAGAGTGCTCATGCACATCATTTCATCCAATCAGGATGTATGTAAGCGGACAAGCTGGCACTGGAAAAAGTTTCCTAATTAAAGTCATCAGAAGCTACCTAAAGCAAAAAACGGATTCTACTTTGTCTTGTGTGGTTACTGCTCCAACTGGGTTAGCAGCATATAACATAAAAGGAATCACCTTACATCGTTTGCTAATGTTACCAGTGGAGCATGAGAACAAAATACAATTCAACAAGCTAACTGGAGAAGCATCCTTGGAAGTTTCAAGAGTATTGAAGAAGATGCAAGTTCTCATTATTGATGAGGTGAGCATGGTATCAAACTTAATGCTTGCCTTTGTGCATTTAAGAATGCAGCAAATTTTGAAGACAGACTATGACGTGTTATTTGGTGGAAAACACGTCATAGTTTTTGGGGATCTTTTGCAACTTACTCCAGTTAAAGGACAACCAGTGTTTAATACTGTGACACATGAAGACACGAAGAAGTCATTGGGAAGCATTGGAAATACAAATGTTTGGTCCTTCTTTGAGTACAAGGAACTTACAACTAATATGAGGCAAGCAAACGATGAAGAATATGGAAGTATTCTGAAAGATATCAGGATTGGACTACTCACAGAAGTTGGGAAAAAAGCATTACAGAGTCGGCTGCTACATAATTTATTTCCAAAGGAAGAAATAGTTGCAGAGAAAATATACAAGAATATTGCAGAAAACAAAAGTGTCATCTGCTTAATGCCAACTCTACGTGAATGCTCAATATTTAATGAGGAGCTTTTGAAATTGGAAAAGGAAGACATCAGGAAATTGGAAGCAGTGGACAAAATTGAGGATGGAAGAATTACTGTCACAGTAACAGGCAAACTGAAAAATAAATTGGACTCACTAGAGAAGAACATCTCCAAAACAGCAGGATTAGAAAAAAATCTATATGTTTGCATGAACTGTAGAGTGTTTTTAAGGAGAAATTTGGATGTTGAGAAAGGCTTAGTGAATGGAGCGATGGGAAGAGTTGTGGGTTTTATTAATTATCAGAAAAAAGAAGGAATTGAATGTTTACAGATAAAATTTGATCAGATAGATGAAGTTAAAGATATTTGTCGTTGTACAGTTCGTTTTATGCTTGTGAAAGACTTATACGTACGTAGGAAGCAGTTTCCGTTTTCACTAGCATATGCTGTAACTATCCACAAGTCTCAAGGATTGACTGTAGATTGTGCATTTGTGAACATTGGTTCAACTGTGTTCAAAGAAGGTATGGCATTTGTAGCTTTGTCACGAGTCAAAACATTATCAGGTTTATTCATGATAGACTTTGATGACTCAAAAGTTAGTGCTGATACAAACTGTGTAAAGGAGTATAATAGATTAAGAAGAAGCTATGCTCCTCATTTAGGTCAGTATCCTGTGTTGGAGAAACGTGTAGTTTCTCGTAAAAGGAGAAATGAGAATATCTGTAATGAAGATATAGAGAAGAGGAAAAAAAAGAGGAGTGATGTAATTGCAAGCAAAAAGAAAAAGGAAAATGAAGAACAGGTTGTAGGATGTCATTTTGAAAATAGCTCTGGTGTCAACTGCTACGCAAATGTAGTGCTGAATGTTGCATTTTATCTGGAAAGTTTGCAAGAGCAGATAATAGTAAATCAGGGAAAAAGATTCTGTTCAGAGCTGAGTCTCCTTTTTCAAAAGCTGAGTAAAGATAAAACTCAAATAGAAAGTGCTACTGACATTAGAAAACTTTTAGATGTATGTTCAGGACGAACACAGTTTTCACAAAATGAACAGCAAGATGCACACAAATTTTTGATGTATTTTCTTCAGGTAGTGGAAGAAGAAGGAGTTCCCATTGACATTTTTTTTGGTCTCTCTTATAAATGGGAACATAGTTGTGATAATTGTTATAATATATGTGGCTCTATTGTTGATAATGAAAGGTTTATTTATTTGACATTGCCAGAGAGTAAAACAGTCACTTTTGCAAAATTAGTTAAAGATGCTAATCATAGCATGAAATGTGGTGAGTGTAATTCTGACATGTTTTCAACATTAATTTTAAGGGAATACGGACAGTATGTAATTTTAATGATGCAACGATGTAGAGCTGATGGTTCAAAATTGGATACTTTAATAAAGAAGTTTACAGGACAGCAATTATCAATTTCAGGAAAAACTTTTGTAACTGTTGCAATAATTTTCCATGATGGACCTACTGTTACTTCTGGACATTACACAGTTTATCTAAAATGTGAAAAAGGCTGGACACTGTGTAATGATTCCCAATTGATTTTCAAACAACGTTTGCCTTTTGATTTAGCAAATTCCTATCTAATCTTCCTGAAACCTAAATTTTAGAGAGACTTGGCAAGATCTGGACAAAATAATTTTACCATTTTACTGGATTACCATTGCAATTTTGTAGAAAAAATATTTTTAAAATTATCATTTGGCCTAAAGGAAAGATAACCAATTGTAATGTGGACTTTTTTAATTTTTAATGCAATTTTGAAAAACCAATAATTTATAGATAATCGGTAACTTCTGCACATTTTAAATTTTGGAATGCTATTGGACTGCCATTGGAAATTTTTTCAAAAATGATTTAAAAAATTACTATTTGGCCATGTGGAAAAGTAAGCAATTCTATTGTGGACTAAATAAATTATTCAAAAAATTTTCGTGAACCAAAATGTTACAGAGAATCGGTGAGATCTGGACAGATTAAACTTTAGAATTTTAATGGATTTCCCTTGGAAATTTATTCCAGGAAAAAAAAAAAAATACTATTTGGCCTAAAGGAAATAAAATCAGATGTATTTTGGAGTTATTTGAGATATAATATTGTGATTATACTTCTGAAACAAACATATCAGACGGTATTTTAAAGAAATAAGTATTGTTTTTAGATGATATTTTTTTAGAATAATATGCATTTCTGTAATGATAAGTTTAAGTGAGAAGAGATTCTGGGCTTTTTTAATACAATCTTTGAGATTGTTATTTTTTTTTGCCCGCTGTAAAATGATGAATGCAATTGCTTTCACAATTTATAGTGAAATGCAATATATTCTGAAAACAGCAAAAATAAGGCAAAAATATTTTTTTGAAAAAAATGTAAATATGTATACTGTATTATAAATTGTTAAAAAAATATTAATACTTTTTTCTTTTTTTTCAGATCGATATAGAAAATTTTCGAAAACTACAACCATTTTTAAAACTATTTTTTAAAAAAACAAATGAATAAATATTTTTTTGAGTGAGTATGGTAAGTCAATAATAATAATTGTAGTCTCTCAAGGACTTTGTAATGTGATAATTGATTTTTAGTGTTTTTTTTAAAAAATAAAAAAAAGGTACGCGCACCGTACGCGTACGGTAAAAAAAAAAAAAAAAAAAGGTTTTAAAAAACATATGTAAAAAAAAGATGAAAGATAAGGTTGGCTCTTAAAAGAACCGTTGTGTTCATGCAGGGACAGAGGAAAGGAAGCATGGGAAAATCATTCAAAGCTACAAATGTGCTGATCTATTTTGTTGTTCACTAGGGAAACACTGGTCTCCCTATGACAAATTAGACCTTTACAAAATGTGCAATGAATATCAACCTTCCGAAATCGAAGGTTCATTTCCAGAGGGCCAGCAAAAGGAGATTCTCCCCCCACAGATGAAGGGCTCACCTGACCTGCAGAAGAAGGAGTCAGCCCTGCAGATGATGGTCCAGGCTGAGCTGCTGTGTGCTGTGGATGTACTGGCTCGTCTTTCTGAAGAGTTACCTCCAAAAAGATGACCATGTGTCCTTCCGTGTACATCCTGGAGGTGCCTCTTCATGGTGTGATTCCCAAAGGAATACTTCCTGTTAGGATTACCTCTAGAAAGTACACGCTTACACAGACAGCAAGAAACTAAGGGTGCATTCACCTTTTGCTGGCCTTCTGGAAAAGTAAAATAATCCCAAACATAAGAAGGCTTTTGTTTCCTCGATCTCTGCCTCAAGACAGTGCTGCTGGTGCTAGGCTCACTCTCAGAAGAGCTCTGCTGTTCTGCCATCGTATCCCAAAGACAAACCAGCTCCTTCTCCCAAGGGATCACAAGCAGAAATGAGGGGAATGGGTGTGGTGTAGGAGAGTTCTAGAACTGAAAGTAGTTTCAACCAATCAAAAGTTGTGTTTCAAGATCACATGACCTACCGTACGCTTACGGTACGCTTACGGTACGCTTACGGCAAAAAGTACGCGTGCGCGTAAAAAAGACACGCGCTTCCGCGCATGCGCATAACAGTCACTCCCCGGCACTTCCGCGTAACGTGCGCGTGTGGCGTAAGCGCGCACGCGTCCCACGCGCAGTACGCGCGGCTACGCAAATTGCGTAACTATACGCAAGCAGCGTAGATAGATTACGGACGTTGCGTAAACCGTACGCTTACCGTGAGCTTACGGTACGCGTACTAAAAAAAAAAAAAAAAAAAAAAAAAAATCTGGTAATAAATTTTACATGTTTATTTTAAAAAATATATTAAAAAAAAATATTTAAGGATTTTAAAAATTTAAGCATAGTCTTTATAAAATGAAAGAAAATTAAATTAAAAATATGTTTGAAAAAAATGAAGAATAAAAAAAAAAATTAGCATTTAAAAAACCTTGCAAATTCACTGAAAAAACCATGGGTTACACACACGTTATAGTTAGGAATTAGCATTTAAAAAACCTTGCAAATTCACTGAAAAAACCATGGGTTTCACACACGTTATAGTTAGGAATTAGCATTTAAAAAACCTTAGAAATTCAGTGAAAAAACCATAGGTTTCACACATGTTATAGTTAGCTGGACATTTTACTCGTAAAAAACCAATGAAATTGCCCCGTTATAGTTAGTTCAGCTAACTATAACTCACGCGCCCGCAATGCACTGCTGATGACGTCACATATTACATCACTCATGACATGGTCAGTGACATCACTCATGACATCACTGATGACATCTCAAATGACATCACTGATGACCTCACTGATGACATCATCCTTGTGATAGAGTGGCAGACCTCCTCTCACCTTAATATAAGCTTTGATACACACATTCAAAAATAGAGACTAAAATTTTCAAAACAATGGACATACCAATACCAGTTACAACAACCTCTTCAGTAATTCTAAGATCCACATACACATCCACTCATTCACCAACAGTCCTATACAGTCACTCATACATGTACTCACTCATCATATGTACTCATACACCTATACATCCTGTTACATAATGCCACTCATCCATAGAGTTACTCACACACATAGTCACTCATGCTAATAAAGAATCAAACATACATTCACCTGCATATACAGTTATACACACACCACCACACTTACTTCTACGGAAACTTACACATACTTAGTCTTTTAAACAATCACTTATAGAAACACATACTTATTCATACAGGAACTCTTTCAATCTGTCCCTCTCACATATACTCACATATATACACCAATAGTCACATATACTAGTTTAAAACATATGTAGTTACTCCTGAAGACACTATTGGGACAGTCATTCACTCACTAACACACCCATACACACACTCATCCACCCATACAGTCCTGCACACATGCTGTCTTCAACACATACAAACAGTGAGTCACTCATTCATGCACCTATGCACTACGTAATACCCCCCACCGAACCATACAGACACTCAGACTGATACTCAAAAAAACAACTACTAACCTATATAGACACCCATGTAGCTACTCACCAACCCATGCAGCCACTTATACACAAAGTGAGAGATACACTTAATCAGTCAGTTACACAATCAATTTTTTAAAAACAAATCATCCATTTAGACACTTATATACCCATTTATTCTTCCATCGACCTTGAGATATACATATATAAAACATATTTAATTTTCAGAAAAACACACATTCACTGGATGATGTCATCAGTGAGGTCATCAGTGATGTCATTTGAGATGTCATCAGTGATGTCATGAGTGATGTCACTGACCATGTCATGAGTGATGTAATATGTGACGTCATCAGCAGTGCATTGCGGGCGCGTGAGTTATAGTTAGCTGAACTAACTATAACGGGGCAATTTCATTGGTTTTTTACGAGTAAAATGTCCAGCTAACTATAACATGTGTGAAACCTATGGTTTTTTCACTGAATTTCTAAGGTTTTTTAAATGCTAATTCCTAACTATAACGTGTGTGAAACCCATGGTTTTTTCAGTGAATATATATATATATATATATATATATATGTGTGATCAAGGGCCCACAGGCTCGAAACGCGTAATGGCTGTGCAACACTTGTGAGCGGACAAATAAATATCTTTGAAGCACTGAATCGTGGTCTGGGCTCCTACCTGCAGCGGTAAAACGAGTGCGTGAAACAGGAGTTGAAGTAATATATTATCTACTGGCGGTCGCCAGTAGATAGTTATAGTTAGGACCCTGTTTCCATAGGAAATCCGCAACATTCTATTTGGAATAACTTTGGCGCCGGTCGATGAATCCTCGCGAAATTTTCAAAATAGGTGGGGCGCTACGCTCCGCTCCTACCCTGAAAGTCTCGGGGGGATTCGTCAAGCGGGGACTGAGAAAAAAGGGGGTCCCAAAACGCGTTTTTCCCATGCATTTTTCCATAGGACCTTTAGACACAGCTACAGCCCGAACGGCTGAACAGAGTTACTTGAAATTTGGCAGAGAGGTAGTCCTCAGGTCAAGGAAGTGCCTTTTGTAGGTCTGGTGTAAATCTGTTCAGTAGTTCCTGAGAAAATAGCATTTAAATCAATATATATATGTGGGCGGAGCCTAACCACACATCTCATCCTGAGATCTGATTGGCTGTCAGCACTTCATCCAAGAAGTGTTGGCAGCCATCTTGGGACCAATATACATGATAGCACCTCATTAAAAAGCATTGCAGTTAATAGAAGATTTTAAGACTTTAGTTACATTATAAATCATTTGTTGATGGTACCATACTCATTTTAGGAATTGTGGTATGTTCTAAGGTGATTTCACCATGTGAAAAAGCCTTCTGCTGGGATATCATGATTGAGAGAAAAATATTTTCTCATGCTTTTACCACAGAGGTTTGGAAGGTGATCTATAAGCTAAACTGAGAGCTTATTTTCTGTAAATTCACATTATCTTTCTCAGTCATGTGAGAATGAAGTCTGACATTCTCAGTAAAACATGTACATCCAACAAGGGCAGAGACTGTCAGTTGATTCCTTTGTGTTCTACTGCAGCTTTCCAGAGTGTTCCAAAGAACTACTAGAGCGCTAACCGTCCTACTTATGATAAATGTATGGCACACCTGAAGCCATCTTGCTTGGATTAAAGTGGTAACTCTTAAAACATTTAATTTAAAAAGGAACAAAATGAGGTGGTTCATTTTTCCATAAAAAGTATGATTAGTGCTGCATAAAGAAAAATTAGGGCACATTTTGAGTGACTTCTCAAATCCTGGCATGCAGACTGAAACATGCACTTTCAATACCAGCAGCAGTTTTCCCTGGTGAGCAGTAGCTTTACTACAGTGATCTAATGAGCAAAAAGAGTGCTAACATTCTGATTTTATGGCAAATGTGTGACACATTTGAATGCCTTCTTGATGGAATCAAAGTAAAAAACTGAAAGTATTTCCTACTGAGGAGACTGCAGTAAATGAGGAAATTAGGAAACTTCATAACAAATAAGTCTCCCAAGATGGCCACCAGAGACAAAAGAGCCCAAATGTAGCCCAAATATCACCCAGATGTAGCCCAAGTATAGCCCAATGACAGAATGTCCAAGAATGTTCTTAAAAACAACTAGAGCACTTACTGTCTTCATTATGACAAAAGTATGGCACACCTGAAGCCATCTTGATTGGAATAAACTGGTAACACTTAAAACATTTAATTTAAAAAGGAACACAATGAGGGGGTTCATTTTGCCATAGAAATTATGATTAATGCTGAAGAAAGAAAATGAGGGCACATTTTGAGTGACTTCTCAAATCCTCTTCTATTTCATTAAAAAATTCTGACATGCAGACTGAAACATGCACTTTTAATACCAGGAGCAGACTTCCATGGTGAGCAGTAGTTTTACTACAGTGATCTAATGAGCAACTAGAGTGCTAACATTCAGAATTCATGGCAAATGTGTGACATATCTGAATACCTTCATGATGGAATCAAAGTAAAAAACTGAAAGCATTTCCGACTGAGGAGACTGCAGTACATGAGGAAATTAGGAAACTTCATAACAAATAAATCTCCCAAGATGGCCACCGGAGACAAAAGAGCCCAAATGTAGCCCAAAATCACCCAGATATAGCCCAAATATAGCCCAATGACAGAAGTGTGCAAAACACTTATTATTTTGTGTTTTTGCAGTGTTATATAGTGCAGACTTGTCAGGTATTGGAGTGCTTTACATGAGCATTGGTTACATCACACAAGAACAAATTCATTTTGGTTGTAGACATGGGGAGACTAAGTGATTTGACCAGAATCACAGAATGTCGAGCTGAAGCAGAAACTTCAACCTGGTTCCCCAGTTGCAAAGTCTGCAGTTCTGGAAGTAACACCACATCCTCTCCCCTAAGTGCAACATTTAATCAAGTTGTCAACTAGATAAAAAAACATAAAGATAACAAATAATTTAAAAGTGCTTTGTCGCTATTTGAAAACTCAGAAAATATGTCCTTATTTTAGTCTTTTAGAGCACTAACCATAATTTTGATGCCAATAAGACCCTCTCATATATGTAATTTCTAAAGGAATGCTCTAGGTATTACAGTTTTGATTACATCAAGATGATGTCAGGCGCTCCACACTTTTGTAATAAATATAGAATGTTAGCAATCTAGTTGTTCATTAGGATACTGTTGAGAGGCAGAGGCCAGGGGCACGGACTCTGAAAATTGAAGGCAGGTAGGAGGGTGCAAAGGCAACAATTTAACCACACTGAGCAGGCAGGAAGGGCCGTGGAAGCACAACAGACTATGGAGGGCAGTGGAAAGGGGGGCAGGGGCAACAAACCAACAATACAGGACTTGCAAGAGAGGCTGTTGGAGGGAAGATCTATTACGGGTCAAGGAAGCTAGGGGCGGTCCCCAGAGCCCCGGCAGCCACCACAGAACTGAGCAGGAGAGTGAGTCAGGGACAAAAGGGGCACCTTAATTTGAGCCGGGGTGCCTAGGAACGCTTGCTCCAAAAATGAAGAAAACAGACATATGAGACATGGAATTGGAGGCAGAATACAATGGCAGTTTAATGAGAAGATGCAACTTCAAAGAAACCGCAGAATAGAGACCTAAAGTACAAAATACAGAATCCAGATAATCATACAGCTGTCATGATATTCTCTGTATCTCAATTAATGGACTGACAGAGAGAGAGAGAAAACACATCTATAAATGCATCATGAGAAACAAGTTACACCAAGGAAAATGTTACCTAGGGACACTCACATTTACTCTTAGAGCAAGCATTCCTGCAATTACAATACAACATCTTTTAAATGCAAAAGTAAAGAGAACAATGGTTAAACATAACATGACATTTCATATAGGTAAAATAGAATAAGATACTTCAAGCAAAGCCGAGCAAGACATTTTAAGCAAAGGAAGACAAGAGCTCCCAGTTCTTGGGGAAAACCTGCACAGCCTGTTAACCTACATACAGACGGCGAGGTTGTCCGTCGATATCTGTGGGTGCTCCCTTTTTATATCATTTTGTGGGCTCCTTTGCACGCTACATCTACCTACGTATGCTACCCAAAAGCTTCGTCTGCAGATTTTACCAGACATTTCGTCATTTACCCACTTAATGCTGACAATGGACTGGGTGAAAAGGTCAGTCTCTCAGGCCAATCGCTTATCGTAAGTTCCATAGAGCAAGCAGAAAATAATGGGTATTGTACAGGAATTCAATATATTCATGTATAAAATCTCCTCAGTTCTCCTAACTTGACGCTCTGCGGTTGCCACTTCCTTAAAAGCGGGAAACCTGCCCAGGAAGCAAGTACCAGTCCAGGATGCAGCCTACTGTATGTCGACAGCTTCAGGGGGATGTTGAACTTTGATACCGAGCACGGAGCACTCGGGTAGGGTGGGGGCTACTAGTTTGGAGCAGAAGGCCTCGCAGACCTGCCTTCAGACTGCTATACACTAAAATTTCAGAGCTATGGTCAATTTAACAAAGAGGCCTACATATTGAACAGAAGGGCCTACACACGGGTTTTATGCTGGCTGAGTGGTAAGGATGTCTCAGGATAATTATATAGCAACACAGGACCCGCTGGTCAATTTAATACGGCCTACAAATGCGGCTGGCAGGGCAAGGACAAGGGTCTCATACTTCAGGTGTGGACAGAACGGGCCAGGGGCCCCCTGTGATACAAAATCTACCCTCCTTCAAGGCTGTGGCAATGTAATAGACCATTGTGGGCAGAAGGAAGAGGCAATGGTAGTACAACCATACATGCCAACAGACCCGATTCAGCCAGGAAACGTCCAATGTTTTTAAGCTCAAATGGGCTTTATTTGATCTGTCTCCTGTCTACAATATCCTCTTTTTCAATGTAACTCAAAGGGGAAAATCAATACCCCAGTTTTTTTTCAAAATCTCCCTCTTACCAAGTTCAAAATGTTCGCAAGTATGGTACATTGGATCATGGAAGGAAATGGGATAGGGACATGGACTTGGATAACAGAGGACAGGAGAGACATGGAGAGGTGCACCAAACTGACCCTGCAGGGCAGGCATCAGGGTTTGCAGCAGCACAATACACCACACAGGGCATGCAGGACGGGAGTGCAGCACAACAATCCATAGAAAGCAAGAGGGAGGGGACAGGACCATGCACATGGACAACAGAGAACAGAGGGGCAAGAGGCAATGGTAGCTAGCTGACCATAATGGACAGACAGGAGAGAAGGCTGCAGCATAACAGACCATAAAGGGCAGGAGGGACGGATCAGGGGCATTACAATGGAACAGACAAGCCAGGAGGGAGGGAGTAGGGGTCTGCACATGTAAACAGAGGGCTGGGGGCAAAGGGGCAGGGCAGGAGCAGCAAGATGGCCATGGAGGTCAGGCAGGATGGGCACTAGAAGCAAGATACAACATGAAGAGCAACAGTGAGACTGTGATGGCATACACACAGACCATGGAGGGAAGGTGGGAGGGGGTCAGGGGCAGCTAACTGACCACACAGGGAAGGTGGGAGGGGCCATGGCAGCACAGAAGACCATGCATGGCAAGTGGGAGGGTTAGTGGCAGCACAATGGCTATGATGGGCAAGAAGGAGGGTGCAGGGGCATGCACAAAGGACGATGGAGGATAGAAGGGAGGGTCAGGACCTGTGCACAGACAAGAAAGTTCAGGGGAAGGGGCCTCACAACAGACCACACGGGGCAGGCAGGAGGAGCAGTTGCAGCACAACAGACCAGGGAGGGCAGAAGGGTGTGGCAGTACAATGGACCATGTAGGACAGGAGGAAGAGGATAGAGGCATGGCATGTGGACAGGCAGGGTGGAGATGGCAGGGACAGGTTACAGTCATCTGACAATGCGAGGCAGGTGGGAGGGGAGTGGCAGCTCAACATAACACTTAGAGTAGATAGGAGTGGCAGGTCCATGGGACATGGTGGGCAAAAAGGATGGAGCAGGGGCATGCACAAAGACATCGGAGGGCAGGGGGAAGGAGAATAGGGGCAGCAAGCTAAGCACAGAGTTTAAGCAGGAGGTCAATGATGGGGCATAGAATTGGGCAATGGAGGGCAGGAGGAGTGGACTGGTACATCATACTAAATTGAGGGCAGTGGCAGCACATCAGACCATGCATGGCAGGAGGGAGGAGGCTAGTCCATGGATTCACACAACAGAGGATAGGGAGGAGGGGGATGGGGCAGCAAGCTAACTGTTCAGAGAAGGCGGGTATTAGAAACTTTATTGTTTTTAAAACATTTTGTCTGTGCAAACTACTTAAAATATGAACAAGTATGCAGCATAATCTCACTTTTATTCAGGAAGAAGAAGACATTAGTGACTGTGACTCCGGGCTCACTTGGCAAAAACACCCCCTGACCCTCCACCCCCTATCGCAAAATGTAATGCCCGTGAAAAGGGTAGGTGAACACAGTGTTATATAGAACATAGTCCTGAGAGCACGATTGAAAATGAAAACTAGATATAGTGTATGGTATAAACTATGCACCAAAAAGTGTGATATAAGATGAACCAGGCGTGAAATATAATATGCAATACATTGTGCGCAATGACAGATTCATTGGAGAGCGCGAGATAGCACAGGCACTAGTGTGTGCTATGCGATATGCGCCTTGGAGTGTAATATGCACAGGGCAGTGTTGTGTAACCTAACTAGTCTCTAAAGTTGTAATATAAAATATGTGCTGGGGAGTGTAACGTTGCATATGCACTGTGACAAAGATATGGATCCCAAATTGTAATATGTATGGCATAGCACTGTGCGTTATAACATAGGCATCGAGGAAGGCACGTTAGATGGGGCAATATAACCCTTGCGAAGACAAGTGTGGCATGACATTTTCACGGGGTGGTGTTACAGTGCACATGGGCTAGAGAGTGTCATAGCATATGCACTAGCTAGTGGAATACAATACAGAGGTGTGTGGCACTCGGCAGGCAATGGTGGGTGTAACACAGCATTGGGCTCTGTCAGGAGCGCGCTGTGACTCGCAAGTGATGTTCGTCCCCTTTCCAGAGAGTAAAATAAAAAGTATTACACATCCGGCAGTGGATGTGTGTTTTATTAACTGTGAGGGGGGTTTCTTGCATAGTTTTGGTCGAATTTTTGTCGAATCCCCTTTGAATGGCTTGGTGTGCATGTGTATTAAATGTGCCCGTCAATAGCTACCCATGTTTGTATAAATAAACGACAAGGGTGTCTACCGGGATTAGGCACTGTAGAGCATCAGACATGTCAGAGCTTCACTAGTGGTGTAAATACATTCCACGTGGATTAATTGCATGCATAGTCGCCTTTTAATGAATATCACGCAAATCGTCATGGTGATAGGTACGTACGGTTTGTCCAGCATGTCCTAGGTGTGTCTATAAATATATATTTTTTAAAAATAATAAAAAACAGTGGCCGGCCCTGGGGATTGGGGTCAAAAAAATATAATTAGGAGACAGGCCCTGGGGGATGGGGTCATCAGGGCCAATAAATTAGAATAAGAAGGGGAACCACACAGCCCCCCTTCTTAAAAAAATAAAATAAATAAAAGGCTGGCATCGTGCCGGGGGCCATGCCCCCTCCATGCAGCACTCTGCAAACGCGCCCCCAACAGGCATCTCCAGTATGCGCCAGGGAGCTGCGCTGCAGACAGGTGTTCTGAGGCCAAGCCCCTTTTTACACCTCTCTGCAACGCAGCTCTGTGGCGCTTACTGGAGGTACCTAGTGGTCTAGTGTGACCCTAGGGACCCTTAGGATTCAAGGGGACTTAATCTCTCAACTTAGAACAGCCACAGGGCGCGTTTACACAGTGGTGAAGGGAGGGGACGGGGCCTGAGGTGACGTGTGCAAACACGCACCATGGCACGTTTTAAATTGGGGATATAATTTCCCTTCAATACTGAGGGCCCCTGGGGGCTAACTAGCCCACCAAGTGCTTCCAGTAAGCGCCACTGAGCTGCATTGCAGAGAGGTGGTCCAGGCCGTGCCACTTTTTACACCTCTCTGCAACGCAGCTCTGTGGCACTTACTGGAGGTACCTAGTGGGCTAGTTGGACCCTAGGGACCCTCAGGACTCAAATGAACTTAATCTCCCAACTAAAAACGGACACAGGGCGTGTTTACACAATGGTGAAAGGAGGGGACGGGGCCTGAGTTAACGTGTGCAAAAACGCCCTGTGGCCTGTTTTAAGAGGTAGTTTTAATCCCCATGCCCTATTATATACTAGGGGCTTATAGAGGAGGTAAGGCTAATCACCAGGGGACCCCAACGCATAATGTTCCCTAGTGTATGTAGGTGTTTTCACTGTATTCTAAGTGTCTTTTAACATAGCACTGGCTCTAGGACTGGTTAGTCAGACTCAGTTACCACCAGTATCCGTCTGAAAAAGTTGAGGGTACAGGATGATTTTGCAACAAGGCTTCTTTCTGCTCTTCTTTTTGTTCTTTCTGCACGTTATCCTTCTTCCTGCACTTATCTTCGTATTTGAGGACTTCTGTTGCTTCTTTCTGCACTTCTTTTGTTTCTTTCTGTGCATTTTTTCTTCTTTCTTCACATGTCCTATCTCTGTAGGCATAGTTAGAAATTAGCATTTAAAAAACCTTTGAAATTAACAGAAAAAACCATAGGTTTCAGGCACGTTATAGTTAGGAATTAGCATTTAAAAAACCTCAGAAATTCACTGAAAAAACCATAGGTTTCAGGGGTGTTATAGTTAGCTGGACTTTTCACTTGTACAAAACCATTGAAATTCCCCCGTTATAGTTAGTTCAGCTAACTATAACTCGCGCGCCCGCAATGCACTGCTGATGACGTCACATATTACATCACTCATGACATGGTCAGTAACATCACTCATGACATCACTGATGACATCTCAAATGACATCACTGATGACATCACTGATGACATCATCCTTGTGATAGAGTGGCAGACCTCCTCTCACCCTAATATAACCTTTGATACACACATTCAAAAATAGAGACTAAAATTTTCAAAACAATGGACATACCAATACCAGTTACAACAACCTCTTCAGTAATTCTAAGATCCACATACACATCCACTCATTCACCAACAGTCCAATACAGTCACTCATACATGTACTCACTCATCATATGTACTCATACACCTATACATCCTGTTACACAATGCCACTCATCCATAGTTACTCACACACATAGTCACTCATGCTAATAAAGAATCAAACATACATTTACTTGCATATACAGTTATACACACACCACCACACTTACTTCTACGGAAACTTACACATACTTAGTCTTTTAAACAATCACTTATAGAAACACATACTTATTCATACAGGAACTCTTTCAATCTCTCACTCTCACATATACTCACATATATACACCAATAGTCACATATACTAGTTTAAAACATATGTAGTTACTCATAAAGACACTATTGAGACAGTCATTCACTCACTAACACACCCATACACACACTCATCCACCCATACAGTCCTGCACACATACTGTGTTCAACACATACAAACAGTGAGTCACTCATTCATGCACCTATGCACTACGTAATACCCCCACCGAACCATGCAGACACTCAGACTGATACTCAAAAAACCAACTAATAACCTATATAGACACCCATGTAGCTACTCACCAACCCATGCAGCCACTTATACACAAAGTGAGAGACTGATACAGATATTTACATATTTAAACATTACTCACTAAGCCATGTATTCACTATGATACACTTAATCAGTCAGTTACACAATCAATTTTTCAAAAACAAATCATCCATTTAGACACTTATATACCCATTTATTCTTCCATCGACCTTGAGATATACATATATAAAACATATTTAATTTTCAGAATAACACACATTCACTGGATGATGTCATCAGTGATGTCATCAGTGATGTCATTTGAGATGTCATCAGTGATGTCATGAGTGATGTCACTGACCATGTCATGAGTGATGTAATATGTGACGTCATCAGCAGTGCATTGCGGGCGCGCGAGTTATAGTTAGCTGAACTAACTATAACGGGGGAATTTCAATGGTTTTGTACAAGTGAAAAGTCCAGCTAACTATAACACCCCTGAAACCTATGGTTTTTTCAGTGAATATATATATATATATATATATATATACATACATATATAAATAAAACATTCTTTCGTTTTATATATATATATATATATATATATATATATATATATATATATATATATATATATATATATATATATATATATATTACCTACTGGCAGTAGCCAGTAGGTAGTTATAGTTAGGACCTATTTTCCATAGGAAATCCACAACATTCTGTTTGGAATATCGTTGGCGCCGATAGACGAATCTTCGCAAAGGTTTCCATACTTTTGGCCAGCTCTGGTCCGCTCCTATCCTGAAAATTTCACGGTGATTCGTCAAGCGAGGGCCGAGAAAAAAGGGGGGTCCCGTAACACATTTTCCCCACGCATTTTCCCATAGTACCTGTTGACGCAACTACAGCCCGAACTGCCGAACAGAATTACACCAAATTTGGCAAAGAGGTAGTCCTCAGTTCAGACTCCTGCCTTTTGCTTAAATGGTGTAAATCTGCTCAGTAGTTCCTGAGAAAATTAGAGTTAAAAAGATAGATATATCTGGGCGGAGCCTAACCACACATCTCATCGTGAGATCTGATTGGCTGTCAGTACTTCATCCAAGAAGTGTTGGCAGCCATCTTGGGACCAATATACATGATAGCACCTCATTAAAAAGCATTGCAGTTAATAGAAGGTTTTAAGACTTTAGTTACATTATAAATCATTTGTTGATGGTACCATACTCATTTTAGGAATTGTGGTGTGTTCTAAGGTGATTTTACCATGTGAAAAAGCCTTCTGCTGTGATATCAAGAATCATGTTTGAGAGAAAACTATTTTCTCATGCTTTTCCCACAGAGGTTTGGAAGGTGATCTATAAGCTAAACTGAGAGCATTTTTTCTGTAAATTCACATTATCTTTCTCAGTCATGTGAGAATGAAGTCTGACATTCTCAGTAAAACATGTACATCCAACAAGGGCAGAGACTGTCAGTTGATTCCTGTGTGTTCTACTGCAGCTTTCCAGAGTGTTCTAAAGAACAACTAGAGCGCTAACAGTCCTACTTACGACAAACGTATTGCACACCTGAAGCCATCTTGATTGGAATAAAGTGGTAACTCTTAAAACATTTAATTCAAAAAGGAACAAAATGAGGGGGTTCATTTTGCCATAGACAGTATGATTAGTGCTGCAGAAAGAAAAATTAGGGCACATTTTGACTTCTCAAATCCTCTTCTATTTCATAAAAAAATTCTGACATGCGGAATGAAACATGCACTTTGAATACCAGCAGCAGACTTCCCTGGTGAGCAGTAGCTTTACTACAGTGATCTAATGAGCAACTAGAGTGCCAACATTCAGAATTTATGGCAAATGTGTGACACATCTAAATGCCTTCTTGATGGAACCAAAGTAAAAAACTGAAAGTATTTCCTACTGAGGAGACTGCAGTAAAGGAGGAAATTAGGAAACTTCATAACAAATAAATCTCCCAAGATGGCCACCAGAGACAAAAGAGCCCAAATGTAGCCCAAATATCACCCAGGTGTAGCCTAAGTATAGCCCAATGACAGAATGTCCCAGAGTGTTCTTAAGAACAACTAGAGCGCTAACAGTCTTACTTATGACAAAAGTATGGCACACCTGAAGTCATCTTGATTGGAATAAACTGGTAACACTTAAAGCATTTAATTTAAAAAGGAACACAATGAGGGGGTTCATTTTGCCATAGAAATTATGATTAGTGCTGAAGAAAGAAACATTATGGCACATTTTGAGTGACTTCTCAAATCCTCTTCTACTTCATTAAAAAATTCTGATATGCAGACTGAAACATGCACTTTTAATACCAGCAGTAGACTTCCGAGGTGAGCAGTAGCTTTACTACAGTGATCTAATGAGCAACTAGAGTGCTAACATTCAGAATTTATGGCAAATGTGTGACATATCTGAATACCTTCTTGATGGAATCAAAGTAAAAAACTGAAAGCATTTCCTACTGAGGAGACTGCAATAAATGAGGAATTTAGGAAACTTCATTACAAATAAATCTCCCAAGATGGCCACCAGAGACAAAAGAGCCCAAATGCAGCACAAATATCACCCAGATGTAGCCCACATGTAGCCCAATGACAGAAGTGTGCAAACCCCTCTTTTTTTGTGTATTTGCAGTTTTATATAGTGCAGACTTGTCAGGTATTGGAATGCTTTACATGAGCATTGGTTACATCACACAAGATCAAATTCATTTTGGTTGTAGACATGGGGAGATTAAGTGATTTGACCAGAA
Source organism: Triturus cristatus (assembly GCF_964204655.1). Lineage (NCBI taxonomy): Eukaryota > Metazoa > Chordata > Amphibia > Caudata > Salamandridae > Triturus > Triturus cristatus. Next base: position 797,191,737 of record NC_140594.1, read on the forward strand.
TCACAGAATGTTGAGCTGAAGCAGAAACTCCAACCTGGTTCCCCAGTTGCAAAGTCTGCAGCTCTGGAAGTAACACCACATCCTCTCCCCTAGGTGCAATATTTAGTCGAGTGGTCAACTGGATAAAAAGACAAAGATTACAAATAATTTAAAAGTTCTTTGTCGCTATTTGAAAACTCAGAAAATATGTCCTCTTTTTAGTTTTTTAGAGCACTAACCATAATTTTGATGCAAATAAGACCCTCTCATATGTGTAATTTCTAAAGGAAATGCTCTAGGTATTACAGTTTTGATTACATCAAGATGACGTCAGGCGTTCCACACTTTTGTAATAAATATAGAATGTTAGCAATCTAGTTGTTCATTTGGATTCTGTTGAGAGGCAGAGGCCAGGGGCACGGACTCTGAAAATTGAAGGCAGCTAGGAGAGTGCAGAGGCAACAATTTGACCACACTGGGCAGGCAGGAAGGGCAGTGGCAGCACAACAGACTATGGAGGGCAGTGGAAAGGGGGGCAGGGGCAACAAACCAACAATACAGGACTGGCAAGAGAGGCTGTGGCAATATAATATGCCATTGTGGGCAGAAGGTAGAGGCAGTGGTAGTACAACCATACATGCCAACAGACCCGTTTCAGCCAGGAAACGTCCAATGTTTTTAAGCTCAAATGGGCTTTATTTGATCTGTCTCCTGTCTACAATATCCTCTTTTTCAATGTAACTCAAAGGGGAAAATCAATACCCCAGTTTTTTTTCAAAATCTCCCTCTTACCAAGTTCAAAACGTTCGCAGGTATGGTACATTGGATCATGGAAGGAAATGGGGTAGGGACATGGACTCGGATAACAGAGGACAGGAGGGACATGGAGAGGTGCACCAAACTGACCCTACAGGGCAGGCATCAGGGTTTGCAGCAGCACAATACACCACACAGGGCATGTGGGACGGGAGTGCAGCACAACAATCCATAGAAAGCAAAAGGGAGGGAGCAGCACCATGCATGTGGACAACAAAGAACAGAGGGGAAAGAGGCAATGGTAGCTAGCTGACCATAATGGACAGACAGGAGAGAAAGCTGCAGCATAACAGACCATAAAGGGCAGGAGGGATGGATCAGGGGCTTTACAATGGAACAGACAAGCCAGGAGGGAGGGGATAGGGGTCTGCCCATGGAGGGCTGGGGCAAGGGGGCAGGGCAGAAGCAGCAAGATGACCATGGAGGTCAGGCAGGATGGGCACTAGAAACAAAACACACCATGGAGAGCAACAGTGAGACTATGGTGGCATACGCACAGACCATGGAAAGAAAGTGGGAGGGGCCATGGCAGCACAGAAGACCATGCATGGCAAGCGGGAGGGTTAGTGGCAGCACATTGGCTATGATGGGCAAGAAGGAGAGTGCAAGGGCATGCAAAAAGGACCATGAAGGATAGAAGGGAGGGTCAGGACCTGGGCATAAACAAGAGAGTTCAGGGGAAGGGGCCTCACAACAGACCGTGCGGGTCAGGCAGGAGGAGCAGTTGCAACACAACAGACCAGGGAGGGCAGAAGGATGTGGCAGTAAAATGGACCATGGAGGACAGGAGGAAGGGGATAGGGGCATGGCATGTCAACAGGCAGGGTGGAGGTGGCAGGGACAATGCAAGGCAGGTGGGAGGGAGTGGCAGCTCAACAGAACACTCAGAGTAGATAGGAGTGGCAGGTCCATGGAACATGGTGGGCAAAAAGGATGGAGCAGGGGCATGCACAAAGACATCGGAGGGCAGGGGGAAGGAGAATAGGGGCAGTAAGCTAAGCACAGAGGCTAAGCAGGAGGTCAATGATGGGCCATAGAATTGGGCAATGGAGGGCAGGAGGAGTGGACTGGTACATCATGCTAAATGGAGAGCAGTGGCTGCACATCAGACCATGCATGGCAGGAGGGAGGAGGCTAGTCCATGGATTCAGACAACAGAGGCTAGGGAGGAGGTGGAATGGGGCAGCAAGCTAACTGTTCAGAGAAAGTGGGTATGAGGAACTTTATTGTTTTTAAAATGTGTGTCTGTGCGAACTACTTAAAATATGAACAAGTATGCAGCCTAATCTCACTTTTATTCAGGAAGAAGAGGACTTTTGTGACTGTGACTCTGGGCTCACTTGGCAGAAACACCCCCTGACCCTCCACCCCCCATCGCAAAATGTAATGCCCGTGAAAAGGGTAGGTGGACGCAGTGTTATATAGAACATAGTCCTGAGAGCACGATTGAAAATGAAAACTAGATATAGTATATGGTATAAACTATGCACCAAAAAGTGTGATATAAGATGAACCGGCGCGTGAAATATAATATGCAATACAGTGTGCGCAATGACAGATTTATTGGAGAGCACGAGATAGCACAGGCACTAGCGCGTGCTATGCGATATGCGCCTTGGAGTGAAATATGCACAGGGCAGTGTTGTGTAACCTAACTAGTCTCTAAAGTTGTTATATAAAATATGTGCTGGGGAGTGTAACGTTGCATATGCACTGTGACAAAGATATGGATCCCAGATTGTAATATGTATGGCATAGCGCTGTGCGTTATAACATAGGCATTGAGGAAGGCACGTTAGATGGGGCAATATAACCCGTGCGAAGGCAAGTGTAGCATGACATATTCACGGGGTGGTGTCACAGTGCACATGGGCTAGAGAGTGTCATAGCATACGCACTAGCTGGTGGAATACAACACAGAGGTGTGTGGCACTCGGCGGGTACTGGTGGGTGCACAGCATTGGGCTCAGCCAGGAACATGCGGTAACTCTCAAGTGAGGTTTGTCTCCTTTCCAGAGAGTAAAATAAAAAGTATTACACATCCGGCGGTGGATGTGTGTTTTATTAACCATGAGGGGGGTTTCTTGCATAGTTTGGTCGAATTTTTGTCGAATTCACTTTGAATGGCTTGGTGTGCGTGTGTATTAAATTTGCCCGTCAATAGCTACCAATGTATGTATAAATAAACGACAAGGGTGTCTACTTGGAGAGTTCTCACCGGCGGGGGCGCCGGGATTAGGCACAGTAGGGCGTCAGACACGTCAGATCTTCACTAGCTGTTGCGCCTACTGGTCCTCAGGAGCGTGTTGATGATTGAGGGGTCCACCTCTTGATCTAACCAAGCCTGATTGCGGTGACGGCACAGGTCAGCGGAAGGATCAAGCGAGGGAAGGAAAGGTAGGGAACGCCAGGGAGGGAGATCTGTAAAGAGAAAGAACAGAACACACACAAATAAGGATCACCCCGAACATATGCAAGAATCAATTCTGTTTCCTGGACCTGATATCTCCCCTAGTCCCTATACCTGTAAAGGAAAATAACATCCATTCTTATCCTGGCGATGGTAACGTAAAGTTGAGGGTTGGTTGAGAGGTGGGCGGACTTTGCTTGTGGTGGGGAGGGTTTTTCTGTAGCAATGAAAAATAAACAACGGTCAACCCCCACAACAGGATCCTACTCTGAATAACGAGGCCCTACAGCATGAACCAGCACCTACCCTCCACTTGACTCCACCGTGCCTCACAGGGGTAGAGCGTAGCCCTCTACCACTCGTGATAACCCCTGTTAAGATAGAGTCATAGAATACACCAGTTAGACAATACGACAAGGTACTGCGTCAATCACTGTATGCCCCATCAAGCATTCACCACACTCTCCCCTTCGTGTGCAATCGAGACTGATAGCGTAAAGTTTTTGTATAGTATTTCATGCAGACAAGGTATGGCCCTGCGCCAATGCGCTTCCTTGGTCTGTGCTCTCCGGTCGCACTGGACCGTGCAATAGTGAAAAGGTCTGTTTCAGGCTATGCGCCCCCACCCCGCCGGCCGACAAAGCAGGCCGAACACATCCAAGGTGAGAGGCTCGCTCTCCCCGCCTGCCGACAAATGTAGGCCGAGCAAATCTGCAAGGTTCTTTCGCTAGCCTCCGTATGAGCGCCCGCTCATCTACGGAGGTTCCAAAGACAGGTGGTGCAAGCACCCTTACCGTACTCTAGGCAACGGACCGGAAACAAGGATCGGACGAAGAAGACGTCTCCATGAAGGAATTTCCGACATCGGGAGGCCGGTGACTTCCTGCTTTATGCGTCTGGGGCGTGTAGTCTCGTGAGATGCGCTAAGCCCCATGGGAAATGTAGTTCAGGCGGCGCTGTGAGCGCACAACGTAGTTTCGCTGCCAGCGCTCGCCAGGGGGGGGTCATGACACTAGCGGTGTAAATACATTCCATGTGGATTCATTGTATGCATAATCGCCTTTTAATGAATATCACGCAAATCGTCATGGTGATAGGTACGTACGGTTTGTCCAGCATGTCCTAGGTGTTTCTATAAATATATATTTTTAAAAATAATAAAAAACAAAGGCCGGCCCTGGGGGATGGGGTCCCCGGGGCCATAAGTGGCCTGAGGAGGGGGGGCAACGCAGCCCCTCTCCTAAAGAATAATAAAAAAAAAAAGGCCATGACCCGAGGGTTGGGGTCCCCAGGGCTGATTAAGGCCTTGGGAGGGCCAAATTTAATTTTTTTCAACAAAAAAAATTAGGGTGCAGGCCCTGGGGGATGGGGTCCCCAGGGCCAATAAATTAGAAAAAGAAGGGGGGCCACACAGCCCTCCTTCTTAAAAAAATAAAATAAATAAAAGACCGGCATCGCACCGGAGGCCATGCCCCCTCCTTGCAGCACTCTGCAAACGGGCCCCCTGGCCAGTTGTAAGTTGGGGAATTAATTCCCCTTCAATACTGAGGGTACCTGAGGGCCAACTAGCCCAACAGGTATCTCCAGTATGTGCCAGGGAGCTGTGTTGCAGACAGGTGTTCTGAGGCCACGCCCCTTTTTACACCTCTATGCAACGCAGCTCTGTGGTGCTTACTGGAGGTACCTAGTGGGCTAGTTTGACCCTATGGACCCTTAGGATTCAAGGGGACTTAATCTCTCAACTTAGAATGCCCACAGGGCGCGTTTACACAGTGGTGAAGGGAGGGGACGGGGCCTGAGGTGACGTGTGCAAACACGCCCTGTGGCACGTTTTAAGTTGGGGAAATAATTCCCTTTCAATTCTGAGGGACCCTGGGGGCCAACTAGCCCACCAGGTGCTTCCAGTAAGCGCCACTGCTCTGCGTTGCAGAGAGGTGCTGCAGGTCGTGCCCCTTTTTACACCTCTCTGCAATGGTGCTTACTGGATGTACCTAGTGGGCTATTTTGCCCCTAGGGACCCTCAGGATTCAAGGGAACTTAATCTCCCAACTTAAAAAACGGCCACAGGGCGTGTTTACACAGTAGGGAAGGGAGGGGACGGGGCCTGAGGTGACGTGTGCAAACACGCCCTATGGCGTGTTTTAAGTTGGGGAAATAATTCCCCTTCAATCCTGAGGGCCCCTGGGGGTTAACTAGCCCACCAGGTGCTTCCAGTAGGCGGCACTGAGCTGCGTTGCAGAGAGGTGGTCCAGGCCGTGCCACTTTTTACACCTCTCTGCAACGCAGCTCTGTGGCGTTTACTGGAGGTATTAGTGGGCTAGTTGGACCCTAGGGACCCTCAGGATTCAATTTAACTTAATCTCCCAAATACAAATGGCCACAGGGCGTGTTTACACAGTGGTGAAGGGAGGGGACGGGCCTGAGTTAAAGAGTGCAAACACGCCCTGTGGCGCGTTTTAAGTTGGGGAAATAATTCCCCTTCAATCCTGAGGGACCCTGGGGGCCAACTAGCCAACCAGGTGCTTCCAGTAAGTCCCACTGCGCTGCGTTGCAGAGAGGTGGTCTAGGCCGTGCCCACTTTTACATCTCTCTGCAACGCAGCTCTGTGGCGCTTACTGGAGGTTCCTTGTGGTCTAGTTGGACCCTAGGGACCCTAGGCACCCTCAGGATTCAAGGGGACTTAATCTCCCAACTTAAAACGGCCACAGGGTGTGTTTACACAGTGAGGGAGGGAGGGGACGGGACCTGAGGTGATGTGTGCAAACACGTCCTGTGGCGCGTTTTAAGAGGTAGATTTAATCCCCTGCCCTATTATATACTAGGGGCTTACAGAGGAGGTCATGCTAATCACAGGGGGGCCCCAACGCACAGTGTTCCCTAGTGTATGTAAGTGTTTTCACTGTATTCTGAGTGTCTTTTAACATAGCACTAGCTCTAGGACTGCTTAGTCAGACTCAGTTACCACCAGTATCCGTCTGAAAAAGTTGAGGGTACAGGACGATTTTGCAACAAGGCTTCTTTCTGCTCTTCTGTTTGTTCTTTCTGCATGTTATGCTTCTTCCTGCACTTTTCTTCGTCTTTGAGGACTTCTGTTGCTTCTTTCTGCATTTCTTTTTTTTCTTTCTGTGCGTTTTTTCTTCTTTCTTCACATGTCCTATCCCTGTAGGCATAGTTAGAAATTAGCATTTAAAAAACCTTTGAAATTCACTGAAAAAAAAACATAGGTTTCAGGCACGTTATAGTTCGGAACTAGCATTTAAAAAACCTTAGAAATTCACTGAAAAAACCATAGGTTTCAGGGGCGTTATAGTTAGCTGGACTTTTCACTCGTACAAAACCATTGAAATTCCCCCTTTATAGTTAGTTCAGCTAACTATAACTCTCGCGGCCGCAATGCACTGCTGATGACGTCACATATTACATCACTCATGACATGGTCAGTGACATCCCTCATGACATCTCAAATGACATCACTGATGACATCATCCTTGTGATAGAGTGACAGACCTCCTCTCACCCTAATATAACCTTTGATACACACATTCAAAAATAGAAACGAAAAATGTCAAAACAATGGACATACCAATACCAGTTACAACAACCTATTCAGTAATTCTAAGATCCACATACACATCCACTCATTCACCAACAGTCCTATACAGTCACTCATACATGTACTCACTCATCATATGTACTCATACACCTATACATCCTGTTACACAACACCACTCATCCATAGAGTTACCCACACACAGTCACTCATGCTAATAAAGAATCAAAATCCCTTTACTTGCATATACAGTTATACACACACCACCACACTTACTTCTACAGAAACGTACACATACTTAGTCTTTTTAACAATCACTTATAGAAACACATACTTATTCATACAGGAACTCTTTCAATCTCTCACTCTCACATATACTCACTTATTTACACCAATAGTCACATATACTAGTTTAAAACATATGTAGTTACTCATAAAGACACTATTGAGACATTCACTCACTAACACACCCATGCACACACTCATCCACCCATACAGTCCTGCACACATGCTGTCTTCAACACATGCAGTGAGTCACTCAGTCATGCACCTATGCACTACGTAATACCCCCCACCGAACCATACAGACACTCAGACACTCATACTGATACTCAAAAAACCAACTAATAACCTATAGAGACGCTCATGTAGCTACTCACCAACCCATGCAGCCACTTATACACAAAGTGAGAGACTGATACAGATATTTACATATTTAAACATTACTCACTAAGCCATGTATTCACTAAGATACACTTAATCAGTCAGTTATACAATCAATTTTTCAAAAACAAATCATCCATTTAGACACTTATATACCCATTTATTCTTCCATCGACCTTGAGATACACATATATAAAACATATGTAATTTTCAGAAAAACACACATTCACTGGATGATGTCATCAGTTATGTCATCAGTGATGTCATATGAGATGTCATCAGTGATGTCATGAGTGATGTCACTGACCATGTCATGAGTGATGTAGTATGTGACGTCATCAGCAGTGCATTGCGGGCGCGCAAGTTATAGTTAGCTGAACTAACTATAACGGGGGAATTTCAATGGTTTTGTACGAGTGAAAAGTTCAGCTAACGATAAGGCCCCTGAAACCTATGGTTTTTTCAGTGAATTTCTAAGGTTTTTTAAATGCTAATTCCTAACTATAACGTGCCTGAAACCTATGTTTTTTTCAATGAATATATATATATATAAAACGAAAGAATGGCAAGCCCGGTTTAAAACTGCTCCAGGTATTTTATTCATTACGGCAAACTCGACCTTTACGCGTTATGGCTATTAAGCCTTGATCACAGGTGGGTGACATCACAATGTAATTGCAAGTGCTCATTATATATAGTATATCCCAAAAATACATACACACTAGACACATATATACTTACCTTAAGTGTGCTTACAAAGCATGGCAAAGACATGCGTCGTCAACATTTGCATGGTAAATGATGCATGGTAAAGGCATTGCTTGGCAGTGCCTGAGTTGTAAATGCTGTTATCCATATATGTATATTAGTACATAAAAAATGTCATAATGAGCACAAAAAAGCATGAATACTTTTAAGCCTTGTATTGTTGCATTGTTTCAAGCAATTCATGATTAAATGTGGAACGCAGTCTAACTAAAGTGTTCCCTGTAGAGGGTTGCATTTTGGCGATTAAACATACCAGTGATGAGAAAATATAGGCCTAATTGAAAATATGTGGCGTAAAAGAAAAGCAAGAAAATGTATGAGAGGGTCCAAGGGATCAATTTAAAGACCTACACAGTATAAATCCCCAAATCAAATACTGTACTCACAAATAATACTGTCGGTCTGAAATAAACTAGGATCAAAATAGATACTGGAGAAACAAGAAAACAGGAGAGAAAACGGAAAAAGAATCCGAGGTAATTAAGGCAGGTATATGGAAACCTCCATTGAGGAAAAAGTTCCCATCACCCACCGAAGGTGGTTTCTCATCATTTGGGAACTGGGGGCATACACTGGAGTACCAATCACTCTGGGGATCGTAATGGTACCCTGGTAGTCCCAGGCAACCGTGCCAAATTGTTACCAACGGTGGGGTGAAGAAAGCAGTGCGAAAAAATATGAAAAAAGCAAATGTGCGATTAAAAATGACTACCAAGACACGGTGTACTTTATTCTGGTGCTATCTTAGTGTCAAATTAAAAACAGTATTGACAGCTTAAACAAATAACTGCCAGTTCTTGGGTCTACATGTTTCGGCTTGAGGACATAGGAGTCTAAGCTCTCGTCAGGACCATGTAAACGCTACTGCAAAAACGTGATAATAAAACAAAAATTGTGGTTTTAAGACAGTGGCCTAAATCAGTGGTTAATACCCAGATACAACCTGATGAAGTCCTGTAGTTTATATAGGATCAGTTATAGGCATTGTCTGGTGATGAACCTTTAGAATCAAAGACAAAGAAGTATTCTAATAAAGGTGTTCTCCATAATCATGTTAATCAACAGTATAAATCTCTGATCAAGCAGTTTGTATGAGTAATTTCAATATAATATACACTTAATAGTGAATAAGTTGTTAGAGATATAAAATTATACCAATATACTTTATGAGACACACAGTGTAATTGACACCCGTATTCATGTGCACTTACCCGATAAGGAGTGGGTACGCACCTCGCCTCACCTGGCATCCGCTCAGGCCTTTATGAGGCACCGCTCTAAAAAGGAAATTTCAACAACAAGGTAAGTAATGCCTGGGGGCCAGGGAGACTCTCCTGACTCGGCCAACGGAGGCGAAAATCCTTTGATTGGTACTAATGGATACTAGCGCTAAAACCATGGCAGAAGGAGCTAAAATGAACGACTATGAAAGCATCAATCCGAGTCAAACGGGTCTGAGAATCGTGGACAAGACAATGGAATGATGGCAAATGCTGTCAGGCTGTCTATTGTGCGAGCCGTTGCGATCTAACACAGGTTTAAGAAATAACAGTGATAAAGCTCCGGTGAGGACCTGATGGGTAGTGTAATACTATCTAAAAGCACTATCCAGAGCAGGCTGACTGTTGCCAGACTGAACTATTAGCACTCAGCCGGATAGCACATATTGTTATCCAAAGATATAATCAAAAATTATAATCAAAAACCGCCAGAATGGCGGAGAGCAGCAAAATTCCCTTACCTGTCCGTCGGTACCCCGCTTCGAATGCCGAAGCTGGAAGGGGAGGTATCCGGCGGGCGGAAAAGGAGGAATTTTATTGGCTGTTGGTGTGCATGTGCCCGTTTCAACAGCTACGGGTCGCGCATATGGTCAAAAAACGGAACAGTGTCTAAGACGGTTCCAAAGCTACCTGGGACTCGTAGTCAGGACAGGTTTGATCGAATGTTCGCAATAATGTTTTTAAAAAAAGCTGCAATTGCGGACCTTATGAATTTGAATATGGCAAACTCATGAACATGTGATAAAATAATGTAATTCTGATCAGGAGATCCGTTTGCACGAGAGGAACCTCAAAATAATACAGCAGTGAGGAGGCCGGGTGAGACCAAAGAAAAATGATTTCGTTGGCGGAAAAAACAAATAAATAAATAATGTCTAATCCTGGCCTACATGAATACACAAAAGTGCTGCAAAGGGATGAAATCCTATAAGAAAGTCCACGTGATATCATCGTTGAGGCCCTGTTGGTCACTCTTGAGTCTAAAAACCCATTTTTGTTCTTTGATGAACAGAAAGCGCTTAATGTCAGTCACATGAATAGGAATGAAAGGTTGTTCCAAAACCAACCATTTTAGATCTTCAGGTTTGTGTTTCAGTTCCAAAAAATGGTTGGTAAGTTTCGTGGCCTGTCTGTTACGTCTGATGGTGCTTTTGTGCTCATTGATGCGCGTTTTGACTTTTCTAGTTGTCATGCCAACATAGCGCAGAGAGCAGGGGCATGTGATCAGGTAAATAACTTTCTCGGTATTGCAATTGGTGTGTCTTTGCAGTATCCAAGGTATACCTGTACCTATATCGACTGATTTCGTCATCTCAGTCTGTGGGCAGGCAGAACAATGGCCACACGGAAAGTGGCCTTGGACTGGCGGTAAATTCCATAAGGTATTCGTCATACAGCTGACCAAAGAGTGGGGGCGGTAAAAATAATCTACCCACTTGAGGGAGACTAGAAAAACAAGCGGGGACCCGCAGCCGTAGCTGCTCTAAATTGTGGCAAACAAGAAAATGTATGAGAGGGTCCAAGGGATCAATTTAAAGACCTACACAGTATAAATCTGTTTGGCACGGTTGCCTGGGACTACCAGGGTACCATTACGATCCCCAGAGTGATTGGTACTCCAGTGTATGCCCCCAGTTCCCAAATGATGAGAAACCACCTTCGGTGGGTGATGGGAACTTTTTCCTCAATGGAGGTTTCCATATACCTGCCTTAATTACCTCGGATTCTTTTTCCGTTTTCTCTCCTGTTTTCTTGTTTCTCCAGTATCTATTTTGATCCTAGTTTATTTCAGACCGACAGTATTATTTGTGAGTACAGTATTTGATTTGGGGATTTATACTGTGTAGGTCTTTAAATTGATCCCTTGGACCCTCTCATACATTTTCTTGTTTGCCACAATTTAGAGCAGCTACGGCTGCGGGTCCCCGCTTGTTTTTCTAGTCTCCCTCAAGTGGGTAGATTATTTTTACCGCCCCCACTCTTTGGTCAGCGGTGCTTTGCTTCACCATGGCAGAATTCACTGGTCTTTCTTTTGACGACAATGTCATACAATCAATTCTTAGTTCTAATCCAAGCATTATAGATACCCTACCTTCAGTCACAAATAACACACAGGATGATTGGCAATCCTTGCTCAGCCTTAAGAATTCCCACTCTCGTACTTTCATTCATGGGGCTATCATGACTGAATACCTCAGAAGCAATAGTGCCCCTATGGGTCTGATTGTAACTAATTCTCCTAGACTTTTTCTCACAGACAAAGCCTTCATCAAGGACTGGTCACTAATCGCGTGGCGCTGCACACGCGATTGGTTGATCTTGATCATTAACACGGCTAAAAGGGTGGCAGATACCATACTTGTAGAAATACAGACTCTGGAAGGGCAAATTAAGACCACCATATCCAGCACGGTATTTAAGAGAAACATGGAGGAAACGAACAAATCCAGCAAGGACCACAAAGATACAATCCTACTTACCAAAATTGAAAAATTTAAGAAGGATTTGTTGCGTTTCTCCCTTGAGAAAGTTTACCCTTATACTAGTGAACAGTATGTCCCACCAGAATTTAATAAAAGAGGCAAAAGATATGGTTCCACCTATTCCTCGTCAGGATCAGATACCAACTCCACTGATTCAGACACACAGAACAATACATACCCACCTAGAAGAGGGAACGGACAACAATTCCGATCAAATCCTAGACGAGGTATGCCTAACCCATATCACCAAGGAGGCTCGTGGTGGCCCCCAGCCCCATGGGGTTACCCCTTTCCCCCTCCTTACATGCAGTCCCAACCACCCTTCGGTCCACAACCCCCTTTCTTTGGGCAGCCGCCTTTTTTAGGAGCAGGCCGTGGACGCAACAGGGGCAGAAGGAGAGGACAGCCCCAAGTTCATTGGTTGGCAGACCAACCACCACCCAACACCCGCAGCAGGAAGGGACAACCACAAGCAGGGACAAGCACGGACACAATGAGCTAGTGGTCAACCTGAGCACAAGAATCCTTACACCGGATGAATGCTCGGTGCTCAACAAAGGCCTAGGTTTTGTCCCTACCAATGTGGGAGACCCTTTCCAACTGCGCTGCGAGCTAGCCAAATTTTTCAGAAAAATCCGTCTGCATTTCTTTTTCAAAGACAAGGATTTGACATCTTCCTCTGAAACCCTTTCAGACAGAAACACGGGTCTGAAAGTTCCATCTACTTTCAACCCTCCAGCACATTTAACACCGGATCGAGTGAGAGTCTTTGAACAAGCCGTCATTCATGATATCACCAACATCAGTACCAGACCGAACAAAATATACCACAATCTGCCCCTCAGAGAGAAAAAAGCTCTACAAGCCCTGTCGAACGATGAAACTATAACCATCAAACCCGCTGACAAGGGCGGCGCAATTGTCATTCTGGACACTGCCTCCTACCGGACAGAGTGTCTTCGACAACTAGATGACCGGTCAGCATACAAACCCCTGACCACAGACCCTACTCCACGGCTATCCAGGGAGATAACCCATCTTGTGGAAGAGGCAAAATCCTCCGGCTGGATTACTGAGCAAGAATCGCAATTTCTCATAACTTTACATCCTGTTATGCCATACTTTTACGTCTTGCCCAAAATCCATAAGAGCCAAAGACCACCTCCAGGGCGGCCTATTATCTCTGGCATAGGCTCTTTACTAGAACCGCTCTCTACTTTCGTGGACTTCTTCCTGAGGCCACTTGTAAAGGAAATGCCCAGCTACCTGCAGGACACCAAAGATGTACTCAGACTGCTCCCAAACATCAGTTACGATACAGAAACAGACCTTTTGGTCAGTCTGGATGTGGAATCCCTCTACACCTGTATCCCACAAATGGAAACTCTAGAGGCCATCAGAAGCCTCTTAGATGCAAGAGATTTGGACACTATTACACCTGTCCATTTCATCATGGAGTGTGCCAGACTGGCTATGATGGAAAATTTCTTTAAGTATGAAGACACCATCTATTTACAAATCTCAGGTACATCGATGGGCAGCATTTTCGCGCCCAGCCTGGCGAATCTGTATGTCCACCTCTTTGAGCAGAACAATGTACTAATCCAAACAAACCCTTTCAGAGAACAAATTACCTTGTGGAAAAGATACATCGATGACATCTTGGTTGTGTGGAGAGGATCTTTGACCTCACTACTTGAATTCCACACATGGCTCAATACCAAGAATCCTTTTTTGCGTTTTACTATTGCATTCGACAAACAACGCCTTCCATTTCTTGACATCCTGATAGTACCTGATCAAGGTAAACTGGGGTGTGAACTGTATAGGAAACCACTATCCAAAAATTCCTTACTCAGTTTCATAAGTCATCATCCCAGATCCCTTCGTGAAAACCTTCCAGTTGGCCAGTTCTTACGTATTCGTAGGAACTGCTCGGATCTTACCACCTTTAATCACCATGCTGAGGATCTATCGAAACAACTGAGTAACAGACAATATCCCAGACGTTTGGTGAAACAGGCATTCAAAAGAGCATTGAACAACAACAGGGAGGCCCTCCTGGAACCTCCCATGCCCAAGCCCCCTCTGTCCAGAATGACTTTTGTGAACACTTTTTGTACATGGTCTAATCAAGTACAAAAAACGGTGCGCAAGCATTGGCGCATACTGAATACAGGGAATGAGGTTATTCCACCCCCTCTTTTTGCCTTTAAGAGAGGGTCTAATCTGCGCGATAACCTCGTACACACTAGACCTAGAAGCAGATTTTCTGGTATGACGAATACCTTATGGAATTTACCGCCAGTCCAAGGCCACTTTCCGTGTGGCCATTGTTCTGCCTGCCCACAGACTGAGATGACGAAATCAGTCGATATAGGTACAGGTATACCTTGGATACTGCAAAGACACACCAATTGCAATACCGAGAAAGTTATTTACCTGATCACATGCCCCTGCTCTCTGCGCTATGTTGGCATGATAACTAGAAAAGTCAAAACGCGCATCAATGAGCACAAAAGCACCATCAGACGTAACAGACAGGCCACGAAACTTACCAACCATTTTTTGGAACTGAAACACAAACCTGAAGATCTAAAATGGTTGGTTTTGGAACAACCTTTCATTCCTATTCATGTGACTGACATTAAGCGCTTTCTGTTCATCAAAGAACAAAAATGGGTTTTTAGACTCAAGAGTGACCAACAGGGCCTCAACGATGATATCCCGTGGACTTTCTTATAGGATTTCATCCCTTTGCAGCACTTTTGTGTATTCATGTAGGCCAGGATTAGACATTATTTATTTATTTGTTTTTTCCGCCAACGAAATCATTTTTCTTTGGTCTCACCCGGCCTCCTCACTGCTGTATTATTTTGAGGTTCCTCTCGTGCAAACGGATCTCCTGATCAGAATTACATTATTTTATCACATGTTCATGAGTTTGCCATATTCAAATTCATAAGGTCCGCAATTGCAGCTTTTTTTAAAAACATTATTGCGAACATTCGATCAAACCTGTCCTGACTACGAGTCCCAGGTAGCTTTGGAACCGTCTTAGACACTGTTCCGTTTTTTGACCATATGCGCGACCCGTAGCTGTTGAAACGGGCACATGCACACCAACAGCCAATAAAATTCCTCCTTTTCCGCCCGCCGGATACCTCCCCTTCCAGCTTCGGCGTTCGAAGCGGGGTACCGACGGACAGGTAAGGGAATTTTGCTGCTCTCCGCCATTCTGGCGGTTTTTGATTATAATTTTTGATTATATCTTTGGATAACAATATGTGCTATCCGGCTGAGTGCTAATAGTTCAGTCTGGCAACAGTCAGCCTGCTCTGGATAGTGCTTTTAGATAGTATTACACTACCCATCAGGTCCTCACCGGAGCTTTATCACTGTTATTTCTTAAACCTGTGTTAGATCGCAACGGCTCGCACAATAGACAGCCTGACAGCATTTGCCATCATTCCATTGTCTTGTCCACGATTCTCAGACCCGTTTGACTCGGATTGATGCTTTCATAGTCGTTCATTTTAGCTCCTTCTGCCATGGTTTTAGCGCTAGTATCCATTAGTACCAATCAAAGGATTTTCGCCTCCGTTGGCCGAGTCAGGAGAGTCTCCCTGGCCCCCAGGCATTACTTACCTTGTTGTTGAAATTTCCTTTTTAGAGCGGTGCCTCATAAAGGCCTGAGCGGATGCCAGGTGAGGCGAGGTGCGTACCCACTCCTTATCGGGTAAGTGCACATGAATACGGGTGTCAATTACACTGTGTGTCTCATAAAGTATATTGGTATAATTTTATATCTCTAACAACTTATTCACTATTAAGTGTATATTATATTGAAATTACTCATACAAACTGCTTGATCAGAGATTTATACTGTTGATTAACATGATTATGGAGAACACCTTTATTAGAATACTTCTTTGTCTTTGATTCTAAAGGTTCATCACCAGACAATGCCTATAACTGATCCTATATAAACTACAGGACTTCATCAGGTTGTATCTGGGTATTAACCACTGATTTAGGCCACTGTCTTAAAACCACAATTTTTGTTTTATTATCACGTTTTTGCAGTAGCGTTTACATGGTCCTGACGAGAGCTTGGACTCCTATGTCCTCAAGCCGAAACATGTAGACCCAAGAACTGGCAGTTATTTGTTTAAGCTGTCAATACTGTTTTTAATTTGACACTAAGATAGCACCAGAATAAAGTACACCGTGTCTTGGTAGTCATTTTTAATCGCACATTTGCTTTTTTCATATTTTTTCGCACTGCTTTCTTCACCCCACCGTTGGTAACAATTTGGCACGGTTGCCTGGGACTACCAGGGTACCATTACGATCCCCAGAGTGATTGGTACTCCAGTGTATGCCCCCAGTTCCCAAATGATGAGAAACCACCTTCGGTGGGTGATGGGAACTTTTTCCTCAATGGAGGTTTCCATATACCTGCCTTAATTACCTCGGATTCTTTTTCCGTTTTCTCTCCTGTTTTCTTGTTTCTCCAGTATCTATTTTGATCCTAGTTTATTTCAGACCGACAGTATTATTTGTGAGTACAGTAAAAGAAAAGCAAACATTTTAAAAGAGTCTGTTCACAAATTGTTCCTACAGCTCATAGTACAGTCTTTGAGGTACATAAGTTGGATGCATGTCTCTTGGTGACTCAGTTGCTAATTTCATTTCTCATCCGAGGGTATGTTGATGTCTTTGGATGCTTATGTGGCATACAAGTGGTCCTTAGAGAAACCAAATAATGTGTGTGTGTTGCCGTTAGTTCCCAATTTCGGTGGACCAGCAATTGGTTGCACTTCGAAGGCACTCAATGTTGGAAAATCTTTTGAAGGCCTGAACATTAGCAATGAATCAAGCCACTCACTGAGTATTGGGACAAATAGCGTCACTGTTCTCTTATAATCAGTCTCCTGTTGAAGGGACAGTTTCATTGCTCGCCATTGTCTCCGATGCTCTTGAAGAGTTGCAGCATAGCGTTCATATCAATATAAGACACTGATGGCTGTTCCAAATGTAGGTCTAAAATTATTTCAATTAGACAATTTATGCACCAGAACACAGGATTCACTCATGTAGCATCCATTGTGCAAAAGGATAACATCCAGTTTTAGCTAAATTCAGGAAGCCAAGCATTTCCCAAAACCATGCTAGAGTCTCTCTGCATCTTTGCTTAGCTCGATTCATGCACTTCTTGGTATTGATTTCATTGTCGGAAAAGGAGGATGACACTACCACAGCCGATTTGTAGTAAGAGGGTTTGAAAAAAAGTTCATATAGGTTGGAGAACAAAGAATGGCAAAATGATGGTATCTGTCCAAATACTGGTTTAAAACCATTTACAAGACAAGTACCAATGTTCCTAAAAAGACGCATAACACCAATTGTCAAAGATGAGTTGAATATACTTTGTACAATATCAGCAAAATGCGTTGGATATTGCATGTGTAATAGCCTTTGAATCTCTGACGCAGTTCTGGCTGTTTGCAGATTATATATTTCAGCCACAGATGTCAAATGGGCTTTTTTTAAAGCACAACTGACAATAACTTGTTTAAGTCATCAAAACGCATGTCCTACTTATCAATACAAGGCCCAGGGATATTTCTAATTATGTTTTGAGGTGGCGGATACAAGGTCCCCCTGCAACACTGTATCATTTTCAAAACTGTAATTACATATGGCTGGCTGGGTTCCAACCCACAGCAAGTCACATTTCTTAAAAATAAATGAGAACCATTGTTCAATGGTTCATGGTGTGTCGGGATGGATGAAATGGGAGTTATTGATAAAACACAATATAACCCTGGCAGCAAAACACTACACAATCCATGCACAGATGTAGTATCACACTGAAGGGAGTATCCCAGGGGGTTTCTGCACTTTTCTGTATTAATATATATAGGGTCATCCTCGTTTTCATTTAAAAGCATGCAAGGAAAAGGAAGCATAATGAATAGAGCACTTGTGAATTGTGCATGGCTTCATAACAGCCTATAGATTTATATTTTGGCAGTCTTGAAAATGAAACATAATTGGTAAAGAAATGTTGCAATTAATTTACCGTATCACAGGGGGTGTGTCACTAACTGAAAATGTTGCTTCTTCCATTTGCTCAGTGCTCAATAGTGTGCGCATGTGGATTCTTTTTTTGCCATTGTTTTCTGTGTTCATGTTAAATTATATGGTTCAAAAGTAACTGTTTTGTTTAAAAGTTGCCAATGCACAAAACCTGACCTGAGTGTTTTTAATACCAAATTTAACTGTGTGATAGCTCTTAACTGAGTTTGTTTATGTTGTAGTAAACCCAAATCACCTTTTACTAGATCTAGGGCTGAAGACAGAATGTGGTTTAATGAGTACATCCTTTTAGAAAGCCTGTGCATTCCATTGCTGCTAAATATTAAAACTGCTTGTGAATTATCTCAATCTATTTGCCTAATTCTTTATGCAGTTTCTTTTTCTGAGTAATTGTTAAGCTTATTGCACATGGCATATATTCCTGTCGCCAAGAATCTTTTATTTCTAGTAGGAGGACGTGGTCCTAGAGGAAAATCAAAAACATCCATGTTTTCTTTAATTAAGGAAACATGTTCTTTAACAGCTAAAAGACTCAAATATTCTAACCAACATTGGCATAGTTAACCTACACTATATGTTGTGACTATTATGGGTGTTAGTGTGTTAGAACGTGGATCGGGACAATTAGCTTTAGGTCCAGCAGTGTTGGAAAAAAAAAAGTAGGTATCAGAATCATATGGCCAAAAGGCTAAATCTTCAGTAGGGAAATGAGTAGAATTATACGTTCCAATTTGGATCATATAATGTATGTTGGAGTCTGACATATTAATTTGGAAGTGAAAATTATTGAACAGAGTCAAATTGACTTTCCATATAAAACGTTTCTTTAGGTCTTTCATAGTACCAAATCCAAGACACGTAGTTTGTTAAGAAAACTCATATCTTTAGGTACTATAAATGCTCGAAATAAGGCTTCCTTGCCTTAAATTTGCAAAAATGTGGTTCAACAAATACTTTTCTCATAAGTTTTGCTCTCCAATACTCATATCCCTGGATGGCCAGATTTGGACAAAACTTAGTGGTGAACAGTAGCTTGTTAGTGGTAATTACATTTTTCTGAAGCTGGTGTGGCCTCTGTGTTAAAGAGAAAACTGAAGGATTTGATCTGTCATTACTCTGAAAAGAAGGAAAATTCTTTGAGAAATTAAAGTGACTATTAGGAGGCAACTTCTTAACCATTGTGTGTAGCTGTATATTTCCCTTCGGTAGCTGGTTCTATGAATGTAAAGATGTGCATTTTGACGATAGCAATACATTTCTTTGCAGTTTGAAGAGTTCAAACAACGATGTTCATTATTCAAAGTAGAATATGCCTGTAAATCAGACATTACTATTTTAACAGTCTTTATGTCCCAGTCATCAGAAATAGATGGAACTATAATGTAATTCATTGATACATTTATCACATAAAGTAATTGCAATGCCTCAGTAGGTCCCATTATATGGTATGAAACCTTTCCCAAACTCTACCCTCGGGCACAGCATAAGCTGTGATGTTTACAGCATAGAGATCTCTTCATGCTCTGGGGGATGAAGAGTGCATCTGTAGCTCACAAACCACAGGTGGTGCAATTATTTTTGTGGGGACTGAATGTGCTTTCAGTAGCAGTAGAACAATGATCATTGTGGATAACTACATGATGAAAAGGAAAATTCCCCAAAGCGATCCTGGCATAGGATGAAGGCAGTATCAAATACATATCATGAAACTAATCATAGGCGCATAGCATTCTCTGGCGTGAAGTGACTACAGACTGTGTTGAAAATTTCTCTGTATAATAGCCAGAGTCATTCTCATAGGTAGTTGGATCTCAAAAAGGCATCATCTCAAGTAATGTTGTCCCACGTGGTAGTTCATAGTAAACCATGGAGATGTGTTGAACAGTAGCAACTATAGTCAGGGCAGCATCAGAGTTGTCTATGGAACTTAATGATCTGTGTAGAATTGGAGAACTAGTGTGCTCTAACATCCCTGGCTGGGAACTTGAGCTAGTAACTTAACTGTTTTGTTCAAGGAATGATTCATTCAGAGTTGTAAGAGGCTGTGAGGTTCAACTCTGCATATTTGTTGGTGTTTGTGAAGGTCTGTTGTAGAGGATCAACCACATAATGCTTTTTCTCATGGTTGTTGGGCACATCTTTGTTTCTCCTTGAAAAGGGACAAACAGGACAGGATGGCAGTTCTTTTCCTGCCTTTCACCCCAATAACTGGAATTGGTTATCTTTATGATGATTCAAAAGCTTGTTTGTAATGAAAGAGGTCCCCAACATTGGTAACCCACCTGTCAGCATCAGTAATAACCTTCTCTTCAGAGGTGGCATCGTCGGAGTAGTTCACATCAGACAACATGTCTCTAAAATCTTGGATACTCTGTAAAACATTCAAATGTTTCTCCAAGTCAAGTTTATCTTCATCTACCACCTTCCCAGTATTGTTTAAGCCAGCTACATACATAGGAACTCCGAAGAGAACCTCAAATGGAGTGCAGCTCCCCAATACTCATCAAGGCAAGGTATTTAATGCTCTTTGGACTCCATACAGATTATGGTACCAACTAATCTTAGCACCCTAGCAGTGAAGGCTTGTTTAATCATGCCGTTAGCATGCTCAACTAAACCTTTGGACTTGGCCCTAAATGGGTTACTGAATTTCAGACAAAATTCCAGAGCAGACATTGAATCCCTGTCAGCCTTTTAGGTAAAAGCAAGACCGTTATCTGGATAAAATGAATGAATTGACTCTATCACTACCAGACACTGCAAATCCTTTATGGCAGCTGAAGGACTAGCATTTCTCTCTGGCCACACCTATAGATATAAGAAACATGAATTGATTATCACCAATATATATTTATATCGGTTAACAGAATTTATTTGTCAGATGAAGTCCAACTAATTTACCCTGAACCAGATGTTGGAGGCTGTGAGAAGAGTTGGCGAGGGTCTCTTGACGGTCGAAGGCTTAATGTGTTGACAAATGTCTAGTCTGTTTACATAAACTAAGCCACCATTAGAGTTGTTGTAGTACTGCTATGGTTGCATTGAGTCCTGCTTGGGCAGATGCTAATCCCTCATGAGCTTCCTTGATTAAATCTAATCTATCCAGATTATTAGGTATTATTCTGTCTCCCACTTTGGTAGTCTGACTATAAGGGTATGATCAGAATTAAGGGTGTAAGAGTATTTGGGATGAAAGCCTGTGGGAGGCTTTCTACCTTGCTTGGTTTTTCTGCATGTTCCACAGTGCTATCACCTAAGATTTTAGAAGGGGTGCACTGCGGTTGGAATTCACCATCTTTCATTATACCTTGCATCTCTGTGCAGGCTGTGGAGTGCTTAACTCTTCTTCCTACTGCTGGTTTGGCAGAGCCATCCCTATAGAATATGCTCTGATAAGACTCAATGGGCAAAACAATCGAAGTGGGAGCAACGTTGTTCATATTAGAGAAAAGCTTGTGTATGAAGAATGGGATCATACTGAAACTTTACATCTACTGCACTCAAAAAAAAGGCCCATTGCATCAAACTTGGGTATAGAGTGTGAGCATTAGGAATGCTTGTCTTCGTGGCTGCCTCTAGTGCCAGTATGGGAGAAACCATAATCATTAGTTTGCCCAGTATCAAAGTATGCTCATTCAAAATTGCTGTCTGAACAGCTGCAAGAATCTTTTCAGTGGAAGCAAAACATTCTTATGCTGAGAAATACAAGTGAGACTTGTATGCAATAGGAACAGTTTGTCCCTCTTTGTAGGTCACACAGATATCACCCATGTGACTTGTTATGACTAGGATAACTAGGTTGGTCCTGTTGTTTCTAGTTTGTAAATATTTAGTCTCTAGCTGTCTGCTTGTAGAGCACACACGATATCTGTGTGCATATATGTCAAATGCATTGATGAAAATATGGGAGAAATCAAGTCATACAAGGGCTTTACTTGCTGAACATAGTGCGTAACTGTGTCCAAAGTTGTGAAATACCAGAAGAGATTGCAACTTCTTCTGTGTCTGAGAAGTCTACAAGGAAGCACCCTTTTGAAAGAAATCAGGAGCTAAACCCTTGCCCTTGCAGGATAGTTTGTGTCTTAGAAAGGTCACTGTCAGGTAGGCAATCTTTAATTTGTTATAGTTAATCTTATAACCATGTGATGTTAATATGGTCACAATTCTTTCCACCCTAGTCAGATGTATACCCAATTCACCATCTGTATAATAGATATCATCAATGCATGGCAGTATGTTGGGATCTGGTTATAAGATCTCCATAATTTGTGATGAGAATAAGCCAGAACTGTTCTTATAGCCCGTAGGCAAACGCCAAAATGAGAACTGCACCAGGTCGAAACTAAAGGAGGTTAGATACTCACTTTCAGGGCCTATGTTTTGACTGAAGAATCTGGCAGAAATGTTCAGAGTTATTTTGTATTTTTCCAGACAAGATTACTCATCAAACCTGTGCTATGAGCATTTTGCACCAACTAGGTCAGTCTTTGTCTATATAGATTCCTGTAGCCTAAATTTATCCTATAGGATCCTTTTGGTTTAGAGACAGGAAAAAGGGGCATGATCATAGGTGCCAGACTAGGTGCTATTATGCCCTGATGAACCCTGCATGGACAGGTACCAATCCCTCATGACCTTCTTTGATTAAATCTAATCTGACTAGCTTATTAGTTAATATTCTGTCTTCCACTCCTAGCGGTGTGACTACAGGAGTGTTGTAGGAAGGTGGAATCTGACTGCATAGTTACCCCCACTTTTTTCCTGGTGTTTTGCTGGTTTTTGACTAGTCTGATTGGGATCCTGCTAATCAGGACCCCAGTTTATCTGCTTTCTCCTCTAAATTGTTTGCATGTACTTTAGGTACACTTCAGATTGGATTCTGGGGTACCCTTATACATCCCTAGTATATGGTACACCATGTACCCAGGGCATAGGTACCCCAGAGGCCTCACAGGGGCTGCAGCATGTATTATGCCACCCCTGGGAGACCATTCAAAATGACGCTACAGGTCTGCTACAGCAGCCTGTGTAAGGTGGTGCATGCATTCCTTCCTTAGATATAGGTTCACTGTATCTATTCCATATCACTGCACATATAAACCTATCAGTCACCCCATGGCAGGCCTTATCAATCCTGAAGGCAGGGTGCTAGTTTTTATGTGAGAGGGTGCACCTGCATGAGCAGAGCACCTCTGCAGCCTTCGGAACCTATTTTCCAGGGTTGTTTGTGATGCAGCCAACCATATATATTTAAGTGCATTATAAACTCGCGGTAAATGCTAACTTTAAAACGGCTGCATGGAAACATGTCGTGTTTGGTGTCAAACACCTTGGAGTCATACCTCCACACCAGTAACTGGTGTGGGAGGTATGATTCCACCCTCCTAAAGGAATATATCCAACACCGGGTACTAGCTTTCTCGACCCTGGCATCACAAAATGGATGCTGCCAGCCACAGAAACGAGTCTGCCCTCCTGCTACTGGATGAAACTCTGGCAGGGGAAGGCTTGACAATAGGTTTCCTGCCACAGGGAGGTGTGACCACCTCCCAGACAGGCTTTAGTGTATTGGGGGTGAGTGGGTGCACTCTGAGAGTGCTTTGATGTCTGCACTGGGGGCACATTTGGTGTCTCTGTGCATAGTCCAGCTCAAACCAGTTGCAGGAGCCATCAGCTCCTGTTCTGGCATGAAACTGGACAAAGGATATGGGTGTAGCCACCCCTCTGTCCTGACCCTCCCATAGGTGGGTCCCCAGAGTTTGTCCCACCCCTTCCTTGGGTATAAAGTAGGAACCTCTGACTACAGGACTTTAGATTTTACCTGGACTAAACTCTGCTACAGAAACCAAGTACTTCGACGTTCTGCATAACGCTGGATGACTGGAGTAAAGGAGCACTCACCTGCAAGGCAGGCACCTGAAACACATCTGACTGTTTTGCATCTCCGAAGCTCCTGAGGACTTTGAAGATTTCTGCAACACAGGAGGTGGGTTCCCGAGGTCTCTGAGGTTGATCTGTGCTCTCAGCAATTCTGAGGCCTTTATCCCTCTTGGGGACCGTGCAACCTGAACCCCTGTGCTCCGCGTACATTTGCAGCAGCATATGCTTTTTGGTGACCCCTGAGGCTGTACTTTGGGCTGCTTGTAGTCCTGACTCCGAGCAATATTTTCGTTGAAGATTCCTGGCCTACACTCCACGAGTGTTCCGTGGGCTGGAACTTTGTGATTCAGCTGGAGGTCCCTTTGTGATCCCTAGTCCGTCGACCTATGGGTCCCTGTGAAGGTAACTTTGACTTTCCATGGGCTTTCCTAGTTGCTCCAGACATGCCCTGACTCTCCATAGCTTGGAGAGTCCCCAGGACCTTGCTGGTCCTCACCGAAGCATCTTTCCTCTGAGTGCATGGGTTGCAGTTGCCAAGGCTTGTTGGTGTTCAATACGGACACTGACCCCCCCCCCAGCACTCGACATCCTTTGTGGGACAGCTCACCTCCGGACTTTGGTTGTCGTCGACGTCTCCTGGTCCCCGTGGCTGCAGAGTCAAGCTTCACCTCTTCTCACCTGAAACACCCGACATCGGTGGGCATTCGTCTATCGTGCCTCTGGTCACTGTGAAGTGACCCAGACTCTGTCCCCTTTGCTTTCAGGTTCTTCTCAGCTCTGATCCAGGCTTGGATCACACCGGACACTTTTCATCTTCCCGGCAGAAGCACTTCTTCGCATCACGCCATTGAAATCAACGAGTAATTCCGACACCACTTGACCCCTATGCAACCAGCTCCTCTGGGATAGGTAACATGGGTACCTAGATATTCTCAAGGGTGCCGGCCTTAGAACCTTCTATGTTCCAAAGGGTTTGCTTGAAGTCCTCTACTAAGTGTCCTTAATCTTTAAAATTCCAACCATGACTTTCCCATAGAGTTGTACGGAGCTCGCGGCTTTGTTCTCACACTGCACCCGGCTCCGTGGGTCCCCTGTGTCACTACCTTGGGTGGTTCCTTGGGGTTCCAGTGATTCTACGTGCTCTAAGCACTGTGTCTAGTCAAGTCGTGGTTGTTATACCACTTTCTTAGTATATGGTTTGGTCTCCCCCTGAAGCCCACTGTGTATTGTGCTATTTACTGTCGTTCTAGTGATTTAAAATTGTGTGCTTTGTTCTCTAATCTCATAAAGAGGTTAGTAGATATTTTTTAGTAATAAATACATATATTTTATATATACCTTGTGTGATTCTCCTTTCATTTGGTCATTCAGGAAGTTACATACTGGTAAAACAAGCTGCTTTACATTCCTTTGAGACTTAGCCTGAAGGCTGCTCTCCATAGCTAACACTAGGATAGCTTTCAATAAACGTTGTGTTTAACCTAATCATCAATAAGGGTCGTTTGGACTGGTGCAAGGTGCCCACTTTAATTAGTGGATAGCATATACCAGGCCAACTTCTCACAAGTATAATCTGAATTAAGGGTATAAGAGTATTTGGGAGGAAAGCCTCCTACCTTACTAGGTTGTGTGAAAGGTTGTGTGTATGACTGATACTGCAATTGATCTAATAATGCCTTTATACCACATTTTGCTTCTGGCCTCAAAGGGTATTGAGCCTGTGCCTGAGGTTCACAATGCAAAGAAATGACATGTGGATTAGGGTTTTATCGCACTCGCTTGGTTTCTGTGTAATGCCAGAGCCTGTTTGACAGCCTATTACTTAGTACAGATTTCCTTGATGTCTTCAGGTACTATGGGAGAAAAAGCCACCCTTATAACTGTCTCCCATTGGGGCGCTTCCTTAATAAATACTGGATACCAGTCCTCTTCAGCTAGTATGATGTCACGGTCATAGGACAATTGTCACCTGAATAGTGCTTTAAGGATATATGCTATATCACCTTCAATTTGTATATTCAAATAATAAAGGAGGATTCAAATGTTCATCTGGAGTCAAGATGTGTATAAAACCATCAGTTAGATCCACATCTAGAAACCTCTGAAGCATCAGATACACTATTGTGACTTCTGCTGCGCAGTCTAGAAATGCTCTTAACAAGTCTTGTTTCGTCGGACTTGTAGTTGTATCAGTATGTTTCTTAGAAAGTCCTGGTAGTTTATTCATCTTTAATGGATTTTAAGAGTCCAATCCTCCCTCCCCCCTTTATGCTTACATCAGTCTCATGTCCTGCTTCACTTTTACTTCAATACTCCTCCTTTTTTCGGTATTCGGATAAACTTCTTTTCTCTACTCATTTAAACTCGGTGTCCTGAAAAGAAAGTAAAGAGGGGCTAACAGAATACTGATAATATTCAGGTTTTTAATTTTATTTTATTATGGTCTCTTAAGTTGCAACCACTCCTACCAGATTCCAGAGATGTGGGTGATTCAGTCTGTCTATTCTATTTCTCTCTCTGTTTCTTTTCCCCCCATTGCAGATATCTCTTAATAGAGCCCTCAATATCATTCTCAGGTTTTAACTGTGGCTTAATGGGTCGTGTACCTAAGGTATTACATCCCACAGAGGTTTATACTTCCATAATTATTTTCAGATGTTCCCGTTCTGGAACTGGAACCACTTCTGGTCTCTGAACTGAAGCTTCTTCCTTAATGTTGCTGAAGATAGTAGAAGAGACTGTCGAGAAGTTCTGGTGCAGCTCCATGCTCATTTTGTACCCGTTTAAGTATGTCAGGGAGAATTGCCAGTGAAGGCGTGCTATACGTACTGGTGTAAATGCAGGCAAATATGCTCCCTCAGGTGTTACACTCCTCTACATGGGCACTATACCGAGAGAAAGACACATAGTCAGTATTCTGCGTTTGTCTTGGGTTGTAGTGTATGTTAGTGTACGGCTACACTGCTTCTAAGTGGTTTGCCTTACGAGCAACCCAGAATGCCATTTCATCAAGCTTCGTGGGTGCTCTTCCCAAGATAGTACTAATAGTCTGTGGACTAATAGTTGGTACTTGTGTCGGAGTGACTAGTCCCACTTCGAGAGCTGGTCTAGAGCTCAGTGTACATTGTGCAAACTGTACAAGCCTCCTGTATAAGGCGACTGTCTAATTTAAAATTCCTATCACCTCTACAAGTGCTGGGTTGTCGAGGCGACAAACTGGTGTGTAGCCAGCCAAGACTGACCACGTAGCCCCTTCATTTCTCAGGTACCCCAAGCAGAGATTTCTGTGTGCATGTGGCAATTGACCAATTCTGGTGTTCCTAGTAAGTCAAAGGGATTTCCAAATCTTGAAAAGCCCTATACTGTGCATGCAGTGGCATTGTTTTTTAAGCTTGGAATTGCCTTGAAGCAGCATCAATAGGCTCAACCTTCACGCATGAGTAGGACATTTCAAAGACATATGCGGCATGTGCAGCTATTGCAAATGTAACTGCGCCCCGGGTAGGGGACATCTCATTGAGCTGCTGAATGACTGCTTTCCTGTAATTGGCTCCTATCACAATTGGTGCCACCGTGGAGATCGGATTCAACTGAAAAAGGAATCAAAGAATTAGAAAACCCACACAATGGGGAATAACTTTTATGAGTCAAGTTTGACAAAACTATGGCCATAGGTGCTCCCTTATCCCCAGAAGAAGGTAACCATAATTACTACGGACATCTCCATAATGGTGTAATAATGGTTCATGTGTTTGGGAATGTAAAAATAACTACTCAATGCTTAACTGTAAAATATGAGCCTCACTTTGGGCCCCACTTGCTATGTTAACTACAACGCTGGGATATTTCTACAAGGTTTGCTTTCCCACCCATGGGTGACACTTGTGATCTAGGGTCAATTCACAAGTGCTGAATGTTAAAGACAGGTTATTGTAGCCCTACAGAATTCTAGTCAATACATTGATCAAGTGGAATCATTGCTTTTGGGTTAGTAACAATCACTAAACCGAGATCTGGGGCACCGTGGTACCAGAAATAAACCTATTTCTCTCTTTACATTATCACACACACAAATGGCACTAAGAAGAACAGACACTCTTAACTAGAAGCATCTATTACAACAGGGTAAACCTGTTTCTCAGCACATCTAAAATAACCCCACAGGATATTATAACAAGCAATGGCAAAGCCAATAGTTCTCGCCTTTGTAAGAGGTTCTCTTTATATTTTCCCTATTCTATAGTAGTTGTGTGGGTAGTAAGTGTAGATTGTTTGTGTTTGTGTTAATAAATAGTTTTCAATGTTTTGCATGTTGGATGTTTTGTCTGTCACAGTAGACCTATTGTTTTCGCAAATGTATTTTGTCAGTGTTAGCCAGCGGAAGCATTAATGGCTGCACTACTTCATTAGCATTGGAAACCATTACTGCAGATTACATAAGCTCACTTTGTCATGTGTTCAGCGAGCTACAGTACATTCTTTTGTTTTGAGACAGTCAGAAGTCCCAAAAAATGGTCCGGATATAAACACAGAATCTTCTTTAATGAGCTGGCCATGCAATCTTCACTGAAGGTTAGCATGAATACCCGACCTGCCCAACCTCAATCCCATGCTCTTAGGTGGTTGATGGCAATTAAATTAAAGAAGTTTCTTTCTGTCTCATGTCTCACTTCTTACTTTACCTCTCATTATCTGTCTTATCCTTCACTCTTCATTCCTCTCTCTCTTCTTATCTGTACATCTCTATGTACCGCCCCTACCTGTCTATCCCCACGCTGTCTTCCTCTCCTAAGTCTACTGTACTCATAGCTCTAACTTACATGGTTTTAGTGGGTGACACACGCGGGGAACAACCTTTACAACGCAACTTTTACAACGCACTACCGTTACAACGAAACTGTTACAACGCGAGTGCATTGACAATGCAGGACATTACAACGCAAGTCTTTACATCGACTTGCACTAGATGGCGTGCTAACATTAAAAATAGTGTAGTTTACTATCCCAACACCTTCCCTACTGTTACATGGACTGTAGTTGGAATAGTAAATTACACTTTTTTAATGTTAGCACGCCATCTAGTGCAAGTCGATGTAAAGACTTGCGTTGTAATGTCCTGCGTTGTCAATGCACTCGCGTTGTAAATCTTTAGTTGTAACAGCATGCGTTGTAACAGCATGCGTTGTAACGTCATACATCCGACACACGCTCATTTGGGTCTCACAAAAGCCCACCCACCAGCCTCTTGGTATGGCCAGACAGCCTGCTGACAGTTTTGCAGGTGACAGATAAGTGCACCACGACAGATGCCATGCATTAAAGCATCATGCTGGAATTGATGTTTCTTCAGTGCTTCAAATGAGCACAAACATACCTAAAATAGCAAAGCTGGTTTGCTCTAAACACAGGGCTTCCAAAATGCTCAGAAAAGTAACAATGTAATATTTAGGTACAAAAATGGCAGTCTACTGCCTGAAGTGATTGTTGGCATACATGAGACCACATCCTGAAATCTCACATGCCAAACTGCTGCGAAAGGGTGAAAGGTGCGCCTCATCTCTCTCTCAATCCATCTCTATCCCACCTTTCTCTACTTCTTGCATTAACTTTCCTCTCTCTCTGAATATTTCTGCCTCTCTAACTTCTCTCTCTACGAAACTCTCTCTCTCTTCATCAGCTGTACTTCTCCATTTCACTGCTGCTTTCAGATCTGAGCTATTGAGATTGAGAACTGGCATTAATCTGTGCCATGTTAATAACAAAGTAAAAATGTTAATACTGGATGCATTTGGTAAATATCCCTGTGGATTGAGCATAAGGTGTGATAGTCTGCACATCGTCATGGATTGTTTAAAGTTTCAGACCATATGACCTTATGGAAAACTATTTTAAAGCCTCTTTTCTTAAAATACGGCATCCAAGATCATAGGCAAGCAGTGCCACTCTTAACTGACATGCAATATCTGAATGTGACTTGTACCTTAGGGAGATTTGGGGTCACTGTTAAAAGTGTTTTATTATCTGTTTAAATCGTTTTATTTGTTTTTTTAATGTTATTTTAGGTAATGTGCGATTTATATTGGAAATTGCACGATGCGATTTTATTTGTATACATATGTATTATGACGATTAATTTTAATACTGTCTTACATAGAAATTACGTAAGGTCTAAATAAACATTCTTTCTGACTGATTGACTGACAGTGCTATTCCTTCGGACCTACCAGTGTCTCTCTGCCATCTACTTACCTCGCTTGCTACCATCTCTCACTTTACCTGACCTCTCCATCTCTCTTCATCTCTGTGCTTCAGCTCTTTCCGTCTCTATGAACTCGCTCTATGCCTCACCATTCTGGAACTCTCATCTCTCTAGCCCGTTTATCTCTCTTTCTCACATCTCTCAGTATTAATCTCGCTCTACTCCCTGAGTTTCCACGTTCTAGATCCGCTCTAGAACCTCGAGACGATGGTACTTTTTCTCAGCATGAAAGTGTGTGGGGGGGAGAATTTGTTAGTGTGTCAAACATTTCAATTTCTTCTTTTTCTTTTTGCTTTATGATTTTAAAGAAACAAGCATAAATAACACATTACACTTCTCATTCACAGCAGGGGTAATCGTTGAGACACATCTTATATATTACTTTCTGCAACACGCATCTTTGTGCACCTTTCGTTGCTGTAAAGGCAGGTGGCAAGTGGCAACGTCCGGGAATGCCCGCATGCAGACAATGGGTAACAGAGCATCAGAAGGTGGACACATTGCTCCCCCCACTTGATATATAGAGTCAATCTGGGCCACAACAATTGTTGAAGGTAATGTGTAGGGTGGGGGATAGTGGGTGTGCTGTTGTGGTCTAACATGCGCTGTGGGGCGCGGGCCTATCAGGTGGGATCCTGAGATTGAGTGTGCCTGGGATCACCAAGTATGGAAGCTGTTGCTTCTTTACGTGCATTGGACCATGCAACAAATGGGGCCCATAAATCTCTAGGCCTAGATGCCGTAGGCCTCGGGTCCCAATATGCAGCAAGCATGTCCTGGCAGTAAATATTACCCTGTATCCACGTGTCCACCTTGGGCATTCTTGGTGAGCCCCAGTGTATTGCAATGCGGTGTTTGGCTAGAAGGAGCATCATAGCTGAAAGACGACCAGCGCCAGGAGGAGCTGCGGCATGCTATGTGCAAAAAGGGCGCCTGGGTGTCGGTGCAGCGCCAGCACTGTGCCGAAGGTCTCAAGCCCATTTGATGTAGATGTATAGGCGTTCGGTAGAGCCTGTGTAAGTATTTAAAATGGATTAGCCTCAATGTATAATTGGGAGATAGGTATTTAAGCTGGGTGCAACAGTAGGCCCATTGTTACTCAGTGGGTGGAGGGTCCAGAACCGCCGCCCATAGCCCCGGGGCTCTCGGCGCAACAATCGGTGAAGCTTGTTGTGTAGTGTTGCAGATGCATGTGATCAGTTTCTTGGGGGATGGATTTGCTAGCATACCCTCCAATGCCCAGAGTGATGGGGGGGGGGGGGGCAAAGGGGAAAGAGGCATGTACTTGCCTACAGTTGGCCCTGAGTTGAAGGTATAGGAAGAGTTCCAGGACAGGATTATGTGCGCCGTCTGGGTTCTGCTGTCTTGCTAGAAACTCATTGTTTGGGTAAAGGTCGTCAAAGGAAGTCAGTCCCATCTGGCGGGCACGTTGGATGGCACCGGTGTCTTGTAATGGAGGAACGCTAGGGTGCTATGCCAGTGGCATTGATGTAGCGTATAGTAAGGGGGCTTTTACGCGCCGTCCTAGACCCTCTCAGGCCCATCTCAGCATCATCACTGTGTTTATCTCAGTGTTGGATCTTTTGTAAGGATAGTATACTGCGGCAACCATTTCAATTTCAATTCACTATGGTACTACATCACTACCTAACCATTCAATGTAAATCACCATTTGCTCTCTACTTCATCTGTGCACATAGCCACGTTGTTACCCCTATTCCTTCTATTTCAACAGTCTCACTAACTGAACCCTTTCTCTAGCTCTACCTCTTTTCTCTGTCATTACAATCCATCTCCCATTTTTCTCTACTCATCCTTCTCTATTTCAACTCACCCTCTCCATGTCACCTCTATCTCACCTCCCTTTGTCTCTGTATATATCTTGCATCACCCGTATGTCTCTGCCTCACTACCTCTTAATCATCACCCCAACTTACCCTATCTTCCTTTCTACCTATGTCTCATCCTCACTTCTCTACTTTAACACACTTCTGTCTCTACTTCACCTCTTCCTTCTCTACACCCCATTATTCTTTTACCTTTCGCTCGTCTCGCTCTTCATTGCTCTCCATCTCACTTCTCTTTGTATCTGACCTGCCTTTCTATATATCTTGTCATATTGTCACTCTCTCTACCCCACTGCTCTCTCTAAATTTATCTAAGTAACTCGCCTGTCTGCCTGAATTCCTCTTCCTTTTTCTGCCTCTACCCCTCTCTAGCTCACCTCTTTTTCAAGCTTAACTTCCTCTCTACCACCCGGGTGTCGCCTCCAACTTTCTCCCTCTCGCTACAGTTTCAACTTCCTATCGCGCTCTCTCTCTCTCTCTCTCTCTCTCTCTGTCTCTCTCTGTCTAATATCTTATCTGTTGATGTACTTGTAGTTCTCCAGCTATTTCTTCTCCTTTTAACGTTCTCTGCCTTTCTTTCTGGCTGTCTCCAGGTTACCAATTTGCCTTATATGTGTCCCTACCTCGCCTACCTTTCTACCTCATCTCTATTTTTACCTCCCTTCTGCCTCTACTTCACCTGTGCTTTACCATTCTCTTTACTGCTCTTTTCTTCTCCATTCTCGCTTGCATTTCTCTTACTGAGGGGTCACTGTCTAGCTAAAGGAAAAAGCTTCGCATAGAAAGAGGAGGAGGCATCGGACAGGAAAGAGCATTAGATTTCACCCAACCAGTCAAGTAAACATCCACTAAGTGAACTTTTCTTGTGTCTTTCTAGCAATAGAAGAAAGACTCTGGTTACACAATTATTTAAACAAAAAGTATTGTTGCTGTACCAAAACAATAGATCCAATCACAAAAAAGACTTCATTAATAAGTGTGCAATCTTTTGGGGGGGTTCTAATTGTCTGGCGGTCACCAGGCAGCTGTTTTTGTGTGTCAATATTAATGAAAGACTAACATTCAGTATTGTTTGGCATCACGTGGTCTTGAATTAGCTTGCACTGTTTATTACTCCGAGTTGCTCTACCATCACAGACGATGACACTGACGCTGAGAAATTCCAGTCTGTGCTCTAAGGCGGTGGAGCGGAGCTCGAACTCAACCACCAAATGGATCAAATAAACTTCTTTTCAAGTCATTTATCCTAACCCTGGGACTAATGCTTCAAAAAGAATATTTTTATACATATTTTTTATTTTATTTTAACAAAACGATCTATCTTGTGTTGAAGAAGCAGAATGTATCGTTCAGTTAATAAAAACTTAGTGGCAGATTTACAAGCCCCGTGCGCCTCTTTTACGCCGCCGATGCTTCACTTGTGACGCACCGGCGGCGCAAAACCAGCGCCATGCTGTGGGGTATTTACAACGTGACGCATCTGGGAGATGCGTCACGTTTTAAAGCCCTGCACCAGAAGTAGGTGTTCCTGCGCGGGGGGGGGGGCGTTCCGTCGCAGGAACGCCTCTTAAAAGTGGCTGAGTGAAATCTACAAGATTTCACTCAGTCACTTTTGAGCCCATGCTGCGTCAAAATCCTGCGCCTGCTTGAAGCAGGCGTAAGGATTGCCGCAGCATTGTGAAGATAGGGCACCCCAGAGCCTTGCTAGAGCTGCGTCGCGCTTGCGGCGCAACTCCGGCAATGCGCTGCCTTTACGGCACAGATGTGTCACGCATCTGTCCGTTTTTTGCCCCACGGTGCGCCTCATTGTAAATGCGGCGCATCCATGGTGGCGGAGCCGTGACGCACGATAACTGGCGCACCCCGGCTGATATGCAGGGATGCGTCAGTTATTGTAAATCTGCCCTTTAGAATATAACATCTTTGTGTTCAAGAAGCAGCACCTGTCCGGCCTTGAGCGTGGCGAGGGGCTGACGCCCAGAGCACCCAACTTCAGAGGGGCAAGGGAGCGGCAGGGAGAAGATTCCCCCTGACGTGGCTGGAAAGAAAAGCGTGTTAAGCACTTGTATCAATGTCCACATTTTGTCTGTTTTTCTTCTCAAGGCCCTCTTTTCTCTTATCCCCCTACCCCTCCCATTTTTCCAACACATCTGCAACACGTGGGAGAGGCGCCATGTTTGATCCTTTGCCTAGGGCCCTATCTGTCCCATAGCCACCTCGGTTGACTGCCAGTCTCGAAATACCGGTTTCTCAGTCAACCTCTGAGCAAGAAACGAAGAAGGACTTCCTTATATCACTCGGAGCGGCCCGCTGTCAACACCTGTAAGGGATGGAGCCTTTGATGTGGCTACGGAGAGGTGAAAGACGGGGTGCCCGAGCCATGACAGCTCCCGCCCGCCCCTTCTCAGAGCCTGGCACGGCTCTGGCAGCTGCTCAAGGAAACAACCGACAGCTCCATCCGATGGGCCTTTCATCTGGGATTAGGCCGCGCATTGTGCTGCCTGCGTTATTTAAACATGATAAACTGCAGCTTAAGTTCCTGCATATGTCCAGGACAAGTATTCTAAAAGCTTTATGTTATGACAGTGGAATTTACTGGAAATAATTGTAGACAACAAGGTGGCTCAGTGAGTTAATGCTCGACTCTGACGTCTGCAAGGATCTGAATGGCAAGTCTGAATCCTGGCGAGACCAAAGCAGCTTTTAGTTGATCCTAGGTCGATAAATGGAGGGGGACCATTAGGTCGGTCATAGCAAGGCTTAGATATATAGATATATGGCATAACACACTGTAGCCGCCAGGATGGCTCAGTGAGATGAATGCTCACTTTTGACAAATCTAATGATATGAAGGTCATTCGTTTGGATCTCGTCAACAGGGACTTTCTGAATTGCGTAAAATGCACACCATGAATTACCTAGCAAAATGTATCGGTTATTTAAAGCACTTAGAAATGGAAGAAGTGGTTATGGAGCACGATATGCAAACATATGTTTATTACAATTAAAAAACACGTTATTGCAATAATGCCATTTATGGCCCAATGTTTAAGCACTTGTTCGAGCTGCCCCTTGGAAGTAAATGTACACTTACTACAAGGGGACTTACCTGCTGCAGGGGCCTGCTAGTTTCACCAGGTCCTGCATTGCACCTTCACGACTGATGTAGGGCAAATCCAGTTTTTATTGTAGGGGTGCGTTATAATCACACGTGTAGACTGCATCCGCATATGATCTTTTGTTGTGTTAACCTAAGTGTTAGAACTTGCAACGTGATAACATGAACGTGCTGTGTTTAGGCCAAAATGTAGAATACGTAAAGAAATAATGTGGAAAATGAATGTAACTAGCAGAGAATATTAACTGAAACTCACGTGTTGTACCCTAGATGATTATTTCATTATTGAAAGCGCTTATTAATCATGTCATTTAATGTGCAGGTGAAATTATTAACTGGACATGCTTCAATTTCTATATAGCCTCATAAAGTCCATGTTCCATTTCTCTTATGTTAGCTGAAATTGTAGGCTTTAAATGCATTTTCCCTGGAAGCTCTCGCATTAGAATTAATAGCTGAATTTCAAATGCACGTTGGATTCTGTTCTTTCTCACATTTATGTTGCAGGTGTAAAAAGCATCCTTGTTAGCTAGAATAATGTCTTTGTTTTAGGAGTTAGGCAAGGAGAGAAGGGGATACATTGCGTGTTGATACTCATATGGGGAACTGTTGTACCTTCCCACTGGAGAGAGTCTGGGAATCAAGGTCATCTCACCACTGCTCGGGAGCATCGCTGTCCAGTCGAAAAGTACCTAAGAGGATGTGGCCTGACCAGATGGCGTGACCTGCAAAAGGATCTTGGGAAGTCACCTATGCTATTGATGTATGGTAATTGGTAAAAGAGCCCTGGCACTTCTTCTCTGCCTCTGGAGAGTGAGCATCTTAAAACGAGCTCTGTCTTAGTAGCTTTATGCAGCTTGACCCAACTAATGTGGGGAGACTTCGGGGGGAGACCCCACATGCTGACACCTTAACTGATCCTGCCCAGCAAAATGGTTAACTAGGGATGTCGCGTTAGTGCTAGGGTAGGGACAGATTAATGCTTTATTCCCACGAACCTTCGATGCAGGGGAACTTGGACATTTGTTCCTTAATCTTTCTTATCCTGATTCTTGAACTAATTATCTTGTGCATGTTACACCGCCTTAATTTCATTTGTAGATTTGGCTTTGTATTAGTCCCAATATATTTCTACACGCTCAACTTGAGGAGTTTGTACGTTCAGTTATTTTTGGCTTTGTAATAAACCAACTAACCCCATTTGATATTCTGTGATTCTTAAGAGCCATAGCAAATTGAAATTGAAATGATTGACTCGCTAACGATTTCTGTCCCCCCCCCAGGCTTTCATGCTGAGAAAAAGGACCAACGACTCGAGGTTCTATAGCAGATCAAGAACGTGGACACTCGGCTCCTTCACCTCTTAGTGCTCCCATGGATTGCAGTTCTCTGAGGCAGCAGCACTATTCAGCTCCTCCCCCTTCCCCACCCCAACCCAACCCCGCCAGCCTGACCACTGTCAGGGAAAGCCATGGAATGGTTGGAGAGACTCGGGGCACTGGGGTCTGCCTAGGCTTAATATATTCATGTCTGCATTAAGGGTGGGGCTTCATTATACAAACTCCTCTGGATCACTTGCAATGACCTTTCTATCCAGACAGAGCTCACATCTCGTACCCCTCAGGTGCCCAGAGGAGACAGTAAGCAGCAAACTCCAGACTTACCAAGTCAAACTCTGCCCCACGTGTCACATGACATCGTCACCCTTAACATGGCGACCACGTTCAAGACCAAATGTTACACAGTGAACACAAGGTGAGCTGGAAACCCTCACAAAGAGTATCTTTTCGTTATCTGTGTGGAGGCTGTGTGCCCCTCAATCAATCATGGTTTATATAGCACAACTATTCACCCTTGAGGGTCTCAAGGCGCTGAGGACTATTTGGCATTCTGCAACCTCCCAGGGGCATGAAAGGTGGTCTGAGCATTTTTGTGTTATTTTGTGGAGCTAGCAGAGTCAGGTCAAGGAGTGAAACATTCATAGTCCCACCCCTTATCAGACCCCCCCCCCCTCCAAGGGTTCACCTTCTCAAGTCATGAAGAATTGTTCATGGTTGGCAGGTCGGAAACTCCTTTACACTACCCAGCACATGCTGCTAGGATTCAAAACGTTTTCACACTAGGCACAGAAACTAAACCAGCATAGAGTTAGCAGCTATGGTAATCAATTTCTGTTGGGGTACTAAGTGCTATATGAAGGTAGTAACAATGCAATCTCAATCAGTTTTAAGCACTTTGCCAAACTTTAACATAATCAGAGGGCCTGTTTTGAAGTTGGATTGTAGAGGAAAAGCCTTTGATTTCAGACAGAAGTGCTAAATCTGTAAGAATATCATCCAGGGGAATTTCATCCATTATATGTATAGTACCAGGGGGAAAGCTCCACTGGCATATTTCATTTTACATTACCACACAATTCTAAATCAGGACATAGACGCCATTCATCAAATCTCCAAAAGTCTGGGGAGTTCTTACTACTGTTCGTTTAACATACAAAGCTTATTTTGATTACAAGACCTTCATTAGAGTTTTAAGAATGTAAACTAGCTCAATCTGCTATGCACTTACTATTGAGATCTCTGTGTAAAATGGAGACCGCAGGTTCTGTTACCAGCATGGCTGCTCAGAGCCTTTCTACTTTGTGAGGCCTACCAATTTAAAGTCACTTACTCTGGCACTTGTAGCATCAATTATACTTCTGAAAAACTATACATCTGCAAAAAATAGATCAGGGCTGGTCAACAAGAAGAGTATCTGTGCAAACAGCAGGATGGAAACTGAGAGTTTGGAAGGTCCTGGCTGCCCTTATCTGTCTTCAATTCTGTGTTTCAATAGTGTAATAGTGATTTTCTTGCTTTCTGCCTTATACACAACAAAACTTTCCTCATTCAAAGTAGGGTGGAAGTTTGCCAAATTTGATGGATATTACATCTTCCCTTGTTTCCCTCGTCACATAATTTAGAGGTCAAGAAATGTGTTTTTTCTTTCACTGGTTCGACCCATGGAAAACTAGTTTTCAGGAATGGTGTCTGAGGGACCACCCTACCTAGTCAACTCCATTATGGCTGGGTCAACCGCGGCGGTATCAGACAGAAAAATCTAACAATGTACAGCAGAAACTGTATGGAAACTGTAAACAGGAGACATTAGTAAGGTTTTTTCCAAAGGTGGATCCTTCTTTAGAGATTCTGCTGTCAAAAGTGATAGACCTTCTGTCACAGTTTTTTTCTCTCCCCAAACGGCTTTTCCCAAGGAGGCAGGAACTGGTTCAGGGAGGTTCGGTAGGGGGTTGGGGGTGGGGGTTTCGAGGGGGGGAGACTTTTGTCTTATTTACTACAGATAGAAAGAGTACATTCTACTATTTCATCCACTTGTATTCAGAAAATATGTTCGAACTTTACAAACACACCCTTTTCCACCTAACCGACTAAAGTAAATGCATAATATTAAAAACAGATGATAGGTAACCTACATTTGTAATATGACACTATACTGCCATCTTTCTGTATTGGTGATAATTGCCTTCAGCCTCTTGGTTTATAATGTAAGAAGAACACCTTGATATCAATTTGAGACCATGTTAATCTTACCCATGATATATCCTTCACCTCTTAACGTAAACTAAAAAAACACCACAGTAGCCACAAGTCTTTCAACTACTTACTGGAATAGCAAAAGGACCCTGGCATGGCTCTATAGAGTGTGTGTCCAACTTGAATTCCTATAGGAAGTTTTAATGTTTTGGATCCCTGCCCAGGGGCAGCCGGCACAGCTCGCGGGTGGAGGGCGGGCGCGTGGGATGGGGGACGCGGACGCGGTCAGCTTGAACAAAAAAAAATTAAAGTAAAATAAAACTTACGTTGCCGCTGGGTCCCGCGTCTTCTCAACTGCTCGCCTGTGTCCAACTCCAGGTCAGAACAGGAAGCAGGCAGCCAGGCTCCCACCCCTAAACCAATCACAATGCTCCAATGGAGCTTTGTGATTAGTCTGAGTTCCATTACATGGCGCTCAGCCTGGGCTGGAGGGGTGAGCATGTTCTCCATGCAGGCTGTAATGCAGCCTGCATGAAGAACAGGGGAATGCGCATGACAGTCATTGCACACAGGAGGTTTCTACCACTCCTCCCCTGCAGCTCTGCCCCGCCCCCTCACACACTGCCGCAGCAGGAGGAAAAAATAAAATGATAATTAACAGCTCCTCCCTCCGCCTTTCGGAGGAGGCGCCACTGTCCCTGCCTCAGCACACAAGGAGATATTGTGTACATTTTGAGGCCATTCCTTGATCTAGAATGAGACCCAGAGTGGGGGTCTTTGTGATCACACAGGCCAATCATATGCACCCTCCTTTTGATGGGTACGTCTACTGTCACATTACCAAACTATAGAGATTGACAATGGTGGCAGCAAAATGATTATAAGAGGAGGACACGCCTATTTACCTGTTGCCTGCTAGGTAAGGGATCTACTGGCTTCTCTTGTGTTTTTTTAAATTGTTATACCTGTCTCCTGCAACTGAGTATCTTGCCCATTCATGCTCAACATGGATGCTGTGAGAATATACATCATTTGAGTATGCAGAAGATGCATGTGGAGAGTACATGACATGTGGCTGTGGCCACACTGATCTCCATTTCTTATTGGCGTTAAATCGGTGATACCTAAGATGGAGGATTGATAGGAGAGACCCAGAAATCAGTTATGAATTGCAGGACTTCCCCCCCAGAACATCCCAGTGATATTTTGTAGTGGGTTGGACAGGGTTATTAGGGAAGGCAACAGAAGGCCCCTTCGAAGCTAGGGCATTTCCTGTGTCATCATTCTCTGAGAGAGGCTACCCTCCACATGTTAACATGCAGTTAAGAGGGACAGCCTTAATTTACTTTATACTGACACAGTGAGTTGCTGCTGAGAGGAGACTTCCACCTCAACCTGCCTATCAGCTCACACTTGTGACAAAGACCACAGTGGGACAGTCAGTACAGAAATAGCAATAAAGCAGAACTGGCAGAATCAGACATATAACTGAACTGCTGCGATACATTAGGACTATTTGCAAGTTGGGAATAACGATGGGACAGAAAGCTCCAGTTATTGTGCCAGGATTTCCTGACCAGCAGCCTGGTATCTCATACCAGTACTGACTGGGAAATACTTTGAGCTACAGGGCTGGGATACTGATCACCAACTCCTCTAGCCATATTTAGGAGCAGTAACCTGGAAAAAACTCCATTAGTTTGCTGGAGGGAGGGTGGTCCTGGAGCCTAATTTGAGAGAAAGAGCTAACCGATTGCTCAGGAGGGGCAATGGAGGTGTCCTTCCATGAAGGAGATGCTGCTCTGAAGGAGAAGCAGCCCCCTCTTGAGAAAGAAGAATTGGCACCACCACTGTGACTTGGGGCGAGACCTTAACAGCTGCACCAAGGGTGAGGTCCAGGAATCCTGAGGTGTTCTTACAGCAGAGGTGGCTATATTACCACCCGAGGGTGTCATGGAAATCTAGAGGTTGAGCTTGACTGCGCCAAGTAGAAAAAGTGCCCAAACACCAGAGAACTACCAACCAGCATATTCAGTAGAGCTGCAAAAGAATGAATGCAGACAGAGTTAAGTATATTTTGTGCTATTATATTTTTGGGCATCACTAATAATAATGTGGAGAATGTATTTTTACACTTGATTATGCATGTATAAATTGATATAGTACTGTTGTCTTTGAAACCAATTATCTATAATGTGTTGAAGTGTGGTTTCCTGAACCTTGTTAACTAGGAACTCAATTTAGGTCTGAACATAATTTTGTACACAGTGGTAGACACCCTTGTTGTTCATGCTGCTTTTGATAAACATTTCCTGGCTCAGACACAAAACTGCAACTATTTCTTCCACATTATTAAGCTTGATTACTGTACCCTATTCATTCATATAACACATTGTTATTTATGTTTTTAGTTTGTTCTAGCATCTCTGGATGGCATTAACAAAGAAGAGGCAGGATAATTATTGACGTAGTGGGTTAGTGTTTAGGTATTAAGCCAATATGACAGTTAATTTTATTGTGCGCTGATTTGCTGATGTACTGATACGCTTGCTCACATTACAGTGATTCTGCAATTCTGTTAATTTTATGTGCGAAAAAAACCAGGGTTGGGCGGAAAGAATCATTCCACTTGCAGAAATGGCAGAATTTGGCAACTCCATGTTACACTTGTAACGCAGAGTTCTGGTCAAATTCCACCAATCGGCTCCAGAAATGCGAGCTGACAAGCATGAGCAAGATTTGGCATCCCCTAGTGAGACTTTCTAACACGGGCGGTCAGAGGGCTGCTTCTGGAGTAGATCTGCAGGTGCTCAAGTAGATTTTCTACTCGAGAGGCAGGAAAACCAACTCAAATGGACGTGCATGTTGCAATTCATGCTTATTTTTCAGTGCTGCTCACACTGCTAGCGCTAAATTTTAATGCAACATGAATATTTTCTACCCATTGGCGGAACTCCATGGAACTCACTGAGTTTTTATGTAACTCCATGGAATTCTGTGGAGGGAAACTCTGTGAGTTCCTACAACCCTCAATAAAAACCTTCGATTTTGGTGGTGAGCCAGAAGATATTCCTTTTCTGCTAGGGATGCTGCCTGCTTCTCTCACAATTTTGCGATGAGAGCTTTTATGGCACTGACTCTGTATTGCCTTTTTTTTCAAATAAAAAAAACAACCTTAATCACTTCCATTCATCTAGAACTCAGTTATAGAGTGGACCCATTTACTTAATTGACTGTTTTTCAGCTTTTTTATGCATTGGGAGGTGCCTTAACGTGGGGAAACATTGCCTCATAAAATCGAGGACTATCAACAACTTTGATCCAGAGAAATGAGGGGTCATTCTGATTGCCGTGAATTTTGAGTTGTTTACATTTTTGGGGTATATTGCGCCCACACTACCAACCAGCATCAATGGGAGAGCTTATGAATAACAAAGTGCAGAATGAAGACCGATATCGAAGAAGGAGAGTGCATATTCCCAATGTGTTCACTGCAGAGACCCAGGGTGAGCACCTATTTTTTATTTTTTTTTATTATTGGGCTCGAGGAAGACCAACCACAAGATCTTCAGCACTGTAAGCACTACAACTTCAATGCAACTATTTTTCACCTAGTTCTGGCAATGCAATCACTTACCTGAGGAAGAGGGTGGTCGTAACATGAAGTGCAACCCCGTGGGTTAGACAGGAGCAAGGACAGAAACATCATCACTTGTTGGGCAGTGCGGAGTGAACACCACAAGGTGTGGGTCTGATGCCTCTGACAACCACTCATTCAGGTGTGGCCTGCTTCAAAAAGATTTCCCAAACCCTTCACCAAGGACAAAGAGATACAGAAGCATTATACTCAAGAAGAGTAGGAATACTGCACATCTGTGTGTGGTGGGTTGGTGAAAACCGTGACCATCAGAAAGAGGTAGTGAACCCTTCAGGACTGGACCCCCAATAATCCCACTGAGATTCCCATGGGACAAGGCAAGTTACCGCAAGCGACTTTTCCCAGATAATAGTGATTTCAGTTCCGATTAGTACCCTTAATAAAATCCTTCTATTTGGTATATACAATGTTTTCCATTGTTAGCTTTAAATTACAGTTCCTTTTAAAACTAAATTAAAAATAAAAATAAACTTCCTTGATTTATCAATTGTTACTTGTTTTATAATAAGTGGGGAGTTTCTAATCTCACACTACTTCCCTAATTTGAGAAGCTGGCTTGGTATATGGTGTGCGCTTTTATAAGTGGACACCTTGCACCAATCCAGACAACCCTTATGGTGATTTTAGTGTCTTCGACAACCTAAGAAAGCTCTGTAGGTGGTAGCCGTGGAGAGCAGCCTTCAGGCTTAGTCCAGAAGGAGTGTAAAGCAGCTTGTTTTACCAGAACATAATCATGTAGGTAAAGATTAAGTGAAAAAGAACCACACAGTGTATTTATAAAAATCTGTATTTATTATAAGACACTCACTAACACATACAGATATCTCCTAGCTGGCGATATACACAATGCACACAATGCTTTTCAATAGAAACAGGTAAGTAGCACAAAATAAACAGTGGTCCCCAGGGGAGACCAAACCATATACCAAAATAGTAGTATGCGAACCACGACTTGAGTCAAGACCACACCCAGAAGACGTAGAAGTGCTGGGAACCCAAGGAACCACCCAAGGTAAGTAATCAGGAGCCTCACGGAGACTGTGTGAGAGTGGGAACACGACCGCGGGATCAATGCAAGTCAATGAGTAAGTCGTGGTTGCAGTTTTAAAGAAGAAGGACCCTTCCAAGGGGACCCTGAAGAAACCATGTAGATGACAAAAGGTTGGAGAGTCACCCCACCCTTGGATGCCCTAGGAACCAGGATACCTCTACCAGGGAAACCGGGTGCATCAGTGTGCAGTGGCATCAGAAACCAATGGAGGACTTCAGGAAGGTATTGCTGCTGGAGAAGGTGAAAGTGTTCGGTGGAACCCAAAGCTGGAGTCAGGAAGAGAAGTACCTGCAAGCAGAGGGGACAGAGTCTATGCCACTCAGGAGTGACCCGGAGACATGGAAGACAAATACCCACCAATGTTGTTGAGTGTTTCAGGAAAGCTGACGGCAACACAGAAACTACAGATGTGCGGACCAGGCGACGCTGTGGAGAACCAGGATCCAAATACGAGCTGTCCCACGTTGGATGTCAAGAGCTGAAGGGCCGGTGTCCGTCGGGAGCACCAACAAGCTTTGGCAAATACAACCAACGTGGAAGTCAAAGAAGGTACAATGTCGGGACCAACAAGGACCAGGGGACTCACCATAAGCATGGGAGTCAGGGCAGACCCCAAGCAATCATGGGACCCCAAAGAATTCAAAGATGACTCTTAAGACGACCCACAGGCCGGAGGCACTGGAGTCATGAGAGGACCTCGAGCAGCTCGCCAACAATGTAGGCCCACAGTGCAAGTGATATGGTGAGGACAAAGATCTTGGTCATTGGAGATGCTTGAGGTTGGGGCTACATGGAGCCTGAAGATCTTGGTGGAAGGACGCCAACAAGCCTTTGCTACTGCAAACCAATGAGGTGCATAGGGCTCAGTTCTTGCGGTTCTGACGAGGGATACTGGCCTCAAACTTGGTGAGATGACACGGCAGGCCTTGAGGAATGTGAAGAACCTTCACCTGTGTTGCTGAACCT
The DNA here is from genome assembly GCF_964204655.1 of Triturus cristatus. Classification (NCBI taxonomy): domain Eukaryota; kingdom Metazoa; phylum Chordata; class Amphibia; order Caudata; family Salamandridae; genus Triturus; species Triturus cristatus. The sequence goes on from NC_140594.1 coordinate 797,236,103, forward strand.
TTCAGGGCCTGCGGGAGCCCAGGATCAGCAGACCAGTCAGCTTAGTTGCGGTGCCTGCAGATGTAGGGAAGTGACTCCTTCACTTCAAGGGAGATTCCTTCGGGTGCCTTTGATGCCCACAGGCCTTGGAAGGTTCCTGTATGGTGCTCAGGCAGCAACGTTGCAGCAGACGAGCAAGGCGACGAGACCAGGAGCAGCAGGAGTCTTCCCAGATGCATCCTTGATGCCCAGAGCGAAGTCCAGTGAAGTCCAGAATGTCCAGAAGGTTTGAAGAAGTGGTGTCTGAAATGAATCTTGTCCCACGATGAATTTAGGTACCAACCCTCAGGTAAGCCCTTAAGTACCCTAAGGAAAGAGTTGGGACGATTCAGGGGTTCCTCCCTAAGGACGGGCTGGACAAGGGGGAGGATACTCCCCTGTCCTCTGTTCAGCTTTGCACCAGAGCGGGAGCCAATGGCTCCCTGAACTGGTTTGAACTGGACTATGCATGGAGGGCACCAAGTGAGCCCTGCACGCAGACTATGTGGCACTGGCAAGCGCCCCAACCCTGCCCCAATACACTAAACCCTGTCTGGAAGGTGGTCACACTTCCCTGTGACAGGACAACTATTGTTCTGCCTTCCCCTGCCCTAGCTTGGCTCAGCAGCATGAGGGCAGAAACATGTCTCTGTCTGGCAGCAGCCCTAGCTTGTTGTCCAGGTCTGGAAGACTGGTACTGGGAGCACCAAAGGCCTCCCAAAGGAGCTTTACGGTGCATGGAATCATACCTCCCACACCGTTTACGGTGTGGGAGGTATGATTCCAACATGTTTGATACCAAACATGATAGGAATCGGTACATCCAGTTTCGAGATGGTCATTGCGTAATGACACTGTGCCCCTCTATATGTTATATGGCTGTCTCACTTACAACCCGGGAGAATGGACTCCGTAGGCTGTAGGTGCGTCTTGCTCATGCAGGTACACCCTCACATTTATAACCGAGCACCCTGCCTTCAGGATTAAAAGGCCTGCCTTAAGTGTGACTTATAGGTTTTAAGTTTAATGACCTTAGATATAGGGAAACCTATATCTTTGGTAAGTGGTTCTGGCACCAGCTTACACAAACTGCAATGGCAGGCCTGTAGTTACAAATTGAGTGGTCTACCATGGGTGGCATAATACATGCTTCAGCCCATGGGGGACACCTGGTGTACCTATGCCCTGGGTACCTTAGTACCATATACTAACTAGGGACTGATAAGGTTAAACCAGTGTCCAATCTGGGGTGTACCTAAATTTTTACCAAACCAATTTAGTAGAGAAAACACAGAGACTGGGGTCTTGATTAGCAGGATCCCAGTCAGACTACTCAGAAACAGTGTTACATCAAGCAAAAAGTAGAGGTAACCATAAAAGCAGATCCTACTTTCCTACACCTAAGTAATCCTTAACCTGCTCAACTATGCTACCCTAATGATGAAATGTAAAAGGGGTGTACTAGGTGCTCTTTCCTTAATTGAGATTGGTAATGACTTCTGTAAAACCATGCTTGATAATTTGTGGAACCCTTTTAGACATCTCGGATTCCTGCATAACTCTTTGCTGACTATTAGCCGGGTTCCAATCTTTCAAGGTTCTGTACATTTAGAGATCAGAAAGTCAAAAATGTGAACTTCCCCCACTTTTTGTGTCAATATCTGTGGTTCTGGTTCATGTCCTAGGTGATAATGTGTTTTGAGTACTATATCTTCTTTCTCAACATCTTCGAGCATAATGCTCACCACACACTTGAGGGAACAGCAATCACCCCTCTTTTCTGTTTCATTGAACAGTACTTTGGGACCATCCAAGTTAGTTGAAGGCACTGAATAGTTGCGTCTGGTGCACCTGCTGCTCTATATCTGGCTAGTGAAAGTATAAAGTTGTTCTGGACATTTGATGAGCTATTTCAAGCCTTTCATCAGCCAGTTTTGGTGATATGCTATTTTTCAGTAGGATTACATTAGTAGTACAAATGTTCCCAGATAGTCTTCATCGGGTTCAGCTGCTGGGTCTGTAGGTCTCCCAGTTGGTTCTCTGTGCTCCACTCAACTGTGCAATTGGGCGGTATCATTCCTGAACCTTCTTCAGTTTTGCTAGGTCAGGAAGACTCTTTATTGTGCATATTGTGGCTGACAATCTTTGTCGTCCATTTCAGAATCTTCAAAAGTTATCCTTTATACTGTGTCCTGTGGGGTCAAAAATGTCTAATGGGTGCACTGTAATTTCTGTCTAGGAAGGCAGACTCTTCCTCCCAAGTGAGGTCCTCTTTGCTCTTTGAGGATATTATCATCAGATGCTGCATTGGCACATCCGCTTTCAAGCAAATACATCACCATTCTACTGACTGGGCTGACCTGGTGGGGCTGTACACCATCAGAGATTGAAAGCAAGCACTGGCAAAGTCAGTGGGTTTGGTGTTAGCTGCTAGTCCTTTGGCTTGTCAAAACTTGTCTTGCTTTGATATGATTTTAGTTAAACTTTATTTTTGGGAGAGCTACAAGGCCCGCACTGTTACAAAAATATATGAAAGTTGCCCTAAAGTAAAACTATGTTTGGCCTCAAAAAGCACACATTGCTGCAGTCCCTGGCACTGAAGGGCAATACTTTGTGTGCAAATGTGCTACTTGTGAAAAAGCAGAATGCCATTACTCGCAGTGAATGTAGACTATGTTTGAAGTGAGTTGACCCTGTGCCTCATGCCGTATGTTGTAATAGGTAAAAGAAAAATGTGAGACCTAAGCTCACATGAGGCAGCATGAAAACTGATATAGTCCCAGGTCAGGTTGACCACAGGTAGAATATAAGTTAGCTTTGAACATTTGTGGCAAATCTGGTGCTTGGTTCCTAATGGATTCTGGTCCAAAAATTGCAGGTGTTTAATGGTCCTGTAGCGTGAATACTACCGGTGCCCTTCTACACAGACACTCCTTTTCACATGATTACCCACTAAGGCTCAGAATCTTGAAACACAATAAATCATCAAAAAACAACCTTATTTGTCATGCTGAAATTCCAGTCTGTGAGATGCCCTCAACATTTTTTTTTTTTAACTTTATTTTCATTTTGATCACATTATACGCATCACAAGTAACAGTTCTCACAGTCTGATAAAATAAACAAGTTGCCAAGTTACAGTGTAAATAAAATGTCTGATATTGGCTAGCCAATCAAAACCATGGTGCGTATATGTCCAGTCTATGGCGGATATCCAGGCCAAGTGTGTGCAGAATCCACTGTCTATGTTAGAAAGTGCATAGTGGCACTTATCCAGGTCAGGATTCTACGTGATGTACACAAATACAAACATTGTCCTATCTTTTGATTCTGATATAAACTGCAGTGGAGAATTGTAGCGAGGGGAAGGAAAAAATTCATCCCACCCCAGTAGGCACTACCCCACTAATCAGCTGTGTTGGCAAGTCATTTTGTTGGGAGGCAAGATAAGTTTTCAGTGGGCCCCAAACGTCTTTAGGACGAGAGGAGGACAGAATAGTCGTGGCGTACATGTCACTCTGCGTATTGCAGGTAACCATGCTTCGTAGCCAGCTCTGCGTTGTAGGGACTGATTTGCTACCCCAGTGGAGCGTTATCTCCCTTTTGGCCAATAAGAATCTAACAGCTGCAAATTTCCAAAGTTTTTTGGGGAAATTAACCATGTAGCCTAAGAGTGCAATTTCGGGAATTGGATGAAGTGGTATATGGAGAATGTCGCCAAGTGTCTTGTGAATCGCAGTCCAGAATGGTTGCAAGCGTGGGCAAGTCCATGCCAAATGGGCAAAGTCGGCTTGTCGTGATCCGCATTTGCGGCAGTTATGGGGCTTTGTCGGATCTCGTCTGTATACTTTGGCGGGTGTGCTGTACACCCTGAGTAGAAATTTAAAATGGAGCAGTTTATGTCTGCTGTTGAGGGAAATATCTTTAATGAGGGTGCGGCCCATTGGTCGTCAGTGATCGGTCCACCCAGGTCTACCTCCCAGTCGTTTCGGAGCTTGTCGTCTCGTGTAGGGACAAGCTGTGCGCACAGTTTATATAGTTTGGAAATGAGGTGAGTGCCCCGTTCGCTTTCAATAATCAGGGCTAAAGGAGCAAATAAGTCAGGTTCTAAGGGATAGCTGGGCAGCGTGGCTTTTAGTGTCGACTGCAAGCGTCTGAGAATGAACAGGTCCTTAAAGGTGGCGTCCGGGAAGTGGAGTTCGTCTGCACCATTGTACACATGTCCATTAGGAAATAGATCACCTACTTTTGCGATCCCAAATTTAGTCAGAGTGCGCTGTACTATTGCTTCACCTGTAATTGGGAGCCAGTGGGCATTAGGAAGTGGAAGTGTAGTAGAATACAGGACAGTAGTGTGTGTGCAGCGCCGGAGCCTTTCCCAGGCCTAACTGGTTGTGGATACTGTTTGTATGTCTGTTGGGTCTCTAGGGTGGCCTTTGGGAAGGATGGTGGATAAACGTTCAGGGAGGACTAGGTCTGATTCGGGGCGGATATAAGGAATCCTAGCATCGGGGTGGTACCGTGTGGAGGCGTAACTACTGAGAGCTGCTAAATAATATAAATGTAAATCGGGAACTCCATAGCCTCCTCGTTTGAAGGGGAGTGTTAGGGCCTGCCAGCGCACTCGTGCCCGAGCCTTTCCCCATAACAGGCGAATTAAATGGGATTGTAACGTCGGAAAAAAACTGTTGGAAAGGGGGATGGGGATATTGTTGAAGAGGTATAGGAATTTGGGGAGAAAAACCATTTTAATTTTAGCGACTCTGCCCGCCATTGATAAAGATAACTGCAGCCAACGTTCTATTTGTGTTTTCAGTGCAGAAATCGCTTACCCATAGTTGAGGCGTATTATCATGTCCGTGTCCAAGTGGATATGTATGCCAAGATATTTAGTAGAATCAGCACACCACTCTAGAGGGAACTCGAGCTCCCAGGGAGTCGTACTGTGTGTGAGGGAAAATATGACAGACTTGCGCCAGTTAATGCCTAGTCCAGAGTGTTGGCCGAAGTGAAGTATCTTGCGGATGAGGGGGTCTAGATTAGTTTGTGGTTCTCTGATGTACAGTATAGTGTCATCTGCGTATAAGGAGACCAGAAGGGTGCCGGTGTTGAATTGTAGGCCTTGCTGTAGGTGTTTTTCTTGGAAGTGTCTTATTAAGGGGTCCATCGCCAGGATGAAAAGCAAGGGCGAGAGCGGACAGCCCTGTCTGGTGCCCCATTTTAAGGGGAATTGCTTGTGATAGTTTACCATTTAATCTAAAAAGAGCTGTCGGCAATCGATAAAGCAAGGCCGTAGTGGCTATGAATCCCATTGGCATTCCCATTCGGTGCATTACTGACATGGAAAAAGGCCATTCTAGTGAATCAAAGGCCTTTTCTGTGTCGAGGAGTATTGCTGCTGCCAGTACATCTGGGTTGATTCTGTGTAATACTGAAAAAAGTGTTTTGAGGTTCAGGGATATGGAACGGCGAGGGGCAAACCCCTATTGTGCAGGGGCAATAATAAATTCCATTAAAAGTTACACAAGGATCTTGGCGAGGATTTTGTATATTTGAAGTTCAATAAGGAAAGGGGCCTATAGGAGCCGCACAGGTGTGGGTCTTTGCCAGGTTTTGGGAGGAGGATAATGACTGCTTCTCGCAGGGTTGGATGGAGAACCTGTTACGCTAGGGCTTCGACATATACTTCTATGAGTTGCCGGGCAAGTAGATCTTTGAAGGCTTTGTAAAAATCCCCGGTGAACCCATCCAATCCCGGAGCAGAAGATGATCGAAGGGTGCCGTTGGCCTCAAGTACATCAGTTACATAGATGGGTACAGCTAAGAAATCCTGCATATATTTATCGAGATAGACTAAACCTATCTCGGAAAGGTAGGATTCCATTGCAGTGTGGTCAGTCCCTAGTCTAGAGGTGTAAAATGTGTTGAAATACGTCAGGAATTCGTCCCTAATTTCTGTTCTGCGCATAAGTGATTTTCCCGTAGGGGTTCGGAGTTCGGTGATGTAAGCCTTACTATAAGGGGGTCTAAGCAGGTGTGCTAGGACTCTACCCGTTCTTTCTCCCTCCCATATTGCTTAGCCATGTGATATTTGCCCATATATAATATCTCGCGGTCAGCAGAGTCTCTATAGTCTGCAAGTAGTCCTATACGGGCCTGTTCGACTTTCGGATCGTGGGCTTGGGCAAGTGTGTAGTCTAGATCTGCAAGTTCGCACTCCAGCCTAGACAGAGTGGAGTATAAGTCACGGAGGACACCGGCTTGTTTAGAGATACATACGCTGCGGATGTATGCCTTGAAACCTTCCCATAGGACTGCATGTGTATCTACCGATCCAGTGTTTAAGGTAAAATAGTCTTCAATCGCTTCGCGAATGTCATATTGAAATAGGTCATCTTCTAGTGCGCTGCTTGGAAAGCGCCATTGTCTCTCATATCCCCCAGGGCGGGGAATCTTTAGCGCCAGTAGTATTGGGAAGTCGTATAAGTATGTGTGAGGGAGGAATTGTATCTCGTGGCACCAATTGGAGATTGTAGGGGACAGCAATCAATAATCAATCCTGGTCGAGGTGTTGTGGTATCCCGTGTAATGCAGGTACATCTTGTGAGTCGGATTACAGGATCACCATATGTGAAATAGAGACAGCTGTTCGCATAGGGACTGCAGCGCTCGTCGGGCATGGGGTTTGGAATCCGGGGAAGTGGAAGTGCTGTCTAGAGTCGAATCTGGTGTGATGTTAAAGTCACCTCCCATTATTATAGTCACCTGCTTCAGTTTCAAGAGTTGCGCTAGAAGCGCAAGGTAAAAGTCAGGTGAGTCCACATTTGGGCCATAAACGCATACTAGGCATACTTTGTGTCCCAGTAACACCCCCTCAACAATGATATATTGGCCTTCCCTCTCACGTATAACTGAGCGCAAGATGAAGGGGACTTTTTTGTGATTAAAACTGCCATGCCCCGGGCGTAATTACTGAAATTAGCAAAGTACCTGTGTGCCCAACAGCTGGTGGAAAACCGGTTAGGGTCAGAGGGGGATAAGTGGGTCTCTTGTAAGAAGGCAATGTCGGTCTTATGGCGCAGGAGATAGTGAACAACATGGCGCTTCTTGCGGTTATTATTGAGGCCACGGAAATTCCATGACATAATTGTTAGATCTGAGGGTCCACTAACGTTACCTAGGCTGGCCATTTCGGGGTAGGGGAAATAGTAGGAAACCTCTTAGCAACATTTCAATAGAAACCTGACTGTGATCCAGCATGTGAACAACCAAATGTAACTTGTCAATTGCAATTGCCCCCCCACCCACCACCCAACCTTACCACCCAATAAGTAAGGCAAACCCAGCATATACAGATATATCAAGAGTGTCAATTGTGTCAACATAGACATGCAACTAGCCCAGAAGAGACACATTCAGGGATCAAAAGGGGATACCTTGGTATACATCAATGCGGGGGAGGCAACGCCCCTTCAGAACACCAGCAATAGGAAACAGTAAATGTACAGTGTAAGCATCCCAAGTTCACTTGTGACGGTGAAGAAAACCAAGGGAGTAGGATCGTACGAACCAGTTCAGTCATGACCAGCCCCAGAGAATAGTTCCATACTGGCTACTGATTCATTCTGCGATAGTGAAGTCTAGATACAAGGACAGTTTGGAGCCTTGCCAAATAGTGTCGTCGCGTTCACGGGCTAGTCGCAGGGCTGTGTCGCGGTCCCTGAAGTTCATGATTCTAGCAATTATGGGCCTGGGTTGGGTCGTGGGCCCAAAGAACGGTGGCCCCTTCTACTACAAATCCTGATGTAAAAGAGTCCTTCCCGAACATATCTAATAGTAAGGGCTCTACAAAGGTGTCCATGCGACCTGTGGCGGTTGATTCAGGTACTCATAGAAAGCGCAGGTTGTTCCGTCGATTGCGTACTTCTAAATCTTAGTTTTTTATCGCCACCTCTTTCAGGATACGTTCTACTCTTTCTCAGCTCTTAAGTGATTGAGCCGTGCCATTTTCAATGTCGGATTTCGGGCTTCTGCGACTTCGAGCCGCCGGTCGTGCGCCTGTATTTGGACACCTAGGTCAGAGAGGTTTTTGTCCAATGCATCAAACCTGCCGTCTAAGGCCCTGAATCCTGCTCTCATTTCTTGAAGCAGTGAGCTGTTTTGATCTAGGGCTTCTCCGGTGGACGTTACCTCACACCCGCCCTCAGCCATACTGCTGTCTGTCTCCGGAGCTGTCTCCTCTATTTTTCCAAACGGAAAGGTTCTCTGCTTCGGGTCATTGCAGCCCATGCAGCTCGCGTCCTGAAGAGAGAGGGCCAATGTGAATAGCTGAGGCGGATTGCTGCTGTAGAGTAGCTTTCAGTGCACGCTCCCCAGGAATGGTGCAAAGGCTACAGCGTTGTATGCCTGAAGGATAGGGCATGGTAGCTCCTGGAAAACCTCATGTGCCCAGGACACTTGGGGGCCCATGCAGTTGTCCCAGTTCCCTGCGATGTCTGGCCTCAGGCACTGGTTCAGTGTAACACTGTATGGTCCCAGGTCCCAGAATCAGTGGTCAAGCAAAGGGCTAGTGCGGGCGCCTCTCCTCCGGCGCTAGGAGTCTGGTCACGATGGACCCGGCTGAACCTACTGCCGGGTTATGAGTCTGGGTGGGCCAGGAGCCAGAATGCGTGAAGGCCGCAACTCGGCCAATTTTTCAAAGGGGGGGAGGCACACATGCGCCGGGGCCGTCATTGCAAAATAGTGTTGTCGCGTTCTCGGGCTAGTCGCAGGGCTTTGTCGCGGTCCCTGAAGTTCATGATTCTAGCAATTATGGGCCTGGGGGGACAGCCTGGGTTGGGTCGTGGGCCCAAAGAATGGTGGCCGCTTCTACTACAAATCCTGATGTAAAAGAGTCCCTCCCGAACATATCTGATAGTAACGACTCTACAAAGGTGTCCATGTGACCTGTGGTGGTAGATTCAGGTACTCATAGAATGCGCAGGTTGTTCCGTCAATTGCGTGCTTCTAAATCTTAGTTTTTTATCGCCACCTCTTTCAGGATACGTTCTACTCTTTCTAAGCACTTAAGTGATTGAGCCGTGCCATTTTCAATGTCGAATTTCGGGCTTCTGCGACGTCGAGCCGACGGTCGTACACCTGTATTTGGACACCTAGGTCCGAGAGGTTTTTGTCCAATGCATCTAACCTGCCATCTAAGGCCCTGAATCCTGCTCTCCTTTCTTGAAGCAATGAGCTGTTTTGATCCAGGGCTTCTCCGGTGGACGTTACCTCACGCCCACCCTCAGCCATACTGCTGTCTGTCTCCGGAGCTGTCGCCTCTATTTTTCCAAACGGGAAGGTTCTCTGCTTCGGGTCTTTGCGGCCCATGCAGCTCGCGTCCTGAAGAGAGAGGGCCAATGTGAATAGCTGAGGCGGATTGCTGCTGTAGAGTAGCTTTCAGTGCATGCTCCCCAGGAATGGTGCAAAGGCTACAGCGTTTTATGCCTGAAGGAAGGGGCATGGGCTCCTGGAAAACCTCATGTGCCCAGGACACTTGGGGGCCATGCAGTTGTCCCAGTTCCCTGCGATGTCTGGCCTCAGGCACTGGTTCAGTGTCACACTGTATAGCCCCAGGTCCCAGAATCAGTGGTCAAGCAAAGGGCTAGTGCAGGCGTCTCTCCTCCGGCGCTAGGAGTCTGGTCACGATGGACCCGGCTGAACCTACTGCCGGGTTATGAGTCTGGGTGGGCCAGGAGCCGGAATGCGTGAAGGCCGCAACTTGGATGATTTTTCAAGGGTGGGGGAACCACGCATGCACCGGCGCCGTCAAACCCCGCTCCTCACTCCCCCCCAGCGATCTCGGGCAACCAGTTATGTCTGCGGGATCACACGGGCCCTATCCCGCATCACCACTTGTTGCGAGGGTGGGGGCGCTGTATTCTAGCGATTGGACGGATCGCTGCGCCTCTTACCCGAGATCAGCAAAGGATGCAGGGGGGGCGGAGGGCACCACCATGCACTCATAGCACGCACCGCAGCTCCTCGCCTGGATCTGGGCCCGTTCGTCGCTTTCCGGTGTAGGCCATTTCAGGTCAGCGCCACTGCCATTTGCGATGTTCTTCACAGGAGCAATTGGGGGACAGGAGCACGGTCCTCCGTGCAGCAATCCGAGTCTGAGGCCAGCGTCCGGGGCAGGTAACTTTCATGCTGCGGCGGTTCCATTTCCGCCTCGATCTGACCACGTTTGATGGGGGATATGTATGGAATTGCTGGCGTATCCAGCGGAGCTTCAATGCCGTGCAGCCATTTTGGTCCAGGTCCACGGCTTGACCACGCCCCCTGTGATGCCCTCAACATTTAATATGACATGTGACATGGCCACTAATAAGCCACTGAAAAGCTGCATTTGATGAAACCCCCCTCAAAGCTCTTATCTCAAAATAGTTTCCTGCATGAAGTATGAAAACATTGTCAACAGCAACCTTTCATTCAGGATGCACTGCTCACTACATATAACAATCCTTCGTGAGTTAAAACAGTTCATAGAGGGTTTGAACGTGTCAAGCACATAGTAGGGCACTCAACTCAAGTATGAGGTACAGCTTATAAACATACAGATTTGAGAGCATTGGGGGGCTGAAAAAACAGCTAATTTCTTTCAGTAAAATTCTGCATCCTAATCCAAATGTTACAGGCTGACTTATTATTTTCTTAGCAAGATATGAGGCCATTCATATTTTTCTTCTGTGCAACAATACCGTTGCGCAATATTCTCCTTGCCACGCTCCATCTCATAGTCTAAGCTCGGTTCACAAAGTTGTTGGTGTGAATTTCTCTTGTAATGCTCAAGACATACTACTGAATGCCAGGAGTAAGCCAGAAATACTACAAGAGTAACTCATACTTCCTCATAGAAATATTTATAGATTTGGCCCAGTTTCTGCTTTAGCGCATTATTTTGCTCCCTCTTGAGCAATTGTCCTCCCAAAATATTTAAGTCTTTATTAAATATTAAATATTTTTATTTTAGATATTCTGTCCTCATTATTAAGACCCATCGATACTGTGGTTTCGCTATTTAATGGATACAGCAAGAATATGCCGCTTGAATATCGAAGGTAGAGTATCAAGGTATACGAATGTGAAGTACAAAAAATTGAATCCAAAATATAAAAAGGGAAGAAAATATATATTTCCATACCTAACTTCTCATATATGTACCTTGATGATCTATAGATCTTAAAGGTATGCAGATGTGGAGTTAGGAATAGTAGACCTATATTTCATTTATATGTGCTTGGCTTTCAATATTTTAGATTGATATTTTGTCCACAATATTTTCGTACCTTAATATTCTTAGCCTTGATAGTCAGTAGTACAATCAACTTGAAAAGGTAATAATTAGTCTGCTTCATTCCTTCATTGAAACACACGGGCATATTACCAAGCCCCTATTGCCACCACAACGTCACTTTTTGTTTCGTTGTGGTGGCGATAAGGTCAGCGGCCTATTACCAAGGCAGCGTTAAACCACATAACATGGCTAAATGCCACGTTAAGTGGCTTAATGCTGTCTTGGAAATAGGGCCCATTTCACGCTAAACTTAGCGTGAAAGGGGCGTGCAGTGGGTGTTGCGGTGGGCGTTCCACCACAACACCCATTCACTTTGAGGCTGCCACCTATTATCAAGAGAGGCAATAATAGGTGGCAGCACCGAACTTAAGACCAGGAAAATCCTGGTCTTAAGGTGGCGGAACGAGGAGAAATGCTTCATTTCTCATCGTTTTTGCTTTTTCCATGTGTGCTGGCCTGTGCAGCACACATGGAAAAAGCAAAATGCCAAGGTTTGTTTATGTACAGGAAGGTGTCTAGACCAAAGTAATTGTGATTTTGGCCCAAGGAGTCATTGATGATATCAAGGTAGCAACAGATAAATATTGGGTCGAGCCCTTCCCCGTTGGAACTCCTGGCAACTTTGACATAGTTATGCTGCAGTCAGGACTCACTTTGCAAAGGCAGATTTAAAAGATTATGATTGAGTCTAATGCCAATCTTAAGCCATGGCCCTTCCATTATATTTATTTCAAAATCTGACTTTGGCCTTTTGAATGTCACAGCAGTTAGATATATTCCTACTTGGTGTCTCTGGCTTGACAGGGCCGCCGTCTGCATTACCTTTTGATACAAATTCTTTAAAATATATTAGAGAGGGAGCTTTGGCTCCACCCAGAAGAGTATTTTTCTCTCATCACATGCACTTGATTGTTTGGTATATCATCTGTATATCATTTCACTTCACTGAAACATAACACAGTTAATTATTTGTCACAATGGTGCACTCCATACAGAAAACAATTGTTTGTTTTTCTAGGGCAGCAGACTTTTTAATGTTTTATTCAGGACTCAAAATGCAGGTCAGACCAGGATGTGCACTGCTTGCTTGAAGGATTACTGTCAATCCCCGTCAAAAATAATTTACCATCATGGTCTGATATTTTACACCTACTTGGAAGATCTGCCCATCAGGGTACGGCTGATTATCACACACAGAAACTTACTTTCTCCAGTTATTATGTGCCTAAAGGAAATTGACCATTGAATAACTGATAACCATTTGATGCTGACTACATCAAAGCAGAGTTTAATGTGGTCATCCATACTGCCTTTTTTTGACTCCCACTTTCTAGCACCAACCATGGACAAGTATCCATCACCAGAACCAATGGCTAAGAACTCTACTGTCCAGGCGAACAATTACCTGTCTGTCATTCAGCACAACTAGGGGTAGATCAAGATAGCTGGCTACATTTGAGGTTCCTGAGGCATGCCTTACCCATAAAGAGTAAAGTCCACATTTGCCGATTAAGGATCTGGAACCCAGAGGAACCACACAATGGCAGGTGCTGGAGTGCTAGTGTGCAGGACTTTGATATTAATAAAACTAGCGTGAGGTGCAGAGCTATAAGTCTGCCGTTGGGGTTCTCTTTCATTGACTCCCACATTTACTTTGGCAACATATAGACTGGACTATGGCAATTTAGCATAATTTTGACCTTTTAAAATATGTTGTGAGCAGAGTCGAGTCCACCGCTGCACATATTATACTGTATCAGTCTTGTCATTTTTTGGTGAAAGGGGCCCTGTAGCATGGGTCTAAAATAGTGAACCTACAAAAAACCCACAACAACTTGACACTTAGACTGAGAGGGAAGCTAACCTCGGAACAAAATATAACCCCTTCAAAGTCTGCCCTCAAGCTTAACACCTTTAATGTTCCATGTTATCAAAGACCGCCATGGGGGATATCAGGCAGGAGTTGGGGGATCAACAAGGGAGGTGGAGATTTGGGAGAAAAAAAGCAAAAATCCATATGGAGAGGGGGAGGGAAGCAACAAAACAATGGGAGAGCTGGGGGAGCTGGGGGAGGGGAGGGCGGAACAAGACAGACATGGCGGGGGGGAATTTAAGAAAGCACATGCACTCCAACGGACTGCTGAAAAATAAAGAAAAAAGTATTTTCCTGAATGTAAGCAGTGGAAGGATGCAAGTAGTGCTTAATTTGAGCCTGTGGTATCTGGTGGGGCCCACCATCACTTATTTTTGGGTGCCGGCACTTATTTTACCTCATCAGACTTTCATTCAGACCAAGTGGGGAAAAAAAGTGGGAAAGAAAGAGGAACAGAAACATGGAAAAACACTGGCAAATAAAGAAAATAGTGAAAAGGAGATAAAGGGTCATAGAGTGCCCAGTGGTGGATGAAAGAGATGCGAGGTACTATCATAACTAAACAGCCAAGGTGTTTAGCAATCCGACCTTTGATAGAGCTCACTTCATGTCTCTGATCAAAGTTTGGGGCCCGGGCACTTACAGTTTCACACAATTAAGCACTAGATAATAGCCAGTCAATCAAAGGATGGTAAAAAGGCTATTCTCCATGGAGTGACATGCACAAGAAGAGGAAGAAAATCCATCACATGAGATGCAAGTAAATGAGATTGACAAGAAAGACACCCCAACCGTAAAAAATGGGCTGACCCAGAGCCCACTGTATGTATTGGTATTATAAATAATATTTGACAACATATAGCTAAAAGCTATCTATTGGTGAGACCGAAGAATAACATCTATGTACTTAGTAGTTATTTTGCATCTATAATTAGATGAGATATGTTGGAATAATAGATTTGTAAAGGGGACGGCTATGCTCGTTGGACCTGATTCCCCAACTGAGTCACTTTACACCACAGAGGAGGGAACCCCACTATGGACTCTGTTGCCTACACTGACCCGAAACAAAGAGAGTGCTAGATACAAGGCAGTACCGCAGTAACACTGGACTAGTGATTTAACCGCACTATATTTTCACTTCATTTTACAACAATAAATATGCTGAAATGTTTGCTGAAAAATTTAGCGGAAGTGGGTTGAAGCTACGTCATCATTTTTGCCCTGGCTGTCAAACTACATTGGAACTGCCCAGTTCGATTGTGCCATATATGTCCAATGCAAAAAGAACAGTTGATGGACAGAACTCAGAACAACGTCATACATTCACCCCAGTACAGAGAGCTGGGCCTAAATCCATTGTTTTTCTGCTCACCATGCATTCCAGTTTGAACCTACCCATATGCAAATCAGTCTTGACCATGTGCCCAATGGGAACAGCCCAGCCCGAACTGCCAGGCCAGGTTCTTCCTGGACTGGAAACAAGCATCCTAGGACCGGTTTCGGGGTTTCACCCCTCATCAGCAAAGACAGCTTGACTCCAGGGGCATGGAGAGCACAGGACCCACGTCTGGGCATACCCGTCCCATATATGTCCAAAGCAGATGTGATGCTTGTACACTAGGCACCGAGTGAGAAATTGTACAAAGGAAACTCCGGTTGCACTAAGTGGGCTTACAGGCACATGCATCATCATAGGGTTTTGCGATTCCTTAATAGCGATTATTAAGGAATCGCAGTTAAGGAATAGCAAAACCCTATGCATGTAGGAATCGCTAAAGAAATAGCGATTCCCACAAATTCCTTAATTGCGACTAGCAAATTGCGAGTCGCAATTAAGGAATGTCTTCCCATTCATTCCTATGGGCCTCCGTGCCCATAGGAATGAATTGGAGATTGCGGGAGCAATTTGCGAGTACCAGTAGGTACTCGCAAATTGCTCCCGCAATTTCGATGGTGCAAGGGTGTCAAAATGACACCCTATTGCACCCATGAATGTTCACTCTGCACAAATGTTGCATACACACATGCTCTAAGGGCATGTGTGTGGGCAACATGAAACTTAGAAAAATGCAAATAAGTGCATTTTTCTAAGTTATCGCAAATTACCATGAGGTCCAGCCTCATGGTAATTTGCTCACGCTAATAGCGATATCGCTATTTTTTAAACTGTAATGCATTGCATTTAAGGAATCTCAATTAGGGATTCCTTAAATGCAATCGCTATTTAAGGAATCGCTATTTTGAGATTCCTTAAATAGCGATTTTTGCATTTGGGATGATGCATCCCAAATGCAAAAATACCGGTCGCAAAGGGGCAGATTCTGAGAATCTGCCCGTTTGCGGCCGGTTTTGTGCTTGATGCATGTGCCTGTTAGTTCATTTAAATGCATAGTTTAAACACTCCATTCTTGCTATGGGAGGTGAAATGGGTTGTTGACAGCCATGAACGTCACCTGTGCCGTCAGTCTCGCTGTCCTCACCTAATGACAGATGAGTGCAGTAATTACGCCGAACAAGACACGCACATAGCAGCGTTTGTTTGTGTCACTGAGGAAACTCGAGCCCTCTTCCGAGCTCATCACATCCAGGCACGGATCGCCCTCGGTCTGTTTTTGACCCCCTCCAGGATAACATTTCACTTTGGAGTGACGTGCAACACCAATGCGCTTTGCGAGGCCTCTGAACAGCAGGGGAAAGAAAGCAGCCCTTGTGTGCTTGCTTTGGATTTAGCAGGTCACGCCCCAGGGTGTTGGATGTACAAAGATTTTATTCCAGCTTTCCGCAGAAATATAGCTTGTATTTTTATCTAAATCCGCACGATCTTTAATCTTTCAGATGGTAATACGAAATACAAGAATGGTGAGCACAAAATAGTGAGTGTGTAACACGAAATGATGCGTGGAGAAAGCGTGTGTAGTACCTTGTGCCATTTCGGTGGTAATGTGGCAAGAACAGCACAGTGAATGTGCAAATATATCAGGTAAGGGACAAGATTCTAGCAGCGGAGAGGAGGCAAAGCCTGATAGCTATCTGATTCGTACGGCTACGCAAAGCGCCCGGACACCCCAACCTAAAAATAAATAAATAAGGGGCAGTGCTGGAAGCATCTTTGTGGCAGCAAAAGGCTGTTTCCACTGCTTGGAGTGGCGAATGGCCGCTCAGGGCAAAAGGGAGACAGAAGGAGCTCTTTGGGCGTCCTCCCATTCCCTGCTCTGAGTTCCCTCCCTCTCACAGAGATTACCCTCTAGTCCAGTCATGTTGACGCCAAGGCCCTCATTATGATGTCGATTGGACCGCAACCGACGATCTGTTGGTTGCGGTCTGACCGACATCTAGTGCTGCGGTCCGACTGCCACATTAAGAGGCGCGGGGGTCAGAGGCAGCTTGCTGAGGGACCGACTGATGATTCCAATGGGCTCAAGGATCCTGTCGACCATCGGTCGGAAAGTAACCCCCTACAATAGGGTTCAGGCACCACCATAGGTATTATGATGTCCCTTTCAGGCAGCCTTTCAATTGCGGTCCGACTGCCATTGAAAGGCTGTAGGAAACAGATTTAGGTGTCCCTAGCAGGGCCCTGTCCCTCCGCGGACTCCTCTTTGAGGCCTGGGAGCACCTGTGGTGCCCCCCAAAACATCCACACCCCGCGTATGATGCATCACATGGTGCCTGGCACACAGTGCATTCATGTTTACAAACATCAACTTTTCGAATGCGGGTTGGGCTGTGGCCCTTTTCTGGGCGCTGCACAAGCCGCAATGGAAAAATGGATGTTTCCGACCGCCTCATGGGCGGTCACATTCTAATTCCTCAGATGGATGTGCCAACTACTAGTCAGTCGGATTCAATTCCGACATGATGCCCATTGGACGCTCATCTGACTGGCATCATAATCATGGCCAAAAAGAGTTTCCTAGCGAAGCCTGCCGGAAACCAGCCCACACTTTTCATGATCCTGCCAACCTGCCCTGTCCCGGGTGATACCATACCAGCACCTACTGTGGTTTTTCGGAAGATCCACCTTTCCAATTTGCATTTCCTACTCCAGGATATTCCATCCACTGATATCCTGGAGCAGGAAATGCTGCAAAAAGAGGGAAAACAAATATGAACAATACACGTACCCCGGCACTCATATGTGATATTCTTAAATAGTAAGAAAACAGTATGATGCACAGAATTTCATTCTCATCTCGTACTAATTCAACACAGAGAGGTTTTTATGCGAAAGTATAGATATTTTTAATTTCATCAAAAAAGTTTGGTATGTGATTCTGAACAAGACGTTAAGATAATATTCCTAAGACAGAAACCAATGGAACACCTTTACATATTCAAAACATTGTTATCTTGGAATTCGTTTGTGGTTGGTGACATTGGTTCCGTAATCTTGATCTCAAGCGCACTACAGCCGACACGTGTTTCGTCACGACAGTGACTTTCTCAAGGCTGTAAGGGTAATAATATAAACTCAGATTCTATACACGTTAAAATCAGATAGTCTACCTTGTGCAATTGTTATTCAAAGTCATGCACTAAGTATTGGTGTACTTAGTGCATGACTTTGAATAACAATTGCACAAGGTAGACTATCTGATTTTAACGTGTATAGAATCTGAGTTTATATTATTACCCTTACAGCCTTGAGAAAGTCACTGTCGTGACGAAACACGTGTCGGCTGTAGTGCGCTTGAGATCAAGATTACGGAACCAATGTCACCAACCACAAACGAATTCCAAGATAACAATGTTTTGAATATGTAAAGGTGTTCCATTGGTTTCTGTCTTAGGAATATTATCTTAACGTCTTGTTCAGAATCACATACCAAACTTTTTTGATGAAATTAAAAATATCTATACTTTCGCATAAAAACCTCTCTGTGTTGAATTAGTACGAGATGAGAATGAAATTCTGTGCATCATACTGTTTTCTTACTATTTAAGAATATCACATATGAGTGCCGGGGTACGTGTATTGTTCATAGTATCACAGGGCCACGTTTACGAGGCCCAGGTGTATATGCACCCAAGGTAGTAGGGTGCATTTGTAACCCCTAGTGGCACCATCATTATAAATGCTGTTACAAAAATAAGAAAGTTTGTTACATTACCTTGTCTGATGATGTACTGATTACTGAAGTGCGACACAATCAAACACTACTACCGCTTTTACAACAGGAAAACAAATATATTTGTCTGAGAAAAACAACAAAATGTTTGAGAGAATGACAATTTATGTCAACGACTGGTAATTACTAAGGCCATTCTACAGTGCATCGTTTTTTTTGTTGCAACGCACCATTAGAGACATGGACCAAATGTATTCAAATCAATCATGGCTCTGATCCAATAGGAACAGTGCACTCCAAAAGAATAGGCCAGGTCCCCTCATTATGAGTAAGCTGCAGCTAATTACCCACAGCACAGTAAGCGCAGGACTCGCGTCCGTGGTAGCACGGATGTAGATTTCGTATCTTTTTGTGAGTCCGGCACTAAGGCTTGCAAGACCCAATCTGTAAAATCAGCTCTTTCTATGTATTCAGATGTACCCGACTCTTGCAGGTTTTTAACATTACCTACAGCCTAATCTTTTATTATGCTGTAAACGGTGTAATTAACCGAAATGTTGAGGTTTGGGGATCTACTGACCAAGTAGTCACTTAAGTGTGTTACTGGGTTACTTTTTGGAGAGGTATTAGATAGCCAGGTCATTTACTGTTTATTTATTTTTCTTGATTAAACTCTTTAGGTTTTGTGGGATTTATTGATTATTCGGGGAAGGTTTTCTTGTCAGTTTCTTGTTAGATCTTATACTTTCTGTTGTAATGTGTACCATGTGATCTGGTGCTTGATATTATCTGGCATATTAGTGCTAAACAATTAAAACAAGTAAGGTGCGGTGTGTATTTCAGGTAGACAAGGCCTTACAATACACCCAAAATTAGTTTTACTTTCAGTGTCCAGGTATCACTCCAGATGAGTGACAACAGACAGGCCTATCATAAGAGACCGCCCATGTGCAGATGTGCTTCCATTTTGCCTGGAACTTGGTGTAAACACCTCTAGCACAGTTGACTAGATTATCAGGAGTAACCTTTTACCTACTCTTATGTGATTTTGTATATTGTTCCTGAAATTTTCAACTCCCTGTCAGCAAAAGTGTAAAGAGGGCGCAGTCCTTTCGATATGTATTAGTGGTATATAACCGGAATATTCCCATTTTAGATGTTTTGAGGCAGAGTCACAAGGGCATTTCAGAATATGTAAAAGAATAAAACAGGAGTATTCTTTTAAAGACACGTATGCTTTTATGCATCAGTTCCTTCGTCTATAAATAGGGCCATCTTGTATATACTATGCTGAGGACTGTCTCTTACGTACAGATGAGGTAAGAAGTTTTCTCTTCTATATTTGCAACTTCACCCTACTAATAATAAAGAAGTCTAAATAATGGCAAGGGAGCTACTTGGGGCATTTAACCGGATTTATGATAGGGTGAAATTTGCGTAATGAGCTCAAGATACCTTTACAAATTACGCATTACTAAGTGAAATGCTGGCACCTACATTTTGCACTTTTATTTAAAGTGAAATGTGTCCCGCATTCCTTTTTGACATTTCGTACTTAAAAAAGTGCAAAATCACAGATGACTCGAACAACAGCGACTCCTGTTTAGTTAGTTTGCTCCCTTCCCATTGTCCCATGATAGGATCTTTACCTGAACAAAATCTCATTTACATGACCTGGCGTAATAGAGCAATCTCAGGCATTTTACGTAACATTCGTAATGAGGAATGCTAGAAAAGACATGAGATTACCCCTGCATACCTGAAATTTTGCCCAGGCCAATTTATATCTGTCATACAAGGGGAAAACATTGCCAGAATCAGGGCCTGGCCGTAGTGGGCACCAGGCATTTTCCCGGTGTGCCAGAAGGATGGGGGCGGTCAGGGCCGGACTGGGAACCAAAACCGGCCCTGGCAAAGTGCTCGGCCGGCCTCCTGGGGGGTTGGGGGTGCGGCCAAGATGTTTGCCAGGGCCGGTTTCGGATGATTTTGTTACAGGGGGAAGATATTGCAGCTATGTTGCAAAAGCAGCACTGTAACAAAAACATCCCCCAGGGGCCTATAACCGGCCCCCACCCTGGCAGCCCACCGGGGAAATGCCCTGTGGCCGCAATGGCTAGTCTGGACTTGGGGACGGTTTTTGACCCGTGGGGGCCACTTTTGTTACTGGGGGCTGGTTTTGCAGCAGTGCAATATCGGCCCCCTGCAACAAGCATTCGCATAGCCAATAGGTCTCGCTTTTGGGACCTTGTAAGTGTTTAGCCATGCAACAGTTGCATAACTAAATACTTATAAGGTCCCAAAAGCGAGACCTATTGGCTATGCCAATGCTTGTTTCTGTTTATTACTGCTCTCTAGTAATGGCAGCGCACGGGTGCCACCATTACTACATAGAAGTAATAAACAGGGAAAAAAAAACTGGCTCACGGAGAACATCAAAGCGGCCGTGCGGCCGCGAAAGTGATCGCAATCGCGATCAAACATCAAAGAGGCCGTGAAAGTGAGTCGCGCGCGCCCGCGCACATGCACTGTAGCTCTAGGCTACAGTGGTAGCACTTTTTTGAGCCCTCACAAAAAGTCTCGCCAGACCAGCGGATGCGCTGGGTCAGGCGAGACCTAAAAACGGCAGCAGTGCTTGACTCTAGCACTCCCCTCCCCGCTGGAGCTTCTCGGTAGCACCCTTCCTCCCCCACCCCCTAGGCCGGTTGAACAGAATTGCTAGGGCTGGTTTCTGTTCCCAGAATGGCCGTGGCAGGAATCCTTGGGTGTCGCTATGTTCAAAGACTAGAACTGGTCAGGAAGACTGAACCTGGTTACTGCCTACTCTCTCTGTTCTCCATTCTATCAACAAGTTCCCTCTAAGCTGTTAAAACCCCACACTGCAGCTTGATAAAGAACTGAGAATCCTGGAGCCAGGGAGATACTGTCTCAGTCTGCTCCTTGCTCCATTACCCCTGCCAGCTGATGGAAATGCAGATTACATTTCACAAAACATCATAAATCACGACTGAAGACAAAACAGCCGCTGGAACCTGCTTGTTTTTGGATGATAAACAAGCCCAGAGCGTGGGTGGCCGAGGGCACGGATGGTAACAAAACTCTCTTGAGGAGAGATAGAAGAGAATGTCAGGCCAAAACTGGAAACCAAAGCTAGGTCTACACGTCACGATGAACTGATAAAGAACCCATGCTGCTGACATGATCAGTGCCACATATTAATCACTCAGTGCTATAATCTCTCTCAGAATCAGTGCTTGTATGTCTGCAGGTTCTGTTTCCACTTGGTGAGCAAATATCACAAATTCTTCCAAAAATAAGATTGGAAACTGTGAGAAAAATACCTGGGCAGTTACCACGCTTGTTGTTTGTGGGGCGCATGTAATTTTGGCTCTGCCACCTTCCATGCGCATTTTACAGTAAGAGCCTTCACTTCTGTTGCCCCTTTTTTTGTTGGAGTAAGAAGCGCTCTATAAATTTTATACAGTGCATCAGAATACAAAACCCAGGACCTCTTTGCATGGAGATTCCACTTTGATGACCGCCTCTCCACCATGAGTGTTATTCGTCAACCATGCAGGCTGCATAATAATTCCCTATACCGCTAGACACTCTTGCACTCACATAAGATAAAACTGCTATGGGTCATGTCCATCACCCAGAACTATTCAAGTTCACGGTAATTAAATCACCCATTACCAACCGAACAGGCATGGAATAACTGAAGAGGTCTGCTACATGCTGCTGGCCAATGATGGATTTAAATTCCGTCCACCCCTCCAGGTCCCAATATGTGACATGCTATGACCACTCCCAGACATCTCACAATGCAGTCAGGTATGGGATGGTCCATCCCAGTCGATCTCTCTACTGTTTCTCCCTCCAACCTATGCCTGCTTGGGATCATAAGCTCTAAACAAAATATCTCAAAATGGACACCCCAGAACAGCTAAGTGGACTGTGATCACAAGAAATAACATACAGGGAGCTTTAGAGCTGCTCAAAGCTGCCATCTTACTGAAAACCATAATCTGCATGCCTGTCTAGCACACTTCTTCATCCATCACCCTGCTTACTCCATTTTTCACAAGACATGCTAACCACACCTCAGTGGTCATCACGCACCACATGGAAACACTTCCCACATACAATCAAAACAAAGATAAACACATTTCCAACCATGGTGTATGTAGCATGCTACCACTGTAGTCAAGTAGCTCAGTGCCCCACATAGGGGTAGTAAGCTCTATATAAATGTTAAAATACAATACAATAATGGCTCCACCACTCTTTTCTTAATTATTAACAACATTGATTTAGCTGGAGTTTAGGACACCCATGTTGATACATTTTGCATATACTATATGTGATGACGGAAGCAAACATAAATGAACTCTACTCTGTGAACAGTGCTTAGTTTGGAAAAAATGCAGGGCCCCAAGTTTTCCTCAGGGGCCCTCTAAAAGCAGTGCTGAATGCATGCGTTGTAAAATATCAAGGCTGCCTACAACCTCACGCCCCATTCTTTCACCCACCACCAACACTTTCTGCCTCGTGAACCCCTTGCTGCAGTTCCTTCTCCCTCTGTCACTATTTTCCTATATTTCTCTTCCTTCCTATTTATCAGTTTTGTCTTTCTCTCCCTTGCTCTGGGTTCAAAATCTGAAGATGAAAAAACGGTCCTGATTCCCAAAATGGAGCCGCCACCAATCACCTATAAAAATTAAACACTGCACTGTGAGTGCTTTACAAAAATACTCTCTTTCTGGGGCACAGCTTTAAATTCTGCAGATTTGGTAACAGCCTTTTTCTGTTTCGGTAGTCCCGTGGTGATCATTAATGGGGATTGCAATGAAATAAAAGCAAGTCAAGAAAGATACCCATTTTTAGGTCTCGCCTGACCCAGCGCATGCGCTGGTCTGGCGAGACTTATTGGGAGGGCTCCAAAAAGTGCTACCAGGCCAGCCTAGAGCTACAGTGCATGTGTGCGGGCGCGCACGCCGCGCTTAACCGCGATTACTTTCACTTTCGCGGCCGCACGGCCACTTTGATGTTTGATCGTGAGTGCGATCACTTTCACTTTCGCGGCCGCACAGCCACTTTGCATAGCCAATAGGTCTCGCTTTTGGGACCTTATAAGTATTTAGTTATGCAACTGTTACATGACTAAACACTTATAAGGTTCCAAAGGTGAGACCTATTGGCTATGCCAATGCTTGTTGAGGTTCCTCGTGGTACAACCACATCGGATCTCTTACTACCCAGAGCAAATGGCAACCAATTTTTACAATTTAAAAGATGAACCAAATTCTTCGCCTCGAAAATATTTTGTAAAGCTCTTCCTGTGTGTAAGTCCTGTTGTTCATTCTGTGGGCACAGGTTACCATCTCTTTGAAACAGTTGATGTACTTTCTGCTCCTGACCACTTCTACCTTAAAGCCATTCTGGGCATCTGCCTACCATTAGAGCCTCTGAGCAGCAACCATGTCCCCGGTTCCCAGTCATTTGAAGTTAACCTAGAGTTAAAATGTATTTGCAAAACACAGAACAAAATACATGTGTATATAATTCAAATACCATTCCTTAAAATACATAAGAAAAGTTGAACATTACATTTATCGAAGTACGATAAGCATTACAACTACAATGCGGTATAAGCATTACAACATTAAAAGCTTTACAATCAACTTGCAGTGCAGTATAAGCATACATCCTGAAAAGTGTTGCAATCAATTTGTAATGGAACTCAGTGTGCCCGATTTCAATGGGCGGGGTGATAAAACATCCGACAGGCGTGGCAGCTCCTCCGGCGTTGCAGCTCCTCCGCTAAGGTGGAGGAGCGTCGCCCCCACTACTTTTCAGCAGTGTAAAAAAGGAAAAATAAAATGATAATAACCCGATGTAAACATTTTATTTTTCCTTGCTGAAGCCAGTTTTGGGATGGGGCGGGGCTTGGCTGTCGTCACAGCCAGCAGGAGTAGTATGTGCTCTTAAGTACGCATGACGGTTTGGCCCTACTGTAGTAAAAACTGGCCTAGGTTACGCTGGGTTCATGTTACGAACCCATAACCAACTCCTCACCCTATCAACCTACAAAATATTAACCCACTTCATCATAAACGTCTACAAAGTAGCATGCCATGGTCAACAAGAAAAAACATTGAAAACCTCACAGCCTCTGAAATACTGAAATACACCCAATACTAGCCTATGCATGGCACAATAGTACCAGCCAACAAATGCCAAGGGACACCGTCCATTTCTCATGCCGTAACCAGAGACATCCCACTTACTTTCACCGCCATACATTTTTAGAGAGTGCATTCTCCACAGAATCTACCTTCTAAAAAGACTGCCATGGTACACACTAACATTATTAATGGCATTAAAGCTTGGCTTCACGGTGCCGCCACACTTCTATTACTGGACTTTACCCCTGCAAACACTGACAGCCTATTGATAAACGGTAACGAAGGACTGAGTGGTGGTGCTGCACTGGTAACGTCTTTAAAAACCCTCATATACGTACACAGGCAAAAGGGCGGTATATCTTGGTTCTCCGCCAAGGTGTACTGTAACATGAAAACAAGAAAATGCCAATGCTGATAAATCATTCAAAAAGAGGCAATAAATCATGGAAGACAGCATGAAACAACCATAATTGAACTGATTAGTAGTGTTTATTTCAATATATCTTCATTATATAGAGATTTTTGATCTGTCTTGTATCGGAATTATTTAGATACAAGAATGGAAAACCGTGAACAATTTTATATACATAAACATATAAAAAGATTTTTAGGAAAATAAGACTAGAAAAGACTTATCTGCCATTTGAGACAGACCTTAAACCAACATTCATACACCGCTCCTCATTCATCCAAACAAACATTCAAGCAAGACTACCTTCGGTAACCTATTTTCCACTTTTTAGAAGTTACCAAAGGACAAATAAAACCTGGTGGGAATTGAACAAAGCTTTTTGTAGGTGTAAATCTATAGTTGTTCATCAAGTTTTGTAAACAATTAAGAACAATTTTTTGAAAGCACCAACTGAATATGTTTACACCAGTGTTTGTTCATACAACAAAAAAACAGGTCGACGCGTTTCGAACCCCTAAACGTTAGCACAAGGGGGTTCTCCTCAGGACCAAGACACTGAAACAAGGAGAAGAGGGTGTAACTACACCTGTGCAATGTACAATGGCCTCAGAGTGCAAAGAATGCCTACATTCTACTACAGTAACAAAAATCTTACCGGCAGCGTGAATCAAGCCTTTTCTTAGATAGAGCCAACTATAAAAGCAAAGAATGGACTGAATTACAAAAAAGCCAAAAACGCAAATGAAGAAAATGTCATGGTCGGGATAGTCATTTAGAACTGGTCGTCTACTCACATTAATGGCGAGAATTTTCACACAGAAGTGAGGGAGGTTGTTTTGAGTGGTTTAGCGGAAAGTCCCATGATGGGATTAGAGCGGAAAGCTCTACGCTGCGAAAATGAAAAGAAGTTCGGTGTAAGTCTAGGCAGAAGTTGCCAAGAAGATGTCATCTATAAATCGCAGCCAAGTTGTGATGAAATGTTTGAACGGGTTGTTGTTATAGATGAATTTTTCTTCGAACATGGACATGTACAGAACTGCCAATTCTGGAGCGAATGGACAACCCATTGCTACACCTTTCGTTTGAAAAAAGAACTCTTTACCAAATAAAAAGAATACTTTTTTGTCCACTGACCTGGACCTTATAGGTCCTTTTTCGACTAGTGTGGAAACTACAATTCCCAGAATTCCGGGCACTCCCAGAATTCTATTTAGAAGCTATACGGAAGTAAGAGCTCACAAGCAACAGTCTCGCACTCCGATGGAATACAAGTGCTCCCCGCCATGAATCAGGTAACCGCCTCGTGTATACAACTTCGATTTGCTCTCTAGGCGTTAGAGGTTTTCGCCGGAGACAGATTATTGACCAAGGTCTCTTTCGTCCACTGACTTGGCGGTGCCGCTTCAATGCCAAGCAAGTGTAGTGCCTGTTCACGGTTGTACATACAAGGTATGTTTTCTTGAACACCAGTGCGCATTTTATAAATTGTCAACTTCTGCCTAGACTTACACCGAACTTCTTTTCATTTTCTCAGCGTAGAGCTTTCCGCTCTAATCCCATCATGGGACTTTCCGCTAAACCACTCAAAACAACCTCCCACACTTCTGAGTGAAAATTCTCGCCATTAATGTGAGTAGACGACCAGTTCTAATGGACTATCCCGACCATGACATTTTCTTCATTTGCATTTTTGGCTTTTTTGTAATTCAGTCCATTCTTTGCTTTTATAGTTGGCTCTATCTAAGAAAAGGCGTGATTCACGCTGCCGGTAAGATTTTTGTTACTGTAGTAGAATGTAGGCATTCTTTGCACTCTGAGGCCATTGTACATTGCACAGGTGTAGTTACACCCTCTTCTCCTTTTCTTCTTATTTCAGTGTCTTGGTCCTGAGGAGAACCCCCTTGTGCTAACGTTTAGGGGTTCGAAACGCGTCGACCTGTTTTTTTGTTGTATGAACAAACACTGGTGTAAACATATTCAGTTGGTGCTTTCAAAAGATTGTTCTTAATTGTTTACAAAACTTGATGAACAACTATAGATTTGCACCTACAAAAAGCTTTGTTCAATTCCCACCAGGTTTTGTTTGTCCTTTGGTAACTTCTAAAAAGTGGAAAATAGGTTACCGAAGGTAGTCTTGCTTGAATGTTTGTTTGGATGAATGAGGAGCGGTGTATGAATGTTGGTTTAAGGTCTGTCTCAAATGGCAGATAAGTCTTTTCTAGTCTTATTTTCCTAAAAATCTTTTTATATGTTTATGTATATAAAATTGTTCACGGTTTTCCATTCTTGTATCTAAATAATTCCCATACAAGACAGATCAAAAAACTCTATATAATGAAGATATATTGAAATAAACACTACTAATCAGTTCAATTATGGTTGTTTCATGTTGTCTTCCATGATTTATTGACTCTTTTTGAATGATTTATCAGCATTGGCATTTTCTTGTTTTCATATTGATTAGGCTCAGTCTTGCTGATCCGAGCCACACCCATAGTTGTTCCAAGGTGTACTGTAACAGCATGATCATTGGGTCTTTCTTAGTCAATATGCTGACCTCCGCCAGGAGGAAGACCAACTGGTTTGTCAGTAGTGGTCATAAATGAAAAGAGGGTGTGTTTTGGACTCTGATAAAGTGAAATAAGGTGAAATAAAATTCCTCGTGTCACTACTTATATGGGTTTTATTAAAAAAGAGAGTGGCGTGGGAAATTGAAAAACGCAGTCGTGAGTGTGCAGACCAAGTTACTGGTCTGATGCACTCGTGTTGGTCAACATGTTTCAGCCTCTTGGAACCTCTAGAGGCTTTCGTCAGGACCGGTGTTTCAAAAAGTGCTTTATGACTCTCAGTAGTTAGGTGGGTACTCACCACCTTGATAGTTCTGAGGTCAAATCCGAAATATCTGTACCTCTCTAGTTCAAAATGTGAACTGCATCGGAATACCGGAAAGCTCTATCAAACTCAGTTGCGGTTTGTACAAGTACGCCGCCTTGAGTTCGATAGAGCTCTCCAGTATTCCGATGCAGTTCACATTTTGAACTAGAGAGGTACAGATACTTCGGATTTGACCTCAGAACTATCAAGGTGGTGAGTACCCACCTAACTACTGAGAGTCATAAAGCACTTTTTGAAACACCGGTCCTGACGAAAGCCTCTAGAGGTTCCAAGAGGCTGAAACATGTTGACCAACACGAGTGCATCAGACCAGTAACTTGGTCTACACACGCACAACTGCGTTTTTAATTTCCCACGTCACTCTCTTTTTTAATAAAACCCATATGAGTAGTGACACAAGGAATTTTATTTCACCTTATTTCACTTTATCAGAGTCCAAAACCCCTCTTTTCATATCTGACCACTGCTGACAAACCAGTTGGTCTTCCTCCTGGCGGAGGTCAGCATATTGACTAAGAAAAGACCCAAAGATCATGCTGTTACAGTACACCTTGGCGGAGAACCATGATATACCACCCTTTTGCCTGTGTACGTATATGAGGGTTTTTTAAGACAGTCTCCACGCGATTTAAGACCCTGGTTACACAGGACAAGTGGTCCATTCTCCCCCACTTTTGATTTTTTGTACCATCTGTACTGACATTGTTTCTGTTAAATTTCCACCCCCACCTCTCCCCCACTAGTTTTGGTCAAAAATTCTGTGGTGATATAGGTCCACACAAATGCACCTTTATTTCAGACTCCTTCTTGTCAAACTTCATATCCCTTATACCAATGCAATACATATGTTCATCAGTCCATTTGTAGAAAGCGGAAGCACGTGCATTCTAGTAAAATAAAAGTTCCACTTCATGCAATCATTATTATTTATGTGTCTCATCCCATGAGGTTAAGGAAGCATGTAAACACTTAATATGGAAAATAAATTGATTTGAAAAGTAATTCAAATGTCCCATTGTGTACATTTCGAAACGTGGGCCTAAGATCTATCTATAAGTGTACTGATCCTGTACAATTCTCATCAAAGCACAACTAGCTTTTCAGTGCACCTCTTTTCTGACCTTCAGCATACCCTTCTATGCAACATCTCCGACCTCATGAAACTCTGACACTGCACCTCAGTCGAGACCATTTCAATTTTCTGACCTGGTGACAAACTTGCACACCATTGTATCAATTTACCTGCACTTTAATTTTGACAGTACTTAATACTATCTCATGCACTAGAAAACACATCTCTCCAGAAATGCACCCCATTCTTGCCCTACAACACCATCTTCTATTCAAATGTTGATGCCAGACAAGCCATTCAAGGATTTTGGGTTTTCCAGCTGGACGGCAAGCTAGGGGAATGCTTTTAGAGCCCGATGGGATGACATGATCCAGCCTGGAACGCACCCTTGGCCTAATTCTGTCCACAATTCCGTGCCAGTGCCCACATCAAACTAGGAGGCCTACTTGCTCCACGCCTCCAAGGCAGCCATGATAAGTAGCCTGTTTGTCCAATCAGTGGCACTCAGGTACAGCTAACACAGTGCTACAGCGCTTGTGAGTGCATGTGTGTATGGGAGGGTAATCCATGGGTGATCCAAGAAGGAGCCTGGAATAGGAGACACACTTGGTCAGCAGCCGCAAAATCAAAAGTGTGACAGGGGAAGAAGGAAACAATCGCAGACTCCTACTTCTGCAATGGCATAATGAGCAGAAAAACTTGTATGACCTTTGGTGGATGGGCAGTATATCACTAAGTGCAGGCAGACACAACCTCCAAACCTCCTTGTAATCTTAATGCCTATGAGTAGGAAGAAGTGGAGAGGAGGGGTTGAGTGATGACGCCATTATTAAACTGAGCTTTAGATATTCGGGCAAATGTGGTCTCTAGAGTTGGACCAGTGGTATTTCGCTGGTCAATGTGGACTCTGGCATGATGATGGTGATTTACATACTGGAGAAATTGTAATTGTAATTTCATTTATATAGCGCTTACGACCCCTGATGAGGCGTTGAAGCGCTTTTTCGGCAAGTAGCTCGCTAATCCAGAACCCAAAAAAGATTAGTGGTGAATTAGTATAGTGAAATATGAAATTAATTTGAGCTGTGGATATGTTAGTCTGTTACTTGGATTGAAAGGTATAGTGGAAGTATAGAAGAGGGACGAGTTTGTATTTATATATCGCTTGTTACCCATGATGAGGTGTTCAAGCGCCTTTCGGGGAGTAGCACACTATTCTGGAACCCAATTAGGAGATTAATGGTGAGTAAGTCTAGGGACATATGAAATTAATTTGAGCGGTGGACATGTTAGACTGTTATTTGGATTGAAAAGGATAGTGGAGGGATGGAAGATGAAAGATTTGTATTTATATGTGCATTTTTTCATTACAGTGCTGCTTTATATGGTCGAGAGATGCAGATTCTGACTTGGCAATACTGATGGAGCAAGGACTCGTAGAAAAGAGACTTGCTCGGAAACAATCCTCTTGTTTAACTCACTAACATGTTATTAATTACGTATTGTGTGAAATAACCGCGCACCACATAAACACATGAATTAGTGAAGTTTGCTAACAATAACAACCCGAACAAATTTCTAAAACTGCTCTAACAGGGAACTCTTTACTGCACATGCGTCAACTACATCTACGTAATATGACGTATTAATGCTTGGAGGGAAATTCTTGCGCATGAGCAGAAGGCACTAAAATGGAGTCTTGAAGAGCTTAAGCAAAATCGAGCTATTTATCTAATGCTAATGCGGGGAAAGTATTAATAAGTAAAGGGGGTTTGAGTAGAGATGGCTGGTATACAGTGAATCCATTTTTTTTTTTTAATAACATCTGTCTTTCTGACTTTATCACTAGTGCGTTTTTGGGCCTCTCGTATATGTCCGAAGTGAGCTAAGTCATGTGATATTGGTGCATGACAACTGAAAGTCAGCCCAGAAGAGGACAAGGTCGAAATGTGCTTGAGCCTGAGAACCGGCAGTGAAGAATTAAATTGAATGAGTCTATATGTTCAATTGGCAACATTTGTTGCAGATGAAATGAGAATGCGGTTGGGAAAATAAAAACATGAATAAAAATTAACCCCTTCGATGCGAGTGACGGAGCGGTTCCGTCTTGCGCGTCGGTTGCGCTGTGCGCATGACGGAACCGCTCCGTCACGGCCCCGCCCACGCACGGAACCTTCAGCACGGCGCGGTAATCCGCACCGCGCTGAAGGGGTTAAGGGGATGGGTTTGTTAACAATGGGCTTACTGAAAAAGTGATATGTAGGCATGGTGTGATGATCTTCCCCCCTTGCCTGACCAATTAGATTTAATATTTTTACGATATTGAAACTTTAGTGGGTGGTACATGATGAACGAAAGGTATAATTGAGGTAGCTTTAGTTAGTAAGTTAGAGCGATCAAGAGAGACGTCGATGCTGTGAGCCGTGGATGTTGTCAGAGTAGCGAGAGACGCTAATGAAGAACCCAAATGCAGAGCCCTCTAGCCTAATTTAATTAGGTTTAAAAGAAGATCGCGGAAGAATCTCGAGGAGGAAGAGAGTGTCAGAGAGGGGTGCGATGCAACCGTCGGTGTTAGAGAGGTAATCTATCCTGTCCTGAATCCTGACCTGAAGTCTTTGTCTCCTGAACTATCCCGGGGACCCTTACCAGCCTTTTGGCCAGGGGGTTGGTCTTCACACCATCCTTGGTAACTATAATTTCATGCATTTGCAGATGTACTTTTCTCTCTGTCCTCTCCTTTCTGAGCATAAGTCATTGCAAAAGTTCGAAGTATGTGTTTGATGATTTGATTTATTGAATCTCTCTCTCCTATGAGTGATGGTGCCTGCACTGTATTTTTGGAGTGGTTCACATGCAATTAATTTAGATAAAGACTGAAAACTTTCTTGAGTCTGTGGTTATTTACATCAAGGTATAGAGAAGTTTTTAGAATTATGTTCATCATCACCATCAATTAGTTCAACTAATGGTCCATCGACCAGAGGAAAGAACTTTTTGATCAGTGAAAGGTTAGTTAGGAATGGTGAATAACTAATCTTGATTTTGTGATCACCCACATAAACTTTGACTCCAGCGGTTTACTCAATTATGTAAGTGTGTTTATGGGCCCAGGTGGAGTATCTGTTGTTGGTACTCCGCTGGATTAGTACATGCAAACTAGTGTTATGCAGCCTGCGTAATATGAAACCTGTGTTGCTCATAGCAACACCCTGCAGAGCATTATTGTCATCCTGAGCAGGCCATTAGGACAGTCATCTTTCTTTTGCCACAATGAGCAGCAATGGCCTTTTTGAATTTCAGACATCTCACCTAAAAAGCTGGGTTTGTGAGCTCTACTCTGATATGTATGCACATAACCTCCTGCAAGCTCGAATATAGGACACCTTATCATTAGCAACACTCAAATATAAATAACTCCTGACTGCCACACAAGCAATGAAGAGCTTCATATCCTAGCACAGTACTTTAAACTAGTGGCAGGTCTTGTTGCATAGGATTTTGTATGAGCATTTATGCAGATGACCCTACAGGCAGATAGGCAATGCATTTCCATTCACTGAGATATTTTGCTAGCACAATATTTCTTTATAGAGACATGTAAGATTTTCTGCTTTGAAGAAACCTCGGTACTGTGGAAAATCCTGAGGTATTGCAATGTTTTATTAGTTCTCGTTAGCACCACTTGTTAATCATATAGCTTTAACCAAAGTATTCGAAATATTGTGCTCTACTATGCACCACTTTGTCCCATTGTTTGGTCTGATGTTTGTCAAGTCTGTTTGGTTTTCAATTACAAGTATAATACTTACTTGTAGGTGTTTTCTACCAGCCCTCTTTAACCACTGTTCTGTTGTGATGTTATATTTGCATGTATAATATATTTATTGGAGTTTCAGCCAGCCCCACTCTTCCGTTGGTCTGTTATTGTGTCATTTTATATGTATAATCTATTTACTCATTGAGGCTTCCACCCTGCCCTCTTCATCCATTTGTGTATTATTGTGCCATTTACGTTTGTCTTCTGCAAATTATAGCATGCAGCATGGGATAATGGGTCAGTCCACTTCAGCCACTGGCTTACGTCACTTTCACATTCACACACAAAATAGTTCTATTCAGTGCCAGGGACTACTATGGTTGTGCGTGCACTTTGAGGCAAGATCTTTGCTTTTAACCAATGTCTTTTTAGACTGACGAGGGCCCAGAAGCTTCCCAACAATAAATTGCTGCAAAAACAAACAAAACAAACATTGGCAAAGCTAAAATCCTGGCAGCCACTGCCATCTCTGTTGCCAATGCTTTTTCTAACAAGCATTTGCAATGCAATAAGTCTCGCATTTACGCGAGTTTGAGCTATTGACATTGCAAATAGCAATGCCTTTTGTATTTGTTTTTGTTTTTAAACCATACATAAAAGGCATTTTCATTTACAATGCCAATAGCTTAAACTCGCATAAATGCGAGACCTATTACATTGCAAATACTTGTTGGTGTCGCCTCCTGCCACTGCCTTCAGGATCCCTGTGAGCAGGGGTAGAGAGCTCAGTGCCAGGGGACCACAGGGAATGCCAGGGTAGCAGAGGCCACATTCAGCTACCCTTTAAAGAATGTCCATGTCTGTGTGAGGCAGAGTGTTTTATGTGATTATGTGCCTGCATACTAATTGTGTGTGTGTTTGTGTCCATGTGTCATGTGCGTGTATCTGTGTGGCTGTCCACATGCATCTGTGTATGCCTGCAGTGTGCGTGTGTCTTCAGGTGTCTGTGTGCGTCTTTGTGTATGTGTCTTTTTATGTCTGTGTGTGCCTACATTTGTGTGTGTGTTTGCGAGACTGTGTTTGTGTTCTGCTCGATTTTCCCGGCCTTCTTGTGAGGAACAATGATGGAATATGACTTCAGTCTCTTATCATTCAAGTCTAAGGGTTAGAGTAGTGAATGGAGCCTATTTACTAGGCACTTCGACATGATTCTGTGCTCTTCCCCACAGATCAGGGCTTGCACACATAGCCTAGGGGATAGATTCGTTAGTATTAGGGATAACCTGTCCTGTAGTGAGGGTATTTCATGGAGCCGTGCTGAATTCAGGCCTGGTAGGCCTCAAACGGGAGAGACTCCATCTTTCTTTCTGCTCCGGCAGCTTGGGATGCTTCTAGGTCAAATGTAATGTTTTAGTTATGAGGTGTTATTCGCTTGGAGAGAACCGGTTCAGGCCGGCCCTTATCGAAGGATTGTATTTTTCTTCATGCCGAAGACACTACATCAGGCCGGCCGGCTGGGAACGTGTCCTTGGTACGGGGAGGTACAAGAATTTGGTGGGCGGCAGGTTACGGGCCGGAATTTTCCATGAGGAAACGCACCTCTATATTAGTGAAAGTCTGAGGCAGTTACATGTTCAGTCCGTAGGCGGCATCTAGCCGTTAGCAGTAAAGCTACTACTTATTCCAGGGAAGACAGACGCCATCTTGAAGGCGGAGAAGAACCGAGAGACAGATACTCTCCTAGCAGAATAGCCAGAGAGGAGAGAGTAGCCGATAAGGAAGAGGTCCCAGTGACTCGGAGAAGGGTGAAGAGAACAGCGCATAGTGGTGCAGACATGTATCCGTGACTGCGGAGGTGTGACTTCCAGGCGAGCCGAGGCACAGACGAGAAGGGAACCTAGATGACCACTGAGTGCAGGCTACACACTATTAAGGTGATGTCGACCCTTTCTTATTAGAGTGTACAACTTAATCTTTCACTTTTCTTTGCAGGTTATGTGTTATATTGTAATGTTATGTGATTGCGTATGTAATGAGTAATAAAGTACCCAGTTTGTAGTGAACCAACATGTGCTGCGTGTTCTTGTATGAGAGGGTAGCCTATTCTTCTAGTCAGCTGCGGCTACATGAACAGATGTTAACCCTGATCAGGTAAGTGGTAACTGAATAAGGGAAAGAGGAGCCCCTCGAACTAAAGAACAGGCTATGCTTAAACTGGCAATCCTTGTGTGATCTGATGAATAGTGAGACTGATTCCCTTTTTGTATGTTATGGTGATCATAGGATGAACTGTTGTATAAGACTGCCGTCTGGGTAGAGAGGTCTGGATTCGTATGGGATCGCGAGGCCGCCACTTGTGATACTGTCGTATGGGCAGAGAGGTCTGGATTCGTATGGGATCGCGAGGCCGCCACTTGTGCTGATACTGCCGTCTGGGTAGAGAGGTCTGGATTCGTATGGGATCGCGAGGCCGCCACTTGTGATACTGTCGTATGGGCAGAGAGGTCTGGATTCGTATGGGATCGCGAGGCCGCCACTTGTGCTGATACTGCCGTCTGGGTAGAGAGGTCTGGATTCGTATGGGATCGCGAGGCCGCCGATTGTGCTGATACTACCGTCTGGGTAGAGAGGTCTGGATTCGTATGGGATCGCGAGGCCGCCGATTGTGCTGAGACTGCCGTCTGGGTAGAGAGGTCTGGATTCGTATGGGATCGCGAGGCCGCCACTTGTGATACTGTCGTATGGGCAGAGAGGTCTGGATTCGTATGGGATCGTGAGGCCGCCGATTGTGCTGAGACTGCCGTCTGGGTAGAGAGGTCTGGATTCGTATGGGATCGCGAGGCCGCCACTTGTGATACTGTCGTATGGGCAGAGAGGTCTGGATCCGTATGGGATCGCGAGGCCGCCGATTATAAGAGGTCTTGGTATGTATAGTAGGAATTCCCTGTCCTTAGGTGGTAGATATATGTGGTTGCACTAGTGTAAATAGGCCCTAGGGAGAGGGTAACGTTCTGGCTGGGTTAGTGAGGCTCTGATGAGCGGGTTCTATCTGATCCGAAAACCCAAGCAGAACATTTGGCGTCACGAACCGTTTACGAAACCTGTGTGCGTTGTGGTTGTATCGTGTTTGCTTTCGGCGCGTGCGTGGTTTCGTTTGTATATTATTTGTATATAATTGTGTGTGTAGTTTTTTTTTTTCTCTTTCTTCTTTCTCTTTTTTTTTTTTTCTTTCTTTTCCGAGATGTTTTCTAGAAAGTCGAAATCTACTTTTAAGTTGCCCGTTGATATTCCCGGCTGGGATTCGACGCCTTATGAGGCCTTAGCCCGTGAGTGGGCTGATTCTACTGGTTTGAGTGAGAATTGGAATTCTTTTTTGGAGCTGGCGGAGCCGGCTAATGTGATTACTTGTTTACAGAAGGCGCCGGTGTCTAAGGGTGATGAGCTTCCCGTTTTGGGGCGCAGAGGTTGGATTGTTCTGTCTGCGTACAGGATTCTGCATGAGAGGTTGTTGAAGTTGCTGAAACTGCATAAGGATGTGGAAGCGAACTTTGTTGAGATTCAGAATGCTCATACTTTGTTGCGGTGTCAAAATAAGTTGCTTGCTGACAAACTTGAGACGTACCAAACTATTGCCGAGAGGGCGGCTGTGCGAATTGCTCGTTATAAATACAAGAATCGGCGTGGTCGGGTTTCGACGCGAAAGGTGCGTCTGGTCGTGGCGAAAGCCGGACTGGATTGGAATCCTGATGAATGGGATGGTAATATCTGGAACTCGAGTGATTCTCCTTCCTCGGGTGAGGAGTCTGCCAAGCGCGAGTCCTCTCGCTCCGGCCGTGATTGTAAGTCTGCTTCTTGCGCCTCTGATGGTGCACCCCATGATTGCGCTCGTCCTTCGAGTGGAGTCGATGCTTCTTACACTGATTGTTCCTCTATGTGTACTGGTCGAGCTCCTTGTGTTGCTCGTCCCGCGGTCTCGGTGCATCCAGTTTTTCGGCGGAAGTTGCAGCAGGCTCCCGGTGCTCCGAATGGTATTGCTTTAGACTCTTTGGAGGATTTTACTCAACAAGAAATTAGTGATATTTTGCAGAGATTTCGGCAGCGAGCTGGTGAGACCTTACTCACATGGATGGTGCGCCTTTATGAACTGGGCGCTGCTGGCATTATGTTGGATGCTGGCGATTGTTTGAAGTTTTGTTCCTTGAGCTCGGATTCTACTGTACAGGATCATTTTCGTAACTTTAATGTTGGTGGTCAAATTTCTTTGCTTCAATTGGCGACTGAGGGTTGTAATCAAAAATATCCTACTGAGTCTGACTGGCCTGTGAATGACAAACCGTGGTATACTTTGCGCGATGCTGCACAACGTCTCAAAGAGGAGGTGATGAAAACGGCAATTTTTCTGAATACTGCTGACAGGTTGCTTGATGGTTTGTTGACATCTTCTGTGCGGAATCGTATTATTCGTTCTTCCCCTGTTGCCTATAAGCAGGTCATGATGACTTTATTGATTAATCAGACTGGTAACATGTTATCCATGGTGCTGGAATCGGTACGCCAACTCGGTGAGTTGGGTGAGTGGTTTAAACCTGAACGGCAATCCCGGCCTGACACTCGTACTCCTGGTGACAATAAACTTACTAGACGTGATATGTTTTTTGGTCTTATGGCCGATGGTGTGCGGAAGGAGGACATTGACGGTGAGACTACTTCTCGTTTGTGGGAAATGTTTCGCAAACGTGGCTTGGATCGAAAGGAGGGTGCCCGGCGTGTTCGGACGACTGAGTGTGATCGTGGTTTTTCTGACGGTAGCGGTGATGACGACCGCCGTGGGCGCTCTGATCGTCGTTATGATCGACGTTATGTACGTGACTTGTCCCCCCGTCGTGAGAGAGACGGAGAGAGAGAGGGGGAAAGAGAGAGGGGGAGAGATGATTATGTTAACAGCAGACGTAGAGATGATAGGGATCAATCCCCTGAGTTGAGAAGGAGAGAGGATCGACAGAGATTGGCCGATCGAAACCTGCAGTACAATGCAGAGGGCAGGAATCCATTTCGTAATGGAGATGGATATGAACAGGAGGTATCGATACCTGGGAAACGTGAGAGTCTTTATCCTGATTTATCCTGGTACACAGAACGCAGTAAAAATGACTAGGAAATAGGTCAAGCTCCAGTACACAGATGGGCTCACAGAGATAATAGACCCTATGTAGATATTGATATTTATTGGAGACATCGTAATGTCCAAAGGGCCCGAGCATTGGTAGATACAGGAGCGGAGGCCACTCTTATTCATGGAAAATCAAAGAAGTTTAAAGGTCAGCCTTTTACAATTACCGGATTAGGTGGAAAGGAAACTCCCGCAGTTCAAACTTTACTTGAAATGAGAATAGGTAGAATTCCTAGAAAAGAATACTCTGTATTAGTGGTACCACTCTTAGAATTCATAATTGGAATTGATATTTTGAAAGGAATGACTTTGCACTTAGATGATGGATGTTACGAATTTGGAACTAAACATTATATATCGTCCAGGCCTGTACGGGTTGGTCGTTTAAGAATGCCCCCCATAAAAGTTCCCCAGGCGACAAAAGTGGTTCGTCAGAAGCAGTATCGTATTCCAGGTGGTCATGAAGAGATTAGTACCACTATTCAGGAGTTGGTGGATGCAGGAGTTATAACCCCAGTTACTTCTGCTTGGAATAATCCTGTTTGGCCTGTACGTAAGAGTGATAATTCTTGGCGCATGACTGTTGATTATCGAGAATTGAATAGACACACACCCCCTTTGACTGTTGCAGTACCGGATGTTATTACCCTAATTGAAAGAATCCAAAAACATCCAGGTACATGGTATGCGTCCATTGATATTGCTAATGCTTTCTTTTCGATTCCGATTGCCCCTGAGTGTCAGGAACAATTCAGTTTTACGTGGAACGGGCGTCAGATGACGTTTAGGAGTCTTCCCCAGGGCTATGTGCATAGTCCTACGATATGTCACCGGCTGGTGGCAGAGCATTTGGCCGAGGTACCGGTTCATCCGCAAATTCAGATATGTCACTATATTGATGATATTTTGATCCAAGGCGAAACACCAGAGGAAGTTCAGACCCAATTAGACAGAGTCATTGAGTGCCTGCGCGAGAAAGGTTGGGAAATAAACCCGGATAAGGTACAAGGTCCGTCCCAGGCTGTGAAATTTTTGGGTATTAATTGGCATGAGGGGCACCGAGAAGTGATCCCTCAGGTTAAACAGAAAATTCTTGATTTTGCAGTTCCGAGGAACAGGAAAGAAGCCCAAAGCTTCATTGGTTTGTTTGGTTTTTGGCGCCAGCATATTCCTCATTTGAGTCAAATATTGGCCCCTTTGTACCGTGTCACTCGTAAAAAGAATGCATTTGAATGGGATAAACCACAGCAAGATGCGTTCAGTCTGGCAAAAGAAGCAATTCAGCATGCTCTGGATTTATGGCCTGTATGTGATGGTGATGTGGATTTGAATGTGTCTGTACAAGGCCTTTATGCGAATTGGAGTTTGTGGCAGAAACAAGGCAAGAGTAGAGTACCGTTAGGTTTCTGGACCAAAAAGTTACCTGATGCTGGTGAGCGTTATACACCTTTTGAGAAACAGTTACTTGCATGTTATTGGGCTCTGGTGGATACCGAGCAATTGACTTTGGGACATGATATAGTTTTGCGACCTGAAATTCCTATCATGCAGTGGGTTATGAGTTCGCCGAAAACTCACCGAATTGGACACGCTCAAGAGGCGAGTGTGATTAAATGGAAATGGTATATACAAGACAGGGCACGTGTGGGACAAAAAGGAGTTGCATCTTTGCATGAGCAGGTGGCACGGGCGCCATCGACTGAGACTGAGAGTGAATGTTCCGTACCTTTAGTACAGGAGTCTCCTGTTCAGTGGGGTAGACCTTTTGATGATTTGTCCGCAGAGGACAGAAACCATGTCTGGTTTACGGATGGTTCAGCAAGGTTCATAGGGACGAAA
This sequence comes from Triturus cristatus, assembly GCF_964204655.1. Lineage (NCBI taxonomy): Eukaryota > Metazoa > Chordata > Amphibia > Caudata > Salamandridae > Triturus > Triturus cristatus. The sequence goes on from NC_140594.1 coordinate 797,275,731, forward strand.
CGGCATTGGAAGGCGGTCTCCTATAATCCGATCACACAAAAATTGCTGAGCACAACTGGTGAGGGTAAGAGCAGTCAATTTGCTGAACTCTATGCTGTTTATCAAGTTCTGAAACAAGAGTTACCTGGCACATGTCATATTTTCACCGATTCTTGGTCTACTGCCAATGGACTGGCAGTTTGGTTACCGACTTGGCATTCCCATAGTTGGAAAATCCATTCAAAAGAACTGTGGGGAAAAGAATTATGGCAGGAGATTTGGGAAATGCTCCCACAGAGTACTGTTACAATCTTCCATGTGGATGCTCATACCCCGATAGACTCTCTTGACAAATTCTTTCATAACATTGCAGATGAGAAATCTAAAATTGCTGAGGCAGTGGTGGACAGGCAAGATTCTGATATTGCGGGATTGGCGAAATGCGCCCACCAGAAAGCAGGACACTTTGGAGAGAAAGCCACTAGCAGGTGGGCTGCTGATCGAGGAATTTATATTCCCCTAGATTTAATCAAAAATGTTATTCTACATTGTCCCATTTGTCAGCATATCAGGCAGCGTAAAGTGCCCCAAACTGTTAAAGGTCATTTACATCGCGGGAAATTGCCCGCTCAAATTTGGCAGATTGATTACATCGGTCCACTTCCTATGAGTAGGAATTGTCAATATGTTTGCACTATTGTTGATACATACAGTGTGGCCTGTCGGTGGCCCTTCCCTGTAAGCAAGCTACCCAATTGAATACTATTAAAACAGTGGAATTGATTATGATGTATTATGGTGTGCCATTCCAAATTCAATCTGATAATGCATCCCATTTTCGTGGAAGATTGGTACAGGAATTCTGTGTGGAAAACAATATTGAATGGGTGTTTCATATACCATATTATCCACAGGCCTCGGGTCTTGTGGAGAGGTTGAATGGCCTGCTGAAAGATCAGCTACGTAAATTAACAGATGACAAGTATAAAAATTGGCGAGACTTTTTGCCTCAAGCGCTATTGATTTTGAATAACCGTCCTTTTCTAAATGCTGAATCCCCACTTATGCGTTTGTTTCCTCCGAATGTTGATGCTAAGCCCAATGAAATCAGAGAGACTGTGATGTACTGGGAAATTACTCCCGGAGCTTTAGCTCCATGTAGAGCGACCCCAGGGTCGGCAGGTTTAGACTTGCATGCCATGGATGACACCGTTATAAAAAGTAAGGATCGAGTCATCATTGAAACTGGTGTTGGTGTTCATATACCAACTGGGAATTTCGGATTAATCGCCCCTAGATCGGGGCTGGCTGTAAAAGGCATTCAGGTGCTTGGAGGAATAATTGATAGTGATTATCAGGGAGAGATTAAGGTGCTCCTGCTGAATAGCAGTGAGATTGACTTACTGATACATCAAACTGACCGAGTGGCTCAATTGCTAATAATGCCTGTTTTCAGTGGTGAGATCACAAAAGGCACTGCCCCAACGTTGCTAACTGTACGAGGCCAGAAAGGTTTTGGCTCCACAGATAATCCTGGGGCCAGAGTTTGGGTGCAGTCGCCTAAGAATCCCCCTGAACAAGCAGAAGTCATTGCAACCGGTCAAGATAACACCATTTTAGTTATGAGACCAGGGAAAGATAGCTGGGAAGCAGTCCCGGCTGACAAATGTTACTTACGAGAATGAATAATGCCTGTATTTGATTCTCTTTCAGATCATTCTTTGGACTGTTGCTGCAGGATGTGTCGGCGTTGGACTCCTTTTGGGCTGGTACGACGAGAGAGGAGGGATCCCATCAACCCGGGCTGAGTTGAGAACCCGAGTGTCGCGTTCCTTCGCTGCGTGGGATTCGTCGTCGAACTTTTGGATTACATTAGCCAAACAAGTGACTAAAGCCCCTCATTTCTGCTTGACACCGATGAGATCGGTGTCTGACATTCTAGCGACTTGTTTAGTTGCTGTCCCTGCTTCATTGGAGACTTTGACTCATATTTTTAATATATCGCATGCTCGCCCCAATGTTCTTCTGGGCGATTTTGCTGCCCATGAGTATTGCCCCTTGTGTACTGTACTGTCAGACCCGATACCCCCCATCCAGTCCCAAATAGTTACCTATAATATCACACAGGGTGATTTGTGTTTTTTCCTTACTTGTGATCCTAGTGCGATTTCTGAATGTATGCGTTTAAGATTGAAAGGTGCCACTTCATTCACCGCTCATGAACGAACTTTGTGCCTTCAAAGGACACCGAAAACATGTACTTCTGTTCAGAATAACATGACTTGCAAGAGTTTGGTAGTTACCCCCAGTCATTATCGCACGATGTTACTACCTGCCGGATGGCTTTTCTCATGTGGTAATACTTCCTGGCCATATATCCCCGCAAATATTTCTGGAGGCCCTTGTGCCATTACTAGACTGAGCTTGTTAATGTTTTCATCACATCCGAATGCCAACTCTCGTGTGATTCGAGATACAGTGAGGTTACAGGAGGATTGTGACTCATCTTTGCATTTATATTCCAAGTCTGAATAACTTAGCCTGGCTATTTCAATTGTTGGTGTTCCTGCTTTGGCAGTTTATAATGCCAAATCTATTGGGAAAATGGCCTGCTGGATGGTAAAATCCATCAATCATACTTCTACAGTCCTGTCTGACATGCTATTAGACGCCCAGGGTGAACGTAGGGCTATCTTGCAAAATCGAGCGGCCATTGATTATCTTTTGCTTAAACATGGACACGATTGTTCTGATTTTGAGGGTCTTTGTTGTTTTAACTTGTCGGATCATACAAAATCCATTCAGGCTCACATTGATAAACTACATGACTTGACAGAAGAAGTTAGAAAACACATTGATCAGGGCTGGTTTGACTGGCTCTTTAATTGGTTACCTGATTTGCATATGTTACGTCAGATATTAGGAGGTATTCTGATTACTGTCGGCATTTTGATTTCTATCTGTTGCTTTATTCAGTGTATTCCTTCACTACTTCAATTCTGCACACCTGGTACTAGACATAGATCAGTTAGTCTTGTTTCATAATATTCTTCCACAGATATTAGTTCTGTTTAATGAATGTATAATAGACTGAAGTCAAGGGTGAAATGTTCTGCTCGATTTTCCCGGCCTTCTTGTGAGGAACAATGATGGAATATGACTTCAGTCTCTTATCATTCAAGTCTAAGGGTTAGAGTAGTGAATAGAGCCTATTTACTAGGCACTTCGACATGATTCTGTGCTCTTCCCCACAGATCAGGGCTTGCACACATAGCCTAGGGGATAGATTCGTTAGTATTAGGGATAACCTGTCCTGTAGTGAGGGTATTTCATGGAGCCGTGCTGAATTCAGGCCTGGTAGGCCTCAAACGGGAGAGACTCCATCTTTCTTTCTGCTCCGGCAGCTTGGGATGCTTCTAGGTCAAATGTAATGTTTTAGTTATGAGGTGTTATTCGCTTGGAGAGAACCGGTTCAGGCCGGCCCTTATCGAAGGATTGTATTTTTCTTCATGCCGAAGACACTACATCAGGCCGGCCGGCTGGGAACGTGTCCTTGGTACGGGGAGGTACAAGAATTTGGTGGGCGGCAGGTTACGGGCCGGAATTTTCCATGAGGAAACGCACCTCTATATTAGTGAAAGTCTGAGGCAGTTACATGTTCAGTCCGTAGGCGGCATCTAGCCGTTAGCAGTAAAGCTACTAATTATTCCAGGGAAGACAGACGCCATCTTGAAGGCGGAGAAGAACCGAGAGACAGATACTCTCCTAGCAGAATAGCCAGAGAGGAGAGAGTAGCCGATAAGGAAGAGGTCCCAGTGACTCGGAGAAGGGTGAAGAGAACAGCGCATAGTGGTGCAGACATGTATCCGTGACTGCGGAGGTGTGACTTCCAGGCGAGCCGAGGCACAGACGAGAAGGGAACCTAGATGACCACTGAGTGCAGGCTACACACTATTAAGGTGATGTCGACCCTTTCTTATTAGAGTGTACAACTTAATCTTTCACTTTTCTTTGCAGGTTATGTGTTATATTGTAATGTTATGTGATTGCGTATGTAATGAGTAATAAAGTACCCAGTTTGTAGTGAACCAACATGTGCTGCGTGTTCTTGTATGAGAGGGTAGCCTATTCTTCTAGTCAGCTGCGGCTACATGAACAGATGTTAACCTTGATCAGGTAAGTGGTAACTGAATAAGGAAAAGAGGAGCCCCTCGAACCAAAGAACAGGCTATGCTTAAACTGGCAATCCTTGTGTGATCTGATGAATAGTGAGACTGATTCCCTTTTTGTATGTTATGGTGATCATAGGATGAACTGTTGTATAAGACTGCCGTCTGGGTAGAGAGGTCTGGATTCGTATGGGATCGCGAGGCCGCCACTTGTGATACTGTCGTATGGGCAGAGAGGTCTGGATTCGTATGGGATCGCGAGGCCGCCACTTGTGCTGATACTGCCGTCTGGGTAGAGAGGTCTGGATTCGTATGGGATCGCGAGGCCGCCACTTGTGATACTGTCGTATGGGCAGAGAGGTCTGGATTCGTATGGGATCGCGAGGCCGCCACTTGTGCTGATACTGCCGTCTGGGTAGAGAGGTCTGGATTCGTATGGGATCGCGAGGCCGCCGATTGTGCTGATACTACCGTCTGGGTAGAGAGGTCTGGATTCGTATGGGATCGCGAGGCCGCCGATTGTGCTGAGACTGCCGTCTGGGTAGAGAGGTCTGGATTCGTATGGGATCGCGAGGCCGCCACTTGTGATACTGTCGTATGGGCAGAGAGGTCTGGATTCGTATGGGATCGCGAGGCCGCCGATTGTGCTGAGACTGCCGTCTGGGTAGAGAGGTCTGGATTCGTATGGGATCGCAAGGCCGCCACTTGTGATACTGTCGTATGGGCAGAGAGGTCTGGATCCGTATGGGATCGCGAGGCCGCCGATTATAAGAGGTCTTGGTATGTATAGTAGGAATTCCCTGTCCTTAGGTGGTAGATATATGTGGTTGCACTAGTGTAAATAGGCCCTAGGGAGAGGGTAACGTTCTGGCTGGGTTAGTGAGGCTCTGATGAGCGGGTTCTATCTGATCCAAAAACCCAAGCAGAACAGTTTGCGAGTCAGTGTATCTGCCTGTGTGTGTCTGTTTGTGTGTATGTGTCTGTGTGTGGCTGCATGTGCGTGTTTGCGTGCTCGCCTGTCTGTGTGTGTCTGGTATGTGCGTGGCTCTGCCTGTGCGGTGAGGGTTGGAGAGATCACACGAAAAACGAAGAACCCCCAAATTCCGCCAGAGACTGTCCTCTAGCTGTGCCCACTGCCTTTATTTCTTGTCAAGCACATGCCTCCGTGGACACTTCAGCCCGGCTCTTTTCTCACAAGCCCACCGATGGCCTTCCGCAGCTGGAAAGAACTAACTTGCCACGCGGGGGCCAGGACATAGTATTAAAGGCAGATTAACACATTTTCAAAAAGCCCTCCTGTGACTGAGGCTGGGAAGCGCTCTGCCACGCTCCCGCGCTTGTGAACTGGGGGCAGTACACGCTTTGTCCTGATGAAGATGGCTGCACACTCCCACCAAGAAGGCCACTCTGACCCGATGAACTCCCGTCTTTACAATGCACTGTGCAAATCTGGGGGGTTTGCTTTTGAATGGGGGAAGGGAAGGGAGGAGCTGGTTGAATTCCCAATGAAGAGCCAGCGTTTCCACTAGCAGCACACCCTCCTACGTCATGCCAAACAAAGATAGTGTCGGCCTGTCCACATGGGCCATCCTAAAAGTGGACAAGGCGGTAACCCAAAAGCCCGATGTTCAATCACGCACCAGCGTTTAACATAAACGATGACGCAAGCCAATAGATAACAAGAGCTTGGCTTAAAGTCCCCTTCCGAAACTGTATTGATTCCAAAAGGCCCCCCGCAGAGCGAGCAATGTATGAGCGCTGCAACGCCAGGCGAGACCTAAAAATGTATTTAAGAGAGATCCCGACTCCAAATCACCTTGGAGATTGACCTGTCACTCTCACTCAGCTCACTTGTAGTGGGTGGTGTGGGCTGGCTTGAAACTTTTTTTTTAATCCAGGTCTGGTTTTAGTTTCAACTTCTGCGGTGGCTGAATCAAGCTGAAACCATTAAAATACAGTTAGGGCCAACTCCAACCGGTAAGAACTAGTAGAAGCACTAAGGACCAGTTAAACCTGTAAGTATCTATTAGGACCAGCAACAAATAGTTCAAATATCTCTACTTCCTCATTCCACAGTAACCAGAGGCGTTTGTCAGAGGGTGACCTTTGAACATGCCTTGTACCTAGATAGGCATCTCTGTCATTTGCTCGTTATGACCAGAGATTGCGTCTAGGAGACACTCGACCCAGGACGGTAATGGAGACATTCTATTATGGGCCTTCAATCCCATTGCACAATTCTGTTCACATAGCACTAAAACCAGGGGCCCAGGGCTGAGTGTTTGTAAGTCTCATCGGAACCTCAAGATTTTGTTTTATTATCTTAAAACACATTGCCCATTCTTTCTTTGTATTTTTTTGTAGCCTTCTTGTTGGTTAAAATACTGTTTTTACACGAATAGTTTAATGTCTGTAGCCAATGGAAAGAAACAAATTCTCGCTCCGAGTCTGCTTCTTGCGTTTCTTAAGCTACTCCTTCCATCTTTATAGCCCACAATGTACACACCTTGACATGCCCAAAAATAAAATTAAGAAACAAACATACAGCAACGCTCTTTTGTGTAATGCATGTCGCGTAGAGAAGCTAAACAAATGAGGACGAACGGCCTCATTTATGAAAAGTGTTGCATCGCTGTGGTAAAATAGCAATGCAACACTTTTCACTGCATCCTCCTTACGACACCATGGATGCGCTGTATTTACTGTACGGTGCTCCATGTCACAAGGAATGACAGATGTGCCAGGTATCTTGACGCATCTGTCGGCGCGAAACTTACGCATTGCTGAAGTTGTGTCATACACATGATGCACCTCCAGCAATGCATGGGGGAGGCCTATACACATTGCACTGCGTCACCCTTATGCCTGCTATGAGGCAGGCATACGGTTTTGATGCAGTGGCGTCCAAGAAGTGGCAAAGTGAAATCTGATAGATTTCACTCCACCACTTCTACGAGGCCTTCTTGTGGGGCAACACCCACCCTGCATACATTATACCTGACTTGTAAATATGGCGCAACGTGGCTCATTGTTTACGACGCCGTTGCGTCCCGAAAAGTGACGCAACCACGACGCAAATGGACGCAAGGGGCTCATAAATAAGCCCCATAGTGCGAAATGCTTAGCTCTCCACAAACCATATTAAATCAGCGCACTTAAAGATGTACAACAACGAATTCATTCGCTTCCTTTATGCCCTTCTTTTTTCAGTCTTATGATAACCTATTTGGAACTGGCATCTCATTTTTAAAAACCTCACACAGGGTGCTGAGCTGCCATGCTGGGAAAGCTGAAATGAGTGAGAAACGCAGAATGTCACAGTTGGCTACGGGGGAGTGTCGGAGTCTCAGTTAAGTGTACCACAGCGGCTCTCCGGGAGATGGTGAGATGTCATGAGAAAGAGGTTGTGTGACATCCCTCGGAAGTGAGGATTTAGAAAAAAAATAGGTGTGGAATTAGGAAGTGCTATTTGACCTGCACTGGAAAATGTTTTGCTTCAAATGTGACAAATCTGAAAAAAATGCCCTTGACAGGAAGAGTGAGAGGCACTTGTGACAGGTGACAGATGTACTTATGAAGGCAAGGTGACTAATGCTTACTGTGGAACAGCAATACCTCCTAGGGGAAGGGACTGGTGAGAAAACTGCAGAGGAAACCAATCTTACTAGAAAACAAAAAATAAATGGAGCAGAAGGGAGTTTGCAAGAACTATGAAAATCTGGGTGCACCGAGAATGTAAACCTCTGTACTTCACTTGCTTCTGAAGCAGACTCCATAAACATTCAGCTAACCTTGCCGCTGTAAAAATCAACAAACATTGGAAAAGCCAATAGGCCTCGATTTGTATTTTGAATCATGATGAAAATACTTTGGAAAGTCTCCTGTTCTGAAAAACAGAAAACAAAAACGATTGCTCTCTGTGTACCAGTGCATCTATGAAATTGTAAACCTGATATATGGTGATTCAGTGTACTTTTGTGATGTAGATAGTCCCTCGTATATTGCAAAGGAAGTACTATACAGGCAGAAGAATAATATATAAAAAAACAGCCGAAAGCCTGAAGTGAGATGGGAATGCTCCCGTGGGACAGAGCAAAAGCCTCTCAAAATATTTCTTAAATAATTGTTAGCAATAGGTATTGCAAGCAGCTTCGCTGTTTAGCCAGACCTTAAAAATAGACCTGGAACAGTGACAGTGACTGCTTGCCTGCAATTTCTACAACGTTTGCCACAAACTAATTACAGCCTTACATCTTCTTCGACATAATTATCTGGAAGTATTTGCCAGAGAGACGTAACGCCATCCCATGCGATGCATGTGGCCCCCAACCAGTGCTTAATTTGTGCCAGTGGTTTCCGGTGCTCAACACCGGCACTTAATTGTCAGCAACGGCTCTAGTGACAGTCCACCACATGGTGCCACTGTCATTTTTAGGTCTCACCTGACGCAGCGCATGCGCTGCTCTGGTGAGACTTATTGAGAGGGCTCCAAAAAGTGTTACCAGGCCAGCCTAGAGCTACAGTGCGCGGGCGCGTGCGCCGCGCTTTGCCCCGATTACTTTCACGGCCGCACGGCCTCTTTGATGTTTGATCGTGATCGTGATCGTGATAACTTTCACTTTCACGGCCGCAGGGCTGCTTTTCATAGCCATAGGTCTCGCTTTTGGGACCTTATAAGTATTTAGTTATGCAACTGTTGCATGGCTAAACACTTATAAGGTCCCAAAGGCGAGACCTATTGGCTATGCCAATGCTTGTTAATTTTGAGATGAGTACAACATCCGTGTTTATCAAGTCAATATACATTGAAAATGAATAATACCAGCTTCTCATGCCATTATTATAGCTTTGCGCGGCCTGAAATAGTCTGAATCATCACACTTGTAAGAGTGCGATAGTTAGCTGTCATGTTGGTGCTGCCATTGGCAGTGCTGGCATGGTATGGGTGGTGCAGACTGCAGTCCAGTTTCAAGAAGGGCCCTAGCACTTCATTTTTTATAAATTAAGCTCTGCCCCAACCCTCCATGGACCCCAAATTCTTCAAGGGGGGCCCCATTCAGCCCAAGGTCTGTGAATCTCTGTGGGATATGGGAAACTCGGAGGGCCCTCATCACATTCCGCAGGGAGGCCCCAGTCATTTTACGTTATGCCACTGGTTTGCCATAATCAAATAGTGAATCAAGATGAACTTTTACACATGCTCAGAGAGACACCTCAAACATGCTATACCCATATCACATGAAATCTGAAAACGTCTGCATTACCTGAATTAACCCCAGAGCCCCTCTTCCGCCAGCTGTAAGATATACATTCAACAAAGAGCAAGCATGGAAGGATGAGTGGATGATTGATTTTGTGGGTGACATAATAATTAGTGTGATTTGAGTGGGCAATCAAGATTTAAAAAGTTACGGATTGAAATTCTACCCTTGTGGAGAATAGCTGAATTGATGGGTAAGGGTGGGAGTGTTCATATAGAACCGGCAACTCCCTCCCTAGCTTTATGATTTGACGCCCTTTTTAGTGGAGAGCAGAAGGTGAAGAGTAGGTACCAAGATGGAAAACCTATAAACTGTTTTGATCAATCTCATTGTTGCTTTTGAACTTTCTATAGCCATTTTCATCAGCTCCATTGGTTGAGGCTAAGACACCCCTCAAAGATACAGGACAAGGAGCAGTAGCAACACTGGCTTGCTTATTAGAATGAAGAGAAGAGGGGCAATCATTGGCAGAGGGGGACTGTTTGGGTTAAAAACATTCCCCTTATGGGAATGTTAGAGTCGTTGTATGTCGCAATATCGAGGTCGATAATACAGACCTACAATAATACCAGCTCCATCACAGTGACCGAAACCCTACTTGGCAAGAAAGGTACATATTTACTATTCGTAACCCCACATATTGTTACCAAAACTTACTCTGCGATGAAGTGATTTGGTCAATGTAGTGGACGTGATCATATTGTCATGCAATATAGCACCTGCAATATTTTTATCTTGTAGCACACTAGTAGAATTCTGGAAAAATTCTGAAGATTGTTTCAAGCTGTATGCGGGGAAGCTAAAAAAAACACAGTTGGTGCACAGCCCTGATCACAAAAGACAAATACTTGTGCAAATTGCCTCACACGTATGTGCACATTTTTAAATATGCATACACAGACTATACCTGGTGGATAGGAACCCATCAAGAAATGCAGCTGGTACAGAAGCGGAATAGAATTTCCCTAGTTCTGGTTTTGCGTCCTGCACAGATATTGCCTCTCCCTTAAGCTTGTCATGACCTGGTGCATGACTGCTTCTGGGTAATGTGCAGTACAGAGGTCTAAAATGTATCCGGCTTGCTTTGTGGACTCATATACACTAGGACATATTCAGACCATGGGAGTTTGCACAGTTCAGATCATGTTAACGCTTCAATTAGGGTTAAAGGAGAAATCTGTCTTGATTCCACATACAGGTCCCATGATGCTTTACTTCAACCACGTAAATGATAGCCTATAAGATAACTCAGAGATGTGATATAGAGCATCTCACCCCTCAAGGGCCCCAAACTCAGCATAAGATGTTTGTGGCGCCTGCCCCATTTGACAGTGTCGGGCTCCTCGCTTTATTTTCAGCTTCACCGCCATTTTGAGTTATGCTCTGCTGTCAGTCTCCGTCTCTTCCGTCGCATGGCTCATGGGAGTCAAATGAATACTACAGCAGTGGGTACATGGTTGCGGCTTTACTATGCACGGAGGACCAGGCAGCAGGCTCAGCCCATCTTGGATAGAATCCTTCCAGCAGTGGAGTAACGAAACTTGAGGGGGCACCCCTGCAAAGTACAAGGAGGGTCCTCCCATGCTCTGGCCCTGTCAGGAGCTCTCAGGTCTGGAGGGTTGCCCATGCACAGTGCTTGAGGGGACCACTGGAACTCGGGGCCCTCTCCACGCGGGTGGTGTGGGGGCTAATGTTACGCCACTGCCTACCAGAATACAGGAAAAAATATTGATGCATAGAAATATTCTGACTTAAATATCGACCACCAAGGTACTTTATGATGATAAAGCGTTGATGTGTCCAGGTGGCACCTAAATAGGGGTGTGTGTGTGTGTTTGTGTTTGTGTGTGTGTGTGTGCGCGTGCGTCCGGGTGTGTGTGCGTGCGTGTGTGTGTGTATATATAACATTTTATTAAGGCAAGTTTCTAACCGTAAACATTGCTTCTATTCTGATATACATCAAAACCATGAAACTGGTTCTTTTTGGTAATAGCCACACAAATACAGTAATCAGTATTCAAAGTCAACATGTCAGCAGAGCCCTGGTTGTCGGCCTTTGAAGAACACCACAGTTGTCGCAGTGTGCATTTGTCAGCCTCTCCATCTATAGCAAGTGAATGTTGGCGACGTGGGTGCTTTGAAAGTGTTACTGTTCTCCAATCAAGCCCCCTTCCTTGCCGTTTTATTCTTCTAGCCTGCACTGGCTGGTGATTTGCTTCAGACAGTAATACTTTTTCTTTTTCTATCGACAGCTCTGCGTGCTTAGCGTAAAATCTAACACGTAGGCACATTTTCAGCTGAAAATAATGTCATACCGAGGTGGCGCTCCCAGCAACCTTGTTAAACAAGGACTTTATTTAATGGCATTTTCATAAAGTATCCCTTGTGTTAATTAATTCTACCTTTGTTGCTAACGAGCACTTACTGAGGTTGTGACCACATGATGAATCTTCCATTTCTTAAGTAATGATTGCTCAATCCCATCTCACCTCGCGCTGCAGCTTAAGTGATCCGAAGTGTCTCTAAAACATTAGGCAGGTCAAGGGGATTAGAACATTGCTAATCACACAAAATGGCGGCTGCTTTACTCATCTGATCATTGCTTTTGGTGCAGATTTCTAATCGTATCTACTGTCTCTAATATATTGGCTGCATGCTTCTGTGAATTTGTTCTACGTTGTTGTACCTTTTTTTCAGAAACGCATGAGGAAAATATAGATGTCTAAGTGGCTATATCAAATTATTTTTCAGAAGCTACTAGTAAGAGAGGACCCTTTTTTAAGGCTAGGGCTCAGATTTACTAAGATTTTGAGTCAGGGTTGCGCCACATTTTTGTTGTACCAGAGACGCAAAATCTAATTTGGGATTTACAAAGTCATGCAAAACCCGATTTGAGTGGCTTAAAAAAAAAAAGTGAAGCAAAGCAGCGCATGTTGCTGGGTTGTGTTACTCTGCATCAGGAAGGCTTTACATAGAAGGAGCATTGACGCAAAGCCATATTTACCAATATCAGTAAATATGGGTGTGTGCCAAAATGGTGCACCTACCCGAAGCTGGCAGAACGAGGAGACATATTTTAATTTCGGCTCGTTAATTACTCTTTGCATTTGTGCTGCATTCAGCAATACAAAGAGTAATATGCCTTTACGAATATTTTTTGTGCAAGAAGCTATCCCTTCCTGCACAAAAAAATATTCTGATCTCAATGGTGGCACCCTTGTGTCATGACATAAGGGTTCCAGAATTGGCGCTAAGCAACCAAAAGAGCTGCAGTCACTATGAAGGAGCAGAACTGTCCCATATCTTAGTAGACTTGACACACTTCTGCTCTCTCCCTTTCATGCACCGCAGCGCAACAACTTCCCTTGCTCAGCTGCATTGTGTGAAATGTTAGTAAACATGCCCTTAGCATTTTCATTTATACACATTCCCTATTGTTAAAATGGGAGCGAACATTATTTGCATCTGTTTTCACACCTTTAGAAGATGATAAATGCAAATTGTGCTCAGCCCTGTGCTTGCGTGTGGCACTGAACGGCAGATTTTACGTGGTGATGATTGCCCTTACAAAACGGTGTGCCAAGTGTATTAACTTGCACAGTATGAAAGCAAAACCAATTTGCACAGGTAATTCCCCTTTATTTAGAGCATATGTGATAACCTGCTCCAAAAACATACCTGTGCACAGGGTTATTTTTTACACGGGAAACATCGGTTACATCGTGGTCTTCACACCGCAATACCTTCACAACGCGGGCATTACAACGCAAGTCATTACAATGACTTGCGCTGGATTGCGCTCTAAGCTAAGGAATAACATGATTTACTATTCCTACACCTTCCCTACTGTTACATAGGCTGGAGTTGGAATAGTAAATCAGACTATTCCCAAGTCCAGCGCCCTCCAGCGCAAGTCGTTGCAATGACTTGCGCTGTAATGCCTGCGTTGTAAAGGTATTGCGGTGTGAAGACCGCGATGTAACATCACATATTCTTTTTACACCCATTTTTATGCAATGGGTCCACAATGCTCCCTAAGAGGGTGGTGTTGTTGCAAACAAGTGGATCAAAGAAAAGTTGTTGTTACATGTGGTGGAGCAGAGGTGTCCAGTGATGGTTCATGAGTGCTGCAGCCATGTCAGTTTTTGAATACAGCCACATGCTGTGGCAAAGATTTCTTTTTAGCAGCACTTCATACACACCGATCTCATGTGTACGTTCTAGAGATCCGCTCATTCTCAGGCCTCTGTTTTTTTGGCTCAAATGGCCTCTCAAACACTATGTGAATGAGGCATTAATGGCCAGGCACCCCCTGAAAATAGAGGAGGGGCACCATTAGTCGCTCCCCGGGCTGGAGCAAAGGTGGGGGAGTCGTTCCTCTGTTTGCCACAAAGAGGTTTCCTAACATCATTGAGAGGCGTCGGTGACGGGAGCTTTAAAGTGTTGCAAGGCTAGGGTTCAGCCTCTTTTTCTCCCGACTGCGCACCCGCATTCCAGGGCAGACAGGTCACAGAGTTTTTGCACATTGTGGTACACAATAGAAGAGGTGAGTCCTCTGGATCTGCCATATGTGTAGATGTGGTGAGGATGTGGCGTTACCACCAGTGCTTGTGACTTTCCTCTTGCTGACCAGGTTCGAGTCCCAGTGTTGGTTGATTATAGCACACATCCACAAACCTGTCTGTAGGAACAGTACTTGCATTCGTAAAATGTAGCCACTTTCTGCATGTGGATGTGCTTTGCTGGTTTGTTTGCCGCGCTACCAGGAGGTGGTGAGTCTAATCTACCCGGTGCACCATGCCCCGTTATAATGCATGCTCCCATGGTCCTGCATGCGCGCTTTATGAACAGTGGGTGCCCCCTCCTCTTCCTCAAGGAGCAGGACTTGCATGCTTAAAATGTAGCCACTTTTCTGCATGTGGGTGTGTGTTGCTCTGTTGGTCAGCCATGCTACCGGGAGTTGGTGAGTCTCCCCGGTGCGGCATGCCTTGTTGTAGTGCAGGCTCTCATGGTTCTGCATGCTTTATGTACGGTGGGACAACCCAAAGCTATTTTGCAGGGGTGCCTGGCCAATTAATACTGCAAATTACATAATAAAAGACTTTTAATGTGTATCATATTTTTTACTATATTTTAGGAAAGAAAGGTCACTTACAATCAAACAACCCACTTCCTAAACATTTGTGTTGGTAACGTATGAGATTTCGGTGCAAACGGGTCTTGCAAACTGGTTCCTTTGAAATGGCGGCTGCTTTTCAGATTAATCTCATTCTCCTTCTTTCACGTTCCGTCTACGCATGCACACTAACCGGCCTTCCTATTTTGGGAATTGAGGGACAATAGACTCCCTGATAAAAGGGTTTATGTCATGGTAATAGAAAGAAGGTGGCAGTGTGCCTTTTCTGCGAGCTCACATGGTGCTGTCGCCACAGAAGTGTAGTTTCAAGCGTTGTTCTTAACTTAGAATGGATGTCGTTTTGTTTTTCTTTTATAGTTCTTTTTATTGAAAATTAGAAGCAGGCAACTATTGTTAATGATACGTTGCTACAGTACATGTTAACAAATACAACTCTTTCACATTGCAGGGTACACGTCAAATACAATATACACAAAGTTATCGGCAGCATGTATAATAATTCCCACCCCTCATTGTTCCCCATGTAAGGGCAAATCATCAAACGGCAAGCATATAATTCCCCTGATTTTATTCCAAGTTCCCCAGATCTTGGTCCACTTTTGAGGACAACCTCTTCCCTCATAAATCACTCTTTCAGCCTGAATGCACCAGTCCATGTCATCTTCCCGCTCTCGGAGTCTGGGCCCGGCCGCCCCTTCTCCACTTCTTTGCAATATTGCATTTCGTCACTATACACCCCAGGGCGATCCAGGTTCTTTCTTTGGATGTAAAGTCATTATTGTCCACGATATTAAGGAGACACCATTGGGGCAAAACCGTTACTTGTTTACCACACAGTGCCAACATTCTTCCCATTATTTTATCCCAGTACTTCTGAATAATCGGGCAATCCTACCGCTGATGTAAAAACGTTCCCATTTGACCACTGTTCCTAGGGCAGAGTAGAGCGAGGAGTCAGAGACACCCATTTTAGCTAGTGTTGTACTCATGTAGTATGTTCTATGCAAGACCTTTAATTGTATTAAATGGAATCGAGAATGCACTGCCACCTCCCGGGGGGACGCCAGTGCTTCTTGCCACTCTTCATCGCTCATATCTCTGACATCCTCCACCCACCTAGCCTACATTTTCCCCAGGTGATTTGGCATATTAGTTAGTATCTTCTTATAAGTTAGTGATATTGCTTTTTTCGTTAAATAGTCATCTAAAAGTCTATCCTCCAGGGTTGAGGAGGCCGAGAGCTCAGTACCCATAGGAACTGCTTTTTGAAGTGAGCTACGCACCTGTAGGTATTGAAAAGTTTCCCCTACGCCAAGTTCATATTCCCTTTGGAGATTGCCAAAGGGAATTGTCTCCCCTTTCGCCCATAGGACCCCAACCTTGGAGAGTCCAATGAGGTCCAATTTATCAAACCCAGGTTGTTTAGCCAGCAGTCCCAGTTGCACCGACTCCAATAGTGGAGTAGCCAATGTTATCCTATTTTTCCACCCCAGTGCGGTTGTTACAGTATGCTATAGTGCGGTTGTTGTTGATGTTGGTGGGTGTAGCCATGGGTTGCCTCGCCCATCGTACTTAGGTAGTTTCTGGAAGGCATATTGTATCTGTCCATCCTATATGCTGGATGTGTTCATGGCCAGAGCACCCAGTGGTTTGTAACTGCAAGTTGAGCGGCCCAATAATAATACTGGGTTGCCAGGAGGGCTATACCCCCATCGTACCAACTTTTCGTGAAATTAGTTGGTGCTATGCGAGGAAACCTCTATCCCAAAGGAGTGTACAAATCTCAGCATCAATTGCCTTAAAATACTTTGGTGGAACCAGATAGGGAGCGTTCTGTAAAACAAACAAATCGGGGGAGCGTCATCATTTTATATAAGGCGGCTTTCCCAAGTAATGTGAGAGGTAGTGTCCTCCAGTGCCGCGCTTCTTCCTGTAGCCGACGCAATGGGAGGGCTAAGTTATGCTCATAAAAGACCGCTGGGTCTGTTGTGACATAAATCCCTAGGTATCGAAACCCATCAGTTACTCGTTGTGTAGCGCAGAGCCTAGGAAGCTTGATGGCCGGGCCGCTTAGGACATATATGAGCGACTTGTCCCAGTTAATAGTATAACCTGAGTATTTTTGGAAGAGGGTAAATGTATGCAGAACTCTGTGTATGGAGGAATATGGTTTGGCCACGTAAAGTAGTATGTCGTCTGCATACAAGGAGATTCGATCTTCCCACTCTTCCGTCCATTTGAGTCCTCTAAGAAGCGGATCCCCCCTGACCCATGTCGCTAACGGTTTTAGCACCAGTGCGAATATTAATGGTGAGAGTGGGCATCCCTGCCGTGTCCCCCTTCGTAGCTCGAAGATTGTGGCTCTTCCTCCATTCACTGTAACTTGTGCTAGGGGTCCTGTGTAAAGAAGTCTTACCCATGACACATATTTCTCACCAAACCCAAATCTCTCCAATACTGCGAATAAAATAGGCCATTCAATCATATCAAACGCCTTTTGGGAATCTAGCTATACTATTACTGCTTCCTCGTCAATATTTCGGGTCCTGCCTAACACTCCTTGGAGGCGCCGCAGGTTGAGTGCGGTGTTCTTCCTGGCTTAAAGCCAGATTGATCGGGTGGATCAACTTGTGCAGTAGGGGAGTCAAACGCGTTGCAAGGATTTTGGCAAGAATCTTCACTTCTGCATTTAGCAAAGCCGGTATGAGCCACAGTTTGAGGGGTTTCCCACTTTTGTGTATCACGACAATACTGGCGAGCCTCTCAATCTCAGGCAGGGTACCAAGCGTAACACTTTTCGCATACATCTTCGCTAAGTATGGAGATATTGTAGATGCAGTTAGTTTGTACAATTTTATTGGTAAACCACTCGGTCCCATTGCCTTCCCTGTCTGTAACGCCCCGATTGCCTGTACCACCTCTCTCTCAGTTAAATCTACCTCCAAGCTTTCCCACCCTGCTTCATCTAAGGTGGGTAGCCTGTGAGTGGCCAGCAGTTCTTGGACCTCTGTCTGTGTGGACGTCCCTGTTGGTGTGTATAATTGACTAAAATACGATGCAAAGGCCTCTGCTATGTCTTGCCTATCCCTACATGGTGTTCCGCAATTTGATGTGATCTCAAACACCCATCTGTTAGCCTTTTCCCGTTTATCCAACCATGCTAACAGTTTACTTGCCTTATCTCCTATCTCATATACTCGGTGTTGGGTTGCTCGATAGAGCATTTTTGCAGCTTCCTCAGCAATATCTTTGTACTCTATTTGTTTAACCAATAACCTGTGTTTAGTATCCGGGGTGTCCGGTAAAACAAGCTCAGGTTCTATTTTGCTAATCTCCTCTTCTATTGCTAGTAATAGTGTCAGTTTTTCTTTTTTATGTTCGGCTATGGCAGAGATCCCGTGTCCCCTAATTACTGTCTTATGCGCTTCCCACATCACTTGGGCTGACCCCACCGAACCATCGTTTTCTTTAAAATAATCGGTGGTTGTTTCAACCAGGTCTTCTTTTATGCTTGGTATCCTAAAGTACTAGGGGTTAAGAGCCGGCACTTGTCTTTTCAAGGGAGATGTACCTCCATAATAAGCCACCATTGGGGAGTGGTCAGAGATACCCCTCAGGAGATGGACCACCCCCCGAAACATCGCAAGTTGGTCTGCCCTCCCAAACATATAGTCTATAAGGGACAGACTACCATGAATCCCAGAATGAAAAGTAAACTGGCGAGTTGTGGGATTATAAACTCTCCACACGTCCACTAGACCCATAGCCCTCAAGAAATCTTCAAGTGCTTTTCCAGGTGCTTCCCTTGGTTTTGCCGGTTGCCTAACCCATTCTCCGTTAATAGCCGCATTGCAGTCTTCTCTTATGAGAATGTCCCCCCCCGGTAGGTTGATTATGTGTGCCCCTAAATCAGCGAGAGTGTAGGAATGTAATCTCGGCGGTACAGAAAGGGACATGATATTTAGTAATCGGCCCTCCCAATAACCGGACAGTGTGACAAACCTTCCCAGTGTATCATGTTTCATCCTCTGTATTGTGAAGGGGAGGGATTTATGCAGAAGAATACCATCTCTCCTTGATTCCCTGGTGTACCACGCATGGGCCACTAACTTGTAGCCCCATCTGTTTAGTGCACAATAGGAAGTCCCTTGTATGTGTGTTTCCTGTATAACACAACGTTAGGCGCTTGCTGTTTTAAATATTGCAATACTTCAGCTCTTTTGATTCTGTCCCCCAACCCATTTACATTCCATGAGAGTATCTTCAGGTGGCACATGGGGGTGTTAATGGCAACTTTCCATGCATTTCTTAGTTACCGTGTGCACCCCTGGGGGGTTCAGGAAAGTATCATGTTTCGCGTAGGCATCCAGAGGCGATTGACCGCCCGATACTTCCATAGCGAACCCCATAATAACTTGAGATACTTTTCAACCTGCACATAACCTTCTATGGCATATGTCCTGTATACTTTTTTTCCCTAGTCAACTTTAACAACCCGAAAAACTCAAAAATCCTGTCCATCGATGTTATGCAGCTTCCCAAACCCCCCCCCTCCCTTCCTCCCTGCTGTGTGGACTTGAAAGTACCCACCCCCCAACCTTGCAGAGTGCCTTTGTACCCATACCCTTCTTCACACTGTTGGGGAACGCGACCTAGCTGGTCCCTGACTTATCGCAGGTCCTCCCCTTCTATCTACATTATGTAAGCCAATTGGTACATTTTACCTTGTAGACATGCAATCGTGTCAGCTACTCAGAACACGTGATAGCTTTGTAGAATTAAACTATGCACTCCTCACTCCCAATGCGGGAACCCTCACCTGTCTACTTAATATAGTTGACATTAACAAAGGTGTTGCCAACAAGTCCCAGGTAGATCAACCCTGTTTAAGTATTGTTGCGAATACTAAAGTCTTGTGAGTCCTTCAGGTACCTAGCGGTGCCGTTACCCCTCTCCTCCGCCTCTAAACCTGTGTCTTGCCTGTGGTTCTCCTGGCATCAATCTTTTCCCTGTGCATGTCTCTGAGGGTCAGATCTGTGGGCTCCAACAGTTCTCCAGCCCTCCAGCCACTCCCAGGCCTCCTCAGGAGACGCGAAAAACCACGACCTCCCTTCCGCCACCACCCTGAGTTTGGCTGGGAAGAGCATAGCGTATTTTATGTCCTTGTCCCTGAGCGCCCTTTTTACCTCCAGAAAAGAGAGTTGCATCTTTTGAACCTTCATAGTGAAGTCTGGGAAGAAGGAAATTGTTTTCAAACTTTAGTGGAGGAGCAGATCGGGCTGTCTGCAGAATTACGTCTCTATCGCTGAAGCTGAAGATTCTTGCGAGGATAGGGCGTGGGGGCACACCCGGCTTCGGTGGGCCTCCCGGCACTTTGTGGGCACATTCTACCGAGAAGTACTGGGAGAGAGCACGGGGCTGTAAGTGATTTTGGACCAGATCCTCCACAAATAAGTCTGCGGCAGGGCCTTCTGCCGTCTCGGGAACCCCCAAAATATGGACATTGTTCCACCGTGAGTGCCCTTCATAATCTTCCAGCGTTGCGGTTGTTAGGAGTTTTTTACGTCCAATTCAAGTGTATTGGTGGTTTTCTACAGCGTGTAGACGGAGTCTTCCGTGACTTTAACCCTGTCCCCTAAATTATGAAGGTCTGCGCGCAGTAGTGTCACCTCAGTGGTGACTGTGTCAATCTTGATTTCAAGCACCGAACGTACACCCTTTATCAACTCCATTATGTCGTGGAGGGTCAGGGCGTCTTCATCAATTGGTTTTGGTGGGGCACATGCCTCAGAATTTCCTACCGTTACTTCTGCTTTGGAGTGGGCATATTTTTCCAGTTTAGTCTGGTACGTATGCTTTGGCAAATCTTGCAATCAAGGATGCAAAAAGTGGGAAAATCAATAGATTTTATAATACTGCCCTCACACACCGTGTGTGAGGGCAGTATTATAAAATCTATTGATTTTCCCACTTTTTGCATCCTTGATTGCAAGATTTGCTTTTTTCTGTTATCCTTTGTCTCTGTTAAGTGTGATTAAGTCTGATTGAGGGCGTCAGAGACAGTGCTGTCCCTCGTCTCTTCTAATTTGTGGGTTAATGACGTATGCTTTGGCCCCTTAGGGGTTGACATCTTGTCGGGGGTACGGTGTAGTTTTCCCCTACTTTCCGCCCTCTTCTCGATTCAGAGTAGATCTATGCATGTAAAATTAGCCAGGTACAATCCTGGTTGTGGCAGCTAGTGGCTTGAGGGATATGCCATCCACCTTTTTCACACCTGTGTTCAGATGCCTGAGATCTTCTGTTCTCCCAGGGCCGGAAGTTCAGCTTTGGGCCAATGCCTGCGCTCTGCGGTATTACGGTCTCGAGGAGGACCCGCTGTCACCAGCCTGCCTGCGTCACAGCCCCACTGTTGTCGTGTTTCCAAGCAGCGGGGGTCAATTTGTCCGCTATTGCACCACCGAGCAGCCCTGGGTTTAAAGGATTTGCGGCTCGCCCAATCCTGCCTCTAGTTTTGGCGCTTTCGGGACCAGGCTCACAGCAGTACTATAAGCACGGCCATCTTAGTTGCAACCCGGCCTGGCTCTTCCTTCACCTCCCAGGCCGTCTCACCCGTACTTTCAGGTGCGTGGTCAGTGCACCGCTTGCATCGGCATTCAGGCATGGTTATTCCACCAGGGGGGGGGGAGATACGGAAACCTTACCTACCGCAGCAGGATCAGCTGCCGTCGCTCTCTCCTGAGTCCCGATCACCTTCACTCATGGGGCGTATCTGTCTGTCCCACCCCCGTGGTTCGGGTATGTCGATCTCCTTTCCACAGAGCCCTAGGATCTCGTAGCTTTTTCTGGTGGGTCCCTGAAATATTCCACGCACAGCCAACGAGCAATGTTTTGGCTTTTTCAGATATTTGAGGCAGATTTTAGAGAAGTTAATGAACGATGTTACGAGCTCTATCTAATTGCGGCCATCTTGGGTGCCTGCTTGGGATGTCGTTGTTTTAACATGGCTCTTGTTTTAGGTCTAGTTGAAGTCTTGCTTATATAGGAGTTCATGAATAAGAGAAGGGGTTGCCGGAAAAATTTAAGGAGCAATAGAGTATCTGACTTTCAAACATCAATTTGTAGGTATGGGGTGGCCAACCGTCACATTTTTGTGCATGTTTGTGCTACATTTGGGGGGACTCTCCAGTTGCCCTCACTGGACTGGTTTGGAAGACCACACGTCCCGCTTTTGCAGTTGTGAACTGGCTGCCTGATGAATAGGTCATGCCGCCCTCTCACTATTTTGGCCCGATGTAAGCGAGGTGCCTTGAATTTGAATCTCCAACCCTCTCTCATCTGGGCACATTGACCTTTTTTAATTTAGTCTTCAGGGAAAGGTAAATCAGCTCACAATGTGGGGATGAGCTCCAACTTAATTGCCAGAGTTAGGGGTGGGATGCTCTATGGAGCAAAGATCGGAGAGAAAACTTTTTTATATGGGGATCAAGCGAGTAGTGACCCTTCTCGAAAAGAAAAAACAAAAAAACTGCGCTCCGTTAATCGGCAGGATTGAGTCCCGCAGGCTAGTCCTGTGTCACTAAAGCCAAGGACAGGTAGAGAATTCTTTCTGCTTGCAAGGTACAGTAAAGTGGACTGTAAATGGGCTGGTTTAGACTGAGTCTTCGCTAAGCTAATAGAGTGATAGTTAAATACACATTTGCTGCGTTCAAATAAATTGGACTTCAATGCCTTGCCTTTTCATGAAAGTCACATTCTGATTTCCTTTCTGTATCCCGTGCGTTGGGTCTTTTTAGTGTGTAATCCCTTCCCGGCCATCATACACGAAATTGGAGATTACAAACCAGAGAACAGTATGCTGTCCTAGGTTGGGTTTACTGTGCTAAAACATTGTTGTTTTCTAACTTCACTATAACGCCACATACTGCATGTGAACAATAATGTTAAATGTAAAATAACAGCAATCTACCAGAGGTATTGAAGTGGAATATCGTCCAGCTTTCAAATAAGGCTTGGAAACACAGGCTGTCAGCAGTCTTCCAGTATACACCGGGTGTAATAATACTACATTTTCAAACATTGGTTGTAATTTCAGGGACTGGGTGGGCGTTCTCGATATTGTTGCACAGTTCAATTTAACTCTGCATAGCAGAGATACAGCATTACTCTACCATTGATGGTATTTCAACTAAGAATATTAGTTGAAGTATTCCCCTACAGTTCCAACGCTTTTTTGGTTCATTCTTGCCTCTGTAAAGCACTCTGGAGCCCTAGGGCCTTGAATGAACAAAAAAAAAGGGTCAAAGGTGCATTGAATGACCATCTGGGGTAAGACCAGCAGGCAGGTTTAAGGCCTTTCCTCCCTCACTCCCCACCCTCAGTGGGGAATTATTGGGTGGAACCAAGTTCCCTTGATTGATCAGTTGCTTTCCTTTGGGGTCCAAAGGTCCCTTGAATGATCTTTTGGGGAATCAGTGGGGATCCTCAGTAGGGAGGTCAAAGGATGTACAGCAACAAACCTTCAGTCGGTTATCTAGTAATGGGAGCCCCGGTGTAGTACTGGGAACCTTCTTCAGATGAGGTGCAAAATGTACGGCTGTCTGCTAGTAGATGGATGGGGTGGGGATTGGCTGAGGCACTACAGAAAATTGGTGAGCCACCTTGTGTAAACAATCAGATCAGTTCATGATCATACCTGGGTCAGTTTAGCCAAGAAGTTCAGGACACAAGGTGTGGTGTCTTAGTAAAAGGTGAGTTCCACGAGACAGAGACCATTTTTTTCAAACTCTCTGTCTATGTGTGGTACAGCTATTGGTACAGTGGCAGGCTCCAGCTGTGGGATAGGGAGTCAGTATCCTCAGGCAAAAGTTGTCTCTGGATTCAAGAAAGCAGTGCACTCTGCCAGTGGCGGGCTCCAGCTGTGGGGGTGAGGAGTCCTAGAAAAAGGGAATGCCAAAGGGGCTCAGAAGGTAACATCCATTCAGGGATGACGGTAGATGAGCAAGGGCATGTTAGCCTCCTAGTTGGGAGGGAACAGTGCCAGAATATTTACATTGCAGATCACACTGATACATGGCATCTGGAGTGGTCTGATTTTTCCCCCCCTTGGGCTGTGGTACAGACTATGGTATGGAACTAGGGAGGTGCTGCACCTCCTCCCACGTGCAACAGCAGTAAGGGAACAGGACAGGCCCTGTGCAACACCCAATGGGAATAGAAAGAAACAGAAGCCAGGTAGTGTTAAGGCCATGGACATACTCTGACAGCAACAGCTACTTCAAATGTGTCACTCTCCAATCCATATCCTTCCTACTTTAGCCCCAAATCATTGATCAAATACTGATACTTCAAAGGGGGTAGTATCCTTTTGGGAATTGTGATGGCAGCTTCGGGGGCACCGGCAATGATCTGGAGGAGCCCTGCAAATTTACATTTTGCAATGGGACCTATTAGTATATAGTTTGCATCAAAAATTGTATTGCAGTTTGCAAACCAATCGGTACGGAGATTGCATATCCCTGGTTTGTGAATGGGACTAGAACATCAGACCACAGATTTGATCTTCTTACATTTTTGTTGATGATGGTGAAGTGAATGGAAAAAGTTTCTGGAGATACATAGTTTCATTGCCCCACCTGTTGGGTATTGATCTCAGGTCCTTGAAGAACAGATGACAATGTCCATTGCAGTTTGCTTCATGTTATTGGTGGGAGAAAAAAAAACTTGACGGCATCAGTGCACAGGTGTAAAATTATACTCAATGAGCTTTAAAGAATGAAAACTAGACTCCCCTTTGGAACAAGGGGCGATTGCCACAGCTGGGTGCCCTATCTGGGTTTCGTGGTTGGGACAATATCAGTATCTCTACCCTGGGTGACATAATGCGGGGACTGGTTCTGAAGTCCTTTCAGGATCTCCAGCGGCACTTTCAGATGCCGAAGACTCAATTTTATAGATACCTTCAGTTCCAGCATGCCATCTCCCCTAGTCTTGGGGGTTAGAGTCCCTTACTGAGTTTAGTCCGGTCGAGGCAAAGGTGTTTATGGAAGATCTTTAAGACCATAAGATTTCTAAAATGTATCAATCCCTAGTTACACATAGCTCCTCTGCGCTGCAGAGGCACAGGGAGGCCTGGGAGAAAGATGTAGGAGGGGGAGGGCTGGATGGAGGCTCTGGCTTCCCCGCGGGGGGCTGAAATTGCGGTACGCCTGCTCCTTATCCAGTTCAAGTACCTTCATCGGGTATATTTTACTAGAGTTAGACTGTGAAGGGTGGGATTAGTGGCATCACCTGTGTGTCTCCGGTGCGAGCGGGACGAGGGAACCCTGATGCACACTGTCCGGCACTGCTCTGCCCTTGCAAGGTTTTGGAGGGGTGTCATGGCTGTCTCTCAGAAGTGTTGGGTTGGGACCTCCCCTACTCGCCAAAACTGGTACTCCTACATACCATGGAAGGGGTGAGGGGCAATATCTATAAATGCCACCTTATGTTATTAGGTTTTACACTGGCCAAAAGAGACATTGTAAAGTGTTGGAAAACATCTGTAGCGCCTTCCTTGTCTGCTTGGAAGAATGGCCTGGACTACTGTATGGGACTGGAAATTCCAATTTTCAAAGCAAGGGGATACCCGCAAAAACATTTAAAAAATTTGGGAGCGATGGGCAGACTATCGGTGCCTGCAGTTGGAGCCCGTCTCTACTACAGGTGTACTGGACTCAGTTTAACTTCCTAATTATATGCAAACAAAAGGTCAAGGTGTGATAAAATACTTTACATGTTGGTGCGGGTGTTTTCACGGCGTGTTGGCTAAGGGAGGATTATAGTGCGATGGGAGCAAGATTGTTGTGCTCTACTTTGTTTTTTTTTTTATTTTCTTCCACTCACAACTACAAAAAAAACAGGTAGTGGTAAAATAATTCGTATCTTTGTTTCGAAGTGATAATATGAATTGGTGCCACAGAGGGTGAGAAGCTGATAGGGTGAGCTGATGGGTGGAGTTCTTAAATGAAATCAGGCGGACAAGCAGCTGTGAACTGTAGGACATGAAATAAGTGGATGTGTTAAACACTCAGTAAGGAAATTAAACAGACAAAAAGGAAGCAGTACACGTTCCAGAGTCCACCCATTACATATCCATCTGCCAGCCAATCATTTCACTTCCCACACACTCATGTGGTTGTACTTACCCCACAAATCCATCTGCCTGCTTTCCACATATTTGCCCAACAGCGGGCTCACAGATCCATCCATTTGTCACTTATTCACTAGTTCATTCATCCATGCATCCACCCACCTTCAGCCATCTTCGAAACATCCACACATTCACAGGGGTGTGTATCTGTTCCACACTTAAGGGATACCTTTCCTGCAATTCACCTCTTAAACTAAGTTTTAATTTGTTTGCTCATGGCACTTGTTTCAACATGATACACTGAGCTCCAAGTACCATAGTGAATTGCAACACACATTCAGTCCTGCGGTGCTAATATGATCCTTTTAGACTGCAGATGGGAGTGGGTCTGCAGTAGGTTCATCACGTTTATTTTCAATCTTCCTACAAGTTAACACACTTTCTGCTGTGAATTATGCTTCATCCTCATAAAGCAATGTTTATGGGGTGAAGTGGGAGGATGGTTTTGTGCATGGACTGTTTTACTGTCCTATCTTGTGGTTGTTTTTATGGCCCAGTGGTCTCAAACATGCCAATGCAATCAGGGAAGAGCGAGGGGGATAGACGAATACAGAGACATTTAAGAAATCCCCAAAAATATGGCATTAGTTAAGCACGAATAAAGGTTTATTTCCCTTGTTTTGTTCCTGGCTCAGTAAACTGTAAACCAGATGTCTACAGTAATAGCCAGAAGTAGGATTAGAGGAAAGCACAAAACCATAAATCAAGACTAGCATTTGTTGTGGTTTTTTTTTTATTATATGGAGAGGACAGTGGTGTTAACCCATCTGTTAGACATTTTCCCGTCACCGCGATTCCATACTCTGTTATTGCCAGTGTTGGAGACCTTGGATCACCTATCGCCCAACAAAACAACTATATTGAAAAGGAGGGATCATTTCTTCTAAATGTGTGAATGGAGACGCAAAATGAGGTATTATGGAAAACAGCTGTTTCAAGGAGAGGGAGAGGCTTTTAATATTGTGTAAAATAGCAGCTAAACTACTGAATGCATGTGTAAAACAGCCAGTTCCAAAACATTCACAAATCACCTGTGGTATGGAGAGATGTTAATGGCCATACTAGGCCAGCAATTGACACATTTTGCAATCCGGGAAAACACTTATTGGAAAATTTACTAGCACCTCGTTTGGGTCACCAAGTGTTGTGTCAATATTTACTCTTCAATACAAATCTTTATTTGACCTGGATCATAGCCATAAATTAACAAAGGGTAGCGCTATGTGCTATGTTGTGCTATTTTGAATCGAGTGGACATTCCGCAGGTGATGCCACGGGTTTTCCCATGGAACACCATTAGATTTAGATGCAAAGCCCCATCTACTAAAAAAAGCTAAACAGAATTTTGCACCAGAAATGTACCCCTCCTTGATGCAGGTATAGCACTTCAAAAAATACTTATTTTCTCAAACTTTTTCCAATTTTGCATTTGTGCTGCACAGTACAGCACACATACAAAGTGAGAAAAGTGTTTAAAATATGACAAAGCATCGTATTTTGTACTGGAAGGATACCCATCCAGTACAAACCCAATATGTGGCATCCTATACACTCCCTTGTACTATGGTGTAATGGTGTGTGTGTTGGCACAAGGCAGCCTAGAGTATGCCAGTGGAGAGGGAGCGAGAAACAGAACCATATCTTAGTGGATACGGCACTGTTCTGCTCTTACTCTTTCACACGTTCCATGAAAACCTAGTAAAAGGTCCCCTAAATCTAGCAATGTGCCTAGCTGCTAATTTTTTTGTTTCTCTCAAACATCCCATATTTCTGGTAAAAAGTACAATTACTGGTCCTTGTTTGTGATGTTTTTTTTGCGTGAGTTTTTACATTGAAATTCAGGAATTTCAAGACTGTTTTAATTTGATTCTAGAAAAAAAGATAGCAACCTCTATCCAGTTTCAGAAACATTAGGAAAACCATTTTAAATCTAACTAGCACATGTGTTTCAGTGCCAAACAGAACTAGTGAGAAAATATTGCCTTGGGAAAAGGGGTGCCTTCTCTCCTGGGCCTTCTGGAGCCTTGAGAAGCAGAGTGAGGACTTCCGTGATGGGATGGCAGCCAACTTCCTGGTGGAGTCTGAAGTCCTCAGGATGGAGTAGAGGTGAAGCAACGCTGATTGGAGTAAGTCATTTGATGCCTCTCCTGCTGGTGATTGGGCAGAAATCCGGACTTCCCCGGATTACCATTTGGCCATGCAACTCCACTGGGAGTCATTGATGGGGGTCAATTGAAAGCTCATACACTTAGGGGCTGATCTTGAGTTTGGCGGTGTGGGAGCAGGCCGCCATGCCAGCACCCTGCTCACACCACCAAATTCCACTGCAAGCTGCCTGCCAGATTAGCAGTTGTCTCCTTGTCTGGTGGGCGGTACTTTGGCTGTCCCAGGCAGTGAACCTTAGAAAGGCAACGCAGTGGTAATGCCAAAACCAGCTCCTGCACAGCATGGACTGTGAAGTCCATGCCGTGCAGGAAAAGTTGTATACTTTTACAACGTAGGACATTACTATGCATTTAAGGAAAGTTCATAGGTATGGGGGGTCACCCCCACAAATACATTTATATATATATATATAGTAGATAGTTATAGTTGGGACCGTGTTTCCATAGGAAATCCGCAACATTCTATTTGGAATAACTTTGGCGCCGGTTGATGAATCCTCGCCAAATTTTCAAAATAGGTGGGGCGCTCCGCTCCTACCCTGAAAGTCTCGGGGGGATTCGTCAAGCGGGTGCTGAGAAAAAAGGGGGGTCCCAAAACACGTTTTTCGCATGCAGTTTTCCATAGGGACCTTTAGTCCAAGGTACAGCCCAAACGGCTGAACAGAATTACTTGAAATTTGGCAAAGAGGTAGTCCTCATGTCAGGGATGTGCCTTTTGCAGGTCTGGTGTCAATCTGTTCAGTAGTTCCTGAGAAAATCAAAAGTAAAATCATATATATATGTGGGCGGAGCCTAACCACACATCTCATCCTGAGATCTGATTGGCTGTCAGCACTTCATCCAAGAAGTGTTGGCAGCCATCTTGGGACCAATATACATGATAGCACCTCATTAAAAAGCATTGCAGTTAATAGAAGGTTTTAAGACTTTAGTTACATTATAAATCATTTGTTGATGGTACCATACTCATTTTAGGAATTGTGGTATGTTCTACGGTGATTTCACCATGTGAAAAAGCCTTCTGCTGGGATATCATGATTGAGAGAAAAATATTTTGTCATGCTTTTCCCACAGAGGTTTGGAAGGGGATCTATAAGCTAAACTGAGAGCTTATTTTCTGTAAATTCACATTATCTTTCTCAGTCATGTGAGAATGAAGTCTGACATTCTCAGTAAAACATGTACATCCAACAAGGGCAGAGACTGTCAGTTGATTCCTTTGTGTTCTACTGCAGCTTCCCAGAGTGTTCCAAAGAACAACTAGAGCGCTAACAGTCCTACTTATGATAAATGTATGGCACACCTGAAGCCATCTTGCTTGGATTAAAGTGGTAACTCTTAAAACATTTAATTTAAAAAGGAACAAAATAAGGGGGTTCATTTTTCCATAAAAAGTATGATTAGTGCTGCAGAAAGAAAAATTAGGGCACATTTTGAGTGACTTCTCAAATCCTCTTGTATTTCATTAAAAAATTCTGATATGCAGAAACATGCACTTTCAATACCAGCAGCAGTTTTCCCTGGTGAGCAGTAGCTTTACTACAGTGATCCAATGAGCAAAAAGAGTGCTAACATTCTGAATTTATGGCAAATGTGTGACACATCTGAATGCCTTCTTGATGGAATCAAAGTAAAAAACTGAAAGTATTTCCTACTGAGGAGACTGCAGTAAATGAGGAAATTAGGAAACTTCATAACAAATAAGTCTCCCAAGATGGCCACCAGACACAAAAGAGCCCAAATGTAGCCCAAATATCACCCAGATGTAGCCCAAGTATAGCCCAATGACAGAATGTCCCAGAGTGTTCTTAAAAACAACTAGAGCGCTTACTGTCTTCATTATGACAAAAGTATGGCACACCTGAAGCCATCTTGATTGGAATGAACTGGTAACACTTAAAACATTTAATTTAAAAAGGAACACAATGAGGGGGTGCATTTTGCCACAGAAATTATGATTAATGCTGAAGAAAGAAAATGAGGGCACATTTTGACTTCTCAAATCCTCTTCTATTTCAGGCTGAAACATGCACTTTTAATACCAGCAGCAGTTTTCCCTGGTGAGCAGTAGTTTTACTACAGTGATCTAATGAGCAACTAGAGTGCTAACATTCAGAATTTATGGCAAATGTGTGACATATCTGAATACATTCATGATGGAATCAAAGTAAAAAACTGAAAGCATTTCCTACTGAGGAGACTGCAGTACATGAGGAAATTAGGAAACTTCATAACAAATAAATCTCCCAAGATGGCCACCGGAGACAAAAGAGCCCAAATGTAGCCCAAAATCACCCAGATGTAGCCCAAATATAGCCCAATGACAGAAGTGTGCAAAACACTTATTATTTTGTGTTTTTGCAGTGTTATATAGTGCAGACTTGTCAGGTATTGGAGTGCTTTACATGAGCATTGGTTACATCACACAAGAACAAATTCATTTTGGTTGTAGACATGGGGAGACTAAGTGATTTGACCAGAATCACAGAATGTCGAGCTGAAGCAGAAGCTCCAACCTGGTTCCCCAGTTGCAAAGTCTGCAGTTCTGGAAGTAACACCACATCCTCTCCCCTAAGTGCAACATTTAATCAAGTGGTCAACTGGATAAACAAACATAAAGATAACAAATAATTTAAAAGTGCTTTGTCGCTATTTGAAAACTCAGAAAATATGTCCTTATTTTAGTCTTTTAGAGCACTAACCATAATGTTGATGCCAATAAGACCCTCTCATATATGTAATTTCTAAAGGAAATGCTCTAGGTATTACAGTTTTGATTACATCAAGATGACTTCAGGCGTTCCACACTTTTGTAATAAATATAGAATGTTAGCAATCTAGTTGTTGATACTGTTGAGAGGCAGAGGCCAGGGGCACGGACTTTGAAAATTGAAGGCAGGTAGGAGGGTGCAAAGGCAACAATTTAACCACACTGAGCAGGCAGGAAGGGCCGTCGCAGCACAACAGACGATGGAGGGCAGTGGAAAGGGGGGCAGGGGCAACAAACCAACAATACAGGACTTGCAAGAGAGGCTGTGGCAATGTAATAGACCATTGTGGGCAGAAGGAAGAGGCAATGGTAGTACAACCATACATGCCAACAGACCCGATTCAGCCAGGAAACGTCCAATGTTTTTAAGCTCAAATGGGCTTTATTTGATCTGTCTCCTGTCTACAATCTCCTCTTTTTCAATGTAACTCAAAGGGGAAAATCAATACCCCAGTTTTTTTCCAAAATCTCCCTCTTACCAAGTTCAAAATGTTCGCAAGTATGGTACATTGGATCATGGAAGGAAATGGGGTAGGGACATGGACTTGGATAACAGAGGACAGGAGGGACATGGAGAGGTGCACCAAACTGACCCTGCAGGGCAGGCATCAGGGTTTGCAGCAGCACAATACACCACACAGGGCATGCGGGACGGGAGTGCAGCACAACAATCCATAGAAAGCAAGAGGGAGGGGACAGGACCATGCACATGGACAACAGAGAACAGAGGGGTAAGAGGCAATGGTAGCTAGCTGACCATAATGGACAGCCAGGAGAGAAAGCTTCAGCATAACAGACCATAAAGGGCAGGAGGGACGGATCAGGGGCATTACAATGGAACAGACAAGCCAGGAGGGAGGGAATAGGGGTCTGCACATGGAAACAGAGGGCTGGGAGCAAGGGGGCAGGGCAGGAGCAGCAAGATGACAATAGAGGTCAGGCAGGATGGGCACTAGAAACAAGACACACCATGGACAGCAACAATGAGACTATGATGACATACACACAGACCATGGAGGGAAGGTGGGAGTGGGTCAGGGGCAGATAGCTGACCACACAGGGAAGGTGGGAGGGGCCATGGCAGCACAGAAGACCATGCATGGCAAGAGGGAGGGTTTGTGGCAGCACAATGGCTATGATGGGCAAGAAGGAGGGTGCAGGGGCATGTACAAAGAACCATGGAGGATAGAAGGGAGGGTCAGGACCTGGGCACAACAGACCGTGCGGGGCAGGCAGGAGGAGCAGTTGCAGCACAACAGACCAGTGAGGGCAGAAGGGTGTGGTAGTAAAATGGACCATGGAGGACAGTAGGAAGGGGATAGGGGCATGGCATGTGGACAGGCAGGGTGGAGGTGGCAGGGACAGGTTACAGTCATCTGACAATGCTAGGCAGGTGGGAGGGGAGTGGCAGCTCAACAGAACACTCAGAGTAGATAGGAGTGGCAGGTCCATGGAACATGGTGGGCAAAAAGGATGGAGATGGGGCATGCAAAAAGACATCGGAGGGCAGGGGGAAGGAGAACAGGGGCAGCAAGCTAAGCAGGAGGTCAATGATGGGCCATAGAATTGGGCAATGGAGGGCAGGAGGAGTGGACTGGTACATCATGCTAAATGGAGGGCAGTGGCAGCATATCAGACCATGCATGGAAGGAGGGAGGAGGCTAGTCCATGGATTCAGACAACAGAGGATAGTGAGGAGGTGGATGAGGCAGCAAACTAACTGTTCAGAGAAGGTGGGTATTAGGAACTTTATTGTTTTTAAAATGTGTGTCTGTGCGAACTACTTAAAATATGAACAAGTATGCAGCATAATCTCACTTTTATTCAGGAAGAAGAGGACGTTTGTGACTGTGACTCCGGGCTCACTTGGCAAAAACACTCCCTGACCCTCCACCCCCCATCGCAAAATGTAATGTCCGTTAAAAGGGTAGGTGGACGCAGTGTTATATAGAACATAGTCCTGAGAGCACGATTGAAAATGAAAACTAGATATAGTATATGGTATAAACTATGCACCAAAAAGTGTGATATAAGATGAACCGGGTCGTGAAATATAATAAGCAATACATTGTGCGCAATGACAGATTCATAGGAGAGTGCGAGATTTCACGGGCACTAGCGCGTGCTATGCGATATGCGCTTTGGAGTGTAATATGCACAGGGCAGTGTTGTGTAACCTAACTAGTCTCTAAAGTTGTAATATAAAATATGTGCTGGGGAGTGTAACGTTGCATATGCACTGTGACAAAGATATGGATCCCAGATTGTAATATGTATGGTATAGCGCTGTGCGTTATAACATAGGCACCA
The DNA here is from genome assembly GCF_964204655.1 of Triturus cristatus. Classification (NCBI taxonomy): domain Eukaryota; kingdom Metazoa; phylum Chordata; class Amphibia; order Caudata; family Salamandridae; genus Triturus; species Triturus cristatus. The sequence continues at coordinate 797,308,710 of NC_140594.1, forward strand.
AGGAAGGCACGTTAGATGGGGCAATATAACCCGTTCGAAGGCAAGTGTGGCATGACATATTCACGGGGTGGTATTACAGTGCACATGGGCTAGAGAGTGGCATAGCATACTGTAAGACCTGGGGTCACCAAGCCCTAAGAGGGTAACGTGACTCGAGCGGCTGGGCACCCAAAGGCTTATGCGTAAAGCGACCATACAACACACTCATCCCCTGAAGCAGGAAACGTACACAATAAGGGAGGCCACACAGTAAGATTAATTCAAATTAATCAGCTTTATCTAATCAAATATGCAAGCACAGTTCCTGAGATGGCAATGGGCCTCACTTGAACACATTAGCATTTGCATCACCAGCATTTCATTACGGTCACATAGGCAGTACCTGAATACCTTAGCATTAGATTCACCATTACTTCATCATAATGCAGTAGGCCACACCTGTATACCTTAGCGTCAGATTCCAGAGCGCTGCTTCATTGCTCCAGTGGCAATACCTGGCGAATCTGGGGGGAAGCGGTAGACACAGCGGTTAACCAGCGCTGCGCCCCTCCCACCACTAACGTCTCACTCTGCCGTGGCCCCACGCGCGGTATCTAGCGCGATAATGGGCACGGTAACTAGCGCTTCGAAATTGGGCTGGGACCCGCTCTTCAAGGCAGGCCTGGCAAGCCTAACTCTACCCCGGGCCTCCCTAGTGCTTCGGAGCGGAGCGTGAGGATAAAGCGTTACTCGTATACATAGGACATTGAACAATTCTGAGCAGCACTTGAGGATAAAGCGTTACTCGTATACATAATGCATTGAACACTTCTGAGCAGAACTTGAGGATAAAGCGCTACTCGGACACATAAAGCATGGAACACTTCTGAGCAGAACTTGAGGATAAAGCGCTACTCGGATACATAAAGCATTGAGCACTTCTGAGCCGAACTTGAGGATAAAGCGCTACTCGGATACATAAAGCATTGAGCACTCCTGACACGCGGCAGTCTCAAGGAAAGGGGCAATCCCACGGAGGGGAATCCGAGTCTCAGAGTGCAGTGCCGCTCCCGATCGACAGGGGGCGCACCGGGTCCTTCCCAAGCCTCCCGGGGAGCAGGGGGGTGAGTCCAAGGCCTCCACACGGCCACGCTACCTCCCAGCCCCCGGGGGTTACCTCGATCTCGGCGTCCAGGGGGGGTCCTCTCTGCAGCGGCGTCCGGCACAGCTCCGGGCCCCGCAATCTATGCGCGCCGCGGCGGGGACAGGTCACAGCCTCGTACGCCTCCGACAGCAGCTGCGACGGCAGCGATGGGGCCCTGGGCTTCTCCGCGGGCCCCGACTCGATGATGGGGCACACTTCAGGCCTCCGGGCCGCGGCGGTGAGCACGCTTCAGGTCCCCGCGCCAGGGGGGGGTTGGCAACTTAAGCGGGAGGACTGCGAGCTCAGCGCTCGACGGGGGGCTGACGCAGGGGATCACAGGCCAGGTCGGGGAGCGCAGGGGTCACAGCGCTGGTACCTGGTTGATCCCCAGCAGTCCGGCAATCCGTTTTGGCACGCAGTTTCAGCATTCAGTTTTGGCATGAAGTTTCAGCATTCAGTTCTGGCATGAAGTTTCAGCATTCAGTTTTGGCATGAAGTTTCAGCATTCAGTTTTGGCATGAAGTTTCAGCATAAAGTCTTTGTGGCGCAGGTGTCACTGGCGCCCGTGGGGTTCTGTTCCTTGGGGGTAGGGATTGAGTTGGGGACTAGTTCCTTCCTAGTCAAGCTGGGCAGAGGTTCCCTGGGTCCTCCTACTGCTGGGCAAGATCAGTGGGCTTTACAGGGTCCCTCACTCACTTAAGAGGCAGCACCTAAATCCTGTCACTCTCAGAGGCATAAGTCCCTGGCTAGGCCCTACCGCCTAAAACTCCTGCGTGGATTCTCCAGCTCTGCTTTACCCCAACTGACCAACAAATGTTCCCTCCCTCTGTTAAGTAGCCCTAGGTCAGGTGACCTCTATCCAAGGCGGCAAAAGTAAAAACACACCTCCCTTCTAGAAGGTTCCAGCACATTCCAGGAGCTTCCCCGTTCTACCTATGGGACAAAAAAAGGCGGGCTGGTGTTGCAACATTGTTGTGTGGTTCCAGCCAGCTCCTGGCAGCTAGGGTGCTACTAGAAAGACCACTCTGCAGTAGCAGGGGCCTGTGGCAGCCATCTTGGGAGAAGGGAGCACCTGCACCTTAACACTGGTTGGCAATGAAAAGGCGCCCGGAGACCTAAGTCCAACATCAAAATGAGGGTGGAAAACATGAGGCACGATCAAAAATAGAGGGGTAGAACACGCATCTCCCCCAGCCGAAAGAGGGGAGAGCTACCCAACCTCTAGGGAGTTCTCATCGCTAAGGCGGAAAAACCTGGAGAGACCGTCAGCATTGGCGTGGTCAACTCCGGGCCGATGTTCCACCCGAAAATCCGTCCCCTGTAGGGAAATGGACCACCTCAACAACTTGGGGTTTTCGCCTCTCATCTGCATGAGCCAGCGAAGGGGCTGGTGGTCGGTCTGAATGAGGAAGTGAGTTCCAAAGAGATATGGCCTCAACTTCTTCAGAGCCCAGACCACCGCGAAGGCTTCTCTCTCAATGGTGCTCCATCGCCGTTCCCGAGGGAGGAGTCTTCTGGATATGAAGGCCACTGGTTGATCTTGGCCCTCGGTGTTGAGTTGCGAGAGCACCGCACCTATGCTGTGCTCTGAGGCGTCTGTCTGCACAATGAACTCCTTGCTAAAATCTGGAGTTGCGAGTACTGGAGCGGTACACATCGCATGTTTCAGCGTGTCAAATGCCTCCTGGCAAGCAGCTGTCCATATGATCTTGCGAGGTTGCTTCTTAGATGTCAATTCTGTCAAGGGGGTTACAATGGTACCATATCCCTTGACAAACCGGCGGTAATACCCAGTGAGGCCGAGGAAAGCTCGGACCTCTGTTTGGGTCTTGGGGGGCTCCAAAGCCAAGATGGTCTCTATTTTGGCCTGGAGGGGTTGCACCTTACCTCCGCCCACCAGGTGTCCCAGGTACACGACAGATCCCTGTCCAATCTGGCACTTGCTGGCTTTAATTGTTAGGCCAGCGCGTTGCAGCGCCTACAATACCTCCTGGAGTTGCTGCAGATGGTCCTCCCAGGTGCTGCTGAAGACAGCTATGTCATCGAGGTAGGCCGCTGAGAAGGACTCCAGACCAGATAGTACCTGATTCACTAACTGCTGGAATGTGGCCGGAGCATTTTTGAGCCCAAAGGGCATCACTCGGAACTGAAAGTGGCCCTCGGGGGTGGAGAATGTTTTCTTCTCCCTTGCTCCATCGGCCATGGCAATCTGCCAATATCCGGATGTCAGGTCAATGGTGCTGAGGTACCGGGCTGCTCCCAGCCGGTCCACCAGCTTGTGGGATGGGGTGAGCATCTGTCTTAGTGACAGAGTTCAACCCCCTGTAGTCCACACAAAACCGAAGTTCCGGTGTGGTACCCGGTGGGGCCGCTTTCGGCACCAACACCACTGGACTAGCCCATGGGCTTCTGGAAGGTTCTACCACCCCCAGCTCCAACATCTTGGCTACCTCACGCTGGATGCTATCCTTCACTCGGTCAGAGAGCCGGTAAGACTTGTTCTTCACCGGGGGGCTGTCCCCTGTGTCCACATCATGGGTACACAGATGAGTGATTCCAGGTGTGAGGGAGAACAACGAGGCGAACTGTCCCAGGACATGGCGGCAGTCCCTCTGTTGCTCTGCGGTCAAGGATGGGGAAAGGACTACACCTTCTACCGAGCCATCCTTCTCCTGTACCGCTAGAAGGTCAGGAAGAGCTTCACTCTCTTCCTCTTCGCTCCCATCTGTCACCATAAGGAGAGCCAGCTCTGATCGCTCATGGTGTGGCTTCAGGCGGTTGACGTGGAATACCCTCAGGGGCTGTCGGGGGGTCTTTAGATCCACTACGTAGGTGGTCTGGCCTCGTCGCTCCACAATGTCATACGGACCAGTCCACCAGTCCTGGAGGGCACAAAGCTCCCCAGGTTCCATGACCCACACCTTCTGTCCAACATCCAACTCGACCGTCCGAGCGTTGCGGTTGTACCACTCCTTCATAACGGTCTGGCTAGCCTCTAGGTTCTCTGAGGCCGCCTTCCACAGCTTGGCCATCTGGCTGCAGAACGCCAGCATGTAGCTGACAATGTCACGGGGAAGCTTCTGCGAAGCCTTCTCCCACCCCTCCTTCACTAAGCTGAGGGGACCCCTAACGGGACGGCCATAGAGCAACTCAAACGGGCTGAACCCGACTCCCTTCTGCGGTACCTCCCGGTAGGAGAACAACAAGCAGGGGAGGAGAACGTCCCATTTACGCCTCAAGCCCTCTTGCAGGCTCCGGATCATTTCCTTCAAGGTTTTGTTGAAGCGCTCTATGAGCCCGTTAGTCTGGGGGTGGTAAGGAGTGGAGAACCGGTAGGTCACTCCCCACTCCTTCCACATGGCCTGCATATAGGCCGACATAAAATTCGTGCCCCTGTCCGACACCACGACCTTGGGGAATCCCACTCGGGTAAAAATCCCCAACAGTGCCCGCGCCACCACCGGTGCAGTGATGGTCCTCAGAGGAATAGCCTCTGGGTACCGAGTGGCATGGTCCACCAAGACCAGAATGAACCAGTGTCCCGCTGCAGTCGGAGGGTCCAACGGCCCAACAATGTCTATTCGACCCTCTCAAAAGGGGTCCCGACCACTGGGAGCGGTTCCAACGGGACCTTCAATTTAGTCCCAGTCTTGCCACTTGCCTGACAAGACTTACAGGTCCTACAAAAGGTGTTTGAGGCAATTCTCATCCTGGGCCAATAAAAATGTGGGACCAACCGCGCAAAGGTTTTGTCCTGGCCCAGATGTCCGGCTAAGGGTATCTCGTGCGCTAACTCCAGCAGGAAGGCCCGGTAACATTGGGGGACCACTATGGGCCTCGAAGATCCATGTACCGGCACCTTAGGCTCACTGTACAGGAGACCATCCTCCCTATACACATGATATCCGCCCGCCTCCTGACTGGCCACTTGGGCTTCGGCCTGTCGCCACATGCCTTCAAGCGTGGGGCACGCCCTTTGTGCCTGACAAAATTCCTCCCGGGTAGGCCCTCTTTCCACATGCCAGTCGGCAAGGGTCGGCAAGTCCCCCACGGGAACGACATCCACCTCCGCGGACTCCGGGGGCACCTCTGCGGCCTCCCAATCCATCTCACGGGGCGTGTCCTCCACCACCTTCTTCTCTCCACACTTGGCGTTGGGTTGGGCCATAATTCCAGGCTCCAACTCGGTTCCGGGCATCCATGGACCGCGTGACTACGCAAGTCCACCCTGGTAATCCCAGCATCTCGGTATGAGCTCGAAACTCTACATCTCTCCATTTGGTGTGCTCCAGGTCGTTCCCTAGCAAGCACCCCACAGGCAAGGCAGGGCTCACCACAACTCTCAGTAGGCCTTTGACTCCTCCCCACTCAAATGGAACACGAGCCACGGGATAGTGACTCACACTGCCGTCAGCCAATACGGCCGGATGGAACTCCTCGGGGACTACTTGGTCTGGGGACACCAGCCGCCTCACTACAGTGGTCATGCTCGCACCTGTGTCCCTCAGAGCCTCCACCTCCTCCCCGTTAACTCTCACCCTCTGCTGATATTTAGCAGTGTTTGGGGGCAGGGACACTACGGGGACCACCTCTCTATCCCCGAGTGAAACCAGGGTCAGGCCTGTCCACTCCCCTTCCCTATCTAAGGGCAGCTCCACCCCAAGCGCTACACTACTTACCCCGGGGCTCTTCCCGCCCGTTGGGGCTGGGGGTCGCTTGCGACACTTGGGATCTCCTTTGTAGTGTCCAATCTCCCCACATTCGTAGCACCTCACAATCCTTGGCTGCTGACTCCTGTCAGGGTAAGTAGGTTTTGTGGAATTGGACGGGGGTGGGGTTCCTACTCCTTTCCCAAACTTATTTTGGGGGCCTTTTGAGAACTCCACCTTTTTATCTCCCCCCTCTTTCTTCTGGGGGAAACCCTGTCCGCCTTTCGAGCCATCTCCCCCGGGGCCCTTGTGAGACACCCGGGTACTCACCCAAATATCTGCCTCCTCCGCAAGCTCACGGGGATCCGTTAACTTGCGGTCCACCAGATGTTGGCGCAGCTCCGGAAAGCACTTATCCAAGAGGTGCTCCCGTAAAAAAAGATTGTACACCCCTTGGTAGTCCTGCACCTCGCTGCCACGCACCCAACCATCTAGTGCCTTACGGGCATAGTCAAAAAAATCCACCCACGTCTGTGTGGACACCTTATGGCTGCCACGGAACTTCTGCCTGTACCTCTCGGGGTTAAGACCAAATTTCTTGAGTAAGGCCACTTTCATGGGGGCATACCTGACCTGATCCGCCTTGGCTAAGTATAACAGGGTGTCCCTGACATTGGGAGGTATATAGCGATTCAGGCCCCCTCCCCAATTGCTCTCGGGAACCCCATGGGCGGTCAAGGGCACCTCGTATGCCTCCAACCATTTGGCAATATTGTCCCCCACTGTGTAGCTGGCAATGACTTCTTTGGGTAAATAAAATTTTGACTCATGGGACTCTCTTGGTACGCTGCCACCATTGTCCTTATTGGACGCATTTATCTGGAGGGCGTGCAGCTCCAACTCCTTCAGCTGAAGCTCGTGCGCCAGCTTCTTTTCCTCCATTGCCCATCTCTTGTTTACTCTCTCTTGTTCCAACTTGGCCAATTCCCTTTCTCTCTCTTGTTCCAACTTGGCCAGCTCCCACTTTAACTGTCTCTCCTCCCTCCTGTCCTCATACTCCTTTGGAGACGTGCTCCTACTAGACCCCGTCCTACTACTGGCCCCAGAACGTCTCCCTGGGGGCACATTTTCGGACATATCCACATTGAGTATGTCTAGTACTTCCTGGGCAGTCTCCTCCTGAGGTGCATCTGGCGCCTCCTGTCCCTCATCCTCTCTCCCATCTGGGTGGGCCTCTACCCATGCCCTTAAGGTGGTACGGAGTTCCGGTCCTTTGGCCCTCCGCACCCCAGGCACCCCCATCCCCTGCCCGAATTCCCTCAGTTGCCTTACAGTGTACCCCTCGAGGTCAGCTAACCGGAACTCCATCGTGACCGGTGGGGACCTAGATACTAAGGAAGAAAAACTCTAGGCTATGGGTGACAGTTGCAAGCTAACCAGGATTTGACACCCTCAGTCTGGACAGTGGAATGCAATCAGTGCAGTAATAACAGTTGCAGAGCTTCAATACAATAGGCGTTTAATTGTGGCGCCCTCCGCTTCACGGTAGGGTGCTGTATGGTCACAGGTCCTAATCCCACCGCTCGCCAACAATGTAAGACCTGGGGTCACCAAGCCCTAAGGGGGTAACGTGACTCGAGCGGCTGGGCACCCAAAGGCTTATGTGTAAAGCGACCATACAACACACTCATCCCTGAAGCAGGAAACGTACACAATAATGGACGCCACACAGTAAGATCAATTCAAATTAATCAGCTTTATCTAATCAAATATGCAAGCACAGTTCCTGAGATGGCAATGGGCCTAACTTGAACACATTAGCATTTGCATCACCAGCATTTCATTACTGTCACATAGGCAGTACCTGAATACTTTAGCTTTAGATTCATCATTACTTCATCATAATGCAGTAGGCCACACCTGTATACCTTAGCGTCAGATTCCAGAGTGCTGCTTCATGGCTCCAGTGGCAATACCTTGCGAATCTGGGGGGAAGCGGTAGACACAGCGGTTAACCAGCGCTGCGCCCCTCCCACCACTAACGTCTCACTCTGCCGTGGCCCCACGCGCGGTATCTAGCACGGTAACTAGCGCTTCGAAATTGGGCTGGGACCCGCTCTTCAAGGCAGGCCTGGCAAGCCTAACTCTACCCCGGGCCTCCCTAGTTCTTCGGAGCGGAGCGTGAGGATAAAGCGTTACTCGTATACATAGGACATTGAACACTTCTGAGCAGAACTTGAGGATAAAGCGTTACTCGTATACATAAAGCATTGAACACTTCTGAGCAGAACTTGAGGATAAAACGTTACTCGTATACATAAGGCATTGAACACTTCTGAGCAGAACTTGAGGATAAAGCGCTACTCGGATACATAAAGCATTGAACACTTCTGAGCAGAACTTGAGGATAAAGCGCTACTCGGACACATAAAGCATGGAACACTTCTGAGCAGAACTTGAGGATAAAGCGCTACTCGGATACATAAAGCATTGAACACTTCTGAGCCGAACTTGAGGATAAAGCGCTACTCGGATACATAAAGCATTGAGCAATTCTGAGCAGAACTTGAGGATAAAGCGCTACTCGGATACATAAAGCATTGAGCACTCCTGACACGCGGCAGTCTCAAGGAAAGGGGCAATCCTACGGAGGGGAATCCGAGTCTCAGAGTGCAGTGCCGCTCCCGATCGACAGGGGGCGCACTGGGTCCTTCCCAAGCCTCCCGGGGAGCAGGGGGGTGAGTCCCAGGCCTCCACACGGCCACGCTACCTCCCAGCCCCCGGGGGTTACCTCGATCTCGGCGTCCAGGGGGGGTCCTCTCTGCAGCGGCGTCCGGCACAGCTCCGGGGCCCGCAATCTATGCGCGCCACGGCGGGGGACAGGTCACAGCCTCGTACGCCTCCGACAGCAGCTGCGACGGCAGCGATGGGGCCCGGGCTTCTCCACGGGCCCGACTCGATGATGGGGCACACTTCAGGCCTCCGGGCCGCGGCGGTGAGCGCGCTTCAGGACCCCGCGCCAGGGGGGGTTGGCAACTTAAGAGGGAGGACTGCGAGCTCAGCGCTCGACGGGGGGCTGATGCAGGGGATCACAGGCCAGGTCGGGGAGTGCAGGGGTCACAGCGCTGGTACCCGGTTGATCCCCAGCAGTCCGGCAATCCGTTTTGGCACGCAGTTTCAGCATTCAGTTTTGGCATGAAGTTTCAGCATTCAGTTCTGGCATGAAGTTTCAGCATTCAGTTTTGGCATGAAGTTTCAGCATTCAGTTTTGGCATGAAGTTTCAGCATAAAGTCTTTGTGGCGCAGGTGTCACTGGCGCCCGTGGGGTTCTGTTCCTTGGGGGTAGGGATTGAGTTGGTGACTAGTTCCTTCCTAGTCAGGCTGGGCACAGGTTCCCTGGGTCCTCCTACTGCTGGGCAAGATTAGTGGGCTTTACAGGGTCCCTCACTCACTTAAGAGGCAGCACCTAAATCCTGTCACTCTCAGAGGCATAAGTCCCTGGCTAGGCCCTACCGCCTAAAACTCCTGCGTGGATTCTCCAGCTCTGCTTTACCCCAACTGACCAACAAATGTTCCCTCCCTCTGTTAAGTAGCCCTAGGTCAGGTGACCTCTATCCAAGGCGGCAAAAGTAAAAACACACCTCCCTTCTAGAAGGTTCCAGCATATTCCAGGAGCTTCCCCATTCTACCTATGGGACAAAAAAAGGCGGGCTGGTGTTGCAACATTGTTGTGGGGTTCCAGCCAGCTCCTGGCAGCTAGGGTGCTACTAGAAAGACCACTCTGCAGTAGCAGGGGCCTGTGGCAGCCATCTTGGGAGAAGGGAGCACCTGCACCTTAACACTGGTTGGCAATGAAAAGGCGCCCAGAGACCTAAGTCCAACATCAAAATGAGGGTGGAAAACATGAGGCACGATCAAAAATAGAGGGGGAGACCACCCTAGGGCGGACAGGTCTAACACATACGCACTAGCTGGTGGAATACAACACAGAGGTGTGAGGCACTCAGCGGGCACTGGTGGGTGTAACACAGCATTGGGCTCAGCCAGGAGCACGCTGTGACTCTCAAGTGAGGTTCTTCTCCTTTCCAGAGAGTAAAATAAAAAGTATTACACATCCGGCAGTGGATGTGTGTTTTATTAACCGTGAGGGGGGTTTCTTGCATAGTTTGGTCGAATTTTTGTCGAATCCCCTTTGAATGGCTTGGTGTGCGTGTATATTAAATGTGCCCGTCAATAGCTACCCATGTTTGTATAAATAAACGACAAGGGTGTCTACTTGGAGATTACCCATCGGCGGGGGCGCCGGGATTAGGCACGGTAGGGCGTCAGACACGTCAGAGCTTCACTAGCGGTGTAAATACATTCCATGTGGATTCATTCTATGCATAGTCGCCTTTTAATGAATATCACGCAAATTGTCATGGTGATGGGTACATACGGTTTGTCCAGCATGTCCTTGGTGTTTCTATAAATATATATTTTTTAAAAATAATAAAAAACAAAGGCTGGCCCCGGGGGATGGGGTCCCCGGGGCCATAAGTGGCCTGAGGAGGGGGGCAACGCATCCCCCTCCTAAAGAATTTTTTTTTAAAAAGGCTATGACCCGGGGGTTGGGGTCCCTGGGCCGATTAACGCCTTGGGAGGGCCAAATTAATTTTTTCCAACAAAAAAAATTAGGGTGCAGGCCCTGGGGGATGGGGTCCCCAGGGCCAGTAAATTAGAAAAAGAAGGGCGGTCACACAGTTCTCCTTCTTAAAAAAATAAAAGACCAGCATCGCGCCGGAGGCCACGCCCCCTCCTTACAGGACTCTGCAAACGCGCCCTCCTGGCCCGTTGTAAGTTGGGGAATTAATTCCCCTTCAATACTGAGGGTCCCTGAGGGCCAACTAGCCCAACAGGTGTCTCCAGTATGCGCCAGGGAGCTGCGTTGCAGACAGGTGTTCTGAGGCCACGTCCCTTTTTACACCTCTATGCAACGCAGCTCTGTGGCGCTTACTGGAGGTACCTAGTGGGCTAGTTTGACCCTAGGGACCCTTAGGATTCAAGGGGACTTAATCTCTCAACTTAGAATGGCCACAGGATATGTTTACACAGTGGTGAAGGGAGGGGACGGGGCCTGAGGTGACGTGTGCAAACACGCCCTGTGGCGTTTTTTAAGTTGGGGAAATAATTCCCTTTCAATCCTGAGGGACCCTGGGGGCGAACTAGCCCACCAGGTGCTTCCAGTAAGCGCCACTGCTCTGCGTTGCAGAAAGGTGGTGCAGGCCGTGCCCCTTTTTACACCTCTCTGCAATGGCGCTTACTGGACGTACCTAGTGGGCTATTTTGCCCCTAGGGATCCTCAGGATTCAAGGGGACTTAATCTCCCAACTTAAAAAACGGCCACAGGGCGTGTTTACACAGTGGGGAAGGGAGGGGACAGGGCCTGAGGTGACTTGTGCAAACACGCCCTATGACGTTTTTCAAGTTGGGGAAATAATTCCCCTTCAATCCTGAGGGCCCCTGGGGGCTAAATAGCCCACCAGGTGCTTCCAGTAAGCACCACTGAGCTGCGTTGCAGAGAGGTGGACCAGGCCGTACCACTTTTTACACCTCTCTGCAACGCAGCTCTGTGGCGCTTACTGGAGGTACCTAGTGCGCTAGTTGGACCCTAGGGACCCTCAGGATTCAAATGAACTTAATCTCCCAACTAAAAATGGCCACAGTGGATATTAACACAGTGGTGAAGGGAGGGAACGGGGCCTAATTTAACGTGTGCAAACAAGCCCTGTGGCGCGTTTTGAATTGGGGAAATAATTCCCCTTCAATCCTGAGGGACCCTGGGGGCCAACTAGCCCACCAGGTGCTTCCAGTAAGCGCCACTGCGCTGCGTTGCAGAGAGGTGGTCTAGGCCGTGCCCCTTTTTACATCTCTCTGCAACGCAGCTCTGTGGCGCTTACTGGATGTACCTAGTGGTCTAGTTGGACCCTAGGGAACCTCAGGATTCAAGGGGACTTAATCTCCCAACTTAAAACGGCCACAGGGCATGTTTACACAGTGGGGAAGTGAGGGGATGGGGCCTGAGGTGACGTGTGCAAACACGCCCTGTGCCACGTTTTAAGAGGTAGTTTTAATCCCCTGCCCTTTATATACTAGGGGCTTACAGAGGAGGTCATGCTGATCACAGGCGGACACCAACGCATAGTGTTCCCTAGTGTATGTAGGTGTTTTCACTGTATTCGGAGTGTCTTTTAACATAGCACTGGCTCTAGGACTGGTTAGTCAGACTCAGTTACCACCAGAATCCGTCTGAAAAAGTTAAGGGTACAGGATGATTTTGCAACAAGGCTTCTTTCTGCTCTTCTGTTTGTTCTTTCTGCACGTTATCCTTCTTCCTGCACTTTTCTGCGTCTTTAAGGACTTCTGTTGCTTCTTTCTGCATTTCTTTGTTTTCATTCTGTGCGTTTTTTCTTCTTTCTTCACATGTCCTATTTCTGTAGGCATAGTTTGAAATTTGCATTTAAAAAAACTTAGAAATTCTCTGAAAAAAACATAGTTTTCAGGGGCGTTATAGTTAGCTGGACTTTTCACTCGTACAAAACCATTGAAATTCCCCCGTTATAGTTAGTTCAGCTAACTATAACTTGCGCGTCCACAATGCACTGCTGATGACGTTACATATTACATCACTCATGACATGGTCAGTGACATCACTCATGACATCATCCTTGTGATAGAGTGGCAGACCTCCTCTCCCCCTAATATAACCTGTGATACACACAATCAAAAATAGAAACTAAAATTTTCAAAACAATGCACATGCCAATATCAGTTACAACAACCTATTCAGTAATTCTAAGATCCACATACACTTCCACTCATTCACCAACAGTCCTATACAGTCACTCATACATGTACTCACTCTTCATATGTACTCATACACCTATACATCCTGTTACACAACACCACTCATCCATAGAGTTACTCACACACATAGTCACTCATGCTAATAACGAATCAAACATCCATTTACCTACATTCCGACCTTCTATAACCCTAGGGTCTCTAACGCACCAATTCCTTTGTATTAAAAATGCCTACAGCTTTGAATTAATCCTGGACAATATTTACCCTGTACTAATTAGGAAGCTTTACCTACAATGGAGGCATGGGTCCCTGCCAGTACGTGCACTTACTAGTCACTGGTCTGTGTCTGCACCCAGTACTTGCCCGGCATGCAGAGTATGTGATGAAACTGAGCTGCACATCATATTTTTTTGTCCGGGCTATAGTGTGGCGCGCAGAAAATGGATCACTCCCGTTTGTAGGAATTTGGGCTTTACCAGGTGCCACGAAGCCTTCAGAATTCTTAAGAGTGAAATGGCTGCTTACATTGTGTTTGCTGTGGCCAAATTTCTGGGGGCTTTCTGGCACAAGAGAAAGCGGTACCTGAAAATGCAAACCTGATTAATTTTGTACTGGGTTAAATTGTACGTGATTCTATGTAATTAGCAGATATATCGCTCTCCTGGTGTTCTAATGTTCCAACCTTTTTAACACTTTTTAACTATCCAATGTATGATTTTAAATGTATTTATACTTCTATTTTATGTACCTTTTATGGAGAGATTCTCCGAAATAAAGTTCTTTTGACTTGACTTGGCATATACAGTTATACACACACCACCACACTTACTTCTACAGAAACTTACACATACTTAGTCTTTTAAACATTCACTTATAGAAACACATACTTATTCATACAGGAACTCTTTCAATCTCTCACTCTCACATATACTTACTTATATACACCAATTGTCACATATACTAGTTTAAAACACATGTAGTTACTCATAAAGACACTATTGAGACAGTCATTTACTCACTAACACACCCATGCGCACACTCATCCACCCATACAGTCCTGCACACATGCTGTCTTCAACACATACAAACAGTGAGTCACTCATTCATGCACCTATGCACTACATAATACCCCCCACCGAACCATACAGACACTCATACTAATACTCAAAAAACCAACTAATAACCAATATAGACACTCATGTAGCTACTCACCAACCCATGCAGCCACTTATACACAAAGTGAGAGACTGATACAGATATTTACATATTTAAACATTACTCACTAAGCCATGTATTCACTAAGATACACTTAATCAGTCAGTTATACAATCAATTTTACAAAAACAAATCATCCATTTAGACACTTATATACCCATTTATTCTTCCATCGACCTTGAGATATACATATATAAAACATATGTAATTTTCAGAAAAACACACATTCACTGGAAGATGTCATCAGTGATGTCATTTGAGATGTCATCAGTGATGTCATGAGTGATGTCACTGACCATGTCATGAGTGATGTAATATGTGACGTCATCAGCAGTGCATTGCGGGCGCGCGAGGTATAGTTAGCTGAACTAACTATAACGGGGGAATTTCAATGGTTTTGTACGAGTGAAAAGTCCAGCTAACTGTAACGCCCCTGAAACCTATGGTTTTTTCAGTGAATATATATATATATATATATATATATATATATATATTACCTACTGGCGGTCGCCAGTAGGTAGTTATAGTTAGGACCTATTATCCATAGGAAATCCGCAACATTCTATTTAGAATAACTTTGGCGCCGGTTGATGAATCTTCACGAAATTTTCAAAACTCGTGGCCCGCTCCAGTCCGCTCTTATCCTAATAGTTTCAGGAAGATTCGTCAAGCGGGGGCCGAGAAAAAAGAGGGGTCCCAAAACACGTATTCTCTATGTTATTTTCCATAGGAAACATTAGACACGACTACAGCTGAACGGAATTACACCAAATTTGGCAAAAAGGTAGCCCTTGGTTCAGAAAGAGACCTTTTTTTAAAATGGTGTAAATCCTTTCTCAAATGACATAACTGATGACATCACTGATGACATCATCTAGTGAATGTAGCTTAGTTTGAAATTTAAATATGTATTATATATATACCAATCTGTATTGAAGATTGAGTGGATATATAACTGTCTGGATGGAGGATTTAGTAGTTGTCTGACTGTCTGTTAAAGTGAGTAATTAAAAGTGTCTCACTTAATACATGGATTAGTAACTAAACTATGTGAATGTGTGCATCACTGTCTCTGTTGTTGTATAACATGCTGCATCAGTTGCTCACTAACTACATGAGTCTGTATATTAGTTATTGATTAGTTGGGTGAGTATTTGTATGGGACACTGAGTTTGTGTGTGGTTGGATGGGGTGTGTATAACTATGCATAGATGTGTGAATGGTTGATTGACTAGGTGTATAGGTTTAAGAATGCATGTGAAACAGTTGTTTGGGTGTCGGAGTATATTTATTTGTGTGTTGGTTGTAGGAAGGTGAATATCTGACTATGGTTACCCCCAACTTTTTGCCTAGTGTCTAGCTGGTTTTTTGACTTAGTTGGACTGAGATCCTGCCATTCAGGGTCTCAGGCTGTCTGCTCTCTCCTTAAAATGGACCCCATGTACCCTAGGTGCATACCCAATTGGTAAGGGTCACCTTATTGGACCCTGTACAGTGTACCCTAGGTACCCAGAGCATAGGTGTACCCTAGGCCTCCCAGGGGCTGCAGCATGTATTATGCCACCCCTGGCATGGCCTTCCAATCAGACACAACTGGCTGATCACTCAGCTGGGGCAAGGTCGTGTAATCACCCCTTGCTTCGATATAGTATACCTATATCTTCCCTTAAAATAGACACATGTGTACCTGTGAGCCACTCCTATGGCAGGCCTTAACAATCCTGGAGGCTGAGTGCTTGGTAACATGTGAGATGGTGCTCTAGCATGAGCTGAGCCTGTCTGCAGCTTTCGGAGCCATGTCCTTATAGCTGTTCTATGATATAGCCTACCATGTACTCTTAAAGTACCTTATAATCTTAAACGGTTATGGTAACTATGGTTTGGCTTTATCAAAACATGTCGTGTAAGGTTTCTAACACTTTGGAATAATAACCCCATACCATTTCTGGTGATGAGGATATTATTCCTCCCTTCTAGAGGGAGAGACATGTTAAAATCCTACTTTGCTGTTTAACTCTGACCAGAGCCCCAGCATCACAAAATGGATGCTGCTGCCACAGACACAAGTCTGACCTCCTGCTGCTGGGAGTCCTTCCAGCGAGGGAGGCTTGGACAATAGGTTTCCTGCCTTGGGAGGTGCAAGCACCACCCCAGACAGGAGTTAATGTATTGGGGCAGGGAGGGATGAAAGAAACTAGACACTGCCTGGGGCACACAAGGTGTCCCATGCATAGTCCAGTTCAAACCGGTGCTGGGGCACTCCAGCCCCAGCTCTGGCGCAAAACTGGACAATGGAAAGGGGGTGTAGCCACTCCCCTTCCTGGTCCCTCCCATAGGAGGGACCTTGCAGGTAGCCCAGCCCACTAGCCCAGTATATCAGTAGCTAGCTGAGCCCTGCTAAATTAGATTAACCTGAATCTGCAACTTGAACAGAAACTTTGGACCTTTGACATTCGACCTCAGGAAGAAGACTGAAGAAATCTCCCTTGTGGCCAAGGAGTGACCACCCTGGGCAACCAGGCACCATCCAGCGACCGCTGCTTGCTTTGCAACTGATCCTACGAGGGACGACTGCAGAAACTGACCAGCGCCAAGACTTCCAGACACCTCTGACCCAGATCCACATCTCCAGTGAAGCTGAGACCCGTGGAGGTGACGAGGGACGTGGGACCGGCGACTTGGGATAAGTGGCTAGTAACTCACTAGCGCAACTTCTGAGGCTTCCTCGAGGCTGTGCTTGGGGAATTGAGAAGCCCCCATCCCGCGCACCATCTGCAAAGAAGATTAGCTCCCCACCCTTCACGTGTTCTGCGTGGGGCCCTTCCGCACCTGAGTTGCTCGACGTGTTGTCCGGTTGCTGGCCCGTTGGCTAGTGACCTCTGCGACGACGAACCTTTGTTTTCATCTTGCTGGTCCGGCTCCTCCAGACTGGCACCCGCTCCTCTGTGAAAAAGAAGCACCCCAGACCTTCCTGGTCTGCACCAGAAGCAAGTCCTCCATCCTGCGTGGGTTCCGCTTGCCAAGGCTTGTTGGGTCCTGACTCGACTTCGACGCCGCCAACAGCAAGGGCCTTTGTGGGACAGCTCACCTCCTGGTCCTGGTCATCCTCGACGCCTCCTGGTACCCGTGGCTGCTGCGACAAGCTTCACCTCTTCACCTGCATCCTCACGACATCGCCTGGTTCCTTCCTGGTTCCTTCCCGGCTCCTGGCTGGTGACCTAGACTCTGTCCCTTCTTGCAGGTATCCTTCCTTCTTGATTCCATCCTTGGGATCCACCGGACACTCTTCACTGACTGCCTGTCAGCAACTTTCCTTCAGGCATCCATAGAAGTCAACGACGAAACCCGACGCAAGTTCACACCTATGCACCCGCAGCCCGTGGGCTAGGTAACTTCAGTACTCCGGTGCTCACAAGGGTATTGACTATCCTAGGGTCTAGTTTCCGAGTCTCGACTTTCTAGCTATACCAGAAGTGTCCTAAAACTGCTTATTTCTAACTGCTAGTGATTCTATCGACTTTTACGCATTACGCGTGAGTGTTTCCACTCTGCACCTGAATCCCGTAGGCCTCCCACTTCCTAACCTTTGGTAGTATAGTGTAGCCCCAGCGATTCCCTAGGCCTAGGCCTATCCTGTGTTCGTGACAGTGGTTCTTATACCACTTACTTAGTATATGGTTTGCGTGGCCCCTAGGGCCTAACTGTATTACTTACCTGTGTGACTTAATGTATGCTTAAATAAGACTGTGTTGTACTTACCTCGAATCTCATAAAGAGTGCTGAGGGTTTGACTAGAATAAATACATTCTATTTTTATATATATCTGTTGTGGTGTCCTTTCATTTGGTATTCAATGGATTACATATGGTATAACAGCTGGCTTCACATGCCATACAGAGTTTAGCCTAAGACTGCTCTTGTCCATGCTACCACTAGGATAGCTGGTCTATAAGGTTGACTTTACAACCAATCACCATAAGGGTTGTTTGGACTGATACAAGGTGTACACTAGAATTAGTGACATCATATATCAGGCCAACTTCTCACATTGGTGAGCAAATATATGTTTTAGTTGTACATCTTCAACAAAGTAAAAAAATAAAAGGCATTGTATGTGAGATTTGGTGTATATAAATAAGTATATGTAAGAGTCAGTGATTGTGAGAGTAACTATATGAATGAGTGTATAATTGTAATGGTGATTTTGCAACATATTAACTATGAGTTACTATGTTTTTGAATAAATGAGGTATCATTGGATAATTGTGTAAGTGAGTAAATGTAAGTGTGATTAATTTTTTTCATGAGTGAGTAGGATGACTGCATAACCGACTAAGATGACTGCTGATGTGTCAATGTCTATATATGTGTATAAGTGCATTTGATAGTGTTCTATTAATTAGTGACTGCATGTATAAATGATTCTGTTGTTGAATGGGTAGTTGTGTGTGTAGACTTAGGAATCAGTGAGTGGGTATGTAGTAACTGGTATTGGTGTGTCAATGGTTTCAAATATGGTACTCTGTATTTTACAGTGAGTGATGAAAGGTTATACTAGTGTATGATGAGGTGTATCAGATTGTCACGTGGATGATGTCATCAGTGATGTAATTTGAGATGTCATCATTGATGTCATCAGTGATGTCACTGACCATGTCATGAATGATGCAATATGTGACATCATCAGCAGTGCATTGCGGGCGTGCGAGTTCTAGTGAGCAGAACTAGCTGTAACGGAGGAATTTCTATGGTTTTGTACGAGTGAAATGGCCAGTTAACTATAACACCCCTGAAACCTATGTTTTTTTCTGTGAATATATATATGCATACATTGCGTGGTAAAGGGATACGTTGAAAAATCTAAAATGTGTGGCAAAAAATGTGTGGTAAAGGTATGCAGAGTATTTCCCTGCGTTGTTCCGTCATACAACCCCTTGCAACACCATGGATGCACCGTATTCACACTACAGTGCTCCACTTGGCAAGGATTGACTAGATACGTCAGGAATCCTGACGTAACTGATGGCGCAGTAAAGACAAATTGCTGGAGTGTGTCGGTAACCTGATGCAAATCCAGCAATGTGTCATTCCACATGGGGCGAGTCCCATGTGAAAGGCCCCGGGTCACTCCTTATGCCTGCTTGAAGCAGGCGTAAGGATTTGACACAGTCAAGTCGTAGAAGTAGCACAGGGAAATCTCATAGATTTCACAGCTCCTTTTCTACAAATCTTTTTCAAGTGGCAACATCCACCCTGCATACATTATTTCGGACACAGGTATAATGTAGTTCAGGCAGTTACAAAGTGACGCATCGGGCTAGATGCATCACTTTGTAAATAGGCCCAGTACTGCGCATTGATGATGCCGCCACAGCGTCACTGATAGGTGAATCAACGGCGGCATAAGGCCTTCATAAATAAGGCCCCATATGTTTATGGGTGCTCTTATATTCCTCTGCACATGTATTTTAGGCTTAGTGATTGCTGATCAAAAGTAATCAAAGCATTTTGATCATGATTATTGTAATATTTTATTCTTCCTATGGTCTTTGTATACAGAAATGTCTTTAAATCTGCTTTTATGGCTCGTGCCGAATAAAAATTGGTTTGACTGACTGTCTGACATTAGATAAAATAAAAGCAATCCACTGGCTTGGTTACAATAAACAGTCTTTTAGTATCTTTGGGGCACCTGAATTTTATTAACATTCCAGAATGTATAGGTGCTTCATCAAGACACATTGTAAAATGCGTGTTTTGTCATTACTGTTAGAAAAGGGGATTCAATGCAGAAATAATCAAGTCCATGGTGTTCAAAAACACAACTTTACTAACAAATATAGGATTAGAGCCATATTTATCAATAATAAAAGAAATTGCTGCATAGGTTTTGTATGATGCTTCCTAGACTTAATGCCTTTCACTTTCTGAATGCATTTCCCAGAAGGGGCACCTGGTTTGCAAACCTTTCCAAATGCCCTTACGATAATTTCGTAGCACGAAGCAGTCTACACTTTATGCTGTTTATTCTGTGTAGCGCTCATCAGAAACGCTTTCTATTTACAGTTTTACGCGCTGCCAACATTAAACAGCATACAATTGCTATGACAGTTTTTTGCAACAGCTTCCCATAAAACAAACATTTTATGCTGTAATCAGTTTTATCCGTGTGCTATGAAAATGCATGGTGGTGACAATTTAACCTCTCATTGCAAGAGACACCGAAACTGTGTCAGGGTTGTAAGATTTTTAATGAATTTTATTATGCCTAATTATTATATTAGTTCTGGGATATAATATGTATTTAGTATTCTGCACTTTTATGGCTATTATAGCTGAACAAAGATTATGATAGATCGAGTAAATTTACTACTGTTTGGCAAATCACAAACTATATATATATTCCCATTAATGCTCTTCAAATTTCCGCGTCCATCAACACATTTACAACTCAATTAGCCAGTGGAAAGAAAGTACGTAGCACGGGTCCGTATATCACCAGCAATCTTTAATTAATTTATTTACATAAAGGTGCAAGAATAGACCTACACATTTTTGGCCATAGCGTTCATCAGGGTCATAGAGTTTCATGATACAGAGTGCCGATTTAAAGGGGCAATCCTTTACCCATCACCGATAAAAACATTTCAGCAACTGAAGCTCTCTCTCTCTCTCGCTCTATATAAATATATATATATCCACCTCACAAAGTTTCGCTTCGAAAATCCGAGCCACTTTCAATGGCGGGCGACGGCGGGAAAGCGACTCCCAATATCCAACAACAATCGTTACCACGTTTTTACAAGAACGATGCCATGGCCGCAAACTTCATCTCAGCGTGATTTTATTTTAAATGGTCTTGTCACTCCAGAGTTTGCGGATCCAGCTTGACTCCCACTAAACATCTTTTTTTTTTAGAGTGACAAGACCATTTAAAATAAAATCACGCTGAGATGAAGTTTGCGGCCATGGCATCGTTCTTGTGAAAACGTGGTTACGATTGTTGTTGGATATATATATATATATATTGTTAAATATTTGTGTTAAATATTCATGTTAATACATTTTATGTACTATTTTTAAAGGCAGTATTAAAAAAACGCTACAGCACTATTACTTTTATTTTAAATTAATTGTATCATTAAATATATATGTTAAATTAAAAATAATTTTCTTAAGTTTAATTTAAATAATACATTCCTGATAAAGAAAATGCTTTAAAAACCCTAAAAGATATTTCTAGGATTAATTATAAGTAATTTAATTATATTTTTAAAAACAGGTACATCATTTTTTACATAAAAAAATGGTTGTTAAAATACTTTAAAATTAAATAATAAATATGTACTATTTACCAGCCGCGGCCCGTGCAGGTAAGAGCGGTGAGCAGTTTGGCCGGGTGGGGAGGGGGGGGGGGGAATTTAGACAGACGAGGACGAGGGAAAATTAATTATTTATTTAATTTTCCCTCTGCATTGTCCCTCGAAATCCCTCCCCCCACCCGACTCTGCCACTCTTAACTGCACGTGCCGCGGCTGCTGTTACACATTTTTTAACATCATGTTGCATTTATATATGTTTTCAAATATTTAAAATGATTCAGTTTAATTTAACATTATTATCAAAGGGGTTTTATTGAAAGTCCCTATCTCCATTATTTTATATGGAATGGTGTTGAAGTTTCAGTGGTTGGCCTTTTGTGGTTCTTGACATAATTCTACTTTGGCAGTAGTAGCTTGCACTCCTAAAGGTGTCTCCATGCCATTTTTCAGGCAGTGAAGGCATTAAATGATACTTTACACTCCGATTTTGTGCTCCCTCCAAGCCAAAGCAAACTGCAATCTCCGAGGGGTAGGCACCCCGGGACATTGCAGGAGCCAGCCCTGGAGGTGGCAGTCCTCAGGGCCATTATTGGCTCAAGGAGGGGGGCCGCGCCACCCCAATCCAATGTTAAATCAGACCCCGGGAGGTGGTGGTCCACAGCGCTGTGGGGGGCATGCAGCCCCAGTATTTAATTTTAAAGAGTTGCACCGGAGAGGTGGAGGTCCCCGGGACTGTGGGGGTGCCCCATAGGCCCCCGCTCTGATTTCATTTTAGCCCAAGGGAAGTTGTGGAACATGAGGCTACTGGCGGGGCGTACAGAACCCGGCATTCATGTTTCAATATGCCCTGGGTAGGCGGCGGTCACCTGGGCTGCAGGGGTGGCCACACATTAGCTTAAGATTTTGCCCTGGGGAGGTGGTGATCCTTGGGGCATAATATGCCCCAGGAGGGAGCTTGTGCACCCCCTCCTTTATTTGTACAATGCCCCCGGGATCTGGCCCACCCAGTAGCCAATTATTAACAAAGCAGATGAGCCTGTGCTTCATTTCTTAAAAACATTTTAGGCAGAGTTTGCGGATCCAGCTTGACTCCCACTAAACATCTTTTTTTTTAATGCTCTTTTCCCCTGCAGGGTCCCTTTGGGACCCCCCAAGAGGCCTAGGGGATCAGTGTGTTTTTACCCTGGCCCCATTCCTGTTTTTTGAATTTTTTTTTCTGTGACTCGGTTGAACCGAGTCACAAGATGGCTACCACCACTTCCTTGTTTGAAGTGCTGGCAGCCAATCAGATTTCAGCATGAGATCAAGAGGGGTCACGGATCCATGGCATCCCTATTTATGCAACTGGAAATTTATTTAACCCCTTGTGTGCTTCGGACGGCCCCCGGCTGTCCGATGTCACGGTGGGCGTGTGCGGAGGAGGGCCGGGGGCCGTCCGAACTCCACCCACTCAATAAAATGCCCGCACAGCGTGAAAATTCGTGCAGCGCGGAACGAGTTAAATAGCTTAGCAACTACTGAACAGATTTACACCATTTAACAAAAAGGCAGCTTTCTGCACCAATGGCTATATCTCTGCCAAATTTGGTAATTCTGTTCAGCAGTTCAGGCTGTAGCCTTCTTTAAAATTTCCTATTGAAATTAACATGGAGAAAATACATTTCAGGATCCCCCCTTTTTCTCTGGCCCCACTTGATGGATGCCCCAGAAACTTTCAAGACTGCAGCTGAAGTGAATATCTAACTCGTTTTTAAAAATTTCACGAAGATTCGACTGCCAGTAGGTGTTATATATGTTAGATAGATAGATAGATAGATAGATAGATAGATAGATAGATAGATAGATAGATAGATAGATAGATAGATAGATAACCTATTGGTATATAAAATATTACGTACTAGCGGTTGCCAGTAGGCAGTTATAGTTAGGATGTGGTTTCCATCGGAAGAGAGTTGCATAGAACATCGGTGCTGTTTGACGAAGCTTCATGAAAGCTGGCTGCCGTGCTTGTTTCGAAAAAGGGTCCCTGGGAGGGCCAGGTCCCGGGGGCATTTTATTAAAAAAGGTGGGGGGGGCATGGCACACCCCTCCTGAGGCTCTTTGAGCCCCTTGGCCCACCACCTCCCCAGGGCCTTATTTTATATATTGGAGGGGGCTGCATGGACCCCCCCTTTGTTGGATTTCGCCCTTTTTGCAGGGTCAACCGTGAACATTTTGCCTTCCTCCTGATATTTTTTCAGACCTGGTGTTGGTGGTTTTAGGACTCTGGGCACTTTATCACTACTATCCAGTGTAAAGTGCATGTGCTCTCTATAGTAAAACATGTTAAGATTGGTCTTCACCTATTTGGCTCATTTAATTTACCTGTCAGACCCTTGCAAAGCGGTATCCCAGATACCCAGGGACAGTAAATTAAATGCTACTGGTGGGCTTGCATGGCTGATTGTGCCACCCACCAAAGTAGCCTTTCAAACCTGTCTCAGGGCTTTGCCATTGCAGGGCCTGCGCGCTCAGTTTACTGCCGCTGTAACGTGGCACATAAAGTGGTTCCCACATCTGTGACCCCATTTTACTGCATGCCAGCAGGGCCGGACTGGCCGTAGCGGGCACCGGGCATTTCCCCGGTAGGCCACCAGGTTGGGGGTCGGTTTTCAGCCCCTGGGGGGCTGTTTTTGTTCCCAGGGGACGTCAATATCAGCCCCCTGTAACAAAATCGTCTGAAACCGGTCCTGCAAGTAGCTCGCCCGCACCCCCTTCTCCCCCTTAGGGAGGTCGGCTGAGCAGTTTGCCAGGGCCGGTTTCAGTTCCCAGTCTGGCCGTGCATGTCAGTCACCCTTAAGGTAGGCCCTAGCTAGCCCCATGGGCAGGGTGCATTGTAGGTAAAGGGTAGGATATGTACCTTAAGTGTGAGACATGTCCTGGTAGTGACAAACAGCCATTTTGGTTTCTCACTGCTGTGAGGCTGCCCTCTCATAGGAGTGCATTGGGGATTCCCTGATAAGTGAGGAGCAGCGTGGTCAAGTTTGGTATGTTTGGATTAGTGATAATAAATGCTGCGTAATGGTGTGTGCAGATTTATGATCACTATTTTAGAAATGCCACGTTTAGAAGTTGGCATTTCTGTGTGCTATGTGTCTTTGCCTGCCTGATGTTTATTGCATGTCTGGCTCTGGAGTGACAGTGGTTGGTGAGGTGTGTGGCTCCAGAGGGGCAGGGTAAGTCAGCGCTAGGCTGAATTGGAAGATCTGCATTTGGAGTAATGGCAGGAGTAGCCCCTGACCCTGAATAGGTCTGTGCCTGCCTGGTTCAATGCTGGCTCCGCCCTGCTGTGGTGTGTCTGAGGACAGAGCCCAACCTGACAAAGGAGGGTGTGAGCACTGTAAACAAAGTGCTTCAGTAACCTCCAGAACTAGTTGGGACTAGTTCTCCAAGCCCTGTGCCAGGGAGGAACAAAGACCAATGTGGTATAAGCACGGCGGCGGTGACCCCAAGAAGGAGTGCTCTTTTGGGTGCTTACTTATGCCTGCTTGGACTGCTGGGCCCCAGGAGGAACCGCCACGAGGGATTGCCCCACTGCTGAGGGCCCTGTGAGCTGGCCTGCCTGGGCCCAGCTCTACCCCTGATGACCTTGCACTACGTGTCCTGAGGAGACCACTCAGCGTGAGGAGGGCATTGCCAAGACCAGAGAAGATGTGAGGAGTGCCTCAGGGATCTTGAGGCCCGCAGTGCTGTGCTGCATAAGCATTACCAGGGAATACCGGTGTAGGGATTCCACTCGTGCTGCAGGAAAGTGGAGCGGAAGCCTACCCCGCATTTCCGTGGCCCCGAGAAGACGCCAACGCGAACCGGAAGCCAGGCGTGGAGCACCTAACCCAGGGCTTGGCTGAGAGTAAAGGGTCGTGACAGCAAGGGAGAGCACTGGTGGTGCCCACAGGTACCAGTGCAAGTTGCCTAAGGGAGGAGCCCCGAGAAGAGAGGCTCAACCGGAGCCTCGAGGGCTCCTAGTGCCGTTCGGCAGAGTTCTCCCTGCCCGCGAGAGAGAGGTCCCGGTGAGTCCGGCTGAGGAGGCACATTTGATGTCAAGTTATTCTGCACGAGAGGAGCCCCGGGAAGGAGCGGCTCCCACAGCACTCTGTTGGTGTCATTTTTCTGCTTTTCCCAGCTACACAGCGAGAGTGCGGGCAGCTGCAACAACGGGGGCATTCTTATTTTGATCATGAGGAAGGGGTGAAATGCACCCCTGCCCCCCTGAGCATCGCGCACATTTCTCTGCTGCATTAGCAGCCGGAGGGCCTGGTGGAAGGCCCCATGATTATCGAGCCCTGACTTTTGGGACAGAGGGCATTTGGGACCACCCAGACGGGCCCCCAGATAAAGGCCCTTGGGCCTGTGAGCACCTGAGGTGCTGGTAGGGCGCAAGGCCCTGAGAGTGTGCATAATTTGTTTATGCCTGAGGTGTTGTATGCACGTTGGGAGTGATACCACGGTACACTTCTAAATGTGATTTATGCCTAATGAGTTTATGCATATGTCCCGGTAAGTACAGTATTTTACCAGTAGTCACTGGTTGTGTCAATACCTAACTATCCTAATGGTCCTGACAGCGGCCCGATTGGCGCTGTCATGTATATGATCCCCTGTAAAGTATTGCCTAGTGCCACGTGGCACAGTGTACATTTGTGATTATTATTCTAATGTGTTTATGGATAATACAAAGGCTATTTTTGATATAACCTTGTGTGGAGTTTCTTTTGTGGTGTGCCTAGTGTGTCGCTGCTGTTGTGTGGGTTGTGCAAACGCTTTACACATTGCCTCTGGGATTAGCCTCATGCCAAGCTACCAAGGGGTTGAGCAGGGGTCATCTTCAGCTTGTGTTTCCCTTGCCCTGACTAGAGTGGTGGTTTCTGCCTGGCTTAGGCACATGCCCTAGCCAACCAGAAATCCCATTTCTAACACCCTCCATGGGTTCCAACTAGCCCTGGGATCCACAAACTCGCTGGGGCTATAATTGTTATGTTATGTTATAATACATTTGTAACGCGCACAGATACTCAAGAGTGTCC
Organism: Triturus cristatus; assembly: GCF_964204655.1. Taxonomy (NCBI): domain Eukaryota; kingdom Metazoa; phylum Chordata; class Amphibia; order Caudata; family Salamandridae; genus Triturus; species Triturus cristatus. The sequence goes on from NC_140594.1 coordinate 797,334,928, forward strand.
CGGCGCGGGCGGTGAGCGTGAAAGTGGATGTTCTGAGATTCAAATGGGCGAATTAAAAAGTAGGGTCTTTAATTGCTTCTTGAATAACCTAGGATCCTGAGTATTCTGAAGCTCCGCAGGGAAGGGTTCCAGGCTTCCGCTGCTTTGACGGACAGGGAGCCACCCCCCCAGACGCATCCTGCGGAAGCGGGGGACCACTGCCAACTGCTGCACGGCAGAGCACAGAGTTCTGCGAGGGACATAGAAGGCAAAGCGCCTCCTAAGATACGTCGGCCCTAGTCCATGCAAGGCTCTATGAGCCAGAGTAAAGGCTTTAAACAAACTCTGTGGGCCACAGGGAGCCAGTGGAGATCCCGCAGATGCTGTTTTACACTTTATCTTCCTGGAATGCTCAGCAGAAGCCTGGCAGCCGCATTTTGTATTGTCTGCAGTTTAAGCAGGTAGCCAGGTATGCCAATGTACAAAGCATTGGCATAGTCAATGCGTAACAAGATAAGAGCATGGGCCACCATTTCTTTGGCTGGCCTAGGTAACCGGGGGAGAAACTTTCTAAGCGATTTGAGTGTGCCGAAGCATACCCCAGCAAGCCTCTTAATCTGCACGGAGAACCTAAGGTCCTCACTAAACCAGACCCCCAAGTTCTTATTAGGGTTACCCACTGAGTTAGGCCGAGGGTACTCGGAGGGCCACAGAGTCTCCCTGAAAAATGGGGGGAAGATCCATACAAAAGGACCTCCGACTTGTCCTCGTTGCACTTCAGCTGCACTAGAAAGACAGTTCTGGGTCGTTTCCGAGGACAGTTCATTATCCCTCCAAGTAAAGAGGAGCTGGGTAGCTTCTGCATAGGCTATGATCTTGGCTCCCTGTTCCTCTGCAAGATAGATCAGGGGCGTGATATAGATATTAAAAAGCAGCGGACTCAGATTAGAGCCCTGCGGAACTTCTGTGGACACCCTTCTGGGGGCCGACGAGAATGGTGGCATCCAAACCTGCTGGGTGCGATCCTCTAAGAAGGATTGAAGCCAGTCCTAGGCGCGACCAGACACTCCGATGTTTGAAAGTCGGGCAAGTAGTTGTTGGTGAGGCACCGTATCAAAGGCGACAGAGAAGTCTAATAAAATCAGAGCCGCTCTTCCACCTGCGTCCAAGCCCTCCCTTATTGCCTCTGACATTTCGACGAGGGCAGTCTCCGTGCTGTATGATGCCCTGAATCCGGATTGGGCAGGGTGGAGGGCACCAGAAGACTCGACAAATGCATCCAGCTGTCTAAAGACAGCTTTTTCTCACACCTTTGCCACGGCTGAGAGAAGGGAGATAGGGCGATAGCAAGCAAGTTTGGTAGGGTCTAGAGAGGGTTTTTTCAGTAGTGGTAACAATTTAGCCTGTTTCCATAAAAATGGAACAGTGGCGGTCTGGAGAGACAAATTAATGATGGTATTTACCTCCGGGTTAACCACCTCCGCAGCCCCTGCTAATAGCCTAGCCAGATACGGGTCTGTAGGAGAGCCCGACTTAAGTGATTTGAGGATAGACAGTGTGTCCAACCAAGCAATGGGAGAAAATTCCATCAACGGGGGAGCTGACGGAATGGGAGCTGAAATTTTCAGAATGTGGGACTCTGCCTGCTCAAGGGGGCCAGTCCCTAGGCTGTCCTGAATTGCCTGTATTTTCTCAATAAAGAAGCATGACAGCTCCTCACACCATTCCACCGAAGCCAGGAGAGCAATACGTTCTGCGCAAGGTGATAGAAAACTCTGGACGATGGCGAAAATTTCACTTACTGTTGTTGTTGGACCTGGCAATGCGCTCCGCATAAAAGCTGTTTTTCGCCTCCCTGATGGCTGCTTAATAGTCTCTCTTAGCCCTTCGTAGAGCAGTTTTAACCAAGGGGCAGTATTCCGATCTCCAACTACGTTCAAGCTTTTTGCAGCCCTGTTGAAGGTCTTTAAGTTTGCCGGAGTACCAGGGTTTTGAGGGAGCATTTCTTACTCGTCTGTTAGAGAGGGGCATGGTTACAGATTCGATGGCCTGGCAAATCCAATTAGAAAGGCTTTCCAGAGCTCCTTCCAGGTTAAGAGCGGCAGTCGGCCGTGTGTCTAGTAGAGCCTTGCAGAAAACAGGGATGTCTATTCTCTGTGACGGTCTGCTTTGAGACAGTCCTTCAGGGAAGAGAGGCTTCGCAATACTCCAAGAGAACTGGATTAGATAATGATCAGACCAAGGGACTTGGAGGGGTTGCCTGATGGACAGAGAAAAGTTAGAACAGGCCAAGTCTATAGTGTGCCTCCCCCTTATGGGAGGGAGAGCTGATCCATTCCGTCAATTGTGCCAGATTGAGCCAGTCATTTAGTTCCCTAGTATCGCTAGCCTCTGAGCAATCCGAGTGGATATTAAAATCGCCCAAAAGTAGAACATTTGAGAAGCGAAATGCCAGAGGGACGAATACTTCATCCAGCACTTTCAAGGGGGGCGTGGCTTGGACTCCACCGAGCATGGACGCGTGAGCTGAGAGCTCCGTGTCGGCCTCGGAAGTTATCCTGCATCAAACTTCCCTGGTGGCGTTGCGGGCCCCGGAGTGGTCCCCCCGTGCCTGAGAGACACCTGCCTGCGGATCGAGGGGGGTATCGGACTCGAGAGGCTGCGCCGCTCGACGTTTGAAACGGCTCCGGCTTGGAGAGCCTCGGCCATCTTATTTTGGGCCTGCGCGGGGCCTGCCATCCACGGCCTCGCGTACATTGGGGTCCGGCAGAGGAGACCGGCATCCCAGCTGTGGCGACACCCGGCCCGCGCTGCGGTGCCCGAACGTGGAGGCGGACGGGGTGAACTGTGTGGGCCCCTGGAGTCATCGGTGGCTTGTGGTGGACCACTGGAGCTGTAGCCTGCGGCGGCTGAGGAGTTACGGGAGCGGCTGCTGTGCTGACGGCGACGGAGGCGGGCTGGGCCTAGTGTTGGCGCCCTGAAGATCGGCCTGGAAGGCGGACTGCGGCCTGTTGCGTGAGTGGAGGCGGAGGTACTGTGAGGGCACAACGGGGGCTTTGGGCTGCGAGCTTCTCCCCCTTTGCCCCCCCATCTCCGGTGCCATGGTATGGGAGAGAGCCTAGCTGCAGGACGATTGGTGAAGGTGGGCACGCTGTTGCGGGGACTCTGCCCTGAAGCTGTTTGGCCCGCGTTTCCTCGAGGGACTGGTCCTTGGAGGGTGCCCCACGATGCCTGCTCTGGTGGCGCCATAGCTTCGATGGAGACGTGGTGTGGGCTGCTCCCTCGTGTTCCTACTGAGCTGCCGCCCGACGGAGTGCGCTGATCGGGGCGCCTAGGAGTGACTGGCCTCATCTGTGGCGGCTGAGGACTCCGGTGGGTGAACTGCGGTGTGCCTAGTGTGACAGCTGCTGGCTTCGCGGAGGTGCCCGGGACTACTGCACCCTGTGCCCTGGGAGCGCAGAGGGCGGCCGAGGTGGACGACTTGCGGCGGAAATGGGGTGTGGCTCCCCTCTAAGGTGGTCCTGGCGAGTGGCCTGGTGTAGTGGAGTCCCCTTGCCTGGTGGCGGTTGCTGCCTCTACCCTTGAGTGGTACCGGATTGTTGGGAGCAGCTTCGAGGCGCTGAGGGGCAACTGAAGCGGTGACTGCTGCATGGGACGGCTGAAGCGTATTTCTTCCTTCTGGAGGTCGGTGCGGGAGGCCCTTCCCAGCTGAGGTGTATCGGGGCTCTTGTCAGCCCATGGGGAAGTCGCGGCACGGCCTGGGGGTGCCTCCGCTGGATCGTGCAGAGAACCCGCCGGACCCTCAGGACCATGACCCAGCTGGGGCGCTGGCGGCGGGGCTGCGGCAGCAACAGATGGACCGGATCCTCCAGGCCATCTCGGACTCGGGGGAGGCACTGCGCAGCGATATAGCGCAGGTGTCCACGAGCCTTGGGTTATTGCGAGCTGACCATGGCAAACTGGCTGACCGCGTTAAAAGTACGGAACTTAAGCTGGTGGCACTGGAGCCGGCCCAGAAGATGACAGAGGCCTCGCTGGGTGACTGCTTGAGAAGAGGGCCGAAGAGGCAGAAGGGCGCAATAATGTACGGGTGGTAGGCCTGCCCGAAAGAATCGAAGGGGACGACATGGTCAGCTATCTTGAAAAGTGGCTGCGAGAGGTGGTGGCGCCGGAGGGCTTATCGCAGTTCTACACCCTTGAAAGGGCCCATCGAGTGCCGGCCCGCCAGCCGACTTCGGGCCGTCCCCCGAGGCCGGTGGTCGCACACCTGCTGCATTTCAAGGATCGCGACCTTATCCTGCGGACTGCCCAGACGTCTGGCCCATACAGAGTTGACAATGCTTTAGTCTCTCTTTACCCTGACTATTCCCAAGAGGTTCAGCGGAGTCGCTTTTCTTTCATGGCAATTAAGAAGGCCCTTCGAGCGGAGGGGATCCAGTATGCCCTGTTCTTTCCGGCTCGATTGAAGGTGATGGCAAATGGGACTGCTCATTTCTTTGATGCACCAGACGATGCATGGCACTGGTTGGAACAGTACTGTTAAATGGTAGCGGCAGTTTCAGTCGGTAACCTTTCAAGTATTGCCCGGCGGTAATCGCCTCTTATACCATTCAATGATTTACCAATAAAAGAGGCAGGCGCTGGAGACTGGAAGGCAGGAAACAAAGTTTTATTCTCTCCGGAGGAGAACACATCAGATCAGACCCACACGGAATCTTCTCGAGATGCTCTAACCACATCTCTGAGGCCTGGCCTCTTATACACAGGTTTATTGTTTTATTATCGGTTTATTGTACATGGCACATTCTTGAGGTTGTTTTGATACATGAAAGAACATCCTCGGAATCCCCGGCTTAGATCCGCTCCCACACATAACTACAGTGAAAGTCCCCACCCCACCCACAGTAGGAGATGGCTATCACACAGCTGGACATTCCGCCAATTCCCGGGGGGTGAGTGCGACTGATCGGGTCACAGGGGTTGGGGGCCTTGATCTACTGCAATCCCTTAGATGTGAGGTGCTTCCTTTACAGTAGGGGCAATAAAACTGCGTCCGCAGGGCTAGGTGATGGCCTGGGATCAGTTTGGACGATCAGGCGTGGAGGAAGAGGTTACCAAAAGGATGTATGACCATGTAAGGGATAAAAGGAGGTGTTGGCCAGGTGCGGGATGTGGTTTCATGGCAGGGTCGCGCAGAAGGAGAGGGTTCATGGCCTATGTATGAGGGAGCGGGGGCGACCGGCGCGTGGGGGATGTTTTGCAGCGCCTAGGGAACGCGTTGGTGGTCGGCGGGGGAGGGGAGGGGCAGAGGGGCCATGGCGCTTTCGAAAATGGCTACTGCTTGAGGGAGCGTGCGAGCCTGGGAGGGGACAAGATGGCGCCGATTATGTTGACATCGCAAACCAGATTTTAACAGTCCTCCCTTTTCAACATATCTAGCCAGCTTGTCTAGCCGACATTCACCTTCGTTAACCTCTTAGCCATAATATCGTAAATGCTTTCATGCGTTCCTGTTTTAAAAGTACAGAGTTTTAGGACAGACAGGAACAATCTGACACAATTGTACATAGTTACATGTGGTTGATGTGACAGGCGAGGAGGTAGCGTATACAAAATTACATCAGCTGCGTCATATGTCAGACCCGGAGATAGGTGGAGGGAAGCTCGCTTGAACACAAATTCGATACCGTAAGAGGTGGTCCGGCAAGACAAGGAATATTACGCACATTACTCAAGGCCTAGAATTTTGTGTGGATCAAACTAATCAGCATAGTCATGTGTACGGCTGATGCTATACAATTGTCATTTTATACCAAGCTAATGTTTCTTAGATATTAGTGTGTAGTTGGAAGTGACCGATAAAGGACCTTGGAAACTTGATTGGAAGATAGTCAATTCAAAAGTGGTTGGGAGAGGAATACAACTCAACATGAGTTACAGTCAGGGAGGGGGGGGGGTTTCTTCTTTCGTTGGCACTGTTGAGCACCGGCGGTGGAGCTAAGGTCCAGCTCAAATCCAGGCTTTCGCGTTGTAGGGTGTGACCATTCTTTGCTCTTGGATCACAGTCCTGTTCTGTCCTGTCCCTTGACTGGTCTTATCATTGGTACCTTGAGACGGAGTACCCGCTTCTCATTCTTCTTTTGTCAAGTCAAGTTCAAAAATGGGGGTGCTTTGGGAGGCCGAGGGAAGAGGGGGTGGAGTGGGATCGGATCAAAAGTGGGCCAAGGGGAGCAGAATCTTTCAGCACTGGGCCCATCAATCGGGCTCGACGGGTTGGGACTTCAGGCACGAGCTGATCAGCGAGCAGGGGGCTTCGGGATAGCCCTTCGTTCTATCGCTCTCCATGCTGAGAATGGTGCCTCGTCCCGCATCCTTTTGCTTCGTGGCTCCCCCTTGGTCGATGCCATAGGTGTTCCATGATCCGCAGCCAGGCTGTGCGTCACGTCCGACCCCTCTCTTCCGATGACCGCATGTTATCTTTGAATGAGTACAAGAAACAAAATCTTAGAGAGCTGGCAGGGAAGACATTTACACACTTCATTCTCTCTCCCAACCACCGTGTAGTCGGGGAAAAGGTTTTATCGGTCGCTCTATGATGGATGTCCATTAACTCTTATGTCGGTGTATGTTACTAACTTATTAATCATTTGCTGTGGTGCAGGTTTTGTGGGTGTTCCTGCAAATTTCCATCGTCTGGCCTGCTAGGTGTCGATTCCTGTACCTTATAATCGTGGCAGGAGGCCTGACATCTGTCAACTTTCTGGTCTATCAAAATTCGAACCGGCTTCTCCGGTAGAGACTCGTTCTTCTAACACAAGCTCTGTTAATTCATATTTTTCTCCGAGGACTGCTAAGTTTATGAAAAAGTGCGAGGTGCTACTGTTATGGGTTCACAAATATCTATTTCGGGGAGGGACACAAGCTAAACATTTTTCTTGCTGGAGACAATAGGTAACCCTCATCAGTTTAGGCGATGTATCTTCAGAAAATAAAGTCATCAGCTGTATTGTTCAAAATACCCTGGGACGGTTAGTACAGAACTGGGGCTATTCTGGGAGGACGGGGTGCTTAGACGTTCCAGTTCTGAGCAATTGGGCGGGGCGATTCTGAGCGGTGGAGGTGGTGTCGTTAGAGCTCTAAAACGAAAACCACTGACATATAGTCCCCGTGATGAGGGCCAGATTAGGAGACATCAGTCGTCTTACCTGTCCTTTCTTTCTCAGCCAGTTAAGTTCAACATTTTACAGAAAGGAGAGGTAGTAATGTGGTAAAATACGGTTGTTTTGCTTCTGTCAATTTGTTCGAACACTGTCGTGTTTTAGGCCAATTATACACATACTGAGGAGGTATAGTGTCGTTAATTTATTCAAAAAGAAAGAGGGCAAGAGAGCCTTCAGCGAGGGAGAGAGAGAGAGAGAGTGGGAGAGAGAGAGAGAGAGAGAGAGAGAGAGAGAGAGAGAGAGAGAGAGAGAGAGAGAGAGAGAGAGAGAGAGAGAGGTGCGCATCAAGTAGGCTATTTCGTATACGTACGACATAAAAAGAGAGAGAGAGAGAGACATGTGTACGATAATAGGCTACTTGGTGTACACACAACATGGAGTAGCACGGGTCAGTTCTACGTAGGAAAACACAAGCGGGGGAGAAACATAAATTCGGCGTTCACGTACACACAAATACCGGATAGGGCGTAACAGTACATACATCAAGCGCAGAAACTTAAGACGAAGACACAGAGCTTCGTTGAGTATGGGGACCTCTCCTTTCCTGTCCTCTTTCCTATGCATGCTGAGTATTTTCAGTATTTTCCGTAATTCATTTTGGGGGGGTGTCGGACCTTTTACTCCCCTCCCTTTGATCGATAGACAAGCACTTCAGTCATACGATGACGTTCTCTTCCAGCGACCCAAGCATATGTAATGCATACACATTCATACCGTACAGTCAGGGCACATACGCACAGTCATACCATACAGTTTTTCACGTTCTCAGTGGTGGTCTGCACTTCACGCACCATCCCACAACGTTTGTCTATGTTTTTCCCTACATTGAGCACGGTGCGGTCCATGTCCACTCCATTCTTCAGTCGGAACTCCGATGTGACCTATAGATAAAAAAAAGGAAAAGGGGGGGTGGGGGGGGTGTGCAGCATTCAAAGTACTACTTACCACGTACCAGACTAGCTGCAGGAACGTCCAATACCACAGATCTTGACTATTCCTTTTCGCATTTTTCTTTCTGTGTACTATATCCCTTTTTTTTTTTTTTAATATACCAAAATTTCTTCATTTTTTAAATTATTTTTCCCTAAATTCGAGTTCCCTCTTCGTGCATTTGTTTCTCAATTAGCCGTATATTATTGGACAAAATACCATACCTTACATGGATACAAATTTTCATCAATCCAAAATTCAGGCAAAGGGTCTGCATTATCTGTCTTCTATTGTTTAAAACCTTACCAACCTAGACGATTGTTATGACGCTGATTCCATAATTCTTTCGAAAACCCTTTATTGTGAAAATGTCAGTACACAAATACGGGCCTACAACCGTATAGGCCGGCCACGGTGCAAGAGGCGTCGAGAATCATGAGCAATACTACCTTAATGCGAAAACAAAAATAATCAATAATGAGAAGACCAGCATCAATAAGGCTGTCCGCATGTCCATTCAGTACCCTCCCTGTCCCCCACCCGCCATGTGCAAGAAGGCATACATATCCCTAAACATCAATGCCAAGTAACCTGGAACGCCATAAGGGGTTGTAGGCCCCTCCTACATCGGCGCCATTTTGGGGCGAGGTCGGGTGGGTCCAGTGTACAGTCTAGATGTTTCCACTAGCTAACGGTCGGACCAGAATCCCTTTCGGCAGTCCAAAACTTTCCATTAATGCCAACAGAAAGAACAGACAGCATGAATCATGACTCGAAGGTGGGGAAAGCAAAGTTGTTTCCTACCGGATCATGCTGGGGTTCCACCAGAACTGCTTCGGGTTGGTAGACTACAGTGTCTCCTGGTAATTCAAACAGAAGCTTGCGTCAGCATGGCGTCACCACGGTCTCGCAGCAATGCCGTGGTCCGTTCTTAGGGCGGGACAGCAGGCGGGTCTCTCTGCCAACGCCTTGAATCAGTCTCTCACGGCACCAAACGGAGGCAAGATGGCTGCCGCCCGGGGCAAAAACAAGTTAATGTGGAATGATCGAGCAATAGCGGCGGTTGCCCCCACCGGAAGTCCACGGGAGTTGAGGGCCAATGACTCCCGCAGAATCTGCAAAGCTGGGAGGACGTTTTCAAGGGTGTGGCCCACGCCCGAGCAGGCAAGCTTCCGAGTTCCAAGGTAGCCCAGAGCCATCTTTTAGTGGACCAGGCCTGAATCTGAAGAGCCGACCGCCATTTTGAGAGTCCAGTGGCAGCAGCAGCTCTTCGTTACAGCCACTGGGGTGGGTCCCCCCGACCATTTGGCTGCGGGGGCCCACTTCTTGCGTCGAACGCTAATGGCAATCTTGGTGCAGAAAGGAACCCGTGCCTGGGTAGTCGTCCGGCAGGCGACACGTAAATGGCTCCCCTGCTGCAGCTGGCCGGTGAGTGCAGGGGCGGCTACTCATCTGGACGGCGAGTGAAACGGCAGGGGTGCCTTCTCAGCTGGTCAGCGAGTACAGGGGCGCCTACTCAGCTGGACGGCGAGTGAAACGGCAGGGGTGCCTTCTCAGCTGGTGAGCCTCCACCTGGGGAGGCGGGGGAGGCCCGTTCGCGTCGCTTCCCCCCGCCAGGGCACCCTTCGTTGTCGATCTGTGCAGCATAGTAGATTGGCAAGACCAGTACAACAACTTGTTGGACACCACTTCTTATGCCGTCCTGGTCTTGGCGCGTCGTGTTGCCTCCGGCCTATTCGCACAACCTTCCGCCACTGATGCCGCCTCACAGGCCGCTGGATTTTTGCGGACCTTTTATAGCCCAAAGCCGACTAAAAAGACCGCCCAAAACAGGCCAATGTTACTACTTCGAGGAAGGAGGGGCGAGGACTGTGTCACGTGGATGTGAATGCTTTGGGATGGGTGTTGCAGCAGGCTGTCATGTAAATAGTTGTTAAAAACGTGTTTTAACGTGCTTACCCTGTTGGAGTGTTGCATATATCTAAAAGTTATTAAAAACGTCTTAATTATACTAGTTTGTTGGAGTGTTGTATATATTTGTAATCTGGCAACGAGCACAAGGGTGTTACTGCGTAACCGGAAAATGACATAGCCCAATTGTGTGCGATCTAGCCCAGTTCGGTGACGTCGATGGTGGGTATCCGCAGACTTCCATTTGTGCAGGATTTTGTCGTGTTTACTGGGCGGGGTGGGTGGTAGGGCAGACATGTTTAGGCAGCGAGAGCGATGGAGCCGAGCTACCTCGTGGCCATCTCGACCGTGAGCTTGGCTCCCTCCCCTAGTTTCATATTTTTCGCAAAGGGCTATTTCCTAGTGTTTCTTATTTTTGTAGGGTCAAAAGGATCCCATCAGTGGTCTACTGGTCTCGCTCGATTATTTTTGTTTCTCTATAGCGATTTTTATGCCCTAGTTTGTTGTAGGCTACAGCGACTGATCCATATTTAGTAAATATGTCCTTATTAGGGGTGCCTTCCAGTGGAGCCGGATGGTTCACCTCTAATAAGCGGTCCGGGCAGAACCAACTACCAATCAGTGGGGAGAAGATAGGCATGACGGGTTACAACGGGGACAAAAGTCTGCACTACCTATCTTTTCACTGCTTGCAAAGACTAGACAGAATATCTCTATTCCACGTTATTTGCAAGCAGAGAATACCTCCAAAGAACCAATATCGAACAACTAGTGTTCGGACAATCAATCAATCAATGGTGAGAAAAGAGATAAGCACGACGGGTTACAATGGGGGACAAAAGTCCGCGTTACTTATCCTTCACTGTCTGCAAAGACTTAGGCAGAATATTTCTATTCTACGTTATTTGTAAACAGAGAATATCTCAAGAAGTACTATTCTTCAAAACAATCAATATTCGGTCAATCAATCAGTGGGGAGGAAAATAGGCGCGACAGATTACAATGGGGGACAAAAGTCCGCGCTACCTACCCTTCACTATCTGCAAAGGAAGAGAGAGTATTTCTACTCTTCCCCAGCGAATACCTCAAAAAGAACAATCAATAAGCAATACTAGTATTTTCAATCAATTAGTCAATCATTTAGCAATTCGTCGTATTTCACGACCTTACCCGGACCGCGTGGACAGTTTTCCCGTCTTCCGCCTCTAGCGCCCGATCGTCCTCTACTCTCCGTTATTTGCTGCGGCACGCCTGATGGTTCCCAGTCAGGACCGTAGATCACTCGAGAGAGGTCTGCTCGGAACCAGTGAAGTTCGGATGATCGGCTGCCAGACGAGGGTCTATCGGGCAGGAGCTCTCCCGATCGTTGCAGTCGTTCACTTTGTCGTCAGGACCTCTCCCACTGGATCCACGTGTCGCTGATGGGCCCCACGCTTGGGACGCCAATTGTTAAATGGTAGCGGCAGTTTCAGTCGGTAACCTTTCAAGTATTGCCCGGCGGTAATCGCCTCTTATACCATTCAATGATTTACCAATAAAAGAGGCAGGCGCTGGAGACTGGAAGGCAGGAAACAAAGTTTTATTCTCTCCGGAGGAGAACACATCAGATCAGACCCACACGGAATCTTCTCGAGATGCTCTAACCACATCTCTGAGGCCTGGCCTCTTATACACAGGTTTATTGTTTTATTATCGGTTTATTGTACATGGCACATTCTTGAGGATGTTTTGATACATGAAAGAACATCCTCGGAATCCCCGGCTTAGATCCGCTCCCACACATAACTACAGTGAAAGTCCCCACCCCACCCACAGTAGGAGATGGCTATCACACAGCTGGACATTCCGCCAATTCCCGGGGGGTGAGTGCGACTGATCGGGTCACAGGGGTTGGGGGCCTTGATCTACTGCAATCCCTTAGATGTGAGGTGCTTCCTTTACAGTAGGGGCAATAAAACTGCGTCCGCAGGGCTAGGTGATGGCCTGGGATCAGTTAGGACGATCAGGCGTGGAGGAAGGGGTTACCGAAAGGATGTATGACCATGTAAGGGATAAAAGGAGGTGTTGGCCAGGTGCGGGATGTGGTTTCATGGCAGGGTCGCGCAGAAGGAGAGGGTTCATGGCCTATGTATGAGGGAGCGGGGGCGACCGGCGTGTGGGGGATGTTTTGCAGCGCCTAGAGAACGCGTTGGTGGTCGGCGGGGGAGGGGAGGGGCAGAGGGGCCATGGCGCTTTCGAAAATGGCTACTGCTTGAGGGAGCGTGCGAGCCTGGGAGGGGACAAGATGGCGCCGATTATGTTGACATCGCAAACCAGATTTTAACAGTACCGCGAGGGTGGGAACGGTGCTGGGCGGAGGGACTTGGAGACTGGGACCCAGCCGAAGCCTCGCCGGGACCGCCGACACGGGAAGCGTGTGGTGAGCGGACGATCTCCATCGCATTCTCAGACGGAGTTGGAGAGGCAGGCGGCTTTACAGGCGGTACCGTCATATCTGGAGCGGCAGCTGCGACCTCGGTAGCGGATTCGGGATCCCGGCAGAGTTCTTAGGAGGAGGAGTCGGAGGAGTCGGTGAACTCTGAGAGAGCCAGTGGACACTTACCGGAGGTCACACTGGGCACCGCGGATGGAATGCTGGACGAGTGAGGCAGTCTAGCTATGAACTGTATACAGTACAGGGTGGCGAGCCTATCGATGCTTTGTGGACCGGTGAGGGGCGAGTATGGTTCTGCTGATGATGTTGGGGGGCATAGTTCCTGGGTTGAGTGGGGGGGCGGGGTGGAGGGGGGGGCTTTTTACTTTGGGGGGGCGCTGGGGGCGGGACGCTGCCAGGAGGAGGGGACTTTGACTCTTGAGGCCACCATACAGACTTGATTGTTGGGACTGCTGTCCGGCCCGTGCTGGTGCTGGGTCACCCCCTCCACCTCACACATATTGTGAGACTCTGGTAGCTACCAGGGTACTTTCTTGTTAGATTGGTGTTTGGATGGGTAACTGTGGTTTAGAGCCTGTTCTGGGGATGGGAGGGATCTGGGGTTGTTGGGGATGGTTTGTGTTGGGGGGATTTGTCAGTGTGCCCGCTAGGCTGCTTTGGACTGTGTTCTGTGGTATACATCCGTATGGCGACCCGACCTGAATTGAAGTGTATCACTTGGAATGTGCGAAGGCTGAACTCCATGAGAAAACGTTATAAAGTACATGCATATTTGGTCCACAGGGGGATACAGGTGGCCTTTTTGCAGGAGACACATGTGGATCGGGCTGAGGGGCTGGCGTTGCAGAAGAGATGGAGGGGACAGTTATTTCACACTACCTTTTCTGCTTTTGCTAGAGGGGCCTTGATTTGGGTACACTCCGGGGTTCCTTTCCAACCTACGGCCACACCGGTGGATCCAGAGGGGAGGTTTGTGGTGGTGTCTGGTCGGTTGGATGGCAGGGACGTGACCTTCTGCAGTATCTATGCCCCGAACTCTGACTACACTGCATTCTTTGCACGGCTTTCTGGGAGGCTGGCATCCTTTTTGGTTGGTACGGTGTTTCTTGGGGGGGACTTTAACTCAGTCAATGATGTGGAACTGGATCGCTCTCACCCCCCGCTGGCTCAGTCAGCAGTGCACAGAGTGGCCAAGGTAAGACGGGACTGGCAGGCAGCCTGGGTACTTGTGGATGCTTGGCGGGTGCATCACCCGTCTGACAGGGACTATTCATTCTACTCTGTGCCGCACGACCTACATGTTCGGCTGGATGGCTTCTTGTGTACCCCGGGAGCCCTGGAACTTACATGCCATAGCGAGTATCTGGCAAAGACACTCTCAGACCACAATCCCTGTTTGATAACGGTCCTCTGTTCGCAGCAGTGCAAGTGATTCCGACCTGGCGTTTGAATCTGGTGGCGCTGGAGGACCCTGTGTTTCACGCGGAGCTTGGGGAGGGTGTGGAGCGCTACTTTGTGGGTAACTCAGGGACAGCAACGAGCAGAGCCCATGAATGGGATGCCCTTAAGGCGGTGGTGCGAGGGATTTGCATCTCGGCCGTCGCCGGGACATGCAAGGTACTGTCGCAGGATATTGACCGAGCTGAGGCGCGATTGCGCCAGGCGGAACTCGTCGGTCATACAGACGGGGGCACCCAGAGGGAGGTCTTGGCGGCGCGGGAGGAGGTGGCCACACAGGTGGAGCGGCTTCGCTGCAATGATTATAAGGAATATATGGTCCGCGTGCACGCTGAATGGGATAAGGTAGGGTCGTTACTGGCCTGGCTGGCTAACCCGGCTGTTAGGGGAACAAGAATAGTGTCGCTGGCTACTCCAACAGGGGGCCTGGTTTACTCACAAAGGGAGATCAATGACCAATTCCTGGATTATTACTCTCTGTTGTATCAGAGTATAATGCGGGACCTGCCCGACAGGCTGGGCGCTTACTTAGAAGCTGCTGAGTTGCCACAATTGGATCCGGAGCAGGGTTCTGAACTGGGGGCGGAGATCTCTATAGGAGAAATCAGAGCAGCAGTTAAACACATGGCTCGGAACAAGACCCCAGGGGCGGATGGTCTCCTAGTGGATTTCTATGCCGCATATTTGGATACTTTAGCTCCGCGTCTGCAGGCAGTGTATAGGGATGCGTGGGACGTGGGTAAGCTACCGTGTACTTTGAGGGAGGCGATCATAGTACCGTTGCTGAAGAAGGATGGGGTCCCATCCTCCAGGTCGGCGTACCGGCCGCTCTCCATGCTCTCGGTGGATTATAAGATCCTTAGTAAGATCTTGGCCACGCGACTCATGGGCCACATGAGCGCATTGGTACATCCGGATCAATCGGGTTTCATTCCCAAGAGGAATACCGCAGCATGTATTCGAAGGTTAGTGCGGATTATGGGGGACCGGGAGGAGGGCCCATCGGAGGCCGTGGTACTGTCGGTAGATATCGAAAAGGCATTCAATAGCGTGGAGTGGCCATATCTGTTTCGGGTGCTGAAGGGGTTTGGCCTGGGGGACCACTTCGTGCGCTGGACCAGATTGTTATATCGTTCTGCCACAGCTAGGGTCCGCACGGGACGTACTATCTCAGCGGCTTGTCGGGTGGAGAGAGGCACTCGTCAGGGCTGTTTGTTGTCCCCACTTTTGTTTGCCTTGGCGATCGAGCCCCTAGCGGCGCATGCTCGTATGGGACGTTCCTATGAGGGGGTTACGTTGCGTGGAGAGCTACACCATATCTCCCTGTACGCGGATGACCTCTTGTTGTATCTAGCAGATGCGCGGGTTTCCTTGCGGGGCGCTAGAATCCTGCTCCGGGAGTTTGGCTACTTCTCGGGGTTGCAGGTTAACTGGGCTAAGACTTGCCTGTTTCCTCTGTCCCCTGGGGCCCAGGCGCCTTTGGCGCTTGACGACCTACGTTGGGAACCTGCCTGCCTGCCGTACCTGGGCGTCCACATAATTCACGCTCCTGCCGATCTCTTCGAGGGAAACGTGGGTGGCGCGCTGAGGGGGCTTAAGGGGAGTATGGCGTTCTGGCGCACCCTCCTGTTGTCGGTGGCCGGGCGAGTGGTGCTGCTGAAAATGGTAGCACTGCCGCGATTGATTTACTTCTTTCGGACCTTGCCGATATGGATTCCAGCTTCCTTTTTTATGGGGCTCCGGGCACTGACGACAGGGTTAATTTGGGGATCAGGCAGACGTCGGGTGGCGTTGGCCACTCTGCTGAGACTGAGGGTGGAAGGGGTGCTGGCAGCTCCAGATTTTGAATGGTATTATTTGGCAGAGCAGCTGCAATGGCTTACGCAGGCCGTGGCGTGCGAGTTCAGAGGCCCTGGGGGCCCGAAGGGTAGGATCATCCCTAGGCATGTGTTGTCATTTATTGTGCTTCAGCAAAAACTCTGGTTGGACCAGCTCACACTCGAGGAGCGCATGCTTCGGCTCTGCTGGATCTGCAGTCAGAAACGAACAGGCTTCGTGGTCCCATATGCCCCAGAAATTCCTTTGGGCATGTGTACTACTCTCCCACATGGCGGAGACTGGTCGGCGTTGGCGGGCTGGGAGGAATGTGGGGCTCACATGCTTGGGATCTATACAGAGATGGGGTTTTGTTGCCATTCCAGGAATTGCAGAGGGATTTTGACTTGCCGAGGGGGGATTATCTTCTTCACTCTGCCTTGGTGTCCGGGATTCGGAAACATTGGAAGATGGGGCTGTCGGAATCCCCAACGTCCTTGGGATGTCAGTACGTCGTTATGGCGGCAGGCACCTTTAAGGCCATTACCTGTCTCTATAGGCGGCTGTCCACGGAAGGGCTCGCGCCCCTGGCTGCCCTGCGAGAGAAATGGGAGGGGGACCTTGGTAGGCCTATTCCAGAGACGGCGTAGTCGCAGCTGTTGCGGCACACCTGGAAGGGCACACGCAACGCTAGATTTCAATTGGTCCAATTTTACACTCTCCACAGAGCCTACTTAACTCCGGCGAAGATTTTGCGGTATTTCGGAGGCTCTCCATCAATGTGTCCTCGGTGCAATGCGGAGGGGGCTGACTTCGGACATATGTTCTGGTCCTGTCCAGGTCTGGGCTCTTACAGGGCAGTTGTGGTGGCGTGTTTGAATCAAGTGACTGAGCGTGAGCTGGCAGTGGACATGGGAACTTGCCTTTTACTTTGGTTTCCGCACACCCCGTACAAAAATTACGAGCAAATTTTATGATTTGGGGCTGATAATGGCAAAGAGGGAGCTTACCATGCATTGGAAGGCAAGGGCAGGACCGAGCTTTAGAAGGTGGAAGGCGAGTTTCCTGGTTTGGGCAGGGAATGAAGGGACGCTTTATCTACAACTGGCCAGGCGTGCTTCTAATGACAAGGCGCTAGACGCTGCTAGGGTGTGGGGAGCCTTGGTGGAGGAGCTTCGTTGCCCGGGGACGCAGGATGAGGAAGGTGGGGATCATGCACGCATGGCCCGGAATATGGGGAGTGAGGCGGGGCCCCCTGGGACCGCTGGGGAGTCTGCTCAGGATGAGGCCACTTGAATACTTTCCGCGAGAAATCGGCATTTGTACAATATCTTAAGACGTGCCGAGTGGTCGGGCTGCAGGAGTGGTGTGCATATGAGTGGCAGCGTGCAGCCTTTGGTCCTTTCGAGAGCACCGCTGGGGCTTATCCCATAATTTTGAGTTCGGCTCTCTTGATCCTTGGGGCACTATATTTCTCACCGGGAGGGGGTCTGCTGCGGGCACACTGACAAGGGGGGGTGGGGGTAGAGAGGGGGCGGGGTGGGGGTATTAGGGAAGAAAATGCTGCAGAACTAACTTCTCCTGCACTGTCCTAAGTTGCCTAGCTCTCTTGCACGATGCTATTGTATGTAACGTTGATTTAATGCTGCGATGGTTGGGGGAAAATCAATAAAAATTCTTTAAAAAAAAAAAAAATCCAGCACTTTCAAAAAAGCTCCGGTGGGCTGATACACCAGTGTGCCGGCTAGCGTAAAATGTGGTGACATAATAATTGCAAAATTGAGTGTCTTCCCATCGCCAATGCCCAGTGTTTTCTCGCGGGAGAAAACCCATGAGTCCCTAAACACCACTGCTATCCCACCACCCCAACCCACTGTACGGTCTGCCCTCGCAATTTTGTAACCCCTAGGGATGGCTAACTCAACCACCGGGGCAGAAAACTCGTTAATCCATGCCTCCGTTACAAATAACAAATCTAGCTGCTCATCTGAGAGGAGCTCGAATATGTTTGGGGCATGCTTAACAAGTGAGTGGGAGTTGATTAGCGCTACCCGAATACATTTCCCCTTCTGTATAATAGTTACCGGGGCAGCTGCAGGAGCAGGAACTGTCAGCGCAGTCTGAAAGCAAAATTTTCAATTATCGCATGTCCCAGACAGATTTTGGAGTACAGCCCAATGCCATTCACATTTACCCTTATCGTGGTTAAGACCCAGGAGTTCCTCATGGCTAAAACACCTTTTGCCGCCCTGCGGCTCCGTCTGAAAATGAGCAGCGTGGCTGGTGCTGGACGCTTCTGGGACGCGGACGGGCGCAGACAGGCTTGCCTTTGGTGCACCTTCAGCGCGCCGGCAGCGCGTCCACTGCGCATCCGTTCAGGCATGCGCGTTAAGTAGGGTATTCCCTCTCCCAACTAGAGCACCAACTCCAGCCACAACCGGGATCCGAAAATACACCCAAGATGGAGCACTTCCCTCCACTCAATCGGCACTAATTGCTGCGGTGGACCAGGGCAGGCAAAGCACACCTCACGGACACGAATCCGAGGTAGGTGAGAGTTGAGCCACACTGTCACAGTATTAGATATTTAGCAATTTAAAATCAAGCAGCGTTAAAAAATGTGCATTCACGAGCAAACAAGTGATTTTTAAAAAGCGCTCAGAGCACTAACACGGTGCACCAAACGGGTCCAGCAGGTACTGCCACTCTGTGCCTTAGCCGCCTAATTAATAAATTGAGGGGAGCCATGCGCTGTTTCAAGCACCAGGGACCACCACCTTCCCAGGGCTAATACGATAATCGTGCCGGGGGCAACATGAACCCCCCTGCACCCTTGGGACCACCACCACCCTGGGGCAAAAACATTATATAATATAGGGGACCGTCTGGGACCTGGGGACTTAATGTAAGTATAGTGCAGGGGCCGCATGGACCACCCACTCTCCAGGGACTACTGCCTCCCTGGGGCCAAAAACAGCTTTTGAAGTGAAAGGGTGACCGTGTGACCCCGCTCCCGGGCCATATACAGCCCCTGGGACTATCACCTCCCTGGGGCTGGCCCATGAACAACAAAGGAGGGGGGCTCTGCAGCCCCTCCTGGAGCCATATATGGGCCTGGGGACTGCCACGCCCCAGGGCTGGCTCCTACTATGTCCTGGGGTCCCCTATATTTTTAAAGTGTGCACATTGACATGTATGTATTTAATTAATTAATGTTTTCCTTACTATGCAGAACACTCTTAACATTAGAAAGATACTATGTGTTTGTTCCCCACATAGCGCCTTATTAATTTCTTTTTTGTAAATTCCATGTGATCTCAAATTGCACTTAACATTGGACGGTTCTGAGCATATACGCGTACGCCATCTATAACAACCAATGCTGAGAAGTGGTTTGTCGAGGGCCACACAGTGAGTCAACGTGGATAAGGCTGGATGATGATCAGTTTAATGTTAAGTTTTATACTTTTAATTGCACATTTAATATACTATGTTAATTAATTTTCATTTTAATTTATAGACTCTATTAAGGCCAAAATATATCCCTGCTGGACACCCTGGTTGCAGCTTATAGATTTAGAACACTCCATTTGGGCCATATCTAATCTTGACATAGGTATCACAATGCAAAAGTCTCAATAAAATAACTAATGTTTTTCCTAACCCTGCTTTTCTACCATGGACCATAGTTTAGATTGATTTACATTATTGAATGTGCTCGACAAATCCATAAATGCCATATGCAAAGTGTCTTTTTTTGCTTGTACACACTTCCCTATCAGAAGTGATTTAAGTTTAAACAGATATGGTGCACATGCCTAATCTAAAGCCAAATTGGAGGTAAGAAAGAACATTATTGCTCTTTGTCCAGTCCTCCAACCTCGAGAGGAGAACCCTGCCCAAACATTTTAATGAGGAGTCCAATAAGGATATATGCAGGGGCGGCTGGTGACATTTGAAAGTGGTGAGGCGTTAATGTTTAGGATGAGTCCCTTGTGGCGCGCAAGTGTAGCAAATGCACCCGATTGTCATAAGGGGGAAGTTGCCCCCACCCCCCGGGAATTATTTTTTTAAAAGAGTGGGCAAATGGAGCATTTTCAAGCAAGTTTGATAAAGCAAGAAGGTTATTAAAATAATTAAAGTTAGGCCATCATTAGGGCACAAGAGAATTTAAGCCTGTAAAGCGTGACACAGGCGGAAACTACTTTGCATATTACGGCGATTCTGGACGTTTTTTTATAAAAACGCCTCTAAATTCTGAGAATGTCCACGGTCGTATCATAAGGTAGAATACAAAAAACATTTAACTGTAAGTATTACAGAAACATACTATGAAACAGATATGACTTTATGGCTGTTAAAATGGTGTTCCGGATGTCCAACCATCAGCTCACTGAGCCATCATTTCAGTCACCACACTACTGTATATTATTTTGTCTATACTTTAGGCAAGAATGTATTTGGATGCAGCACAAGTCAAAATTCCGAAACAAAATATTATAACATTAACAAAAGTAAACATCAAAGGCTCATCAAAATGAATGGTGTGTTGATAAGGCATGCAGATGGAAAGTTTTGCTTCATGAGCAATCTTTCAGCTACTCTTATGCACTCTTTGAAACATTGACTTTCTAAATGTTCATTCACTGAATTTAATAAAAGTAGAAATGCTAAGCACTGGGAAATCCTCAAAGGGAAGGGGGGCTGATGTGTCTGCTCCTATACCAGGTATGACCAGGGATAAAAGAGAAACTCAACCACGGGTATACAGGTATGAGTTTGAGCAAGAGAAGCACAGTAGAAACTAATTCTGTGTTTCAACCTTACAAACGATTGATGCTGCAATCTTTCTATTGGTGTACAACAAGGTATCCCCTGATTACTTTAAGGCCCACAAGAGGAGGGGGAAGAACCAACAAAAACAGAGGAACCTCTTAACTGGCCTATCTAATTTTTACCTAGGTGATCACTCTAACCAAACATTTCCCCTTTGAACATGAATTCTCTCTACACACAGTTTTTCTTTTTTCCTTTTGTTTATTTATTGAAAATACTTTTTCTATTCTTATAATATCATAAACTTTTAAAAGATACAATTTATATAAAATTCACAAAAACATTTACACATACGTCAGTGTTATAATGTCATTTCAATTTACAAAGAAGCCATCAGTGGCTTCTATTGATTTAGAAGCAAATTGTAATATCCCCCAAAGACAAAATAAAGAGCACCATCATCCTTCCAGTCCCACCTTTCATTCTACTCATGCAAACCAACAATCATTCCAGCACAAACAAAAATTCACAATAGAAATGAAAAAGTAAAAAAAAAAAACCCCTTCTGAAAAAACGAGAGTCCTGCTCATGATTTATGTTTGTCACATTTGTTGAAAAGCACAATTTTGACATTTCACTGATCCATCAAATGAGTTCTTAGTTGGGTTTTCTTTTCATGTAGTTCTTGAATAGGACTCCTAGAAGTGTGATGAATGGTCTTTCTATTTCAGAACTGTCAGTTAGCATAATTAGAGCAAAGTTTAATCGCACATGTGAAGTTATCTTAAGGTAACTTTGAGTAATTAATACAATCACATCCTGGAAAGATTAATTAAGCTACTTTTTGATAATAAATTTAGTAGCACTGTTAAACTTAGAAATCAACATGAACTGATGTGTGTGTTTTTCTTAACCGGTGCTCTTTTCTTACCAATAATTTGCTTGGCTGCTGATTGTTCACTTCCACGTAGGAAGCTTATGATTCGAAAGACTATTTGGAGTTAAAACCGAAGTAACTTGCCTGCAAGGTTTGACATTTTTGAACCAAGGGAAGAAATCTCATACGTTCACCCTGCCTGGCCTCATAAACGTCCTCAGTGACAGTGTGCACTTGTAAAGGATTATGGCCACTAATTACAAGGAGCTGAGGAGAAATGGACTTGTTTCATTCTTTTATCTGCAACAGGCGTCAGGCTCTGAATAATTGCTGGAATCACTGTTACTGCTGGCTGTAGTTTTACGCATTATGGCAGAAGGTGACTCTACAGCAGTCGCGGCTCGCGGGGGGGGTGTATCGTGGGGGTGGGGGCCGGGGGGGGTGTAAAAATAAATCAAAAATCCTTATCCTACCTGAGGTCCTGAGCAGGTCCGCGCCGCCTCAGGTCCATTGGCGCCTACAGCCCCTCTCAGGCTTTCAGCCAATCCTGGCACTGCCAGCAGCGCCAGGATTGGCTTAGGGCACGGTTACTGCTCGCCCGCCTGCCAATTAGGAGACCGAGGTTTGAGCCTTTTCTCAACCCTCGCTCTCCTAATGCGCATGCGCCAGCCAGAGCAGACACTAGTGCGCATGACTGGGCACGGCGCGAAAATTTGCTCACCTTCCCCACTCATGCGCACTTGTGCTGCTGCCTGTTGCCCCTGGTCCGTCTGACAATCATCTCAGTCAACATGACGCCGGACCGCCCACCCCCTTCAGACTCTGAAGGGGGTGGGCAGTCCGACATCATGCTGACTGACATGATTGTCAGTTCTCCCTCGGAGTCTTTGAACTTAAGTAAACTGATTCAGTTTACTTAAGATCAAAGACGCCGAGGGAGCTGCGGGCGGGGGGACTACGCCCTAATGGACGCACCGCGGCTGGATATATAATGATAACAGCACAGTAGATTCTTATTCCCTTTTTGTAAATTGGGACAATTATTGCCTCTTGCCAGGATGGGATTAAAGGGGCAACTATTGCTGGCCGGATCACGTTTGTCAATAAGGTAACCACAGAAGTCAGTATTTACTTTAAAAATGTTAACTGGCATTCCAGGGGCTTTTCCCTTGCTTTTATCAATGGCTGATACAATTCCTTTACACTAATTGAATTACTTAAATCCTGGGCAGTCCCTAGATCGATTATCAAGTTTCCTGCTTCACTAGACTCTGGGGTAATGATAGAGTTCGAATCAAAAAACTTTGAAAAATGTGAGTCCCAAGTGTCAGCTAGAATTACAAACTCAGACTTTGAAGCGGGACTGTCCGAAAAGTAGAGGCAATTTCCTGTTTTCCAAAACAATCTACTACTCCTTGCAGTCCCTGCAGCTTCTAAGTCAACCCAAGCTACTCTATAAGAATCTTACTCTTTGTCAAATGGGTTCGAAAGGCAGACAAGTTACCTGGGTAGATCCTCATGGAGAAGGAAAGGAAAGAGGAAAGGGGGATATCGAGGTAAAAGTAAGATTATTTTCCTAGTAATAATTTTTACTTCTTTGTTATATATTATGCATCTGACATTTTTAAGCATTATACATAAGATATGTAACAGTTACGCAATGTTATTGCACACAATTTAATAGTCTTGAAAGGATAGAAAGCTGAGCCAGCCTTATCAGGACACCAACTAATTAGACTGAAGATCACTCCATGTTTCAGTACCAAGTGTTCATCTCATTGAGTCATCCTTCCATTAATCCGATTCTACTTTCCTCACCTTATACTTATCTCCCACTCCCCAAAAAGTGTTGGTTCATCTGTAATTCAGAGAAAATAATATGTTTGTTGTGTGCACATGCAGAGCAAAGAGATTGTCTGACCTTTATAGGATCAGACGGGCACCCTGGTTCTAAAAAATGTATGAGGAAAAGTTCATGGGCTTGATTAACTAAAAATAAAATGCTTTTTTTTTACCTTTTTTTAATTCACAAGCGTTCTCAGTAGTACTCAGGTTTTGATGTATTCTGCTGGGAAAGCCAAGTGATGGTTTCATACATTACCATTTCCTGTGGCATGAAATGATGCAAAGCACAATTCTGCATTAAGGAAAAGTAGAGTCACTATGTAGGTGCATATTGTTTCTTTTTTTCTCCAAGCTGAAAACATTTTTGAGCCTCCAAAGCTCATACTCATACACACCAATGAAGTTTAGGGCTGTTCTGTTCCTCTGCCCATCCTGGAAAGGGATTTACTATGCCCCTTGAATCTACAACCATTTTCATTGTGAGTATGAGTTGAAAAAGAGTTTGGGAATGCTCAGAGACAATTATGTTAGTAGACATTCACAAACTTCCAAGGCAAAACATGATTTGATCTGACTTCTACCCACTCCCACCTTGCATGTGATTCATGTCCACAGAATTTACACAACCCTAGCATTGAAGTCTGAAAAGTCACTTTTTATGAATACCCTGCCAGCAGACCAGCTGCTTTTGGCCTTGAAAGTGAATATATAATAAAAAATGTGTTTGTAAATCTGGCCCCTGAGTTTTCACTTTTATTAGAAGTGTTATGTAATGCGAGCTTACCTTGAGGAAGAGGACAATCCTCATAAATTAAGTACTTGGATGGGAAAATCCGAATAATAATGGTTAATAGTATGTGACTCTGATATCCCATTTCATAGATGTGTGCCAGTCATTATTCTCTCCATGTTCACTGCTCCTTCAGGTGAGTATCTCATAGGACCACACCTAACTAATATGTAGCACTTATATGTGATAGCGCCGACTGGCCCCATAATATAGTTTACCTTAAAATCTCTTTTAGTTTAAAGCCCGTTCTTCAGCACTAAATTCTTCTTATTCTTCTTTTCAGTGATGGATCTTTGAAATGTGTTTAAGAAGTCAATGAGCAAAATTAGACATTTCAAATAAAAATGTAAGGTCAGTCAATGATGAGAGTTGTATTGCCGTTTTATAGCTTTATTTCTCATTAAGAGATTAGTAAACATCTTTATTTATTTTTGATCTTTATTCAGTTAGTCAATCAATCAATATTATTACAGAAATCTCATCAAAGGATAATGATTAGATCAGTTCATCAAAATAATTAAGTACAATTAATCGTGTCTATAAAGGAGTACGTTCCCTTTTCTATAAATTAAGATCAGAGCTTTAGGTTTCAGGAACTCATAAAGAGTCTAAAATGAAATGGAAAAGAGTGAAATCAATGGAGCATAGAGCTTCAAAGTCAAAATAAAGCAGCAGAGCTCCCCATGAAGAGCAGTACATCAAAGTCAGCCAAGTCTTTATGAATTCAGTTAGATCAGCATAGTGTTGCAGCAGCAAGCTGTCAAATCAAGAACAAAGTAGGGCAAAGAGGTAAACAGTAGAGGCAGTAGCCAGCACCATCCCGGTTCTGAGACGGGGGCAATCCTCCAAGAAAAGCTTTAACCTCTACCTAGGAACACGCAATAATAGAAAGTCAAGAGAACATATCAAAAACATTGTAGCAGGCTGCTTTCTTCAAGAACCAATCAGAAGACAGAGTTCTTCGGTAAGCAGGCTCAGCTCCTTCTTTCCCACGGAAACACATGTGGATTAAACTTTTCATTGTAGGGTTAGCTACAGACAGTCTTGCATGGTTAGATTCTTTAACCATCCGGCATAGTTCCTATAGGCCTTTTACAACCATCAACCTTCTTTATCTCTACTTATTTCATTGTGAGAACAATGGACTACTAACTGAAAGACATATCACAGCTAGGTAATGCACTTTTACACTAAACGCCAGTCATAATTGTTTAAATGCACAAGCTTTTCTATTCAAATATTATAAGAGACGTAAGAAAAACAGGAAGATCACGACAAACTCGAATAAAGAATAAATGTTTCTTAACTAGTAATTCATTTTGTTAAATGAAAATTATTCCACAGTTATGACAACATCTTAAAGCATGTCACTCTAAGGTCAAGTTGCTAAATCACGTTGTGCACATTTCAGCAATATGAAGCTTCTTTCTACCTATCACAATCTTGTGTCAGGGTTTGTCTGTGGCCTACATGGCTAACAATGATTGCCTACTGTGATGTCAGCAGATTTCAAGTGCATGCCAGTTTTCACATTGTTTTACACTCTTTATGACACATTTAGCATACTATATTAATTTACTTTCTGTTCTAATTTTTAGACTCCGTTATATGTAACCGCTGACGGTGATCTTTTCTAATCACATAGTGCCTTAAAGAAGGAAAGGCTGTGCACACTATGATATATGTCTTTAGACTTTATAGCTGCACTTTCCTTCTATATGCCTCTTAAATCTTGAACTTATTAAGCCAGCCCTAAACGCCCTCCACAACTTTCCAGTTGACGCAAGAATTAAATACAAAGGGGCTTATTTACAAGCCTCTTGCGCCACTTTTGCGTAATTTTAAACATTGGAAAAGTGACGTAGGGATGGCGCAAGGGGCTTGTAAATCTGCCCCAAAGTTCTGTGTACCAACCAAAGCCCCCACGTCATCACGTGGCAAAAAGTCCCAGAATATTTGCATAAACTAGCTCCACCACAACCCAGCCTGAACATTTTCCTTCACTGTCCACCCACTGATTCATCAATTATTATTGTGAATTTCAAACACGGAGTCTGGACCCCGGGAGTAAATTTAAAGTTACATGGGTCCAGATTTTGTAGTTAAATATTGACATTGTGCGGTGCAGTATTTACCAGGTGTAGTAAGCGACCGGAATTCTGAATTTTCCTTGTGAAATTGAGAAATTATATGCAGAGTTTGGCGCTTTCAACGTCACATTGCCCGTTTAACAGAATATACTATATTTTTGGCACGTCATAAATCAGATACTTGCGCAAACCCCTCCTTCCACTAGGACTGGAATTTAACGGCTCGCAATGGGGGACATAGTCCTTTATAAAAACATATAAACACATTGGTAAACCTTGGCAAATTGCCCTAATCCATATGATCGCATCTCCCTCTTGAGTTAAAGACATTTACATGTTCTTTCTTGAGGCTATGCGTTGCCTGTGCAGGTAATTATGTACCCTCTTTGGCATAAACCGTGTTTAAATGACATTTCCAGGTTTCACACAACATGCAGCCCTCTCTGCCTGTAAGCGAGCCAGCGCTCAAACAGCCTGCTCTGATCTCTGCTCCGCTTCCATCCAAATTACATTTCGAGTTTTTTTGTACATCTCTGGCGGAGTGACAGGCCTGTCTTTTAATACACAAAAGCATAAATAATGCCATCCATCAGACCCGTCGCTCAGAAAGATAGATTGCTACTTGCACGGGCCCCCGAATGACACCAAAGTGAAAGTTGGAATCCGTCTCTTTTCTTCTTTCCGCTTTTTTTTTCTCCTTTCTGTGCCGGACTGCTTGATTCTGATTAATGGTGCTGTCAGGGTGGGATTCCAGTTCCTCCGGATAATGAGTCAGGAATGTATTCCCTGTCACAAACACGGCAGATGTCAGGGCCAGAAGGGCTCAGGAATGCCAGAAACAATATACAGTTTCTCCCCACTCCCCTGACAGGCAAATAGCTGCAGAAAGCCTAATGTATGTGGACAAAATGCAGGCTGTTGGGCCATGGTGGCTGCTGCCGGGAAAACCGCTGCTGGAAGAAATCCTGTCGCACAATCCAGTCAGCTGTGGGTGTAATGAATGTGAGCGGTGGGACTTCGGACCGTACCTGACTGTGCTAACAAGAGTAGGCCCCGACCACTTTCACTTCATTAAATTGCACTTCAACTCATTACGGAATGGAATCAAACAAGGCGTGGAGCCTGGGTACCTTTAATGACTTGATTAGGTTATTCAGTCATCTACATTGCCTCGTTTTGTGACTGAATAGCGGTGCCTGCCCGCGCGCTGTCTGAGCGAGCCGTGATAGGCCGAGGTAGCTGCCTCTGTCAGCAATTAGTCCCCCACGCGCTGTACACGTGTAAGGCTCCTTCATTCGGACAGCCAGCCGCGCGAAGAGCTCGCGCTGAAATGAATGCGAGAAACCTCCGAGGGGGATACATGCCACAAAGCTGTGAGGCAGAGAATTAGGAGCTACCAACGAGAACAATTGAATACATAAATAGATAAAACCAGTAGCCACCATTATGCAGCAGGCATGTCGTGTCGAAACTCTCTGGTGCAGTCGCAGCACCATTTACATTATTTGTTCTCTTCTTACGAACTACACATTTTTTCTTGTGCAGGAGACTTACGTCACATGTATCCTGACAGGTGCTGTACGTGTTTCTTACTATTTCTCATCAGCAGAGCTCTAGTTTCGGTTTAGTGACAGGGTTATACTCAGGGTGTTAGTCTATTTATCATGGGTCACTATCGCCCCCACGACTAGACCGCAGAGTGAATAATGTTTGATGTTAGTTCATTACTAGTACAGGGGTACAGGCCTCTTTAGGTCTCGCCTGAGCCAGCGCTGTAGCGCTGCTCTCGCGAGAGCTTTTGTAAAAGGGGGATCTGGAAGTGCAAACTAGTGCTTTTCAGGCCTCCAAATACAGTGCATGTGCGCCGGGCGCACGCACCATTTGGCAGCCTGCCTGATCACTTTCGCGGCCGCTTTGATGTCCTTCAGTGAGCCGCGCGGCCACTGAGGACATCAAAGCGGCCACGAAAGTGCACACCATTTGCCAGCCTGCGTGCCTCTGGGCCCCAACCAGGCCTGGGCGGAGGAGGCTTGCTGTAGCCCTCGTATCTGCTTTACAACTTTGCACCTTTCCACGGGCACCCACAGACACTCGTGAAAGCATGGGCGGCCGCCTCAGACTATTTTCTGTTTTTCAAAAGCCCACCAGGTCCGGGTCTGCTCTGCATCGATGCGCAGGAGTGTGTCCAGAGAAGAGCTTTTGGTGAGGATTGTGAAGGCCTCAACACGTAGTTTGTGGCAACCATTGAATCTCTTTATCACAGCCTCAGCCACAACAGCGAGATCAAAGGGTTCGCTAGGAAGACGAGAGGGGTAAGGATGGCACCCGCCACTGCTCCCCAATGAAGATACGTTCCGTTCAATTTATAGATTTATTTATTTTTTTAATACAGTGCGAACTCGAGCCGAATGTATCAGAGCGCTTTACATGAGCACCGGTTGCGTTACAGACTGACACGTTCATCTAGTTAGGCATGGGGTGATTATGTGATTTGCCCAGAATCACAGAACATTGGGCGTTGTTGCCGAGACTCGAGCTCGGCCTCCTAGCTTCGAGGTCAATAGCTCTGGCCGCGGCCATATCCTCTCGCCATCCCACCCCCTCGCTCCTCCACAGACTATTTGCTTCCTGTTGCCACTATTTTGTAACGTTACTGATTAATGCACCGAGATAGCTGCTGGCTTGTTTAGTTCTTTGCCTCCACGATCCCTGTAACAGAGATGTCACTAATTAACACCTATGACACACGTGCACACCATTACACAGCCCTGGCCGTGTTTGGGACGTATCTATAAATGGGGCAGAAAAGGGAGATTGTGACTGCAAGAAGCCTGTGGGAAGAGGGGGAGTGACTGTCACATCTTTATACCTACCCTACACAGTGTTTCCCAAACTGGGGGTCTCGACCCGTTGGTGGGTCATGATGAGCCGGTTTTTGGTGAGTCGCAAAAATCTATGCAATAATTAAACATGCCTTTTAATTCTGCATTTATCAAAACGGAAAGCAAATGTGTATTCTGGCAAATTGCTACTATTTTTTTTTTTAACACGGGAATTTTGTTTTTACAAAGTTTTCTCACTTTGCAGTCACGAAAAGTAAAGTAAATTAGGAAACAATATTTCTGGGGTGCAAGGAGTGTGAAAGAAAAGGCTATAGGATGTCTGTTTGTAACACACAACAAAATGTAAATATCTGTAAATGAATTGTACTCATTCAGCAGGTAGGAAAGTCAAAACCGAGCGCATTTTTAGTACTAATGATGTGTGCTGGAAACAAAGATTGTAATATGATCAAATCAAGACACTCAATCAACAGCATTGGCATAGCCAGTAGGTCTCGCCTTTGGGACCTTATAAGTTTTTAGCCATGCAACAGTTGATGTTATTGCATCAAGGATATTGTGATGCATAACTAAATACTTATAAGGTCCCAAAAGCGAGACCTATTGGCTATGCCAATGCTTGTTAACAAAGTCTCTGAGGTGATACTTTAGGGTTTACCTGTATACAATATGCGCAGTATGTCATGACTGCCCCCATAGTCCCACTTGTCATGTCGAAACCACCAAACAATAAGGGTAATTAGGGCCGCTTGCAGGACTCTGGAGGTTCAATGCCACTTCCTATGAAGGGAAGGCACATATGACGAAGGGAAGCGTGACTTTAAGAGATAAGATAGCATAGCAACAACAGGGTGGGATACAAGGTCCCCGGAAGTAAAGGAAAAAACAGCTAGGGATTGTATGAAATAAAACAGTTGTAATAATCCAGTCCTCGATAGCATGGTTCTTTACCTGTACAGTCCTGTTGAGAGGACTAAGTAGTTCCAGGGATTTTCCCCTGTGGTTGGACGCTTCCAGAGACTGCTGACTGGCTGATCCACTAAACCACCCCCTACAACTGTGAGCCTTGAGTACCTGACCAGCTGTAAAGCCTGGTATTGGTTTGACAAAAGGCACACCTCTGGAACCGCCCTGAGGTCAGCTGTGAGTGTGCATGCGCATCACAACACTCTGTGAAGCAGCCCAACAGTCTTCGTTCCCATGATCAACTGCAAGTGCACATCCTAAGTGCAACACTCGGAGAAACGGTCAAGTTAAACCCTGGTAGCCAGAGGTACCAGAAGTGTAGCAAGAGGGAAGATGAGGTACACGTCTCACAGAAGGCCGTACAGTCAGCGCAGCAATTATAAAGTTACTAACTTGCAGATGGGACGTTGAAGACTAGGAAGAGCCCCCAGATCAAGAGTTGGAAGATTTTGTGCGATCAAGACCGAGTTGAAGTAAGTCGTGGAAGTGACCATTTTGGAGTCCAAAGTACCAACAGAATAATCAATATCACTCATATTGGGGACCATTTTAGGATTTTGGCACCAATGAAAGGGCTCAACAAACCCCTATACACACATAAGACTGTCTGGGACAAACAATTCTGGATGGAAGGCAATAGGGAAAAAGAAATAAAATAAAAACCATGAGCAGTATAACAGTAAACAGGTGAGGCATATGGGAATAATTTAAATAAATGGTAAAAAGACAGACTAAACTAAGAGTCATTAATTAAAGGTGAATGAAAATCACCATTGACAGCAAGATAAATAATGGTTTTGTTTCATACTTGTGGGCACCAAAGTCATTTCTGATGACCTCTCGCATGAGTCTGCTCCTGATGTAGAAACAAAAGTTCAACACATTTATTAATTTTATGAAAGGACCGAGGGTAACTAACGTGAGCCTAAGACTGCTCACCTTAAAAATTCTTTCAGGAAAATATAACAAAATAATCAGGGTTTGGCCAACTATGATGTCTGCAAAATATCAAAGCCTACTTACAACTTTAAAATCCAAATTTCTTCCCCAAACAATATGGACTACTCACAGTACACTTACAATCCCATGATGCAGGAAAGAGGAGAGTACATTGGAAAATTCGTCACTTGACTGGAGAGACTCGTTCAGCACTGAGTTCGGCAACTTCTCAGCAGAAAAAACAATTCACCTAAGGATAATAGAAGATGGTCAATCGAAATCTCTGTGTCACAGACTTCTGGAAAAAAGATACACTAGACAACATCTTGCATTGATAATGTTTGGAAGATACTGTCCTTCAGGGCACAAGTCCTAAATAAAGAAGTGGGGGGAGTGACCAAGTCAGGCAGTATGCAAGTAACATCATGACGTGTGCTATCAAAGCACATGTCATCATTACGCGTGACATTCTGCGTGGCATAACAGGAAGTGACCTCAATGGAAGTGATGCTCTGATATGTGTATGTTTTAACATGTGCCAACTGAAAATGCAATAAAATATGTTTTTTTTTTAAAGTTGTCTCCTGCAAAGCATATCATGTAATATGTAGATCACAGATTTTTATTTTATGTAGATAGGTTAGTGGATTACTGCTATGAACAAAGAGATCCCTTTGTTGCTTGCAGTTAATAAATAGTAATCCTTCTAGTAGACCACAGTGAGCTATGAAGTGTATTTGGCTCCTACACCTTGTAACCCGGACTGTCTCATGTACCACATCTTGTACATTAATTTACACACTTACATGATTTATTTGGAATGGATAATGTGTATGTTATGTAAAGTGCTCTAACACTCTGCATTGGGATGAGTAGCGTTATAAAAGAAATAAAAAAGGACTATTTAAATTGTTATTTGTGTGAATACCGAGACAGACCAACCCATCTGACATTCTTACAGTGCATGCACTTATATACAACAAAGTAAAAAGCATGCATCTCTTAAGTACCTGTGAGGAGATAGCAAGCTGTGTGCTTTTATTTTCTCCCCAGTGTATTTGCAATTGTGAGGTTCCAGGATGCCTCCAGTCCCACACTCGATCAAAAGCCTGTCTGTCTTTATCGTTGCCCAGCTGGAGGTGGAAAAAAAGCCCCCATCCTGCCTGCATATTGCTGCTGTGAATTGAAAGACAATGTGCAGGAGCTGATGAACGTGTCCCGGTGTTTCAAAATGACACTGGGACAAATTCAACATATTTATATAGGACCCAACTTCTTAGCAGGAGGGACGGCATCTACCCTGTGAAGAGTGGGTGGACGTCATGTACCCTTGTGTACCCCTGACTTGTGCCCTGCTGTCCTGTGCATGCTGAATTGGCATATTCCCCTGCCCTGAGTGCCCGACTGCATGTGGAACTGGTATCCTGACTGGTTTTGGCAGTGGTGTCACACTAATATGGTGTGGTGCAAAAGACTAGGTCTGTCCCTGACAATGCAAGTTTTAGGACATTCTCTTTGACCTGGAGGGGGCACCCAGTGTACCCTCATAGTGTACAGCAACCTACTTTCCTTGGAAGTACCGCATTAAGAGGCACTTGCAGCATACTGTGATTTCTAGATTTTTAGTATGGCCAGACCTTTTCATCTGTGTCAGTGAGAGTGTGGCCTGCTGAGCCCTCCTGTGTAAATGTCTGCTGTTATATGAAACCCAGAACCTTGCGCTGCCAACCAGGGTAGAAGTCCAGTCCATACGCGTGTATAGTATGCATCTGAGTGAGTCTGAGTGATGAAGCCAGTAGGATCCATTTTGGAGGCCCCTGGCTATAGCATGACACAAGATGGAGGATGAGTATAGCTTCCCCAAACAGCAGAATTGTATTGGCTGCATTCCTGTGACAGGGAGGGTGAGTACATAGACACTGAAGTGAGGAGGATGGAGACAGGGCTATCCTTCAGAAATCCTATGACAACTTTACAATGGGCTGATGATTAGTTCTTATGTGGCACTTTTATTTAGTAGATGGTAGAGGCGACAGTGGGTGTGCAGTTTCTGGTATTCAAGGTTTGGAAGGTTCTAGCCCAGGCCTGCTCTTTCATCTGTGCCTTATTACTGCCCCAGAAAGGCTGATGACACCTGGGTGCAAAAAACTCACTTCATTCTGGCCTTGTTTTTTGTGGTTGCTTCTGCTAGCAGGTAGCCTCAGTGCTACCTGTTGTGAGATGCATCACTTTACACAATGAGTGTGTTTGGAGAACAACCTGTGAAGAACAACAGAAAACTAACCAAACCAATCCGGTTCTCAAATTTGATACATGGGATCCAAGTCCTCTGTCTGGAAAATGTGTATAAAAGTGGGATCTTAACCATCCCACTGTATTCTAGTCCCAAGTTCTTCTTGCCTAAGGAACAGAGATCTCTGCAGAGTATGCAAGCTGCTAAGTAATGAGGAATTATATCTGCCTGACAGCAGAGGTTAGGGAACATACTTGAACTCAACACTTTCTTCTGGAAGAGCTTAGGATCTTTTTGATATGCCTAGAAGCGTTCCTGTCTGCCTGCCAAGAGAGGAAAGGCATGTGCCTGGCCACACAGGACTAGAGTCTGTCCAGGAGGAGAGCCCCCTGTGTTCCCAGCAAGTGGAACACCAGAAGAAGCAGACAATCTAAAAAGAGTCCTCTAGAAGAGATCCATGTTGTAGAAGGTCCCTTAGGTGTCTTGGAGCAGCTAGTGGAGTGAAGTGTTCATCGTTGTGACTGAAACATGCCACCCTTCAGTTAGCCACAAGGGAGATGATAAAGTGCTACCAGGGAGAAAAGGGACAGCATCGCTTTAGAGCTGAGAGAGTTATCTGCCCCCGACCTACCACTGTCTGAAATCCTTGCTGGGAGAAGATTCAGCTAGGAGGCCACAATAACCTTGGGTTGAGTATTAGCCCACAGCCACCCAAAGAGCTTGCATCAAAAAAGCCAAGCATGGACAAAAAGACCTGCCTTCTTGAAATATTCTGGCCTTGCTGTCAGGACAAGATTTTGACATGGCCCTGCAGTGAGAAGTCCACGCTGTGAAGGGGGAGGGTGTGACCGAATCCTCCACCCTCCTGCTGTAAGTGATTGCAGGTAAACCACAATATTTGTCTGCGCCCAGGTCTCAGAAACACAAAGGTAAATGCTGGTCTACTGCATGCTCTATGACTGTTGAACTAAAAATACAGAGCAATAAACTATTGAACTGGGAAGCATATTAATAAAAGGGAGAACATTTGAGAGAATTACACCTGAGCCTAATCCTGCCTCATCCCATATATGGGTGGGGACATTATTAATGGGAACTTAACCCTTGCAGGGAGAAGGGTGATTACCGGTAAGGGAAAGGGTGAAAGTGCCTTATTGATAGTACACAGTATTCTGCAACCCTGTTATGCATATTAAACCGTACAGTTTAGTTGTAATGTGGAATTAAAAAGTACTTTCTTTTTCATAAATATATAAACTGGGCTGGGCCTGACTTTATTGCATTTGTTGGTTGACTGTTGAGTTCTGGGCTTTTGCCCTCAAAATATAATTTGCAGAAGCCTGGGACTTCTCGCTACCTTGACTGCCAAGTGTGGAAGTAGGTGTACTTGGCCCAGTTTGCAAATCCATAGTAGGATGGTCTCCAGGACACCACTTGGAAATGATCCAGAACCAAATCAGATCGGGCATGTAGCCCCTGTCTGCACTTTGAATGGGGTCTGACAGATGACTGGAGGGAGACGCAAGCAAAGTACATTGCGGCTTGAAAAGCAAAAATCAATAATTAAATGTGTGCTTATAAATTAAGCAATTAGACCAAGAGATTAATAGAGCCACAAAGTGTCCTTTAATCCTCAAAAGGACCAGGATGTGAAAGAACAAGACCCAAAACATCATTGCCGGTATCATTGAAGAGTCACAAAGCCGCCTTGGTGCTCGTATCCAAATGCAAAGTTGTAGACAAAATGTGTTATTGTTTTGACAATTAATAGCCCGACACAGCCACTGAAAGGGTAAATCATTCTACATCCCCCATTGGCAACATGAGAACCCATTTAAATGGTTTGAGGCTGGTCCTCAACAAACTATGCCACAAGCTTTTTTGGCATAAATCTGTTTATTTTCCATTTCAGTTCTAATGCCAGTTTTGGAAATGTATATTCACCTCTTGAACATAATAACCAGCCAAATACCATGACACTGTATCAGCCAATGCTAACAAAATAATTAGTTACAGATTCAAATATAGTAATCAGAAAGAATACATATAAATAAAAAGCATTCCGCGAGCAACCTCCCAGTGCTAAAATGAAAACCAAATAAATGCAGCGTGATAGGTCAAACACACTTAGCAATATGACATTTTTGGTAAAATAATGGAGTGATGGTGAAACATGCTGTAACGTCCTAACTGTCTACGAGACCTAACTTGCTTGTTAATCGAAGGGTCATTTGGAGGGTGTGTCACGAGGGAACATGATAAAGTGCGATGGTGTGGATAGTTCTTCTAGGGGTATCTCTCATCAGTTTTGGATTCAATGCCACAATCATGCAACCCATGTGGCAACATCTATTCTGCCTTTCTTTTTCCATTGTAGCATAGCAAGTTAACCCCCTCGGCCTACTTTAGAAGCCAAATGTTGAAGCAGGTTCTGATTATCAATAAGGAGAACAAGTTGTTTTCATCGAGGTCTCCAATGATGGGGCCTGAGTTGACTTCAAGTGAATGGTCACCTGGCATTTAGCAAGCAACCATGCCAGATCTTCAAACCTCTTTTCCAGTTCGACCTTTTAAACCTGTTATATAAACCTAGAATGTTTTCTTTAAGTGCAGAAGGATAGTTCCTGCCAGTTACTTTCTGAGTCAGTGCACACACTGACTCCCAAAACTATGTCAGTACAAGACATATGTTCATTGGGCATTGATCAGGGACACTGGGTAGATATTAAATAGCCTTTGTGGAGTAAAATAACCTCTATGTAGAATTTTAGATTTTATCAATTCAAATCTCGTATTGTGAGAAATGTTAGAGGGATATTCAAAAGTTAGTGCCCATTCCTTCAGACTCGATTGTCGGCATAAGTCACACCACCAGTGCTCTTTTCAGCAGGGGCTTATCCTCTTTAGTATGGTGCAGGAGTCCCCTAAAGAGGGTTGTGGTCACACTTTTCGCAGTGTCCTGTGTTAATACATTTCTAATTATCCGACAAAGGTGGTTCAACATCCTTTTGTTTCCAGATCAATTTAAAAGCCTTTATTATGCACCAGAGATCAGAAACGGACCCATATGAATTCGTGTGGCTGTGA
Organism: Triturus cristatus; assembly: GCF_964204655.1. Lineage (NCBI taxonomy): Eukaryota > Metazoa > Chordata > Amphibia > Caudata > Salamandridae > Triturus > Triturus cristatus. The sequence continues at coordinate 797,371,121 of NC_140594.1, forward strand.
TTTGCCTTAATTCATCAAATGCTATGTTTGCATTTGTCAAACAAATACCCCCTGCACCATAACGCTAGCTCTATCGCAGCATTCCCTAGCATGTCAAGTGTCAATTTCTCACAGTTCAGGATGCATACATAATAGTAGCTCGGGCGCATATCCTGCAGTAGTGGAGTAGCAAGGGGTGGAGAGGGGGGGATGGTCCGTTCCCGGCGGCATGTATTTTAGGGGTGGCGCAGGCCCCCCACTCTATACTGCGGCCGTCGGAAGCGGAAATCAGCAGGATCTTACCAGCACACCCCCTGCTCTTCAATGCGTCCGCGGACAGCAAACGCAGAGACCGCCACAAGTGGCCAACGGGCTAGCTGTGCCACTGCACTACAGCAGTCTTAGTGATACTGGGAACAAGACATTTTTCCAATGGTGCTTGGCCACTGCCAGCAATCAGGATTGATGAGGACTTTATCAAGTAGGATCAAGCTCCTCTGACACCAGTACAGCACCAGCACTTGAGTCTGCCATGGAACTGATTTCCGATATTTTTGTGACTCCCAGCCTCCAGCCCTCCATTGGAGTTGTGCAGTTATCCATGCACTCTTCATCAAAGACAGTAGTTGAGGTTTGTGTAAGGCTATCCTTTTTCTATGACCACCCCACAATAGATCCAACAGTGATTTATTTAAGTCTTTAACAATCCTGCCAGGTATCACAAACGCCGCATTGGCAGAGAAATACAAGAAATGAGGAAGGTGTACCATTTCAGCCAAAGGCAATCGATCCACTTCAGATGGTGATAATTTATTTCAGAATTCAACAGACTCTCTTGGTGTTATCATGTTGTTATCATCCTCCAGCTCAGATTTCCCTTAATTATATCATCATTGTCTCGAAAACTCTGATCCCAAGATACTAGAATGATCTCGGGCTCCACTTCAAAGGGGGCATGGGGAACTGGTCCTCACCAAGGTCCCTGTATGGTCTCAATGTAAATATACAATTATTTTCCATATTTCACAAGTCCTAACTGTGCCCTAAACACAGAAAGGATGGCCAAGGTAAACTGGGAGATACGTAGCAGGATTACAAAGCTACAACAGGATGTTGTTAGTATATAACAAGAGAATATGTGTGTGGCCTTGTACTGTCACCCCTCTAGTAAATTCTTCTCTCTTGTGTGTGGCTGCCATGAATTCCATTGCAAGCGTGAACAGCAATGAGGACAGCAGTCGACATTACCTCATCCCCCTCTGCACTCTCAGAGTCTCAGAAACAACCCTGCTACTGCAGACCTGTGCTGTCAGTCTTGCGTATAACAATCAGACCCATTTCCTGAATTAGATCCATATTTCCAAATTCTCCATCACCACCTGCAAGAAATCCCAGCACATGGTGTCAAAGGTGTTATCCATGTCTTTGGCAGCCACTGTAAAAGTGTCATCACTCAGCAGAGGGTTACTGATCAGATGGTACAATTCATGGACATCAGGGGATGAGCTCCTGCCTGGTTTATAACTACACTGATTGGGGAGGATCAATGCTGGTAGTAGAATGGAAAGTCTATTTGCCAACACCTTGGCTAGTATCTTGTAGACAAGGGTTATCATAGCCAAGGAGGGGTAGTATTCCAGATCCAAAGGATTTCTCTGAGATTTTGTCAGGGCACAGATTGATATTTTAGCCATGGTAAAGGGTAGAGAGTTAATTACTTTGTAGTCTAAGAATGCTTGCAATAACTGAGGTGCCAGCGCCTCAATATAGGTGGTATAGCATTCTTTTAGGAGGACATAGTGCCTTGGCATCTTGCCCTTTAATGAGGCCTTCCACCTCCTGTTTTATCTCCTCAATGACCAAAGGTGCGTCCAATTGTAGCTCATGATCGGGTGATAAATGGCAAAATTGTGCTCACTGGACCTATGGTTGCTGTGATTCCACAAGGCGTGTAATCATTTGCTTAAATAATTATAAATAAAATGTATGGAGTGCATCATTGATGCCTTATTGGATGTGACCACAGTGTTGTCCAGTGTGCGTATGGCTGTGGTAAGTGTCTGTGTTGCAATGCCACGAGCTTAAAGTTCACACAAACTCTAGTTACATCATAACATTCAAAACACTTCAAGGCCTATTGCACTGAAAGAGTTTAAATTTCACCATTTCCGCATCAGCAATAATTTTTCATAGAAGCAGTTGTGAAAATTATCAGACCAAACTAAAATATCTTTAACTACAATGATGAAAGTCTGGATTTTAAAGCAACCTTCAGAAAACCTGACAAGACTCTAACTTGAATGACAAGTGCAACCTAACTAAGTGTGACGTTATGTGAATGTTGCAAAAGCAAACTTAAAGTCTAGGGTACCACAAAGCATACATCAAGAACTCAATATGATCAAAACATTGAAAAATGCTCCAGTTTAACAAATTTAAGCACTATGCTTACCCGGCTAGACACAGCCAGTTGTTCTGTGTGCTACATAAAAAGGTCCAGCCCTCATGCAAAACTGACACAAAAATGCATTCTATTGGACACTTGAGTGTGAGAAACATGGTGTATTTTAACCCTAAGCTATACAAGGAATTCTCTGTAGATTCCAGCCCTGTAGTCATTTTTGAGTTCAAAATATTGTATTTATTTTTAAAGTTAGAAGCCAACACAAAAAGTATACAGCATTGGTATATATAAGATAAATATACTGTAATGCTGAAGTACACTAATTGAATTATAAATATACCTAAAATGACTTAGCTTTATGTAGGAAAGAAAAGTTGAATAAGGAACAAACGAGCTACTTCTTATGTCACAGGTGTTCAACTATATCTTTTAAAAAATAACATATATATGTATATGCACGGTGGGTAAAAAATAAATAAAAAGGGCTTACTGACAACCTGCAGGTGACCTGGCTGTGCTGTTTTCTTCTATGCAATCACATCTGGGTGGCCGCTGTCAAAGAGATTTTGTGTATAATATATATATTACCTACTGGCGGTCGCCAGTAGGTAGTTATAGTTAGGACCCTGTTTCCATAGGAAATCCGCAACATTCTATTTTGAATAACTTTGGCGCCGGTCGACGAATCCTCGCGAATATTTCAAAATAGGTGGGGCGCTACGCTCCGCTCCTACCCTGAAAGTCTCGGGGGGATTCGTCAAGCGGGAGCTGAGATAAAAGGGGGGTCCCAAAACGCGTTTTTCCCATGCATTTTTCCATAGGACCTTTAGACACAGCTACAGCCCGACGGCTGAACAGAATTACTAGAAATTTGGCAGAGAGGTAGTCCTCAGGTCAAGGAAGTGCCTTTTGTAGGTTTGGTGTAAATCTGTTCAGTAGATTCTGAGAAAATAGCCTTTAAATCAATATATATATCTGAGCCAGCTTACGGTGCGCTTACGGTGCGCTTACCGTACGCGAGCCGGATTCTGATTGGCTCTTAGATCTTAGTAAACATTCGAATCGGTCGAAACCAGGAAGCGGCGGCCGCCATTTCGTGTGTTTCACTCAGAAAAAAAAGAGTGATATCTTGAAAAGGGGGCAAGGAGGAGAGTTACAGACCCCCTAACATTTGTAAGGGGGTCAAAGAAGGACAGAAAAGTACAAAGAAAACATTTATTGATTTTAAAAAAAACCGCGGGGTACGCGTACGGTAAGCTCAACGTACGCGTACGGTAGAAAAAAAATAAAATAAAAGAAATGAAATGCAGATTTAAGAGTTTAGATATTAGGGGGCTCTAAAAAGAGCCGTTGTGTTTATGAAGTGATTTTTTAGTGGTACCTACAAGTAAGTACCGATGCAGAGTCTAAGGTTCAAGAGGAAGACTCTGTTCCCTTCATCATTGAAGTGCACACCATCTCCTCTATAAATGTCTTGCATGTTGTAACGCAAGTTGTTGTGGTAAATGGAACCCATACCATAGTCACGGAGGAAAGCAGAAACAGATTTGTTGACGTGCTTTCTTGCTTTGTCAATCTGCGGACAGAAATGATTGGACCAGTTCCATTTTTGCCTTTGGCATATGTTAGAAAACACAAAGGCAGTTTTAGGGAAAAGTGAAAACAGTTGTGCAAAGGTGTCCTTCATAAGCATTTCCAGACCTACCCCAGTCAAAGTGCCTAGGTCATTGCCACCACAGTGCACTATTATGAGGTCAGGGTGTTGGATTTGCATGAAGGATTTCACCAATGGCATCAATTGGTGCCACTTTAACCCTCTCTGACCAATCCATTTAATGTCTACATTTGGCAAAGCAAGGTCTCTCACCATATCTGTTTTCTCTGCATACTTTTCACTCCAGAAGACATAGCTGTGCCCTACAATCCACACTGTGAACATCTTCAAAGGAGAACTGGATGCACTCAGGAGGTGTAATTCAGTAGAATGGTAAAAAGAAATGAAAGACAGTTTGGAAATGGAGGCATACATATTTTTTTCATAAAAAAAGAACTGATTGGCTGTTTCATACCATTCTAGAATAAAAACTAGGCTGTATGTGTAAATTAATAGAAGCATGTTTTGTATTGGTACAGAAAAATGTGTTACCAAAGAACAGTACTATGGATTTGCTGTTAGGTTTGAAAAGTCAAGCACTCTTGCTCTGTGGAATTGAAACATTGTTTGGTGAACTTCTGACCTAACTCCACACAGCAGTGTTCCATGAGCTGTTGCTATGGTAGCAGGCAGAAGTCAAGTTGGGGGAAGGGTACTAGGCAGAAGTCAAGTTGGGGGAAGGGTACTTTTGGAAAAGGGTTGGTTTTCAACCAATAGAAATGTGTGATTACATTTGAAAAAAAGGGGGAAGCACTGAGATTTGAAATTAACATGTATATGTGTGGAAAAAGAGAGGGAAAGTTTGCCATTATCTGGTTCTGCTGAGAGGAGAGAGGTGTAAAGAACAGAGATCCTGGCTCTGATAATCTGCTGTTTGAGTGCCACATTTCTTTCACAGCTAACTAATTTTAAAGGTGAGTTTAGAGTTTGAGAGGGGATGTATATGGTAAATTAAGAAATGAATAATAGAAATGGAATTCCTTTTGTTGAAGTTGTGTTTATTATTTTCTGTTTTGGGAGAAAGTTAAATGTGAGGAACATGTAAAATAATATGGACTATGTTTTCAAGATAAATTAAGGTGTACTGGTAAAAATAAAGAATACTTTAAGGGTTTGAGGTTGGACTCAGTCATACACAGCATCAGTAAGGCTGGTTGCCCTTGCTGGAGTGTAGGCAGTCACCCAGGTTACACATGGTGCTGGTCTGAAAAAGGAGTTTGGACATGTGCTTTTTTAAGAATCTGAAAAGTGGATTCATAATGTGTCAGTCTGTAAAAGTGTTTATCACTTGCCAAAAAAAAGAGTAGTAAGTGTGCTTTCAAAATGGCAAAGAAATTTCGTTTTGTGACTAATGTGAAAACATGACTCTGTGTGCAAATAGGAATTACAGGCAGAGATTTATTGCGTATTGCTCTGGTGATTTCACAGTTGCATTAGATGGAAAGGGGGAGCCATTTTTTGGTGCAGAAGCAGACTCTTAGCACACACCCAGCTGCTTACCCTGTGGAATCATGCACAGTATTCACAAGCGAGTGGGGTTTGAGGTTTCAGTCAGTAATGCAAATACATTCAGCATCACTAAGGCTGGTTGCCCTTGCTGGAGTGTAGTCAGTTACCCAGGTTACACATGGTGCTGGTCTGAAAAAGCAGTTTGGACATGTGCTTTTTTAAGAATCTGAAAAGTGGATTCAAAATGTGACAGGCTGTAAAAGTGTTTATCACTTGCCAAAAAAAAGAGTAGTAAGTGTGCTTTCAAAATGGCAAAGAAATTTCGTTTTGTGACTAATGTGAAAACATGACTCTGTGTGCATATAGGAATTACAGGCAGAGATTTATTGCGTATTGCTCTGGTGATTTCACAGTTGCATTAGATGGAAAGGGGGAGCCATTTTTTGGTGCAGAAGCAGACTCTTAGCACACACCCAGCTGCTTACCCTGTGGAATCATGCACAGTATTCACAAGCGAGTGGGGTTTGAGGTTTCAGTCAGTAATGCAAATACATTCAGCATCACTAAGGCTGGTTGCCCTTGCTGGAGTGTAGTCAGTTACCCAGGTTACACATGGTGCTGGTCTGAAAAAGCAGTTTGGACATGTGCTTTTTTAAGAATCTGAAAAGTGGATTCAAAATGTGACAGACTGTAAAAGTGTTTATCACTTGCCAAAAAAAAAGAGTAGTAAGTGTGCTTTCAAAATGGCAAAGAAATTTCGTTTTGTGACTAATGTGAAAACATGACTCTGTGTGCATATAGGAATTACAGGCAGAGATTTATTGCGTATTGCTCTGGTGATTTCACAGTTGCATTAGATGGAAAGGGGGAGCCATTTTTTGGTGCAGAAGCAGACTCTTAGCACACACCCAGCTGCTTACCCTGTGGAATCATGCACAGTATTCACAAGCGAGTGGGGTTTGAGGTTTCAGTCAGTAATGCAAATACATTCAGCATCACTAAGGCTGGTTGCCCTTGCTGGAGTGTAGTCAGTTACCCAGGTTACACATGGTGCTGGTCTGAAAAAGCAGTTTGGACATGTGCTTTTTTAAGAATCGAAAAAGTGGATTCATAATGTGTCAGTCTGTAAAAGTGTTTATCACTTGCCAAAAAAAAAAGAGTAGTAAGTGTGCTTTCAAATTGGCAAAGAAATTTCGTTTTGTGACTAATATGAAAACATGACTCTGTGTGCATATAGGAATTACAGGCAGAGATTTATTGCGTATTGCTCTGGTGATTTCACAGTTGCATTAGATGGAAAGGGGGAGCCATTTTTTTGTGCAGAAGCAGACTCTTAGCACACACCCAGCTGCTTACCCTGTGGAATCATGCACAGTATTCACAAGCGAGTGGGGTTTGAGGTTTCAGTCAGTAATGCAAATACATTCAGCATCACTAAGGCTGGTTGCCCTTGCTGGAGTGTAGTCAGTCACCCAGGTTACACATGGTGCTGGTCTGAAAAAGCTGTTTGGACATGTGCTTTTATCAGAATCTGAAAAGTGGATTCATAATGTGTCAGTCTGTAAAAGTACTTTTCACTTGCCTAAAAAGTAGTAGAAAGTATGCTTTGCAATTGGCAAAGAAATTTCGTTTTCTGCCTAATTTCAAAGCATGACTCTGTGTGCACACAGGAATTGTTTTTAGATATTTAATTGGTGAAGGTGTTATTGTGATTTTCATTTATAGGAAAGGGGTTTAAAGTATTTTAAGATTTCTAAAGAACATAAAAAATGTAGTAATATATTTAAATAAAATAAAGGAATTTTTTTTTAGTTTTTTTCAGGTATTGCTGAAGAGCAGTTTACAAAATTTAAGATGCCTACAAAATCCAGAGTAAAGAAAGACCACAAAAAAAAACTATATTTGAAGACAACTGGAGGACCTAATTTAGTTGGAGATGCTCATGTTGGGAAAAAGAAAAAATCTTCTGGTAAGCAGACAAAAAAACTTTTAAAGAACATATTCAAAAAAAGGAAAAATGTACAAAATGTCTGTACTGGAAAGAATGTTTTCAATAGAAAAGGACAGGAAAAAATTGAGAATTTAGTTAATGCAAATATACCTTCTGCAACTAAAAAGATTAACTTAAACAGAAAAACAGCGTTTAAAGAGATACGTAGAAAAATGTTTCAGAGAAGAGTTATGTCCAATTTGATAAAGGATGTGAAGAAATATAAGCAAAAGGCTAAGTTTTATAAGAGAAAAAAAGAAATTGAAGCCATTGCAGCAAAGGCATTAGAATTAAAAAGGAAACTATTCATTTTAATTTTGAATAGGATGCGTACATTAGATAAAATGGTTAATGTACTGAAATCACAAAGCAAAAGGAAAAGAGTAGTGAACAGAACAAACTTTTGTAAAGTGTTTTTAGGAAAATGGATGCATAGTTCAAGTAGTGAACCTTTTTTTAATGAAGAGAGCTATTTTCAAAGTAATAGTTTGCTGCATGCAGTTGACACCAGAGGTCGTGCTTACGAAGTGAAAAATGGTTGCATAATGGAGAAGGAGATAATGGTTCCAAGAGATGAGGTACAAGTGATGGCGGATGAGGCTATGGGGAGACGTCCTAAAGCCCCAGTGTACACTTGGAATTGTAGTAGTATTTGCACTGTGCGTCAGGAATCTATTGATAAATTTCGTGAGTTTCTAAGAGAATATAGTAAAAAAAGTGTAAAACAGAAGATTAAGGTGCTTCAAAGTCTAGATCCATGCAGAGTGAGAGAGAATACTGGTTTGCAGGGTCATTCTCTGGCTTGTCTATCTAGAAAAGTGTGTATTAGTGTTTTCCATCATTTTAGAATGCTGGCTGTTCATCATACTGAAATGAGAAAGTTTGTGAGACGGTTGTATTTTGCTAAAAGTCCAGCAATAAAGTTAGATGAATTGAATTGGGCTCTGTTCCGTGGGTCAGTATCAGATGTAGAGAAGGTTGTTGATGAAATTCAGTTTTGTTACTTTGGTCCTGAACAAAACAGTGCAGAAAAGGACACAGTAAATGAGGAAGAAGTGGAAGAGAATGTACAACCATTTGTAAGTAAGACATTTAATGATCACATAACAAAATTTGAAAAAATCTCTAATGAAAGACCAAATATTACTTGTATTTGTTGCCGCAGAACTCATTATAGAAAACAAACCAGGTATGTTGATCTCTATAGAAAAAGTGAAAATGAAGATAATTATAAGTGGAAGGATTTTGCCACATATATATTTCTTGAAAATTGTTTTGAATTGGGTGAAGTTCAGCGTATTTGTAAATACTGTTATAATAAGTTAGAAGAAAATGGAATGCCGACCAGAGCTGTACATAATAATTTAGAATTGGATGCTATTCCTGCTGAACTTTCTGAATTAAATACATATGAGTATATACTCATTCAATGTGTTCATCCGTTCCAGACCATAGTACGTATGGAGCCCAAAACTGGTAAATTACCTCCTTCAGATTTACTGAGAGGTTTAAAAGGTAGAGTGGTGTATTTGCCCTTGGATTTGAAAAAAAATATGGAAACTATTGATGCGGATACTTTGGAAACTGAACCATTAATTATTCTGGTTAATGGTGTACCTACAAAGAATAAGAAGATGTGGCAGGAGCTGGTAGATGTACGGAAAGTACAAAGAGCAAATTTGTATTTGAAAAGGAATAACAAATGGTATGAATCAATTTATATAGAAGAAGAAGAAGATTTACAAGAAGACACAGAAACACCAACTGGACAAATTGAAAAAGTGGACAAGTCAAAGGAAGAAGAAATTTATGAACATTTTAGCATACATCCTCTTCATTCAAAAGAAGTTATGGGAGACAATATTGATCTGTTTCAGATGAAGAAAGCAAAAGGAACTCCCGTGAGTGTATGGGAGGAGAGCTTGGAAGCTCGATGTTTTCCCCAGCTGTTTCCTAAAGGAAAAGGAGGACGATACGATGAACGTCCGGAACAGATTCCAGCTTCTGAGTATCGGACTACAAGACTATATGCTGAAGATCCCAGATTTCGACAAAGTATTCCTTATTTGTTCCATCTTTTATTTGAAAGCGACTTGTCTGCACTGTCTTATGCAGTAAATCACATTTTAAAAAGTGGAGTACATTTACAAAATGTGTCTGCTAAGGATTTTATGGAGAAAGTGCAGCACTGAGATGATCATTTGGAAACACAACTGATCAATCTGATGGCTTGTCAGCGTGGGACAAATGAATATTGGTACAGACGCCATGGTGAATTAAAATGCATGTTACGGAATTTAGGAACATCAACATGGTTCCTTACCCTAAGCTGTGCTGAGTACGCTTGGGATGATTTACTGGATTTTCTACGAGAGGCAAATTCAAACATTAAAAACATCGAATACAAGACAGCAGGAGAACTGTGCTCATTGGATCCGGTTAATGTTTGCAGATATTTCAATCATAGATTTGAGGCTATGATGTCCTTCATCTGCAATAAAAAAAAATCCACTTCTAGGAGAAGTAGTGGATTTCTTTTGGAGAAAAGAGTACCAGGCAAGAGGTGCTCCTCATATTCATATGCTGTTGTGGATCAAGGATGCCCCAAAGTTTGGAACAGATGCTGATGAAGCAGTGTTATCTTACATTGAAGAATATGCAACATGTGCTATACCAAAAAACACAGAAGAGAAAAAGTTAAAGGAGTAAGTTTTACGTTTCCAAAGTCATCGGTGTGGAAAATACTGTCGACGGAAATACAAGAGCAAAGATAAATACTACACTAAATGTCGATTTGGATTTCCTAGACCTGTTCTTTCAAATGGAAGAGTAAACAGTTTTATGTCATCTGTGAGACATACTATCACAAGAAAATCACCTAAGAATACCTACAACCTTAAAAGAAAAGAAGAATCAAAAAATATAAATGACTACAACCCAGTCATTTTATCCATGTGGAATGCTAACATGGATATACAGTATGTAGCTGACAATTCCATTGCTGTTGCTCGATATGTAACGTCTTACATTACGAAATCAGAAAAAACAGAATTGAAGGAAATGTGGGAACAGATTTCTCATGAGAAGACTGTCAGTAAGAAGCTGTACAGTTTCAGTTTGAAGATGTTATCGCATCGAGAAATTGGATCCTACGAATGTTCAGATAGGTTATCTTCTGCAAGTCTCTACTCGAAATCAAGAAGAATAATTTGGGCAAGTTTAGGCCTTGCAGCAATGAGAAATCGGGTACTGAAATCTGTTGGAGAAATTGAATATTTGGCCGAGAATGACCCAGAAAGTACAGATATTTTGAAATCAAACATGTTGGACACATATTATCCCAAGAGAAGTCAACATCTATGAAGTGCTGCAGAACTACATTTATTCACGGAAAGCCACAGAAGACATCAACAATGGAAAATATAAAGTCATTGGTGAGGAAGGATGTTTGGTGAAGCAAACAAAAGGAAGTTTGATAAATCACAGGAAGCTGAGTTGCGACACTACTGACAAAAAGGAATTTTACTACTTGGCTCTTTTACAGCTGTTTAAACCATGGCATACAGAGGATGAACTACTGGGAGAATTTCAAAGCTATGAAGATTCTTTTAATGCTTGCAAAGACAGCATACAATGCAGTACATTCTCAACTTATCTGCAAATGTTAAATGAAGAAATTGAACAGGAAACTACAATTGCAGCAGAAATAGCTAGAGACAGTTCTCAGGACAGCCAAAGTTCAGGAACACTCAGTCAAGATCCCCTAGGACAACCAATCGTTGAAAATGAAGCATCAATAGCCATGAATGAAGTGGAAACGGCTATGAATCAAGCTCAAGAAGAATTTATAGACTTACAAAATTTGGAAAGACAACTGAACGAAGAGCAGCAACAAATTTATGAAGAGATCAGAAACAAAATTGATCACGGATTTCTACATGAAAAAAAAGAGTGCTCATGCACATCATTTCATCCAATCAGGATGTATGTAAGCGGACAAGCTGGAACTGGAAAAAGTTTCCTTATAAAAGTCATCAGAAGCTACCTACAGCAAAAAACGGATTCTACTTTGTCTTGTGTGGTTACTGCTCCAACTGGGTTAGCAGCATATAACATAAAAGGAATCACTTTACATAGTTTGCTAATGTTACCAGTGGAGCATGAGAACAAAATACAATACAACAAGCTAACTGGAGAAGCATGCTTGGAAGTTTCAAGAGTATTGAAGAAGATGCAAGTTCTCATTATTGATGAGGTGAGCATGGTATCAAACTTAATGCTTGCCTTTGTGCATTTAAGAATGCAGCAAATTCTGAAGACAGACTATGACGTGTTATTTGGAGGAAAAAACGTCATAGTTTTTGGAGATCTTTTGCAACTTACTCCAGTTAAAGGACAACCAGTGTTTAATACTGTGACACATGAAGACACGAAGAAGTCATTGGGAAGCATCGGTAATGCAAATATTTGGTCCTTCTTTGAGTACAAGGAACTTACTACTAATATGAGGCAAGCAAACGATGAAGAATATGGAAGTATTCTGAAAGATATCAGAATTGGACTACTCACTGAAGCTGGCACGAAAGCATTACAGAATCGGCTGCTACATAATTTATTTCCAAAGGAAGAAATAGTTGCAGAGAACATATACAAGAACATTGCAGAAAAGAAAAGTGTCATCTGCTTAATGCCAACTCTACGTGAATGCTCAATATTCAATGAGGAGCTTTTGAAATTGGAAAAGGAAGATATCAGGAAATTGGAAGCAGTGGACAAAATTGAGGATGGAAGAATTACTGTCACATTAACAGGCACACTGAAAAATAAATTGGATTCACTAGAGAAGAACATTTCCAAAACAGCTGGATTAGAAAAAAATCTATATGTTTGCATGAACTGTAGAGTATTTTTAAGGAGAAATTTGGATGTTGAAAAAGGTTTAGTTAATGGAGCTATGGGAAGAGTTGTGGGTTTTATTAATTATCAGAAAAAAGATGGAATTGAATGTTTAAAAATAAAATTTGATCAGATAGAAGAAGTTAAAGACATTTGTCGTTGTTCAGTTCATTTCATGCTTGTGAAAGACTTATATGTACGTAGGAAGCAGTTTCAGTTTTCTCTAGCATATGCTGTAACTATTCACAAGTCTCAAGGATTGACTGTAGATTGTGCATTTGTGAACATTGGTTCAACTGTGTTCAAAGAAGGTATGGCATATGTTGCTTTGTCACGAGTGAAAACATTATCAGGTTTATTCATGATAGACTTTGATGACTCAAAAGTTAGTGCTGATGCAAATTGTGTAAAGGAGTATAATAGATTAAGAAGAAGCTATGCTCCTCATTTAGGTCAGTATCCTGTGTTGGAGAAACGTGTAGTTTCTCGTAAAAGGAGAAATGGGAATATCTGTAATGAAGATGTAGAGAGGAGGAAAAAAAAGAGGAGTGATGTAATTGCAAGCAAAAAGAAAAAGGAAAATGAAGAACAGGTTGTAGGATGTCATTTTGAAAATAGCTCTGGTGTCAACTGCTACGCTAATGTAGTGCTGAATGTTGCATTTTATCTTGAAAGTGTGCAAGAGCAGATAATAGTAAATCAGGGAAAAAGATTCTGTTCTGAGTTGAGTCTCCTTTTTCAAAAGCTGAGTAATGATAAAACTCAAATAGAAAGTGCTATTGAAATTAGAAAACTTTTAGATGTATGTTCAGGACGAACACAGTTTTCTCAAAATGTACAGCAAGACGCACAGGAATTCTTGATGTTTTTTCTTCAGGTACTGGAAGAAGAAGGGGTTCCCATTGAAAATTTATTTGGTCTCTCTTATAAATGGGAACATAGTTGTGAAAACTGTTATAATATATGTGGCTCTAATGTTGATTCTGAAAGGTTTATTTATTTAACATTGCCAGAAAGTAAAACAGTCAATTCAATTCAATTCAATTCAGCTTTATTCGATTAAAAATCATTAATCATAAAAGCAGAGACACAATGCATAAAAAGACATTAAACATAATTACATTAGCAGCTGATTTCTTGATTTAAAAATAAATTTTAAAAATGCAGTAACAGAGGCTATAACATAGGGTGAATCTAACATTTGAAGGGCTAGCAGTGCGGGGCGACACTGCCTAACCCCAAAGGATTTCAGGACTGGGAGGATCCATCTTTTTCTGGGAATGCTATAAAATTTACACAAAAAGACAACATGTAGTGTAGATTGGATTGATACATCGTCACACGGACAGAGGCAAAGAGATTTAGACCAATCATTACAAGCAGGGAAACTTAATAGCCTATGGATAATGCCGACGCGGAAACGGACTAACAGAAATCTGTCAAAATCTCCAGTAACAATTGTAATATATGGTAAAACAGTCACTTTTGCTAAATTAGTTAAAGATGCTAATCATAGCATGGAATGCAGTGAGTGTCAATCTGACATGTTTTCAACGTCAATTTTAAAGGAATACGGACAGTATGTAATTTTAATGATGCAACGCTGTAAAGCTGATGGTTCAAAATTAGATACTTTAATAAAGAAGTTTACAGGACAGCAATTATCAATTTCAGGAAAAACTTTTGTAACAGTTGCAATAATTTTCCATGATGGACCTACTGTAACTTCTGGTCATTACACAGTCTATCTTAAATGTGAAAAAGGCTGGACACTGTGTAATGATTCCCAATTGATTTTCAAGCAACGTTTGCCTTTTGATTTAGCAAATTCCTATCTAATCTTCCTGAAACCTAAATTTTAGAGAGATTTGGCAACATCTGGACAAAACAATTTTACCATTTTATTGGATTACCATTGGAATTTTCAAAAAAAATGATTTTACAAATTACCATTTGGCCTAATGGAAAGGTAACCAATTGTAATGTGGACTTTTTCAATTTTTAATGAAACTTTGGAAAACCAAAAATTTAGAAAAAATCGGTAACATCTGCACAATTTAAATTTTGGAATGTTATTGGATTGCCATTGGAAATTTATTCAAAAAAGATTTTTAAAATTACTATTTGGCCATGCGGAAAGGTAAACAATTCTATTGTGGACTTATTTAATTATTAATAAATCTTTCGGAAACCAAAATGTTACAGAGAATCGGTGAGATCTGTACAATTTAAACTTTAGATTTTTATTGGATTAACATTGGAAATTTAATCAAAAAAGAATTTTAAAATTACTATTTGGCCTAAAGGAAATGGAACCAGATGTATTGTGGAGTTATTTGAGATATATTTTTGTGATTATACTTCTGAAACAAAAATATCAGACGGTATTTTAAAGAAATAAGTATTGATATTAGATGATATTTTTTAAGAATATTATGCATTTCTATAAAGTTATGTTTATGCAAAAAGAGATTGTGGGCTTTTTGAAAACAATCTTTGAGATTGTTAATTGTTTTTTTGCCCGCTGTTAAATGATGAATGCAATTGCTTTCACAATTTATAGTGAAATGCAATATATTCTGAAAACAGCAAAAAAAAGGCAAACATTTTTTTTGAAAAATATGTTAATATGTGTACTGTATTATAAAATGTTTTATTAAATATTAATACTTTTTTCTTTTTTTTCAGATTGAGATAGAAAATTTTCGAAAACTAGAACCATTTTTAAAGCAATTAAAAAAAAATTTAAATGAATAAATATTTTTTTGAGTGGGTATGGTAAGTCCAAAATTTCATGGTCCCTTTTTTCCACTTCTCCACAATCACATTTTCAGTTTTTCATTGTAGTCTCTCAAGGACCTTGTAATGTGATAATTTCCAGAGGACGAGAAAAAGGAGATGCTCCCCCCACAGATGAAGGGCTCACCTGACCTGCCGAAGATGGACTCGGCCCTGCAGATGATGGTCCAGGCTGAGCTGCTGTGGATGTGCTTGGTTGACTTACTGAAGGGTTGTCGAGCATGTGTCCTTCTGTGCACATCCTTAAGGTGTCTAAACATGGTGTGATTCCCGAAGGAATACTTCTTGTTGGGATTCCCTCTTGAAAGTACACGCTTACACAGCTTACAAGTCACTAAGGGTGCATTTACCTTTTGCTGGCCCTCTGGAAAAGAAAAATACTCCCATATGAAAGAGGTCTTTTGTTTCCTCGTTCTCTGCCTCAAGGTAGTGCTGCTAGCCTCACTCTCAGAAGGGCTCTGCTGTTCTGCCATCGTATCACAAAGACAACCCAGCTCCTTCTCCTAAGGGATCACAAGCAGAAATGAGGGGAATGGGTGTGGTGTAGGAGAGTTCTAGAACTGAAAGTAGTTTCAACCAATCAAAAGTTGTGTTTCATGATCACATGACCCACCGTACGCTTACGGTGCGCTTACGGTGCGCTTACGGCAAAAGTACGCATGCACGTAAAAAAGACACGCGCACGCGTGCATGCGCAAAACAGGCACGCCCCTTCACTTCCGCGTAACGTGCGCGTGCAGCGTACGCGTTACGCGCTGTGCGCGCGTGACGTGCGTCTACGCAAATTGCGTAAATGAACGCAAACAGCGTAGAAATCTAACGTAATTAAAGCAAGACGTGCGCTTACCGTACGCGCACATTAAAAAAAAAAATAAAAAAAAAAAAGGAAAAAAAAAAAAATATGTTATACTAATACATTTTACCTGTTTATTTTATAAAAATGGTAAAATAAAAACATATTGTAGAATTTTTAAAATTTAACCATAGTCTTTAAAAAAGGATAGAAAATTAAAATAAAAATATGTAAAAAAAAAAAAGAAAAAAAAAAAATTAGCATTTAAAAAACCTTGCAAATTCACTGAAAAAACCATAGGTTTCACACACGTTATAGTTAGGAATTAGCATTTAAAAAACCTTGCAAATTCACTGAAAAAACCATAGGTTTCACACATGTTATAGTTAGCTGGACATTTCACTCGTAGAAAACCATTGAAATTCCCCCGTTATAGTTAGTTCAGCTAACTATAACTCGCGCGCCCACAATGCACTACTGATGACGTCACATATTACATCACTCATGACATGGTCACTGACATCACTCATGACATCACTGATGACATCTCAAATGACATCACTGATGACATCACTGATGACATCATCCTTGTGATAGAGTGGCAGACCTCCTCTTCCCCTAATATAACCATTGAAACACACATTCAAAAATAGAAACTAAAACGTTCAAAATAATGAACATATCAATATCAGTTACAACAACCTAATCAGTAATTCTAAGAACCACATACACATACAGTCATTCACCAACAGTCCTCTACAGTCACTCATACATGTACTCACTCATCATATGTATTCATACACCTATACATCCTGTTACACAACGCCACTCATCCATAGAGTTACTCACACACATAGTCACTCATGCTAATAAAGAATCAAACATCCATTTACTTGCATATACAGTTATACACACACCACCACACTTACT
The DNA here is from genome assembly GCF_964204655.1 of Triturus cristatus. NCBI lineage: Eukaryota > Metazoa > Chordata > Amphibia > Caudata > Salamandridae > Triturus > Triturus cristatus. The sequence goes on from NC_140594.1 coordinate 797,388,015, forward strand.
TCTACAGAAACTTACATATACTTACTCTTTTAAACAATAACTTATAGAAACACATACTTATTCATACAGGAACTCTTCCAATCTCTCACTCTCACATATACTCACTTATATACACCAATAGTCACATATACTAGTTTAAAACATATGTAGTTACTCATAAAGACACTATAGAGACAGTCATTCACTCACTAACACACCCATGCACACACTCATCCACCCATACAGTCCTGCACACATGCTGTATTCAACACATACAAACAGTGAGTCACTCATTCATGCACCTATGCACTAAGTAATACCCCCCACCGAACCATACAGAAACTCAGACACTCATACTGATAAAAAACCAACTAATAACCTATATATACACAAAGTAAGAAACTGATACAGATATTTTCATATTTAAAGATTACTCAGTAAGCCATGTGTTCACTATGATACACTTAATCAGTCAGTTACACAAATTTTTTTTTTTTTAAAAAGCATCCATTTAGACACTTATATACCCATTTATTCTTCCATTGACCTTGAGATATACATAAATATAAAACATATTTAATTTTCAGAAAAACACACAATCACTGGATGATGTCATCAGTGATGTCATTTGAGATGTCATCAGTGATGTCATGAGTGATGTCAGTGACCATGTCATGAGTGATGTAATATGTGACGTCATCAGTAGTGCATTGCGGGCGCGCGAGTTATAGTTAGCTGAACTAACTATAACGGGGGAATTTCAATGGTTTTCTACAAGTGAAATGTCCAGCTAACTATAACATGTGTGAAACCTATGTTTTTTTCAGTGAATTTGCAAGGTTTTTTAAATGCTAATTCCTAACTATAACGTGTGTGAAACCTATGGTTTTTTCAGTGAATTATATATATATATATATATATATATATATATATATATATATATATATATATAGATAGATATAACCTACTGGCAGTCGCCAGTAGGTAATTATAGTTAGGACCTATTTTCCATATGAAATCCGCAACATTCTATTTGGAATAACGTTGGCGCCGATTGACGAATCTTCGCGAAATTTTCCAAACTTTTGGCCAGCTCCGGTCCGCTCCTCTCCTAACAATTTCACGGTGATTCGTCAAGCGGGAACCGAGAAAAAAGGGGGGGACCCAAAATGCGTTTTCCCCATGCATTTTCCCATAGGACCTGTTGACGCAGCTACAGCCCGAACTGCTGAACGGAATTGCACCAAATTTAGCAAAGAGGTAGTCCTCAGTTCAGACACGTGCCTTTTGCTTAAATGGTGTAAATCCATTCAGTAGTTCCTGAGAAAATTAGAGTTAAAAACAGATATATATGGGCGGAGCCTAACCACACATCTCATCGTGAGATCTGATTGGCTGTCAGTACTTCATCCAAGAAGTGTTGACAGTCATCTTGGGACCAATATACATGATAGCACCTCATTAAAAAGCATTGCAGTTAATAGAAGGTTTTAAGACTTTAGTTACATTATAAATCATTTGTTGATGGTACCATACACATTTTAGGAATTGTGGTGTGTTCCAAGGTGATTTTATCATGTGAAAAAGCCTTCTGCTGTGATATCATGAATCATGTTTGAGAGAAAACTATTTTCTCATGCTTTTCCCACAGAGGTTTGGAAGGTGATCTATAAGCTAAACTGAGACCATATTTTCTGTAAATTCACATTATCTTTCTCAGTCATGTGCGAATGAAGTCAGACATTCTCAGTAAAACATGTACATCCAACAAGGGCAGAGACTGTCAGTTGATTCCTTTGTGTTCTACTGCAGCTTCCCAGAGTGTTCTAAAGAACAACTAGAGCGCTAACAGTCCTACTTATGACAAAAGTATTGCACACCTGAAGCCATCTTGATTGGAATAAAGTGGTAACTCTTAAAACATTTAATTTAAAAAGGAACAAAATGAGGGGGTTCATGTTGCCATAGAAAGTATGATTACTGCTGCAGAAAGAAAAATTAGGGCACATTTTGAGTGACTTCTCAAATCCTCTTCTATTTCATTAAAACATTCTGACATGCAGACTGAAACATGCACTTTCAATACCAGCAGCAGACTTCCCTGGTGAGCAGTAGCTTTACTACAGTGATCTAATGAGCAACTAGAGTGCTAACATTCAGAATTTATGGCAAATGTGTGACACATCTGAATGCCTTCTTGATGGAACCAAAGTAAAAAACTGAAAGTATTTCCTACTGAGGAGTCTGCAGTAAATGAGGAAATTAGGAAACTTCATAACAAATAAATCTCCCAAGATGGCCACCAGAGACAAAAGAGCCCAAATGTAGCCCAAATATCACCCAGATGTAGCCCAAGTATAGCCTAATGACAGAATGTCCCAGAGTGTTCTTAAGAACAACTAGAGCGCTTACTGTCTTACTTATGACAAAAGTATGGCACACCTGAACCCATCTTGATTGGAATAAACTGGTAACACTTAAAACATGTAATTTAAAAAGGAATACAAAGAGAGGGTTCATTTTGCCCTAGAAATTATGATTAGTGCTGAAGAAAGAAAAATTAGGGCACATTTTGAGTGACTTCTCAAATCCTCTTCTATTTCATTAACCCCTTCCATGCTCATGACGGAACGATTCCGTCATGAGCATCGGTTGAGCTGTGCTCATGACGGAACCGTTCCGTCATGGCCCCGCCCGCGCTCGAACCCTTCAGTACCGCGGGGGAATCCGCGCAGCGCTGAAGGGGTTAAAAAACTTTTGATATGCAGACTGAAACATGCACTTTTAATATCACCAGCAGACTTCCGTGGTGAGCAGTAGCTTTACTACAGTGATCTAATGAGCAACTAGAGTGCTAACATTCAGAATTTATGGCAAATGTGTGACATATCTGAATACCTTCTTGATGGAATCAAAGTTAAAAACTGAAAGCATTTCCTACTGAGGAGACTGCAGTAAATGAGGAAATTAGGAAACTTCATAACAAATAATTCTCCCAAGATGGCCACCAGAGACAAAAGAGCCCAAATGCACCACAAATATCACCCAGATGTAGCCCATATGTAGCCCAATGACAGAAGTGTGCAAAACACTTATTTGTTGTATATTTGCAGTTTTATATAGTGCAGACTTGTCAGGTATTGGAGTGCTTTACATGAGCATTGGTTACATCACACAAGATCAAATTCATTTTGGTTGTAGACATGGGGAGATTAAGTGATTTGACCACAATCACAGAATGTTGAGCTGAAGCATAAACTCCAACCTGGTTCCCCAGTTGCAAAGTCTGCAGCTCTGGAAGTAACACCCCATCCTCTCCCCTAAGTGCAACATTTAATCAAGTGGTCAACTGGATAAAAAAAACATAAAGATTACAAATAATTTAAAAGTTCTTTGTCGCTATTTGAAAACTCAGAAAAAATGTCCTCATTTTAGTTTTTTAGAGCACTAACCATAATTTTGATGCAAATAAGACCCTCTCATATATGTAATTTCTAAAGGAAATGCTCTAGGTATTACAGTTTTGATTACATCAAGATGATGTCAGGCGTTCCACACTTTTGTAATAAATATAGAATGTTAGCAATTTAGTTCTTTATTGGGATACTGTTGAGAGGCAGAGGCCAGGGGCACGGACTCTGAAAATTGAAGGCAGGTAGGAGAGTGCAGAGGCAACAATTTGACCACATTGGGCAGGCAGGAAGGGCAGTGGCAGCACAACAGACTATGGAGGGCAGTGGAAAGGGGGGCAGGGGCAACAAACCAACAATACAGGACTGGCAAGAGAGGCTGTGGCAATATAATAGACCATTGTGGGCAGAAGGAAGAGGCAGTGGTAGTACAACCATACATGCCAAAAGACCCGTTTCAGCCAGGAAACGTCCAATGTTTTTAAGCTCCAATGGGCTTTATTTGATCTGTCTCCTGTCTACAATCTCCTCCTTTTCAATGTAACTCAAAGGGGAAAATCAATACCCCAGTTTTTTTTCAAAATCTCCCTCTTACCAAGTTCAAAATGTTCGCAAGTTTGGTACATTGGCAGTAGGAATTGGGGTAGGGACATGGACTCGGATAACAGAGGACAGGAGGGACATGGAGAGGTGCACCAAACTGACCCTACAGGGCAGGCATCAGGGTTTGCAGCAGCACAATACACCACACAGGGCATGCGGGACAGGAGTGCAGCACAACAATCCATAGAAAGCAATAGGGAGGGGACAGGACCATGCACATGGACAACAGAGAATAGAGGGGAAAGAAGCAATGGTAGCTAGCTGACCATAATGGACAGACAGGAGAGAAAGCTGCAGCATAATAGACCATAAAGGGCAGGGGGGATGGATCAGGGGCATTACAATGGAACAGACAAGCCAGGAGGGAGGGAATAGGGGTCTGCACATGGAAACAGAGGGTTAGGGGCAAGGGGCCAGGGCAGGAGCAGGAAGATGACCATGGAGGTCAGGCAGGATGGGCACTAGAAACAAGACACACCATGGAGAGCAACAGTGAGACTATGATGGCATACACACTGACCATGGATGGAAGGTGGGAGGGGCATCAGGGGCTGCTAGCTGATCACACAGGGAAGGTGGGAGGGGCCATGGCAGCACAGAAGACCATGCATGGCAAGCGGGAGGGTTAGTGGCAGCACAATGGCTATGATGGGCAAGAAGGAGGGTGCAGGGGCTTGCACAAAGGACCATGGAGGATAGAAGGGAAGGTCAGGACCTGGGCACAGACAAGAAAGTTCAGGGGAAGGGGCCTCACAACAGACCGCATGGGGCAGGCAGGAGGAGCAGTTGCAGCACAACAGACCAGGGAGGGCAGAAGGGTGTGGCAGTAAAATGGACCATGGAGGACAGGAGGAAGGGGATAGGGGCATGGCATGTGGACAGGCAGGGTGGAGGTGGCAGGGACAGGTTACAGTCATCTGACAATGCTAGGCAGGTGGGAGGGGAGTGGCAGCTCAACAGAACACTCAGAGTAGATAGGAGTGGCAGGTCCATGGAACATGGTGGGCAAAAAGGATGGAGCAGGGGCATGCACAAAGACATCAGAGAGCAGGTGGAAGGAGAATAGGGGCAGCAAGCTAAGCACAGAGGCTAAGCAGGAGGTCAATGATGGGCCATAGAATTGGACAATGGAGGGCAGGAGGATGGACTGGTACATCATGCTAAATGGAGGGCAGTGGCAGCACATCAGACCATGCATGGCAGGAGGGAGGAGGCTAGTCCATGGATTCAGACAAAAGAGGATAGGGAAGAGGTGGATGGGGAAGCAAGCTAACTGTTCAAAGAAGGTGGGTATTAGGAACTCTGTTGTTTTTAAAATGTGTGTTTGTGCGAACTGCTTAAAATATGAACAAGTATGCAGCATAATCTCAATTTTATTCAGGAATAAGAGGACGTTTGTGACTGTGACTCCGGGCTCACTTGGCAGGAACACCCCCTGACCCTCTACCCCCCATCGCAAAATGTAATGCCTGTGAAAAGGGTAGGTGGACGCAGTGTTATATAGAACATAGTCCTGAGAGAACGATTGAAAATGAAAACTAGATATAGTATATGGTATAAACTTTGCACCAAAAAGTGTGACATAAGATGAACCGGGGCATGAAATATAATATGCAATACATTGTGCGCAATGACTGATTCATTGGAGAGCGCGAGATAGCACAGGCACTAGGCATCGAGGAAGGCACGTTAGATGGGGCAATATAACCCGTGCGAAGGCAAGTGTGGCATGACATATTCACAGGGTGGTATTACAGTGCACATGGGCTAGAGAGTGTCATAGCATATGCACTAGCTGGTGGAATACAACACAGAGGTGTGTGGCACTCGGCGGGCACTGGTGGGTGTAACACAGCATTGGGCTCAGTCAGGAGCATGCTGTGACTCTCAAGTGAGGTTTGTCTCCTTTCCAGAGAGTAAAATAAAAAGTATTACACATCCGGCGGTGGATGTGTGTTTTATTAACCGTGACGGGGTTTTCTTGCATAGTTTGGTCAAATTTTTGTCGAATCCCCTTTGAATGGATTGGTGTGCGTGCGTATTAAATGTGCCCGTCAATAGCTACCCAGGTTTGTATAAATAAACGACAAGGGTGTCTACTTGGAGAGTACCCACCGGTGGGGTGCCGGGATTAGGCACGGTAGGGCGTCAGACGTCAGAGCTTCACTAGCGGTGTAAATACATTCCACGTGGATTCATTGTATGCATAGTCGCCTTTTAATGAATATCACGCAAATCGTCATGGTGATAGGTACGTACGGTTTGTCCAGCATGTCCTAGGTGTTTCTATAAATATATATTTTTTAAAAATAATAAAAAACAAAGGCTGGCCCCGGGGGATGGGGTCCCCGGGCCATAAGTGGCCTGAGGAGGGGGGCAACGCTGGAGGCCACGCCCCCTCCTTGCAGCACTCTGCAAACGCGCCCCCTGGCCAGTTGTAAGTTGGGGAATTAATTCCCCTTCAATACTGAGGGTCCCTGAGTGCCAACTAGCCCAACAGGTATCTCCAGTATGCGCCAGGGAGCTGCGTTGCAGACAGGTGTTCTGAGGCCACGCCCCTTTTTACACCTCTATGCAACGCAGCTCTGTGGCGCTTACTGGAGGTACCTAGTGGGCTAGTTTGACCCTAGGGACCCTTAGGATTCAAGGGAAGTTAATCTCCCAACTTAAAACGGCCACAGGGCGTGTTTACACAGTGGGGAAGGGAGGGGACGGGCCTGAGGTGACATATGCAAACACGCCCTATGGCGCGTTTTAAGATGGGGAAATAATTCCTCTTCAATCCTGATGGCCCCTGGGGGATAACTAGCCCATCAGGTGCTTCCAGGAAGCACCACTGACCTGCGTTGCAGAGAGGTGGTCCAGGCCGTGCCACTTTTTACACCTCTCTGAAACGCAGCTCTGTGGCGCTTACAGGAGGTACCTAGTGGTCTAGTTGGACCCTAGGGACCCTCAGGATTCAAGGGGACTTAATCTCCCAACTTAAATCGGCCACAGGGCGTGTTTTCACAGAGTGGGGAAGGGAGGGGACGGGGCCTGAGGTGACGTGTGCAAGCACGCCCTGTGGCGCGTTTGAAGAGGTAGTTTTAATCCCCTGCCCTTTTATATACTAGGGGCTTACAGAGGAGGTCATGCTGATCACAGGGGGACCCCAACGCATAGTGTTCCCTAGTGTATGTAGGTGTTTTCACTGTATTCTGAGTGTCTTTTAACATAGCACTGGCTCTATGACTAGTTAGTCAGACTCAGTTACCACCAGTATCCGTCTGAAAAAGTTGAGGGTACAGGATGATTTTGCAACAAGGCTTGTTTCTGCTCTTCTGTTTGTTCTTTCTGCACGTTATCCTTCTTCCTGCACTTTTCTTTGTCTTTGAGGACTTCTGTTGCTTCTTTCTGCATTTCTTTTTTTTCCTTCGTGTGCGTTTTTTTCTTCTTTCTTCACATGTCCTATCTCTGTAGGCACAGTTAGAAATTAGCATTTAAAAAACCTTTGGAACAATGTATTCCTATGGAAGGAAATACAAGTTACTGGTAAGAACGCTTAGAATTACTTTTCAGGGTCAGTGCTGGGCTAAAGGATGCAGCCCTGCGTTCTCTCCTGATAACAGGTGAGTAAATCGGAATTCGTAGTTCGGCTGGTTTTAGAGGAATATTTGTACGTTTCAAAAATGGACACAGAAAAATTTCTGGTGAAAACCACACAATGGATTCCTATGGAAGGAAATACAAGTTACTGGTAAGTACGCTTAGAATTACTTTTCTGGGTCAGTGCTGGGCTAAAAATGCATCCCTGGGTTCTCTCCTGATAACAGGTGAGTAAATCAGAATTCGTAGTTCGGCTGATTTTAGAGGTATATTTTTAGTTTGTGAAAATAGACACAGAAACTTTTCTGCTGAAAACCACAGATTGGATTCCTATGGAAGGAAATACAAGTTACTGGTAAGTACGCTTAGAATTACTTTTCAGGGTCAGTGCTGGTCTAAGAGATGCAGCCCTGGGTTCTCTCCTGATAACAGGTGAGTAAATCGGAATTCGTAGTTCGGCTGATTTTAGAGGAATATTTGTACAATGGTAAAGGAAGGGGGCAGGGCCTGAGGTGATGCGTGCAAACACGCCCTGTGGCGTGTTTTAAGTTGGGGAATTAATTCCTCTTCAATCCTGCGGTCCCCTGGGGGCCAACAAGCCCACCAGGTACCTCCAGTATGAGTCAGGGAGCTGCATTGCAGAGAGGTGTTCAGAGGCCACGCCCCTTTTTACAGCACTCTGCAACGCAGCTCCGTGGCTCTTCCTTGAGGTACCTGGTGGGCTAGTTGGCCCCTAGGGGACCTCTCGATTGAAGAGGAATTAATTCCCCAACTTAAAACGCGCCACAGGGCGTGTTTGCACAGTATCACCTCAGGCCCCGCCCCCTATCTTCACCACTGTGCAAACGCTCCCCGTGGCACATTTTAAGTTGGAGTATTAAGTCCCCTTGAATCCTGAGGTCCCCTAGCGGCCAACTAGGCCACCAGGTACCTCCAGTAAGCACCACGGAGCTGCATTGCAGAGAGGTGGAAAAAGGGGTGTGGCCTCATTACACCTCTCTGCAACGCAGCCCCTGGCACATACTGGAGATTCCTGGTGGGCTAGTTGGCCCCCAGGAACCACCAGTATTCAAGGGGAATTAGTTCCCCCTCTGCAAATGCGCCAGTGGGCGCGTTTGCAGAGTGGTTTAAGGAGGGGGCGTGGCCTCCAGCCCGATCCCGTTTTTTTTGTTCCGTCTTGTTTTTTAGAAGGGGGGCTGTGTAGCCCCCCTTTTTTTCTATTTTTTTGGCCCTGGGGACCCCATCACCCAGGGCCTGACCCCAATTTTTATTTTTGGAAAAAAATAAAATCGGGAAGGGGGCCGCGTGGCCCCCCTCCTGAGGTCATAATTTGCTCTGAGGACCCCATCCCCCGGGGCTGGCCATTGTTTTTTTTTTAATTATTATTATTTTTATTTAATTTGGGAGGGGGCCACGTTGCCCCCTTCCCGGGCCACTTCTGGCCCCGGGGACCCCATCCCCCGGGGCCTGGCCTCTCGTTGAAGACCGTGGGGGGTCTCCATTCCCCCACGGTCCCAGCCGGCTACCCGCCTCCTGCGGGAGCCGCCATTGCTTTTCCACATGGGGAGCAGCTAACATGCTGCTCCCCATGTGGAAAAGCAATCTGCTTTGCTTCATTAAAGCAAGAGCAGCTTTCCCTGCTCTCGCTTCAATGAAGCAAAGCAGTTTGCAATGGCAGGGTGGGAGCCACGGCTCCCGACCTGCCATTGCAAACAGCAGTGTCCGGGGGGTGGGCACTCCGGGACAATGCAGGAGCCGGTCCTGGGGGGTGGCGGTCCCCAGGGCCAATACAAGGCTCCAGGAGGGGGGCCGCATGGCCCCCCTCCAACATGTATAAGTTGCCCTGGGGGGGCGGTCCCTGGGGCTGGGGGGCCTGAGAGCCCCCCCACATCAAATAGTTTTAAGCCCTGGGGGTGGCGGTCCCTAGGTCTGGGGGGCTGCGAGCCCCCACCTATGATAACTAAGCCCTGGGGGGTGGCAGTCCCCGGGGCTGCGGGGGGGGGCCATGAGCCCCCCCGCATATACAATCTCGGAGCCCCAGGGGGTGGTGGTCCCCGGAGCAGTGTGGGGGGATTGGGACCCACCATTTTTTTTTTTAATTAAGCCCCCGGGATTTGGCCCCCAGGGGCAAATTAGAATATTCAGCGCGGGAAACCGCGCTGAATTTTTTTTTTTTTTCGGCCGAAATTCGCTCTGGGTGCGCAAATCTCGCCGTTTTTTTTTTTTATTTCTTTTTTGGCCCTGAGGGTCCTTGTGGGACCCCCTGTGCAGGCCTAGGGGGTCAGGGTGTTTCTACCCTGCCCCCTTGTCGCGTTTTGCGTGTTTGTTTTTTAGGTTTATTGTGCCTCGGTTCTAAGTAATGTGGTCCGCTCCTATCGTGAAAGTCTCGGGGTTATTCGTCAAGCGGGGGCCGAGAAAAAGGGGGGTCCCAAAACATGTTTTCCCCATGCAATTTTCCACAGAGACCTTTAGCCGCAGCTCCAGCCCGACCTGCTGAACGGAATTACATCAAATTTGGCAGAAAGGTAGACCTTGGTTCAGAGTCGTGCCTTTTGCTTAAATAGTGTAAATCCGTTCAGTAGTTCCTGAGAAAATCAAAAGTAAAGTCACATATATCTGGGCGGAGCCTAACCACACATCTCATCGTGAGATCTGATTGTCTGTCAGCACTTCATCTAAGAAGAGTCGGCAGCCATCTTGGGACCAATATACATGATAGCACCTCATTAAAAAGCATTGCAGTTAATAGAAGGGTTTAAGACTTTAGTTACATTATAAATCAATTGTTGATGGTACCATACTCATTTTAGGAATTGTGGTATGTTCCTAGGTGATTTTACCATGTGAAAAAGCCTTCTGCTGGGATATCATGAATCATGTTTGAGCGAAAACTATTTTCTCATGCTTTTCCCACAGAGGTTAGGAAGGTGATCTATTATCTAAAATGAGAGCAGATTTTCTGTAAATTCACATTCATGTGAGAATGAAGTCTGACATTCTCAGTAAAACATGTACATCCAACAAGGGCAGAGACTGTCAGTTGATTCCTTTGTGTTCTACTGCAGCTTCCCAGAGTGTTCCAAAGAACAACTAGAGTGCTAACAGTCCTACTAATGACAAATGTATGGCAGACCTAAAGCCATCTTGATTGGAATAAAGTGGTAACTCTTAAAACATTTAATTTAAAAAGGAACAAAATGAGGGGGTTCATTTTGCCATAGAAAGTATGATTAGTGCTGCAGAAAGAAAAATTAGGGCACATTTTGAGTGACTTCTCAAATCCTCTTCTATTTCATTAAAAAATTCTGACATGCAGACTGAAACATGCACCTTCAATACCAGCAGCAGAATTCCCTGGTAAGCAGTAGCTTTACTACAGTGATCTAATGCGCAACTAGAGTGCTACCATTCTGAATTCATGGCAAATGTGAGACACATCTGAATGCCTTCTTAATGGAACCAAAGTAAACAAGCATTGAAAATGCAATAGGTCTCGCCCTCGTTTAAGTTAAAGCAATTCTGTTTGTAATTAGGTGGCTTTTTAGCTTTGCTTGTATTAGTGTTTTTCAAAAATTCATGTACATAACATACATATGTATGCATATATGTATATGTATGCATGTATTTATATTTATATAGATATGCAGATTATATATATGTTTATATATGTATGTATATATATATATATTCACTTAAAAAACCATAGGTTTCACACATGTTATAGTTAGCTCTACATTTCACTCGTAAAAAACCAATGAAATTCCACGTTATAACTAGATCAGGTAACTATAACTTGCGCGCCCACAATAAACTGCTGATGACGTCACATATTACATCACTTATGACATGGTCAGTGACATCACTCATGACATCAATGATGACATCTGAAATTACACATTGTGGATTGCGGTCGCGCAAGTTATAGTTACCTGATCTAACTATAACGTGGAATTTCATTGGTTTTTTACGAGTGAAATGTACAGCTAACTATAACATGTGTGAAACCTATGGTTTTTTCAGTGAATTTGTACGGTTTTTTAAATGCTAAGTTATGTATTTATTTTTTATTTTTTTTCTGGTTTTTCACTGTGCGCACACCCTGCTTACGGTAAGCGCACGGAGCGCGCTTACAGATATATATATTGATTTAAATGCTATTTTCTCAGGACCTACTGCACAGATTTACACCAGACCTACAAAAGGCACATCCTTGACCTGAGGACTACCTCTCTGCCAAATTTCAAGTAATTCTGTTCAGCCGTTCGGGCTGTAGCTCGGACTAAATGTCCTATGGGAAAATGCATGGGGAAAACGCGTTTTGGGACCCCCCTTTTTTCTCAGCCCCCGCTTGATGAATCCCCCCGAGACTTTCAGGGTAGGAGCGGAGCGTAGCGCCCCATTAGTTTTGAAAATTTCGCGAGGAGTCGTCGACCGGCGCCAAAGTTATTCCAAATAGAATGTTGCGGATTTCCTATGGAAACACGGTCCTAACTATAACTATCTACTGGCGACCGCCAGTAGATAATTCACTGAAAAAACCATAGGTTTCACACACATTATAGTTACGAATTAGCATTTAAAAAACCTTGCAAATTCACTTAAAAAACCATAGGTTTCACACATGTTATAGTTAGCTGGACATTTCACTCGTAAAAAACCAATGAAATTCCCCCGTTATAGTTACTGCAGGCAACTATAACTCACGCGACCGCAATCCTCTGCTGATGACGTCAGATATTACATCACTGTATTTAGACACTTATTTACCCATGTCTTCTTCCATTATTCTTTAGCTATACATATATTACAAATATTTATTTTTCAGAAAGACACATATGTCATCAGTGATGTAATATCTGACGTCATCAGCAGAGGACGCGCACCGTGCACGTGCTGTGGGAACTAGGTGCGCTTTGCGCACCGAGCACCCACGGATCGCAGTGTGTGCCGTGCGCGCAGGGTGCGCGCACCTCGCGATTTAAAAATAAAAAAAAAATGTTTTTTTCTCCCTTGGGGGTCCTTCTGTGACCCCCTGACCAAGGCTAGGGGGTCAGGAACTGTCCACTCTGCCCCCTTTTCACGTTCTCCACCTTTTTTTTTCACCCCCTCAGACTGCGAGAGACAAAATGGCGGCCGACACTTCCTGGTTTTGACCGATTCGAATGTTTACCGACATCTAACAACCAATCAGATTTGTACTCGCGCACGGCAGGGTGAGCGCACCGTGCGCGCACGGTGCGCGCGTATAGATATTGATATGCTTTTAAATGCTATTTTCTCAGGAAATACTGAACAGATTTACACCAGACCTGCAAAAGGCACTTCCTTGACCTTATGGCTACCTCTCTGCCAAATTTCACGTAATTCTGTTCAGCCGTTCGGGCTGTAGCTGTGTCTAAAGGTCCTATGGAAAATAACATGGGGAAATCGCGTTTTGGGACCCCCCTTTTTTCTTGACCCCGCTTGACGAATCACCCCGAGACTTTCAGGGTAGGAGCTGAGCAGAGCGCCCCATTAGTTTTGCAAATTTCGCGAGGATTCGTCAACCGGCGCCAAAGTTATTCAAAATAGAATTTTGAGATTTCTTATGGAAACTAGGTTGTAACTATAACTATCTACTGGCGACCGCCAGTAGATAATATACACATATATATAAAAGAATATGCATATATATGCTTATATATATATGTGCATATGTGTGCGTGTAGAGAGGTAGAGATAGCGGTGTAGAGGTAGAGGTGTAGAGAGGTAGAGGTGTAGAAAGGTAGAGGTTTATAGAGGTAGAGGTGTAGAGAGGTAGAGGTGTAGAGAGGTAGAGGGGTAGAGAGGTAGAGAGTAGTAGAGAGGTAGAGAGAGGTAGAGAGAGGTAGAGAGAGGTAGAGAGAGGTAGAGAGCGAGTAATAGAGAGTAGAGAGCGAGTATTAAAGAGTAGTAGAGAGAGTAGCAGAGAGTGAGTAACAGAGTGAGAAGCAGAGAGTAGTAGAGTGAGTAGTAGAGAGCGAGCAGTAAAGAGTGAGCAGTAAAGAGTGAGTAGTAGAGAGTAGAGTAGTAGAGAGTGAGTAGTAGAGCATGAGTAGTAGAGAGTGAGTAGTAGAGCATGAGTAGTAGAGCGTGAGTAGTAGAGCGTGAGTAGTAGAGCGTGAGTAGTAGAGCGTGAGTAGTAGAGCGAGTAGTAGAGCGAGTAGTAGAGCGAGTAGTAGAGCGAGTAGTAGAGTGTGTAGTAGAGAGTAGTAGAGAGTAGTAGAGAGTAGTAGAGAGTAGTAGAGAGTGAGTAGTGGAAAGTAGTAGAGAGCGAGTAGTAGAGAGTGAGTAGTATAGAGAGTAGTAGAGAGAGAGAAGCAGAGAGTAGTAGAGAGCGAGTAGTAGAGAGAGAGTAGTAGAGTAGTAGAGAGTAGTAGAGTAGTAGAGAGTGGTGGAGTAGTTGTGAGTGAGTAGTAGAGAGTGAGTAGTAGAAAGTAGTAGAGAGCGAGTAGTAGAGAGCAAGTAGTAGAGTGTGTAGTAGAGAGTGAGTAGTGGAGTGAGAGTAGGGAAGTAGAGAGTGAGTCGTAGAGTGAGTAGTAGAGAGTAGTTGAGAGCGAGTAGTAGAGATTGAGTAGTGGAGAGTGAGCAGTAGCGAGTAGTAGAGAGTGAGTAGTAGAGAGTGAGTGTAGAGAGTAGTACAGAGTGAGTAGTAGAGAGTAGTAGAGAGCGAGTAGTAGTGAGTAGTAGAGTGAGTAGTAGAGAGTGAGTAGTAGAGAGAGAGTAGTAGAGAGTGAGTAGTAGAGTAGAGAGTGAGTGGTAGAGAGTAGTAGAGTGAGTAGTAGAGAATAGCAGAGAGTGAGTAGTAGAGAGAGTAGTAGAGAGTAGTAGAGAGAGTAGTAGAGAGTAGTAGAGTGAGTAGTAGAGAGAGAGTAGTAGAGAGAGAGTAGTAGAGTAGTAGAGAGTGAGTAGTAGAGAGTGAGTAGTAGAGTGAGTAGTAGAGGGTTAGTATCAATATCAATATCAATATATCTTTATTCGATTCATACAGAGAATCATAAAAGCACAAAGTGAACATAAAATACATAATTTAAAATGAGCCATTTGTAATACAAAATTTGATTAAGAGACCATCATACAGCAGAAGTACAAAAAAGACCAATGGGAAATTACAAGTCCAGGCTAAGTTATCCATAACGCTTCCTAATCCGGAGCGATGCTCGTATGAAGTTCAACATAGCACAACAAACTTCAACAGAAGATAGTGACAGCAAAAAATCATAGCCTTCATTATAAGTACATGGTTGTCGCCCCTTCAGGATAGGCTTAATAAATCTAATCCTGGGTTCTTGGTATAAAGTACAGAAAAGGACAACATGTATAGTACTTTGTCTAACACTATTGTTGCAGGGACAGGGGGGTAGCCTCTCACACCAACCCCCTTGTTTGGGGAAGGCAAAGAGGAAGTGGAGTGTATTTAGCCTAAACCTTGTAAGATAAAACCGCCATTGGACATTTGTCGAGAAAGTTAAATAAAACTGATGCTGGACCTTAGATACACAACTTGTTGAGCCTCCCAAGCTAGGTATATCTAAGGATTTCCAGTAACATGCTTTAATTTGGGCTTTCGTGTTTCCCTGAATATTTTCAGGATTTTCATAAACATGGCCCAAACCTATCTTATGCAACATGTCACTAACATATGACAACCAGGGAATCTGTTTTACATTGTCCAGGCTCATGCAATCTAAAAGAATTTCTCTGGAGAGTTGGAGGTTATCCGATAGCCATATTTTGCACCAAAGTAATAAAGGCGACAGACGGATAGTATCAGTCACTTTGGTCATTCCCATTTCATTGTGGCAAAAGATGTTTGATGAACCCGATGGAATCAATAAAACCCTTTTTAAAAATTTGTTTTCCATCACCTGTATGACTGAGGGGTTCTCAGTCCCCCATACTCCTGCCCCATAAGTGGCAACAGATAAACATTTAGATGTATATAGGGTTTTGAGATGCGCAACAGGTTTTTGACCCAACTTGCCACAAAAGCGGAAGAGACCTTCTATAGCGCGTGTAGTACTCTGGACTCGAGTTTTCATTAATGGAGCCCAACTTAGTTTACTGTTGAAGAGATTTCCCAGGTAGTTAAAATTATCCACCTTTTCAATGGTAAAGTCATTCACCATAAGTTTCCTAGATTTTGACCCTTTTGGGCCACAGACCATCGCAAAAGATTTTGCGAAATTAACCTTTAGGTCAAGGTCCAACATGAAGGTATTAAAAGCGTCTAAGCATGTCTGCATGCTATTTCCAGTAAGGGTCATTAGAACAGTGTCATCTGCATATGACAAAATGGGAATACTCTTACCATTTACTTTTGGAAAATCACAACAGTGGTCCAGCAAATATTTCTCCAATCCATTTGTATACACCAAGAATAGAAACGGTGCCAAGATGCACCCTTGACGGACCCCCTCAGTTGAGGGAATCGGTTTTGTCATTTCACCCCCAGGTCCAAACCTTATGGCCACGGATGTTGCAGCATGCAATCTGCGGAGCAGCGTAACCAACGGTTCTTCAAAGCCCATGCTATCCATCATCTGCCATAGCTTACTTCTACAGACAGTGTCAAACGCGCTGGACAAGTCCATGAAGGCAAGGTAGATTGCCGAATTCCTTGCCTTCATGTACTTGCCCATAATCAGTGCCAAATTTAAACACTGTTCGACCGTCCCCCTCCCACTTCTAAATCCATACTGGGAGTTCACTATTAAACCAACAGAATCAGCCCAGGTTTCCAGTCTGGCCAAGATAACCCTTCCTAATAACTTACAGGATGCATCAATCAAAGATATGGGTCGATAGCATCGGGGGTCACACCTATCACCCTTCTTGAAGATCGGGACCACTACTGCTTTCTTCCATGATACAGGGATACTACCAACAACCACAGCCCTAGACATTTGACAGCAACGGGGCCCATACTTCCATATTGTGCTTAAAAAAGTCCAAGGGAACAGCATCAGGGCCCGGGGCTTTTAGTGATGTACCTTTCCTCAGGGCTTCTTCGACCTCCTCCAGTGTGAGCGAGGAGCTAAGAAGCGAAGCTGTCGATGGTTTTACCAAAATTCCTGGGTCATCCAACAGAACCGAGGGCGATAATGCCTTGGGGTTAAAGATTTTACCAAAGTGAACTTCCCAGGATTCACCAGTAACCTGCATCGCTATGGTTTCCTTGGTATCACTTTTAAACAGAGGACGATTTACTACGTCCCAAAAGAGCCTACTATCTTTTAGCTCAGATGCCTTTTCTAAATCATCCCAGGCACAATTTTTTAGCTCCTGCTTCCTTTTTATAATAGCTTCTTTATAGGCTTTTCTAGAGGATCTTACCAGGTCTTTATTCCTTGGTTTTTGCATAAGGGCCGCTTTTAGGGATTTGTGTGAGGCGGAACCTGCGGAGTCAAACCATCTAAAACACTTTGTATTCTTTTTCCCTGCTGGTTTTGTAAGATACTCAGCCACATGCTCACATAATTTTTCAAAATTCCCAATAACCTTTTCTGGGTCTAATATGGACATTTGACATAAGTCAATTTCAATCCTACA
This sequence comes from Triturus cristatus, assembly GCF_964204655.1. Taxonomy (NCBI): domain Eukaryota; kingdom Metazoa; phylum Chordata; class Amphibia; order Caudata; family Salamandridae; genus Triturus; species Triturus cristatus. The sequence continues at coordinate 797,405,162 of NC_140594.1, forward strand.
TTCTTTAAAGATCTTTTCCTCTAGACCTACAGCATCTATTTTACCCCATTTTATGGTAACACCCTGGTTCTTATTATATTCTATAGGCTGATCCCAGACCAGGTGATTCCCACTAATAGGGGTGCATAAAGAAAGCTTTAGAGGGTTATGGTCGCTTGCGGCATTAGCTATTATCTCAAGTTTAGTAACATAAAGCAGAAAATTACTGGACACAAATATAAAATCAATGGTGCTTGTTGCGCCTCTTACTCCATGAAAGGTTGGTATTGGTAAAGTATCTGGGGCCGCCCAGGGCTCTACCATACATAAATCATTTAAGACAATAATATTATTTAAGGCATCCCCCTGGGGCGTGTGTTTGAAATGCATCAAAGGTTGTTTATTTAAGTCCTCAAGACCACACACATTTGAACCACCAAATTTACACAATGAAGAATTAAAATCACCAACCCAAACAACGAATAATAGTGGTCGTTCACTACGAACCTTGCTTATTGCATCCTCCAAACTCTGAATTGTGGTTACATCATTTCTGTCAAAAACGTTATGATACCAGTTAATTAACAACAAGGGCTCGGGGAACAGATTTTCGAGCAATAGCAATTGGAACCATGGAGTATCCGCTATCTTTAGAGTACTCAGATTCTTAAGTTTAATAGAGAGTGCTGTCATTATCCCGCCCCTTGCCCTCCCCGCTGGTGATGGTACCGCCGGGACGCTAAAAGATTGAAAACCATCAATTTCCTCACCCGTTTTGCTCCATGTCTCCTGGAAGCACAAAATGTCCTGGCTACCCACATAGTCCAGCCAGCCTTCATCCTCTAGTCTTCCCGCAAGACCAGCAATATTCCAAGACATTAAAGACAGTGTAGGTTCTCCTTGGTTATCGACCACAGGCTCTTCTAGACTTGTCTGATCCTGCTCAATAATCGACAAGTGTGGCCCACAGCCTAAGATACTGGTCACCCGTATATCCAAAAGTGAATTAGACCCTATATTAAGATTGGTGACATCCACCACCGAATTATCCTTATGACTTACCCCCTCATTTACCCCTATAGCCAAATCTAATATAGATGTTACACCCCCCTTTTTTTGTCCACTGGTCAATCTAAACCCTCCATTCCCACCAGTGGGTCAAAGCGGTTTCTTAGGGGAATGTTGCTATTTGATATCCACCCTAGATATTCCTCCCCCTGAACTCTCATCTCTGGTTGATTATAGGGTAGTTGCGTAATATTACTAAAACGTATGGGTCCCATAGGGCATCCATCACCCTGATACCTCATACCGGGATGGTTTTGGGGGGGTCGAAATATGTTGTTGTTCTGTATCCATCCAGAGTGACCATTTCCCTGCGGCCCTGACCCAGAGTAACAGTTATAGAGTGAGACCTGATGTAAATTGGGATAGAAGTATTCAAGGCCTATACATTGGATGTCCCCCATTTTAGCAAACCTAGCTTTATCACAAATTAGGTCTTTGACCCACCTGTCCCTAAAATTAATGAGAATACAGTCTCCTTCTAAGTCCTTCTTGCTTTGGCCAACCCAAGGAACCCTTCGTACACCTAATATTTTAGTGGTAGAGACTGGGGGAAGTGGTCTATTATTATTAAGCCAGAATATGACTTTGTTTAATAAATCCTGACTTGATTCATATTTGTTCGGTGCAACCATCGGAACCCCTGTCAGGATTACCATAAAAGGGGCAGAATCAGGGGGTATGTTCACACAAATTGGTTTGGGAGCTTTTTTACCCGAGGCTAATAGTCCACTTGATAAAGTTGGTTTAGCTCCCAATGTTACCACCGGCATGGATATAGTTGGAATCGGTGTTGTTGCTACGGCTAGCTCAGACATTGGTTGAGAGGCCGCATTAACCATCAGTGTGGATTTAGTTAAAGTTGTCTGAGCTGGGATTCGCTGGGTATCGCCTGATATATCGGGTTGGGGCGGTTTGCTAGAGTTTTGGGTAGAGGTTTTTTGAGAACCCTTCTTTGTAGCAATGCAGATCTCCGGGGACTCGGGAGATTTACTATTTTTGACCAAGGTATCCAGTGAGTGAGTATTAACTGATAATAAGAGCTCTAATTGGTCTAATTTTAAATTAACAATTTGGGTTCTCTCAATGAGAGGCATCAAGAGGCCTTTTAACAAGGTTTCAATGTGTCCCAACAGATCGTCATTATTGCGATTTTTACAGCAAATAGGCGGATAACCAGAATTCCCCAATCGTGTTCCCTTTCCCTTCATATGACCCCTCCCTCTTTTTCGTTTTCTGGTTTGTATAACTGTATTAACATGGTCCAGAACTTGGGGTTTTGAGGGGGCAGGCTCCAACACACTCGAGTCAATACTCGACTTACCGTCCCCACTAATATCTAATGCAGTGTGATCTTCTAATGGACAATCCACTATAGTGTTCCCCCTAGATGTTTCTTGGGAGTCAGGGATTACTACTAAATTGGGGCTAACTTCTAATTCATTAGTTTTGCTTTTTCCCGGAGTAACCACAGAGCCAATCCGTCCTAAGGATGAGCGTTTGCCCGTAACAAGATCCAAAGACAAACGTTTTTCAGTAAGGGCAATTTCTTTCTCCAGTATCCCCGTAGCCCGGGTAATAAAATCATCTAAAGTTCCGGTGGCTTTACCACTGCCTGACTTTACTGTGACCTGCCTACCCTTCCTAGTTAATAGCGGCATTATTCAAGATAGATATATAGTTCAAAATACTAAGAAAACGGAAAACAAATAAATATACAATTCTACGAAGAATTACTTATATAAAACTACACACATTTAAATATTAAAACGTACTGTGTAACCTCAAGTCCGCGATGTAAGAGAAGGGGCCCGGCCCGTCCCTGTTCGTCCTTGGACGGCCTTAGACGGCCCGCCCTTTGCCCGGGCTTAGCCCCGGGCGCTCCCGCGCGCTCCCGCGCTGCGGAGAAAGTAATCAGTAATGTAGACAATGGTGTGACGGGGGCGGGGCAAGCAGGGAGAGCGACCCAGGTGTTGCGGGTCTCAGCCTCACGCAGGGACTCCTGGTACACTGAGTCCCTGCGGGTCAGCTCGCAGCCCTGAGGTCCCGTCCACAGGCGCACACAGACAGCGGCAGTCCAAGATCAACCGGGGCGGCTTAAAAGCAGCAGGCAGGCTCACCACCAGCTAGGCACCCGGCCACAGCGAAGAGCGAAGCGGGACCCGCGCAGCGGGTCCGGCGAGGAGTCAAGGCAGAGAATGAAGGTGAGTTCTCCACACCATGCAGGCAAGACAGAGCAAAGATCCCCAGAGGGTTAGTAGTAGAGTGAGTAGAAGAGAGTAAGTAGTAGAGAGAGTAGTAGAGTGAGTAGTAGAGTGAATAGTAGAGAGTAGTAGTAGAGAGTAGTAGAGTGAGTAGTAGAGAGTGGGTAGTAGAGAGTGAGTAGTAGAGAGCAATTAGTAGAGTGTGTAGTAGAGAGTGGTTAGTAGAGAGTAGTAGAGAGTGAGTAGTAGAGTGAGTAGCAGAGAGTAGTTGAAAGCAAGTAGTAGAGAGTGAGTAGTGGAGCGTGAGCAGTAGAGAGTAGTAGAGAATGAGTAGTAGAGAGTGAGTAGTAGATAGTAGAGAGTGAGTAGTAGAGAGCGAGTAGTAGAGAGAGAAGTAGAGAGCGCGTAGTAGAGTGAGTAGTAGAAAGTAGTATAGAGTGAATATTAGAGAGTGAGTAGTAGAGAGTAGTAGAGTAGTAGAGAGAGTAGTAGTGAGTAGTAGAGAGTGAGTAGTAGAGATTGAATAGTAGAGAGTAGTAGAGAGAGAGTAGTAGATTGTAGTAGCGAGTGAGTAGTAGAGAGTGAGTAGTAGAGAGAGAGTAGTAGAGAGAGAGTAGTAGAGAGTAGTAAAGAGTAAATAGTAGAGTGAGTAGTAGAGAGTAGTAGAGTAGTAGATAGTGAGTAGTAGAGAGTAGTAGAGAGTGAGTAGTAGAGAGAGTAGTAGAGAGAAAGTAGTAGAGAGTGAGTAGTAGAGAGTGAGTAGTAGAGAGTGAGTAGTAGAGAGTAGTAGAGAGTGAGTAGTAGCGAGTGACTAGTAGAGAGTAGTAGAGAGTAGTAGAGAGTAGTAGAGAGAGAGTAGTAGAGAGTGAGTAGTAGAGAGTAGTAGAGAGAGAGAGTAGTAGAGTAGTAGAGAGTGAGTAGTAGAGAGTGAGTAGTAGAGAGTGAGCAGTAGAGAGTAATAGAGAGTGAGTAGTAGAGAGTGAGTAGTAGAGAGTGAGTAGTAGTGAGTAGTAGAGTGAGTAGTAGAGTGAGTAGTAGAGAGTGAGTAGTAGAGAAAGAGTACTAGAGAGTGAGTAGTAGAGTAGAGAGTGAGTGGTAGAGAAAAGTAGAGTAGTAGAGTGAGTAGTAGAGAGAGTAGTAGAAAGTAGCAGAGTAGCAGAGAATAGTAGAGAGTGAGTAGTAGAGAGAGTAGTAGAGAGTAGTAGAGAAGTAGATAGTGAGTAGTAGAGAGTGAGAAGTAGAGAGCAAGTAGTAGAGAGCGAGTAGTAGAGAGCGAGTAGTAGAGCGAGTAGTAGAGAGCGAGTAGTAGAGCGCGTAGTAGTTAGTAGAGAGCAAGTAGTAGAGAGCGAGTAGTAGAGAGTGGGTAGTAGAGAGTGAGTAGTAGAGAGCAATTAGTAGAGTGTGTAGTAGAGAGTAGTAGAGAGTGAGTAGTAGAGTGAGTAGTAGAGAGTAGTTGAAAGCAAGTAGTAGAGAGTGAGTAGTGGAGCGTGAGCAGTAGAGAGTAGTAGAGAATGAGTAGTAGAGAGTGAGTAGTAGATAGTAGAGAGTGAGTAGTAGAGAGCGAGTAGTAGAGAGAGAAGTAGAGAGCGCGTAGTAGAGTGAGTAGTAGAAAGTAGTATAGAGTGAATATTAGAGAGTGAGTAGTAGAGAGTAGTAGAGTAGTAGAGAGAGTAGTAGTGAGTAGTAGAGAGTGAGTAGTAGAGATTGAGTAGTAGAGAGTAGTAGAGAGAGAGTAGTAGATTGTAGTAGAGAGTGAGTAGTAGAGAGAGAGTAGTAAAGAGTGAGTAGTAGAGAGAGAGTAGTAGAGAGTGAGTGGTAGAGAGTGAGTAGTAGAGAGTAGTAAAGAGTGAATAGTAGAGTGAGTAGTAGAGAGTAGTAGAGTAGTAGAGAGTGAGTAGTAGAGAGAGTAGTAGAGAGAAAGTACTAGAGAGAAAGTAGTAGAGAGTGAGTAGTAGAGAGTGACTAGTAGAGAGTAGTAGAGAGTAGTAGAGAGAGAGTAGTAGAGAGTGAGTAGTAGAGAGTAGTAGAGAGAGAGAGTAGTAGAGTAGTAGAGAGTGAGTAGTAGAGAGTGAGTAGTAGAGAGTGAGCAGTAGAGAGTAATAGAGAGTGAGTAGTAGAGAGTGAGTAGTAGAGAGTGAGTAGTAGAGAGTGAGTAGTAGTGAGTAGTAGAGTGAGTAGTAGAGAGTGAGTAGTAGAGAAAGCGTACTAGAGTGAGTAGTAGAGTAGAGAGTGAGTGGTAGAGAGTAGTAGAGTAGTAGAGTGAGTAGTAGAGAGAGTAGTAGAAAGTAGCAGAGAATAGTAGAGAGTGAGTAGTAGAGAGAGTAGTAGAGAGTAGTAGAGAAGTAGATAGTGAGTAGTAGAGAGTGAGAAGTAGAGAGCAAGTAGTAGAGAGCGAGTAGTAGAGAGCGAGTAGTAGAGAGCGAGTAGTAGAGAGCGAGTAGTAGAGCGCGTAGTAGTTAGTAGAGAGCAAGTAGTAGAGAGCGAGTAGTAGAGAGTGAGTAGTAGAGAGTGAGTAGTAGAGTGAGCAGTAGAGTGGGTAGTAGAGAGAGAGTAGTAGAGAGAGAGTGAGTAGTAGAGTAGTAGATAGTGAGTGGTAGATTGAATAATAGAGAGTAGTACAGTGTGAGTAGTAGAGAGTGAATAGTAGAGAGTAGTAGTAGAGAGTAGTAGTAGAGAGTAGTAGAGAGAAAGTAGTAGAGAAAGTAGTAGAGAGTGTAGCAGAGTGAATAGTAGAGAGTAGTAGAGAGTGAGTAGTAGAGAGTGAGTAGTAGAGAGTGAGTAGTAGAGAGTGAGTAGTAGAGAGTGAGTAGTAGAGAGTAGTAGAGTAGTAGAGAGTGAGTAGTAGAGAGAGTAGTAGTAGAGAGAGTAGTAGAGTAGAGAGTGAGTGGTAGAGAGTAGTAGAGAATAGCAGAGTGAGTAGTAGAGAGAGAGTAGTAGAGTAGTAGAGAGTGAGTAGTAGAGAGTGAGTAGTAGAGTGAGTAGTAGAGAGAGAGTAGTAGAGAGTGAGTAGTAGAGAGTAGTAGAGAGTAGTAGAGAGTAGTAGAGAGTGAGTAGTAGAGTAGAGAGTGAGTAGTAGAGAGTGAGTGGTGGAGAGTAGTAGAGTGAGTAGTAGAGTGAATAGTAGAGAGTAGTAGTAGAGAGTAGTAGTCAAGAGTAGTAGAGTGAGTAGTAGAGAGTGGGTAGTAGAGAGTGAGTAGTAGGGAGCAATTAATATAGTGTGTAGTAGAGAGTGGTTAGTAGAGAGTAGTAGAGAGTGAGTAGTAGAGTGAGTAGTAGAGAGTAGTTGAGAGCAAGTAGTAGAGAGTGAGTAGTGGAGCGTGAGCAGTAGAGAGTAGTAGAGAATGAGTAGTAGAGAGTGAGTAGTAGATAGTAGAGAGTGAGTAGTAGAGAGTGAGTAGTAGAGAGTAGTAGAGTGAGTAGTAGAGAATAGTAGAGAGTAAGTAGTAGAGAGAGTAGTAGAGAGTAATAGAGTGAGTAGTAGAGAATAGAAGAGAGCGAGTAGTAGAGAGCGAGTAGTAGAGAGAGAAGTAGAGACCGCGTAGTAGAGTGAGTAGTAGAAAGGAGTAGAGAGTGAATATTAGAGAGTGAGTAGTAGAGAGTAGTAGAGTAGTAGAGAGAGTAGTAGAGAGTAGTAGAGAGTGAGTAGTAGAGATTGAGTAGTAGAGAGAGAGTAGTAGAGAGTAGTAGAGAGAATAGTAGAGAGTAGTAGAGTAGTAGCGAGTGAGTAGTAGCGAGTGAGTAGTAGAGAGTGAGTAGTAGAGAGTGAGTAGTAGAGAGTGAGTAGTAGAGAGAGAGTAGTAAAGAGTGAGTAGTAGAGAGTGAGTAGTAGAGAGTGAGTAGTAGAGAGTGATTGGTAGAGAGTAGTAGAGAGTGAATAGTAGAGTGAGTAGTACAGAGTAGTAGAGTAGTAGATAGTGAGTAGTAGAGAGTAGTAGAGAGTGAGTAGTAGAGAGTAAGTAGTAGAGAGAGTAGTAGAGAGTGAGTAGTAGAGAGTGAGTAGTAGAGAGTGAGTAGTAGAGAGTAGTAGAGAGTGAGTAGTAGAGATTGAGTAGTAGAGAGTAGTAGAGAGAGTAGTAGATTGTAGTAGCGAGTGAGTAGTAGAGAGTGAGTAGAAGAGAGAGAGTAGTAAAGAGTGAGTAGTAGAGAGAGAGTAGTAGAGAGTGAGTAGTAAAGAGAGTAGTAGAGAGAAAGTAGTAGAGAGTGAGTAGTAGAGAGTGAGTAGTAGAGAGTGAGTAGTAGAGAGTAGTAGAGAGTGAGTAGTAGTGAGTGACTAGTAGAGAGTAGTAGAGAGTAGTAGAGAGAGAGTAGTAGAGAGTGAGTAGTAGAGAGTAGTAGAGAGAGAGTAGTAGAGTAGTAGAGAGTGAGTAGTAGAGAGTGAGTAGTAGAGAGTGAGCAGTAGAGAGTAATAGAGAGTGAGTAGTAGGGAGTGAGTAGTAGAGAGTGAGTAGTAGTGAGTAGTAGAGTGAGTAGTAGAGAGTGAGTAGTAGAGAAAGAGTACTAGAGAGTGAGTAGTAGAGTAGAGAGTGAGTGGTAGAGAGTAGTAGAGTAGTAGAGTGAGTAGTAGAGAGAGTAGTAGAAAGTAGCAGAGTAGCAGAGAATAGTAGAGAGTGAGTAGTAGAGAGAGTAGTAGAGAGTAGTAGAGAAGTATATAGTGAGTAGTAGAGAGTGAGAAGTAGAGAGCAAGTAGTAGAGAGCGAGTAGTAGAGAGCGAGTAGTAGAGCGAGTAGTAGAGAGCGAGTAGTAGAGCGCGTAGTAGTTAGTAGAGAGCAAGTAGTAGAGAGCGAGTAGTAGAGAGTGAGTAGTAGAGTGAGCAGTAGAGTGGGTAGTAGAGAGAGAGTAGTAGAGAGAGAGTGAGTAGTAGAGTAGTAGATAGTGAGTGGTAGATTGAATAATAGAGAGTAGTACAGTGTGAGTAGTAGAGAGTGAATAGTAGAGAGTAGTAGTAGAGAGTAGTAGTAGAGAGTAGTAGAGAGAAAGTAGTAGAGAAAGTAGTAGAGAGTGTAGCAGAGTGAATAGTAGAGAGTAGTAGAGAGTGAGTAGTAGAGAGTGAGTAGTAGAGAGTGAGTAGTAGAGAGTAGTAGAGTAGTAGAGAGTGAGTAGTAGAGAGTAGTAGTAGAGAGAGTAGTAGAGTAGAGAGTGAGTGGTAGAGAGTAGTAGAGAATAGCAGAGTGAGTAGTAGAGAGAGAGTAGTAGAGTAGTACAGAGTGAGTAGTAGAGAGTGAGTAGTAGAGTGAGTAGTAGAGAGTGAGTAGTAGAGAGAGTAGTAGAGAGAGTAGTAGAGAGTAGTAGAGAGTGAGTAGTAGAGTAGAGAGTGAGTAGTAGAGAGTGAGTGGTGGAGAGTAGTAGAGTGAGTAGTAGAGTGAATAGTAGAGAGTAGTAGTAGAGAGTAGTAGTCAAGAGTAGTAGAGTGAGTAGTAGAGAGTGGGTAGTAGAGAGTGAGTAGTAGTGAGCAATTAGTATAGTGTGTAGTAGAGAGTGGTTAGTAGAGAGTAGTAGAGAGTGAGTAGTAGAGTGAGTAGTAGAGAGTAGTTGAGAGCAAGTAGTAGAGAGTGAGTAGTGGAGCGTGAGCAGTAGAGAGTAGTAGAGAATGAGTAGTAGAGAGTGAGTAGTAGATAGTAGAGAGTGAGTAGTAGAGAGTGAGTAGTAGAGAGTAGTAGAGTGAGTAGTAGAGAATAGTAGAGAGTAAGTAGTAGAGAGAGTAGTAGAGAGTAATAGAGTGAGTAGTAGAGAATAGAAGAGAGCGAGTAGTAGAGAGCGAGTAGTAGAGAGAGAAGTAGAGAGCGCGCAGTAGAGTGAGTAGTAGAAAGTAGTAGAGAGTGAATATTAGAGAGTGAGTAGTAGAGAGTAGTAGAGTAGTAGAGAGAGTAGTAGAGAGTAGTAGAGAGTGAGTAGTAGAGATTGAGTAGTAGAGAGAGAGTAGTAGAGAGAGAGTAGTAAAGAGTGAGTAGTAGAGAGTGAGTAGTAGAGAGTGAGTAGTAGAGAGTGAGTAGTAGAGAGTGATTAGTAGAGAGTAGTAGAGAGTGAATAGTAGAGTGCATAGTACAGAGTAGTAGAGTAGTAGAGAGTGAGTAGTAGAGAGTAGTAGAGAGTGAGTAGTAGAGAGTAAGTAGTAGAGAGAGTAGTAGAGAGTGAGTAGTAGAGAGTGAGTAGTAGAGAGTGAGTAGTAGAGAGTAGTAGAGAGTGAGTAGTAGAGATTGAGTAGTAGAGAGTAGTAGAGAGAGAGTAGTAGATTGTAGTAGCGAGTGAGTAGTAGAGAGTGAGTAGTAGAGAGAGAGTAGTAAAGAGTGAGTAGTAGAGAGAGAGTAGTAGAGAGTGAGTAGTAGAGAGTAGTTGAGAGCGAGTAGTAGAGAGTGAGTAGTAGAGAGTGAGTAGTGGAGAGTGAGTAGTGGAGAGTGAGCAGTAGAGAGTAATAGAGAGTGATGAGTAGAGAGTAGTAGAGAGTGAGTAGTGGAGAGTGTGTAGTAGTGAGTAGTAGAGTGAGTAGTAGAGAGTGAGTAGTAGAGAAAGAGTACTAGAGAGTGAGTAGTAGAGTAGAGAGTGAGTGGTAGAGAGTAGTAGAGAGTAGTAGAGTGAGTAGTAGAGAGAGTAGTAGAAAGTAGCAGAGTAGCAGAGAATAGTAGAGAGTGAGTAGTAGAGAGAGTAGTAGAGAGAGTAGTAGAGAAGTAGAGAGTGAGTAGTAGAGAGTGAGTAGTAGAGAGCAAGTAGTAGAGAGCGAGTTGTTGAGAGCGAGTAGTAGAGTGCGTAGTAGTTAGTAGAGAGCAAGTAGTAGAGAGCGAGTAGTAGAGAGTGAGTAGTAGTGTGAGCAGTAGAGTGGGTAGTAGAGAGAGAGTAGTAGAGAGAGAGTAGTAGAGAGTGAGTAGCAGAGTAGTAGAGAGTGAATGGTAGATTGAATAATAGAGAGTAGTAGAGAGTGAGTAGTAGAGAGTGAATAGCAGACAGTGAGTAGTAGAGTAGTAGAGAGTGAGTAGTAGAGAGTGAGTAGTAGAGAGTGAGTAGTAGAGAGAGTAGTAGAGAGTAGTAGCAAGTGAGTAGTAGAGAGTGAGTAGTAGAGAGTGAGTAGTAGAGAGTGAGTGGTAGAGAGTAGTAAAGAGTAGTAGAGTGAGTAGTAGAGAAAGTAGTAGAAAGTAGCAGAGTAGCAGAGAATAGTAGAGAGTGAGTAGTAGAGAGAGTAGTAGAGAAGTAGAGAGTGAGTAGTAGAGAGTGAGTAGTAGAGAGCAAGTAGTAGAGAGCGAGTAGTAGAGAGCGAGTAGTAGAGAGCGAGTAGTAGAGTGCGTAGTAGTTAGTAGAGAGCAAGTAGTAGAGAGCGAGTAGTAGCGAGTGAGTAGTAGAGAGTGAGTAGTAGAGAGTGAGTAGTAGAGTGAGCAGTAGAGTGGGTAGTAGAGAGAGAGTAGTAGAGAGAGAGTAGTAGAGAGTGAGTAGTAGAGAGTGAGTGGTAGATTGAATAATAGAGAGTAGTAGAGAGTGAGTAGTAGAGTGAATAGTAGAGAGTAGTAGTAGAGAGGAGTAGAGAGAAAGTAGTAGAGAAAGTAGTAGAGAGTGTAGTAGAGTGAATAGTAGAGAGTAGTAGAGAGTGAGTAGTAGAGAGTGAGTAGTAGAGAGAGTAGTAGTAGAGGGTGAGTAGTAGAGAGAGTAGTAGAGAGTAGTAGAGAGTAGTAGAGTGAGTAGTAGAGAGTAGAAGAGAGTGAGTAGTAAAGAGTGAATAGTAGAGAGTAGTAGAGAGAGAGAAGTAGAGAGGGACTAGTAGAGAGTGAGTAGTAGAGAGTGAATAGTAGAGAGTGAGAAGTAGAGAGTAGTAGAGTAGTAGAGAGTGAGTAGTAGAGAGTGAGTAGTAGAGAGTGAGTAGTAGAGAGTGAGTAGTAGAGAGTGAGTAGTAGAGAGTAGTAGCAAGTGAGTAGTAGAGAGTGAGTAGTAGAGAGTGAGTAGTAAAGAGTAGTAGAGAGTGAGTAGTAGAGAGTGAGTAGTAGAGAGTAGAAGAGAGTGAATTGTAGAGCGAATTGTAGAGAGTAGTAGAGAGAGTAGTAGAGAAAGAGTAGTAGAGAGTAGTAGAGAGAGAGTAGTCGAGAGTGAGTAGTAGAGAGTAGTCAGTCAGTGTCAGTCAGTCAGTGTCAGTCAGTCAGTGTCAGTCAGTCAGTGTCAGACAGTCAGTGTCAGTCAGTGTCAGTCAATCAGTGCAGTCAGTCAGTGTCAGTCAATCAGTGTCAGTCAATCAGTGTCAGTCAATCAGTGTCAGTCAATCAGTGTCAGTCAATCAGTGTCAGTCATTGTCGGTTATTCAGTTTCAGTCAATCAGTGTCAGTCAGTGTCAGTCAATCAATGTCAGTCAGTGTCAGTCACTGTCAATCAGTCAGTGTCAGTCAGTCAGTGTCAGTCAGTCAGTGTCAGTCAGTCAGTCAGTCAGTCAGTCAGTCAGTCAGTCAGTGTCAGCTAGAGCAGCTCTGCTTCCCTGGTTCTCTGGCTCTAAAGCAGCTCTGCTAACCTGGTTCTCTCCCTCTAAAGCAGCTCTGCTGACCTTGTTTCTCTGGCTCTACAGCAGGTCTGCTGACCTAGTTCTCTGGCTCTACAGCAGGTCTGCTGACCTAGTTCTCTGGCTCTAGAGCAGCTCTGCTGTCCTGGTTCTCTGGCTCTAGAGCAGCTCTGCTGTCCTGGTTCTATGGCTCTAAAGCAGTTCTGCTGACATGGTTCTGTGGCTCTAGAGCAGCTCTGCTGACCTGATTCTTTTCCTCTAGAGCATCTCTGCTGACCTGGTTCTCTCCCTCTAAAGCAGCTCTACTGACCTGGTTTCTCTGGCTCTACAGCAGCTCTGCTGACCTGGTTCTCTGACTCTACAGCAGCTCTGCTGACCTGGTTCTATGGCTCTCAAGCAGCTCTACTGACCTGGTTCTCTGGCTCTAGAGCAGCTCTGCTGACCTTGTTCTCTGGCTCTAAAGCAGATCTTTTGACCTGGTTCTCTCACTCTAAAGCAGCTCTGCTTACCTGGTTTCTCTGGCTCTAGAGCAGCTCTGCTGACATGGTTCTCTGGCTCTAAAGCAGCTCTGCTGACCTGGTTCTCTCCCTCTAAAGCAGCTCTGCTGACTGGTTCTCTCCCTCTAAAGCAGTTCGGCTGACCTGGTTCTCTGCCTCTAGAGCAGCTCTGCTGACCTGGTTCTCTGGCTCTAAAGCAGCTCTGCTGACCTGGTTCTCTGGCTCTAGAGCAACTCTGCTGACCTGGTTCTTTGGCTCTAGAGCAGCTCTGCTGACCTGGTTCTCTGGCTCTAGAGCAGCTCTGCTGACCTGGTTCTCTGGCTCTAGAGCAGCTCTGCTGACCTGGTTCTCTGGCTCTAAAGCAGTTCTGCTGACCTCGTTCTCTCCCTCTAAAGCAACTCTGCTGACCCGGTTTCTCTGGCTCTACAGCAGCTCTGCTGACCTGGTTCTCGGCCTCTAGAGCAGCTCTGCTGACCTGGGTCCCTGGCTCTAGAGCAGCTCTGCTGACCTAGTTCTTAGGCTCTAGAGCAGCTCTGCTGACCTGGTTCTCTGGCTCTAAAGCAGTCCTGCTGACCTGGTTCTCTAGCTCTAAAGCAGCTCTGCTGACCCGGTTCTATGGCTCTAAAGCAGTTCTGCTGACCTCGTCCCTTGGCTCTAAAGCAGCTCTGCTGACCTGGTTCTCTCCCTCTAAAGCAGCTCTGCTGACCTGGTTCTCTGGCTCTAGAGCAGCTCTGCTGACCTTGTTCTCTGGCTCTAGAGCAGCTCTGCTGACCTGGTTCTTAGGCTCTAGAGCAGCTCTGCTGACCTGGTTCTCTCCCTCTAAAGCAGCTCTGCTGACCTGGTTCTCTGGCTCTAGAGCAGCTCTGCTGACCTGGTTCTGTGGCTTTAAAGGCGCTCTGCTGACCTGGTTCTCTGGCTCTACAGCAGCTCTGCTGACCTGGTTCTCTGGCTCTACAGCAGCTCTGCTGACCTGGTTCTCTGTTTCTAGAGCAGCTCTGCTGACCTGCTTCTTAGGCTCTAGAGCAGCTCTGCTTACCTGGTTCTCTGGCTCTACAACGGCTCTGCTGACCTGATTCTCTGCACTCACGATGCAGGCACCCGACTTCGCGAAAATATATTTAAAAATAATATAAGTTTATTATAAGTACAAATATATTATTTTTATGAATATCTTAGATAATCTGTTGCCCTAATATATATATTAACGACACATACATATCATTTTGGAACATAAGAAAATGATATAAATATATTTAAATAAAAAATGAAAACAAGAAAATTAATCAATATTTCAGTTTGATTTTTGTTTAATTTTTTTTTGCAATTTTCAGAAAAATATATAATGTTATTTAATGAATAAAATATTTATAAATAAACAGTTAAAAAACTGTAGAAAATGAGTACAAAAAAATAAGTATAACTACTATCACACTTAAAAATTAGCATTTAAAAAACCTTTACAATTCACTGAAAAAAACATAGGTTCCAGAGACGTTATAGGTAGAAATTAGCATTTAAAAAAGCTTTGAAATTCACTGAAAAAAACATAGGTTTCAGAGACGTTATAGTCAGAAATTACCATTTAAAAAAACCTTAGAAATTTACAGAAAAAACCATAGGTTTCAGGGGTTTTATAGTTAGCTGGCCATTTCACTGGTTCTGCTAACTATAACTCGCGCGCCCGCAATGCACTGCTGATGATGTCACATATTGCATCATTCATGACATGGTCAGTGACATCACTGATGATATCACTGATGACATCTCAAATGACATAACTGATGACATCATCCACGTGACAATCTGATACACCTCATCATACACTAGTATAACCTTTCATCACTCACTGTAAAATACAGAGGACCATATTTGAAACCATTGACACACCAATACCAGTTACTACATACCCACTCACTGATTCCAAAGTCTACACACACAACTACCCATTCAAAAACAGAATCATTTATACATGCAGTCACTAATTAATGCACTATCAAATGCACTTATACACATACATAGACATTGACACATCAGCAGTCATCTTAGTCGGTTATGCAGTCATCCTACTCACTCATGAAAAAAATTAATCACCCTTACATTTACTCACTTACACAATTATCCAACAACACCTCATTTATTCAAACACATAGTAACTCATAGTTAATATGTTAAAAAATCTCCATTATAATTATAAACTAATTCATATAGTAACTCTCACAATCACGGACTCTTACACATACTAATTTATATACACCAACTCTCACATACAATGCCTTTTATTTTTTTACTTTGTTGAGGATGTACAACTAAAACATATATTCGCTCACCAACACACAAATAAATACACTCAGTCACCCAAACAACTGTTTCCACGTGCACTTTTAAACCTATACACCTAGTCAATCAACCATTCACACATCTATGCAGAGAGGTACACACACCCCATCCAACCAGTCAAACGCAGTGTCCCATACAAATACTCACCCAACTAATCAATAACTAATATACACACTCATGTAGTTAGTGACCAACTGATGCAGCATGTTATACAACAACAGAGACATTCACATAGTTTAGTTACTAATCCATGTATTAAGTGAGACACTTTAATTTACTCACTTAAACAGACAGTCAGACAGCTACTAAATCCTCCATCCAGACAGTTATATATCCACTCAATCTTCAATACAGATTGGTGTATATATATATAATACATATTTAAATTTCAAACTAAACCACATTCACTGGATGATGTCATCAGTGATGTCATTTGAGATGTCATCAGTGATATCATCAGTGATGTCACTGACCATGTCATGAATGATGCAATATGTGACATCAGCAGTGCATTGCGGGCGCGCAAGTTATAGTTAGCCGAACTAACTATAACGGAGGAATTTCTATAGTTTTGTACAAGTGAAATGGCCAGCTAACTATAACACCCCTGAAACTTATGTTTTTTTCTTTGAATATAGATATATATTACCTACTGGCAGTCACCAGTAGGCAGCTATAGTTAGGACCTATTTTCCATAGGAAATCCGCAACATTCTATTTGCAATAACTTTTGCGCCGGTCGAATTTTTTCGTGAAATTTTTAAGACTTATAGCCAGCTCCGGTCCGCTCCTATCCTGAAAGTCTTGGGGTGATTCATCAAGCAGGGCCGAGAAATAAGGGGGGTCCCAAAATGTTTTCCCCATGCAATTTTCCATAGGAACATTTAGCCGCAGCTGCATCTCGAACTGCTAAACGGAATTACACCAAATTTGGCAAAGAGGTAGCCCTTGGTTCAGACTTGTGCCTTTTTGTTAAATGGTGTAAATCCGTTCTGTAGTTGCTGAGAAAATCAAAAGTAAAATCACTTATATTTCTATGGCCGCGGTGGATCCGCGCACCCTGTGCGTACCCCCTCCCGATCACAAACTGCATGCTAATTGGCTGTCAATTGGCTGTCAACACTCCAAACCAGGAAGTGTTGGCAGCCATTTTGTGTCTCGGTAGAACTGAGGTACAAGAAATCAGTGCAACAAGTGCACAAAACGTAAAAAGCGGGCAGGGTAGAAACTCACTGATCCCCTAGGCCTGCTTAGGGGGTCCCACAAGGACCCCTAGGGCAAATTTTCTTTTTTTGTTTTTTTTTTTAAACGGCAAAATCCGCGCAGGTTGTGCGGAACCTGCAGTGAAAAACCCCCAAAAAACGAAGCACGGGCTCCCACGCTTCTTTAATAATTAGCCCCCGGGGGCCAAATCTCAGGGGCAAAACTATTTAATGTAATGGGGGGAACAGAGGGGCCCTCTAGCCCCGGGGACCACCACCCCTGGGTTTTCATGAAATGTGTCTGGGGGCTCACAGCCCCCTCTAGCCCTGGGGACTGCCACCCCCCAGGGCAACAAAATAGATGGGTGGGGGGCTCAAAGGCCTCCCAGCCCTGGGGATCACCACCCCTGGGACTTTGTACATTGTGGGAGGGGGGCCAAGCGGCCCCCCTCCTGGCGTCCTCAAGGGCCTTGGGGTCCCCCACCCCCCAGGGGTAGGGGCAGGGACAGCTCCTGCAGTGTCCTGGGGTGCCCAACCCTGGGACACTGCTCTTTGCTATGGCAGGGTGAGAGCCTCATGACTCCCTCCTGTCATAGCAAACTGTGGTTTGGATTTTGAAAGAGAGAGCAGGGAAACCTGCTCTCTCTTTCAAAATGCACACCCGATTGCTTTTCCACACGGGGAGCTGTATGTTAGCAGCTCCCCATGTGGAAAAGCAATGCCGACGCCCGAAGGACACGGGGAGCCGGCGGGACCGTGGGGGCATTGGGGCTTCCCCCCACATTCCCCAACGTTGTGTATCGTCCCCGGGCGAGAGGGTTCCCAGGGAGAATCAAAATTAGTGGTAGGAGCTAAAAAAAAAAATTTACTGTAAAATTAGGAGTCGCGCAACCAGCCCAGCGCTCAGTACGGCCCCCTGGTGTGAACGCGTTGGGTGTGCGACTCCCAGCATGGCCACCTGGTGTGAACGTGTTGGGTGTGCGACTCCAAGCAAAAAAAAATAATATTCTTTAAATATACATCAAGATTATGTGTTTAGATCTTAGGTGGCTCTAAAAAGAGCCCTTGTGTTTATTGAGAGGTTTTGGTACCTATAAGGAAGTACCTATGCAGAGTCTAAAGTTGTTGAGGAAGACTCTGTTACCCTCATCTGTAAAATGTACACCATCTCTCCTATAGATGCCATCCATATTAAAACGCAGATTGTTATTGTAAATGGACCCCATCCTATAATCTCGGAGATAAGCAGAAACAGATTTATTGACATGTTTCCTAGCTGTCTCAATTTGTGAACAACATTGATTGGACTAGTTCCATTTCTGTCTTTGGCATATGTTAGAATAGACAAAGACAGATTAGGGGAAAAGTGGCATCAATTCTGGTGTCCTTCATAAGCATTTCCAGACCTACCCCAGTCAAAGTGCCTAGGTCATTGCAACCACAGTGCACAATTAGGAGGTCAGGGTGTTGGAGATGCAAAAACGATTTAACCAATGGCATCAATTGGTGCCACTTTAATCCTCTCTGTCCAATCCATTTAATGTCTACATTTGGCAAAGCTAGGTCTTTGTCAATACCTCTGTTTTCTGCATACCTTTGGCTCCAGAAAATATAGCTGTGTCCCACAATCCACACTCTAAGCATCTTGAAGGGAGGTCTGGATGCACTCAGAAGGTGTCTGTATGTGAAATGGGCAGTTTGAAAACTAAGATTTTTCTAAAATGGTGGATAAGATGCAGTTTTGAAGAAAGAAGAGAAATGATTGGCTGTCTGAGAACATGAGACTGAAAAGTAGGGTGCATGTTTCTGTGTTTTAAAAGCATGTTTCTTATTGGTTAACAAAAACTGTTTGAAAGGAGTATTACATAAGATAAGCTGAAATTTTGAAAAGTCAAGCACACTTGCTGTTTGGATTTGCAACATTGTGTGGTGAACTTGTGACCTGTTTGTTCAGTTTAGTGTTCCATGAACTGTTACTATGGTAACAGGCATTAAGCAGAATGGGGGTAGGGTTGAAAGTTATGTCAATTGGAAAGGGTTGAAATGTGTAACCAATAGAAATGTGTGTTAGGTTTTGAATTAATGTGGGAAGCAATGTGATTTGATATTTGCATGTATATCTGTGCAGAATGAGAGGGAACGTTTGCCATTTATTCGTTTTGCTAAGAGCAGTGCACTACAGACATTCTGTATAAGAAAATCTGGTGTGTGACTGACATACTTCTTAATCTACAAATCAATTTGAAAGGTGAGCTCTTAATTTGTGAAGGGTTGTATGTGGTGCCTTTGTTTTTAATAAGACTAATGTTTTTTTCCTGCTAAAGGGCAGGGAATAGTCTTGTTTGTCTAGAATCACACTGTAAGTCTGTGTGCATTTGGGCAACCATTGTGAGAGAAGCATTTGGTTACTTCATTTATTTGCCGACACATAACTGCTTAAAAACCTATCCTGTTGCCATGTTTTAGTAGTATTAGAAGCCAGTCATGTCCTATGCATTCACAGAATGAGTCAGGAATTTACACTAGAGTGCAATAGTGAAATATGTAGAATGTGTGCAGTCACCTTACTCCTTCCAGACTAGTGAGTCTGTTTTGCTAAAGTTCAAGGAATAGTGTTGCTTGTCTAGAATCACACTGTGAGTCTGTCTGCATTTGGGAAACCATTGTGAGAGAAGCATTTGGTTACTTCATGTATTTGCTGACACATAACTGCTTAAAAACCTATCCTGTTGTCATGTTTTAGTAGTATTAGAAGCCAGTCATTGCTTATACATTAATTTCCCCAGGCAGTATCCATACACTCCAGCAAACACCCTGTCACTCCTCTTGCACTCCTCTAGTGAACTATTCAGCACCATGTACTAATCCATTCACTGTGTCAAAACCCAACCGCTTATAAATTCACCTAGGCATTCTCCTTGCAGTACTTTAATCATTCAGTCAGTACCCAAGTACTCATGCAGTGAGCCAGGCCTTAGCACATGGACTGCTTCAAACTCCTATGCACTATGCATGTAGTCCTCTAACCACCTACACACTTGTGTTTCAGGCCTTCAATTCCCCAGTCAGTGTCCATACACTCCTGCAAACACCCTGTTACTCCCCTTGTACTCATGTAGTGACCCATTCAGCACCATGTACTAATCCATTCACTGCACCAAAACCCAATCACTTATAAATTCACCCAGGCACTCTCCTTGCAGTACTCTAATAATTCAGTCAGTACCCAAGTATTAATGCAGTAATCTAGGCCTTACAACATGGAGTGCTACAAACCTCTGTCCAATGTGCATGCAGTCCTTTAATAACCTATACACTTATCTTACACGCGTTCATTTCCCCAGGCAGTATCCATACACTCCAGCAAACACCCTGTTATTGCTCTTGCACTCTTGTAGTGACCCATTCAGTACCATGTACTAATCCATTCACTGCGCCATAACTGAACCTCTTATAAATTCACCCAGGCACTCTCCTTGTAGTACTATAGTCACTGTTTTGGTACCCAAGTACTCATACAGTGAGCTAGGCCTTAACACATGCACTTGTGCAAACTCCTGTCCACTATGCAGGTAGTCGTCTAACTATCTACACACTTGTGTTTCACATCTTTAATTACTCAGGCAGTACCTATACACTCCAGCAAACACCCTGCCACTCCCTATGCACTGCTCCAGTCAGCCACCCAGCATCATGTACTAATTCAAACACTGCACCAAAACCCAAACGCTTATACATTCATCTAGGTATTCTCATTCAGTCAGTGCCTAAGTACTCATATAATGTCCCAGGGCTTAACACAAACACTGGTACAAACCCTTGTCCATTACACATGCAGACCTGTAATCACCTACACAGTTAACTTTACACCTTCAATTACAATTTCAATTAGTGATTACAAAAGAAAGTGGTTAAATGGTTTTTATATACAATGTGTTTGTATAGTAATAGAAAAGTATAATTTATAAATTTATTAGAATAAATGTATTTATATTTATTTTTTATGGATATTGTTTATCATCATTAAAATAAACTTTATCATGCCTGAAAAAACAAGAAAGAGATTAAAAGGACAATTATTTGAAGAAAATTCCACAACAAGTATTGGATGACCAACATCATGTGGGTAAAAAGAAAAAGTCTTCCGGTAAGGCAACGAAAGAATTCATTAAAAAACTTTCAAAGCCTAGAAACAGTGTGCAAATTGTGTAAAGTACAAAGAATGCTTCAACCAGAAAAAAGAATACGAATAAAAACAAAGGAAAAAATGGAAAATGATATTCAAAAGAAACAATGTTTGGTAAAAGAATGCAAAATCAGTATAAAGAAATCAGAAAAAAGATTTTTTATAATATAGTTGTTTTTAACTTGCTAAAAGATGTGAAAAAGTTTTTAAAAGAGCACTATTTTATAAAAAGAAGAAGCATATTGAATCCATTAATTCAAAAGGCTTTTGAATTAAAAAGGAAATTATTCCTTTTAGTTTTAAACAGAATTCGATCACTAGATAAACCAATCCATTTAATGAAGATCAAAAGTAAGAGGAAAAGAGTAGTTAACAGAAAACAAAATTGTGATTTTTTTGGGGTGAATGGAAACACAGTTCAAGTTCAGAGCCTTTCTTTAATGAAGAGAGTTATTTTCAGACCAATAATTTATTGCATGCAGTTGATACCAGTGGTCGAGCTTATGAGGTTAGAAATGGTTTTCCAATTGAGAAAGAGAAGATGGTTCTCAGAAATGCAGAAGAAGTGTTAGCTGATGAAGTTCTACGGAGACGTCCTAAAGCCCCAGTGTACACTTGGGATTGCAGTAGTATTTGTAGTGTATGACATGAACATATTGATATTTTACGCAATTTCTTATGACAATATAGTAAAAAAAAGTGTTAAACAAAAGATTAAGATGTTGCAAAGACTAGACCGTTGCAGAGTGAGAAAAAATACTGGTGTGTCATTCTCTGGCTTGTCTTTCTAGAAAAGTATGTCAAAGTGTTTTTCATCATTTCAGGATGTTAGCAGTACATCATTCTCAAATGTGGAAGTTAGTCAGAAGACTGTATTACGCAAAAAGTCCAGCGCTAATGTTAAATGAGTTGAACAGTGCTCTTTTGCGTGGGCCAGTATCAGATGTGAAGAAGGTTTGTGATACAATTGAGTTTTCTTACTTTGGTCCAGAAAGAAGAGAGTGCAGAAATTGACACATTAATAGAAGAAAATGTTGAAGAGAATGTGCAACATACTACTACAAAATATTATGAAGAACAAATTACAAAGTTTAAGGTGATTTCAGGTGAAAGGCCAAAATATTCTTGTATTTGTTGTCAGCGTACTCACTATAAAAATCAGACTAGGACTGTTGATCTGTATTTAAAAAGTGAAAGAGAAAATAATGATAAGTGGAAGGAATTTGCAACTTATTTGTTGGTAGAGAATTGTTTTGATGTGGCTTCTGACCAGTGTATTTGCAAATATTGTTATAACAAATTTGATGAGAATAAAATGCCTGCTAGAGCTGTCCATAATAATCTAATCTAGAGTTGGCAACTATTCCTGCAGAACTGATAGATTTAAATACATATGAGTCTATTCTGATTCAATGTGTACACCCATTTCAAGCTATTGTTCGTATGGAACCTAAAACAGGTAAATTGCCTCCTTCAGATTTACAGAGAGGATTAAAAGGAAGAGTTCTATATTTACCCCTAGATTTAAAGAAAAATATTGAAACTATTGGTGTAGAGAATGTAGAAAGTGATCCATTAGTTATTCTAGTTAATTGCGTTCCTACTAAGAGTAAGAAAATCTGGCAAGAATTAGTGGATGTTAGGAAAGTGCAAAAGGCAACATTATATCTTATAAAAAACAATGAGTATTACGAAAAAGTGTATGTGGAAGAAGAAGAAATACTTTTAGGAGATGATACTGAAACGTCAAGTGGTCAAATTGAAAAAGTGGACATGTCCAAAAGAGAAGAAATCTATGAACATAATAGTGTACATCCACTTCATTCAAAAGAAGTCATGGGGAATACTATTGAATTATTCCAAATGAAAAAAGCAAAGGGGAGTCCCATGAGTGTATGGGAAAAAAGTTTTGAAGCTCGTTTTCCGCAGCTGTTCCCAACTGGAAAAGGTGGATGATATGATGAACGATCAGTGCAGATTCCTGCAGCTGAATATCGGACAACAAGATTGTATGCAGAAGATCCAAGATTTCGACAATGTATCCCATATATATTTCATCTTTTGTTTGAGAGTGACTTGTCTGGACTTTCATTTGCAGTCAACCACATATTGAAAACAGGAGTACATCTTCAAAATGTTTCTGCAAAGGAATTTATGGATAAAGTACATCAGAGAGACGATCATTTAGAATCTCAGTTGATTAATTTGATGGCATGACAGCATGGTACTAATGAGTATTGGTATTGTCGTCATGAAGAACTTAAATGTATGCTAAGGAACTTAAGAACTCCTACGTGGTTTTTTACCCTAAGCTGTGCTGAATACCCTTGGGATGATTTACTTGAATTTCTTCGAGAGACAAATTCAAATATAAAAAATATTGAATACAAGACACCTGGAGAATTGTGCTCTTTGGATCCTGTTAATGTATGCAGATATTTCAATCATAGGTTTGAAGCTATGATGTCTTTTATCTGCAATAAAAAGAATCCTCCTCTTGGAGAAGTTCTGGATTTCTTTTGGAGAAAGGAGTATCAAGCTAGAGGTGCTCCTCATATACATATGCTGATATGGATAAAGGATGCACCCAAATTCGGAACTAATTCAGATGATACTGTTTTGTCTTTTATTGAAGAATATGCCACATGTGCTATACCAAAAAGAACAGAAGAAAACAACTTAAGGCAACAAGTGTTACGATTCCACAGTCATCGATTTGGAAAATACTGTCGACGAAAGTACAAGTCTAAGGAAAATTTTTATACCAAATGTCGTTCTGGATTTCCACGTTCTGAAATATCCAAAGGAAGAGTAAACAGTTTTATGTCAGCTATGAGACATACCATCACTAGAAAATTTCCCAAAAATATGTACAATTTGAGAAGAAATGAAGAATCAAAGGATATAAATGATTATAATCCAGTTATTCTCTCAATGTGGAATGCTAATATGGATATTTAGTATGTTGCAGATAATTCCATTGCTGTTGCCCAGTATGTGACATCCTACATTACAAAATCTGAAAAGACGGAATTAAAAGAAATGTGGGAAGAAATTTCTCACGAGAAGAGTCTTAGTAAGAAATTATACAGTTTCAGTTTGAAGATGTTATCCCATCGAGAAATTGGAGCGTATGAATGCTCAGATCGGTTATCATCTGCAAGTCTATACTCAAAATCTAGAAGAATCATCTGGGTGAATCTAGGTCTTGCTGCACCGTGAAATCGAGTACTTAAATCTGTACAAGAAATCGAATATTTAGCAGAAAATGATCCGGAAAGTACAGATATTGTCAAAACAAACATGTTGGACACATATTATCCAAATAGAAGCCATCATCTTGAGAACATATGTCTGTATGAAGTGCTGCAAAACTACACTTTTAAACGGAATACTACAGAAAACATAAATGATGGAAAATATGCAGTGATTGGTGCTGAAGGATGTTTGGTGAAACAAAGGAAAGGAAATTAGATTAATCACAGAAAACTGAGTTGTGATGCTCCTGATAAAAGGGAATGTTACTATTTAGCACTTTTGCAATTGTTCAAACCGTGGCGTACAGAATTGGAATTACTTTGAGATTTTCAGAGCTATGAAGATTCCTTCAATGCTTGTAAAGATACCATACAATGTACAGTTTTTGTAAATTAAGCAAAAATGTTGAATGATGAAATTGATCAAGAAGCTACAATTGCAGCTGAGATTGCTAGAGACAGTTCTCAAGACAGTCAAAGTTCTGCTGCACTGAATCAAGATCCACTAGGACAACCAATTCTTGAAAATGAAGCGGCAATCGCCATGAATGAAGTGGAAACAGCAATGCCTCAAGCTCAAGATATTATGGACTTAGCAAACTTGGGAGAACAACTACATGTTGAACAGAAAGAAATATATCAGTAAGTGAGACAACAGATTGATCATGGGTTTCTTGATGAAAAGAAAGAATGCACATGCACATCATTTCAACCTATCCGAATGTATGTCAGTGGTCAAGCTGGAACAGGAAAAAGTTTCTTAATTAAAGTATTGACCAGTTATCTACAGAAAACTGACTCACATTTGTCTTGTGTTGTAACTGGTCCAACTGGGTTGGCAGCACACAACATTAATGGTATTACATTGCATCGTTTAATTATGGTACCTGTAGAGCACGAAAACAAATTGGAATATCCCAAGCTATCTGGGGAAGCTTGTTCTGAAGTTTCAAGAGTGCTGAAGAAAATGAAACTTCTGATTATTGATGAGGTAAGCATGGTCTCAAACTTAATGCTTGCTTTTGTGCATTTAAGAATGCAGCAAATTCTTAAAACAGAATACGATGTCTTATTTGGAGGAAAACATGTCATAGTTTTTGGAGATCTACTGCAACTTACTCCCGTAAAAGGACAACCAGTATTTAAAACACTTGTGCATGAAGACACCAGAAAGTCTTTGGGAAGTGTTGGAAATGTTAATATTTGGTCATATTTTGAATGCAAAGAACTCATTACAAATATGCGACAGGCAAATTATGCTGATTATGGAACTATTCTTCAAGATATAAGAATTGGAGTACTGACAGAACATGGCAAACAAGCTTTGCAAAGTCGACTGCTTACGAATTTGTTTCCAAATGAAAGTATAGTTCCTGAAAAAATATATATGAAAATTTCAGAAACTAAATCTATAAACTGGTTAATGCCAACACTGTGCGGGTGTTCTATATTCAATGAACAACTTTTGAAGCTAGAAAATGAAGAAATAATAAAAATGGAAGCCATTGATAAAATAGAGCATGAAGGAATCACTATTATTTTGACGGAAAAATTGAAAACAAAATTGTATTCTTTAGAAAAATCGATATCTAAAACTGCTGGTTTAGAAAAGAATCTATATGTAAGTATAAACTGTTGGGTAATTTTAAGGCATAATTTGGATGTAGAAAAAGGTTTAGTAAATGGAGCAATGGGTAAAGTTGTTGATTTTGTTAATTATCAAAATAGAGATGAAATTGAATTTAAAAAAATCAAATTCGATCAAATTGAAGATGTAAAACAAATTGGTCGTTGTTCAGTTCATTTTTTGCTTGTTAAAGATTTATATGTCTGTAGAAAACAGTTTCCACTGTCTCTGGCATATGCAGTGACTATTCATAAATCTCAAGGATTAAGTGTAGACAGTGCTTTGGTGAACATTGGAAGTACTGCGTTTAAAGAGGGTATGGCATATGTTGCTTTGGCCCGAGTCAGAACTTTTTCTGGATTGTTTTTGATTGATTTTGATGAGGGAAAGATTAGTGCAGATGCAAACTGTGTAAAAGAGTGTAATATGTTAAGAAGAGCTTATGCTCCCAGTTTAGGTGAATATCCTGTGTTTGAAAAGCGTGTAGTAGGTCGAAAAAGAAGCTATGAGAATATCTGTAGTGAAGTTATAGAGAAGGAAAAAAATCAAGATGATGTTGAGATTGCAAGCAAAAAGAAAAAGGACACTATTGAAGAGATTGTTGGTTATCAGTTAGAAAATAGTTCAGGTATCAACTGCTATGCTAATGTAGTGGTCAATGTTGGTTTTTTTCTCGAAAGTTTGCAACAGCAAATTATGGAGAATCATGAAAAAAGATTTTGTTCCTTGTTGCATTGTATTTATGAGAAATTAAGAACTGATAAAAGTAAAATGCACAGTGTTTCTGATATTCGTAATCTTTTGGATATATGTTCTGGTTCTACACAATTTGCGCAGAATATCCAACAAGATGCTCAGGAATTTCTAATGTATATGCTTGACGTATTGGAAAATGAAGGAATAGAAATTGAAAATCTTTTTGGCCTTTCTTATAAATGGGAACATCAATGTGAAAATTGTCTGTTTACATGTAGCACTAACAGATACTGAAAGATTTATATATTTGACATTACCACAGTGTAAAACAGTATCTTTCAGCAAACTAGTTAAAGCAGCAAATCAAAACATGGAGTGTAGCCAATGCAAATCAGAAATGTTATCAACATTATTTATACGAAGATATGGACAATATATAATTTTAATGATACAACGTTGTACAGCTGATGGAAGAAAACTGGAAACTTTAATTAAACATTTTGTAGCAAGTCAAGTATCAATATCAGGAAGAACTTTTGTAGCAGTAGCAATTATTTTCCATGACGGTCCTTCTACAACATCTGGACATTACACTGTTTATTTAAAATGCAATAAAGGATGGGCATATTGTAATGATACTCAATTGGTTTTTAAACTACGTTTGCCTAACGAATTACCAAATTCCTACTTAATATTTTTGAAACCAAAGTTTTGAGAACATAATTCGGCCTCTGAGGCATTTATTAAAATGTATTAATACAATTACTATTGGACAATTTCAATATAAAGGATTTCAGGAATACCATTTGGCCTAGAGGAAAGGTATACATTTGAATTCAGGACTTTTTCTTTCACATTCTCTCAGCATATATTTTTAAAGAACATTATTTACAGTGTATGAAAAATAAAAATAATTGTTCATTGAATTATTATTTGAGTTCTTTCATATTCAAGTATGAAAATTGTCTTAGAAGGAAGTATTTTATATATGTGTCATCTCTATTATATGATATGTTATTGAGGGTGCAGTTTTTATGGAATGTTCAGAAATAGTTGAGTATATTAAAAATATTTTAGACACTTTGGTTTTTTTTAAACCACCTTATTGATTGGTTTTTTTTTTGTCCGCTGTTATGTGATGAGTAACATTGAAATCACTGTTTGAAGTGAAATTCAATATATTCTGAGAACAGCAAAAAAGGCAAAGAAAATAATTGATATAATGTTACAATTATGTTGTGTTGTAAAAAATATAATTTTATATATTATAACTGTATTTTTTCTTCTCTTTCACAGATCCTAATTCTAAAATATGAAAATTTCAGAAATTTAAATTATAAAAAAAAAAAAAATTCCGCGTATACTGTGAAGGTGAGATTAAGTAAGTATTAATATGCACAATGGGCTGTGTTTGCACACTGGTGAAGATGAACATGCTCTGTAGGCATTTTAAGTTACAGGATAAAGTCCCCTTGAATCTTCAGTGTCCCAGGGGGCCAACTAACCCACTAGATATGTGCAGCAAGTGCCAGAAAGTTGCATTGCAGAGAGGTGTAAAATGGGCCATGGCTTTGGATCACATCTCTGCAACGCAGCTGTAGGGTGTTCAATAGAGAGACATGGTGGGCTACTAGTACCCAGGGACTTTCAGGATTACAAGAGACTAAGTTCCTCAACTTCAAACACATCACAGAGTGTTTTTGCACATGTCACATTAGGCCCCATCCCCTCCCTTCACCACTGTATAAACATGACCTATCACTTTATCAAAACCTAAGTACTTATATATTTATCTTGTACTCTCTTTGCAGTACTGAAATTACTCTAGTATTAGTCATATACTGAAGGATTGGCCTAGCCACTAACCATAATACAAGTCAATTTCTTTATATACTATGCATGCAGACCTGCAAGAAGCTACAAAGTCTTAATACAGTCTTCAAAATACTCAGTTTATACCTATGTAGATTTGGAATCTCTCTGTCATAGGATTCCATATGACCTGAAAAAAAAAAAGATTCGATTGGTTCATAACATTTCCCATTGTACCTATTGAAGGACCGCAACCATTTCAATCATTCTTCTTTGAGTATCTTTGGAGAGATAACTCTGTACTTACCTCCAGTCACTCTCATGCAATTTTGCAATCAATTAACTAGCAATATGTTCTTATTGTAACAGTCTGCCAATACCTAAGCACATATGGGGCAAATTTAGAAGCATCCTGTGCCAACAATATGTCACTTTTTGTAACATAGTGATGACGCAAGACACTCGTTCATATTTACAAGGAGAGTAAAAGGCACTCTGTGTAGCTTTTCTTCTCCATGTAAATACGACCTCATCATACACACCACTTGCGTTGAAGGGGTGTTCCATAGGTGTTGCTGTGGTTGTTTGCACACAACACTCATAGAACAAGACACATCTCCAGATTTATCAGAAATCATAAATGTGGATCTGTGTGTGAATCTTGCACCATCCTCCAGCTGGTGTAGCAAGGCACAACAAGGAGAATTGTTTTAATTTCTCCTTATTTTTTCTCTTTCAATGTATGCTGCATTGCACAGCATACATTGAAGGAGAAAAATGCCTTCACTGATTGTTTTTGTGCAGGAAAGTGTGTCTTCCTGCACAAAAACAAACTCCGCATGACACAGATATCCTTGCACTATGGTGCTAGCATGCCTGGGTCACCACATGGCTGCAATTAAAGCAGCAGTGCAGAGGGAAGCATAGACTTGCAACATATTTATGTACATATGTTGCATCCCTGTGCTTTGAAAGTACCACAGCACGTTGCAGCTAAAGAGCTTACAGTATCATGCTGCAGCACTTCCTTATAGTTCTGCACTTATACATTCACCATACACTTCTAATGCATTCTTTCAGTCAATTATGCACTACGCATACATTCAACCAAACTTTCACACACTATCATACAAATATAGCTCTTTGTATTTTTTTGTCGTTTTTGGAACGATTTTGTTATTTGTTTGTTGTTTTTTCAAAAGAAAAAAAACAGAACAGGACGAAAAAAACTGTCAACTTCAGGAATTAACAGCCATTCCCAGAAAAAAAAAAAAGTCTAACAGCGATGATTTCTTTGTGCTGTGCAGACTAGATCCACAGACTGCTCTCTGTAGCAGAGAAGTTAGTTGCACTTGATGCAGTGGATCTTGACTTGACCAAATTCTGGACGTATGTTCGGACGTGGTGGTGATGAAGATGATCCAGAAGAACTAGCCACTGCAGGTGGAGGGTTATCTTGAAGTCTCCTGCACTCCTCCCAAGCCAGATTGACATGGTACAGAGTCTTGAGGTGCTTGTACATATTAGCTGTACCGCAGGAATATTTCTTTTTGGGACTGCCTCTGGAAAGAACCCTTTTACAAATTTTGCAGGTGACTTTTGTGGCTTTCACCTTTTTTAGGCCTTCTGGGATGGTAAAAAATGTCCACACCACCGATGTTGGTCTCTGAGGGCGTGCAGGTTCAGGAACAATTTCTTCCTCCGAAGAATGCTCAGAATCCTGTGCTGGCTGCTGTCCTGAAGCCATTGTGTGCAGAATGTAGAAAATAGTATAAAGGAAATGAGGCAAAAAGTTCTTCTCAGGTGAGAGATGTGTCTCCAAAGAAGCTCTAAAAAGAATGATTGAAATGGTGGGGTCCTTCAATAGTTACAATAGGAAATGTTATGAACCAATCAAATCTTTTTTTTTTCAGATCACATGGGGTCCGCGCACCATGCGCACAGGCAGCACGCACTCAACGCGACTTCGCGAAATTGCATTTAAAGCAATATAAATTTATTAAAAGTCAAATTATTTTTTTTTCATGATTAGCTTGGATAATGTCTTGCCCTAATATGTATATTAAATACATATATATCATTTTAGACATTTAAAAATTCTGCGGGAGTCGTGCACCCACCGCGTCGAACACGTATATGACGTCACGTTGAAGCGCGCGAGCGTCGCGTAAAGTAATGCTCATGTGTCGCGTATGCGCCTGGAGTCACGTACCAATCGCATAGCGATCGTGCACGAAAGTACACACCCGTCGCACACCCTACGCGGATCCTTAACAACATTCCTAAAATGGTGGCTAGGTTCCGCGCAGTGATCGAGAAAGGTACGCTTTGGGTGCACGACTCCCCAAAAAAATTTGGAAAAAAACACAATAAAGAAAATATAAATATATTCAAATAAAAATATAAAACAAAAAAACAATATTTCAGTGTCAATCTTAAAAAAAAAAAAAAAATCCATTCAT
Source organism: Triturus cristatus (assembly GCF_964204655.1). Taxonomy (NCBI): domain Eukaryota; kingdom Metazoa; phylum Chordata; class Amphibia; order Caudata; family Salamandridae; genus Triturus; species Triturus cristatus. The sequence goes on from NC_140594.1 coordinate 797,434,950, forward strand.
ATTAAAAATATATAATGTAATTTAAAAAAATATGTAAAAATAAATAGTTAAAAAAATGTAGAAAATCAGTATAAAAAAATAAATATAACCATTATTACATTTAAAAAAAGTCATTTAAAAAACCTTTGAAATCCACTTAAAAAAACATTGGTTTCAGACATGTTATAGTGAGGAATTAGTATTAAAAAACCTTTGAATTTCACTGAAAAAACATAGGTTTCAGACATGTTATAGTTAGGAATTGGCATTTAAAAAACCTTAGAAATTCCCCAACAACCAGCCAAATCTGCAATGCGGTCCAAAAAGCAGGCGATAAGCCGAGTTGGCAGTAACAAATTCACATCGACCTTTAAATGGTGTAAGCTGGTCGACTATCTACTCCGTCATTTTGACCCAACACACAGCCACATCTAAAGACCAACACGTGATGCAGCTACTGATCATGCAGCTCCGACACCCAACAACACCACAACACCCAGCCCCACCATCACCAGAAATTCCCCCCAGACCACCCCCCCTACTACCACCGAGGCAGCACAAAACAGAACAATGGACCTTCCCAAAATGCCATGCCCCTCAGCCACACAATAGCTGAATGGTGGGAGATGACCAACCAACTATATATGAAGGAGGCAAGTCACCCATCCCTGATAAAGCACACAATGCCAAGTGTAATGCTCATGTGCTGCACAGACCTCACTATGCAAATCACAAACCTCTCCATGTGGAGATATACTATTGATACTTGTAGTGTAGTGCACAGTGGACGCAACCATGTTACCTCGGAGTGTGCCGCTCCAACGTACGCCACTCCAGCGTAGGAGTATGAATAAATAGACCAGGCCCTAGGCGTGGTTCATGGTTCACTTGTGGGAAGGCCAACAAGTCTGTCAGAACGGCAGCCCTCACCCTGGCACGTGGCAGCCTCCATAACCACTGGCCTCCTCGACATAGGGCCCCTGCGAACCCCGCGGCACAGCACCGCAGACTTATGTCTGTACCGACTACTGCCTTCGATCTACACTACGGACAGCACGGCTCACAAATCAGATGCAATGGCGATTGCAGATGTCGCAGTCCAGTTCGCAAGACACGTTGCTCCCAGTGCGGCCCGCACGGACCACGCTGTGCGCTTCAGGTGCTACTAACTCACTGCACAATAAGTCATCCCCACGTGACCTTTTCAATGCAGAATTCATTAGACAAAACACATTGCTCCCAGTGCGGCCCGCCGGGACCATGTCTCATCGCAGGGTGCGCACACACTGAGTACTCCAGGTGCCACTAACTATGCAGCTCAACTCAACGCCACGTGACTGTGCGCCCATCCTGACCGCTGCCTCCGCCCTACACTGGAGTTACATGGTTCACAATTCAACATTAGTAGTGACGCAAATTGTGTAAGAGACTATAATGAGTTAAGAAGACCAAATGCTCCCAATCTGTGCAGCTCAAGTCAACGTCACCTGTCTGTGGGCCTTTGCTGACCATTGCCTCCGGCCTACACTGTGGAAGACCGTCGACACGTGGTGCCAACTAACCCTGTTCAACACAAGCCAATCCCACATGTGTAAATGTGTCCTGAGTCCTCAATGGCAGCGACCACAGCACCAGACTCCCTTCGATCATCAAGAGGATTTCCACATGGAAGACCGACGACACGTGGTGCCACTGAACCTGTACTACGCAAGGTTTGTTTGGGTCACCAATGTATGCACGTGGCTGTGGACCCTAGCTCACCGCTACCTCTGCCCTACACTGTGGGCGACCGGCGACAAATGGTACCACTAACCGTCTTCAACACAAGCCGATCCCACATGTGTAACTGTGTCCTGAGTCCTCAATGGCATCGACCATAGCACCAGACTCCCTTCGATCACCGAGGGGTATTTCCACAAGGAAGACCGGCGACACGTGGTACCACTGAACCGGTACTACACAAGGTTTGTTTGGGTCACCAACGTATGCATGTGGCTGTGGACCCTAGCTCACCGCTACCTCTGCCCTACACTGTGGGCGACCGGTGACAAATGGTACCATTAACCGTCTTCAACACAAGCCAATCCCACATGTGGAACTGTGTCCTGAATGGCAGTGACCCCAACTTCTTGCCAGCGACCACAGCACCAGACTCCCTTCTATAAGTGTGGCATATTTGCATATCGAAGTCATCAATGTGGAAAGTATTGCCAACGAAAAGATAACACAAAAGATAAATTTTACACAAACTGTCGATTTCCCTTTCCACGTCCAGTAATTTCCAAAGGAAGAGTTAACAGTTTTATGTCAGCAATGAGACATACCATCACTTGAAAATCACCCAAAAATACTTATAATTTAAAAAGAACAGAAGCATCGAAGTACAATAATGATTACAATACGGAGATTTTGAAGATGTGAAATGCAAATATGAACATAAAATATGATGCACATAACTCAATTTCTGTTTCTCACTATGTCACGTCATATATTACCAACTCTGACAAAACAGAATTCAAAGAAATTTGGGAAGACATTTCACAGGAGAAGACACTTAGGAAAAAAATGTACAGCTTCAGTTTGAAGATACTTTCCCATCAAGAAATTGGATCCTACCAATGTTCGGATGGATAGACATCTGCGAGTTTATATTCAAAGTCAACGAGAACCATCTGGATAAGTCGAGGTTTTCCTGCTGCACTAAATCGAGTATTCATATAAATGTTTTAAAACAAATATGTGATGATATAGACTTACGTTTCTTTGCTAGTCAAGAGTACTGTACAGAAAATAACAGTTGGATATGTCTAGGTGTTGATCATCAAATGGAGGATAATACTGTTCTGAAGTTTGAAAAAGAAATAAAGTTTATAGTAGTTTCTGGTGAAAATCCCAACTATGTTTATATTTATTGCCGACATACTCATTCTAAAATTCAAACTAGGAATGTAGATGTACTACCACTAACCCTGATCAACACAAGTCGATCCCACATGTGTAACTGTGTCCTGAGTCCTGATTGGCGGTCACCCCAAGTCCGTGGCAGCGACCACAGCACCACACTCCCTTCGATCACTGAGGCATATTTCAATATGCAAGGCCAGCGACAAGTATTCCCACTAACCCTCTTTAACACAAGCCGATCCCACATGTGTAACTGTGTCCTGAGTCCTGAATTGCAGTGACCGTAACTCCGTACCACCACACTACCTTTGATCAGTGAGGGGTATTTCCATATGCAACTACAGACTCCAGTAGGCAAGTAAGTATCACAGTCCTTCACCCTACATATTATCCTTTTAGTATCCTTGCTTCAAGAACTTTTTAATATCAGTTATAGCTTTACTACAATGACCAAATTAATCTTCAAATGAAAACTAAAATGGAATAGCAGTCTACACTGCAGGCAGTACAGCTCGCAATTCCATTTTTTAATGCTAATTTCTAACAAGATTGTACTCAGAAAATACAACACTTCGTCAGTGTATTCTATACCTATTTCATCTTTTCATCATACGCCTACACTGCAATCACTATGGCTCCCAATGCAAATTATTTCTTCATTCATTAACTACAGAGTCACTAGGCAAGTAACTATTACAGGCCTCAAATCTATATAATATCCTTTTAGTATCCTTTCTTCTTGAACATTTTTTATATCAGTTATACCTTTAGTACAATCATCAAATTCATTATCAAGTACAAATGAACACTCAGCAGTCTACACTGCGGGTAGCAGACCTCGCACTTTAAATTTTGGACACGTGGTGGCAGCTAACACTGTCCAACACAAGCCGATCTCACATGTGTACCTGTGTCCTGAGTCCTGAATGGCAGTGACCCCAAATTAATGGCAGCCACCACAGCAGCAAACTCTCTTTGATCAGTTAGACATATTTCCATATGCAGTGACCCAAAACTTCATGGCAGCGACCGCACCACCACACTCCCTTCGATTAGTGAGGTGTATTTTCATATTGAAGGCTGGCGACCATTGGTGCCACTGAACCTGCACTATGCAGACCAGTGATGCCACCAACGTCTGCACGTGGCTGTGGGCCCTTGCTCACCGCTACCTCTGGCCTACACTACGATCAGCAGGCCTCACAATTCAGATAGAGTCGTGATTCCACATGACGCAGTCCTATAGCAAAGACACATTGCTCCCAGTGTGGCCCGTCCACACCAAGCATTATCACAGGCTCATACACTCTCAATACTTCTGGTGCCACTAACCCTCTTTAACAGAAGCCGATCCCACATGTGTAACTGTGTCCTGATCCCTGAATGGCAGTGAGCCCAAGTCCGAGGCAGCAACCACACAACATACTCCCTTCGATGTGTGAGGCATATTTCGATATGCAAGGCCGGCGACACCTAGTCCCACTAACCCTCTTTAACACAAACCGATCCCACATGTGTAACTGTGTCCTGAATCCTGAATGGCAGTCACCCCAACTTGGTGCCAGCAACCACATCACCAGACTCCCTTCAGTCTTATTTGTTGTTCTTTTATTTTAATAATTTTTTTTTATATGTAAATCTATACATGTCTAATACTCGTCTTTGTCCAACCACACAGGGACACTTCTGGGCCCAAGAAGGTTGTTGGGGGTATGATGGTAATGTGGGAAGAGGGTGCGTTACCTGCTGATATGGGGAGAGGCAGCGTCAAAGGGGTATCTATCACAGAAAGAACTCTGATATGTTTTCACAAATACCTCAGACAAATGCCAGCTGACGGACTGAATCACAAAATGATTTTTCAATACTTATATAGTGTGAGTTATGAACAGTTCGCACCCAGGCTTGCAGAGGGACAACTGCGGCCTGTCCACTCCACTCACAGACACAGTACTATGAGCCTCCGTGCTATTGTAGCTATCCCTGCCCTGTTCCATCGTACACCACACTACGCCATTCAGATTACGTTCTGATGATGACACCACATAGCTACCTGTCGCAGGCGTACTCGCTGTTGGTGTGTAGTTCAGTGGTCTAGTTCTCCACATCTCACACCCACTCCCTGAGGGCAGGTTTGCACACACACACCCCACCCATCCAGCACATGCGTCACAGGCCATGTGACCACGCACATATAATAGATCGACAACGTCACATCCTTTATTGCCAGTGGTGACTAGATGCCGGACGCTCCACGTGGCTCAACCATAAAGAGTCTTTCAAAACTTCCGCAGAAGGTTACTCGCACCCTAATCTGTATAGCCCTCAGGGGCCTACCACCCCCTTGGTGCGAACTTCAGATGCACAGGTTTAGTGCCAAACGAAGCTCATGTGGCCATCAGGGGCCTACCACCACATGGCACGAACTTAACTTCCACAGGCTTAGCGGCCCCAAAAGCTGATGTGCTCTCTGCCATTGATGACTCAGCGACATGTTTGAGATCTGCCGGGCCGTGGAGAAGATGATGTGGTCTCTGCCATTCATGACTCAGCGACATCTGTGCGATCCGCCAGGCACCTGATGTGGTCTCTGCCATTCAGGACTCAGCGACATATCTGGGATGCGCGGAATTTTGATGGAGACGTGGAGTGCCCACTGCTGCACACTATGGTGGCACCAGGTAATTATTTTCTCATGGATACGCAGGGGTGGCAGTCTCGCAGTGTCTGTCTCTGTCTCTGTGTCTGTGTCTGTCTGTCTGTGTGTCTGTCTGTCTGTCTGTCTCTCTCTCTCTCTCAATTTTTTTTTAAATAATGTTTCTGGTTGTTTTCTTAACTGCTGTGTAACTCTTTCTTGTTCTTATTACTGTTATTTGATGCTGTCCACCATGGTCTTAAATTGTGAAGGACTTATCGCGGGAATACTGGTGATGTCTGCAGTTTCCACCAACTTCTGAATAGTGTGTTAGATTTATCTCAACTTTACTTCCATTAAAGTGCTGATAATGAAATGCAGACTAGCCGTTCCCGTGCAAAAAGACACGAGGTGCACCTTTGCAATTTATTCTAAATACTAAAATCCTGTATTGAATTGCACTGACGTAGTGGCTTCACTCACAGTGTACACATAAAATCATTTACGAAACCTCATTGTATTTATATTGATTGGGAATCGGGGGTCAGGTGCTGGATCTCGACGAGATACACTGCCCAGTTCATATATTGTCCTGCACACACAAAAAAAAAATCACATCACAACTTTCACACCAACTGCAATACGAAACAAATTCCGGCGATAAGCCATGTTAGCACCAGGGATTTAACACCTGCTTTCTGATGGTGTTAAGCAGGACGACTACCTGCACCATGAAAGAGAACACAGCCAAGAGCCACACCAGAACACCCACAGGTGCCATAGAATAAATGAGCATGATACAGGGATACCCATGAGGGCCACAAGACTCTTCGGAACACTCCGGGTTTGCCAACGCCCCCCAAACCCGCATCTGAGCAAGTGTGTCCCTCTTGTCATTGTGTTAGCATGATAGGCACCAGCCCTGCAACATCACAGTGTGCTATCACCTCAGCGTTGGCAGTGAGCCTGGACATGTAGCTAGGCACGCATCCTCCTGCATGCACAACCGTCGTGTGCTGGTCCCGACCACACAGGTCAGCGCAGGGGTGTGCCTATCCGACAACGGGAATGGGGTGTCGGAGACATCTCCATGTACAGGAAGTGCAATAAGTGTGTCTCTGTGTTCTGGTGTGGCCTGCCAGAAGGGATGCAGCAGTCGATGTTGTAAAGTGGCATGCACCACCTCCAAACGGCACTGTGATGGTGTAGTTGGAATGCAGCAGCACATGCGCAAATAGGCATTACTATGGTGTGCCGCACGAGTACACGAGATACAACACCGCAACGTACAAAAGTGTGGGAGCTCGTGGGAGGGAGGAGCAGCTGTTTGCAACGTAACAGACAGTGAACTCGCCCATGTGCCACATGCTGGACATCTCATCCATGATGACCACGGTCGCAGACATCCCACAACATCAACAACCCGCCTTTGTACACATCCTCTATGAATGCAGCGTGGTTTTCACTTCTATGCTCGTTCACTGGTGTGATGTTGGCGAGTTGTGTGACTTGTGCTCCTTGTTGGTGTATTTCATATCGGCCATTGTTTGTCTATACCTGTGCTATACTTAATTGTGCATGTCTGCCATTCTGCCCATCTCCCCCCGTCCCCCCACTCCCTGCTTCTTCCTCTTCCTGGTGCTGTTCTGTCTATAATTTTGTTGCTCCACACAAATACATGTAAAGAACAATTTAGAATAGTTCCTTGATTCTTTTAGGTTTCAAAACTTCTCTCTCTTGGTTTCCTTTTAATTTTCCACATAAACAGTTTTTTTGAATATTCAACAACACATAGAAGTCAGAAGTGCAACGTATTCTATCAACACACTTTCTAGAACATTCTACAACACGTGCAGGTTAAAAGTTCAATCTTTTTAAACCTAACCATATTTTTTTGCCACATTTTCTCGAACATTTAACGGCATGTGCAGGTTAAAAGTTCACGATTGTTTTAAGTTCGAATAGTGCCTTCCAAATGCAAGTAGCAGGTGTGGTTGAGTTGACAACTTTTATCCTATGATCTGTACTCCACGTTGAAACTGCTTTTTCTTAACCAATCACAAAGAGGCTTTTCCACAAAACAAATGTGCACTCTACTTTTAAAAAAGAATGCTTTTCGTCTCCCAATCATGTATAGTTTTGTATGGCAATAAAAAGTAGTTCCCCATCTTTAAACATATCTCTTATTCTACCAGACATCTTTCCATACCTTCCAGCCATACCTTCAAAATGCTAGTGTGGATCGTAGGACATAGCTATATTTTCTGGTGCAAGAGGTATGCAGAACAGAGACGTATTGACTTAGACCTAGGTTTACAAAATATGGACATTAAATGGTTTGCACAGAGAGGATTGAAGTGGCACCAATTTTTGCCTTTGGTTAAAACATGTTTGCATCTCCAGCACCCTGACCTCATGATTGTGCACTGTGGCGGAAACGACCTAGGCACATTGACTGGGGTAGGTTTGGAAATGCTTATGAAGGACACCTTTGGACAATTGATGTTACTTTTCCCTCAAACTGTCTTTGTATATTCCAATATATGCCAAAGACAGAAGTGGAAATGGTCAAAACAATTTTGTCCTCAGATTGAAAATTCTAGGAAGAAACTCAACAAAGCTGTATCTGCATACCTCAGAGACCACAAAATGGGGTCCATCTACAACAACATACGTTTTAATATGGCTGATATCTACAGAAGTGATGGGGTACACTTCACAAATCACGGAAATCGAATTTTCCTGAATAACTTGAAGCTGTGCATCCGCACTTATATGTAGCTCCAACTTATCAACACAAGGGCTCTTTTTAGAGCCACCCTATAACTGAGTCCATCAGCAGCTCAGCTTACACCCCCAGCATCATCAGACCCATAGGAGTGAGTAGTTTGCACTTTACAAATACCGAATTGATTTGATACGCGCAACTTTACCTTTGCACTCCCTGTATAACACCCCCTAAGCACCATACACAAGTTACAATGTTCGAAACAAAAGTTCCTCCGAGTAGGTATAACTACATACTGACACTACTTGGACAGATGTGGCACAGCGGCCAGAGCACATGACTTCACAGCATATGACACACTGTTTATCATGAGTGACGACACATATTACATCATCAACAATGCATTGCGGGCGCGCGAGATATAGTTAGCTCAACTAACTATAACGGGTGAATTTCTCTGGTTTTATAGGAGTCAAATGTCCAACTAACTATAACGTCCCTGAAACCTATGATTTTTTTATGAATTTCAAAGGTGTTTTAAATGCTAATTCCTAACTATAACGTCTGTAAAACCTATGGTTTTTTTCAGTGAATTTCTAAAGTTTTTTTAAATGCTTATTCCTAACTATAACGTCTGTAAAACCTATGTTTTTTCCAGTGAATTTCTAAGGTTTTTAAATGTTAATTTCATATTTTAATATTTATAAAACCTATATTTTTTCTATTTTTGTTTGTAATATTTTGGAACTCTATTATCTTTTTATTTTATTTTAAAAAGTATGTGATTTTTTATATCTTCAGAAAAAGGTATGTATATCTTTTTTTTTTTTTTTAGAAAACTGGACTCCCGTACCGGAAGTGTACCAAGCTCCATCAGCACGCGAATCCTATCCGCCATGTTGCTAAACTCGTAAAGAATGCGCATTTCTTATCTGACGGCTTTGTGGCACCGCGTCCCACCTAACATCATATACGTATAAGGTCATGCCAGCTGCTAGTTTGGTATGCGACGGGTGAGCGGTACCAAGCCGCGCGTTATGTCATATACGTATGGAGACGCGCCGGCTGCACGTTCCGTATGCAACGAGTGCACGCTGCCAGGCCCTGTGTGACATCATAGACGTATGGTGTCGCGCCGGGTACGCCATTCCCTCATTTTTTTTATGTCTCAAAACTATATCTAAATAAGTTTAAAGTGTATATGAGAGCAAGCGATAATCTAAAATATTTTAAACATTTATATATCTCTAACTGTAATAAACTTATATTATGGGGAAATATATTTTCTCAAAATCGCATCGGGTACGGCCTCCTTGCGCGCTCGGTGCGCGATTGCCATGTGACCTTAAAAAAAAGCAATTGATTGGTTCATAACATTTCCCATTGTAACAGTTGGAGGACCCCACCCATTTTAGTCATTCTCTCTACAGCGTTTGGTGAGACACCTCTTCTGCTTCAAGAGCATTTTTGAAACGTTTTTTGCTGTGTACACATATCTTATAGTACACACAACATGCAACGATCATCTTGATCAATATTCATGCTCTGTACAGTAGCCTTCCATGTGTGACGGCCATGCATCTGAAACAGTACATCAAAAAACAAATGTGTGTTACACGATGCCCCTGGTGTGTGTGTGCTTTATATTGCTGCCTTTCGGCCTGGGTATTGGTGGCTCGAAGGGTTATCATCAGCCACGGACAGAGTGCACATCCTAGATCACATGTGACAAACAGTAAAGAGTAATGTGTAGATTTGTGTTACAGTATGCTCTGTTGTTAGGCTTTACCAGTATAGTAGTGTGTCATTTGTGAGACTTTCAGATTCCCGTTTGACATGCATTGCTTGACTGTAATGAGCGTTATCACTGTGTATGATGTAGCCTCACTGCTGATCCTCCCTCCATCCGAGCACATTCACATGTGTGCGCTTCGCAATAGCAGCACTTTCAATAATACCGCACACCATTGACATGCGTGTCTGTGCGTATCCACAAGCTTGACAATGACATGTGATGTTGTCCATTCAATATTTTCGGACAACATCTCATTAGTGATAGTTGCCACCCTCCCGGTACATACTACATTAATGTAAGTTGCAGATTGTGCAACGTCAAATCTGCAACAGGGACACACACATAAGTACACTTCCTGCCCAGGCATGAACTGAACGCCGCCCAGGTCCCCGGATTCATTATTCACACCCCTACGCTGGCCTGGCGTACGCAAGCCCAGCCCAATTTGCGTACATATAAATAGGATAACGACGACGCCACATGTCCCAGTTCTTCCACACTGCCTCAGGTGATATTGCCGCATTGACCTCGCATATCACAATGCGCAATAAAGAAAGGGATCCATGAGGTGTACACCATCCTGGCAAGCAAAACTAGATCTGAATTGTGAACCCTGCTGGCAGTCGTGTTTGGACACACACCAATCACAGCAGGTGAGCAGTGGGGCCTGGGTGCACAGGAGCTGCAATTGAGCGCGGTGCGGTGGGAGGGGTGTGGTGCCTGGGTGCGCAGGTGCGAACAAGCGATGTTGCCGTGCGTAATGATGTGATCTCTGACCTCATTCAGTCACATCTCTGTCTCATTTTAAGGACCTGCTGGACCGTACTGTAGGCCTGGGCCAGCGAGCAGCGCTGCCCTACAGACATGTGGCGTTGGCTTTGGGGGCACTGTAGTGAGCTGATTACTAAGTGTACATGCACACAGGCTTGGGTCACTGCATTGCACACGCACATTATGCTTCTAGCATGCGCTCTGTTCCTTTGTATGTGAACGTTGGCATAACATATTATTTAACCTTGTGTATTCTTGTGCACTCCAACTCCTCTTTGAACCACGATTACCACTAACAGTTGGTAGATCGTACTTCAAAAAGGAAGGATGCACTCAACTGGTGTTCTCTATTAAGCTTGAAATAAACATTCATTTACCTCAAGACGTTTCCAGCATTATATTATTTCTCCGTTTTCAGACACTGGGTTAGTGGCACCAAAATCGGCGGAGCGGATTTTCAGCACATGATGAGGCCCTGGGCATTCTGACGCCTTCCATCATGGTATCAAGACACCGTCACCGATCGGAGACCTGCTGTGCCTCCCTGAGAGAGGCACCTCGGAGTTGGAGCTCGCACCGGCACGTCGTTAGACACACCGGTTGTGGCAGGTGAGCAGTGAAGCCTCGGTGCGCAGGAGCTGCAGTTGAGCACAGTGCGGGGGAAGGGGCTGGAGTGCAGCAGCCTGGGTGCACAGGTGCAGGCAAGCGATGTCGTAGATAATAATGTAATCTCTGGCCTCATTCATATCTCGGTTTCATTTTAAAGACTTGCTGGACCGCACTCTTTCTGGCGGACCCCAGTGTCCCAGACACATGGGTGACGGGAGATGAACAGTGAGGGCTGGGTGCAGTAAGCAGACGCTCTGTCTCCTCCTCCCTCTGTTCTTTTGACTCTCCCTCCCCTTCTCCCCTCCGCCCACTCACTCTCTGTCCCATTCTCACTTTTTTCCTTTCATTCTGACTACCTTTCTTTTTCTCTTGGACATGGCACACACACTTATGTTTCTTTTTTGTCTTGCAGGTTTTGTACACTATTTCCGGAGGAGTCCGACCCACTTATTTCATGTTTTACTGTTTGTTCGAATAAAGTTGTGTTTCCTTTTATTTGTGTTGTTTTAATAAAAGTTATTTTTTTTACCAATAAATAAGTGAGTGTATGGGTCTTCTTTTTCTGACAACACTTGTCTGCAGTTTATTGTGAAAATCGGCGATTGATAAGAGGTTATGAGGGAAAACCTTTGTAATTCTGCGGTGCACCTACCAAATATAAACCAACAGACTATTACATAAATGAAGCCTGGGTAATTCTACACCTGCAAGGGTTCTATGAGTGTATCACTTTATAACACCATGAGTACTACCCGAGTCATTACAGAACCAATAAGGCATTGCCTAGGGCCACCGAGGCTTCAGGGACTGGCGATGCCCACCCAGCCTACTTAAGTAAACTCCCGGAGGGTGGCGATCCATGGGCTTGAGTTGGCCTAGAAGCCCTCTGAACAATTACTAAACAATACCCGGGGAGGTGGCGATCCCCAAGGCTGCGAAACATCTCTGTGCCCTCCCGCGCCTAATTAACATGTGAGATTAAGGTCCCCAGTGCTGCGGAGACCCTGCAATATAATAATAGGATTGGCCCCTGAACATTACCCACCAGGGGGCTAATTTAAATGAACGGGTGAGACCCCGCTTCATTTTTTTTTCTCAATTTTTACCATCCGGATCCGCTTTATTGAAGCGATACGAGGTTTTCCTCCTCTCGCTTCAACGAGGCAAACAAGGATTTGCTATCACAGGGTGGAAGCCATGCTCCCGCCCTGTAATAGCAAACATAAATGTCCCGCGGATGCACACCCCGGGACATAGTATGAGCTGCGCCTGGGATGTGGCGCTCCATAGGGCCATGATGCATTGGTTACTGCATAACTACAGAATGAGTATAAACGCATACTAACACTACATGCACATGTGTTGTACAGCAACCAGAGTGTAGTGAAGAGGCAGAGGAAGCCCAAAATCCAAAAATTTAAATCCTACCAGAGGTCGGATGACATAGTTCGATGAGCCGATGACCCTGGGATGAGTAGAAACAGCTTCACGAAGAAAACAGGTCTTCAGCAGAACGCAAGGAAGCTCAAAATATTGGTGAGTGCTGCCTTCTTTTTACCTTCTCCCGCTCGTAGCCAAATTTATGTAGTGCGGAGGAAGACAGCATTGGATCCAATAAGTAGATTTATTGCAGGAGAAGAAGACAGCTTAAACAGCCACCAACAGGAGTAGACAGCAAGGCAACCGTCTTCTCCAGCACTGTGTACAAACTCCCCTCATGACAGCCCTACATTCTAACATTACATTCTAGTAGCATTACATACTAACATTCTACTATGACTTACATTGGAATACTACACAGAGCACATGACTTTACAGGAATGAGCTCATGGTTTCATCCACGAGTGTCGAGACCGGTAGGGGTGAGTAGTTCGCTTCCCATTCCCTGTATTGTATAAACGCAAATTAACACTACTTCCACAGGTAGGCAACAGCGCCCAGAGCACATCACTTTACAGCAATGAGCTCACAGTTTAATCCCCGAGTCTTCAGAGCAGTAGGAGTGAGTAGTTTGCTTCCCACTCCCTGTATAGTATAAATGCATACTAACACTACTTACACAGTTATACTACAGCGGCCAGTATGCTACAGCGCCCGGAGCCCATCACTTAACAGCAATCAGCTTGGTTTGATCCCAGAGTCTTCACACCGGTAGGCGTGAGTACTTCGCTTCCCACTTCCGGTATAGTCTAAACGCACGTTAGAGGTCCATATTTCGCTTCCCACTCCCTGTATGGTATAAACGCCTACTAACACTACTTGCACAGGTATGCTACAAAGACCAGAGCACATCACTTTACAGTAATGAGCTCATGGTTTAGGCTCTCGGTTTCATACCCAAGTGTAGCAGCATCTCATCTCAGCACCATGTCACTCTGAGCAACACCACACTTTCAGACCGGTAGGAGTGACTACTTTGCTTCGCACTCCCCCACAGAGGTTGTAGTGCTCCTATCCTCCTGTTTCCAACTCTTTTCGCCCTTTTTTCCCCTTATTTGTTTCATGGCTGCCAACACTTCCTATTGCAACAGCTCACAGCCAATAAGCAGCAAGCTCGTGCTCGTAACGCCTCAGTCAATCAGATGACAGAATTCCCAAATATCGATATCTGCAAATTTCAATATTTCTCCAAAACTACTGAATGGATTTACACCAAATAAACAAAAGTGTGCTTTCTAGACCAATACCCTTCTCCCTGCCACATTTGGGGTAATATTGTTCACCCGTTCGACCTGTAGCCTTGTCTAAAATTTCCTATGGAAATTGCATGGAGAAAACACGTTTTGGAACCCCCCCTTTTTTCTCGCCCCCCCCTTGACAAATCAGCCCCAAACTTTCAGCATAGAAGCTGATATGAACAAAGAATTAGTTTGGAAAATTTCATGAAGATTCATCAAACGATGCCAAAGTTATAAGCAAAACAAAAAAATGCTCTTCCTATGGAAACTTGGTGCTAACTATAACTACCTATTGGCGACCACCAGTAGGTAATATATATAGCTATTGGGAGATATATGAATGCCATAAAAAGGTTTTTTATGGAAATGAAATGGAAGATTTAAAGTTATGATGGAAGTGGATTTTAGATAGTACATCTGAGATAAATTTTAAGAAAGATAATGTGTAATAGTAATTTTATTACTTTTAAAGTATCTATGTTTATACACAGGCGTGCCTATGTTCTGTACATTGAATATTGTGTAATTCTGTAATGAAGTGTTGGAAATTGGCCTATTTTAATGGTAACTGTTGATGAATTTCTGATGATTTTAAAATATTTATAAAAAGAATTATGTTTTTATGTTGTTTTAAGACCCGCGGTCTAAATAAACGTTACTTTGACAGTGACTGGATTATGAAAGTAGCATACATTGTAATTGGCACTAGCTTTGTGTAAATACCCCAGAATTAAGATAACTGCTTTTCTCAGTCAGTAGGCAGTTTTCATTAGGAATTATCCAAACTTTTTAGGCATCAGCTGAAAGGGGCTTCTGGGGACTTTGGAGGCCAGACATTGCTCCCAAGGCTGGAATCAGGCTAATGACCCAAAAGCAAATCCCTCAATGTGCCTTAGTTGAGTCGAACAGATAGAAGAACAGTACGGCCTATTGTGTGCGGAGGAGTTGTGCCTTACCAAGAGAACAAGAGCATGGCTTTGTGGACTGAAGCCTATATGGAAATCATCTTCAGCCATTGAGGCTCCCATGATCAATTAGGACCTTGCAAACCTGTTGATGGGATTCAAAGTAAATATACCAGCTTCCTAAAAGAATGAAGGACCTAAATGGGGCAGGCCAAGTTTATGCGTGTGGTGGTTTTATATAACCCTGTCCCATTTGCAGTAGCGGTCCGTGGAGGGAGTTCCGTGGGGCGGTGAGGCGGGGCGGGAGAGGGGCAGGGTGGGGGAATGTAAACACCGGAATATGGATGAACGGAGGTAAGTACACATTTAAATAAATAAAACTAATTTCGTTGCGCGAGCTGCATCGCATTTTGCGATGCAGCGCACAAAGGAATTCCAGTCCCTAATCATCTATTAACCTCAGTGAGGAAAATGTAACAGCTTGGCTACTAGCAGCTAGTAATAAACATGCACCCCTCAGGAAAATGCACCTAGACCGACGCCACAAAGCACAGAGATGGTTCTCTTCTGATTTCAAAACTTTAAAACTAGCCCCTCGGCAATCGTAAAGGAGGTGGAGAAGTAAATACCTGCCTGAAGAAAAATGCATCTACTTAGCCACGCAAACAGATTACAAAAAAGCTATTCTGACCACAAAAGCTGCATACTTCTCGTAAAAAATCATGACCTCTACCAACCAGTCAAAAGAAATCTTTGATAGTTAATGAACTGTCTAATCCAGACAGAGTGACATTAAAATCCACGCCTTCTCAAACCTTATGCGACTCTCTGAACAACTTCTTCATTGATAAAATTACGGCCATTAAGGCTAGCATCTCTACATGGTCTATCCCTGACTCATGCCCAACCACGCTAATGAACTCTCGTACCAATGAAGAAATCTCGACAATAAGTAACAAAGTATTTCTTGATCTGTTGGCCAAAGTAAGATCAGGCTCACCTAGCAACTTCAGCCCGCCCTGGATCTTAAGGGAACCTTTTTCTGCTCTCCCTGGACCAGCCCTGTCCCTCCTGAACGATCACTGTCCCAAGGCTACGTTCCCGATACCTTCAAGGAGGCCCTGTGTGACATCATAGACGTATGGTGTCGCGCCGGGTACGCCATTCCCTCATTTTTTTTATGTCTCAAAACTATATCTAAATAAGTTTAAAGTGTATATGAGAGCAAGCGATAATCTAAAATATTTTAAACATTTATATATCTCTAACTGTAATAAACTTATATTATGGGGAAATATATTTTCTCAAAATCGCATCGGGTACGGCCTCCTTGCGCGCTCGGTGCGCGATTGCCATGTGACCTTAAAAAAAAGCAATTGATTGGTTCATAACATTTCCCATTGTAACAGTTGGAGGACCCCACCCATTTTAGTCATTCTCTCTACAGCGTTTGGTGAGACACCTCTTCTGCTTCAAGAGCATTTTTGAAACGTTTTTTGCTGTGTACACATATCTTATAGTACACACAACATGCAACGATCATCTTGATCAATATTCATGCTCTGTACAGTAGCCTTCCATGTGTGACGGCCATGCATCTGAAACAGTACATCAAAAAACAAATGTGTGTTACACGATGCCCCTGGTGTGTGTGTGCTTTATATTGCTGCCTTTCGGCCTGGGTATTGGTGGCTCGAAGGGTTATCATCAGCCACGGACAGAGTGCACATCCTAGATCACATGTGACAAACAGTAAAGAGTAATGTGTAGATTTGTGTTACAGTATGCTCTGTTGTTAGGCTTTACCAGTATAGTAGTGTGTCATTTGTGAGACTTTCAGATTCCCGTTTGACATGCATTGCTTGACTGTAATGAGCGTTATCACTGTGTATGATGTAGCCTCACTGCTGATCCTCCCTCCATCCGAGCACATTCACATGTGTGCGCTTCGCAATAGCAGCACTTTCAATAATACCGCACACCATTGACATGCGTGTCTGCGCGTATCCACAAGCTTGACAATGACATGTGATGTTGTCCATTCAATATTTTCGGACAACATCTCATTAGTGATAGTTGCCACCCTCCCGGTACATACTACATTAATGTAAGTTGCAGATTGTGTAACGTCAAATCTGCAACAGGGACACACACATAAGTACACTTCCTGCCCAGGCATGAACTGAACGCCGCCCAGGTCCCCGGATTCATTATTCACACCCCTACGCTGGCCTGGCGTACGCAAGCCCAGCCCACTTTGCGTACATATAAATAGGATAACGACGACGCCACATGTCCCAGTTCTTCCACACTGCCTCAGGTGATATTGCCGCATTGACCTCGCATATCACAATGCGCAATAAAGAAAGGGATCCATGAGGTGTACACCATCCTGGCAAGCAAAACTAGATCTGAATTGTGAACCCTGCTGGCAGTCGTGTTTGGACACACACCAATCACAGCAGATGAGCAGTGGGGCCTGGGTGCACAGGAGCTGCAATTGAGCGCGGTGCGGTGGGAGGGGTGTGGTGCCTGGGTGCGCAGGTGCGAACAAGCGATGTTGCCGTGCGTAATGATGTGATCTCTGACCTCATTCAGTCACATCTCTGTCGCATTTTAAGGACCTGCTGGACCGTACTGTAGGCCTGGGCCAGCGAGCAGCGCTGCCCTACAGACATGTGGCGTTGGCTTTGGGGGCACTGTAGTGAGCTGATTACTAAGTGTACATGCACACAGGCTTGGGTCACTGCATTGCACATGCACATTATGCTTCTAGCATGCGCTCTGTTCCTTTGTATGTGAACGTTGGCATAACATATTATTTAACCTTGTGTATTCTTGTGCACTCCAACTCCTCTTTGAACCACGATTACCACTAACAGTTGGTAGATCGTACTTCAAAAAGGAAGGATGCACTCAACTGGTGTTCTCTATTAAGCTTGAAATAAACATTCATTTACCTCAAGACGTTTCCAGCATTATATTATTTCTCCCTTTTCAGACACTGGGTTAGTGGCACCAAAATCGGCGGAGCAGATTTTCAGCACATGATGAGGCCCTGGGCATTCCGACGCCTTCCATCATGGTATCAAGACACCGTCACCGATCGGAGACCTGCTGTGCCTCCCTGAGAGAGGCACCTCGGAGTTGGAGCTCGCACCGGCACGTCGTTAGACACACCGGTTGTGGCAGGTGAGCAGTGAAGCCTCGGTGCGCAGGAGCTGCAGTTGAGCACAGTGCGGGGGAAGGGGCTGGGGTGCAGCAGCCTGGGTGCACAGGTGCAGGCAAGCGATGTCGTAGATAATAATGTAATCTCTGGCCTCATTCATATCTCGGTTTCATTTTAAAGACTTGCTGGACCGCACTCTTTCTGGCGGACCCCAGTGTCCCAGACACATGGGTTGTGGAAATATGGATTTTTCTGGTCAGTTATGTCCCCTATCTTGGACCCCAACGGTTCCATGTGCATGTCACAAGTACATGTATGTTCCCTCCAGTTCCAGTTATGAAGACGCAAATACATGTGCGTCCACCGTCAACATGTCCTCTGTCAGATCCACCATGAATAGGCCGGATATTCCATTCCTAAGTATGAAAAGTTACCGGCTTTATATGGTTCACTTATGCCATTTTACAGTCCAGGCAAGTAGGCCCTGATTCTGTCATCAAAACTCCTCTTGCCTTCTGCCTCTGAAAGCTCCAGTCTGAGCCTGCATCCGTGACCATGAACTTTGTCTCATTCTCTGCGCGGCTCACGAAGCCTGACATCAGCCTATTCTCTCCAAGAACTGTATTTCACCTTCGAATTATCTGCTTCCCCCTCAGCCGATGCATTCCTGCCTAGTAGCTTAAGTAAACATTCTTCCAGTTACCGAGCAAAAGGCCGGCTTCTCTGTCCTCATGCAAGTAATTCATAGCCCTGTTACCATGGAATATTCCTACCCCCTCGCATTCAGTGTAGACACTTAGACGCTTGTACACGCACGCACAGTCAGTATAGAATAGATTCTGTCCGAGAGTCCCTCTTTTATGGATAACATAGTTCTTTAAACATAGGATGTTAGATATGATTTGGGATTAGGTTGACTTGACCCCCCAGACTTCTCGTCTCCACATATAGAGCTAAATGTCAAGTCCCCGTCACCCCCTAGTTACACGTCAATTACACGTCATACTGCTGCGCGCGCATCTATGCCAAGTATTATCTTATAGATCCACCTATGTATTACATCATAACCAATCATGTTCCTTTTTACTCATTATTACACCCATTTTCGGTTACGCAGACCAAACGTCAATGTCCTTATCAATTGTTACGCCTACTGTATTCACTTCATTATAATGTATGTACTATAAAAGTTACTTCTTGTCAATAAAGTATGTACTTCATTTCCTGAACCCCCGTGGTGATGGAACTTGAAGCATCCGATTATAAACGATTATTGGAATAAAGCCCATTCCGAAACTCTAATATCACGGATTCTGCCTCTCATTTTACTGAGCTATTTTATAATGTTTCTGTATCAAATTCAGTCCCGGTAAAGGAATTTTTATTTACCACATGATGGCGCCCGAATAGGGACACTTTCTCATCTCACGCGCCGGCGGTGAGTTGCAGGCCCGGTCTCCTGCCACAGCTGGACGGACAATAACGCGTACCAGCAGGATTTCCTGTATCTCCCTCCGGTCAAGCGGGGGCGACTGAGACTGCGATCAACACCCAGACGAGGCGGTGAGAAGTGCGAAGTATCCCGACCAGAGCCTAGCTGAGAGAGCAAGATCCGAGGTATACAGAGACCCACCAGTCCGAAGTCAAGCCCAGTGTCCGACGAGTCGAGTCGAGTCCAGTCCGGTTCAAGTTCAAGTTAGTGAGGCCTTCCGTTTCCGAAGCTACCCGGTGAGTACCATTGCTGGGGAGGCATTTCTGACGTGCACATAGGTTGTGCCGGTCAAGACGGGTTTGGGTACACAAATCCGGTCTGCACTGTTTTAGCAGTGTATCTGTACTGTTTAGCAGTATATCAAGTATTCCGAAGTATTCCGAAGTATCTAGTTATTATCAAGAATTAAGCATGGTGATTTAGTTATGCAGACGATCATCATTGTTGTTTCAGTTAAAGGTTTAATGTTTAATGTTTAAAGTGTTTAAGTATGTTCTGTATATCGTGGTATGAATGACTGTTCATTATCGTGTTTATTGTATTAAGTCTGTTCAAATTCAAGTATCAGGTCAAAACCAAGTATAAGGTCAGTTCTCAATATGCCGCTCTTTTCGAAATTAAGACAGATCACTACCAGAAAAGGGGTTCTCGAAGAAGCCGTCCCTATTCCTCCTAGGGATACTCCAGGGCACTTCATGTATCACAAACATGGCTTAGACGCTATATTATTTCTTGATTTATGGGTAGACTACACCAAGGGATTACCAGAAAGTCAGAGATGGCCCGCAGCGGGAACCTGGGATGCAGAGTGCATCATGAAAGTCGAGGAAGAGTTATGGAAAAGGAAAGTCAGACAGTCACAGAAAGACGCCGTTGAGTTATGGCGTAAAGAATCTCATAGACGTACGGAAAAAGCACGTAGACAGGAAGAGAAGAGTAAAGAAAGTTCAAGCAAAGTTCAAGACCATCTATTAATTAAGGAAGGTATCCGAGTGAAATCAGAACAAGTAGACAGACAAAGAAATGCCCTTATGAATGGTATGTATCCCCTTCTGGCCGAAGGATTACCTAAGGCTACTCCAGAGATACCGAAAGACTTGCCACCCCCATTATTCCCAATCAAGGTACATCCTAAGGGGCATCCTAGAACCGCAGAGGATGTTTTTCTTTCCTCATATTTAGATGACGCAGCTCCCGAGTATGCTAATTCCGCCCCACGTAGACCGCATACCAGGGAGGTCCAACGCCAAGATCCAGCACCCGTATCCCTACAGCAACAAATCGAGTCACAAGTTCCGGCAAGCACATCTGTTTCTGCATCTGTTCCTACAGGTACTTCTATAGCTGAGTCCACGCCTATAGTTGCTGTGTCACGTTCGACGAACCCTTTCACACCCGACGCCCCAGACGGGGCCACGGGAGGTGCTACCAATATTTTTTCTACGCCACCTAGAATAAATAAACTTATTTTCCAAGAGTCAGCGCATTCACGTACACCCAAATTCGTAAGTGATCGTACGCTTAAGGAACTTCTTATAGATTGTAGATATGACCCGGTGCTCGGTAAAGAGGACGAAATGATCCTGGCATCATTACGTATCAGACGAGCCGCAGGGTATTTAGCGAAGCTACCAGGAATGACTGCGTATCTAGATAAAATATATCATTTTGTTCAAACAGGGCGAGATCCAGAATGTATTTACAGAGCTATGGAATACCAGAAAGTAGAGATACAGGGGGAACTGTTACGTTTCCTCATAAACTGTGTGATCAGAAATCAAGACCGACCGGGGGTAGACCCGGAAGCAATGAAAATTCTTACAAGATGGAGCCAGAATATATCAGAAGGGAGACATGATAAACAAAATTGTATAATAGCCATGTGCCGAAAGATCCGTAAAGAAATAGAACGCCTACACGAAGAGCGATTAGAGGTAGACGAGTTCGAACAAAACGAGGAAGAAGGGTCAGGACTGCCCACAGGACAGTCGGACACCATAGCCTATGTAGGTAGAGGAAGATCTTGTAATAGGAATCAGACTAGATATCATACTGACTCAATACATCCGATATGTCCAGATAATAACAGGAATTTTCAAATACCTATAATTAATATAAGGTCTAACGAGCATTCGTTCCAAACCGCCGACAAACTACTCCGAGAACGAAGGGGTTATCATTTTCTCGATTCTATGGATGAACAAGATTTAGCAAGGGCAGCTGTCCATTGGGTGGACAGTCCCGGAAAATATAGTGATGAGACAGTAGTACGCACATTTTTGAATCTCACCCCAGATGAGCAGAGGTTAGCTGGGATTTATATGATTCAACAACTCATTATACTATATCAGAGTCAGCATTCGGACCCTGGTCCCTTACCTGACATATTGACTGAATTGCTTATGAATAAATGGAGAGGTCCAGGTACTAAATTAATTAAAGAAATTCTAGTATCAAGAAAGCAGTATATTCTTTTTGTATGCTCAGAGCATGTCCCATTGCCTGTCAAGGAAAGAACGACGTATCACCTGGATAGACAGAATCCCTTACGAGAAGTACACCCAATAAAAGGCGAGGACAATCAGTTTAAACGTGTATTTGTATATACGCCTATATCGAAAATAGAATTGTTAGAAATGAAGAAAGTAGTACCCAGTCATGACAAGGACCCAGCGGGTTTTCACCGAGAAATTAAAGACATGTTACTCATGGGAGAGTATACCTACCCCGACATCATGACAATATTAAAGGTGTTGATGCCTGCTGGCATTTATGAGAAACTCAAGGAAAAAGAGTGGGAGGTAGGTGATCAAAAGATAGAATGGTCAGCATTAGAAGCAGAAGAAAGGGCCCGAGGTCCAGGTTCGGGGCTTGGGGACAAAACTAAAGCACTACCAGGTCTACTAGTACAGGTACTGCCACGTTTATTAACTACGAAAAAGGAAGATTGGGGTACAATTTCAGCCTGTAAACAGAAGCAAGATGAAGACACTAGCGATTACTATGCCCGATTCGAGAAATGTTTTGGTATAAATAGTGGCATAAGAGCAAGTAGCGAATCATACCCGCATCTGTTTGTAACAAAATTAGTGGAAAATGCCCTGCCCCCAGTAAAGAATAGAGTATTAAAATTCGAGAGTACCTGGCAAGGTAACACTCCAACACAAATGTTACAAATGTTACAGTACCACCACAATAGAATTAAAGAGGAACAAGAACATGAACACAGACGCATGAGAGACACGAAAATGAAAATGCTAGTTTCCCAGACAGTTCCAGCTGAAGGACATAAAAAGGGTATGACACATTCCGATTCAGCAGGACCTGTAAAAGGGACATGCAATTATTGTAAAAAGCCAGGTCATTACGTACACGATTGTCCAGTGCTAAAACATAATATCGCCATAGGTAAAACACAAGAAAGATCACGGCCACTAAGACAAGATCAGAATGAACAAGGAGCTATGCAGCATGCCCAGGCCATGCCAGTCGCACAACAGCCAATACAGTTTGTGCCAGCTGCACCCCCATTGCCTGTTGCTGCCACACAAACAACAACACGACAAATGTATCAGACCGCACAGTATGAATATCCCGAGTATCAGCGTTACGCATGAACAAGCCTAGAGAGGGAAGTTGACTTACCCCTTATTGAAATCCCAGTAGACCAAGAAGGACCTTATGTACATAGTGAATTATTAGGCCAAGATAGAAAATTTCTACTCGATACAGGGGCAAGTCGAACGACCATAAAACGTAGTGAAGTTCCAGGGGCACCCCTCTCAGGCTCACAGAATATTTCCCTTGGTTTTTCAGGAAAACCTATTGTTAATGAAGTGTCACAACCTCTTCCACTTACGATAGGACCTCTGACCCGAACTACAGATTTATTGCTTACTAAATCATGTCCAGAAAATTTATTAGGAATAAAAACGTTAAAAGCTCTAGGAGCTATAATATGTTGTTCTCCGGAAGGAGTAAGGTTGTTTTTACGTGATTTTAAAGGTCACTATGTATCTAGAGACATGGATCCCCGACTGCAGACTTTACCTACACGTCTATGGGCACAAGGCCCTACTGATGTTGGTTGCATGAATATTACACCATATCGAGTCACCCTAAAGGCAGGAGTGGTGCTACCACGAATGCGACAATACAAGCTACCACCAGATGCTGTAACGGCTTTACTACAAATCATTGACGAGCTTATTGCCCAAGGAGTAGTTGTAGAAACAGACTCCAATGTATGTAATTCACCGATAATTCCGATTCTTAAACGAACAGATCCGAAGGCCCCGCCAGTATATCGATTGGTTATTGATCTGCGCGAGTTAAACAAATGCATTGTGCCACAATTTCCTGTGGTCCCAGATATCTCGTCATTACTGACAGCTATTGATTCCGAAGCGACATTCTTCACTGTAATCGATCTCAAAAATGCCTTTTTCAGCGTCCCAATAGATCCGGAAAGCCAATATTTATTCGGATTTAGTTTAAATGGACGTAGCTTTAAATTCTCACGCGCACCTCAAGGATTTACAGAAAGCCCCAGCATCTATAGCCAAGCACTGAAACGAGAACTTGACAGTATCCACATGCCAGTTAACACTGCTCTGCTTCAATACGTCGATGATCTGCTGATCACCGCCCGAAGCGAACCTGAATGTGAAAAAGCATCACTGACAGTTTTACAATTTCTAGCCGAAAAGGGGCACAAGGTGTCCCCTTCTAAGCTGCAATTCTGTGTCCAGCGAGTTATTTATCTTGGACACTCGCTGGACAAGGAGGGAAGGCAGCTTACACCCGACCGCATTCAGTTGATAGCTAACATGTCAATACCCAAGACACAAAAGGAGGTGCGGGCTTTCATAGGCCTCACTTCATATTGTAGACAGTGGATCCCTCAGTATGCATTTCTAGCAAAACCACTCATTCAATTGACAACACAGGAGGCAG
This sequence comes from Triturus cristatus, assembly GCF_964204655.1. NCBI lineage: Eukaryota > Metazoa > Chordata > Amphibia > Caudata > Salamandridae > Triturus > Triturus cristatus. The sequence goes on from NC_140594.1 coordinate 797,459,571, forward strand.
CCACACCGACTGTTCTCCCTTGGACTCAGGAACACACACAAGCCTTTGAAAGCTTAAAGAAAGCTTTATGTCAAGCACCTGTTTTAGCAACGCCATGTTACAGAAAACAGTTTACACTCTTTGTTACAGAACGCGAAGGTACTGCCTTGTCAGTACTCACACAGGAACAAGCAGGAGCACACAAACCATGTGCTTATTTTTCTAGTACATTAGATCCCGTAGCTCAGGCTTTGCCTGCATGCCTAAAATCAGTAGCAGCGACAGCTTTAGCAATAAGACAGAGCGACGCCATAGTGTTAGGACATCCATTGACAGTTCAAGTACCACACGCAGTAGAGGTTCTTGTAAATAGAACGCAAACACAACACTTGACTATAGCGCGACTTACAGGATACGAGCTTACATTGTTTCAGCCACATATAGAAATCAGACGCTGTAACACATTGAATCCTGCCACACTTTTACCAGTAGTCGGAACAGACCCACTAGCCCACGACTGTATTGAAGTTATTACTATAACGACAAAACCCAGACAAGACTTGACAGATGTCCCATTGTCAGATCCAGACCTGACCTTGTATGTAGATGGTTCATGCATGAGAACAAGTACAGGAGAGTTAGTAGCCGCCTACGCAGTCACAACAGATACTGAGGTCATTGAAACTAATCGTATAAATACTTTGTCAGCTCAAGCCGCAGAACTTATCGCTCTGACACAAGCCTGTATTCAAGCCATGAATAAAAAAGTCAACATATACACTGATTCACGTTATGCATTCGGAGTTGTACATGACTTCGGCGTGCTGTGGCGAGAGAGAGGTTATTTAACTTCCCACGGTGCCCACATTCAGCACGGACCCCTCATTCATGCATTATTAGATGCAATACATCTACCCACTGAAATATCAATTATGAAATGTAAGGCCCATACAAAGGTTACTGATATCATTTCCCAAGGCAATGATCTAGCCGACAGAACAGCTAAACTGACTGCTCAAACTCAAACCCCCGATATGACAAAGACAATAGTCCCGACACCGGCACATTGTATGACAGTTAAAGATCCTACTCTTGACGTAATTGACATACAGACACATGCTACACCAGACGAAATAAAGAAATGGACTGAATTAGGAGGGATCCAAACGGACCAAGGATGGATGATGAAGGAAAGGTCTGTATGGTTCCTTCCTGATTCAATGGTCCAAGTCATAATTAACACTATACATAGTCCAGCACATTTAGGAGAAAAAGCTATGCTAGACAGCATTCAACACATTTGGTTCAATAAACATTTACGAGCAGCAGCAAAACAAAAGGTCCGTACCTGTATGATCTGTTGTCAGTTCAACCCAGGAAAAAGCGTTCCCGTAGAACAGGGTGGATTTCATCCTCCTGATCACCCTTTTGAAGTCCTACAGATGGATTATATCCAGATGGAACGATGTCGAGGATTCAAATATGTTCTCGTAGTTGTCTGCGCTCTGTCCCGTTGGACAGAGGCGTACCCGGTTTCAGATTACACTGCCCCGACTACTGCCAAACAGTTGGTTCGAGAATTCTTCCCACGATACGGTTTACCACGTGTTGTTCACTCAGATAACGGCCAGCCGTTCTCATCCGAAATAATGAAACACGTTTCACTTCTGTTAGGATATCAGTGGAAATTCCACTGTGTCCGACACCCCGAGGCAGCAGGTCTCGTAGAAAGACATAACCAGATACTGAAAATTAGAATGTCCAAAATATGCAGAGAGAAAGGTGTCGACTGGGTAGTAGCGTTACCAGTTGCACTCTTTTACATGAGAATGGTAGCACACTCTCGAACAGGGCTATCCCCGTATGAGGTGATCTTCGGTAGACCACCGAATATGTGGGGGACGCCTATACCACGCAAAATAACTGATATTGACTGTAATATGCTGACAGATTACTTGGCTTCCTTGATGTCTGCACTACAATCTTCTCGTTCACAGGTAGCTGCAGCCTTTCCCGACAACACTGAGGTGAAACCCCATGACGTTGTTCCGGGTAATCTTGTCTTTGTGAGGAATTTCGACCGAAAGACTCAGCTGGAGCCCAGGTGGAAAGCACCCAAGTTGGTCCTGTTGACCACAAGAACAGCCGTGAAGATCAAGGGCCGCAAGGGCTGGATTCATTCAAGCCACATCAAGAAATTTCATGGACTATCCTCGGATATAGACATTGTGCCCTGCACTCCCTCACAGACTGATACAAAACTCCCTTTTGTTGAACCTAACAAATCTGAAAATTACAAACTAAAGCTTAGGCCCAACCAGTCGAGCAATTTGATTGTTTAAGTCCTCTCCAAGGTGAAGCGGTTGAATTGTCTCTGACATGTATCCCTTGGACCTGAATAGAGAAAATACCCGAAAAATGTTGAAACGACAGGCGTATTGTAAATCACTGCGTAGCCACTGCATAGTGACATTATTAATTTTGTTTTTATTGAGTCTTTTAATAATCATTACAAGTATGTTGTTGCACATATATTACCCTATTTCTAGACATGTTTATAATGTTGCTGCTGAACATTCTTTTAGTGATTTACCTCCGCATGAATTGTCTTATAGACTTGCGCTGCGCAATAACACTTTCATTAGTATGTTACATCATTCCCATCAGACTAGTAATGCCACCAATTGTTGGGTGTGTGGCCGACTCCCTCCCTATCAGAATTATGAAGGAGTCCTGCCTTTCTTTCCACATCCATTTACACATAATGGCTCCTGTGGAGCATGGTTTAGCTTAATTAATTCCATAGACTCAGACACAGCAGTTTACCAAGATCATTGGGTATGGGGAAATCTGAACCTAGCTTTACTCAAGGTCTGTTACCCCGACAAGGAGGGTCGCCCCAAAAGAACAGGAACTGATCTAGAAAATGAAGTATATGGATTGGGTAATTTTACACCTAATCTCATGATTCTAAATGTCGTATCTGAAATTGAACTAGTCTTACCCACCATGTCAGTATTCCCAGCGAGGGGTGAATTATGTGTAAGAAAGGTTGGTTCCATACATATGGGCCATAGTAAATGCACTACTATAGTAGAATTCAGTGATCAAGGAAAATCTTCATTTAGAGCTTCTCGCCACTCCTACTTTATATGTGGTCAGACTGCATATATGCGTCTACCTCTAGATTGGGATGGTACCTGCTACATTGCATTCCTTTTACCACCTGTTTTCCTAGCTCCTCCTGATTATTACAGAAATATTCATTTAGTACACAACAGAGAACGGAGAGATCTCCCCATTGTCGATTACACTGAGACGGCATGGGACAAGTATGTAGATTTTAATAAAGGCATCTTTCCCTATATAGGTACTGTTACTAATAGTAAGCTGATACGTAGATTAACTAGAACCCTTGAAGCAGTAGTGAATGAGACTATTTCCGCCTTAGGCAATTTAACGAAAGAGCAGTCTGCTATGCGGATTGTTGTGCTTCAAAATCGTCTTGTCCTTGACGTCATCCTGGCTGATAGGGGCGGAGCTTGTAGGGTCATCGGATCAAGCTGCTGCGTATTCATACCAGAAAATTCGCCATCTGTATATAAAGCCATCACTCGCCTTCATAAGATTGTAAGCCAGATACACCAGAACCCAGGCACTTGGACTTGGTCCAGTTGGTTTTGGAATGCGGTATCAGCCTGGGGATGGAGAGTTTTATCCTTCCTAGGTATTGGCCTTCTCATACTATTCAGTTGCTGTCTATGTCTACAATGTGGACCAGCGATTTGTGGTCTGTGTGCCACATCGTGCATTCCACATCAAGATTTTCATTCAAGATCCCGGAAGAAGAAAGAAGAACAAATGATGCTATATGAACAGATCAATGGATTGATGAAGATTGATATCTCTTGAAGGGCAAGTAGGGGACAAGGAGGGAATGTGGAAATATGGATTTTTCTGGTCAGTTATGTCCCCTATCTTGGACCCCAACGGTTCCATGTGCATGTCACAAGTACATGTATGTTCCCTCCAGTTCCAGTTATGAAGACGCAAATACATGTGCGTCCACCGTCAACATGTCCTCTGTCAGATCCACCATGAATAGGCCGGATATTCCATTCCTAAGTATGAAAAGCCACCGGCTTTATATGGTTCACTTATGCCATTTTACAGTCCAGGCAAGTAGGCCCTGATTCTGTCATCAAAACTCCTCTTGCCTTCTGCCTCTGAAAGCTCCAGTCTGAGCCTGCATCCGTGACCATGAACTTTGTCTCATTCTCTGCGCGGCTCACGAAGCCTGACATCAGCCTATTCTCTCCAAGAACTGTATTTCACCTTCGAATTATCTGCTTCCCCCTCAGCCGATGCATTCCTGCCTAGTAGCTTAAGTAAACATTCTTCCAGTTACCAAGCAAAAGGCCGGCTTCTCTGTCCTCATGCAAGTAATTCATAGCCCTGTTACCATGGAATATTCCTACCCCCTCGCATTCAGTGTAGACACTTAGACGCTTGTACACGCACGCACAGTCAGTATAGAATAGATTCTGTCCGAGAGTCCCTCTTTTATGGATAACATAGTTCTTTAAACATAGGATGTTAGATATGATTTGGGATTAGGTTGACTTGACCCCCCAGACTTCTCGTCTCCACATATAGAGCTAAATGTCAAGTCCCCGTCACCCCCTAGTTACACGTCAATTACACGTCATACTGCTGCGCGCGCATCTATGCCAAGTATTATCTTATAGATCCACCTATGTATTACATCATAACCAATCATGTTCCTTTTTACTCATTATTACACCCATTTTCGGTTACGCAGACCAAACGTCAATGTCCTTATCAATTGTTACGCCTACTGTATTCACTTCATTATAATGTATGTACTATAAAAGTTACTTCTTGTCAATAAAGTATGTACTTCATTTCCTGAACCCCCGTGGTGATGGAACTTGAAGCATCCGATTATAATCGATTATTGTAATAAAGCCCATTCCGAAACTCTAATATCACGGATTCTGCCTCTCATTTTACTGAGCTATTTTATAATGTTTCTGTATCAAATTCAGTCCCGGTAAAGGAATTTTTATTTACCACAGGGTGACGGGAGATGAACAGTGAGGGCTGGGTGCAGTAAGCAGACGCTCTGTCTCCTCCTCCTCCCTCTGTTCTTTTGACTCTCCCTCCCCTTCTCCCCTCCGCCCACTCACTCTCTGTCCCATTCTCACTTTCTTCCTTTCATTCTGACTACCTTTCTTTTTCTCTTGGACATGGCACACACACTTATGTTTCTTTTTTGTCTTGCAGGTTTTGTACGCTATTTCCGGAGGAGTCCGACCCACTTATTTCATGTTTTACTGTTTGTTCGAATAAAGTTGTGTTTCCTTTTATTTGTGTTGTTTTAATAAAAGTTATTTTTTTTACCAATAAATAAGTGAGTGTATGGGTCTTCTTTTTCTGACAACACTTGTCTGCAGTTTATTGTGAAAATCGGCGATTGATAAGAGGTTATGAGGGAAAACCTTTGTAATTCTGCGGTGCACCTACCAAATATAAACCAACAGACTATTACATAAATGAAGCCTGGGTAATTCTACAACTGCAAGGGTTCTATGAGTGTATCACTTTATAACACCATGAGTACTACCCGAGTCATTACAGAACCAATAAGGCATTGCCTAGGGCCACCGAGGCTTCAGGGACTGGCGATGCCCACTCAGCCTACTTAAGTAAACTCCCGGAGGGTGGCGATCCATGGGCTTGAGTTGGCCTAGAAGCCCTCTGAACAATTACTAAACAATACCCGGGGAGGTGGCGATCCCCAAGGCTGCGAAACATCTCTGTGCCCTCCCGCGCCTAATTAACATGTGAGATTAAGGTCCCCAGTGCTGCGGAGACCCTGCAATATAATAATAGGATTGGCCCCTGAACATTACCCACCAGGGGGCTAATTTAAATGAACGGGTGAGACCCCGCTTCATTTTTTTTTCTCAATTTTTACCATCCGGATCCGCTTTATTGAAGCGATACGAGGTTTTCCTCCTCTCGCTTCAACGAGGCAAACAAGGATTTGCTATCACAGGGTGGAAGCCATGCTCCCGCCCTGTAATAGCAAACATAAATGTCCCGCGGATGCACACCCCGGGACATAGTATGAGCTGCGCCTGGGATGTGGCGCTCCATAGGGCCATGATGCATTGGTTACTGCATAACTACAGAATGAGTATAAACGCATACTAACACTACATGCACATGTGTTGTACAGCAACCAGAGTGTAGTGAAGAGGCAGAGGAAGCCCAAAATCCAAAAATTTAAATCCTACCAGAGGTCGGATGACATAGTTCGATGAGCCGATGACCCTGGGATGAGTAGAAACAGCTTCACGAAGAAAACAGGTCTTCAGCAGAACGCAAGGAAGCTCAAAATATTGGTGAGTGCTGCCTTCTTTTTACCTTCTCCCGCTCGTAGCCAAATTTATGTAGTGCGGAGGAAGACAGCATTGGATCCAATAAGTAGATTTATTGCAGGAGAAGAAGACAGCTTAAACAGCCACCAACAGGAGTAGACAGCAAGGCAACCGTCTTCTCCAGCACTGTGTACAAACTCCCCTCATGACAGCCCTACATTCTAACATTACATTCTAGTAGCATTACATACTAACATTCTACTATGACTTACATTGGAATACTACACAGAGCACATGACTTTACAGGAATGAGCTCATGGTTTCATCCACGAGTGTCGAGACCGGTAGGGGTGAGTAGTTCGCTTCCCATTCCCTGTATTGTATAAACGCAAAGTAACACTACTTCCACAGGTAGGCTACAGCGCCCAGAGCACATCACTTTACAGCAATGAGCTCACAGTTTAATCCCCGAGTCTTCAGAGCAGTAGGAGTGAGTAGTTTGCTTCCCACTCCCTGTATAGTATAAATGCATACTAACACTACTTACACAGTTATACTACAGCGGCCAGTATGCTACAGCGCCCGGAGCCCATCACTTAACAGCAATCAGCTCGGTTTGATCCCAGAGTCTTCACACCGGTAGGCGTGAGTACTTCGCTTCCCACTTCCGGTATAGTCTAAACGCACGTTAGAGGTCCATATTTCGCTTCCCACTCCCTGTATGGTATAAACGCCTACTAACACTACTTGCACAGGTATGCTACAAAGACCAGAGCACATCACTTTACAGTAATGAGCTCATGGTTTAGGCTCTCGGTTTCATACCCAAGTGTAGCAGCATCTCATCTCAGCACCATGTCACTCTGAGCAACACCACACTTTCAGACCGGTAGGAGTGACTACTTTGCTTCGCACTCCCCCACAGAGGTTGTAGTGCTCCTATCCTCCTGTTTCCAACTCTTTTCGCCCTTTTTTCCCCTTATTTGTTTCATGGCTGCCAACACTTCCTATTGCAACAGCTCACAGCCAATAAGCAGCAAGCTCGTGCTCGTAACGCCTCAGTCAATCAGATGACAGAATTCCCAAATATCGATATCTGCAAATTTCAATATTTCTCCAAAACTACTGAATGGATTTACACCAAATAAACAAAAGTGTGCTTTCTAGACCAATACCCTTCTCCCTGCCACATTTGGGGTAATATTGTTCACCCGTTCGACCTGTAGCCTTGTCTAAAATTTCCTATGGAAATTGCATGGAGAAAACACGTTTTGGAACCCCCCCTTTTTTCTCACCCCCCCCTTGACAAATCAGCCCCAAACTTTCAGCATAGAAGCTGATATGAACAAAGAATTAGTTTGGAAAATTTCATGAAGATTCATCAAACGATGCCAAAGTTATAAGCAAAACAAAAAAATGCTCTTCCTATGGAAACTTGGTGCTAACTATAACTACCTATTGGCGACCACCAGTAGGTAATATATATAGCTATTGGGAGATATATGAATGCCATAAAAAGGTTTTTTATGGAAATGAAATGGAAGATTTAAAGTTATGATGGAAGTGGATTTTAGATAGTACATCTGAGATAAATTTTAAGAAAGATAATGTGTAATAGTAATTTTATTACTTTTAAAGTATCTATGTTTATACACAGGCGTGCCTATGTTCTGTACATTGAATATTGTGTAATTCTGTAATGAAGTGTTGGAAATTGGCCTATTTTAATGGTAACTGTTGATGAATTTCTGATGATTTTAAAATATTTATAAAAAGAATTATGTTTTTATGTTGTTTTAAGACCCGCGGTCTAAATAAACGTTACTTTGACAGTGACTGGATTATGAAAGTAGCATACATTGTAATTGGCACTAGCTTTGTGTAAATACCCCAGAATTAAGATAACTGCTTTTCTCAGTCAGTAGGCAGTTTTCATTAGGAATTATCCAAACTTTTTAGGCATCAGCTGAAAGGGGCTTCTGGGGACTTTGGAGGCCAGACATTGCTCCCAAGGCTGGAATCAGGCTAATGACCCAAAAGCAAATCCCTCAATGTGCCTTAGTTGAGTCGAACAGATAGAAGAACAGTACGGCCTATTGTGTGCGGAGGAGTTGTGCCTTACCAAGAGAACAAGAGCATGGCTTTGTGGACTGAAGCCTATATGGAAATCATCTTCAGCCATTGAGGCTCCCATGATCAATTAGGACCTTGCAAACCTGTTGATGGGATTCAAAGTAAATATACCAGCTTCCTAAAAGAATGAAGGACCTAAATGGGGCAGGCCAAGTTTATGCGTGTGGTGGTTTTATATAACCCTGTCCCATTTGCAGTAGCGGTCCGTGGAGGGAGTTCCGTGGGGCGGTGAGGCGGGGCGGGAGAGGGGCAGGGTGGGGGAATGTAAACACCGGAATATGGATGAACGGAGGTAAGTACACATTTAAATAAATAAAACTAATTTCGTTGCGCGAGCTGCATCGCATTTTGCGATGCAGCGCACAAAGGAATTCCAGTCCCTAATCATCTATTAACCTCAGTGAGGAAAATGTAACAGCTTGGCTACTAGCAGCTAGTAATAAACATGCACCCCTCAGGAAAATGCACCTAGCCCGACGCCACAAAGCACAGAGATGGTTCTCTTCTGATTTCAAAACTTTAAAACTAGCCCCTCGGCAATCGTAAAGGAGGTGGAGAAGTAAATACCTGCCTGAAGAAAAATGCATCTACTTAGCCACGCAAACAGATTACAAAAAAGCTATTCTGACCACAAAAGCTGCATACTTCTCGTAAAAAATCATGACCTCTACCAACCAGTCAAAAGAAATCTTTGATAGTTAATGAACTGTCTAATCCAGACAGAGTGACATTAAAATCCACGCCTTCTCAAACCTTATGCGACTCTCTGAACAACTTCTTCATTGATAAAATTACGGCCATTAAGGCTAGCATCTCTACATGGTCTATCCCTGACTCATGCCCAACCACGCTAATGAACTCTCGTACCAATGAAGAAATCTCGACAATAAGTAACAAAGTATTTCTTGATCTGTTGGCCAAAGTAAGATCAGGCTCACCTAGCAACTTCAGCCCGCCCTGGATCTTAAGGGAACCTTTTTCTGCTCTCCCTGGACCAGCCCTGTCCCTCCTGAACGATCACTGTCCCAAGGCTACGTTCCCGATACCTTCAAGGAGGCGATTGTCATTCCCCTCCTGAAGAAGCAAGGGGTTGACCCTAAAACTCTGACGAATAACCGCCCTATCTCATTGCTCCCTTAGCTGATCTAGGTACTTGAAGCCCATGTGGCCAGATGTCTCTCTGCCTTTCTGGAACAGTCTAAATATCTTGACCTCCATCAAGCAGGGTTTCGTCCAGCACACTCCACAGTGTCAGTCATACTGACAGTATTGGACACTCTCCAGAAGGAGGCCGACAAAGGCTCCCTGCAGGGTCTGGTACTGCTGGATATCTCCACAGCTTTTAACACCGTCGACCACGACATACTGATCGACCGTGTTGGAAGTGAGGGAATCCAGGGTTCAGCTCTTGACTGGATCCATTCCTTTCTAGAAAACCGATCTCAGTCGGTCCGCATAGGCCAGTTCACAGCCCCTAAGATGAGGACCACATACGGAGTCCCACAGGGCTCCTCACTTTCCCCTCATTTGTTTAACCCCTACCTTCTCCTACTGATCCGCGTCTTGAAAAAAAGGAAAGTGTGTACTTTCAACTAGGCGGATGACTTTCAACTTATGTTTTCCATTAGTAACTCACTGAATCCATTCATGAATTTCAGACTACTATGCTACTTATTCGTGACTTGATGAATAGCAATCACCTGAAACCTAATCTATAACAGACGGATGTGATCCTAACGGGGGGATCCCTGAACCCTTGGAATCCTCTTTTTTGGCCAAAGGAATTAGGACAGCCTCCTACCCCATCCTTTTCTGCTAAAAGTCTAGGGGTAACAATCAATAGCGATCTTACAATGAAGACCCATATTGGCTCTGTGATCTCAACGTGCTTCTTCCAGTTGAGAAAAATAAGAAAAATCAGTAGATTCCTTACACAGGAAGCTCTAATACAGGTAGTTCTAGCTATGGTTATGTCCCATATAGACTACGCCAATTCTCTATACTTTGGCATCCCAGCCTACTTAATCAAACGATTGCAACTGGTACAGAACCAAGCAGCAAGATTGATTTTTCAGCATCAAAAGTGTCAACATGTCACGCCCCTTACGAGGAAGCTGCACTGGCTCCCTATAATTCACAGATGCGCCTTCAAGGTTGGATGTCTCATCTTTAAATCCTTGAATGGCAGAAGTCCTAAATTTGTTTACAGCTTTATTCAAAGGCACATTCCTACGCGTAACCTGCGCTCTGCTCATATGCATCTTTTGTCCACTCCCTTCTTTAAATTGAAGCGTCTGGGTGGAACTAGGTTCACCATACTAGTCTCCATATACTGGTACTCCCTTAAATTAGATCTTGCACAGATCTCATGAACTTTAGGAGGCTCCTCAAGACATGGTTTTTAAGACAAGCATATGAGTAAGTTACCAGGGTTCGGCACCCCTTAGAACAGCGCCATGAAACCAACCCGGTGTACGTGCGCTTCACAAGCAATATTTAACATAAAAAATAAAAAAAATTGAAGGTCAACATTAAAATGATGGTATAGACTTTATTTCCTGATTTCTTAAGTTTTGCAACTAAGGGCCATATGTAGATAGCTAAATACCGGTCGGTAACGGCCGAAAATCGGTAATTTTCCCGTTACCGACCGGTATTTAGCCCTTTCTAATGTAGGACGCAGGTTTTAAGGATTCGGTAATTTACCGAATCGGTATTTTAAGAAATCGGTAAAATACCGAATCGGTAAATTACCGAATCCTTAAATCCTATGTAGGGAGCACTCAAGTGAGTGCATTTTTGGTTTAAGGATTCGTTATTTACCACCAACTACAAGTTGATGGTAAATACCGAATACCTTTTCAAAAGCAATTTTGTGCTTTTTTTAAAAGTGCCATGTGGCAGACATACATGCCCTTAGGGCATGTATGTGCGCCACATGTGCACACATGCACGATTCAGGGGTGCAACAGGGTGTCAATGTGACACCCTGCCACCCTTGAATATGCTCCCCCTATTACCGATTCGGTATTTACCGAATCGGTAATAGTGAATGGCTTGCCATTCATTCCTATGGGCCTCCAGGCCCATAGGAATGAATGGGGAGGTATGCCTTATTACCGATTCAGTAAATACCGAATCGGTAATAACGAATATTACCGAATCAGTAAAATTTACCGATTTTTTACCTACATTCTATTTACCGATTCTTAAATACCGAATCGATAAAATTCGGTATTTAGGAATCGGTAAATAGAAATTACCTACATATGGCCCTATGTTACATATTATCGCCCAATGAAAATCCCAATACAATTGTATCATAAAAATAGTAAAATATATTTGTCCATCAACTCATTAGCTTTTAAACCTATTGTTGAATAGCGTTCATTGGTATGAAAGGTTGCTGAACATGTGGATTCAGGAGCATTAGGAAATTACTAGATCACAGGCAAATTTGTAGCACTGTATCAGATTCCAGTGAAAGAAAGCAAGCCAGGTGCTGGATAGCTTCTGGGTCGTGACTACTCCTCTTTCAGGTTTGAAAGGAATCATATGGAGAAAAACCATAATTGATGTGATTAACACAACGGTATTTTAAATTATCTGTGTTCCCGGTTGTGCTTTAATGCAAGGTTTGCATGGTCCATTAAAAATAGATTGCATTTTGGCTGGAAGTGATGTGCTGTAGGCACAAGTTATATGTTGAAGACTGTTACCTGGAAGTAACAGTACCTACCTAGGAAGCTGCAGCTGTAGAGAGTCCTATTTTTGGGAGATGATTGCCTATTGGTTATCATCTATAGTATAGAATCCAAATATACAAAAACAGTTAAACAAAACTGTGGAAGATACAGCGGTGAATATTGCAGGCAGTCCCCATTCTTGCAACTAAATCACAGAGACAATTGCACAATATGATCCATCACATATCCTTAAATGATACAGAAGCTACTGTACATAGAAGGGCCTCCCACCAGTGGACAACACTGATCTATTCCAGAAGAACCCCCTGGTAAGGGAAACAAAAGGTATTTAAAAAAAAGAACCAACAAATGTTGATCAAGGATACATACTACACTGTTCCTAGTGGTTAGCCTTACATGGGATTGAGCCAGCGAGTAAATGGGTTTTGAGGTCAATCTCAGGTGTGCAGGAGACAGATTTCATTCTTGAGGGACATAATACCAAGTGCAGCTAGAACTGTGCTGAGGGGACTGTATAATATAATCAAAGAAGAATTTCTTTGGGTTCAATTGATGTTTGAGAATTCTGTTAAACTATGGAGCATGAAAGGTGAAGGGGAAGGTAAGGAATGAGTCATTGGTGGAGAGCATGAGGGGCGTGGCTTGCAGCTTGATGGAGGCGGACACGTGAGCTTGGAGCTCTGCACCGGCCTATTGATTTATCTACGTTTATGACCGCCCTGTCCCCGGGGTTGCAGCACAATCCCTCCTGCTGTGGTGCGAAGCCCCGGAGAGCAGATCGGAGGTACTTGCTGGTTGTACAGAGGCACTAAACTGATGCGGCGGCCGATGGACTTTTTTGATCCCCGCAATCAAGATGGCGCTGGACGGGGAACAGCTGTGCTGAGGGCCGGTCGTGTTGTTGTGTGGCTCTAAGTAAGATGCCTGGTGGCCTAACACGCTGATGGTGAGTGGGTGACTGGAGCCGGCGTTGCCTGAAGGGAGTCACATGTCTGGGCACAAGGGGGAGGACAGTGACTTTATGGCGGCGCCCGAACCTGGCTTCCCTCACTTGCAAAACTAGCCGGGGCCGGTGGGAGTCCCTCAGCAACTGGCTCGGAGACCTTGATGATGGTGGAGCCGCTCTAAGCAGCTGAGGGTCATACTTTGCTGTTGATTGCGGTGGAACCCCGTGAGTTCAATAGAGGAGCACCAGCGGAGCAGGGCTGAGTAACGCAGCCGCATTACAGGGCTCAAGCGGCGGAGAATTTTAGTTTGCACAGAATTGTACCCACCATCATGTGGAAGGATCCTGGATTGGGCCCCTACATCTTGTCGGCGCCTGCTGGTGCTTGATTTCTGTGGTGCCTGGGGAAAGCTGGATGCTGGTGCTGTGGGAGGCGTCCCCCCTCACTCCTCCTGCGGACTGCCTATTAGCACTCGCTGCTTGGGGTGCACGATCGGGCCCTGTGCTGTTTGACATGGACCCGCGCGAGGGAGGTGCGAGGCAGACTGAACTCCCAGACCCCCCGACATTGCAGTGGGGGTGACTGAGTTTGCGAGCTGGGATTGATGCCGGAGGGGTGACTCCCCTGGGGGCCTAGAAGGCCTGTACTCTGCGAGCTACACCGCGTACAGGCGGAGCTTTGAGAACCACGAGGTTAAGCGGTCTGAACTCAGGGGGCAGCCTTCGCCCCACCTTGCATGATGGGGAAGCCAAGGGGGACGCAGGCGCTGGCTCCACCGGATCAAGAAGGCTTGGTGCGGGAAGAGCGACGACCAGATTCACCCGAGGGGCCCGCAGAGTCAGGGGTGCAGCAGCAGTTGAATCGAATTTTGCAGGCCATTACAGACACGAAGGAGGCCCTACATCAAGACATAGCCACTGTGTCGGTGGGATTGGGGCTGCTCCGCGCCGAGCATTCCAAGTTGGCGGATAGGGTGGAGCAGGCCGAAACGTCCCTGGCAACACTGGAGCCGGCACAGAAATCCCTTGCTGAGCAGGTGGGAAGTATCTCACATAGGTTATTAGTCTTGGAAAAACAGGCCGAGGACGCTGAGGGACACAATCGGAGGAATAACATCCGCATTTTGGGCCTGCTGGAAGGAGTGGCGGGGACCAATATGGTCCAATACCTGGAGGACGGGCTGCACGACACAGGTGCACCAGAGGGGTAGACCCACTTCTTTACCCTGGAAAGAGCCCATCGGATCCCGGCTCAATCACCACATCCGGGCAGACCGCCGCAGCCGGTGGCGGCCAGACTCATCCATTATAAGGACAGAGACCTCCTCCTGCAGACAGCACGACAATCTGGACCCTACCAGGTGACTAACAGCAAGGATTCTCTTTTCCCGGACTACAGGCTTAAGAGAGCCTTGAGGGACGAGGGTCTTCAATATTCTCTGATGTTCCTGGCTCGGCTTCGGATTATCCTCAGTGGTACAATTCACTTTTGCGATGACCCGACGGAGACATTGGACTGGCATGAAACTTACAAGATGGGTCGATGGCTGGCTGGGGAACCTGGGGCGCGTGCTTCCCCGGTGCAGTTGCCTCAGCACCTCCGCAGACCACGACGGCACCCTACCACTCTGAAGACACCCAGCTCATCCCAGATAGCGAAGGAGAGGTCTAAAGCACTGTGGGCGGTGTATGAATTACTCCGGGATCGCAAGCAGTCGTCGGCAGCTCACACTGAGTTGGACAAGACTCCTGAGAACGCGGACACTGATGGCTCCCAAACGAGTAGTGTGCAGTTTCCACATGTCACACCGGGCACGGCTGACGAAATTGCCTGATGGGGGGTTTTCTTTGTATCTTTTTTATGCTTGCTTAACTAGTTTCCCTTTACAGGTGTTAATGGGAAGGTTCCGGTCTTTGTGAACTTTTGTATTGCATAGAGCATATTATGGCTACTTTATTGTTCAATGCCCACAGTGGGAGGGGTGTGTACAATTTTCTAGTGAGATGGTGCTTCCCGGGAATGGGGGCTGCTGTATTAAATGGAGCTTGAGCGCGGATGACTCCACCTAGATTTGCAGGAGGTAGTCACTAGTTTGCGACCACCCTTCCCCTTTGTACCTCTGTAGCCACTAGAGGGCACTTAGTTTCGAACAGTTTGGATGGGGGCTAGTTTGTTAGTACCTGTCCTGGGGTGGGGGTGTTGGGGTTGGTCCTTTTATTGTAAGGGTTTGTTTAGGGGTATTGGCGTAACTTTCTTGAACGAGCTGCTGATGGTAGAAGGGGAGCAATGTCATGGGTTCGATGTCTGAGCTAAAGTGTCTATCTTGTAATGTCAGGGGAATGCATACCATGTTACGGAGACATAAGATACACGCATACTTAGTGCGTAGGGGAATCCAGCTGGCTTTCCTTCAGGAAGTTCACATTGCACATAATGAGGATGCGCAGGTGGAGAGGGCAGGTCTTTTGTACCACTTCTTCTGCTTTTGAGAGGGGTGTTGATCTGGGTCTGGACTGGAGTTTCTTTCCAACCCACGCGCCAGCTAAAAGATCCTGATGGGCGATACATCTTAGTGGCGGGCCGGATAAATGGTAGAGATGTGGTGCTGGCCAGTATTTATGCACCAAATACGGGACAAGCAGCCTTTTTTTACACACTTGTCAGGGAAATTTGCCCCATTTTTGACCGGGTCCGTCCTTATGGGTGGGGATTTTAACTCTGTCACAGATGTATTGCTAGATAGATCTCACCCACCACTCCCAGATGTGCCTGCCCATAATCTTTCAAGGTTCCGGCGAGATTGGCAACATAGCTGGGGACTGGTAGACACCTGGAGAGCGCACCACCCTCACGCTACGGACTACTCTTTCTTCTCCGCCCTACATGCGCTCCATGTTCGTCTAGATGCAATGCTTTGTTCCCCTGACATGCATGCAGAGGTCCAACACAGCGAATACCTCACCAGAAAGCTGTCAGACAGTAACCCATTGCTTTTGCGTATTAATTTCTTACCCGGGCGCTCTAGCATCCCAGCTTGGCGATTGAGTCCAGAGTTACTGGACGATCAGGCATTTCGTGAGGTGGTGGGGACTGGAATCGACAATTATTTTCGAGCAAATACTGGCACCCCCTCTTCCTTGGCGGTGGAATGGGATGCTTTTAAAAGTGGAAGAGGGCAATGTATTGCGAATAAGATGGAAGTACGTAGAGTGCTATTGCAGGTCTTCGAGAGGGTGGATCGGAAGCTGCGGGAAGTGGAGAGGGAGAGACCTGACCACCCTGACCGTCACCAGGACTTAGTGGAAGCGAGGGAGGAGGTTGCTGTATGGGTTGAAAGGCTGCACTGCTTCGATTATAAAAGATATGTAGCACATGCTCATGCGGAGCGGGATAAATCTGGGGCATTGCTGGCATGGTTGGCCAACCCAGCGCAAAGGGGCGCGGTCATCCTGGAGCTTCTTGGGAGGTTTGCGGAGCGATCAAGCATATGGCCCGAAAAAAGACCCCTGGGGTGGATGGTCTGCCTGTGGAATTTTATAGTACATATGTCGAGCTTCTGGCCCCTCAGCTTATAACGTTATACAATACCGCAAGAAAGGTGCGCCTTCTACCTGCTACTACTCACGAGGCAGTAATTAGACAACTTTTAAAAACGGGAAAACCTCCCCATGACAGGACGGCCTATCGACAGCTGCCAATGTTGACTACAGACTAAGATTTTAAGCCGGATATTGGCGACCCGCCTCCTTCCATATATGGTGCAATTAATACATACGGATTAAGAGGGGTTTATACCGTCCCGGAATACAGCTCAAAATGTACGACGCCTTCTTAATGTCTTGGATGCTGATACGTATCACAAGCCCTCAGCTGCTGTGCTGGCAATAGATATTGAGAAGGCCTTTGACAGCCTAGAATGGACATACTTGTTTCAAGTTATGTGGCGGTTTGGCCTAGGGGATGCTTTTGTGGACTGGACAGCTCTTTTATATTGTCAGTCTACAGTGCGGGTCAAAACGGGTGGGATGATTACGATGCCTGTGCTGTGGGTCGGGGAACGAAACAGGGTGGCCCCCTATCCTCACTGCTGTTCGCCCTGGCCATGGAGCCGCTGGCGGCCCGGGTCAGGACGGGTTTACATTATCAGGGACTACAAGTGCACAAATAGGTCCACCACATCGCACTTTATGATGGCGATCTTCTTATGTTTTTGGCGGACACGGAAGACACTCTTCGGGGTGCTAAGACTCTGTTGGCTGACCTTGGCGCCATTGCTTGCCTTAAAGTCAATTGGGCAAACACTTTATTGTTTCCTACAGTGCCTACGACCGAAGGTCCACTGACAATGCAAGGAATACAATGGGATTGTCAATGCCTGATGTACCTCGGCACTCGTATTTATTACACCCAACCCAACTTATTGGAGGGTAATGTGGGTAGGCCAGTCGGGGGCTCAAGGGCTGTATCGAGTTTTGGAGCACACTTCCTCTCTCGGTAGCTGGGCGGGTGGCCCTTTTTAAGATGATAGCACTCCCCCGGCTGTTGTATTATTTTAGGACACTGCCTTTTTGGATTCAGGCCTCTATTTTTAAGCAGCTTCGATCAATGATGGTTGGGTTCCTCTGGGCCTCGGGCATGCGGAGGGTGGCGCTTAACACACTAATGAGACTGAGGTCGGAGGGCGGCTTGGCAGTCCCAGATTATGAAACGTACTATTTAGCGGCGCAGTTGCAGTGGCTTACTTAGACGATTGCATGGACACTTCAGGACCCATCTGATATGGATGGGCATCAGGCTCTTAGACAGACGCTATCAGGATTGCTATTGCAGTTGCCGCTTTCGGCCTCTTCTCTCACTCAGGAAATGGTGACTTTTAAACTCTGTTGGAACAGAAGCCAATGCCGGGCACGCATAGTGCGGCCCTACGCCCCCAAGATCCCGCTAGTAATGTGCGCTGCCCTACCACATGGGGGGCGATTGGGGGGCGTTGAATGACTGGGTGGCGAGGGGCCTGACCACCATGGGGGACCTATACGCGGATGGTGCTGTACTCCCTTATGAGATATTACAAGACAGGTCATGGGGGCCAAATTGTCTTGCCATTTTCATGCAGCCTAGGCGTTCTTTTAATTTATCGCCTGGCAGTTCTACCCATGTATAAAATTATTCAGTCATTTAGTCATGCATAAAGGAGGAAACAATTTGAGGGATATGCATGCATGTGGGCAGAGCAAAAATCTGAGAAAAAACGGCAATCTGGAGTTGCTGGGCTCACACTGTGACAATAACGCTCTTTTACCACTTGTAGACTGTGGACTTACTTTATTGGTGAAACCAAAAACAAACATCAAGCACACCTCTTTAGAACCTGATCCTCAAAGTAGTGAAGCTCAGCAGTCCAAATCTTGCTCAAGAAGGTGAAGTGGGATAGAGACTCAGAATACAATGAGACATATGATTAAAGTCAATAATTCATTACCCAGCTGGTGTTTTTACTTGGAAGGAAAACTATTTTGCTCTGAGCATGAAACACAATATTGTGCATAAATGTCAGAGTGCAATGTTATGTTATAACTATTACAATAACTTCTTAAAGTAAGTGAGGATAGATGTTATTGACTTAGCCTGCTCTTGAGGACATGTATCTCTATTATTGATACAAGTCCAAACCAATTGCCCTCGATGGGGAGAAAGACATTTTGAGTTCTAATCTGGTTGCCTATAAACACCTCCTATAGGATATTAATTGGGTGCAGCATGATCCACACACAAACTCTCCCTGCAGTGTGCTGTAACTTCACTGTAGCTTCTCTTCTGTTCTTAATTCCCTATAGATAGGGACTCCTGCTTTTGCATGGAGTGGAAGCCAGTCTTTCCTCCAGGTTGTGTATTGTCTACATCACGTATTCAGCAGGGTCGCACTGACTCTGCTCCGGCAGGTCGGCATTACGGCAATCTGAGGTGCACTTGTGTACCTCAGATGGTAGGGTGGTGTGGGCACTAGTAGAAGAGGAAGTCACAATGTGCTGAATCCTTGTGGTTGGTCATCCTCAGGCCACCACAAATACCAACAGCCACAAGTAATGTGCAGTGCTCGCCTAGGTCATAGTAGTGCTCCAAATGAAGGCAAAAGTCACCTCCAAGTATGGTGAATGTTCTAGGCCTAGCGCCAAGCTTCTCAAGGTACTTTAGTTCCTTTGGATGTGAGTATCGTCTCTGTTTGTGGCATTTTATTAACCCTGCCTTCACAGATGCTACATCTTTCCTGAGGAAAAAACCATGGGAAATGCTTGTGGACTTTGTAAGTGCTCAGCTGGCATAGACACTTCTGCTTCTGGGCACATTCCAGCAGCACCAGGTCTCAAGGATTTTAATGTCTTACCACACAGCCTGGTGGTGTGAATTATTCCCTCCTTTTCTAGGAAACATCTTCCTCACATTACGGCACCTCCAGCACCCCTCCTCAGCAGTCAGTGAGCACCATCTCTCAGAAAAGGATGTTCTTCTCCTGGCAGACTGCAGAACTACGAGGTTTCAATTCCCTCACTTGGCTTAGAGGAATTGGTAGTCACTGACCCCAGACCTAGATGACATAAGAATTTCTCTGTCTCCATTGCTGTGGGATGCTCTGTTTTTTAGAGAAATCTCGTGACACTGGTTGGTGGTTTCTGTCTCATACTCCTATCAAACAAACAGACATTTTTTCTCTATTGCAAAGGCCTACTGTGGTAGAGGTTTCAGGAAGTTTCTGAATGTTTTGCATTCACCCCAGACTGGTCCAGCTACATTCTTAGTCTCACAGTGTAAACAGGAAGGTAAGGTGGGGCTGGGAGGCTCCAGTCAGGAAGAAGCAACACAAAGGTACAAATGAATCACAGGCTTCCCCTCTTACCTACCCTTAAAATTGTTGTGGGTAAAACATTTGGAAAAGAATGGAGCAGAATGGTGCCAAGGTTTCCCTTATACGACAATTAGACCCACAGTCTCTGACACTCCACTCTCTAGAGTCCCGTCCGCTACAAAGGACCTAAAAAATGTTCTGGAGAAGCCATGCAATTCGTATTACTGTCTCATCTTGCTCCAAAACTCCTTTTATGTACCTCTTCAGTGCAGAAAATAAACATTTATTCACAGGTGGCCACAGCCATGTGTAGCACAGTCTCCATACACATTCTACTGCAGCTACAGCCACTGTTGGGACACAGCAATCTATCTTCTCTCACGTACTGACAACCCAGTGAGGTATTTTATGTCATGTGATATGACCAGCTGAGCAAATGGCATTGTACACAGGCCACTACTGGTTGATAATTGGTCCAATACATCTTTCCTTAGCATACCTAGGATAGAGCACCCTGAAAATGTGGCACACACATCATTGCCTAACTCATTTGACCTCCAACATTTATCATGACTGAGAAAATGCAAGTTGTATAATCAACAAGGGAACCTGTTACAATTGTGTAAGGCCTCAAAACAGAGCACACAGATAATGAAAAGATTGAGGCATCCCATCATATAACTGTGAATCAGCCTGAGGGATTCCGTTGTCTAACCATTAACCCAATAAATGCTGGAACAACCAAAGATAATCCTGCATTATTTCACATTGGTGGGAATTTATGTATTGAAGGATCTAGCTGCACTTTATGGTTTGCAAACTTCTTCATGGTCAACACAGCCCTGATCACTGGATTATCCAGTATAGATTGTCATAAGTTATGTAAATGGAGAGGTGATAGCCCTCTGGAGAGATGTAATATGTTCATTTTATTCTAACTGATACGGTGCAGTATGCGGGCGAACGTATATCACATGGTACAGATGGTGGGTAACATATAAGGATTCCACATGCGCTAGTCTCGGTCCACTTGATTATCTATGAGAATGTAATTTATGTGACTTCAGCACATGTCTTCTCCCACCCCAGATGTAGGACTAGTTATCAGAATCCATCTGCATAAGTAAAACCTTGGGGACAAATAATGGTAGCATGCTGCCCGCACAGTTGTATAGAGGTGCTGTATTCATCTTGATTGCCTGATCCCTGTCCCACAGTGTTACGTTGAGGTAAGACCACCTGATAAACGGATATATGTTGTCTTCAACAATTTTTTTAGACCCCTATAAAAATAGACTCCCAATGACTGAAGCCATTAGTAACTTAGGCTATATTGTACTTAAAAAGGTTGGACTTTAGTAGTGTTGGACAACAAGGGCAGATTTTCACATGCACCCAAATTCATTGTTTCAGCCTTAGAAGTGTGAAACCATCATTAGAGCAGGCAGGACATTGCCATTTTGTTCAATATTACCAAAATATCTTCTTAGAGGAAATATTAAACCTCTCCAGGGGGTGTGGGTATTTCACGTATATGTTAAGAATCAGAATTGGGTTAGACAACTGTTAGAGAACCAGCAATAAAAAAGGGGTGTAAGAGCAGGCATCTATTATTTTGATTGGGCACACAAAGAATCCTCCGCCAATTGATTTTTACAGAAGGGGAGTAATACTGCCAGCATACCAAGGATATGAAATCCTTCTTGAGAGTGCAAAAAAATGGTAACTGCATTAAGCAATTGGGCTAGAACACCAATATGAAGGGGGTTTCTTGACAAGCGTCCGGGGAATTTTTTTTACTTTCGACGTATGAACTAGTGATGGAATTACTTTGTATGATTTGGTGGCTAATATTTTGGCTAGAATCTTAATATCTATGTTACGGGATGAGATGGGTTATGGGTTGGTAGCTAGTGTTTTTTTAGTGGTTCTTCCCTGCTGTGTATAAGTGAAGCGATTGTTATTTTGGATATGGATCCATTCGTAGTAAACTCCACATCTAATAAAACCCTGGCTTTGAGTGTCAATAAGAGGAAATATATGTACTTCATTAGGGCCTTTTCTTTTTCTTAAAAAAAGATAAAGTCCTCTTTGGTCACATTTTGAGGATTTGTCATTAGTGATTTGATTGGTCTTTTACTGCTGCAGTGGCACCTGCTTCTATCTCTGTTGGAGTTGTGAAGCTGAAGGTTTGTCTGCTGTTTCTTGATTTTCATATTTTCAACTTAATCAGGGCCTGTGCCTGAGCCAAAAAAAAGGAGTTCAAAGAATATTTTGCAGCCTCGAAGTGGCTCATCAAATGACGGGAAAAGTCCTTATTGTACAGATATGTCAAAGTTTAATAGACTGTTCTAGCCCAGAATATTCAGAATTCAATTCTCATAAGCTATGCTGACAAACTATATATCAAGTCCTTTCCAGGAGCCCTTGTTAGCAGTGGAAAATAATGGTGTTAGGAAGACAGATCCTTCATTCTCCTCCATGTTTTGTCCATGACCTAGGAAGGTTTTTGGCCTGTTAGAGCTGGTATTGAGAGGTCTGATTAAGTCAAAGAATAAGTAGGGGAGGGATGATTCTAAAGGTTCAGCAAAATTGCACAGGCGAGTGAACAAAGATTCCACCCTCTAACATCTCTAGCATCTCAACAGCTGAGTCTGCATGACAGGAGAGATACATTGGCAGCAACACTTCTTTCTCAAGGCTCTTGCCAATTTACTGTTAAAAATACCTGTTGTTGGAAGTGGAGTGCTGGAATTGAAGTCACTAACGTCTACCAAAGCCTGAAGGGTCCAGCAATATGGCAGAAAGGACACCTGGAGACTGGAGACCATTATCCACCTGCATGAGGTGCAGGATGACTTCCTGGAGCAGGAACCTGAGGTCAAGAGACTGCTGGTTGGGTTACTGCAAGATGACTTTCATGCACTTATAATTGTTTGGTTGGATAGATGCACAGCAGATTTGTTGTACCTTTGATTATATTAGGTTTAGTTGATTTTTATGGTGCACCAAAAGGTGGCGCCGAGGGTCCAACGGCGTCTAGAACATAAGTTGAAAAAGTGATACTAGAGGTTCTCTAGAGTCATCCCTTTATGGTCACACATTTTGTTGTCTTTTCCACAGAAAGAAAGACTTCCACTCTGTTAATTCAATGGTTTGCAGGTAATTTATTTCATTAGCAATTTAGCTTAATTTCGAGCATAATTTGTTATCCTTTCACATATTCTCAAACGTTTTTATCCCAGGCAATGTCATCATCATTTATCCTATCCAATGCATTTCGGGCATTAGGGTCATGCCCTTCATCAGGGAGTTGACAATGCCTTTCCGTGTGTTGTTTTTAAGATCTGAAAAGGAACTCGAATGTGCTTGAGTCCGTTACTCGTCTTCGGACTCGAGCACGTTCGAGTTCCTTTTCAGATCTTAAAAACAACACACAGAAAGGCATTGTCAACTCCCTGATGAAGGGCATGACCCTAATGCCCGAAATGCATTGGATAGGATAAATGATGATGACATTGCCTGGGATAAAAACGTTTGAGAATATGTGAAAGGATAACAAATTATGCTCGAAATTAAGCTAAATTGCTAATGAAATAAATTACCTGCAAACCATTGAATTAACAGAGTGGAAGTCTTTCTTTCTGTGGAAAAGACAACAAAATGTGTGACCATAAAGGGATGACTCTAGAGAACCTCTAGTATCACTTTTTCATTTCATGCACTTATGCCAGCATCACACTTCCTCAGCTAATCGCCACCTACTCCTTTCACATTCCCTGCAATATAATTGGCTGAAAGACGCATGAAGAGAACCACAGTTTTGCAAGCTGCAGCTTCAGAAATATTGATCATGCCCCATCCACTGGCCCTAGACAGGGATCTGTCTACTACCCCAGCAGAAGACCCCAATGCCAAATAATCCACCACCAAGAGAAAGAGCAACTGATATCATCTGATGTGCCCTTTACTACTGAAACAGATTTCCCCCTGTCTCCATAATGAATACACATTTACATAGTTGGACTTTGTTATCTACTATTTGGTTCCAAATTCTTTTTAATCTATTCTCACAAACACTTTCATCATTGCCTCCACCTCATTCCCTAAGAAGTTATATCCCTCAAAAACACTCATATGATCGTAAATTAAAATAGCATAATTCTTTGTAAAAATAAAAAAGGCACAAAGTGTGCAGATACCATTTGTTAAGTCTGTCTTTTTCAAAGACTTACATTATTGCCAATTGACAGAGATAAGTACAATCAGTCTTCCCTAAGAAGAACGGCACATGCCTTTGAATATATTTTTTTTTTAAATGTGGCTTAAAGGTCTGCCATTAATACTATTATTTTATGTGACCGCACTCCAGGCAATTACACATCTTTGAATTTTCAACAAAAAGTATGATATGAAAATGGTCACTGTAAGTTACACAATTGCTCTACTGGTCATGTAATTGTCATTAATAAACAATATTAAATGTTGAAATTCATGTTACAGTGTATGTACCCAATATAAATATCCAAGGGACGATTAAGAAAATAAGCATGTTTTTGTTTATGAAATAAAAGACAGCAAGGTATGTAACAATTGCCACACTGTGGCATATTACAAAACAAAAATCGGCATCCTGTTGTGATAGACATTCTCATATGTTATATCACGTCAATCATTTTTCTCCTGAAAACAGTCATGCTATACAAGTATTACACTCTCCATGAAAGAATAAGGCAAATATTAAACCAAATCCATCACATCGCCCAGTTTGTTGACAAAGAAATAAGGCATTTGTGCCATGAGGTGTGCAAGTCACATATATTGTACAACTCCATGCATGAATAACCAAATCTTCACAGATTAGTCAACAAAACAAGATTAGCCAAAAATGAAGGAAGTTGTCTTTTAAATTTGACATTCATAATAAAAGTTAAACATACCAATCGTGAGAATCATGACCACATTACGCTGGTCTGGAACCAATCTTTAAGAAAAGACCGTAGAAGAAAACAATTGAGTGCCTAAACCAACATTTACCGTTCCGGTGACCTAGACACAACTCATTGGTGATGCTGAAGCTGGCAGGATGAATAGGCCTAAGAAGGAACAACAAAATGGCATGATGTGGGTGGCACCAGAGGGCCTAGCTCCAACATGACGTTATACCTGTGAGGTTTCTTGAGCATGGAACTTAGGGCCATATGTATCGAAATAGAGTTTTGTGATTCTCAAATTGCGATTTTCAGGAAATCGCAATTTGAGAATCGCAAAATGCAGTGTATGTGGGATTTGCTAATAATTTTGCAAATCCCACATATTCCTTATTTGCGAATCGCAAATTGAGATTCGCAACTAAGGAATACCTTCCCATTCATTCCTATGGGCTAGGAGGCCCATAGGAATGAATAGGAAGGCATTCTTAATTTGCGATTCCTAATTAGAGAATCGCAAATTGAGAATGCAATTTCAAGGGTGCCACGGTGTCAAAAGGGCACCCTGTTGCACCCCTGAAATGTACATGTGGCACACATACATGCCCTAAGGGCATATATGTGCGCCACATGGCACTTTAAAAAATGCAAAATAGTGCATTTTTAAGTGAAATCGCAACTTGAAGTTGGTTGTAATTTGCGATTCCTTAAGGCCAAATCGCACTTTCTTTTGTGCTTCTTACATTGCATTAAGGAATCGCAATTTGTGATTTCTTAAATGCAATCGCAAAATAGGGAATCACAAAATTTGCGATTCCTTAGTTTGCGAGAGGGTTTTTGTGTGATTCATTGCACACTGCTAATTTGCGATCGCAAACGCTGAAATTCATACTTATGGCCCAAAATCTATCTGAATCTGTGTGGCTCGACATACTCTTTCTGCCATGCTGGCCAGACACTGCAACTGTAGCAAAAGGACATTTCACAACAAGTCCTGCATCTCTGGTGGAGCCGCAGTGACCAATCGTGCCCAGGGGTCTGCAGGAGAGGACGTTCCTAAAATGGCAGGTATGCACAGCGGCTGAGGGAGCTGCATGTCTTTGCATACAACCCTGAGTGCACTCTCAGGAGTGCAGCTACCTTAAGTCTGGATATGAGTGCCGCAGGCCAGATATGCGCTTTTTACCTCCTGCATGGCTGGCAGAGAATGCTCCCCATGGTCTCATGGCTGCCGGAGTTGAGCGCACGGGCTGTGGCCTGGCACTGGGGTGTGATTCTGTGGCTGAGGTTGTTGGGCCTGTTGACTGCCCTGGTTTCCGTGGAATAATTGGTTGGAATCTCTCAACAGGATGAGTTCACAACAAGTAGGGCTGTATCCTAAAGTGATCTGTGCATCTGCTGCTGCCATGTTTACCCTGGGCCAACAGGTACTGTGTATGTGGCGGGGCACCCGATTGAGCTCCCCGGTCTCTCTCCTAGTTCCAGTTTTGGGCCCCCCTCATCTGATGGTTGCAATTTGAATGGAGTGTCATAATTGGCCTCTGTAAACAGAGCCTCAATGTCTGCACTCACGGATTCTGGTCGACCACAGTATTCCCTACTTAGTGCTCCTACTCCTTCCTGAGATGTCCAGATGGATGGTGGCCTCTCCACCTTGTGAGAGGGACTCGATGGTACAAGGACTTGCTTACCATCCGAGACCTTTACCTATTATTGATCTTGTGGTGACACAGCACTCCCTCAGAGACCTTATGAGCTAGGAGACTGTAGCAACCATGTATGGGGGAAAGGCACAATATCTTGTTTTATCAACTAACTCTAACTTCATCTGCAGATATTGTGCCATTTGTTCAGGTCCTAGCACTGTGGTTCTCATGCGCCCAACTTCCCCAGACAGTGGGCACCTTTAAGGATCATGCATATTCACCTGGAACGTCCCAAAAATATTAAACATTAACGCCTTCACTATAAAAGACTCCTGCAAGGCCTTCCCTACTATCCTGGCTTTCCTAACCCTTCATCTGGCATCAACCTACATAACTTGGATGCCAGAAATGGGGAAGGAGGACACCAAGCAGGCAAAGCTCTAATTTGACACTCAAAACTTTAGCAGGGCCCTTTCGACTAATCGAGCTACGCGGTCACAGGCTGCAGGCAGAGGACCCTGACATACAAACCCTATTTCTACACATGCAGACTAACCTAGAAAGATAGTAAACTTGACACGCCCACAGCCAGGGTAGAAAAAATCACAACCATTCTCAACAAGAAAGATAAGAAATTAACCACTGCTGAGTCTTGTGCATCTACCTTGGAGGATGACTCAGCTGGCAATAATGAAAGACTTCTCGACATGACCAAAGTCCTTCATGTCATAAAAGTGAAACACGATGACCTGGAGGCCAGATTGAGGCACACAGACTGTGGATAGTAGGCCTTTCAGAAAAACATAGCTGAGTACATCGAAACACTTCTTAAGTCACTGCCTGGCACTAAATGCTTCTTCCATCGGTTTACTGTGGAGTGTGCTCATCACTCCCTAGGGCCAAAACCCACTCCCAATGCAGCTCCTCCTCCTATTATTGCTAGACTGCTAATTTCTTGGACCATTAGGATGGATCAAAGACAAGAAAAATTGATGCATTAGGGCTCTACTATTTCAATATATCTGGATTTCACCCTGGTGGGCCAAGATGTGGGCTGTGATAATTTACCTCTAAAACTTAACCTCTTCAGCGCTGCGCGGATTCCCGCGCAGTGCTGAAAGATCTGAGCGCGGGCGGGGCCATGACGGAACGGTTCCGTCATAAGCACAGCCCAACCGGCGTGCATGACGGAACCGTTCCGTCATCGGCATCGAAGAGGTTAAAATGTGCCAAGATGGCATACAATATGCAATACTGTACCCGGTGCACGTCAAAATTACTCACCGTAGTAGGCCATGTTTCCTCCTCCCCTCAAGAGGCTACACCATTCATCAAGGAAATTCTACTGGAGAACAGCGGGAAGACTGGCTGCCAATTGGTAGAAGTGGCTGGGGGACTGAGAAAGGATGAATGATCAATTCACAATATAGCCCCATTCCCAGGTTGTTACAACTTAAACTGAATAACTGGCTAATACAGTAGCTACTGTAAGAATTTAAACTGACTATGGCATTCTCCCACCATGGTGACACTCATCCCGACTGCAACAACTCTGACCAAACATACTCATTTATTTATCTGAGGCGTTTTCTTTTTCATAGAGTGAATCTGATCCATCTGGGTATCAGAGCGCTGTACATATAACAGTCAAGTCATAAGGAATAAGCAAGGAGCAATACAAATACAGTATAGCAATGAGCCTGAAAGACCTAAGATCTGAAGGTGTCCACAGGAAAATAGTCAAGCTCAAATACTACAGGACTGCAAGTGAAGGAATCTATTTCTCAAAAGCATTTTTACATATCTTTTGAAGGAGGTAGTTGAGGGGGTTGTCCTAGTTTCCGGAGGCAGCACATTCCATAATCTCGGGGCTAGGCCAGAGAAGAAGGAGCTGTTAGTTTTCTTTTTATTGAGCCTCTGTGGCTTCAACATCAGAGTCTTAGCACTTCTAGAGGAATTACTTCCACCAGATTGTGTGGGTTTATTGGCCAGGTAGACAGGAGAGTTCTGGCGAAGGGCCTTGCGCGTCAGGCAAGCTGTCTTCAGACGGATTTGTGCTTCAGACAGGAGACATTTAAGCTAATTTAGATCTGGTCTAATGTGGTTGAATCTTCTGGAGCCTGTGATGAGTCTAGCTGGTAAGTTCAACAAGGCCATTAGTGGAGCCAGATTTACTTTGGGTAAGCTTAGTGGTAGCACTGATATGATCTTGCATATTCCGGTATTTGTTCAATGTTATACCTAATGATCTTGTAGAGTCAATAACGTGGGGGAAACAGGTGAGAGCTGTGAGGTGCTTGAGCCATTCTTCTATGTGGGTAGAGTGATTGTGAGGGGCAAGCAAGAGGAAATCTGTTTTGAGTGTGTTGAGCAAGAGGTGATTGCAGGTCAACCATTGCTGGGTTTTCAATACAGAGTATCTTCCGGTGAGGAAACTTTCAAATACAATTGTGTATCATCAGCTTACATGTGTTAGTGAATGTTTGAGATTTTAAAAATTTTGGTAAGAGATTCCATGAACAAGTTGAATAACGTAGGTGAGAGCATGGACCCTTGAGGAACTCCAAACCTGACCGGAGGGATGTCAGATAGTGTTTGATTAACTTTGATTCATTGAAATCTATTATGATGGAATGAAGCAAACCAGTTTAAAATGGGACTGGATAGTCCCATCCTTCTCTCAAGAAGGTAAATCATACTTTTGTGTTTGACCGTATTGAATGCAGAGGAGCGATCAAGCAGTATAAGCAGGCAAGGATTGTTCTGATCTATCAATTTCAATAAATCATCGACAATGTGTGTTAGAGCGGTTTAAGTGCTATATCCCGTTCTGAAGCAAAATTGGCAAGGGTCTAAGAGTTGAACCTGCTCAATGTGGTTGCAGAGTTGCAGGTGTATGATTTCCCTAGTATCTAGTGTCAGGATTTTGGTAGCTGGATGGAAATTATTGAGTTTGGATATGTCCGCATTTGTTTGTTTTTTTTGGATTGAGGTGACCTGTCCTGTCTTTAAGCAGTCAAGAATCGTGCCCGAGAGAGAGACAGAGAGAGAGAGAGATATGCATTGAAAATCTTAGTCAATAGAGGCCGTATAGAACATCTAAGCTCTTTGAAAATCATGGGTGGCTGAGGATCATTAAAGCGGTAGGAGGGTTTTATTGATGTGAGTATATTGGCGTCATCTGGAATTTTGATAGCGCTCCAAGTAGAATTATGTTTTGTAGCATAGCCAATGTGAGGGGATCTATCCAGGTGTTGCATTGGGTGGAGACAGAGCTGGAACTGGCTTAGCAGAAGCTAAGAGGCGAGATGCAGTTCTGATTCAATCCCCCTTGTCTTATCACTGAAATAGGGAGAGAGCTCTTCGCCAATTGGCAATGACCCAGTATCTACTGACTGGTGGTTAGATTGGCAACTTGCTTGTTGTTTGATGATTTCGAACAGGTTTTTTGGGTCTGTTTTTCGCATTGTTTAGTTGCACCCTAAAGTTTTCTTTGACCAACAAACATACCGGCTGTAACACCCTGGAACTGAGAACCACGAAAGGCAACTGCAATCAAATGGAGAGGAGATGGCATACAAGCAAAGAGCCCAGTGACCATACCACTTTCAAGACATTTCTCAACCACTACCACCGACTCCTTAAAGAGATGAAAAAGAACGCACTAGCTCACCACATAGAATCCAATTCTAACCACAGCAAACATCTCTTCAAGATCATCAAGGAGTACTCCAACCCCACAGCAACAGAACACATCACTACTCCTTCCCAAGAACTATGCAACACCCTGGCAGACTTCTTCCATGACAAGATCTCCACCATCTACAAACACTTTGATTCCCAACCCACTGCCGTCGACACTCTAAGCCTCCTCCTGCCCACAGTCGCAATCTCCGACCACCAGATCACCACTTGGGACCAGCTCACCACTCCATCCATTCAGGAACACCCACGGACCTCTGTCCTCACCACATGGTCAACCTCCACAATAGGACCTTCAGCAACAAGCTCACAACCATCCTCAACACATCTGTCACCTCGGCCACCTTCCCAGATGAGTGGAAACATGCTGAAGTCAAACCCCTCAAACGAAACCGTCCGCGGACCCCAACAAGCTCAAGAACAACCGACCCATCTCCCTGCTCCCCTTTCCAGCCAAAGTCTTCAAAAAGGCTATCAACCACCAACTCACAGAATACCTAGAGAACAACAATCTTCTGGAAGCATCCCAATCCAAAGTCCACACAAACCACAGCACCGAAACTTCCGATAGCAGCCACTGACTACATCAGAACCCTTCTAGTCCGGGAAGAAGTGGCTGCTCTGATCTTCCTCAACCTCTCAGTTTCTTTCAACACTGTGTCCTACCACACCCTGCTCAAGAGGCTTCATCGAGTCGGAAACCAAGAGGACGCCTTCAAATGGATTGCAACCTTCCTCACTGGAAGAAAACAGAGAATATGCTTTTCACAGCTCATCTCGGAGGACAAGGACATCATCTGCAGCATCCCTCAAGGTTCATCTCTGCGCTCTACTCTGTTTTAACGCCCTCCCTGTCAGTATCGGCAGATTCCATGGGCTAAACATCATCTACGTAGAGGACACTCTGCTCAACTTCTCTGTATCCCAAGACCCATCCACCACGAGGGTCACATTTAACTTATGCATGACCAGCGTCGTTGACTGGATGCAAAACAACTGCCTCAAGCTCAAGACAGGCAAGACGAAAGAACTGATCTTTGAGAGCAACACCCCTGTGTGGAATTACTCCTGGTGACCTGCTGAACTGGGACCCTCCACAACCCCCACAGACCACACGTGGAACCTCAGCATCATCTCTGACAGCAAACTCACCACGAAGAACTAGATCAATGCAGTCTCCAACGCAGCCTGCTTCCTCACTCCGTGCATCCACCGAAAGATCTTCTAATGGTTCCCAATCTCCACCAGACGCTCAGTCACTCAAGCCCTCATCACTAACTTCTTGGACTACAGCAACTCACTCTACGCAGGAATTATCACACACCTCCTGAAGAGACTGCAGACCATTCAGAATTCAGCGGCCAGGCTCATCCTCAAACTCCCTAGTCACATCACCCTGCACCTGAAGAAACTACACTGGCCCCCCTTACACATGAGATAGCAAATCAAGATGCTGACCCAGGTCTACAAAGCCCTGCACAACCAAGGACCGGCATACCTCAACTAATGCATACGTTTACACCAACCATCCAGACTCCTGTGCTATGCCTCCCTCTCCCTCACTTACACCCCCACATCTACCAAAGCAACAGTGGAGGACGCTCCTTCTCCTACCTCACTGTGAAGTCCTGGAACAGGTCCCCTGTCCATCTCCGGACCTCACCCTCTCTTTAAGAATTCAGAAGGGGACTCAAGACTTGGCTATTCAACTGATCTCGCACAATCAGCTTGGAACTCAGCACCTGGATACCCTTGCGGGTGATTAGATGCACTTTACAAATCCTGAATGATTGATTCTACTTTTGAACTTTGGATGTGTATATTGTAGGAGCTCCTTGTTGACCTTAGATGCTTGAGGTGTGAGATGGAGGGGGACATTCTCCATGACCTGTCATCAAGCCTTAAATGTATTCTTTCCTCTTTTAGATTGCTTTTGAACCAAGGTTTGGAGTGTCTGCTTGAAAACCTTTTCAGCTGCTTTGGAGCAATTGTATCAAGTATATCTGGCATGCAATGCTCCGTAAGACCATTCCCAAGTGTTATGTTTGTGTGAGTAGGTAGGATGTTGTTGCTGATAGAATTTAGATCAGTTAGAATAATATTTCTCATGTCTCTAGACCATTGTCTGTGTTTAAGAGGTTAGCCCTTTCAAGTCAACACCTTCTCTAAGATGAGGAAAGAGATTAGGTAGTGATCTGACCAGTCACAGGGTCCTTAGGGATGATTAGATTGAGGGTGGAGCTTCTTTTGTGTGTTGGGCCGTTACATAACTGGGTACGGTTGTGGCCTATAATAAAAGGCCTTGAAGCTGTTCAGTATGGAGTCATTTTAGTCATTCCGGGGAATGTTGAGATACCCAAGGAAGATCCGATTGATGTGTTGGTCCGATTTAGAAGAGAAGGTCTCCATTATTTGTTTGATGAAAGGTAGGGTATTTCCCGGGAGGGTGGTAAATCGTGTGGAGTTTGCACATAAACTTGACATTGCTCTATATTTTGATAGCTAGGAATTTACAAGAGGGCATTGGAACAGTTTGTGAGAGTTTCAAGGTGGGCATGGAGAAGTAAATGCATGCTATGCCACCCACAGCTCAGCTCTTTCAGTTCTAGCCAGTCTGATGGCGTCATATTTGTGTGGAACTTGAATGTCCAGAATGGGTGGAGAGGTATAATTGAATCATGTTTCCATTAAAATTAGGAGGTCACAGTCTTGTGCAACAATGAGATCAGCAATGTCAGCTGCTTGTCTTCTCACTGACCTGCAGTTAAACATACACCTGAGATGAGCTTTGGTTACTTATACTTCTTGGTGAGTTATGGGGACTTATAGTAGATTGTACTTGTTCATATAGTTACGACTGGTTATCTTTTACATTCGCAACACCCTGCAACGGTCTATAGCGTTAAAGTGTACTTGTATCTTTTGGCAGTTTGTATGCAAATTGCAAATGTATTAACTGCTTTACTGCAGATGTACATCGGCCAGTGGAGCAGGTATACTAAATAATCCCTTATTGCTGCAGTTAATTAGTACCGCTTTGCGTAGACTATTAATCCGGCTAGCATTGTGGCCAATGGCAATGTTGATAGACCGGAGCTCTAGACTCCCAGTACAGTTAAGCCCCAATTATCTCTATATAATGTCTGAGGTATTTCTTTTTTTGTTTTTCTGAGTTGGAACAGTTGAGATTTAACTGTTAAGGGAGTAACCACTGGCTTTGTTGGGGAGCTGCTGTGGGTGGGTGTAGGGAAATGCATACAGCTGTACTATTTTACTGCACAGACACTCTGGACCATCCGTTGGCACTACGTCAGGTGTAGCAATCTCTGGTCACACCCAAATAATGGCCCATGGACACACACCCCTACATTACCCATGATACAATTCCTAGCCAGCCCTTGATGCAGGATTGTAGCGGATCACTCTCTGATTAGACCTATCTTGAAACATTTAAGGATAAAATAACTCTTGTAAAACCAGACATACGCTCTCCTATCTGGATTGGAAGAAAATGTATATTGCCTTTCTACAGGGAACTCCTATTAGTGCTCAAATTACCTCATCATTTGCATCTAAATGGGCTAGTCATAGATTCCTGGCCAACTACCCCTCCTATTCCAGAGGCATGGCCGTTTCGGTCAGATGAGGTTTCCCCTTTAGACTACTTCATGGGGATAATGACTCATGGGCTGTTATAATCTGGTACGGGTGTTGGTTGCAGAGAAGTGCTAAACCCTTATCAACGCCTACGGCCCTAACTCCAATGTCCCTTCGTAGTTTAGACAGCACTAGAGTAAATGCCAAGCCTTGTAGCTCCGCACTACACTGTGGGGAGGAGATTTCAATTTATCCCTAAAAAAACTATCAGACTGTTCAAATACAGGAGCACATTCCCATCACACAGGCACTGCAGAATTCTCTCAAATTATGGAAACCCACTGGCTAGTGGATATCTGGGGACATAGATATCTTCATATTAAGAGAGGTACACATATATTTACTACACATGGATCATGGGTACGGCTGGATTACTGGATAGGATTGTACAATATCTGTTGTTGGACTAGGCACATTGAACATCTTCTATTCACTCTTCCTGATTACACCTCCTTTAAATCTCCTTTGAAATGCCTTCTTCCAGATACAGAGCCTTCACATGTTTCATCTCTCCACTTTTCTTAGTAGATTCAGCTTCTCATGAAGAGTCTCCATTATTTGTTTGATGAAAGGTAGGGTATTTCCCGGGAGGGTGGTAAATCGTGTGGAGTTTGCACATAAACTTGACATTGCTCTATATTTTGATAGCTAGGAATTTACAAGAGGGCATTGGAACAGTTTGTGAGAGTTTCAAGGTGGGCATGGAGAAGTAAATGCATGCTATGCCACCCACAGCTCAGCTCTTTCAGTTCTAGCCAGTCTGATGGCGTCATATTTGTGTGGAACTTGAATGTCCAGAATGGGTGGAGAGGTATAATTGAATCATGTTTCCATTAAAATTAGGAGGTCACAGTCTTGTGCAACAATGAGATCAGCAATGTCAGCTGCTTGTCTTCTCACTGACCTGCAGTTAAACATACACCTGAGATGAGCTTTGGTTACTTATACTTCTTGGTGAGTTATGGGGACTTGTAGTAGATTGTACTTGTTCATATAGTTACGACTGGTTATCTTTTACATTCGCAACACCCTGCAACGGTCTACAGCGTTAAAGTGTACTTGTATCTTTTGGCAGTTTGTATGCAAATTGCAAATGTATTAACTGCTTTACTGCAGCTGTACATCGGCCAGTGGAGCAGGTATACTAAATAATACCTTATTGCTGCAGTTAATTAGTACCGCTTTGCGTAGACTATTAATCCGGCTAGCATTGTGGCCAATGGCAATGTTGATAGACCGGAGCTCTAGACTCCCAGTACAGTTAAGCCCCAATTATCTCTATATAATGTCTGAGGTATTTCTTTTTTTGTTTTTCTGAGTTGGAACAGTTGAGATTTAACTGTTAAGGGAGTAACCACTGGCTTTGTTGGGGAGCTGCTGTGGGTGGGTGTAGGGAAATGCATACAGCTGTACTATTTTACTGCACAGACACTCTGGACCATCCGTTGGCACTACGTCAGGTGTAGCAATCTCTGGTCATGTGGTAAATAAAATAAATATTACCGGACTGAATTTCATGCGGAATCTTAAATTAAAGTAAAATAGCTCAAAATAACGAGAGGCAGAATCCGTGGTATAAGAGGTTTTCTAATGGGCTTTATTCCATTCAAAATGGCCGACTCGAGTCGCGGCCCTCAGGTTCCGTCACCACGAAGGTTCAGGAAGTGAAGTACAATAATTTATTAACAGACATGTATTTTTATAATAAGTACATTACAATGAAACGAATGTAGAAGGCGTAACATTTGATAAGAAAAATGACGTGACAGTGACATAATCGAAACTAGGCGTAATAAGGAATAAAAGAAACATGATTGGTTAGAATTATCAGACATAGGTGGATCTATAAGATAATACTTGGCATAGATGCGCGCGCGGCAGCATGACGTGTAATTGACGTGCAACTAGGGGGTGAAGGGGACTTGACATTTAGCTCTACATGTGGAGACGAGAAGTCTGGGGTCAAGTCAACCTAATCCCAAATCATATCTAACATCCTATGTTTAAAGAACTATGTTATCCACAAGGAAGAGACTCTCGGACAGAATCTATTCTATACTGACTGTGTGCGTTGTACAAGCGTCTAAGTGTCTATATGAGATGCGAGGGGCAGAAAACTTTCCATGGCAACAGGGCTATGAATCACTTGCAGGAGGACGGAAAGGCTGAGTCCTTTGCTTGTGAGCTAAAGGAAATGTTTACCTAAATCACTGGACAGGAATGCATCGGCTGGAGAGCAAAATAGATAATTCGAAGGTGAAATACAACTTCTTGGCAGACAGGCGAAAACTGGCCGAGGCAGGCACCGTTAGCTGCACAGGGAGTAGGACAAAGTTCATGGATACAGATGCGAGCTCAAGCTGAAGCTGTCAGAGACAGAGAGCAGGGAAAGGCTTTGAGGACAGAATCGGGCCTACTCGCCTGAACTGTAAAAATGGAGTAACTTAGCCATATAAAGTCGGTGGCCTTTCA
The DNA here is from genome assembly GCF_964204655.1 of Triturus cristatus. Lineage (NCBI taxonomy): Eukaryota > Metazoa > Chordata > Amphibia > Caudata > Salamandridae > Triturus > Triturus cristatus. The sequence goes on from NC_140594.1 coordinate 797,495,993, forward strand.
TACTTAGGAATCGAATATCCAGCCCATTGATGGCGGATCTGACAGAGAACATGTTGACGGTAGACACACATATGTTTGCGTCTTAGAAACTGGAACTGGAGGGAACATACATGTACTTGTAACATGCATATAGAACCGTTGGGGTCCAAGATAGGGGACATAACTGACCAGGAAAATCCACATTTCCACATTCCCTCCTTGTCCCCTTCTTGCCCTTCAAGAGATATCAATCTTCATCATTCCATCGATTTGCTCATGGAGCATCATTTCTTCTTCTTTCTTCTTCCGGGATCTTGAGCCAAAACCTTGATGTGGAATACACGATGTGGCACACAGACCACAAATCGCTGGTCCACATTGCAGGCATAGACAACAACTGAAGAGCATAAGAAGGCCAATACCTAGGAAGGATAGAACTCTCCATCCCCAGGCTGATATCACACTCCAAAACCACCCGGACCACGTCCAAGTGCCTGGATTCTCGTGTATCTGGCTTACAATCTTATGAAGGCGTGTTATAGCTTTATATACAGATGGCGAATTTTCTGGTATGAATATACAGCAGCTGGATCCGATGACCCTACAAGCTCCGCCCCTATCGGCCAGGATGACGTCAAGGACAAGACGATTCTGGAGAACAACAATTCTCATCACTGATTGTTCCTCTGTCAGATTGCCTAGGGCGGCTATAGTCTCGTTTACTACAGCTTCAAGAGTCTTGGTGAGTCTGCGTATCAGCTTACTATTTGATATAGTACCTATATAGGGAAAGATACCTTTATTGAAATCTACATACTTGTCCCATGTTGTCTCAGTATAATCGACAACTGGGAGATCTCTTCGCTCTCTATTGTGTACTAAATGAACATTTCGATAATAATCAGGGGGAGCTAGGAAAACAGGTGGCAAAAGGAATGCTATGTAACAGGTACCATCCCAATCTAGAGGCAGACGCATATATGCCGTCTGACCACATATGAAGTAGGAATGGCGAGAAGCTCTAAATGAAGATTTGCCTTGATCACTATATTCTACTGTAGTAACGCATTGGCTATGGCCCATATGTATGGAACCAACTTTTCTCACACATAATTCACCCTTAACTGGAAATACTGACATAGTGGGCAGAATTAGTTCAACTTCGGATTTGACATTCAAAATCATAAGATTAGGCGTAAAATTACCTAATTTATACACTTCATTTTCTAAATCAGTTCCTGTTCTACTGGGGTGACCCTCCTTATTAGGGTGACAGACTTTGAATAAAACTAGATTCAGATTTCCCCATATCCAATGTTGTTGATAAACTGCTGTGTCTGGGTCTATGGAATTTAATAAACTAAACCATGCTCCACAGGAGCCATTGCGTGTAAATGGATGTGGAAAGAAAGGCAGAACTCCTTTGTTATTCTGATAGGGAGGGAGTCGGCCACACACCCAACAATTGGTGGCATTACTAGTCTGATGGGAATGATGTAACATACTAATGAATGTGTTATTGCGCAGCGCAAGTCTATAGGATAATTCATGTGGCGGTAGGTCACTAAAAGAATGTTCATCAGTTATATTGAAAACACGTTTAGAAACAGGATGATATATGTGCGAAATCATACTCGTAATAATTACTAAAATACTCAATAAAAACAAAATTAATAATGTCACAATACAGTGGTTACGCAGTAATTTACAATAAGCATGTCGTTTCATTATGATTCTGGACTCTACATGATTCAGACCTAAGGGATACATGTCGGGACAGATTCAACCGCTTCACCTTGGAGAGGACTTAAACAATCAAATCGTCCGACAGTTTAGATCTGGACCTGAGTTTCTGTTTATAGCACTGAGAGTCATTCAGTTCAACAAAAGGAAGTTTTGAATCAGTCTGTGAGGGAGTGCAGGGCACAGTGTCTATATCTGAAGGTAGTCCATGAAATTTTTTTACGTGACTGGAATGAATCCACCCTTTTCGTCCCTCGATCTTCACGGCTGTTCTTGTGGTCAACAGGACCAACTTGGGTGCTTTCCACCTGGGCTCCAATTGACTCTTCCTGTCGAAATTTCTCACAAAGACAAGATTACCCGGAACAACGTCATGGGGTTTCGCCTCAGTGTTGTCGGGAAAGGCTGCAGCTACCTGTGAACGAGAAGATTGTAGTGCAGACATCAAGGAAGCCAGGTAATCTGTCAGCATATTACAGTCAACATCAGTTATTTTACGTGGTATAGGCGTCCCCCACATATTCGGCGGTCTACCAAAGATCACCTCATACGGGGATAGCCCTGTTCTAGAGTGTGCTACCATTCTCATGTAAAAGAGTGCAACTGGTAATGCTACTATCCAGTCGACACCTTTCTCTCTACATATTTTGGACAGTCTGATTTTCAGTGTCTGGTTATGTCTTTCTACGAGACCTGCTGCCTCGGGGTGTCGGACACAGTGGAATTTCCACTGATATCCCAACAAGAGTGAGACATGTTTCATTAATTCGGATGAGAAAGGCTGACCGTTATCTGAATATACAACACGTGGTAAACCGTACCGTGGGAAGAATTCTCGAACTAGCTGCTTGGCAGTAGTCGGGGCAGTGTAATCTGATACGGGATACGCCTCTGTCCAACGGGAGAGAGCGCAGACAACTACGAGGACATATTTGAATCCTCGACAACGTTCCATCTGAATATAATCCATCTGGAGGACTTCAAAAGGATGGTCAGGAGGCTGAAATCCACCCTGCTCTACGGGAACACTCTTTCCTGGATTAAACTGACAACATATCATACAGGTACGAACTTTTTGTTTAGCTGCTGCTCGTAAATGTTTGTTGAACCAAATGTGCTGAATGCTGTCTAGCATAGCCTTCTCTCCTAAATGTGCTGGACTGTGAACTGTAGCTATAATGGCTTGAACCATGGAATCAGGGAGGAACCATACAGATTTCTCCTTCGTCATCCATCCTTGATCTGTCTGGATCCCTCCTAATTCAGTCCATTTCTTTATTTCTTCTGCTGTGGCATGTGTCTGTATGTCAATTACGTCAAGTGTGGGATCCTTAATTGCCATACACTGTGTTGGGGTCTGAACTATTGGCTTTGTCATGTCTAATGTGCGATTCTGAGCAGTCTGTTTAGCTGTTCTGTCAGCTAAATCATTGCCTTGAGAAATGGTATCAGTAACCTTCGTGTGTGCTTTACATTTCATAATCGATATAGCAGTGGGTAGATGTATTGCGTCTAACAAGGCATGAATGAGGGGTCCGTGCTGAATGTGGGCACCATGGGACGTTAGATAACCTCTCTCTCGCCACAGCACGCCGAAGTCGTGTACAACTCCGAATGCATAACGTGAGTCAGTGTATACATTAACTTTCTTATTTGTGGCTTGAATACAGGCTTGCGTTAGAGCAATAAGTTCTGCTGCTTGGGCTGACAGAGTATCTATACAATGTGTCTCAATAACTTCAGTGTCTGTTGTGACTGCATACGCGGCCACTAAATCTCCTTTACTTGTTCTCATGCATGATCCGTCTACATACAACGTCAGGTCTGGATCTAACAATGGAACGTCTGTCAAGTCTTGTCTAGGTTTCGTCTTTATTTCAATGATTTCAACACAATCATGAGCTAGTGGGTCTGTTCCAATTACAGGTAATAGTGTAGCAGGATTCAATGTATTACACCGTCGGATCTCTATGTGTGGTTGAAACAATGTCAGTTCATAACCGGTAAGTCTTGCTATGGTCAAGTGTTGCGTTTGTGTTCGGTTCACAAGAACCTCTACTGCATGTGGTACTTGTACTGTCAATGGGTGTCCTAATACTATGGCATCGCTTTGTCTGATTGCTAAAGCTGTCGCTGCCACTGATTTCAGGCATGCAGGCAAAGCCTGAGCTACGGGATCTAATGTACTGGAAAAATAAGCACATGGCTTGCGTGATCCTGCTTGATCCTGAGTGAGTACTGACAAGGCAGTACCTTCGCGTTCTGTAACAAAGAGTGTAAAAGGTTTGCTATAACATGGTGTTGCTAAAACAGGTGCTTGACATAGAGCTTTCTTTAAGCTCTCAAAAGCTAGTGTGTGTTCCTGAGTCCAAGGGAGGACAGTCGACGTGGCTGCCTCCTGTGTTGTCAACTGAATGAGTGGTTTTGCTAGAAATGCGTACTGAGGGATCCACTGCCTACAATATGAAGTGAGGCCTATGAAAGCCCGCACTTCCTTTTGCGTCTGCGGTATTGGCATGTTTGCAATTAACTGAATGCGATCAGGTGTAAGCTGCCTTCCCTCCTTGGACAGCGAGTGACCAAGATAAATAACTCGCTGAACACAGAATTGCAGCTTAGAAGGGGACACCTTGTGTCCTTTGTCTGCTAGAAAATGTAAGACTGTCAATGAGGCTTTTTCACATTCGTGTTCGCTTCGTGCGGTGATCAGCAGATCATCGACGTATTGAAGCAATGCGGTGTTAACGGGCATGTGTATACTGTCAAGTTCTCGTTTCAGTGCTTGGCTATAGATGCTGGGGCTTTCTGTGAATCCTTGGGGAGCGCGGGTGAATTTAAAGCTTCGTCCATTCAAGCTAAATCCGAATAAGTATTGGCTCTCCGGATCTATTGGGACGCTGAAAAAGGCATTCTTGAGATCAATTACAGTAAAGAATGTTGCTTCGGAATCAATTGCTGTCAACAATGATGATATATCAGGGACCACAGGGAATTGTGGTACAATACACTTGTTTAGTTCACGCAAATCAATAACCAATCGGTATACTGGCGGAGCAGTAGGATCAGTTCGTTTAAGAATCGGAATTATCGGTGAATTACATACATTGGAGTCTGTTTCTACAACTACTCCCTGGGCAATCAGCTCATCAATGATTTTCAACAAAGCCACTACAGCATCATGCGGTAACTTGTATTGTCGCATTCGTGGTAATACCACTCCTGCTTTCAATGTAACTCGATAGGGTGTAATGTTCATGCAGCCAACATCCGTAGGGCCTTGTGCCCATAGATGTACTGGTAAAATCTGTAGTCGGGGATCCATGTCTCTAGACACATAGTGACCTTTAAAATCACGCAAAAACAACCTTACTCCTTCCGGAGAACAACATATTATGGCTCCTAGTGCTTTCAGAGTTTTAATTCCTAACAAATTTTCTGGGCATGATTTAGTAAGCAATAAATCTGTAGTTCGTGTCAAAGGTCCTATCGTAAGTGGTAGAGGCTGTGATACTTCATTAACAATAGGTTTTCCTGAAAAACCAAGGGAAACATTTTGAGAGCCTGAGAGGGGTGCCCCTGGAACTTCACTACGTTTTATGGTTGTTCGACTTGCCCCTGTATCGAGTAAGAATTTTCTATCTTGACCTAATAATTCACTATGTACATAAGGTCCTTCTTGATCTACCGGAATCTCGATAAGCGGTAAGTCAACTTCCCTCTCTAGGCTGGTTCATGCGTAACGCTGATACTCAGGGTATTCATACTGTGCAGTCTGATACATTTGTTGTGTTGTGGTTTGTGTGGCAGTAGTAGGCAACGGTGGTGCAGCTGGCACAAACTGTATGGGTTGCTGTGAGGCTGGCATAGACTGTTGCTGAACTGGCACGGACTGTCCATGCTGCATAGCTCCTTTTTCATTCTGATCTTGTCTAACTAATCGTGGTCTCTCTTTTGCAATACCTGTAGCTATATTTCGTTTCAGGACTTGACAATCATGTACATAATGGCCTAGTTGTTTACAGTAATTGCAGGTTCCCTTTACAGGAACTGCAGAATCACCAGAATGTGTCACACCCTTTTTGTGACCATCTGCTGGTACTGTCTGAGAAACTAGCATTTTCATTTTTGTATCCTTCATGCGTCTATGCTCGTGTTCTTGTTCATCCCTAATTCTATTGTGATGATACTGTAACATTTGTAGCATTTGCGACGGAGTGTTACTTTGCCAGGTACTCTCGAATTTCAATATTCTATTCTTCACTGGAGGCAATGCATTTTCCACTAATTTTGTCACAAATAAATGTGGATATGAGTCACTACTTGCTTTTATACCACTATTTATACCAAAACATTTTTCAAATCGAGCATAATAATCGCTTGTGTCTTCATCTTGCTTTTGTTTACAGGCTGTGATTGCACCCCAATCTTCCTTTTTTGTAGTTAATAAACGTGGCAGTACCTGTACTAGTAAACCTGGTAATAGTTTAACTTTATCCCCGAGCCCTGAACCTGCGGCTCGGCCCCTTTCTTCCTCTGCTAATGCTGTCCAGTCTATCTTTTGGTCTCCCACTTCCCACTCTTTTTCTTTCAGTTTTTCATATATGCCAGCAGGCAAAAGCACTTTTAAAATCGTCATAATATCAGGAAAGGTGTACTCTCCCATCAGTAACATGTCTTTAATTTCTCGGTGGAAACCCGCTGGGTCTTTGTCATGACTGGGCACTACTTTTTTCATTTCTAATAATTCCATTTTTGATATGGGTGTGTAAACAAATACACGGTGAAACTCATTGTCTTCGCCTTTTATTGGGTGCACTTCTCGTAGAGGATTTTGTCTATCCATGTAGTACGGCGTTCTTTCTCTATGGGGCAGCGAGAGAGAATCCGGACTTACAAAAAGGACATACTGTTTACGTGACACTAATATCTCTTTAATTAACTTGTTACTAGAACCTCTCCATCTGTTCGTGAGTAGTTCCGTTAATATATCAGGTAAAGGACCAGGGTCAGCATGTTGGCTCTTATATAATATGAGGAGTTGCTGAATCATATAGATTCCAGCTAAACGTTGTTCATCTGTACTGAGGTTGAGAAACGTGTGTGCTACGGTCTCATCACCGTATTTTTCAGGACTAACAATCCAGTGAACGGCTGATCTGACTAATTCTTGCTCATCCATGGAATCGAGGAGGTGGTAACCTCTTCGTTCTCGTAGTATTTTATCTGCGGCTTGAAACGAATGTTCAGGAGACTTCAGATTTATTACAGGCGTTGGATACGTTCTGCTATTATTTGGACATACAGAATGCATGGGATCAGAAAAACATCTAGTATTTTCACAGGATCTTCCTCTGCCTACATAGGCTATGGTCTCTGACTGTCTTGCAGAGTCCCCTGATTCGGACACTTCATCTTGTAAGAATAAGCATTGCATTCCGGTCTACCCCCGGACGATCTTGATTTCTGATCACACAGTTTATGAGGAAACGTAACAGTTCCCCCTGTATCTCTACTTTCTGGAATTCCATAGCTCTGTTAATACATCCTGGATCTCGTCCCGTTTGAACAAAATGGTATATGTTATCTAGATGCGTAGTCATCCCTGGTAACCTTGCTAAATACTCTGCGGCTCGTCTGATACGTAATGATGCCAGGACCATTTCGTCCTCTTTACCAACCACCGGGTCATATCTACAATTTACAAGAAGTTCCTTAAGCGTACGTTCATTTACGAACTTAGGTGTACGTGAATGTGCTGACTCTTGAAAAACAAGTTTATTTATTCTAGGTGGTGTAAAAATACTGCTAGCACCTCCCGTGGCCCCATCTGGGGCGTCGGGTGTGAAAGGATTCGTTGAACGTGACACGGCAACTATGGGTGTCGATACCCCTGTAGAGTCGACTGCGGAAACAGATGCGGAAACAGATGTGCTTGCCGGAGCTTGCATCGGGACTTGCTGTTGCACGGGGACAGATACCTGATCCTGACGTTGAACCCCTCCGCCAGACGATCTATGTGGTGTGGCGTTAGCATACTCGGGGGCTGCATCGTCTAGATATGAGGAAAGGAAAACATCTTCTGCGGTTCTGGGATGCCCCTTTGGATGTACCTTAATTGGAAATAACGGGGGTGGCAAGTCTTTTGGCACCTCCGTAACAGCCTTAGGTAGTCCTTCGGCTAGAAGGGGATACATACCATTCATAAGAGCATTTCTTTGTCTATTTACTTGTTCTGATTTCACTCGGATACCTTCCTCAATTAATAGATTTTCTTGAACTTTATTTGAACTTTCTTTACTCCTCTCTTCTTGTCTACGTGCTTTTTCTGTTCGTCTATGAGATTCTTTACGCCATAACTCAACGGCGTCTTTCTGTGACTGTCTGACCTTTCTTTTCCATAACTCTTCCTCCACTTTCATGATGCACTCTGCATCCCAGGTTCCCGCTATGGGCCACCTTTGACTTTCCGGTAATCCCTTGGTATAATCTACCCATAGATCAAGAAACAATATGGCATCTATGCCATGTTTATGGTACATGAAATGTCCTGGAGTGTCTCTAGGAGGAATAGGAACTGCTTCTTCAAGCACCCCTTTTCTGGTAGTAATCTGTCTTAACTTCGAGAAGAGCGGCATATTGACAACTGATCTGATACTTACTCTTGAACTTACTTAATACGAGAAACACAATAATGAACAGTGAACAATGAACAGTCATTCATACCACAATATGCACGACATTTTCTGAATACTTTAAACATTAAACATTAAACATTATAACAATGATCGACAATGATGACAGTCTGCCTAACTAATCACCACGCTGAATTCTTGACAATAGCTGAATACTTCGGAATACTTGATATACTGCTAAACAGTACATATACACTGCTAAACAGTGCAGACCGGATTTGTGTACCCAAATCCGTCTTGACCGGCACAACCTATGTGCGCGTCAACACGCCTCCCCGGCGATGGTACTCACCGAGTAGCTCCTTGAAACGGAAGGCCTCAGAGAATGGACAGGACTCGATAACTGCGGACATCGGACCCTCTGGACGTCAGAATTTCGGAAAACCTGGTGGGCCTCTGTATACCTCGGATCTTGCTCTCTCAGCTAGGCTCTGGTCGGGATACTTCGCACTTCTCACCGCCTCGTCTGGGTTGATCGCAGCCTCAGTCGCCCCCGCTTGACCGGAGGGAGCTTACAGGAAGTCCTGCTGGTACGCGTTTATGGTCCGTCCAGCTGTGGCAGGAGACCGGGCCTGCAACGCACCGCCGGCGCGTGAGATGAGAAAGTGTCCCTGTTCGGGCGCCATTATGTGGTAAATAAAATAAATATTACCGGACTGAATTTCATGCGGAATCTTAAATTAAAGTAAAATAGCTCAAAATAACGAGAGGCAGAATCCGTGGTATAAGAGGTTTTCTAATGGGCTTTATTCCATTCAAAATGGCCGACTCGAGTCGCGGCCCTCAGGTTCCGTCACCACGAAGGTTCAGGAAGTGAAGTACAATAATTTATTAACAGACATGTATTTTTATAATAAGTACATTACAATGAAACGAATGTAGAAGGCGTAACATTTGATAAGAAAAATGACGTGACAGTGACATAATCGAAACTAGGCGTAATAAGGAATAAAAGAAACATGATTGGTTAGAATTATCAGACATAGGTGGATCTATAAGATAATACTTGGCATAGATGCGCGCGCGGCAGCATGACGTGTAATTGACGTGCAACTAGGGGGTGAAGGGGACTTGACATTTAGCTCTACATGTGGAGACGAGAAGTCTGGGGTCAAGTCAACCTAATCCCAAATCATATCTAACATCCTATGTTTAAAGAACTATGTTATCCACAAGGAAGAGACTCTCGGACAGAATCTATTCTATACTGACTGTGTGCGTTGTACAAGCGTCTAAGTGTCTATATGAGATGCGAGGGGCAGAAAACTTTCCATGGCAACAGGGCTATGAATCACTTGCAGGAGGACGGAAAGGCTGAGTCCTTTGCTTGTGAGCTAAAGGAAATGTTTACCTAAATCACTGGACAGGAATGCATCGGCTGGAGAGCAAAATAGATAATTCGAAGGTGAAATACAACTTCTTGGCAGACAGGCGAAAACTGGCCGAGGCAGGCACCGTTAGCTGCACAGGGAGTAGGACAAAGTTCATGGATACAGATGCGAGCTCAAGCTGAAGCTGTCAGAGACAGAGAGCAGGGAAAGGCTTTGAGGACAGAATCGGGCCTACTCGCCTGAACTGTAAAAATGGAGTAACTTAGCCATATAAAGTCGGTGGCCTTTCATACTTAGGAATCGAATATCCAGCCCATTGATGGCGGATCTGACAGAGAACATGTTGACGGTAGACACACATATGTTTGCGTCTTAGAAACTGGAACTGGAGGGAACATACATGTACTTGTAACATGCATATAGAACCGTTGGGGTCCAAGATAGGGGACATAACTGACCAGGAAAATCCACATTTCCACAGTCACACCCAAATAATGGCCCATGGACACACACCCCTACATTACCCATGATACAATTCCTAGCCAGCCCTTGATGCAGGATTGTAGCGGATCACTCTCTGATTAGACCTATCTTGAAACATTTAAGGATAAAATAACTCTTGTAAAACCAGACATACGCTCTCCTATCTGGATTGGAAGAAAATGTATATTGCCTTTCTACAGGGAACTCCTATTAGTGCTCAAATTACCTCATCATTTGCATCTAAATGGGCTAGTCATAGATTCCTGGCCAACTACCCCTCCTATTCCAGAGGCATGGCCGTTTCGGTCAGATGAGGTTTCCCCTTTAGACTACTTCATGGGGATAATGACTCATGGGCTGTTATAATCTGGTACGGGTGTTGGTTGCAGAGAAGTGCTAAACCCTTATCAACGCCTACGGCCCAAACTCCAATGTCCCTTCGTAGTTTAGACAGCACTAGAGTAAATGCCAAGCCTTGTAGCTCCGCACTACACTGTGGGGAGGAGATTTCAATTTATCCCTAAAAAAACTATCAGACTGTTCAAATACAGGAGCACATTCCCATCACACAGGCACTGCAGAATTCTCTCAAATTATGGAAACCCACTGGCTAGTGGATATCTGGGGACATAGATATCTTCATATTAAGAGAGGTACACATATATTTACTACACATGGATCATGGGTACGGCTGGATTACTGGATAGGATTGTACAATATCTGTTGTTGGACTAGGCACATTGAACATCTTCTATTCACTCTTCCTGATTACACCTCCTTTAAATCTCCTTTGAAATGCCTTCTTCCAGATACAGAGCCTTCACATGTTTCATCTCTCCACTTTTCTTAGTAGATTCAGCTTCTCATGAAGAGGTGAGGGCAGAAATGATAAAATTGCTTTGACACCAATGACTCTTTTGTTCAATCCCATAGCACCCTGTGGAAGCCTTCAAGGCCTGTATGTGGGGAGTATTCATTGGGTACGTAAAGCTTAGAAACAAAATTGACCAGCTCAAGTGTGAAATCCAAACTCATTAAAGACAATACGTGCGAGTTCAGGCCCCTCACATACTAGCTGAAATTAGAAACAAGGCATTAAACTTTACAGCCCTTGTGGACCAGGAAGTTAAACACTTGCATGACCATGCTAGAGTCTGGGCGTATTGAGAAGCTGGGGGACCTGGGAAAAGCCTTGCTATGATAGCCAACAGGCTCAGCAGTCACAGGAGGTGGTGCAGCTGGTGGAACACACTGGGGAAATACTCTATGATGGAGACAGAATACTGTTGTAATTAATAGACTACTACAGTAAACTCTACAAATCTGTTTACATCCTGCACCTCAGAGGAACACCTTACATACTTTGATCATGTTGCCTTGGCTAAAGGGTTCTTGTCCTCTTTTCCTAGATGATCTACTTGTTTTGGACAAAACAAAAACAACTATCGCTGACTTTCCCACCAGTGAGGATCTGGGCAATGATGGTTTCCCTGCTGAGTTTTATAAAGCATTCTTGACTAAGCTACACCCCTGGCTATTGCAGGTGTATGAGGTGGCACACTCCCTCCCTCATTGAGTGGGAAATCCCTATTCCACTTCCAAAACCTGACAAATCACCTATACACACCAACTCCTACAGACAGCTCTCTCTAATTAACACGGATGCCAGAATTTTGGCTAAAGCGTTTGACAATCACCAGCTATTGCAATTAGTGGGCCTGGCCCACTCTTACCAGACAGGATTCATTCCTGGTGGGTCAAAAACTCACAATCTTTGAACTCTGTTTACTTTGGCCCACTAACTAAAGCAGGAGGAAGAATTAGGGGCAGTCTTCTGAGACGTCACTAAGGCTTTTAATTCTTTTGAATGACACTTCCTGTTTGCCATCCTTACCTGTATGGGTTTCCCAGCCAATTTAATTAAACTACTATGGATGTTATGCACAAATCCCTCCACCAGAGAGAAGCCCCTATACGAAGCGCAGGGCTGTCCGAATAAACACCCTAAGGTCTGGGGCAAATGGTTGCGTCAGATAGCTTGAATAGGTTTTGCTTGATTGACCACTTGAGATCTCTCGGGGTCATGAACTACCATGGTTTACCACCTAATCAAATGTGGGACTTCTTACTATTACTGAGCTGTACTGTATTGCTGGTCTTTTTATCTTGTCTAAAATCAATAAAATGGTTTATAAAAAAAAAAATCCCTCCACCAGGATATGCCAGAATTGATTACCATCAGATCCCTTTCCCTATCAGCAGAGGCACCTTTTGAAGAAAGGGGGGAATCAGTTGAAGTAGAAAGTAGTTTATTCAAGTAAGATAACAGCAACCCCCAACAGCTGCCACCCGACACACAGCTGTCCTGTCTCCGTGACTCCACAGACTGGCCTCAGGTAGTAGAACCCCTGTTGCCAAGCTACCGCTGCTGGGTGACCATTTGGTGACATCACCAAATAGAAATACATAAGAACACAACATATCCTCTTTCTATAACAATTTATAACACCCAAAACTTAAAATTCAATAACAAATATAATCTCGTAATTTCTCTGGAATAATTGTCCTCCTTGTGCTATGCCTTGAGCTTCTATAAGATTTGTCACAGTAATTGTTGTGTTTGTTCTCTACACCACCCCTGAGGTCAGATGCAGTTGTGCCTCCAGGTGCTGAACTCACACTCCCTTCCCCTTTGTTCTCTTTCAACCATTCACAAACCTCCGTCTCATTGCACTTGGTTACCCGATTGACATTCCACCATTTGCCATCTGAGAGTTTCAGAAAAACCCCATTGGCTACCAGAATCTTTTTACGATTGGATAATTTAGAATTTCCCTTTCCATGAAAAGAATCAGATTTTACTCTCACATACATCCCCACAGAAAATAATCTTGGTTTCTTGAGTAGATTATCATTATGTTTCCGTACATAGGAATCTTGATATTTCTCTATTTTTGTTCTAACTTCATGCTCATTTATTTCCCTCCTGCCACCTCTACCCATCCATGCAGGAACGGCAATGGAACATGTTGTCCTGCCCTTCAATAAACAAAAAGGGGTTTCACCCGTTACAGAATGAGGTGTTATCCTGTAATTCCATAACATGTTTTTTACATCATTCTTCCAACACCCGTTGTTTTGGAAAGTCATCTGGATACATTCACTAATCACACGATTAAAGCGCTCAATTAAACCGTTTCCCCTGGGATGATAGACCGGAGTTTTAGAGTGTTTTATACCCCATCTTTTGAGAAACTCAAAAAACTCACCAGATGTAAATTGTGAACCATTATCTGTGAGAATCTCTGCAGGGCAACCCTCCCTTCGAAATATCTCTTCACAAAATTCAATTATATTAGTGGCTTTAACTTCTCTGACAAATGTTACTTCCGGCCACTTAGAAAAATAATCCATCAATACAATAGCGTATCTGTTACCAATTCCCAATATTTCAAATGGGCCGCAAATATCCATTGCTAGTCTTTCCCACGCACGTTCCGGCCACTTAGAATGGTGGATGGGGCTTTCTTGAACTGTATGAGTTTTATCACTACGTGAACCCGCCACACAATCTCTAACGAATCTTTCAATTTGTCTATCCATTCCTGGCCACCAGAAATCATTCCTAGCTTTCCTTTTCATTGCAGTCATTCCACCATGCCCTTCATGTAATAGATCAATCAGCTTCAGTCTAAGGGAACTGGGAACTACCAACTTGTCACTCCTCCTCAGTATACCATTCACGACAGCTAATTAACTCCAAACTTCCTTGTATGCTTGAACAAGACGCTCAACTTCTCTGTCTTCGTATCCCTGAAAAATCCGCTATCGTAGCACTTTTCTTTCTGCAGTACGCGTTGTTCCGACGATTTGGTTGCTAGGTAACGCTTAAAATGGCGGCACGCACAGCGCGACCTTACGCAAGGTCGCATTTCAGTCGCGCACTACATGCATGCGCGCTGTGTGATGCACGATGCCGTTCCAGGAAATCTTCGTGAAGACACAGAAATGGTCGCGCGTCCTAGCAACCAACAACCGATGTTCCACAATGCGTAAACTAACGGTAACTGAGGCGATGTTTACTTACAAAGTTCTCTTAATTTCTGATGTAAAATTTGTACAGATTTCGTTCAATTTCCTCTCCTTATGAGTTGGTGGACCCTCCTCCTTCGCTGGTACACGCATGGAAGTAACTTCGGCAAATGCACACCGGCAGACCAAGTCTCTCGTGAATTCCACAAACAGTTTCAAGGCAGTCACTATATGTTCTAGGGACAGTCTCAATGGGTCCCCAATCCAAAGTTGTTTAGCTGATACTTTCACACGAAAATGTGACGATTATTTTGATGTTTGTTTCCTTGCCTTGGGGTTCTCCAATGACCTTATTGCAGATCAAAATGCTGTGTAATTTCAATAAATTCTCGCTCTCCCTTCCTTCCTTAATTCAGCCATCCCATCCTTGGTGTCCAATTTTGAAGAAAGGGGGGAATCAGTTGAATTAGAAAGTAGTTTATTCAAGTAAGATAACAGCAACCCCCAACAGCTGCCACCCGACACACAGCTGTCCTGTCTCTGTGACTCCACAGACTGGCCTCACGTAGTAGAACCCCTCTTGCCAAGCTACCGCTGCTGGGTGACCATTTGGTGACATCACCAAATAGAAATACATAAGAACACAACAGCATCCATCAAGGATGCCCACTGTCACCACTTATAATATATGCTCTGGCCTTGGAGCCATTGGCGTGTGCCATCCAACAATTGCACAGCCACAGGGGTTTAGCCTTCTCACTGTACAACCTTACTGTATCTTATCTCTCTATGCTGATGACATCACTCTTTATCAATGTGACCCATTTTAAAATATTGACTTGATTATCAGGGAATTCATACTTTTTAAAGCATTGTCTGGCATGTCCATTAACTGGAACAAATTGATCATTGTTCCATTAATGAAAGCAAGACGAGTATGGAAACTGGAATTTGCACTGACCTGGGGTTCCAACTCAGTACCTGGGAGTTAGCAGGGACAAGACTGCTACCATCACGTAGAATATGGGTCGCCATATCTAAACTTGAAGACTACGTGCATCGATGGAGCAAACCTCTTCTCTCTTTGATGTGCTGTATTGCAATATTGAAAATAATGATCCTTTCTAAATTGCTGTACTTATTTTACAGTATTACGATCCGGTTAACCCAGCAAGTATTCAAAACACTTAGGTGACAAATGCCAACACTGGCTTGGGTGGGTAAAATTGTCATATGAGAAAAGGCAGAATGGGCGCTCCTGATGTTGAGCTATATTAGTATTGCCATGAAGAACACTTCACACACTACTGCCTAAAGCCATCTCGCCTACATGGCCCACTCAGTGATTGAGCATGACTAGGCGGATCCTACCCCCTGGGAGCGTTGATTGCGCACACAGCTAGCCTGAATTGGGCTTCATAGTAGAATGGCATGTCCTATACTTTACTCCCCACCTCAATCTGTCACACATTACCTCTTTTACCTGCATCAGAGGTGGAAATCCTTAGAAGCTTTGAAAAATGGTGAACTCATACTATTGAAGATTTATTTCCTAATGGCCTGTTCTTGCAATGCCCAGCTGTAACATCCGAGGGCAATCTCACAACCATTAACATTGTTACTAAATTTGAGACCTGTCTAGGTGTCAATACCCAACCTTCCCTCAAGAACTCACTACATCCCAAACCTTCATATTGATGCTAACTGCACAGTCCCCAAAATGATCAGTTTCCAGACTATAATCTTCAATCGGTGGTCCTGCTATTGGTGCCACCTGTCAAAACGAAATGGAAGACAAGCCAGGGATGCCAAATCACAGACAAAGATTGGTTATATTGTTGTGGTCAGCTTGGTACTCTGTCCCCTAATAGCCACATCTGCCTTACGCACTTCAAGTTTCTTCACCAGTCATATCACACTCGGCTGTAGCTCTGCCAGGTTAATGCTGCAGTTCTGACACATACTTCATTTACATGGCATGGTATTCCCATTGAACCGTCACCAAAGTAGGCATTGCTGGGCTATACAAAAGGCTTACTTTGAAGTGTACAGAGGTTTTCTTCTGTCCCCGCAACTGCTGGCTACAGGTGGGTGAACTGTGTGTGGGGTCAGGGCCTCGCTCCTATGGCGAAAGCCCGGTTCATGGAGATTGTACACTGTAACAAACAATTAGAATTGTAATACTCCACAATCCACCGACCACTTAACCCAAAAATATTTGGGGGCCCCAGCAGACCAACCTCTTATCTCATGATATGCTTTCCTCATAGGACATATTAATTCGTATGGGCTGGAATATGGAAGGACAATGAGGCATGTAACAACTGCAGCATCCTGTGCAAAACTTGAACTGTCTAATATATCATTCTTAAATCTGTGCAAGATTTTCATGTCTATCAACTTGTAAAATGCACGCTGTACCTTTTTTCTGTCTTTCATGTGCAATCTTTACTTCAAAAACATCCCCAAAATGTATTTATACAAAAAAAATTCACGATTAAACCAATAACACCATGTTCTGGGAACGTTTAATATTCATAACATGATGTACCATCCCATCTAAACAAACAAATATACCTTCTGCTAGATAAACTTACAGAAATCATCTGGCACATCATGTGATGTTAGCTGAACAGCACTTGTGTGTCCATTATGTCACACAGGAAACATTCCTTAAGGTCACTTATTAGTTCACTTCTACTCCATTTTCTTCATCACTGTCATCTTCCTGTCACACCCTCTAATATCATCCTCAGGCAATGATTGTCATCTTCATCTAGGACGAGTGAGATGTTCCGAAGTATACAACAGAGTGCAAGAATGTGTTCAAGATTTAATATCCCTAACCTTTCTGAAAACGCTGCTAAGAAATTCAAACAAACTACTTAAATGGAACTCTGAACAGTCATATCTGATGGTTATCTCTGTGCAAAAAAAGGAATTGTGGTTAATGACTTAATTTTCTTCACCACCAGAAGAGCTTAATGGAAAAGTGCCATAGCTTCAGTACTCCAGACAAACAACTGGGAAAACCCCACATTGGCCTACGTATTTCCATAGTACCCTTGCCGGCCTTCATCGCTGAAGCAACCACCTGCCTCTACAATAATGGGAACGTCCTCATTCGATCTTGAGCAATTTAACAACATTTTCTCGATGATCAAGAATAGGGTGGCAAATAATATCCCCTCTGCATACATAAATCAACATCTTTCACCCCGCTGCTCAGTGAAGGAAACGCAGGCTTTAGCTAATCCTACCTCTACCTTTTCAAACATGCCTCCTCATGGCCTTTCCCTTCTCTCCAACACTTCAACCGCAGTCGCTGACCCCAGTTTATCTATTCCCATTGATGGTTCTTGCCCACATTCCACTCATCTGAATGTTCCTCTCCCTCAGTTCTTAGAAAGGCAGGAATTAACTCACACAGCTCGAGAATGGGCATCAGAATTAGCCCAACATTATTTAGTGCTTCTAATCCCCTACTTCGATCAAGGACACCACCTCTACCACCCTCTCTGTCACCCAACAAGTTACCCACTGGAACCCTATGTTAATGTAAATGTTAATTCCATTTATAACATTTTCGAATCACCCCGAGGGGTATCTTTTCATGACCAGGCAGCCAAGCAGCGTAGAGCAACCTATGACCTTCAACTTGCGTGCAAAGAACTCTCTGCAGCACTTGAGGCCCATTGTTGACGTTTCTTGGCGTCTTCTGCTTACCCCTCCCCAAGTATCACCCACCGTACACCTTCTACTGCCCACTTCCTCCAATCACTTCCCCTATTATATCACTTCCTACCTACGACTCTTCTGGTCTACGGCACTACCCCCCATGCCCCAGAGTACCCACACACTTCCTACACCCACTCCATACCCAGACTTATTTTGGACCCTCCTTCCTTGGAGGACAATTTAAGCCAAGACCTTCAACTTGTTAAAGCTGATCTCCAGAACCTCATACTCATTACCTTGAAGCTTGATAAGCTTTGGAATTCAAACTTTAAATCTGGGGTTAACAGGACCCAGCATACAAAACAATATAATTCACCCACATGGGGAAGGCAGAACTTCCCCCAGCTGGAGTCATCGACCAATGAGAACTCTTCAATCTTGCATTTGAGCCCCCCTCCCAATCTCAAGCACTCTTCCAGACCCCTGAGGGTTACTAACCATTTATTTGATGCTGACATTCACTCCCTTTTGTTATCTTATTCCTCTACACATAAAGGCTTGTTACTCTCGCTAGTCACTATCCAGACTATTCCCTCTAACCCACTCAGAGAACCCAGTATCAACTACAGACCTATGTACAAGCAAAATCGATTACACATGACTATAACTCACCATGAAGCATTAGTAACTAAATCTCATAGCAAGTATTTGCTTCTTAACTGCAGGTCCGCAGTCAGACATGCAGCTGACATTGCAGATCTCATCCTAGCACAAGACCTTGAACTACTAACCTTAACTGAAACATGGCTCAATGATACCTCCTCAAACATTATGGACATGCTTATATCACCCAACTATGACACTAACAAACTGGACAGATCTGGAAAAATTGGGGTTGGCCTGGCATGCATTCACAGATCTATGCTCCCCTTGAAACGTGCACAAACTGCTCTAATACTCGTGTGTGAAGACCCAGGTACTGAAATATGGAACAATGATAAGATCATGTGCAAACTCCACACAATTTACCACCCTCCTGGGTACAACTTACCCTTCATTGAACAATTAATGGAGACCATCTCCTCTAACTCAGATGAACACACCAACCAGATCTTCCTCAGGGAGCTTAATATTCACTGGAACAACTCAAATGACACCTCACTTAACACCTTTAAGGCCTTCCTTTCAGATCTCAACCATACCCAATCTTGTAATGGCCCAACTCACAATTGAGGGTCCACCCATGATCTAATCATTGCTAAGGATGATGTCATACAACTTGAATCCATATCCTCATGTGACTGGTCAGATCACTACCTAATCCCTTTCCTCATCCTGGACAAGGTGCTGATTAGAGAGGGACAACCTCTTAAATTCAGACAGTGGTCTAGAGACTTGAGGAATATTAATTTAACAAATCTAACTTCCATTAGCAACATCCTTCTACCTCCTCCCGCAAATGTGACAAATATGAAAGATCTTGCCGATCACTACATCCAATCCATAACAAACATACTTGACACTATTGCTCCTAAGCAGCTAAAAAGAACACAAAGCAAACACCTCAAACCCTGGTTCAGCATCAACCTTAATGAGGAAAGACACAATCTAAGATTGTGGAGAGAGAACTGACAAGTTCGCCTTCCATAGCACATCCCAAGCACCGGACGTCAACAAGAAGCTTCTACAACAAACACATCTGAAGCTCAAAAGCACAATACTTTAGGGTGCAATTAGACAATGCTAAAAAAAGACCCAAACTATTCAAAATTTTCAAACAACCAGTAAGTTGCCAAGGTAACCTTCAAGCAGTAGAAAATGGGTAATGGGCAAGTGGAGGTGAATTTTTCACTTATTTCAAGGAAAAGACAGAAAGGATTGAATCAAAATTGCTACTCTCCTCCTATCGTCTACTTACCCTGGATCAGCCCAGTCTCCTTCTAATAACACACTTGCTGAGAACCCGTCACATTAGCTATACTTCGAAAAATAAGGCTATTTGGAGTACATTCAAATTTTCGGATAAAGCTGACATACTTAAGACAATAACGTCAATAAAAACCTCTAACCATTTCAACGATTCTCTACCCGGCAAACTCAAAGATATTAGTTCATCCATACTACTGCTTTGGTCTAAGATTATTAAAGCGTCCCTCTGACAAAGCATGATTCCTGATTTCCTAAAGATAGGTCAGGTCACACCAATCCCCCAAAAAAGAATGCAGATTGGTCTGACCTCAACAATTTACATTCAAACACCAACATCCTGACACTAACAAAACAACTTGAAAAATGTTTAAACCTACAACTCAGCAACCACATTGTTCAATATCAGTTCCTTGATCAATGCCACTCAGGCTGCAGAATGGGACATAGAAATGAATCGGCTCGAACCCACATCGTAGATGATGCCTTGAGATCGCTTGACCAGAATGTACCCTGCTTGCTCATACTTCTTGATCTCTCCTCAGCTTTCAACATGGCAAAACATGACAACCTGATTGATCTTTTTGAGAACAGGATGAGGCTATCTGGTTCTGTTTTAAACTGGTTTACCTTTTTTCTTCACAACAGGGCCCAAAGGCTCAAAGTTAACCAAACCCTTTCTGACGTCACCCAGGTCTTGATTGGAGTGCCTCAAGGTTCCACACACTTACCCACATTATTGCACTCATACATGGGATCTCTGACCAAGATTCTGAAACAATCAAATATTCTTTATCACATGTATGTGGATGATATCAAAACTCTCAACTACATTCTACTAAAAATCCCAACAAAGGATAACCCACAATCACCTCCAGCTAAACACTCTCAAAACTGAATTTCTTTTGATCACCCCCATAACCAATCTTCCCTGTTGAAGAATGTCTCATACAACTTACAGCTCTGAACTGCACCCCTATGGTATTGATTCTACTAGATCACGTGTTATCATTTTGGACAAATATCTAAATATGTATGATCATATCAGTGCAACCACCAAGGGAGCCAACTATCAATTGACACATTAAAGAAAATTAAACCATTCTTGACCCCAACTAACTTTCAATGCCCAGTTCAGTCCAAGCCCTGGTAATCTACTGATTATATCACAGGAGTGCTGCTCTTGAAGGCTTACCTAAAGCAAGGCTAGTGCCACTAAGGGCTACACTGAACTCAGCTGCTAGGCTCATCACAGGATCCAGAAAGTTCGACCACATCACACCTGATCTAAAACAACTAAAACTGCTCCCATTTGAAGTGAAGATCCAGTTGACGACAGCCTGCATGACTCATGAGGTCCTCAACGACAACACTCCTGTCTACCTGGCCAAAAAACTCAAACTTTATGGTGGTAGCCACACCACAAGAAGCACCAGTCCTCTAGTACTGAAGCCACAGAAGTTAAACAAAAAGAAAACTTATAACTGCAACTTCTCTGATCTAGCCCCAAGAATATCAAATGCTCTGCCTCTGGAAATCAGGACAAACCCCTCTACTAGCTCCTTCAAAACAGAAGTAAAAATGTTCCTTTCGAATAGATTCCTCCAATAGCACACCTGAAGTTACCTAGCTTGGCTATTTTCCAGCAGCCCACCCGGATCTTGATTCTACCAGCACATTTGTTTATACTATACCTTATTGATGTTCGCTTACTACTTTTTTGCATTTTTCCCTGAACGTATGACCGCACTGCTATCTGTACAATGCTCTGATACCCTGATGGGTCATGTTCGCACAATGTCAAACTCTTCAAATAAATAAATAATCTTGCAGACCCAGCCAAGAGAAAATAATAAGGCATCTAATCAAGGGTTTCTGAAGACCAAACGTACACTCAGTAGGTCCCGTGGCTTGTACATGTACCTCATTTTAACAGATCTCCCCTGGGGTTGGTGGATTTTTCAATGGTGCCTGTAACCAGGATCTACTGGTATATGTAAACTCCCCTAAAAGGTAACAATCCTTGTGGGACAACAGTTGTAATCAGCTTATTGACCTAGCAACAATGCAAACACTGCTTGGTGCGGGGTCTGCCATGTATAGGGGGAAAACTGCTGTTGTGAAGCACCACTGAAGTGTTGCTAGATCCAGAGAACCTTGCACAGACACAGGTGATAAAGAGTTAATTAGTGCAAACCATCTGCAGATTTATAGACAGTGCTTCTGAATGAGGCACACAGTTTGAAGTTAAAACATTTTGCCAGAAAAGTTCACTTGCTTGACCACACTTCTCTAAGTGATGTTGCCCATCTGGCCTGCTTGTTTGCATAATGACTGATTTTGAGTGTGACAGGGCAA
Organism: Triturus cristatus; assembly: GCF_964204655.1. Taxonomy (NCBI): domain Eukaryota; kingdom Metazoa; phylum Chordata; class Amphibia; order Caudata; family Salamandridae; genus Triturus; species Triturus cristatus. The sequence goes on from NC_140594.1 coordinate 797,518,215, forward strand.
CCATCTTTACTCCAGTGGAGTAACAGAACTTAGAAGAGGGGGCCTGGGACAAATACCATGATTTATATGATGCAGCAGACAACCATGAGAGTTTCGGCTTATGATATGTTGAACATGTAGGCCTAAGTTAGAATATCCTATCGTTGTTGTTACCCAAGTATTATCTTACAATTTGTGTTTGCTAATTATACAAGCTATAGTTGTGGGTATCAGAAATCCACCACCAATTAAGAGTAGCAAATGCAAGAAAATCCCTTTAAAGCTTGCCTCATGGGAAATTCTGTTGCTTAAATTTTTATGTATGACCAAACACTTTTGTTAATATACAGGTGTCCAATCCACCATATTTATTATGTGTAGTCATGTAAAAATTACAAATAAGATGAAACATACATTTACTCAAGAGGTTCTGTAAAAATCTAGGGGAGTCATATTGATTTTGTTTGATTGAGACACCAACCAATATATGTGTAGGTGTTGTGTAAGCAGTATTAAGTGTGATTTATTTGGAATGGCACTCTATATATGATGGACAATGCAGCCATTTTTAGCTGAGGTGAAAATCCAATAATATTCTAAATTAATTTCTAAATAATACCTTGTGTTACATTATCAATTAGTAGGTTTTTGTGAGCGCAAAACCAATATCAGACCAACGTTTATAGTTTCACAACTGCTGAGTAAATCAATGCAACAATAGAACACACATTCACAGATGTATACAACAGCCACAGGCTAAAGTCTCATTGAGATTGGATTTTTCAATTCTGGCTTCTTCTGACCTTAAGGTATGCAGCATTGGATTTTGGATAAAATATCTTTTATAGTATTTCGACCAGGACAAATATACTTTAATTGCAGGGACAAATTAATTTTTTTACAAAAGTATATTTTGAGGGGTTTCAAAAACAAATAAGTGCATGTAAGTCGTAAAAGCTCAAACTTTAACAAAACGTATGACTTTCTTTTAGAGGTCAGCCCTCATGTAAATAAAAAAGATCTGGTGAGCCAGTGCTAAAGAAAGTTATTGGAAAGGTGTCCACAGATGCTGTAGTATCAGCTGCATCAATCGCAGGGAGGACCTCTGTCGCTAGAAGTGGCCAACTTGCTTGCATCTGCTGGACGGTATACCCAGAAAAAGAAATGTATAAAGTACACCATAATCCCCCTTAAGTATCAGATATTGGAGGTGACCTATCAAAAGCTCTAAGGAGAGCTACATGTGAAGGAACAGCATCAAGGTGTAAGTTTAACACAATAGCCACATTAGCACATTATTTACAGCTACGTAAAGGTGTAATGAATTATCCTTACACATGCTCTGTGGATATTATGGGCATTCTATGGATATACAGTGAGGTAACATCTGTACAGTGATAAATTGTACTAGTCTACATTAAAATAATCATATTTGTAACCCTTTTATGACTTTGCTGGATGCTGCAGAACATCATTAAAATGTTGTGAATGGCCCCACCGGAGAATGTTTATGCTTTTGATGGGAAATTACTCATTGCATGATGGACAGGACTTGTATCGTTTTTTGGCAGATGTGCAATATGCGCACAACTTGAATTAAAGCTTGATGTCGGATATGAGGTTGTCGTTTTGGAGATGACGTGGTTGGATTTCACAACAAAGATGTACTAATATTACGTGCATTACTTATATCTTTGCAGATGCAGGACGTGTGAAACAATAGAGGATGGATGGCCTGTCCACTGTATTAAGTGTGAAGTATTCTCAATACTTCGGATGGAACATCCATAGTTTTTTTGTGCAAGTCCTACTCCGCAAACATCAAATAAAGCTCAGTGTGTCAGTGGTGTTCAAAAAACGGTATTAGACATTATATTGAAAGTATGTATATGGTATTTCTACAGTGCAAACCTAGCCAAACCGTAGAGCGCTGTACAGAGTGAAAGTCATGTATAAAGTCAACGAGTGATAGGAGGGCTAAAAACTGCTTTGTGCATGGTTAATGCATTTTGATGTAATGTTCTTAAATAGGTACATCTTCAGCTCTTGGAGCAGTGTTGGGGCAATCCTGGTGGATATGGGGATGTTGTCCTAGATCGTGGGTCATACATGGAAAAGGCCTGCTGCATTGATTTACCGTTTTAACTTTTTCTCGAAATCAAGGTGCCTTTGATCTTGCTCAGTAAATAACACTACCCTGGAGTATTTTAATTAATGACTGTGATGAATAACACCCAGTATGAGTGTATGGGGTATAACATGGGGCTTTAGGTGCTTACTGCACCAAAAATAAAACACATGGTACAGTAAATACCATAAACTCTCCCCTTCTTAAATTACGGCAGGTTTAACCTGCTTAAATTTAATGAAGGGATAGGTATTTAATGCACAGTTAAATACTGGATGTGGTAAATAGCACACAACTTCGAATGCCAGCCCCCCCATGGGTTTATGCAGGATTTGGAAAACACAGACCCACTTGTAATCAGGGCCTTAATCTGCAGTCTAATGGTGCCTCTGTTGTGGGTGCCGAGAACCACTGAAGATGGTATGCTTGTCTGCATGGTAGGCGGGGGTGCTGGTCATGATGGCTTTGTAAATGATACGGCTAGTTTTAAAGATGGTGCGTGTCAGGATGGAAGTGATGTAATCATATTTCTTCAGGCCCTGGATGAGACGTGTTTTTACATGTAGGATGCTCATCTGAGGTGCCAGTGTGAAGTCTGGAAGCGCATGGAGCAGGATGTTACCACCATCCAGATACAGGAGTATGATTGCTTGAACAGCAGTTCTGGGTCACTTTTTGAAAGAAACGGTTTCAATTTCTTTAGAAGAGAGATCTAGTAACAGACCCTCTTATATTTTGACAATGTGACCTTGAAGCTGAGTTTGGTGTCTTCAATGGATCCAAATGTCTTGGCTTTCAATTGAAGTTGGGGATTAAAGCAGTCAAGGTTCATGTCTGTTGGACTTAGCCCTTTCTGCAGGATCATTCCCAAACATTTTGCCTCCACCCGCCTGTTTTCTGAAGGGGCGGAGCTGTCACCTACCACACTTGCTTATCACAAAGTCTCTGCCTGGGCACACTCAAAAAGGATTGGACACCAGTCTTTCGTGTCTTCAGACAAGCTGGGGCCAGGGCACAGAGGCAGGAAATTTCAAGCATCTCTGGGGTGGTGTCAGGCAAAAATCTTTGCACCCTCCAAGGAGCAACACAGAATACACAGCAGTTGCTCTAGAACAAAGTGAAATGTATTTGTAGGTACCAATGCTTGCTGGTGAGCAAGGAAGAAGTCAGTGCACACAATGGTGCTCTGAATCTGCTTCTTCTCTGAGTGACTGGTCTTTGGGCCAATGCAACCTCAGCAGAACCAGAAAAGGACAAGGTGCCAAACATGGGCAACAGAGAAATGCAAGATAGGCATTGTACCAAATACAATACAGACCTTCAGTATAAGCAGAAATTAACTACCTGGTGAGCAAACTAACATGGAAGTCATGAAGAGCAAAGTGCTGCTCTAAGTGGACTCTGAACAGCTGTAGAACCTTGTCGAGGCAAGATCAGGTTGGAAGACTCTGCAGCTCAGAGCAGCTTGTTACGGGGATAAGTGAGCTAGTTCAGTAGGTTTGAGATAGTGAGGGTGAGAACTATAACTATGAATGATATCTATGTAGTGCATAAATATGGATATATATTTTTTTTCCAAACAGCGGAACCATTTACAAACTTTTTCTTTAAAGCAGCCACCAAGGATAATTGGTGGTCCCCCAGAACCAACTCTTCAGTACACCTCTGGACCTGTGGATACTACAGAAGAAGGACTGCTTTGCTGCTTTGCTGTCAAAAGGACTGCTACCTCGCTACCCTGCCTGCTGAGTAGGAAAACTGGACCTGCACCCTTCATCCCATCCTGAAGTGTCTCCAGGAATCCACTGACTAACCTCCTGTTGTGAGCTAGAGGGATGTAACAAGCTCTAGTGGCCTCTCTGCAACTGCCCAGCTGAGCAGCTGCCTGGACCTGCAACTGGACGTCCTGGAGCCTTTTCTGGAGTAAGTTCATGATCTTCAAGAGGTGCCTCCTAGGTTCTGCATCCTTAGTGTGGAATCACTGGAGCTCCTCTTCAAAGAAAAAGAGAAATACTGAAGTTTTGGGCTCTTTGAGAGTGCAAATCAGCCTGTTCAAACCAATATCCAGCTCACAGATCCCACCAAAACAAAGCTCCGGTAACACCCAACTCTTCATGCCATAGTGACTGGCAACCACGCCTGGCTATGCGAGATCTGCACTTCAAGCTACAGCATCGATAGCCTGTGGTGACCGCAAACACAAACCTCCAGCAGTGACTGTCTTTGACGCACAGCAGGATCTTTATGCTACAGTGGCGACCTTCTGCAACGTATGGCCTGCTCTTTGAACCACATCGATGACCATCCATGATGCTGTCTCTGGTTCTCACAGCCCCCTGCCACCACTAACGAGACTCTTTGCGCTGGACTTTTGAAGGTAACTAATTCCAAAGGACTAATCTGGTCTCTGTAAAGAGCCTGCACTCCATCTCTGACAGCCTGAACTTGTGACTTTCACATGGCCAGATAACCGCGAGTAGTGCTTTGTGTTTTTGGGCACTTTACTTACCCGAAATCTTTGAAACTGCACATCTCCGGTTCAACTGATTGGATATTTGTCATTTGGGTATCAAATTATTTATTAATGTTTACTCTATGTTTCTAAATTGGTGCAGATCTTTTCTTGTGTTGTGCTTTCAATTAATTACTGTTTGAATTGCTGCATAAATACTTCACACATTGCCTCTAAGATAAGCCTGACTGCTTTTAAGCACAGGTTAATTTGGTGTTTGCTTGTGACAGAAATTGTGATTGCTGCTTGAGTAGGGTTTCACATACCTAAACCAATAACCCAATTTCATACAATGTCTTTGAGCCAACTTTATACTGTTAGTTGTTCCTGGCAAATAACAGGGATTCTGTCTTGGTTGGGTGGAGTTTCAGGTAAGCACTAGACTTCCAGGTCTGGGTGATGTACAGGCAGTGTTTGGAGCATTTTATGTGTGAAGCATAGACGATTTACAAGCATATTGGTGAATCTTGATGTTGTTATCTGTGAGAGGTGCAATAACAACAACTCAGGGGCCAATTCACAAAGAGCCTTTGTACTCGTGGCGAAAGCTCTGCAGTCATGGCAGGGGTCTGGCAATTGTGGCAGTGGCCCACACTCGTGACGGGACCTCCGTACTGTAGTTACCGTGCAGGGCCCCCACTATGAGTGTGGGGACCCTGCCAGAACTGCAGGACCGTGCCCCCCCCCACCAGGACTGTGGAGCCTCTGCCAATAGTGCAGAGGCCCTTTGTGAATCAGACCTCAGTCTTTGTGGGATGTTGTTTACAGTGTTAGTCTCTGTGATGTTTTCGATGTGGTTATGGCATGATTTTTATCAGTGTGCCCTTGATACATTTTTTAATATTGTAGATCATGATGTCATGTAAATTACTGTTTTCATATTCTATTAGGCAAGCAGAAAAAAATACCGGCATATCATGAGGGGTGATGCCAGGGATGTCACTGGAGTCTGAGGCAAGACGAAGTGCCACTGGGAGAGTCACTGGCACAAATTGTGATGTGGTTTTTACGGATGTCAGTTTAGGGTCACACTCGCCACTTGAACCACAAGTTAACTTGCCTTAACCTGGCTAGCCCCTTGGTTTGTCTGAGAGTGTTACGTATGCTTCTGAATCTGTCAGCGCCACCAGCAGCACCATCATTTCTCCTGAAAAACTCAAGGAAGTAGTCCGCCCCAGTTAGGAGGCATTCAACTCAAGCTTCTCCACCCTGCATTTGTATCACAGGAAGCAAGTCAAGCTTTAAGGGACCTACCGGTGGTTGGGGAGAGAGCAGTTGTGGATGTCCTTCAGGAATTGGGTCAAACGATGGAAAGGATAGTCCACATCCTGTGGGGCATCTGATCTGTACAGGCTGCATTTCAAAGAAGGTCTCTAGGTGCTACTGCCTCCTGGAAAACTATAACAACATGTCCATACATTCTACCAACCCTAAAATCCCTCTTTTTGCCCCATTCCACAATCCATTATTTTGGCCACTCCACCAAGCTCCCCCACATGTACCCCACGTGTCTGGGCAACCATGACTCGTGGATCAAAAACCCATGGAAAAGGAGGACTAAGATAGACAGTGGCAAAGCAAGATATATACATGCCCATTATTGGACTTTACTAATTGTGTTATTTACCTAAGAACTCTAAAAAAGTTGCTTTTACCACCCAAAGTCAGAAATGCATTTATGTTGCTTTAACTATATTATTCAAGTATGAAATTACTTTATCTTTTTGTACAAATATCTTGTTTGTATATAAATTTTACTTTAGTTTACAAATGTGGCATTTGGCTATTGTTCATTTTTTGTATTGGATTTCTTTTATAAGTAGCTGTTACATAACCCTTTGTTAAACTCCTTGCTTCACTGCCTTTCACGCTACCGGCATACAGGGCTTAGCGGCCATCTTGACTGTGCCGTCTGTCATTCGCGAGCAGCGCTCTATCTGTCGCACGCTGCACGCGCCCACATTAAACCCTATTTAATGGGCTGTGGTCGGACGCGCAGCACCTGACAAGGTTTCTCCTTACCGATTTAAATCCAGATATCATTTTTATTATCGTGATTGTGCTGACATGCTGCTGGGGGATTTGTTCATTTAAGTTTGGGAATTTGAAATGTGTTATTTACTTTTATTTTCATTTGTTGGAGTGTGTTAAACTCCTGTTTTTAAAAGCGCTTGCTGCATTCCATCACAGAGTGTGTTAAACTCCTTGCTTCACTGCCTTTCACGCTACTGGCATACAGGGCTTAGCGGCCATCTTGACTGTGCCGTCCGTCATTCGCGAGCAGCGCTCTAGCTGTCGCACGTTGCACGCGCCCACATTAAACCCTATTTAATGGGCTGTGGTCGGACGGGCAGCGGACACGCCGCTGGCGCGCCAAAGGCACACCTAAGGCAAGCCCGTCTGCGCCCGTCAGCGTCAAGTCAGCGGCCAGGGCCAGTTATGCTGCCCGATGCGCGCACGCTGATAGAGCCCATTACCAGCTTTCAGGTGAGTTTCTTAAATCGCTTCAGCCTCCTCCTTGCCCCTCTCATGGCTGCAGTCTCCTACCTTTTAGAGCCGACTTTCTCTGCGCTGCCTGTGGTTTTGCTCCCAGTCCAGAGCTCTTGTCGGTCAACTCTCAAACCAATTCCCTGAGAGGGCCACGCGTCAAAGCTGCCCTGATAAATGCCAGATCGGTGAGGAAACACCACACCGAGGTTTATTGCAGACAACTCTCTGGATCTGTTGTTTGTTACGGAGACCTGGCTTGATACTGGTTCCAACCCCATTGTTGCACTGGCCAACCCTGCTGGCTTTAAACTTTGTAGGGTGGATCGCCTGGTTGGTAGAGGAGGTGGCGTAGCTATCCTATACAGGGAGAATTGGATATTTCATAGCACAGTTTCTAGTTCATGGGACGGGTGTGAGGTTCTGGATTTTAATATTCACTTCTCGGATCATTTTACACTGAGCAGCTCTCTTATCTATCGCCCCCCTGGCCCGGCTAGTGCTTTTCTTAAATCTTGTGGGGACGCCATAGCTGAACGCTCTCTGCGTTTTTCCCACTTCTTGGTTTTAGGCGATGTGAATCTACATCTTGATCAACAAGATACAAAAGTGTCAGTGGATTTCCTTGATTCCCTCCAACTTGCTCACCTTTCTCAATGGGTTTCCCATCCCACTCATCAGGGCGGTCACATTTTAGATGCCATTTGTTCCAACTTCCAAGTGGTATTGAACGAACCCTCCCCAATCCCCTGGTCGGACCACTTCTTCATTTGTTTTTCTTGGGAGATTACTTAGCCAGTTCAGCCTTTTTGCTCCACTCATCCTCCGACGTTCAGTAAAATCGATCCTCTGCAATTTAAGACTTCTTTGGCTGCCTCTAGGCCCCCCCGTCAGCAAGATCTTATAGGGAGTGTGGCCGGGTTTACAAAATGGATTGCGGACTCAGTGTCCTCACTATTGTCGCTCCGCCTACCTAAACTCGCCAGGGAATCTCCATCTAAACCTTGGTTCCTACCAGAGCTGAAAACCCTGAAACATGAGTGCAAAGTTCTGGAGACGGCCTGGCACTCCAGCCGTTACTGCCCTCTGGCGAAGCATACGCTGAGAGTCAAACAAAAAAGCTATTACGATGCGATCGCGGCAGCTAAAAGTTAATACTTTACATCGCGCATCGACCAGGCTAATCACAATTCCAAAGAAATCTTTTCAATTGTGGAAAGCTTTATGTCCCCGTCGGCCTTGGCGCGTTCCGCTCCTGTTACAGAGGACTGGTGCAATACCCTGGCCAAGTTTATTCAGGACAAAATTCTTGCTATTCAAGCCACATTTGCCACCTGCGCTTTAACACCTGTGCCTTGCATCTCTGTTTTGCCCTCAGCTGATCCTTCACATAATTTTTCGTTTTTCTCGCCCGTAGATTTTCCTACCTCCCTCAAAATTTTGAAGGCTCTGAAATCAGGCTCTCCCACAGATCCCTGTGCACCCAGACTTTTGGCCTCCGTTGCAGATTGTATTAATCCGAAGGTCAATCGGATCATTAACATGTCGTTGCGGGAGGCCCTTGTTTCAACGCCTTGGAAGCAGGCAAAAACTCTTCCCCTCCTCAAAAAACCATCCCTGGACCCATTTATCCCTGGAAATTACCACCCAGTCTCTTTCCTCCCTAGCCTGGCCAAGGTCTGTGAAAAGGTGGTTACCAACCAACTCACTGAGTATGTCGAGGCCTCGGGCCTGCTCCATCCGGCACAATCGGGGTTCCGGGTGGCTTACAGCAGAGTCTGCTTTACTGGAGGTGTCTGAGGCAATCAGAGAGTGCCTTGATGCCGGCGGGAGGGCAGCCTTGGTTATGCTGGACCTCTCGGCAGCTTTCGATACTGTGCCCCATGCCCTGCTTCTGGATCACCTCCTGGAGACCGGAGTTTCCGGGTTCATGTGGGGTTGGATTAGGTCTTTTTTGGAGGGCCGCTCCCAGCAGGTTTGGCTTCCACCGTGTGCCTCTGCTCCACAAGCGGTGGCCACTGGTGTACCATAGGGGTCATCCCTTAGCCCCCTTCTTTTTAACATCTATGTTACTCCGCTGGTCTATCTTGCGGAAGCATTAGGGGCTAAAGTGATGGCCTATGCGGACGACATCCAACTGCTGTTTTCCTGGGGACAAGACGAGGATTTGGTTCTCCCTGCCCAACACTGCCTATCCTCAGTTTTTCAGTGGCTCGCTCAGGCACAGCTCAAATGCAATGAGGAGAAATCAGAGATCCTCTTGTATGGCGCATTCCCCGACTACTTCAGAGAGAAGTTATGGCCCCCGGTTCTCCCCTTCCCAATCACCTTAAGGGTGATTCCGTTAAGAATCTTGGGGTCTGATTCAGTGAGAACCTGATCTTCTCCTCACAGGTCAAGAAGCTGGCGGGCTCTTGCTTTAGCATTCTCAAGTCTTTGAGGAAGTTTCTTCCTCTTCTGCCTAACTCTGCGAAGGAGACTGTGGTTCATGCTCTAATTCTCTCGCGCCTCGACTATGCTAATGCATTGTACACTGGCATTCCGGGTTACCTGTTGGATAAATTGCAGGTGATTCAAAATTCAGCCGCCCGACTCCTGCTAGGTCTTTCCAGCAGGTGCAGTGTGCGTTCTCATGGCTCCCGGCAAAGGCTCGGATAAAATTCAAAATGTTATCCATTGCTCACAAAGCCCTTTATGGGCTGGGTCCCATCTATCTACAGAATAGGTTGGCTTTCTATACTCCGGCAAGACAGCTGCGTTCATCCTCTCAACTTTTGGCAGAGATTCCTCCATTCAAGCGCCAAAGACTTGGCGGGAGCTCTTTTTCCCGGCTGGCGGCGCAGGCGTGGAAAGCTTTGCCATTGGCTTTGAGGGGCATTAAAGACCCTTTGATCTTTAAAAAAAAGTTGAAAACTTTTCTGTTCTAGTTCTTTTATCTGTTTTTGATTTGGACCCTTTTCAGGCTCGCGCCGCGACACTCCTTTGTGTGTGACATGTTATCACAACTACTTCAATAATTTCACAAAACACATGATTATAAGCAGAAAAAAATCAAACTGTGGCCTTCAAAAGAGGTTGGTTTAAAATACAGACATGGCACATGTGACTGGAAGGTCAGGCATGCATTCTGAAACAATACAGAGTAGATGGGCTTCATTAAGACAATCCAAACACATCTTAAAAGTTATGTAACAATTCCAAATATTGGTGGAAAAACAATTCTTATACTGACACCATGAATATTTTTGGAAAATAATGGGTTACTTACATCTGATTGATCTGCAGATGTATGTACATTAAAGTATCACTAAGACTGCCCCTTGCACCCATATCTATGGAGTGGGCTAAGAATCTTTATAATCACATTTGTGATTTTAAAATACTTTTAAATCATTATAAAACAAATGTGAAAACACAGCACTGTTAGTTTTCTTTGTGGTGCTATTTTTCAAAACACAAAGATCGAGACAACTATGAATGTAGTATTGTTAATTAGTTTGAGTATGTGTTGTTATTTAGTTGTGTTTTGCTTTTAAGTATTGTTACTATTATAAATATTGTGAAATTATAAGGATTGCATTTGGTGTGTGCAGTGTGCATCTGTTGGGATCAGTATGGATTGAGCTGTCCTAACAATAACTTATACATTTTTATGGGTTTCCTTTTGTTTTAATTAACAATAACCCCACTTGTCAAACAAATGTTAAGGTTTTCTTGCCAAATCTAACATTTATTTAGCTTATTCTGTGAATTTGTTTGTTTTTCATCAAATACCATATGCAAACATTCCGTACGGACAACAGTATTGCCTCAAAACTAATTTTACTCCAAGATAAAGCACTTCAACTATGTCAAAGGTTTGCCAACCATCAGTCAGATTAGTCAACTTTTCTCATAACCCATTTTAGGAGACCACAGCTGTCTGTAACTACAATTGTGGACATTGGAGCACAGATTGTGTCAAAATACTTACCAGCTTGTGACTGAAATAGGATCAGAGTTAGCCCTTCTTCAGCCCCAGTCCAACATGTAGAACAAAAGAAAATCAACTTGAGCGATATCTAGGCTATGCAATGGTAACATGAGAGACGGTTGGATCTACTGTGGGTAGCAGAGTTCAAATTTGACAATAACTGGAACATTTGACTTAGTATTCCTCTTTTACTGCTGTCCAGAGCAAAAGCCTAGGGTTTTCTCTGAAGTGGTCACCACTGTCTCTGTTAATCCGTCCACAGAAGAGAGATTACATGAGCTAATACGTTTTTCTGCGCAATAGTCCAGAACTTTGTGTTGTAATCTAAGTCTGGTAGCCGATGTGTAGTTTATAGAAGATGAATTAGTTGTCTTAGTTGCAGATAGGTTTATTCATAGTAGGAACTTATCTTGGTCCTTAGGATAGCCTCACCAGGAACAGCCTCCCTGCTACTCCATGCATACACCATTTGACACGCACCACCTGACAGGGACCCAAACATTCCATTGCATCACCACCACACCAACATTCCACACAGCACATTCACATTCGCCGAATAGCAAGGATCAAAGCACCAGGCAAGATGCATAGAAAAATATTCAAGATATAACACTTTGGTTCTATCAAGATACAGTATAAGGAAATGTAGGTAGGAAAAACTTCCGGCTCCAATGTACACCCCGGAGATACTGTTGGATTATGCATTAGACACCTTATCTTACACAGTAAATTGAATTTCCACCCTTATGTCATAGATTCTTTACCTGTGACTATTATAGTTAACCCTATATGTTTGTCTAGCACTGATTTATATGCTCAGGATAAACACAGGATTCCATGTGTCCTGAGTAAAATAAAGAAATCCTTGTACAGAGTGACCTCATTGCCTCCTGTTAAGGTAACAGGTTTGGTATCTGAGCATTATAATATGGCTTTTTCAGACATAGATTAAGAGCATTTTAAACTGAAATAGTATGATTTAATAAATGTTCCTGAGAGACAGCCAGCAATGTGCATGCAACATACATTTTATACGACTCCTAAAAGTCAAATTCCCACAAACCTGTCGTTGGAATCGAGCTATGGAAACTTTGGGAAGTTACTCAAACCTCATATGCTCTAACCACCATCCTTTATGAGCAGATTACAGAGGAACTCATTGGGCTTATATAGGGAAGTAGGGGTCTGAGAAGTAACACCCCAACAATAAGTAACCAGTGTTTCCTAGTCAAAACACAGACCGCCACAGTAACCTATGATGACCCAGCCACTGAGAAATCAGCTTCCTGCTTCCTACAAGAGAGAGAAACAGTTCTGAGACCTCAACAACTAATATGAACTCTTACAAGATTCAAACAAGAGTTCTGTGGCCATTTTAGGGACCAATGGCTAGAAAGGCTAAGCTCATTCTAGCCAGTATTGTCTAAATGTATGGTTTAGGAAGGAATACTAGAAATATTGGGAGAACATTGCAAGGAAAGTTATGACATTGTTCATGGTCAGGATGTCTCACATTAACTTGTGAAGGAACAGGCCGAGGCTCCAACCAAGAAGAAGGAGGGGAAAAGTGCAGCACAAAACCAGGTAAGTATACCATGCAGTGACACCCATAGGTACGACTTTGAATAATTATGGCTTTAGCTTCCCTAGGGACTATCTCGCCAACAAAACAGAGGGAATCTCCTCTTAGGTTACCATATTTTGAACCCAGATCCAATTATTCCACCTTAGAATGCAATAAAGAATCAAAAAAAGAATAAATAAAAGTAAACAAAGTAACATTTGTTCTGTGCTCTGTGCTTGCAACCTTAGATGCAGTAGGTAACAATATCATAATGTCAGGATCAGATCCATAGGAGCATTCAGGGCAATCAGAACCATCTTCAGAGCAGTGGTATCTACCTTCCCCCTGCACTATATCCTATGGTAATTGCACAGAGCCCTATTGATCTATTTTGAAGGGGCACGGTGTGTTTTGGTGACTAAACAGCGCTCTGTGGAGAAAAAGAAATACACCCCTCACCGTATTGCAAGTGTACAGAGGGGAAAACTGAAGGGCCCAGAAGACTCACCAGCAGGCACATCCCTTCAGTGCCCCGAACAGGTTCTAATTTCTCTTTGAAAGTAGATAATAATCTTCCTTCAGTGGTGGTCAAAAGATCCACATGGTTTATAGAAACTCTCACTGTAACCAGGTCTCAGTCAGCTGGGCCACACTCTTTCACTCAAGTAGTCCAGCTAATTATTTTACAGGCAGGGCACAGCAAAGGGATTTTCGCACCTGGTCTTGAGGTTTTGACCTAATGTCATCTCTCCTCTTAGCCGCTGCTGCAGACTTTTTTCTCAAATTGCAAGCAGTGAATGAAACAAACAGCAAAACTGAATGCAAGGCAGCAAACCAGTGATAAACACCCACGTGTTAACTGATATTAAAAAAACAGTCTTAGAACCACGTTACCTGAGAGCCGATAAAGCGGGATAAAAACTCTGCAAAATCTTTTCTGAAGGCAACCAGAAAGATGATTGGTGCCAAAGAAAGTATGAGAAAATGTGCAACCAGCTGAATCCAGCCGCAAAATATTTGCTCTCCAAAAAATTGACAAAGAAAGCAATCCTTCCAGATTAGGCGAAACATGCAATATTTTCATCCCACACAGAGGCAGCTCATTTTCTATTTAACCGATTCAATAAAGTAGTAAGGAAACTAATAGTTAATCACCAACAATTGCCAGAACAATTATACTAAACCCAGATGAAAATCTGACATTCACCACGTTCACATTGACAACAGTTAAATTCATAACCTAGCGAATATAGGCATCACAGGTTTTTAACAAGTACCTTAACAGTTTCCTGTTCTGCAGACTGCACCAAGTATTGTGATAGCCTTAAGTTATTGTAAGATGCAAAAAAGCAATTGGACTTCTAAAGGAATTATTTAGGAAATATGTCTGTTTTTAGATTAGTTGGTTGATAAGATCCAACAAGGAATAATAATAAAAGGTAAATTTAAAGAATGAAAAGAATGAAAGGAATTCATTTGATACGGACTGAAACTAATGGAAATGAGGAGCTTGCTCTATGCTGAAACTACAGTACAAATATTAATGTATTGAGTAGCAACAAAGGTTTTAAAACGTAACACATTACATATGTTTACAAAATTTGACAATATAGTTTTACTTTCATGTTTCTTCAATACAAAAATACAAAAGATATCGACTCACTGACTGACTGAAATATTTGTAGAGCGCACGAATGCCGCGGCGTCTTGGCGCTGAAGATATAGAACGGAGGGGAAGGCGGGAGGCAGATCGATCTAGGTAAAAAGCCAGGTCTTTAGGTCTTTCCTGAAGCTGGTTTATCAGAAATATTTATATCCCAAAAATATGTATGGTCAAAAATATTTTCCAATATGGTCACAGAGACATCAAGCAGTGTTTTTTAGACAATTGGGGCTTGATTATGACGGACCGGCTAGTTTGACTTCCAACCGCCTACTTTGTAATTAGGCGGTCAGATGTCAAACCAGGGCTGTCAGTCGGAAAGCCTCCGACCACAGGTCGGAGGCTTTCCGACTGATATAATAGGGCCCTTCATCTTGTATATTATAAATAACCACTCCCTGACCACAACCTGATTTAGCATACTCTTGGAAAAGAACACAGATATTTTATAGAAAGTAGAGCTAGTTGATGTAGAGAGAAAGTCGACATTTCATTTTATTCGTGGAGAAAATCCATAAGACCATCTCTAGGACACTAATTAAAAATAGGTCCTTTAAAAAATAAAGTAAATTAAAAAATATAAAATAATATGCATTGGAGTATGCCAACCCAGAACTTGTGCAGCACTGCAAACGATCTGCGTTGCCCCATACCCAAAGCGGCGAATCTGTGATCTGCTCGCTATGTAGGCTGCAACCCTCGCCATTGATCATGCCCAGAGAGCATGCTTTGTGAAGGACGATATAGTGATAAATGGCAAGGACATAAGTCATGCAGAAAAACAATAACAGGCGGTACCTTGCTTATAGGTACAACCAAATAATTTGAATTTCATGTTAGGCTTTTTGTGATGTATGTACTGCAGGAATCTATAGGAAAAAGCAATAGATGGCGTGTGGATTATAAAAAGTTTATTTAAATCCCGCATCTGTATTAATAGAAACAACATGTGAACATTCAGCTTACCAATGGATGATGCCATTGGCAAATGTTCTGTTAAACCTCATATGAGCATCTCAAGATCACCTACAAACTATTGGGGTCTAACACTGGAGATAGCTTAGACCCAAAAATGTAAATGCAACCTTCTTAGAGAAAAGTGAAATTGGCAGGTGTCTCTCTATCTGCCCCAACTGGCTTAAGCTTGAATAGAATAAAATGTTGGGAGTCAGACAACCCCATCACAGGCTCTCTCATCAACTGGTTGTAAATATAGAGCACAGACCTGTAACTCCTAAATCAGTACGCACACAATGGTTTGTACTTTATTAGATGATTATTCCTTACATAGTATTTGTCTACAGATCTTGTGTGCTCTAATGACTGTTAGTATTAAAAATAACTTAGCAAGATTTATCCAAATTAGAGCAGAAATTAAATATGCTTGTTCAAAAAAGTGCATGTGAAAACTTCCTACTTTTTTCCTTCCTTCTTCCTACAGACTGAAACACACAATCTCCCTCGTAACTAAAGCTTCAGCTGCTGTGTTCACACAAAAAATGTGTGCTCCAGAAAATAGAAGTGTTACTTTACAGTCTTGTTAATATGAGTTAAAAACAAATAACTGTTCTATGGTACCCTAAATGCCAAAAAAAGATTTGGAAAAGAAAAAATACATGGCAAACCAAGCACAAGTTCATTATCTGAAACAAACCTATACTTTTCACTTGCACCTCACACTCCAACATCTATAGGAAAAAAGAATGTTACGTTAGCACAGACTGCATGCTATCAGCCATGTATTACATGTAATATGAAAACATACATGAATGCCCTGATACACACACGACTCAGATAAACATCCTCGTCCCTGCATTAACTGAAAACTTTTATAACTGACTACACTACAGTACAGTGTCGGAAGGTGTTAATAAACTGAAAAGATGAAACCCAGATCTTGACGTTTTGACCAACTACTCATCTAATTTCTAATCTATATCTTGAGGCTTATGTTTTGGAAAATACATTTACTGAATAATGTCAATGGCGTAGCAAGCACGGCCACTTTCTTCACAACAAATAAACTACACACATGCTGTAGTGTCTTCCCAACCTAGGTACCCGTATATGACTACCTCACACACAGATCTTGGTATCACACGTGACAAGTCTTTTTTCATCTGCGTGTAACTGCGAACTCAAACTTCTAAAGCAGCCTTCACTGCAATACACTGTAGTCCATAGGTCATAGCTCTACTGAGTTCATAAGGAGCCAAAAGGGGTTTGTCATTGTTAACTCGGAAGACACTGCACATGCCATAAAGAGCACCATAGACTCCCTTAATAGACATTCCAGAGGAGATGCTATGAAAAGTGCGCTTTTCAGTGTCACGCACCACCATGGATCACAACATCCTACCCACCATGGAGCAAACATTCTTATTCCTAAGCTCCCAAACTTGCACCTGCATCAGACCACACTTGCCATGGATGAACTCCTTCCTCTGGGGCTACACAGAACAAGTACATTTTGGCCTGTATTGATTCAAAGCTAAAAAAACATTTCAGAGTTTCCCCAAAGACTGTTGCTCTTACCATGTCCTTGCAACTTATTCCGGTGTCCTTGGTCAATGATATTGACAAGTATCCCTTCCCTATATATTCTGATGAGTCTCAAGACATACTATGGCTAGGTGTGTCCACCCAGGTTTTCCAGCTGGCATCACTAATGCAGGAAAGACAGAACTGCCACTAGAGAGCAAGGAGGGCCCAACCAGACGCTCTGCACATGGCCAATGATAAATAAGATCATTTTAAGTTGAGTAGAAAACTAAAAAACACTCTATTCCGTCTGGTTGGAACAGTAAATGACTACCAGAATCTGAGCCAATGCAAACCCCTAGAAAAGCAGTGACTCAATGAGGAGAGCCAATAAATTTAGACAAGACTACACACCATGGCAGGTGTAGCTAGTATATTATTTAATTTGTTATTTATAGAGTTTTATTTAGCGCAAACGTGATCCGAGGGTATCAGAGCGCTTCACATAGTTAAAAGTAGAGGTTACAGTAGTTACATATGGGGTAAATACCATTACATGGGATAAGTATAAATACATAACGACTGTACACAAAAGTCAAAGCAGTTACATGTGTTTTGTGTATAATAAAAGCACATACAGGAAGGGCCGGCTTTAGTGCTGGTGGGCCCGATGCGGCAATCTTTTTGGTGCCCCCACATACCATGACTGCCTTTTCAGATTCTCTCACTACTACCGGGCAAAAGTGCCCCTCATCTCTCCAATCATGTTATTACTAAATATAGCTCCCCCCCCCCTCCGAGGTCAGCACCACCCTCCACAGGTAAGCACCCAGTGCGGCCACACTGGTCACACTGCCCGAAAGCCGGCCCTGGATACAGGGACGTATGCACAATAAAGCGAACACTGTTACACTGTCGAAAAGTGAGCGAAAAACGAGCTGAGTTACTTACTGGGTGAATGCGGGGTTGGAATTCACTTATGTGAAGTTGTGAAAATACATGACTGTTTTCTCTCGAAGCCTAGTTTGTTTTCTTTTCCCCCCTTCTTACATTAGAAGCAATCTAAAGCAGCCTTCATGGGCAAAGAAAAGGTAACTAATAACTAAATAGCTAAATCAGTGATTTGGTTAAATGCTACACAAGGTTTGCCCATTCTATTACTGATAGTCATTTAAAAATAATACTTAACTGTAGCTGTCAACACAATGACCAAAGTGTAAAGAGGGAAGTACTATTTTCTTAAAACAGAAAATCTGTGAAAAATCCACCTTAATGAAAGAGAACGTGGCTAAAGGGCCCCATTATTAATCAAAATACACAGTGTCGAAAGAAGTAAAGCCCTCTGTATTTGGTTAATTTTTCGAAAATCCACTCAAAGCACTTAGGTCTTCTCCTTTTTAGAATTGTGTAAAAAAAAAATCTCCCTGGATTTGATTTGAAATATGTTGTGCTTGTTAAAAACGTACGTTTCGAACAGATGACGATAATATGACTGACAGGCGCCCTGGAGCAAAGAATCCACTCTATGATGGGCCTAGGGGTATCATCATTGGGAAAGTTATCAATGACTGTCCCCGAGGCAACTGAAAGATCACACACATGATTGGAAATTGCACAGAGCAAAGAAGAAATAAATGGATGCACCAAGGCCTATTTGACTCTCAAACTGTGTCCATCTATTTGACTCTCAAACTGTGTCCAGACAAAAAGAGCCAACTTCACTGAAATGCCCTTCCAGCTTTCTGTTTTTGTCAGTCTTAAATCTAGCCGCCTCTTAAAGTTTCCTTAAATCATAAATCCTACACTCTGCAGGATCATTTAACCCAATCTCAACTCAAGATTACATAATGCAAACAAGCTTATACTGACATTCAAAGAAATGTGAACTACAAACCAGCAGTTTAAGAACATTTACCAGATGCATTTATGATTCAGAATTTCATGTCATCACTTACTAAAAAAGACATGCGAACATAAACAGATGTAATTTCAAAATAAATAGCCATTAGAATTACAGACATTAGAATACTATTATCCTAGGGTTACTTATTTGCCTTGAAATGTTTAATGGAGGTTAAAGCACTAAACCCCACGTTTACGATTGGGGTGATATTTTGGAGCCTGACATGGCTGCCTTTCATCTCATCTCCTTCACCGCACCACCTGGAAGTCCCTTCCCATCAGTAGTGTAGAGTTTCTGCCAGTGTCTAACGTGCATCAGTTCTACTTGGTGCCTGTCGGCCTAGCAGATACCTAACAAGCGTAGGTGCGGGATTATTTTTATTCGTGATAGTTGGAAAGAAGAAAGGTCGGTCCACTGCCCGCACTTCCAAAACACCACTTTACTTCTGCTACATTGATTTTAAATCGGATTTTGACTCTGTGGACAGAGTTAAACTATGGCAGAGGCTAACGAACTGGAATATACCACAACATCTTTTAAATATGTTGATAATGTTGCAAAGCGATTTCTGGGTCCAAATCAAAATAGGAGCAGACACGCAACTATCTCGAAAGATTCCAACCACTCGAGGTTTAAACCAAGGTTGCAACCTGGCACCAACCTTATTTAAAACAATTCTGGCAGATTTGACAGAACCACTACAATCAGGCATTCCTCACGCTCCTAAATTAGGCGGAAAAACAATATCAAGTTTTTTATATGCCGATGATGTGGCACTGGTTAGCCGTACCAGAATAGGGCTTCAACGACTCCTTGATTCAATAATGATCTACTCACAAGCCAACCCACTTAGTCTGTTCCTGTTCCTGCAACATTGTACAGTCAGAAAGAAAACAAATATTAATTAAGGCATTTAACCAAAGAGGAATTCAAACAAGTAGACAAGCAATCTTAGCCTGTTTCGATCTAAGGTACCGCAGTTAAATTGCAGTTTTGTCAAACTTTTGTTAAAGCTGGAGCAAAGATTACAGATAAAGAAATTTGTTCATTACAGCCGACATTAATTTTTACTTGATGGTCATATCATCTTTAAGGATCAACTTATTGTATCTCAAGGCCATGATTGGGGTGGACTTGTTAACTCTCAAACTAACTCCCCTTGAAGAAAATCAAGGAGCTGTAACACACCTGAGATTAAATTACAATCAGGTTTTCCTCTTAAGTAGCATTATCCCACTTGAATAATAGCTGTCATGTATTATAATACCTCCAGTTTAATTCTGCGGTTTTTCCATTTTGATAAATTTTGAATTGGATTGTAAAGATTTCGCCTTTAGAATTATTAATTTTATCTTACCATATAAATGTGTATTTATATCGAATAATTCTTATTTCAACGGTTTAAGTAACCTCGCAATTCTTTAAATAAACTTAAACTCAAGCATGGCTCTAAAAAGTGTGCAACCTTGCTTCCAATTCCCCGAAGCTAGTAGTAGATTTTTGAGACCACAATGAACACGCGTGGGCACTAGAGATACTTTTGTGACATGGATTGAGGCACAGAGCAGGGCTGTGTGATCTAGAGTGGCAAACAGCACCCTCTTTACCAAGCATGACTACTATCAGCTCGCCAGTGTGTAGAGCACTGAAAGGGATAACAGCCATACCTTGTTTAGTGGCACAGCAGACCTTTTTATCTGTTCATGCTAGAGAGAGTTACCTACATGCTTCTTCTATCTTTTTCAAATTAATCCCAGTCACCCTTCACCCATCCATGGGGGCATGGATGTCACATGTGTGCAACATTTGGCAGCTGTAGAGGATGGGTGATTGGAGCTTGCAGGCCATAAGTGACCATAACCTCACTAGGATCCGTTTTCATTTGTTGCATTCAAGTGGCAAGAAAAAAGGAGTATTGGAGGTAAACACCAGACACTAAATATGAATTATGGGTTTCCCTCAGGATATTCCAGAGATCCTCTATACTCAGCCAGTCTGATGAGTGTTAATGAGCTTAGGTAGATGCTCTCTTTGAAGCAAAAGAATTCACCTATCCATTTTCTGAGATAATATTCTCTGTAAGCAATACCCCACTCCTGTTAACAGACAGTTAAGTGGATTAGCCTCTCTTGCCTTTGCGTCTTTGTTCTGGGTTTCTTGAGCGCGGACACTCCCAGCAACACCTAACCTTCTTGCTCACAACTTACAACAAAGACCTATTCTGGACCAGGCTGAGTAGGAAAATGTGCAGAACTGCCCAAAACTGGCCTCAGAACTGAACTAACGTAATATATTGCTCCGTTCTTCAAATGGTTGCCTCAGAACACCAGACAGACCATCATGCAAGCACTCATCACCAGCAGGTTCGACCATGGCAACACTCTCAATGCTGGAATCTCCAAACAACTCTTACACAGACTCCAGAGTCCAGACCATCCAGAACACTACTGTAAGACTTACACTCGACTTCAACACCGCATACACATCACACCACACCTCAGGGATCTTCACTGGCTCCCCATTTCCAAACACAGCCAATTCAAACTTCTCACGCACACATACAAAGCCCAACACAACACAGGACCAAAATACCTGAACAGCTGCATACACTTTCATGAATTCACCAGACACGTTATCTCTGCCTCAATGTCACTCGCACACTTGCCCTCATATGCAGAAGCAAACTGGAGGTCACTCATTCTCCCACATTGCACCCAAGTCATAGAAGGACCTCCCTCAACACATCAGAGCCTCCTCATCACTTCTTGAGTTCTGAACCAGCTGAAGACCTGGTTCTTCGTAAAAGCACCTTGGGGACCACAAACCTACACACCTGTCCAAGTGCCTGGATACCCTCTCAGGTGATTATTATGCTATACAAATCAACATAACATAGCATAGCATAGCTTTCTGCCACTTTCATATAAGAATGGGGCAGAGGTCTAGTCAGTGTGTCTAGATTTTAATACCAGTAATCTGGTGGCTTTTCTTCTGTCAACTTCACAGGATCAGGACCATTAACCTGTGAGCTTCGCCTAACTCTTCAGTGGAGGCTGACAAGACCCTGCTTCAATGGAAAGACATGACCAATGGCCCAGGAGGAGCAGTAGTGGTACACTTGCATGAGCAAGATATTACTCAGAAAAAGGGGACATTAAGAAGCCAAGGCAGGAAGAACCAAAGACGTCCACTGCTGCATCAGGGAAAGCTCTGTGAGGGTAAGGCCCAGGGATCTTGAAGTGACTCTGCAGGGAGTGTAAAAATATGTACCTATGTGAGTAGAGGGTAGTGGGGATGTGATGAACTAAAATTTCTGTTGTAGAACTGAAGAGCCAAGATGCCACATGGCACAAAAGAAGATCATAGAGAAGTCCACAATTCCTGAAATGAAGTACCAAGAGTACAGGATTCTGTTGGAAGGATTGGACATTATTTTTAGTTTTTGCTAATTCATGTTGTCCTGTCAGGAGGTGGAACACACCTCATCTCGGAGGCACTGGGATACTGGAGGGTACTGAGAGTAATGAAGAATACTGGTAAGTAATCTGCAAACAAGGCTTAGTCAACCCAGGGTACCTTCCAAAATTTGCCACCACTATGTTTTGGGCCCAGACGTTTTAGATCCAATCCTACATATATGTTAGTTAAACCATATAAAGCAGGAATTGACTTTGAGGCAGACCATTCATGGCGTAGGGCTCACTTCTGGAACCTCTTGGGGCTGGCATGTTGAGAAAAGCCAGAAAACATCTCTCTTCAGAGACGTTTTTGGCTTCTAACAATGCCCATGGCACTACTAACCGAATATATGGATATTTACCTATTAGACAGCAGTTATCTCTCTTGTCTGTTCACAAAATGAATGAATAAATATGCTTTCACGACTGAGGCAGCAGAGCTAGATCTGTGGATTACATTCCTAAACATTAATGAGAAACATGCAGTGCGCACAGCAGAGTTACCACACAGCTCAGGAAGCAGATCTAACATCAAACGGTAATGCTAGCTCTCTGATCTATACCCTGAATGAATAAAAATATATTTTAAACTTAGGGATCAGAGCCATTTTTGTGCCTATAAACCCCAATCTCAGACAGCAAAGTAAGCTATCTCATTTGTGGCCTCAATAACTGTTTGGTGGCCTGGCGACCACATTTTTGCTGTCTGCTGTTGTTGCAGATAATTTTGCCCTACAACAGCTTCAGTGTACATGTCAGGACCTGGTGGACTTGGCCCTTTTTGGCTAAAGTTCCTTAAACTGTTTGCCTTCCTCCTAGACCATTTTCTGACATTATGTTGCCGACTTAGATGCTTTTGGGCACTTTGCCACTGCTGATCAGTCTCAAAGTGCAAGTGCTCCCTGTATAAGGTGTTATGATAATTGGCTGTCCATAATTGGTATGTTTGCCTTACTAGTAAAGTCCACAGTAAAGTGCACTATGTGTGTCAGAGCTGGCAAGTGCTAGTAGTGGGCCTGCAGCACTAATTGTGCCACCCACACAAGTAGCCCTAAGAAGAGAGCTCAGGCCTGCCACTGCAGTGTCTGCGTGCAGTTTGTTAACTGCCTTGTTGTCCTGGCAAGTGCACCCGCTTGCCAGGCCTTACCTTCCCTTTTCATGCACATCAGACACCCCTATAGTAGGCCCAAGGTTCCCCCCTGGGCAGGGTGCAGTGTATGTGAAAGGTAGGACATGTACTGAGGTGTGTACCATGTCCTGACAGTGAAATACTGCCACATTCGTTTTTCACTGTTGCAAGGCCATCTTGCCCATAGGACAGAATGGGGAATGCTGTGTCCCATGTTTCCAGCATATCTTCCCGTAGGCATTAGATGGAGAGATGGAATTTAGTGTGCCTCTTTTTGTGAAGATGTTTTTTGAATTGTGTGTTTAGAAACCAGGCTTTCAGAAGTGGCTGGTTTCTTGTCTTAAACCATCCTCTGTGCCTCTGCCTGGTTGTGTATTGCCTGTCTGGGTTTGAATGTGAAAGGGTCTGAGAAGTGTCCTTACCCCAGGGAGGAGTAGGTGAGACAGCAACATGCTGGCCGGTGATTGATGTGGGGGGAGGAGTAGCCCCCTGGATGTGAAGAGGGCTGTGTTGCTGACACCCATGGATGGCTCCACCTCCTGCTGAGAGTCTGGGCCCCAGACCCGGACTATCAAAGGAAGAGGCTGTGCACTGGCAGGAAGACACCCAGGCCTGGTTTGGACCGGGTCAGTGGCCCCTGAAGAGAAAGACTTCAAAGGCATTTAGGGGTATAAATGTAAGAGCTGAAACCCCTGAACTCAACACTGAAATCCATACCGAAAAAGGATTGAAACTACTTTATGATCAAGAGGAACCTCTGCCAAAGAAGAACAGCTGAAGAGACTGAAGAGAAGGACTGCCCTTGCTGTGTGTTCTGGGACTGGCCTGCAGTTTGCTGATTTGACTAAGTAGAGGACAAGGGACTTTGCTGTGTGCTGTGTCTCCTGCTTCAGAGGACTTTGTTGTGTGCTGTGTCCTGAAGTACCTTGTCGCCAAGGGCCCGAGGAGAGCTGCTCCCCTGTTGTGGAAACTCAGGAACATAAAAGTTTCCAAGTGTGTCTCTGCGACGCTGTGTGCGTGTGCTTTTTGCATGCCTGAGACTGCCATGTGGCCCGTAGTGCTGTTTACGAGGTACCCCATGACCGCATTGCCCCCGCAGCGTGAAACATTGTCGACGTTGCTGCATTGCTGTTTGTGGCCTGAGCCGTCGTTATAACTGAAGCTGTGAGTAAAGATCGCCACTGCCGGCCCGAGTCGCAACGTGCTAAAAGATTTCTTGAAGCTAAGGAAGCTACAAGGTGAAAGGGATCATGATCGTTGTTCATCAAAAGGAATCTGCCCAAGGTGGTCAACGAAGGAGAAGGCAGCGCGGTAACCCATCTAGCTACAGTGTCGCCTAGCAACAGAGCTCCAACGTGATCGGGACCGCCCAGCAGGACGTCTGACGAGCGGAGCGAGAGAGCGAGACAGCGCACTCCCCCCCCCCCCCCAAATAAGGCTTGGACTCCGGTCGGGAGCCGCAAGCGTGTGTGGCCTGGGGAGGCATGCAGGAGGAGTACAGGAGTGCTCCAATCTCTCTCCCGCTGCACTTCGTTCTATGCGCGGAGTCCCCGGGCGGCCCGTACATGCCCAGCAGTACCGGGGCCACCCCTTTAAGCTTACGACCGTTGTCTCTGCTGTTGGGGCCTAGTGGTGCCTGAGTTGACCGAGCAGATTACTTACCACATTACTTTTGCATTACGAACTGCCTGATTCTTGCATTATGAACCACATTATTTTTGCATTACGAACTGCCTGATTCTTGCATTATGAACTGCCTGATTCTTGCATTAAGGACTGTCTTATTACTACATTACAAACTGCATAGTATTGCATTAGGACTGCATTAGAGATCGTGAATTGCTCATTAATACCGCAAGAACCTACAAGTAACTGCTGGCCTATTAACCGGCAAGGCGAAATATTACAAATACTCATATGTTGGATTTCTATCGTTTGGTCTCATCATATTCCTTTTTATAAAGATACGGCTATTTTTATGAAACTGGTGTGGTGTCCATTTGTGGTGTTATCACTGTGTTACTGGGAGGTGGTTGCACATACTTAACACATTGCCTTGGAGATAAGCCTGGCTGCTCGTACCAAGCTACCAGGGGGTGAGCAAGGGTTATCTAAGAGTGTGTCCCTCCTTACCCTGACTAGAAGCAAGGGTCCCTATTTGGACTAAGGTACCTACCTCAGCCACCTACAGACCCCCAGTTCTAACAGGACCCAAATTTGCAATGAAGATAAATTAGCCACACTGTCTCTGACCTATCATTACTTATGTGATTTATGATGACATATGCCTTAAATTGGGTATCCAGTTGCAGAAATAACAACAAATGTTTATTCCTCATGCTGCCACACTTCACAAGGTTCGACTATCCATTATCCTAAAACAATCCTTTAAAATGTTCTCTCCTAATCAGATTGACAAGGTAATATCACATCAACTGCTCACACTCCCTGATAACATGGATGTCACCTCTCTTCTATCTAAATACCTATCTTTCAAGCAGCAGACAGTTTGGTGCCCTTGAAACCAAAGCATTTATGGCTCATACTCTCACCACCCAGGTTCACTCCTGAACTAAACAACAACAGAAAAGAAACTTCTGTACTTGAAAAACAGTGGAGATCTTCTAACTCCACAATAATCTGCACCAAGTTAATATTGCTGAGAAAACTGAACAAACACATTCCACAAGCTGAATCAAATTTCGTTGTTGCAAAAAGCCAGACCTCTTGTAACCCTGCCAGAACACACAATTTCATTCACTTCAACACATCTCTGCCTGCCAAGCACATCCCTAACGCTGCTACTAGGTTTTGCAAGTCTTTCTTAAACTTCTTCACCAACAAAATCTCCATCTTACACTCAGCCTCAGCCTCAGCCTCACAATGTACAATCAGAGCCAAAACAACAAACAGATGTAATACTTTCAAAACAATTTCTCCATCTGACCTCATCAGTGAAAATAAAAACCTCAACCCCACCACTTAATACCATGACTTCATCTCGGCAGCCATCATCAAAGCAAAATTCTCCTGAGTCTCAGAAGCCTGGGGATTATCAAACCATCCACCTTCCAAGTGACCTTCCCCATAAAACTAAAACACAGCCAAATATCTCTATTACTCAAAAATCCCAATCATGACTCAATTCCAACCTTCCAGAAAACTACCGACCAGTCTCCAAGCTCCCCTGACTTGGCAAGAACATTGAAAAATGTGTCTCACTACAACTTACCAAAATCACCAACAAAAACAACCTGCTAGCACCCTGTTAATCTGGGTTCAGAGCCAGACATGGAATCAAAATAGCATCCCTAAAAATCTTGGATGGTATCTACCGTGTTCTGGACAAAGGGGATTCCTGTCTGCTTATTTTACCTGACCTAAAAAAAGCTTTAGATACAATCAACTACTCCATCTTGCTCAACCTTCTTTAACATTGCTTTGGAGTTAATGGCATATTTCTTAAATGATTTATATCATTACAATTTTTGCTACTGCAGATTATAAAAATACATAAGTGAATCTCTGACCCAGCTCCTATCATTTGTGGAGTGCTTCAAGGATCTAATCTCCTACAAACTAAGTGTTGAACTGCTAGCTGATATAAGCAAAGATTTGACTATTGCCATACACCAATATGCTGACAACACTCGCATTTACCTGAAAACATCTACCACAAATAACGTTCTCATCATGACAGCAATACTGCTCAACATCCTATCCTGGATGGAAACAAACCTTCTCACTCCCAACCCCAAAAATACTGAATTCATCCTTTTCTGACACAAATTAAAACATTTTTTAACCCTGATCTTTCGTGTCACTTGAATCTACCTCGGGGGATGAAGTCCACTTGTGTCTTGAGGTCCTCAGGAAACAAGAGGACCTCATTGCCCCACCAGCAGTGCGCCAAGTGGCGCGTTTGCAGAGTGGTGTAAAAAGGGGCATGGCCTCGGACCACCTCACTGCAATCCAGCTGTGTGGCGCTTACCGGAGGTACCTGGTGGGCTAGTTGGCCCCCAGGGACCCTCAGTATTCAAGGGGACTTAATTCCCCAACTTAGAACGCACCAGATGGTGCGTTTGCAGAGTGATGCAGAGAGGAGACGGGACCTCCGGCAAGATGCCAGCTTTTTCTTTATTTTTATTTTTTTAGAAGGAGGGCTGTGTAACCCCCCATCTTTCAATGTTTTTTGGACCCTGGGGACCCCATCCCCCAGGGCCTGCCACTATGAAAAAATAGATTACGGGAAGGGGGCCGTGTTGCCCCCCCCTTCCGAGGCCAATTTTGGCCCCAAGGGCCCCATCCCCGGGGCATGGCCAGCCTTCTTTTTTTTTAAAAAAGAAATTTGGGAGGGGAGCCGCGTGGTCCCCCTCCTCAGGCCAGTTATGGCTCCGGGGATCCCATCCTCCGGGGCCGGCCTTCTGTTATTTTTTTTTTTAATTAAAGGGGAGGGGGCTAAGTGCCCGTCCTCCCGGGCCACTTCTGGCCCCGGGGACCCCATCCCTCAGGGCCTGGCATTTTTTAAATATATTTTTTAATTAGGGAAGGGGGCTGCGTGGCCCCTCTCCCCTAGGCCAGTTCTGGCCCCGGGGACCCTATCCCCCGGGGACTGGCTTCTTTTAAAAAATATTTTGTAATTAGGGAGCTGGGCCCTTCTGGCCCCGGGGACCTCATCCCCTGGGGCCATTCCTCAACTTGGGGACTGTGGGGGGAGCCCCAATGCCCCCACAGTCCCTGCAGGCTCCCCGCCTCCTGCAGGAGCCGGCATTGCTTTTGGGCAAGGGGACCTGCAGCTCCCCTTGACCAAAAGCCATCTGCTTTGCTTCGTTGAAGCAAGAGCAGTTTTCCTGCTCTCGCTTCAATGAAGCAAAGCAGGAGTTTGCTAGGGCAGGGCAGCAATGTCCCAGGGGTGGGCACCCCATGACATTGCAAAAGCCAGCCCTGGGGATTGGTGGGCCCCAGGGTCATCGAGGGCTCCAGGGAGGGCCCCCTCCCAACATGCAAATAGCCCTGGGGAGGTGGTTGGCCTGAGGGTCCTCAACGGACCCCCGATTTTAAATAAACAGTGCCTGGGGGAGATGGTGGTCCCTGGGGCAGTGTGGGGGGGCTCTAGCCCCCCACACCAATTATTTGAGAAAACCCTGGGGAGGTGGTGGGAGTCCCCAGGGTTTGGGGGGCCGCATGGCCCCCTCACCCTATTAGAATAAAGCCCCGGGGAGGTGGCGGTCCCCGGGGCTTGGGGGTGCCCACGAGGCCCGCCGCCCTTATTTTAAGAAAGCCCCAGGGAGGTGGCGGTCCCTGGGGCTTGAGGGGGCCCGTGAGGCTCCCTGCTTCTATTTACCAATCCTCCGGGGAGGTGGCGGTGCCCGGGGCAGAGTGGGGGGAGAAGATAAAAATATAACAAAAAAAGACCCAGGCTGCAGGGGCCCCGCAGTCCCCCGCATACATTATAAACATTACCCCCGGGACCTGGCCCACCCTGGGGTTTATAGAAATCGAAGCACAGGAGTGCAGGAGTGCAGGAGCCAATGCTTCATTTTGTGTTAGTTTTTTCGGCAAGATTTGCACCCCCAGCGCGAATTCGGACAATATTCTTTTTTTTAAATGCTTTGTGGGACCCCCTGAGCAGGTTTAGGGGGTCAGGGTGTTTCTACCCAGCCCCCTTTTCTTCATTTTTAACCTATTTTTTTACCTTTTTCTTGTGACTCGGTTACCGAGTCACAAGATGGCTGCCAACACATTCTGGTTTGGAGTGTTAGCAGCCAATCAGAATTAAGCTTGTGCTCGGGAGGGTTCGCAAACCCTCCTCAGTGCTCAGATGTCAACAGATTCACACCATTTAAAAAAAAAGGTTGGTTTCTGAACGAAGAGCTACCTTTTTGCCAAATTTGGTGTAATTACGTTCAGCAGTTCGGACTGTAGCCTGTTCCAAAAATTCCTATGGAAATTAACATGGGGAAAACGCATTTTAGGACCCCCCTTTTTTCTCAGCCCCTGCTCAACAAATCATCCCAACACTTTCAAGACAGGAGCTGACATGAGTGCACCATTAGTTTTAAAAATTTCGCTAAGATTCGTCAAACGGTACCAAAGATATTGGCAGATGAAAAAACGCTTTCTGAATAGAAACTAGGTCCTAACTAAAACTATTTTAACATTCTAATTTGAATTATTTAAACATTGATGTCACATTAACTTTTATACAAATATATCTAAATTGTAATTATTCTATACATAATTTTTAATACTTCCAAATAATTATTAAATCATAATATTGTATTTTTAGGTGTAAATTTACATTTTAATTTAAAATTCAGAAAATAATTTCAATGTACTTTAAAATGTATCCATTAATGAAAGACTTATTTCAAAATTAAGTAAATGGTGTTGTACATTTTTTTGTTTGTTATACATTTAAAACATATACAATGAATTTACTTATTATTTAATATAAGAAATACTATATTTATTTTCAAGTTAAAAAAACTTTTTTATGTTTCCCCAATACTTTACCATAGGGCGACTCAGGACCTGCTTCACAAAGATAAAGTTAAACCAAAAGTCTAACTTAGACCAAAAGTCTAACTTTAATACATTTCGGTATTCACAATGGTATGTTAATACTAGTAAAATTACTAGTAGCAAAGTTATGAGTAGTAACTTACCTTTATGAATACCAAAAAGTAGTATCTTAGACTTTTAGTCTCCTGAAGTGTTAGTTTAGACCTGAAGTCTAAGAGCCTGATTCACACAGGTAAAGTTAGACCAAAAGTCTAACTTATCTTTGTGAATACCGAAAAGAAATAAAGTTATACTTTAGGTCTAGGTTAGAATTTTGGTCCAACTTTATCTTTGTGAATCAGGCCCTTAGTGTGTAAACCAGTGCCAAAATGAGGACTTACTGTGTAATTCCACTGGAATTACTGATTGCCCCATAAGTCCTCATTTCTTAGGGCAGCCATGGTCTGTGCAGATAACAGCGGTGGGGTGGTGGGGCCCGGTAAGAGGGGATTTCGAGGGACAATGCGGAGGGGAAATTAATTATTTAATTTCCCATCTGCATCGCCCCTCAAAATCCCCCCTTACCTGGCCCCACCGCTGTTACCTGCACGGACCGCGGTTGCCTCAGGGTCCAACATATAATGGGCCAGAATTCCCTCCCCCAGTATCAGTAGCTATGAGAGTGCCAAATTCCCTGACCACACACGCAGAGGGCCCTTAGTGCACTGACAGAAAAACAATGTGCAGTAACTCCCCGACCACCCTTTTCCTATTTTGAGTTTCCCAGTAAAATTGCATGTTTTGATGAACTAACACTGATGCTGTATAACTTTATTACAGCAAGGAGGGAGTAGCAGATCTCATTATTACCTCCAAACAGTTGGATGGAAGTCTTTGCAATTTACGGTAAAAGCCTCCAAATATTTTATAATGTTGGGACCAGTGCTTCATTTAAGTAGGTGCTTGCAAGGGAGACCCACGGGCACTCATTTTTGGGAATCAGCACATTTTTCTTCAACAGAGCTTGATCCAGAGAAAGAGAATAAAAACATAAAAGGGGGAAAGCAGTAGGCAGGTAATCACACAAAAACAATGACAGAGGGAGAAAGCAGAGATGAAAAAGAACTTGCAAAAGTGAGATAAGGAGACTCTGAGAATGGCTGGTCCAGGATTAGAGGAACCTAGAATGGAATCAAGAATATGAAGCTTTGGTATTCGAAGTTCCCACCTTCAGTAACGTCTGACGCGTGTCTGAGCAAAACTTTAGACCCCGCCCCCCCCACCCCCCCACCACCATCACCACCACTTACGGGCTTATTTACAAGCAACTTGCGCCGCCGGTGAGTCACTTTTAACGTGGGAGAAAGTGACCTAACAGCGGCGCAAGGGCTTGTGAATCAACCCCTTATTCTTTAACCCCTTGCATGCTTCTGACGGAACCACTCCGTCATGAGCCACGGGCGCCGTGTGCTCATGACGGAGTGGTTCCGTCATGCTGCGGCCGTTGGCGGCCGCTCCGCCCACGCGGCGCTGTTTCCCCGCCTGTGCGGGCGATCAGCGCAAGTGGGTGGAGTCATGACGGAACCACGACGTCATGAGCACAGCTCGCCCGTGACTCATGACGGCGTGGTTCCGTCATGAGCATGGCGGCGCCGCGCTCACCCCAAACCCCCCCAGCGCTGCGGCGGAATTCGCGCCGCAGCGAAGGGGTTAAAAATAAGTACTGGTCGTCACTATTTGCATGGGCTCCAATTTAGACATTTTCCTGTGGAACATTTTGCGCAGAAAATGAATTCCGTCCTCTACGTTGCGGAAAAGGTCACTGTGCGTACGCACGCTGCCTGCACCGCCGTAGCCCACGAGGCCTCTGATGAGAAACCAAGCTGCATCCTGCCCGGGCTGCGCTCGCGCAGGCCCAGGGAGGCTTCGGCTCCATGCTGCCAGTCTGTGATGATTGAGAGCATGTAGCGGTTAATCTGGGAGTGATTAAAGAGCCTCATTTCTCGGAAGAGTCGGTACTCATCATCTGCCGTGATGAATGAGCGCCTAACATCCCCCTGATCCCATTATATAGTGATTAATTGTGCCAGTTTAAGTCAATAATTCATTTGTTAAAAATAGGCCTGCAAAGTATCATCTGTCTCGTGGGAGAGATCAGACTAAGAAAAAAATACATTCATTTGATACATCTCATTAAATTAGTGTTGGGGATTTTATTGAAGGTTCGTGAATACATATTGAAGTCCTATCAGATAAGACGCTCAGTTTGTCTAACATCATTTCTGTGGCATAAGGCCTGGATTATGACATTGATTTTAACAGATAAGAGGAGACTGATACGAAAAAAGGCATACGATATGTCCCGTTCCGTTGTTGTTTTGTAGGTCAAAACAGAAACCTAGGCACACATAAATAGTAGGTTTACACAGTAGGTATATGTAAGTGCTACAGTACAAAATACATAAAACGAGAGGAAACATTTTTCTTCAGAGATGTTGGGCAATGTTCAGCCTTTTAATTTTTTCTTTTAAAATTCAGTGATCAATGGAAGATCTCCGAAGATATTTTTGTGTGCCTAGGTTTGTTTTGCTTGTACAGTGAGGGTTTTACCCACACACAGTTGGGGGGTTATAGGGCTTATCCCCTCTCCTAGCTGCACCATACAGATTGTACTTCTATTTTAGAATTTGTGCGTTTATACGGTAGAGTGCCTAGAATTTTCCCTGTTCATCTAAAAACCTTTCCTCCGGATCCATTTGTTTTGTAGGTCATTTGTAGATTGCTTTATGGTTTAGAATGATCGACTCGTATGGTGGGGACGAGGGGGGGGGGGGGGCTAAGAGATGAAAAAAGGGGGATCAAGCAGACTCCAAGGATGGGGTCTTCAACAAAACTCCCTGTTGGCACACTCAGTAGGGCTCCTAACCTACTCAGTTCTCTCAAGGTTCCCAGGTACGTGCGCGAGAGGTTCAGTCCAGGTTTTTTGTTTAGCACGCTAGGACTTGTATTTCAGATTTAATACCGAGGATTACAAGGATGCAGAGACAAAATCGTGACCGGGCGAGATGCTCACACTACCAACTGGGAAACTAGAGAGCTCTCTCTGCTTTATGTCGTTGGTAAGCAGATGGCCTGGACCAGGGTTTTCTTTTTATTATCAGAGCAATATAATAAAGAAAAGCAGAAAAGGCAGGGAGGAAGAGAAGTCTAGGAAAAGGAAACAGGGAGAAATGTGTGATGGAAAGGAATCTGCCAGAGCGAGACAAAGAGGCAAGAAGTGTCAGGCGATAGCAGAAAGGGGTATACATTGGAATCACTTATTTTTTGGTCTTGTGTAGTTGGCAAAGACCAGTTGTGGACAATACCAATATTTACAATGGGAGTTGGTCAGGTGATTGGTTATGTTGGTCTTTTTTTGGGGGCAAACTCCTTCCCTTATATCTTATTCAAATGCTTTTCTCCCTCTTCTTATATTTGTCCCTTCCCTGGAGCAAAGCTTTTTTTTTACAATTATTTTGATTGAATGATTCGTTTGCCTCTACAGCCAACCCTGCCATGTTTCTCAGGTCCCTGCGTGATGTGCTGCTCCAATCCAGGTTTTTTTCCTTTCGATTCTGCGACTTCTGTAGATGTGGGGCATGGGCTGCCGATACGATTCACACCTTCTTTTCCTGTCCCAATCTCGCTAAATACTTACAAGACATTGAATTTTTCCTGAATCAGATCCTTGCTATACCAATATCAATAACACCTGATTTAAACATTCTGGGGACAGAAGGGAGGCAGAGCAGTACGGCCCGGACCAGATCTGAAATTAGATTGGTATTCATTGCTATGGCTTAGCCCTGATTCTCCTACATTCTTTAATTGGAGGGCTAGGTTGTTAGACACTTACAATATGGATTCGGCTGTATATAGATTGAAAGGATGCAAGAGACGAGAAATGGGGAGGAAAATATGGGCGCCAATTACTATTTGGATAGGGTAAACATTCTAGGCACCGGCTCTTTGAATATCATCCTTGCCTCCCTACTCATTGATGATTTCTTTCCCTATCCTTGATGACTTCCTGTTCTCTTTTTTTGTCTTTCTTTTTCTCGTTCCTTTTTCTTGTTCCGCTAATCGGCTGTTTTGGTTCTCGTTTCTCAATTTTTTTTTTGTTTCTTTCTGGCTAGGGGTTATGTGGTCCGAGGGATTTGCATTTGTATTAGTACTTGTATTTATGCCTTTGTGTTCATACCTAGTCTTTTCTTTTAAAACATGTGTTAAGGTCTTTCAGAATGTGAATGTCTTACTCTGCTGTATTATGTGCCATGACTAATTGACAATGACTTATAAAAAAAACATCTTTTACAAATAAAATAAAAAAGGATTCTGCGACTTCTAGTGTTTATTCATTATAAAATAGGACTACACGTCCCAGAATTCAAATAAAAAATCTGGACTTAAGCAGCACATCACGCATAGACCTGGGATACTTTGCAGCTATGTACAATCCTACGCCAAATATCTACATTTTTCTTTATTTGCAGCAGTCAGCAGGAGGGCATGTTTTTTCTTGCATTCTCCTTTGTTTCTTTTGTTTTCAACACTCCAACAGACTGCATGTGCTCTCTTGAGCTTTCTTCAATGTGCAGTTTTCTCTCACAGCCCTGGCCTGCCTCTCTGCTTTCTGTGTAGTCAATTCATAAACTCACCAATTACTTCCCCTGCTACACTCAGTCCTGCTCTGAATTTTTTTATTCAAACAAGCTTAACTCACCTCTTCCATTGCTTCCTCTCCGCTCCCGCTTCTTGCTTCCTACGCCTACTTTACTGTTGCATCCTCCCATCTCTCTTACCATTGTTGTCTTTTTTTATTTTCCAATTTTTTAGACAGCCAGGCAGCTGCAATTTGCTGCTGGGCCGTTCTTTCTTTATAAAAAATGTACTTTAGCACACTTTTTTGTAAGTATCTGCAGCATGATGGGCATCCACCATCTCGGAAAATAAATGAAATAAGCATACGCACATACCTTTGATTGTGCTATTTTTTTTTTTAGATATCTTTTTGTTAAACATAAACATGGACATTCGGCAAAGCAGCGTGTACATTATATGGCAATGATACATATGACGATCACATTTAGGCAACATTGAAGCTGGGACAGATAACAATCGTTGGGAGGGCTTCAAGGAGACAATAGTTCATCCTCTGAGGGAGTCACAGGGGTTACACATATCTCTCCCCAGTAGGCATTCCACTTACACCACACAGCGGACCACTTCCCAGGGCATCCTCATGCCACAGACCGTTTTCTCCCTGAAAATTCACCAGTCTAAGTTCCTTTTCCAGGAGGCAAAGTCGGTGGGATATCTGTCCCCCCCATATTTGTGCTATATCACGTTTGGCCACCATTGCACCCAGAGTAGCCCAGAGCCTCTCCACACCCATCAAATCAGTGGGTTCCCACACATAGAGGAGACATCTTTGAGCCTCCAGGTGAATGTCTTTATGCAGTACTTCCCGCATTACCTCATGTATCTCCCGCCAATACTCCTGTATCTGCTCACATTCCCAGAGTATGTGCAGGAAGGTACCTACTTGACCACAGCGCCGTCTGAAATCCCCCCTCCCCCCTCCCCATGTGAACCAGCTGGGGCCCAGTGATATATGTTCTGTGCAATATTTTGAGTTGGACCAGCCTTAGTCGAGCGGAAATCGGCACCTCTCGGGGCAAGGCAACCGCCTCTCGCCATCAATCTCAAGTCCATCCCTTTCCCAACACTCACGTAAACGTTTAAGAGGCTCCGGGGTATTGTTAATCAGTTTTTTATACGTTAACGAGATTGCTTCCTGTGGAAGATATCCATCGAGCAATCTGTCCTCCAGCGGGGTAGATTCAGGGGGGACTGTGCCCTTCTGCAGGGTCGCGACGAGAGCATGGCGAATCTGCAAGTAGCGGAAAAATTTCTGAGCCAGAGAACTCAAATTGTTGTTGGAGAGTGTCAAATGCAATCATATCTCCATTTACCCATAGATCACCTATCCGGGAGATACCAATAAGATCCCATTTGTCGAATACCTTTGAGGTACAGAGGTTGCCAAGCTGATCCGATTCCCACAGGGGCTTTGCCAGTGTGAGCTTCCGGTCCCAACCTAAACGTTTGTTAACGGTGTGCCAGATCAGAACAGAGTGTTTGGTTGGGCCGGTTAGGGGGAGTATCCTGGGGTTTGAAGACAGGGCTCTATTGTACTTCCCACCAGGCAGCAGCCATCTATCCATGGTAAAACCGGGATCGTCGGGTTTTCGGTAGGTGCCCTGATTGATAGCGGCCAAGTGAGAAGCCCAATAATATTTCCTAATGTCGGGGAGACTTATGCCATCATACCAATTTAAGACCAATTTATTAAGTGTGATTCGGGGCCTCCCATCCCACAGCAACTCTCTCTGCAATCCTTCAATTTATCGAAAATATCTCGCAAGGACCGGATCTGGGTAATTTTGCAGGGCGTATAAAAAACGGGGCAGGGACATCATTTTAAATAGGGCAGCTCTGCCCAGTAGTGAAAGCGGGAGTGTTCTGAAACTGGCAATATCTCGTCTCAGCCTCTGCAAGGGCGGGTACAGGTTTCACTCATACCGGAGCTTAGGGTCTGCTATAGTAAAGATCCCAAGATAGCGGAAGGCATCCCTCACAGTATGCATTGGGCATTTCCTGGGTAGAGCAGGAGACTCATTTCCTAGGACATATATGAGAGACTTGCTCCAATTAATCGAGTGGCCCGAAAATCTCCAATATGCAAGTTAGAGACATTTTGGGGGAGGCTAGGTAAAGGAGTACACTGCGGCATAGAGCGAGATGTGGTCCTCCAAGTCTGCCGACCAGCTCAGTCCTTGAATCACAGGATCACCGCGGATCCAGGCCGCCAAGGGCTCCAGCGAGAGGGCAAATAGTGGCAACAGCGGACACCCCTGACGGGTTACCCGACTCAGTTGGCATGTGCCTGATCATTTATTATTGACCACCACTGGGGCCAGAGTAGAGGAGTCTGACCCATGCTGTGAAAACGGTCCCGAACCCCATTTTGGCGAGAACAGCAAGCAGGTATGGCCATTCGATGGTATCAAATGCCATTGAGGCATCTAGGGACACAATCACGGCCACCTCTCTGATGGTGTCTACCCTTCCCAGCACTCCATTCACCCTTCGCAGATTTAGGACCGTGTTACGGTGGGGCCTAAATCCCAACTGGCCCGGGAGAACCAGAGTGTTCATCATGCGAGACAACCGAGTGGCCAAGAGCTTGGCAAGGATTTTAGGTTCTGCATTGAGCAGGGAGATGGGTCTGTAGGAGACGCAATTGTTCCTAGGTTTACCCTCTTTATGGATCACGACCAGTGACGCGAGGCACTGGTCCAGTGGGAGTGTCCCCACTCTCCTACTCTCCTCAAACATGGCACGGAGATGTGGGGCAATTTTATCAGGACGCAGTTTGTAAAATTCAATGGGCCGTCCATTGGGCCTAGTGCCTTCCCCAAGTGGAGGCTCCTGATTGCCTGGGCTATTTCATCATTGGTGATGTCACTGTCTAAGAAACTTTTATCCTCTTCAGAAAGGGCAGGGATATGGGTATCTCGAAGGAGGTCCATAGAGTCCTCCTCAAGTAAGGACGAGCCTGACTGGTATATCGCGCTGTAATGCGTGGCAAACTCATTCACAATTTTGAGAGGGTCAGTGATTATTCCGCCCGCTTCCTCAGTCAACTCTGGGATGAGCCTATTGACCTGCTCCTTCCAATCCAGCCAGGCCAGCAGCTTACCAGCATTATCTCCCCCAAGTCCTAGCCCTGTCTGTGGCAAAACCTTTATATTCGTCTCTTTTTAATTTCAAAAGATGAATTGTTTCTGGACACATTTCCTCAATGGAGCAGCTCTCCAGCCGGAGGATCTCATCCTCTATGTTTTCAAGATCCTTTTGTTTTTCTTTCTTGACTCCTGCAATAAGTGAGAGAGCCTGCCCCCTGGTTACTGATTTGAATGCCTCCCACAATATTTGGGGGGGAATCGACCGAGCCCTGTTTTTCCTGAAAATAGTTATCTATGGCGAGCAGGAGCCCCTTGTGGACCAAGGGGTTGTGGAGGAACCAGGGGCTGATGGGTGCGACCGTTCCCACCCGTGTGTCTCCCAGGACCTACCAAACCCACAGCGGGGAGTAGTCAGAGATACCCCGTGCCAAATGCCTAATCTCTTGAATGTGAGTAATTTGAGACGCTGGGATAAGGATGTAGTCAATACGGGAAAAGCTGGGATGCGCCCCTGAGAAATAGGTATGCTGGATACTGCTTGGATGAAATGCCCTCCATACACCCGAGAGGAAGAGGGCCTCCAGGAAGTCTGGAAGCCAGCAGCATGAGGGGCCAATGTCACGGGGGGTGACGGCCAAGGGAGCCAGAGGCAACTGCATTGAAATCTCCCACTAGTAAGAGACCCTCAGGAAGCGAGAGCAGCTGGGTCCCCAGATCAGTGAAAGTTTGGTTCTGCAACCCGGGCGTGACATAGACCGACATTTAGGTAAGTGTGTTGCCCTCCCACTGCCCCGTGACTGCAGTGTATCTGCCCCATTCATCAGTGCGCGTTGACTGTATAGAGAAGGGGAAGGAGTTTTGATCAGGATGCCCACCCCCCTGGACCCTGAAGTGAAACCAGAGTGGGCCACCAGCCTATATCCCCATCTATTGAGCGCTTTACATGTGTTACCAACTAGGTGTGATTCCTGGAGGAACACCACATCTGGGGAATGGCGTTTGAGATACTGGAGGACTAAGGTGCGTTTCACCTTATCACCGAACACAGTAACGTTCCAGCTCAGTAGTGTGAAACTCTTATCCCAGTGTGTACCCATAACAACTATCAGGTGTGATCTTGCCTTCAAACGCCATCATGTTAGTGGCTGCTGACTGAACATTAACAGGTGAAAACCCCCCCATCCCCAACCACCCCCCTCCCTGCTCCCCTGCACTCTGGGTCTAAAACTACCCATGAGATCAACTTTGCAGAGTGCCTGTCGCCCAACTTAAGAACTAAAAGTAGCTAAACGTAGGGACAGGCGCTTCATCCCCCGCCCCACCACTATTTTCCCAAACAAACCAGAGTAATTCTGCGAGTGGGACAGTTGCCCCTTTCGTTAAGGACAGGAAAAATGATACAACTTGACCAGCCAATGGTCCTCCGGACATCCGGCACCGCCCATAGTCCTCTCCCATTTCAACACTGGACAAAGGGCAAAACAGTTACAAGAGTTCATCAGGCCATGCGCTGTCCCACCGCCAAAGTCCCATATCGGTCTAGTTTCAGTGGACATTGTGTTCCTTCGCATCCTTCCATCCCTCCAGCCACTCCGCCACAGCCTCCGGGTGGTCGAAAAACCAAGCCTTTCCATCTGCCTTAACCCGCAGCCGAGCCGGGAAGAGCATTGCATATTTCAGTCCTTTATCTCTGAGTCTTTTCTTGACAGCTAGGAAGGATCGCCTCTGTTTTTGTATGGCTTGAGTAAAGTCCGGGAAGAAAGAGATAACTGCGTTTTCGTATTTGAGTGGCGGCGGCACTCTAGCACTCTGTAGGATTACATCCCAGTCACGAAAATTAAGCAGCCTGGCCAGTAAGGGATGGGGAGGGGCTCCGGGCCTCGGACGCCCCCCTGGGACCCTGTGGGCCCGCTCCACCAAAAAGAACTTCGACAGCCCCTTAGGGCACAAATGGTTGAGTAGGAGGTCCTCGACAAATAGGTCAGGCGCCTGTCCTTCCACGTTCTCTGGCACCACAATAATGCGCACATTGTTTCTCCTGGAGCGTCCCTCATAATCGTCTAGCTTATCTTCTGCGTATTTCCTGAAGGATTTCAGGTCTTGGATTTCGGTTTGGAGCTGTGAGACGCTGCCGACAAGGCTAGTCAATGTCACTTCTAGTTTGACCTTCTCACTCATTTTGGTGAGGTCTGCCATATGAGAGTTATCTCCACTGTGATCGCATCTGTTCTCTGCTCCATAGAAGTTCTCACCCAGGCTATCGCCTCCATCACAAGGTAAGCTCGGGGGGGAGCCCTCTGACCCCCGAGCCGGCCCATCTCAAGAGAGGTGTTCCAGAATAGCCACCTTTGGGCAGGTGTATTTGTCCAGCTTACTCTGCTGCGTTGGTTAGAGCCCCTTCCGCTCGACATTCTGCCTCACGAGGCGGGCACTCCTTGCCCCGTTATCCACCCCCGGGCCTCTCTGGTCAAATCCAAGGATCCTGTTGCTATTGAGTGGGGGGCAGGGGGGGATAGCACATGCTAGCCCGTCACTCCCGGAACTGTAAGCAGCAAGAGGTGGCACACCGTCCCCAGTCTTTGTAGTATTTCAGGCCCAGTCAGCGCGGAGAATTAATACCTACACCACCTCAGTCTCTCACCCAGCGGGGAAACCTCAACCTTCAATGTTCCGGGGGGGGGGCTCCACCACTCTCACTCCAAGGCAAATGTGGTATGGTCTCTCACAGCGGGGTTGTAAATCAGGGGGTGCACACCACTTTCACCGAGGGCTCACAGACACTGGGCCTCCCCTTCACTGCTCCGGCCTCCCGGATCCTACGACGCATATGGACATCACCCTGTCCTGGAACGTCAGGTGCTTCACCGGACTAGATCCCATTCACTCGCCATGAGACAGTCAGGCGCTGCTGAAGACTGTCACCTACACTCAATCTTCGCCTCTCGCCACTCCAGGAGGGTGGATCGCACCGCCAAAGGTAGGCACTCACCACCTCATGCATGCACTTCAGGGCTGGCGGACTCACCGTGGTGTTGGCCCCAGGGGTATCACCCCTCCGTTCAGTCGGGGGCAGTCGGATCAGTGGACAGCTGCTGTGCCACCACGCAGCAGCCTCCGCCCTTCAGGAATCACACTTGGGCGTGGCAGGCCGTGCCGCAGGCTGGAAACACTCGATGGACCCCACTGCTGCATTCAGGTCCAGGGGGGCCTTGCTGTTCAACGGCCCCAGGGATCTCTCTATCCTGATGCTGCCCTCACGACGGGGGGGGCTGGGGGAGAGCCACGACAACTCCATCTCCACCCCGTCAGGGCCAGGCCTCGATCCCTGACGTTGTGCAGTGCGCCAGCTGCACATAGACAAGCCCTCTTCAGGTCCGGCCGGCACGACAGGACCCGGCTTCCCACTCCGGGGAGGTCGCTGATACCGGAGACTCCCACTCGCTCCGCGATGTCTCGGTAGGCTCAACCACCAACTCGGTCGAGTCCGGAACACACCGGGCAGCTTTACCCGTGCTCGGAGAATGGATATGTAAGGTGGATAGTGTGGTTTTCGGGTCGAGGGAGTCGGAGCTACTCCTCTAGGCGGCCATCTCGCAGCAGCGCGTACCCATGCCCCATTCTGTTTCTTTTAAGAAAGGCGAGTCCTGTAAAATTTGCCAGTGGTTGTTTTTTTTACAAATTAAGCATGGTTTCTATCCTTCAAGGCTTGATACCTTTTTCCTCCTTCTGAGGACTGCAATGTGTATCTCCCAGTTCTCACTCATCCCAAATCCCCCTTCAGCTGTAAGTATATACATCTATTAGGGAGAGGCAGAGAAAGATCTGACTGTAGAAACCATCGAGGAGGTCTCAGGTCTGATGATCTCTCTTTGGCCTTCCCTAATTTCTCACAAAAAGTGTTCTATGTTTTTAATCTCTCAACCATGCTCTGGTTCCTTTCACTGGGACCCCCTTAACTATTTTTAAGTCGAAGCCTAGCAGATAGCATAGCTATCTGGTTTGCTAATGACTTCTTGGGGACATTCTGAAAGCTTCCCATGGGACACATTCCACCCATTGATTACCATTGTTTTTTTTTTCTTTTTCAATATTTGTATTGGCATTTGCATGACAACAACTTTTCCTGTAAACAGGTATATCACATCAATTACATTGTTCTCAGTAAAAGACAATCAAAATATAGGGAAATTCGACAGAGTGTTAACAGTTTTTTACATATTACTCACTCCAGCCCCCGCATTCTCAATGTTGTCCTTTCTTTTTTCAGTTGTAGGAAATTAATAACAATTCAATTCAATTAAGCTTTATTCGGTACAAATTAATGACCATAAAAGCACAAAACACAAAAATAAAAAACAAAATGCAAGGGCGAATTATAGTAGACATAGCAATACATTAAAAACACAATAAATTAATTAATTAATACTAGTAAAAAGATAGGAACATTTCCATCCATAGTTAAAAACACATACTTTTCCTGCAATTGATGCATTTGTTTAAAAAGGTTGCAGTATAAAAACAAATATCCGCAGATTGCAAATTAAAAATCAGTTTCATTGCTTGCTCAACTGAACGTGTTCCGTATTTAACAAACATTGGTTTGAGGAGGGCAATACGAAAATTAGAATATAGTTTACAGAATAGCATAAAGTGCAATGTGCTTTGCATGGAAATCCCGTCACATCTACAAGGCCCAGATGGATATTTTTTCATTGTTGGATGGCCCACCAAATGGTGCGCCACTCCAAATCTGAGTCTTGTTAACACAAATTTATGCGACGGTCTAGTGACCAATGTTAAGTAAACCGGGAATCCATCATAGATAAATATCTGTTATAAAACATGACAGTGGACAGAGTTCCAGCAACAACAGCCCTCTTTCTCTCTACAAAGGCCAGGAAGACCCTTTTTAACTCGACTCTGGGGATCAGTAAAACTGCTTTGGGGTCATTTACAATGTTTAAATTAAAAATATCTGAAAAACACACAATAATGTATTTAATCCAGGGTATTGCTACAAATTTGTCTAATCGCAAACAATCCTGGATAATAGACCTAGTAAAAGACTTCTCATCCTTTAGCCAAATAGACCGCCAGGTCATCAAAGGCCTAAGGGATAAAAGGTCAAGTAGGTAATTAACAGATAATTCCTGGTGGCTCAAAACATTGGAGGCCGATGCGGGCAAGCATAAAAGTTTTTTAAGAAAAAGATTTTCTTCCAGCTGCAGATTCTGGGCGCAACAATAACCCCAAATTCCTGCCCCAAACATTGCAATTGTTACACATCTGGCCAGGTAAATTTTAAGCATGTCCCCAGTCCTACGGTCCCCAATTTTAGCGGCAAATCTAAAAATGCCGTGGGCATTCCTAGCCATTTTGTTGCGTATATTATTAAATTCATAAGTCCACTTCTTATTGCTAGAGAAGGTAATACCTAAATAACAGAATTTATCTACTTGTTGCACCTTTACATTATCAATAAAATACCCTTTCATGGTCTGTTTTTGGTACTTGGAACCACAGGTCATAGTGTACGTTTTCCCTTTGTTAATAACTAATTTCCTATCTTTAATAAAGGATGCAAATCTATCCATCAACCGCTGCAA
Organism: Triturus cristatus; assembly: GCF_964204655.1. Classification (NCBI taxonomy): domain Eukaryota; kingdom Metazoa; phylum Chordata; class Amphibia; order Caudata; family Salamandridae; genus Triturus; species Triturus cristatus. Next base: position 797,561,392 of record NC_140594.1, read on the forward strand.
TCCTACAGGAGTTCTGGATAACAAAACAGCGTCATCGGCGTATAATAACACCGGCACTGAAACACCATTGACCCTAGGAGCATCTGCGTTCACTTCTTTTAAAATAGCATCAATTCCATTAATAAATAAATAAAATAAAATAGGAGCTAAAACACTACCCTGCCTAATGCCACGTTTGACACTAAAGTTTGGGGTACACTCTCCCTTCCTACCAAAACGCACACAGGTTTTTAATTTCTCATACATCCTGGCAAGAAAAAATATTATACCCTCCGGTGCTCCCATATTCAACAAGGTTGGCCACAAAATTGAGTGGTCGACCATGTCGAAAGCGCTGCTTAAATCAGCGAAGCATAGGTACATAAGGCCGGGTTTTGCATCACTGTACTTCCCGATCAACAATTCTAAATTAACACATTGATCAAGCGTACCCCTGCCTTTCCTAAACCCATACTGGCTGTCTGCCAAAATACCATCCTGTTCCACCCATTCTTCCAGTCTTACAAGCATAACTCTACTCATAACCTTTATAGAGGAGTCCAGTAAGGAGACAGGGCGGTAATTCTTTGCATCAGACCTGCTTCCTTTTTTGTATATTGGAACAATAATCGACTCCTCCCAGGTTGAAGGAGGCTCAGTACAGACAGCAGCATTGAAGACAATGGCCGACAGGGGACCCCAGACTCCAGGTGCGGCTTTATAGACGTCAATCGGGACCCCATCCGGGCCTTGAGCCTTCCCACCCTTACTCGCCCGAATCCCCCTATCAACCTCTGCCACAGAGATATCAAGTGGCAAAATAGGCCAGCTAGATAAACCAGCATCATTAGTTTTACCTGAGTCAAAAATAATCGAAAATTGAGTAATCCAGCCTTCACTGGAAACGTTTGCTGTTAACTCAGGTACCTTGGCCTCTTTGAGAAATGGAGAGTTAACTGTTGCCCAAAATAGTGTACAATTAGAAAGTTCTGCAGCTTGGTTAAGTGAATCCCAAGCCTGCTGCTGTAGAACCCCCTTCCGATCTTTAATAGCATTTTTATAATCTAGCCTTAAGTTTATAACTAAATTTTTATCCCTAGGCTTCATTGCTAAAGCCTGCTTGAGGCTAGTCAGAGCTGCCGAACAGGTATGATCAAACCAGGCAGGTCCAGTTCTTAAACGGCCCCTATTATGACCGGTAAACTTGGCATCAATGGCAGTGTTGATCCCTTTAAAAGAAGATAAGACCCTTTCATGGTCAAATTTATTTTCTAAAATAAAAACAATGTCTACCAAACTCTCCTTTATTATAGATGTGGTCAGTTCAGAAGCTTTCTCCCCCACCCATCTAAGTCTTACCCCATTGGCCCGGTAAGCTTCTATATTATCTATTGTTGTCCCCACCTCTACGTCACTCTCCTCCTACAAGGACATAGTCACAATAATAAAATTGTGGTCACTTGCCACCGATATTTCAATTTCCAGTGGGGCAAAACAGTCGACAATACTAGAAGATACTAACACATGGTCAATCGCTGAATTAGAACGCCAATTTTTAAATGTAGGAATGGGCAAGCCGTTTCCATCCTTACAGCAATCCAATGCTTCTAGGTCATGACATCCCATTAAGTTATTCAAAATTTCCCCATAGGTATCATGACCAAAGTGCGGTACCTCCCATCCCGCGTTATTAGTGACCCCACATGCCTTTAAAGGTAACAATTCACACAACGTAGTATTAAAGTCCCCACACCAAATAATATCAAATACTGCATTAGATTCCAAACTCAGAGTATCAATGGCATTGGCCAAATCTGTTACTATTCTACCCCTGGTGCTATCGAATATATTATTATAATAGTTGATCAGAAGGATGTTGCGGCCTTTGCCTTCAGGGATCCAGAACATCTGGACAAGGTCACCTACCGGTATATACTTTTTCACCAGTATTCGTCGATGAACCGATATAAGAGTAAGTAAACCCCCCTTGGCTCTTCCAGGTCCCTCTCCCCGTGCTGGCAGATTATATGACACAAATCCCTCATAATCAACATCTCTTTTGCACCAGGTTTCTTGGAAACATAAGATGTCATACTTGTTAATAAAAGTTTCCCAGCCCGGATCTCTGCCCTTAGATTTTAAACCGGCCACATTCCAGCAGGCCAATCTGGAACATGTGCCTGTTCTGGTAACATTCCTGGTAACAGAACTAGAAACATATTCAGTAACAGTGGCCTCCTCAATAGATTGCCCCGAGTTACATGAATCCGCAAGACCCTCATAAACGATCTCTCTCTCCATCAAAAGGGGCGTGGGTGATATGACCGTGAATATAGTCTTATCAGCACCGTCATCTACGTCAAACCCATTAGTCCTCACTGAGTACATCTCACTCTTTTGTGAAAGTCAATCATTAGAGTCCAGGGAGCTAAGGGCATGAAATCGATTTTGAGTTGGGATAGCAAAATCAGGTCTATAAGTAGCCGGGTGGGTAGTAATTCCGCTACTCTCACATTGATTGCTGTTAAGATGTCTGTAGAAAAAACCCAGCGATCGGGCACATACATTGACATCAGAAGTTGGAAGGGATGCAGCTCTTAGGAGGACAGTGGCAACATGTTGTGGGTGTTTAAAATTTACAATCACACAGTCCCCATTCAAGCTTTTCTTAGAACTCCCTATCCATTTAACTCTCCTGGTAGTCAAAACTTGGTCAGCGAAGTTTAACGGGAAACCGCATTGCCTATTCAACCATGATAAACTTTTATTTTTGAAAGAGTCATGTGTTTCTTGGTAACCCCTACTTTCTAGTGGTGGAACATTTGTTAATACCACCACATATGGTGCACACTCGGGCGGAAGATTCGTAACGTGTCCTCTATTAATTTCTTCCCAACCCTCATAGTTTTTAGTAACAGTTGTATCCTGACTGTCACAATAGGTTGGCACGTGAGGTATTATGGGGTTAGCTATGACTTTTTCCTTGCTGCCTATAGCCTTAATAGGAAGATCACTCTGAGTATTACATTTACTATTAATTATGGCAGTAGTTACTCTTTCTGGTTCCTCCAAGGCCTTTTTAAGAAGTCCACCCAGTCTCGCGACTTCAGCCGTTAAATCTTCAATCTTTGACATAAGAGGGTGTATAATACCTCTAATTTTTGAGTCTATAATGTCCGCTAGGTTCTTTGTCATATCAACATCTAAACTGCCATTATTTGTCTTAGCACCCACATCTATTTCAGATTGTTCTAATGGTGAGGCTACCCGTTTCCTTGCAATTCGTGTCCCCCCATCTTGCTTTGAATTTTCCTACATGTTCTAACTGCCCGCGCTACTGGGGTAGGAGAACATTGTACTATCTTATCAGGACGATTATCTAGATCCATTAAAATGGGGAGGTCTGCTGAAAATCGGGCAGTCCCTCAACTAAGACATCCGTATTAACTCGACTGTTCTCATCCAATAATATAGAAACTGGCAGGTCCTGAGTAGGGGTTACCGGTGGTGGAGAAGTGCTTATCCCTAATGACTGTCGCCTCTCAGTATTTATTTTGCTCACCACCTGGACCAAATAATTATCCACAGTACGTGACCCAGAAGGAGCCTTCTGTTTCGACATGATAATAGGAGACAACAGCCCAAAACAAGCTTACTGAATTGTACTATTAGTTACACCATCAACTGGTGGAATTGCATATATAAAACAAATGTGACCATAAAAGAAAAACAAACTCCCAGACACGATATAATGTGTCACAACTCGCTGATTAGTTCTATTGTTCAGTCATCAGTCTCATGGGAACAAAATTTCTGGCCCAGCCCAGCCTCTTCTGGCCTCTGAGGGCCTAAGAGGGCCCGCCCTTTGCCCGGGCTTAGCCCGGCGTCCGCCCGCGCACGTCCCGCGACGCAGAGGAAGCCGTTTGATTTTAGCGCCTCTGGGTGCGGAAGTGCTGACGGGAGGGGGCGGTGTCAGCTAGGATCCTGGGAGGCATAGTCCTGCCCTCCCCTTCGTATGGCGGCCAACAGCAGCAACAGCGGCGTGAAAACAACGAGCGTCCGCTTCACGGGCCCCCAGCAGCGACCAGGTAAGAACCTCTCCCGCTCCACCGAGGGAGCCGTTTGATTTTAGCGCTTCCGGGCGCGGAAGTGCTGACGGGAGGGGGCGGTGTCAGCTTGGATCCTGGGAGGCGTAGTCCTGCCCTCCCCTTCGTATGGCGGCCAACAGCAGCAACAGCGGCGTGAAAACAACGAGCGTCCGCTTCACGGGCCCCCAGCAGCGACCAGGTAAGAACTTCTCCCGCTCCACGGAGGGAGCCGTTTGATTTTAGCGCCTCCGGGCACGGAAGTGCTGACGGGAGGGGGCGGTGTCAGCTAGGATCCTGGGAGGCGTAGTCCTGCCCTCCCCTTCGTATGGCGGCCAACAGCAGCAACAGCGGTGTGAAAACAACGAGCGTCCGCTTCACGGGCCCCCAGCAGCGACCAGGTAAGAACTTAATAACAATAACTATAAACTGTACCGCCTCCCTTCCCAAACCCTCCTCCCCCCTTACCCCCTGGTCATGTGTGCAATATTCCTTCCAGAACTTGGAGTCCATTTGTCCTATCAATTACTTCCATTATCTATGTTAGCCTCCTGCGTATGAGAGGCGTCAGGAATGGATAACAGGCCAAGCCCTTCCTGGGTGTAGCATGAGGCAGGCGGCTCTCCTCCCTGGGAATCTTTATCTTTAGTTAAATCTGCAATCATTAGGCGCCAGGCCCTCAGGTGTTTGATTACCATTGGTTTTGTGTTTATAAATCACATTGGCTTGCTTTTCATTTGCTGGCTTTATTGTTCTACATCACTGCACAACACTCCACTCAACAACACTGCACTGCACTCTAAGCCACTCCACTCTATGACACTCTACTGTATACCCCTCTATGCTAAGTCCTTCTACTCTACTCCACTCCACTCCACTCCACTCAATCCATGGCACTCCACACAACTCTACACCACCCTATGCCACTCTACACGACTTCAGGCTACACCACTCCACTTTACGCCACTCCACTTTAAGCCACTCTATGACAATACACTACTCCAATGCACTGTACACCACTTCATGACATTCCACTCTACTCCACTCTACATCACCCAACAACACTCTATGCCACTCCATTCTTTGGTACTCTACTGCACTCTGTCACTCCACTCTACGATAATCCACTTAACTGTATGTCACAAAATTCTACTCCATTGCACACAACTCTCTCTATGCCACTCTACTCTACTCTACTCCACTCTATAACATTTTATACCACTCCACGACACTCTACTCTATGACACTGAGTGCCACTCTACTCTATGACACTCTACTCAACTTTGCACCCCTCCACTCTGTGCACTTTTACTCTACTCCAGTCCCTCTAAGACACACCACCACACTATATGCCTGTCTACGCCACTCCATGACACTACACTACAGTCTATGCCACACCACTCTATTCCACTGTACTCCACTCCACTCTATTCTATTCCATTCCATTCTACGGCACTCCATGACACACTACACCATTCAAAGTCACTCTACACCACTCAATGATACTCCACAACACTCCACTCTATACCACTCCATCTTATGACACTCCAAGCCACTCTCTTCTATGCCATTAACTTTTAGCCATTCTGAACAGCAACCAAGTTGGTGTACAACATAGCTAAAACTCATTGGCACAGCCAATAGCTCTTGCGCAGGTGAGACCTATTGGCTTTGCCAATGCTTGTTATTTCTACCGCCTTTGTATCTGTTTCTTCCTCAATACCCATGTACTTATATGCACTCTCCATCAGACTCTGCTGCCATATGTCAATGGCAGTGGGAAACTAACGTGCTGTGTCACTGAGGTAGGAGTGGGGTAACCCTTGACAGTGTTCTACATTTGCTATGGATGAAGCTTTGAATTCTTGGGATGGCCTGTTCCTTAGCTCCACAGATAAGGAAGAACAATGTACAGGCTAAGAAAACAATAAACACCATAATTATGCAATATCAAAATTACCCTAAGTACACTTCTGTTTTCCATGCTAATGCACTGTTCCTGATTGACGAAAGACTATACAATTGTAAAGCTGCCACTGTGGATTCAATAAAAATAAAAAAATCACCCAACGTTCTAATTGGTCAATGCTGTATTTGGATTTGCATGTTATCACAGAAATAACAGAGCTGCATTGGAATAATATGACTTTATCTTGATTATCTTAAGTCCCTTCCGTGCTTCTTTTCAATGCCCAACCAGTTCCAAAGTTTACTGGCACAGTTACAAAGAATGCATGAAAAAGGGCCCATAAGGCCTGACCTGGAAAATAAAACAGCATACTTGAAATGGGCCCTCTTATTTTTCAATCAATGCCTGCTGCACATTCAACCAAAAGGCTACAGAAGAAAAGCAGATGAAAATGTAATAGTTCAAATAAGCCAGCCTAGAAATGCGCTCCCGGGCCACACCTCATTCCCTTCAGAAAAAAAACACTCAAACCTAACTTTTTAAATCCTTTCTGTCCATCATATCTTCATCCACCTTGAGTGGGTTCAGTTCTCAAAGCTGTGCTAGTCAAGCCTATTCATACGCAATGAAATATAAAATGACCAATAGTTCTGGTTGAAGTTGCATGGTCTTCCTAACATCATCGACAACCCATCTGGCATACTATGTCTCAGGCAAAGTAATAATTTATTGATATTTGAAAAGTCAAAAATTAAGTGGCAGTTGCTTGATTTGCATTGTCAAACCCCGAATACAATATGATTAGCCCCAAAGTCAAAACTACTGCAATTTAACCTTTGCCTTAAGCAACCTATGGGCTCACTCGCACTGGAACGAACGCCCCAGATATTGATGAAGGCCAGCATCATCACTGAAGGAGTGGAAGACAGACTGTACATATCAGCATGACAGAATTAACATATCTTCAGTTCAAACCACTGATGTATGTTATCTACATTTTCATTTTATTCCTTTCATTGGCACACTGAGGGGTGACATGGCGTGACAGAGCTCAATGTTATGTAGACAGTTGAACATTATGAAACATCAAAATGGGCATATATATACACATTTTGGAGTGACTGTTTTGAGCCTTGGTGATGTTGATTAGAGAAAGTAGCGAAGTCCAGACCTCAGTTTAGAGGAGGCATTTTTAAGGCAAATATGAAGCTGCATGGTACCCTTGGAGATAGAAGGACATATGTTATGATGCTCTAGTGCAAAGGCCAATGGAGGGAAAATTATTCAACTTAAAAGTGTTTCTGGGAAAAGAGGTATGGGACCTTGGTCAACCAACATGATTTCAGAAAAAGAAGATTGACCTTTGAAGTTAGTACAGGGCCAGTATCAAGAAGAAAACTGATAGTCAGTCAGTCAGCTAACTATTCGTACACAAATACAGTAATCAAGCTCTAGCTTTAATGACCAGTTAGTCACTTGTAAATTCCAGCTCAGCTCAACGTTTTAATACCTCAATATCATTATCAAGAACAACATTTAATTACTGACAGGCTCATAGACAGGAGTATATATTTTAAGGGGGCATTGCCATTCGCAATGACCAAACATTACAGCTGTGCTCTACAGGTGCATATTTTCCAAACACATGTAGAACAAAAAAGGTACAGTATGCAAGGATTTGAAGCACACATGGCGTTTTCGTGCTCTTTAGGTCTCCGCTGCATGTGCTCTCACTTGAAAGCGATATTGTAAACAACAAGGGGCTTGTAGCCTGGTCTTTGCTTTGCATTTGTTGGGCTTATTGTCACTGTTATTTAATATTTCTAATTGGCCAGCATGCCTGGCTTCACTTCCTTTTCTTTCCGCTGCAGCATGGACCAAGTACTGAACGCTTCAGCTTGATTGCTGTCCATCCACTGAGCACACTGTGATTGAGGTGCTACTTTGGCTTTTTCTTCTACCCTGTCATCTTTGTTTAAACTCTTGCTGAACAGAGCGCGGTTCCTCTTACCATCGAGGCTTGTGCCACACAACGCCGGTGGGGTGTCAGGAGATGCTATAAATTCATGACTCATGCATTTTAGTGTGGTGAAGTGGATCATTGCATTAATTTGCATTAGCTTAACCCCTGATGTGTAGTACTTGGCAAGGCTGCACTCAGACACCAAGACTCTGGGTATATGGACCATTTATTCTATAATGGACACAGTAATTTTGCTTAGCCTTTAAGTGCAGCTCCTTGACACTCCATCCAGCAAGACCCTTTTTGTTTTCCAAGGCTTTCTTAGCCTGAGCTTTTCTCTCCTCTGCTCACACCTGAGCCAGGTGCAGGCTCAGGTTCCATTCAGCCTGTCTGTCTATGAGGTCTTCAGGGGACTTGGTGTGGGAGGAGACAGAACTTCCTGCACTGTAACAATAGCGCAGTCTTCTCTGTGGGAGACCTCCCTCTCTCCTCTAGAGGCTTTACCCACTAATTTCTCCACTCCTCCCCATCCTTCTGAAACCCACTACCCTTTGGGGCTCTCATTCTGAGGTCAACTACAATCAGGATTCTCCAATTTCAAGAGTGGTGAAGTAGTCCTCTTCAAACTCTTCTTTTGGTGCAGTAGCATTCTGCGCATGTCCACCTAGGCTCTAAGGGGGAACTAGTACTCAAATCTGGATGTACATATGAGTAATTGGGTGTGTGAATCACTGTTCCCTGTTAAGAGCGCTCCTGCATTGAAAGGCAGAAAATGCTCATGCATTTGCTGCCTTTCTTTTCTAACGAGAGCACGGCTGTGGGCCTGATTATGGGCCTTTTTAAAGTATTTATGTTAATCACAGCACCCATAAAGGGATGCATTTAACATCAATACTTTCAAAACGCAAACAATCAGCCCTACAGCTGCGCTCTATTTAGAAAAGAAATGCAGCAAGTCTACAAATAAGCGGTGTGCTTTCCGAATCATCTGAAAGCACATGTTGTGCTTGTACCATTTTGGTGAGTTGCTGTCTACCTGTGCCCCAGATTGCAGTGAATCAGCAGAGTCCAGGAAGTGGTAGGGAGGCAGACTAGTGCTGTCTCTTTCCCTACCTGCGATTGCATAATTTATTTTAAATTTTCTTTAACTGTCTGCCTGTGATTGTTACAGTTTAAAATTGTAGTTTTAACCTGCCAGTGATTGCATACTTTATCATCAATTTTGTGTTTAAACTTGTGGTTCTTCCTTGCCTGTGACTGTCTTCATTTAACTTGTTGAATTGTGGGATTTGCAGTCCTAACTCTGTAGTTTTTTCCCTCTCATTCCCCGTGACTATCAGTTTTTCCCTCCGTTTTTCTCCCTTGCTCTGTGCTAAGACCTGTATGTTAAGCCAGCCCCCCTTCCCCCCTAGCAACAGGGATATTTCTACATCAGAGAGAGAACAGAGGGTGCTCTGAGACAGCAGTAATCTGCTGTTTAAGTTGTGTTTAACAGGGACTGTGCGCTTTGTTTTTTGGCCAGGAGAGGGAGTAAAATTTTATACAAACAGTATTGTTAGAAGACAAGTTTGTTAAGCCCTTACCTGCAGAAGTCCAAAGTGTGGATTGAGCCTGTCTGTCTCCTAGGAGATTTCTGAATGGAGGAGCAGCTCCCCAGCCTCACCCCCATGCCAGCAAACCTAGGCCTGCTGATTGGCTCTTCAGCTCCCAGGCCACCCTGAGCCCTCCTCTCACACCTGCCCAGGCCCCTTAAGGCCTTGCTGGGTGCACCCCAAAACATTCACAGCCATTTTGATGAGTTGCAATCTACCTGTGCCCCAGATTGCAGTGAAGCAGCAGAGTCCAGAAAGTGTGAGGGAGGCAGACTAGTGCCGTCTCGTTCCTCACAATTTGAAAAACGATTTTCCCTACCTGTGATTGCATCATTTTTTAAATATTTTCTTTAAATGTCTTTTGTCTGGTTGGTTACAGTTTAAAATTGTAGTTTTAACCTGCCCGTGATTGCATACTTTATCACCTGTTTTGTGTTCAAACTTGTGGTTTGTCCTTGCCTGCGACTGTGTACATTTAACCTGTTGAATTGTGGGATTTGCAGTTCTAACTCTGTAGCTTTTTCCCTCTCATTCCCCATAACTATCAGTTTTCCCTCCGTTTTTCTCCCTTGCTGTGGGCTAAGACCTGTATGTTAAGCAGTCCACCCCCAGCTCCCATTTTGTGTAAGCAAGAGAGTTAAACCAGCCCCTCCCCCCAGCAATAGGAATATTTCTACATCAGAGAGAAAACAGAAGGTGCTCTGAGTCAGCAGTAATCTGTTGTTTAAGCTGTGTTCAATAGGGACTGTGAACTTCATTTTTTGGCCAGGAGAGGGAGTAAAGTTTTATACAAACAGTATTGTTAAAGGACAGGTTTGATAGGCCCTTACCTGCATAAGTCCAAAGTGTGGATTGATCCTGTCTGTCACCTAGGAGATTTCTGAATAGAGGAGCAGTTTCCAACTCCCTGACCAGCAAACCTTGGCTGAGGTCACTGGGACCTTATATAGTCTACTATTGGTTGGTACATGTGTGCACTGATTGGTGGTTGTATCTGGTGTTTCTATTGGATTAGGGTTAGTGCCCTCATTGGTTCGGTATTTGAGGGTTCTGATTGGTGTCTGAGGTTCTGTAGCGATCCGAACCCGTGAATTCGGTATCATAGTACTGACACGATTTTGGTACCAATGAACCGCAAATGATCCATTGCATGCATGACAGTGTTTTCGCTACGCAACTAGCATGAATTCACTGAGAAATAGGGCACTCTGTGGTAAAGTCGTGGCATCCATTTTAGCTACGGCATCCATTTTGTTTCTTGCCCTCACATAGTCAATGAACGGACGATGACCCCGGCAGAGTCACCTTGTTAAGGACACGTAAGCTCGAGCCCCGAGAAAGGCTGACGCTGCATGACTAGGCAGAATCAAGCTACCTCCCCTTGCCTGAGGCCAGTCCTGCTGTACTGGTTCTCGTGTCCGTTGTCCTGACTGAAAGGCCGAAGACGGTAGCCATGCCCGTTTATGATCCATAAACACCTCTTATCCTACATTTCAATCCTTTGCACCTGGCTCTGCTCCTTACCTTCTGGGCTTTTACAATGGGGAGGTTACGATTTTTATGATGGGGAGGATCGGGCAAAGAATGGAAAACTGTCGAGAAGACCTGATCGAATACCGAAAACCTACGACTAATTATTGTTTGATGTCAAATTTACTGTTTGTTTGGGATACCGGGTTGGGCATGAGAAATATTCGTGTAATGTAGCCTAAAGACATTTTTGCGTATATTTAAAGAGTAACCCACTTAATGCAATTTGAACAGTCTCGTAGATTCTGCCTGTGTGTGGTTCCTATGATTTCTGTGTCCCTGCAGTAAATAAACCTTGGTCTTTGACGCCGCCATCGAGAAGCCCGTGTCTCTGTTTATTTGTGCACCGGGACAGGAGGAACTCAGGGGTCTTCGGGTGTTGTTTCCCTGACACCTCTGGACTCTTAAAAGTCCAGAACCTCAAATTGGCGCCCAACGTGGGGCGACGTCATCCGGTACCGGTCCAAAGCCTGAAAAGTTCGAGAAGTTTTGTGGTGAAGATTCCGGAGGGAGGTACCCCGCTTCATCGATCCCTGCATGTCGTAAAAGTGGCCCGACGATCTCTTCCACGAGGGTTCCCGTTCCCAGACGGCTACAGAGGACCGCTGCCCTGACTGTCGCCCTGTCTTGGACCCGAGGTGCAGACCTTAGTACGGCGAGATGTAGACGGGTTCTCCTTGGTGACGTCTTCCACATTTCAGTTAAGTATTAAGTAGGCTACGCTCAGTTTGGTTGTTCCTTGTTGCTCTGGTTTAATTCGTAGATTATCATTGGTTGCTCTTGTTTAGATAATCTCTGTTTTGGTATTAGTTCATTTTGGTAGGCCTAAGTTCTCTGCGCATTTTGGTTGGAATTTGTCTTTGTTGTCATGACTACCAGTAGTAACTGTTTCTTGTCCTGGTTACGTTGCAACGGGGATTCCCGGTTGGAGGATTCGTGTTTGGTTCCTCCGATTGGAACTCCTACATATGAGCTCTATTGTAAACATGGTGTTGGTCCTATTGCGTATAATGAAGTATGGGTCCGTTATACCAGAAGAGATGGTGTCCTTAGTTGGCCACCGCATGGTAGCTTCGAAACGGAAATACTAGACAATCTAGAAATGAAGTTGTTTAAGAAAAAAAGCCCGGCCGGCAATGTTTGATTCTTTTCGAGTATGGCGCAAAGAAGCCAAACAGAGAGAAATTAGGAAAACAAAGAAAGAACAGAAAGAGAAAGGGTTGACTTTAATGGAGTCTGCTAGGCAGCTGCATGTCAACGAGACTGAGAAAGCAATGGAGATGGCGAATAGAAAATATAATTTGGCAATTGATAAATGTTACCCTGTATTGCCATCATGTCCTACTAAGCCGATGGAGGATCATGAAAAGGATCCTCTGTTGTCTTACCTGTTGAATTCACCCCCACCGTATGCACAGGGTATTACAGTACCACAGTTGCTACCTGTTGTACAGCCAGCTGCTGGTCAGCCTGAAATAGTTGCTCCACTTCCTTTGATTCCAGCTCCTATCCTTCCCGTGGTTAATGTTCCTTCGGCACCCCCTCTTCCTGGGGCGCCCGTTCCGCCTTTGCCTGTCGTTTCGCAAACTGCTTTACCTGCTACTCCTACCCTTACTATTTCATCTGCTTCAGCTGTTCTGTCCCCGAACCCTGTGAACATTCTGACTCCGCTTTCCGTTCGTCGGAAAATAACCGACTCTGTAACTAATATTTTAACTCCTCTCTACAGGTCTTTAATTGGGACCCCCGTTTCTGACTCTATACAGAGACGTAGCCAGCTTCCTGGTCCCCAGGAACGAGACACGTTAGATTCGACAGCTCTTAGGTGGATGTCGAAAGCTGCGAAGTATGATGCACGAAGAGTGTTAGATACCTTTATGCAATGGAATGAACCAACTCAACGTTATGTTTTTGACGTGATGTGTTCTCTTGTGCGTGAAGAATGGGAAGATGATGATTTAGACTCCGTCCCCTCTGACCTGATAAATATTCAACAGAAATTTGCCGCAGGAATGGTGATAGGTCCAGAAGTAAGGGGAGTGATAGAAATGATTTTAGCTTATAGGGATGAGTCCCCTCTTCGAGCGACAAGAGACCCTGATGGTTCACCGATTACTACTAGGAAAAAACGAGGTCAATATCCGATGAGGGAAGTTCCGCCGATATGGCGGGATGCAGTTCAAGCTGATGCGGCTAATAATATTGTCGCTGCCCCGGCACATTTCCAGAGAGTGTGGATACACATCCCTTGGAAACGGGCCGAAGTGTTAGCCGTAAAACAAGCATTACCAGACCCACGTAAAAATCCTGCTGGTTATTACAAAGAGTTAACGCAAACAGTTCAAGCGTGCCTCATGAATTTGGCAGACATTTAAATGTTATTTGGTAATGTAGTGCCACAGCCTATATGGGCCAAAATTCGGCAAGAAAACCACCCAGTCGCCTTAGGAGGTGATTGGGCAGCTATTATAACGGCAGATGCGCAACAAGTTGGCGGTGCTAAACCTGAACCTCTGATTGCTGCTTTACCTGGCAGAATAATTACTCTGATGAAAACGCTGATGCCAGCGTTACGAGTCAATTGGGATAAATTATCGGCATGCAAGCAAAAGAAGGATGAAAGCGTCTCTGACTTCTTTACTAGATTTGAAGAGACCTTCGTAGACCACAGTGGGCAAGATATGAGTACTGAGGGAGGCCAGAGATTGTTTGTCGACAAGTTCGTGTTTAATTTACTACCTGAACTTAGTAACAAGTTAAAGGATTCTGAAAGTGCATGGGCAGTGTCGACGACAGCACAGATACTTGCAACTGCTCAGTATTACGAGAATAGAGAGAAAGAAGAGAAGGAAAAGTCAGAAAAGAAAACGAAAGATCTAAAGACCAAAGTTCTTCTGCAACAGGCGTATCAGCCTCGTTCGAATCAGTCAGATTTACAGCAGCGACCCCAGTTTCAGCCACAACCACAATTCCAGCAAGGGACGGCCCAAGGATTTAATTATGGTTTTCCGCGACAACAGTTAGCATGGAATCAGTGTGCTTATTGTAAAAAGGAGGGTCATTATAAGAATGAATGCCCAGTACTGCACCCACAAACTAGTGGTGTACCAGCTCAGAGAGGTAATGTTGGGTTTATGCAAGCTCCTAGAGGTAGAGGACGTGGTACGATGACACCACAGGCCGATCGCCAATCGAATTATTTCGATCAGCGAAATGCACAATCTGCGCAAACAGGTAGATCTCCACAGTATCATGTTGAAGATTACTATGATCATAATGAAGACATTCAAAGAAGCGAGCACTAGGACAGCCGCAGGCAAAGAGAGGGAGTAGTATCAGTTCCAGTTGATCAGAGCGGACCTTATGTCGCAGTAGTTACCTCAGGCGTGGTCGAACCGTTTCTGTTGGATACTGGTGCGGCAAAAAGTTCAATTATGCATGCGAAACTCCCTGGCGCACCTTTGTCTGGCTTAACGAACACTTCGGTAGGATTCTCAGGCGCCCCTGTTCACAATCCTGTTTCTAGTCCTTTGTCAATATCTGTTGGGCCATGCGAACTAGAATCACCCCTTATCTTAACAACCGGTTGTAATGAGAATCTGCTTGGTTTAGATCTGTTGAAACGCCTGCACGCGACACTGTACTGTTCTCCTTCAGGAGTACAGCTCACATTAGGCAAAAGAGTCATCTCTCCAATGTATATGTCGATGGATAAGCTCCCACCGGAGCTGCGTTCTCTCCCTGATACTCTTTGGGCGACTGGTCCTAATGATGTAGGCCTCTTGGAAATTCCCCCTTATGTGGTAAGTCTGAAAGCTAATGTTAAATTCCCACGAATCCCACAGTATCGGATTTCGAATGAAGGGGAACGAGCACTCTTATTGATTGTGAAAGACTTAATACAGAAAGATGTGATTGAGGAAACTAGAGGGAACGTCTGCAATAGTCCTGTTCTGCCGATTTTGAAATGTACCGACCCTTCCAAACCTCCAATTTACAGATTTGTGATTGACCTCAGAGAAGTTAACAAAATAGTGATCCCACAGTTTCCTGTAGTCCCAGATATCACTGCATTACTGACGTTGATTCCTGCCTCAGCTTCATGGTTTACAGTGATCGACTTGAAAAATGCCTTTTTCAGCATTCCCATAGCCGAGGAAAGTAGAGACATTTTTGGTTTCTCCTTAGGAGGTCGCAGTTTCAGATTCAAACGCGCTCCACAAGGTTATTGTGAAAGCCCTTCAATTTACAGCCAAGCATTGAAGAGTCAATTAGATGCCCTTGTACTACCTCATGGTGTTGCTCTGATCCAATACGTAGATGATCTTTTACTAGCCGCTGATGACAAGGAAACTTGCAAAGCAGCTACAATTTCTTTGTTGCATCATTTGTCAGACTTACATCACAAGGTGTCACCTTCTAAACTGCAATATTGTTGCCAAGAAGTGACCTACTTAGGTCATCTTTTGTCAAAGGAGGGAAGAAGGTTGACCCCAGAGAGAATCAAAGCAATCTCACAGATGACTGTACCAAGCACACAAAGAGAAGTGCGTGCGTTTTTGGGTATTACGTCATACTGTAGGCAATGGATCCCAAATTTTTCTCTCATGGCGAAACCATTGGTAGCCCTGACTGGAAAAGGTGTTCCAAGCCCTTTGCCATGGTCTGATGAATGTCAACAGAGCTTCTCTGACTTACGTGATGCGCTGTGTTCAGCTCCTGTGTTGGGTACTCCTGACTACAGTAAGCCGTTTACTTTATATGTCCATGAAAGAGAAGGTTGTGCATTGAGTGTATTAACGCAACAATTTGGTGACAAACAGCGGCCTTGTGCATATTTCTCATCCACATTAGATCCGGTAGCCAGAGCGTTGCCAAGTTGTTTGAGAGCTACAGCGGCAGCTGCAGTGTCTATTCGACAGTCTGCTGGACTAGTCATGAACAACATGTTAGTAGTCATGGTTCCACATGCTGTGGATACACTCATGAATCGAATGAAAACTCAGCACCTCACCAGTGCTAGACTATCAGGCTATGAGCTGACGCTTTTGGCAAGTCATATTCAGATCAAGCGATGCAACATATTGAATCCAGCAACACTGTTGCCGACTACTCAGGAGTCGAGTGATTCAGAGCCCCATGATTGTTGTTTCAGAACTGAGGAAGAAACAAAAGGTAGGATTGATTTAAAAGACACTCCGTTACTAGATCCAGACGGCACTTTATATGTCGATGGGTCTTGTTTTAAGCTACAGAATGGTGATGTGACGGCCGCGTATGCAGTTACGACTTTGAGTACGATTGTTGAGACTGCAAGAGTAAGTCAGAATTCTGCCCAAGCTGCAGAATTAATTGCACTAACAAGAGCGTGTGTTTTAGCTGAGGGAAAGAGAGTGAATGTGTTTACTGATAGCCAATACGCCTTCGGCGTTGCCCACAATTTTGGGCGTCTCTGGAGAGAAAGAGGTTTTCTCACGTCCCATGGGACTAAGATCCAACATGGACAGTTAGTCAGCGATCTATTGGAATCCCTGACTCTACCGAATGAAGTTGCAATTGTGAAGTGCAGTGCACATCGGAAGATTACGGATGATGTTGGCCGTGGGAATGCGTTTGCTGATGAGGTCGCTAAAGAAACGGCCAAGAACATGACGAGCCGAATGTACGTTGCAACGTCTGCAAGATGGATTGCGGAATCAGGAATGTGTGAGAATACGATTGAAAGTGTGAAAACAATCCAGAATGAAGCAACTGAAAATGAGAAGAATGAATGGAAGGAGAAAACGGGTAAAATGGATTCAAGTGGATGTTGGGTCGATTTGTCTGAGCAGCAGCGTTGGATGTTACCTGATGCGTATGTGCTCGCAGTAGTCACGATGGCGCATGGAGCGGCGCACATCAGTTCGAAAGGGATCTGTAAAATGTTAGCTCCAGTATGGAAGAACGATGGAATTACTAAGTGTGCAGAAAGAGTGGTGAAAAATTGCATGGTATGCCTGATGCATAATCCTGGCAAGGGAACCCCAACCCCAACTGGCCATTTTGCTCCCCCTTCTTGTCCCTTTGAAGTGATTCAGTTGGATTATATCCACATGGACAGGTGTAACAATCTCAAATACGTCCTGGTGGTAGTCTGTGCCTTCTCAAGATGGATTGAGGCATATCCGTTAAAGGACAACACTGCTATGTCCACTGCCAAAATCCTCCTAAAAGAATACTTCCCCAGGTATGGTATGCCGCGGATTGTTTGGTCGGACAATGGAAGTGAGTTTGTAGGGAAAGTTATGAAGAGTGTGTGTGCGGGTCTGGGTATTTCCCAAAAATACCACAGTGCGAATCACCCACAATCAGCGGGTTTGGTTGAAGGGTACAATGGCACCCTGAAGCTGAAACTTGCGAAAATTCAAGCTTCCACTGGCCTCTCTTGGCCAGACGCACTGCCTTTAGCTTTACTGTCCACCAGAGCGACTGTACACTCTCGAGTAGGGCTTAGCCCATATGAGATTGTGTTCGGCCGCCCTGCTAATGTTTGGGGAGTCCCTAGGCCAAAGGAATTCAAACAGATTGAATACCCAATGTTGATTGATTACCTTCATGATCTGACTGCTAAATTGAGCCTTATTCATCAACAGGTATTCGAATCCTTGCCTAAACTGCCGGAGAGTCCAGGCCACACGTTGAAACCAGGCGACCAAGTGGTAGTCCGGAACTTTGAACGTACTCGGAACCTCCAGCCAAGATTCGTGGGTCCGTTTCAAGTCCTCCTCACAACAAGAACTGCAGTACGCCTAGCTGGAAGGAAAAATTGGGTGCACGTCAGCCATACGAAGCGTGTCCCTCTTCCACTCCCCTATGATAACTGGGTTAGACAGGGAGTTGGTGCATCCGAGACAGAACCTGTTCCTAGGCACATCCCTTTCAGTGATGCAGAGTACATAACGGACCACCCACGAACGGAAACACAGAACTTTGACACCCCAGCAGGAACCGCTCCTTTGAATCCTGAACCGAGTACTGTACAAAGTGAACATTTGTCACCTGTGGAGTCGAACATTTCCGCACCTGTAGACCAGCTATTTCAAGACCAGACAAGACCCGGAAAGTACAGATATAATCTACGTTCTCATGTTATGAACTAATGACATTGCATAATTACCCTTCTGTTTGAAAACTGTTTTGATCTTACTGCATTCCATTCAGTCAGGAAGTTTGCTCAAAATGTTTATCTTTTTTATTTTTTTTTTATTGTTTCTCTCACCTTGCCATCTGGGTTACCGTAGGGTCGTAACGTGTGCCTTGTTTTAATTTGCAGGGAATCAGACACTAGGTCGGTTTCTTCTGTTTGTCTTGGGAACTCCCAGGATAAACAGAGGCAAGTTTTTAACAGGTACAAACCATCCGTTGCGAACGGTTGTAGAAGATGGAGCTTCCTGAATTACGACGGGTTAATGTCATAAATGTGCACAAGACAAAGCTATATGACATATTGTATAGCAAATGTTTTCTAATGCAATGTACTCTGACACTTCTAATTGTTTTAATAACTTTGGTAGGCGGAATTATTTTTGGTATTCAGTTGATCTTTACACCTGTTGCATCTACAGTATCTCCCCATGCTCCTGTTTCTCCGACTGTTGTTTCTCTTCATTCTTTCCATCCTTTTCCTGCCCACGAGCAAGCTCGACGCTCTGAGTTTATAAATAACACTTTCATTCAACTCTTGCACCAACATCAACTAGTGGTTAATACAACAAACTGCTGGGTGTGTGGTTTGATACCACATACCATGGACAAGGGCATCCCCTATCTGGTCCTGCCTTTTAGTTATAATGGATCATTCTGGGCATTCCAGACCATGTTCGCTTATGCCCTAGAGACCTATCCTCCACGACCTCCGCGTTCCACCCGGTATAACTCTGCTAATAGAGCCTTGGTAAAAGGAATCACTGACATGGTGAGAGATGTCAATAATACTCCGTTCATTCCCAAGGATGAATTGCGAGTTTACATGGGTTGGAATGTTACGGAATATGGCATTACTCTGGGTGAGAACAAACGTAAGAGCTCAACTCCGATCTGGGTCGTACCCCACCAAGGTCAAGTCTGTTTGCAAGGAAGTGGGAGGAACCCGAAAGCTCGACTAAGGAAGAGTGACTGTATCGAAACATATGTTTTTCCGTCACAGTCTTCCCCGGCATTCTTAGCTGCTAAGGGTACCTATTTTGTTTGCCAAGACAGAGCATACACATGGCTGCCTGCTGACTTCTCAGGCTCATGTTACATCGCTCAACTGTTACCTCCGACATATACTGCTGCACCGGACTATCACAAAGCTAGAGTTGTGAGAGGTGTTTTCAATAAAGAAGATACTGCTGGCCAAGAAGCAGGAGACTTTTTCAAGGGTTTCCTCCCATTCTGGGGGCCTATGGCCAACAGTAGAAACTTACGTCAACTAACACGGGTAGTTGAATCCACTATCACTGAAACGGCGGGTGCTCTTAGTAACCTGACAGCTGAGCTTCAAGCGGATCGCCTCATGACGTTACAGAACCGTATGGTCCTTGACGTGTTACTTGCAGATCGAGGTGGAGTATGTAAGATGATCCAATCAAGTTGCTGCGTTTTTATTCCAGATAATGCGCCAACAGTATACAAGGCCATCTCTAAGTTACATAAGATTTCTGACTCTATTCATGTAGAGGAAGGTGACTGGTCATTAATGGGATGGTTCTGGAGCCTGTTGTCTGCGTGGAGATGGAAGGTTCTGATAGTCACTGGTGTTGCATTAGTATTTTTATTTTCGTGCTGTCTCATTGTTCAGTGTGGTCCTGCCTTATGTAATCTCTGCATTTCTACATGCGTAAGAAGACCACCTGTTTTTAGAGATACGCCACGGGATAGAGTAATGCTCCAACAACATATCCGTGACCTGATGAACATAGAGATGGACTCTGACATAGAGTGAGTTATTGCCTATGTAAGGGCAAAAGGACGGTCTGAGGTTCTGTAGCGATCCGAACCCGTGAATTCGGTATCGTAGTACTGACACGATTTTGGTACCAATGAACCGCAAATGATCCATTGCATGCATGACAGTGTTTTCGCTACGCAACTAGCATGAATTCACTGAGAAATAGGGCACTCTGTGGTAAAGTCGTGGCATCCATTTTAGTTACGGCATCCATTTTGTTTCTTGCCCTCACATAGTCAATGAACGGACGATGACCCCGGCAGAGTCACCTTGCTAAGGACACGTAAGCTCGAGCCCCGAGAAAGGCTGACGCTGCATGACTAGGCAGAATCAAGCTACCTCCCCTTGCCTGAGGCCAGTCCTGCTGTACTGGTTCTCGTGTCCGTTGTCCTGACTGAAAGGCCGAAGACGGTAGCCATGCCCGTTTATGATCCATAAACACCTCTTATCCTACATTTCAATCCTTTGCACCTGGCTCTGCTCCTTACCGTCTGGGCTTTTACAATGGGGAGGTTACGATTTTTATGATGGGGAGGATCGGGCAAAGAATGGAAAACTGTCGAGAGGACCTGATCGAATACCAAAAACCTACGACTAATTATTGTTTGATGTCAAATTTACTGTTTGTTTGGGATACCGGGTTGGGCATGAGAAATATTTGTGTAATTTAGCCTAAAGACATTTTTGCGTATATTTAAAGAGTAACCCACTTAATGCAATTTGAACAGTCTCGTAGATTCTGCCTCTGTGTGGTTCCTATGATTTCTGTGTCCCTGCAGTAAATAAACCTTGGTCTTTGACGCCGCCATCGAGAAGCCCGTGTCTCTGTTTATTTGTGCACCGGGACAGGAGGAACTCAGGGGTCTTCGGGTGTTGTTTCCCTGACACCTCTGGACTCTTAAAAGTCCAGAACCTCATGTCTGGGTCTGTGACTCAATCAATGTAGGGTTGGGACTAGTTATATGGTTAGGAATTCTTTTGGAAGGAGGGACTAGGGCTTCCTGTGTGATTGGCTGCTTGGACACTGCGTTGGGACTACTGGTAGGGCTAGGGCCTCTATTGAACGAAGAGATCAGGGTTTTTTAAACTGATTGGGGCTTGGACTATGGCTAAGATTGGCTATACGGTCCTGGTCTCCTATTGATTCTAGATTTTAGGGCTAGTGTTCTGATTGGATAGTGTTAGGGCTAGGGTTCCCATTGGCTGAAGGGGTCACCTGATTAATAGGGCTATAAAAGGCCAAGGCTTAGGGTGTCTCGGCCTGGGCGTCAGGGCCAAGGGCAGAGAGGACAAGGGCAATTGCCTGTTTGAGACTGGTCAGGACTAGGGCCAGAAATGCTGCCCATTTTCCCATTCAGTAATACCCAGCCCACACCATCCACATCCACAAACAGAGCAATACACTCACCAAACCAAATGTACACCACACACTTACTACAAACCAACACTATGCAATAATCCATGTCTCAGCACCCACTACAAAAACTACACAAACCATACCTATACACCCTCCTATCCCAGCCACCACACATTCCCATAATCAATTACAAACAATACACAACTCTATCCGATACCACAAACCAATCTGCTCATCACTAACACAACCCCATTCCACACTATATTTAACTACATCCCATCTAGACACACACTCCCTGCTACAATTACTCCTAACAGACCACTTTTTATCACTAACAAACATATAATCAGCCATCCATCATTTTTCCAACCAACACCCTCCTCTTCCTTCTACCATAATAACACAAACACACACCACATACACATGCACCATACTTTTAACTCTTACAACAAACCAGTCTAAGACAGACACTCTGACCTCTACTTCATTCCCTCACACACAAAACATACACTCTACGCATAAACACATCACCACCCCCTCTACCTTACAACCTCCTCTCACAAACAATACTATACAAACAAATCCATCGCATAAAACACATACACAAGCACCTCTTTTCACTACTCCTCAAAGACAAAACATATCACGCACACCAACACTAGATCTTCCAAGAGCAACACCTCATAATACTTACCATCACAAAATACAAACATACACCCACCTTTCAAACCACACAAAGGAGCAAACACCAATGCCAACCTTTCTCTCTTCCTCCACATCCGACACAGATATAGCAACACAGCCACTCTCTTCCAAGCGCCTCTCGTCCATTGTACAATGTAGAACCTTACTACATGACCCAAATGCTGTACCACCACCCCTGACTCATACACCTTCCTCCCTAAATACACGCAAACAATATAAGCGACATGCCACACCTCACAACTTTGCTTCCCCATGTCTACTGCACAACAATGTTACACCACAAAACAACACAGCACACCAACTAACTTTCAAACACCGTCTCTACCACCTACATATGCAGACCCATCAAAATGCCTTCTTAGCATGCTGGATGAGGAACATGATACAGAACAGCTACACAATTGCTATCCTTACACAAATAATACCAGCACTAAAAACACACCTGCTACAAACCCACACAATACTAATCACTCTTCTACAAAACAAAGTCTCACTATCACCAAAGCCCATTCTCCAAAAGGTCTACTAATAAATGCTCGATCCCTCTCTAAAAACAAACATCACATCTACAACCTTCTCACCGATGCAAAACCAGACATACTATTGGTAACTGAATCATGGTTGTGAGATGATATGGCTCCAGTCCTGCATGAAGCGGTTCCTCTAAGCTATCAAACGATCACCCAAAATCGTATAGGCAAAAAGAGGAGATGGTCTAGCTGTTGTGTTCAGGCAAACATTACATATAACTAAAGTTGACAACATCACCATAAAGAATTGTGAGGTTCTTCTCACCAGATGCAATCCTACACCATCTTCCTCCTGTAACTTCCTGCTCCTTTACAGACCTACACCTAGCAAGGCGACATTTCCAGATGCACATCTAGACACCGTTTCAAACCTGATAACAATACACTCCAACCTATGCGTTCTGGGTGACCTCAACATTTGGTTTGACAAACCCAATATGACCCATCCAAAAACAATATTCACTGACTTAGATGCAGTAAACCTGCATCAGATTGTCCACAAACCCACACACATCGCTGGACATATCTTAGATGTCATTTTTGATAATACCAAACTAGTTACCTTTCAAACTATAACTCCAGTCACATGGTCAGACGACCACTTGCTTGCTTTCCAACATAAAACAACACCTAAAACTACCTTACATCCATCCACCTATCGACCATGGAACAAACTCAACTTGGAACACTTAGAAACAGAACTAACATCCAGTACAAATCTGGAAACAATCAGTTCTGTTTAAAAACTATGTGAGTGGCTACAGGAAGCTTTTAAGATCCTGATACCACTCAAAACCACACAACAGAACAAAAGAAAAAAAGCGCCTTCGAGAAACATAGCCATAAAAGACATAAAAAACAAATTAGAAAGCTGCAACGTACCTGGCTAAAAACAAACGCCAAACAAGAAAAACTTCACCTACGGAAAATTAACAGATTATACTAGTCAGCTATCAAAAAATCTAAGAAAAGGTACTATCATCAAAAGGATGAATGTGCAAATAAAGAATTCTATAAAATACTAAATGAATTTCGCAAACCAAATTGCCTAGAAGGAATTCATCCTGTTACTCAAGATTTCACAGACAAACTGGCAAATCATTACACTGACAAAGCAGACACGTTGGACTCGTACTTAAAACAGAGACAAAGCACCAGCACTAACCCTTTGACAAAACAACAATCCAAGAATACTCTAACCCAGCCTCCCCGTTCCTTCCAACACATCTCACACAATTAATTTATGGACCTGGTCAAAGCAAGCAGGCCTGCCGGCAGCCCTTCTGATCCGTGTCCACCACAAACTTTCAAGACAATTCTTTTAACAACCTCTGCTGCCACTCCAGTGAAAAGAATCATCAACGATTCCTTAACTACAGGAATATTTCAAATAGTCATACATACACCCTTTACTGAAGAAAACAAACTTGGACAAACTTGGACCCGATGAAACCTGACAATTACAGGCCCATTACAAATGGACCTTTCTTGGGCAAGCTGATAGAAAGAGCAGCGTTTGCCCAGATGTCACAATTCATTGAAGAGAATGACATACTTTCAGACTTCCAAACAAGTTTCCGTCTGGAAGGAGGCACCGAATTTGCCCTCCTTGCTGTCTGGGATGACCTGAAGAACACAGTAGACTGCAACAGGATTGGTGCGCTTCTCCTCTTGGACCTCTTGGCTGCCTTTGACACGGGTGACTATGACACTCTGAAACAAAGACTCTATGAAGCCAGCATAGAGGGGACTGCTCTAGACTGGATCGTGTCATACCTTCGAAACTGAGCTAATGTAATTAATAACCCACCTTTTTCATCCAAACCATACTCCACAAAAGCAGGGGTCCCTCAAGGCTCTATCATCTTGCCCATGCTTTTCAACATCTACATGAAATAATTATCGGTACTGGTCAATCAATTTCACCTCACGTGCTATTACTATGCAGATGACATATTTCACTATACTAATTCAACGCTAATCTTTATGGGTTCCAGAGTAGCGTGCTACTCACCCACAAAAGTGCTTCAAACCTCATCAGGGGTAGCAAGCGCTATATAAATACAAACCTCTCTCCCTCTTCAATCCTGCCGCTACCCTTCTCTATCCAAATAACTGAATAACATATCCACCACTCAAATTACTTCATATTTCACTATACTAATTTCCAACACTAATCCTTTATGGGTTCCAGAGTAGCGTGCTACTCGCCAGAAAAGCGCTTCAACACCCCTTCAGGGGTAACAACCGCTATATGAATGCAAACCTTTCTCCACCTTCTATCCCTCCTCTGTCCTTCTCACTCCAAATAACTGACTAATATCCACCACTCAAATTACTTTCATATTTCACCATACTAATCCATCACTAATCCTTTATGGGTATCTGGAGTAGCGTGCTACTGCCCAAAAAAATATATATATAAAAAAAGGGGCTTCAACACCCCATCAGGGGTAACACGCGCTATATAAATGCGAACCTTTTTTCCTCTTCTATCCTTCCGCTATCCTTCCGAATCCAGATAACTGACAAACCTATCCACCACTTTAATTACTTTCATATTTCACTATACTAATTCAACACTAATCCTTTATGGGTCCCGGAGTAGCATGCTACTCGCCAAAAAAGCGCTTTGACGCCTCGTCAGGTGTAGTAAGCGCTATATAAATGAAATTACAATACAATACATCAATAAGCTGTTCGAAGCATACATTAGATGGCAAATGTGAGGAATAAAAATGGTGCAAAACTAGGAAGGCAAACATTTGTACAAGGCAATGTCATAAGAGAACGGAAAAATGTCAAACAATACCTAAGCGATTATAGCCTATATGAGAAAAAAAAGCCATGTATCACAAGTATTATAATCAAAAGGAAGAAAAATGGAGGGAAAGAGAGAAAGGGAAGAGGGAAGGAGGGTAGTGGGACATCTGCTAAAAACATATAAAAATAAAAGCTTTAAGGAGCCAGAATATTAGTGGAAGAAACCCCTGAATCCTGAGAACAAAAATTACTGTAGTTGTCCAGGGATTGCCAGACTGATAGGAGGTGTGGAATGACACTCAGTATGCAGCTTATGGGCACTACAAAGATAAGACACCCAGGCCCACCATGTGTGAAATGATAGATGTTGAAAAGACTTCCACTCTGTGAGTATCACCTTAATTGCAATAGTTAAGAATAAGTCTAGGAGTGACATGTCAGTCATGTCCAAGGCTAGAGAGGATGCTGCGGCCCAAGGACACAGCATCAACATGGCAAAGGACAAGTTCATTGGAACATTAAAAGTAGCCAATAAGTGTCTCGGAATAGAAGCCCAGTATTCGGATAACCGTTTGCACCCAAAGAACATGTGTTGGTGTGTACCAGGTTCCGGATCACAGCTCCAGCACCTGTCATTGTCACATAGCTTCAATGTGTGCAAACAAGCAGGCGTCCAAAGTAATATGTGCATTGTGAAAAATGTTTATTGAATAAGAGCCGGAGCAATTTTATTGCATAGAGAGAGACTACCAATGAGATTCTAAGTTTTCAGAGAAATATGTCCATAAACCATGTCATCAAAGTGTTTGGCCCATGTACTAGAAAGAGCAGATCATTGTGGAGATTGAGGATTTGAAAGAAATTTGTAAGCTTGAGTAGCTACATGAACCGCACAATACCAAAAGGGTCAGAAGTGGAACTAGAGATGAATGTTTAGAAAATTGAAATGTCGAGAGTTTAACCTTTAGCTTTAGAAAGATATAAAAGTCCAGATTGATAAGATCGTACTTCTTAGCAAGAGCTGAAAAAGGACGCGGATCACCATTAACATCATAAAGATCATGAATACTCGTAATACCTTTAGAAGCCCAGACGTTAGCAAGGTTAAGGTCAAGATCAAGGGTGAGCTTTGGGTTAAACCAAAGTGATGCCCTTCTAAATTTTGAAAAGTGGACCTAGATTTGTTTACTAAACTGCGTAATGTTATTCATATGTGATTTCATAAGCTAGGTAAATCAACATTACCATAGGAAATGACTTTTTTGTTTGCTAATAACTTTTCAGCCATTTGATGAATTTCTATTTCAAGTTTTGGGGTGATCTGTCAAGCGGGGGCTGAGAAAACAAGCATTGGCATAGCCACTAGGTCTCGCTTTTGGGACCTTATTCGTGTTTAGCCAGAGCTATTTGCGGTTAGGAATGACAAAGGGCCATGCCACCTCCAAGGACAGTTCCAAAGGTATTTACATACCAGTGCATCTCAACAGCTCATCCTTCACCAAAAAAAAGAAAAACATTGGTATGGAATTCCCCATCTAGCAAAAACGATCCCTTGGAATTAATGAAGGCGGTAAGGACCCGGCTCTTCCTCAACAAATGATCCAGGATCATCTAGAATAATAAACAGAAAGAACCAAACACAAAGAGAGATGGCTTGGGGTGCATCTCACCCAAGATCACAAGACTGTTCCTCCTTTAGGATGGTGGGCACTGCCCAATGGGTCCCCTCTCTCACTCTGCTTTCTTGCACACCAGGCATAAAGGCAGCTACACTATCACAGTGATATAAGAAGAGCAATCCACTTCTCATTATGCACAACGTCCAGGCTTCTCGCATAAGCAATCCTCACAAGCCACACTCTTATAAGGCAATCTTAAAAAGATCAAGCGTCCTATCCCTCACTTATTTTCTCCACCATACACTTAAGCACAGTGGCAGAAGACAGGATAAAAGCACCACTCTGGTCATCACATGAGACAATAACATTTCCTAAATTACCCACACTTGAACCCATCATCTTTCAAACAAAACACAACTTACAGTACAACATGCTACACATCTTACAAAGCATGCCAGTCTCCTGTCAGGGCTATGAAGCATTATATCTACACTTACTGCTAAGCGCTTGAGCAACTGGCATCCAACTTCTGAAGAATTCTCCACTAAACACATTCTTTGCACTCCTACAGACTCTATATTGATTACACTGTTGGGGTTTAAACATAAGAAGGATCTCCCAAAAATGGCGGTGGGCAGTGTGAGCTGACCTGGGTTGAGGCACACAGAACAGTGTTTCATCAGACTCGAGTGGACGAGACCAGAAAACAAACAGCAATGGGTGCTGCAGGATAGAGGAGTATTATCGATAGTATTTAGAGCACGTTGAAATAACAACAGTTCGGTATTAAGCTCTGAACTCCAAACATGGTAACATTATGGTAAACTAGTCGAGTATTGAAAGGGATGCGGGTACTATCTGCTCGTAAGTACATAGCAGCAAGATGCTTCGCCACAGAGAGAGCGGGGCTGGGGGTGAAGAATGTTCGATTGTGTGACATAACAGGCGAAGTGTTCTCCCGGGACACAGCCCGGGGACCTGAAAATGAGATGAAGGGAGCTACAGGACTGCAAAGGGTTCAGCAATGACGGAGGGTGGTTGGTGTTAGGCTGGATACAGTTCTGATGTGGGGGCAGTCTCCGCAATGAAAGAGTGGTGAGCTCATATCGAGCAGCGGGTTCTAGGGAGAAGGATAGCTGCGGACAACTGAGACATGGGGAAGCGGCATTGAGGGGATTTCTCCGCTGGGAAAGCGGGGGTGGTGCAAAGTCAAAATAAAAGCCGGACCCTCATACAAGCAAGGAATGCAGCAGTGGGACATGAAAACTTGGATTGTAAACTGTTTGCGGGCTGATGACCGGATGGCACCGACTGGCACGAGGATAGTTTGGAAAGCATTTGACCTCCGCGAGGAACCCTCCAATTCACACCCCTTCCGCCAGAACCATTGGGCTTGCTGTGTGAGCGGGTAAGAAAGGAAACAAGCGTGCGCCTCGCGCTCAAAGTAAAAAAAAAGAACATTGTTTGATGAGAAGCAGCAGGGAGAGGGGAGAGCAGAGGGGGCCTGTGACCGTTTCTTCTGTGTTTCCCTTGCGGGAGCGAGCAGGGGCACCATATGTTTGCAAGTTAATTACAAACATATGGTGTCAAAGCTCGCTCCCGCAAGGGAATCGCCAAACGTGAACGCGTTGCCATTGAAAGCAATGCAACGCATGCACGTTTTTAGGGCAAAAACTGAATCGATTCCAAAAGGTCTCTCCTAAGCAGCGCATGCGTGCTGCGTAGGCGAGACCTAAAAAGGGGGATCCCAAAACAATAAATCCCCATGCATTTTCCATAGATGTTTTTTAAGAAGCATTACTGTACAAACTGCTGAATAGAATCACACCAAATTTAGCAGGAAGATAGATCATGGTCAAAAAAGCTTGATTTTTCTGATTTGATGTGAATCCGTTCCATAGTTTTGGAGATATTAAGCTTCGAAAATATTTGTATATCTGGATGGTAGGGTTTGAGGGAATCAGTCCTTCGAACCCAATTTTAATAGCCAATTTTAAAAACTAGAGTCTCGGTCCAAATTGCTCCCATGGGAGGAAGGCTCCGATTGTCTATGTCAGGATTGGCCACAGAGCCTGCCTAGAGGCCAAGCCCTGTGGCCAAACCCCTGCTGCATACAGCCAAATACCCTCTGCAATGGGTGGTTGGCCCACCACAGTATTGCATAGGTCAGGGTTGGCCACTTGTGAGGGGAATGTGGGGGGTTGGGCTGGGTACAGCCCTGTGCTTTGCATAGCCAAATGCCTTGTGCAGCGCATGGTAGGCTCCTTGTGGTGGGCTTGAATGCAGGGCCTGGCCGGAGGCCAAGGCCAGTGGCCAACCCAGTTGTCCACCTGCAGTGGAGTTGGCCACAGAAACTGTCCAGAGGCCAGGTCATGCAGCCAACCCCATGCGACATACTGTAGAATGCACTGTGCAGGAGCATGTTGGACACACACACCAGTGTACAGCTGGGGGTTCGCCGCCATGGGTGGTTTGGTCAGGCTCTGGAGGCCATGCACGGGGGTTGCCATCCATGGCAGTGTGCAGGAGGTATTAGCCTCCCTTGAAGAGAGTTGGCTGCCCACGGTGGGTTGGTTGCCCAAAAGGGGGGTTGGCGGCCTGCACAAGTTTTGCAGCAGAGTCTGGTCAGAGACTAGAACCAGTGGCCACCCTCTCTGCAAAAAGCCAAAGACTGTGCACTGCAGGGGTTGGCTGTCCTCAGGAATTGGGGTGCAGGTCCAGCAGCTAGGCCCTATGGCCAATGCCCCACTACACAAGTGAGTTGGCTGAATATGATTTACAAAATGCAGAAATTGACTGGAATAGTTAGGTATGGTAATAACATCTTCTCTTACATTAAAGAATTCCCAGAAATTCTCTGAAAAAAAACAAAGGATAAAGTGACGTTATAGTTAGGTATGGTGATAAGATGTTCCCATATAGTAAAATACCCCTAGAAATTTACAGAAAAAAAACCTATTTTAAGGGACACTATAGTTAGTTGCTGAATTAAGATCTAAACTAAAGTTTAAAACCCCACAAGTTACTGAAATTCACTCATTGCAATTTACTGAGTTAATCATGACTTGCACCTTGCCGTTCACTGCCTAGTACTTCACATATTACATCACTGATGACATGTTAACTACCATCATTCACAACATAACTGTTGGAATCTTAAATGACACTACTGATAGATCTTTTTCAGCCTCTGTTCCACTATTGTGACTAATCATCACCATAAAAACGTCCACCTATTATTATCGGTTACTGTGTTGTATCTTGGAGTGCATTTTATTCCTTTTCGTGTTTAGTTAGTTTCTTGTTTTACATATCTTGCCCATTTGGATTTTAACCCTCTGAATACCATTTTCAAATCTGCACCATGAGTTTCTGTGTTATAGTTTACTAATCATTTTCATTTACCAAAGTCATTTGTAGCTGGATGCCTAAGCACCAATACACTATGTTTACATTACAGGCATTGTGTGTGCAATCGTCATGCATTACGAACACTCTTTACTTATTCACAATCGGCTTTATTGCCATTAGTGAACTGGGCCCAGGCGCTTTGAAACAGCCATTCTGCTCTATCCTGTGCTAAGTTTGTGCCTGCGAGATTTATTTATCATTACCAATCTTTGATCCATAGTAAGAGAAAAGGGCAAAAATGGGCGGAAAGAGGCGGGATGTAGAGAACTATAGAAAGCTAGTGACACGGAATCATTTTAAGATTTTTTAGGGACCCAGGCAATAAATATTTTGGGTGCCCCTGGGAAGTGGAATTCTATTATTTGCAATATCAATCTCTATTTTGTCTAACAATAATGCACTATACATTAACAGTAACATTTAAAAAATACACAGAAGTGACTTACAGATAAAGTTCACTTTCTCAAGAAAACCCTTTGAAGGTGGAATCCTGGGCTATAGCCCACTTTCTCCATCGTCTGTGAAGGAACAAAGGGAGAACGCAGGGATGGAATGGACCCTGCAAGAGTTAGATAAAGAGAATGGAAGTATGTATTGGTGAAGAAAGAGGCAGGGCGTGGAATCAAAACTAAAAAGACTTGTATTTGGCAACACCAAAATCAGAAACTGTAGGCCTCTGCACTTTTTTTAATTTTAAAAATACATTGAAGCACCGTCTCTAGCCACTATGTGAACAGCCTTAGCCAAGCAGCTAATAAATGATGATATAAGGTCCTGCTGGGAAATTAATATTTTATTGGGGAGCTATATTTCATGTCTTTCTCAATGTCTCATACGAACTCAGAATACTCTCTTCCTATGTGCCAGGTTCATCAGTGAAACTTTGCAACTAATTACGCGTGTGCACTGGTCTGGGAATTGAACGAATGTCACCAATTAAACCTCATTTTTGAGGACAGTGAGTACCTGAAAACAGAATGCACTGAGTTGCCGACAGTCCATTGAGAGAGCATTTCCTCTTGAAGAGAATAAAGGCAGATTCTAGCACAGTGGAATTGTCAGGGACTGAATGACATATTGCTCTGCTTGTTTGATAATAGTCACATTGAAATAGACACAGCGTTTGTCTACTAATCTCTCTTGTTGCTTTTCTTACACTGTACATCATGTTAACTTCTACCCCAGGTTCTCTTAATGAAAAAGGTGAGCAACGTTGAATCTTCCAACCAGAGTCATCAATCCACCCTAAGGAACAAAACACAGGAAACAGATGCTTTCTAAGCTACCTGGCTCTGGCAAGAGCATCTCTTATGTGTTTTCTACCTGGTATTACCACCCCCAGAATTACCGACTTCGATGATATTGGAAATTGCCGATTGGTGGAAATATTACACATTATAGGATGCAGAATTCAGCGTTCTTTGCACACTTTCAACAATGTTTTTGCCCAGTAGTCATCAGGTGACTGGCTCAATGAAATATCCCCAGTGCTCGATTTGTGCCGGTGTTTGCTGGTGCTGACACTGGTACTTACTTCTAAGACCTATTTATGTCACTTAACCACATGGTGGCGTTGTCTGAGTTTTTTTAATTATTAAAAAAAAGCACAGTGTTTTACAAATCTATTCACTTTAAAAACCATAATGAAAAAATTGTGTCAAGTCAATTTCTTGTTCGAAGCATACCAGGGAGCGCAGCTGTCTGGTTTACAAAGACTTCATGGGGACATTCTGAAAGCTTCCCTGAGAAGCATTCCACCCATTGCTTACCATTGGCTTTGTGGTTTGTAACTCACGTTTGCTGCTTTCTATTCGCTGCCTTTATTTGTTTTGAGGCTGTCCAGCATGACTTTGGCCCTCCTGTGGAGCATAGCCTAGAAACCACCTCTCTGACTTGCTCCTTGTATTTTTCGACCATTGCTAGCTTTCTGTAAACAGGCATTTACATTTTGTTCTTATCTTGTCACGTTTGCTGTGCATTCAAAGGCAGAGGTCAATTGTCAAGCTATGTCTTCTAGGGGGCTTATTGTTTACTTTTCTTACTCTGTATTCCAAGTGTGAGTAAACAATCTTGCTAGGTACTGTGAGAGTGCTAGAGGAAAGGCTGTAGGATGTTATTTTTTCTAGCACACAACAACATTTCAATGGCAGTAAACTAAATGTAAAAATATTTCAGAATTAATTAAGACACAAATGAAGCAAATTGTTTGTAATTTTGAGGAGTAGTGTAAATAAATATTTTAATACGATCAAAACAAATGATAACACACATTATCATTTGTGTGCTGTATAGTTTTATCAGAAAAACTGTGCAAATGAAATGGTAATTTCAATCAAAAATGTGTTGCCTGTAAGGGATCTGCACTACCATATCACACATACTCCACTCTACAAAACTCAACTCTATTGCACTCGCCAACACTTTAATCCACTCTACAACACTTTACTCCCCTCTACTCTACTCAGCTCCACTCTAAGCCAATCTACTAAACTCTATGCCACTCCCCTCTACATCACTCTATGCCAGTTTACTCTAGGCCACTCTACTCCACTCTATGCCACTTCACTTTATGACATTCTACTACACTCTACACCACTCTTGCCACTCCACTCTATACCACTCCATTCTATGCCACTTAACTCTAGGCCACTGTGCTCCACTCCATTCTATGACGCTCAATGCCACTATATGTCACTCCCCTCTACGACACTCTACACCACCTAACACCACTCTACGACACTCCAGGCTATGCCACTCCACTCTAGGACACTTTCCTCTACCTTACGCTATGCAACTCCACTTT
The DNA here is from genome assembly GCF_964204655.1 of Triturus cristatus. NCBI lineage: Eukaryota > Metazoa > Chordata > Amphibia > Caudata > Salamandridae > Triturus > Triturus cristatus. The sequence continues at coordinate 797,594,609 of NC_140594.1, forward strand.
ACTCCCCCCATGGCATTCCACTCCACTGAACTCTATGACACTCCACTCTACTCCACTCTATGACACTTTACACCACTCTACAATACTGTACTCTACTCTGTGCTACAACACTCCACTCTATTACGCTCTACTCCTCTCAATTCCGCTCCACTCTACAACATTGCACTCCACAACTCTCCATTCAACTCCACTCTACACCACGCCACTTCATGCCCTTCCACTCAGTACCCTTCCACTCTAAGCCACTCTAATTCACTCTATGACACTCTACTCGATGACACTCTACTCCATGCCATTCCACTCCATGGCTCTGCTCTACTCTACTACCCTCTACTCCACTCTATGCCACTTCATGGCCCTCCATTTCATGATACTTCTCTAAACGACCCTACACAACATCCTACCACTCCCCACTCCACACTGCCTCACTCTATGCTGCTCCACTCTATGCCAGTTTGCTCCATTCTATGTCACTCTGCTCCACTCTTCACCACTATTCTCCACTCTAAAATACTGTACTTCACTCTATGCCACTCCACTCTACGACACACTGCTCCAAACTTTGCTCCCATCCTCCATCCCCCTCCACACTATGCCCCTCCCCTCTATACCACTCCACTCTAGATCACTCCACTCCACAACACTGTCCCCTAATCCATGTCACTCCACTCTGCTCCTTGGCTGTCCACTCTACAATACTTCATGCTACTCCACGACACTCCAATCTACAACACTCCACTCTATGACATTCCTTGCCACTCTTCACTACTCCACTTTACACCACTCCACGAAACTCTACCCCACTCCATAGCACTGAACGCCAATCTACGCCTCTCCACTCATTGCCACTCTACGCCACTAATGCTTAGCCATGCTGAACAGCAGCCATGCTGGTGTACTACGTGGCTAAAACCATAGGCGAGACCTGTTGGCTTTGCCAAGGCTTGTTAGATTTTGAAGTGGTATTGCATTGTTCAAAATGTCACACTTGTGTAAGAGCGATGGCTATAAGTAGCACTGGAATTGACATTCAGAAGAAGTGGCAGAGGCAGTGGGCGTTGAGAGCCACGGTGGCCTCCTTAGAAATACATTGTGCCGTGGCACCTATTTTATTTTGGGTTTTTTACAAATGAAAAACATCTCCTGACATGCAAAGTTACAACAGCTTTCATAATACTGACTCAGCGTATAACTCCCATTACCCGCCAAATGCGGATTGCCTTAGAGCTTTTAATGAGAAATAATCACAATTTGAGCGCAAACTCCTGTTTGTGTCTTTATTGGGATATATTTAGAAGGGGTTTAAATGAGACCTTAAAAAGTAATACTAATAGTTGAAAGGAAAGCTACCATGGGACCCAAATATGTAAAAGAAGTCACAAGCAGTGCAATAGATGACATCAGGGCATGGAGTAGATGTTACTAGAGCATACAAATATGCCTCAAAGTTGCAGGGCACTACAAAAGAGGCTTTAAGGACAATGAAAATGAGGATGAAGTTGCATCAATGTAGCAGGCAGGTGCTATGAAGTTTTACAAAAGGGGCTAATATGGCGTTTTGGATAATCCTGCAAGGAGATTAAACATAGGTTTACAATTTGGTGAAATAAATCTGTTAAATATAACAAAATAAATTGTTATGGCATTGCTATGAATGTAAAGCTTCCCAGAATTGCTAAAGGCTATTGCAATTTATATTTAACCTTTACAAAAGAAATTGGTTATATTACAAAAGCGGAAAAATCTAAATTTGCCTTCTTTTACAGCAAATCATAGTAGTATCATTGTTTGGACATTACTTTAACCCGATGACAATGATATGCGCATTAATGTCAAACACTACTGCCATGGCTTGCTACGTACCACAACTTTTCCCCCATTTGCCTGCACTAAGTATAGGCACGGCTCCTCCTAAAGAGCAGAGGAGCGTCGCCCCACCTGCTGCAAGTACAGCAGGCAAACATAAATAAATAAAATGTCACGTCAATGCCATTTTTATACTTGCCACCGCACAAGCTCACACTGTGCGCGGCTGAATCCTGCAAATGCAGGATGACTGCAATGTCTACAGTGCGCATGTCGGATTAACTGGCCGTCTTGCGACGGCCAGCCTAACATGCACACTGTACACCCAGCAATCCAAAGGCTGTGAAACAGGGTGGATATTGCTGGCACAGACCCTTGGCCTCAAAATGAGCGCTAGATTAGCCTGCTCCAACCAATCCTGGAGCTGCCTTCAACATGAGAGCATCTCCAGGATTAGTTGGATCATGTTCCCCTGAGCAAGAAGGAAGTCCTTCCCTTTTCTGCTCTTGGACAACCAGGATCCGGGCAGAGATGTGCCGCACCAGTAGTGCTCTTGGTGTGTATTTACGGTGAGTTGTGTGCCATCGTGCCCCACCAAAGTTTATTAATGTATATCACCACAACTAAGAAAAACATGGTTTCTTCCCTTAAAACTGGCTAGTGGGTGATTCCTTTCTCTTGTGCCTCAGCTGTGGGGTATGATGTGTGAACATGGTGGATAGTGAGGATATGCACAGAGAACTGACATTTCTGCCGATGGTATCTTTTCTTATTTCAACACCAGCACCTATTTATGAACTTTATGAAGCAGGATCCAAAGGAGAATGGCTATAATGACAGCTAGCAAGGGTTAAACAAGCACTTGCAAGAGGATATCTTGTCTCATCTATGTATTGGGTTCAAAAGCAGGATTTGCCACTCTGCAACTCTGGCATGTTCCTGGTGGGCGGCAGGCTAGGGGGTGCTTTCAGATCTGGATGGACTGCTATGACTCAACCATGAACGCCCCAAAGGCTCCACTCTATCACAGGTTCATGGGAGCTTTCATGAAGGCTGGTTTGAGCATGTTTTCCCATGGCTGATTTTGTTTCACAGTCAGACCTTGTTCAGTTCCCCAAATGTCACTTTCCTGGTTGCTTAAATAAAGTTTACATCCATGGGTGTGTGCTTCTGGATAAAATATGAATCTACCTTACCTCTCAAAAAATAAACATGCTGAGCTATTTGCAAGTCGAGGCAAAACTAGATGCCCCTGTTCGAATGAGACAGAACAAGAAGAACCTTTTGCTGCAGGTCTGAGTCAAAAGGAATCTCCTGACTTTAAAGACTTGGCTCAGCAAAAAGCTCTTTTTGGGTCTGATAAGTACTAACTGGATAGAGCTCATGGAATTGGCCATTACTGTGGCAAATTTCAAATTCTTCAACATTTCATCAGGCATGGCAACCAGATAAGTACTATAACAGGACACAGCAATGGCTTCATTTTGGGGCTGTTGATTTATGTCTGAAAGATTAGCCATGTTTTCTGCTATATGGAATGAGTAATGTTTTATTTCTTGATAGAAATATCAAAGAGGTTCCCCTGAGAGCCAATTCTATAAAAGTGAAGGTGTGTAAGGTTTTTGAAAGGTGGTATATCAAAGACTGACAGACAGATCTGGCAGGGTGGCTGTGGAAGATGGACTCACAGGTACCAAAAGCTCCCAGTCTTTTGCTTCCTCCTGCCACTGTGACCCAGAGATGAGCTGTGATATAGAACATTGTAGCATCCTCCACTTATTTTTATGGTGCAAGCCCATATTTACAGAGTTCACGACCTTAAATTTATCCTGCCCCAATCAAGAAAAAGTTTACATTGCATGGGAAACAAAGAAATCAGGGCTAAAAGTGACTTTCACAGGCTGGGACTGAATTAGAGGGTGCCCCAAGGAGACTGACTTGAATCATCACAATTACGGGAGAGGGTGGAGAATTGCTGTAGCTCAACATGGGGGGGGGGGGGGGGGGGAGAGAAATCGACCTTTGAGTGTCACAAGCAAGTGCCAATGCATTCAGAAGAAGAGAAAAGCTAAAATGACTTAAGAGACCATGGCAAAAAGGGGAAATGGACTTGACCAGACAGTTCAATAGCATCTGAAGCATAATGATGACTGTTTTCAATGATGTGACCTTCTTGGCCTTGAAATGATGTGTCGATGACAATTGACTAACACAGTTGATTGTTTGCTGGAGTAAACTGCCAGGTCAGGGGAAAATGTTTCTGTCTAACCTGATGTTTTAAACATCTCAGGAACTACTGAAGCCTTGTTGGTAGTAGGACTGGATTGGCACTAACTTTCAGAAGAGCAGGTACACTTGCTAGTGTGCGTATACAGAGTATTATATTATGTTATTCTTATATGCATTTATATAGTGCACTTTCACCAATGGTCTCCTTTGGTGAAAGGCCTCCATGATACTTCTTTAAAAATCTTTGAACAACAAGGTCTTCAGGCATTTTCTGAGTAGTTGCAATCTGTAGCCTTGCAAATTTTGAATGCCACAGGGTTCCACATGGTGGAGCCTGCCACAGAGAAACTTCTGCCTCCAGACTTACTCTTCTAATATTTCAGAACAACCAATTTGTTTGTATGGGCAGATCTCAAATTACATTGCAGAATATATGTTTTAATCAAATGTCACAAATTTGGGTGCTGGCCAGTTTGTACTTTTGGTCATCATGCCACAAACGTTTAACATTATCACCTTTGTTTCACGTGAAGCCAATGCAGCTTCTTTAACAAAGTTGTAACATGGGTCTATCTCATTCTGAATCACTTGACGTTTATGTATGGTATCACGCACCACAGCATAAACTGCATTAGCATATTCCAACGTATATAAAATAGGTATTACTACTTTCAAATTGCACATTTCAAATGTCAATAAAGGGGATATTTTCTTCATCAATTTGAGCAAAAACATGCATTTTGCCACCAAATAGCTCACTTGAGTCTGAATTGAAAGGCTTCCATCAACCACAACCCCCAGACTCTTTAACAAAAGGTGAGGGAGGTGGTAGTAGACATAATACTGTAGGCCAATATAGTTGATTCCATGCACAAATATTATTATTCAGTAAGGCTACCTGCATTTTATGTGAACTTCATTTGATTTCGCGTAATTACATCCAACTGGCAATGTATCTCATTGTGTCTTGAAAATGTGTGGATGGAGTACCATCCAGTTAAAACAATAGCTGAGAATCATCAGCATAGTTATAGATACTACAGCCTCTGTTTAACAACTCCACAATAAGAGGCCTACTGTATAAAATAAATAAGTGTGGGAACAGGGCCTTTAGGGAACCAACATTCCAACTTATTTACTTTGGATGTGAAAGGCCGTAGTCTGATCTATTGTGTGCGGTCCTCAAGAAAAGATTCAAACGTGCAGTGTCACGTATCCCTGCATCCTTCACCCAGTCGATCAGAATCTCATGATAGACCGTGTTGAAGGCTGCAGATAAATGTAACAGTGCCAGCACAACATCTCTGCCGAGATCGTCTTTAATCTAGCACATCACTATTACAGTGTCTGTATTGTGTAAAGAGCGAAAACCCGCTTGGATTTGGTGAAGAAACGCTGTGTCCTGTAAATGCTTGCACATCTCTAGGGCAACATGTGGCTCTTGCGGTTTAGCTGGAAAATGGAGCAGAGAGATAGGTCTGTAGTTTTTTCATACTGTGGGATCTGCTCCCTGTTTTTTCAGCAGCGGGATAACTTTTGCATGTTTGAAGGTGATTCATACAACACCTTGTTGAAGGGAGAGAATAAGAGGATTTAACTAAGGTGGGTATATTGCCGAAATTAATTCCTATAAGGGAGCAGGAGGGCATGGGCCCCTAGAAGAACATGTTTTTACTTTAGCAAATAGATTGCCCAGTCTGTCGTCATCGATGTCTGGAAAGGTTAAAAATGTCTTGTTGCCTTATTAGAATAGTACCTTCACTTGTTTAAAGCTAACAATGCTTTATACTTCACTAATCACTTAAAGATTTATTGACTAATATGAATAAAGAAAAAGAATAAATACATTTACTAATCTCTTAATGAGAATAAATCTTTTAAACTTATCAAAACCTCTAGTCATTGACTGAAATGCGAATTATATTTGAATTCACTTACGATGCTGCAATAGCTCTTTCGATCATAATACGGTGACCAAGATCCATCGCCTCAAGAACAAGAGACTGGCGTGTGGACAGGGAGAAACCCTGTAAGTGATGGCATTAGAATTGGTGAACCATATTACTTAATTTTGACCTCAATCTGCACTATCAATGTCATGCTGAATCAGCAGTTTTACTAATTGTTTATGTATAAAAGAAGTATAAAAATCCCAGGTTTTAAAAGTTCAGGGGCCACTTCTCTCTCTCCTCCCTAAACTCTGTCTGATCTATTTAAGACTTCCTTTTTCTCCCTGGACTGAATGCTATTAGTACTCTCTAAGGTTTTGACGCAGAGAATGAGATTTAACTGCTTGAATAGGGATTCTTGTTCTGATTTCTGATTTTATGTTTGTGTTTCAATCTACATGGCAATCTATGCATTTTCTTTATTGTTTATATTAAGAATTATGTAATAAACCTTCTAAACCTATTTTTGATCTAGGACTCAGTTATTGAGTGGTCCCAGTTTAAATTTGATTTCTAAGTTTAATGCTGGTAAGAGTTGTCTCTTGCTGCTAGATCAGTAGGAACAGTGGAGCCAATCAGTCTGAATAAAAATTGGAGTGTATAAATTATTAGGGTTCAGTACATTTTTGGGGTTCCGCCCCCACAGACCCCGGGGTTGCTCACTCCTTCAATTGAAACTAATGAGAATACATTTTTAGCCAACCTACATTTTCACTGAAAACCTATGGGAAAGAATCTAGTGCATTTAAACACCCATAACCTACCACATGCCCATTTCCTTTTGCTGAGTCGATCCCAGAATGTCATCCCTAACAACAGATATATACATTTTCACTTTTGTGACCCTCTTTCTGAAAATAATCGATCCTACAAAATATCCTAACATTTTAATATCTTGATCCCTGGAACCCCTGGTTTTTACCTCCATAGGCTGCAGTTTTATTCAAGCCCTAAACACATTATATAAAGCATAATCTGACACAATAGTTAATCGTGAGCATGAGTCAAAAACATATTCACTCTCAAACCTTCCAGCAATACAACATACAATAAATTACCACTTGGCTTGTTACAAATTTGCAACACTACCTCCCCACAAATACTGTAGACTTCAGATTTTTTCCTGGATTTTGTGGCGGAATGACAGCATTTGATACAATGGCCTCTTTTACCGAATCTGTTGCAAACTAACTGATCCTTTTAGGGGGAAATCCATATTATTTGCCATATGCCCTTGTTTCCTACACCTATAGCACACATGCAGTCACTTCACCTTGCATCCTTTATATCTTTGTCACTTTTTACCACTTGTACCTGGGTTTTCTTGCTCCCCCCTTTCTATATCTCTTTTACACAGACCAACATATGCTCCACACACTTGGCAATTGTTAATTCTACAGACAAAGGAGGCTCCTCTTTAAGCAAGAGTTCCTCATGCAGCTTCTCATCTTTGTATATAGGTAGGAACTGGTCCCATATGTTTTTCTCTGCTAACGCTACAAATGTACAAGAAGCTGCAAGTTTCCTTAAACTTCTCACATATTTCTCTTTACTTTCATCTTCCTCTTGCACTCTTTTGTCAAATGGAAGCATTCCAAAATAGTGCTAACCCTGGGCAATTAGTGACAGTTAGTTTTCTCAAGCACACCTTTAATTCACTCAAACCACAAGCTTCCCTCATCTTGATCAAGCAAGCCTTGAAAAATATCCTGCCCTTCACCTCCTAAACAATGCATAAGCAATGCTTACTTTCTATCCACAGTGAAATTAGAGGCACATACCTGTGTTTAGTTAAAAAATTATTTTATCCAGTTTGCTAATTTGATTAGTGGCTCATCAGAATGAGCTTAAAAGAACAGTGGAGTGGTCATACTCTGCATAATGGGATTGTTTCCTAATTGACCAAGAATTAAGGTCTTGTTCAAGTATTATTGCCATCAAGTTGCAGAAGGACCCTCCACCAACTTCACTTCTCCTTCCACAAAAGAGAGTATTTCTGCTGAACCTATGTTGCTCTTAGAAGACAACATGAATTCAGAGACAATTTTGGTTTCTGCATATCTCTTTTCTAGTACCTTAAATGAAACACTCATGTTTTCACCATCATGGTGCACTGACAAGCATGCTTTAGATGCCTCCTTAGTAGGAGTGAGTAGGTGAGTCTACATCCATGTGGCTAGGCTAGTCAGCGCTGATCACGTTTTTCAATAGCGTCCCTTAAATTGGCACGGCAGACACCTTCTCTTTATTTAGCTCTGCCCAAACAATCAAAATTGCTGTTATACAAAACAGCACATTTTCTTTTCTTGGCTGCTCTGGCTTTTATTTATTCTTCCCTCAGTTTGTAAGCACACATTTACATTGTCATCATATGGGAATCTGCCCTAACTGTTTGGTTTGCTGCCACGGTCCTTATTGAGTAGGCTTTCTCATAATGTGCATTATTAGTCATGTGGCAGCCTGGTTTCATTCGACCTTTTCCTACAATGTGTACGAGAGCTTATGACCACATAGGGCCAGCTCACAGCATTGGAACACAAAGCCTTATACGTTCTACTATGGTTCTTTAGAACTTCCAAGCCCAGAAAAAGCTGTTTACTGCTCACCTCTACTGCTTCTGTTCCATATGCATGTGACCAATGATTTCCACACATGCTTTGCACCTTCACAGGCCTTAAGCAGAAACTTGAATCTATGATTGTGCTTTAATTTGTCATTCTTTCACCTTTCACTCGCATGAGAGAGCTCCATTTGCTGTTGAGGTCTTTCAAAAAACTTGCCACAAGTACAAAGAAGCTCCAGGAAGGCAGTAAAGACACAAAAGGTAGGAGCTTTATTCATGTTAGAATTCAAACACCAAGTGCCCCACTAGAACTTTCAGGATCTCAGGTTCTACTGAACTCAGTGTTTCACACCCAACTTCTAAAAACCCACACTGTGAAATTAATAAGGTGTGATTGAATACTCCAAGTCACTCGTACTGTACAGGCCACTCAGAGTTTCAATGTATTTGTTTTGAGCTAGAGATTCCTCTGCTGCCACTAGTAACATGGTGCCCAGAAGTAGTGGGAAAAGGTAAGGTCCAGGTTGTTGGAGTAAGTGTAGACATATGTTCACTGACAAACCAGTTACCAACCTAAATGCCTCTCTGCAACACTGCTCTGTCCATCCCAATTGCATGGCTTTATTCACAATTTTGTTTACAGGTAAGTGAAGGCAACAGGCATACAAGATGATTCATGGAAGGACATTCCCCGATCATGATTTAGAGAACCAATGTCAATATAAAGTTCCATAGATTTTCTTTTTGTGTTGCTGATGCAGTCAATCTGTTACTACAGCTGTACATTAGAGTAAATTTCCAACCAAGAAAAGGAGCAGTCTTCGATGGATACCTAGCTAAAAGTTTTCGAACATCTATAACATTTTTAGCTTGGGGGTATTTACAAAAGGTTTTCATGTCCCTGTTCACTAAGGAAAGTTTTGCATGAGACAAGCAGAAAATAAGTATGTCTCCTTCCAGTGTGTGGATGCATAAATAATTTTCATAAAATGTACTTGTGGATTCTGTGAATCCATGAAAATGTGTAAATGATTGCAAATCACTGACATAAGCTTATAATGCACAAATGTGCACATCTAATGTGAATCTGGTTCTTCATACAAATAGGTCCATGTCACCTGGCTCTCACCCTTCATGTGCTCTAATGCAACGGAAGTAGAAATTGAGGATTTGATCCAAAAAGTAAATACCACCCAACACCCTTATGATGCAGCCCCCATCTGGTTTGAGGCTAAATTATATACAATCTTTGCACCCTTTTTCACAGTTAAATACTCATTAATGAAAAGAGTTGTTCAGCAGTACTGCAAGATATTTACCATTACTGCCTTCTTAAAAGGTCCTGACCAGGCGTTACTTTTCAGATGGTGACAATAGTCTCCTTTGTTGTGCAAAGGGAATCATCCAAACATGACCTTCCACTTCGTCTCTCCCAGAGGTGCGACTACTAACAACTGATGGCTGCAAGGTGCAAGGTCTTCATGCAGAATTGTGTGCATGTTTTAGGTGCTCCAGTTTAAGAGTCTCATTGTCACTGCCTGCTGTGTAAACAATCACCTGAAAGAATTACGGTGTCTGCTCTACAATGGAGAGATGCAGCTGTGGACCTGTTTTAGGTGCCAGGACCTTGAAAGTCAAAAAACAATTTCTGTCTGCAACAGAACTATCAAAGTGGGACTGAAACTTCTAAACTTGGTTCCAGATTTCTCAGTGACAAAAGAGATGGTATTCCACAGAGTACCTGAGGAAGTCCAGAGAGCCATTGCTGATATTGGTAACAGCCAGTCTCCTGGATGTGAGGGAATTAAATCTGCAAGGATCTCAAGGAGCTGTGGAACTGCCTTAGTGCAGGAGCCTGCCTGACCTGAGGAGAGACAGTAGCAGAAGATACTCCTGCTGGAGGAGACTGCCCAGAGGGGCACGGTCACTGTGCCTGAGTGGAAGGGGCAGGCCAGGAGTGCAGACTACTGAGAAAGTGATGCAGGAGCGGACCTGTGTGGTAGAGTGGGCCTCCCTAACTGCTGTTAAATCATCAAGAAGATGGAGCGGGATCGATGTAGGAGCCGACCAGAGTGCTAGCGTATCTTTGCCTTCCTTCCAATCAATGCTTAAAGCACTATTGGCTACCAGAAAATAAAATAGTAACATTCAGGAGATCTTGAGAGCATCTGCAGACTCCAAAGACTCCCCAACACCTGACTTTTTGTGCTGACTGTGGCGGTAAGCAGAGGAACGCCTAAGACCCAAAATCAATTATATTAGAGGGGGCTATTCTGATGTTTGGGGTGGCTTTTGCTTTGGGCCTGTTTCCCTGCTGGAGCCTGCAGTTGCATCTGCTGACCAATCACAGTCTGCACAAAGCATTGAAGTAAGACAGGGAATCGCACATGCACTATGGAGTGAGTGCTTGGCAGTTGGGAGTTCACTGCCCTCTGCACTCTGATAACTCCTGTACCTTTGAAATTGTGCTCACCAGAGATTGAGACTTGGCTTTAGGAAAAGCTGCAGTTCGGGTGGCAGTGACTGGGTCATTGAAGGACTCATCTGGAGTTCATCGACAAAGAGGTCTACTTACACTATTCAGAGCAAAGGTTATTCATTAAAACAAAATGAAATAAGCAGACATATAATTCTTAATATATAATAAAAACTGAATTGAAGTTGGTATCTTCAGATTGATTAGTGGCAACAGTGTAAACTGCATCGAACAGCATTGGCGTAACATAAGCCCCCACACGCCCCAGCACAGTACATACAAACAAATATATATTAAGATCCCCGTGTCCATATTCTTGTGTATCACCATTTTAATGAGGCATAGATGTGCCCACATTTGCAAAGGGATATACATCCAAAAAACTCTTAGGCCCATATATAACATATAAGACCTAAGTAGACCAGTAGGGAGAATAAAAGATAAGACCAACCAGTAAGGAAGAAATGTTATTACCTTATGCATTAAATATTTAAAACCACCCAATCTGGATCAAGGTCATATGTATGTATGCATTCCTACAGAATGACACAGCTACCTGAGATCATGTACGGTAATACAATTGATAAAACAAAATGTATTGCATTCTTAGGTAAGACCCAGAGTGAAAGAAAAATTCTAATATATAATATAACCAAGTCCTAATATTGTATCTTTTTTGGCCTGTCTTGGTATATGTAAGTCTAATATCTTACCAAAGGGCAAGGGCAAGTAATGAGTGACAACCAACTATAGAAACACATACCATGTATGAAGAGCACTATAAAAGATTCTGTCAAACAAGAAGTGGAGAAAGAGGCAGAAACACATACCATGTATGGAGATGAAAGTTCACTCCAAAGTTCCGCAATCGTCTGTGTTATTGTATATCAGTCTCAAGGGGAGCAGTATTCCTAGTGTAGCGATTCCAGAATACTCTTTATTGCAAACTAAGTGCCTCCTTGATAAGAGCACTATAAAAGATTCTGTCAAACAAGAAGTGGAGAAAGAGTTAAAAAGGATTCAATCAATGAGACAATTCATATAATGTATCCTGAAGTTTGAAAAAACATTCCCATCCTGCTTAAAGCGTCAAAGCGAAGGTATTCACCCAAGAAGCGGGAAGGCAACAGAAAGACACAATAATCATAAAATGGACATCTACGGCTCATTGAGTCGAATGGTTATATACAATAGAAGCCCAATGTCTACAAAGCAGAAGTGTTGAGGGACAATGCATTCCAATATGGAATTAAAAATAAAATATAACTGACTGCATCATGATATGCACGGTGACATTGTACCCAATGCCACTATCGGAATTGCAAAGTTTACATTAGGTACAAGCCACATAAAGTCCAAATGATAGAATACTACCAATGGGGAGATGAGGCAAAGCAACCGCCATAGTTTCATACACGTCAAACGTGCCTGACCCGAGATGCACTGTCCATTTCATACAGACGGACTTAGGATATTTACAAACTCCATACCAAGGCCCTCAAGGCACCTTGACGACGGATACACCCCCTGTGGCCAACAATCAATCCAAGTAGCACCAATTCAACTACCAAGTAAATACTATATTTCTATATTCTATATTTCTATATTTCTATATTTATGTTATGTTTTTTCCATACTTTTTCAGCCCTGACGAAGTTCAATTTCTGAACGAAACGCGTTGGCTGAGACTGTTCTCATACTATTGTTTATCAAAATAAAGACTTTTTCTATTAAAAAAAACTGACCACTGGGTGTGATATAAAATAACAATTTGGTGGTACACCGCTCCGACTTTTCTCTTTATACGTCGAGCTCTGTATCTAGAGATATCAGTGAACAATTTTGTCTGTCCTGCCATAAAATGATAATAATGAGAAAAATCCTTCAACGTGGTACATTGCCTAGCTGAAACATTAGATAAAACCAAACGTTACTATAATGCTCACCTTCACAAATGCCCCATGGATTCTGATGTGCATCGAAAAAAAGAATCAAGTTCCACTACCTGCAACCAAAAATAATTGTGAATACAACATTAGTCACCCAACCTCCATGGTAGAATCACGCTGTAGTGTTAAACTGACGCTCACCTTCAAAAGTAGATTACCGCGCTTATCAACTTTCGCGAGACCGTTTGTGTAAAATGCTGTTCTGAAAAGAGGAAACCAATTTCATGAGCATTATCATAAAACCTCATGAGTGCCTATCCGTACGTAATCCGAAATGCCCGCTCTTTGCTAGTTTACCGGCAAAACTCCCGAGGTATCCTTCTGCCACAAACCATTTTCCGACAAGTGATTAACGCGTCCCGTACGAGTAAACAGCTTAAAGCCTCAATCATATAGAACATAAAATTAGGACTAAAACTCGCGTATACAAATGGTCTTCGCCATCTTAACACTGTCAAAAAAATACCTACATCGATGAGCTAAACTATCACAATAATCTCACTGACGAGATCCCAAACAAGTATACTAAAACGATGTGACTAGCAAATAATAATAAGATCTATTGTCATTGTTATCTCATCTAATCCGTTAATCATATACAACCTATATATCAAAAAATATCCTCATTTGCAACCACTGCTAAAAAAATCTTCATGAATCTAGCCTATACATCAACTAATAATAAACTGTGATAATCTCCTATCACTACAGAGTATTAATCAAATAAAGTACAACCCACCACCACTGTTGATGTTAATTGTATGCAGTGTCAAAATGTTGTATGACTGAGTTATTGGAATAACTATGGATTACCAGTTTGATGTGTGTTCTCCTAGTTTTCTAATGTCTTCCAGATTATAGAAAGCAACGCATGTTCAAACGGTCATTTAGGCCTCTAGGCATCATGGTGTCCAAATTTTTGATCCAGTATATTTCACATTTGGAGAAGTTTCTTAATGTTGTCAATACCTGGTTTTAAAATTACTATTTCGATGATCTGCAACCTAAGTTGAAACATGCTGCGTTTGGCCTCTGTCCAATGTAATGCTATGCTGGATGTTGTATTCTGGGTTTGAATCTTACTTTTATGTTCTTTATTTCGACTTTAAGTTTTCGTGCTGTTTTCCCAACATACAATTTACCACACGGACATTTAATACAATACACCACGTTGCTCATGTTGCAATCGCTAGTGTGTCGTAATTGAATCTTTTTGCCGATCAATGGGTATGACAAAGTGTTCCCAAGAATTGCGTTATTGCAATCTATGCAATTATTACATTTTTTAGTCCCTTGCATTGCATCCCCGTTTAGATTTTTTTCAGGATTTGACAGAATTTTGCAAAGATTTCTGCCTCTGTTGTGGGCCTGTGAGGGTTTGTGCTGGAAAAGTCCTTTAAAATCCTGTTGATTTTCCAATAATTCCCACTTTGTGTTTATAATCTTCTTGATGGCTTGTGAACTGGTGGTGTACTTGGACACAAAATCTATTCGATTTTCATGTGGTTTATGCGGTTTAATAAACAGGTCGCAGCGTTCCTTTGTCTGTGTTCGTCTTATGCTGTTTTGAAGTATGTTTTCAGGGTATCCACAATCTATGTATCGTTGTTTGTATTCGTCAAGTTTTTGAAAGCAAATGTTAGGATCTGAACATATCCTTTTAATTATGATAAATTGAGAATATGGCAGGTTCCTAATCAAACTCCTTGGGTGAAAGCTAGTGAATGCCAAGGCATTATTGTGATCAGTAGGTTTTCTGTAAATTTGAGTTTCAAAGTGTGTGCCTGCCGGTGATTTAATAACTGAGACATCTAGGAAGTTAATGGTCAGGTCATTTATGGTATAGGTGAATTGTATCCTAGGATCAACCATGTTCAGTAAATCCTTTTAACAAGCACTTCTCTGGTGTCAGTCCAGATGATAAAAATATAATCTATGTACCGGCTGTACATCTTGACCTTGCTCCACCAGGCTGGGTTATTCATGATATTGTGATACTCAAATTCAGCCATGAATATATTGGCATACGTTGGGGCCCCAGAAAATCCCATGGAAGTCCCAGTCAGTTGTGCGAAAAACTGCCCTTTCCATGAGAAGTAACAATGGTGTAAACAAAATTTCAACAATTGGACAATGAAGATTTTTTCAGTACCAATGTCACCCATCCGGAGTAGAGCCCATTCCACAGCTTCCAATCCCGCTTCATGTGGCATTTATGTATACAAAGCTGTAACGTCTATAGTGCATAACAATACACTATCGAAATTTTCAATGGTCACCTGTTGTAGCTTCTGCAAAAAATGGGTGGTATCCCTTAGATACGATTGCCAATTCTGAACAAATTGCTGCAAATAGAAATCCATGTATCTACCTAGTGGATCAAAAATTGACCCACACCCTGACACTATTGGACGAAATAGAGGATCCCACAAGTTTTTGTGAATCTTCGGTATCATGTATAGCTGTGGTCTCCATGGGTGCTTGTGGTTAAATAAGACTTGGTTTGTTTGTTGATCCACTCTTGTTCTAATGCATTCTGTAGAATTCCCTCCAATATGCCTTGAAGTTGTATGGTCGGGTCATACTCCAATTTGAGATAAGTGTTTCAATCATTCACGTAATCATTTACCTTGGCATTGTAAAAGGTGGTATCCATTATAACTATCGCTCCTCCCTTCTCTGCAGGTTGCAAAGTAATTTCCGAATTGTTAGCTATGGTTTTAATCGCCTTTTTGTCATGTGCAGTTAAGTTTTGACCTCTATTCGTGCCCAAATTCAGTTTTTGTAGATCTTTGTGTATCATGGTGTCAAATGTGTCTAGCATCTTATGTGAGACCGGTGACAAGTACGTACTCTTGGGTTTAAAACTAGATGTTGTACTGTCCTCAGGAACATTTTGTGGAGTGACTACATTGGTGAAGTAATGTCGTAATCTTAGTGTTCTCATTAATCTGTAAAAAGTAGCTTCAACTTCCAATTTATTGGTTTTATTAGTCGGTACAGAGGTCATGCCTCAGTTAAGTACATTGATTTGTTCTTGTGTTAATTGTGTTGAAGATATATTGATCACTAGACTACTGTATTGCTGCTGTGTAGCGACTTGCCCGTTTTTTCTTTGTCCTCGCCTGGTTTTTCGGGTAATCCTGGTGTTCCTCTGCTCAATGAAGCTGGTGGTAGCCCCTGGTCTGGGGTCTGTGACAAAAAAGGTACTATTTATGAAGGCTGTAATGCTTGCCCAGATTCTGTAGATGGTCATGTTCTTTGTAATTGAGTGATAACTGTTTGCGCAGATGTTCTGCTTGTAGATGCTTCTTTATCTGAGGCAATGCTGTCCTCTGATGACGCGTTCGTTTTCTTCTGGTCGAATCTCCTGCGAGCATATAGCTTGGCCCATGTATAAACTTAATTGAGTTTATAGTCGATCGTATCCCTTTTATATTTACGTAATTTCCCTTCTTGTAATTCTTTGCCATATTTATCTAACTTCTGATTGAGTTCTTCCAAGTGCACTTGTCACGCATTATTTTCCATTCGAAGTTCTAATTCACTTTTGAGATAAAAAATGTCTTCTTCCAATTCCCAAATGGTTTTAGATAGTTACTCTATTATGAGTAATATGAGGTCCAGCGAACACTTATTTAGAATGGAATACCATTTGTCCATGAATGAAGAATTTAAATGAAACCAAAATAACATTGTGTCAGAGTCCGGACCCCGAAAACCCTGATTGGACCCTACCTTATTCAGCCGCCCCTCTCTCTTCTCTGCAGCCACCGGACTCAGACATCTCCCTTGGTGAACAAGGGCATCCCTCTATCTTGCATGGCTGGCCCTTTAAGAGCGACGAACTTGAAGATCCCTGTTCCACCCTCTGGGGGTGGAGCCGACGAGCGTCATCACTGGATAAAGAACCATCAGCCAATACCACATTTGTCAACGCCTGGAAGGAGGAAGACAGCGTCCGAAGAGAACCCGGAAGCTGGGAGCAGACGGGCGAGTCGGAACCGCCAGAGCCCATCTTAGCCACCGACGGAGAGAAGCCAGGTGGCCAACGTTCCCTCGAATCGACCTGCCATGCTCCAGGAGGAGCGTGGCTGGAACAGTTGCATCAACACTTGCGGGGAGCTGGGAAAAGTGTGGATTTAGTGTCCCCGGGAGGATCTGGGCAGCCTGCTGGAAAGCCTAAATAGCGGGTGGTAACCCCAGTCCCGCATGTCCCTGCGCTGCTCTGGTGACGGATAACTTTCCTACACTATCTGTTCCTAGGACCGGGTGCTAACTCCTCATACACTCTTCCCCTTCTATCTTTCCAAACTAAGCACTAATTAGTGATGTCTTTTTTGTGTGTTTCTTTCCGATCGGGCTCCATTCCATCTGATCTCGATGTGAGTGAAACGCCGAGCGACGGCAAGGAGGAGCAGTGTATCCCCTGCAGATGACGTCGGAGTAATTGTTGATTCCCCTCTGTGGAATAAATAAAGACACTTGAAACGTTAATCATGTGTCGCGCTTTCCTGCCTGTTAACACATTGGTTTGATGGAAAGACGTAGTCCCCTTGGTATTCGTTTTGCCTTATGATATTGGACTAGTGTTGAAGCATGAAGTTTCTGATTAAGTTGCCGTCTTGTGATGTATTCCACTTGTCTGAGCTGCTGGGTAATGGAACTGCCGTGAGTATCAGTTGTTTTGACTTCCTGTATGAGAGCATATATTTCAGTGGCTTGGTCAGAAGTGTATACCATTGTTGATGCCCGATTTTCTGGAATATTAGTTATTGAGTCAAAAGACATAGTTAAGATGGGTGCTTCCCCCCGTTTGACAGTCCGAAAATGAAGAGTTATTTGGTTTGGAGGAGAACACCGTTTTGGAGTGAATAATTGACTGAACCTATATTTTCTCTCTTGAATCCTTTTGACTGATGGTGCTAAACTTGCTGTCAATCAAAGTGTTGAAGTTAATAGCTGCTATTACAAGTATTGATACTTGAGTGCAATGTGCACTGTTCACTGAGTCCAAATTGGACTCCCGAATTTATACCACAATAAACAATTTAAACTGTTATGTTTCACTTGTCAAACGATTCTGTTCTTTGGGTTATAACATTACAAATATTATTTTCAATAAAGCATCATAAATGTAATACAAAATAAAATGCAATGAAATACATTGTTGTTGCTCATAAATTGAACAATTCATCAATTGGCATGATTATCAAAAACATTATTCCTATTACATGCGAATGAATGCCCGATGCATTTCGGGACGTAACAGACCCTTCCTCAGGGGCCGATCTACAAAGAAAAACAATGTGATAAATAAGCCATCATCATACAAGACGATACTACTTAAGAAACATTACCCAGTTGCAGATGCCTTTGCCATAAATCAACCTGACGTGCACCAGAAGTACTGTGAAATAGATGGCCAAACACTGTGCATAACAAACTTGCTCTGCATTTTAATTGATGATGTGAATAACGTGTTATGGAAATATATGTGCGTTACTACTCAGGAAAACACACATAGTGTTAGTGACTGTCCAGAATTGTAATTATTAAACTCATATGAGTTACCTCGAGCTCTGTATCTAGAGATATCAGTGAACAATCTCGTCCGTCCTGCCATAAAAAGATAATAATGAGAAAAATCCTCCAACGTGGCACATTGCCTAGCTGAAACATTAGATAAAACCAAAGGTTACTATAATGCTCACCTCCACAAATGCCCCATGGAGTCCTATTTGCACTGAAAAAAAGAATCAAGTTCCACTACCTGCAACCACAAATAATTGTGACTATAACATTAAACACCCAACCTCCATGGTAGAATCGCGCTGTAGTGTTAAACTGACGCTCACCTTCAAAAGGAGTGGTGACATATTTACTGGATATGGAGCTAAAGTGCCTACTAGACATCCGGGCAATTCTCTGCTTGCTAAGCCCTGTGCACAAAGGGCGCAATGAGCACTAGGGCAATTTTGTTGTGCTTAATGTCCGCTGAGGATGATTTGGTTACTGAACCCCGTGTAATGGGGGTGTCCTGGCCTACTGGACATAGGAGGTAATGTTTTTACTGGACACTGGTAAAAAGAAGTACTAACTGCACACTGGGAAAGATGAGCTTACAAGACACAGTGAATGATGTGTTTACTGAACACTGGATACATTGTGGATACTTACTGGTCATTAGCATATGAAACTATGTGAATAATATGATTTTTCTGAACAGTGAAGAAAAATGTACTTACTAACACCAGGAATAATGTGCTTAATATGCACTTTAATTTGAATTTTGGGCAAATGGTTTGTAGGTCTGGGCGGTGAACTCCGCTTTGTTCACAGAGTTATTTGCACGCCGCGATCGGCAGAGATTATGGGGTTCCGAAAAACTGTGCTCCGCTTTTTTTCCTCATTCTCGCTCAACAACAGTAACTTGGTGAACGCGAGCAATGAAAATCCAATGCTAGACCGCTTCTAAGCAACATTTATCAACGCAGACGGTTGCAGATTGTCGCCACCGCTCGTGTTGAGAAACCTTCCATTCACGTTGAGGAAGCTGCCGCACAAGTAGAACTTCTACTCGAGCTGCAGAAAGAAGCAGCGCTCTCTTACACTGTGCGGGGAGCAGTTCGCACTGATTTTACAGCATGGGACAAACACCCGGTGCTAAAAATCAGTGCTAACCGCACGAGGTAACGCGCTACGCTGCCCACAGAACTCCGCGTAGCTTGGCAGAGTTTTTTTGTCACTTCCGCCCATGTTTGATGGTTTGCTTAGGGAACACGCAACCAACCTGCTTCAAAGGAAGGTCAAATAATGTGCTTTCTGTACAATGGGACAGAGATGTGCCTAGTGGACATTTAGGGCGAAGTGCTAAGTGGACATTATGACAGCGAGTGCTTCTTGGATACTGGGAGTCTTTTAATTATGGAAAACTGATGGCTTTATTTACCAATACTTTACAATGGTGAAATGTCACCATGAGTGACACAAACCTGCACAGTTGTTGAAATGTGCTTTGCTCTGAAAAGTTGCTTAGAAGTAAAACAAAGTAGCACTACACAAAACTTTCAACTACTTTGTGTCTGAAGGCTGCCCATTTGTGGTGCATTTACAGTGCAAAACCTATACTAGTCTTCAGAGCACAACTTTGCACTATGGTGCAAATGTTTGTGCGTGGTACAAGGCAAACACAGTGTGCACCATAACTTGGGAAGTGATCAGCAGCGCCACATCTTCCCTTTCATGCAGCATAGAAACTATTGTAAATTTGCCCCTGGGTTTGATATGGTTAGTGGGCACTAGCAATCATGACCACTGAAGCAATCATAGTGTGCTTATGAGACAGTTAGTATGAAGTGTTCTTAGGAACAGGGGGCAAAACCTCTGCAAGGCTGGTATGTGTTCAACAGTGTACAATACATTCTAAACAAAGTCAAAAGGGGCTATGGCAGTGGGTTACTTCGAACCTTACATTTGAAAGGTTTTGTGTCCTACTTTATCATCTTTCTCGCTGGCCTCTGATGATATTTTCCATATCCCATTTTGATTTGCTGCTGATGGCTTGTTTCACTTTGTTCCAGTTTGCGTTAGCCAGAAAGCTTTGCTAATGCACTGAGCAGATCTTGGAGGTCTATCTTAACTCTCATTTGAACCTGTGTGCTCAGCTTATTGTGAGTATTTCAAGGCTGGCGGCTGGAGATTATGGCTGGTGGAGTTACACGTCAGCAGTGAGACAGGAGTAGGAACATATAAACCTCTATGAATTACCAGTGCTGTAGTTTTTCCAGAACTCTTCTCAGGAAGACTTTAGGGACAGGTACATCTATTGTAGACTGTCACTAATTGATTCACTTACATGCAGATCCAAAAGTCGAAGAATCATCCAAAACAGAGAACTAGGTAAGTGCCAAATGTTCAGTTTCCTGAAGCGGCAGAGATTGTGGAGGGACGGACATACATAAAGCAATTCAATAGTCTTGTCTGTGCTTAATTTGATAAACCTGCCCTCAAATCCCAGAGGAGCCGGGTCTAGGAGTCCATTTCTCTGCCCCTGTCACTTGACTGCCTGCGTGGCAGCTCGAATGAAGCAGTAGATGATTAAGGCCCCCAAGGGCCTTTACCACTGAATACTATGGAAGCTTCTTTGGATGTCAAACCCCGTTTTCTCAGGTCTTCTGAAAACACCGACGTGTGAATGATTTAGGGCCTAATTTATATCTTGGTGGAGAGGGAACTCCTCTGTAATGGTGATGGTGTTCCCTGTCCGACACGACTATGGTCAGCCCGCCCAATTTAAATTTGGGTGGACAACAGGTTGACAACGGCGGGGACTACTCCAACTCCCCCATGGTCAAACACCTCCAAAGGCCTGACGGAGTAAGGGCCGTTGGAGGTTTGGCTATATGTTCACCCGAAAAATTTAGATGGGCAAACATATAGCCATTTTTCAATGCCAGTCACTGGACAGTAAGGGGCAATGAAAACTGTGTAATGCCCCCCTTGCAATAGAAGGAAACTCACTTAATTACCCTGTGCCTACAAATGAGGGTGGCAAAACCAAAGGAAATGATGGACGGAGTGTTGAACATTGCAAGCACTCAGCCCCAGTCAACTGATCTGGGTTTAATCCATCACCGTTCTTTAGCCCACTCTGCCACCCCAGTTCAGACATGGCCATATGCAAATCCGTCTGACCCTGTGCCTCATGGGAACAATCCAGCCCGAACTGCCAAGCCATGTCTTCCCTGGACCGGAAACAAGCTTCCTAGGACCGGTTTCTGGCATTTCAGCCGTCTTCAGCCAGGCTTGCTTGAATCCAGTGGCAAAGTGAGCTAGGGACTCACGTCTGAGCATACCCTGCCAACTTATGGCGAACAAAGCAAAAACCAAAGGAAATGATGGACGGAGTGTTGAACATTGCAAGCACTCAGCCCCAGTCAACTGATCTGGGTTTAATCCATCACTGTTCTTTAGCCCACTCTGCCACCCCAGTTCAGACATGGCCATATGCAAATCAGTCTGACCCTGTGCCTCATGGGAACAGTCCAGCCCGAACTGCCAAGCCATGTCTTCCCTGGACCGGAAACAAGCTTCCTAGGACCCGTTTCTGGCATTTCAGCCATCTTCAGCCAGGCTTGCTTGAATCCAGTGGCAAAGTGTGCAAGGGACTCACGTCTGAGCATACCCTGCCAACTTATGGCGAACAAAGCAAAACCAAAGGAAATGATAGATGGAGTGTTGAACATTGCAAGCACTCACCCCCAGTCAACTGATCTGGGTTTAATCCATCACCGTTGTTTAGCCCACTCTGCCACCCCAGTTCAGACATGGCCATATGCAAATCAGTCTGACCCTGTGCCTCATGGGAACAGTCCAGCCCGAACTGCCAAGCCATGTCTTCCCTGACAGTAAGGGGCAATGAAAACTGCGTAATGTCCCCCTTGCCATGGAAGGAAACTCACTTAATTACCCTGTGCCTACAAATGAGTGTGACCATGTGTAATGTAACTGGTGCTCATGTAAAGCACTCTATAACCTTTGGGACAAAATCACGCTATAAAAAATGGCATAGAAAGCAGAAATAGTACTTCAATCACAGCGTGAGCAGTGGATGGACACTAAATAAAAAAAACTCAATCTGTACTTGGTCAATGCACCATAGAATGAAAAGGAAGTGATGCTTAGCAGGCTCTGTCGAATGAGAAGGCAACAAAGCAAAGTGAAATTGATGCCAACGAATGGTAAATAATGGCAGGCCTGTAGACATGTTGTACTGTGCTACTATGGTGGATGGTGCAATGAGTGCTACAGTCCACTAGTTGTATTTCATTTACAGGCCTTGGGTATATGTGGACCATATATTAGGGACCTATGTGCCAATCAGGTATATGACAATGTTGTCCTGTTTAAAAGGGAGAGCATAACACTTTACTGTTGCTTAGCAAGAGTAGCGTGCGCAGAGTCAAGACACACAGAATTTCAGGTAAGGATGCATGACATTGACAGGAGGATGATAACAACAGTGATAGATGGAGCTTTTCAGGGCAGGAAGTATGGTTTTATGGCATATGATAAGACATGATATTTCATGTTATGGTGAGTTTTTATTATAGGTGTGATACATTTGTGTAGGTTGCTTTTGCTTGCAATAGTCCCACATTTACTACTACAATGTATACCTACTTGTGCAGAGATCTCCGCCACTACGGAGGAGATTTCCACACACAGAAAGTGGTGAAGATCTCCGGCCAGAGGTTTTTGATTGCCTTTTGTAAAACGTGGAGTTGTACTACTGAAGCACCACATTACTACTCCGAAAGGTCCGTACCCAATATCTTACATATTTAGCCTCATAATTTGCCTAAAATCACGTAGTATTCTGCATAATTTACATCTACTTTCTACCTAGCATACCTTCTCTTTGCTGCATAATTCCAGTGACCCTGTGTGATGGACTAGAAGGGTTTAGGATTGTCAGGAGTAGGGCAGGTGACCAGCAGGGGGAGCTGTTCAGGTGCCCCTTTTGAAGAAACCTGGATAAATATCTTGTTTCCCGCAATTGCTTAATGCATCATTTCCTCAGTTGTGTTCCCTAAAATACAAATATAATAAAACATTTCAAATCAGCAAATCTTCATTCAAAATTAGTAGTCAGCCTAATTCCCACTCAGCTATATGTTTACAGTCTGGGCTAGTCTTCCTTGGGGTGGGTCTGGTCAGAAATCTGCGCCTTACACAATCACGCCATTGTTTGAAACATCACTTGTTTGACAGCAAAATCTATAAACACAAACCTCAAAGTGTCATGACCTGCCAAAAATGTGTCACTCCGCTGTTGAGTTATGCAAAGCGCCCTTTGAAGTCGGAATGACAAGCTTAATATGGCTACGTGGGGCGGAAATTCAATCTTCAGCCTTGGTGAATAAGCAATGGAACGTGAGCTGGATTATCTGCAGGCTGCTGGCATGACTGTCAGACAGGCGGCGTTCACTGCCAACACCGTGATTGTCACACTGCACCCTCACGGATGTGACACTCACTGTAGCACTGAAAGATGAGAGGCCCAGAACTAGACTTGCTCAACAGCTTTGTCCCAAAAGCAACTGCAGTATGAGCCAAGAATAATTTGTTTGTGACAAGTACAAAAGTTGTATTTTCACTGATAATATATAGTTCTCAATTTATTTCAAAAACTATTTTTTTAAAACAATATGAAGTGGCCCAAACCTTTTGATCGGAGCCCATGTTGCAGAATACCATGACCATATAGCATTTATTCCTCCTCATGCCTCTTTCACCACCCTACAATTCCTGTATCTTTATCTCACTCTTGAACGGTCTTTTTCATCCCCACTTTCGTTTTTTGCTTATGTTTACCTATCTTTTTCTTCCGTCTTCTTTCTTTCTTTTTTGTCTTCCGCTATCTTGCTCTAAACATAAAAAATATGTATCCGTCTTCAAAAATGAATGCAAGTGATCAGAACCGGCAGTTACCAGCTCAAATTAAGCACTGAGCCTGAGAACACTCATGGTAAGCCTCCATCAAAATGAGTCTAGGATTGTTCAAAATCTTTGAGAAATGGATGTAAGAAAGTGATGCGGCATTCTAAGTTAAAATTAAGCATGAGAATTTCCTTGGGATCAGTGAGGCTAGCGGGTGGGTGTTCAACAATGAAAATGTTTTAGGCCCCAGCTATCTCTAGCTTTGGCTTTGAGTTGAGCTCCAAGACAAATGACTGCAGGGATGTGCTGTGTCTTGTGTAAGATTCTCATTAGGAAGGTCCCCTTTCTCCTGTGAATTGAAGTCGATGGTTTCGATTTTTTAAGGACTTTTCAAGGTGGCACTGTAGCTCCACTAGAGTGGTTTTATCAGTAAGCAAGATGGGCTGCAAAGCAGAAAGTCAGATATTCTTGTTCTGGCACGGAGGCCTTCCATTTGTTGGCATGCATGGCACAGAACCCACGGTCTAAGCTTCACATAGTGCTTCCATTAGATACAAATCAAAGCGTCATTATCTTGATATGGACACTACTCATTCTGGCCATAATTCTGGAAGCGGTTATCCCCATTCTAGTTCTTCTTAGAAGTCTGCGGGGCATATTATCAACAACTGCGATAAGTATCGCAGAGCACGCTTAGTGCATTTAATTCTATCGCTGGATTTCCTCGCCGAGTTAGCACATTATTATCAATGCTTATCTCAAAGGCGATAGGAAATCCAGCAATAGCAGCACAAAGCGGGAATAGCGCAAGAAATGCGGCAATATATTTTGGGCGATAATGGAAACCATGCTAATACGCCCCTGTGGTCTCAGCCCTGCAATTCACCTCCCATTACTTAGATGGCTAAGTCAACGTTAAAGCAGGACCATGCGATAAAGGGGGCTTAGCGTGAATGTTTACATCGCTTCGCGGGTCTGCTGCCGGCTTGATGATAGCACGAAGTCCTGTTAGCGGATTCTCTCATGCTGTTTTACCCAGGAACGCCTACTTTGCATGTCATTAGCGATGGCATGCAGGGCGTTCAAAAAACGTCAGCCATCGCGTGAAAACAAGCGCTAACAAGGGTTAGCATGAGCTTGTTTATAGTGCGATGGAAATCTCGCCGCTTTTTTGGATTTTAAAGCCGAAAAAGCGGCGAAATGGCCCTGGATAATATGCCCCTAAGACTATTGCAGAGGCGTAACAAAGGCCCCGCAGACTCTGCAGTGCGGGGGGGGGGGGAGCTTCAGGGGCCCCCTCAGCACAGTACCCTGGCCTCAGAGCGCCTGAGTATGGAGGGGGGCCCACTCCATGTACTTTGCAGTGGGGGCCTCAAGTTTCGTTACGCCAGTGGGCTATTGGGTGTGTGGTCAGAAGTGTTGGCCCAAGCGTTGTCTCCTCGAGAGCACTGAGGAGCATTAAGGATTCCGCTAATGGTCTTTTGGAATCATGCAGCCTTGGGGACATGTCACAGGGCTAGTGTTCTCAATGAGCAGATATTGCATTACAGTGGCACATGTTATGTTGGAGTGCAGTGACAGGAGCTTTCCCTCTCTCAAGCCTCACTGTTCTCTAATATATTGTAGCAACAGGACATGGCCTCCTCTCAGTCGCACTGTGCTTAGTTTGTGCTGGTGGTCCCAGATAGGCTTCCCCTGGGGCCGTATCATGATGCTGTGTTCTGCACTGCGCCTATGCATAAGGGGTCTGTGCTTCCTTTAGGTGTTTTGAGTGCATACATTAACTTGAACAATCCAGATTTAATGTATGTTTTGCTGACAGCAGAGCATGCAAACACAGAGGCAGCTACTGCCCTGGGTTTCCTTCAAGTCAAAAAGATGCTCACGTAGCCCGTCTGTGGATGTTCAGAGCAGACAACAGCATCATGATACGGCCATGGCTATTATTTTTAGAACCAGGACTTTTATTTTATCAGGAGACATTGAACCACAGCAAGAGAGAACACGCATTTGCAATGCAATAGGTCTCGCATTTGCGAGAGTTTAGGCTATTGCCATTGTAAATGACAATGCCTCTTATTTATCTGTTTTGATAATTAACACATAAATAAAAGGCATTGTCATTTACAATGCCAATAGCTGAAATTCTTGTAAATGCGAGACCTATTTCATTTCAAAGAACCGGCCGCCATTGTCCCGGGCTGCTTGGAAAGTGAAAGGGTGTATGGCATGCTGAATGTTGCAGGAAAGCATGTGGTACCTGCAGTAGGAGAAACTCATTAAGGAAAATAGTGCTTATAGACTAAATAAGACATACTGTGTAACAACAGAAGTAAAAGGGCCAGTCCTCATGGGAGGTTACAAAGGAAGACAAGGCGGTACTAAGGAGGGACTAACAAGTCTATTAATGAATCAGAAGCCAGCATTCACAAAGGACAATGACACAAGCCAATGAAAAATATGGGTGGAGAGTGGGCGGAGCTTTAACTCCACACTAATACAGCATGCCTCACAGAGCAGCGCATGCGTTGCCCAGTCTCAACCTAAAAAAGGCATAAAAGGGAGGAAGGAGCCACAGAAAGACAGGAAAATAGCGAGGAAAAAAAAGAGAAATCACGGATGAAAAAGAACTTGTGGAAGTGAGATAAAGAGATAGCAAGTGTGAGTGGTAGAAGAAAGAGGCATGCAGTGGAGTAAACATACGGCAGCCTGGGTATGTGGCATCTCTGGCATTCCGTAGCACCAGTGACTGCTCCTAAACAAATATTTGGGACTTTGCAACTTTTTTTTATTAATCATCGCCGGTCCTTGAATTTATTTTTTAATTAAGCACTGGAGTTAACTGATGTTGCTGGTGGCAACTAGTCTCTGATTTTAATGCTGTAAATTTCCAAGACACATCAAAAATGCCATTCAACTACACAACAGCAGTGACAAAAGCAGAACAGATGAAGGGATTTTTTTATTAATGATTACTTTGTTTAAGACAGAGGCAAATGAAGTGCACATTGAATTAGATGGAGTTAACACCATTACAATAAAAATAAATACTGTTCAGCGAAAATCAAGACAGATGGTAGCCCGAAAATAACTCCTCAATGAGAGCAACTATTAATAGTTAATATTTACATGAGCAAACATTGAGCATGATACTCACCTTGGAAAAAGGATAGAAGATGTGGCGAATAATTAACAATGCAGTGACAAAGCTAATAGGTCTCACCTTTTATATTGGTCAGCATTTTGCTTCACCACAATGTCATAGAGCGTGCATGCACTTTCACATCAGCCATCTTGTAGTTGATGTCATATTTTTTTCAAACACGTTAAAAGATGGCCTAATTATGAAATGCTGAAGCATGACTGCCCTCTTGATGGACTGGCACACTCTCGACAAAAAATGGTGAGTGAATCAGTTGCTACTTATAATGGGTAATTAAGGCCATTTTGGTATTGAAACTGTCTCAAAGCAACAGAGACATCACAAAGAAAATCAACAAAACAGGTAGATTGTAATGCCTTTCTAAACCTACAATTGTCCTCTAGTAGATGGAAGACAAGAGGTAGTGCATTTCAAAAAGAGAAAGCAAGAAAGGAAAAGGAATTCCCTCCCCTTTGAAAGTTTCTTTATTGGAGAAACAACAGTAGGAGGGTAGAGTCAGAACAAAGGAGTTACTTAGGAGAATGTCTTGGTAATAAAACACTGGAAAAGCAATGGCCCGGTTGTGCAACAAGGTCTGTGTTCAAAGAAAAGCTCCTAATGACTGATACTTCTTGTGACTGGTAGCCAGCCACATAATCAAACCTAGAAATGATGGTAGCATTAAAAACACAAGCTTTTAAATGCAATGAATAAAAAGAAAGTTTTTTTCAGGAACCTCAAAAAGCCTTGATATGAGAAGCCATGTTGAGGTTTTTGTTTAGTGAAAGAACAAAGTTCTTATCTGATCTCAAGCAGGTCCACAATAAGTGGACCACAGACATTTTCTTCTCAAGAGCATGACTTTGATTTTTTTAGGCATTAAGCCAGAGGAAGTTCCTATTCATACAGTAAAGGGCGGCAAATAAACATCCAGTCATCCTCTCCTGAATTTCAGAGGCTGGGTTATTTCTCTCATAAGCAATTAGGTCTCGTCAGCTTAGAAGAAACTGTGAGTGGCAATGCTCTAATTATATTAGCCAGAGGGCAAAGATAAAAGTTAAAAAGCATGGGAGACAGCGAAGACCCTTGGGTAACTCCACATGTAGCTGGATAGGATTTCGAATGAAAGGGAGGGAAGAACCAACAACTAGCTTCTACCTGACAAGTTGGAGGCAGCTCATTGCCCGGCTTTTCCTGCAGACCCACCTTTTTGATACACTTGAGCTAAATAGAACAGTCCACCTTATCATAAGCTGCTGACAGATCAAGCATAATGTGGCAGGCGGAAACTCCATCACCCAAATGTTGTCTAAGGTTGATGAGTTCAGCAATAAAAGGATGTTCTCCATTCCTAAACCAGTCCTAAAACCCATCTGATTAGTATTGAATAACTAGAGCTCTTCAAGCTCTAGATAATTAGAGAACCATCGAGCAAGAAACCTCTTACTGATTTTAACCACTGCAGGCAAAAGAGAAAGAGACCTACAGTTAGCTTCTACCACTCACTCACGGCAACTCACACACCTATACAGTTTCTGTTATATCCACTCAGTGACTTAGAGAACTACTGACGCACCCAATCAAAGACCCACAGAGGTACTCACACACCTAGTCAGAGACCCTGAAAACCACTTGCATACCCTTTACATACTAACAATAAAGGGGGGACTGTGGGCTATATTTATCCAGGTCCAGCATACATGCCCTTAAGTACTACAAATCAGAAAGGTATGCAGATCCTAATGAACACTGTCGGTTGATGTGTAATTAGTGTATAGTGAAGTACACACTAGAAGCAGGAAGGGGTTTCCTCCTTTTGGAAAGGGACCCTCACACCCCCCCCATCAGCGGGGTGTCTTGCTTCATCATCTGGTCTGCTTCTTATCGGTTCGGCGCTGCAATACCCGATTGGCACCCTTACGGGGCATTTTGGCGGAGATCTTTTTTCCTTATGCTGTAAGGTGCAGTGCGTGTGAGGGCCCTAGTGAGCGTAGATGCAGTATGTAAAGAAGTGAGGTTAAAACAGGAGGTAGTGGTCCACCCAGAACTATTTTAATGATTGTGGCCACTCTCCTGGTTAACAACGTGAATGTAGCGCACCCCTGTTATAAGGTCACAGGGATGTACGCTCTCGGGGTCAACATGTTTCTTGCCATTATTTCTATTTGAAGGCAATTCTTCAGGCCCAATGCAAGATCTATCCACACTTTTTGGTAGTGGTACACAATCAATTAATTAAGTGACCACCCATACAGCACCCTAAAAAGTGGTACCTGCAGATCTAGGACATCAACCTATAAGAAAATATGGAAGCATAGAGATATATCAGAGCATTGTCTGAACCTACTATACTTGTCTCGTGTTCTAATTGTTAAGTAAAAAAGTGATAAAAGGCATGTATCACTCAAGGTGGTAGTGATCATGCACACGGAGCTATGGAGCACCATTTAAGAACAGCAGTTTTTGAGAGGCAGCATGTGAGGAGTACTGATGATGCGTGCGTTCAGTGAACTCACCCTATTGGGGTCAGAATTATGTTTCGTCGGTGGCCGGCAAGTTCCAACACTGAATAGTGCAGTGCCCTTGGGAAGGTGGGAAATAAAAGGAAAATTCATAGCATGCTCGGTAGTGTCAATGAAAGTTAAAAGAGATGCAGTACGTACAAGGCTGAAACACCCCAAGGTTAAGGGTCGATGCTAGTGAGGCACGTATAGCATGTTATCCCGAGTCCGCATTGGCCAGTGTAGCACCCTCTGTCAGGCCCCCCAGAAGCAACCAAGTAGGTAATGCTGAGGGGCAGACCTGGATGTCCTCACTTGCCACATGTGTCGGGGAATAGCCTCCGCATATCTTCAGCAACATTGTGTCTACATAATAAGGAAACAGTAAGTCCCAATGAGCCCACCTCAGGCTTGTGGGTGAGTGCCCCAATGTCCTCCATGCATCGGCACCCCTCTAGGGGCATTCGTTCATGTTTAAGCACCAGGGTCTTGGATAAGCTTCTCAGAGCACAAGTCCTAAGTGTGCAAAGTGCGGGCTCAAAAAACCTAATCTCCCGTAGTCCCTGATACGAGTAGTAGTTCTGCCAAAGTATCCCACCAACGGAAGTATCAGCGTGTTTGCACTTACTGGAGATCCACGTGGACCGTGGGAAGACCTACCCCTGCTCTGCCAGTCCCAGTAGGATACTGGAAGGCGTGAGCGCTGTCCTGTATATCCACCAGGTGGCCGGAGCAGGGGGTGGGTACTTCCGCCTGTGCATCAGCAATGCATAGTGCGCTCACCCAGACACCGCTTGGCGCCATCTTGGGAATGGCAGGGGAGGTACGTGGTCGGCTAGGTGCTTGGCCAAAAGTGGCTATGAGTGAGTCGCCAACCGATGGTAACGTAGCATTATGACTTCGCTTTTTGTACATGTGTAGTCCAAATAGAACGCTGTGGTCAATGTCATACATCAATAAGTATGCTGCAAAGAGGTACGCAGCATAAGGTGTGTGAAAAAATGTATATATATATAGATTAAGATAAGATATCTAAATGGTTGTAAATAAGACAGGTGCTTGGGGCCACAACGTGTTGGGTATCAGGTTAGTAGTGGCGAGCAGTAAGTTTTACATCAGTTAGGCATCAAAGCAGATGACTAAGGGTCTAGGAAACCAATGACCTCATAGTGCCCCACCTAAGATAAGGGGGGGTGGGTGTGTGTGTGTGTATGTCTTCCCTATGTACCTTACAACATCATTTATACACCACATGCTACTGTGTTATCATTGTAGGGATGTCACATATGTAGTGTATGACAAAGAAGTGAAGTCGCAAGTAATCTGCCAATGCGATCGTATCACAATTTAGAACACCAGATAGTCCTTAGTTGAGTCATATCACAGGAGGGTTATACGTCTGATAATGGCAGTATTTCTCATTGTACCCTGTGATGGCAATAATCCCAAAGGTGTACAGGGCCCAAGTGTGGTTGAATTCTCATCTCGTCGGAGATGCCCAAGGTATGTCCTCGTTGAGACCCTCTCTATCTGAGGCTAATCGGAGCACCCATCTTTGTTCGATTCTGAAGAGGGTGTCCTCGGTTATACCGGGGTGTGCTTCTAGGACACACCACCCGATGGAATCTGGTGGGTAGCGCAGTTGATCAAAGTGTGTCATCATTTTAGTGTTTGTCTTATGGCACCTGAAATTGCTACGGTGTTCTGTGATCCGTGTTCTTACGGGTCTAGTAGTCATCCCTATATAAAGGAGTTGGCATGGGCACATTAACATGTAGATGCAACTAGTCGTGTTGCAATTTGTATGCTTATTGAGCTGCCACTTGAACCCATTAACAAATGTGATCTCTTTTGTCATTTTCGTAAACGGACAGCCGCAGGGGTAGTGTCCCTTCACTGGTGGCAGATCCCACAGGGATCTCTGAACATTAGTATTATGTACCATGAGTCTAGTATGTATGAGCATGTCTTTGAGGTTGTTTGTCCGTTTAAAAGCAAACCTTGGGATTGGAAGGTGCAGACTACCTGTGTTCAGGATACACCAATGCTTTTTAATGATATTCTTTATTCGGTTGGAATCAGGTGTAAATGTGGTCACTCAAGTGAGAAAATCAACTAGTTCTTTCGGTCTGGTTTCTAGCAAGTTTTCTGTTGTTGTTCTTTGCTCTCTTTTGAGAAAGAGATATGTTGCGTTGGGGGAATACTCTCTGGTCCTTAGGTATGTGGCCAGATCTTTGGACTCCTTTTGGAAGTCTGCTACTGAGCTGCAGTTCCTCCGGATACGGAGGAACTGTCCAATTGGAAGATTTTGTTTGAGGGCTCTCGGGTGGTGACTGCTGAAATGTAGAAGACTATTCTTGTCTGTAGGTCTACGATAAAGTGTAGTGATGATATGCCCACCATCTAGTTTTATCAACAGATCCAGGTGCTGGTGAACTTTAAGTATGGGTTAAGGGTATTAATCCATAAACAAAAGTCTTCACACCTTGTCCAATCTCCCTTCCACAGGATCAAGATTTCATCGATGAATCTCTTCCATAGGAGCACATTAACTTGAAAGGGGTTATTGGAATTAAAAATCTCCATGCCAGGCTCGGTGCGAATGTGCTACCCATGGATGTGCCCTGTGTTTGATGATGCAATTGTTTATTGCATTCAAATACATTTTCCATGAGGGCTAAAGTAGCACACTCAATGATGAAGGCCACTGGGGTAGAAGAAACCCACTCCATCCTGCTTAAGGCGTCCTCAATTACGTCCAGGGTTGCCCTTTGGGGAATGTTGGTATAGAGGGCCTCAACATCCAAGGTTACTAGTAGGTTCACTTCCTCTGGATGTTGGACTCCCTCGAGTAGACGCAGGATGTCCGAGGTGTCTTTCATAAAAGAGGGAGTGGCTCTTACCAGGGGTTGAAGAAATTTGTCACAAAACTTGGACAATTGTTCAAGGATGGCACCAATCCCCGAGACTATGTGTCTCCCTGGGACCGGGGAGACCCCCTTGTGCACTTTAGGCAGGGTGTAGAAATACTGAATTTTTGGATTTGTCATGACCAGGAAAGTCACCTCTTTTTTGGAGACCCAACCCTCTGTTTCCCTTTACATCCTCATTCAGCCACCCACACACCCAGTTACATATCCATACAGCCACTCATACACCCATGCACACACTCATACAGTCACTGATACATCCACTCAAGAGACCCAAAGAACCACTCAGACATCAGACACATTGTCACTCCAAGCCACACATTGTC
This sequence comes from Triturus cristatus, assembly GCF_964204655.1. Taxonomy (NCBI): domain Eukaryota; kingdom Metazoa; phylum Chordata; class Amphibia; order Caudata; family Salamandridae; genus Triturus; species Triturus cristatus. The sequence continues at coordinate 797,627,925 of NC_140594.1, forward strand.
ACTAGATATACTAACCCTCCTGTTACCTCCAGTAAGTCCCACACAGTGGGATTGCTGAGAAGTTTTTGGTGGCCACGCCCCCTTTCTCCACCACTCTGCAAACGTGCCTCCTGGTGCACTACTAGTTAGGGGATGAAGTCCCCTTGGCTATAGAGAGTCCTTGTGGAACAGCTACCCTTCCTATTACCTCCAGTAATACCCACATAGCTGAATTGCTGAGAGGTTATATGAGGCCACGCCCCCTTTCTCCACCACTCTGCAAACACACCTCCAGGCACACTACTGATTGGGGGAAGAAGTCTACTTTAGTCCTGAGGACCTCAAGAGGGAAGGTGACATTGTTTTTTTAATTAAATAATGTATCTGCTCTGGGGAGGTGGCAGTTCCTGGGGCAGCGGTGGGCAGAGTATCCCCCCGCATTTATAGTGCTCAGTACCCTGAGGAGGTGGCGGTCCCTGAGGCTTAAGGAAAGCCGAGGAGGGGGCCCCATGCACCCCCTCCTTGATTACCCTCATGCCCCTGGGATTTGGCCCACCCGGGAGCTTTAGAAAAAAGATGTGCGGGAGCCCGGACATCTCTAAATCAAAAATTTGCTGTGGATTAGTGGATACACCCGCAAGTCCGCTGTAATTGTTTTTAGAAAGAAGCTTTTAAATCCCAGGAGCGGGGTCCATGCAGGATCCCCCCCCCCTATCATATCTGAAGGGTCAGGGTTTTCCTACCATGCCCGCTTTTCTTTATTTTTTACTTTTCTTCAGGGACTCGGCTCCAAGCCGAGTCCCAAGATGGCTGCCAACACATACTGGTTGAAGTGTTAGCAGTCAATCAAATTTTAGTAGGATCCGCGAGTCCACTGCAAGGACTCAAGTCCCCAGATATCTATATTTTTTTACTTTAATTTCTCTGAAACTACTGAATGGATTTACACCAGATCTCAAAATGCACTCTTTCTGGACCAATATCTACTTTTCTGTCACATTTGGTGTAATTCCATCCAGCAGTTCGGGCTGTAGTCATGTTCAAAAACTGAAAAATTCTCATAAACATAACATCGGGAAAATGCGTTTTGGGACACCCCTTTTTTCTCGGCCCCCGCATGATGTATACCGCAAGGAATTGTAAAAGGAGTAATATGCATAATTAATTGATTGTGCTATAAGTAAGTCAGAATGAGAATGATATTAATTCATTATCATACTGCATGTTTACTGAGATGGATTAACAGACACCTATGACCTCCAAAAAGCTCATACAGAGCCTAATAACTCAATGAACTGTAACGGGACTTAGCAAGATGAATTATTGCTGGATGCCATATCTATATTTTCTTTTAGATAATGAAATATTTGAACATAGAAGATATATGTAAATTATTGCCAATATGTACAAACACATTCGAAGATGGCGTATATATTTACGGAGCATCTGTTGGTCCTTGTTAATCGCAAGTCCATCTTCAATGTTAATGCACGAAAAACGTAATTTGTTGCAAATATAAACATGACGTTGCTGTAAGCTCACTGGCAGTTGAAAAAGGCTCGAGCCAAAACGCGTCCGGTTTTTGGAGATTCGGTAAATAAACCAAGTCTTTTCACCTCCAACAAAAGTGCGGTCTCCTCATTTTTTGGAGTACTGAGCTAGCTAATATTCTGTGGACCCACCCCTGCGTACAAGACCGGCACCCGTTCCAGAGTGCTCAGCGCGTTTGTTGGTGGATTAGTGCTACGCAAACAAATGATAGACGGAATGCTGAATAAATCATACATTCACCCCCAGTCAAGAGATCTGGGTTAAATCCATTGTTCTTTTGCCCACCATGCCACCCCAGTTTAGACCCAGCCATATGCAAATCAGTCTTGACCCTGTGCCTCATGGGAACAGTCCAGACCGAACTGCCGAGCCAGGTCCTCCCTGGACCGGAAACAAGCACCCGGTTTCTGGGTATTACCCTTCATCAGCCAGGCTAGCTTGAATCCAGTGGCACAGTGAGCAAGGGACCCACGTCTGGGCATACCCATCCCACTGAGGGTGAAAAGTGCTACGCAAACAAATGATGGACGGAATGCTGAATAAATAATACATTCACTTCAAACATGGGTCCTGTGCTCTCCATGCCACTGGAAGTCAAGCTATTCTGGCTGATGAGGATTGAAAACCCCGAAACCGGTCCTAGGATGCTTGTTTCCAGTCCACTGAGGACCTGGCCTGGCAGTTTGGGCTGGACTGTTCCTATTGGGCACAGGGTCAAAACTGATTTGCATATGGCTGGGTTCAAACTGGAATGGCATGGAGAGCAATAAAACGATGGATTTGGGCCCAGAACTCTGTACTGTGGTGAATGTATGACATTGTTCTACATTCTGTCCATCAATTGTTCTTTTTGCATTTCTCACCCGAGTGGGACGGATGTGCCAGACGTGGGTCCCGTGCTCTCCATGCCACTGGAAGTCAAGCTATTCTGGCTGATGAGGGTTGAAAACCCGAAACCAGTCCTAGGATGCTTGTTTCCAGTCCAGGGAGGACCTGGCCTGGCAGTTCGGGCTAGACTGTTCCCATTGAGCACAGGGTCAAGACTGATTTGCATATGGCTGGGTTCAAACTGGAGTGGCATGGGGAGCAAAAAAACGATGGATTCGGGCCCAGATCTCTGTACTGGGGTGAATGTATGACATGGTTCTGCATTCTGTCCATCAATTGTTCTTTTTGCATTTGTTGGTTGATTAGAGCGGCGATATATATATTACCAAAAATATTGCCTGGAAATCAGAAGACAATTGAATAATGTGAACAGCTATGAGAAACTGAAAGAAGATCCAACCGTCTGAATTATGACCAGCGTTCATAGCATGCTACGCAGCCGGCACACAGATGGGTTGTTAGATGACAATGAATTAGAATATATTTTAATAACTCGACCTATCACTCCAACCATCTATGTTCTACCAAAGGTTCACAAAAATTTAGAGAATAACCCAGGATGCCCAATCGTAAGCCCCTGTGGATCACTCTTGGAAAACACCTCCAGATTCTTAGACATTTTTCGCTTCTCTTATGCACAAAATCTATCCTCATACATCTGTGATTCAATGGATTTCCTAAACCGGATTGGAGGGCTCCCCTGCAGAGAAAACTACAAAATGGTGACCATGACGACGGCATAAAAGCCTGTGAATTCTACCTTAGATCACGATCACTGTATGTACTCGGCCAGACCAATATGATCCTGGACATGATGTGTTTCTGCCTCACAACAATGTATTTATCTTTGATAGGAAATTTCACAGACAAAACAAAGGTACCGCAATGGGTACGTTTTTTGCGCCCACTGATGCCAATATAACGATGGGCTTGTGGGAAGGAGAACATATTTGGTCTGAAACACATTTAAAAAAATGGACAACGTGATACTCTGGGTGCGTTATATAGATGACTTGTTTTTAATCTGGGAAGGCACCACAGAAGACCTGAATTCCTTTTTCAAGTCTCTTAACAATAACGCATTCCAGCTCAAATTTACCAACAACAGCAGCCACCATGAGATAGATTATTTGGATATACATATCTATATCAAAGAACAAAAATATGCACGACTCTCTTTCGCAAGCCAATAGCCTGCAATAGTATCCTCTCAGCCAACAGGCTCACCCAAAATGTCTCAAATGGAGTGTTCCCTATGGGGAGTTTCTACGCGCATGTAGAAACTGCTCAGAAGACAAAGAGTATCACTCGCAGATTGACCAAATGTACAGGAGATTTTTGAGAAGAAGATACCCAACGGTGGTCTTGGATAATGTGAAAACAAGGGCCATGAAAAAGAAGAGAGAGTCTCTACTGTATCCAAAGAGCCTTAAGGAGAAGCAAAAGGGACATCCTAAGGAGGACAACATAAGGTTTATCACACAATTTAACTCCAGTAATGCGATAAGAGACGCACTAGAAAACCATTGGAAAATACTCACCAAGCATGAAGACTTAAAAACATATGCCCCAGACCACCTGAGTATCTCCTATAGAAAGGCATCTTCCTTGGGGGACCTGCTAACACATAGTTATTTCCAGAAAGCACACAAAAGTGGAAGCAAAATCCAGTTGTTAAGAGCGAGGGGCTTCTTCAAAAGCCCAAAATGCAAGGCATGCAAATATGGTCACAACCAATTGCCTTGATGGGGAAATTTTTTTTTTATCAAAATCAAGGAAAGAATCACATGTGAAACTACATGTGTAGTATATGCCCTAAGATGTTATTGTGGGAAACAATACATTGGAAGTACGGGGAATAAACTTGAAGTATGAATTCTCCAGCACTTAAGAGCAATTAAAAACAATGATTTTGCCTATGCCATTGCAAAGCATGTATGGAAAGATCATGAGGTCAACTTTGAGATTCTATCTTTTTATGGCATTGAACACATCCCCTTGAACATGAGAGTTGGGGATCAAGAGCTAAAGCTTTGAAAAGCAGAGTCCAAATGGATAATCATGATGGGAACAGAGATACCATGGGGACTCAATACAGATGCAGAACTGTACACCTTCCTGTAAACTTGCACCCTGACTATCACAAATAAGAAAAATGTTTATTTTGAATATGCTGCTTAAAATATGTGTTATTGTTTAATGTGGTTGTCTAGATATTGCGTTTGGCACTTGCACTTTGAATAGAAGAGAAGGGGTAACTAATGATTGGTTTGGTTGACTTAAATAGACCCTCACGGATAAGCTGGAATAATATGCGTGCAATCACATGACTAGATAGGTACTTTACCAGGATCTTATGTGCACGTAAAAAACTAAAAAAAAAACTTGAGAGGCATTCAAATTCCCACAAAAATTGTATCTTACAATGATCAAATGATATAAATGAATATCAGGATGTGGACGGAGACGCTTCAACTCAGATAACAAGTTTTGTCTCGCTCTTTAGATAGTGCTAAAAAATCTTTTATATAGTTTGTACGGGTACTTCACTCATGATGATAAATTGTAAAACTACATGGATCTAAAAAGCGGAGCAATTGTGCACTTTAGACAGCTTGGAAATATATATATATATAGCTTCTGTAATGCTATCATATTTATTGCATTTGCACTTTACTCCCATGACAAATGGAGGAACACACAAAATCTAATGAGTTATGTCATTTGCATTATTTCAAAACTGATGCGATACATTAATGAAATTGTGATGATGAATAAGTGCATTTTGAAGTTAGACCGTGATTGAAGCTCATATGTAATTGATCAAAATGAGTTTATAATGGGTAAGTCGCCTTTTATAGAACTGATAAGTCAGCATGGTATATCTGATAAGGGGCTTTCTTTCCCCGTAACCCTCTCCTGTGACTTTACTTCTAGCATAGGGGTCTTATCTATAATATCAGACTTTGAGTGCATAAAGTTGTCATGAGAAAAAAAGCAAAAAAGTGAAGTTATTGAATGTTCCTTTAACAACCAACCAACACTTTTTTCTATGGGAGAGGGAGGGGCTAACCTACCTCTTTAAAATCACTTTGCACTTTGTACACTTTGACCCGGATAAAGGCTTCTGGCCGAAACGTGTAGGTCAGTGTTTCCCAAACTGTGGTCCGCGGACCCCAAGGGGTCCCTAACACATTCCTAGGGCAGGCAGCAGTTTTGAAAGCACTGCAAAGTATCTTGTTTAATTAGCAGTTTTCAAAGAACAATAAAAGTGTCAAGATAACACCAGTGATTAATGTCCCTGCAGGAGAGAGATGAGAGTTTTGTCCAGTGGTAGCTTTGACTTATCTAATGTAGCACAGAGGGTTAATATGCCTACTGCAAAGAACGTGCACCATGGATTTTAAAAAACAGTAGTTTACATGTGTATTTGTTACTTTGCAGTTCATAAGTGACAATCGTAATCTAGCACAGTGACCTATAAACTATCAAACAACTGCTTGCAAACTGCAAGGTACAAGTTAGTGACTTATGTTTTTTCCCAGTCTTTCATTATCCTGATGCTGCTAAAAAGGTTTATTTGGGTGGAAATACATTTTTATTGTTAAAATCAATGCTAACCACTGTTATGTTCTGAATCCTGAGTTTGTGCTTCTCCAGACCAAGCACTCTTTAAAAATGCCTACCAGTATGAATGACTTGTGAATTCTACACCTTGTAGTCCCCTTTGCTTTATGTAACATTTTCTATACACTGATATACACGTATGATTCACTGTCTCTATAAGTGCTCTGATATCCTACAAGGGTATGAGAGATGCTATAAAAAATGAAATACAGGTGACAGAGGGGCTATGGGGAGATGAGAAGCACTGTTGGAGGGTGATAGTGGGGGAATCATTGAAGACCCCCCAGAAGGATTGTCGTATTCTGGTGCATAGTCCGGTCTTAATTTACTATTCTTTAAAAGCTAATACGATTCAATATATAATGATAAATGTGTTGTAGACTGCACCATTGGTCAGGCTCACCCACTGCACTTGGTGTGCGCTGTATGGGTACTGGTCTGAAATCATTTGCCAGGGCTGCTTTGGATTTCCAGTCTGGCCCTGGCAGGAGCAGGAACCTCGTACTGCGAAATAAAACCAAACATTGAAAAGTTAGTCACGGAGATGCAGCACCAACCTTCCCATTAACTTTTTTCGTTTTCTTGCAAATTCTTTCAATATAGAACACAACAGAAGTGGCGGAGAGTGTTGTTAGCCTTCTTGGCTTAACAACACACTCCGCCACTTCAGAAACGCAGGGCTGCACCATATTTACAAGAATATGGTGCAGCCCTGCATTTCCCCTGCGCTGGCGCTACACTTAACAGGGGAAGATTGTTTATGTACAGGAAGGTCCCCCTTCCTGCACATAAAAAAAATCTTGAAATCTCGTTTTGTCACTTCTATGTGTGCTGCTTAATGCAGCACATATGGAAGTTACAAAATGTCATTTTTTTTTTAAAGATTGTTGATGTGCAGAAAGGGTCACCTTCCTGAACATAAACAATCCAAGGCATTTTGCAAAAACGAGGAGAAATGAAGCATTTCTCCTTCTTTCGCCAATTTAAGACCAGGTTTTCCCTGGTTTAAATCTTGGCACTGCCTCCCATTTACGCTGCCCTTGTAAATAGGGGCCGTATCAAAATCAATGGGTGTTTCAGGGGAAACACGCACTGCAACACCCACTGCCCACCCCTTTCACGCTAAGCATTTGGTGAAACGGGGTCTTATTTATAAGGCAGTGTAACGGTGCCATGTAAATAAGGCGAAGCCCCTATCGCCAAGGGAACGTCTCAAAAAGTGATGTTCCCATGGTGATAGGGGCTTGTAAATACGCACCTAAAATCATTCGTAATTTGAGTATTTGTTGTGTGTGCACACGTGTGTTAATTTTTTTTCGAATTACTGTTTTAATGTTTGAAATTTAAATCCTACAAATTGCTTGGGGGTCCCCGGCTTCCAGTAGTGACTCAATGGGGTCCTCAGGAGTCAAAAGTTTGGGAACCACTGGTGTAGGTCGTTTTGTCTCCTAATGCACTTGACTACACTTTGCACTTTATTTATATAAAAACAATGCAAAAAATAAGAAAATAAAAAGACTTCCTTAAGCTACAACCTGGCGTGATTTAACTGTGTGAAGTGCTGCCTTGCTGTGTCCTTTGGTAATGGCGACGGAACGTACGTGAAGGGTAATACGGGATACCAATATATATATATATATGTGTGCACTCACTTACCCATACAATACTTTACAACCATATATATAATCTATATTCACTGAAAAAACAAACGTTACAGGGACGTTAATTAGGCTCACATTTCACTCGTACAAAACCTTAGAAATGTTGCAGTTATAGCTACCTAAGCTAACTATAACTTACACCCCGCAATGCCCTGCTTATGACCTCACAAATTACATAACTCATGACATGGTCAGTGACACCACTCATGACATCACTGATGGCATCTCAAATTACATCACTGATGACATCATTCAGCGATTGTGATTATTTTCTTAATGTTACTGAATGTTAAACATATATACTAAGGTAAGTGGCCATGGGAGTGCCTGTATCTGTAAGTGAGTGGGTGTATAAGTTGTGTATATAAGAGTGAGTGGGTATGTGAGAGCCTGTATATATGAGTGAGTGGGTGTGTGAGTTTTTGTATGGGTGAGCAAGTGGGCATGTCAGTGGGTGTATGAGTGAGTGGCTGTGGGAGGATCTGTATGGGTGAGTGAGTAGGTGTGTAAGTGGCTGTAAATGGCGAATGAGAGGGTGCATGAGTGGCAGAATGGGTGACTGTGCAGGTACATGTGTCTGTGTGAGTGACTGTATATGAGTGGCTGTATTGGTGCTTAAATGGGTGTGTAAGTGGGTGTATGGTTGGTTGAGTGGGTGTGTGAATGGGTGTGTGAGTGGCTGTGTGGGTAAGTGAGTGTGAGAGAGGTTGTAATGAAAGGTATGTGCTTGCCTCAGTGACTGTATAGATAAGGGACTACATGTGTTAGTATATGTACAAGTAAGTGAGTGGGTGTATGAGTAACTATGGGTGAGTGAGTGGCTGTGTGAGTGAATGTATGCGTGAGTGAGTAGGTGTGCGAGTAGCTGTAGGAGTGACTGATTCAGTATGTGAGTGGCTATATGAGTATATTTGTGGGTGTGTATGCATGTCTGTATGACTGGATGTGCGAGTAGCTGTCTTGGTGAGTAAGTAGGTACCCGAGTGGCTATATATGTGAGTTAGTGGTTGTATGGGTGAGTTGATGTGTGAGTGGCTTTATGGAACAGTGAGTAGGTGTGTGAATGTTTCTATGGGTCTGTGAATGGGTATGTCAGTAGTTTTGTGGGAATGGGTGCATGAGATGTTCTATGGGGTCATCAGTGATGTCATAATAGATGTTACAAGTGATGTCATTTGAGATGTCATGTGTGATATCACTGACCAGGTCATAAGTATTTTAATAAGCGAGGTCATAAGCAGTGCATTGCTCAGCTAACTATAACTGCTGAATTTCTCTGGTTTTGTACTAGTGAAATGTGAGCCTAACTATAATGCCCCTGTAACCTTTGTTTGTTCAGTGAATTTCTAATGTTTTTTAAATTCTATTTCCTAACTACAATGTCCCTGTAACCTTTGTTTTATTTCAGTGAATTTCAATGTTTTTTAAAATTTTATTTCCTAACTGTAATCTGTTGAGGTTTAATTTCTATAAAATGCGCATCGTGCCAGAATGAAACCTGCCTATCATTTTTATCCAAGAAGAGGCCACCTTTTTGTGCAAAACCTCTACCCAACTGGAGTACTATCTACTTGCAAATTAGTAAGTGCTACCAAGTTGAGTAATGTATAGTGCATCTCCTACACTACAGCAGTGTAAACAACGCTTAGGAAATGTCTACAGTGGTCTTGTGTGTCTGCTTTGCCAATCTGATTGCTGCTTGAGCATCTCCAGACAACTTAACAAGGGGAAACTGCAGAGAAAATATACTTGGATGATTTATACTTTACAGAAGTAAGTACTTCTTTGTTTGGTGCAGATGCAATGGTATCCCCCGGCATCAAGACCTCGTCTTCAAAATCAGCAGGAAACGAGTTTGGAGGGGCCTTTTAGTAAGTTGCTCATCATCCTGGGAAAAAGGCTGGAAGATGTTGCATACCACTACTGTATATGGGGCATGGGATCAAACACTTCGGACTTCTACGCAAGTTTACGCACTTCTAATTTTCAAAAGCTTAGAACACGATTTCTTGGATCCAAAATTCTGGAATGATATCAAAATTCTCCTCTCCACTGCTGACTGTCCTAATATTATTGTAGCAGGCGACTTTAATCAGTGGTTGGATCCTTTTTCGGATCGCTTATCAAAGTACAAATTTCAACCGGATAAGACCCATAAATCCTTTCAATCGGCCATTGCCTCTCGCCCAATGTATGATGTCTGGAGAACTTGTAATCCTGATTTATTGGAATATACGTTCTTTTCTAATGTACACCAAACCCGATCCAGAATTGATTATATCTTGGTTAGCAAACCCCTTCTTCCATCTATCCAAAAATCTGAAATTGGCTCTATTTTTATCTCAGATCATGCCCCTGTCTATGCTGTTTTTGACCTTTCACTTACCTCCACCAAATTTAATCGCTGGAAGTTTAACACTCGCCTGTTATCGGATACAGTTTATCTTACTGAAGCCACCTCCTTTATTAATGAATTTTTTACCTTTAACAACCCATCAGACACTTCCATTCCTAACAACTGGGATGCTTTTAAGGCGGCTCTCCGTGCTTTCACTATTTCTTTTGTGTCCCGGAAAAAGAAGGCCAATGTTAAAAAGTATGAGGACCAATTACAACAGCTGAAAAAATTAGAGCATGACTATTTCTCCTCCAAAAATGCAGACGCACTAAAGAATTTAATTGCAGCTAAAACCAACCTTAACAAAATTGCGACTGTTGATGCCTGCAATGTTTTACTTAGAATAAAGTCTAAATTTCATGGAGGGCAAAATAAAGCAGGTAAAATGCTAGCGAATTACTTAAAAATTTGCTCTGAACGTAAGACCATTGGTCCGATCATGGATGAATCCACTAATAATCTGGTGTCCTCTGATGAAGAAATTGCAGCGGTCTTTCATGACTACTATCAATCTCTTTATTCAGATGATACATTTCCCTCCTCTCATAATCTTGATAATTTTTTTTCTGGACTCCCTGCTCCTCCGTCTCTGAATGCTGAGTTTTCCGCTTTAGAGGCGGATATTACTTTACAAGAGATACTTACTGCCCTACAAGCTTTAAAGAAGTCAAAAGCCCCTGGTCCGGACGGATTACCGGTGGAGTTTTATTGTACTTTCAAATCTTTGTTTGCCCCTAAATTATTGCAGTTGTTTAATTCCTTTATTACTGACGCGAAAGCATCTGGCTCCTTTATGGATGCCTTGATCGTCATTATTCCTAAACCTGATAAGAACCACTCTTTTTGTTAAAAATTTCGCCCAATCTCCCTAATCAATTATGATTGCAAGATCTTCGCTAAGATTATTGCGTCACGGCTTGATACTATCATACCCCTTCTGATCAAGACTGACCAGGTGGGTTTGGTCAAAGGTAGATTGGCTTCCGATAATGCTAGAATGTTCATGAACATCCTGTCCCATGGTAAAAATTATAAAGATCCTCTGGCTGCTTTGTCTCTGGATGCTGAAAAAGCATTCGATCGTATAAATTGGCAGTTTATGTTTCATACACTACAATGGTTTGGTTTTGGCCCTAATTTTATTTCTTTTATTAAACTGTTATACTCATGTCCGAGGGCTAGTATTTTTGTTAATAACCAATTTTCTCAATTTTTTCCCCTATCTAGAGGCACCAGACAAGGTTGTCCTCTCTCCCCATCACTCTTTATCCTATGTTTGGAACCCTTCCTTGAGCGTATTAGAGCCAATCCCAAAATTAAAGGTTTTGCCTCTGCTTCTGTTGAAACTAAAATATCTGCCTACGCGGATGATATATTGGTATACATGTCCAATCCAAGTGAATCCCTTCCCCCTTTTTTAGAGGAAGTCCGCCTTTATTCTTCCATTTCTGGGTACAAACTTAACCTATCCAAAACGGAGGTTCTTCCTTTAAATTCGATATGTTATCAATTTATGTTTGCGGATACTGCCTTTGCATGGTGTCCCTCCAAAATTAAATACCTTGGCATTTGGTTTGCCTCCAATACAGCGGATACTATTAAATTCACTTTTAACGCACTAATGAATAAATTGAAATCTCTTCTCCTCGTGTGGTCCCCCCTATTTTTATCATGGTGGGGTAGACTAGATACTATTAAGATGATGGTCACTCCTCATATCCTTTATACGGTTTCTATGCTCCCTGTCAAAATCCCTAACACATTTTTTTCCCAATTAAACTCTCTATGTATCAAATTTTTATGGAACAATAAACACTCCCGCATTGCTTTGAACAAACTTATTCGCCCCAAGGAAGAGGGGGGAGTGCGCTTTCCTAATTTTAAACTGTACCACTCTGCTTTCTTGATTAAACAATCTTTCTCATTGGCCTTCGATTTTGGGGATACGCCTATACCTCGTTGGATTATCTTTGAGCGGTCGCTTTTAAAAGAGTTTCAGTTTCAGCATGTTACATTTATGTCCAACTGCACCTTTTTGTCTAAAAGCCCTGTATTAAAATACTCCCGTGAATTGCTGTGCAATACATTTCTTAAAGACCTATCCCCTATCCAATGTTTTTTAACTTCTACCCTATGGTATAACAAATTTCTTAAATATAAAGGTAGATCTTTTTACTACAAATACTGGAAGGAAAAGGAGATTTTTTTTGTGCATCAGTTTTTGAATGGGTTTTCTATCATCTCCTTCCAAGAACTACAGACACGTTATCAGCTCCCTGACTCCTTTTACAAGGAATACATTATTATCTCTAATGCTATACAAACCCAATTAGCTACTTACTCTCTCCCATCAGTTTCACCCCCTTTAATACCCTCTTCACCATTATATTCTCTATTCCCGGCGCATAAACTTAAAGCTGCCACTGTTTATAAGTTATTGTTATCTAATGCCAATGTTCGTTCTAAATCCAACATTGAGAGTGCATGGGAAATGGACCTATCCATCTCTCTTTCTATTGATAGTTGGGACAAATTATGGTCGAAATTATTTAAAGTTTCGGCTGCAGCCAGGATAACCCAATCTCTGTTTTTTCTATATCATAGAGCCATTATTACTCCTGTTGCTATTTGTAAGTTTTCCCCTACATCCTCTCCTCTTTGCTGGTCCTGCTCTACCGAAACTGGTACATTAGTTCATCAGCTATATGAATGTGCATCTGTTCTATCTTTTTGGAATTCAATTTGGAATGTATGCATGTTAGTTTTCAACTTTAATGCTACTTTAACTTTTGTAAATATCTTTTTAGGTTCTTTAGCCCCTGATATGGAAACTACTTTACCTAGTTCTAGGTTATTTGATCTTTTTATTGCATTAGCATTTAAAGTGATCCTGTCTGCATGGAAAGACAATTCTAAACTGTCGTCAATTACTTGGTGGAATTTTATTTGTGACGAACATAGGATTGCTTCCGTTTCCTCCTCTTCTGTTTCCCAAAAAATCAAAGTTGATCTTCTTTGGCTCCCTTTTACTACTTATCTTTCCTCGCACCCTCCCATGTGATAATTCATTTTCTTTTCATTTTCTTTTCTCTCTGGCTTTCTCTTTTCTCTTTCTCTCTCTTCGGTCTTTCCTTTTTTTCCTCCCCCCTTTCCCTCCTATCCTATTTACCAGTGCCCTTTCCTTAATTACCCTATTATTGATCCTTTTTTTTGACTGCCCAGTTATTGTAAACCAATTTCGTTTATATATTATTTCTTTATGGCATTATATTGGAATATTTGTTTATTGTATCATTTGTTTTTTCTTTCTCTGAAAATTCAATAAAAACTTCTTAAACAGAAAAAAAAAAAAAAAAAGAGCACGATTTCTTGTCTGAGCAGCAGATGACAAGAAAGAACCTCCTCGTCACACACTCTTCGTGAGATATTGCGCTCGACAAAAGCAAGGATGCAATAACCTCCTTCACGGTTTACACAAAACTTGTCTGTGGAAATGCAGAGAAAATACACTTGCTTTGCCTTGGCCATGCATACAAAGTTATGATGATTAGCACTTTACAGAAGTGGAGCTTCAACGTGGGTGCTTGCTGTGTTCAAATCTGTAAGCTCTTTCCGTTGCGGTTTCATTTCCATGAAATGCACATCGTGCCACAATGAATCCTGCCCTGCCTATTTATCCAAGAAGATGCCACAGTTTTGTGCAACAGTAACACCTCTACCCAACTGGAGTACGTTCCACTAGCTAATTAGTAAGTTCTACCTCGTTGATTAAATGTATAGTGCATCTCCTACACTACAGCTTTTTTTAAATTTATTATTTTATTTAAGCTTTTTTGAAACATACATACAGCATAGCATATACAGTAAATAGGTAGATACATGCTTAATATTGGAACTTATGTAGCATAGAGATACAAAACAGTGTTCGGAACGACATAAACCACAGTAGGCATCTTTCACATTAACCAGATGCAACAAATCCACAGATGCTATCCAGAAACTTATCTGAGTAGGTATAATACATAATTTTGGCTGTAAAGTATGTATGCATCATGAAGAGGCAACAGGAAGTCAAGTATGTTTGTTCAACTGCTGGCATCGCTTGTAGTGTTTATAGCATCAACCAGGTGTTCCAGGAGATACGCCTTTAGGGGGGCCCAAATATTTCTAAGACATGAAGTGAGAGGAAGGAGTTCTGCATATGTGTATGTTTGTTCCTGCCAGAATAACATGTCTTTGATCCACTCCTTAAATTTGGGTGCCCTGCCTCAACCCCATCTACATGCTATTCTCCTCTTAGCCAATAGGAGACCAAATGAAACAAATTTGCTATGAACTGCGACTAAGTTTTCCGTGCATGCTAGTAGGGTCAACTTGGGAGATGGCTGAAGCTTCAAGGAAGTAATCTGCTCCAACGCTGTAATCACTTGTCGCCAGTAAACCTGGACAGCGTTACAATCCCAGGCAAGAAGTAGGAAGTCTGCTGGCCCCATACCACACCTATCGCACTTATCATTATCACGTAGTTTATATCTACACATGTTGACCGGGGTTAGTATGTGTAGTGCAGAAATTTGTAATGGGTGATGCGTAAGTGGCTACTAGAAGAGACCTGTTCAATCTGAGTACAACAATATGCCCATTGCTTATCAGTGATGTCATGTCCCATTTCAGCAGCCCATGTGTGTCTAGCAGCACAACGGGTCAAGGCAGGGTTGGTGTATAGGCTGTGATATAATGTAGAAACTAACTGTGAGGCAGTGTCTGTGCGTAGTACTGTGTGTAATGGGGCAACCTCCTGGGGTTCCAGTGGATATGAAGGGGTAAACTCTTTGATACCTTGTTGCACCCTAACGTATAGGAAAATGTCCACGGGGGAGGGCGGTTACTTTGAAATGAGTTGTTGGAGTGTGCAAAACTTTCCATTTAAATAACGATCTCCCCAGCAGGCGATGTCGTATTTAGCTTTAGTTTTTTTAAAGGCGCATTCCTGTAAGACTGGTATTTTGGGATGGTAGACAAGAGGAAGTAGAGGGGAGCACAGCATGGGGGCTTGTAGAAGTCTGGCAATGTGTTGCCATGCTTTCACCGTGCAGATGACCGATGTCGGTTCAGCCGCACGGTGAGTAGTTGTGGTCATTATGGCACCTTCCAGTGGAACAGGATCTGCCAGCCAATGTTCCATTGCCACATGAGGTGCGTATCTGGGGGGTGGAACCAATAATTGGCAAAATGAGCCTGTGCACATAGGTAATATAATTCAAAATTAGGGATGTCCAGCCCTCCCTGGGAATAGGGTCTAGTGAGTGTCTCCCACTGCAGCCGAGGTTGTTTGCCCCCCCCCCACGACAGTCTTATCAGCTCCGAGCGAAGTGCAGAAAATAAATTCCTGCCTGGGTCATACGGAATATTTAAAAAAAGGTATAGTAGTTTGGGGAGGACGACCATTTTTATGAGAGAGGTACGCCCAGCCATGGAAAGTGGGAGAGCAATCAATCTTGTTATACTACTTATAATATTATCCAATGCTCAGCCTTAGTTGAGCCAAATCATTTCTTCACAGTCAGTCGTGATGTGTATCTCTAAGTATTTCACTTCCGAAGCACACCATTCTATGGGAAAATCAGGGGTGAACGCTGTCACCGAGGCAGTGAGGGGAAAAATCTGAGATTTCGCCCAATTAATATTGATGCTGAAGAGTCCCCCGAATCACACAAATTCTCAGAGCAGTGGATTGAGGTTATGAAGTGGTTCTCTAACATATAGGGTGACGTCATCAGCATAGAGGAAAATGAGTATTGGGTGGAGGAAGCAGCGTAATGCCTTATCGTGATGGTGCTGCCTAATTTTGGCCGCAAGAGGCTCTATTACTAGAGCAAAACGGAGTGGGGAGAGCGGGCATCCCTGCCGGGTACCCCAAGTAATAGAGAAGGAGGAAGAAGTGTGTTAATTAATTTGGACCCTTGCTTCCGGAGTGGTGTATAAGAGACAAATCCATGACAGGAAACCTTTTGGGAGCCCTATACATTGAAGAATGACAAATAGGTAGTCCCATTCAACTGAATCAAAGGCCTTAGTGGCGTCTAAGAAAACCGCCACTAGTGCCAACTGCCGATCTACATTTTGCAGGATGGAAAAGAGGGTGCAGAGATTATATGATGTCCCCCTACCTGGAATAAAACTGGACAACTAACTTCTCCATCAATAGGCTGAGTCTGCTAGCCAGTATTTTGGCGAGGATTTTCACATCGTTGTTCATTAGAGAAAGAGGACGATATGAGTCACATACGTTCTCAGGTTTACCAGGTTTCAAGAGAGAGGTGATGAGAATCTCCCTCATCGAGCCGGGGAGAATCTCCAGTTCCTGAGCCTCTTTGTAGACTAGTTTTAGTATTGGGAGCAATTGATCAATATAGGTTATATAGAAATTGATGGGGAGACCATCTGAGCCGGTGTCCTTCCCAGACTTCATCTGCAAAATTGCAGCTCGTATCTCATCACTTTCAAGAGGTGCTGCAAGAAAATCTTTCTGAGCGTTACCCAGCCAGCCTAGAGCTATATCTTTCAGGTATGCGGAGAGGTCAGGAGGCTCGATTCTACGAGTGCTATAGAAGTCTGCGTAAAACTTGGTGAAGACATTAAGGATTTCAAGACTGTCTCTGTTTCATGCACCAGCATTATCCTCAATTTCTAGGATGTTTTTGGAGAAGCGGGGCAGTCGGACTTCCATCGCCAAAGCTCTACGCGGCCTCTCTCCCCTTCCGTACTTTCGCGCTGTAAAGTATTTTCCCTGGAACCGTGCTTCTCGCTCAGCAGTGTCTTTATATATATTCAGAGAGTTTATCTCTAAATGTTGCCTGTTGAGACCCGGAGGTGTCCTGCCAAAGGCCACCTTCTAATTGCTTGAGGTCCTCCTCAATTTTCCACAGGCTGCGTCGGATGTCTCTTAAGACTCCAAAGCTTGTAGTTATACAAGACACCCTCATTGTCACTTTGAAGGCCTCCCAAACCATGCTTATATGCGTAACGGAACCTGTATTTCTCTGGAAGAAGTCAGTTATTTCTGCCCCAAGTTCAGCCTTGAATGCAGTATCTAACAGAGCCTCTGGCATGAGTTTCCAACACCTAGGAGTAGCGATCGAGTTGGGGGGTGAGATCATCATACGGACTGGGGCAGGACCAGAATAAGTTCTGGCTAGATGCTCAACAGTATTTATCCATGGAACAACACCTCGGGAAATAACCCTTTAATCTAAATGAGCCCAGGTAAAGTGTACTGCTGTATAGTGGATGCCTTCCCTCCCATTAGGCTGAACATGGTCTCCACACATCTGTAAGTCCATGAGCAGGGAACATGCTTGCAAATGGGCACTGCGTTTTGGTGTAGTGGTGAGGGAGCGGGTTCGATCCGTCAGCGGTGGGCCATAATGTAGTATTAAAATCTCCCCCCCAAATGATATGGGTGGATCCTACCTTAAGGATTTGCCCCCATAGTGTGGTGAAATAGTCCGGATCATCCACATTCAGCCCTTTACAACTTACTAGTGTGACTGACTGTGCACCCAATGTACCCCAAAGCATTCAGCTCCTACCTATTGAATCATGATGAATCCCACCCAGGATGAAAGGAGTGTTCTTTTTAATAAGAATCACTGTGCCTCTGGAATAGGTAGAGTACGATGTGAAGACTCGGTCTGTGGCCCACTTGCAGGCGAAACCAGGAGTGCGGTGGGGGTCAAAGTGTGTCTCTTGAAGCATGGCAATATGAATTTGATTTTGATCAAGATATGTAAGTATTTGCCTATACTTCCGGGGATCTCCCAATCCCCTGATGTTCCAAGTGAGGAGATTTAATTTTAGTCCCTCAATATGCAGGGTCATAGAAGAACGAAATGTGATCATCATTATTTGTTCCGTACTTAAAGCTGTGGATGTTCCTCTCGATGTGTGTTTGCATGTCTACCTGCTGGAGAATAAAAATTACGTAAACTTGAATTAACAAGTCTCAACCCACCCCCTCCCACAACAGCACCCCAATTATGCCAGCATTTTGTTGCCCACCCATTTCCCAACTAACCCTCGACATTGCACTCCAAATCAAATACCCCAACAAGAAAGCGGTAAGGGGAATGCCTGTGCGGGGGGGTCACTAGTAGGCAACGAGGTT
Source organism: Triturus cristatus (assembly GCF_964204655.1). NCBI lineage: Eukaryota > Metazoa > Chordata > Amphibia > Caudata > Salamandridae > Triturus > Triturus cristatus. The sequence goes on from NC_140594.1 coordinate 797,646,196, forward strand.
CTCCCTTCTCCCAGAGCTGTAAAGACAGCCTCCCAATGGCAGGGGATACAGGAGGGAAAGGGAGGTGCTTGGCATTGTCCAAATTATTAACATATTATATATCGTGCCTGCCAACCAAAATTAAGTTCATAGTTGCTTCATTTATCACTTATCTGTCTCTTGTTATCGAACCAGCAAGCAGATCGCCTAGGAGACGTGGTATGCTTCTTTCACTGGCAGTAGTCCATAACCACTCTGCACCACACAGGCCCACAAAGCCCAAGATGAGATACAAACAAAGACAGGTTTATGAGGAATTGTCTCCAGTGTTAGGGTTCTTAACCGTCATATTCAGTTGGTTGAAGGAGATAAAAATCTGGAGAGACGGTCCGCGGACTCTTGGTGTAAAGGGTGTTTCTTGACATTTTTAAAAAAGTCATCTACTTGTTGTGGATTTGTGAAGAAATATTGTTTACTCTGGTAAGCAACCCGCAGACGTGCCGGGTAAATAAGCGCATATTCAATTTGCGCCTTCCGAAGCTTTTGTTTGGCCAGTAGGAATTTACGTCTTGCCTCTTGAACTGTTGCCGTAAAAGCAGGATAGATGGTGAAGTTGTTGCCCTCATATTGAAGTGACTTTCTCTCTAGCCAGTTTTAAGGCTGTATCACGATCCCGGTAGTTAAGAAGACGGGCTACAATCAAGCGCGGAGTGCTTCCTGGGGAGGCTTACGGCCTAATGTTCGATGTGCCCTTTCCACTATCAGTTGGGTGGAAAAGGATTCAACGCCAAAGATGTCTCGCAACATTCCTTCAATGAATTCCTCCATTCGCCCAGTGTTGGTGCTCTCCAGGATCCCAATGACGGGGATGTTATTGCGACAGCTGCACGCCTCAAGATCCTCATTTTTGGCAGCAATGACTTTGAGAAGTTTGTCCATTTGTGCCACTTGTTGTTGTATTTGAGTTGTAGCATCCTCATTGTCTATGATCTGCCTCTCTGATTTGCCCATCGTGTCTGTCTACATTTTGGACTATGAAATCCATGCGACTGTTCATGGAGTCCATTTTGCTTGAGATGTCCGTGAGGCTGTGTTTCATGGCCAGAAGTAAACTTTTGACTCCGTATTCCTGGGTGGCCAGTGGCGTCTGAGCTTGTTCTTCGTAGGGCTGATCTGGGTCTTCCGTACTGGACCTTGTAGTAGCTGTCTTAGTTTCAAAGAGGAGTTTGGATTGCGTGCCATCTGCCTTCCCCGTTGTAGGAGGAGTGATTTGCGCTGTAGCTAAAGCAACCAGGAGAGGGGAGACGGAACGGTGTAGTGTTGTCAGAAGGTTAGTGGAGTGGATTCAGAGTAACATTGCCGTCAGTGCGTCACCCAAAGTGAAGGCAGGTGAGTTTGGCTCCATCTATGTGCCAGACAATGGTAACAATTGATGTTCACCTCTTCAAAAGGAGCATTTGGCCCAACAATGCAAGGGATGGAGAGACCTTTTACCCCCGCTGCACCTCCTGTTAAAGACGTGGTGAGGAAAGGTTTCACTGTGCACATCAGATGAATGGATCAGAGCCCCAACAGAGGTACAATTGTTGATGGCAGCAGAGCTGAATGCGTCGGCAGCGTGGGTATGTAGAGGGACGCTACTCTACCCAGTGGAAGTGGGCCAGTGGTGGCAGTGTGCACCGCATTGCACCGTTTGTTTGTACCGGTGTGACAGGATTAGATTAGATGACTTTGCAGGTTTAATTTGAGTTTGCTCCAAATAACAGGGGCATTATATCTGACAAACAGGGTGTGCGGGGATGGGTTCAGGCCAGCTCAGGGCCGTTGGATTGCCTCTACAGTCCGGGAAAGGATCCAAGCAAAATCTGAATAATGGAGGGACGTCGCGAGTCAGACAGCTCTCCCAGTTAGGTTCCAGCAGCAGATATCCCCACTCCTCCCATCCACTTCAATGCCGAGGGGAGAGATTAGAGGATGTGTGGCAAGACAGCTTCTCCCACCAGATACAAGGAGCTTCAGGTGACAGGTCTAGCATCAGAGCCACACTGCACTGCGCATTCCAATCATCGTAGCAAGCTACAGGCAAGATATTCTTTTAAGAAGATGTGCGCTGACACAAACAATTGCGCATCTAAGGTCCGGCGGGGTACTGCCCAAGTAAGTGTGGATCCGCGTGAAGCCAGAGGAGCTCCTGCGCTGTGCAAGAAAGGGTCCAAGCATATGAAGCGGCATGGCAGTGCGGGTCACAACAGGCTGAAAGTCTCTTTTTAGCAGTAACCGCATCTTACAGCATTTACTTCAATGTAGAAAGGGTGCAAGTGAGAGGTCCCACGATACATCTGTTGCAATTAGACAGTTCAGGAAGCCGCGGGTGTCTGTGCGAATCTGCCGGGGCCCAAGCACCATGTGGGATTCCCCGGGGCTCGCGTAGCAGCAGTGGCGAGGCTCGCCTCCAGTGATGCACCATGTTCAGACCTGCTCTCAGAATGTAGTGTGGCCAGGGAGTGTCTTACAGTGCCCGCGGCCGCCGATCTTTAAACCAGAGCTGTGCATCAATGTGAGACATGGTTGGCAGGCACTTTCATTGATGGTAGTGTGCGTGAAAGTCATATTATATAAGGATTATGCCACCAAGCAGCAAGAGCCTCACAGGCGTGCAGCCATTTTGGTCGTGCGCCACCTAGTGCTCCATCTTCTACACTACAGCTGCATAAAGGATGCAGAGGAAAGGTCTCCAGTGACCTTGTGTGTCTGTGATTCTGCCAATGTGACTGTTGCTCAAGCGTCAGATAACTTTACAAGGTGGAACTGCAGAGAAAACACACTTTGATGATTTGTGCTTTACAGAAGCAAGTGCTACTTTGTTTGGTGGAGACGTGATCATAGTTTTAGGCATTAAGAACCCTTTTCCAGGGGGAGGAGCCTAGCGCGCATCCAAGATGGTCGCGTGAGCACAGGGCTCCCCGGACCCTCGCTGCTCCTCGGAATTTATCCTGACTCTATCCTGACTTGGTTGATGGAATCTGGGAGACGAATGCTGGCTGAACACTAAACTCGTTTCGGAAATCAAATCGGACCTGGCAATCCGGAGTTATGGCGGTTTGAACTTTTGAGGCCCACCCGACGGCTGTGCCCGAGGCGAGGGTGATCTGTGGAGCCGGGGCGTAGTTCAACAACAACGGCAGCGGGGCTGTGCCAGTGGCCGTCACATCACTTTCGGTTTCACTTTTGGTCTTTGAGGGGCTGGACTGTGGACTTGCTTGGTGCGACTGGGCTTTCATTTTGCCTTCGCTTGATGCCGGTGGCTTCGTCTGCTGCCAGTGTGCTCATTGACGGTGGTCCCTTCGCTCCGCCATATTGCGGCCTGTGGTGCGACACGCGTCTGCCTGGCCGGTGCCACCTCGACGCTTCCTCGGTGGTCCCCTTCGGCGATCGAGGCTCTCATGGGAGGCAAGGGAGACCCCGAGAGGCGTAAGACCAAAACATCCCTACGTGGGGGACCGGTCCAGACGAACAACATGGACCGTTACACTCAGGGTAAAGGATCCCCCGGGACGGCCAATGTCCCCCCGGAGGACACCAGCGGTGGCCCGTCCGTTTCTCCGGATCTGTCCCTGCAGGACATCATGGGCGCCATTAAGGGCATCAGAGAGACCATCGCTACGCAGTACGAGGCCTTGGCCCGTAAAATCGACACGGTGGCCATTGACATTACGCTAATCCGGGCGGATCTCTCTAAGACCAACGAGAGGGTTCAATCGCTGGATGTGCGGACGTCCTCCCTTGGTACGGACGTGTCGGACCTGCAGGCCACTCTCGGCGATCTCAAGTCGGCCAATGATCTGATGGCCCGGCGGCTGGAAGACTTCGAGGGACGGGCCCGCCGCAATAACATCCGCGTCATAGGCGTTCCAGAGACCTCCGATAACCGCCCGGTTGATCTCCTGGTCGAGGAGCTCATCCTCGAACATCTTGCTCCCGCTGGCCTGAGTAAGTTTTTCGCTGTGGAGCGGGCCCATCGAGTTCCAGGTGGCCGGCCGCGACCGGGTGCCCCCCCGAGGCCTATCGTTGCGAGACTTTTCCATTACAGAGACCGAGACGCGATTCTGCAGGCCTCACGGGTCCATGGCCCGGTCCGACATGAGAACTCGTCCATTAACTTTTTCCCGGACTTCACCCAACTTGTCCAGAAACAGCGGATGGGCTTCCAGGGGGTGAAGCGGCGTCTCCGGGACCTCGGTCTCAAGTACTCTATGCTTTATCCTGCAAGGCTCCGAGTGGAACATGAAGATCGGACTACCTTTTTTGACTCTCCTGCGGCTGTGAGTGACTGGCTGGATTCGCTGCCGGACCGGGGTGACCGGACTGGGCCCTCTGCCGGTACCGAGGGTGGCGGGTCTCCTTTGGAGTGACTTATGGTCCCGGACTCTGCCATGTTGTACTGTTCGGCTGGGTTCTACTTCTTTTGTGCATTTTGTTTCACTATGTTGTGTGTGGGGAGCGGGCGGGGACGGGTCCCTTCCCTCCTCCAGGGTCTTTTCGTAGAATGGGGTTTGTAGGGCGACAGGCACACTGCAAGTTGGGGTGGTTTTTTGGACCGCAGGGGTGCAGGGTGGGGGGTGTTGGAGTTGGGGGGGGGTTGGTGGGTGGGTGGGGTTGTTTGGATTTGTGTTTTTTGTTTTCAAGGCGAAGTATTGGTTATGGTTCATCCTTGGGTGTTGAGCTCTTTGCTAGGGGGCCCTTGATCTACTGGAGGGGATGGGGGGGGACGGGTTGAGATTGATGTCTTGGAACGTCAATGGATTGGGGGACCGTATCAAACGGGGTGTTTTGCTGCAATATCTGCGTCGTCTGACTCCTGATGTGGTGTTCTTACAGAGACGCACCTGGTTGGCAATGTTTGTCGGGCTATGAACAGGGGGGGATATCGACTTGTGGCCCACTCTGGTTTCACCACTGGTTCGAGAGGGGTGGGCATTCTCTTGCGAGCTTCACTTCCGTTGGAGATCACCAGGGTGGTCCCAGACGATAGAGGGCGCTATGTGGCTCTGACTGGGAGGTGGGAGGGGCAGTCCCTTTCCTTGATCTCGGTCTATGTTCCCCCGGGCCTCCAGAACTCCACCTTCTCAGACTTGGGTCGTATGTTGCTTGGGCTTCCTGACAGTCTTTTGCTTATGGGTGGGGACTTTAATTCGGTTGTCTCGGGTGACCTGGACCGTCATCCGCCCAGGGCCCTCCCTGCTGCCCAGGCGTGGCTGGGCGGGCTCCTGGAGACCTTCGGTCTGGTGGACTGTTGGAGGTTAATGCATCCGACACAGTGTCAGTACACCTTTCACTCTGGGGCCCATGGGAGTCTCTCCAGACTGGATTATTTCCTTATGCCTGCGGCCCAGGCTACTCGGATTCGAGAGGTCAAACACCTGGCCAGGGGTATTTCTGATCATTCCCCACTGTGGTTGCTTTTTGACACCGGGTCGCGGTCCGCTGGGCGGATCGCTCCTATTAACCCTTGGTACCTGCGAGACCCCAAGATCCGTGATGGCCTGATTAAGTCGATTGATCAATATTTTTCTGAGAATGAGGGGTCGGTGTTGTCCTCGGTGTCCCTGTGGGAAGCTTTCAAAGCAGTGCTCCGCGGGCATGCCCTGTCCCAGATAGTGGAGGCCAAGAGGGTTAAGAGAGAGGCGGTTGTGACACTGGAGACTGAAATATCGGGGCTGGAGGCAGCCTTGGAGGCGGGTGTCACCCCGGATGGGCTGCATGCCCTCAGCCTGAAGCAGTTTGAATATAAGTCTCTCGTCACTGATGCTGCCAAGACTATGTATAGGGAGCAGCAGGGTAGGTTGTATGACGCCGGAGACAAGGCGGGTAAGCTGATTGCCTGGTTGGACAAGAAGGAGAGAGTGAATCGTGTGGTCCCGGAGCTTCGGGTGTCGGATGGAGTGTGTGTGACTGAGCCTGGTGAGATTGTTGAGTGTTTTGCTGACCACCTCCGTGCAGTGTACTCCCCGGTGTCTGATAGAGATGAGGACGACTCTCGTCTTCTGCTTCGGGATATTGCCCTGCCCGGCTTATCCGCCGAGGACCGCGAGCTGATGGATGCCCCTTTGTCTGTCGAAGAGATAGCTACTGCGATTCGCTCCCTCCGCTCGGGTAAGGCTATGGGCCCTAACGGTCTGCCGATTGAACTATATAAGTTGCGCCCGGATAAAATCGCGCCTTTCCTCCGTCATATGTTTCAGGAATCGCTCGAGAGGGGTTCCCTTCCTGACGACCAGCGTCTGGCTACTATAGTGGTGATTCCCAAGGAGGGTAAGCCACGTGACCGCTGTGCCTCCTATAGGCCTATTTCCCTGCTAAATGCCGAACCCAAAATCCTTGCTAAGGTCCTCGCCAATCGCCTGCTGAGCGTCATATGGGACTTGATACATCCGGATCAATGTGGCTTCATCCCACATCGTAATACCGCTCTCAACTTACGGCGTCTGCACGGCATCCTCGCTAGGGCTGAGTACTTCGCTGAACCGGCCATATTGGTTTCCCTAGACGCCACGATGGCCTTTGATACCATTGAATGGCCATTTCTTTGGGCCGTCTTGGCGAAGTTTGGTTTTGGGGAGGGGTTCCTTAGCTGGGTGAAGCTCCTGTATGCTGGACCAATGGCTCAGGTGGTTGTCAATGGGCGGGTTTCTCGGCCTTTCGCTCTCGGGAGGGGAACTAGGCAGGGGTGCCCGTTGTCCCCGCTGCTCATTGCTCTCGCCCTGGAACCGCTCGCTGCCTGGCTCCGTTGGGAGCCCTCGATTAGAGGGCTCCGGTGGGCCCCGGGCTTCGAGGATCAGGTTTCATTGTACGCGGATGATATTCTCTTGTATCTCACCTCACCGCGGAAGTCGCTCAATGTTCTCTTTGATGTCCTTACTTCCTTCGGGAAAAACTCGGGTCTGATAATCAACTGGTCCAAATCTTGTGTGTATCCTATCTCTGGTGGTCTTCCTCTCTTGCCGCCTCGGCTTCCGCTCCAAATATCTCAGTCCGGCTTTAAATACCTGGGGGTGTACGTTTCGTTGGATCCGGCGGTCCGCTATGATCAGAATCTCCTGTCTCCACTCCGGCGTTTGAGGGCAGATACGGCTCGGTGGTGTAAGCTGCCCTTGTCTCCGCTTGGTCGCGCGGCGCTGTTTAAAATGATGTCCCTTCCCAGATTCCTTTATGCACTCCAGAACTCCTTCGATGTCATTCCTGCGGCCTACTTTAGGGAGGTGGAGAGTTTGCAGAGGAGACTGGTTTGGGACGGGCGATCGCGTATCGCTTTGGCCAAGCTGACTCTTTCCTGGTATGACGGGGGCATCGCGCTTCCTGATATTAGACGGTACTATTGGGCCTCCCAGCTGTCTGCCATTAATCATGCTATGTACGCTCCTGGTTCGAACCCGGCATATGAGATGGATAAATTCCTGCTCCCCGGCGGTAACTATAACCGAGCGCTTTACTCGCGGTCTGCTGGTAGGGCCCTTACGGGCCCTACCAGGATTGCGGTCCGTGTATGGAAGGCGGCTAACGTAGCGATGGGCTGGAGTGAGCGTTTAACGTGCGCCACTCCTCTATTCGACTCAGACCGCTTGGGAAGCCTCTGGACAACGAAAGGCTTCGAGCGCTGGGATACGATCGGCATCAGCAGAGTGGGGGACCTGTGGGTTAAAGGTGCGGTTAAATCCTTCGCGGCGCTTCAGCGCGAGTATGAGCTTAGTGACAGAGAGTTCTTCCGTTATGCACAGGTTCGGCACGCCCTGCTTTCGGTCTTCGGGGAGGGGACCACGGTCCCTTCTTCTTCGCCTCTCGAGGACCGCATACTCGATGGTCACGTCCCCGACAGTACTATCTCCCTGATTTACAAAAAACTGATAAACAATCGGGCTGAACTCTTGGTGCGTCTTCGGGAGGCATGGACGGGAGATGGGGTGGAGCTGGACGATGAGGACTGGCAGACTGCACTGTCATCCCCTAAGGAGGTGGCCATCCCGGCCCGTCTCCGCCTGGTCCAGCTTAAGATTCTCCATCGTGTATATGTGACGGGCCCCCGCCTGGTCTCGATGGGGTTTTCAGACGACGGACTCTGTAAGCGTGGCTGCGGGCTCAGTGCTACCTTTCTCCATATCCTATGGGAATGCCGCGAGGTGGCGGAATACTGGCGCCGGGTGCATGATATTATGAGACGAGTCACCGGGGTCGCTCTGCTGCCGGAGGTGCGTCGTTGTGTGCTGAATGTATGGGAGACCAATGACTGCAATGAGGCTCAGGCTCGGTGGGCGGCCTTGGGGAACATGATTGCAAAGAGAGATATTGCACAGCTTTGGGGTTCCCAGCGGCCTCCCACCGTGTCCGTCTGGAAGGAGAACATGGACTGGTGCATGTTCAGGGAGAAAACGGTGTATGTGGCTCGTGGTAAACCGGGGGCTTGGGGTAGAATTTGGGGGCAGTGGAACGCGTATCGTGGGTCTATCTGTGCTCCCCCTTTGGTGGATACGTCCGGGGTTGCCTTGTCCCCCTGATCCTTGAGGGTTCCTTGTGTATCTCGTACTTTGGAGTACAGATTTGGTTCTCTCGTGGCCCCCCCCTCCCTCTCAGGTCTTCTTTTATTGACCGCCCTCGGGTGGTTGGGTGTTGACTCCCCCGGCTGGTGTTCGCTGCCCTTCATAAGTCGTTTCGCCTTGTTTGTTGTATTTTTGTATTTTTCTTTTTTGTTGTTATTTATATTAAAAGTGTGTATTCTGATTTTCCTTATGTGCAGTCTGATCTACTGTGATAGTGCGGAGCCCCTGTGGGCCAGTCATTGTTTTCTGATATGCTGGAACACTTCGACTACTAGCGGCCGGCCCTGGTGGTTGTAGGCCCGAGTTTGTAACCCTTTTTATGCACAATAAAATCTTTTCAAAAAAAAAAAAAAAAAAAAAGAACCCTTTTCCAAATCAACAGGAAACACGCTGGGGGGCCATTTAGTAAGCTGGCCATCATTCTGAGAAAAAGATGGGAAGCCGCTTCATACTGCTAACGTATATGGGGCATGGCCAAACGGGCGAGGTGTCTAGGCACGTTTACATACTTCTAGTTTTTAAACGTTTAGAGCACAATCTCTGGTCTCAGCAGCAGATGACAAGAAAGAATCCTCTCATCACGGACGCTTTGTGAGATATTGCGTTCAAGAAAAGCAGGGATGCAAACACCTCCATCACGGATTACAGATAACTTTCATGGTGGAAATGCAGAGAGCCTCAAGGCCCCCATGGCCCCAGCCACCTCCTGCAGGAGCCAGCACTGCTGTGATAGACAGGGGGCTGCTGGAAAGGCAGCTCCCTATCTGTCAGAGCAATGTTTTCATCTGTTTGAAACAGATGAAAACTCTGCTATCTGCAAGCCAGGGCTTGCAGAAAGCGGAGCTAAGTTTTCTTTTGCTTGGTGGCAGCTTTGAGCTCCCACCAAGCAAAAGCAAACAACTACCTCCCAAGGGTGGGTAACTCAGGAGGTACCAAGAGCTGGCTCTGGGGTGGAGGGAGTCCCCAGGGCTATAAATGGCTACACAAGGGGGGCCACGTGCCCCCCCTCCATCATAGAATTTAGTCAAGGGGAGGTGGCGGTCTCCAGGGCTTGGGGTCCACGACGGACCCCCTGCATTAATGTATTTCAGCCCTGGGGAGGTGGCAGTCCCCAGAGTGCAGGCGAGCCCAGCAGGGCCACCTGCATAGATATCTTTAAATGCCCCGGGGAGGTGGTGATTCCCTGGGCTGCAGGAGGGCTGCACACACCTTCCTCATTTATTTGACGTTTTCCCTGGGAGGTGGCAGTACCCATGGAGCTAGGGTTGCACCTTCACAAATTAAAAGCACTGTTCTGGGGAGGTGGCGGTCCCCAGGGCTTTTATAAGCTCAAGGAAGGGGGCTCAATGTATCCCCTCCTATTTTTATGTTATGCCTCCGGGACCAGGCTCACCCAGGGGTCATTTAAAAGCAAGCGCTGGAGCCTCCACTTGTTTTTTTCGTGAATTCACAAATATCGCGATTTTGCATCAATTTAAAAAATATATATATACTTTTTTGGCCTGTGTAGTCCTAGGGGGACCCCAAGACCAAGGCTTGAGGGTCAGAGTGCTCCTACCCTGCCACTTTTTCCATTTTTTACATTTTTTGTGGGACTCAGCTAGAGCGGAGCCACAAGAAGGCTACCAACACTTCCTGGTTGAAGTGTTGGTAGTCAATCAGAGCTCTGCATTTCCCTACACATGCTGGTTATTTTTTGCAAAGTCTCCACAGATATCGCTATCTTTATTTTCTTAAATTTTTCAAAAACTACTGAATGGATTCACACCAAATAACTGAAAGTGTAATCTGCATAACCAAATCTTTCTTTCTACCAAATTGTGTGTTATTTCGTCCACTGCTTCTGGCTGAGCTTTGACTTAAGGTCCTATGGGGATTAACAAGGGAAACCCACTTTTTTGACCCCCCCAATTTTTTTCGGATCCGTAAAATGCAGCCAAAGATATAGGAAAGTCCAAAAACTTTTCTTATGGAAACATGGTCCTAACTGTAGCTACCTACTGGCAACCGTCAGTTGGTCAAAAAAAACATATATGTTTTTGTGGAGCACATTTTGAGTACTCTTGATAGAAATATATTCAGAGTAGCAACTCTAGACCAAAAGGAGCTCATAGAGACCTTAGGTCGTCTGGAGTGAAGTATACCGTTGTAAAAAGATTTCTGGATATTGGATGCGTCTTTTGGAGGAAATGAACCATAACTCTAAATGCACTTGGTGAAGATATATTTGGTCATACCAAATGCAAAGTGGATAAAGCTGTAGATTTTCTTGACAATAAACCTTGGTCTATCTAATAACAACAAATGGTGTACTGACCTTTTGGATTTATGTGTCTGGAACAATTTTATGTCCTGTAATTGAATATTTTGTGCAGCACCCCATTTTGATATTTTGTATGATAATATTAATGTGTCGATAAAGCCACCAAAGATGGTGGCCACAAGGAACTGAGCTCTGCATTTGCCCTACTGAAATCCATAATAATCTGATTAGGTCCTGTCTGGTTGAAGGCTGGCCCAAGCTGCCCTATCTCCTAGCCCACCTTTCAATGTTGCCGGTGAACCTACCGACTGCCTAATACTAAAGCTGTACCCACTGGGGGGTGCCCGTGCTGAAAAGCAGTGGCCTGGATCAGGAAGAAATGATACAGTCCCACCTACCATGCAGACCAGGATGGCCTAACTTCAGAACCACGTGGGAGATATTGCTGGATCATGACCCATTGTGTGGGGCTGCTCTGAGGGGCCCTCTCTTCCCTTCCCTTGTCTGGGGATACACTAGTAGCAGCCGGGGACACATGGTAGACCCATATTTCAATCCCTGACTTCCGGGGGACCACAGCACAGAGGCGTCTGAGAACAGCTCCATCTCCCATCTCATATCATCCCACTCAGCTGGATATCATCTGGATTGGTCTGAACCTCATGGAAGATTTTTCTTTCCAGCCTTCCCCGAGGTACTGCTGGAGGCCCACACTGATGCCTCATCATGGGCAAGGATAGTAAATTATTGCATTTCAAGTAGGGGAGAATCGATAAATTCCCCAGGGAAACCTTGCAAAGGAGTCGTCAGATGCAGCCACTGGGCAGGAGCTGTCACAGTTGGACCAGTCCGCCTCCATCCTATTGCCCATAAAAGACTATTGAATGTGTCCCTTGAGGCGACAATTGATGAGCTTTCTATAGAACTTAATCTCCTCTGTCAAGGTCTTCGTCACACAACTAAAAGGATGACAGAAGCAGAGAGCTTCATTTCAATGGCAAAAGACTCCATCCAGGGCAACCACTTCAGTCCGGCAGCTGGAGGCCCATGTGGAAGACGTCAAGGGTCATTGTCAGTGCAAAAGCATCCAAACTGTGGGCATTCCAGATGGGGCTCAGGTAACATCCTTCACTAATTTTGCATCACAGTGGTTGATATCCTGGATCCTTTTGGAAGATGTTTCCATGTGTTTCCTGGTGGAGCACGCCCATAGGTCCCTGACATTTTGCATACCTTCAGGAAATTAAGGTCCTTGACATATGGCTAATCCACGATCATGATCTTTCTGGACTACACAACAAAACTACTACGTCAGCAGCACTCCCCTTTTGAATGTGAAAAAAAATATGCAATCCATGCAAATCAAGTTCATGTTGCTTTTCCTCCACCTTCCTTAAGGTCATCTTTGTCGATAAAACTCTTTTCTTTGATACTTCAGAGTGCATTTGGGAATGGGCTGAGGAATGCCCCAACTTCTATCTCTGAAAGGTGATGACATAGGGGCTGGACGCAATCCTGGACATTGGACCTCACCAGCCCAGAGGTCTTGCAGAAACAAGAGGAAACATCATTCCGAGGAAGTGCGGAGCAACACTCCCAAAAACCAGTGCCTGTCATCTGGAGATGTGGACCTCATTGACTCTGGACCTGCACCATGCCAACCGTAATTCAGTTGCATGCTTTGCTCTGCTGAGCAGGGTTTGCTGCTCTTTATTGCTCAAAAATAAGGTGGGGAACCGCTCACTAGGTGAAGCCATCCCTGTGGGTTTTGGTTAAGAGGGAGTTTTAAGTTATGGGATTGTGAGGGGGAAGTCAGTTCACTGGGACGAGGATGCTGTGTTGTTGCCTAGTTAGCATGGGTCCCCAGTTTAATCTGCAACAGATACTTCCAGTTTTAGGAGTATGGAGGGCATAGGTGGGAGGAGATATGTGGTTTAAAACAAAGGCTTCCTGACTACACAGTTTAATACCTGGTGTTCACTGTTCATGCCCAGTGGAGACTACACAATATAGCCTTGCATTGCTCTAATCCTTTCTCCTAATGACTAATCAATGCAATGAAGGGGCTTAAAACTCAGTAAGAATCCTAACATGGAACGTAATGGCCTCCTCAATAAAATCAAGAGGGTGGCAGTCTTGAAAGTCATCTGGATCTACAACCCTGACATAATAATTTAGAAGAAATTCACCTGCTTCATACTGACTGTCACTTTCTGGCTAGGGGAAGTTGGGGGGGGGGGTCACAGGCATTACATGCTTGTTTTACCAGGGGTTGGCCATTTTGCCTCCCAGGCACTTCCCCTTCCAAGTCACACAACCATGGCTTGACATGTTATGCAGGTATATTGCTGTCACCAGGCTTCTGTGGGGCAATCCACTCTCCCTGATAAGTCAGTCAGTCAAATAATCTTTATTTCGGTCATAGACCCTAAAAGAGACATACAGACAGTAACATTGCTGGTATTACCAGCGCTTAAGATTAAGAGCACAATACAATTATCATAGTGTATAAAAATTATTTGAAGTTAAAAAGATAAAAAGGGCACAGGTTTTCAATTCTTGGTTAATTAATGACAGGAGGTAGATATAGATTAAAATAATTTTAAAAAAAAGATCTTCTCCTACGCCACATAGCATTGATAAAGCGCGAAACAGAGAAAACAAGAGGAGTGGAAGTGTTGGATTTGAGTATTCTGAGGGCCTCTTTGTAATGACTAAACCCCAGATTTCTACAGAGTTGAACAAGCCACCGTTGTCGTATGGATTTGTACCCTGTGCAGAAGAAAAAAACATGGGACACAGACTCTTCCTTGGCCCCACAGGCCGGACATTCTACAGTCTTATCTGTCGACCATTTATAAGAGAAGACCCTAAGCGGGAGTGTGCCATATCTAAACTGCAGATAAAGTTTTCTCGCTATGCTGGAGCAGGGTTTTTACTTTAAAATCAATTACCTGTTTCATTTTCGTATGTCATTATTAAAAGTACTACTGATTAATTAGTAATTACTAAAGAGTTGTCGAGTCTTGTCTAACCAACCTTATTAACAGAAGAATTACACGTGGGAATGCAATTGCATGGCTAAAATAATAAGTGGACTAAGTTGGTGAGCGAATTGACAGTAATAGATGTTGCTTATGTGATGTTATTGTGTTTTGCGCTTATAACAAACATGCATTAATGGCTTTTGATGTCGCAAATGGCTAGATAAATACATACACATAAGGGTATTAGCAGGGGAATAACACTGTATAATCATTTCTATGTAGTAATTATAATTTTGTGTTTTCTTCACTTAAGTTGACCATTGTGGCCTGCTGTAAAATGGCTACCACCCGCAGCCTGCATTCGAGTAGACGAAAATTGAAAAGAGGCTTTGCGCTGACTGCGACCCTGTCCTCTAATTGAACTGAAAAGCCATGAACATGACGACAAATCTGGGAGTGATGCCAGATGCCCCTGAACGTGAAGAATTGTTGCAAATCCATAATCCGACCTGATGAACTTATAATGGTCCCATGGATGAGATACATTTTATCCTAAAGAGACATCCGTAGAAGTAACGAATTAGTTATGGACTTCTAATTTCTATTCATAATTTGAAACTATCAATACGTGAGAAAATTCATCGTTGTAACCTAATGTACCAAGACGACATAATTTCCGCCATTCGACTGATTTGAGAGATATGTTTGCAACATTTGGAATGTAAATTTGGTATAAATATTAGTAGACTAGAGAGGTCTAGCGCCACTTCTTCCCGAACCGATGATTAGAGGTCTCGATGCTGACGGAGAGGACGGTGACTCTACATGACGGCTAGAAAACTTTAACAATTTGCTGAGGACCAGTTCTGACTTAGAAAACGACTTTTAGCCAGAATAGGTAAATATGGAAAATATGATCTTGCATTTAATTGGCTTTTCTTACAATTTTAGATAAACAATATTCTGTTTGAATTACTGTGTCGGGTGGTTATTTTATTGTCATGTTTATGGAATATATAGAGTATTAAGTTGTTTCACCAAATCTATAGCAACTAGTTGATGCCATTGACCTCAGGGTACATGCAGATTGGTTAGGTATATTGAAAAGTGTCTCCCCTTCTACATGGCATGGATAGAGTGGTAGGATGAATGTTGGTGTTATGGGCCCCACCAGCGTGTGATGTGTGTGTGCGCGTGTGACTGCGAGATCACTCCGTCCGTGGAAGTAGAGGGGATTCGGAAGCTCCGATCTGCACCAGGCAAAATCTCATCTAAAAACGGCTCCACTCTATATTCGGCTTTTATATTAAAAAAGTGGAGGGTGAGCAAGCCCAACCCGGGGTTGCTAAGGATGTCCGTGATTCTGTTCATACGGTGCAAATGGACCAAGTCGGCACGTGACAGCTCAGCACAGGCTACAGCAGGATTAGACCAAAGACCTGGTAAACCCAGTCTCGTACTTTTTTTTTAATGTAGTGTGAACAGCTTCTGGGACATATGAAGTCGGTGACAGTTCCGCAGTAGGGCAGAGGGAGTGCTGCTCTTGGAAGAGGCGGGATTGTTGGCCCTGTATGTAGACAGGGGAAAACGTGTAACAATTGAAGTTGCGCGTCGCATTGTCTGGGTTTGATGAGGTAGCATAGCCGTGTGTTGCCATTAGAGACGTATTTTCTGTGTGAGAGAAGTGTATATGATAGCGAAGGTTATTTGTGAAGTTCTGGTCTTAGGTATCAGGGATCCTTATGGCATTCCGATAACGCTTATCACTAGAAAGGTAATAGGTATTCTCTGAGCTTGTTAGAAGGACAAAGTAGAGGTAAGCGCTGCTTTGTTAACGTGTGATATAATTCTGTAGTAGGACAGACTGTTCGCTGTTCTCGGGGAAAGACAGAATTCTGTGTGAATGAACTACATTTTCTGGTGTGAAAGTGCGTGAATGAGAAGGCATTCTGGTTAATTGTGAAACTCTTAGGAGCATTCTGGAGAAAACAGTTAATTGGTGCTTGTTAGAAGGGTAGAGTAGAGGGATGTGCTACTTTATCAACGGAAGTAATGATTCCGTAGTAGGGCAGAGGTAAGCGCTGCTCTCGGGAAAGGCGGAATTCACGTGGGAAAGGTCTTTTGCTGTTCTGTGGCTAGCGAAGCAGACAATGGAGATGTTTGTATGTTGTAACTAACAGACTCGTAGAAGTTGAAACAAAGTCTACCAAGTAGTTTTGTAAAGGAGGGGTAGACGAGAGACAGGAGACAGGAGCAGGAGCTGCTGCAGCGACTGCTGACGTCAGGAAGACCGCGCTGTGATTGGACAGTGGGTTAGAACGGTGGAAGCACGGTGATTGGTTTGCTAGTGTACGCCGCGCAAGGATTGGGAGACATACAGGGTGACGTAGACGCTCCAGGATTGGTGCGTTAGTGTGAGTCGCGCTGGGATTCGTGGACTGAGTCAGTGACGTAGACGCTCCAGGATTGGTGCGTTAGTGTGAGTCGCGCTACAATTGGACAGGAGATCGTACAGTGGTAGAAAAGACTAAAGGGTTGCAGAAAATAAGAAAATGTATTACCACGCTGAGGAAAAGAAAAAGAAATCCTTGTTTAGTAAGGTTAAGAACTGGTTTGACAAGGATAAGGATATTGTGACTAGGGAAGGACAGTTACTTCCTCCGATAAGAACTCCCGCATCCTTCATGGTTGCGAAATATGGGTATCATACCTGTATTTGGTTAGACAACTGGGCAAGTATACCAAAGAGGATGGAGTTTTAGCTTTCCCGGAACATGGCTCATTTAATCTGGCCATACTGAGAAATTTACGGGAGAGGATGATGAGACTAGAGCCTCGGCCTAGGCCAACGCAGTTTGAGGCATTGACTGAATGGGAAGATGAAATGCATGAGCGAGAAAAGCAGAGGAGTGGAGGAAATTACAGGTATATGTTCGGGCGAAAGTATGATCGCGAAACTCATCATGACCGGATGAGAAGATGGCGAGATGCCAGTATGACCGAGGGATTATATCCTGTAAGAACTGCAGAAGAGACAGAAGGGGAAAAGTGTACAGAGAAAGAACATAATGTAGAAACAAGGAGGTATGGGGCGAATGAGTCTGATGATGATGTCTTAGATGACATGTTCTACAAAAGACCACCCCCGTATAGACGGGAGCCAGAAGCAGGAACATCAGTTACCCAAATATGAGACACCCTGCGGATTATAAAGACCGAAGTCATGACCCCTGAGTTGAAAAACAGTAGTTCTCTTGCAGAGAGAGTGAGAGAGAGAGAGAGAAAGGGAGAATGAAATTGAGGATGAAAAGACCAGAGAACTAGCAAGAACCACATTTGAATTGACAGAGAAAATCAGAGAACTGACTAAAAATCTTGAAGCAGTTACGGTGCCTGTGACAATAGGTCCGGTTAGGCCTGTTTTCGAGAAGCAGAGGGTTGGTGAAGGTGGTTTGACAGTTCCATATGTAGGCAACAGATTGATTGTTCCTCCAGAGCAGACAGAAATGAGAACGGGAGAAAATCAATGGAGATCAGGAGAAAATCAGTGGAGACATGCCATATGTGGAGGAGAGTTGAATGTGCAGACTAACTCAGGTTTGAATTCCGGTTGTGTGGAAGGGAACAGAATGATTGGAGGATCGATCTTAGAACCACAAAGAGTGACAGAACCAGTGGGTGCGGAAAAATCCACGGGGATAACTGCTGAAGATTTGAATGATTGGCTGAAAGTTTTGCAGAGGAAGGAAAAGGAATCCCAGGGAATTGATGTAGCTAGACTACGTATGGAAATGGAGGAGCTGATTGTAGGAACAATCCCTACAGAAACGCTGAAAAATTATCAGGAGGGGGAAATTCTATTTGTGTGCAAAAGCATCACATGGAGAGTAAAGAACATACATGACAGGTTGAAAGGAATAGCCAGTGAAATGGGAATCGACATGGACAAGGTAAAAGCTTTACAACGGCCTTACAGAGTGGATTTTACAGATAAGGACATTGAGAATCTGAATAATGCAGGCTGAACAGGGCAGATTAAGGAGATGATTGCTTTGCTGCGAAAATGGGGAGATGTGGAGAGATGGAAAGATAGATGGTATAGAAAACGAGAAGATGCAGCAGACAGAACTTACTCAACATTCCCTATGAAAGAAAAGGAGAAAACAGTGACAGCTTATCCCATGAGGGAGATTCCAGGAGGAGGGTACGTACATGTCCCATGGACCAGACAAGATATTTTGTCATTTACAAATGATTTCCCTCGACTAAGAGAGAAGCCCGTCGAGTGGTATAGACAGGTTGACAGATTTTTGAAGTTGTCAAAAGTGCTGTGGATTGACCTGAATAGTCTGTTTGATATAGTTGTACCAGCAGACTTGTGGGCAGAATGCAAGATAGTCATAGACTGGCCCACTAAAGAATACCCGAGAGATCCAAAGACAGGAGCTCCAGACCCGGAGGTCATGAAAAAGTATGAGCAGGTTATGGCTTTCCTGAAAAATAAGGTACCCCCCCAAGGAAACAGACTGGGTTAAGATAGATCGAACACATCAAGAAGTGAAAGAATCAGTCCATGCTTACTATGAAAGACTAATACTGGCTTTCAAACAGTTCAGTGGAGATGAACATCTGGGTGACAAGGATTTGAGCCATTTTGTATATAGATTTGTGTATGGCTTGCGACCTGAAATCAGTGAAATGATAAGGCAGCATACCGTAGACTGGCAGAGCAAAAAGATTGATGAGATCCTTAGACATGCAAAATACTTCAGTGATGAGATGGAGGCAAAGCAAAGAAAACTGAAAGAAAAGGCAATGTGGGCACAGGTGAAAGTTGCAGAAAGACAGGAAGCTCAGTTGGTTGAACAAGCAAATAACCCAGGAAATAAACCCAGATTTGGCCCAGGAAAAGGGAAAGGCAATATTGAGGAAGCAAAGAAGAGGTTTCCCTGCCACAACTGTGGAAAATTAGGGCACTGGAAATCCGAGTGTAAGAATCCACCATCTACTAACGATGACAATCCATCATTGAATTCACAGGTGCAGAGTGAGGGGTGTGGTCAGCAGCAGCAACAGCAGAAGGCTGTTAAGCAGCAGAATCAGGTGCCAAAACCACCCTTGCCACAAAGCAGAGGATCCCAGAAGTACAGCCAGGATTCGTGGTTCTACAATGAAGAACAGGTAAACATGCCAAAACGCGCAAGCACTGTATCACAATATTGGCTAAGGAATGAGGGAAGTGATTCTGAGGGAGACTTCTGACGGTGCCGAAGAGAGGAGGAAGAGTGCGTACTTGGCGCAACTCTAGAAATAGACCAGACAGGACCTTTTGTAGATGGAAAAATCAATGGTGAAAGTGTTACTTTTCTAGTTGACACAGGAGCTACGAGATTGACTGTCAGGTCAGCTGATATAAAGAATCTTCCTCTCTCGGATGAAGCAATCCAAGTAGTTGGTGTGTCAAACACACAGATCAAAACTCATCTTACTGAACCAGTAAGGGTTAGAATAGGGAAATTCTCAGACATGCACCGATTCGTGGTGTGTGACACCAGTCCTGTGAACCTGTTAGGAAGGGATTTGCTGTGCAAAATGAATTGCACTATTTTCTGTACCCCAGATGGAATAACCTTTGAGACACCAGATGAGGATGTCCTATACCGAATGACCCTAGATAACAGGGAAAGTGAGGCTATGGGAACATATGCTGTGTTTAATCCGGATGCATTACCCCCAGAATTAAAACAGACAGTAAAATCAGCAGTTTGGGATTTTACTGGAGAAGACGTGGGCCTGATGAGAAATGTAGATCCAGTAAAAGTTACTGTAAAAGATGGAATAGTTTACCCAAACATCCCACAATACAGACTGACACCTGAGATAATTGAAGGAATAACACCCATAATTGCGAAAATTATCCAGCAGGGGGTGTTAAGAGAAATATTGAGCAGCCCATGTAATTCACCTATAATGGGACTGAAGAAACCCAATGGGAAGTTCAGAATAGTACAGGATTTGAGAAAAATTAACAAGATTGTTGTGCCATGCTGTCCCATTGTGCCAAATCCATCAGTGATTTTTTATCAGATTCCCCATGATGCAGATTGGTACACAGTAATTGATTTGTGCCATGCTTTCTTTTCAATCCCGTTGCATCATGACAGCCAGCCGATTTTTGCATTTAGATTCGGAGAGCGAATTTTGGCATGGTGCCGAATTCCACAGGGGTATACAGAGAGCCCTTCGATATTTAATCAATTGCTGAAGAAATCTCTGGAGAGTTTAACAATGCCTGAAAATTCAGTCTTGGTCCAGTACATTGATGACCTGCTTGTGGCATCAAAAACACGTGAAGCTTGTGAAGTGGACACCATTGCTTTACTGAATCACTTGGCAGATGGAGGATTAAAAGTGTCTCCAGCCAAATTGCAATTCTGCAAGAGAGAAGTCCAATATCTGGAACATAATATTGAGAAAGGCCTGAGAAAAGGGACCATTGACAGGATTAAAATCATCAGAGGAATGAGAGCCCCAATGACACAAAGAGAAGTGAGAATGTTCCTGGGAATGGTTGGTTATTGTCGTCAGTGGATAAGTAACTTTTCCTTAATTGCCAAGCCACTGATTAAATTGACTAAAAGTGAGGTGAAAGACCCATTGGAATTAAACCCAGAAGAAATGGCAGCATTTAAAGAGTTAAAGAACAGGCTATGTGAAGCTCCTGCCCTAGGAATGACAGATTACGAAAAGGAATTTGAGCTGTACTGTAGTGAAAGGAATGAATGTGCACTTTCAGTGTTAATCCAGAACCATGGACGTCTGAGGGGGCCAATTGCGTACTTCTCATCAACACTTGACCCAGTAGCTGTGGGTTTACCAGGTTGCCTGAAAGCAGTAGCTGCTACATGCAGAAGTCTGGAACAAAGTGAGGGAATTATAATGGGATATCCTGTACGGGTATTCGTACCTCATGATGTGGCAATCCTTTTAACAAGGAGCCGGACACAGTTTATGTCTCATAGCCGGCTGACTAAATATGAGAAAGTCATTCTTGGTGCAACAAATGTGAGCCTTGAGAGATGTGTGAATGTGAATCCAGCAACGCTGTTGCCAGATGCTGAAAGTGTGGGAGTAAGAGATGATGTTGATCATGATTGCCTGGATGTGCTTGATTACTGTACAAAACCAAGACCAGACATAAGAGATCTGCCACTGCCTGAGAGTGATCATGTGTTGTTTGTGGATGGATCTTGTCTGAGAACGGATGAAGGAACGCTGAGTGCCGCATATGCTGTGTGTACAGTTTCAGGAGTTGTGGAAGCATCACCTTTGAAAGGAGTTAAATCCGCTCAAGTGGCAGAATTGGTGGCACTAACAAAGGCTTGCAAGATTGGAAGGAATGTGAGAGTGACTGTAATGACTGACAGCCAGTATGGCTTCGGAGTTGTCCATGATTTTGGCCAGTTATGGGTACAAAGAGGTTTCCTGACCTCAAGTGGAACTCCCATAAAGAATGCTGAAGTGGTTGGAAAATTGCTTGAGGCGATACAGCTGCCTAAAGAACTAGCAGTTGTAAAATGTGCTGCTCATGGTCAAGGTGATGATTTCGTCACCCTTGGGAATAAATTTGCCAATGACATAGCACAGTATTGTGCAAGGAATAATCATTCCATTAACCGGAGTAAAGAAAGAGAAATGTCTTCTTGTTCCTTAATGTTTACTAATGTGGTGGGGACATGGGAGGAAGTGAAACAGTTGCAGGATGAAGCAGGAGATGAGGAAATGAAAGATTGGGTAAAAGCAGGTTGTGCACCCAGGGAAAAAGACCACGTGTGGGTCTATAGGGATGGAAGACCAGTCATGAAAAATAGCATGTTGTCAACAATGGCACGGATGTATCATGGCCAGGGACACCTGGGGAGGGATGCTATGATAAGGGCCTTTAAGCAGACCTGGTACAATGCAAAATTCAGGCTGATAGCAGAGAGTCTCTGTCAGAGATGCCTGATATGTCAGCAATTCAATCCTGGAAAGAGAACATCGGTGAGCCTAGGTACAATAGGCAGGGAGGGAGGACCCTTCACAAGAATGCAGATAGACTTCATCGAAATGCCCCAAGTCAATAGATTAAGGTATGTCCTGGTGGTAGTCTGTTTGTTCTCCAGGTGGGTGGAGGCATTTCCAACAAGAAGAAATGATGGGATAAAAGTGGCCAAGCTACTGTTAAGAGAATTCATCCCAAGGTATGGGTTCCCAGTGACCATTGAATCAGACAGAGGAGGACATTTTTATAATGAAATCATGGGTTTAATCTGTGAAGCCTTAAGTGTACAGCAGAAGTTACATTGTGCTTACCGACCAGAGGCTTCTGGTGTGGTTGAACAAATGAATGGTACCATCAAAAACAGAATTGGCAAAATGTGCCTGGCCACAGGAATGAAATGGCCTGATGTCTTGCCTCTAGTCCTGATGACAATTAGGTCTACTCCAGACAGAACAACAGGTTTGAGTCCACATGAAATTATCATGGGACGTGCTATGAGACATGCGTTTGTTCCAGTCAACAAGCTGATGACTATAACTGATGACATGATTTTGGATTACTGTAAAGGCCTGGCTGACGCAGTTCCTTCTGTGTTTCACCAGGTTGGAGAAGACGCCACCACACTTGAAAAGAAACCAGCCCATGATCTGAGCCCAGGGGACTGGGTAAGAATAAAAGTCCACAGAAGAAGGAATTGCCTGGTTCCAAGGTGGGGGAAGGCCAAGACAAGTCATTCTGACCACAACGACTGCTGTGAAGTGTGCTGGAGTGAAAAATTGGATACATGCAAGTCACACTCTGAGAGTTCCAAACCCAAGTGATGGCACTGGAAAGGAATACTTTGAAGAATCAGATTCCAGTGATGATGCAGACAGTGAGGCAGTAAAAAAGAAAAAGAATCCTGAAAGGGGGGAAAGTGAGTCAAGAGAAACTTTCATCCCACCAGAAGAAATTCTGAAAAGAACATTGCAAACTTCAGAGACAAGTCCAGATTCTGAAGAAGTGCCTGAAGTCTCAACTAACAGTGACGAACACAAAAAGAAAGAAAGAAAAGAAAAGAACATTCCAACAGAGGTGACACCTGAATTAAATGAGAAAATTGGACAAGTTCCACCTGAGATAATTCTTGAAGAAGAAGGGACAGAAAAAGAAAGAGAGGGACAGATTGCGGAAAAACCCCGAGGAGGTGTAGGGAACATCGACAACAAGCTAGGTGAAGGGACAAGTAGACAGCAAGAAGATTGCGTGTCGGAGACCCGAGGAGGGACAGAAGTAGGGAAATCTCAATTGGTGGAAAAAGAAGTTGTTGGAGAAAAAGAAGTTGTTGGAGAAGGGAAGATTGTTGATGAACAAGAGGCAACTGAGACAGAATCTGATGAAAGTGAAAATGAGATACATGGAGGACGAGTTCTGAGAAAGAGAACTTGGATTGGAGAGAGAAACAATAAAGAGGGAAAACAAAAGAAAAATGCTAAAGGAGATCTTTGGCCCAACAAGATAAAGAGGCTGAGATATCGACTGACACAAGTTAACTCTTCGAAAGCTGAACAGGTGAACGAAGTGTCAAGTCAAAATCAAACGAAAGAAGAAGAAACAAAGATATCTGAAGGAACTAAAAGAATCAGAAAACCAAACCAGAAGTATAAGTCACCAGAATGGACGTATGTGGCACTGCCTGAACAAGGTGAAGAGGCAGATAGTCAAGGGAGTCCAGAGGAGGCTTTACTGAAAGTGGTTGAAGAAGAAGAAGCAGTGGGAATCCTGAGAGTTATCTTGTCCGACATTGGAGAAGAGACGGATGTTCAGGACCTAATACAGTTTGATGATGATGAGGAAAGAGTGAAAAGTGATGAAAATCCAAATTGAGTAAATCCAAAGAAGTCACTTGAAGAAGAAAGTGAAGAAGTAAAATTAAGAACTAATAGATTGTAATAATCTGGTGGGTACTTACTGCCCTAAAAAAAGTTCGGTAGTGGAGTAGAAGAGGCCAAGTCAAAAGACACGGTCAAATTAATAAAATGGCTAACACTGAGAATAATCAAAGTAGATGTACCTTCATGAAAAGATGGTGCAAGATGTGCTGCTGTTGTACAGGATTATTAATGCTACTGTGGAGCGTGCTTGCTCTACTGATCTCTTTTAGAGTAACCATAGACACTTTAGAAGGACATACTGAGAACATGACTAACATAAGGAAGAGTTCACAGAAGATAGTTCCAACTAGAACTAGCAATGTATATATACACATAAGGATAGGTCTATAAATGATTTTTCTAGCAATGTGTTTTCAAAATTATTGTACGAATATGTAAGGACAATGGATGTAAGGGATTGCTACGTCTGTATGCAATTACCTGCCTCTGTTTCAGAAGGGGTGACTTATCATCACCTTCCGGCTACGTATGGAATTTCATGTAGTGTGTTGATTAGCATATTTTATCAATTAGGGAAATTAGATTATAACATGTCTAATGTAGATAATATTCTTGGGCAACTGCCTATGAATAAAGAACTGAATCCTGCTAAAGAAGCTAACACTTTAGGTGAGATTTTTATAGAAACGAGAGAATTAACATTAGAATATGTTTTTAGAAATAATTTAACCTGCAGTTTAAAGGAAGAAGAGAAAACTTTCCTAGACATGGTTGAGAAAAGAAGGTTGAACATGCACAAGAAAGCAGAAGGGCATAAAATGAGTGAAACAGTGTGGGATATTGAGAAAGAAAAAGAGTTGAAAAATGGAGCCAGTCCAACTATGGCTATAGATGCACCACAGAAAGGCAAACTATGCATTACCAGGAAGAGATCTCCGTATGATTATTATTTCATAGGGACTAGTGAGTGCCATTATACATACTTTATTGCAACCGGATGGGGATTTAGAGGAGGAGAAGATCCAGTTTTTCCCGGGAGTGTATTATATTTGTGGGAACAAGGCTTATTACAGATTGCCTGACCATTGGTTTGGCACATGTTATGTTGGCCTGGTCTTTCCAAAGATTTTTCATATGGATAGAGTAGAAAATGCTGAACATACTAATCCATTAACACGCTATAGAAGAGAAACATGGACAGAAATTGTAGGAGATATTTTTGGAGCTTTAATACCAGCAGTGGGAATTTCATTGAATGCATATGGCATTCGGAAGCTGTCAACAGTGATGGATCGCTTATCAACAAGCACCGCTGGAGGCTTTCTTTTGGTAAATACTGAAATGGTTGCCTTACGCGCTATGGCAATGCAAAATCGACTTGCCCTTGATATTCTATTGGCAAAAGAGGGTGGAGTCTGTGGAATGCTGAAAGTTCAACATTGTTGCACTTACATTCCTGACGAAAGCAAAGATCTAAAGGTCTATATCAAAAATATTACTGATTTGCATGAAGAATTAGTACCACTGGAAGCTGAAAGTATCTGGACTAAAATGGCTAATAAGATGATTGCTATTAAGAATTTTGTAGCTAAATTAGGTAGTACCATATTTGGTAAGATATTTCCATTAACGTGTGTAATTGTTGCATTATTAATTCTTAGATTAGGGTGTATGTGTTGTAGATACAGAAGAAATAAAAAGAAAATAACACAAGAAAATGTTAAAAAGAGACAAAAGAAACCAGAAAGAGATCCACAAGAAATAGAATTAGAAGAATTGAGGGAAAGTATGTATATAGAATCAAAAAGAGAAGGCGATAAAGAAACAAGAGTTTAAGAAAAGAACAAGAAGACATTTTGAATTTCTTCAAAAAGGGGAAATTAAATTGATTTTTGGGTTTTGATTTTTGTGGTGATAAGATATCACCAAAGGGGGGATTGCTGGAGCAGGGTTTTTACTTTAAAATCAATTACCCGTTTCATTTTCGTATGTCATTATTAAAAGTACTACTGATTAATTAGTAATTACTACAGAGTTGTCGAGTCTTGTCTAACCAACCTTATTAACAGAAGAATTACACGTGGGAATGCAAATGCATGGCTAAAATAATAAGTGAACTAAGTTGGTGAGCGAATTGACAGTAATAGATGTTGCTTATGTGATGTTATTGTGTTTTGCGCTTATAACAAACATGCATTAATGGCTTTTGATGTCGCAAATGGCTAGATAAATACATACACATAAGGGTATTAGCAGGGGAATAAAACTGTATAATAATTTCCATGTAGTACTTATAATTTTGTGTTTTCTTCACTTAAGTTGACCATTGTGGCCTGCTGTAAAATGGCTACCACCCGCAGCCTGCATTCGAGTAGACGAAAATTGAAAAGAGGCTTTGCGCTGACTGCGACCCTGTCCTCTAATTGAACTGAAAAGCCATGAACATGACGACAAATCTGGGAGTGATGCCAGATGCCCCTGAACGTGAAGAATTGTTGCAAATTTAAAATCCGACCTGATGAACTTATAATGGTCCCATGGATGAGATACATTTTATCCTAAAGAGTCATCCGTAGAAGTAACGAATTAGTTATGGACTTCTAATTTCTATTCATAATTTGAAACTATCAATACGTGAGAAAATTCATCGTTGTAACCTAATGTACCAAGACAACATAATTTCCACCATTCGACTGTTTTGAAAGATATGTTTGCAACATTTGGAATGTAAATTTGGTATAAATATTAGTAGACTAGAGAGGTCTAGCGCCACTTCTTCCCGAACCGATGATCAGAGGTCCCGATGCTGACGGAGAGGACGGTGACTCTACATGACGGCTAGAAAACTTTAACTATTTACTGAGGACCGGTTCTGACTTGGAAAACGACTTTTAGCCAGAATAGGTAAATATGGAAAATATGATCTTGCATTTAATTGGCTTTTCTTACAATTTTAGATAAACAATATTCTGTTTGAATTACTGTGTCGGGTGGTTATTTTATTGTCATGTTTATGGAATATATAGAGTATTAAGTTGTTTCATCAAATCTATAGCAACTAGTTGATGCCATTGACCTCAGGGTACATGCAGATTGGTTAGGTATATTGAAAAGTGTCTCCCCTTCTACATGGCACGGATAGAGTGGTAGGATGAATGTTGGTGTTATGGGCCCCACCAGCGTGTGATGTGTGTGTGCGCGTGTGACTGCGAGATCACTCCGTCCGTGGAAGTAGAGGGTATTCGGAAGCTCCGATCTGCACCAGGCAAAATTTCATCTAAAAACGGCTCCACTCTATATTCGGCTTTTATATTAAAAAAGTGGAGGGTGAGCTAGCCCAACCCGTGGTTGCTAAGGATGTCCGTGATTCTGTTCATACGGTGCAAATGGACCAAGTCGGCACGTGACAGCTCAGCACAGGCTACAGCAGGATTAGACCAAAGACCTGGTAAACCCAGTCTCGTACCTTCTTTTTTTGTAAAAGCAAACCAGGGCAGTTTCTCAGACCCAGAGAGGCCCATTACCTCTGCGGTTTCAGCTCTAAAGTGCGTCAGCTCCGGTGTAACCCAAAGTCTACGCCAATAGGTTAGAGGCCGTAGAGCCACTTCTTCTATAGGTCTAATACCCATGTCCATTCTGATGGGGATAAGAGGGGTGCTAGATGGGAGAGCCAGCAAAGATCTTAAAAATAAATTTTCAGTCTTGCAAATGTCTGGTATCGAGGAATAGCCCCACAGTTCCGCCCCGTATAAAATTGCTCCCCGTGCTTGTGCTTTATATATTTCTATAATGGAACCAACTGTCTTGGAGGTGGATTCTCTGTGGAGTTTTAAAATACCACCTGTAGTTTGCACAAGTCTTAGTTTAACCTTAGCCAATTGTGGGCCCCAATCCATTCTATCTGTAAGAGTGATACCCAGACATTCGAAGACAGTTACCCTGTCCAACACTATGCCATTCATGGAGGGATTAGGACATCTGGTCTTTGGTGGATTGCAGACCATCAACTTGGTCTTTTGAGTTTTAATCTCCAATCCCCTTTTGTGACAGAAATTAACAAAGCTGTCCAGGGCACGTTGGATTCCCAGTGGCGATTTTGACAATAGGAGAGTATCGTCAGCGAACATTAATGCCACCACCTGATCGTTTTGTAACTTTGGGACATTGATGTCTTTGACCCCCTTGAGGTCGGCAATCAGTGCGTTTACAAAGAGACAGAATAGGGTGGGTGCCAGAACACAGCCCTGTCTGACTCCTCATTTGACTGGAATTTAGATGTTAAGCCTCCCCGTTTACCACTCCTCACTTGTGCAAAATTATCCAGATGGAGCCTCCTGATGATATTAAGGAGGTTTGCAGGGATCCCCATATCCTCCATTACTGCCCATAGTGTTTGACGGGGTACCAAATCAAAGGCAGATCTAAGGTCAACAAAAATTAAGTAGAGGCTGCCACCCTCTGCTCTCACGGTTTTCCAGTATAAGAGTTGGAGCCTTAACAACTGGTCGACCGTGGATGTCTTTTCCCTAAAACCGGCCTGATAGGGCCTAAGAATCGACTGTTCCTCCATCCAGATCTGGAGCCGATCGAGTATAATACGTGAAAATAGTTTTTGACTTACATCGATCAGGCTGATCGGACGGTAATTAGCCGGGAGTAGTGGGGATCCTTTTTTAAACACTGGTATGATCTCGGCTCCCACCCAGGTATCAGGTAATTTAGCTCCCTGAATTATGCCGTTGAACAGAAAACAGAGATATGGAACCCAAATCTCTGTTTGGTCCTTGTAGAGATCGCCAGGAATGTTGTCGAGGCCAGGCGCCTTGCCTACTGGGAGCCTTTTTTATGGCAAGTTCAACCTCCTTCAGTGTTACTTTAAAATGGGATTTTTCGTTAGGAGTGTGAGGTAAGGGAGGGTTGTCAGGGGAGCAATTTAGTGCCACGTGGATGTTCTGAGACAGTGAGTGAGGAGAGGGATCATAAGAGGGATTTGGTTCTGCCAGAGGGGCATACAGCAGCTGGAAGTGTTCAACCCATCTCTCTGGTGCAATGTTTGGGTCATCTGCCTTTTTTCCAACCCTACTACCAGTTCTTATAATTGACCAAAATTCCCTCATATCCCTATTCCCAAGGGCAAATTTTATGGCGTCCCATTTACTATTATCCCAATTCTGTTTGGCCTCGATTAGCGCTTTCTTATAATCTAGCCTCTTGTGTTTTATTAGTGGTCTGTTCAGGGATTTAATTGCTTCCAGGAGTGCCCCCTTTGCTTTCTTACAGTTGTGATCAAACCATGGGGAGACCTTCTTATTCTTCCTTGATTTAGCCATTGGTGGATTAAGTAATTCGGCAAGAGCAGTCACTAGACCTGTGTGAATGTTGTATATTTGATTGCAAAACAATTCCTGGCCCGGGTCTAAAGGACCAATTAATTCAAGTAACGCCTGATGGACAACTTGATAGAGGGTAGTCATTTTGTCTGGGGACCTTTTCACCATTGGCCATTTAAGCCTTCTTTTATCATTTGAGAGAAGGGGAGTACCTCGGTTATCTACTCTTTCCTCTATATTTAAACCCATCTCAGGGAGACTTATGTCAAGTACAAGGGCATTGTGGTCACTATCATGACGTGGGAGGGTCACAAAGTCAATTACCCTAGGCCAGGTCCTTGCCTCTACCATAAGATAATCTATACGGGAAGACTGGCCTGGGCGATTGAAAGTGGGATTACCCTCCAAGTCGGATTGAGCACGGCCAATACAGGCTCTCAGAGAGTGGGCCATAGTGAGAGAATTCATCTGAAGAGCGAGTGGTGTCCATGCCTTATCGGGGGTAGTTGAAGATCTGGAATGGACCAAAGTGAATCCTCCTCGGAAGTAATAGACTCCATAATGCCCGGCAGAGGTTCATACTGGCAATTGAAGTCCCCTGCAACAATCAGAGTGCTCTCCCCCTGTACTGCAGATATAAATTTGTCTAAAATATCCAATGTTGGTGATTCTTTTCCCATCCGAGTGGGACGGGAATAAACATTAATAATAATAATCAGACTAAATTTAGACAGGAAGGAGAGTCTGATACATTGAAGATCTGGGGTTGGTGTATCTAGTTGTGACACTGAAAATCCTAAGTGTGAACCAATCAGGATGGACAAACCCCCAAAGGGTCTACCCCTCGCGCCAATTGAAGCCAAATTATTAACTGACAAAAAACCCAACCTGAGGAAGTGTTCCCTGATCCAAGTCTCCTGGAACAGGCAGACATCAAACTGATCAATAAAAAGTCCCCAGTCAGGGGAGGCCATCTTGTTAGAAAGCCCCGCCACATTCCAGGACAAAATGGTAAGTTTGTTATCAGATACCAACGATCCTCCACCATTTTCATTTAGGACCCTTGTTACCCGGACTGGAGCAAAGGGAGGGGTGGTGTTATTATCACTTGCAGAATTAATAGTTTCATTCAACTTATGAGGCCATAGGGACAAAGTAGGTGGAGGCTGAAGGAATCCTACAGCTACACCATGCCTTGTTGTATCCAATTTTATCGGAGTAACATTATAGTCTAAATTAATTCTAGTCCCCAAAGTACTAGTAATCTGACCAGAGTGGGTAACTATATCAAGGAGGCCTGAAAGGTGTTTACCAGCGTTTAGGGCATCCGGCCTACCCAGTCAATCTACTTCTTCCAATTGGGCGTAACGATTAGATACAGGGATATTGGATAGTTTCTGGGTATCTAAAATTAATAATCACACAATCCACACCGATGGACTTATGTGTAGGGCCCACCCAAGCAACCCTCCTTACCATCAAAATGTCACCTGCCTTATTATATGGGAATTGCTTGTTTTTAGCCAGCCAAAACAGAATCTTATTACGTAATTCTAGGTGGGATTCTTTATGACCTTTCTTAAGTTCTGGTATTCCTGCCAATATGGTTACATAGGGAGCAGCCTCCGGGGGTAGATTGATTATAGGGAGACAAGATTGTTGCAACGCACAACCACCCCCCACTACATTCCCAATAGCAGATGGCGGAGCACTTGTGTCAGTAGCGGATGCATTTCTAGCTATTGGTAAAGTGTGGGTTGGCGACGCCCGCACAATGTTAGGAGTGTTCTCATGCAAACTTTGGAATGGTGACCGGGCAAGCCCTTGTCCACCGGTTAGAGTCACTCCAAAGTCATTTATGCTGCTAGCTTCGGGATTTTGAAGGGCTCGATCTTGAGTCGATTTGCTAACTTTAGATGACTGCAGTACCCGGCAGGAATGTAGTTCCTGTGTATTCGAGAGCCCGTTCTTATGTACGGAAGCTGTAGGAATTACTATAGGTTCCTGGTTAGAGTGGCCTTGAGGAAGATTCTTGGTAGATGCAAGATTTTGTAGATGTTGGAGGATGGGGGCGATCTCTTCCCTCATGATCGCTCGACACTGGGCTAGGAAGTCCGCCATTAGGGCTTGAGCCCAGGGAGGATAAGTCTGATGTGGCGGGGATTTGGGAGAATTGGACAGAGAAGTTCCACTATCGATTAGCCTCACAGTGCCTTGAGCGGACCTTCCCCTTGCTTTTTTCCCTTTAGGGCCCCCATTTTTGTCTTGTTTTCTCTTCCTGGATTTGGAGTCTTTGGCAGCAGTACCCTCAGTTCGAGACTCTAGGCTTGGTGTGGAAATATATTCGAGGTTGGATGGAGCCACACTTTGGCAGTCATTCTGTTCTAGGAAATTCGTTGGATCATTTAGGGGAAGTTGAGTCGAGTGGAAGCAGTCTGATGTAATTGAGAGGCATCTTTCGGTCTGTTCAATTTCAGATGTGACAACTCCAATCGCCTTCTGGAGCATTAAATCAATAGCTGTGGGCACTGATGGTGAAGGTGGATTTGGCTTTAACCCGGGCCGCTTGGCTGCACAAGCACATCTCCCCTGTCTGCGATGGGGGGGATTTGGGGGAGCCATCGTAACACAGGAGAAAGTAGTTGATAACTGCACAAACGGGTAACCTGATTAAAGACACGGTACCTTATATCGGATGGAAAAGTATGGGTCCCAAGGATCCAAGGGTTGGAGGGCTAGCCCAGCCCAGCCTCCTCCAGGCGATGACGGGCAAGGACGGGCCCGCCCTTGGCCCGGGCTTCGCACGGCACACGCCCGCGTACGTCCGCAATGCGGGAGTCGCGCTGCGCTTTATGCGCCTGCTGGCGCGGGAGAGTGGCAGCAGCGCCTCATGGCGCTAGAATGGCAGCAGGGCAGTATGGGGCTTGAAGTCCTCCCCACTCGTGGCGGCTTTGGAGCGGTTCCCGCAAAGCGGGAGTCGCGCTGCGCTTTATGCGCCTCCTGGCGCGGGAGAGTGGCGGCAGGGCCTCCTGGTGCTAGAATGGCAGCAGGGCAGTATGGGGCTTGAAGTCCTCCCCACTCGTGGCGGCTTTGGAGCGGTTCCCGCGAGGCAGGAGTCGCGCTGCGCTTTATGCGCCTCCTGGCGCGGGAGAGTGGCAGCATTGCCGCCTGGCGCTAGAATGGCAGCAGGGCAGTATGGGGCTTGAAGTCCTCCCCACTCGTGGCGGCTTTGGAGCAGTTCCTCTGATAAGTGTCTATGCTCCCTCCGTTGTCCTTAGACTTTCTTAAGCTCCATAGCGACCTCCTAGTGAGACTCCCTACTGGCCCCTGGGTACTGGGTGGGGTCCTGAGTGGGTAGTCAATGTGCCACAAGACAGATGGTCTTCAAACCCAAGCAGCCACGGCCACCCTACATACCTGACCACCTTCCTGAGACAAATTTGCATCACAGATGTGTGGCGTCTGCTGCATCCTCTGGAGAGGGTTTCCCCATTTTACTCCACATCACAGAGTATTCTCGAGACTTGACCACTTTCTGATGTCTAATGTCACATTCAATATAGTGTGGGAGTCCCACATCCTTGTTTTTGGCCAATAGGATTATTCCCCAATGGACCTTAAAATATGGATGTGGTCAAAGCATGCCCAAACGCCATGGCACCTAAGTGCAAGCATGCTTGGCAATCCAGCAAGCAGAGACCACATCCTATCAGCCATTGATAGCTAAATGCCCATCAACAGTGAATCGGTTACTTCACTGGGAATACCCAGTGAGGCATTTCAAGGCACCCTGTAGGGGGAACTACGCAGCCACTTGACAGGGTTGAAGAGACAAAACCTGCAAGAATTCACAGATATTGAGGTGCATATTCTTGAGCAAGAGTCCCGGTATCACTCGACCCTGCCCTTCATCGAAATTTACTTTACTTGCAGTCTAGCCTATCCCAGACTTTGATGAATAAGGCCTGCACAGCTTGGCTAGCTACATAGAGCCGCATAGACCAATGGGAAAATAAAGCAAGCAAAACCCTGCACTGGTTCTACTCTAACACCTACAAGCAGGGGAACTTTGCATATCTCCTAGACGACAAGGGTATGGTTGTTTCTAGAGAGTGTCCCATAGTTGACAGATTTGTAACCTTTTATATGGACCTGTACTCTCAGGTAATAGCACCAGAGCCTTCTAAGTTAACCTTCTTTGTAGATGACCTCCCAGTCATGCGATTGACGAACAAAGATAAGATCTGTTTTGGGGCTCAGCTTACAGTGCAGGAGCTGTGAGAGTTCTCGACACAGTTGTTGCCGGGTACGACCATGGGCCCCGATGGGTTTCCTGTGGAATTTTACAAAGCATATTGGTCATGGCTGGGGGCTCCACTCTTGGAGGTTTTCCGGGAGGTACTTGAGGTGAGGGTGCTCCTGTCTGACCTGCATAACGCAGATATCAAGTTAATCCCAAAGCCTGACCTGTCCATACCCATGTGCATCCTATTGCCATACATCACTCCTCAACATGGAAATAAAGATATAGGTGAAAACCCATGTGAATAGACTGGTGCTTGAGGCGAGCACACTGGTGCATCAAGACTAGGTGGGCTTCATGCCTCACCGATCCACCAGATACAACATTCGCCGAGTCTATAATGCCCTGGCTCTATCGTATTGACTGCATGTGGCGCAGGCCCTATTGCTAATAGACTTCCACATGGCCTTTGACTATTTGAATTGGAAATACTTGTTTTTCATGCTTGTCATAAACTCCAGTACTCTATAGATTTGTTGGATGAAATTGCTATACACAGCTTAACAGCGAGGATCAGAATTGGCCACACTGTCTCACATGAGTTCTGTATCCAACAAGGCACCCAATAGGGTTGCCCCTTAACCCCACTTCTTTTTGCCTTGGCCATAGAGCCACTAGCAGCATGGATTTATATTGATGCAAGGGAATATGAGTTTGAGTGGGCACCTGGCATTGTGTATAGTATTTCACTCTATGCAGACGACATCCTCCTTTTCTTGACTGACCCAGAGTGCTTGTGTCCTTCAGACTGTCTGTATGTACGGTGCTATTCTTGGTCTCACAACCAAAACTGCATGTATATGTAACGACCAATCATACCCCCCCCCCATTGCGTGCAGAAAATATCTGAGTTCTTACTGATGGTTTTAAATATCTGAAGGTGTATGTCTCGGTGAATGATTGGAGAGCTAGGCAGGCTAACCTGGACACACAGCTAGACAGAATGCTCATGGATTTCGGGTTCTGGGCTATACTTACCCTCTCATTCATCTGTAGATCAGCAATTTTTAAGATGGTGAAGTTACAGCACCTTCTCTACCAACTACAGAACTTTCCATACTTTATTCCCACCTCAATTTTCACTCAGATTAACGCTTAGCTGCGTGGCTATCTGGAGAATAATCAAATTCCACGAATCACATTGTCCAAATGCTTTAAATCCATATTTGATGGGGTCTTTGTTACCCCAGACACAGTCTCATAGTATAGAGCCTCCTACCTCATCATGCTCAATGAATGGTTGTTTAATAGATCTGATGACCCAGCGTATGCCTCTGAAAATTGGGCCAAGCAGGACACCCATATCTCACACTTCATGTATAGTGGCTCGACTGAGCTCCCTCTCCCTCCCACCACACTAGCTGTACTAAATTTATGGAAAGCTGCGTTCAAAGCTTAGGGGTGGACCAAAAACCTGACATGCAAAACATCTATTTAGACTGGGCGGTTGCTTAGAGTGGTGACAGCGCTGGAGGGATTCAGACACTGGGATATTTTTGTGTGTCTGCCTTGGATAACGTGATGGCGGGGATGATGATTAAATCCTTCACCTTCTTACAAATGGAGTTCAGCCTTCATGTAGTTAATTTTACTGGTACTTACAACTTCAACATGCCCTTACGCCATACATGTCTAAACTTGACATGTTACCTGAATGCAGCCCTCTAGATACCAAGATTAGGCATGGGTGGTGTTCAGAGTGCTCTGTGCTGATTTTTAGCAGTGGGTATTTGTCCCGCACTGGAAAATCAGCGAGAACGGCACCAGGTGCAGGCAAAGAGGGCGCTGCTTCTTTCTGCTGCTCGAGTAGATGTTCCACTCGAGCGCAGCTTCCTCAACATGAATGGAAGGCTTCTCAACATGAGCAGTAGGTTCCATCTGCTGCGTGAAATCTCACTGGGAGGTGGTCTGGAGTAAGATTTTCCTCGCTCGTCAACTTAACTTGGGAGAGTGAGGAAAAAATGCTCCGTGGAGTCTTTAGGAATTCTGCATGCTACGCGGAGGGTGGAGTGGAAAAAACTCTGCAAACTCCACAAGTGGATCGGAATTTCATTTCAAGACCTAGCAAAGATCCTGCTAGAACCCCCTGGAGACTACAACATCTCCAAAATGTATACAGCCTTAGTGATCAACATCCCCGACTCTTTCCCACAACTGCATGAAACATGGAAATGCAACCTGGGTCCACTGGAGGACGATGTCTGGTGGAAAGTACTGGGATCCTCAGCGAGTTGGTGATAGCCAGGAGACTCCAAGCAATTCAATTGAAATACCTCCACCACACGTATTTCACCAGAGAGCGGCTGAGGAAGATAGGGTGATTAACTCGTCGCCCTGCCTGCTTTCTTCCACCCAAGGAGAATCTTATAAACAATATATGGAATTGCAACACCCTTGAGGCCTTCTGGACCAGGGTTTTGACCTCTATGGGGGCTGTCCTGGGTTGGGCTCTTCTTCGGGACCCCAAACTGGCTATACTTTATATCACATCAAATATGTAGAGAGACCGTCAAATGTAAACATTGCTATGGCTTGTCTTGGTTCTAGCTAAGGGCAATATAGTGCAATCTTGAACGTGTATGGAGGGGCCTCTCTTGTAGGGTTGGAGTACGGGTATTGACCGTAACGGGAGTCTTGAATGCCACAATTGCCAAGCTCATGGCTGTCCACACAAACACAGGAACATCTGGAGGTAATAGGAGCTCTACAGAGGAATTCACATGGAGCCAAATGACCGGGGGTGGGGGCGATAAGAGATTGACTCTAGGGGGAAGGGAACCGATTTTAATTGGATTGGAAGAGCTTGCAGGAAGATCAACTAGCAGGGCTAGATTAATTGAGCTAGGCAGTCACAATTGTATGTTGTGCAGGAAAGTGCCAATGATGTCTGTAAATTGAATTGCCCACAGATGCTTACCAGTGACCCTTTGTATCTTTCACTCTTATTTCATAAAACCAATAGCGATGATCAAGGGGCACTATCTAATTAGTCATAGATACCAATTTATTTTATTTGTATCCCGTGCGCATCTCGAACAATACATTTAAAATATTTGAGCATAAAATAAAAATGCTAACATCTAATGCTTAGACAGTTTCAGTAGTAATGCTCATCTATAAGGAAAAGTATACAATGCGCTACAGTGACATTTCTGGGGACCTCTGCTTGTGCTCAGCAAGAAGAAGCAATGCCACCAATCCCTCAGATGCCTGCAAATGTCAAACACTTTATGAAGTAAGTACTGATGTGCGGAAGGGATTTGAAGAAGGTGCTATGCTTTCATCAGGTTCTTCTCATCTCAGCCCATGTGTGTTCTGCAATGCATATGAACCATGGCCACTGCTGATTGAATCCGGGGTGCAGATTTACAGTTTTTTTGCATGGGAGCTCATGCAGCGCCATGCAGCATTTCGCAATACATTGTAGCAGCACATATAAAATCATCAACTTTCTGGTGCTACAAAGTTTTAGCTCGAAAGTTGATGTGAGGGCAGCACCAAAAATGCTTTGGAATACAGAGTTCCAACCCCTGTTTAATGTATGTAAAGGGGCCAAATCCAGATGACAACAGTTCACAAACCCCCATGATTTGACAAAAAAGCACACTTAAGAGGAAAGCAGAATAGTGTGTGATATTCCCACATGAAATATATAAATTCTGCAAAATGGCACATTTATGCAGTTCACCCATTGTCATTGGTAATGTCGTTCAAATCTGTAATGGAAGCTGTACCTCGAATACAAATCTCCTGGTAGACACCATTTGATTGCCCTTGCATCACTGTGCAGCACTTACCATGGCACTAAACAAGTTGTTTTGCGTGGAGGCTGCTGAATTCAACATTGGTACATGATTGGTAATAAATTTGGAGATTTTCCAAGTTTGAGATTTGAGCAACGCAGCGTTGGAGATTTTCATGCAGGGCTGAGTTGCGTGTGAATGTTAATAAATCTAGGCTTAGGTTTGGAGAGAAGATGGAGGTGACAGAAGTTGCAGAGATCAGTGAGGAAGATATCATAGATAAAGCAGAGAATAAATATTATATTACAAAGATGATGGTCATGGCATAAAAAGTAGTCATCTTAGAGGTGGACTGCATTGAGATTCCAATACACACAAGATGAGGCAATCTAATTTGTGCTGTCAAGCAGTCAAGAGTCTGCTTGCCAGCCAATGAAGAGGAACGATTCTGGAAAGAGATGAGCAAGACAGGTGGATGAGAAAGAGCAGAGAGGAATTGGGACAGGGGGGATGGAGATGAAGATCGATCAGGGAGAGCTATGCTGGCTAGAGAGGTAAGTGTGGATGGGACAGGAAGAGATGAAGGAGAATAAGTTGGCAGGTGAGAATATAGGGTATGATACAGAGTGGAAGGAGCACTTAAGAAAGAGGTATGATGACAGCACATTTCGGATGAGAAAATAGGGACCAGATTGGGTTGGGAGAGTGGACGGGAAGGGAGTAGGGCTGAGACCTTAGGGAGGGATGAGTGGTGATTCAGATGAGGAAGAGGGTAAGAGAAATAATGCCTGCATAAAGAATGGAAAGGTGGGGTAATTACTCAAATGAATGCCTTGGTGACTGAGGTGGGGTGAAAATTAAACCAAGATTAGATGAGAGCTGGGGGTATAGATGTAGGAATGGAGTGAGGCATGGACATCATTTTAGGGGTCATCATGGATTTCAGGCTCTGCTGCCATGGTGCTTCTTCAGCACCTTTGGCCTCCTTAGAACCACTGGCTTATAATAATAAATCATAATGATAATAATAAAACAACATTTGCCTTTGCTGGGAATGATATAGTACCGGTAAGGGTTACAATAAGGAAACAGAAAACTGAATTGTGTGTGACAAGTAGACTTTTAATTAAAGCAATCAAACTAAAACAACATCTTTAAGTGGCAGCAATGCATCAACATATTAGGTTATTAATGGCTCTTGTGAATCAAGCTGGGCATGAATGCACTGTCCTGCTAGGTAAACAACATCACTGTATGAGGTAGCACACAATTTAAGCTATTACCAAAATGCACATCAATTTGACATTATGGGCCAGATGTACGACCCTTACAATTTAAGACGTTTTGCGACTCACAATTTGCGACTTGTAAAATAGGGTTTGTACATGGGGCAGACCAATTTGACAGAATCTCAAATTACCACTTTTAGTCACTGTAAATGGCGATTTCCCGTTTGAGACCTCAAAAAATGGTCGCACATCTGGCCCTATATTCTAAAAGTAATGTCCCTTTTGAATTAAACATGCACATTACTTTTTTTAAGTGATTCTTACAATATTTAACTCTTTAGTTTTTGGATTTTCACTGTTCTTAAAGTTAACAAAATGTTGAAATATTTATAGTTAAATTGCTCAGTCGCTATTCGCTATTTAATCAAAGAGGAAACTTAGACACCTTAATTTGACACAAGGTGCTAGGGTTTAAGTTTTGCTGATGTCAAAGACGGTCAGGAAGGGTAAAAAGTGTACTTAAGGATGATTTAGACTTTAGACCGTCTTCTTCCATTCTCAAGGGCAGAGTAAGGGAGCTTCAGAGGAAGGGTTTCTGTACATAGAAACAATTACTTCCATATGGTTTAGGTGTCATTGCTGAATGCAAAATGTTTCACAGAGGAGGAGCTAAGTAATAGTAAATAAATATTTATTTAGACTTAAGTATGTCAAATATAAAAAGAGTGAAGAGCTATTTCAATATGCAACAGTTTACCAATTAAAAGCAAATGATAAAAACTTTACAACAGGGAATAATATATATTTTAAGATTCCTCTTTTATACTTATTCAGTAATGTCCAAGAGCCATCCCCATATCCATGAACCTCATTTCAGCTATTAAAAGTTTCGCAACATCCTGTGATAAAGGGCCAGATGTAGGAAACCAATTTGCGTTCGCAAATGCTGAAATTCGCAGAATTTCAGCGTTTGCGATCGCAAATTAACAGTGTGCAATGTAGCACACAAAAACCCCCTTGCAAAATAAGGAATGTCAAAATTTGAGATTCCCTACTTTGTGATTGCATTTAAGGAATCGCAAAAAATATTGCGATTCCTACCTACGTCGCATTTTGCGAGTCCTAAATAGCGATTCCCTAAAATTCGCTATTCGGGACTCGCAAAAGTGCTTTTACCTACATCTGACCCCAAGTACCTTATTTGATAAAAATGGTTTTGAGACCGTGATGACACCAAAGAAATAAGAAGCAGTCCAACAAAATATGAGAACAACATACATTTTGTATTAAAGGCACCACCAATATCATCTAGTGAGTTTGAACCTATTGATGACAGACGGCATTGAATGTAAAGGATTTGTGTTTAACCAGAATTTAAAGAAAGCTCCTCTTATTTCCCTATTGTGGAGTTTTGAAATGTAGTGTAACAAGATCTCAGAACTTAAAGTATATAAAGTTAAAGATACTGAGCTCTTCGTTTCTAGATATTGTTTGTCCTTCATAAGAGACACCACCGGGGCTACTTGTTTAATTTCACCTTTTAGCACACACAAAGGGCCCAGCGAAATCCTACTATCACTGTTAAAAATATTCTTAATCCTAGAAATTACCTTTCTAGTGGATATAGCCTAGTATATTTTGGTATTATTTAGCCAACTACCATTTAGCTAATTCTAGTATATGATAGATAACTTTCATTGAGCTGATTGGAATAGTGAAAACCACCACGTGGGAAACCCCAGTCCTACACTAATAGAACAGTGATTAGCACAGTAGTGGAGATCTAGCAGGTGCTTTAAACAGTTGCTTTTTAACTGATGCTATCAGACTTGGAGGTTCAAGATTAAGCGTTCTGCTTCATAAAATGCTTGTTGGGGAAATTTTACTCTCAAAGTCTTAAGGAGGGAGCCAAAGAGAAACCACCAAAATCTCTTAAAATTTCTTCAAGCCACTTATTAAAACTTGGGTCTTTGATTTGTGGTTCTTTGGTAACATATACACCTCAAAGAGGAGTGGAATGTCAGGCCTTGGTATTTATAAGAATTAACCTCATGAGCCTTGGCTGAACTGAGTTACCTGGAAAAGGTCTGTGTTTCTTAGTTAAGGCTAATATTTTTGTTTTATCCATATTGATTGTAAGGTGGCTTTTTGGGCAATAATCATAATGGCGTTAGCTTGGTCTGAAGGACAACAGGAGTTCTATCCAAAATTGCTACATTATCATTTAATAGGTGTCAGATATGCACAACATCGATCTTCAGAGAAAATAAGGTTGATGTTGCAAGAGTCTGCTATTGACAGGACAAATAATAAAGGAGCCAACACACATTCCGGACGTTAGCCATTTTTAACTGGGACATTTTGGGTCAGGCAGCCTTGGAAGCCACAGAAGGTTGGTTAAACTCCTGTGTGACCATACAGTTGGCCAAGATAGCTTGTCAAATCTTCTTCAGATATTACGTTGGGAAGACAAAGCACAGAATCAGTGGATCCTTGTCTCACCAGTTTCAAACCTTCTTTGGCTCCTGTGAAATTACTGCATTTTGTCATTTGGCTCACCATTTATTGTAACATTCATATTGTTTCTAAATAAAATGTTTTACAATGATGGTAATGCTCTCATAAGAGTTCCCACCTTGTTGTTTTAATAGACACCTTCCTTTCGAAGCTTAAAATTTTCATATTGGCAAGATCTTTTGAAACATTTACAGTGACTAAAAGTGGTAACTTGAGATTCTGCAGCATTAGGCTCCTTCTTCAAGCAGATTACTAGACATACAACCACACTCCTCATAAAGGGCCTGATTAGGATGGCGGACTGAACCCTAACAGAGATGGGGACTGTCCGACAAAGTGTCTGGGGTCCCACATGCCAAATTACAATGTGACCGCCACGGTGACAGTCGCATTGTACATGTTTTTCATTGCAACGGGTGCTGCTGGCTGCAGCACCCGCTGCAATGGAAAAAAGGGATGTGTACTATGTGACAGGCACCATGCAGTGCCTGTCACTTGATACAGGAATCTGTTGGGGGGCAGCATAGGTGCCCCCCCACACCCAAAGAAAAGGGCCCGGGTGAAGGGGGCCCACTACGGGCCCCCAAAATCCATCCATGCCAGCCTTTCCATGGCGGGTGAACCGCTATGGAAAGGCTGGCGGGGAGGGACCATCCTAATCCCATGGCGGCACCTGGCAGGCACCTCCACCATTGTAGGAATTGGAGTGCCCTCCAACAGTTCCCATCGGATCCGTGGTTGTCAGTCTCTCCAACTGCCACCCCTCCACACGCCATCCCAATGTTGCGGGCGGAAAAGCTACTTTGGATGGCAGGGCGACCACCACCGATAGCCTGTCAGTGGCGCTCTCCCCACCATCCTAATCAGCCCCTAAGTTATTGTAGTGTGAAATCATGTCATTATTTGAGGGGAGAGAGTTAAGGGATCGTGATGGTTTTCAAACTAAGAGCAGTTCTAATTGGGAGTCTGATGAACTTGAACACAGATGTTGGGTAAATCAAATAGAAAGAGGGAGAACTCTGTAAGGAGGACAAGAACTATGAAATATACACACTGATAAATGCCAGTGGTTGCTTCAATCTACATTGAATATTCTGAAATATACAACAAAATTGGAATGCCAAGCAGAAATGAAAATATAATTGATTTGACCAGTTTGCTGGAGGAAATGGAATGTTTTTTCTGCTTGCCAGTCCATTTGACAACAACCATTAAAGCAGACAAAGCGTATTACATTGATAAATTAGACAAAACATTTGACTATTAGGCTAAAGTACAAGAAGAAAAACAGGCAGTTGCAACGTTACAAGAAGAAATAAATTGCTTGTTAATGGAATATAAAGTTGATAGATGTAAACTTTAAGTCAAATCCCCTGCTACTACTATAATGGATTTAGGGAAGAGTGAGGGTGAAACTTGCAAATTTAGTTGCTTCAAAAACCGTGATTTAACTAAAAGAAATTATTAACATTTAGTACAATTAAAAATAGACTACTATAAAAAGTCAGATATTAGTCCACCTTGCTAGCAAGAATCCACTCACATTCTGTGACAATTTGTTTTACTTACAGGCCACCTTTGACGAGACGAAAGCTAGAATTCCTCCTGATGGATAGTCAGCAATATTCTCAGAGGTTTCGAGGGTTGCAGAAAGAAAACCATCTATTAATGGTTCCTCATGTAATATAGCCTCCTGGAAGCAAATGAAATTGTATTGTAATAGAGCGTAACTCAGATATCCTGACATTATAGCTCTAGTGAGTTCCTGAATATTCCAGACCTGAAGACGTGAGAGACTTAAGGGTTCTTTTTCCTAAACCATCCCACTGAAGAAGGATAACACTTGAAAAGCATTTTTATGTAAAGGAGCAAAGTGGTTTCATGAAATGGGATCATAGAAGGAGGCTTTTACATAGCAGATAGAACTGCAATTCTATCATTTACTCTACCCTTTAAAGAAGGATTAACTTAATGTAAGTTTGTTGGGGTTTTTGAAAGGTAAATATTTTTACTACGGAAAGTTAATGCTTCAAGGTTCAGAGTTGCTGGTTGATCTACTCAATTCCTTAGTGGAGAATGACCCATGGAATCCTCAAAACTATGTCAGTGACTATGAAGCCAAATCACCTTGTGCTTTCTGTATGTGAATACATTTAAAAAGATATTCTAAAAACCAAGGTTAGACAAGACTGATTTAGCGACTGGAGCTTTTTTGGCTTTTTCCCTGTTTTTGATACATCAAAATAAAGTACAAGGTTCTCCCCCTTAATTTTCGAGTGAGGAGGGCACTGTTAAACCATTCTTTTCTTTTGGGCTTTTTTGTTGGATCTTATCATTTTGAGGCGGGACAATTCATTAAGCAAATTGAAGACCTTTGATTCATGATGATTACGAAGAGTCTATAGGGATTTCGAGGAAAATAGGATTTGGCTTTGGAGGACATTCGGCCAGTTTTCAGATTTCAGAGACTACCAATGCCTGGTTGGTACACACAATGACCAATCAGGCTGATGTGTTTGGAAGTCGAGCGCATAAATGATGTTGTAATAGTCAGTCCAAGACTGCTGTTGCAGTCCCAAATTGTAAGATTAGGAATCATGGAGACTTCCATATGAAAGATGCATCTGTATTAGTGGAACCCATGTGCCTATATCCTGTATAATAGCTTGCGCATATTTGCTGAATAAATCATGTGACCAGAAGTTGCAATCATCAAATGTAAATGCCCACTTTGAGACAGAGCAGATATGTAATGTGGGGCTGAGAAGCTCAGTGGAAATGAGCTGAAGTTATTGTGTGGCTGTAATAAAGGAAGGTGCAGATGAAGTAAGTGGAGAGGCCGGAAAAACATTTCAAGTATAACTATATAAAATACGGTTGAGAATAGTTATATGATGGTGTATGGCAGTGAGCTAGTTCTGAAGTGGATAGAGGTATGAGGTGGTAAAGAGCCCATGATGAGACTCTGTCCAGATCTAATGTTGGTTTGGCCAGCAACTGTGTGAGTGCCAAAGAAGTCAGACACTGTACAGAATGTAATGAGACAGTTGACACTTCAAAACATCTACCCTATTTATGTAATGTATCCTTCTATTAATTCTATAGAGTGGTCTATCAGAGCATCTAAATGCATTCTTTATGGAACATACTGTTTGAGGGGTTCTCTGTAACCTTTTGGGAAATAACTGGAAAGGGTTTCACTGTGTCTCTGTGGAAGTCTTGGGATGGATTACACTATGGCCTGTTTAGAGTGTCCTGGTGGGGGTTTTGCTGTATTTTGATTTGAAATTCCTTTGGGGCATTCATGTGTGCCTCTGTGTAACAGCCTGGGGTAGATTCCAGTGTGACCTTAATGAAATGGCCTGGCTAGAGGTTCAATAGGCCTGCATTAAATATTTTGACTGCAGGAAAAATGTTGGCAGAGGTAGGGCTCCTATGTGACCATTGATGTATAGACTAAAAGAACAGTTCCTGTGTGGCATCCGTCTACCATCCTGTGATAGGGTGTCACTGTGATATATGTAAAACAACCAACGGGGGTGCAACCGTGGCTAGCATCCATCTTGTTGTCTTTGGTTCTTAAGATTCTTTGTCTGAAATTTTTCACATGTGATGCCTTTTAAAGAGCGAGGTGGACTTTGGTGGATTGAAGCTCAACAGTTCTAAAACAGGTGTTATAGCTGGCCCTTGTTTATCTGCTTTCTTCACCAAAAGCATTTCACAACCCACCTACTTTATTCAGCATTCTGAAGTACTCTCCAAGTGTGTTCCACCGTCTCAGTCAATATGATTTGCATTACCTTTTGTATGGACACAGATGTTTGAAAAGAGAAGCATTTATGCTGTCAAATGTCTATATGATTGAAGGCTCACATTAGTACAGGAAATCATTATGTAAATACTTAGAGCTAGATACACGTCGCTATTGTAGCCAGGATCTATGGTGTGAAATATAGG
Source organism: Triturus cristatus (assembly GCF_964204655.1). Classification (NCBI taxonomy): domain Eukaryota; kingdom Metazoa; phylum Chordata; class Amphibia; order Caudata; family Salamandridae; genus Triturus; species Triturus cristatus. The sequence goes on from NC_140594.1 coordinate 797,691,013, forward strand.
GGCAGGACCGGGGGGGAGGGGCTGAAGGTCACTGAACCCCTCTGAGCACTGGCCACTCCTCCAGGAGGGGGCAGGAGGTGGCTTGGAGAGAAGGAGCCACACATAGGGAGGACAGGGAACGAGGCAACCAGAGTTCAGCACATTTGTTACACTGCTTGGTGACACACCAAGGGAAAGAAAGAAGTTGTGGTGGGCACTGGTAATCATCATCGGCCTTCGACCTAGAGCAAGAGAGAACTGGAAAGAGAGAGAGAAGAAAGAGTGAGAAATGGAGAAAGTGTAAAACAAGGGGTGAAAAAGAACACGCAAGAGTGAGATAAAGAGACAGGAAGTGTGGTAAGGTGGAAGAAAGCTTTATGTGTTCTGGAGTCGCATGCTACTCGCCAAAAAAGCGCTTCAACACCCTATCAGGGGTAGCAAGCACTATATAAATGCACACCTTTTTCCCTCTTCTATACCTCCACTATCCTTCTCAACACTGAAATTACTTTCATATTTCACTATACTAATTCACTACTAATCCTTTATGGGTTCTGGAGTAGCGTGGAATTCGCTGAAAAAGCAATTTGATGACTCCTCGCTACATAAATGCAATTACAATACAACTCAATGAGGTGGAATCAATACTAGGCAGCCCTTAGTAAATGGCAATCACAGCATTCGACAACATTGGCAGCAGGCTCGTTAAAGGTAGGGCCAATGCACTTATTTATTTATTTTACAAATTAAGCACTGGACTGTGGCTTGAACTTTTGAGGGCCGGAGGGATCAGCACAGAATACCTGTCCGGGAGTAAGAGCATACTGGCAGCTTGGTAAATAGATTAAAACACGTGTGTGAGTGAGTGCGGGGGGGGGGAGGGGGGGTGCGCGTATGGATTCGTCCGAATAGAGCTCACCTGCACGCGCAGCAGAGTTTTTTTCATGAGGTTGTTTCATTAAAATGTCGTGCAGTCGACAAAATGTATGTTACTACGGTAACTTAAGTGATTTAGCAAGCGGGAGATGATTCACGTCGTATAATAGATGCAGAGCTCACAAAAAAATATTCAAAGAATCCAGTTTTCTTGCTCTTGTTTTCCTCTCCCAAAACCGCACCATTTGAGCTCCAACAACAACTTTCGACAAACACGCGAAGTTCCTTCCTCAAGAGACCGGGGTTGTGTATATTTTTGCGGCCTACCTCCCTCAGCCCTGCCAGCAGAGACCTTGCAGTCGCCCCTATTAAAATATACAGAGCGCGTCCGGTGCCTGCCTGTCACGGGGACCCATCAATCCTAATTTATCGCCCGAGGAAAGACAGCACAATTATGGTAATAAATAATAATAGAACTTCAGTACATGACAACATGACGGATGGAGTCTCTCAGACCTCATTTACATTGCTTTGTGCTGCAATCATCGCGCCTCTAATGTGACGCCGCGCAAATGAGCCCTTCTTGAATACTCTGCAATCTAATGCAAGTCAACTGGCACCGAGAGCGGCCTCGATAAATCATGCTCCAACACATGCCTTTAATGACAGGTAAATCAACAATGAAGTAATTGCGCGTAATGCATTGAAATGGCGGGCAGAGGGAAGGGGGGAAAAAGCTAACCCAATGTGACTTATTTTATGAGGCGAAAGGTACGCTGCAGTTGAGAGGTGGAAAGGTTGCATTTACCTGGGACAAAGGATTCTTGCTAAAATAGACCGGTCAGTGCGGCCGACGCTTACTACACCTGGGTATGTTCTGACTATTCGGATCCTGCCGGCCCTCTATTTCAGCTGTTTCGAGTTGTTTTCATTATTCACATTTCTTTCCCACAATATGGGTCGCAAAGGGCCACAGAACTCGGCTTTACCAGTTTCATGACTGAGTAGGTAATTTGCACCATGTGTTTTTTTTTTTTCCAATACCGGAACTTTTATTCTTGGTCTTATAAATTGATGCAAGGACTGCAAATCCCAGAATGCAAAGGGGAAAAAACTTGAACTGGGTAAGCTACTCATGCAAGAAGCGGGAAAACCTTAGAGCTCTGATTAGGCTGCACTTCAGTTTTTTTTCTGTGATTCTTTTTTTTTCTTGTCTTTACTTTTTCCCTTTGATTGTGCTATTATGCAGTGTCAAGAAGAGTGAAGTAAAACAGCTCTTATTGACTGCTTTTGTGTACTCAGTGAAACACATGAAGGGTACACCACAAATTTATATGTGTTTGAAAACACTACATTCTTTAAAAATTACTAAAAGCAAATTGGACAAATTAATAGGAACTAATTCATGTTACATTTCAAGTTACTCTAGTTATCTGGTATATTACCAACATGTTCTTCTCTCTGGTTTGTTGATAGATGGCACTGAACTTGTATTTAGCTCTCTCCATTATCCTAGCCTTCGAAGTGCGGAAATCTTGCCTTCCCTTAACATTAATTCAGCATGTACCACTCAAAAGCTGACCACAGACCAAGGGTCTCAGTTTACTCAGTAACACTCTATATTACGGGGTTCCTTTTCATGTTCTACAGCATGCGGGTTAAGAGATCTGGATCACAGCCATCCTTTACACATACCCTCAACCTCTCTGGCTATACCCTCAACCTCTCTGGCTTCTAGAGCTCTCACTTTGGTTCCTGTCTTCAAGAGCAGACCAAATATTCATTTCAAAGCTGCTGGAATATAGACAAGGCCGTCTAATCCAAGGTCTTATGTTCCTTTCTCCATCACTTCAATTTTCTATTCCTAAGCACTTTGATGTGTTTTCCTAAGCGCAACATAAATTGTAACCATAGATATACACGGTTCTTTACACATGGTCATCACCACCACCACACCACATTCCCCCAGCTTCAAGCGGCTAGGCATGCACCCTCCGGGAATAGTAATCTCTATGAAGGCACAACACAGACCATCATATGAATTTCTGTGGTTTGCATATGGTTTGTGTCTGAAAACACTGCAGCCTTTGCAGCTTGGTTCAAGTATATTCAGGTTTTGTTTTTCCGGTACTACTTAAGGAGACTGACCCTTGCGTACCAGAAATAAATACAGACGCCTTTTCATTTCAACAAATAACAGGATGATTATGTCCAAGGTTGCAATCAGGGCTAATGAAGGATTAAGTAAAGTGCAAGTTGGCGCAAAACCTACATTTGATGAACAACAGGATCGGACCTGCATAGTGTCATCTGTTTTTCTAGTTCAAATACAGTTAAAAAAAAAAAGAGACAGTACTAAAAATGAGGATAAAATTCTTGAATTAATGTTGGCTGCTGGTAATTAAACTAGTCCACATTCCAGCTCATCATTTTGTAGCTCATCTTTGCCAAAATAGTCAGTTTGTTTAATCGATTCTGTTAAAGCAAATTAATGCTTCCTTAAAACACACGAGTCCTTCCTTCTTGCAGTTTGAATAATATTTCAGGAAAAGAACCAACTGCATGTGCTGATCATTTTCAATCATACAAAAGTATAAAAGCAAACTACATTTGGGAATGCAAACTGAGAAGTCAGACACACACATCTTATATTGTGCTCTGTTTATAATAATGCCAAAGTCTAGATATGTCTTCCCATTTCTGCATATTTCTTAGCATTCTGCTTGCCCAAGCAGTGAATACGCAACAGGTAAACACTCTTTGCCAGATCTCAATGACACCACAATCACACACCCAAAGCTCATTAATCATGACACCGACACCCAACCAAAGACAAACCATAACACAATACCAAGGACATATAATAACCTCAATGACTCATAGTCTGATCTAAAAATAAATTCTGGAATAATCTGCTGAGACATGCGAGCGAGCAGGCAGTGAAACAAGGCCATAATATCATGGACTCTTCACTTCACAAATACTCACTAACATTATGACCCTGCCCTCATATACCTACATATTTACTTCACAGGTTACTTTCCAACACCCCCGACCCATACACCGTAAAAAACGAAAATAATTGTCTTCACACAATTTTATTGTTGGACTGAAAGTTCCCTGCATACCTCTGGAGAGCGTGCTGTCCTCCACTAGGTCATTTTACCTCTTCAATGATGTACTTTTAATGTTTCTCCTCTTAGAGCCTGAAAGTCATGCAAGCTCATCAAATGGTCTTCCTTTTTATTAGATTGAGACCCCAAAACTTTGCCCAGAAGTGAAGAGATGCAATTAGAAAGCAGCTACTGCTCTCTCAATCCGGACTTTGTAACATTGGCATTGCTAAAAACATAAATTATAATGATGGACAAACCTATTTTTTGTATCCTTTCCGTGGATGCTTAATAGCCTCATAGCTTTTGCCAGTCTCCTGTAACTAGGGTGTTTCACTTCCATATATGTGGACTCTGGGTGGAAGGTATTTATACACTATGTATATGTAATGGTTGGGTGCAGGGACAGGATCTGTTTTTCTTTGAGGACATTACAGAGATCCATTTTGATGTCCATGTGTATGAATCCCATAAAGTTGGTGGGCATTTCTTCCACCAATATTCTGCTGTTATTTGATACATTGTTACTGTGGGTAAAGGAGTCAATTCCTCTTCCCTTGGAAGTTGTCTGTAGTCCACCCCTCCCCTCTTCCTGTGTGATCTGCATGAGCGAGACATATGGGTCACTTTCTGCTAAGCATTATGCCTGAGCTTGCTGGTTCCACATTGACCCATCAGTGTTGCCGTGAAACCAATGTTTGCCCTTCATCTATGGAGAGGTAGGTGAAGTGGCTACTCTGATTGAGGAATCATTGGCCCCATCTAAATCCAATGCTTGGTTCCAAATCTACACACATTTGAACCCCCTTGTTCCTGTCTCCTTCTCAGGTTCAATTGGAAAGCTAGTGGTTGGAGTCCACGCCCATGGATGCGTAGTCACAATAGGGACAACAATTCTGACCAAGACTTTTGGTTCAAAAGGTACATGGACTTGGGAAACATCTTGTGCTATGTAAGGGGATTCTAGTGTCTGGGCACCTTAGCCAGATGTTTCCGCTTGCTCAATACTTTGGGCTAATATACTACTTTGGACAGTGCCCAGGCACTGACCGTTGCCCATTCATCTGCATCGTGGCTTTAGAAGGGCTCTTCTGGTCTTTATACAAGGGTTCCTGGGCATTGCTTTGGTTCTGACTGGTGCTTTGAAACCTCTTAAAAACATTGAAACTTTGCACAGTAGCACAAATCTCAGCAGGGTGAATAAACAAGTACATTCTGGTTTGAAGTGTAACCAGGTCTTTTGACAGAAAAAAGCTCTAACTTATTTCGTACATCATTATTTAATGTGTATTTACATGTTTGTATTAAAGTAGCTTTATAAAAGTAAAGCACTGATTGGACATTCACCTACTAGGGGTATGGTTATGGTGTATTCTGGTGTATTCCCTTACCAATGCCATTTGGGCGGAGAACTATCCTTTGCCACGTATTGATGATTTAATTATAGCCGTGGGTCGGTCCAGGTCTTTTTTTAAATTGGATTTGTAGGCAGCATATCATCAGGTGGAATTGGATGAGTCTTCCAGACATTTAACAGCAGCCTTTGTCACACCTGATGGCACCTTTCAGTTTGGCAGAATGCCATTTGGAGTGGCCTCAGCCACTTCTGTGTTTCAAAAAGTAATGAGCAACATGTTTCAGGGTGTATCCTACATAGTTGTGTTTCAGGATGACATATTAATTCACACTGGTTCCAAGAAAAGGCACAATGAAGTTGTGGAACAAGTTCTTTCAATCTTGCAAAATAATGGAGTCACTGTCAGGGAAGACACATGTATATTTGCAGTTAATGAGATTGAATATTTGGGTCATGTACTTTCCAAGGATGGTGTGAAACCCAAACCTAGTGTTGTGGACGGAATTGTTAATGCTCTACACCTCGTTGACAAGGATCAATTACCATCCTTCATTGGTTTGTGTGAGTTTTATTACAAATTAATCAAAAACTTTGCAAGTCTTACTGAATGCTTTAGGAGCTTATTAAAAAAGGGAGCATATTTCATATGGACATCTACTTGTCAGGAGCATTTTCAACTCATCAATGAAAGTATTTTGACCGTTCCAGCTCTTCAAGCATATGTTGAAGGTCGGGATAGTCATGTCACGGTCGATGCCAGTTCATACAGCATGGGTGCGGTGTTGTCACAAATAGTGGGTAACAAGGAGGTGACAATTGAGTTTGCGTCAAGAGGAATGAAAGATGTGGAGTTAAGATAGTCAGTCATTGAAAAAGAAATGCTTGCATGCATGTGGGAAGTAGAGAAGTTAAAGTCTTATTTATGAGGAAGGATATTTACGCTAAGAACGGATCACAAACCATTAGTAGATGTTCTTTCTGGCAATAAGATAAAAAAAAGCCACTGCTAGATTAGCTAGGCTAGCAACCAAATTATTGGAGTTCAATTTTTCTGTGCAACACATTGCTGGGGAAAAGAATGTCAAGGCAGATTTTTTTATCCAGGCTTCCTGTTCAAGATGTTAAGGTGAATTCAAAAGAGGGAGAAGACATTGAGGAATGCATTATTGCAAGTGTGGAAGACACAGTGATTTGTCCCAATATAGAAGATTGTCTGAAGGCGTTAGAAAACGACATTGTATTAAAACAAGTGATGGACTTTGTTGTAGCGGTTGGGCTAAGGAAAGATCCATTGAGCTTGATTTACAACCCTATTGCAAGGTTGCCAATGAGCTGTCTATTGAAAACAATCTGTTGGTTAGAGGGGGAAAATTAATTCCGCCTTCTTATTTTAGGAACATTATTATAGAGACAGCTCATTCTGGTCATCTAGGAATGATGGCAACCAAGCGCAGAATCCGCAATGATTTCTGGTGACCCAGACTTGATCATGAGGTTGAAACCTTTGTGAGTGAGTGTGTAAAATGATCGTACAGTGATAAACATCTGTCAACATCTTCACCGAGCTCTAAACTAGTGTTGTGTCCGAACAAGGTGTGGCAAAGGGTCGCTGTGGATTTATTATGTCCGTTTCATGTACTATTCAATTGCATGAAATATTTTGTTGTGTTAATTGATCATCTTTCCAGATGGGTGGAAGTGAGGGGAGTCCCATAACCCAACACGAAATGTGTTATTCAATTTCTACAAGATGTATTCAGTAGAGAAGGTGTCCCTGAGGAACTGATAATGGACAATGGGGTACAATTTACATCTTGTAGCATGCACAAATTTTCACAAAAAGTTGGTGTAAAACATTTATGCACCCCACTGTATCACTCTCAAGCCAATGGAAAAGATGAGATTCAACAGGGTATTGGTTGAGTGTATCCAAAGTGCGGTAAAGGCAGGAGTTGACTGTGAGACAGCTGTCAGAGACGTGGGGTGGGCATACAGAACCACACCACATTCGGTGTCTGGGTCTGTACCTTTTAAATTAATGAGTGGGAGGAAAGTGGTATCCACATTGAATCCATTTTGGAAAGTTGAAGCGTTGGATAAGGAATGTAATGTGGTAAATGAAGCTGTCAAAGCCGAATGTATGTCATTACATCGCATACCAATACCACGCGTGCCATTACAACGCGGGTATTACTACGCGATGTCAAGGACGACATGCCATTACATCGCAACCTTTTACCACGAGTATGCTTTTACCTCACATGCCATTACAACGCAAAGGCATGCGTGGTAAAGCTATACTAGTGGTTAAAGTTTGCAAGGTAAGTGACTCTACACAACCCCTGCACAACCCTCCCCCGACCCCCAGTCCTCTCCCTACAATAACACTACACTACCCTGCACAACCCCCAACACTACCCTAAAACACTACACTACACAAACACTACAACACTACACTAACCCCTAACATACTACACTACACAAGCACTACAACACTACCCTAAACCATAAAACACTACACTACACAAACACTACAACACTACCCTAAACCCTAAAACACTACACTACACAAACACTACAACACTAACCTAAAACACTACACAAACCCTACAACACTACCCTAAACCCTAAAACACTACACTACACAAACACTAAAACACTACCCTAAAACACTACACTACACAAACAGTACAACACTACCCTAAACCCTAAAACACTACACTACAACACTACCCTAAAACACTGCACTACACAAACATTACAACACTACCCTAAAACCTAAAACACTACACAAACACTACAATACTACCCTAAACCCTAAAACACTACACAAACACTACAACACTACCCTAAAACACTACACAAACACTACAACACTACCCTAAACACTAAAACACTACAACACTACCCTAAAACACTACACTACACACACACACTACAACACTACACTAAACCCTAAACCACTACACAACACAAATACTACAACACTACCCCTAGCACAACCCCCTACACTACCCAAACACCACTACACTACCCTAAACCCTAAAACACTACAACACTACCCTAAACCACTACCCACACTACTCCCACCCCTACACTACCCTAAACCCTAAAACACTATGGCACTACAACACTACCCTAAACCACTACCCGCACTACTCCCACCCCAAGCACAATCACTCTTACCTCTCTTTTCTTGTGGTTCCTCTCCAGCGTCGCCGTCACTGCTCCTGGTTCCTGCTTCCTGCTTCATGCTAATTGGGCGGTGCACGTCATTGTGAGGAAACAGAAGAGCCTCTGTTTCCTCACAACGAGGTGGATCGGCATTACATCGCATGCGTTGTAACAGCGCATGCGATGTAAAAACACACGTAGTAATGGCTACGTGTTGTTACATCGCATGCTTTGTTACGCTTGCAATGTAATGGCATTGCGGGGAAACAGCCACGTTGTAATGGCTGTTTCCCGTCAAAGCCAAACTATTGAGTGATGAGGTCAGTCGTCGCAGATGTGAAAGGTCAAGACTTCCAGTAACAAGAAAGGACGTTAATTTGTCTATTGGGGATTGGGTTTGTGTGAAGGAGCCCATATTGCTGCAAAAGGGCAAGTCTAAGTTCAGAGAACCTGAATGCATTGTCGATATTAGAGGTCAGGCTATGAAGTTGGACAGTGGTCAGTGGTAGAATGTTTCCCATCTGGCTAAGGTCAAGAGAAGCAACAACGAGGTAATCAAACAAAATAAAAATCAAGTCACTCAGGTGGTAAGAAGAAGCCCAAGGATCAAGAAAGGCCTCAGTAAATTTAGTGTTTAATCCTGTGTTATGCATTTCTTTCTCCTCTTATTTCGTATTTATCTTTTACTTATTTTCTTGTTAAAGAGGGAAGATATGTGGTGTTTAAATTATATGCTGATATACAGTGTTTATTGATGTGTTCATCTTTCAGACCTTATTTGGAATACTCTAGTTTCTCTTGTGCCAGTATTTTGTGTATTGTAGAAAAACGGAATGTGTGAGTGAAGGATTGGAACACCACAGTATCAGTTGGTGCAGATCCTTCATCACTAATACAACCTATAAAAGCAACTTGAATGCTGGCTGAAGATACTATCAGTATACAGACAGTATAAAGAGCGAAAGATCATGGAAAGTGGTGGCAGCTAGGACACAGATCTGCAAAAATAAGTGATCACACTGACTTTGTCTCAGTAAACAGACTGAGCAATGCAAACAATGATAGCACTCCATATCACCTGCAATAAATACTGCCAAAGCAGTAAGCAACCATCTAAAAACATTTATTGGATAGTAAGAGGAGGTTAGATATATCTAAGGTAAATGGTACTCTATACTCAATCTGTACTTTAGTAGCTGAAAAAATGGACTATCCGCAACCTGCATCATTAAGGAAATAAAGTACAGTTCTTGGGAATTGAACCTCCCATCCCATTCAAGTGCATACTCAAAAGTTCTCTAAAAGGTGGCTCACAGGGGCATGCTGGCTGACTGGTGATGGAGTATGTGGCAAGTATTTACAGCCCACAGTGCCCATAATCGAAGTTGAATGCCGGATAGGGTGAAAGACATATGTAAAAATGAATTTCCCTGCAGGAATTACATACCATAGTGTGCTAAAGCTTGGCTCTCAGTAGGCTGCCAGACAGATGAGGATAAGTCACAGGTGAAAAGATAAGCGCTACAATGGAGACAAAAGAAGCGTTGAACAAACTATCCAGCTTCTTAAGTAATGGTGACTAGAGCTGGAGTGAGGCTGAGAAAAAGAAAAATGACCTTTGTGCCGGGCCACTGGTATATTCTCTATGCTCAATAGAAATTTGGCGTTACCTCGTGCAGCTCTCTAGATAGCATTTGGATTCATGCCGTTGAGGCTCTGCGGAGTCTCAGCTGTGAGAATCTTGAGCTGACACCAGTGTTACTTTCCTTAAAGAAATGAAGCCATCCCGGACACCGACTTGGAGTTGATGTCTTCTCTGTGGGAGACTGCTACAGCCACCTTACTTCTCATTTGGATCTCTGCCAAAACAGTTCCTTGGCCTTTACACTGTGTCTTCACAGAGCAGCTGGTTTGATGTTGTGCATCTTTATGGACTTTCTCCACCAGTTGCAACTAGAAAGAGTTCTTCTATGATTGAGCCACTCAGTCCTGGGACAGGCTGCTTGCAGAGTGCAGAGTTAACCCTTTGCTTCTCAAACACACCCAAACAAATTAGGAGTCAACAAGCATAGCGCTGTCTGCAGAATTCAAGTGCCTCGAACGAGCCAAATGACTTTGGAAAGGCGATATTCTAGGGTAAGTGCGCCTCGGCACTGTGGACAAATACTCAGCTAGTCACTGCCGGCAATGGCACATCTATGACCCATGGTCTGTTACACGTGTACAAAAAACCTCGATGACCAAGTGTATCCATGCATAAATTCAGTGCCCAAAGGAGAGATCACAAAAGTAGTTGTATGGGATGTTTATAATTTTTGGAAAGAGCTGTGGAGTCCGTTATAGTGTGATAAATGCTTCAGGTGTCATTGCAATCTTTTCTGGTGTAGTGGCCAGGAAGCCCTGAAGTGTGGTAGGTAAGCACTACTCCTCAGTTATGGTAGTATTTTACAGCATAAACAAGCCGAGAAAATTATCAATATTTCTTGCTTGTATTATATGGCGTAAGCACAACTACTAGATCAATGTTAGCCGTACCAGATTTCAACAAAAGATACTAATTTATTGTTGTAAGTTGTTATAGATTTTACAACATTACAGAACATATGATCAGGCATGTCATTTTGCAGAATTCCAAACATACAAATATTATTCAAAATCTCTGGTGTACAGGTGTTAAGGTGTGATGAACGGCATATTATTGCATTGTATTACCACTCACATTCATGACATGTTGTTCAGTGCTTAATTTGAGTCAGGAGTTGCAAGCAGGTCCCACCAGCACTAATTTGTGGGGACCAACACTTATGTTTCCTCATCAGACTTTGTTCCACAGCAAGAGAAATTTAACACACAATAGGGCGGGAGGGGGGGGGAGAACATTACGGGAACACCCTGACAAAAGGAGAATGCATTGGTGTAAAAGAACATGCAATAGTGAGAAAAAAGGACAGGGACTGTCTTGGGGTGGACTAAAGAGGCATGAGGTGGAATTACAACTGCACAGCCAGAGGGCACTATTGAATGTCGCCATGCTGCGCAATCGTTTGTGCCCTGCACTTTTTTTCTTTACAAAATAATCCTTGGTTGTGCTTATCACCTTCTAAATGGAAGAATCTTAACTAAACCCATCGAGTGTATTCCATTGGCCTCAAAATCTGGTGAATTTTGGTGAAGCCATGACTTGGGTATTAGACCCTTTTGGCCACCATGCATTAATTAATGTAGGTGTGTCGGCCATCAAACCCAAGTGGTGAGTGGCTGCCCCACACATTAGTACCATCTGGCCTCAGGACCATCAGTCCAATTTTACAGAAAAGTTTATTGTACTACCACAGTATGATATAGCAACATATACTATTATGGACCTGTCTAACTGTCAGTACACTCCCCAATCATCTCCATCCAACCAGTGAAAGGCTACAATAGGCAAACATCCTAAAGTGATTTATAGGGGCTTTACGTTCAACATTAGACGTCATCTTTCCATGTTGGAAGCTACATGACAAATTGGATCAACTACAGCTGATTTAAATGGCGCTTATCCTACATTCATCACAGCACCCTTTTCAACCATTACAAAAGTCTGATGACAGGAGCAGTCATCAGTACGCAAGATGGAGTCAGGAGATTATGGTCTGGCAGAAGTGGTTAAAAGCACTTCAAACTCTTTGAATGACAAGACATTTTGCATCAGGGTTCAGTCCTCATGGTGACATTAAAAGAAGTGAGTTGTTGATGAGGGAGTGTGGGAAAGTACACAAACCAAGGAACCTGAATGTTTAGTTTCAGAGACTTAAGGCTAGATCTGTCAGTAGGATCTCTGTGTTATGATCCAGGTCTCTGAAATGTGAAACTGTGATCATATATTTACCTACATTCTTTTCAAAGCAAAACAAATATGCACTAACGCATAAAGCTTTCTTTACTGAAGGTGGAAATTAAACAGTTTTTCAGCTGTTTTGCAACAGTTTCTTTAACCACCTTAGATTTCTCACTTGCAGTTTGGAATGGTCTAAGAGATTATCTGATTTACAGAGCACCCATCAAGAGTTACCTTTCAAAGTAACTAAAATAGTGTAACATATTAGTGCACCTAAACAATAATTATCAACTAGGCAATACAGGTCAGCTCTTCCTCTTCCAAATGCGATCATTTCCCTAAGGCGCCAACCACGATTCACACTCTTGTTCAATCATGCCTAACAGCCCGCTACCATAAGATCAGCTGCAAGACCAACAGAAACAAAAGTCCCAAGCATGTCAGTCAGTCAATTGCACTTTATTCAGTTATTGTAACCATCAAAGCATACAATAATAATAATACATCAGAAGCACAATAGCAAAAAACATATTATATATGTGCATTAAACTTTATTAAAAGATAAAAAAAAATTGGCAAGTAATAATGCAGCCACAAACACTTTATATAAGAACAGATGTTAAAAGATCAGAGGAAAGCAAAGACCATAGGGTACATGAAAATGTCTCATCCAAATGTCCACTGGATACTCTTATCTGCGGCAGAGGCGCAACTAGAGTGACATTTCGGGCGGGGGGCTAATACAAATTTCGAGGGGGGGCTAATTCTTCCAGCAATCGGCAGGTAAAGATGCAGGGGCTCTAAGAAGGTGTGAAAGAACAACAAAGCCTCGTTGACAAGTAAATGGTCTTTTAAAGACCTGTGAAGTACTCGGGTGCGGCTGTGTGTGTGCCCAGGAACCTGTATTAGACCGGTCTGACACACACGATGGGGGGCTGAAGCCCTTTGAACCCAATGGGTGTTGCACACCTGATCTGGGGTATGATAACCACATTTGTGTCCTATGTGCAACTCGCATGCAAGCGTTAAAAACTTTGTCAACATCACCATCTTAATAATGAAACAGTACGAGTATGCCCCACTAATCATCCAAACCAGGAAAGATACCAGCTTAAAACTAGGTGAAGTGCTATATCATAAAATTGCAAGTTACACGTTTTTTGCCTAGATGATTGAATATGACAATACGGGTTCATAAAGTGCACATGGGATTGGAAAGAGCGAGGTGACATATCTGATCCAGCAGCAGAACCTGTCCCAGGGCAGGTGTAATAGTATTTAAAAACAATTCAAAATGTGGATTGATCTTGAACTCCAAAAACATGATTTGTTAGAGACCATTTTCCCCATTTTTAACATATTGATTACGAATGAATGCCCTATAACCCGTTTATCAACCAACAGCCTCATCCCTGCAGATGCTTCCTGGGTCACCCCATAGTTTCATTAGGCCTAGCTGTATTAAGCAACTTAATACAAACTTAAGCCAAGGAACTTTCAGAGCATTAGACATGTTCAGCAATTATCTTAGAGAATCCCTGTAGTCAGTTAGCTCAGGCGTGGACCACAGGTGTATCCAATAGGTTAGGGGCTTCAATTGCACCACATCGGACATTCTTTAAATATCTATAGCAAAAAAAAAGAGGAATAAGGGGAGTGCTAAACGGGACTGAAATGAGAGATGTAGCAAAGTTATTCTCTGCTAGAGATAACTTCTGGAGGTCAGAATAGCTCCATATTTTGGCTCCGAAAAGAGCAGTGCTTTGCGCCTTGGCATGATAGATTTCAAGAGCAGGGAAAAATTGAGCGGAAGCAAGTTCTATTGTACAATTGTAAGATTGATTTAGATCTGTGTTGTACTAACAGAACTTTTGTTGAGTTGGGGTTCCCACCTAAACTTATCAGATACTTTGACACCCAGATAATCAAAGAATTTAACCCTTTCCAAAAGTCTATTGCCAGCCCTCGCAGCGCACTTTCTAACTGCACCAGTCCCAAACACCATATACTGCATTTTTAATGCATTCAGCTCGAGTCCTCTATCCTTGCAAAACCCAACAAACTTATCGATTAAATACTGGAGTACCACAGGTGTCTTAGAAATAAGAAGGGAATCATCCGCAAAAAGAAGTATTGGAATATTTTTGCCATTTAAGATGGGTGAGTTGGGGCGTGGCCTAACGCCCACGGAGTATGGCGGCATCCGAGTGAGGCTCCCGGGTTTACCTCGGTGAAACCGCGTTTCCTGTTACGTGTTCCGAAGCTCTCTACACTTAACGATATTGGAAGGTATGCTGCCCGCAATGCATGTCACGCCTTCTGTGAGCGCTCGCTGAAATGAGCATTTTTTATGCCTCATGCATCTTCACAGAGTAGCGCTCTGTAGCAGCCGCCATTATCCTCTTTGCTGCGTATGGAGCTCTTGGAAGATAAAGCTCGTCTATGCCTGCATGCTACATCGTTAGTTACCCGGCAGTGTTTTGAACTATTTTTTAACCCTTCACCACCTGTTCTCTCTGTATAAGCTTATTTGCCTAACTCCTCACACAAATTCATGCCAGTTGTGAGAGGGCTTTCCTGGCAGCCATTTTAAGGTGAAAATATGTGAGGAATGTCATAAGCAACACTGTGCTTTTTGTTGTCTGCAAGTTTCTCCTCATGTTTTAAGTAACACTCAGTTTTTTACTGACTATTTAAAGGAGAACACAGTTGTTTTGGTCATTCTTTTTGTCATAGTTCCACCATTGTCTCCTGTTTTGGTTTGTTTGATGGGCAGAACCAGGACTTCTTCAAAGGTGCGGCACACTCTTTTTAAGAATTCAAAACTCTTTACAGAATTTTCCAAACTTGAGGATTCTCTACTGCTTTTGCCACGACCTTTGGAGCCTAACATGGATCCCATTTCTGCAGCTATTACAAAACGTTTGAAAAAGGATCCCCCTTCTCCTCCTAAATCTGCCTCGCCAGTCTCCATGGAGCTCCTGCTGGAAGAAATTAGAGCGCTTCGACCTTTTATGGAAGACACTAACGCTAAACTGCAAGTCCTTACGGAGAACAGAACTGGTCCCAGTTGGACACCAGAGTCTCGGTAGTTGAGCAAAGTGTTACCTCACTCAAGGAATCTTGTGCTAATGTCTCACAACTTCATTCCCAAGTTTCGATGCTTCAGCGCCAAGTCGAGGACCTTGAAAATCGTAATCGGAGAAACAACCTTCGCATTTACGGCCTGGTGGAAGGACTTGAAGGATCGGATGCTCCCACCTTCCTAAGCTACTTCACTTACCAGATGGTACTGCACTCAATATTCAACGAGTGCACAGATTGGGTTGTGTCGCTTCCAATTCTTCACCATCGCAGCGACCAAGAGGTGTAATCTTATATTTTCTGGAGTACACAGACTTGCTAAAAGTTTTTTCAGCGGCCAAATCCATTCCAAAAATTACATTGTCCGGCTCTACTATATTCTTTGCTCAAGATTACGCAAAAGCCACTGCTAATAGGTGCAAAGCTTTCCTCAGCATGAGATCTGATCTGCGCTCATTGGGAGCTCGCTATGGACTCTTTCATCCTTGTCTCTTCAAGGTCACCTACAACAATAGAACAACTACATATGAGGATCCGATGAAACTTCAAAGCTTCATCAATTCCTGCGGGCCGACTAACATGGATTCTACTGCTTCTTCTTCGTCATTCAAAACTTAATATTTCGCTGCTGTTTAATGTTTTGTATCATTTCCTAGGTTTCTGCATGAGTTCCTTCCCACTTTATGCTGATTGTTTTATACAGATTGTTTTCACTAGCATAATTGTTTGTTGGTTTATATAAGTTATTGTTTAGTATTGAATTCAGGGCAAATATTGTGTCTTGCTATTTATTTGCTTAAACTGGTGTTCTTTGCTTCCGCAGATCCCCCTTTCTCATGACGTGGTCTCTCCCTGGTATCCCATGTGTCCATGCTTGGATGTTCTGTCTGCCCATGTGGTCTCACCTCCCCCTCCTTCACATCTCCCCTTCGTAGGTATGTTTTTTGTTTTGTTTTTTGTTCTTTGTGTTGCATTCCCTCTATCTATTTCATATGTTCTACAATTTGTATTTATTTGCTCCTCTGTTGTCCTTATCACTTCTTCTTGCTCTCCTTCTTTCTATTTCTCTCTTAAATTTGTTTTTGCATGCTCACTTCTTGTCATTTTTATATATTCTTCTTTTTCAGTCACAACATTCACCTTCTACGTTGCTGGTATATCATGGCCATTTCTCATTTTACAACTTTTCTTTTGGTTCTTGCTATATAGTTCATATATTCTTTTTATTTTGAAGGCAACTCACATGTCTTTTCATTTTTCTTCTCGCCTTTTATATTTTTCTCTGTTTGAATTGGGTTCTTATCTTACGATCTTAGGTTCATTCGTTTTTATTAATCTATGTCATTAAAATTAATAACTTGGAACGTATGGGGTTTGAACTCCCCCCTTAAAAGACAACGGGTTTTGACTCACTTAGCCAAATTAAACGTGGACATTGCCCTTCTACAAGAAACTCATCTCTCTGAGGTTGAATCATTAAAGTTAAAGAAGGGTTGGGTAGGAGAGGTTTTCTTTTCTCCAGGTGACGGCAAACGCAACGGTGTAGTGATACTCTGTCACAAATCCCTCTCGCTTTCACTCTTGTCTCAAGAGTCGGACACTAGTGGTAGATGGTTGAATGTTAAGTTGTCTTTAAAGGGTGTTCCAGTCTCACTTCTGAATGTCTATGCTCCTACTTGCGGGGAGCCTTCCTTCTGGCCCACACTTGCCAAGCAAATATCTCATTGCATAGACGATAATTTTATTTTGGCAGGTGATTGTAACCAGGTACTTGACCCATTTATTGACAGGAATTCTAAGAGTTCCTTTGTACCTAACAAGCCTCATAAATCTTTTGTTCATACCATCAATCAACATAAGCTTTTTGATGCTTGGAGACCTTGCAACCCAACTACCAAGGAATTTACTTTTTATTCCCCATCTCACCACTCCCAATCAAGAATTGATTATATTTTTGTCTCCCATAATATTTCACTCTTACCCACGCAGAGATTGGTCCTATTCTGATTTCAGATCATGCCCCGGTTTCCATTGGCATTGATATCTTACCCAAAATTACATGTCCCAGGAGGTGGCGTTTTAATAACTCCCTTCTCTAAGACCCAAAATTTACGGCTTCCTTCATCACCTTCTTTGACGAATTTTTTATGACAAATCAAAATGATTCCATGGCTTTTTCTACGGTTTGGAATGCCTTCAAAGCCTCAGCTAGAGACTTTATAATAACCTTTGTTGCAAAGAAGCGTAAAAACACTCGTAAACAGACTATGGACCTCCTCCAAGATATTAAGAGACTGGAGCACTCTTATTATACCTCACATACAAACGACTGTTTAACAGCTCTTGCCAACGCCAAATTGCAATATAATGAAAAGTCCATGGAGTACGCCTCATTATATCTATTAAAATGCAGCGCCAAATTTTATGGTGGTAAAAACAAAGCTGGGAAAACTCTAGCCAATTACTTGAAAGTTAAGCATAATAAATTGAATATTGAATCTATTTATCATGCACAACTAGATCTAAAATTCAAGGATGATGACATTTTACATGAATTTTCTATTTTTTACAAAACATTGTATGCTTCCGAAACACAACCCACTGACCGTGCCTTGTCACATTTTTTTCTATACCATTCAAAGGCCTCAGAACACCACTCCAGATTTGATTTCATTAGGATCTGATTTAACGCAGCTAGAGTTGTCGAACGCCCTTCAATCCCTTAAACGTGATAAGGCACCTGGACCTGATGGTTTTACTGTTGAATTTTATTCACACTTTTCTAAACTCCTATTACCGAAATTGCATTCTTTATTACACTCTTTCAGTACATTAGGACACTCTTCTGGTTCTTTTTCAGATGCTCATATCTGCCTCATCCCCAAAGAAGGTAAAGACTCTAAACATTGTAAGAATTATAGGCCCATCTCCTTGGTAAACATCGATTACAAGATCTTTTCCAAAGCACTAGCCTTACGATTGGGCCTTACGATTGGACTCTTATTTACCAGACCTGTTAGGGATAGAGCAATCTGGATTTGTTAAAGGTCGTTACATAACTGATAATACACAACTCTTGTTTGACGTTTTGTCAAAATCTTCGCATTTTAAGGACTCCTTGGCAGCAATATCGTTGGACGCTGAAAAGGCGTTCGATAGGGTTGAATGGGCTTACCTTTTTTATACTCTCAATTGGTTTGGCTTTGGTCCCAATTTCATATCTCTGATTTATCTCCTTTATTCCAAACCTAGAGCGGCGGTTTTGTGCTAACGGATTGATATCTCCTTTTTTTTGATTTAGGAAGAGGGGTGCGTCAAGGATGCCCCCTCTCCCCTTTCCTTTTTAACTTGGCTTTGGAACAATTTTTTATCAAAATTACGTCAGAATCCCAACTTACATGGCTTCCAAACGTTTCATTCTCATATTAAACTTGCAGCATATGCAAATGATATCCTGCTCTTCATCTCTCACCCAACTGACTCAGTCCCTGCTTTTTTAGCGGAAGTACAAGCTTATTCTGACATTTCGGGGTACAAATTGAATAATGATAAATGTGAGATTCTACCTTTAACAAAGTACACGTTTAAACCTGATTTTTCTGCCTCTAATTTTACTTGGAGTCCTAATCACATTAAATACTTGGGTTTGCATGTCACATCTTCAATTTCAGACACAGTTTCATTGTGCATGAATAAATGTATGCAAAAGATTTCGGATCTAACTACCAAATGGCACCCCCTTTATTTATCATGGTGGGGCCGTCTGGACACTATAAAAATGATGTTATCACCCATAATCATTTATACTATTTCCAATATCCCAGTTCCCATTCCGCAAAAAATTTTCAGGAATATTAATTCTATTCTTTCTTCCTTCCTTTGGAATAATAAGAAACCTCGAATGTCTATACATAAATTAATTCGCCCCAAATCTGAGGGTGGAGTTAATTTTCCTGATTTTCCAGCATACCAAAAAGCATTCCTTCTCTGTCAAGCTTCGTTGTGGTTGCATGACCCTAAAGACGATTGCCCTTTATGGACCACAATCGAGCGTCTCTCTCTCTCCCCCTTTTCCTTCAATGAATACCTTTCCTTTTCACGCAAACCGCAAGCCCTATCTACTCCCGTTATTAAATTGACATCTAAGCTTTTAATGCCTCTATTCCCTTTTCCTCATAATTCTATTGATTCCTTTCTCAGTTCCACAATTTGGCACAATAAAAGTCTGCTCATTCGAAATAAACCATTTTACTGGAAGTCCTGGCATCAGAGAGGTCTAATCTGGATTCATCAGCTTTTTTCACACTCAGATTTTTTATATTTTTCCTCACTCAGCCACTTATTCAATTTACCCACTTCATTCATCCACAAATACCTCATACTCAAAAACACTGTGTTGGATACGCGTGCACAATTATCAGCAACACCTGATGTCTCTATTAATCCAGATCCTCCCTCACAATTGCGATCCTTATAAGCAACATCACCTAAGGCTTCCACACTATATCGTTTTTTACATAACACTGACAAAGTTCGACAAATCCAAAATTGAAGAGACTTGGGAACGTGACTTTGCACTATCTTGGCCAGTATCTTTATGGAATAATCTATGGGTTAAGATTCGTAAATCCTCCAGAGCTGCAAGTTTTTTGTATATACCAGACTTTTGATATCACCAAATGCTCTGAGCAAGATTTATACTACTGTACCTGATATTTGTTGGACTTGCTCTTCTCCAAAGGCTGATTTATTCCATATGTTATTTTCTTGTTTTATTGTATATACTTTTTGGAAACAAGTCTGGTCTCAAATCAATTTGATTTTCGGCACTACATTTTCTTTTGCCTATACTCATGTTTTCTTAGGAAGCTTGTCATCTTGCTGGGAGAATACTACGCTTAATGTTAAAATTGTTGATTTATTATTAGCAGTTGCATTTCAGCAAATCACAGCAAATTGGAAATATTTCTCAAAAATTTCTTATAGGGCATGGTGGTACACTGTTTGTCATAATCACAGGCTGGACACTTCCTTTGTATACCCTATCCACTTGGTGTCGAAAAGATTGAATTTATGGTCTCCTATTACCATTTATGTAGATGCATGTGCTAGCCGTTCTTTTCAATTGCATCCCTCTCAACAAGAAGTCTCAAAACCCCCTTAGATAACCCTAATCATTCCTCATTCATTTGATTTTCAAGTATTCTGTATCACTGCATTTGATGTTTTATTACTTCCAATTTTATTCTTTAACCTGATTCATTAATAACATTGTGGATTTTCTTTTGTATGACATATTTACTATGTTGTAATACGTTGTGACACTTTTTATTTCTTATTAATAAAATCTTTTTGAACTAAAAAAAGATGGGCGAGTCATTCTTGCAGGCCATGCGTTCGTTTACTGTGTTATTGAAATGCAATGTAAGCAGGGTGGGGCAAGGAGACACCCCTGACATACGCCACATGAGATAGGAATGCAGTCAGTCAGTTCACCCTTATTACCCCATCGATCCTGAGCATTGTTCCTTTCATGCAGTGTGGCAATAAGACTAATCCGGTTCCTGTGCACTCCCATCTCACCTAGGACTCTCCATAGATTCCGTCGTGAACTAAGCATGTACGATTAACCCCCTGTTGTGTACTTTGGCTCATATTACTGCCCACATTTAGTTGTGATACAGTGTTTTTTGGGCCCTCTGGCTTACCATTGGTCCTCTGATGGACCTTTGTAACACGAATGTGAGGTGAGAGTTAGTCTTTGCATTCAACCAAATTCCAAATAACAGTGCAACCTATTTGGCTATACAATGAGAACCAGGAATCGCTAGCCAAGTTCAAAACGGTTTATTACAAATTAAAATTCCAGTTTAAATACACTACTCTCAATACCATGCTGTAATGATACAGAATAACACCTGGAAGTCCCAGCCGCCTGAAGAAATTGAGGTGAACTAGTATTAAACAGCAATTTGATGACTGCAATACAGATCAAAATCATACAAATCTGGTGCTCAGAGAATAATCTAAGACTCTCTCTCCTATACATTAGTCATCTAGAATTTCAAATCCAGAGGATCGTTAGGGAACAAAGGACTTACAAATCAAGCTATTTCCATGAAGGAAGTCAGGACATGACAAAAAGAAATCAAGCAGTGAAGCGTTAACATCTCAGAAGCTCATTCAAAAGTCTTCTATAAGTGAAGAATACGTGTTAGCCTAAGCCAAACATAGAAAGGAATCAAAGGGAAGCATTGAGGTCTTACCCTCATAAAGTCCATTCAGGTAGTAGGCAATCAGGGAAGGTTACTGCAAAGATTCTACTAAAGAGATCTACATAGAGTCTGTAGAAAGGGGGTTTGGCAAGGCAGTCCAGCAAGAGTCAGGAAGGACTCTAAAAGGGGCTCAGGAAGGATCTGCAGGAAACTCTGAAATTAGTTCAGGGGGACAATACATTATAATGTGCATGCTCCAGTAGGTAACATCCCGTTTATCACACCATCAGGCGTCCATTGTACTCATCCAGTTCTCAGGTTGCAGACTGTTACATCGAGAGATTATCTCACACTGGGATGGGAGGGCTTTGGCACTCCATGTACCTTCACCAAGGTCTTCTTCTCAGGCTCTTTTCCCTATCTCTAGTGCAGTAATGTATCTGTTCTAAACTAACAATGCATGTGAATGCCTGCAAGAAATATTGTGTTAGCAGAAAATGGAAAACAGTATTTTAAGAAATGCAGCATGGTGAAATACAGCCCTAAACTGTTAAAACAAGTTGAACATGCATTCAATGGTGCATATTTAATATACATGTTCACATTTAAACATGTATTGAATATGAGTTTCAAGGACTTGTTATCCAAATTCATACCATGTGTGACATGTCGTAAACCTTCAAAATCAATAAAATGTATGACCAAGAACTACATTTAAATGCATATACATGTAACATTCGTGCAGACATTACATAAACTTTATGGTTTTAGGTAAGATCACATGCTACATATATGAGGACAGTTTAAATCAAGCATTCAAGTCATTATGTGTTAATCATGTGTTATAGCTCATGAGTATCTTCTTCAAAGTAAGAACATTATCTATTAAATTAGGGTGGTTTTATACAATAAAGGCACTCTTTAATAGTAATGTTGAGTGGCATATTTTCAGTAAACATTGAATCAAGTAACAAACATGTGCTATGTGCAAGTTTTCCTTGCAGGCGTTCTCTGATCGGGAACTCACCTCTATATGCATATATCCATCCCTCATAAACAGGGATCAGCACACAAGGCTGATAGTCTGTCCTGCACATGCTCTCCAACCAGGAGTTTGCCCATTGTGGCCCCCTTCAACTTCATTTCTACCTTGTTACACTGGGATTTAGCCCAACAGGGCTACATCCATGCCCTTTTTCGTTTTGAGCATTGGTCGGCCAGTGATTCTCAGGAAACAGAAGACCACCTCAGCTTCACCACCATTCTCAAGGTTCACCTTGTCCTGATGAGACCCTAATGTATATCAGAAAGGGTGGAAACACCGTCGACAACAAACAGACAGACCTATTCTTGTGTGAATTAACACTGGAAATTACTCACTGGGTTTGAAATATATTCAAATATAACTTGCCTGTCTTAAACAGCAATAACAAATATATCATGTATGTTTACTCATATTGTCACCTTCTTTTTTTCTTTGATGGTTTTGGTTCTTAACACTTGGGGTTCATGCCTAATTTCTTCTCACCACTCACCTGACTGTTGAATTTGTGACTCATTATTTATTGATCGATGAAAGAATACATTTAGATTTGGCTGAAACAAATCTATATCTATTTTGGATACTGGCTGGTGTTTCTGTAAGATAAAACAGCAACAGAATTTTATTTTTAAAATATTGTTGTTGTTAATAAGATCAAATCTAGCCAGGATTTCCTGCACTGTTATATTTTGCTTTTTACAACGAGTTCCATGTGAACGCCTGTTCCAAGTTTTACACTTGATACCCATGTTCACATTGACATTTGGGTCGTACTCTTGCTGATTTGAATTTAAAATGCACATTCAAGTCATGTATGTATCTGTTAACTTTTTATGTCATAATTTGTGACGTGTAAAGAGTGGACATCTTTGCACTGCACCAACCCCCCCATCTTACTTCTAGAATACTCCAAAATTTTCATGTCATCATAATATGTGCTCTGTCTATCCTTCAGTTGCATATCTGCTCTCTTTCCCTTAATTCCCTTTTTCGCTTGAGTATGTTTGTATACCTTAAATATCACCAAAACGAATAATCCACAAAGAGCAGTTATCACCGAGGGTTTCAAAATACTTCCAACAGGTCCACTACCTATGTTTCCAAACCATCTGCCTATAGCAGAAAATCCATTTCCTTTTGCTTGCTTCCCAAGCACCTGTTGCTGTTAACCCTTTCACATCTTTCTTCAGGTCAGTAAGGTTGCTAATGTTCTTCTTCAGGTCTTTACTCTTGTCTGGAATGTAAGTGCAACATTGTTGAACATTTAACATCCAGCAGACTACACCCTCTTTAGCGAGAAGCACATTTAAAGCAAGTCGAATCTGCAAAACCATGGATCTTATGGCAACGATATCTGTATCTATCACTAAGAATCTTCCAGCTGTACTAGTAAACAACTTGTCAACTACAGTAGAAAGCTTTTAAGCTTGTGTGAGTTGATTATGCATCCTACAGATGGAATCAGAGCTCCAAAGATATCTCCTACAATTTCACTAGCACCTATTTTGGTTCTCATGTGTTGTTCCCTTGTCGAATCATTAATTTGTCCCACATGATAAGTCTTTGGAAAAATTACTCCCATATAACATGTTCCATACCATCTCTTCTGTAACCTATAAAATGCTTGCTTCCCACAAATGTAGTAAGCTTCAGAAAAAACATGATCTGCTCAATCTCAGTATAACCCCCAATTTCCTCTAACTTTGAATTTGTGGTCACATTCACTAGTCCTTACGAAATTTGTGTCAGTTGTGAATTTCTAAATGAGTATGCATAAATTCCCATTATATTACCAAGTTAAAGCTAATGCTGCCTCGTTTTCTACTAATCTATGTTCACTTTGGTCTTTAGCCAATTGTGACACTTTTTAATGATTCATAGCTTTAGCTAAGATAGCTCTCCTTCTGTTTTCTACTGAATCTATGAATTTATTTTCTACATCTGTTACGACATAAGTCAAATTATGTCGGTGTGCATAAGCAGTATCTAGTATCAAGGTGGGTCTAAAGAAATGTCCCGCTATCTCGGCGTTTTTCGCATCAGGCCATCTGTTCAAGTACTTCAACACAGGAACTTCTGAAAAGACAAAATCATGATTCAAGTAATAATATTGGAAGTGACACTCTCCATTAAATAAGCTCAGTAGCATCTCCCGGGTAACTCCATATGTTAAGGGAAGAGGATGGTACATTATCACCTCAGCAACTGAGGCCACCTCAGCAACTGAGGCAAGCAATTGCGCACAGTCAATCCCTTGAGTAATGGCCCGGAAACTCCCATCGTCCCTCGACTGACTGATGCCACTGCTGACTCACCGGGATCCACCAGCAATAAGAACCCTAATCTGTCGGCCCAGGATATGAGTCTATTTATCGAGCAAGAGCCCGAGACACAGAGTACTGGTGTTAGTACTAGAGGCCAGAAAGCGACGAAAAACCAGGGAGGCAAGAAGGGACTAGATCAGGGAACAAGAAAGAAAAGATGTGTGCCACAGAAACAAAATCAACAAGCAACACATAAAACTGTTCCCAGAATAACCTCTCTGGTAACGAATAACAAAGCCTGCTCTTCTATGTCATCATTCCCCAGTAATGCCATGGCGAATAATGATGGGACTTCTAATATTGCTCGATCAAGTGAGGACGATCTTAGTAAACGTTTGGGGTTACTGATTACTGACCTCCTTGCCCCCGTGATACAAAAGTTGGGCAGCATTGAAGAAAGATTAATTTTACTTGAAAGGTTAGCAGCTCCACCCCAATTAGCTAGCTCTGTTGTTGGTGATAATAATGACAAAGGAGCTGGGCCTATGCTCCTTAGAGGAAACGGCGTTAAGGATAAGGGTATGGTCACTACAACTTATCGCCCAAATCCCAAATGTAGTCAGACTTGCAGCCAAGCAACGATGACCCAATTGCCCTTTAACTCAAGCACTGATCCTTCGACTAGTGCACACACACAGTCTATTCAGACTGACCGGGGCCATAACTTCCCATTGATTCAGCCTGTAACATTACAAAACCCGGTTACTCACAATATGGGGGGGGGGAGAGCTCAGGGGAACACGAATGTAGATCTAGGTTCTGTTGCACCAAAGCAGTGGAGGACATATAAAGCCTCGCCCAATATGGTTCTAAATCTCCCCCTGAAGCGACCCCTTACACAGTGGTCTTAGCAAATGTCCCTCCTGTGCTTGGTAATGATTTTGAACACTGGTCAACTCTACGCAATAAAGCTTGTCATTTTCTTAATACCAGAACAGGGCTAAATAACGCTCTTTTCAGTGAATTCAAAATGGCAAGACGAGTCTCATGGGTTGGAAAGTTAAACAAACGATTGCAAGGAGATTGTATTGTTTTATCATTTAGATCGCCAAATCTAGTACGGCACATTCTTAATAGAGCAGGAACTGGGTAGATTAACGTAAATGGCATTAATATTATCCCTCTGGTTTTTTTTTATGACCCCTTGACTGATGAAGAGTCTCATCTCCAACAGCCTCTTTTTTCCAATAGTAGTTCTTCTTGTTACATCGTGCCAACCAGCAATCGTTTTGAAGTATTTGAGTCCCTAGACGCAATTGATTGACCATTTGATCAAGTTCCTAGTGTATCGTATAAAGAATACTTGTCTACCCTAGCCCAAGGCTCTAAATGCAGCATACATGAACCATCTATCTTTGACGACGCTGTTAATTCCTTTATTGTAGAAAGCTGGCTTAACTGTGATATCACTTCCAGCCACAGAGCTCCACTGCAAGGGCCGTTAGATAGAGACTACAATCATTTATCACTGCCCTGTGCCACCCAGTTAACTATATTAGAAGGAGTTACAACCGCAAAAGTTATGCAACCTGTAATGCACCTTGATAACAACCTTGCCTCGTTAAAATTACCAATGTATATCCAGGACAATATAGGAGAGGAAACCCTCTGTAAACTTGTCTCATGGAATATAGCAGGATTACACCAAGAATTGTTAAATCCAATTTGGTGCGATTTCGTTCAAAGTCAGGATATTCTCTGCCTACAAGAGACATGGGCTAGAGATCCACTACATATTAACGGGTATAGAACCTTACATACCGAGGCACGAGATAGTAAAGGAGGTAGACTAAAGGGAGGCCTTTGTACTTATATTGCAAATACGCTGAATTTTAGTAAAATAGAATCTAGGCAAGACACTGCCTTTTTTCAAATTATTAATATTAAGACAGACAGCAAGCGATCAATAATTTTGATTAATTTGTATAACAATATTCCCACGCTTGATGTAGAAGCTGTTTTTAATGAGTTAATAACTGATGTTCAATCCCTCTGCCATAAAAGTGTCTCGGACACCAGGATCCTATTTGCAGGAGATTTATTTTAACTGTGGTTTATGTCCCACTGATGATTCAAATGTGTGTGGATTCAATGTGGAGGAAAGGCTCAGTGGTACGCATTTTACACACTCAAAAGTCGGGTAGCGGCTAAATGAGTTGTTAAGCACCCTGGACTTAGGCTTTGTAAATGAAATGTGCCTGGAACCAGTATCTATGGGGTATACTTTTAATGGGCGGGGTTTATACTCTACAATTGATTTTTATTGTTGACAAATGTTTTTGCCGCTCAGGTTAGCTCATTTCACATTGGAGATATATCATTGAGTGACCATTTCCCACTGTGTGCAACATTTAAAGGATGTTTAAAAAGTCCAAATAGGGATAATATTGCTCCATTGCCCTTGGAGTCACTTGCACTGGATAGAACGAATGGCTATGCATTGAAATGGGCTATGATTGATCCTGATCGTGTTAAAAAAATTGTGGTGACTAATTGCAAAGATGAATTCAATATTTTTACTAGCAATTTAGCTGGCCCTGGTAGCATTTTAAAGGCTTTTGAGTCAATATCAAGTACTGTGAGGAAAGTCCTTTCTGTTCACAAGGCCTGGAAGGCAAAACTAACGGGTTGGTTTGACTCACAATGCAGAAAAGCACACACAAACTTAAAAAAGATTCTTCACACTATTCCGAGAGATCGTGAGGCCATTAGGGTGGCAAGGAGAACATATAAACTAGCAATTAAGGCAAGAAGAGATAGCCTGAAAAGAGAAGCCTGGGAGTCCCTCCATTCGGCTGCCTTAAGTAGGGATAGCAGTGCCTTCTGGAAGGCGGTAAAAGCAACTTTTCTGAAACCAGGCGGGGGTCCTTCCATCGAGATTGCTATCTCAGAGGAACAGTGGATTGGGCATTTCACAGAGGTCTTCAGGGGATGGATCGGCCTGACAATGACACCTTATTAAGGAATAAATCACCTAATACTGACCTCAAATTCACCCTAGACGAGGTGGTGACGGCAATCTCCAACACCCGTGGAGGAAAGGCGCCTGGACCAGATGGTGTCCCCAGTGATCTCTTTAAGTCAAATTTATCTCTTTCTGGCCTAATCGTTAAGCAAGTAGCGAATGCTAGCTGCCACGCTCCATTTCCAGCAACCTGGACAGAGTCAATCATAGTTCCTATTTTTAAAAAAGGAAACCGTCAACACCCTAGATGCTACAGACCCATTTCTTTACTCGACTCAATGACAAAAATCTTAGGTCTAGTAATTTTAGTAAAACTAAAAGCCTGGGCTTCTGATAATAAGATTCTATCCGATTTGCAGTATGGCTTTCGCAAAGGAGTAGGCACTATTGAGCAGTCTCTTAATCTTGCTTTACTGGTGGGAAAATATGTTCGTGTGAAAAAGGGTAACTTGTTTTTAGCCTTTGTAGATTTGACAGCAGCTTTCGACTCGGTACGACATATTACATTGTGGGAGATTTTAGAAAGGATAGGTGTGGATCATCAAATTATTTACTTTTTAAGGCGGTTTTACTCTAATGCCCAAACCATTGTCCGCTTTGATGTCAAGGGTGGGATCACATCTTCATCCCAATCCGCAGGGGAGTCCGACAAGGATATGTCCTCACACCATTTCTTTTTAACTTATACATAAATGATCTGGAGGGCGCATTACTTGAGCAAAAGGTTTTGCCCTTTTATACGCCGACGACGCGGTTTTAATGTCTAGAACCCAAGTCGGTTTGCAGAGAGTTTTGAACGGTTTTAACGATTTTATGCGGGACTTAGGTCTAACCGTGAACACGTCTAAGACCTACGTTATGAGCTGTGGGGTGGGGAGGAAAAAATGTCGGGAAGTGCTTATTGCGGAACAAAAGATTGACATAACAAACACTTTGTCATATTTGGGTGTTATGTTCCGCCAAGAGGACATGTGGACACAGGCAATAAGATTTAAAACACTTAGTTTTATTAACATTTATCCGCACTCACCCAGTTTTCGAAAAGATTAGGGTTACGACCACCACTGGAACTTCTACAAATTTACCGGGCAAAATGTATTTCCACCGCAACCTATGGGTCTGGAATCTGGGGTATTACAAATACTAACTCCTTACAAGTAGTGGAAAATAATTTTTTAAGATATTTATTGTCTGTACCAAGAACAATACCTGCTTACATCTGTCATGCAGAATTGGGATTAACATATCTGACTGACATGATTAAACTTGAGCCAGTCTTATTGTGACACCATGTATGGACTAAAGAAGAATCCACATTAAATAGAGATGTTTTAAAGGATATTTTAAAATTGGAAAAAGTTTTAAGGATTCCCTGGATTTATTATGTTTCTAATTTCATGTATAATCTGGGCCATCCTTAATATTTTACTGACCCTGAATCCTTGCACTCAGTAAGCAGGAAGGAATTAAAAAAAGAAAGCATTGCATTGCTGGAAATGACAAGGCTGACAGCGGAAATTTCTAAACCCTCAGTATTAGATAACCAAATGATTTTAAGTGTTTTTCAAATACAGCCTTACCTAGCCATAGTTCCAGCAGGGTTTGATAGGTTTTTATTAACAAGATTCCGACTTGGTCTATTTCACAGACACACCAGCTTTCCTAATATAAACAATTGGAGTTGCACTTTGATAGTCTGTCCTTGTGATGATAGCTCATGTCAATCCACCATCCATGTTATCTTTTTTTGTGGTTTTTACTCTGAAATTAGGAAAGTGTGGATTTGAACGGTCGCCTACAGGAAGAACTTAGTGTTTTAATTAACTGTGTATGTCAATTTTGTATTCCCGATTATATCTGTCTTTTTAACTTTCATATATGATCGACACCTATGGAGCTATACTATTTTATATTGTCACTCCGATTATAACGATTTATGTACTGCTTTTATGATTGCACAATTTTACAATCGAATAAAGCTTCTTTTGATTTGATTTGAATTTGTGGTCATATTCACTAGTCCCTACGAAATTTGTGTCAGTTGTGAATTTCTAAATGAGTATGCATAAATTCCCATTATATTGCCAAGTTAAAGCTAATGCTGCCTCGTTTTCTACTAATCTATGTTCACTTTGGTCTTTAGCCAATTGTGACACTTTTTAATGATTCATAGCTTTAGCTAAGATAGCTCT
The DNA here is from genome assembly GCF_964204655.1 of Triturus cristatus. NCBI lineage: Eukaryota > Metazoa > Chordata > Amphibia > Caudata > Salamandridae > Triturus > Triturus cristatus. Next base: position 797,721,154 of record NC_140594.1, read on the forward strand.
CCTTCTGTTTTCTACTGAATCTATGAATTTATTTTCTACAAATGTTACGACATAAGTCAGATTATGTCTGTGTGCATCAGCAGTATCTAATATCAAGGTGGGTCTAAAGAAATGTCCCGCTATCTCGGCGTTTTTCGCATCAGGCCGTCTGTTCAAGTACTTCAACACAGGAACTTCTGAAAAGACAAAATCATGATTCAAGTAATAATATTGGAAGTGACACTCTCCATTAAATAAGCTCAGCAGCATCTCCCGGGTAACTCCATATGTTAAGGGGAGAGGATGGTACATTATCACCTCAGCAACTGAGGCAAGCAATTGCATAAACGCGTAACAATCCCTAGCATCCACTATATCAACATATTCATTAAGCAGATTTGAATAAACATACAATGTGTAATCTCCTTTTGAAGCATCTACATGTAATTATTTCTCATTTATTGCAGATAAACCACTGTCAGTAGGAAGTGGTGTTTGACGGGTACATGTAGACTTAGACTCTTCTATCTGTAAATGATGGGCAAATTCAAAATTAAAAGTAAAGCAACTAGCATTATTGTCACAACAGCAAATGGTCCTGCACATAAATGTTTGTGTCTAGTAGTGTTTGTGTTGGGCTCCATGAGTTCTATGGTGACAGACTATTTAACTAAAAGATTGCAGCACAGTCCTTGCACGCAGGGCCGTACTTAGATCTTGACGGATGGGTTACTCCATCACAAAGGAGACGGATATTCTGTCCTCCTAAATATAAATCCAAGGGGATATAATGGGATTTGTATTTCGGTGGACAGGATATCCATCACCGTTGTGACGGAGTAACCCGTCTGGTAAGATCTAAATCAGGCCCTTAGTTTCCAGTGGCACAAACATCAAAACAAATCTCAAATGTGTTTTCCAGCAAAATATGTGCAATGATCTTTGAGACAAAGCTATAGAGATCTGTCTCTAACAAATGTGCAGTTCAAATTCACTAATGATCACTTCCAGAATCAGTTGACTCAGTCTGTTTAGGTGCAATGCATTTTCAAAACTCAGTTCAACCATAAATTTAAGTACAAGAAGGCTCAATTGGATGCAAATTGTTATAGCAAAAGGTGAAAATGTTTCTCTCCCAGTCATTGACAGCTAGGTAGGTCCATTCAGGTGAATATTACTCCACACAGGGTACTCTAGCTCTCTTGGATCTCCTTACTGTTGGCCTTTCTTCATCACTGTCACTCAGGCCACATCCTTCAGTATCTTCTGGAATAGTGTGTGGCACTTGTATTTCAGATTGACAGTGTCTCCCTCGCTTCTGTCTTCTTGGCCCCCGGCCTACAGGTACAACTAGCATTACTTTTGCACTAGGCCCTTCACCAGGGTCAGAATCTGGCCCAGTCAGCACTACTGGATGAGATCTTCCTGTGCCGACTTCAACAGTTGTCTCTCTCAGACCCCCCTCAAGCCGAACAATTCCTGTCCCTTCTGCTTGCTGATACCCAACAGCTTCACTAACCTGCTCCCTCAGTCTCACTGTAACCACTGGCACATCAGGAACAGGTGCTGTTATATCATCAAGGGGACACATGACTCTGTGAGTATGGGCAGCATGTACCCAGTTAGGGAGGCCACGACACTTCACAGCTGTCGTGGTGACTAAAATCACCTGGTAGGGGCCTTACCACATAGGCTCCAGGCACGAATTGTGTACATGCTTCTTCACCATAACCCAGTCACTGGGACTGAGCTCATGGCACTGCTTCTGTTGAGGCAGGGCTGTAGCCTCTCCAACTTGGTGAGACACAGAACGCACCACATCAGCCAGTCCTTCGAGAATCATGTCATCTGAAATGTTCACAAACGCATTTGCAGGCACAGCTGGCAGTCTCATGGCCGTCCCCAGGAGGATTTCATGGGACAACAGTGTTGTCCTTCTATCTGGAGTACTGCGTAGACTCGTCAACACAAGAAGCAAAGAATTAGGCCACTTCAGAGATGTTAAAGCACACACTATAGCCACTCTGGATTTCAATGTGCCATTGACTTGCTCCACAGTTTTAAAAGCTTCTGGTTGGTAACTGCAGTGGAGCCTCTGTTCAACTTGTAATGCTGCACATAACCTCTTCAGGTCCTCATTGTTAAAATGAGTTCCTCTGTCTGACTCCAAAGAAGTCAGGAAACCAAAACCCGGTATTAACTCCCTCAACAACAATTTAGTCACTGTAAGACTATCATTTCTCCTAGTCGGGTAAGCCTCAACCCACAGTGAAAAGATGCACACAATCACTAGGACATATCTCAAGCCATTGTAAATGGTCATCTCAAAGAAGTCTAATTGCATCAGTGTTAATGCTGTTCTTCTGCCTACGTCTTGCAGTTGGCACACAACATATCTGTGACCCAAAATTTCAGCCATCAATCTGAATCTGGGCGTTGAACCATGTCTGCCTGAACAGGCGCACCATGGTGTCTCTCCCTACTTGTGCGGGCCATGAGAATGTCTCCCCATTGGAGGTAGCAAGACACAGGTCTTCCATCTCCTGAAAACCAAATGTCATCCTCAACTGTTTTGACACAACCTGCTCTGACCCAACCTTGTTGTTCTGCTTCAGGCACTTCTTCCTGTAACCTCTTAACTTCCTCCCAGGCATCAACTACATACAACAACAGATTGCAATTTGTGGCATCTGAAATGTAATTGACGTGCTCCCCATTTAAGGTGCATGAATTTAATTGCAGTACCTTGCAGCCTCATCGGCACAGTTGTTACCCACTGTCACATAATCAGAGCCTTGTCGATGAGTAGCTTATTTTAACACAGCAATTGGGCAGGCAGTTGCAAAGCCTGTAACAAGGTTCTCAAACTCTCACCATTGCAGATAGGTGTCCCAGAAGAGGTCATGAATCTGCGTTGGAGCCATAACTGCCCAAAGTCATGAACAACACCAAAGCAGTACTGACTATTGGTGAAAATTGTCACTTCAGCTGGTCTGAAACTAGGCCTGGGCAGAGTTGAGAACTCCACGAAGCTACGGAGTGGGTTAACTTGCTTCGTTCGCACTGATTTTCAGTGCTGTGTGTTTGTCCTGCGCTGTAAAATCAGTGCGAATAGCATCTTGCATATTGCAAGAGGGCACTGCTTCTTTCTGCCACTTGAGTAGAGTCTGTTCTCGGGCAGCAGCTTCCTCAACGTGAACGTAAGGTTTCTCAATGCGAGCAATAGTGACCATCCGCGTCCGCCCGCATTGAAAAATCTCACAGGGAAGTGGTCTAGCGTTGGATTTTCCTCGCTCGCGCTTGGCAACTTACCGTTGGCGAGTGTGAGCGAGGAAACAACTCCGCTCTGCTATGCGTGATGGAGTTTTTGGGAATTCTGCAAGCTCCGTGGAGCACGGAGTGTGAAAATCTCCACCAACTCCGCGAATGGAGCAGAGTTCACCTCCCAGGCTTACCTAAAACACAGCGTACTCTATCAAGGGCAATTAATTTGCCACTTGTGATGTAAAAACTCCTTGAAACCAAGAAGCTTCAACCACATCTGAGACAGTACAGACAGCATAGGCAGCTCTCAGGTGTCCCTCATGGTCTCGTAAAAAAGAACCAATAAACAAACAGCACATATTCTGAATCTGGTGCTGGCACATCCTGTATGTCAGGTCTCGGCTTTGTACATAGTTCAGTAACATTAAGGCAGTCATGCTCCACTTAACCTTCAATGATTTAATTCCCAGGAAGGGTAGCAGGATTTAGTACAGTACATTGTTTGAGGGATACATTTTCGGCTCCAAAGACTTATTCGTACTTGGTAAGCTGACTATTGGTAAGGTGCTGTCTCCAAGTATGGGTTAGCAACCCCTCAACTGAGTGGGGTATGATAACTGTCAAGGGGTGACCCATAACAATGATCTCGCACTGCTCAAAGCTAGTGCTTGCGAAGGCAACAGCTTTAAGACATACAGTCAAAGCAGCAGCTACGGGGGTCAAGTGTGGCAGAAAAATAAGCCGCAGGTTTGCAAGCTTTGCCATGCATCTGGGTTTGCACTGAAAGAGCGCAGCCCTCTTCCCTCACTGCAAAGCAAAGAAATAAATTGTTATAATCAGTCATTCCCACTGCTGGGGTGTGGCAGAGACATTCTCTCAGCTCTGAGTAGACATGCATGCAGCTGTCATACAATGGTACCGGATCCGACAGATCTTTGTGTGTCAACCTCTGTAAGGGGTTGGCCATCAGGGAAAAGTTGGAAATCCACTGTCGACAGTAGCCCACCATTCCCAAGAACATCCTGACTTCTTTCTGGGTGGTTTGCAGATTCATTCTCAGAATCTCCGAGATCCTCTCTTGTGACACTTTACTTGCTCCTTTTTTAACGCGGTGTTCTAGATACAGGGCTTTTTGTCTTGCAGAACTGTAATTTGGTTGGGGACACTTTATGTCCATTCTCAGCTAAGTGGTTCAGCAATGCAATTGTATCATGTTTGCAAGCCTCCTGAGTATTTGATGCCACCAAAAGGTCGTCAATGAACTGGACTAGGACTAAGGTGATAGGGCCTCACTAAGGACTCTAGATTCTTTTTGAGTATCTAATTAATGATTGAGGGACTCTCTGTATACCCTGGTTGGACTCTACACCATGCCAAGACATGGCTACAGAAATGGAAAGCGAAGAGAAATAGACCATCCTCATGCAATGATATAGAATAGAAGGCTTGCACAAATCGATGACCAAGAATCACTTGGCCTCATATGGAATCTGAAACAAAATCACAGCTGGATTTGGTACCACAGGACAACAAAGAACGACGATTGAGTTTACCTTCCTCAAATCTTGGACAATGCAGTACTTGCCATTGGGTTTCTGAAAGCCCATAATGGGTGAGTTACATGGATTCCCCATAATCTCCTTCAAGATGCCAAACTCAATCATCGAGTCAATCACAGAAGTAATCCCAGCAATATTTTCAGGGATCATATTATATTGTAGGATTCTCAGGTACTTAGCATTTGGTTTCACTGTAATATGGACTGGCTCAAAACCTATGATAAGTCTGATGTCTTTTCCTGAAAAATTCCAGACTCCAAGTAACACTGTGTCTCTCAATTCTGGGGGCAAATCGTCTATTGTCAACATGAGGTACATTTCGATCTCTTATTTCTGACTGAGACGTTTTAAGATTATGTCCTCATCGTGGGTCTGGAATTTGATTCCATGTAGGTGCAATAAACAGGACAATTCAGCTTGCGCAAGAGATCTTGTCCAAGCAAATTTACAGGATTAGAATCACACACCACAAATCAATGATGATCCTCAAAGGACCCGATCTTTACAGGTACCGCTTCTGAAACTGGGTTAGTCATGTGCTTATTTGCAACTCCTGCAACTTTGATTCTTTGTCCTGAGAGGGGTGGGTTGGGAACCTCTACTGTTCTTGCAGTAGAGCAGGTAGCACAGTGTCAATGAGGAATAAAACACGATTCCCATTTACCTCACCATCCAAATATGGACCATGCTGGTCTACCTCTAAGGTTGAGCCAAGCATTAAATCCTCCTCCCCTCTCAGGCCCTGTCATTGCGACAGGTCTGAGCTAAAATAATTTGCTTGGATCATGGAGTATTGTTGGGAAATACCCTGATTCACAAAGGGATTAGTGTTTACATTGGGGACCTTATTTGCAGTGTCTCTCTGGAAATTTGCAACATTTGCATTTTTTTGTTCTGGTATTGGGGCTTGTGGGACATGCATCATCCGAGCTTGGGGCACATTGGGATTAGGGTTCTGTACTCTTTGTCTCTGTATTTGCTGTGTTTAAACCATGTTATTCCCCTGTGACTACACAAATCCACCATTCTTAAACCTGATTTCCATTAGCCTTGTTACCTGCATCAAATCAGCATTTGTGTTTTCAATGCCCCAACATGCCGCAAACATGGCACAAATTGGTTTTCTTCAAAGTTGACATGTCAACACCTGTCCTCAGATCAATCAATCGGCACACCTTGCCCTCTACCCTGAGGTTGAAACCCTTGCTGTTGAAAGCCATTAACCCCTTGCATCATGGGAACTCCCTGCTGATACACTTGCTGCATGGTACCTGCATTCCCAACAAACGACGGATTTTGACCTCGCTGAGCAGCCTTCATTTGTGCTATCATTAATGTCTCCTTTAATTTCTGGTGCTTCCTCTCTACATTGTCACTGCAATACTGTGTATATCTTAATGTTTCAACAATAGGCTTACTTTGCCAACAAATCAAATGCTGCTGAATCATAGATCTAACCTCAGGCTTCAATCCATACACAAATCTGTAAACAAAATGTCCCATGTCTTTTGCCTCACTAGTCTCAGTTCCACTGAATTGTTTAAATGCCTGCAACAAATTCTCATAATAGGAATGTACTGACTCTTTGCTTTCTTGACCCATCAATATCTTTAGGGTGATTTTGTATTTCAAAAAGGTTGTACTGATTGTACTTTTTCATTACCAGTGGTACTTCAGGCCAATCCACAGAGATTTTGCATTCGACCTACAGATCACCTGGAACCACAATTTCAAATAAAGTATCCAAATCTTTCCATACAACCTTTGATGTTTTCACAAATTGATTAACCTATCTGTACCATTCCACTGTGTTCTCTCTCAATTTGGGAAAATCATTTTTGAAGAAAGCAAGATCTGATCTGCTCCATGGTAGATAGACATATCCTCCACAAGGCACCTCTCTTATAGGAAACGTGTACATCCTCATCTTCCTCCTCGGCTCCAGATATAGGCAGCTATAACCTGACTTGCTTTGTTTCCGTTATCTTTAACGATCTACCTTCCCATTTATCTAATTCACTCCACTTCCTAACATAAGCAATGAATTCCTTAATCTGTAATATCATTTGTGATGGACGTATGTTTGCATGATCTCTGTGACTAAACCTTAACCTGTAACTTCTTTGAAGGGCTTTGGATTTCTGTACTTCAACTCCATGCCTCTGAGCTAATTCACCTAACTTGTCATGAGCCTTGCCTGCGTGTCTGGTAATATCTTTGCACAGGAACAATAGTTCATCATTCTGATAAGCACTCAGTTGTGATAAATCAAGGTCCCAATTATCATTTCATCTAATTCTACTTTCAATTTGGCCACATCCATCACCCTTTCTCTCTCTGGGGCTTGGGCAGTCGTCCCATTCGTCCCAGGATTTCCACTACTTGTTGGGGTGTCTATAACTCTAAACCAATCATCAAGTTCTCGGGCACTATAGGGACCACTACTTAAACCAGGAGGTGAATTCAGAAGGGGCATGTCATAAGTTGGCCTCCCTGTGGGCATCTCTGCTCTTGGGGTACTGTAATTCATCATTGGTGGGTCATTTGTGTTGGGAGTGAAAAGGGTGACGGTCTCTGGGGAAACCGCCTGCTCAAGTTGAACCCTGCCTGAGTTAATTTAGGGTCTGCACCCCCAGTACATGGGGTATTCCCTTGTGCCTAACCATAGGAGTCTGAGGAATTGGGTCTCTTTGTTGAGCCTACTGAATTGCTAACTGCAGCATTCACTCCTAAAAGAACAGCCAAAGAATGGGTGGTATTCCCTACTACTCCAGGCTTATACAAAAGAACTACAGGACCAATTGTGACAGGATGTATCAATGCATCTGGGGCATTTAAAGCATTTTAAGTCGAAGGTGCTGTCATTGCCGAATTCTCCCCCATTGAATTGGAATTCATATTTAATGGCGCCATACGCACATCAAAAGTCTCACTCATTGGTGCATTGCTCGTTCCACCAGTCTGGGTATCATTGTATGGAGGTGGATGAGTTAACATAACTCAGTTATAAAATCATAATTTATATCGCTGTCACGGTCCTCAGCTGCACTCCCTGTGTCATCTGCCTCTTTTTCTTTTCCGTACATTTGTCCTTCCCTTCCTTCTCACTCGTCAATGCAGGATATAGTCTAGCTTCCTCAATCATGTCAGTTCTCCAAGATTTGTGTTCTGTATCCCACCTAGCATCTGCACAAGTGTGTATGACTTTCTTTTTTTTTTTTTTTTTTTTGAAACCGTTTATTGCAATCTCAAATATATACAAGTATGGGCCTACAACCTTCCGGCCGGCCGCTAAAGTGACAAAAGCAAATGACATACATACAATAAGGCACTTGGCTTTGCATAGACGATAAAGCAGGAGGTATCAACAACGTGGGCCACATAACTCTGAACCCACAATACGGTTTCGTTTTATACAACACAACAACATAAAACCACACCCGCAAGGCAACCCACGATCGAAAATGACGACATGTGCTCCTCAAGTGGGGAACCCCAACCATCCAAAGAAATCCAGAGAGGGGGAGGGAAACTGATCCGGGACTGGGAGAACAATGCGCCCAGGGCTGAGGGAGGGGGTCAACTATGGGGATGGAGCTGGTGAAGCGGGAGGCAACAATGGCGGCTCGCAAATACCCCCGCGGTAAGCGTTCCAGGGGCCCCATATCTTCACCCATGCCCCAGGCTTACCCCGCGCCACATATACCACCTTTTCTCGGAACATGCACCAATCCATATGTTCTTTCCAAGCCGACACCGCCGGGGGTCTCTGAGATCCCCACAGCTGAGCAATGTCACGTTTAGCTATCATATATCCCAGAGTCACCCATCGCGTCTGTGGAACCGAGTAATCAGTCGGCTCCCACACATTCAGCAGGCATCTCCTCGCTTCAGGCAACAGCGCGACATGCGTAACCGCTCGCAGGACCTCATGCACACCACGCCAGAATCGCTCCACCCTCGGACATTCCCACAGAATGTGTAAAAAAGTTGCCAAAGCACCACACCCACGCTTACACAGTCCATCCTCGGCATAGCCCATACGCTGAAGCCTTGGCCCCGTCATATACACCCGGTGGAGTATCTTAAGCTGGACGAAGCGAAGGCGAGCCGGGATGGCCACCTCCTTCGGAGAGGCCACCGCGGAAATCCAGTCCTCGTCGTCCAACTCCAGCCCATCGGCAACCCAAGCCTCGCGGAGGCCAGTCAGTAAGCCCGAGCGGTCATTTATCAATTTCTTATAAATGAGGGAGATCGTGCTGTCCGGAACGTGGCCATCTAGCACTCTATCCTCCAGGGGGGGAGGACTCCGGGATGGAGGCCACGTCTGGGAAGACGGAACCCAGTGCGTGGCGGACCTGCAGGTAGCGAAAGTATTCACTGCCCTGCAGCTGAAACTCCGCCTGCAGCGTCTCGAATGTCTTGAATCCTCCCCTCGTCCAGAGATCTCCCACTGTACTGATGCCTATCATGTCCCACCTCTCGAAGCCCTTCGAGGTCCACAAAGAGCCAAGCCTCTCCGACGCATACAACGGTGACGCCCGGGTCAAACGGTCCTTCCATCCCATAGCTGCATTAGCCGCGTGCCATACTCGCACCATGACACGCGTGGGTCCCGTCAAGCGGGAATCGGGCACGCTAGAGTAGAGCGCTCGATTGTAGTCGCCACCGGGCAGGAGCATTTTGTCCATTTCAAATGCCGGGTTTAGGGCGGGCCCATAGAAGCCGTGATTAATTGCAGCTAATTGGGAGGCCCAGTAATACCGCTTAATATCCGGGAGGGCAATCCCTCCGTCGTACCACGGGAGCGTCAATTTTGCCAGGGCTATACGCGGCCGCCCGTCCCAAACCAGACGGCGCTGTAAGCTTTCCACCTCACGGAAATAGCGCGCCGGGACCAAGTCCACAGTGTTCTGGAGAGCGTACAAAAAGCGCGGCAATGACATCATCTTGAACAATGCCGCCCGGCCGAGTGGCGAGAGCGGCAAGCGCCGCCAGCGCGCGACGTCCTCCTTCAAGCGCTGGAGGGGGGGAAGCAAGTTGCGCTCGTAGCGGGCCACCGGGTCCAGCGTAATATAGACCCCCAGGTATCGAAATCCCTGCGAGGCAATCTGGATCGGACAGCCCCGAGGGAGGACAGGAGCCTCCCCGGAAAGCACATAGACACAGGATTTAGCCCAGTTGATAACAAGGCCTGAATTACGGCCAAAGGAGCGCAGAACATCGACCAGGACAATCAGTGATTTGCGCGGGGAGGCTAAGTACAAAAGGATATCGTCAGCGTAGAGGGACACGCGGTCCTCATACTCGGGGGTCCAACGGAGACCTCGGATAGAAGGGTGCCACCGCAGCCACTCCGCCAGGGGTTCCAGGGCCAATGCAAAAAGGAGCGGCGACAGGGGACAACCCTGTCGCGTGCCCCGTCCCAGCACGAATGGGGCCGAGACTCGACCATTCACCACCACCTGTGCCAATGGGTCCGAGTACAACAATTTGACCCAACTGATGAATCCCGGGCCAAATCCAAATTTCGCCAACATCGCCCAGATGTAGGGCCACTCGAGCGTGTCGAACGCCATGGTGGCGTCCAGGGACGCCAAGATGGCCGGCTCCCGCACGAACGGAACACGCGCGAGCACCCCGTGCAAGCGCCGCAGATTAAGGGCCGTATTGCGGTGGGGAATGAAGCCGGACTGGTCTTGGTGGACCAAATCGCCCACCACGCCGACCAGCCGGTTAGCGAGCACCTTGGCGAGGATTTTAGGCTCCGCGTTTAAGAGCGAGATAGGCCGGTAGGATGTAACCCGGTCCCGCGGTCTGCCCTCCTTGTGGATAACCACGATGGTAGCCAGACGCTGGTCCGGCGGGAGGGAGCCCCGCGAGTGAGCCGCAAGGAACATAGCGCGGAGGTGGGGTGCCAGTACGTCCGGTCGCAATTTATACAACTCGATAGGAATGCCGTTCGGGCCCATGGCCTTGCCAGAAGCGACCGAGCGGATGGCGAGGGCAATTTCGTCCGAGGTGGGGGCGGCATCCATCAACTCCCTGTCCTCCATTGAGAGGGAGGGCAGCGCGATGTCACGCAGCAGGGCATGGGAATCTTCCTCCGGGCAGGGAGAAACCGGGGAATATACCTCGCGGAAATAATCCGCGAAGCAAGAGACAATGCCTTCCGGCTCAGTGACACGTACACCATCCATTCTTTCAATCAGCGGGACCACACGACTAGCTCTCTCCTTCTTATCCAACCACGCAATCAACTTACCAGCCTTATCGCCCACATCATACAATCGCCCCTGTTGCTCTCTGCTGAGGCCCCTGGCCGCCTCCGTGACGAGGGACCTGTAGGCCGCCTGCTTAAGGTGTAGAACGTGCAGCGCAGCGTCAGTCACCCCACTCCCCAGATCACCCTCCAGTTCAGTGATTTCGGCCTCCACCCGGGTCACCTCCTCCTGTGCGCGCCTCCGGGCATGGGAAATAAAGGAGAGGGCCTCCCCTCTAAGCACAGTCTTGAAAGCCTCCCACAGGGAAATGGCAGACGGGACAGACCCCACATTCTCCTCAAAATACCGTTGTAAGGATTTAATCAAATCAGCATGAATAGTGGGGTCGCGCAGGTACCAGGCATTGATTGGAGCTACCCTGCCCTCCCCCCTCGGAAAGACATCAAAGTGCAACAGGAGTGGGGAATGATCTGAAATACCCCGCGCCAGATGGCGCACCTCCCCCACTCTCCCGGCATAGGCCGCAGGGACAAGGACATAATCAAGCCGCGAAAGGCTACCATGGGCCCCCGAATGGAAGGTGTACTGCAGCTGAGCGGGATGCCTTAGACGCCAACAGTCCACCAATCCCAGCGTGTCCAAAAGGCCAGACAGCCACGCTTGTGCCCGGGGGAGGTCCCTAGGGGGATAGCGATCCAGAGTCCCAGAAGCCACCGCATTGAAGTCCCCCCCAACCACCAGAAGCCCCCCCGGAAGGTCAAGCAGGAGGCGTCCCAGGTCCGCAAAGGTGGTGGACTGCAACCCCGGTGGGACGTACACTGAGACAAAGACGACTACCTTGCCCTCCATTCTCCCCACCAAGACAGTGTAGCGTCCCCTCTCATCATGGCGCACCTCGTCTATTTCTAGCGGGAGCGAGGTCTTGACCATAATGCCCACCCCTCGTGAGCCCGATGTGAAGCCCGAGTGGGCCACCAAACGATAACCACGTCGGTTCATGGCACAATAGGAGTTACCAATGAGGTGTGTCTCCTGCAAAAAGACCACATCAGGCGAAATCCGTTTCAGATATTGCAGGACCACACCCCGCTTAATCCTATCACCCAGTCCGTTAACGTTCCAGGACAACAAAGTCAGGTCCCTACCCCCCATCACATACAGAAGCCATCATTTGTCCCCCCGAGAGCATCTCAAAAAATCCAATACAATAAAGGGTTTGCCTTGCGGTAGAAACGAACCACACCCCACCCCAACCCACCCATCCCAACAGAACTCCCCCCACCCTGCACCCCTGCATGAGCCCGAACAGCCCCCCCAAAGTGCAGTGTGCCTGTCGCCCCATGGAAAGAAAACTAACTAGTCCCCCAGAGGAGGAGGGAGATCCCCCAAGAGACCCCACACGACCTCCACAGGAGGGGAACTTACCCTAACAGTCAATGGTGACAATAATACAGTCCAGAGCAAGGCCTACCATTAGTCCCTCAGTCCTGATCCGGCGGGCCCTCCCCACCAACCGCTCCCCCCCCACCCCCCCGGCCCCGATCTCCGGGCAGAGTGTCCAGCCAGTCCCCGGCCGCCTCGGGACGATCAAAAAAGTGCGTGCGGCCATCCACCTCCACCCTCAGCTTAGCCGGAAAAAGCATCGCATATTTGATGTTCAGGTCCCGTAGGCGACGTTTGACACCGAAAAAACTCAGTCGCTGCTTTTGGACCGCCGGAGTAAAGTCAGGATAGAAATTGATATCCATATTGTCAAGTCTGACCGGCCCTTGTAGCCTGGAGGTCTGCAGGATAGCGTCCCTGTCCCGAAAATTGAAAATCCGGGCGATGAGAGGCCTCGGAGGGGCTCCGGCCTTAGGCCTACCCCCGGGGACCCTGTGGGCACGTTCCACTGCAAAGAATTTACTCAGCCCCCGAGGCTGGAGATGGGTGAGGACCAAGTCCTCCACAAACAGATCCGCTGCCTCTGCCTCGCGTCCCTCCGGCACCCCGATAATGCGGACATTATTCCTCCGGGCCCGACCCTCGGAATCCTCCAGTCGACGATGCATCAGGGCGCTCGCCTGGCCAAGCCTGCGCACCTCCTGTTGGAGGGCCGCCACGTCGGATGTGAGGCCCGAGGTAGAGTGGGCCAAAGAATCGACCCGGTCATTTGTTTTGGAGAGATCGGCTCTCACGAGGCCCACGTCCACGAGGACCGAGTCGATCTTCTGCGCCAGAGTGTCAAAGCGCTGGTCCACCGAGGCCTTCATCTCGGCGATGGCGCCCATGACGTCTCGGAGGGTCAGGTCCATGGGCAGAGCAGGAGCGTCAGTCGGGCCCGTAGGGGATCTACGCAGCGCCTCTGGAGATCCCTTCTGGAGTGTGTAGCGGTCCATATTGTTGGATTGATGGGCCGCGCCACGACGGGTCGACTTCACCTTAGCCCGGTCGCCATCTTGTTTTGTGGCCATGGTCGCGGTCCCAAATTGAGCCAATCTCCTCAAAAAGGGGGTAGACAATCCCGTTCAAGGGCTCCGGGGGGGGGGGCGACCACCGCTCCGCAGGACGGACCGCAGCCGGCGGGCCGGCAGGGCACCCCAACGAGGCCACACCACCGCACACCGCTTCGCGACCCTACCTCGCCTGGCAGCAAGGAGGGCGCAAAAGCGAAAGTGAAAGTGCGGGGTGCGCGAGTCGCCCAGCCTTGCCCGCCGCTGTTATTCACTTTGTCGCCGGATCGCCCCACAACTCCAGTACGGGGGGCCGGCGTGGAGAAGGCCGCAAACCTTAATCGGTGCTCCCGCCGGTGTCCGAGGTCCGAATTGAGAACGGAAAACGGGTGTCACCTCAACTCGGGTTCACAAACACAGTCCCCTCATCTAGGACAGGATTCGGTCAGGATTTATGCAGGAGGTCGCGGAGGTCCTCGGGAGCCTCGCACCTACGCGGCCATCTTGGGTGCGCGCTAGGCTCCTCCCCCGTGTATGACTTTCTTGACTCTCCCTTGAAATCTGTCTCTCTGCCTAATATGAGCCATATGCTCTCAGCCATGAAGTGCTTTGCATTGTTTAGGTCTAGGAAGCGGTTTCATTTCATACACTGTCCTCCTTAAATGCTCAATTTTTCTCAAATGTCCCATAACCAGACCAGGAAGTGTCCAAGGACCATCTTTCTCATTAAGCTTATGCTATTGTGCGAGCCAAACACATGTATGAAAACACACATCTATCGCCATAATATCACTGGCATACATTCGGATGGTGCCTCTTCTCCCTTTCTAACAGGCACAGTCACATCTACCTTCACTAGGTCTGTAATGCTTTAAAGCATTTCATTTTCGATTACATTATGCAATATTTGCAAATGACTTGCAATTCTCTGTTCGGCAATCACAATCAATACCAGCACTGCTCTCTATGATGTATTTGACCAATCCCAGGATGGCTCTACACCAACCAACATATACCAGCGCGGGACACTGTGATGTCAATCTCGTTCCTTGCAGCACCTCACCCCCCTTTACAGTTTCTCTTGAGCGGGTATAGCAATTTCCACAAAACAATGCGAGCAACTTCAATGACTAACTTTGTCTGCTCCTTTAAAGAGATTAAAGATTATTCATACACACAATTCGGAAGAACACTTCCCGACCTATGACAACATTAATTTTCAGTGAAACCTCCACCAGCGGGTTCTCACTCAGTTACTCCTCGTGCACTGAGATCAACTATACCAACCACATCTCACAATTACACATTGTAAAATCCCGAACTCAAGAATGCTGTCAACAACGTATCATGACAAGCACCACAACACAGCAGACAACTACACCCATTGTCTTCTACACTATAACTTGACTTTACATCTTTTATCCAGGGATCTTAGGCCATGACGGATCAAATAACCACTTAAACTTCTTTGCATTAAGTGCCAAATTTACATCACCTTAAATCATCTCCGCTTAACACCCATAGCTATTTCAAAACACTGCAATCTAAGCATAAGCAACTGCAATGTGCAACTCTATTAATACTCACACTCCTCCGCTGCTACAAGTCTTTCCCGAACCGATTGATCCTCACCAATCCTCCAACCGAACAATGGCCATTGGGGGTTTGAACTCGGCTTGGACAATTACTAGATTGGACAGCCTAACTCCTTAACGTCAGATTTGATGCTGTCCACTAGCTTACCCTTGATACTCCGATGAACCTTTTAAACCTGACTGAGAGATGATGGCAGTTAGTCTTTGCATACAACCACATTTTAATTAACAGTGCTACCCATTTGGCTATACAATGAAGACCAGGAATCGGTAGCCAAGTTTCGAAATGTTTATTACAAATTAATAATAGAGTTCAAATACATTACTCTCAATACCATGCTGTAAAGATACAGAATAACAACTGAAGGTCCCAGCGGTCTGAGGAAATAGAGGTGAACTAGTATCAAACAGACAAGCATGGTGACTACATTACACAATAATAACATCAAAATCTGGTGCTCATAGAGTAATCTAAGACTTGCTCTCCTATACAGTAGTAATATAGAATTTCAAAGTCCAGAGGATGGGTAGGGAACAAAGGACCCTCAGCCATACTGTCATGGCAGCGGTATATCTTGGTTCTCCACTTATTTGATGAAGTGGGATGAATCATCATAGGGTCTTGTCAATTGAGTGTCCCATGTGCGACAGTCATTAGTGGGAAGAGTGTTGGAATAATAACAAATTATTAAAAATATCTTCTCTCCTGTTTAGTTTTTTTTTTTATTTTCATTGGGGAGGGATAAGGTTAAAATAGTGGGCAGTGCTTCAATGGATAATTATAGGTCCAAAGCACCTGGTGTGGGGTTGGTCAAAATGTGTCAGCCTGTGTCGCACGAAAGGGTCGGATGGCCTTCTTCAGGGCCAAAGGATCCAGCCATTTCAAATGTTGAGGGGCTGTGTATGTGCTATGTAAGGTGAGTGTATTTTATCACGCTATTAATGCAACAGGTTGTATTTAATACCTGTTCTGGACATGTGGTAATAGGCCTTAATTTGGTCTATTGCTGGAATCTATGTGGCCGTTTCAGTTCCATGAGGCCAGCACTGCAGCTTGTAATCCTGCCGTGTGGAACATTTTCTGATAAAGACCCTCAGCTACACTGTCACGGCAGCAGTATATTTTAGTTCTTCGCTTATTTGATTAAGTGGTATGAATCATCATAGGGTCTTGGCACCTGAGAGTCCCGATCTCCAGATGTTCATCATCCTCCACCAGGAGGGACACTGTCAGCCACACAGCAGGATTACAAGCCTAGCAAGCTGGACTAGCACCGAAGGCCTATACAATGTGCAAAGGTAACAGCTTGGCTAATTACCAGCATGTGCAAGGTAGAGCATAAAGTGCAGTCATGCGAATCTTCTTTCTAATTTGAACATGAGTGTTAGTGTAGAATTTGCTGGGGCCTACACAGTGAGCAAAATTATGCAAAATGTGCAAAGAGTGCTAATGTTTGATGTATAAAACTGGTGAAGGCCTAACAGTGTGCAAATGTACGTGAACGTGTGCAAAATGCTAATATTTTACCATAGGGACATATGGGGGTGTATCAAACTTTTCAGGAACTTTACCCCTCTAATGCATTGTGTTCCTTGGATCTAATGGCTCGATTAGGGCTGATCTGCAGGACCTTGTCCCTAATGCATTAAATTCTTTTTTCAACAAGCATTTTCTCTGTAGAACCAGAGCGGGGCAGATGCAGATTACATGCTGCAAATTTTCGTCTGCCTGATGACATAGTCGGCTTTTCTGGTCTCCACTTTGGCTGTCTTCCCTCTACTTTGGAAGAAAGTCTAAAGTTGGAATATCACCTAATCTTAGTGTTTATAATCTCTGTTTGATCTTCAAAAGGTAGGTGGCCTCCAAGAGGGGTGACTCTCTCTTGGGCTTCATAGGATTTCAGTACCAGCCACCCATGCCATTATTAGTCCACCTTTCCTTTATAATTCATCCAGAAAGCAATTTAATAGATTTATTTACTGCTCTTCTAAAAGCTTCACCAGATATATTAAGGTCCCACAGGTCTCCCAATTCGAGCAACTTTATGCTTTTTTCGAGGTATTTTTTATATTCACTTTGGGAATTGATTTCTAGCCAGACTAGATGAGCCAGTGTACCTTCGGTGGCTAACCATAGATTGTGGCAGCATTTATTGAACGCCCAGGCCTGGCGAGTGTCTGCTTTGTCAGTGAAGACTCCAGCCTGCCTCGGGCGGGTGATGAAGAACCGGGAATTAAACCCAGCGGCGCAGGGAACACGCCCGAAGTCTTCGGGTCCACCTGTCTTGGAGTACAGAGACATGGGATACTTCTGTTGACATCAAAGATCAATTTTATTAGCTGCAGCCAGTAACAGAGGTCCTAGAAGTACAACACGGTGTATGTTCTCAGGAGACTGCTGAACATAATAGAGCGGAGCATCGTCTTTTATGCCAAAAACCACGTTCCTGGCTAGCATCAATTACTCACAAATTTGACCAATCAGAGGATGATATTTACAGAGGCATCACATAACGACAAACCCACTTTCAGTTATCCAACCCATCGCCAATGACAAGGCAAAAATCCAGCATTCTTGCTCGAACAGGCCGGACAGGCCCATCATAAAAGACCTCAACCCAAATCAATAATTAGGCCATAAGGCCATAAAAATAAGGAGCAGAAACAGATGAGGAGCAAGATAGAGGGGTGTGTGCGTGTGCCATAGAATCAATAATGTCCTGCTCTTTGATCTCTATCTGACCAGCTGCTTAACAAGGTACTGGCTCAACAAGTTTAGCCTCGGGCAACAGGGTCAGTTGACTCAGGTCAAACAGGAGTCAACACGAACTTAAGCTAATGTGTACGCGTCCTTAGAGGCTCGCTTGGCCACAGTCATCCTGTAGTCATTAGCCTATGTGAGGGCAACCACAAAATGGCGGTTATGCACAAAATGAAACCCAAGGGTGCAGACTAGATCGTCAAATACACAGTGAATCCATCGGTGTAGCATGACGAAAACGCTTACGCATACCGCACTTGTCAGTCGCGGTTCGCTGATACCAAAATCATCACGATACGCCAACCTTCATTGAATGGGTTCAGAATTCACGGAACCACAGACCCTCCTTTTGCCCTTACATAGGCAATAACCTAAACTCACGTCAATCTGAGTCCAGGTCTATATTCATCAGATCATTGAGATGTTGCTGTAGCATCATCCTGGTACTTAGTAACTCTCTCTGGACAGGTCTCCTCGAACACGAGGTAGCAAAAAGGCCACAGATAGCAGGAGCACACTGTATACAAAGACAGAACAGGAAAAGGATAGCTAATACCGTCCCAATGACCATCAGAATCTTCCATCCCCAGGTGGATAACAATCCCCAGAACCATCCGATTAACGACCAATCTCCTTCGTCCACATGTACGGACTAGGAGAGCTTATGTAGCTTGGAGATGGCTTGGAAAACTGTCGGAGCATTGTCTGGAATGAAAACACAACAGCTTGATTGGATCCATTTACAGACCCCTCCTCTATCTGCAAGTATGACATCTAGCGCAACTCTGTTCTGAAGAGTCATAAGACGATCCGACTGGAGCTCAGCAGTCAAGTTACTAAGGGCGCCGGCAGTCTCGACTATGGTGGACTCAACTACTCTCGTCAATTGCCGTATGTTCCTGCTGTTAACCATAGGTCCCCAAAACGGCAGAAAACCCTTCAAGAAATCTCCCAATTCATGTCCTGCGGTATCTTCCTTTCTGAAGACACCTCTAACGACTCTCATCTTGTGGTAATCTGCCGCAGCTGTAAATGTAGGAGGTAACAAGAACGAGACAAAACATGTGCCCGAGAAATCAGGGGGCAACCATGTATACGCTCTGTCATGGCAAATGAAGTAGGTACCCTTAGCTGCTAGAAACGGAGGGGAAGTCTGGGATGCAAAAACATATGTCTCAATGCAAGCACTCTTCCCTAACTGAGCTCTAGGATTCTTGCCACTACCTTGCAGACAGTAATGACCCTGATGGGGTACTATCCAAATTGGAGAGGATCTCTTCGCTCGCTGGTTCCCACTCAGACTAGCTCCATATCCAGTAATGTTCCATCCAATATACGCTAGCGTATCATCTCTCGGGATAGTCTCATAAGAACCTATTCCTCTAATCATGTCCACTATTCCCTTGATCAGAGCACTATTCTTCGGATTATCCTTCACAGAACGTAGGGGGTTAACTTCACGGGCATAAATGAACATTGTTCTGTATGCCCACACAGAACCATTGTAGCTAAATGGCAGGAACAGGTAAGGAATACCTTTATTGGTAGTATGGGGCATAAGGCCACACACCCAACAATTAGTTGTGTTCACTACTAGCTGGTGTTGGTGCAGAAGCTGAACAAAGGAATTATTAGCGAATTCCATTCTCCTAATGGACTCATGTTCGGGCAGAGGGTGAAAAGAATGCGAAGAAACAGTAGGAGGAGGCATGGGTTGTGCAGTGGGCATGAATGTTACTTGAATATAGAATGTCACATATCCAATTAAAAACATCATTAAACTAAACAGTATAACAGACATAATATTAAAAAAACGTTTTCTACTCATTATTATACACATTTCGTTCTTGAAGCTCATTCTTTTAGTAGGTCTCTCCATCCCGAAAAACTCCATCCTCTAATCGTGCTGCTCGCGGCGGATGGGTGTTCCGTGCTAAGGAATGCGCCTGTTGGTCCAGGGAAGGCCCTTAGACCAACCAGAACCGTCGACCTAACGTCTTCGGCTTGCACTCCAAGGACTTGGCACCGCGACCCTACAGCTGAACCCGGATGGTGGTTCGAAAAACAAAAATCAAAATAGTTTCTCGGAGGGGAGCTAACCTTAAAAAAAATAGCAAAGAAGGAACTCATTTTGTTATTTGTCCCGCGACTCTTGGTCGCAAATTATAATGCTCCTTGCCAGGCAATATCTGTTCTCGGAAAAGTAGCTCAGGTTTAACAGTGTTCAAACGGTTCGATGGAGGCACAGCTTCTTGAAGAAGATTATCGCTTTCTGGCTCAGTGTTTGTTCCAATCAAACAGGCATCGCTGAAAGGCAGAAAACGAGGCACAGTCTCAGTCTCAGAATCAGGAAGTCCTTTTTGGACCCACCGGTCGTACGGCAGAGGCAAAGGGACCCTCTTACAATGTACGCCGTGAATCCAGTTCTTTTTACCGTGCACTCGTACCGCAGAACGGGTAGATAATAACACCAGGTAAGGTCCTGTCCAGCGGGGCTGCTCGTTCTTGGTTCGCTGAAAATTCTTCACGAGCACCCACGCGCCAGGTTCAATGTTGTGCCCTGGATCTTCAGAAACCTGTGGCAAAGTATCATGAACCTGTTGATTCAGAACACGCAATTTAGCCGTCAATTCGTACAGGTAGTCAAGCAATACAGGGTGTTCTATCTCACTAAATTTTGTCGGCCGCGGCACTCCCCAAATATTTGCCGGGTGACCAAACACAACCTCATAAGGACTCAGACCCATTTGCGAATGCACAGTCCTTCTTGTGGACAGAAGGGCTAACGGCAAAGCATCAGGCCATTGTAGACCAGAGCTCGCTTGAATTTTGGCCAATTTCAATTTTAACGTGTCATTGTAGCACTCAACTAGACCAGCTGACTGGGGATGATTGGCAGCGTGGAACTTCTGCCGGATTCCTAACCCATCACACACTCTCTTCATCACTTGACCCACAAATTCACTCCCATTGTCACTCCAGACCATTCTCGGCAACCCATACCTAGGGAAAAATTCCTTAATAAGGGCTTTAGCTGTGGACAAGGCAGTATTGTCCTTCAAAGGGTAGGCTTCCACCCATCTAGAAAAAGAGCAAACAACCACTAAGACATACTTCAGGTTGTTGCACCTTTCCATGTGGATGAAATCTAACTGCAAGGCCTCAAACGGATACGTGGGAGGAGCAAAATGACCAGCTGGAGTTGGAGTTCCCTTACCAGGATTGTACATCAAACAAACCATACAGTTCTTGACCAAATTCTCTGCACACTTAGGAATTCCAGCATTTTGCCATACTGGGGCCAACAACTTACAAATCCCTTTCACACTAATATGGGCCATTCCATGTGCCATCGTAACCACTGGAAGTACATACGCATCAGGCAACAACCATCGCTGATGCTCTGACAACTCAACCCAACAACCATTCGAGTCCAATTTACCCTTGCTTTCTTTCCATTCATTCAAATCTTTCTCTGTAGCTTCAGCTTGGATGGATTTCACACTTTCAATCGTATCTTCACACATACTTCTATCTGGAATCCATCTCGCCGGACCCGCAACGTACATTCGACTCATCACATCTCTCGCAGTCTCTTTCGCGACTTCATCTGCAAACGCATTACCACGACCAACATCATCCGTGACTTTCTTATGCGCACTGCATTTCACGATCGCAACTTGCAACGGCAGAGTAAGAGATTCAAGAAGTTCATTCACCAATTTACCATGTTGGATCTTGGTCCCATGCGAAGTCAGAAACCCACGTTCTCTCCACAATCGTCCAAAGCTAAGAGCAATGCTGAACGCATACTGGCTGTCGGTGTACACAGTCACTCTTTTCCCTTTCGACAACACACACGCTCTTGTCAATGCAATCAACTCTGCCGCTTGTGCTGAATTATGTGGGAGACGAGCAGCTTCAACAATAGTATGCAAAGTCATAACAGCATATGCCGCAGTCGTATCACCATTCGGAAGCTTGAAGCACGAACCATCAACCCATAAAGTACCATCACATTCTGCAAGAGGAGTGTCCCTAAGGTCTATCCTCCCTTTCTTTTCTTCCTCAGTCCTAAGAAAACAATCATGCTGTTCGGTATTATCTGTCTCAGTTGAGATCGGCAACAACGTGGCTGGATTCAACCTGTTGCATCTCTTTATATGCACATGACTTGCTAACAAGGTCAATTCGTAACCTGACAACCGAGCACTAGTTAAATGCTGTGTCTTGGTACGGTTCAACAAGGTATCCACTGCATGTGGAACCATCACAGTCAGTGTATTGTCCATCACCAAACCAGCAGACTGTCGGATTGAAACAGCCGCTGCCGCTGTAGCTCTCAAACAACTCGGCAACGCTCTAGCTACCGGATCCAAAGTCGACGAAAAATAAGCACATGGACGTTGCTTATCGCCAAACTGTTGAGTCAAAACTGACAGTGCACATCCCTCTCTCTCGTGGACATACAATGTGAAAGGTTTATTGTAATTGGGAGTACCCAACACAGGAGCCGAACACAGCGCATCACGCAATTCTGAAAAACTCTTCTGACATTCGTCAGTCCAAGGAATAGGATTCGGAGTATCCTTAACAGTAAGAGCTATCAAAGGTTTTGCAAGCAACGAAAAATTAGGAATCCACTGTCTACAGTACGATGTAATACCTAGAAACGCACGCACTTCTCTCTGTGTTGTAGGCACACTCATTTTCGCAATCGCTTGAATTCTTTCTGGGGTCAATCTTCTTCCCTCCTTCGATAAGAGGTGACCTAAGTAGGTAACTTCTTGTCGGCAATAGTGCAACTTCGAAAGAGAAACCTTATGATGGAAATCAGACAGGTGACGTAACAACGACAGAGTAGCCTCTCTACAAGTTTCTTCATTGTCAGCAGCAACTAAAAGATCATCAACATACTGAATAAGGGCAGCACCATCAGGTAAAACCAACAAATCAAGTTGCGTCTTCAAGGCTTGACTATAGATCGATGGACTCTCACAATAGCCTTGAGGAGCGTGTTTAAACCGGAAACTTCGGCCTCCTAAAGAGAAGCCAAAAATATCTCTACTCTCCACGGCAATTGGGATGCTGAAGAAAGCATTCTTCAAATCAATCACCGAAAACCACGTGGCTGTGGCCGGAATCAAAGTCAGTAAAGCGGTGATATCAGGCACGACAGGGAATTGCGGAACAACAATCTTATTCACCTCGCGAAGATCAATCACAAACCTATATACAGGAGTCTGAGAAGAATTGGTTCTTTTCAGAACAGGCAAAACCGGGCTATTGCACACATTACCTCTCGTTTCCTCAATCACACCTTTCTCAATCAGATCAGAGATGATCGCCAAGAGTGCTCTTTCACCATCACTTGGGATACGATACTGTGGAATGCGTGGCAATCTAGCATTCGCCTTCAATGTCACAACATATGGCGGAATCTCCAAAAGACCCACATCATTAAGACCAGTAGCCCAAAGAGAATCGGGAAGAGAAGACAATTCAGCTGGAAGTTTGTCTTTAGCCACATACATCGGAGAGATCACTCTCTTTCCCAATCTAAGCTGTACTCCTGAAGGAGAACAATAAAGCGTCGCATACAATCTCTTCAACAAGTCCAATCCCAACAAGTTCTCACCACAACCTGTCGTCAGAATGAGGGGTGCTTCGAATTCACAAGGTCCGACAGAAAGAGACAAAGGACTAGAAATCGGATTTCTAACCGGGGCGCCAGAAAAACCTACTGAAACATTCGTTAAGCCAGACAAAGGTGCGCCAGGGAGTTTAGAGTGAATGATAGAACTCTTCGCAGCACCAGTATCCAACAGAAAAGGCTCTGACACACCTGATACAATCACTTCAACATAAGGTCCACTCTGATCTACTGGAACTGAAACGACTCCCTCTCTTTGTCTGTGGCTGTCCTAACAATCATTACCTTCCATATTCTCACCTTCAACGTAATAATCATCCGCATAGTACTGAGCCGTCCTACCAGACGCGCCATTCTGTTGATCAAAACAATTCATCGAATTCTGCGGAGGCAAGGAACACGCAATCTGAGACATACCACGTCCTTGACCTCGCGGAGCTTGTTGTACACCTCGACCTCTCATACCAGAAACACCATTCGTGCGCTGTAATAAAATCGGGCAACTATTCTTGAAGTGACCCTCTTCTTTGCAATACGCACACTGATTAGGGCCTACAGGAAAACGCTGTTGAGAAGACTCGAACCTTTGTGAGTTTCTCTGATATTGTTGGGGTTGCTGATAATCACGCTGGGTATTGCGGGGCGGGTATGCTTGCTGCAAAAGAACCTTAGTTTTTAGTTCTTTAGTCTTTTTATCCGCTTTCTCTATCTCGTCCTTATTTCTATTCTCATAGTACTGGGCAGTAGCCAATATCTGTGCTGACGAAGAAACAGCCCAGGCACTTTCAGAATCCTTCAACCTATTGCACAACTTGGGAAGCAAATTATGCACAAACTTGTCAACGAACAACCTTTGACCACCTTCTGTACTCATGTCTTGACCACTGTGGTCTGCAAATGTCTCTTCAAATCGAGTGAAAAAGTCGGACACAGTTTCGTCTTTCTTCTGCTTGCATGCAGACAACTTGTCCCAATTGACACGCATAGCAGGCATCAAAGTCTTCATATAATCAATAATTCTACCAGGGAGGTCAGCAATCACATTCTCGGGTTTAGCACCACCTGTTTGTCTTTCATCTGCAGTTCTAAGATTATTCCATGTATCACCTAATTCCTGCCATGATCCGTATGACGAATCTTACTCCATATAGGCTGTGGAACAACATTCCCAAATAACATATCTATATCAGCCAAATTCATAATACATGAACCCGCAGTTTGAGATAGCTCCTTATAAAACCCCGCAGGATTTTTACGTGGATCAGGCAGAGTCTGCTTTAGAGCTAGGACTTCGGCACGCTTCCATGGAACATGTACCCAAACGCGCTGGAAATGTGGCAGAACAGGTGGATTAGCTTGCGCATCACCAGGTCTCCAAACGGGAGGAACCTCACGCATCGGATATTGACGCGCCTTTCTCCTAACTGAAGAATCAGGCTCAAATAACGACCTAGAAGGAGACTCACTCCTAAACGACAACAATGTCGCGACTGCTCTTTCAACATCAAGACCCACTATAGTTCCTTTCGCAAACTCGGACCGCACACGGAACAACTCAGGCGGAGTCTGCCCTACCTCACTATCTTCCCACTGTTCACGAAGGAAAGAACACATCACATCAAATACGTATCTCTGTTTCGGTGCTTCCCATTGATGGAAAACATCCATAACACCCTCAAGATCATAGTGCGAAGGAAAGGTAACCCATTTACGCGCCAAGTGATCTAA
Organism: Triturus cristatus; assembly: GCF_964204655.1. Classification (NCBI taxonomy): domain Eukaryota; kingdom Metazoa; phylum Chordata; class Amphibia; order Caudata; family Salamandridae; genus Triturus; species Triturus cristatus. Next base: position 797,746,349 of record NC_140594.1, read on the forward strand.
CACTGTCTGTTCATCAGGACCAGGCAATTGACTACGCAGTTGCTTACGCTCTACAACAGGAGACATACCCAATGAACCCATTAGAGGAGAAAAAAGACTAGCAACCGCATCAGTCATCCTCCGTCGAGCAGAAGGAGAAGGTGACAAAAAAACAGGAGACAAAGCAGAATGAGAAGGAACCGAAGTCGGAAGCAGTAGTAGCCAGTAGAGGGAGAGCTGGCTGTTGAGGAACGACTGGAGGCAAAACAACCGGAGGTTGCGCAACTACAAGTGGTGGAGCATAAGGGGGTGGCGAACTTAATAGATGCGACATTAAAGGATCTTTCGCAAGATCTTCCTTTCCTTCTTGCTGTTGAGGCGGCAAAGCTGGATAACATTTGTCTACCGCTAATTGACGTTGCCTAAACATCTGTTTGTTTTCTTGCTCTTCCTCATTATCCCTAAACTGTATAGCAGCCTGCACCATCGACATACCTTGTGCATGCTTATTTCGTTTCGCTAACTTAATTTCCTTCTGTTTGGCTTCTTTTCGCCAAAGGCGGAAAGAGTCAAACATTGCCGGCCGGGCTTTCTTTTTGAAGAGTCTAACTTCTAAATTATCTAAAATCTCATATTGGGGCCATTTCAGGACACCATCCTTCCTAGTATACCTAATCCATACATCATTATACGTGATGGGGCCCACGCCGTGTTTTAAATAGAGCTCATAGGTCGGAGTTCCAATCGGAGGCACCGGACATGAGTCCTCTAATCGGGAATCCCTATTACAACCATAACAAAATATCTTTCCAAGTCTGCTAAGACAAGGCATCTTCGCTCACTAGTCTAGCTTCAAACTTCAAGGGAATATCAAAACGATAGCCTCGTGAATACACGAGTCCCTCGGCTTTGGGGCCTGCAGGTACCAAATCAAAGTGATCCCGAAGGATACCAAAACAAACTAAGGACTGGGAGACGCTCCACTCATACTTAACTGAAATATCGATGATGTCGCCAGAAGACCCGTCTATCGTCTCGCTTTACACGTCATCAAAGGGCTCCAAGACAGGGCGACAGTCAGGGCAGCAGTTCTTCGTAGCCGTCGGAATGCGGGGAACTTCGCAGCAAAGACTTTCGGACCACAACGACATACAGGGGTCGATGAAGTGGTAGGCCTCCCTCCAGAATTTTCACACGAAGCTCCTCACGATCTTCAGGCTTGGACCGGTACCGCTGAAGTCGCCCCAGAGTTGGGCGCCAACTGAAGAACCGGGAATTAAACCCATCGGCGCAGGGGACACGCCGAAGTCTTCGGGTCCACCTGTCTTAGAGTACAGAGACACGGGATACTTCTGTTGACATCAAAGATCAATTTTATTAGCTGCAGCCAGTAACAGAGGTCCTAGAAGTACAACACGGTGTATGTTCTCAGGAGACTGCTCAACATAATATGAGCGGAGCATCATCTTTTATTCCAAAAACCACGTTCCTGGCTAGCATCAATTACTCACAAATTTGACCAATCAGAGGATGATATTTACAGAGGCATCACATAACGACAAACCCACTTTCAGTTATCCAACCCATCGCCAATGACAAGGCAAAAATCCAGCATTCTTGCTCGAACAGGCCGGACGGGCCCATCATAAAAGACCTCAACCCAAATCAATAATTAGGCCATAAGGCCATAAAAGGAAGGAGCAGAAACAGATGAGGAGCAAGATAGAGGGGTGTGTGCGTGTGCCATAGAATCAATAATGTCCTGCTCTTTGATCTCTATCTGACCAGCTGCTTAACAAGGTACTGGCTCAACAAGTTTAGCCTCGGGCAACAGGGTCAGTTGACTCAGGTCAAACAGGAGTCAACACGAACTTAAGCTAAGGTGTACGCGTCCTTAGAGGCTCGCTTGGCCACAGTCATCCTGTCGTCATTAGCCTATGTGAGGGCAACCACAAAATGGCGGTTATGCACAAAATGAAACCCAAGGGTGCAGACTAGATCGTCAAATACACAGTGAATCCATCGGTGTAGCATGACGAAAACGCTTACGCATACCGCACTTGTCAGTCGCGGTTCGCTGATACCAAAATCATCACGATACGCCGACCTTCATTGAATGGGTTCAGAATTCACGGAACCACAGTGATACCGATTTGGGTAGCCAGAATACTTGTTTGTACGACCTTATCATGATTTTATCAAGGAGGCTGGCCTCTGCCTTATCATTATTTCTCAGCCATATGAGAGAGTAGGTAAAAGTTTAGCCTTCAATACAGCTACCAATGGTTTGAGATTATGCCCCCGAATAGTTCTTGCTAATGTTGTAAAGGTATGATTCAGTGCCTTCACTTTTCCTTATATTACCTCTCTTTGGGGTGCGTTTGTGGCTCTTGCATCTATCTTAACTCCTAAGTACACATATACAGGTGTTTCATCAATTGTATTTCTGCTAAGGTGCAACTTGCGTTGATTTAATATGTGGCGATTGAGTGAGATTTCTTTTGTCTTTTTATGGTTTATTTGCAGCTCATTGTCCTCTGCATAAAGTCCTAGGCATTTCAATAATCTCTGAAGGCCTATTCTGGTGTTGCTAACCAGTAGCAGGTCACCTGCAAACAGAATGTTTGACAGTTGCTGGCCACCAAGACATGGGGTTTGGGAAGTCTGGACATCCAATTCTATGGAGAGGTCTGCAATATAAATTAAGGAGGAGAGGTGCTAAAACACAGTCTTGTTTAAGGCCAGTTGATGTTTTCACTTCCCTTGACAAGTGGGTGCCATCCCCAACCTTCCACTTAACCCACGTGTCTGAATATAGCAGCCTGAAGGCCTTCAAGATGGTGGGTGGTATTCCCCAGTGTTGAAGTTTTGCTCATGACTTGCTGCGCGTGACACAGTCAATCGCTGCCTTGAAATCAACAAAGCACATATTAAGAGGGGTATCTGTGGCCTTGGTTCTACTGAGGATCAATCCTACTGGCAAGAGATTTGTTAGAGTGCCTTGTCTCTTTGTAAAACCAGTTCAGTTGAGTGGGAGTCTGTCTGTGTCCAATGCCCATGCGGCCAGATAATGAAGTAACAGTGTAGAAAAGTTCTTGAGATCTGCGTCCAAAAGTGTAATTACATGATAATTGCTTATTGAAGATGCTGCACCTCCCTTAAAGATGGGATGGATTATCAAACTGTTCCAACTTCCAGCGATGACTCCTTTTGCCTGAATGAGATTAAACATCACTGCCAGAAAGGTTGCCCAACTCGAAGTCAAGTGTTTAAAAAGTGCCTGTGGTAACCCTTTTGTGCCATTGATGGCAAAAATATTGCCCGATTCTACATGGCCAAGACCTGATAACACCTTTATTAGTTTTAAAATACTTAAGCAGTTTAATATATCCTGTGGACCCCTAGAATTTAATTCATAAATCCATAATAGCCGATGGCCCAAGTCATTTGATCGGTCACTCGATCTTGATTAACTTAAGGGCATGCTATTTAGTTCAGCATGACTATTGCTGGGTCCAGGGCGAACTCATACCACCACTGGATTCCATGTTGTTGTTCCTGTTTGCCTGCCAGAGGTCACTCTTCCTGTCTCAAGGGCTTTGTTCGCTTCTGGCTGTACCATATTTCAGGAATGGCCTGATCTGCTAAAACTGGGGTTTCATTTGCTTCTTCCTTAAGGTTTCTGGTATGGCGGCCTTCTTTATGAGGAATTATCTTCTCGGGTAGTCTCCACATCATCCTGTTTACCTTCATGTGAGATAAGGATACATTTATAGGGCCTGTGTATCAGAGGCAGGCTTTATTCCTGCCCTTCCACGCAGGCTTCAGCTCCCTTTTATCATTTGGGTCTGTGTTTGGGGTTCATCTTGAAGTGGGCTCAACATGTGTATCATATCCCAGTGTACACTAGGATCTCTTCTTTGCCTGACGTGCATTTCTAGCTTGCCTGTTCTTACATCCACAATCTCTGGGTAATCAGTTCTTTTGGCCTGCTCCTCTTGATCCTCGTGTTTGACTGACTGACTACTGTCAGTTGTAGCATCCAGTGGGGTAGTTAATGGTATCTTAACCTGAGTTCCCCCTGAGGTGCGGCTGATTTTGACTTCCCCCAGAATTCCTTCCATATTCACCAGCAGTTGAACTAATCTGTCGACCACCTCCTCAAAATGAAAATATGGTAAAGTCATTAATCGGATTTGCTTGAACCCTCATGATCACAGAGTTTAATTTTTCACTTTTATTGTCCATTCCGGAGATAAAAACCACCATGGTGTTAAGTAAATCCACCTGGATGTCCAATTTATTTGCATGATGCCTGAGGGCCATAACTATCTCTTGCATTGAGTTCAGAATTGCTGCCCACATGTTGGTTGAATTACTCGTTTGTTGCAAATCCCGGTTGTATTGATCTACCTGCACCGTTTAGTTTATTTGTGCCCCCCGGGAGGAACTACCCAAGCACCGTTTTGTGCTTGTGGATGGGGCAGGCTCCCTTTATCATTGACACTGATCTTGTTGGGCTGGCCCGCCTCCTCTACACTGCTGAGTAGCTCTGGGAAGGAATAAAGCCTAAACTGGTAACTCCTTGATATGTCAAAGGTGTTAAAATCAATCCTATGGTGTTGAACGGTATTCGCCATAGGAGAGTGCTGTGACCCTAAGAGCCCTTAACCTTCAGATGCTGCATTATCTCCTTCCATTTTGTGAATGTCCTGCTAGGCAGACTAGCTGTACGGACAGGAGTTTTTTTAGATCAAAATCATTGGTGACTGAGGGATGTGGATGTGTGTCTCCCTTATAGCCTCCTTACTCTCATTGCACAAAGAGTCCGGAGTAGTGGGAGTAGTGGGAGGGTTGGGGCAAGAGCAAGGTCGCTGATTTTCACCAGGTGCAATTTTGCTACCATGATCACTTAACAACTGGAAAAAGTATGTTATCTTTGAATTTTTAGGCTGCTGAATTAGGTCCGCAATCTCTTCCGTGGTTTGGTGTGCTCCCTAAATATCACTATCATGTAGATTTTCCGCTACTGCGTTTAGACTGCTTTCTATTTGTAATTTGCTATTATCTGGAGAGGAGCACTTGTTCGCAGAGGAGCACTTTAGAGTTGTACTTTTGGCCCTTCTTTTAGATGCTACTTCTCCTGCTACAGGTTCCTGCTTTCTCTTGTTAGAGACTGGGGCTTTGCCTCTTAATCTACCAGATCTCATTTTGGTGCCGGTTTAGTAGTGTTGTAGTGATGGCAGAGAGATGACTTTAACAGTAGTAGTATTAGTATCCACTTAATAGATATACAGGAATACAGAAGGTTTATGGACAGCGAGCCCCCCAGTGCACACACTGAGGCTTAGCTTTTCGCTGCCCTATGTGCTGTGCCTGGTCACTTTTTAGGTCTCGCCTGAGCCAGCGCGCATGCGCTACTCTGCGAGGCGTCTAGTAAGTGCTTTCAACTCTGAGCACACGCTTGTGCGTGTGCTCTCACACGCTATTGGCCTTTGCGTGCGTCTTTCTAAGAAAGACAGCATGCAATTGGCCAAAGGCGGGTGCATGTCCCGCCTTCTCTCTCCCCTGGCCTAGGGTGCTCGGGAGCGAGCAGCAACGTGGTCGGGTGCCAGCTGCATTCGTAACATTCCTTTCGCGCCCGCGTTGCCGCGCTTGTTTAATCAACGTGTTTGCTGTATCCGGAAACTGATCTTCTTTCTCAAAAGGCCTGAGAACTCCAAACCGTGCCAATCCGATGGTGCCTGCAGTAAACCACGGCAGTTATTGTCCTTGTCGTTCACGATTTTACTGGCACCACTCGACCCCACAACCAGATTTATTTTTTGCTCATATGTTAAAAAACAAAATGATTGCACTATATTTTGTAGTGTGCGGTGGAAGAACACATGGCTGATGGGGCTATGGCTGTCGGTGGGTTTGGATGTCCAGGGGCACTCCTGCGCCACGTCCATAGTAAAGTGAGTTCCGTCAGGTGCACATGCAGTTGCCACAAGCGGCCGCGGTGGGCGTGTTGCTGTACCTGGGCTTACATGCTAGTTGTCACATTCCCCTCAATTGCTTATTTCAGTTTTTCCTCCTTCCATCTTCTTCTCCTGCCTTCCACATTCCCGGCTGGAGGAGTGGGGCAAAATAGGAAAGCAGTTGGCCCGAGTACCGATTTCCTACCTAAATCATATTTTCACTTGTTGGTTGATGATGCTTGTACCCATTTGTTAAAAAAAAAACACAAACAAACAAACAAGAAAGGTGTATGTCATGCCATGGTGGCCCAGACAGATCGGCAGGGCTCTTTGAGGGAAATATTTAATTTCATAGTCCTGACAGTGCGAGAGGGAGTTTTCTTCCTGAATAAATGGTGAGAAAATAAAAGACTTTGATTAAATGTAGTTTGTAAATAATCGTTTTTTGTACTGTAACGTTAATTGAAATTTCTATAGTACACTGTACAAACCGAATTGTTTCCAAAGAGATGTTTCTGCCGCTTGCAAATCACTTCATCTCCTATGTTCGGTAAAAGGCTAAGTCGGCCTGTCATGACTAAAACCAGTGGCTTGCTCGTATTTCGTACATCTGTACCCTGTGTGCTTGTGAGAACTTGCATTGCATTTGCCTTTTTGTAGCCCCTCTGAGTAAGGAGCTACAATATTTACTGGCTTACCTGTAAGAAAATAGTTGATGAATAATTCGAAAATGCTTTCAAGTAGAATGTCCTCGAATGCGTCGTAAATTGGGGGGTGGTGAGTGGCATTCAGTGTGACATTTGTGTTTTTGCAGTCGGGGTAAAGCTAGTGATCACGTCTGTAATGGATTTTTATGGTCGTCTATGGTAAAGCTGTTCTTCATAGCGCTACAAAACTGTTTTACCAGGCACTCTATTAAAATACTATTTACAATCGTATTAGTATTCTGAGCAGAATATTGAATTAAAGGGTCTTAACTTAAATAGAGTTCATTGTTGGTAAAAGGATGCCACGGAACCTGTTTCAGTTCGCCTGCTGTGTGCCTGTTTGGCGTGTCATGTGCGAGGGGTTGTGGCTACGCGCCGCGGACGCGTTGAGTGACTTGGGGCACTGCCTCATTAAGTGACCGCCCGCCTTCCCTGCCCGTCGGCCCCCATTCTGTGCGTTGCCGGAACCCATTCCATCCGCGCGTCACCCCTATGGACACTCCATCTCGCTGTAGTTCCCATCTGTCTATATAGGCGATTAGTCAAGACCCGTCCTTTAGTGGGTAAGCGCATATGTTTATATGCTACATAATTGCACTGCACTCAATTCAACATACACTCCAAAAAATACCACCCTGTGCCACATAAGTGCACACCACATAATTACACTCTACTGAATGCAACATACACTCCACACTATACCGCTCAGTGCCACACAATTACAATTATATGCTACATAATTAAAGTGCACTCAATGCAACATACACTCCAAATAATACCACTCAGTGCTACATAATTACACACCACGTAATTACACTCTACTGAATGCAACATACACTCCACACAATACCACTCAGTGCCACAAAATTATATGCTACATAATTACACTGCACTAAATGCAACATACAATCCAAATACCACTCAGTGCCACATAATTACACACCCCATAATTTCACTCTGCTGAATGCAACATACACTCCACACAATACCACTCAGTGCCACATAATTATATGCTACATAATTACACTGCACTCAATGCAACATACACTCCAAATACCACTCAGTGCCACATAATTACATACCACATAATTATACTCTGCTGAATGCAACATACACTCCAAATAATACCACTCAGGGCCACACAAGTACACCCACATAATTACACTCTACTGAATGCAACATACACTCCACACAATGCCACATAATTACATGCCACATAATTGCACTCTACTCAATGCAACATAAATACACTCCACATAATACCACAGAGTGCCACATAATTATATGCTACATAATTACACTACACTCAATGCAACATACACTCCAGATACCACTCAGTGCCACATAATTACACGCCACATAATTACACTCTACTGAATGCAACATACACTCCACACAATACCACTCAGTGCCACATAATTATTTGCTACATAATTACACTGCACTCAATGCAACATACACTCCAAATAATACCACTCAGTGCCACATAATTACATGCCACATAATTACATTCTACTGAATACAACATACACTCCTGATAATACCACTCAATGCCACATAATTACACGCCACATAATTACACTCTATTCAATGCAACATAAATACACTCCACATAATACTACTGTGGCACATAATTAGATGACACATAATTACACTCTACTCTATGCAACATAAATACACTCCACAAAATACCACTCAGTGCGACATAGTTACACGCCACATAATTACACTCAGTTCGATGCAACATAAATACACTCCACATACCACTCAGCACCACATAATTACATGCCACATAATGACTCTCTACTTAATGCAACATAAATACAGCCCACATAATACCCCTCAGTGCCACATAATTACACGCCACATAATTGCACTCTACTCAATGCAACTTAAGTACACTCCAAATAAATGCACTCTATACCACATACCATCAATCAACATAAATGCACTCCACACCATCACACAATTTCACTAAGCATAATTTCACTCAACACCACAGTTCCAGGCCACACAATTCAACTCCAAACATTTCCAATACTCACTGCATAATTACACCACAAACAACATATTTCAACTCCAGAACTCCACAATCCACAACGTACCTCCAATCCACACCATATAGTGTCACCACCTGATCACCAAACATCATTCACCACTACCATTTTGCATCAGCACACCACCAAAGCATCACGTCATTCTGCCCTTGGAATCTGGCATCTGTTGATACTCCCCTAGTGTCCGTCCGCTGCTCGTGTTCTAATTAAATTACTGTTTTCCAACCTCCACTCCACCATTATTTATGTCCCGCTCCCCCATAACAATTTTTTTTATAACAAACAAGCATCAGAACAGGCAGGAAGAAGTTGCCAGGAGTGCAAGTAAAAAAAAACTAGAAGACATTTTTTATGTTAAAATCTTTTCTAATCATGTTTTTCAGTTGTATATAATGTTGTCTTCGCTTGTATAAAGGTAACAAAAATGCTTAACACTTTTTATTATAGCTTTTCAACATAATGCACAGCAGACACAATGCTCTACAACATATCCAAAAGTTCTGGCTAAACACATAAGGTCCCAAAGGTGAGACCTATTGGCTATGCCAATGCTTGTTCTTTAATTGTAGTCTGGTGATGGAGGAGCACAGGCACACCTGGAGAGCTGGCTCTTGGTTTTAACTCTACAAAGCACCCCCAAGCACCGCCTCACCTAGTTGTCTCACTTCTCCTCTTTATTCCTTTCTTGAGGATGAGGTATGGGGGCACGAGCATGCCTATGGCACCGCCTCACCCTTCCTGCATGTCTCTTTCTGCCTCCCAATATGCTGTGTAGTGGAGGGCATACACTTAATGCTGGTAGATTCACTCAGGCAGTGTAGCCTGCAGTATAGTCCTGAATGGTCTGTAGTTCCCACATAAGCTTTAATAGGTTATATTTGGGGGGATGACCCAGTCACAAGCCCCACCCGGTCCTGGCTAGGTCACTTCTGTGACATATGGGCCTACAAGCCGACTCCACTGCTGAACGCTGACCCCCCTTTCCAGCAATATTCGAGCTGAAACAACTGCAGTTTCCACTTCCTGTCACCGGATTAAATACTGGATTAGATGTAGTGCACTGATATGTTTGAGGAGAGACTGGTGGTTGGGGAGAGCAGATGCAGCAGGTACCAGTTGCCTGCATGCCGACACCGAGACTCCACAGCTTCTCTCCTGGGGACCTTTCTCCCAGCAGCCTTTCTCTTCACAAATGCACCACTGATGCTTTTGAGCGTTTCTCCCATACTGACAGTAGTAGCGGTGACAGTAGGTGAGGGTCTGACTCCCCCCAAATTCCCTGGAGCCTGAGTACTGCTGCAGCTCGTGGGCCGCTCGAGGGCAGCAACAGTAAACACCACCTCCTCGTGCCTTGTTCACTCGTTCATCTCCAACTCCTTCTCTCATCAGGCTGTATTGTGAATGTGGTGCCGCGAGTGGAGAGGGCAGATCTGAAGTAATCGGTATCATTGACCCTAGACAGTGTGACAATGTGGTAGACAAGAGATATACCCTTATCTATTTAACTCCATCATATTGCAGATCTGTGATAGCTATTCATAGCAACGTATTGTGACTGGGTATTATTGACAGTAATCTTTAGAAAAATAAAATTTCCCAATATATGATCTCTAGAATGGCACCTTCCTCTTCTTCCCAATTAACCTTGCATGCTTTTACCTCTGACCTGAGGCTCTCTCTTCAGAACTTTGTCCAATGCAGACACAATCTCGCCTGACTAGGATAAGAACTAAAAGTGTGTAAGGTCCAAATTATTAGAGGATGTCTATTAGTTTATTGTACCTCATTATTTTGCTTTGATATATGCCAGATTTCTCACTGATCGAGGACAAGGATTTATGTAAATTTCTATTGATTACTTGGTCATTACTTAGAATTCTTGTATTGCTCGGTGAACTGCAGGTAAATCCTCCAATCTAATGTATCCTTTCAGACAAATTATTTTCTTTATATCGCTGATCAGCGTGCTTTTGGTTGGCACTGGTCTTACCTATGGATTTTAAGAGCAAGGGGTATATCTATGACTCGCACTGAGCACTATAAAATCCCCAACTATGTAACCAAGCTCTAGATTTCACTTGAAATTGGCATACGTCTGATAAATGATGGTCTCCCTGAGTACATGTCCTACACATCCTTTGCATGTTGTACTGTAGTTGCTGGAAATATCATAGAAACAAGTTGTAAAATGAGCTAAAACACAAATTAACTGAGACATTCTCACTGTAGAAATTTTTGAATTATGGGCAGGGAACTCTACCATTGACAACCAGTTTCATGCAGTTACCCTAAAAGTCCATTCCCTTTTCTTCTTAAGTACATACTTGTCTTGCTTGTTTGCCTATCCAATTCCGGACAGAATGTTGCTTAATACTAACGGAACTGATGAAATATAATCTGTAACTCCCACACGAGAATGCATATTTGAATGTACCTTATTGGTAATCCAGACAGAGAGGGAAAATATATGCTGACATAAAGAAACAATGTGAAAAACTACAATTGGTTCTGTCGGGTGAGAGCAATTGCTTTGGATTTAGCGTAATAATCATACAACATACATTTCATTAATGATTAGGTTAGAACCATGGGACAAAAGAGAGACAATTTTATGCTGAAACACATATGTTAACTTGGCACATTGTTATACATTTTTATGGTAGGGCTGTCAACAATTCATTAATTGATTGAGGTGACATTGAATATAGTGAAAACAATGGTGTTCAGTGACAATAGTGAAGTGAATGTGATATATACAAGAGTGAGACAAATTTATATACAGACTATACACAGGTGAAAGGTGAAAAAAATGGTCAGTATGCGGGAAAGCCAATGTCTCAGGTTAATTGCACAGTTGCTAGTTTATTTGAAACCAGATGACCTGGACAAACTGAATCGACAGCAATGTCGACGTTTTGACCCTGACGTAAGTCTTAGTTAAGAAAGTGTCTTGGCGGGTCTTCTTCAGGACAAGGGAGGGAGGGCGAGGGAGGACAGCGTAATCGATGCTAATTCTCCTAAGACCTGCTTTAAATTATGTCATACAAGGTGTGATAATCTGAAACTTTCAGGAAGACTCCAAAGGGTGGGTTCTTAATAACGAATGCAAAGTGGTTGGCGTTTTCAATCTGTATAATCAACCATCAAGGTGGACGGCTGTGGATACTGGTTCACACATCAGGGGAACTTAATGAAATAGTCCTGTGTGCCTGAACCATACATTCTGGATTGAATCCTGGAAAGGGGACACTCAGACGTAGCATCCAGCAGTCTTAAGTGCATATTTGTCTTGCTTGTTTGTCTATCCAATTCTGGACAGCATGTTGCTCAATATGTTATTTATAATTTATGAACTGCCTCTGGGATCTCCAGAACTTCAACCTAAATTTGGTTTCTCCATCACTAACAGAACTGATGAAATATAATCTGTAACTCCAACATGAGAATACATATTTGAAAGCACCTTATTGGTAATCCAGACAGAGGGGGAAAATATATGCTAACATAAATAAACAAGCCATCATTACAATCACTGTTGTGCGGGAGCTCAGTATAGAGATCTAAAGATGCCAGATGATAGGGTTTCATTGGTATACGCATCCACTAGACTTTATAGTTGGCACTTCAATTTATGCTTAGCCCTCACATATTTCATATCCTTCAATATGTTTCATCTTTAATGGCCACCACTCACATAGTGCTTGGGGTATGTGTATTCCATCTGCCACTTGGAGACTTTCCATCTGCTGCATTTAGTGTTCCATACCAAATGGTACATATATTTCCAACAGCATAGCTGCATGTACCATGAAGAAGTCATTTTGGGGAAGACTCCTCCAACAGAAGAATTTCAGACATCAAATTTGGACATAGACAGTGTATTCATAAATGGGGCACAATGTCAGGCTTTACACATCTAGTCTCCATATTGTCCTGGAAGCTCTTGCTCAGTATGTTCTTCACATTACACTTGCGTTTTAAACAAAATTTAATACAGCAATAGCCAAGAGATCATTTTCCACCTCTGAGATCCAAAATGTTAGAATTTTTTCTGACATGTCCGCAGCCTCAGCACATAGAACTTTATTAAAATGATTGACTCCTTTAAGGCTAAAGGAGCGCAAGCATCAATTGTGCAACACTCTAAACTAAAAGTCCTGGCTAAAGGAAAATGTGTTGTCTTTACGGATACTTCGGAGGCTCAAACCCTTTTAGATGATCTGAGTGCTGCATAAGTGAAAGGAACTCTGTAGTCATAAGTTGTCATCGGATTATAATATGATCTGTTATGAGATCTCCTAGTTAAGGACAGTTTAGGGCGGGTAGGAGGTGAATCACGAGACGCAAAGGATGCAACATGATGGCATCCAGCAAAAAGAGGGAGAAGGAGGAAATAGTGAGAATAGTGGGGTTTTACTTCCTTCGGGAGGGGGTTGTGTGAGAGGTGGGGGGTGAAGCATTCAGAAAAAAGAGAGTTCTTAGGCAAAGTATCATTGTTTCAGAATATAAATAGACTCGGCAGAGAAATTGTCAATGTACGGGTAAATTTTAATGAAACGCAGTATGCACTTTAGGTGGAGTTTGAGCACTAGGCACTTTGTTTTTTCTCAGGTATATATATACTTCCTTGCACTTTACATGTCGGCTGCTATTATGATCTGCTGCCTACATTTTTGCACACTAGCTTCTTGGAAGTGGTTTTATTTAGTTTGTTATGCTGCCAGATATGGTAAATGAAGAATGTCTCTTAGGCACCTATGTTATTGTAGTGTTATGTTTCAGCTGCTATCTAAAACTGCTGCTCAATGCACATTTTGCACAATTCGCATTTTTTAGTTAACTAACTTCTAGAAAGGGATTTTGTACGAAGGACTTCTATGTATTTTACGTTATATCCCTATCAGGGTCAGAGTTAAGGCTAGGATGGTACTTTCAATATGTTATAATTAATATCATATTAAACCTCTGGCCCCGTTCAGAGCCGGCACAAGTCACTTTACGAATCCCAGTTATTGTTGAATGTTGAATAGGAATAAATTAGCGATTTTGTCTTTTAATGCTAATGGCCTAAACAACAGACGTAAAGCCTACGCTGTAGAGAGCTGGCTCAAAGGGCTTTATCCTGATATCTTTTTTTCAAGAGTCGCAATTTCGAAGTTTATCAAATGCTAACAAAATTCTTAAGAATTGGGCGGGTTTTTATTGTTCATCAGTTTCGGGCTCTGCACAGAGAGGAGTGAGTATTTTTTTTTGGGAAGCATGTTCAATTTCATGTTAATGCTTCACACAGATCCGGGTGGAAGATGGACATTTGTGCATGGAAAACTAAATCAGTTAGATCTTTAACTGGCTACAATCTATGCACCAGTGATAGATGACCCACTCCCCATTCTACAACCAAAGCAAGCTCTATCGGGTATTCCAGGTCAGCTCATATGGGGATGTGATTTTAATTTTCTACAGGATCCCTCAGTTGACTCGACAAAAATAGAACGAAAACTAAATAAATCTCAAGTCTCTATCACCCTGTCTAGCTGTAAACTTGATCTAGATATTGTAGACTATTGGCGACTTAACAATCCAGCTAAACGTGGGTACTCGTGTTATTCAGCAAAATATGATTCAGCATCAAGAATAGACTTTTTTCTGACCTCACATAATCTTGTAGTTAGTAAATATGAACATATTTTAAATGCCTTTTTAGATCATGCCCTAATTAAAACGGAAGTCGTAGGGAGCTTGGATGATAGTGCCTAAAGAAGATGGCATTTTAATAAATTTATTTTATCAAATGACATGTGGTGCACAGAAATAGTAATCGAGATTAGTTCCTTTTTTTATATAAATAAAGATTCCGCCCCAATTAATATAATCTGGGATGCATTTAAGGCGACACTTAGAGGTTTAATTACCTCAAAGGAGATCCCGCAACAAAGGGCTAAAAAAGAGGAAAGGTTGAAGATTGAAACAAGACCGGCCCACACAAATCAGGAGTGCAAATCAGCACATCAGAAACAGGGATTTTAGAAGTAAACCGGGATTAGTAGAAGCCAAAACACAAATGAGAGAATTCTACTATGGTTTAGGCGACATGGCAAGCAGAACATACCTTCAAACAGTCCATAAGGATAGCGAATACACAGGGAAGCTTTTAGCCTGGCAGGCAAAAGAGAAACAGGTTCGTAACAGGATTGAAAATATATGGGACGATTCTACAAAAACACGCTCAATTAGTAAATTAGACATAGGAGAGGTCTTCCTCAAGCATTATAATGGAATATACCAATGTGATTAACATGTACCCCATGAATCCATCCACAGTTTTTTGCACAATTTGCCATGTCCTATTTTGGATAGGAACTTCCAATAGCAATTGCTAGCTGATTTTATGAAGGGAGAACTCAACTTAGTCATAAGTTCTATATCCAACTGTAAAGCAACGGGGGAAGACGGCTTTCCCGCAGAATTAAAAAAATAATTCTCTGAAACTCTTAATACTGAACTTTTTAAATCTTGCAAACCATCTACTACAAGGGGGTGATCCTCCATTATCTTTTCGTACAGAAGTAGTGGTCAGCATTGTAAAGAAGGATAAAAACAGTGAGAACATGAATTCCTATAGTCCTATAAGCCTACTAAATGTTGACCTCAAAATCTTTACTGAACTACTCACTAATAGACTAAATAGAATGGTTGGTTCACTCATTGGGATGGATCAGTGA
Organism: Triturus cristatus; assembly: GCF_964204655.1. Classification (NCBI taxonomy): domain Eukaryota; kingdom Metazoa; phylum Chordata; class Amphibia; order Caudata; family Salamandridae; genus Triturus; species Triturus cristatus. Next base: position 797,761,777 of record NC_140594.1, read on the forward strand.
GGCTTTGTATTGGGGAGACAGCTCCACAATAATATAAATTTTTTATTAGAAGCACTAGATTGTTTTAACGTAAATAAAACTGTGGCCCAGGTCTGGTTTTTAGACGCAGAAAAAGCGTTCAACGTAGTCTCATGGGATTGTCTGTTTTTAATTTTGGGAAAATTTGGTTTCCCAAAGGAGTTTATACATCTAATAAGACGGCTCTATACGAACTCACAGGCGCAAATTTTAATCAATTTGGTGAATATAGGTACATGCCAAATAAACAGAGGCACTAGACAAGGGTGTCCTCTTTCTCCAATTTTATTTGCGTTATCTATAGAGCCACTAGCAACAGCAATTAGACAGAGAAAGGCATATACTGTCCCTGTTCAAGGGATGACAAATATAAAACTCTACGCTGATGACATTGTCCTTTTTTTAAGCTCAGAAACAGACACCCAGGAGATTTTCAAGCAATAGGTGGTTATAGAATAAACAAGTCCAAAACCGAGATCATATTGTGCAACTGTTTGATCAATTCTCTATTGCCAGAATTTAGGTCGGTATACATCACTCGCCTAAAGAGATACTTATGGATTTTTGTTATGGAGAAAGTAGAAAATCTATTTCATTTAAACTATACCCCGGTGCTGAAAAAAGTGAAACATCTGCTAACACGATGGAATCAGCTCCCATTATTAATATAAGGTCTAGTGGCACTAATTCGTATGTCTATTCACCACTATTTAATTTTCTTTTTAGCGCCGCTCCATGTGCACCTGAAGCAGCTTTTTTTAAAGAGGTAGATAGTATGCTCTCCTCCTTTTTATGGTCAAATAAGATACCGAGACTGCCACTCAGCATTTTAAATCACCCTGTTGCAGAAGGAGGGTTGTCCCTTCCAAACATTAGGAATTATTACCATGCAACTTTTGCACACCATAGTTTTAGATTTTTCTTTTTGGACCCTCAGAAGGCAGACAATTTCTATATGAAAAAGATTTTAAAGGAATATAATATCGCTGATCCTACAAGAATAACTAAGTACCCTAAGAAAGTACAATATAAGACTCTCCAATGGTTACTCAAGCAAAAATCTCAGTTTATAACATTTGTTAGTATTCCAAGATTTAATAGTTAAACTAGGCTGTCTCATTTTTTTTACGAGGGAAATATGTTTTTTAGAGACTAGTATTAAAAAAAAAATGGGAAGAAAACAGGTATGTACAAATTCGGGATTTTATTATAGGTAACTCTTGGAAGCAATGGTCAGAGATCGAAACGCGACTCTTGCATTCTAAAACAGTATTAAAATGGTCATGTGTTAGAATAAAACCCTGCTGAAAAAATTTGATATGAAAAATACTTCCGCTAGAGTAAATATTGGTGAAGCCTTTGATTCCCCGATCCAACGGAGGATTAGTGCCTGGGTGAAAATCTTTGATGAAAATAAACCTCTCTTACCATATGATGAAATCCGTGATAGATTGTGGAAAAGGGAAGGGATGCAGGCCTCAATATCAATGAGGAACAGAATTAACATCCTTAATGCATCAACACTTAGAGGAGCAAATTTTAAGCGTATGGGATTCTACTCAAAATGGCTGATCTAAAGGACTCCTTCTTTCCTTCATAAGTTATATCCACAACTAGAGGACAGGTGTTTCCGCTGCACAAAAGAGGGAGGTGGCACATGGTCATATATTATTTGGGAATGTCCAAAATTCAATAGTCTGTGGGAGGGAATTGAACTCTATCTCAGATCCACCTTAGACCCTTCCATATCTATTGATGCATCAATTGCAGTTCTGAGATGTTCCCCCGATATTACTTTAAAAGATGAAAGCCTATACATTGCTGCATTGGTGGCAAGATCTTTAATTTTACAATGCTGGCGATCCGATATAGTTCCCTCTTTTCAGGCATGGAGAGCAAAACTAAATAAAATCAAAGAATTGGAAAAAAATTATGCACTAAGATCAGGCTCTTTAAAAAAGTTTGAGAAACGCTGGAGTTTATTAGGGTTATAAGTTAGAGATAGGGGTAAAATGGTTTTGAATTCAAATTTTAATAAAAAAAAGACAAAGTGGCAATTTGATTAGCTATGCCCAGTCTCCAAGGTTTTCTCCACAACCTACTCTTATTTTACCACACGCTTACAGGGACTTTTTTATATTCTTCAATTTTGTATCACACGCCTGCCTTCTTCTCTTCTTTGGCTGTATCAGGGTTATTGAAAGAATGTCAAATTATGTTTACGCCTAATATTCTATATTTAACACTTTGCACTTTCCATTTTAATTTAATTATGATTTGTAACTCTATTTTATGACTGCAGTGTCTTCTCTCCGCAACTGACGATGGGTACAATTGTTAGGCTATAGGTATACCCAGATGTTCAGCACCTGCACTTCATCTGGTATTTATTCTTTGCAACAAGGAGTTGTGAAAGATCGATGAGATATGTTTATTTTTTAAATGTCTAGCACATTGTACATTGTATAGTATTTATTACCGATATGTAATGCTGCAGTTTTTCTTTCTTTATTGTTTATTGATAGAGTAACTTGAATACTCTGAGTGGTTCGCACTATGCACTTTATTCAATAATTTTACACTTTTGAAAAAGGTTGATGAGATATGTTTATTTTTAAAGGCCTGGCACTTTGTATATTTATATGGTATTTATCCCTGACATGTAATGTTACAGTTTTCCTTTCTATATCGTCTATTGACAAAGTAATTTGAATATTCTGACCTGTTCGCAATATGCACTTTATTTGACAATTCGTTGGTTCGTAATTTGTATGAACTCTCAATAAAATAAAATTTAAAAAAATAAAAAACATTAAACTTGCTTTTCTCTGACGATACGGTGAATCTAGATTGTGTTGCTGATACATTTTTGGTAGCATTAATTCTATAACTTGGCAGTTAGATGGCTGAGATAGAGGTCGTTCCTGCAGTGGAAGGTCACCATCCACCAAACTCATAAATGTAGAGTCATATTAATTTACAGTTATTAAACACTTTTCTTACCGTCTACTCTGAATATGACTTGAATCTACAGTCTATTTACTTCCCAGTTAGTCTACAACTAATATATCGTGTCCCAATTCCAATACTTTAGGCTACATACATTTGATTGAGCATGCAAATATTACTTCTATAGCAAATTCTCTCCCTCTTGAAATGTATCAGACTTTGTCACAATTAATCATTTACTCATTCAGAGCTGTCTTTAACTCCTACCAGAGACATTATTCAGACCAAGGAATTAATAAGCAAAACATTGGACCTTTTCACTTCCTCTTCATATCGTTATGCCAAATTTCAATTTAGAAAAAAACTATCATATATCTCACCTCTCCATGATTTATACATTTCCTAGTTTACAAATAAACCAAATTATGATGGTCTGTGATAATGTCAAATTGAATTTTTGTATCCTTAAGATGGAATCTCTAATTTCATTAACTCTCTTTCATAGCAAGTGGTGTTTTGTCAAAGCTTGTGCCGATGCATTATACAGAATTTAATTTTCCAAAGTGGTATGCTACTGGGTACATTTTGTCATCATCATACATCTGTTTCTACACTCCTATCCACCAGCCCAGGACAGAGGGAGGAGGAGCTCAGCATACTGGTCTGCAGCTCTCATAATGAACGGTGGATCTGACAGTAGAAGCTCGGCTGTTAACTGTGCACAGACACACAATGTGACACACACTGTGCATGCAGAAAGCATCTTGCACTGAGGTTTGGCCTATGAATTGAGGCTGAGTTGTTTGGGAGTGATAGGGATAAGCGCAACGAAGCCACTATTGCCTATGTTTCTCGCCGCTTTCAGCACTTCCTGCTTAAATTTGGGTTACATGGCTTGCCTTGGAGCATGTGTGTCGTGCCTTGACCACTGCTATCCTCTTGGTGGAGGTGCTAAGTCTCCCCAGGGCAGGTATAGATCTTTATTTCCTGAGTCCTCTGGAAGCCAAGCACCACCTGGCTTAGCAGTCATGCGGTGTGAGAAGTTGGCCTGGTATATGCTGTCCACTAGTTATAGTGGGCACCTTGTACCAGTCCAAACAGCCCTTATTGATGAATAGGTTTAAAGACAACCTTTATTGAAAGCTATCCTAGTGGTAACTATGGAGAGCAGCCTTCAGGCTAAGTCATGAAGGAGTGTAAAGCAGCTTGGTTTACCAGATTAGAACCTCTTGAATTACTAAATGAAAGGCGAACCACACAAGGTATATATAAAATATATGTATTTATTTCTAAACACTCACTACTAATCTCTTTATGAGATTAGAGTCCAAGATACACAATAATACAGTTTTAAAATGACAGTAAATAGCACAATATGCAATGGGCCCCAGGGGCGGACCAAACCATATATTAAGAAAGTGGTATAAGAAGCACGCCTTGACTAGACACAGTGCCTAGAGCACGTAGAATCACTGGGACCACAAGGAACCACCCAAGGTAGTGACACAGGAGACCCATGGGGGACACGTGCAGTGTGAGAACACAGACGAGTTTAAGAAGTTAAGGACATTTAGGAGAGGACTTTGAGCAAACCCGTTTAGACTTAGGGGGATCTAGAGCCAGAACCCACGGGAGCACCGAAGTACTCGAGATGCCTCACCCAGGGAAGCCGGGTACCTAGGTATCAAATGGTGTCGGGAATCGTCGTTGATTTCAATGGCGATCTGCTGCAAAGTGCTGCTGCCGGGAAGAAGAAAAGTGTCCGGTGTGATCCGAGCCTAGATAGAATATCAGAAGAACCTGAAAGCAGAGGGGACAGAGTTTGGGTCACTTTCCAGTGACCAGGGGCACAATAGACGAATGCCCACCGATGTTGGGTTTTTCAGGTGCGAAGAGGTGAAGTTTGACTCTGCAGCCACGAGGACCAGGAGGCGTTGACGACAACCAGGAGCTGGATTCGAGCTGTCCCACAAAGGATGTTGAGTGCTGCAGTGTCAGTGCTCGAATTGAACCGAACAAGCCTTGGCAACACCAACCCACACAGGAAGAGAAAAGATGCTTTGGAGCAGACCAGCAAGGTCCTGGGGACTCCCCAAGCAACGGAGAGTCAGGGCACATCTGGAGCAACCAGGGACACCCAATTAAAGTTAGAGTTGCCTTTACAGGGACCCACCAGTTGACGGACCAGGGATCACAAAGGGACCTCAAGAGGAATCACACAATACCAGCCCACGGGACACTCGGTGAGTGTAGGCCAGTAATCTTCGGTGGAGACACTGTTCGGGGTGAGGACTACAAGTAGCCCAAAGCACAGCCTCAAAGATTGACGAGAAGCATATGCACTTGCAAATGTGCACGGTGTCCAGGGGTTCCGGTTCCACAGTCCCCACGAGGGCGATGGGTCTCAGTTTTGCTGGAAGCTTGGGTCAGCCACTGGGAAGTCTGGGCACCTACCTCCTGTGTTGCAAATTCTTCGGAGTCCGGTGGGAGCTTCGGAGATGCAAACCGGTCAGATGCGTCTTAGGCGCCTGCCTTGCAGGGGAGTAACTCCTTTACTCAAAAAGAGATTCTTCAGTCATCTAGCGCCTTGTAGATTGTCGAAGTTCCAAGATTATGTATCAGAGTTTCGTCCAGGTGTAATCTAAAGTCCTGTAGCCAGGGGTTCCTTTTTATACCCAAGGAAGGGGTGGGACAAACTCTAGGGACCCACCTATGGAAGGGTCAGGAAAGAGGGGTGGCTACACCCATTTCCTATGTCCAGTTTTGCAGCAGACCAGGGGCTGGTAGCCCCTGCAACCGGTTTGAGCTGGACTATGCAGAGGGTCACCAAATGTGCCCCCAGTGCAGACTTCAAAGCACTCCTGGAGTGCACCCACCCAGCCCCAATACACTAAAGCCTGTCTGTGAGGTGGTCACACCTCCCTGTGACAGGAAACCTATTGTCCAGGCCTCCCCTGCCGGAGTTTTGTCCAGCATGATCGTGTCTGTGGCTGGCAGCATCCATTTTGTGATGCCAGGGTCTGTTAAGCTGGTACTGGGTATACCGGTGCTGTCCTTTCTCTCCCTCTAGAAGGGTGAGATCGTACTCTCACACCAGTTACTGGTGTGGGGGTATGATTCCAAGGTGTTTGACACCAAACATGACATGTTTCCATGCAGCCATTCCAAAGTTTGCATTTACCGTTTGGATATAATGCACTTAAGAGTATATGGTCTGGCTGCATCACAAACAACCCCGGAATAAAGGTTCCGAAAGCTGCAGAGGGTCTCTGCTCATACATGGGCACCCTCTTACATGAAACTCAGCACCCTGCCTTCAGGATTGGTAAGGCCTGCCATAGGGGTGACTGATAGGTTTACATGTGCAGTGATATGGAGAGATATACTGAACCTATATCTCTGAGTGACTGACTGACTCACTCTCACTGACTGACAGACTCTCTCTCACTGACCGACAGACTCTCTCTCACTGACTGACAGAATCTCTTTCACTGACTGACTCACTCTCACTCACTGACTGACAGACTCTCGCTGACACTCTCTCACTCTCTCTCACTGACTGACTCACTTTCACTAACACTCACTCTCACTCACTGACTAACTCTCACTCACTGACTGACTCACTCTCACTGACTGACTCACTCTCACTGACTCACTCTCACTGAATCACTCTCACTGACTCACTCTCACTGACAAACTCTCACTGACTCTCTCACTCTCTCTCACTGACTGACTGACCCACTCTCTCTCACTGACTGACTCACTCACTCACTCACACTGACAGACTCTCACTGACTGACAGACTCTCACTGACAGACTCTCCCACTAATTCTCACTGACTGACTGACTCACTCTCACTGACTTACTCACTCTCACTGACTTACTCACTCTCACTGACTGCCTCACTCTCACTGACTTACTCACTCTCACTGACTCTCTCACTCTCTCTCACTGACTGACTGACTCACTCTCACTGATTGACTGACTCACTCTCCCTAACAGAATCTCACTGACTGACTCACTCTCACTGACACTCTCTCACTGACTGACTCTCCCACTCTCTAACTGACTGACTCACTCTCACTGACAGACTCTAACTGACTGACTCACTCTCACTGACAACTCTCGATGACTGACAGACTCTCACTGACAGACTCACCCACTCTCTCTCATTGACTGACTGACACACTCACTCTCACTGACTGATGGACTCTCTCTCACTGACTGACAGAATCTCTCTCACTGACTGACTCACTCACTCTCACTGACTGACTCACTGACTGACTCACTGACTGACAGACTCTCACTGACAGACTCTCCCACTCTCTCTCACTGACTGACTCACTCTCACTGACTGACTGACTCACTCTCACTGACTGACTTACTCACTCTCCCTAACAGAATCTCACTGACTGACTCACTCTCACTGACAGACTCTCTCACTAACAGACTCTCTCACTGACTGACTCTCTCACTGACTGACTCTCCCACTCTCTCACTGACTGACTGACTCACTCACTCTCACTGACTCTCTCACTCTCTCTCACTGACTGACTCACTCACTCTCACTGACTGACTGACTCACTCTCCCTAACAGAATCTCACTGACTGACTCACTCTCACTGACAGACTCTCACTGACTGACTCACTCTTACCGACAGACTCTCGCTGACTGACAAACTCTCACTGACAGACTCACCCACTCTCTCTCATTGACTGACTGACACACTCACTCTCACTGACTGACGGACTCTCTCTCACTGACTGACTCACTCACTCTCACTGACTGACTCACTGACTGACAGACTCTCATTGACAGACTCTTCCACTCTCTCTCACTGACTGACTCACTCACTCACTCTCACTGACTGATAGACTCACTCTGACTGACTGACTCACTCACTCTCACTCACTGACTGACTCACTCTCACTGACAGACTCTCACTGACTCTCTCACTCTCTCTCACTGACTGACTCACTCTCACTGACATACTCTCTCACTGACTGACTCTCCCACTCTCTCACTGATGGACTGACTCACTCACTCTCACTGACAGATTCTCACTGACTCACTCTCACTGACTGACTCACTCACACTGAAAGACTCTCACTGACTGACTGACTGACTGACAGACTCTCACTGACAGACTCTCCCACTCTCTCTCACTGACTGACTCTCCCACTCTCTCTCACTGACAGACTCTCTCTCACTGACTGACTGACTGACTCACTCTCACGGACAGATTATCACTGACTCACTCTCACTGACTCACTCTCTCTGACTCACTCTCTCTGACTCACTCTCACTGACTCACTCTCACTGACTCACTCTCACTGACTCACTCTCACTGACTCACTCTCACTGACAGACTCTCACTTACAGACTCTCCCACTCTCTCTCACTGACTGACTCTCTCACTGAATAACTCACTCTGACTGACTCACTCTGACTCACTCTCACTGACAGACTCTCACTGACAGACTCTCACTGACAGACTCTCACTGATAGACTCTCCCACTCTCTCTCACTGACTGACTTTCCCACTCTCTCTAACTGACTCACTCTCACTGACAGACACACTGACTCACTCTCACTGACTCACTCTCACTGACAGACTCTCACTGACAGACTCACACTCTCACTGACTGATTGACTCACACTCTCTCACTGACTAACTGCCTCTACCACTCTCTCTCACTGACTGACTCTCCCACTCTCTCTCACTGATTGACTGAATCACTCTCACTGACTGACTCTCCCACTCTTTCTCACTCTCACTGACTCGCTGACTCACTCTCACTGACTCACTCTCACTGACAGACTCTCACTGACAGACTCACCCACTCTCTCTCACTGACTGACTGACTCCCTTTCAATGACTGACTCACTCACTCTCACTGACAGACTCTCACTGACAGACTCTCACTGACAGACTCTCTCACTCTCTCACTTACTGACTCTCCCACTCTCTCTCACTGACTGACTGACTGACTCTTACTGACTGATTGACTCTCTTTCACTGATTGACTCTCTCTCACTGACTGACTCTCTCTCACTGACTGACTCTCTCTCACTAACTCTCAGTGACTCTCTCTCACTGACTCTCTCTCATTGACTAACTCTCTCTCACTGACTGACTGACTCTCTCACTCTCAGCGACTGACTAACTGACTCTCTCTCACTGACTGACTCTCTCTCACTGACTGACTCTCTCTCACTAACTCTCACTGACTCTCTCTCACTGACTCTCTCTCATTGACTCTCTCTCATTGACTAACTCTCTCTCACTGACTGACTGACTCTCTCACTCTCAGTGACTGACTAACTGACTCTCTCACTCTCTCACTGACTGACTCTCTCTCACAGACTGACTCTCTCACTTACTCTCACTGACTGACTAACTGACTGACTGACTGACCTTCACCCTCCTGTTATTTATGCCTCCCCATAATAAAACAAGCATTGGCATAGCCAATAAGTCTCGCCTTTGGAACCTTATAAGTGTTTAGCCATGCAACAGTTGATGCTATTGTACCAATGATATTGTGCTGCATAACCAAATACTTATAAGGTCCCAAAGGCAAGACCTATTGGCTATGCCAATGCTTGTTTTACAATACCAGCAATGAATTACAATCTATTATTTACTAGTTTTGTGCCTACGCTCGCTGTAGTCTGAGTCAGTCAATATGTCTAATGGCTGGCATAGGTGCTCAGAGGCAAAGTTGATTTAAAATTGGAAGTAGGAGATATTATCTGGAGTACTCTCCATAATGTATGCTCAATTCTTGTAAGTAAGAGTTTAAAAACCAGCCATTAAAATATATATAACTTCCAAACTCTTTCAAAAAGCCTTACCTTTTGTTCTAGTCTTCAAGAGCAGGAAGGGGGGGGGGGCCTTGCTAGTGAAAACTATCAATTTCACTATCCAGGAAAAACAACATAATAATCTGACATGGCTGTTTTAGAGACAGGTGCAACTGGCAGTTCAGCATTGGCCATATTTGAGAAAAGGTTGATAGCTTTCGTACCTGTTTCCAGTTCTGCTTGACTGGTAAAGATGGCAACTCAGGGGCTGGGCAGGTAGTGCTATGTAGGGGTTCCAAAGAGGAAAAGCTTGGGGAGGTGTCAGCTCAGCAACAAAGTATGAGCTGGCAGTGTGTGGAAAGCAGCCTGCAGGTGAGGTGTCAAGGCAATGGGTAGTAGGCAGGTGTGGACTCCAGCCTTCAGGAGGTCACTGAGGCAATGGGTGGGCCAGGTACGTCCATCTCCAGGCAACAGCCAGTAAGTGCAGACAGGCTTCTGCTCTTTCGTGGTTAGACCTGCGTCAGCTACCAACTACACTTTAATGCTCAGAAAAGTCTTTCCTCTAATTAAATCATCGCAGCATGAGCAGTGTCTCGTGATGAAAAGCATGGTCTGGTGATGCAGTGGGCTAATGAATCCACTGCAGGGATCTGTGTTTGACCTCATGGTCACCAATTTAATTTCCGACCAGTACACTCAGCCTTCAAAGTAATGCAAATGATAAAATGAGTACCACTGAGTTGGGTACAGTGCAGGAAAAGAGGGGGATCCAGCTGCACCGCGGATACGGCAGCTGTTATTGAGGTGGACCTGGGATCTGGGCTGTGCCCACTGAAATATTCTGAATTTGTTTTGGTAAAATTTGCTAATGCTGGACCACATTCAGCAGTGCTCGCAGGCTGTCTGCTTTCTGTTCAGATGAGCAATCTGCAGTGGGTAAGGGAGGTTTCTTATTTTGATGTCCAGCATGGCCCATCAGAAAGGCCTCACTTAAAGGGCCATTGCCTCTTCTTTTATTGCCATCTCATCACGGTTGGGAGCCATCTGTAGCCTGACACTTAGATACCAGTGTAATATAGGGATCTAAAGTGTGCAGTTTGTTATCACTTCACAAATGCTTAAGATAAACTATAATTTGGAGGTTATTGACTGTGTTCAACCCCCCCAAACCTATAAATATACATATACATATATATATATTTAATTTCTTTTGTAGAGTTATTTATCCCAGTGTAGGGAGTCAGAGAGATTTACATCACACTCATATATTGTACACAGAGAATGAATCATTCAACTGTGTGAATCAATATATTGGAAATTACATAAAGCAATGAGAGTTGCGAGGTGTAAAAGTCAGATATCTTCTTTATTGGTTGGCACCATATGTTAAGAGTACTTGGTGTGGAGAAACAGAGCCAACTTTAAACATCACACAGTGGTTGGGGTTGCCTGTGCTAATGAGACTTTATTACTACCCAAAGAACCTTTTTTTTTAGCAATCGCAGAATAAAGAAAGACTGATTTTTAAAAAAAACAATACGTTTCTAAATCCATGCTTTGTACTTCGCATGCAACTTCTTGATGCTGGTTCATGGCTCATTGCGCTGCAATGGAAGGATTATATCTAAAGTCACTGGATTTATGCGATTCAGTGGCCTCTGCATTTTCCTCATAATTATGGATTTGCCGCATTTGCCATTTAATCCATCATTCACTGGAAAATCTGAAGATTTTACCCCCAAAAACTTTTCTAACCCGATTTGTTCAAAAGTTACTAAAAACATGGCAAGACGTGTTCCTGCACATTGGAGGGCTCTTCGCAAAGGCTGACTGCTTATCTCTCAGTTGTTTTATTGCAGTATTTTGTTGTTAAGCTGATACTAATAAGGTGAAACATTTGCCCAGACAGGTTTACAATGTTTAAAAAGAAGAAAAAAATGAAGCAATACTTTAACAAAATGTACCACGCTACGCACCATAATTTTCATTTTCTTGCCGCATAATTTGGCCCTTTCCTGAAGCATAATTCCATTGGTCCTGATTATAATTGATGCACTGAGTCACAAAAGGACGTCCATGACAAAATAGATAACTCACTGAGCTATTTACATAAAATATATCTGTGGTCTGCAAGCTACACGTCGTTCTTTGCAGCATACACACTAACCACATGTGCTAACTTATGATGAGTCAAAACTGTGACTCGAAAGAACACAGAACTCTCCAGCAAGGGCATGTCACTCTCAGAAAAACCGGGCATGTGCTAGTAAATTAAATTATGAAATTTAGGCTGGTCAGTCCGAGGTGAAAATGGACAGAACACCTGACCTTTCAGCGGGGCCTCTCAATTTTCGTGCCCCCCCTCCCAATATGACTTACGTGCGAAGACCTGGTGAAGAGTGGGTCAGATGAAAGGCATTCCTTTAGTTCTGGGCAGGCTGGCCCCATGGGGGCAGAGGTGAGAATAGCCCAGCGGGAACCAAGCAAAACCAGGCCTCTCAGCGAGACCTCTGCACTCAACCCCCTTCCCCCACAAACCATGAGCTGAACGTGAAACCCCAATGGGGTGAGGATCAGGGAGAGGACACAGCTTCTGGCCCGGCCACATGGGGGACAGGGGAGGAAGGAGGTCAAGGAGAAATGGTGCAGCAGCCACAACATCACCTGGCCTCCTAGTATCTCCACACTCCTCCCTCCCCCTCAGAATGACCTCAGTGTAGCAGCAGGTGGAGAAGGGGCAGAGGAAGTACACTGCTTAAAAGGGCTGGGCCGGCCCAACAGGAGCCAAGTTGAAGGTGTCAAAGCCACAATAGTGGCCGCAAGCCCAAGCATCTCTGTCTGCCCCTCCTCTAAACTTCACACTATGTGTCTCTAGCCCACCTCCTCCTGCCGGCCCCATATGACAATGGCCTGGGCAGGCGTGGCAGCGGGGCCGGGGGGGGGGGGCAGTAGGGAACTGTGGGCAGTTGACAGAGGCCCTTAAAAAAACAGCCCTCAGCTGTCACTAAGGCATCGGCTCAATTGCCCGCTTTGCCAATTTGACCCTGGCAGTGCATGCCACTGGTAAAATAATCACTAACCTAATTCCGCTACAAAACCGACGCTAGCAGTATCACTAGAAGTATCATATGTGCTTAGGATACTTTTTAGCAGTTGCAGGAATTACATCAGACAAACAGATACTGCAAGCCCCGTAGGAGCTAGGAGCACATATAAGCTACGACAGTAGACCAAATGTTACAGTAGTACTTGGATGACCTAAGAACTGTCCCAGTAAATCAAGACTCATTGATCTATTGGTATGGCAAAGGGGTCAGTGGACAGAACTCAGCAGGCCGGCTATAAAATATATGACAAGCTTTTTCATCAGAGTATCCTCTGAGTAACTTTTAGTGCATCTTGAGCAACTGCTTTGCTCAAAAGGTCCTGTCTGCCTTGGCAAAATGTGGAGAGACTAACAATGAGCATTTAATTCCTAAAAATTGAGTTTCCAGTAATAATGAAAAAGAATACCAAAATTCAGAACAGCAAAAACTCTCCTTAAATTGGCAAAATACCCTGTTGGGTTTATGAACTGGATTGATAAATTATGCCACACCCTTTCACAAAATTTACACTGTGCACCAAAATATTATTCAATTACAACATACCAAAAACGTATTTCCATAATCCACCCAAAAAATGCATGTCCCCTACAAAAGCAGTGATTCATTTATTAATCGATTGATTGATTTCATACATGCCAGGATACATACAATAAGTAAAACACGCCCTACAATATAAATTCAGTGCTGCTACTCCTATTTCAAGCAAACTGTTTGGCAGCTCCCCAGAAATCAACACTAACTGGCACATGCATCAACAATGCCATTTGCGATTCCTTAATAGCGAAAAATAAGGATTCGCTAATAAGGAATAGCAAAAGGCTATGCATGTAGAAATCGCTTACAAAATAGCGATTTCTAAACATTCCTTAATTGCTACTCGCAAATTGCGAGTCGCAATTAAGGAATACCTCCCTATTGATTCCTATGGGCCTAGAGGCCCATAGAAATCAATGGGAGGACTTTCTCAATTTGCTAATCTCAATTAGAGAATCGCAAATTACTCATGCTATTTCAAGGGTGCCAGGGCGTCAAAAAGACACCCTGTTGCACCCCTGAAATCTGCATATGAATACATCTTGCACACACACATGCCCCAAGAGCATGTGTGTGTGTAAAATGGAACTTTGAAAAATGCACTTTAGTGCATTTTTCAAAGTTTTTGCAAATTACCATGAAGTTCAACTTCATGGTAATTTGCTCCCCCTATTAGCGAAATCGCTAATTTTTAAACTTTCATGCATTGCATTTAAGGAATCTCAATTTGGGATTCCTTAAATGCAATCGCAACTTAAGGAATCGCTATTTAGAGATTCCTTAAATAGCGATTTTTGCATTTGGGATGATGCATCCCAAATGCAAAAATACCGGTCGCAAAGGGGCAGATTCTGCTAATCTGCCCGTTTGCGAGCAGTTTTCTCGTTGATGCATGTGGCCCTAAGATACTTATTTAGAGTTTGGCGGGCAGGACACTCTGTCAAAAATGTGGTGGATATCATGCTCACCAAACTCGCTTTTCACTTCCATGTTTCTGCTGGCCGAGCCTTTGTTGGTTCTTATGTGGAAATGTTTCGCCGACGTCCCGTTATTGGGCCATCGGTCGTCATTATAGCCCTGAACATCCACCTTGCACTGTCTCCTGTTCGGGTCCTAGGTTACAATGGAACGTACCAAAGAGGAACCCACAAGCATGATGCCCTGACACTTAGAGAAACTTTTTCAGTATTAATCGCTCCCTTTGGGAGTCGTGTTTATGAAGAACAAAAATCTTAAGCAGGCACATTAAAAAAGGCGGCTGTTCAGAAAGGTTTAATTGCCTTCAAAGGATCCACTGTGATGGGAACTCTGCTGAATACATACAGATCTCTGACTGCATGATGGAGATCTCTAAGTATGATGGAGCGACTTATGTCAGGGCCGTGAATTAACCACCATACTCTAAACTGCTGAATATGCTACTGACAGCCAAATTGCCTTTGAATTTATCAAATGAATCCTCCTAGCCTGTGTCCCTACAAATTAAGTCGGGAAGCGTTATGATCTATGAATGGACTCCCCCTTTAAAAATCCAGTAAGGATAAATTAGCCTCCTTCCTCAACTATTTTGAAGGCACCAGGTCTGGCTGCATGCACCATCAGGGTCTGACCAGGTTCCATTTCCCATGGGGAAATGTCTACCAAAGTAACTCAAATAAAGAAGGAAAAGTGAAAAAATAGCTGAAGGACCGCATATGTTTTTCCTAAAGAACACTTGGAAAGCACTGCCTCACCCTTTGCCAATTTATGAAAACATTGCAAAAACGAAAGAAGATACCAGGGCCTTAGAAAAATCAAGACCTAGGCAAAGTACTAGGAGTAAAAATATATAAACATACCAATCACATGGACGAAATACTGTCAAACAAAGTAAAACTCATGAAAACTTTCATGCCCCGGACAGCACAGAATCCAAAGCCTACATTAATTAAAAAAAACAGGAACCAAAATTAAAATAGCCAAACACAGTAAATCTAAACACTATGGGCCATATTATCAAGAACGGCGATAACATTATCGCCGTTTTAGCGGCAGGAAACTGCCGCTAAAGCGGTGATAATGGGCATGGTAATATGCCCTAGAGAATTCCTATAGAAGCCCAGGTTCTGGTGTGAAGGACATCAAACCTGGGCTTCTATTGGAATTCTCTAGGGCATATTATCAAGCCCCTTATCTCCGCTTTAGCGGCAGTTTCCTGCCGCTAAAACAGCGATAATGTTATCGCGGTTCTTGATAATATGGCCCTATAACCGCAGCCGAAGATAAGCTAACTCAAAGTTATATGCAATTCACTAATCCAGAGTGTGGAATTTGAGTTTCTCAATAGACTACAAATTTTTATTTTTAATTAAGAACTACATGTCCAAGCATGCAACTAAACAGCACACCTTGTACTTTGTATTTACAAAATACATAAACCATATGAGCTACATGTATGTAAAACTACATACAACAGGGATTATAGGCTAAAATATATTAAATAACACAATTAATTAGTACAATAAAGAACTTTTTAAAAGCAACATATTAAATACATTACATGTCCTCATTCTCCTAAACATTGGACAATACATACTTTACACATGCATTTAACTAATAAACAACCATTAATAATTCAACAGAAAATTAACCACATCCTTGTAAATGTAAATTAGTTCTCAAATTTGCACAGCTGAAGTAAATCAAAACAGAAAAGCCCTCCTCCAAAGTAATGCTTTCACACTAGAACTCCTAAAAAGGTAAAAATGTGTCTATTGCAAAAAAGTAATCCTAAATCTCACATCTTTTGATTCCCTTAAACATCCCAAAAATGAGATAAAAAAGTCTGGAAAACTCAGAATTAGGCAGAAAATGTAAATAATTGGACATACAAAAATCCTACCTTTTTTTAAAAAAACTAAAAAACTAAACTTAAAAAGAGAACAGAACTCAACTCCAAAATCAACCTTCTTCAGGGACGCCCTTCTTAACTTGTAATGAAAAGACTACACATTCCCACCCGAAACCCGAAACCAGCATACACTGCACATATTAAAATAGCCCACGTACACATCAGAAAACTGACTTATATAAACCAATGTATTAATCTGTTTGTTCGTCCCCCTATATGCCCTACACTTAAGAAACAAAAAATCACTTATCTAATTCTAAAAAACCGTAGCTAACAGATTGTACAAAAACATTTTATACTAACAATATCCCACTCAACTGTTAAGTCACATTAAATATAATAAAGATATTAAGTTGCCTTGCCTGATCAAATAAAATGGGAACCTGAAGATGCTGTTGCTCACTCAGCAATAAAACAAAAACAAGAGGTGCCAATGAAGTTAATTTGTTGAAACAAATAGTGCCAAAATAGAAATAGCGAGTAGTCTACACATAGTGAAAAAAATGCTACTTATTTCTTTATCTATTTAAAACTATAGTAGGAGTATTGTTTTTATAACTAGATTAAATTCATGAGTTTTCAGAAAAATATGTAAAACCTATTTATTTAAGAAACATGCATCATGATATAACTTGCTGGTAACATTACTTTTGATTTAATGTAAATTAATTAACTTTCAAATCCTTATTAAAACCTTATTAGGCTGCCTGCCGACAGAGCATGCGCTGTCCCCTAGAGGGGTATTGTTTACTTTGAAGGGCTTGGAGCCTGCTCATTGCCTTCCATTCACTGGCATCATTGTCACTCTTCTTTGCTGCCTCCTAATTGGCAAGGCCATGCCAGGCGTAACTTCCTTTTCTTTGTGTGGAGCATGAACTAACCACAGATTGATTCATCTTAATCAGTGTCTGTCTGCTGCTCTCATTGTGATTATTTTACTATTTCTTTCAGTGCTGCATTTTTATATACATTTAAAAAACATTTTTTATAATACTTATCACGTATACATAAAAGTTTCAGGACACTTCTCTTTTCATTTTGTTTTCAAAGACATGTTTGGATTTCTACTCTTTGGTCTTTTGTCTTACTTGTACAACTAAAATACAATTACACTTTACATGGGTTGGATTAATCTGCTATAATGTGAAAATGGTGACCTAACACCACATTTCCACCTTTAGGATGTTTGCCACCGAACTCCTATTTTTGTAGCCTTTCATCCATTCATCGCCCATTATGCCTCAAAACGTCTCATTGATTTTAAGTTTAGTTCCTTGTTTGAGTTATTTACCCCCACAACTGTACTTCTCTATGCCACTCTACTCTATGCTACACAACTCCATGCCACTCCACTCTACACCTCTCCAGTCTATACCACTCCACTCTATGCCACTCCACTTCTTGCCACTTTGCTCCACTCCACTCAACTCTACTCTACACTACTCCACTCCACTCTACAATGCTATTACACTCTACTGTACACCATTCGATTCTAAGCTACGCCATGCCACTCCACTCCCCTCTACTCCGCTCCTCTCCTCTCTACGCCACTCCCTTCCATTCCACTCTGTGCCACTCCACTCTTCACCACTCTACTCTAGCCATTCCACTCTACTGTAAACCACTTTACTCTAAACCACTGTACTCCATGCCACTCTATTCCATGCTATGCTACTTTATTCCATTCTCTGCCACCCTGCTCCACTCTACTCTATGCCACTCCACTCTGTGTCACTCTACTGTACACCACTCCACTCTAAGCTACTCCACACCACACCACTCCATGCCACTCTACGCCACTCTACACTAGTCTACTGTACACCAATCTACTCGACTCGATGCCTTTCTACAGCACTCTACTCTACACTTCTCCATGCCATTCCACGCCACGCCACTCCACTGTACATCACTCAGCTCTACGCCACTCCACACTTTGCCACTGCACTGAACTCAACTCTATGCCCGTCTACAGTATACTACTCCGCTCTATGCCATTCTGCACAACTCAACCTTTTCTTGACTGGACTGGCTGCTCGTGCTGCCCCATTGGGGTAAGTGGGCCACCGGAACTGCAATCGACCATCCCCAGCGCCACTTCTGGGTTCCCACTTGGAGATGGACTGTGGTGGACCTCCCCCAACGCCACTGGCCTTAACGAGGACTGACCAGTACACAACACCTGCCTCTGGTACTCGTGGAGCTGCTGGGGCCACCCGTGGACCATTCCCAGTGGGCTGACCATGATATCATCCTTAAGGCCATTAAAGATTCAAGAGAAGCAGTGGAAACTAAAGTGGGTGAGGCTCAAGTGGATGTATCCCTCATGTGTCAAGACCTCCGCAACGTTGCTAACCATGTGATGGAGGCCAAGACCAGGCTGTCCTCAGTGTAGTACGAAGTGGCCATCTTAAAACTCCAAGTCTCCAATTTGCTTTTTATTATGGCATCTTTAAAGGAACTTGTTCAAGACACGGGTAACAGATCACAGAGGAACAATCTCTGTTTTAGGGGGTGGAGACATCAGGAGCTGATCAACTGCTGGATGACTGGCTGTGGTCCTGGATTCCCTCTGACAAACTATCCAAGTTGTTTATGGTAGAGAGGGCACACGGATCCCTGGCTCGTTGGCCACCATTGGGAGCCCCCCGATCCAATGATAGCCCACATCCGCAACGACTGAGACCGCAATGCCATTCTCCGTGAGGCCAGACTGCATAATGATCTACACTTTCAAAATGTGAAGATTATTGTTTTCCCTGATTATACCCATGTGGTCCAGCAACGCAGATGTTCTTTTCGAAGATGTCAAGGAGAAACTTTGCATTTTCAACCTACAGTATATGCTCCTATATCCAGCCAAACTGAAAGTGATATTTAACTCCTCAACCTATTTCTTTGACACTCCAGAGAAGGCCTGGGTGTGGCTGATGAAACAATGTCAACCTCACCAACCTGACGAGCTGGAGGAAGCCACCCTGTGGGGGAGGGACAATGCCCCGTCCCTTCTCCCTGGAAAAAATGCACCTACTCCGGAAAAGCTCGCCCCAGCCCGTGGAAGGGACAGATCTCACCGAGCCCAGAATGCAGCACTCTTGGGTCTGGTACTCTCAAGCTGAATGCTCAGCTTTCAGACACGCCAGACCTCTTCTGTTTCCAAGATGACTCTGTAGAAGTGCTCCTACGAGGATGGTACTGGTGACCTGTGCAAACCTAAACTGGTGGCGGGATGGGGTAAAGACAGCCCTGCAGCCCCGCTGCATAGCTCCTTGCCCTGTTGGGCCTTGGCCTTGGTTTCGGGTAGCCATCTTGTTGTAGGCATACTATACTGTACTATAATGCTGTGCTATGATGGGATATGTTGTAATTGCTGGCAGGCACCATTATCCTTTCGAATCCTTTTCGTCCAATTTGACTGTTGATATTTTGGGGTTTGGGGCAACAGATACTTCCGGATTGAAAATGTGGGGTGGGGCAGTTGGGGGCATGTTTTTTTTTTGCATGTTTGTTGAGGTTTGTCCACATGCATGGTTGTAACCTTCTCTAGATGTCACACAGGCACATAGCAGTATGCAACCTTGAGTGTCCCCAAGGCGAACATGTCCCACTGGAGCCCCTGTTGTCTCCCCTTGAGGAGGACTGCCTCTTTGATTCCTTTCCCTGTTTATGATGGTGAAGGTTTTGTCATGGAATGTGAACTGCCTCCTTGACCGCATCAAAAGATCAGCCAGACTGTGATCAGTTAAATGTTTTCAGCCGTTGCTCATGCTTCAAGAAACCCATGTGTTGTGCATACAATGTTCTTTTCTGGGTGGCTTTGGCTATGACTGGGTTATTCATGTAGGATTGTCCCAGGACTCCAGAGGGGTTTCAATCTTACTACATAAAGGGTTCCCACTGGTAGTCTCTGCCTCCCATGTGGACCCCTGGGGCTGTTACATGGGATTTGAGTGTCAACTTGAGGGCCAACAGTTACATTTTCTATTGGCCTATGTCACTCAGCAACAACTTCAAATAAAACTAGAGGCACTCAGAGATCTTTTACTAACCCTTCCTCAGAGTATGACCTTGCTATGCGGTGGCTTTTAATGCTGTCTCGACCCCATTTGGGACACTTCAGAGCCCTTCCGTCTAGGCTGCCGAACTCCCACCACACAGTTTCCTCAATGGCCAGACTCAATGGGCCCTTGCGATGCATGAAGAATGTGGCGCAAACACACATTTATCCACGTGTTGCAGCGTGGAAACCTGGGTAACAGGAATCAGGACAAACCCCGTACCTAATATCCTCCCTTTGTCACAGACCAAATATCACATTAACACATTCACTCGTACAGTCATTGGTGGGGCCCATAACACCAACATTCACACTTTGCTTCTTACTGGTCTGCACTTACAGGAGAAATGAATGTTCTAAGCGCTGACATGAAAGGAATACCTTATAACCTATAGAGAGAAAAATCATTTACATTTCTATACACTAATACCCTTATCACTGCACATCATAAACCTAAACATTAAGATACTCCTCCCATGTGATCGAGGGATCAATTAGTTGATTTGATATTGATGATTTAGTCCAGCTAAAGCATACTCAAAGATCCTGATCTACCTCCTTTCAATAAACAACCAAACACATTTTCTTGTTAATCAATACTTTTGTTTATCTAAATAATGCAAGAATTTAATCATTACGCAAATCACAGGATACCATATTTACCTATTCTGGCTATCGGTCGTCCTCTAAGTCATCTAATTTAGTCGTCAGCATGCTACAGTCCCAAAGATCGAGTCAAGGACCAGAGACGTGCAAGTATCGATCAGTGCCCTAGATTTTTGGAAGTCCTTAGTTCATCAAGAAATTGGGCAGCAATTCAGTCTGTCAAAGATTCAGGAACACAGCCGTCACGTAGCATCACCATCGTCTCCTTCAGCAAAGGAAACACGCAATCTAGCAGCAGCTTTTTATGATAATTCCCTCTCTATTCTACCGTCTTTTATAATAAAAGTAAGGTCTAAAAGATACATTTTTAAAGATTTGGGCATTATCCATTGGTCAGTTAAGATCGTCCGGTGAAGTTTCACACAGTTCATGAGGTCATGTCGTCAGGCATGATCCATCCGGTTCCTTGCATAAGTCCTTTGTTTGAATATTTGGCAAGCATCCCATCGTGACCTTGCTAAGGCACAGCAAGTCTAGGGTCATGTCGAGGCCACTGGTACATGGGGTTGGCGCAGGCGCACTTTGTCTGAAACCTCGTGGAATGGTGGCCATCACGTCGAGTATTTTAGGCCCAAAGGACAACTTAAGCGAAACAAACACAAAAAGTAATTAAAACATAGAAATAATGAATAAAATGTTAAACCCTCCCCAATTCCCCTATGTGCTTGTAATTATCTAGCATATGGCGACATTTAAAGCGTTCATATTCACCCATTGATGTCATCTGGTGCAACATACGATAACGTCACAAAAGCAACATATATCATGCAATATTCTATTTTCCTAGTATTAGTATGCGTACATATGTTAATTACAAATTAATTTAGCCATGCAAAATGCATATCCCACGTATATTTCGTACATTAGTAATGTTGGTTAAACTTCACACAAACACATTAATATTATTATAATTAATAGATTATTCTAATTAGTATAAACATGCAAAAGAGGGGGGTATACAAAATGTACTACCCGCTCCATCACATGCATCGGTGGTACACAAAACATTGTCATGGATTGATCAGATCTGGCTTCCAGCACCCAACGTGCTCCACCACACACATATTCAAATCCTTCCCCGGGGAATATCGGGTCATGTCCCTCTCCTCTTCTAAATGGGCCCCCATGTGGTAGACTGGCGACCCCTGTGGCATATTAACACCTGGTACTTCACAGATCAGGAATGTGCCGACTTTTTAGAGGCGGGGATCCAATTTTTCTTTGAAACAAACCAGGGCACAGTGGTATTCACTGGGACTCTCTGGGCAGCCAGCAAGCCCACTCTTAGAGGATTGATCAAGGAGTATATGTGCAGCAAAGAGGCATACAAGCTGTCACAAATGACAGACTTGGAGTCTCAGATCCTAAGCAGACCTAGATCTCAGACTGAAGCTGGCAAGATCTGGCTTGAGATGCGTTTCTCTGGAGGAAGCAAGGCAGTGTTGGAGGGCCTCGACCCAAAGGGTATATGAATAAGGGGACTAGTCTGGCAAGTTCCTCTATTGTATGGCCTCCTGGCGCACGGTCTCTGTATAGTGCCCTCGATTAGAGATGCTACATAGACATAGCAACTATTGCCGTGATCCCTAAAGTGGAGAATACCCTGGACCAATTTTCTTTGTATAGGCCCATCTCACTTATTAATGCCAATGTTAGGTATTTGAAAAAGTCCTAGCTACTCAACTCATGCGGACTTTGACCCCTATCTTATCCACCCAGATCAATGTGGGTGAATGCTGAGAGGAGCATTTGAAGAGTCCAACTGGCCCTCTATCAGATACACCTCACACACTACCCCACAGCTCTGCTCCTAAAAGACTTTGAGAAGGCCTTTGAGACCAGGGATATGTCCTTCTTGGAAAAGGTGCTAGAGAGAGTAGGGATTGGGCCTTACTTCTGTAAAGTTGTAGGTCTCCTCTACCCTAATCCCACCGCCCAGGATGGGGTTAATGGGACCCTCTCACCACACTTCCCCATCGGTGAGGCCCCCCTCCGGGCTGTTCCCTCTCCCCACTTCTATTTGCCCTGGCAATTAAGCCAAAGGCTCATCTTATCCTCGTTGATTCTAGGGTGCAGGGATGGTCCTGGGGAGGGGGATCAGAGGAGTGTATAGCACTAAACACCAATGATAGTTTGTTATTCTTGGTAAATCAGCAGTCCTTGAGCCCACAATGTTTGCAGATTCTCCGCTTACATGGAGGGATCTCCGGACTCTGAGTCAATGAATCTACATCCCTACTGGTGCCAATTGAGAGAGACATGGGCGGTTGTTCCTGGTGGGCCGTAGAGCTGCCTATCCTTCAAATGCCTGGACATCTACATCTACCATCTCCAGATTTAGCATGAAGCCTTAACTTAAACCCCTTCACAGCTGGATTGAACAGAGATCTGCAGTACTGGGGCCGCTAGCCATTGAATCCCTTGGGGTGAATAACCCTGTTAAAATGATGATTCTGCCACGTTTTCTGTATATTTTTGAACTTGCCTTATTTGATCCCTAGGAAACAGTTTGAGGCCTTGACATGGAGAGTTACAACCCTTCTCTGGGCAGGGAGAGGCCATTTTTTGACCTCTGTCAATTGACAGCATTCCCCGTATGATGGAGGAATGGAGATGACCGACCTTGATAGCTACTACCTAGCTGTGCATTTTCCAACGATTAATGAATGGTTTATTGGGGGGTGGCACATCACGGCCAACTGGGAGGACTTGAATTTGCTGGGCCTTGACGGGCTCCTGGGCCTGCCTTACGGAGGCCCAATTCTACAAACACTCCCAGATCGTACATGGGTGGCCCAATTCTACAAACACTCCCAGATTGTACATGGGGGGCCCTACTGTGCTGGAGGGCAGCTCTTTGATTCATCTGGTGGGAACGCAAACTCCCTGGGATGACCCTGCTGTGGTAGGGTAGGTAGTTGCCCCATTGTGCCAGCATACAGGTTTTTGGTAGGTGGGACAACATCAAAATAACTCATTGTGGGGATGCTTGGTGAGGTGAGGGCATGTAACTTCAGGAGCACTACCAGCTGTCTCACACACAGTTTTATCAGTACCTGCAATTACGCCATGTCCTATTAGCACACATTCCACCAGGCAGAAAAATTCCCGAGTTCCATCCTCTTGAAGCTAAGATGTTAATGGGGGGACTAGGCAAGGAAGCCATCTCTAGGATTTACTGCTCTCCCATCATTAATGCCCCAGATTGCTTCCCTGGACTACGGGCTTGGTGAAAGACATGGTTGGAGGACCTTGAGGACAATGACTGGTGCAAGACAAGACAGGCCCCACAGGAGATGGATATCTCCTCATGGCTTTGCACGCTTCATCTTAACTATCTATCCCAGGCTGACTCCCTTTTGGGAGGGGGTGGGGGAGGAGATCTCCATGGTTCTGGGGCACCAGATTGATGTTAACACCCGCTTGACCCTGCTGGGCTTGTTGGAATAGGTGGGGAGAGAGAGAATAGAACGACTTTAATTGGTGTAACAGCGCTAGTGGCCAAATGTGACATTGCTCGCAAATGGAAATTCCCAGAATCCCCTTTGATGGCGAAGTGGAGAATTGGAGCAGGCTGATGTGCCCAGCAAGAACGGCTGATTTTAGAGGCATGGGGCAGCCCCCAAAAACATGAGATATCGGTGGCAGGTGGTGGGAATATCATGAGTTGAATGTTGGGACGTCATAGATATATATTGGAATGATGCATACTATGTATAAGTGTGGACCGGGCCATATTGTGTGCCATTAATGTTTTTAAAATCAATAAAAACTGGTTATAAAAAAAAAAGATCCAGGTGAGTGCATAATGGGGATTGTATGATATCTTGAAGTGTTGGGCCAAGTACTAAGCCTGGGTGGAGTTTGCAGAGTTCTGATAAGTAGAACTCCGCGCAGTGTTAAAAAAACCTGCCATGCTACGCTGATCTCCGCAAGTGGCAGAGTGAGTTAGATAAATGCTGTTTGCCGTGATTTTCAGCACCGGGTGTTTGTCCGCACTGTGCTATCATCGCTAACGGCACAGCGCAAGCAGGCACAGCTTTCTTTCTGCCGCTCGAGTAGATTTTTAACTCAAAGCGGACAGACGGTTTCTAAATGCGAGCGGATGTGAGCATCGCAATGAGAAATCCCACCACCCCCGTTGAGAAATCTCACTGTGAGGTTGATTTTCCTCACTTGCGTTCGCCAACTTGACATTGACGAGCACAAGCAAGGAAAACAACTTCACTCTGCGAGTTTTCGTCACTCCGCAAGCTCTGCGTAACACGGAGTGCGGAAAACTCTGCAAATTCCACGAGCAGTGCAGAGTTCACCACCCAGACTTGCCAAGTACATCTACTATCAAGAAGATAGACTAAAAGTGAAAAAATGTTTAAAATTCTACTATGACTTTATTCATGTGCAACTGCAACCTGACGGAACTTGGAAATAAGGGGATTGTTCAAAATTGTTTTTCCCATTCTATTTCATAATTCTTACTTTTAATGAGGTAACCAACACGACCCTTGAATCCCTAAAATATTTATAATCTCAATTTCATGTTAAGGGTTATTATATATTATAATTTTTTGCATGCCAGCCTAATCGAGATGTTAAACAGGACCAAAAACTGGCCAAATCCTACAGTATCTAAATAGGATAAACGATGTACATGTCACATTCAAGCAGTGCTTATTTTGAGTGGGTGGTTTCCAGTACTCAGCATCGGACTTAATTATCAACACTGGCACTATGACAGTCTTCCACATGGTGGAACTGTCTGTCTAAGTTAGAAATAAGCCCAACAAAATTAGTTTATTAATTCAATATACATTAAAAAGCACCAAAACCTGCCGTCCAATCCATTCTTATAGTGTTGGGTGCCTGGAATAGTCTGAATTGTCAAACTTGCAGGAGTGTGATTGTTAGTAGTAATTATATTGGTACTGTCAGTGGTAGCACTGGCAGGGGCAATGGGTGGTGCAAAATACAGCGGCCTCCTGACCAGCGCCATGACACATATTTTTGTGCAAATTAAGCACTGTATACAAGTACACTGTTCTGCATATTACAATGGTGAGTTGTGCTGGAGGGGCATTGAATGCTCCTGTACCATCTGCTCCAGATCCCTATATCATTTGAAAAAGTCTTATATGACTATACATCTCTCTATATATGGTAACACATTTGATATATGGAATAATCTTCATTGTGTCAGCCTTGAATAGTGAGCAGTAACAGCCAAAGCAGACTGTCATTATCACAAAGTCCATGTTATGAGTTCACTATAAAGTGGCTTTGCCTGTGTCGGGATTACACATTTTGAAATGTGGTATTTTCAATCATTTGTGGACCTGGTATCATTTTTAGAAACATATTTTGAATTTGCAATTAGGAAGAAATTCCACTGAACATCCCTATGAAGCCTCTGCTACTTACAAAGGGGAATGTTCCCCTTAAAATAAAACATAGAACATTTTTCACAATTTTCTATTAAGACGCTAATGTTTAAATATGCCTAAACCTATTTAAACATTGTTCTGTTACTGTTTTAAAAATGCAATTAAATACAATAGTGCCAAACATACTATTCTGGTCAGGCAGGCCTTACTAACGTGCAAATGTATCCACAGTGTGATTAGAAGAAATGGAGGTGGGGTTCTGAAGAATATTTGCAGTCACTTTCCTTTTGACACCTTCTCCAAGCCAGCATATTAATGACAAAAGATGTTGGTGGTGACCAATTACAGAGCGGCTTACTGCAACTCATTTTTTGCCCATAAAAACAAAGCACTATTATCAGCATAATGCTCCTTTTGGCCAGACTCTGGTGGCCTACCTGGGATCACTTGAGGCCCCCCTATGGGGGACCACCCCCCCAGTTTAAATACCCCTGTTCTAGAGTAAAACATTGCAGAAAGGCATCCATGCCATTCATATATCATAAACCATTAAATAGACATTGTGGCATGTGTTTATATAATAAGTCGAAATCTATTAAAGTCCATGGTATGTGAATATTTAATCTTGTTGTGGAAATACCAAGCTAAAGACCAACGTTTCTTCTGTATCCTAGTGATGTCCTCTGAGGGCGCTAATCAGCTCCCTTTTTAGGTCGAAGCCTACCAGACAGCAAAGCAATCTGGTTGCTAAAGACTTCTTGGGGACATTCTGTAAGCTGATCAAAGAATGCATTCCATCCATTGCTTACCATTGGCTTTGTGGTTTGTAACTCACATTTGCCTGCTGTATATTTGCTGGCTTTAATTGTTTTAGACTATCCCGCATGTTTTTGTCCTCCTGTGGAGCATAGCCTGTTCACCACCTCTCTGACTCGCTCTTTGTATTCTTCTGCAAGTGCTTGCTTTCTTTAAAAAGACCTTTACATTTTGTTCTTATTTTGTTACATTTGTGTGCATTCAAAGACAGAGGTCACATGTCAGGTTCTGTCTTCCAAGGGAGCTTGGTTTTAACTTTTCTTTCTCTGACTTCAAAGTGAAAGGATAAATGTGACAATCTGGTTGTGGGAAAATAAAGGGTTTTTTCTATCATACAGCAAATGTAAATGTCTGTAAATGAACTGTGCAAATATTTCAGAATATATCCGAATCAGAGAGCACAAATTAAACACTTTTTTGTACTTCTGGAGTGCAGCAGTAGCAAATATTCAATTTTTATTAAAGCACAACAATACAGTAGATGACATTTCCACACATTAGTGTTTGTACTCTTTATAATTTATCAGTAACACTGTGTCTGTTCAAATTAAATGGTCACTTCAATAGAAAATGTGTTGTCTTTAATGCTAGTGCACTATCACACCATGCATACTCCAATCTATGCCACTTCACTCTTACCCACTCTACTCCACGCCACTCTACACCCCTCTACTCTATGACACTCTACGCCTCTTCACTCTATGAAACACCACTCTGCGCCACTCCACGCTACTCTAATCCACTTTACACCACTCTACTCTACTCCATTCTATGCCATTCTACTTCACTCGATGCCACTTTATTCCATTCAATTCTACACCACTACGACACTCCACTCTACAGCACACCACTCCACTCCACTCAACACCACAGCACCTTACAACACTCTGCGACACTACAGTACACCACCCTACTCCACTCTACACCACTATATGCCACTCTCCTCCACTTCACTCTACACTACTCTACTCTGCTTTACTCCAGTCTATGCCACTCCACTCTACGCCACTCTACAGTACAACACACCAATCGATGATACCCCACTCTGTGACACTCCACTCCATTCCACTCTACTTCACTTTATAACACTCTATACCACTCCACTCTACGACACTATACTCTATGACATTCCACTCAAAGACATTCATCACTATGACACTGTACCTCATTCCACTCTACTCCACTCTGACACTCCACTGTACGACATGCCACTCTACTCCACTTTACGCCACAGCACTCTACAACACTCTACACTACACCACACTTCTCCACTCTACACCACTCTATTGCACTCTACACACCTCTACTCCACTTTATTTTTGTTTATTTGGAGATTTGTGTTGTGCACAGCTTCCCCCAGGGGTTACCCGGCGCAGGATAGACGCAGATATGACGTCCCAGGACAATCATCTAGAATAAAAAAGTCTTCACATTTTTGTGAAAGGCAAGTAATAAATTACTTTCTACACTCTATGCCACTCCACTCCACACACTCCACCACTCTATGCCACTCCACTCTAAGACAATCAACTGTATGACACTCCAATCCATGATACGTCATTCTATTGCTCTCTATTCCATTCAACTCTACTCCACTCCATGACACTGTCACTCCACTCAGCGACACCCTACTCTTTGACACTCCACTCAATGACACTCCGCTCTATGAGACACTACTGTACAACATTCCACTCAACAACACTCCCCTCTGTGACACTCTACTCCATTCCACTCTACTCCATTCCACTCTACTCAACTCTAAGCCACTCTACGCCACCCTACTGAGACTCTACTCCATTCTACGTCACTCCACTCTGACATTTTATGCCACTTGACTCTACAACACTCTACTCCTCTCTACATGACTCTACGCCACTCCACACTACAGCACTCCACAACACCTATGCTACTCCACTCTGTTGCACTCTATGACACTTCATTCTGCGACACAATATGCCACTCTACATCACTCTATGCCTCTCTACACCACTCCACTCAACCAGTCTCCATGCCACTTTACTCCACTTTATGATACTCCACTCTACGTCACTTTGCTTCATGACACTTTACTCCACTCTATGATCCTCCACTCTACTACACTCTGCATTACTCTACTTCACTCTAAGCTACTCCAAGCTACTCTACTTCACTCTACAACACTCTACACTACTCTGTACCACTCCACTCTATGACACTCTACTCCATTCTACGTCACTCCACTCTGACATTTTATGCCACTTGACTCTACAACACTCTACTCCTCTCTACACGACTCTACGCCACTCCACACTATAGCACTCCACAACACCTATGCTACTCCACTCTGTTGCACTCTATGACACTTCATTCTGCGACACAATATGCCACTCTACATCACTCTATGCCTCTCTACACCACTCCACTCAACCAGTCTCCATGCCACTTTACTCCACTTTATGATACTCCACTCTACGTCACTTTGCTTCATGACACTTTACTCCACTCTATGATCCTCCACTCTACTACACTCTGCATTACTCTACTTCACTCTAAGCTACTCCAAGCTACTCTACTTCACTCTACAACACTCTACACTACTCTGTACCACTCCACTCTATGACACTCTACTCCATTCCATGCCAATCCACTCTCCTCCTCTCTGCACCCCTTAACTCTTTGCCCCTCCACTCTACAACCCTCCGATCTACTCCACTCTATGCAACTCCCGCTACACCAATCCGCACCACTTCACTCCAATCTATGCCACTCCACCCCACTCTACTCTATGACACACTACTCCACTTTACTCCACTACTGCACTCTACACCACTCAACTCTACAACACTCTACTGCACTCTACGCCCTTTTTGAATATTCTGCATAGTTGCCCACACACATTAATTTGTGTGTTCCTTCATAGTGGGCTCTAAAAGAGCAGTTCTCTTGGTATTTCTGGCTCTTTTTCTAGCTTTCTGGATGATATCCACGGAGGTTACTCTTTTACATAGTTTATTAGTAAGTTACTCTGCTTATTTGCCATAACTCTAGAGTATTGAGCAACTTCTGCACAATTTTAGAAACTGCCCCACCGGTAAGTTCTCTACCAGAGCTCTGGAATGGAAGCTTTCAAAATAGCAGGGAATTTCTATCCATGGCCTTTCCATATACTTAAGTAATAATGGGGCATATTATCAAGCCAGGCGATAAAATTATCGCCGCTTTAGTGGCAGAACACTGCCGCTAAAACGGCGATAATGGGCTTGATAATATGCTCTATGGAATTCCAATTGAAGCCCATGTTAGATGTCCTTCACATTTAACATGGGCTTCAATTGGAATTCCATAGAGCATATTATCAAGCCCATTATCGCCGTTTTAGCGGCAGTTTTCTGCCGCTAAAGAGGCGATAATTTTATCGCCTGGCTTGATAATATGCCTCAATGTATCCATTCTTTGGAACAAGTAGGAGATTTGGAGAAATTCATTATTGTCAGGATTCCAACTCAGAAACAAGAGTCTTAGAATTGACAGGGTGCCTCGTATAGTAAGAGGTATATTATAACGATACCACCAATTCAAACATGACTCACATTTTGTGGTTGCATTGGCTTTTTGCCCTAGTTCAAGTTCGTCCACTCGGATTTGTGTACTCACGTTTCTTTTGTTTTCCCATATCATTTGCCTGTTGCTCCCTCCTATGTCCCATTGTGCTTGTTGCCTTATCTCTTGATTTCTCCATTTTCATTCATCTGTTTTTGTGTTGCTGCATCTGTGCAAGATTATCTGCTCTCAACATGGCACCCTCGATCAGGAAGCATTGTAAGATTAATAAATATCTGCTATCACAATACTTCTCTCCACTAATACCTGATTCTAAAAGTCTGTTACTTACCAGCTTCACTCAGAGCACACGCCATCAATCACCTATTGTTGCCGACAGCTTACCTATCTGGAAGGCGACACCAATCAGGTCTTGGATTGTCATTGTGATCCTGCTACTGCAAGTGCTCCTGTATTTCTATTTCCCTTCCCAATTTACACCTGATTTTTCTATTGAGGTGAGTGAATTTTCAGCATCTTTGAAGAGGCTCAGGGGAGGCCAGGACTTACAGCTGGTCCACATCTCAACGTTGAGCTTGGCATATATGCTTCTTACAGGAAGAGCTTCTGCATCCTAAATGTGGGTTAGGGTGTGTGATCCTGACTTACCTGTAAGCTGGCTTATGTCCATTTGCTGCTCCAGCCATCCTCTCGCTGTGGTACCTAGGAAAAGAGGGCTGAAACAAAAACAAACATCAGGATGTGGCATAGAAACAGCACCGTGGGGCATGTGCAACCACAGAGTGGGACACAGCAGCCTGACACAAGCATCCTCTTTTAAAACCCAGGTTTTTGTTTGCATATTTATATAGCGCGAACTCGACCCGAAGGTATTGGAGTGCTTTACATGAGCACCGTATTTACATTACACATTCAGGCACAGGGAGATTAAGTGATTTGCCCATAATCACAGGATGTGGACGCGACCTCGAGGCTCGAACTCTGGTTTCCAGCACCAAAGTCGGCAGTTTAAGCCGACGGACCACATCCTCTCCCCAGGTTGCTGGTATACATGCGGTGATGAACCCGGAAGAAAGAGGACCTCACAAGGGAGCTGATTCAGTGGAGGAGGAGCCAACGGGGGACGCATCCGAGTTGATCCAGGAGCGTAATCTGTGACAGAGTCCTTTAGACATGAAGACACCTTGCAGACAGTTGACATCCACTCAGGAGATAAGACCTACTGGGCCATGGAGAAATACCCAGAGGACACATCTCTCCTCTATCCAAACCTGCTGCATCGCGCTCAGTGGTCATGGCTTGCTTAAGGGTGTGGCCCCATAGCACCATTGTGCTGTACTTCTGCACCAAACCCAGGTTTAAGAGGCAGGTGATTTGGTGAGCCTAAGAAAGAGGGAATTGATTCCACTCATTCTTTTACAGTTCCCCTCCCAACTTGCCCAAAAAAGCTGTCCCAATTTCCCTGGAGGATCAGAATATGGTCAAACCACAGCACCTTTTATATGGTGGGAACTCTTTTGAGTTACTAGAGTATTTGTAACCAAAGCCAAAGGGCTGCTGTTTTTGTCTTGTTTTTTTAGGAAAGATGACTTTTCCTAGACTGATTCTTTCAAAATGGGCCATAGGTTTCTTTGTTTCCTCATACTCTGAGATGTGTTAACCAAATTTTAAAGCTCCAAACCAAGGTTGAAAGCATATCCTGAGATTAAGGGATAAGGGGGTAAAAACGGCTAGAATACTTCACCCAGGAAACCCCCAAAAGTCTCCATAAAGGCCAACTGGTGATCTTTTGAGGCCAGCATTACTTTGTTAAAACTTGAATGCGCGACTCGATTTCGACCCACTTAGCTGGGTGTTGATTCCATCACCAACATTTTTTAGACTTTCAACATCCTCTTGACAAATCAGCAGAAAGTCATTCATGTAGCTCTTCCATCTTTTAATATTGGAGATGTATGGATTGGTTGTTTTGTAGACGTGTTTCTTTGAAATTCTGCCTGTATAATTTTTCCCATACTGGGGTCACATGTACTGCTCATAGAATGCCTTTGAACTGCAAATATGATGACTTCTAAAACCCAAAGAAATATTCAGTCATGGTGACTGTGGCATGTTCCATAGTAAAGGAGATAGGGGCATCAAAGCCCATTCTGTTTCTTGTAAAAACTCCTCCATTGTTTTAAGGGTCATGTCCCGTTGAGATGCTGGGGTACAATGCTATTTGAACTGCAATAAAAAACAAGCATTGGCATAGCCAATAGGTCTCGCCTTTGGGACCTTATAAGTGCTTAGCCATGCAACAGTTGATGTTGTTGCACCAAGGATATTGTGCTGCATAACTAAACACTTATAAGGTCCAAAAGGCGAATTGGCTATGCCAATGCTTGTTGGTTTGTGGTATAATGAGCTGATGTTCTTAAACATGTGATATATGAAAACTAATCAATTTTCTGAAGGATAAAAAATATATTCTCCCGAATAAAATTAGACCAGGTAGTCAGTATTTTGTTTATTGGCGCCTTGACCTTTTTTTAGTGACTAAATAGGTATCTGTTACTACCATTGGCAGCATGGCAGGGGCAGTGTGTGGTGCCAGCTGCTGTGGCCTCCTGACGAGAGCCCTGGCACTTATGTTTTTTACAAATTAATCACTGGCCAAATACACTGTCTGGGAGCAATACAGGAGCAGCATGTGGTGTGCACTATTTACAGGAGAACAAATAAATGCCCACTGGGTTCACCCAACAGCAACAGAGAAATATAAGTTTCTAAGCAGATGTGGCACAGATGTGTTAATTTTTAAAAAAGGTTGTACAATATCAGGCTGTTTTGTGGTGGTGAATGAGGATAGTATCTTGTAAGTCCTGAAGAGGGTGGGTCTTTTTGTTCAAACTGGGACTAGTGTTGCTAAAATGCCAATGGACCCCATTCAGGCAGGAGACTCCCAATTTCTGAAGAAAAAATTGCTTTATTTTGGCAGTCTCCCGCCTGAAATTGCCTCAGCTTTAATAGAAGACAATGGGAGAAATACATTCTCTTGCATGATTGGTGGGTGGGGGTCAATTTAAAAAATAAAATAAACTTACCTGCCCGTGCCGTTTCTGCTACTAACCTGCATTCCAGGCAGCCTCTCTCCTCTAAGCTAATCACAACGCTGCAATGGCAGCATTGTGATTGGTCGGGGTGGCGCCAGGCGCCTTTGGGGAGGCCATTTTCTCCATGTAGGATGCATTGTAGCCCACATGGAGAAAGGGCAGAGTCCGCATAACTGGTTTGGGCAGCCCCACAGGGCCGAACAAACAGTCAGTGCCCTCAGCAGTGGACAAAGCCGTACAAAAGGGGGTGGTGATAGACGGAGCATCAGAACCAATCAATCACTCACACCCAGTCAACAGATCTGGGTTTGATCCATCACCGTTCTTTAGCCCACTCTGCCACCCCAGTTCAGACATGGCCATATGCAAATCAGTCTGACCCTGTGCCTCATGGGAACAGTCCAGCCCGAACTGCCAAGCCATGCCTTCCCTGGACCGGAAACAAGCTTCGTAGGACCGGTTTCTGGCATTTCAGCCGTCTTCAGCCAGGCTTGCTTGAATCCAGTGGCAAAGTGAGCAAGGGACTCACGTCTGAGCATACCCTGACAACTTATGGCAAACAAAGCGGTACAAAAGGGGGTGGTGATGGGCGGAGCATCAGAACCAATCAAACACTCACACCCAGTCAACAGATCTGGGTTTGATCCATCACCGTTCTTTAGCCCACTCTGCCACCCCAGTTCAGACATGGCCATATGCAAATAAGTCTGACCCTGTGCCTCATGGGAACAGTCCAGCCCGAACTGCCAAGCCATGCCTTCCCTGGACCGGAAACAAGCTTCGTAGGACCGGTTTCTGGCATTTCAGCCGTCTTCAGCCAGGCTTGCTTGAATCCAGTGGCAAAGTGAGCAAGGGACTCACGTCTGAGCATACCCTGCCAACTTATGGCGAACAAAGCGGTACAAAAGGGGGTGGTGATGGACGGAGCATCAGAACCAATCAAACACTCACACCCAGTCAACAGATCTGGGTTTGATCCATCACCATTCTTTAGCCCACTCTGCCGCCCCAGTTCAGACATGGCCATATGCAAATCAGTCTGACCCTGTGCCTCATGGGAACAGTCCAGCCCGAACTGCCAAGCCATGCCTTCCCTGGACCGGAAACAAGCTTCCTAGGACCGGTTTCTGCTGAGCCAACGCAGAGGCTCGAACCCGGTTCCCCAGCGCCCAAAGTCGGCAGCGCTGGCCTTAAGGCCACATCCTCTACATACCAAATGATAAGAAAGAAAGCTATCATTCCGAGGTGGGTAGGTCAATTAGCGCTTACCTTACAGAGTTCTCCGTAGCTTCTAAAACCGCAACGCAGCCCTCCGAGAACGCAGCAGGTGAGAGATAAAGTACCCCTCAGTTACACTGAATGAACAGAAAATGCTCTTGTTAACCCGCAGTTGAAACGGCCAGTTGTAAGCAAGACCGTACAAATATCCATCCGTTTTCACTGCACTGTTGTACCTGAAGTTATACCAATCTCATTAATGTGAGCAACCCTTACCTAACTACAACGAAGGGCCTCAGGTCTTGTGAGGCGTGTGAAGCACTATACCGATAACCGGTGCAGATGCGGAGTAACCAATCGTGAAATAGCGTGTCCAGCAGGGGGATAAAAGAGGACGGCCACTGGGTGGGGCAGGTATAAGTACCTGACCCCAGCCCCCCATCCTGTGCCCGGAAATGACGTGAGGAGCGACGACGGACATTGGGAGTCCCAGCCAGTGGAGAGAGGTGGGTGTGCCAGAATGGAGCACTGAGGTAGCCGCACTCTTAATAGGGCGCACTACCTGCGCCACAGGAAGACGCAGAGCTGAAGGCACCATAATACAAAGCAGCACAAGCTAAAAAACAAGCACTGGCAAAGCCAATGAGTCTTGCCTTTGGTAACTATTGGCTTTCCTGATGGTTCTTAGCCAATGCTTACATAATTGCTGGTGCTGTGCAGCATGGCTACAGCAAATAAACTGTAAACAAGTGCTATGACATAGCAGTTGCGTCATTTTGTCAGTTCGCACCCATGACAATAAAGAATGGTGGCTACAGACTTACCTGGCGTGGGACTTTCTACAGCAGGCATGTTCTTTGGTTTGGTGATAATAGCGGCTTGTGTCAGAGCCGCGGAAAGAGCCCCAGTGTTGTTCTTCAGCGCTCCTGCTGCGGTGCCAGTCGACGCTGTGGGTGACAGGGTCAGGTGCCGATTTATTGGAAAGGAGAGTGCAAGCGGGGACCTGATCATGTGCACCACCACCCACTTGGGACAATTTTTGACATTTATGGTGTGTGAGCATGGCGATTCACTGCAGTACAAATCAGCACTACAAGCACCAGCAGGCCAAGGGATTGGTCACGCCCACTGGGGCGGAGTATGAGATTGAAAAGTGGATGCCGATATATTGCCGTGCCCCACATCTGACGTTCGCTGCCTTTGAAGAAGTTTTAAACGAAACGCGTCGGCCTTTACGAACTTTAATTCCTGTGATGCAATGATCATTCCTCGTTTGCCTTTCAATAAAGAATGGTGGCTACAGACTTACCTGGCGTGGGACTTTCTACAGCAGGCATGTTCTTTGGTTTGATATATATATATATATATATATATATATATATATATCTATATATATATATATCAAGCTCACTGGGGGACCAACAGTTTAAGTAGCATTCAAACTCGGTACGTTTTTTCCCCAATAAAAACATTTAATGGTATACACAGCTTTATTCCTCAGTCTTTCAAGGCATGCGACCGCAGCCTTACGCGTTTCGTGGCTTCACTTCTTCAGAGGCTGCAGCGAAAGGAGCATGCCGGGCCACACCCTCCTTTTAACCCAAATCGGACGCTGTGATTCAGCTGCTCTGTATGAGGCAATACATCAAGGTTTCTGGGAGATGTAGTCCGTTAATTACAGTCCTTAGATGGATGCTCCTTTAAATGAATGCTGAATAAATCCTCTCCATGAGCCCCAAGACTTCTGCAGCCTCCGAAGAAGTGAAGTTTGAGTGCTACTTAAACTGTTTGTCCCCCAGTGAGCTTGATATATATATATGTTATGCTGAGAGAAATAGTCGAATAAACACCTTGCCTGAAGAGTCTTGTGGTCCGTCTCTCCTTCTTCGCCGCTTGGAGGTTGTGGGAGTTCCAACATATATATATATATATATATATATATATATATATATATATATATATATATATATATATATATTACCTACTGGCGGTCGCCAGTAGGTAGTTATAGTTAGGACCCTGTTTCCATAGGAAAACCCTAACATTCTATTTGGAATAACTTTGGCGCTGGTTGACGAATCCTCGCGAAATTTTTAAAATAGGTCGGGCGCTACGCTCCGCTCCTACCCTGAAAGTCTCAGGGGGATTCGTCAAGCGGGGGCTGAGAAAAAAGGGGGGTCCCAAAACGCGTTTTTCCCATGCATTTTTCCATAGGACCTTTAGACACAGCTACAGCCCGAACGGCTGAACAGAGTTACTTGAAATTTGGCAGAGAGGTAGTCCTCAGGTCAAGGAAGTGCCTTTTGTAGGTCTGGTGTAAATCTGTTCAGTAGTTCCTGAGAAAATAGCATTTAAATCAATATATATATCTGTGGCAGCTTACGGTGCGCTTACGGTGCACTTACAGTAAGCTTACCGTACGCGTACAAAGCCGTGCGCGAGCGCGAATCTGATTGGCTGTTAGATCTTAGTAAACATTCGAATCGTTCGAAACCAGGAAGCGGCGGCCGCCATTTTCTCTCTCGCACTCTGAGAGGGGGTTAAAAAACAAAGGCCAAAAACATGTAAAGGGGCTGTTTAGACAGCTCCTAAGCACCTAGCCATGTTGAGGGAGTCCTCAAAGATCCCCCAAGGCCAAAAACGGAATTTTTATTTTTTCGATAATTTCGCCGATTACGCTTACCGTACGCGTACGGTAAAAATTTATAATAAAAAAAAAATATCCATACTCTCCCCATCCCATGTGCAAATGGTGCACGAAGGGCACCATTTGTGTATGGCATATTACAGATGTCAAAAATTAAAATATGACCTTCCACAACGAAGCGCATCATATGTCCTCCATGTGCGCACGGTGCGCGAAGCGCATCGTGCGTACATGGCCCATCTAGCGTAACGTGGGCACGCGGTGCGCGTAGCGCACCGCGTGCCCACCGTGCGTGCACGGCACTAACTGCGTAAAGTGGGCGCGCGGTGCGCGAAGCGCACCGCGTGCTCACTGTGCGCGCACGGTGCGCGAAGCGCACCGTGCGCGCACGGAGCGAACTGCGTTAAGTGGGCGCGCACGCCACGAATGGCGTAAAGTAACTTAGCATTTAAAAAACCGTACAAATTCACTGAAAAAACCATAGGTTTCACACACGTTATAGTTAGGAATTAGCATTTAAAAAACCTTGCAAATTCAGTGAAAAAACCATAGGTTTCACACATGTTATAGTTAGCTGGACATTTTACTGATAAAAAAACCAATGAAATTCCCCCGTTATAGTTAGTGCAGGCCACTATAACTCACGCGACCACAATCCTCTGCTGATGACATATGTGTCTTTATGAAAAAAAAATATTTGTAATATATGTATAGCTAAAATTTAATGAAAGAAGACATGGGCAAATAAGTGTCTAAATACAGTATTAGCATCAGCAGAGGATTGCGGTCGCGTGAGTTATAGTTGCCTGCACTAACTATAACGGGGGAATTTCATTGGTTTTTTTATCAGTAAAATGTCCAGCAAACTATAACATGTGTGAAACCTATGGATTTTTCACTGAATTTGCAAGGTTTTTTAAATGCTAATTCCTAACTATAACGTGTGTGAAACCTATGGTTTTTTCAGTGAATATATATATATATATACAAAGATCCACAGTAGGTACGCTCTCAGTCAAAGAAACAGTCCTCACGAGTAAATGCGACTATGCTTTATTCCACACAACGCGTTTCAACTGCATCCGCAGCCTTGCTCACGTGAATATGGTGCGCTGGCACAAAACAAACATTAAGTAATCACGGACATCGCGTCATAGTCAGGAGACAAATGAACATAAAGGAAGGACATTGTCTGTGGAAATCTTGGCAGCCATATTGAAGTGGCTAAACTGTACATTACAATTGTCCTAAGGTCAAATGACAGTACGAAATCGTATACAGTGTAATGTGTAACCTCACATGATAATGATGAGTGAATATAGTCTCGTGACACAACGGGTAACATAAATTAACTGCATACAGCGAGAAACTTAACCAATCCATAGTGGAATGCTGAGTTATAACTCTCTACTCAAAATATTGAACTCAGTCAAGTGCGAGTCAAATTAAAGAAAAAGCAGTACAGCTTTGGATAGACAAAAAGTGAAGGCACAGTGCTCATCTTCGGCTACGTAGCAAAGAGAAAATTCCTAATGAAAAATAAACAATGGCTAAGCAAGTGCTGCATCATAATATTTTGGGTCTTGTACTAATACTCCTTAGTCAACATGGTCTCGAGATAAAGACAGTTCTACAAGGGAAAACAGATTTGCAAGCGAAGATACAACACATCATGTTGTGCAAGGTGCACCAAGAAAAACTATCTGTTGATTGAGATAGATCCAATGGTCTAAGTGGTGAGAAATAAAAGTTGAATACGATACCAATTTAAAACCCTGAGGATCTTCGCACTGAGAGGAGAGAGAGTACAACGTGGGTACCCTCCACAGATGTAATCAATGCGAACTGTCCGTGAAAACATCCTGTACATCAGATGCGCCAGATGTAATCAAATTAGTGATAACAAAAAAGCGAAGTCGAAGAAAAGGTTAGGCAACCCGTGCAGTGGTTAGGTACCTTCCTTCCCTCCTGCAAAGGAAACAAAATAAAATAACATTACACATTGAAATATCAAAATTGTTAAAAACACAGTTCCTAATGCACATGTTACAAGGATGGAGGAAGCTCCACAACTCTTATGGCTAAAAAGAGAATCCTTGAACACAAGCGAGCGATTACTAATAAAGATCCCAAGTATCCAGTGGCTCGCCATTTTCAAGAAAGATACTTCTCGAACTCCTCGTTACTTAAATATTTTATTTTTGAACAGATCCGGACGGATCACAGAGGAGGTAATAGAACACTCAGACTCAGGCAAAAAGAGTCTAGGTACATCATAGATTTACAGACTAGAGCCCCAGGTGACATGAATCAGGATGAAGAACTTTCGATACACCTTAAGAAAGAGTAGACTGCATCTCGCTTCTTGTGACTCTGCTATTTCTCTGTTTCTGCTCCTAGTTTCTCTCCTTCATTCTTCTTTTTTCTTGCATTTCATACTATTTTTCAGGACGTGGGATTTAATGCCTAGCTTTGGGTTCATGTGAGAAGTTATGTTATGTGGAGCTTCCTCCATCCTTGTAACATGTGCATTAGGAACTGTGTTTTTAACAATTTTGATATTTCAATGTGTAATGTTATTTTATTTTGTTTCCATTGCAGGAGGGAAGGAAGGTACCTAACCACTGCACGGGTTGCCTAACCTTTTCTTCGACTTCACTTTTTTGTTATCACTAATTTGATTACATCTGGCGCATCTGATGTACAGGATGTTTTCACGGACAGTTCGCATTGATTATATCTGTGGAGGGTACCCATGTTGTACTCTCTCTCCTCTCAGTGCGAAGATCCTCTGGGTGTCAAATTGGTATCGTATTCAACTTTTATTTCTCACCACTTAGCCCATTGGATCTATCTCAATCAACAGATAGTTTTTCTTGGTGCACCTTGCACAACATGATGTGTTGTATCTTCGCCTGCAAATCTGTTTTCCCTTGTAGAACTGTCTTTATCTCGAGACCATGTTGACTAAGGAGTATTAGTACAAGACCCAAAATATTATGATGCAGCACTTGCTTAGCCATTGTTTATTTTTCATTAGGAATTTTCTCTTTAATTTGGAAAGATTTGCCGAGCAATTAACACCTCCACGATCTTTGCTACGTAGCCGAAGTCGAGCACTGTGCCTTCACTTTTTGTCTATCCAAAGCTGTACTGCTTTTTCTTTAATTTGACTCGCACTTGACGGAGTTCAATATTTTGAGTAGAGAGTTATAACTCGGCATTCCACTATGGATTGGTTAAGTTTCTCGCTGTATGCAGTTAATTTATGTTACCCTTTGTGTCACGAGACTATATTCACTCATCATTATCATGTGAGGTTACACATTACACTGTATACGATTTCGTACTGTCATTTGACCTTAGGACAATTGTAATGTACAGTTTAGCCACTTCAATATGGCTGCCAAGATTTCCACAGACAATGTCCTTCCTTTATGTTCATTTGTCTCCTGACTATGATGCGATGTCCGTGATTACATAATGTTTGTTTTGTGCCAGCGCACCATATTCACGTGAGCAAGGCTGCGGATGCAGTTGAAACGCGTTGTGTGGAATAAAGCATAGTCGCATTTACTTGTGAGGACTGTTTCTTTGACTGAGAGCGTACCTACTGTGGATCTTTGCATTGATAATTGCCAGCACGCTCCGCTGGCGTGTACGCCACTTTCCATGGGGGCCAGCTGTCCAGAAGGAGCTTCGCTTTTAAGGAGATATATATATATATATCTATATATATATATATATATATATATATATATATATTCAATGAAAAAACCAAAGGTTTCACACATGTTATAATTAGCTGGACATTTCACTCGTAAAAAACCAATGAAATTCCCCCGTTATAGTTAGTTCAGCTAACTATAACTCGCGCGCCCGCAATGCACTGCTGATGACGTCACATATTACATCACTCATGACATGGTCAGTGACATCACTCATGACATCACTGATGACATCTCAAATGACATCACTGATGACATCACTGATGACATCATCCAGTGAATGTGTGTTTTTCTGACAATTAAGTATGTTTTATATATGTATATCTCAAGGTCGATGGAAGAATAAATGGGTATATAAGTGTCTAAATGGATGATTTGTTTTTGAAAAATTGATTGTGTAACTGACTGATTAAGTGTATCATAGTGAATACATGGCTTAGTGAGTAATGTTTTAATATGTAAATATCTGTATCAGTCTCTCACTTTGTGTATAAGTGGCTGCATGGGTTGGAGAGTAGCTACATGGGTGTCTATATAGGTTATTAGTTGGTTTTATGAGTATCAGTCTGAGTGTCTGCATGGTTCAGTGGGGGTATTACGTAGTGCATAGGTGCATGAATGAGTGACTCACTCTTTGTATGTGTTGAAGACAGCATGTGTGCAGGACTCTATGGGTGGATGAGTGAGTGTATGGGTGTGTTAGTGAGTGAATGACTGTCGCAATAGTGTCTTTATGAGTAACTACATATGTTTTAAACTAGTATATGTGACTATTGGTGTATATAAGCGAGTATATGTGAGAGTGAGAGATTGAAAGAGTCCCTCTATGAATAAGTATGTGTTTCTATAAGTGATTGTTTAAAAGACTAAGTATGTGTAAGTTTCCGTAGAAGTAAGTGTGGTGGTGTGTGTATAACTGTATATGCAAGTAAATGTAGGTTTGATTCTTTATTAGCATGAGTGACTATGTGTGTGAGTAACTCTATGGATGAGTGGCATTGTGTAACCGGATGTATAGGTGTATGAGTACATATGATGAGTGAGTACATGTATGAGTGACTGTATAGGACTGTTGGTGAATGAGTGGATGTGTATGTGGATCTTAGAATTACTGAAGAGGTTGTTGTAACTGGTATTGGTATGTCCATTGTTTTGAAAATTTTAGTCTCT
Source organism: Triturus cristatus (assembly GCF_964204655.1). Classification (NCBI taxonomy): domain Eukaryota; kingdom Metazoa; phylum Chordata; class Amphibia; order Caudata; family Salamandridae; genus Triturus; species Triturus cristatus. The sequence continues at coordinate 797,804,398 of NC_140594.1, forward strand.
ATTTTTGAATTTGTGTTTCAAAGGTTATATTAGGGTGAGAGGAGGTCTGCCACTCTATCACAAGGATGATGTCATCAGTGATGTCATCAGTGATGTCATTTGAGATGTCATCAGTGATGTCATGAGTGATGTCACTGACCATGTCATGAGTGATGTAATATGTGACGTCATCAGCAGTGCATTGCGGGCGCGCGAGTTATAGTTAGCTGAACTAACTATAACGGGGGAATTTCATTGGTTTTTTACGAGTGAAATGTCCAGCTAACTATAACATGTGTGAAACCTTTGGTTTTTTCATTGAATTTCTAAGGTTTTTTAAATGCTAATTCCTAACTATAACGTATGTGAAACCCATGGTTTTTTCAGTGAATTTGCAAGGTCTTTTAAATGCTAATTCTTCTTATTTATTTTTTTTTGCAATGTTTTTTACATATTTTTATTTTAAATTTATATCCTCTTTAAAGACTATGTTTAAATTTTAAAAATTCTACAATTTATTTTTTATTTTTACCTTTTTTTTAAACTAAACAGGTAAGATTTAGTAGTAAAACATAGTGAATCTTTTTTTCCCTTTTCTTTTTTTTTTAGTATTTTTTTAACGTGCGCTTACCGTACGCGCACGACTTGCTTTTATTACGTTAGATTTCTACGCTGTTTGCGTACAGTTACGCAATTTGCGTAGATGTGCGTCACGCGCACGCGGCGCGTAACGCGTACGCTGCACGCGCATGTTACGCGGAAGTGAAGGGGCGTGCCTGTTTTGCGCATGCGCGCGTGCACGTGTCTTTTTTACGCGCATGCGTACTTTTACCGTAAGCGCTCCGTAAGCGCACCGTAAGCGTAACGTACGCGCACGTTGGGTCATGTGATCAAGAAACAACACTTTTGATTGGTTTTTACTACTTTCAGTTCTAGAACTCTCCTACACCACACCCATTCCCCTCATTTCTGCTTGTGATCCCTTAGGAGAAGGAGCTGAGTTGTCTTTGTGATACGATGGCAGAACAGCAGACCTCTTCAGAGAGTGAGGCTAGCAGCACTACCTTGAGGCAGAGAAGGAGGAAACAAAAGAGCTCTTTCATATGGGAGTATTTTTCTTTTCCAGAGGGCAAGAAAAAGCTAAATGCACCTTTAGTGACTTGTAAGCTTTGTGACCGTGTACTTTCAAGAGGGAATCCTAACAAGAAGTATTCCTTCGGGAATCACACTATGTTGAGACACCTTCATGATGTACACGGTAGGACATATGCTCGACATACTGAAGGAAACCCTTCAGTAAGTCAACCAAGCACATCCACAGCAGCTCAGCCTGGTCCATCATCTGCAGGGCCGAGTCCATCTTCGGCAGGTCAGCTGAGCCCTTCATCTGTGGGGGGAGCATCTCCTTTTTCTGGTCCTCTGGAAACTAACCATCGGTTTGCGAGGGTTACAATGTGGTGCGCCACTTGTTATGGTCTAATTTGTCATAGGGAGACCAGTGTTGCCCTAGTTAACAATAAAATAGACCAGCACATTTGTCCTACCGACTAATATTCCCATTCTTTCTTTCCTCTGTCCCTGTACGAACACAACGGCTCTTTTAAGAGCCAACCTTACTTTTCAACTTTTTTTATATATTTTTTTTAACTTTTTTTTGATTTTTTTTTTACCGTACGCGTACGGTACGCGTAATTATTATTTTTTTTTAAAAAAAAACACTAAAAATCAATTATCACATTACAAGGTCCTTGAGACATTACAATGAATAACTGAAAATGTGATTGTGGAGAAGTGGAAAAAAGGGACCATGAAATTTCTGACTTACCATACCCACTCAAAAAATTATTTATTAATTAAAAATTAATTTAAATTGCTATAAAAATGGTTCAAGTTTTCGAAAATTTTCTTTCTCAATCTGAAAAAAATGAAAAAAGTATTAATATTTAATAAAACATTTTATAATACAGTACACATATTTACATATTTTCCAAAAACAATTTTTTGCCTTTTTTTTGCTGTTTTCAGAATATATTGCATTTCACTATAAATCGTGAAAGCAATTGCATTCATCACTTAACAGCGGGCAAAAAAAAAAATGACAATCCCAAAGATTGTTTAAAAAAAGCCCAGAATCTCTTCTCAGTTAAACATAACATTATCGAAATGCAAAATATTATTCATTAAAAATATCATCTAATAACAAAAACTATTTCTGAAAAATACCGTCTGACAATTTTCTTATAGAAGCATAATCTCAAAAAAAATATATCTCAAATAAATCCACAATACATCTAGTTTCCTTTCTTTTAGGCCAAATGTTAATTTTTTTAATTATTTTTTGATTAAATTTCCAACGATAATCCAATAAAATTTCAAAATTTAAATTGTACAGATGTTACCGATTCTCTCTAAAATTTTGGTTTCTGAATGATTCATTAGGATTTAATTAAGTCCACAATACAATTGGATACCTTTCCTTTAGGCCAAATGGTAATTTTAAAAATCTTTTTTGATTAAATTTCCGACGGTGATCCAATAAAATACAAAAATTTAAATTGTACAGATGTTACCGATTCTCTGTAAAATGTTGTTTTCTGAAACATTAATTAAGAATTATATAAGTCCACAATACAATTGGTTACCTTTCCTTTAGGCCAAATGATAATTTTAAAAATCTTTAAATTTGAAAATTCCAATGGTAATCCAAAAAAATGGTAAAATTGTTTTGTACAGATCTTGCCAAGTCTCTCTAAAATTTAGGTTTCAGAAAGATTAGATAGGAATTTGCTAAATCAAAAGGCAAACGTTGCTTGAAAATCAATTTTGAATCATTACACAGTGTCCAGCCTTTTTCACATTTAAGATAAACTGTGTAATGTCCAGAAGTAACAGTAGGTCCTTCATGGAAAATCATTGCAACTGTTACAAAAGTTTTTCCTGAAATTGATAATTGCTGTCCTGTAAACTTCTTTATTAAAGTATCCAATTTTGAACCATCAGCTCTACATCGTTGCATCATTAAAATTACATACTGTCCGTATTCCTTTAAAATTAACGTTGAAAACATGTCAGATTTACACTCACCGCATTGCATGCTATGATTAGCATCTTTAACTAATTTAGCAAAAGTGACTGTTTTACTCTCTGGCAATGTTAAATAAATAAACCTTTCAGAATCAACATTAGAGCCACATGTATTGAAACAGTTTTCACAACTATGTTCCCATTTATAAGACAGACCAAACAAATTTTCAATGTGTACACCTTCTTCTTCCAGTACCTGAAGAAAATACAACAAGAATTCCTGTGCGTCTTGCTGTACATTTTGAGAAAACTGTGTACATCCTGAACATACATCTAAAAGTTTTCTAATTTCAGTAGCACTTTCTATTTGAGTTTTATCATTACTCAGCTTTTGAAAAAGGAGACTCAACTCAGAACAGAATCTTTTTCTCTGATTTACTATTATCTGCTCTTGCAAACTTTCCAGATAAAATGCAACATTTAGCACTACATTAGCGTAGCAGTTGACACCAGAGCTATTTTCAAAATGACATCCTACAACCTCTTCTTCATTTTCCTTTTTCTTTTTGCTTGCAATTACATCACTCCTCTTTTTTTTCCTCCTCTCTACATCCTCATTACAGATATTCTCATTTCTCCTTTTACGAGAAACTACACGTTTCTCTAACACAGGATACTGACCTAAATGAGGAACATAGGTTCTTCTTAATCTATTGTACTCCTTTACACAATTTGCATCAGCACTAACTTTTGAGTCATCAAAGTCTATCATGAATAAACCAGATAATGTTTTCACTCGTGACAAAGCTACATAAGCCATACCTTCTTTGAACACAGATGAACCAATGTTTACAAATGCACAATCTACAGTCAATCCTTGAGACTTGTGAATAGTTACAGCATATGCTAGAGAAAACGGAAACTGTTTCCTTTGTACATATAAGTCTTTCACAAGCATAAAACGAACTGTACAACGACAAATGTCTATAACTTCTTCTATCTGATCAAATTTTATTTTTAAACATTCAATACCATCTTTTTTCTGATAATTAATAAAACCCACAACTCTTCCCATAGCTCCATTAACTAAACCTTTTTCAACATCCAAATTTCTCCTTAAAAATACTCTACAGTTCATGCAAACATATAGATTTTTTTCTAATCCAGCAGTTTTGGAAATGTTCTTCTCTAGTGAATCCAATTTATTTTTCAGTTTGCCTGTTAATGTGATAGTAATTCTTCCATCCTGAATTTTGTCCACTGCTTCCAATTTCCTGATATCTTCCTTTTCCAATTTCAAAAGCTCCTCATTGAATATTGAGCATTCACGTAGAGTTGGCATTAAGCAGATGACACTTTTCTTTTCTGCAATGTTCTTGTATATCTTCTCTGCAACTATTTCTTCCTTTGGAAATAAATTATGTAGCAACGCTTTTGTGCCAGCTTCAGTGAGTAGTCCAATTCTGATATCTTTCAGAATACTTCCATATTCTTCATCGTTTGCTTGTCTCATATTAGTAGTAAGTTCCTTGTACTCAAAGAAGGACCAAATATTTGCATTACCGATGCTTCCCAATGACTTCTTTGTATCTTCATGTGTCACAGTATTAAACACTGGTTGTCCTTTAACTGGAGTGAGCTGCAGAAGATCCCCAAAAACTATAACATGTTTTATGTTATATGCTGCTAACCCAGTTGGAGCAGTAACCACACAAGACAAAGTAGAATCCGTTTTTTGCTGTAGGTAGCTTCTGATGACTTTTATTAGGAAACTTTTTCCAGTTCCAGCTTGTCCGCTTACATACATCCTGATTGGATGAAATGATGTGCATGAGCACTCTTTTTTTTCATGTAGTAATCCGTGATCAATTTTGTTTCTGATTTCTTCATAAATTTGTTGCTGCTCTTCATTCAGTTGTCTTTCCAAATTTGGTAAGTCTATAAATTCTTCTTGAGCTTGATTCATAGCCGTTTCCACTTCATTCATGGCTATTGCAGCTTCATTTTCAACGATTGGTTGTCCTAGGGGATCTTGACTGAGTGTTCCTGAACTTTGGCTGTCTTGAGAACTGTCTCTAGCTACTTCAGCTGCAATTGTAGTTTCCTGTTCAATTTCTTCATTTAACATTTGCACATAAGTTGTGAATGTACTGCATTGTATGCTGTCTTTGCAAGCATTAAATGAATCTTCATAGCTTTGAAATTCTCCCAGTAGTTCGTCCTCTGTACCCCATGGTTTAAATAGCTGTAAAAGAGCCAAGTAGTAAAATTCCTTTTTGTCAGTAGTGTCACAACTCAGCTTCCTGTGATTTATCAAACTTCCTTTTTTTTGCTTCACCAAACATCCTTCCTCACCAATGACTTTATATTTTCCATTGTTGATGTCTTCTGCAGCTTTCCGTGAATAAATGTAGTTCTGCAGCACTTCATAGAGACACATGTTCTCCAGATGATGACTTCTCTTGGGATAATGTGTGTCCAACATGTTTGATTTCAAAATATCTGTACTTTCTGGGTCATTCTCGGCCAAATATTCAATTTCTCCAACAGATTTCAGTACCCGATTTCTCATTGCTGCAAGGCCTAAACTTGCCCAAATTATTCTTCTTGATTTCGAGTAGAGACTTGCAGAAGATAACCTACCTGAACATTCATAGGATCCAATTTCTCGATGCGATAACATCTTTAAACTGAAACTGTACAGCTTCTTACTGACAGTCTTCTCGGGAGAAATCTCTTCCCACATTTCCTTCAATTCAGTTTTTTCTGATTTAGTAATGTAAGACGTTACATATCGAGCAACAGCAATGGAATTGTCAGCTACATACTGTATATCCATGTTAGCATTCCACATGGATAAAATGACTGGGTTGTAGTCATTTATATTTTTTGATTCTTCTTTTCTTTTAAGGTTGTAGGTATTCTTAGTTGATTTTCTTGTGATAGTATGTCTCACAGATGACACAAAACTGTTTACTCTTCCATTTGAAAGAACAGGTCTAGGAAATCCAAATCGACATTTAGTTTAGTATTTATCTTTGCTCTTGTATTTCCGTCGACAGTATTTTCCACACCGATGACTTTGGAAACGTAAAACTTGCTCCTTTAGCTTTTTCTCTTCTGTGCTTTTTGGTATAGCACATGTTGCATATTCTTCAATGAAAGATAACACTGCTTCATCAGTATCTGTTCCAAACTTTGGGGCATCCTTGATCCACAACAGCATATGAATATGAGGAGCACCTCTTGCCTGGTACTCTTTTCTCCAAAAGAAATCCTCTACTTCTCCAAGAGGTGGATTTTTTTTATTGCAGATGAAGGACATCATAGCCTCAAATCTATGATTGAAATATCTGCAAACATTAACCGGATCCAATGAGCACAGTTCTCCTGCTGTCTTGTATTCGATGTTTTTAATGTTTGAATTTGCCTCTCGTAGAAAATCCAGTAAATCATCCCAAGCGTACTCAGCACAGCTTAGGGTAAGGAACCATGTTGGTGTTCCTAAATTTCGTAACATGCATTTTAATTCACCATGGCGTCGGTACCAATATTCATTTGTCCCACGCTGACAAGCCATCAGATTGATGAGTTGTGTTTCCAAATGATCATCTCGGTGCTGCACTTTCTCCATAAAATCCTTAGCAGACACATTTTGTAAATGTACTCCACTTTTTAAAATGTGATTTACTGCATATGATAATGCAGACAAGTAGCTTTCAAATAAAAGATGGAATAAATAAGGAATACTTTGTCGAAATCTTGGATCTTCTGCATATAGTCTTGTAGTCCGATACTCAGAAGCTGGAATCTGTTCTGGAGGTTCATCGTATCGTCCTCCTTTTCCTGTAGGAAACAGCTGGGGAAAACATCGAGCTTCCAAGCTCTCCTCCCATACACTCACGGGAGTTCCTTTTGCTTTCCTCATCTGAAACAGATCCATATTGTCTCCCATAACTTCTTTTGAATGAAGAGGATGTATGCTAAAATGTTCATAAATTTCTTCTTCCTTTGACTTGTCCACTTTTTCAATTTGTCCAGTTGGTGTTTCTGTGTCTTCTTGTAAATCTTCTTCTTCTTCTTCTATATAAATTGATTCATACCATTTGTTATTCCTTTTCAAATACAAATTTGCTCTTTGAACTTTCCGTACATCTACCAGCTCCTGCCAAATCTTTTTATTCTTTGTAGGTACACCATTAACCAGAATAACTAATGGTTCAGTTTCCAAAGTATCTGCATCAATAGTTTCCATATTTTTTTTCAAATCCAAGGGCAAATACACCACTCTACCTTTTAAACCTCTCAGTAAATCAGAAGGAGGTAATTTACCAGTTTTGGGCTCCATACGTACTATGGTCTGGAACGGATGAACACATTGAATAAGTATAGACTCATATGTATTTAATTCAGAAAGTTCGGCAGGAATAACATCCAATTCTAAATTATTATGTACAGCTCTGGTCGGCATTCTATTTTCTTCTAACTTGTTGTAACAGTATTTACAAATACGCTGATCTTCACCCAATTGAAAACAATTTTCAAGAAATGTATATGTGGCAAAATCCTTCCACTTATAATTATCTTCATTTTCACTTTTTCTGTAGAGATCAACATTCCTGGTTTGTTTTCTATAATGAGTTCTGCGGCAACAAATACAAGTAATATTTGGTCTTTCATTAGAGATTATTGCAAATTTTGTTATGTGATCATTAAATGTCTTACTTACAGAGGGTTCTACATTCTCTTCCACTTCTTCCTCATTTACTGTGTCCTTTTCTGCACTTTCTTGTTCAGGACCAAAGTAACAAAACTGAATTTCATCAATAACCTTCTCTGCATCTGATACCGTTCCACGGAACAGAGCCCTATTCAATTCATCTAACTTTATTGCTGGACTTTTAGCAAAATACAACCGTCTCACAAACTTTCTCATTTCAGTATGATGAACAGCCAGCATCCTAAAATGATGAAAAACACTTTTACACACTTTTCTAGATAGACAAGCCAGAGAATGACCCTGCAAACCAGTATTCTCTCTCACTCTGCATGGATCTAGACTTTGAAGCACCTTAATCTTCTGTTTTACACTTTTTTTACTATATTCTCCTAGAAACTCACGAAATTTATCAATAGATTCCTGACGCACAGTGCAAATACTACTACAATTCCAAGTGTACACTGGGGCTTTAGGACGTCTCCCCATAGCCTCATCCGCCATCACTTGTACCTCATCTCTTGGAACCATTTTCTCCTTCTCCATTATACAACCATTTTTCACTTCGTAAGCACGACCTCTGGTGTCAACTGCATGCAGCAAAGTATTACTTTGAAAATAACTCTCTTCATTAAAAAAAGGTTCACTACTTGAACTATGCATCCATTCTCCTAAAAACACTTTGCAAAAGTTTGTTCTTTTCACTTCTCTTTTCCTTTTGGTTTGTGATTTCAGTACATTAACCATTTTATCTAATGTACGCATCCTATTCAAAATTAAAATGAATAGTTTCCTTTTTAATTCTAATGCCTTAGCTGCAATGGCTTCAATTTCTTTTTTTCTCTTATAAAATTTAGCCTTTTGCTTATATTTCTTCACATCCTTTATCAAATTGGACATAACTCTTCTCTGAAACATTTTTCTACGTATCTCTTTAAACGCTGTTTTTCTGTTTAAATTAATCTTTATTGTTTCTGAAGGTATATTTGCATTAACTAAATGCTCAATTTTTTCCTGTTCTTTTCTATTTAAAACATTCTTTCCAGTACAGACATTTTGTACATTTTTCCTTTTTTTGAAGATGTTCTTTAAAAAATCTTTTGTCTGCTTACCAGAAGACTTTCTCTTTTTCCCAACATGAGCATCTCCAGCTAACTTAGGTCCTCCAGTTGTCTTCAAATATAGATTTTTTTTGTGGTTTTTCCTTTGTCTGGATTTTGTAGGCATCTTAAATTTTGTTCACTGCTCTTCAGCAATACCTGAAAAAAACTAAAAAAAAAAATATTTATTTTATTTAAATATATTACTACATTTTTTATGATCTTTTCAAATCTTAAAATACTAAGTACCCCTTTCCTACAAGTGAAAATCACAATAACACCTTCACAAATTAAATATCTAAAAACTATTCCTGTGTGCACACAGAGACATGGTTTCAAATTAGGCAAAAAACGAAATTTCTTTGCCATTTTGAAAGCACACTTACTACTCTTTTTTTTGGCAAGTGATAACTACTTTTACAATCTGACACATTTCTAATCCACTTTTCAGATTCTCAAAAAAGCACATGTCCAAACAGCTTTTTGAGACCAGCAACATGTGTAACCTGGGTGACTGACTACACTCCAGCAAGGGCAACCAGCCTTAGTAATGCTGAATGTATTTGCATTACTGACTGCAACCTCAAACCCCACTCAGTTGTGAATACTGTGCATGATTCCACAGGATAAGCAGCTGGCTGTGTGCTAAGAGTCTGCTTCTGCACAAAAAAAATAGCTCCCCCTTTCCTACTAATGCAACTGTAAAATTACCAGAGCAATACGCAAAAAATCTCTGCCTGTAATTCCTCTTTGCACGCAGAGTCATGTTTTCATATTAGTCAGAAAACGAAATTTCTTTGCCAATTTGAAAGCACACTTACTACCCTTTTTTTTTGGCAAGTGATAAGTACTTTTACAGTCTGACACATTTTGAATCCACTTTTCATATTCTCAAAAAAGCACATGTCCAAACAGCTTTTTGAGACCAGCAACATGTGTAACCTGGGTGACTGACTACACTCCAGCAAGGGCAACCAGCCTTACTGATGCTGAATGTATTTGCATTACTGACTGCAACCTCAAACCCCACTCAGTTGTGAATACTGTGCATGATTCCACAGGATAAGCAGCTGGCTGTGTGCTAAGAGTCTGCTTCTGCACAAAAAAAATAGCTCCCCCTTTCCATCTAATGCAACTGTAAAATTACCACAGCAATACTGACTGCAACCTCAAACCCCACTCAGTTGTGAATACTGTGCATGATTCCACAGGATAAGCAGCTCGCTGTGTGCTAAGAGTCTGCTTCTGCACAAAAAAAATAGCTCCCCCTTTCCATCTAATGCAACTGTAAAATTACCAGAGCAATACGCAATAAATCTCTGCCTGTAATTCCTCTTTGCACACAGAGTCATGTTTTCATATTAGTCAGAAAACGAAATTTCTTTGCCATTTTGAAAGCACACTTACTACTCTTTTTTTTGGCAAGTGATAAGTACTTTTACAGTCTGACACATTTTGAATCCACTTTTCATATTCTCAAAAAAGCACATGTCCAAACAGCTTTTTGAGACCAGCAACATGTGTAACCTGGGTGACTGACTACACTCCAGCAAGGGCAACCAGCCTTACTGATGCTGAATGTATTTGCATTACTGACTGCAACCTCAAACCCCACTCGGTTGTGAATACAGTGCATGATTCCACAGGATAAGCAGCTGGCTGTGTGCTAAGAGTCTGCTTCTGCATAAAAAAAATAGCTCCCCCTTTCCATCTAATGCAACTGTAAAATTACCAGAGCAATACCAAACAGCTTTCTGAGACCAGCAACATGTGTAACCTGGGTGACTGACTACACTCCAGCAAGGGCAACCAGCCTTACTAATGCTGAATGTATTTGCATTACTGACTGCAACCTCAAACCCCACTCGGTTGTGAATACTGTGCATGATTCCACAAGATAAGCAGCTGGCTGTGTGCTAAGAGTCTGCTTCTGCACAAAAAAAATAGTTCCCCCTTTCCTACTAATGCAACTGTAAAATGACCAGAGCAATACGCAATAAATCTCTGCCTGTAATTCCTCTTTGCACACAGAGTCATGTTTTCATATTAGTCAGAAAACGAAATTTCTTTGCCATTTTGAAAGCACACTTACTACTCTTTTTTTTGGCAAGTGATAAGTACTTTTACAGTCTGACACATTTTGAATCCACTTTTCATATTCTCAAAAAAGCACATGTCCAAACAGCTTTTTGAGACCAGCAACATGTGTAACCTGGGTGAATACTGTGCATGATTCCACAGGATAAGCAGCTGGCTGTGTGCTAAGAGTCTGCTTCTGCACAAAAAAAATAGCTCCCCCTTTCCATCTAATGCATTTGTAAAATTACCAGAGCAATACCAAACAGCTTTCTGAGACCAGCAACATGTGTAACCTGGGTGACTGACTACACTCCAGCAAGGGCAACCAGCCTTACTAAAGCTGAATGTATTTGCATTACTGACTGCAACCTCAAACCCCACTCAGTTGTGAATACTGTGCATGATTCCACAGGATAAGCAGCTGGCTGTGTGCTAAGAGTCTGCTTCTGCAGAAAAAAAATAGCTCCCCCTTTCCATCTAATGCAACTGTAAAATTACCAGAGCAATACGCAATAAATCTCTGCCTGTAATTCCTCTTTGCACACAGAGTCATGTTTTCATATTAGTCAGAAAACGAAATTTCTTTGCCATTTTGAAAGCACACTTACTACTCTTTTTTTTGGTAAGTGATAAGTACTTTTACAGTCTGACACATTTTGAATCCACTTTTCATATTCTCAAAAAAGCACATGTCCAAACAGCTTTTTGAGACCAGCAACATGTGTAACCTGGGTGAATACTGTGCATGATTCCACAGGATAAGCAGCTGGCTGTGTGCTAAGAGTCTGCTTCTGCACAAAAAAAATAGCTCCCCCTTTCCATCTAATGCAACTGTAAAATTACCAGAGCAATACCAAACAGCTTTCTGAGACCAGCAACATGTGTAACCTGGGTGACTGACTACACTCCAGCAAGGGCAACCAGCCTTACTAAAGCTGAATGTATTTGCATTACTGACTGCAACCTCAAACCCCACTCAGTTGTGAATACTGTGCATGATTCCACAGGATAAGCAGCTGGCTTTGTGCTAAGAGTCTGCTTCTGCAGAAAAAAAATAGCTCCCCCTTTCCATCTAATGCAACTGTAAAATTACCAGAGCAATACGCAATAAATCTCTGCCTGTAATTCCTCTTTGCACACAGAGTCATGTTTTCATATTAGTCAGAAAACGAAATTTCTTTGCCATTTTGAAAGCACACTTACTACTCTTTTTTTTGGCAAGTGATAAGTACTTTTACAGTCTGACACATTTTGAATCCACTTTTCATATTCTCAAAAAAGCACATGTCCAAACAGCTTTTTGAGACCAGCAACATGTGTAACCTGGGTGACTGACTACACTTCAGCAAGGGCAACCAGCCTTAGTGATACTGAATGTATTTGCATTACTGACTGCAACCTCAAACCCCACTCGGTTGTGAATACTGTGCATGATTCCACAGGATAAGCAGCTGGCTGTGTGCTAAGAGTCTGCTTCTGCATAAAAAAATAGCTCCCCCTTTCCATCTAATGCAAATGTAAAATCACCAGAGCAATACCAAACAGCTTTCTGAGACCAGCAACATCTGTAACCTGGGTGACTGACTACACTCCAGCAAGGGCAACCAGCCTTAGTGATGCTGAATGTATTTCCATTACTGACTGAAACCTCAAACCCTAAAAGTATTCCTTATTTATACCAGTACACCTTAATTTATGGTGAAAACATCGTCCATATTATTTTACATGTTCCTCACATTTAAATTTCTCCCAAAACACAAAATGATAAACACAACTTCAACAAAAGGAATTCCAATGCTATTATTCATTTCTTAATTTACCATATACATCCCCTCTCAAACTCTTAACTCACCTTTAAAATTAGTTAGTTGTGAAAGAAATGTGGCACTCAAACAGCAGATTATCAGAGCCAGGATCTCTGTTCTGTACACCTCTCTCCTCTCAGCAGAACCAGATAATGGCAATGTTTCCCTCTCTTTTTCCACACATATACAGGTTAGTTTCAAATCTAAGTGCTTCCCCCTTTTTTTCAAATGTAATCACACATTTCTATTGGTTGAAAACCAACCCTTTTCAAAAAGTACCCTTCCCCCAACTTGACTTCTGCCTAGTACCCTTCCCCCAACTTGACTTCTGCCTGCTACCATAGCAACAGCTCATGGAACACTGCTGTGTGGAGTCAGGTCAGAAGTTCAGCAGACAATGTTTCATTTTCAAAGTGCAAGAGTGCTTGACTTTTCAAACCTAACAGCAAATCCATAGTACTGTTCTTTGGTAACACATTTTTCTTTACCAATACAAATCATGCTTCTATAAATTGACACACACAGCCTAGTTTTTAGTGTAGAATGGTATGAAACAGCCAATCAGTTCTTTTTATTTAAAAAAAATATGTATGCCTCCATTTCCAAACTGTCTTTCATTTCTTTTTACCATTCTACTGAATTACACCTCCTGAGTGCATCCAGATCTCCTTGGAAGATGTTCACAGTGTGGATTGTAGGGCACAGCTATGTCTTCTGGAGTGAAAAGTATGCAGAGAAAACAGGTATGGTGAGAGACCTTGCTTTGCCAAATGTAGACATTAAATGGATTGGTCAGAGAGGGTTAAAGTGGCACCAATTGATGCCATTGGTGAAATCCTCCATGAAAATCCAACACCCTGACCTCATAATAGTGCACTGTGGTGGCAATGACCTAGGCACTTTGACTGGGGTAGGTCTGGAAATGCTTATGAAGGAGACCTTTGCACAACTGTTTTCACTTTTCCCTAAAACTGCCTTTGTGTTTTCTAACATATGCCAAAGGCAAAAATGGAACTGGTCCAATCATTTTTGTCCACAGATTGACAAAGCAAGAAAGCACGTCAACAAAACTGTTTCTGCTTTCCTCCGTGACTATGGTATGGGTTCCATTTACCACAACAACTTGCGTTACGACATGCAAGACATTTATAGAGGAGATGGTGTACACTTCACTGATGAAGGGAACAGAGTCTTCCTCTTGAACCTTAGACTCTGCATCGGTACTTACTTGTAGGTACCACTAAAAAATCACTTAATAAACACAACGGCTCTTTTAAGAGCCCCCTAATATCTAAACACTTAAATCTGCATTTCATTTCATTTTTTTTTTTTTTTTACCGTCACCGTACGCGTACCCCGCGATTTGTTTTTAAAATTAATAAATGTTTTTTTTGTACTTTTCTGTCCTTCTTTGACCCCCTTTCAAATGTTAGGGGGTCTGTAACTCTCTTCCTTGCCCCCTTTTCAAGTTATCACCCTTTATTTTCTCAGTGAAACACACAAAATGGCGGCCGCCGCTTCCTGGTTTCGACCGATTCGAATGTTTACTAAGATCTAACAGCCAATCAGAATCGCGCTCGCGCACGTCACCGTACGCGTACGGTAAGCGCACCGTAAGCGCACCGTAAGCTGACTCAGATATATATATTGATTTAAAGGCTATTTTCTCAGAATCTACTGAACAGATTTACAACAAACCTACAAAAGGCACTTCCTTGACCTGTAGACTACCTCTCTGCCAAATTTCAAGGAACTCTGTTCAGCCGTTCGGGCTGTAGCTGTGTCTAAAGGTCCTATGGGAAAAACGCGTTTTGGGACCCCCCTTTTATCTCGGCCCCCGCTTGACGAATCCCCCCGAGACTTTCAGGGTAGGAGCGGACCGTAGCGCCCCATTAGTTTTGAAAATTTCGCGAGGATTCGTCGACCGGCGCCAAAGTTATTCCAAATAGAATGTTGCGGTTTTCCTATGGAAACAGGGTCCTAACTATAACTACCTACTGGCGACCGCCAGTAGGTAATATATATATATATATATATATATATATATATATATAGTGCCTTTAACACAAATTACAGTGGGTGTGACTGACAATGGGTCTTTATAAAAATAATATCGCAAAACTTTGAGAGTGATTCCTTAACAGATCAAAAGCCAAACATGACTGAACAATCTGGTGGGGGTTGTCTTGACCTGTATATTTTTGGTAGATGCTACAGATTATGGAATTCTTGAGCTATTTGTTATTAAAAATTCCTCTTCCTGATTTAAACTAGTTGGAGAACTTTATCCACCATGCCATTAATCTGGATTTTTAGACACTTAAGGGCCTCATGTAGGTAGCCAAATACCGGTCGGTAACGGCCGAAATTCGGTAAATTTCCCGTTACCGACCGGTATTTAGTCAAGTGAGATGTAGGAGGCCAAAAACCAAAATTCGGTAAATATGAAGCGATAAATACTGATTCATATTTACCGAGTTCTAAAATACCGATTCATATTTACCGAATACATATTTTCCGATTCGGTAAATATGAAGTGGTAAATATGAAGTGGTAAAACGGAAAAAGACATGTAGGTAAATTCGGTAATTTAGAAATCCATGAAATTCGGTAATTAAGAGTCGGTAATTAACACAGATTGAAAGCAGGTGGTAATCATCAACAGTGCATTAAAGAAATCCCAAAATGCATCAGCGTGGACAACATGGCCGCTCTGTATGTCATTGCAAGGCGTCTACGTCTACAGGCAGCAGGACTGAGGATTTGGAGACGGGAGGAACGCATTTACAGACAGCGCATCACACTATTCCAACTGACTGAGGATGAGATACATGAAAGGTACAGGCTACACCCCCAAACCATCATGGACCTGATAAGGGACCTGCACCCACTCCTGGACCAGCCAACACCAAGGGCGCATGCCATACCACCACATGTGCAGGTACTATGCAGCCTACATCTCCTCGCATCTGGCAGTTACCAGGGGGTGATAGCTGCAGTGGGCGGTGTATCCCAGAGTTGCCTGTCCCGTTTCTTCAGGAAGTTCCTGGATGCCATGATGCAGAGAATGCACCACTACATCAGCTTCCCAAACACACAGGCTGAACTGCAGAAAACTAAAACTGACTTTTATCGCATGGCACAGTTCCCCCATGTAATTGGCTGTATTGATGGCACACACATCCCAATCTGCCCACCAGCTGCCACTGAGCACATCTACAGGAACAGAAAGTCCACCCACTCCATCAATGTGCAGGTTATCTGCGATGCAGGGAACATCATCACTGACATTGTTGCCAATTTTCCTGGGAGCACCCACGACTCCTACATCTTCCAGAACAGTGGGATCTACACACGACTGCTTGCCGGAGAATTTGGAGAGGGATACCTGCTAGGTAAGTAACAGTGACGCACCATGAAACTAGCAAATCAAAGTGTATTGAGGCATGTGACTGATGGTTCCATTTCACTCACCTAGGCGACAGTGCATATGCCGTGCGCTCATTCATCCTCACTCCCTACCTACACCCATCAACCCACAGTGAGAGACGATACAACGTGGCACACAAATCAACACGCAACGTGGAGGAGCGCACGTTTGGACTATTGAAAAGCAGGTTCCGCTGCCTCCACAAGAGCGGAGGCGCACGCCAGTACACACCCATCATCTGTTGCAAGATCATCGCCACTTGTGCAATGCTGCACAACCTTGCCACGAAGAGAGGTACAGAGGTGGAACTAACAGATTTTGAGGACAATGAGGATGATTCAGGACAGCCAGAGGCCAACGCAGATGGAGTGCCAACAGCAACAGATGGGAGAGTGAGACGGGCAGAGATCACATGCAACTATTTCTGAGTAAGTAAGGGGACACAGGCAGTTGTTGGTTGTCATGAAACCAAGATTATGCAATTCTGGTAACATTGCTTATTCACAAGTGTGAGGTCCAGGGTTACGTCACCCAATAGTCTATTGCTACGCGGTGCAGCATCAAAGTTTGCGGCCACGCGCTACATTGTGGGATGGCACGGATTCAGCCTCCTCACTGGTGCCAGCCCCATGCCGCCTGCTGCTCCTGCGTGTTTCTGGGATGGGGGTGTGATGCTGCTCCTGCTGCTGGTGTCCATGCTTTCAGCAGCATCCCCTGCACCACTTGTGGCCGCCTGACTGGTCAATAGGACCTCCAGGGCACTGGTGACCTGCACCATCCCCCTAGTGACGTCGCTGCTGCAGTGTGTCAGGCCCTCCTGCATGTTCACTGAGCGCCGGCAGAGTAGTGATGTTGCAGTTGCCAGGCGGTTGAGTGCCCTGGTGTGCCTGTCTCCCCTCTGCCGTTCCCGGCGCCTTGCAGCTCTATCTGCGTCCAACTTGCTGCACAACAGCTGCATGGACTGTGACACGTCCCGCAGGCCCGCTGCCATGTCAGAAATCCCCGCCGCCATTGCGCAGATGTTCCTGTCCATGTGTTTGAATGTGGTTCTGAGTCCCCGCACATGCCGCTGTACTGAAATGACTGCCTTTGTTTGCAGGCGCTGTTGTTTTAACATGTTGGCCTCAAGGCCCCCAAAGACCCCATGGCTGAGATCGATTGGTGGTGGACTTTGCTCACGCGACCTGCGGCGCCGTCCTGCACCCGTGTCTTCTCCCTGTGAGGTGGAGGGCACAGTGGTATGTCTCCCATCCTGGGGCATAGTAATTGGCTCCAGGCCCCTGCTGTCATCAGATGATGTGTGTAACACGCGCAGCCTGGCAGCAGCACGCCTCCTCGACCTCACTATTGCAGGCGGTGATGTGGCCGGTGACTCCAGCATGAGTGGTGATGCTGGCTCAGGTACTGGGGATGCTGACTCTGTTACTGGGGATGCAGGCTCAGGTACTGGGGATGCTGGCTCAGGTACTGGGGATGGTGGCAGTGGCAACGCTCTCTGGCCAGAACTTGTGCTGCCCATAGCTGAACTGGATTGACGGTGTGCCCCCTCTCCTGTGCCATCTGCAGTCCTGCGCGATGTTACGTCTGTGGACAGAAATGCAACATCAGCTCAGTGTAGCTGAAGGCGTGCATTGCAAGCATGACAATCAATTGATGTAACACTCTCACATTGTCCTCTGTCTGCTTTAGGCTAATGTCTGTACCATGCATCATTGTTCTGTGCTATTCTGTTCATGGTGGGGGGATCCCTGACTACATCTCCCATAATGCATTGCCTGTCTGCAGTAACACATGGACTGGAGTGGGATACTCATTTCACAACGGGGGATGTGGGATAGGGGTAGGGGGTGCTACATTGCTGTGCATTCCTCTTACCTTGTTGGGTGGCGGCTCTGGCAGAGCTGTCGGCATCCCCAAGGCCCACGACACTCTCGGGCTCGATTGTCGACTGCACCAGCTCCTCCAGTTCGGTGAGGGCAGGTGCCCTGTTAGTTCCACCTCCTGTCCGGCTGGCCTCCTTCTGGATGTCCCCCATCTTCCTCTTAGTCACGATGCGCAGGCCGTACCAGCGTTTTTTTAGTACGTCAATGTCCCTGTGGGTCACTCCCACAGCATTTACCTGCGCCTGGATTGCCAGCCAAATGGTGCGCTTCTCACACTCTGCCACTTGCAGGGATTGCCTCCCAAAAAGCTTCTGGTGCTGCTTCACCACCTCCTCCACTAGCACCTGGAGTTCCTTGGGGCTGAATTTCACCTTGCGCCTCCTTTCCCCTCCTGTCCTCTGGCTGGACATAGTGAAGTTTGGTCTCAACAATCAGGCACTGGCTCCCTGCCTCTCCTCTGCACTCCCAGCCTCTCCTGAGTCTGCTGATTGAGTGCACCTGCCTGGGTGTGGCCACTTCCTACTTGGGTGGGGTTTGGTTGCACAGGATTGGCTGTTTCAAACAGTCATGTGATTTCGTTTTTCCGATTCAGTATTTTCCGATTCGGTATTTACCGATTCGGTAAATACCACCGCGGTATTTACCGATTCGGTAAATTCCGATTCGGAAAATACCGAATGTTACCGATTCGGTAAATGTTACCGACTTGTTACCTACATGTAACTTACCGATTCTTAAATACCGATTCGGTACGGTTCGGTATTTAAGAATCGGTAAATTTTATTTACCTACATGAGGCCCTTAGAGCCTAAATAGGAGTTTTGCGGTCCGAGGACCACCAACCTCCAAGTGGTGCAGCTGGGGTGGTCCTGCCACCGCAGCACCAGTGGTCCAACCACCAGATTACAAATTATGCGTTTGGACCGCCATAGCACCGCCACAACCGACAGAGATCTGAGATCCCTGGTAGTGGTGGTCTGAGGCTCTCAATATGTTTGGTGGTGCCCTGCGGCACCGCCAAGCATATTACAACTTTTCTCACTACCGCTGTCTCATGGAGGTTCTTACTCCGTGAAACTGCTGACAGTAAGGAAAGAAATGGATCTGTACAAGACCCCACCAGGCGCTGTGCATGGGAGTGCATGCAGGGGGCACATGTTGTGTCCCCCTGTGCGCATGCACCTCAGTTCCTGCATGCCATGAACTGCAGAGTCCATGGCAGCAGTCCATGCCGTGCAGAAACTGCCTTTGGTGCTCACATTGCGGTGCCCATTTTCAGAGGCACCTTAAAAGAAATGCCCTCCAGACACGAGAAAAGTCGTAATCGGGCAGGCAGTGCTCACACAGCTTTGGCATGTGGGAGCAGGGTGGTGGCGTGGAGGCCCTGCTCCCACACGGCCAAAGTCGTAATTGGGGCCCTAGTGGAGTCCTGTACTAAATTTGGGTAACTGTTCTCATTCTGAGTAAACAGAGCCCTTCCATGTGATAATCAACCATGAATTATATCAAATGGGCCCCTCCTTTATCTGTCAGTTTTATGATGATAGAACCGTCTACTGCTCCATTCTCCTCCTTTGACAGATTATAAAACATTGATGGCCCTCATGTCTGATTTTATGGATTCTACCTTAGTGGAGTGGTCAGTGGGGGTGAATAGAACACAGATTTAGTTTTAAATAATGGATTCCTAGGTCCATTGCTGGTATTGCCTGCGAGCCCAAAATAGAAGTGGAGTTTGACCTTTGTGAAGACGTCTGTTAGCTCTTTTCTAATTAGAAAGTCAATGCCATCATACATATAAAGGAACCCAAACCCCTATGTAATCTTTTTCTCTGTAATGGGGTCAAGATTTTATTTTTCAAATTCACAAGGTCTGTTCCTGACTGGTGCTTACCCGTTGCTCTTTCCTGTGGCTTTCAGATCATCGAAGGAAAGGGTCTGGCCCATTTATCTACTACTACTTCTAATCTACTAGTTTTTATCTAAGTAGCCTATCACTTTTCAGTATAGTTTTTCTTCTGGTTCCGGGGGATGGTGATACAATTACTTACACAAGGATTAACCTGATTCAGTATACCACATTTTCATATGTTAGTGGTTGTACAACGTAGCACATTAAGTCTGAGACATCACCTGTTCTGGAGTTAGCCATGAGATGTTTTCGTCTCAAGGGTTTCTTGGTCCTTTAGAAAGTCCTGTGACCCGCTTAATAGCATTTTTAGCCAGGCTGAAACACATCAACCTCCTAGCAGGGTTGAACTATTTCCTTGAATTTCACTTTTTTAACCCTACTCACTAGTGACAAGAAAAAAGATTAGTCAACTACTAAGTAGTTTTAAGATGCTCCTGTTTGTTGTTCCTCTTATGTTTTAATTGTAGGATCCCTCACTACAACAAAGAAAGTAGGGTCCTAAAAAGCTCAACTAGTAAAGTTTATAGCCTGAAATGGTTTAATGTCTCCGGCCAATGCAAGGAGAGGACCAGTGAAGAAACATACCACCTAATGGTGGGTAAGGACCTTCTGTCCTAATAAATTTAAGTTCATGATTATGGCACCACCTTGGACATCAGGTTAAGGGTGGATGTTAGATGGCACAATTCTAAAAGTCCTCTTTATTCCAGAGTATGTGTTGTTTATGTCCAAATAGGTCACTCGGAGCTCTTCTGGTACAGACAACAAAGTAGTTTACCAGGCCCTGGATCATGGCAGAAGCATTCTTTTGCTTGAAGTTTTTGCGTTAAGGGAGTGCCCTTGAAGTGGTAAAGGCCCTACACAAAGGAAAATTGCAGTCTTTTCATTGGAAGCATTTGCTAGGGCAGTCTGCCAGTGGCCACTGGTCAGATCAAGAATACTGACATACTTGGCTGCATCCAGTCGGTCCATCAACGCATCAGCTCAGGGGATAGGATGGGCATCTGTCCTTGTGAGAGTTTTGAGACCCTGAGAATCCATGCAAAGTAAAGGTATGTGGGCCCTTGCTTATGCACCACCACAGGACTGGCCATTGACTATGGGTGTGCTCAGTCACTTCCAGGTTCAAAGTCTTGGCCACCTCTGCCTTGATGCTCTCTTGGAACTGGTCTGCCATCCTGTATTGCCTGGCTTGCTTTTCACTGGTAAGCTGTCTCCAGTGTTTTTATCATTGACCCAAACTGGAGTTAAATCTAGAGTGAATAGTAGTTATGGATAAACCGTCCCAATAAATCTCAACACTCCATCAGCTATTTAGAAGTCAATTAAACACACCCAACTAATTGAGCCATCTTTCCTAAGGCTGTGCATTTGGCCTGGGAGGGATTGACTCTTGTTTTCAACCTTTTCTGTCAGTGTCAGGATGCTGTTGGTGAAGTCCTTGCATCTCTCACATGGAACACCTGCTGGAGTTCCTGAGTGGCATATGTGTACACCAGATAGTTGAAATCAGATATCTTACTAAACATGTTGAAATAGCTACTCTAATTGTCCTTTAAGGCTCAAGGGTATATTGGCTTCTCCACTTATACCTCCTGACCCTCTCAGTATGAATGAATGAATGAATGAATGAATGAATGAATGAATGAATGAATGAATGAATTAATTAATTAATTAATTAATTAATTAATTAATTAAAATATGTGTAGAGTGAACTGCTACTCCTGGGAGTGTCCCTGCGTGGAAAAAAACAATGTAGATTACAGACTAAGGTCCATTATTCGGAGGTAAAAAGTCAAGTTTTCAATAGCTTACGAAAGTGCAATTCATTATTGATACTGCAAAGATTGAACAGAAGCTGATTCCAGGCTAAGGCAGCCATGAAGGAGAAGGAAGAAACGCCTTTTTTGTGTCTGACTTTCAGGATAACCACAAGAAGACCATCTACTGAACAGAGTACTCTTGATGGCCGATAGTGAAAAAAACTTTCAGATAGATACTGCAGACATGAGCCATAATAGACTTGTTGAGCCAGCACTAAGGTTTTAACCAGTATGCTTTTCTTGATTGGCAAACAGTGAAGGGCCAAAGGTGATCAGTGATAGAGGCGCAGTAGGCACAGATCCAAGACATTTGTGTAGTCCAGTCTTGAAGTAATAAGTGCACTAACAACAGTTTTCCTGTAGTGAAGCAGCAGAAGAAAGGTATTTTTTGGGGGGTGGCTGTAGCATTGCAATAATCAATCACAGCTGCCATTTGGGACTGAAATGAGGGCTGGTGGTCATAAACACTCAAATTCCTAGCGACTGTGGCAGGTGGGGTGGTGGTGTGGTGGGAGTCAGGATGCAGGGTGACTGGCCTACCACTTGGACCAAGAAAGCCCAAACAGTAAAGCTTCTATGTTGTCGGAGTATGCATGCCATTCCTTCATCAGCTCATGACTGGCCTGAAGTTTTTTGCTTCCCTTTGCTCAGTTTCCTGAGGCCCAAATCATAGCCCACAACATCACAGTTAAGGGACTCAGTTAACTTCTCAGCCTTCTCGTGCAAACATCAGGAGAGCATGGATAGGATGCCCAAAAGAAGTTCAAATGGCCCAAATCCTATACCTATCTATGGAATTTCCATGTAAGCGAACGAGAGTCATGGTAGGAGGAGATCCCATTTCATCCTCTGGTTCTACGGTAATGTTCCCATCAGTTCTTATTGTAGCATTCCATCAGCCCATTGGTTTGAGGGTGATTACCTATGGAGAAGTGGAAGGTCACTTCCCTTTCTTCCCAAGGTGCATTCATGAATGAGGAGATACAATTAGTCTGATTACAGATTTGAGAACTCTGTAAATGATCACAAAGATGGACCTTACCAAAAGCAGGGCAGTTGTGTTCTTCAGATGTACTGCCTTGGGATCAACCACAACCAGCATTTGCTTGTTGCCTGAAGCACAGGGAATGGTTAACCATATTGACTATTACTATGCCAACCCTCTTCAGCAGCATACCTACTACTGGTAGAGGCACCAACGGTGCTATGGTGTGGTCTGCAGACTTGCAACTCACTTGACAAGCTGAGCGGGTTCTGCAGAACCTATCCATGTATTGACCCCTACCAAGCAATAGAGCGAAGGCTCTAACCTGTACTTGTTCTTCTTTTTTTTTTACCAACTTTAGTTATTGGGTTTTGAACAAACCTAATACTGGTCACATATAGAAGTAAGAGTGCTATTTGTTATCTGCTGAGCGCCCCCAGTAGGGAATTTCCCTAAGTTCATGTTGTTGCATAAGCACTAACCATGGATTGCAAAAGTCTCCATGTCCCCCAAATTTTACAATGTTTCTCGAGGCAGCCCAGTAATTTGTACATTGCTTTTTCTGCTATGGCACAGTAGTCCACACTGTACGCCCATTCAGACAACAGTAGCAGGGTTTACAATCTCCAGTGGCACGCCACATCCCTCTTAACTATGAGGACACCCATTGCCACTAGGAGCCACGTGTGGCTCTTCCCTACCACAAAGCCGAAAAGGACTAGTTTTGTTTCTAGCTGCACTGGACTACCTCCCAACCTCCGTGAGTATGTTACAAATATTGTGCCAATACTATTGTATGATTGGGCATTTCCAGACTGTATGGTAAAAGTTCCTCAGGGTGGTCTCACACCCCAGGCAGTGTGGAACCAGATCAGTATTGATTTTATGTATTTAGTGGGGCTGTAGTATTTCTGGTGGGAATTTTTTACTTGGGTTAATCACAACCTTATGTAGTTCATCAACACCCTGTGGCCATTTTAGCCTCTACTCAACCTTCACCTGCCAGAGCATGTAAATCTATTTCCTAACATGCCCGCAGCACCCTGCCTTGCGATCTGGTGTATTTCTTACTAGTGTGTGGTACAGCGAGGAGATCCATTTGTTTCCCATGCGGGATTCCATTATGTGTGCCTCTAAGAGGTTGTAACTCGGAGGAGGGTGCGATGTAGTAAGTGAGGCTTTGAGAGCATGGTTCCCTCCCAGACATCCCCAAGCTTGGATATCCCTATGATGTCCCATGGGTTGAAGCCCTCCATTTTAAAAGTGTGTTTCAACCAGGTTTTCCGCCATAGTGGAGTTTCCACCATTTGGACACTGTGCACTTGATCCATCACAGTGTTTGGTGCCAGTACATTAAAGTTGTATGAGTCGCTGGGGGAAGGGTTGCATGTATGCAAGTGCAATAGAGCCGATCTAGAGTTCCATATTGCTTGAAGGCCCGTAGTTCTAATGCTATTGCGGGGTCATGCCGAGTAGAGTAAAGCCAGTCATTAATGGGTAGTATTTGGCTGGCCCAATAATAGAGACGTATATCTGCAATTTCCAGGCCCCCATCAAACGGTGACAGAACGCATTTCTGATATGCAATTTGCGTTTGTCCTCCCTCCCAGAAGAATTTCATAATGATCAATTGAAAAGTATTGGAAAAGGTGGGCTGTATACTGTAAAGGTACACCTGCAGTATATAAACTAGTTTCGGGAGGGAGATCAAGGCCTCCCCTACTCACTAAGGTCAGTGGGAGACTCTTCCACATACCCATATCTATTTTCATTTTAACAAGCAAGGGTGCAATGTTAAAGTTCCATGCCTGTTGTTTAGAAAGTGCCACATGCGTCCCAAGATATTTGAAGTAATGAGGCGCGGAGTGCAGTGATGGCCTTTATTTCATCTAGTGTGCCTGTCAGTGGGATATAGGTAGATTTAGACCAATTTATTATTAGTCCTGAGGTGTCTGAGTATATTTGAAGCATGGACATTAGCCAAGGCAAGGACATTTTTGGGCTGCTGATGTTGACCAGAAGGTCATCAGCATAGAGTGATGCCCCATCTTCCAGGCCCCCTGGCAAGTGGAACTCGTAGAGCTGTGCATTTCTTCTGATCCAGATCACCAGAAGTTCAATGACCAAGGCAAACAGGAGGGGTGACACAGGGCATCCCTGTGTAGTGCCATGTTCTATATTAACAACAGGGCACGCCTCTCCATTCAACCTAACTCGGGCCTACGGTTTATAGTAAAGTATTGCAAAGTGTCTGCAGAAGAAAAGGCCAAATTTTGTATGTTCCTGGAGACGCACCATAAAATCCCCACCTACAGAGTCAAATGCTTTCTCAAAGTCTATTGAGACCTTTCGTCTCCGTTCAGTTGCTGAGTTGGAAAGTGCTAGTATATTATTCAGGTGGTGAATGCAGTGGCTAGTTCTGCTTCCAGGCATTAAGCCATTTTTACCAGCCCGTTCGCAAGCATCTTTGCTAAGATCTCCATATTAAGTATAGGCATGGGCAGGTAGGGGTCGCATTGGTCTGATGGTTTCTGTGGGTTCGGTATCACTGATATAGTGGCTCCATGGAGATCAGGGTGAGTCTTCCAGTCTTCAGGGCTTCATTGTACGTTGCAAGCTGGGGAGGGAAGTCGTGATGCATGCCGTTTCTACAGTTAGAGTAGGAAGCCGTTGAGGCCAGGTGTTCACAGTCGTGAGTGATTAAATCGCTTCTAGAATTTATGTGTCCGTGTGTGGCTCCTCTAAGTCCTTTTGTTTTCGTCTGCTGGTGTGGGTACAAGTAGGTCCTCGACTATTGGGTTAACTTGTGCAGCCGGAGGTATGAGGCACTTGACATAAAGATGTGTGTAGTAAGTTGTACATTTTCAGACTACATGGTGCAAAGCTGTTAGGGTTTGACTAGTGGAGGTGAGTATGCTGGCGACCAGGCATATGCCCTGTCCACTACTCACTAACCAGCATATCAGCTTCCCTGCCTTATCAAGAAGTTCACATAATTTGTATTGTGTCGCCTTCTACGCTGTAGATTCAGAGTCCAACATTTCCTGGCAGAGTACCAGTAGAGCATGTTGTTTTATGTCTTTGACATTGGTCCAGGATTCCTTCTGATTCACCTCTGAATGGTGCATGCCATTTTCTAAGTCCAGAATGTCTCTGCTTTACTGCCTTCTTTTTGCCATCTGGTAGGATTTTATTCCCCTGTAACACCGCCTTAAGTGCTTCCCAAAGAGTAGTCGGGGAATCCACTGTGGTGGCATTAGTGTCAAAATCCTCGATTGTTTGCTGTCTTAGGAGGTCCTTAAAGAAGGCTCCTTTAGCCTTTTGTCTCCACCCAAGGTGTTTACACATGAAAGTTATATGGCATTATCTGAGAGGGCGCGTGGCAGGCTCCAGAAACCGTACTTACTGACCATGTTCATTGAGAGCACAAAGAAGTGGTCAAGATGGGAGTGGGATCCATGGGAGTGGGAGTAGAAGGTGTATTCTGCTCACCGTAGATGTAACAGCCACCAAGTGTCCATTAGGGCTAAGGAGGCAGCCCATGAATGCAGCCTAAATGCATGAGGGTTAATGGTGTCCTGATCTGGGTCAATGATCAAGTTGAAGTCCCCCCCCCAATCAGCGTTTGCCCCACAGGGGATTATAGGAGTATCACTGTAAGTGTTTGTAAATGTGGCCGCTACCAGTGCAGGGAGGTGTAACGGAAGTGAGCAACCATGAGAGCTCTCCCTATCCCCTTCAATTGTGAGAAACCTGCTCAATTTATCATAATGAATCTAGGTTACTTGCAGTGAAAAGCACTTATGAAGCCATATTGCAACACCTCAGCAAGGTTTTCATGTAACCAGCATGGAAGGCTCTAGAATAGTTATTGCGCAACAGTGCGGGAAGTGATTACCGAATAAATGTGTTTCTTGTAGTCATACTACAGAGGGGGAAATGCGCCTCAGGTACTGGAGCACTGCTCTACTCTTAAACGTATTATTCAGGTTGTTGACATCCCAAGAGTGGTAAATCTATTTTGTGGGTTTTTCCTGGAGGTTTAGACTAGTGTAAAGGCGTCAGGCAGGCAATCAGGCAGATGCATATATATAGTGAGCTATGAGCTGAAACAACTAAACTAAGATGGAACAGAATCTTAACCCAACTTCCCCGACCCCTACATGGTGCAAGGTTGCCTGTGTCGGCGCATGGTAGCCCATT
This sequence comes from Triturus cristatus, assembly GCF_964204655.1. Classification (NCBI taxonomy): domain Eukaryota; kingdom Metazoa; phylum Chordata; class Amphibia; order Caudata; family Salamandridae; genus Triturus; species Triturus cristatus. The sequence continues at coordinate 797,831,338 of NC_140594.1, forward strand.
GTGCGCCAGCACAGGGGAGAGCTTAGGAATGTGACATATTATTGTAGTAAATATGTCTCATCCCTGTGCTCTGAAAGTGCCACAGCGTGGCGCACCCAAAGGGCTTGCCGTGCCGCACTTTGTTGTAAATGAGGCCCATGGTGCTCATGTGTGCTGAACAGGCAATGCAAGTATTACATACCCCCCCACAAATCACAAAGGATATAGTGAACAAGTGGTTAAGTTCAACCCATGCCGTCCATTGAGGTGGCCGACAGTGACCCCCCCCCCCTCTGCCATCGACAGTCTCTCACTGGCTTTGTCCTCCTCCTCTGTACTGTTGAAGCAGGTTGGTCTTCGTGCAGTGCAGTGGCGGTCACTGCAAAACTCAAGTGGGAATACGGGGATTAAAGAAATTATCATTTAAAAAAAATGTGCCTGTCCTGCAGCGGATGCTGCCGGCCGTCTCAGTGCCCCTCTTTTCTCCTACTCCTGATGGTGTTGCAGCAGTCCCTGGGACACCAGCACAGGCTTTCCACCAAATCCTGGCACTGCTCTCAATAGCATGAGAGCAGCACTAGGATTTGGCTGAGTGGCCTCAGAGAGTGCCTGTGCTATTTCTCCAACCTGGCTGTGCAACACTGCTGGGTTGGAGAAACCTAAATGCGCATGTCTGCTTGGCCGGCCTAAGAAGGCCAGCCAAACTGACATGAGCACCTTACAGTGCACCTACCACTCCTGCCTGCCATGGCCCGGCCCAACCTCGTCCCACCCAAGACTCTGCTCAGTCAGTACAAAGGAAAGAAATGATAATATTGTTTTCTTATCGTTGCCTGAATGACTCAGTGGGGCAATGCTCCTCCGCCATTACGTAGAAGCCGCCCCTGATACGACGTGTTTGTTCCAAGTATGTTGTCATCTACTTGTATCTCTGCTTGCTCCCTGCTTCGCTTGTTGGTTGTCCCTGCTGCATCAGCTGTTCACCTCTTTATGGAGCACCCTGCCCTGGCTTTGAGGGTCCAGTGCTCAGATGTCCAATCACTGCCTTCATGGAGTATTTTGAGGTTGGCTGGGAACAGGATCATGTAGGTCAGTTGCATTGCCCCTAGTTTCTGTTTCACCACTTCAAACGGTCGTCTCCGCTTTTGTACTTGGAATGTATAGTCCGGGTAAAGACTCATCTTTGTGGATTCCAGCTGTAGAGTATATTTGAACCCGGCTTTCCAGAGAATAGTGTCTCTGTCTGCATAGTTTAGTAAATGGGCAATATTGGGCTGCAGGAGTGCTCCCAATTGTGGCATCATCGCAAGGGAGTGATTGGCTCTCACTATCTCAAAGCATTATGAGAGGAAATCCACTGGTAGCCAAGTTTTGAGCCAAAACAAAGAGGAAGGTCTCTGAGTTGAATCCCTCTACCCTTCTGGCACACCAATAAAGCATGGGTTGTTTCAGCATGAGTGGCCCTATGCATCTTCCATTTTGCAATCCAGCTGGTATTACTTCAGCCTGTAGTCGGGCCATGCCAGCTGTCAGAATCTGGACCGGATCTTCAGTGGAGGAAATGCATTGTTCGATCTCCGTAACCCTTTCAGCCATCCTCCGCACATCTTGCCGCAGCTGCCCCACCTCCTGGTCCACCCCCCATTTAGATTTCCATAGTGGCTCTCATGTTCTCTAACGCCTGTACATTTTAATCAGGGGTTGCTTGGGGCTCTATTACAGTCTCCGAAGCATATCTCCAGGTGACTTTGAGGTGACGGTTGCGTATGTCTCCAGTGTGGTCTGCTGAGCAAGGACTGCAGCATGTTTCTTCCCCATGGCATCCAGTTTGTTTGGTTGGGAGGGGGCCAGAATGAAGATTCCACCACCATGATGTGCCAAGATCGGTGATGCTGTGTCTGATGACTTGTGCCATTCACCTGTCCATCTTCTCAGACGCTATGAGTTGGGGGCCACTGGCATGGGAGAGGAAATGAACGTGCCGCGGAAGGTAATGCCCCTTGCAGCCTGGTGGCAGACAACCCCCACTTTACCATGCAGGAGGGGCAAAAGAGAGGAGGCTGAGCCCCCAGTACAGCCACCTCATAGACCTCTGCAACTGCCCCGCCATGGTCCTACTGGCTGGATCTCCATCAGAGAAGTGCAAGCTCCCTGAGGCCTGTGCCATCAGTGGCACATTTGGGGGGGGACCCTCCCTCCTTAGACACTGCTCTTCCCTTGCAGGCCCCCCAAAAGGCCCCTCGTTTCATGGTGCAGGAGGGGTTCCAGCAGTCCACCCTCACTCATGTGGTCGCTGAGCAGGCAGGCATGAGTTCCATGGCAATTCACCTCCTGCCATGCATTGCAGCCTGAGCCGCTCCTCCATAAGCTCTCGGGATGACCTTCATGATGCGAGTGGGGGAGAGATCCAGATTATTGTGGGTTGCTATGGGACAGTCCTCTGCCTTATCCCTCTTCCACAGCTGCCTGTGCTCCTGAGCTCCAGAATACTCAGCCTCCAACCCTCGATGTGGCGCAGTCCCCATGGCAAAGTGATCAGTCCTGAGGCTGCCACTCGCACACTTGAGGGTCCAGAAGGCAGCCCAAGTGAGCCCCAGAAAACAAGCGATGCAGCGGCAATGTTCCCACCCCACAAGTCGTCAGTTGGGTCGGCGGCACCAGGCTTTTAGCAGATCGCTAGAGGTGAAATCAGCTCAAGCAGCTACCTTTATGTTTGCTTGGTCCCCCTGTTCCTGGTCTTTTTAATGTCCATGTCACCAGCTAAACCTCATGGGCTAGCAACAACAGGAAGTTACTGTGTGCTCATGAAACTACTAGCCTACTGCTAGCACCAGGTTCTGATTTCAAAGGTGAAACACTCCGGTGTCAATCTGATCCAAGACATCATTATGTAGATAATTCAACTTGCACCTTGCAGAACTCCTCCTAAGAATATCCTTCAACTATTTGCAACTCCTGCGGCTCTGTTCGTGCCGTAGTATTTATCTCACTGTCTCAGCAGGAACCTTGTCATAGGGGAACAAAAACAAGGGCATAAAAGATGGAGAGGTTTTCAATTACCCATCTCTCAACCTGCTAATAGTAACACGTTCGGGGAACTATGGAGCAGGAAACACCAGGGGCTTTACCTACACTTAAAAGGCACTCCTACCCTCTACGCCAGGAAGTCAGGTCCTTGGGAATGTTTTGGAGATGCACTGCAATTCACACGCTGTCTGGGCTAAGTCCAACCTCCATCTAATAAACCACTTCAGGGTAGTATTTCAAATGGATTCTTGGGTTGCCACAGCCACATATAGAATACATAGAAGTACATCCTGTTGAACATACAACAGTTACACAGCCAGGGCCATCATCCATCTCCCACATGGGTGGAGTGAAGAACCAGTTCCCGGGGACTGGCAGAACAATTTAAAAACACAGGAGACACAAGCAGGCAACTTTCCATTGCAGGGGATATGATCCCTTGCCTGAACTGCCCTGCTGCTATAATCTGTTGCTGATACCACTGTCAGTCCTCCACATCCTGGTGAGCTGATGAAACTTACGCTCAGACCATGATGGTACACATGATATACTTTAACACACATGATGGAGCCTTCGATACTAAAGACCCCTGCTGTGGTCACATTCTGAGTCACAGTAGACCTGCAGCACACACGATTATTGTTTGTGCTGAGGCCAAAACTCTAAAGCCAACAGAAGCTTTCTATGGGGATCTTTATGTAGGGGTGTACACGCTCTAAAGTCATGCAAGGAACATTTTCTGTCCCAACAGCTGCAGCGGCGGTTGGCATGGCTCACGATTGGCAAGCCAGGCGGTCTGGTCATGCGGGGAGGTCCCGCGTCTCTGCTCCTGCTCTTCTTCATCTCGAACAGAAGCACAGCCAGGCCCCACTGACCAATCACAACGCTGCGGCACCCAGGCTCCCCTGAGAAATCACAACGCTGCAATATGATTGGTTTTGAGCATCCTGGTTGGACACTCAACCAGGGAATGGGAGCCTGGGCTTGTTCTCCATGCAGGCTGTAATGCAGCCTGCATGGAGAATGGGGAAAGTGCGCATGACTGGTTTGGGCGGCTCCGAGAGCAGAGCAACCCTGCCCACCCAAAAATGCAGCAGGAAGCATTAAATGATAACTTAAAGTTGTTATTATTTAAAGCTTCTTCTTCGAACTGCTTAAAAGCAGTGAGGCGACGCTGATCCGCCATAGTTCACCAGGCAATAGATTGTAATTTCCAACAGACCAGATAAACTTTGGAAATGCCACAATCAATATCGTTCCCATGATCTAGTTTAACTAAGATTGTAATTTGAAAATCTTAAAGTAATCTCTGATTAATCTAAGATGGAGATTTGTATTTCTTGACAATGTTTGCTAACACAAATCTGTTGCCCACAAAAAAGTCATAAGATTAAGGACCTGGTTTAGAGTGTGGTGGGCACACTCTATCACAGTGGTAATGGAGTACTCTTCCCGCAGTACTGAAGGTTCACCCACATCATTTCGGGTCGGTCGGTCCTTCAATATGTAAGTGTGGAGACTACTCTGTGTCCGCTGTTTACATACACCTCCAACGACCCATATGAGGCTTTGCCTTTATCCATCTGCTCTATTTAGAGTTGCCAAATAAATGGCAAGTTTTTACTTTCACTTACTACTAAACCCAAAAAAAGTGGTTAGTGAAAGTAGAAACCTATCAATGAGCCCTACACCATGGGAGAAAACACCCATGGGAGGGTGTCATTGCTATTTTATTAAAAAACATAATCCCAAAGCAGGATTTTCTTTTTGAAAACCAAAAAAAAAGAAATGAAAAGTGTGCTGCATGGCTCCATCATGTTGATGGAGCCACATGGCACACTTTCAATGCATTGAACGGAACCACCTGCCAAAGAAAGAAATGGCCACTAGGGGACTGGAGATTTCTAAATTTGGAGTGTAGTATTCCATCAGGGGGACGGAGTAAAATATTTTGTCTCCCTGACGAAGTACCGAAAAACACAATTATTTAGAGGGTCTGAGGGAGTTTAAAGACCTGCACGGACAAATCCCCAAATGACTGAGACTTAAACAACACAGAAGTCCGCGGGTCTACAGCAGTCTACCTTAAACGCAAGCACAGCGTGCCATCTACATACAAATGTGCAAAAGTCCTTTTATAAGGGACCAAGTCCCATCACCCACCGAAGTGGCATGCTTCATCATCTGGGACCTCCCTTAACCGCACCTGGTGCGGTTAAAGAGCTACAACTCCTTTAGTTACTGTAAAAAGGAGGAGCTCAAGGATGTTTTTAGTTGATGTGACTTGGAGGGTATAAATCTCAAAATGAAAAAAGCTGCCAAAAGTGTAGTGAGACTAAGTGCAGTGTGTGAAAAGTGGTTTAAAATTGATTACCAATAGAAAAATATTTTTATTCAATATCCAGTGGTATCAAAAGTAAAAAAGCAGGAATTTTGGAGGAAAACGTGTGCACAAATAATGTAGGAACACGTCCTCTTGGGTCTACATGTTTCAGCCAACTAGCGTCTCAACAAAATGACAGTGGCTTTCTTCAGGACCATAACATAACACTACTGCGATGTGGAAAACTGTGAAAAGTGAGTATAAAAAGGAACAATACAACCTACGCAAGTACCTGCTTATCTGGGGATATGCGGCACTGTAGGGAAGTACGATTGTCACCCGTCAATGATCGGGGAACGTCCTACACTCCTGGTAACAACTCAGGGCGTGAGGCAACGCTCTGTCCGTCGTTACCCCGGACCTCCTTCCTGGTTGTTCCGAGTGGTCCAACCAGGAAGAAAGACACTGTCATTTTGTTGAGACGCTAGTTGGCTGAAACATGCAGACCCAAGAGGACGTGTTCCTACATTATTTACTTTTGATACCACTGGATATTGAATACAAATATTTTTCTATTGGTAATCAATTTTAAACCACTTTTCACACACTGCACTTAGTCTCACTACACTTTTGGCAGCTTTTTTCATTTTGAGATTTATACCCTCCAAGTTACATCAACTAAAAACATCCTTGAGCTCCTCCTTTTTACAGTAACTAAAGGAGTTGTAGCTCTTTAACCGCACCAGGTGCGGTTAAGGGAGGTCCCAGATGATGAAGCATGCCACTTCGGTGGGTGATGGGACTTGGCCCCTTATAAAAGGACTTTTGCACATTTGTATGTAGCTGGCACGCTGTGCTTGCGTTTAAGGTAGACTGCTGTAGACCCGCGGACTTCTGTGTTGTTTAAGTCCCTGACGAAGTAACCTTAGCCTGAACATATGGGTACAAATGTGTGAGTTTATGTCTCAACAGAATTACATTAATTATATACTCCCAACACTGTTTTACCACATTGTACACCATATAACATAAGGTTCAGTAATGGCCAAAATTATATACTAATGTGGAGAACAGAACTCTATTAGAATTGGTCAAAAGCTGTTTCAGAAGTGCGTGTCTTTTCTTGCATAGTGGTTACGGGTTACAATGATCCCATTACCAGGTCCACAAAAATTATGCGGTAGGGGAGGGCACCAAAAAATGTGGCAGTGTTTACTAAATTGTGTTACAAGAAAGCTAAATCATGCAGCATAATGTTGCACAGTTTGTGATAATGTTACCAGATTAATATGTCATTTATATAGCCAGTGGTTAATTTGAGCCTGCGATTTCTGGTGCTCGGCACCGACACTTAATTGTTAGCACCGGAGCTTGTGACAGTCTGCAACAAGGTCACGCTGTCTGGCTAATTTAGAGATGATAACAATCATAGTTAATTATTAATTCAATAGACATTAAAAATCACTATTGCTTGCCGCCCAAAACCTTTCTTATACCTGTGGGGGCCTGAAATAGTATGAATTGTCACTCTTGCAGGAGTGCGATGATTTGTGGTTGTGTTGTTACTTTCATTGACAAGAGCCCTGGCACTTTGTTTACAAATTAGGCACTGACTTTAACACTATCTAGGCAAAGAGTCTGCCTCATTAGAGCCAGTCTGGCACCCAAATACAGCAGCATGCAAACGAAAGATGACCACTCAACCACTGCGAAAGGCCATCCACATGCAGCAACATGTGTTTCAGTGTTTTAGTAACTTTTGCTCCGTTTGAGCAATAAACAACATTTTTTATTAACGCCTGCAGATTAACAACAGATGAGGATCAGTGGCAACTGTAAAAATCCATTATTATGAGGAAATGCTGCAGCCACAAATGTACATTATTCCAGTAGCCATGCCAAAAATTCAGCTACTTCAGGGATGCAAACTGTACAATGGTTGTATACCAGATCATAGTACCGCCCACTGCTCTTGCCCCCAACTTCCTCATAAAACTTAATGCAGACGAGTAGCACGCTACACCTTAGGAGATGGCTTGGTTGGTAGAGTGCTGGGTTGCAATGTGGCCTAGCCTGGAAGCAATTTGGTGCTACACTTTTGGGGACAGATTTACAAGAACTAGCGCATCCCTGCATATTAGCAGGGATGCGCCAGTTAACTTGCGTGACGAAAAATAGCCTAACGTCACCATGGAGGCACCGCATTTACAATGCGGCACACCGTGGTGCAAGGATAGACAGATGCGTGACGCATCTTGTCGGCGTAAGGGCAGCGCATTGCTGGAGTTGTGGCGCAAGTACGATGCAACTCCAGCAATGGTTAGGAATGCCGATTCCTAACATGCTGCGACACTCCTTATGCCTGCTTCAAGCAGGCGCAAGGTTTTGACGCAGTGGCGTCGTAAAAGTGACTCGGTGAAATCTTGCAGATTTCACTGCGTCACTTTTACGAGGCTTCCTTGCGACGGAACGCCGACCCTGCATACATTATACTTGACGCAGGTATAATGTGGCGCAGGGTTTAACACCATGACACATCTCCCTAGATGCGGCACGTTGTAAATAGGTCACATCGTGGCGCATCGTTTACGATGCCGCTGCATCACAGAAGTGACGCAACAGTGGCGTAAAGTCGGCGCAAGGGGCTTGTAAATCTGCCCCCTTATCTTTAACATTGCTTATGTTTGAAAAATTCAGTGCACGTCTATTAATAGAGCCCCTTTCTCCTTTAAAGGAGGACTTTGCGTGCCTGCTCGGAACTGATTCTGATCATGGAAGCCAGGGATGTGAAGACCTGAGGTAAGAGAATCTGTAATACCCCCAGACTCCGATTGCGACTCTAAACGCTCTTCATAGTTTTTCAAGCCTCCCCAGAGCGTCCTCTGAGGCATTCTAAGGTCACGATGAAACGCGCTCGTCACCAGGGGGAAAGGAGGTTAGAAGGATTGCTGGCTTGTTTATTATGCCCTCAGCTTTAATTAGCTGTAAGTAACATCATGTCAGTGCTGCGCCACATTGACTGAAGCTGGGGGGCGTTTTTACCGAGTCTGACAGCTTAAATCAGAAACAGGAACCGCATCATGTCAATAATGGCCTCAGACAGGATGGATGGATTACGCAGCCGGGCTGCGTTCTGGATTTGATTAGGCCCACTTCAGCTATGGAATTTCTCCGAGGATGAGGAAAAAAACCATCACAGATATTATCACGCTCAATAACTCTCACCCCTGAGCAGTTCGGCTTGATGTGGGATTCCTGTAAAATAACCAAACGGAGTAGTCCAGAAAACAAATCTGCAAACGTGCTCCAAAGATAAAGGCACTAGGATACAGCAGGCCTTGTACAAATTTAACTGCAGAGACTTGGTGGCAGATTTACAAGTCCTGTGCGACACTTTTGCGCCGCAGTTGTGTCACTTTTTGTGACGCAGAGGCGGCCTGAACAATGTGCCACATTACAGCCAATTTACAACGTGGCGCATCTAGGGAGATGCTTCACCTTGTAAAGCCCTGCGCCACATTATACCTGCATCTGGTATAATGTATGCAGGGTGGGCGTTCCCACACAAAAAGCCATGCAGAACTGACGCAGTGAAAGTTACAACATTTCACTGCGTCACTCTACGCCTTCACTGCATCAAAATCCCTGCGCCTGCTCAGACCAGGCGTGAGGAATGATGCACGGATTTTTGAATGGGACTCCCCTATCTGTTGTGGCGCATTGCTGGAGTTGCGTCACTTTCATGAGCAACTCCAGCAATGTGTGACTTTTGCGCCAACAGATGCGTCAGAATTTCTGACGCATCTGTCAATCCTTGCGCCATGATGCGCCGTATTTTAAATACGGCGCATAAATGGTGGAGCAAGGGTTTCGTGTGAAGGCGCAGGGAAACTGACGCATCTGTACAGATGCATCAGTTTCTTGTAAATCTGCCCTTGAGGCCTACGTTTGGGTTTGACTGTCTGTCACAATGTTTGCTACATGTATTTTTCAGAGAAGAGAGGAGGAAATTTACAGTAAAAGGCAAAAGAAATCGCTATTGAAAGTACCATAAGCCAGATGTACTAAGCCATTTTTAGGTGACAAACTCTATGATTCGCAAAATTATAGTAAAATGGCTTTTTGGTGTTCAGTAAACCCAATTTGCAATTCCGTAAAGGCTTTCCAAATAACAAAATGGGTTTAGAAATGGATACCGAATTGCAATTTTGAAAGGGATGTGTTTAGGTGTCCTTCCAAATTGCGATTTGGTATCCGATGTATCTAAGTTTTGAGACTGCAGTTCCAGTCGCAAACCATTGGAAAGCTAGGAACACCTCAAAGGAGGTGGTAACAATTCACAAAAAGGGAACGGATCCTCTTGTGACTGTCCAAAAGTTTTTGAGACAGTAGGCAGTGGTCCATGGGACCACTACCAACTATCAAACAAGCATATAAATAAAAAAAGTAAACTTTTCTTTTTAAACACAACCCTGTTTCCTTCGTGTGTGCTGCAGGTCTACTGTGACACATAATGTGACCGCGGCAGGGGTCTTTAGTATGGAAGGCTCCATCATGTGCGTTAAAGTATATCATGTGTAGCATCATGGTCTGAGCGTAAGTTACATCAACTCACCAGGATGTGGAGGATTGACAGTGGTATCAGCAACAGATTATAGCAGCAGGGCAGTTCAGGCCATGGAACATATCCCCTGCCAGGGAAGGTTGTCTGCTTGCGTCTCCTGTGTTTTTTAATTGTTCTGCCAGTCCTCGGGAACTGGTACTTCACTCATCCATGTGGGAGATGATTGATGCCCCTGGTTGTTTAACTGTTGTATGTTCAGCAGGATGTACTTGATAGAGCGCCACGTTATTCAGAAAAGTGTAGGGGTGCATCATAATCACCATTAGTCAGCACCCACTTATGTAATGGAGTGTATTAATGTGTGACTTAGAAATGTATTACTAAAATCTGCTTATAATAGTGTGATTAGAAATGTAACCATGCCATTTATGAAGGGCAATGTCGTAGTCATTTGCAAATGTATTTTAGACAATGCATAATGATTGATTTTTGTGTAACGTGATGCATTAGGTTTAAACGTGCATCATATTAAAGTCTGCAAGTGTAGTTTGTTGATTCATATATGAAGTGTAATGAAAATCAAGGCTTGTTGTGTGGTTCTAGAAGTGTGTGTTTAAATTGTGTAAAGGCCTGATCCCATATTTGTTAAGAGCAAGGCCTGTTAGTTTATTATGTTAGCTAAATATTGTAGGCCGAAAATTATTTCCCTTGGTAAGGCTTTGGGTTTCAGGATGTTAGAAAATCTCAGAGAAGTGGAAAGTTTCTCGTTGCCATGTTTCTGTTGCAGGTGCAAGGACATTTAGCTCGTTAGAGAACGAACTCTTTGTTTCAGAAGTCGGGATGGCCTGAGAAGCCAATATGGGAGTATACTGGAATTTGGGATGATATTTTCGGCGGAGAAGGTGCCTGTAACTCAAGGACGAGTAAACCGTCTTTGGATGAGAGACAAGTTTCAGTGGAAAACTACTGGAAGAAGACCTGGCTGAAGAGGTATGCCGGAGGGCGTGTTCTAGGTTTTTGGGATTTTGAATTGGGGACAGTGCCCCTTGGGTTGACCAATTGAGGTTTAGATGGGGAGCTAGAAGGAGAATCTTAGAGTGAGCTCTGACTAAGTGAGTGCACTTCTAAGGAAGTCTTCACTTCTGACACCTTTTACTCTCTTGACTGGGAGGGAAATTGTTAAGTAGGGATGTCACCTTAGAGATAGAGTAGGGATAGACTAACTGATTTTCCTTTTAGGCTAATGACTTCTAATGTAGAGATTGGAGTGGTTATCGCTTTCCTGATGTTATTGGAGGTGATTATTCTTCTTATTCTGAGTCGGATGAGGCTTCTGAGTAGGGCATCTTTTGTACTAGTGCCCATTTATTTTCTTAACCTCGTACTGAGGTGCTTGTATGTGCAGTTATTCTTGGTTGTAATAAATTCCTAAAAATTGAGATTCGGAGTCAGTGGTCCTTTTAGAGTTTAAATTCAATTTATTGATTATGTATTAACATTTGATTTCCTCCCCTCTACACTATTTAGCAGATAAAAAGATCCTGGCAACCTGAGAGTATTCTTGTTGATGGTAAGGTAGATAAGAATCCGGCTTAATCATACTTCTATGTATTCTACATGTGGATGTGGCATCCCAAGAATCCGTTTGATAGCCTACCCTGAAGTGGTTCATGAGATGGAGGTTGGAGCTAGCCCAGACAGTGTTGTGAATTGCAGTACATCTCCAAAGCATTCCCAAGGACCTGAATTCACGGCGTAGAGGGTAGGAGTGCCTTTGAAGTGTAGGGAAAGCCCCTGGCTTTTCCTGCTCCATAGTTCCCTGAATGTGTTACTATAAGCAGGTGGAGAGATGGGTAAGTGAAAACCTCCCCATCTTTTGTGCCCTTGTTTTTGATCCTGCAGTTTATAACTATGTTTTATTCATTTTAAGGTGATTACAGGCATAGAAGCCTGCTGACCCTAGCAAACACCATTAATGTGATGACTACGAATCGGAGTGAGTCACAGTTTACGAACTACCTCATTCAAATTTATGGGGTAGGTCGGATTGTGACCCACTCTGAATGGGGAATTTAGCAAACTGACTTATTAGTACAGAGGTTGGTTTGCAAAACCGGAATCGATTTGCAAAAGTTGTTCCGTTTGCGAACGATTTTTGTGAATCAAATTCTTAATAGAGCTGTCCCCAAGTTACTTCTAGCATAGGACAGTCAGAAAAAAGAATTAGAGCAGAAAGAAAAAGAACATTATATGAAACGGAAAAAAGAGATTTAAAATTCACTTTAACCCCTTCGCTGCCAGGCCTTTTCCCCCTCCTGTGCCAGGCCTTTTTTTGGCTATTTGGGGTAGTGCGCGCTTAGGCCCCTGTAACTTTTTGACCGCATTAGGTAGCCACGCCAAATTTGCGTCCTTTTCTTCCAACATCATGGGGATTCTAAAGGTACCCAGGGTTTGTGGATTCCCCTGGAGGGGTCACAGAAAAGAGCCAAAATACAGCAAAATTTTGGGTTTTTTTGGAAAAATTGGAAAAACGGGCTGCAAATGAAAGCATCTGGGTTTTTCCCCTGCAAATGTTATCAAAAAAGGGTTTGTGGGGTTGAAATCACCATTTTCCCAGCTTTTCGGGGATACTTGACTTTTGACAGAAACCCAACATTTTTTACACAGTTTTGGCATTTTTCTGGGACATAGCCTATTTTTGCAATTTTTTGTGCTTTTGACCTCCTTCCAGTTAGTGGCTGAAATGGGTACAAAAGCAATAGTGGATCCTGGAAAGCTATACATTTTCGAAAAGAAGACAACATTCTGAATTCAGCAAGGGGTCATTTGTGTAGATCCATCAAGGTTTTTTTATAGAAACAAACAGTTAAATGTAGGATAAATTGAAATTCAGTTGAAAAAAACAGCCTTTTGTGTCAACGTTTTCACCTGTAACTTCTTCTAATTATGACAGCTCTTTGAAAGCAATTTACCGTTGCATCCGCTGGACATTACTGGTTGTGGGGATATATAGGACTTGTAGGTTCACCAAGAACCCGACGAACCCAGAGCCAAAAACTGAGTAGTAACTTGCAATGGTTTTTTATTATGTACCGGGTATATAGTAATTATTCTGTAAAAAAGTGTACATGGAAAAATCGGTATGAAAGACACCTATGTGTTTCTGATTTGGGAACAAAATATAGAGTTTAGAAACAGTAGATATTTGCACATTTCTGAAATTGGGAATACTCATACTAGCATGAGAATTATCAGTCATTTTTTAGAATGACTTCTTTTTTACACAATATCTTTCATTTGGAAAGCAGAAATGCATGGAAAGTCAATAGATAATAACAGTTCCTTTACAAATCTGAATTACCCTAAGTCTCCCGATAAAAATGGTACCTCACTTGTGTGGGTAGGCATAGTGCCCACGACAGGAAACGGCGCAAAACGCAACGTGGTCACACCACATTTTCACAATGCAAAATTACCCTTTTTTTGCAAAGTGCCTAGCTCTAGTTTTTAAACCCTAGCTCTGCGGGCACCTGGGGAAACCTAGCAAACCTATACATTTTTGAAAACTAGACAACCAGGGGAATCCAGGATGGGGTGACTTGACTGCCTCCCACCAGGGTCTGTTACCCAGAATCCCTTGCAAACCTAAAAAATTGTCAAAAAAACCACATTTTCCACACATTTCTGTCGTGGAAAGTTCCGGAATCTGCATGGAACCACAAATTTCCACCCACCCCGCGTTCCCCAAAGTCTTACGAGAAAAACGGTACCTCACTTGTGTGGATCGGCCTAGTGCCCGCGACAGGAAACGGCGCAAAACGCAACCTGGCCACACCTCAATTTCGCAGGGAAAAATGAACCTTTTTTGGAAAAATGACTAGCTGTAGTTTTTGAACCCTAGCTGTGCGGGCACCTTGGGAAACCTAGGCAACCTATACATTTTTGAAAACTAGACACCCAGGGGAATCCAGGATGGGGTGACTTGACTGCCTCCCACCAGGGTCTGTTACCCAGAATCCCTTGCAAACCTAAAAAATTGGCAAAAAAACCACATTTTCCCCACATTTCTGTCGTGGAAAGTTCCGGAATCTGCGTGGATCCACAAATTTCCACCCACCCCGCGTTCCCCAAAGTCTTACGAGAAAAATGGTACCTCACTTGTGTGGGTCGGCCTAGTGCCCGCGACAGGAAACGGCGCAAAACGCAACCTGGTCACACCTCAATTTCGCAGTGAAAAAAGACCCTTTTTTGGAAAAATGACTAGCTGTAGTTTTTGAACCCTAGCTCTGCGGGCACCTGGGGAAACCTAGCAAACCTATACATTTTTGAAAACTAGACACCCAGGGGAATCCAGGATGGGGTGACTTGACTGCCTCCCACCAGGGTCTGTTACCCAGAAACCCTTGCAAACCTAAAAAATTGGCAAAAAAAACACATTTTCCCCACATTTCTGTCGTGGAAAGTTCCGGAATCTGCGTGGATCCACAAATTTCCACCCACCCCGCATTCCCCAAAGTCTTACGAGAAAAACGGTACCTCACTTGTGTGGATCGGCCTAGTGCCCGCGACAGGAAACGGCGCAAAACGCAACCTGGTCACACCTCAATTTCGCAGTGAAAATGACCCTTTTTTGGAAAAATGACTAGCTGTAGTTTTTGAACCCTAGCTCTGCGGGCACCTGGGGAAACCCAGCAAACCTATACATTTTTGAAAACTAGACACCCAGGGGAATCCAGGATGGGGTGAATTGACTGCCTCCCACCAGGGTCTGTTACCCAGAATCCCTTGCAAACCTAAAAAATTGTGAAAAAAACCACATTTTCCACACATTTCTGTCGTGGAAAGTTCCAGAATCTGCGTGGATCCACAAATTTCCACCCACCCCGCGTTCCCCAAAGTCTTACGAGAAAAACGGTACCTCACTTGTGTGGGTCGGCCTAGTGCCCGCGACAGGAAACGGCGCAAAACGCAACCTGGTCACACCTCAATTTCGCAGTGAAAAAAGACCCTTTTTTGGAAAAATGACTAGCTGTAGTTTTTGAACCCTAGCTCTGCGGGCACCTGGGGAAACCTAGCAAACCTATACATTTTTGAAAACTAGACACCCAGGGGAATCCAGGATGGGGTGACTTGACTGCCTCCCACCAGGGTCTGTTACCCAGAATCCCTTGCAAACCTAAACAATTGGCAAAAAAAACACATTTTCCCCACATTTCTGTTGTGGAAAGTTCCGGAATCTGCGTGGATCCACAAATTTCCACCCACCCCGCGTTCCCCAAAGTCTTACGAGAAAAACGGTACCTCACTTGTGTGGATCGGCCTACTGCCCGCGACAGGAAACGGCGCAAAACGCAACCTGGTCACACCTCAATTTCGCAGTGAAAAAAGACCCTTTTTTGGAAAAATGACTAGCTGTAGTTTTTGAACCCTAGCTCTGCGGGCACCTGGGGAAACCTAGCAAACCTATACATTTTTGAAAACTAGACACCCAGGGGAATCCAGGATGGGGTGACTTGACTGCCTCCCACCAGGGTCTGTTACCCAGAATCCCTTGCAAACCTAAACAATTGGCAAAAAAACCACATTTTCCCCACATTTCTGTCGTGGAAAGTTCCGGAATCTGCGTGGATCCACAAATTTCCACCCACCCCGCGTTCCCCAAAGTCTTACGAGAAAAACGGTACCTCACTTGTGTGGATCGGCCTACTGCCCGCGACAGGAAACGGCGCAAAACGCAACCTGGTCACACCTCAATTTCGCAGTGAAAAATGACTCTTTTTTGGAAAAATGACTAGCTGTAGTTTTTGAACCCTAGCTCTGCGGGCACCTGGGAAAACCTAGCAAACATATACATTTTTGAAAACTAGACACCCAGGGGAATCCAGGATGGGGTGACTTGACTGCCTCCCACCAGGGTCTGTTACCCAGAATCCCTTGCAAACCTAAAAAATTTGCAAAAAAAATACATTTTCCCCACATTTCTGTCGTGGAAAGTTCCGGAATCTGCGTGGATCCACAAATTTCCACCCACCCCGCGTTCCCCAAAGTCTTACGAGAAAAACGGTACCTCACTTGTGTGGATCGGCCTAGTGCCCGCGACAGGAAACGGCGCAAAACGCAACCTGGTCACACCTCAATTTCGCATTGAAAAATGACCCTTTTTTGGAAAAATGACTAGCTGTAGTTTTTGAACCCTAGCTCTGCGGGCACCTGAAGAAACCTAGCAAACCTATACATTTATGAAAACTAGACACCCAGGGGAATCCAGGATGGGGTGACTTGACTGCCTCCCACCAGGGTCTGTTACCCAGAATCCCTTGCAAACCTAAAAAATTTGCAAAAAAAACACATTTTCCCCACATTTTTGTCGTGGAAAGTTCCGGAATCTGCGTGGATCCACAAATTTCCACCCACCCCGCGTTCCCCAAAGTCTTACGAGAAAAACGGTACCTCACTTGTGTGGATCAGCCTAGTGCCCGCGACAGGAAACGGCGCAAAACGCAACCTGGTCACACCTCAATTTCGCAGTGAAAAATGACCCTTTTTTGGAAAAATGACTAGCTGTAGTTTTTGAACCCTAGCTCTGCGGGCACCTGGGGAAACCTAGCAAACCTATACATTTTTGAAAACTAGACACCCAGGGGAATCCAGGATGGGGTGACTTGACTGCCTCCCACCAGGGTCTGTTACCCAGAATCCCTTGCAAACCTAAAAAATTGTGAAAAAAACCACATTTTCCACACATTTCTGTCGTGGAAAGTTCCGGAATCTGCGTGGATCCACAAATTTCCACCCACCCCGCGTTCCCCAAAGTCTTACGAGAAAAACGGTACCTCACTTGTGTGGATCGGCCTAGTGCCCGCGACAGGAAACGGCGCAAAACGCAACCTGGTCACACCTCAATTTCGCAGTGAAAAATGACCCTTTTTTGGAAAAATGACTAGCTGTAGTTTTTGAACCCTAGCTCTGCGGGCACCTGGGGAAACCTAGCAAACCTATACATTTTTGAAAACTAGACACCCAGGGGAATCCAGGATGGGGTGACTTGACTGCCTCCCACCAGGGTCTGTTACCCAGAATCCCTTGCAAACCTAAAACATTGGCAAAAAAACCACATTTTCCACACATTTCTGTCGTGGAAAGTTCCGGAATCTGCGTGGATCCACAAATTTCCACCCACCCCGCGTTCCCCAAAGTCTTACGAGAAAAACGGTACCTCACTTGTGTGGATCGGCCTAGTGCCCGCGACAGGAAACGGCGCAAAACGCAACCTGGTCACACCTCAATTTCGCAGTGAAAAATGACCCTTTTTTGGAAAAATGACTAGCTGTAGTTTTTGAACCCTAGCTCTGCGGGCACCTGGGGAAAACTAGCAAACCTATACATTTTTGAAAACTAGACACCCAAGGGAATCCAGAATGGGGTGACTTGACTGCCTCCCACCAGGGTCTGTTACCCAGAATCCCTTGCAAACCTAAAAAATTGGCAAAAAAAACACATTTTCCCCACATTTCTAACGTGGAAAGTTCCGGAATCTGCGTGGATCCACAAATTTCCACCCACCCCGCGTTCCCCAAAGTCTTACGAGAAAAACGGTACCTCACTTGTGTGGGTCGGCCTAGTGCCCGCGACAGGAAACGGCGCAAAACGCAACCTGGTCACACCTCAATTTCGCAGTGAAAAATGACCCTTTTTTGGAAAAATGACTAGCTGTAGTTTTTGAACCCTAGCTCTGCGGGCACCTTGGGAAAACTAGCAAACCTATACATTTTTGAAAACTAGACACCCAGGGGAATCCAGGATGGGGTGACTTGACTGCCTCCCACCAGGGTCTGTTACCCAGAATCCCTTGCAAACCTAAAAACTTTGCAAAAAAAACACATTTTCCCCACATTTCTGTCGTGGAAAGTTCCGGAATCTGCGTGGATCCACAAATTTCCACCCACCCCGCGTTCCCCAAAGTCTTACGAGAAAAACGGTACCTCACTTGTGTGGATCGGCCTAGTGCCCGCAACAGGAAACGGCGCAAAACGCAACCTGGTCACACCTCAATTTCGCAGTGAAAAATGACCCTTTTTTGGAAAAATGACTAGCTGTAGTTTTTGAACCCTAGCTCTGCGGGCACCTGGGGAAACCTAGCAAACCTATACATTTTTGAAAACTAGACACCCAGGGGAATCCAGGATGGGGTGACTTGACTGCCTCCCACCAGGGTCTGTTACCCAGAATCCCTTGCAAACCTAAAACATTGGCAAAAAAAACACATTTTCCACACATTTCTGTCGTGGAAAGTTCCGGAATCTGCGTGGATCCACAAATTTCCACCCACCCCGCGTTCCCCAAAGTCTTACGAGAAAAACGGTACCTCACTTGTGTGGATCGGCCTAGTGCCCGCGACAGGAAACGGCGCAAAACGCAACCTGGTCACACCTCAATTTCGCAGTGAAAAATGACCCTTTTTTGGAAAAATGACTAGCTGTAGTTTTTGAACCCTAGCTCTGCGGGCACCTGGGGAAAACTAGCAAACCTATACATTTTTGAAAACTAGACATCCAAGGGAATCCAGGATGGGGTGACTTGACTGCCTCCCACCAGGGTCTGTTACCCAGAATCCCTTGCAAACCTAAAAAATTGGCAAAAAAAACACATTTTCCCCACATTTCTAACGTGGAAAGTTCCGGAATCTGCGTGGATCCACAAATTTCCACCCACCCCGCGTTCCCCAAAGTCTTACGAGAAAAACGGTACCTCACTTGTGTGGGTCGGCCTAGTGCCCGCGACAGGAAACGGCGCAAAACGCAACCTGGTCACACCTCAATTTCGCAGTGAAAAATGACCCTTTTTTGGAAAAATGACTAGCTGTAGTTTTTGAACCCTAGCTCTGCGGGCACCTGGGGAAAACTAGCAAACCTATACATTTTTGAAAACTAGACACCCAGGGGAATCCAGGATGGGGTGACTTGACTGCCTCCCACCAGGGTCTGTTACCCAGAATCCCTTGCAAACCTAAAAACTTTGCAAAAAAAACACATTTTCCCCACATTTCTGTCGTGGAAAGTTCCGGAATCTGCGTGGATCCACAAATTTCCACCCACCCCGCGTTCCCCAAAGTCTTACGAGAAAAACGGTACCTCACTTGTGTGGATCGGCCCAGTGCCCGCAACAGGAAACGGCGCAAAACGCAACCTGGTCACACCTCAATTTCGCAGTGAAAAATGACCCTTTTTTGGAAAAATGACTAGCTGTAGTTTTTGAACCCTAGCTCTGCGGGCACCTGGGGAAACCTAGCAAACCTATACATTTTTGAAAACTAGACACCCAGGGGAATCCAGGATGGGGTGACTTGACTGCCTCCCACCAGGGTCTGTTACCCAGAATCCCTTGCAAACCTAAAAAATTTGCAAACAAAACACATTTTCCCCACATTTCTGTCGTGGAAAGTTCCGGAATCTGCGTGGATCCACAAATTTCCACCCACCCCGCGTTCCCCAAAGTCTTACGAGAAAAACGGTACCTCACTTGTGTGGATCGGCCTAGTGCCCGCGACAGGAAACGGCGCAAAACGCAACCTGGCCACACCTCAATTTCGCAGGGAAAAATGACCCTTTTTTGGAAAAATGACTAGCTGTAGTTTTTGAACCCTAGCTGTGCGGGCACCTTGGGAAACCTAGGCAACCTATACATTTTTGAAAACTAGACACCCAGGGGAATCCAGGATGGGGTGACTTGACTGCCTCCCACCAGGGTCTGTTACCCAGAATCCCTTGCAAACCTAAAAAATTGGCAAAAAAAACACATTTTCCCCACATTTCTGTCGTGGAAAGTTCCGGAATCTGCGTGGATCCACAAATTTCCACCCACCCCGCGTTCCCCAAAGTCTTACGAGAAAAATGGTACCTCACTTGTGTGGGTCGGCCTAGTGCCCGCGACAGGAAACGGCGCAAAACGCAACCTGGTCACACCTCAATTTCGCAGTGAAAAAAGACCCTTTTTTGGAAAAATGACTAGCTGTAGTTTTTGAACCCTAGCTCTGCGGGCACCTGGGGAAACCTAGCAAACCTATACATTTTTGAAAACTAGACACCCAGGGGAATCCAGGATGGGGTGACTTGACTGCCTCCCACCAGGGTCTGTTACCCAGAAACCCTTGCAAACCTAAAAAATTGGCAAAAAAACCACATTTTCCCCACATTTCTGTCGTGGAAAGTTCCGGAATCTGCGTGGATCCACAAATTTCCACCCACCCCGCATTCCCCAAAGTCTTACGAGAAAAACGGTACCTCACTTGTGTGGATCGGCCTAGTGCCCGCGACAGGAAACGGCGCAAAACGCAACCTGGTCACACCTCAATTTCGCAGTGAAAATGACCCTTTTTTGGAAAAATGACTAGCTGTAGTTTTTGAACCCTAGCTCTGCGGGCACCTGGGGAAACCCAGCAAACCTATACATTTTTGAAAACTAGACACCCAGGGGAATCCAGGATGGGGTGAATTGACTGCCTCCCACCAGGGTCTGTTACCCAGAATCCCTTGCAAACCTAAAAAATTGTGAAAAAAACCACATTTTCCACACATTTCTGTCGTGGAAAGTTCCAGAATCTGCGTGGATCCACAAATTTCCACCCACCCCGCGTTCCCCAAAGTCTTACGAGAAAAACGGTACCTCACTTGTGTGGGTCGGCCTAGTGCCCGCGACAGGAAACGGCGCAAAACGCAACCTGGTCACACCTCAATTTCGCAGTGAAAAAAGACCCTTTTTTGGAAAAATGACTAGCTGTAGTTTTTGAACCCTAGCTCTGCGGGCACCTGGGGAAACCTAGCAAACCTATACATTTTTGAAAACTAGACACCCAGGGGAATCCAGGATGGGGTGACTTGACTGCCTCCCACCAGGGTCTGTTACCCAGAATCCCTTGCAAACCTAAACAATTGGCAAAAAAAACACATTTTCCCCACATTTCTGTCGTGGAAAGTTCCGGAATCTGCGTGGATCCACAAATTTCCACCCACCCCGCGTTCCCCAAAGTCTTACGAGAAAAACGGTACCTCACTTGTGTGGATCGGCCTACTGCCCGCGACAGGAAACGGCGCAAAACGCAACCTGGTCACACCTCAATTTCGCAGTGAAAAAAGACCCTTTTTTGGAAAAATGACTAGCTGTAGTTTTTGAACCCTAGCTCTGCGGGCACCTGGGGAAACCTAGCAAACCTATACATTTTTGAAAACTAGACACCCAGGGGAATCCAGGATGGGGTGACTTGACTGCCTCCCACCAGGGTCTGTTACCCAGAATCCCTTGCAAACCTAAACAATTGGCAAAAAAACCACATTTTCCCCACATTTCTGTCGTGGAAAGTTCCGGAATCTGCGTGGATCCACAAATTTCCACCCACCCCGCGTTCCCCAAAGTCTTACGAGAAAAACGGTACCTCACTTGTGTGGATCGGCCTACTGCCCGCGACAGGAAACGGCGCAAAACGCAACCTGGTCACACCTCAATTTCGCAGTGAAAAATGACTCTTTTTTGGAAAAATGACTAGCTGTAGTTTTTGAACCCTAGCTCTGCGGGCACCTGGGAAAACCTAGCAAACATATACATTTTTGAAAACTAGACACCCAGGGGAATCCAGGATGGGGTGACTTGACTGCCTCCCACCAGGGTCTGTTACCCAGAATCCCTTGCAAACCTAAAAAATTTGCAAAAAAAATACATTTTCCCCACATTTCTGTCGTGGAAAGTTCCGGAATCTGCGTGGATCCACAAATTTCCACCCACCCCGCGTTCCCCAAAGTCTTACGAGAAAAACGGTACCTCACTTGTGTGGATCGGCCTAGTGCCCGCGACAGGAAACGGCGCAAAACGCAACCTGGTCACACCTCAATTTCGCATTGAAAAATGACCCTTTTTTGGAAAAATGACTAGCTGTAGTTTTTGAACCCTAGCTCTGCGGGCACCTGAAGAAACCTAGCAAACCTATACATTTATGAAAACTAGACACCCAGGGGAATCCAGGATGGGGTGACTTGACTGCCTCCCACCAGGGTCTGTTACCCAGAATCCCTTGCAAACCTAAAAAATTTGCAAAAAAAACACATTTTCCCCACATTTTTGTCGTGGAAAGTTCCGGAATCTGCGTGGATCCACAAATTTCCACCCACCCCGCGTTCCCCAAAGTCTTACGAGAAAAACGGTACCTCACTTGTGTGGATCAGCCTAGTGCCCGCGACAGGAAACGGCGCAAAACGCAACCTGGTCACACCTCAATTTCGCAGTGAAAAATGACCCTTTTTTGGAAAAATGACTAGCTGTAGTTTTTGAACCCTAGCTCTGCGGGCACCTGGGGAAACCTAGCAAACCTATACATTTTTGAAAACTAGACACCCAGGGGAATCCAGGATGGGGTGACTTGACTGCCTCCCACCAGGGTCTGTTACCCAGAATCCCTTGCAAACCTAAAAAATTGTGAAAAAAACCACATTTTCCACACATTTCTGTCGTGGAAAGTTCCGGAATCTGCGTGGATCCACAAATTTCCACCCACCCCGCGTTCCCCAAAGTCTTACGAGAAAAACGGTACCTCACTTGTGTGGATCGGCCTAGTGCCCGCGACAGGAAACGGCGCAAAACGCAACCTGGTCACACCTCAATTTCGCAGTGAAAAATGACCCTTTTTTGGAAAAATGACTAGCTGTAGTTTTTGAACCCTAGCTCTGCGGGCACCTGGGGAAACCTAGCAAACCTATACATTTTTGAAAACTAGACACCCAGGGGAATCCAGGATGGGGTGACTTGACTGCCTCCCACCAGGGTCTGTTACCCAGAATCCCTTGCAAACCTAAAACATTGGCAAAAAAACCACATTTTCCACACATTTCTGTCGTGGAAAGTTCCGGAATCTGCGTGGATCCACAAATTTCCACCCACCCCGCGTTCCCCAAAGTCTTACGAGAAAAACGGTACCTCACTTGTGTGGATCGGCCTAGTGCCCGCGACAGGAAACGGCGCAAAACGCAACCTGGTCACACCTCAATTTCGCAGTGAAAAATGACCCTTTTTTGGAAAAATGACTAGCTGTAGTTTTTGAACCCTAGCTCTGCGGGCACCTGGGGAAAACTAGCAAACCTATACATTTTTGAAAACTAGACACCCAAGGGAATCCAGGATGGGGTGACTTGACTGCCTCCCACCAGGGTCTGTTACCCAGAATCCCTTGCAAACCTAAAAAATTGGCAAAAAAAACACATTTTCCCCACATTTCTAACGTGGAAAGTTCCGGAATCTGCGTGGATCCACAAATTTCCACCCACCCCGCGTTCCCCAAAGTCTTACGAGAAAAACGGTACCTCACTTGTGTGGGTCGGCCTAGTGCCCGCGACAGGAAACGGCGCAAAACGCAACCTGGTCACACCTCAATTTCGCAGTGAAAAATGACCCTTTTTTGGAAAAATGACTAGCTGTAGTTTTTGAACCCTAGCTCTGCGGGCACCTTGGGAAAACTAGCAAACCTATACATTTTTGAAAACTAGACACCCAGGGGAATCCAGGATGGGGTGACTTGACTGCCTCCCACCAGGGTCTGTTACCCAGAATCCCTTGCAAACCTAAAAACTTTGCAAAAAAAACACATTTTCCCCACATTTCTGTCGTGGAAAGTTCCGGAATCTGCGTGGATCCACAAATTTCCACCCACCCCGCGTTCCCCAAAGTCTTACGAGAAAAACGGTACCTCACTTGTGTGGATCGGCCTAGTGCCCGCAACAGGAAACGGCGCAAAACGCAACCTGGTCACACCTCAATTTCGCAGTGAAAAATGACCCTTTTTTGGAAAAATGACTAGCTGTAGTTTTTGAACCCTAGCTCTGCGGGCACCTGGGGAAACCTAGCAAACCTATACATTTTTGAAAACTAGACACCCAGGGGAATCCAGGATGGGGTGACTTGACTGCCTCCCACCAGGGTCTGTTACCCAGAATCCCTTGCAAACCCTAAAACATTGGCAAAAAAACCACATTTTCCACACATTTCTGTCGTGGAAAGTTCCGGAATCTGCGTGGATCCACAAATTTCCACCCACCCCGCGTTCCCCAAAGTCTTACGAGAAAAACGGTACCTCACTTGTGTGGATCGGCCTAGTGCCCGCGACAGGAAACGGCGCAAAACGCAACCTGGTCACACCTCAATTTCGCAGTGAAAAATGACCCTTTTTTGGAAAAATGACTAGCTGTAGTTTTTGAACCCTAGCTCTGCGGGCACCTGGGGAAAACTAGCAAACCTATACATTTTTGAAAACTAGACATCCAAGGGAATCCAGGATGGGGTGACTTGACTGCCTCCCACCAGGGTCTGTTACCCAGAATCCCTTGCAAACCTAAAACATTGGCAAAAAAAACACATTTTCCCCACATTTCTAACGTGGAAAGTTCCGGAATCTGCGTGGATCCACAAATTTCCACCCACCCCGCGTTCCCCAAAGTCTTACGAGAAAAACGGTACCTCACTTGTGTGGGTCGGCCTAGTGCCCGCGACAGGAAACGGCGCAAAACGCAACCTGGTCACACCTCAATTTCGCAGTGAAAAATGACCCTTTTTTGGAAAAATGACTAGCTGTAGTTTTTGAACCCTAGCTCTGCGGGCACCTGGGGAAAACTAGCAAACCTATACATTTTTGAAAACTAGACACCCAGGGGAATCCAGGATGGGGTGACTTGACTGCCTCCCACCAGGGTCTGTTACCCAGAATCCCTTGCAAACCTAAAAACTTTGCAAAAAAAACACATTTTCCCCACATTTCTGTCGTGGAAAGTTCCGGAATCTGCGTGGATCCACAAATTTCCACCCACCCCGCGTTCCCCAAAGTCTTACGAGAAAAACGGTACCTCACTTGTGTGGATCGGCCCAGTGCCCGCAACAGGAAACGGCGCAAAACGCAACCTGGTCACACCTCAATTTCGCAGTGAAAAATGACCCTTCTTTGGAAAAATGACTAGCTGTAGTTTTTGAACCCTAGCTCTGCGGGCACCTGGGGAAACCTAGCAAACCTATACATTTTTGAAAACTAGACACCCAGGGGAATCCAGGATGGGGTGACTTGACTGCCTCCCACCAGGGTCTGTTACCCAGAATCCCTTGCAAACCTAAAAAATTTGCAAACAAAACACATTTTCCCCACATTTCTGTCGTGGAAAGTTCCGGAATCTGCGTGGATCCACAAATTTCCACCCACCCCGCGTTCCCCAAAGTCTTACGAGAAAAACGGTACCTCACTTGTGTGGATCGGCCTAGTGCCCGCGACAGGAAACGGCGCAAAACGCAACCTGGTCACAGCTCAATTTCGCAGTGAAAAATGACCCTTTTTTGGAAAAATGACTAGCTGTAGTTTTTGAACCCTAGCTCTGCGGGCACCTGGGGAAACCTAGCAAACCTATACATTTTTGAAAACTAGACACCCAGGAGAATCCAGGATGGGGTGACTTGACTGCCTCCCACCAGGGTCTGTTACCCAGAATCCCTTGCAAACCTAAAAAATTGGCAAAAAAACCACATTTTCCACACATTTCTGTCGTGGAAAGTTCCGGAATCTGCGTGGATCCACAAATTTCCATCCACCCCGCGTTCCCCAAAGTCTTACGAGAAAAACGGTACCTCACTTGTGTGGATCGGCCTAGTGCCCGCGACAGGAAACGGCGCAAAACGCAACCTGGTCACACCTCAATTTCGCAGTGAAAAATGACCCTTTTTTGGAAAAATGACTAGCTGTAGTTTTTGAACCCTAGCTCTGCGGGCACCTGGGGAAACCTAGCAAACCTATACATTTTTGAAAACTAGACACCCAGGGGAATCCAGGATGGGGTGACTTGACTGCCTCCCACCAGGGTCTGTTACCCAGAATCCCTTGCAAACCTAAAAAATTGTGAAAAAAACCACATTTTCCACACATTTCTGTCGTGGAAAGTTCCGGAATCTGCGTGGATCCACAAATTTCCACGCACCACGCGTTCCCCAAAGTCTTACGAGAAAAACGGTACCTCACTTGTGTGGGTCGGCCTAGTGCCCGCGACAGGAAACGGCGCAAAACGCAACCTGGTCACACCTCAATTTCGCAGTGAAAAATGACCCTTTTTTGGAAAAATGACTAGCTGTAGTTTTTGAACCCTAGCTCTGCGGGCACCTGGGGAAACCTAGCAAACCTATACATTTTTGAAAACTAGACACCCAGGGGAATCCAGGATGGGGTGACTTGACTGCCTCCCACCAGGGTCTGTTACCCAGAATTCCTTGCAAACCTAAAAAATTGGCAAAAAAACCACATTTTCCCCACATTTCTGTCGTGGAAAGTTCCGGAATCTGCGTGGATCCACAAATTTCCACCCACCCCACGTTCCCCAAAGTCTTACGAGAAAAACGGTACCTCACTTGTGTGGGTCGGCCTAGTGCCCGCGACAGGAAACGGCGCAAAACGCAACCTGGTCACACCTCAATTTCGCAGTGAAAAATGACCCTTTTTTGGAAAAATGACTAGCTGTAGTTTTTGAACCCTAGCTCTGCGGGCACCTGGGGAAACCTAGCAAACCTATACATTTTTGAAAACTAGACACCCAGGGGAATCCAGGATGGGGTGACTTGACTGCCTCCCACCAGGGTCTGTTACCCAGAAACCCTTGCAAACCTAAAAAATTGGCAAAAAAAACACATTTTCTCCACATTTCTGTCGTGGAAAGTTCCGGAATCTGCGTGGATCCACAAATTTCCACCCACCCCGCGTTCCCCAAAGTCTTACGAGAAAAACGGTACCTCACTTGTGTGGGTCGGCCTAGTGCCCGCGACAGGAAACGGCGCAAAACGCAACCTGGTCACACCTCAATTTCGCAGTGAAAAAAGACCCTTTTTTGGAAAAATGACTAGCTGTAGTTTTTGAACCCTAGCTCTGCGGGCACCTGGGGAAACCTAGCAAACCTATACATTTTTGAAAACTAGACACCCAGGGGAATCCAGGATGGGGTGACTTGACTGCCTCCCACCAGGGTCTGTTACCCAGAAACCCTTGCAAACCTAAAAAATTGGCAAAAAAAACACATTTTCTCCACATTTCTGTCGTGTAAAGTTCCGGAATCTGCGTGGATCCACAGATTTCCACCCACCCCGCGTTCCCCAAAGTCTTTCGAGAAAAACGGTACCTCACTTGTGTGGGTCGGCCTAGTGCCCGCGACAGGAAACGGCGCAAAACGCAACCTGGTCACACCTCAATTTCGCAGTGAAAAATGACCCTTTTTTGGAAAAATGACTAGCTGTAGTTTTTGAACCCTAGCTCTGCGGGCACCTGGGGAAACCTAGCAAACCTATACATTTTTGAAAACTAGACACCCAGGGGAATCCAGGATGGGGTGACTTGACTGCCTCCCACCAGGGTCTGTTACCCAGAATCCCTTGCAAACCTAAAAAATTTGCAAAAGAAATACATTTTCCCCACATTTCTGTCGTGGAAAGTTCCGGAATCTGCGTGGATCCACAAAGTTCCACCCACCCCGCGTTCCCCAAAGTCTTACGAGAAAAAAGGTACCTCAGTTGTGTGGGTCGGCCTAGTGCCCGCGACAGGAAACGGCGCAAAACGCAACCTGGTCACACCTCAATTTCGCATTGAAAAATGACCCTTTTTTGGAAAAATGACTAGCTGTAGTTTTTGAACCCTAGCTCTGCGGGCACCTGGGGAAACCTAGCAAACCTATACATTTATGAAAACTAGACACCCAGGGGAATCCAGGATGGGGTGACTTGACTGCCTCCCACCAGGGTCTGTTACCCAGAATCCCTTGCAAACCTAAAAAATTTGCAAAAAAAACACATTTTCCCCACATTTTTGTCGTGGAAAGTTCCGGAATCTGCGTGGATCCACAAATTTCCACCCACCCCGCGTTCCCCAAAGTCTTACGAGAAAAACGGTACCTCACTTGTGTGGATCGTCCTAGTGCCCGCGACAGGAAACGGCGCAAAACGCAACCTGGTCACACCTCAATTTCGCAGTGAAAAATGACCCTTTTTTGGAAAAATGACTAGCTGTAGTTTTTGAACCCTAGCTCTGCGGGCACCTGGGGAAACCTAGCAAACCTATACATTTTTGAAAACTAGACACCCAGGGGAATCCAGGATGGGGTGACTTGACTGCCTCCCACCAGGGTCTGTTACCCAGAATCCCTTGCAAACCTAAAAAATTGGCAAAAAAACACATTTTCCACACATTTCTGTCGTGGAAAGTTCCGGAATCTGCGTGGATCCACAAATTTCCACCCACCCCGCGTTCCCCAAAGTCTTACGAGAAAAACGTACCTCACTTGTGTGGATCGGCCTAGTGCCCGCGACAGGAAACGGCGCAAAACGCAACCTGGTCACACCTCAATTTCGCAGTGAAAAATGACCCTTTTTTGGAAAAATGACTAGCTGTAGTTTTTGAACCCTAGCTCTGCGGGCACCTGGGGAAACCTAGCAAACCTATACATTTTTGAAAACTAGACACCCAGGGGAATCCAGGATGGGGTGACTTGACTGCCTCCCACCAGGGTCTGTTACCCAGAATCCCTTGCAAACCTAAAAAATTGTGAAAAAAAACACATTTTCCACACATTTCTGTCGTGGAAAGTTCCGGAATCTGCGTGGATCCACAAATTTCCACCCACCCCGCGTTCCCCAAAGTCTTACGAGAAAAACGGTACCTCACTTGTGTGGATCGGCCTAGTGCCCGCGGCAGGAAACGGAGCAAAACGCAACCTGGTCACACCTCAATTTCGCAGTGAAAAATGACCCTTTTTTGGAAAAATGACTAGCTGTAGTTTTTGAACCCTAGCTCTGCGGGCACCTGGGGAAACCTAGCAAACCTATACATTTTTGAAAACTAGACACCCAGGGGAATCCAGGATGGGGTGACTTGACTGCCTCCCACCAGGGTCTGTTACCCAGAATCCCTTGCAAACCTAAAACATTGGCAAAAAAAACACATTTTCCACACATTTCTGTCGTGGAAAGTTCCGGAATCTGCGTGGATCCACAAATTTCCACCCACCCCGCGTTCCCCAAAGTCTTACGAGAAAAACGGTACCTCACTTGTGTGGATCGGCCTAGTGCCCGCGACAGGAAACGGCGCAAAACGCAACCTGGTCACACCTCAATTTCGCAGTGAAAAATGACCCTTTTTTGGAAAAATGACTAGCTGTAGTTTTTGAACCCTAGCTCTGCGGGCACCTGGGGAAAACTAGCAAACCTATACATTTTTGAAAACTAGACACCCAGGGGAATCCAGGATGGGGTGACTTGACTGCCTCCCACCAGGGTCTGTTACCCAGAATCCCTTGCAAACCTAAAAAATTGGCAAAAAAAACACATTTTCCCCACATTTCTAACGTGGAAAGTTCCGGAATCTGCGTGGATCCACAAATTTCCACCTACCCCGCGTTCCCCAAAGTCTTACGAGAAAAACGGTACCTCACTTGTGTGGGTCGGCCTAGTGCCCGCGACAGGAAACGGCGCAAAACGCAACCTGGTCACACCTCAATTTCGCAGTGAAAAATGACCCTTTTTTGGAAAAATGACTAGCTGTAGTTTTTGAACCCTAGCTCTGCGGGCACCTGGGGAAAACTAGCAAACCTATACATTTTTGAAAACTAGACACCCAGGGGAATCCAGGATGGGGTGACTTGACTGCCTCCCACCAGGGTCTGTTACCCAGAATCCCTTGCAAACCTAAAAACTTTGCAAAAAAAACACATTTTCCCCACATTTCTGTCGTGGAAAGTTCCGGAATCTGCGTGGATCCACAAATTTCCACCCACCCCGCGTTCCCCAAAGTCTTACGAGAAAAACGGTACCTCACTTGTGTGGATCGGCCCAGTGCCCGCAACAGGAAACGGCGCAAAACGCAACCTGGTCACACCTCAATTTCGCAGTGAAAAATGACCCTTCTTTGGAAAAATGACTAGCTGTAGTTTTTGAACCCTAGCTCTGCGGGCACCTGGGGAAACCTAGCAAACCTATACATTTTTGAAAACTAGACACCCAGGGGAATCCAGGATGGGGTGACTTGACTGCCTCCCACCAGGGTCTGTTACCCAGAATCCCTTGCAAACCTAAAAAATTTGCAAACAAAACACATTTTCCCCACATTTCTGTCGTGGAAAGTTCCGGAATCTGCGTGGATCCACAAATTTCCACCCACCCCGCGTTCCCCAAAGTCTTACGAGAAAAACGGTACCTCACTTGTGTGGATCGGCCTAGTGCCCGCGACAGGAAACGGCGCAAAACGCAACCTGGTCACAGCTCAATTTCGCAGTGAAAAATGACCCTTTTTTGGAAAAATGACTAGCTGTAGTTTTTGAACCCTAGCTCTGCGGGCACCTGGGGAAACCTAGCAAACCTATACATTTTTGAAAACTAGACACCCAGGAGAATCCAGGATGGGGTGACTTGACTGCCTCCCACCAGGGTCTGTTACCCAGAATCCCTTGCAAACCTAAAAAATTGGCAAAAAAAACACATTTTCCACACATTTCTGTCGTGGAAAGTTCCGGAATCTGCGTGGATCCACAAATTTCCATCCACCCCGCGTTCCCCAAAGTCTTACGAGAAAAACGGTACCTCACTTGTGTGGATCGGCCTAGTGCCCGCGACAGGAAACGGCGCAAAACGCAACCTGGTCACACCTCAATTTCGCAGTGAAAAATGACCCTTTTTTGGAAAAATGACTAGCTGTAGTTTTTGAACCCTAGCTCTGCGGGCACCTGGGGAAACCTAGCAAACCTATACATTTTTGAAAACTAGACACCCAGGGGAATCCAGGATGGGGTGACTTGACTGCCTCCCACCAGGGTCTGTTACCCAGAATCCCTTGCAAACCTAAAAAATTGTGAAAAAAACCACATTTTCCACACATTTCTGTCGTGGAAAGTTCCGGAATCTGCGTGGATCCACAAATTTCCACGCACCACGCGTTCCCCAAAGTCTTACGAGAAAAACGGTACCTCACTTGTGTGGGTCGGCCTAGTGCCCGCGACAGGAAACGGCGCAAAACGCAACCTGGTCACACCTCAATTTCGCAGTGAAAAATGACCCTTTTTTGGAAAAATGACTAGCTGTAGTTTTTGAACCCTAGCTCTGCGGGCACCTGGGGAAACCTAGCAAACCTATACATTTTTGAAAACTAGACACCCAGGGGAATCCAGGATGGGGTGACTTGACTGCCTCC
This sequence comes from Triturus cristatus, assembly GCF_964204655.1. Taxonomy (NCBI): domain Eukaryota; kingdom Metazoa; phylum Chordata; class Amphibia; order Caudata; family Salamandridae; genus Triturus; species Triturus cristatus. Next base: position 797,862,457 of record NC_140594.1, read on the forward strand.
CACCAGGGTCTGTTACCCAGAATTCCTTGCAAACCTAAAAAATTGGCAAAAAAACCACATTTTCCCCACATTTCTGTCGTGGAAAGTTCCGGAATCTGCGTGGATCCACAAATTTCCACCCACCCCACGTTCCCCAAAGTCTTACGAGAAAAACGGTACCTCACTTGTGTGGGTCGGCCTAGTGCCCGCGACAGGAAACGGCGCAAAACGCAACCTGGTCACACCTCAATTTCGCAGTGAAAAATGACCCTTTTTTGGAAAAATGACTAGCTGTAGTTTTTGAACCCTAGCTCTGCGGGCACCTGGGGAAACCTAGCAAACCTATACATTTTTGAAAACTAGACACCCAGGGGAATCCAGGATGGGGTGACTTGACTGCCTCCCACCAGGGTCTGTTACCCAGAAACCCTTGCAAACCTAAAAAATTGGCAAAAAAAACACATTTTCTCCACATTTCTGTCGTGGAAAGTTCCGGAATCTGCGTGGATCCACAAATTTCCACCCACCCCGCGTTCCCCAAAGTCTTACGAGAAAAACGGTACCTCACTTGTGTGGGTCGGCCTAGTGCCCGCGACAGGAAACGGCGCAAAACGCAACCTGGTCACACCTCAATTTCGCAGTGAAAAAAGACCCTTTTTTGGAAAAATGACTAGCTGTAGTTTTTGAACCCTAGCTCTGCGGGCACCTGGGGAAACCTAGCAAACCTATACATTTTTGAAAACTAGACACCCAGGGGAATCCAGGATGGGGTGACTTGACTGCCTCCCACCAGGGTCTGTTACCCAGAAACCCTTGCAAACCTAAAAAATTGGCAAAAAAAACACATTTTCTCCACATTTCTGTCGTGTAAAGTTCCGGAATCTGCGTGGATCCACAGATTTCCACCCACCCCGCGTTCCCCAAAGTCTTTCGAGAAAAACGGTACCTCACTTGTGTGGGTCGGCCTAGTGCCCGCGACAGGAAACGGCGCAAAACGCAACCTGGTCACACCTCAATTTCGCAGTGAAAAATGACCCTTTTTTGGAAAAATGACTAGCTGTAGTTTTTGAACCCTAGCTCTGCGGGCACCTGGGGAAACCTAGCAAACCTATACATTTTTGAAAACTAGACACCCAGGGGAATCCAGGATGGGGTGACTTGACTGCCTCCCACCAGGGTCTGTTACCCAGAATCCCTTGCAAACCTAAAAAATTGGCAAAAAAAACACATTTTCCCCACATTTCTGTCGTGGAAAGTTCCGGAATCTGCGTGGATCCACAAATTTCCACCCACCCCGCGTTCCCCAAAGTCTTACGAGAAAAACGGTACCTCACTTGTGTGGATCGGCCTACTGCCCGCGACAGGAAACGGCGCAAAACGCAACCTGGTCACACCTCAATTTCGCAGTGAAAAATGACTCTTTTTTGGAAAAATGACTAGCTGTAGTTTTTGAACCCTAGCTCTGCGGGCACCTGGGGAAACCTAGCAAACATATACATTTTTGAAAACTAGACACCCAGGGGAATCCAGGATGGGGTGACTTGACTGCCTCCCACCAGGGTCTGTTACCCAGAATCCCTTGCAAACCTAAAAAATTTGCAAAAAAAATACATTTTCCCCACATTTCTGTCGTGGAAAGTTCCGGAATCTGCGTGGATCCACAAAGTTCCACCCACCCCGCGTTCCCCAAAGTCTTACGAGAAAAAAGGTACCTCAGTTGTGTGGGTCGGCCTAGTGCCCGCGACAGGAAACGGCGCAAAACGCAACCTGGTCACACCTCAATTTCGCATTGAAAAATGACCCTTTTTTGGAAAAATGACTAGCTGTAGTTTTTGAACCCTAGCTCTGCGGGCACCTGGGGAAACCTAGCAAACCTATACATTTATGAAAACTAGACACCCAGGGGAATCCAGGATGGGGTGACTTGACTGCCTCCCACCAGGGTCTGTTACCCAGAATCCCTTGCAAACCTAAAAAATTTGCAAAAAAAACACATTTTCCCCACATTTTTGTCGTGGAAAGTTCCGGAATCTGCGTGGATCCACAAATTTCCACCCACCCCGCGTTCCCCAAAGTCTTACGAGAAAAACGGTACCTCACTTGTGTGGATCGTCCTAGTGCCCGCGACAGGAAACGGCGCAAAACGCAACCTGGTCACACCTCAATTTCGCAGTGAAAAATGACCCTTTTTTGGAAAAATGACTAGCTGTAGTTTTTGAACCCTAGCTCTGCGGGCACCTGGGGAAACCTAGCAAACCTATACATTTTTGAAAACTAGACACCCAGGGGAATCCAGGATGGGGTGACTTGACTGCCTCCCACCAGGGTCTGTTACCCAGAATCCCTTGCAAACCTAAAAAATTGGCAAAAAAAACACATTTTCCACACATTTCTGTCGTGGAAAGTTCCGGAATCTGCGTGGATCCACAAATTTCCACCCACCCCGCGTTCCCCAAAGTCTTACGAGAAAAACGTACCTCACTTGTGTGGATCGGCCTAGTGCCCGCGACAGGAAACGGCGCAAAACGCAACCTGGTCACACCTCAATTTCGCAGTGAAAAATGACCCTTTTTTGGAAAAATGACTAGCTGTAGTTTTTGAACCCTAGCTCTGCGGGCACCTGGGGAAACCTAGCAAACCTATACATTTTTGAAAACTAGACACCCAGGGGAATCCAGGATGGGGTGACTTGACTGCCTCCCACCAGGGTCTGTTACCCAGAATCCCTTGCAAACCTAAAAAATTGTGAAAAAAACCACATTTTCCACACATTTCTGTCGTGGAAAGTTCCGGAATCTGCGTGGATCCACAAATTTCCACCCACCCCGCGTTCCCCAAAGTCTTACGAGAAAAACGGTACCTCACTTGTGTGGATCGGCCTAGTGCCCGCGGCAGGAAACGGAGCAAAACGCAACCTGGTCACACCTCAATTTCGCAGTGAAAAATGACCCTTTTTTGGAAAAATGACTAGCTGTAGTTTTTGAACCCTAGCTCTGCGGGCACCTGGGGAAACCTAGCAAACCTATACATTTTTGAAAACTAGACACCCAGGGGAATCCAGGATGGGGTGACTTGACTGCCTCCCACCAGGGTCTGTTACCCAGAATCCCTTGCAAACCTAAAACATTGGCAAAAAAAACACATTTTCCACACATTTCTGTCGTGGAAAGTTCCGGAATCTGCGTGGATCCACAAATTTCCACCCACCCCGCGTTCCCCAAAGTCTTACGAGAAAAACGGTACCTCACTTGTGTGGATCGGCCTAGTGCCCGCGACAGGAAACGGCGCAAAACGCAACCTGGTCACACCTCAATTTCGCAGTGAAAAATGACCCTTTTTTGGAAAAATGACTAGCTGTAGTTTTTGAACCCTAGCTCTGCGGGCACCTGGGGAAAACTAGCAAACCTATACATTTTTGAAAACTAGACACCCAGGGGAATCCAGGATGGGGTGACTTGACTGCCTCCCACCAGGGTCTGTTACCCAGAATCCCTTGCAAACCTAAAAAATTGGCAAAAAAAACACATTTTCCCCACATTTCTAACGTGGAAAGTTCCGGAATCTGCGTGGATCCACAAATTTCCACCTACCCCGCGTTCCCCAAAGTCTTACGAGAAAAACGGTACCTCACTTGTGTGGGTCGGCCTAGTGCCCGCGACAGGAAACGGCGCAAAACGCAACCTGGTCACACCTCAATTTCGCAGTGAAAAATGACCCTTTTTTGGAAAAATGACTAGCTGTAGTTTTTGAACCCTAGCTCTGCGGGCACCTGGGGAAAACTAGCAAACCTATACATTTTTGAAAACTAGACACCCAGGGGAATCCAGGATGGGGTGACTTGACTGCCTCCCACCAGGGTCTGTTACCCAGAATCCCTTGCAAACCTAAAAAATTGGCAAAAAAAACACATTTTTCCCACATTTCTAACGTGGAAAGTTCCGGAATCTGCGTGGATCCACAGATTTCCACCCACCCCGCGTTCCCCAAAGTCTTACGAGAAAAACGGTACCTCACTTGTGTGGATCGGCCTAGTGCCCGCAACAGGAAACGGCGCAAAACGCAACCTGGTCACACCTCAATTTCGCAGTGAAAAATGACCCTTTTTTGGAAAAATGACTAGCTGTAGTTTTTGAACCCTAGCTCTACGGGCACCTGGGGAAACCTAGCAAACCTATACATTTTTGAAAACTAGACACCCAGGGGAATCCAGGATGGGGTGACTTGACTGCCTCCCACCAGGGTCTGTTACCCAGAATCCCTTGCAAACCTAAAAAATTTGCAAACAAAACACATTTTCCCCACATTTCTGTCGTGGAAAGTTCCGGAATCTGCGTGGATCCACAAATTTCCACCCACCCCGCGTTCCCCAAAGTCTTACGAGAAAAACGGTACCTCACTTGTGTGGATCGGCCTAGTGCCCGCGACAGGAAACGGCGCAAAACGCAACCTGGTCACACCTCAATTTCGCAGTGAAAAATGACCCTTTTTTGGAAAAATGACTAGCTGTAGTTTTTGAACCCTAGCTCTGCGGGCACCTGGGGAAACCTAGCAAACCTATACATTTTTGAAAACTAGACACCCAGGGGAATCCAGGATGGGGTGACTTGACTGCCTCCCACCAGGGTCTGTTACCCAGAATCCCTTGCAAACCTAAAAAATTGGCAAAAAAAACACATTTTCCACACATTTCTGTCGTGGAAAGTTCCGGAATCTGCGTGGATCCACAAATTTCCACCCACCCCGCGTTCCCCAAAGTCTTACGAGAAAAACGGTACCTCACTTGTGTGGATCGGCCTAGTGCCCGCGACAGGAAACGGCGCAAAACGCAACCTGGTCACACCTCAATTTCGCAGTGAAAAATGACCCTTTTTTGGAAAAATGACTAGCTGTAGTTTTTGAACCCTAGCTCTGCGGGCACCTGGGGAAACCTAGCAAACCTATACATTTTTGAAAACTAGACACCCAGGGGAATCCAGGATGGGGTGACTTGACTGCCTCCCACCAGGGTCTGTTACCCAGAATCCCTTGCAAACCTAAAAAATTGAGAAAAAAAACACATTTTCCACACATTTCTGTCGTGGAAAGTTCCGGAATCTGCGTGGATCCACAAATTTCCACGCACCACGCGTTCCCCAAAGTCTTACGAGAAAAACGGTACCTCACTTGTGTGGGTCGGCCTAGTGCCCGCGACAGGAAACGGCGCAAAACGCAACCTGGTCACACCTCAATTTCGCAGTGAAAAATGACCCTTTTTTGGAAAAATGACTAGCTGTAGTTTTTGAACCCTAGCTCTGCGGGCACCTGGGGAAACCTAGCAAACCTATACATTTTTGAAAACTAGACACCCAGGGGAATCCAGGATGGGGTGACTTGACTGCCTCCCACCAGGGTCTGTTACCCAGAAACCCTTGCAAACCTAAAAAGTTGGCAAAAAAACCACATTTTCTCCACATTTCTGTCGTGGAAAGTTCCAGAATCCTCATGGATCCACAAATTTCCACCCACCCCGCGTTCCCCAAAGTCTTACGAGAAAAACGGTACCTCACTTGTGTGGGTCGGCCTAGTGCCCGCGACAGGAAACGGCGCAAAACGCAACCTGGTCACACCTCAATTTCGCAGTGAAAAATGACCCTTTTTTGGAAAAATGACTAGCTGTAGTTTTTGAACCCTAGCTCTGCGGGCACCTGGGGAAACCTAGCAAACATATACATTTTTGAAAACTAGACACCCAGGGGAATCCAGGATGGGGTGACTTGACTGCCTCCCACCAGGGTCTGTTACCCAGAATCCCTTGCAAACCTAAAAAATTGGCAAAAAAAACACATTTTCCCCACATTTCTGTCGTGGAAAGTTCCGGAATCTGCGTGGATCCACAAATTTCCACCCACCCCGCGTTCCCCAAAGTCGTTCGAGAAAAACGGTACCTCACTTGTGTGGATCGGCCTAGTGCCCGCGATAGGAAACGGCGCAAAACGCAACCTGGTCACACCTCAATTTCGCAGTGAAAAATGACCCTTTTTTGGAAAAATGACTAGCTGTAGTTTTTGAACCCTAGCTCTGCGGGCACCTGGGGAAAACTAGCAAACCTATACATTTTTGAAAACTAGACACCCAGGGGAATCCAGGATGGGGTGACTTGACTGCCTCCCACCAGGGTCTGTTACCCAGAAACCCTTGCAAACCTAAAAAATTGGCAAAAAAACCACATTTTCTCCACATTTCTGTCATGGAAAGTTCCGGAATCTGCGTGGATCCACAAATTTCCACCCACCCCGCGTTCCCCAAAGTCTTACGAGAAAAACGGTACCTCACTTGTGTGGGTCGGCCTAGTGCCCGCGACAGGAAACGGCGCAAAACTCAACCTGGTCACACCCCAATTTCGCAGTGAAAAATGACCCTTTTTTGGAAAAATGACTAGCTGTAGTTTTTGAACCCTAGCTCTGCGGGCACCTGGGGAAACCTAGCAAACATATACATTTTTGAAAACCAGACACCCAGTGGAATCCAGGATGGGGTGACTTGACTGCCTCCCACCAGGGTCTGTTACCCAGAATCCCTTGCAAACCTAAAAAATTGGCAAAAAAAACACATTTTCCCCACATTTCTGTCGTGGAAAGTTCCGGAATCTGCGTGGATCCACAAATTTCCACCCACCCCGCGTTCCCCAAAGTCTTTTGAGAAAAACGGTACCTCACTTGTGTGGGTCGGCCTAGTGCCCGCGACAGGAAACGGCGCAAAACATAGTGAGGTGACATCAAAATTGCCTATCTCAAAACCACCTGGTTTTGCAAGGGGGGTCTCTTGGCTTTTTGGCCCGGGGCACGGCGGCCATCTAGGGAAACCTACCAAATCCATACATTTCTGAAAACTAGACACCCGGGGGCTTCCAGGGAGGTATGGCTTGCGTGGATCCCCCAACGTTTCCTTACCCAGAATCCCCTGCAAACCTAAATTTTTGCTGAAAAAATCACTTTTTTCACACATTTTGGGGTGGGAAAGTAGTGGCATCACCGGGCTCACACAAATTTACCACCACCCAGCGTTCCCCCAGGTCTCCCGGTAAAAATGGAGCCTCACTTGTGTGGGAGGCCCAAGTACCCGCCGCAGGCAAGGGCCCAAAACGCAGTGAGGCGACATCAAAATGGCCTGTCGCAAAACCACCTGGTTTTGCAAGGGGGGTCACTTGGGTTTTTGGCCTGGTGCTCGGCGGCCATCTAGGGAAACCTACCAAACCCATGCATTTCTGAAAACTAGACACCCGGCGGCTTCCAGGGAGGTATGGCTTGCGTGGATCCCCCAACGTTTCCTTACCCAGAATCCCCTGCAAACCTCAATTTTTGCTGAAAAAATCACTTTTTTCACACATTTTGGGGTGGGAAAGTAGTGGCATCACCGGGCTCACACAAATTTACCACCACCCAGCGTTCCCCCAGGTCTCCCGGTAAAAATGGTGCCTCACTTGTGTGGGAGGCCCAAGTACCCGCCGCAGGCAAGGGCCCAAAACGCAGTGAGGCGACATCAAAATGGCCTGTCGCAAAACCACCTGGTTTTGCAAGGGGGGTCACTTGGGTTTTTGGCCCGGTGCTCGGCGGCCATCTAGGGAAACCTACCAAACCCATGCATTTCTGAAAACTAGACACCCGGCGGCTTCCAGGGAGGTATGGCTTGCGTGGATCCCCCAACGTTTCCTTACCCAGAATCCCCTGCAAACCTCAATTTTTGCTGGAAAAATCACTTTTTTCACACATTTTGGGGTGGGAAAGTAGTGGCATCACCGGGCTCACACAAATTTACCACCACCCAGCGTTCCCCCAGGTCTCCCGGTAAAAATGGTGCCTCACTTGTGTGGGAGGCCCAAGTACCCGCCGCAGGCAAGGGCACAAAACGCAGTGAGGCGACATCAAAATGGCCTGTCGCAAAACCACCTGGTTTTGCAAGGGGGGTCACTTGGGTTTTTGGCCCGGTGCTCGGCGGCCATCTAGGGAAACCTACCAAACCCACGCATTTCTGAAAACTAGACACCCGGCGGCTTCCAGGGAGGTATGGCTTGCGTGGATCCCCCAACGTTTCCTTACCCAGAATCCCCTGCAAACCTCAATTTTTGCTGAAAAAATCACTTTTTTCACACATTTTGGGGTGGGAAAGTAGTGGCATCACCGGGCTCACACAAATTTACCACCACCCAGCGTTCCCCCAGGTCTCCCGGTAAAAATGGTGCCTCACTTGTGTGGGAGGCCCAAGTACCCGCCGCAGGCAAGGGCCCAAAACGCAGTGAGGCGACATCAAAATGCCCTGTCACAAAACCACCTGGTTTTGCAAGGGGGGTCACTTGGGTTTTTGGCCCGGTGCTCGGCGGCCATCTAGGGAAACCTACCAAACCCACGCATTTCTGAAAACTAGACACCCGGCGGCTTCCAGGGAGGTATGGCTTGCGTGGATCCCCCAACGTTTCCTTACCCAGAATCCCCTGCAAACCTCAATTTTTGCTGGAAAAATCACTTTTTTCACACATTTTGGGGTGGGAAAGTAGTGGCATCACCGGGCTCACACAAATTTACCACCACCCAGCGTTCCCCCAGGTCTCCCGGTAAAAATGGTGCCTCACTTGTGTGGGAGGCCCAAGTACCCGCCGCAGGCAAGGGCACAAAACGTAGTGATGCGACATCAACATTGCCTATCCCAAATGTTGCATCACTACGTTTTGTGCCCTTGCCTGTCGCGGGTACTTGGGCCTCCCACACAAGTGAGGCACCATTTTTACCGGGAGACCTGGGGGAACGCTGGGTGGTGGTAAATTTGTGTGAGCCCGGTGATGCCACTACTTTCCCACCCCAAAATGTGTGAAAAAAGTGATTTTTCCAGCAAAAATTGAGGTTTGCAGGGGATTCTGGGTAAGGAAACGTTGGGGGATCCGCGCAAGCCATACCTCCCTGGAAGCCGCCGGGTGTCTAGTTTTCAGAAATGCGTGGGTTTGGTAGGTTTCCCTAGATGGCCGCCGAGCACCGGGCCAAAAACCCAAATGACCCCCCTTGCAAAACCAGGTGGTTTTGCGACAGGCCATTTTGATGTCGCCTCACTGCGTTTTGGGCCCTTGCCTGCGGCGGGTACTTGGGCCTCCCACACAAGTGAGGCACCATTTTTACCGGGAGACCTGGGGGAACGCTGGGTGGTGGTAAATTTGTGTAAGCCCGGTGATGCCACTACTTTCCCACCCCAAAATGTGTGAAAAAAGTGATTTTTTCAGCAAAAATTGAGGTTTGCAGGGGATTCTGGGTAAGGAAACGTTGGGGGATCCACGCAAGCCATACCTCCCTGGAAGCCGCCCGGTGTCTAGTTTTCAGAAATGCATGGGTTTGGTAGGTTTCCCTAGATGGCCGCCGAGCACCGGGCCAAAAACCCAAGTGACCCCCCTTGCAAAACCAGGTGGTTTTGCGACAGGCCATTTTGATGTCGCCTCACTGCGTTTTGGGCCCTTGCCTGCGGCGGGTACTTGGGCCTCCCACACAAGTGAGGCACCATTTTTACCGGGAGACCTGGGGGAACGCTGGGTGGTGGTAAATTTGTGTGAGCCCGGTGATGCCACTACTTTCCCACCCCAAAATGTGTGAAAAAAGTGATTTTTTCAGCAAAAATTGAGGTTTGCAGGGGATTCTGGGTAAGGAAACGTTGGGGGATCCACGCAAGCCATACCTCCCTAGAAGCCGCCGGGTGTCTAGTTTTCAGAAATGGTGGGTTTGGTAGGTTTCCCTAGATGGCCGCCGAGCACGGGCCAAAAAGACAGTTGACCCCCTTGCAAAACCAGAACGTTTCGACATTGTTTCTACAACGTGAGAATTTTGGAACAATATTGCATGGACAATGTGATCGATATTTTGAGGTTTGCAGGACATTGAGGATAAAAAACCTTTTTGAAATTCACAAGAGAGACATCACCATGAACTCCCATGGGTTTACGACAATATCTACAGTCGGTGGGTTATTTTTACATGGAACATACACTTTGGCAGAGAAACTAAAAAGACGAAGAATCCTGCACAGCCACCTATTCCTCAAACACACACACATACTGGTTGGATTTGGCACGAGGGCGAGTCATGGTTCAGTATATTAAATTTTATTAACAAGAGATTTCACAAAAATGAAATGCACTGTCAATAATTCAATGGAGAAAAAACTGAACCAATGACTCGCAGCTCGTGAGCTGTAAAGCCACGGCAAGGCACCAACCGCTTTACAGGCCATTCACACATCTTTCATACGTGATACACACAAGACCATTCACACCACCAGGCACAAAAACAACACATTACAAAATTCACAAAAGGGACAAGGTACACCCTGCTTCAGAAAGGCAAATATTACTGCACAGCCATCTAATCCTCAAGCACACACACATACTGGTTGGATTTGGCACGAGAGTGAGTGATGGTTCAGAATATACAATTGTATTAGCAAGTGATTTCACAAAAATGAAATGCACTGTTAATAATTGAAAGGGCGAGAAACTGAACCATTGACTCACAGCTCGTGAGCTGTAAAGCCACGACAAGGCACCAACCTCTTTACAGGCCATTCATACACCTTTCATACACGTGAGACATACAAAACCATTCATACCGCCAGCCGCGGGCCCATCACATAACAAAACTCCCACCAGCACACAGCGCCATTCAAGGGCCCATCACTTTCACACGCCCACATTCCTGACACAGCAACTACACAAGCAGATGGATTGCGTGGAGTGGCACTCAGCTAGCAGTGTGTGTAGTGACCAGCAGCAAGTCACTACTCACACAGCCAGCCGAGCGCCAGTCCACGCACACCGCTAGCCGAGCACCAGTTCACGCACACCGCTAGCTAAACACTAGTCCACGCACACCGCTAGCCAAGCACCAGTCCACACACACCGCCAGCCAAGCACCAGTCCACGCACACCGCCAGCCAAGCACCAGTCCACGCACACCGCCAGCCAAGCACCAGTCCACGCACACCGCCAGCCAAGCACCAGTCCACGCACACCGCCAGCCAAGCACCAGTCCACGCACACCGCCAGCCAAGCACCAGTCCACGCACACCGCCAGCCAAGCACCAGTCCACGCACACCGCCAGCCAAGCACCAGTCCACGCACACCGCCAGCCAAGCACCAGTCTACGCACACCGCCAGCCAAGCACCAGTCCACGCACACCGCCAGCCAAGCACCAGTCCACACACACCGCCAGCCAAGCACCAGGCCACGCACGCCAACAGCCAAGCACCAGTCCACGCACACCGCCAGCCAAGCACCATTCCACGTACACCGCCAAAGAAGTGCCAGTCCACACACACTGCCAACACATTTAGGATTTTTTTAGACAAAAATAAAAACACAAACAAATCACAAATAGATAAAAATCTACAAACACAAAATCAGAAACTTAACACATTGCACTAAAGCCAACCTTGAAACAGAATCACATTTTCCAAAGAAAACAAACCAATCAGTTAACTTTACCACTCATGATTGCTCCCAAAACTTCTTTTGGGTATGGTACGCTCTAAAACAAGCAGGGACACACAGCCCAGGTTTAGATGGACAGTCGGAGCAGTACATACGAGTCTCCTTCCGCTTATCTCTTCGCCAACAGACTCTACATCTCCTAGTGGGAAAATCTTTTGCCGGTGTGGGAGGGATGAAATCAGGAAAGTGGCGATCTTTCAATCGAACCACATCCTCCACCACTCCAAATCTAGGAACACTTGCCTGTTCCACAACAACAAGGCTAGCTATCACAGAGTGCTGAAACTGAATAAATGTCAACTTTGACGCAGGAGAACACTCCTTGAACACAATAAAAGCATTGAACATTGCTAATTCGAAGAAATGGATGGCCAACTTCTTATACCAAACATAAGCCTTCCGAATAGCAGAGTAAGGTTCCAACCTCTGATCTACTCTGTCAACACCACCCATGTGCTTATTGTAGTCTAGAATGCACACAGGTTTGCGCACTTCAGCAACCTGACCCCAAACAGCCACAGGTGAAGTACTCTCATCATGGATGGTAGTCAGCATGTACACATCCCTCCTGTCCACAAATTTCACAGCTAGTAGTTCATCACTACGCAAGGAACTGCACTGCCCCCTCTGAAGTTTTTTGCAAACAAGCTCTTTCGGATAAGCTTTATGGTTAGAGCGGATTGTGCCACATGCAAAAGTGTCCACTTTATACAATTCCTTAAATAATTGCACAGCAGTATAGAAGTTATCAAGGTACAAATGGTGGCCTCTGTTAAACAGTCTCCTAGCAAGATCCCACACAATTTTCTCTGCAACTCCAAAAGTGGACGGACATCCTGGGGGGTCAATGGCAGAATCTCTACCAGTGTACACACGAAAATTAAATACATATCCTGTCCTACTCTCAGACAACATATACAGCTTAATTCCATAGCGTGCCCTCTTGCTAGGGATGTACTGCCTAAAAACCAAACGGCCCTTGAACAAGACCAAAGACTCATCAATAGATATTTCTTTCCCTGGAGTATAGATCTCAGAAAATCGATCCACAAAGTGATCAAGAACGGGCCGAATCTTAAAAAGACGGTCACAGTCAGGGTGATCTCGTGGCAACGCCATTGAATTATCAACAAAATGCAGCATACGTAGCAAAAGTAAATACCGATTACGAGTCATAACTGCAGGAAATATGGCAGTTGCCAACAAGGGGCTAGTGGACCAATATGAAGCCAAGGTTGGCTTCCTTACCACACCCATCAATAAAGTCAAACCCAAAAATTTCTTAATCTCTTCCAGATATGTGGGAGTCCACCGGGTAGCTCTAGACTGGGGCCTAAGTTTGTCGCTGTTGATCCTCAAAAACTGTTCAGCATACAAATTCGTCTGCTCAACAATCTCACCCAAAAATACATCATCCATAAACAACTGAAAAAACTGAATAGGCAAAAAGTTTTCACAATTCACTGTACACCCTGCAACACCGCTAAAGGCAGGCAACACCGGCTGCACCATGTTTGGATCAACCCAAAGTCCAGCACTTCCAGTAGGAAGCCTAGCAGCCTCAGACTGCAATCCAGATGCCTCTTGCACCATCGGCACAGCAGTTTCCTCCTCTAAGACAGGCACTTCATCCGCACTGAGAGTTGCTTCATCCACACCAAGAGTACCTTCATCTGCACTGAGAGTACCTTCATCATCCGATGATTCCATGTTGAGTGAAAACTCACTGCCAGAATCTTCCCCTCCCTCCTCTCCCTCAGACGCACTGTCAGTCTCATAATCATGATCAGAGGAAGATTCAAGAAGCATACCGACCACCTGTTGAGCAGTCATTCTACGGCTAGCCATATTGCTTACTAATAAATGTAACTTGTCAACAACAACAAACTCTTTGTAAAATAAGTAATAAGCAAAAAGCACCTTTATCAAAAACTCAAATATACTCCAAAACAATACCACTCACTTGCCAGAGGCAGCAAAACTACTCACCACCACCAACTCTGTACAGACACAGTATGGATCAACAATATCCCACTAAAAAAGAAAGAGAAAAACAATTACACATAAGACTATGCAAAACACATCGCAAAGAATTTCATGCTCAAACCACTAACTAAATATGCCGCCATTATGACATCACTTACAAAAAAATTCATTCGGACATTATATTATTACTCATTTGGTGTTAATACAACAACAAAAAATTTCTTACCAACACAATGCAACTACACAAAACTGCAGAACAGCCACCGTTGAAAAGCTTTAGTCTAGAAAAAAAAGAGGAAAAAAAACTTTATTGTAACATATGCATATAATGCTCTAGACCATCACGTACTGCGCAAAATGTATTGCTTGACCCTCCCACTTTCAAAAAGGAAAGATTGATGGCCCAATCCTTTACAAGCAACGCGGCGAGAATCTGGAACTGAGCCTCAGCTCCGGACCACCCCCTCCCTCTTCCCAGTCCTTCAAAACTAACCTCAAATTTCTCCTCCTGCAAAGACACTTCCAAACTTAATTCACACCCTCTCTAATGTGTGAAGGAAGTCTTTACATTATAGGAAATTCTGTTCTCCATGCCCGTAGAAGTGCCTACCCAGTGTGTTCCTGTGTTTTGCGTGTCTGCCATTTATTCCACTTTTATACCTCTACTTGTACTTTGTACTCTTTTGTAAGTTGACACCACTACATTACACCTGCTTGTGCTAAGACATCAAGCCTTCTAAGGTCCAGTGGGGCCTTCTACGGTGTAGCATGGGAATGCGCTCCCTCAGTACAGTGGTGTGGTGGACTGGTCATGAATGCTGAACCCGGTTCCCCATTTCCAAATTCAACAGCTCCGGCCATAGTGCCACATCCCCACTGAACGCCATACTTGCCCACTGAGAGAAACTCGCACTGCCTTCAGCTATAACCTAATTGTGCCCGCTATAAACACTTGGATGTGGCTCAATTCAAATTATGCACTTGATAAGAGTAATACGCAGACAAAAAAAAAAAACTCCTAGGGAATGCCAAGCATGTGAAATGTAAGCAGAAACAACATGGTTACCTAAACGATCTCTCACTACCTATTCAGAAATCAGCGAGTGGTTTCACCGGAAAAGTTATGGACATGACTAGAGGGCCCTGAAGGGAAACGTTTCACTATCCATTGCTTACATCCTTACAAAACATAAGCAGTATGGTAGACCACATCCATAAACACAGAACCATGGTGCACATTGTGTTTTCCAATTCACCCATCAACCAGGTATTGCAGTACCTACAGAAATGGTAACCTCTCCCACACTAGAAACAACAATGCTGTTCAAAGGAAGACGAGAAAACGAAAGTAGCAATACACTGGCAAACTCTGACGCTGGTGTACTTGGATGCAAATGAAATCAATCTGGCCACTTTGCAACCCCTCTGTCTTACATTATTTCGCCCCCCCTGGAAACAACAATGCTGTTCAAAGTTAGATGAGAAAACGAAAGTAGCAATACACTGGCAAACTCTGAAGCTGGTGTACTTGGATGCAAATAAAAACAATCTGGCCACTTGGCAACCCCTCTGTCTTACTTTATTTCGCCCCCCCCTGGGAACAACAATACTGTTCAAAGTTAGACGAGAAAACGAAAGTCGCACTGCACTGGCAAACTCTGATGCTGGTGTACTTGGATGCAAATGAAATCAATCTGGCCACTTTGCAATCCCTCTGTCTAACTTTATTTTGCCCCCCCCCAACAATGCTGTTCAAAGGAAGACCAGAAAACGAAAGTAGCACTTCACTGGAAAACTATGTGATGCTGGTGTACTTGGATGCACATAAAATCAATCTGGCCACTTTGCAACCCCCATGGCTTACTTTATTTCGCCCCCCCTGGGAACAACAACACTGTTCAAAGGAAGACAAAAAACCAAAAGAAGCACATCACTGGCAAACTCTGATGCTGGTGTACTTGGAAGCAAATAAAATCAATCTGGCCACTTGGCAAACCCCTCTGTCTTACTTTCTTTAAACCCCCTTGGTACAACAATGCTGTTCAAAGTTACACGAGAAAACGAAAGTCACACTGCACTGGCAAACTCTGATGCTGGTGTATTTGGATGCAAATAAAATCAATCTGGCCACTTTGCAACCCCTCTGTCTAACTTTATTTCGCCCCCCCTGGGAACAACAATACTGTTCAAAGTTAGGCGAGAAAACTAAAGACGCACTGCACTGGCAAACTCTGATGCTGGTGTGCTTGGATGCAAATAAAATCAATCTGGCCACTTTGCAATCCCTCTGTATAACTTTATTTCGCCCCCCCTGGGAACAACAATACTGTTCAAAGTTAGGCGAGAAAACTAAAGACCCACTGCACTGACAAACTCTGATGCTGGTGTATTTGGATGCAAATAAAATCAATCTGGCCACTTTGCAACCCCTCTGTCTAACTTTATTTCGCCCCCCCTGGGAACAACAATACTGTTCAAAGTTAGGCGAGAAAACTAAAGACGCACTGCACTGGCAAACTCTGATGCTGGTGTGCTTGGATGCAAATAAAATCAATCTGGCCACTTTGCAATCCCTCTGTCTAACTTTATTTCGCCCCCCCTGGGAACAACAATACTGTTCAAAGTTAGGCGAGAAAACTAAAGACGCACTGCACTGGCAAACTCTGATGCTGGTGTGCTTGGATGCAAATAAAATCAATCTGGCCACTTTGCAATCCCTCTGTCTAACTTTATTTCGCCCCCCCTGGGAACAACAATACTGTTCAAAGTTAGGCGAGAAAACTAAAGACGCACTGCACTGGCAAACTCTGATGCTGGTGTGCTTGGATGCAAATAAAATCAATCTGGCCACTTTGCAATCCCTCTGTCTAACTTTATTTCGCCCCCCCTGGGAACAACAATACTGTTCAAAGTTAGGCGAGAAAACTAAAGACGCACTGCACTGGCAAACTCTGATGCTGGTGTGCTTGGATGCAAATAAAATCAATCGGACCACATTGCAATCCCTCTGTCTAACTTTATTTCGCCCCCCCTGGGAACAACAATACTGTTCAAAGTTAGGCGAGAAAACTAAAGACGCACTGCACTGGCAAACTCTGATGCTGGTGTGCTTGGATGCAAATAAAATCAATCTGGCCACTTTGCAATCCCTCTGTCTAACTTTATTTCGCCCCCCCTGGGAACAACAATACTGTTCAAAGTTAGGCGAGAAAACTAAAGACGCACTGCACTGGCAAACTCTGATGCTGGTGTGCTTGGATGCAAATAAAATCAATCTGGCCACTTTGCAATCCCTCTGTCTAACTTTATTTCGCCCCCCCTGGGAACAACAATACTGTTCAAAGTTAGGCGAGAAAACTAAAGACGCACTGCACTGGCAAACTCTGATGCTGGTGTGCTTGGATGCAAATAAAATCAATCTGGCCACTTTGCAATCCCTCTGTCTAACTTTATTTCGCCCCCCCTGGGAACAACAATACTGTTCAAAGTTAGGCGAGAAAACTAAAGACGCACTGCACTGGCAAACTCTGATGCTGGTGTGCTTGGATGCAAATAAAATCAATCTGGCCACTTTGCAATCCCTCTGTCTAACTTTATTTCGCCCCCCCTGGGAACAACAATACTGTTCAAAGTTAGGCGAGAAAACTAAAGACGCACTGCACTGGCAAACTCTGATGCTGGTGTGCTTGGATGCAAATAAAATCAATCTGGCCACTTTGCAATCCCTCTGTCTAACTTTATTTCGCCCCCCCTGGGAACAACAATACTGTTCAAAGTTAGGCGAGAAAACTAAAGACGCACTGCACTGGCAAACTCTGATGCTGGTGTGCTTGGATGCAAATAAAATCAATCTGGCCACTTTGCAATCCCTCTGTCTAACTTTATTTCGCCCCCCCTGGGAACAACAATACTGTTCAAAGTTAGGCGAGAAAACTAAAGACGCACTGCACTGGCAAACTCTGATGCTGGTGTGCTTGGATGCAAATAAAATCAATCTGGCCACTTTGCAATCCCTCTGTCTAACTTTATTTCGCCCCCCCTGGGAACAACAATACTGTTCAAAGTTAGGCGAGAAAACTAAAGACGCACTGCACTGGCAAACTCTGATGCTGGTGTGCTTGGATGCAAATAAAATCAATCTGGCCACTTTGCAATCCCTCTGTCTAACTTTATTTCGCCCCCCCTGGGAACAACAATACTGTTCAAACTTAGGCGAGAAAACTAAAGACGCACTGCACTGGCAAACTCTGATGCTGGTGTGCTTGGATGCAAATAAAATCAATCTGGCCACTTTGCAATCCCTCTGTCTAACTTTATTTCGCCCCCCCTGGGAACAACAATACTGTTCAAAGTTAGGCGAGAAAACTAAAGACGCACTGCACTGGCAAACTCTGATGCTGGTGTGCTTGGATGCAAATAAAATCAATCTGGCCACTTTGCAATCCCTCTGTCTAACTTTATTTCGCCCCCCCTGGGAACAACAATACTGTTCAAAGTTAGGCGAGAAAACTAAAGACGCACTGCACTGGCAAACTCTGATGCTGGTGTGCTTGGATGCAAATAAAATCAATCTGGCCACTTTGCAATCCCTCTGTCTAACTTTATTTCGCCCCCCCTGGGAACAACAATACTGTTCAAAGTTAGGCGAGAAAACTGAAGACGCACTGCACTGGCAAACTCTGATGCTGGTGTGCTTGGATGCAAATAAAATCAATCTGGCCACTTTGCAATCCCTCTGTCTAACTTTATTTCGCCCCCCCTGGGAACAACAATACTGTTCAAAGTTAGGCGAGAAAACTAAAGACGCACTGCACTGGCAAACTCTGATGCTGGTGTGCTTGGATGCAAATAAAATCAATCTGGCCACTTTGCAATCCCTCTGTCTAACTTTATTTCGCCCCCCCTGGGAACAACAATACTGTTCAAAGTTAGGCGAGAAAACTAAAGACGCACTGCACTGGCAAACTCTGATGCTGGTGTGCTTGGATGCAAATAAAATCAATCTGGCCACTTTGCAATCCCTCTGTCTAACTTTATTTCGCCCCCCCTGGGAACAACAATACTGTTCAAAGTTAGGCGAGAAAACTAAAGACGCACTGCACTGGCAAACTCTGATGCTGGTGTGCTTGGATGCAAATAAAATCAATCTGGCCACTTTGCAATCCCTCTGTCTAACTTTATTTCGCCCCCCCTGGGAACAACAATACTGTTCAAAGTTAGGCGAGAAAACTAAAGACGCACTGCACTGGCAAACTCTGATGCTGGTGTGCTTGGATGCAAATAAAATCAATCGGGCCACTTTGCAATCCCTCTGTCTAACTTTATTTCGCCCCCCCTGGGAACAACAATACTGTTCAAAGTTAGGCGAGAAAACTAAAGACGCACTGCACTGGCAAACTCTGATGCTGGTGTGCTTGGATGCAAATAAAATCAATCTGGCCACTTTGCAATCCCTCTGTCTAACTTTATTTCGCCCCCCCCTGGGAACAACAATACTGTTCAAAGTTAGGCGAGAAAACTAAAGACGCACTGCACTGGCAAACTCTGATGCTGGTGTGCTTGGATGCAAATAAAATCAATCTGGCCACTTTGCAATCCCTCTGTCTAACTTTATTTCGCCCCCCCTGGGAACAACAATACTGTTCAAAGTTAGGCGAGAAAACTAAAGACGCACTGCACTGGCAAACTCTGATGCTGGTGTGCTTGGATGCAAATAAAATCAATCTGGCCACTTTGCAATCCCTCTGTCTAACTTTATTTCGCCCCCCCTGGGAACAACAATACTGTTCAAAGTTAGGCGAGAAAACTAAAGACGCACTGCACTGGCAAACTCTGATGCTGGTGTGCTTGGATGCAAATAAAATCAATCTGGCCACTTTGCAATCCCTCTGTCTAACTTTATTTCGCCCCCCCTGGGAACAACAATACTGTTCAAAGTTAGGCGAGAAAACTAAAGACGCACTGCACTGGCAAACTCTGATGCTGGTGTGCTTGGATGCAAATAAAATCAATCTGGCCACTTTGCAATCCCTCTGTCTAACTTTATTTCGCCCCCCCTGGGAACAACAATACTGTTCAAAGTTAGGCGAGAAAACTAAAGACGCACTGCACTGGCAAACTCTGATGCTGGTGTGCTTGGATGCAAATAAAATCAATCTGGCCACTTTGCAATCCCTCTGTCTAACTTTATTTCGCCCCCCCTGGGAACAACAATACTGTTCAAAGTTAGGCGAGAAAACTAAAGACGCACTGCACTGGCAAACTCTGATGCTGGTGTGCTTGGATGCAAATAAAATCAATCTGGCCACTTTGCAATCCCTCTGTCTAACTTTATTTCGCCCCCCCTGGGAACAACAATACTGTTCAAAGTTAGGCGAGAAAACTAAAGACGCACTGCACTGGCAAACTCTGATGCTGGTGTGCTTGGATGCAAATAAAATCAATCTGGCCACTTTGCAATCCCTCTGTCTAACTTTATTTCGCCCCCCCTGGGAACAACAATACTGTTCAAACTTAGGCGAGAAAACTAAAGACGCACTGCACTGGCAAACTCTGATGCTGGTGTGCTTGGATGCAAATAAAATCAATCTGGCCACTTTGCAATCCCTCTGTCTAACTTTATTTCGCCCCCCCTGGGAACAACAATACTGTTCAAAGTTAGGCGAGAAAACTAAAGACGCACTGCACTGGCAAACTCTGATGCTGGTGTGCTTGGATGCAAATAAAATCAATCTGGCCACTTTGCAATCCCTCTGTCTAACTTTATTTCGCCCCCCCTGGGAACAACAATACTGTTCAAAGTTAGGCGAGAAAACTAAAGACGCACTGCACTGGCAAACTCTGATGCTGGTGTGCTTGGATGCAAATAAAATCAATCTGGCCACTTTGCAATCCCTCTGTCTAACTTTATTTCGCCCCCCCTGGGAACAACAATACTGTTCAAAGTTAGGCGAGAAAACTGAAGACGCACTGCACTGGCAAACTCTGATGCTGGTGTGCTTGGATGCAAATAAAATCAATCTGGCCACTTTGCAATCCCTCTGTCTAACTTTATTTCGCCCCCCCTGGGAACAACAATACTGTTCAAAGTTAGGCGAGAAAACTAAAGACGCACTGCACTGGCAAACTCTGATGCTGGTGTGCTTGGATGCAAATAAAATCAATCTGGCCACTTTGCAATCCCTCTGTCTAACTTTATTTCGCCCCCCCTGGGAACAACAATACTGTTCAAAGTTAGGCGAGAAAACTAAAGACGCACTGCACTGGCAAACTCTGATGCTGGTGTGCTTGGATGCAAATAAAATCAATCTGGCCACTTTGCAATCCCTCTGTCTAACTTTATTTCGCCCCCCCTGGGAACAACAATACTGTTCAAAGTTAGGCGAGAAAACTAAAGACGCACTGCACTGGCAAACTCTGATGCTGGTGTGCTTGGATGCAAATAAAATCAATCTGGCCACTTTGCAATCCCTCTGTCTAACTTTATTTCGCCCCCCCTGGGAACAACAATACTGTTCAAAGTTAGGCGAGAAAACTAAAGACGCACTGCACTGGCAAACTCTGATGCTGGTGTGCTTGGATGCAAATAAAAGCAATCTGGCCACTTTGCAATCCCTCTGTCTAACTTTATTTCGCCCCCCCTGGGAACAACAATACTGTTCAAAGTTAGGCGAGAAAACTAAAGACGCACTGCACTGGCAAACTCTGATGCTGGTGTGCTTGGATGCAAATAAAATCAATCTGGCCACTTTGCAATCCCTCTGTCTAACTTTATTTCGCCCCCTCTGGGAACAACAATACTGTTCAAAGTTAGGCGAGAAAACTAAAGACGCACTGCACTGGCAAACTCTGATGCTGGTGTGCTTGGATGCAAATAAAATCAATCTGGCCACTTTGCAATCCCTCTGTCTAACTTTATTTCGCCCCCCCTGGGAACAACAATACTGTTCAAAGTTAGGCGAGAAAACTAAAGACGCACTGCACTGGCAAACTCTGATGCTGGTGTGCTTGGATGCAAATAAAATCAATCTGGCCACTTTGCAATCCCTCTGTCTAACTTTATTTCGCCCCCCCTGGGAACAACAATACTGTTCAAAGTTAGGCGAGAAAACTAAAGACGCACTGCACTGGCAAACTCTGATGCTGGTGTGCTTGGATGCAAATAAAATCAATCTGGCCACTTTGCAATCCCTCTGTCTAACTTTACTTTGCCCCCTGGGAACAACAATACAGTTCAAAGGAAGACAAAAAAACGAAAAAAGCACATCACTGGCAAACTCTGATGCTGGTGTACTTGGATGCAAATAAAATCAATCTGGCCACTTGGCAACCCCTCTGTCTTACTTTATTTCGCCCCCCCTGGGAACAACAATACTGTTCAAAGTTAGGCTGAGAAAACGAAAGTCGCACTGCACTGGCAAACTCTGATGCTGGTGTGCTTGGATGCAAATGAAATCAATCTGGCCACTTTGCAATCCCTCTGTCTAACTTTACTTTGCCCCCTGGGAACAACAATACAGTTCAAAGGAAGACAAAAAAACGAAAAAACCACATCACTGGCAAACTCTGATGCTGGTGTACTTGGAAGCAAATAAAATCAATCTGGCCACTTTGCAACCCCTCTGTCTTACTTTCTTTCGCCCCCCCTTGGTACAACAATGCAGTTCAAAGTTACACGAGAAAACGAAAGTCACACTGCACTGGCAAACTCTGATGCTGGTGTTTTTGTAAGCAAATAAAATCAATCTGGCCACTTTGGAACCCCTAGGACTGACTTTATTTCGCACCCCACCCCCATCCCACGCTAGCAGCACCCCCCAGGTAAAAAACGACAAAGAAACGAAAACGAGCGTTTTTTTTTTTTTTTACAATTCACATAAAATCGCCTGCGCTTGGACGATCCAAGCGCAGGAACAAAGCAGAGTGTTCAAAAACACATTTCCACCCCCCCAACATTGTGCCCCCACCCTACCTACCGCACAGATGCACTAATACCCCCTCCCCAGCCCCAAAACTGACCTTTACTCTCCGACGCGCAGGAAACAAATGGCTTCCAGCGCCTCGGAGAGCAAAGGGGAAGCCTCCGGTGACGTCAGCGCAGCTCCCGCGCTGACATCATTGATGACGCGGGCGGGGGGGCGGGGGGAGGCAGGGGAAGGTCTTCCCCTGCCTCCCCAGCAAAAAAAAAAAAGATCGCGGAATCACGGGGGGAGCGGCAGCGCTTCCCCCAAGGGTGGGTCCCATGACGAGCTGGACTCGTCATGGGCACAGCGCGACTGTGCTCCATGACGAGTCCAGCTCGTCATGGGCACTGAAGGGGTTAAGAGCATGTAATTTTATGTTGCATACCAAATATTTCACTACAACAATTTGGGAGCTTGTTCTTGTAAAACAAAAAGGTTTGCTAAGCGGCCACAGGAAACTTTTAATGCTATCTAAGTAGGGGCCATGTAGGCTTCTTTAAAGGCATAGAGATCTCCACCTAGCAGGCAGAGAACTCTAAATATGGTGGGGTCATACTCTGTTAGGGCAGCAGGGCCTAATACCTCTGATTCTGTAGCGAACAGCATGCTGTCTACCAAAGGCTAAATAAGGCCTCCTGTTGTGTTTGAGCTGGTGCCTGGGCAGCGCATGCGCTGCTCTGCGAGACATGCTGTATTTAGGTAGAGACCTAAAACTCTGCCCACTCTCCGCCAATATTTTTCATTGGTTTGTGTCATTATCCACTGTAAACTGTATCTGTTCATTGGTTTATAGGCTTAGTAGTCCCTCCTTAGTACCGCCTTGTCTCATTTTGTAACCTCCCATGGCAACACCCCCTGTTACGTGTGTTGTTACTCGGTAGGCTTTAATTACAGCCTCCAAGCATTATTTTCTCAAATAGCTTCTCAAGCTCTCTCCTAACAATTTTTTTTTATAGCACGGGCGCTGAACGCATTTGCAATGTAATAGGTCTAGCATTTGCGAGAGTTTAAGCTATTGGCATTGTAAATGTCGATGCCTTTTTTTATCTATTTTAAAAACAACACATAAATAAAAGGCATTGTCATTTACCATAGCTCAAACTCTAGTAAATGTGAGACCTATTGCATTGCAAATGATGGTCTTTACCAGATAGAGAGCGTTTTCTAAATCCAGTGCTGATTTAAGCTGCAGTGTTTATGTCATATGTCTGAGATCACATGAAACACAACATCTCACAACACAACGTAACTGAATGACACATCATAACATATAGCATAACAGTACTAAGTGACACAACATAACAAACACAATATAAAGTCATAACCCAAAATGACGGAATAGTATATCATGGTACCGGCACAGGCACACACAACAGCATATAATACCATAGCACAGCATATCATATCATAACAAGGCAACAAAACATGGCAACAAAATGCAATATAGCTAAATTGCACAATACAATATAGTAAGATCAGATAACATCACAAAAATATCTAAATATAAGGTAACAAAGCAAATCAAACTTGACCATATCATACTACATCATCACATCATTGGATCACATACTCCAGTCATCACTTCATAACACACAATAGTGTTTGGAAGAGGTCCCCTGCATGGCTCTAGAGAGTATATGCCCCTCTCTTGAGTTCTTCACATCATGCGGTAGCTTTCTGATCGCTCATCAGCATACACAACAGTAGTGTGTGTGTGTGTGTGTACTGGAGGTTTCTTTTGTGTTACGTATTGAGTCCCAGCGAGGGGCACTATATTCTGGACAGAACAAAATGAGCACCTTCCTTTTAACAAGCATGGCTATGGTCAGCTTGGCAGGTTGTACAGGACAGAGAGTGAAGGCAGCGATAACGTTTATTTTGGGAAGGCAGGCTTTTTTACCTTGCTGTGTTTGGGAGACTCACCGCCCCACCTCTTCCACCTATAAATAGGTCTGCCAATCCTCTCCAAATGGGTACTTCTTTCATCCCTGTGGGGCATGTGTCGTATGTGTAAACCCCACCGGGTGTAAAGAGGTTGCATTTATGGGGCATGTGCGATACAGGTGGCCATAGCCTCTGAAATCGCTTTTATATTTTTTATATCCCAATAGTGCCTAAAATGGAGGGGGGTGGAGAGAGCTCAGCCAGCAGATGTGTATTTCAGGGCTCTTCCAGGACATTCCAGGGATAATTTGCAGTGTGGCATACTTTTGTTAGTAGAAGAGAGGTGACAGAATGTAGTTTAATGATAGGGAGTTTCCCCAGTCCGTTTCTAGTCGAATGTTCTGCAAGAGCTGCCACTCCACAAGCTAACTGGTAGTTAAGTAAATCACCTCCTTTAGTTTTGTTCACATATGTTTGGTTCCTCAAGTCTGGAGGCTTTCAGTTTCCTTCCCCCCTCCCCATCTTCCAGCAATCACCTTGTAACATAAATTGTGACTGTACAAGTATGAGTGGAATAAGCAAAATGGCAGACCTTCCCAGAACTGGTCTCTGAGTTAACTACTGGAATACACATCTACAGTCTACAACATTAGTATAAATATTGGGTAGATGCTTCCTAACAGTGCATATAGATTTCTTCAACAGACTCTGGGCTCTCCACACCAGTGGCTACAAAGGAAGGGCATCTAGGATGCTTTGGCCAATTAATTTTATGTTCAGCCCGAGAAAGAACCCAAGCTGCAAGATATGCTGAGCCACCAGCACCACACCTCCACCATAGCCTCTTTTGACTGGTTGTGGTGCAGCTTCTGTTCACATCGCACCACTAAAGAAAATGCCAATCACTCACTAGACAGCAGGTCTAGGGCACGATTGCCACTTCTCAGACCCTGTGGGTCATGCAGTGCACACCGTGCTGAGCAGCACACCTGCCAGTAAGCATAAAGGATTGGCCTTCACCGACAACAGACAAGACAACAGAAGAGTACAGTGTATACTCAGAAAATCCATGAGGTGGAGTCAGGATCTCCACTAATGAGTGGAACATGTTCTGATGTATTGGACCACAACCTGGTCACCTCTTTTCCTGGAACAGCCCGATTATAGATCCCAGCAAGGGAGGCCAAGGAGACTTGGACTAATGAATAGAGAGTACCCTATGAGATTGTCCAATTGTCCTTTTACTGCCTCCGTAATTGATACTGAAGAGTAGTAGTACTATTAAGTACAATTTGCTATTTCTTGATTATTATATACAGGATGTAGTTGTGTGTGATTTTAGGTAAATACTTATTTTTCAAAACTCCCAGCTCTGGCTGGACAATGATGGCCTATTTATGAGCCAGTTAGCGTCACTCTTGCACCGCGTAACATAGTGCAACAGTGACAAAAACTTTACATATGATTTATGATGCCATGCAAGGACACTTTGCGTGGTGTGAGTGGCTCAGTAAATCCGGATTTAGGCAATGCTGTGCAAATCACTGTGTTTCATTACTCTGCCCTGGGAATGCATTCCATGGGTGTTAAGTAGGTGTTCCCGCGCATCTCTTATGTTTTTTATGCATTCCCAGGTTTATCAAAACTGGTACACCTGGGAATGCTCCAAAAGATACACCTTGTCAGGTGAGGTGTAACAAGGAGAAATATCTTTATTTTTCCTCGTTATATACTCTTTGTGTGCTGCATTCTGCAGCACACATAGAAAGAGGACTATACCTCGCAGGATTGTTTTTGTGCAGGAAGGTGTCCCTTCCTGCACAAAAACAATCCTGCATGCAACGCAGGCACCCTTGCACCACGGTTCAAGGGTGCTTGTGTTGGTGCTGGGCTGCCAAAATGCCACCAGTGCAAAGGAAAAGACAGGAATTTGCCATACTGCTTCAATTATGCTGCTTTCCTTCCCTTTTCCTATTATGTAGTGCAGCGCAGCAAGATGACTTGCTGCGCTGCATTGCGTGTCAAGTTCGTGAATAGACCCTGACTGTTTAACTGGCATTTGTTGTTTATTGGGACCTGCGTCTCTAACCCCACAACACCTCATTAAGTAAACCTTAGACTTATTGAGTGCCAAAATAGTGTGGTTTGTTCTTAGGTCTGGGTTTAACAGTAAGGTTAAGCCAAGCACACCAGTGAAAAAAGGCCCTGATTGAAACAGTCTAAGCCTAGTAACCCCTGGCTGCCCTGGAAATGCCTACACACCATCATAGTCACATTCCTTCATCTACTTGGTTCTCTGGCACAATTTCGAAACCAAAAATATTGTGTCAAAAATATAGATCATAAAAATATTGTTTTCTATACATGCAATGGTAAGTACAAAAAAATTGAAAAAAATATTGTTTTGCACTTATATCCAAAAAACATATACAAAAAAAATATATATAAAATGCATCAAAAGATCAAAAATAAGCAACCGCATTCCAGGAGAATAGATTCAAATCAATCCACTTTTATTTTCATACATGCAATTTCCACCACAACCTACTGTGAGCAAGACCCGTGGGGGTTGCAACGCGTTGGTTGTGGGGGAATTTGCACGGTGCACGCATGCGTACGTGCTCCGTGTGCGCATGCGTACGTGCTCCACGTGCTCATGCGTATGTTGTGCGTGCTGCGTACGCGTGTGCTCCGTACGCGGATGCGCGCGTGCTCCATACGCGCGTGCTCCGTACGCGCATGCGTGCGCGCACGGCAAGTCATGTGATTTAGAAACAACACTTTTCATTGGTTTATAGTAGTTTCAGGTCATGTGATTAAGAAACAACACTTTTCATTGGTTTATAGTAGTTTCAGTTCCAGAAACTTCCAACACCACACCCACTCCCCTCATTATTACTTCTGATTCCCTGGGAGAAGGAGCTGAGCAGCTTTTCCAGTACTCCAGTACTTGAGAATGGCAGAGCAGCAGTCATCTTCTGGGAGTGAGCAGGAGACCCTTGTACCACAGAGGCAGAGGAAACAGAAATACTCTTTTATATGGCAATTTTTCACTTTTCCAGAGGGGCAGAAGAAGGTGAATGCTCCAAAAGTCACCTGCACTATTTGTGGTGGTGTCTTATCAAGAGGAGATCCTAAAAAGAAAGACTCTTTTAGTACCTTCACTATGATCAGGCACGTTAGAGAAGTACATCCTGTGTCTTATGCTCGAGCTGCTAGAGAAAACTCTCCAACAGCTCAGCCGAGCACATCCGCAGCAGCTCAGCCGAGCACATCATCGGCAGCTCAGCCGAGCACTCCTTCTGCGGCGGCAGCTTCACCTGCTTCTGTTCCTCTGGATATACACCCTCTTTTCAAGAGGGTGCATATACGGTGCAATGCGTGCAATGCTCTTCTCTCTTATGGGGACACCAGCATTCCCCTAATAGAGAGCAAGATACAGCAGCACACATGCGGCACCCTATAACTTTTTTCATTTTTTTGTTCCTCTGTTCCTCAATTAACACAACGGCTCTTTTTAGAGCCACCTAACATCTAAACACTTAAATTTGATTTTTAATTCTATTTTTTTAATGATTCTTTTTCCGCCGTGTGCGCACCGTGCGCGCACCTCGCGATTTAAAAAAAAAAAATATATATGTTTTTTTCACCCTTCATGGTCCTTCAGGGACCCCCTGACAAAAGCTAGGGGGGCAGGAACTCTGTACCCTGCCCCCTTTTCACGTTCTACACCTTTCTTTTTCACTGTCACACACAAAATGGCGGACAACACTTTCTGATTTCGACCGATTCGAATGTTGACTGACATCTAACCACCAATCAGAATTACGCTCGCGCACGGCACCGTGCGCGCACTGTGCGCGCATATAGATATTTATGTAGTTTTAACTGCAATTTTCTCAGGAACTACTGAACAGATTGACACCATATATGCAAAAGGCACATCCCTGACCTGAGGACTACCTCTTTGCCAAATTTCAAGTAAATCTGTTCAGCCGTTCGGGCTGTACCTTCGACTAAAGGTCCTATGGGAAAATACATGAGGAAAACGTGTTTTGGGACCCCCCTTTTTTCTCAGCCCCCGCTTGACGAATCATCCCGAGACTTCCAGGGTAGGAGCTGAGCCGAGCACCCCATTAGTTTTGAAAATTTCGCAAGGATCCATCAACCGGCGCCAAAGTTATTCAAAATAGAATTTTCAGATTTCCTATGGAAACACGGTCCTAACTATAACTATCTACTGGCGACCGCCAGTAGATAATATATATTCACAGAAAAAAAACATAGGTTTCAGGGGTGTTATAGTTAGCTGGCCATTTCAGTCTTACAAAACCATAGAAATTCCTCCGTTATAGTTAGTTCTGCTAACTATAACTCGCGCGCCCGCAATGCACTGCTGATGATGTCACATATTGCATCATTCATGACATGGTCAGTGACATCACCGATGACATCACTGATGACATGTCAAATGAGATTACTGATAACATCACTTATGACATCATCCAGTGAATGTGGTTTAGTTTGAAATTTAAATATGTATTATATATATACCAATCTGTATTGAAGATTGAGTGGATATATAACTGTCTGGATGGAGGATTTAGTAGCTTTCTCACTGTTTGTTTAAGTGAGTAATTAAAAGTGTCTCAGTTAATGCATGGATTAGTAACTAAACTATGTGCATGTGTGCAGCACTGTCTCTGTTGTTGTATAACATGCTGCATCAGTTGCTCACTAACTACATGAATGTGTATATTAGTTATTGATTATTTGGGTGAGTATTTGTATGGGACACTGAGATTGTGTGTGGTTGGATGGGGTGTGTGTAACTCTATGCATAGATGTGTGAATGGTTGATTGACTAGGTGTATAGGTTTAAGAGTGCATGTGGAAACATTTGTTTGGGTGACTGAGTGTATTTATTTGTGAGTTAGTGAGCGAATATATGTTTTAGTTGTTCATCTTCAACAAAGTAAAAAATTAAAGGCATTGTATGTGAGAGTTGGTGTATATAAATAAGTATGTGTAAGAGTCAGTGATTGTGAGAGTAACTATATGAATGAGTGTATAATTGTAATGGTTATTTCTTAGCATATTAACTATGAGTTTCTATGTGTTTGAATAAATGAGGTGTTGTTGGATAATTGTGTAAGTGAGTAAATGTAAGTGCGATGAATTTTTTTCATGAGTGAGTAGGATGACTGCATTAGCGACTAAGATGACTGCTAATGTGTCAATGTCTATATATGTGTATAAATGCATTTGATAGTGTCCTATTAATTAGTGACTGCATGTATAAATTATTCTATTTTTGAATGGGTAGTTGTGTGTGTAGACTTAGGAATCAGTGAGTGGGTATGTAGTAACTGGTATTGGTGTGTCAATGGTTTCAAATACGGTACTCTGTATTTTACAGTGAGTGATGAAAGGTTATACTAGTGTATGATGAGGTGTATCAGATTGTCAAGTGGATGATGTCATCAGTGATTTCATCAGTGATGTCATTTGAGATGTCATCAGTGATGTCATCAGTGATGTCACTGACCATGTCATGAATGATGCAATATGTGACATCATCAGCAGTGCATTGCGGGCGCGCGAATTATAGTTAGCAGAACAAACTATAACAGAGGAATTTCTATGGTTTTGTAAGAGTGAAATTTGGGAGCTTGTTCTTGTAAAACAAAAAAGTTTGCTAAGCGGCCACAGGAAACTTTTAATGCAATCTAAGTAGGGGCCATGTAGGCAGCTTCTCTAAAGGCATAGAGATCTCCACCAGGCAGGCAGAGAACTCTAAATATGGTGGGGTCATACTCTGTCAGGGCAGCAGGGCCTAATACCTCTGATTCTGTAGCGAACAGCATGCTGTCTACCAAAGGCTAAATAAGGCCTCCTGTTGTGTTTGAGCTCGAGCCTGGGCAGCGCATGCGCTGCTCTGCGAGACATGCTGTATTTAGGTAGAGACCTAAAACTCTGCCCACTCTCCGCCAATATTTTTCATTGGCTTGTGTCATTATCCACTGTAAACTGTATCTGTTCATTGGTTTATAGGCTTAGTAGTCCCTCCTTAGTAACACCTTGTCTCATTTTGTAACCTCCCATGGCAACACCCCCTGTTACGTGTGATGTTACTCGGTAGGCTTTAATTACAGCCTCCAAGCATTATTTTCTCAAATAGCTTCTCAAGCTCTCTCCTAACAATTTTTTTTTTATAGCACGGGCGCTGAACGCATTTGCAATGTAATAGGTCTAGCATTTGCGAGAGTTTAAGCTATTGGCATTGTAAATGTCAATGCCTTTTTTTATCTATTTTAAAAACAACACATAAATAAAAGGCATTGTCATTTACAATAGCTCGAACTCTAGTAAATGTGAGACCTATTGCATTGCAAATGATGGTCTTTACCAGATAGAGAGCGTTTTCTAAATCCAGTGATGATTTAAGCTGCAGTGTTTATGTCATATGTCTGCGATCACATGAAACACAACATCTCACAACACAACGTAACTGAATGACACATCATAACATATAGCATAACAGTACTAAGTGACACAACATAACAAACGCAATATAAAGTCATAACCCAAAATGACGGAATAGTATATCATGGTACCGGCACAGGCACACACAACAGCATATAATACCATAGCACAGCATATCATATCATAACAAGGCAACAAAACATGGCAACAAAATGCAATATAGCTAAATTGCACAATACAATATAGTAAGATCAGATAACATCACAAAAATATCTAAATATAAGGTAACAAAGCAAATCAAACTTGACTATATCTTACTACATCATCACATCATTGGATCACATACTCCAGTCATCGCTTCATAACACACAATAGTGTTTAGAAGAGGTCCCCTGCATGGCTCTAGAGAGTGTATGCCCCTCTCTTGAGTTCTTCACATCATGCGGTAGCTTTCTGATCGCTCATTGGCATACACAACAATAGTGTGTGTGTGTGTGTACTGGAGGTTTCTTTTGTGTTACGTGTTGAGACCCAGCGAGGGGCACTATATTCTGGACAGAACACAATGAGCACCTTCCTTTTAACAAGCATGGCTATGGTCAGCTTGGCAGGTTGTACAGGACAGAGAGTGAAGGCAGAGATAACGTTTATTTTGGGAAGGCAGGCTTTTTTACCTTGCTGTGTTTGGGAGACTCACCGCCCCACCTCTTTCACCTATAAATAGGTCTGCCAATCCTCTCCAAATGGGTACTTCTTTCATCCCTGTGGGGCATGTGTCGTATGTGTAAACCCCACCGGGTGTAAAGAGGTTGCATTTATGGGGCATGTGCGATACAGGTGGCCATAGCCTCTGAAATCGCTTTTATATTTTTTATATCCCAATAGTGCCTAAAATGGAGGGGGGTGGAGAGAGCTCAGCCAGCAGATGTGAATTTCAGGGCTCTTCCAGGACATTCCAGGGATAATTTGCAGTGTGGCATACTTTTGTTAGTAGAAGAGAGGAGACAGAATGTAGTTTAAAGATAGGGAGTTTCCCCAGTCCATTTCTAGTCGAATGTTCTGCAAGAGCTGCCACTCCACAAGCTAACTGGTAGTTAAGTAAATCACCTCCTTTAGTTTTGTTCACATATTTTTGGTTCCTCAAGTCTGGAGGCTTTCAGTTTCCTTCCCCCCTTCCCATCTTCCAGCAATCACCTTGTAACATAAATTGTGACTGTACAAGTATGAGTGGAATAAGCAAAATGGCAGACCTTCCCAGAACTGGTCTCTGAGTTAACTACTGGAATACACATCTACAGTCTACAACATTAGTATAAATATTGGGTAGATGCTTCCTAACAGTGCATATAGATTTCTTCAACAGACTCTGGACTCTCCACATCAGTGGCTACAAAGGAAGGGCATCTAGGATGCTTTGGCCAATTAATTTTATGTTCAGCCTGAGAAAGAACCCAAGCTGCAAGATATGCTGAGCCACCAGCACCACACCTCCACCATAGCCTCTTTTGACTGGTTGTGGTGCAGCTTCTGTTCACATCGCACCACAAAAAAAAATGCCAATCACTCACTAGACAGCAGGTCTAGGGCACGATTGCCACTTCTCAGACCCTGTGGGTCATGCAGTGCACACCGTGCTGAGCAGCACACCTGCCAGTAAGCATAAAGGATTGGCCTTCACCGACAACAGACAAGACAACAGAAGAGTACAGTGTATACTCAGAAAATCCATGAGGTGGAGTCAGGATCTCCACTAATGAGTGGAACATGTTCTGATGTATTGGACCACAACCTGGTCACCTCTTCTCCTGGAACAGCCCGATTATAGATCCCAGCAAGGGAGGCCAAGGAGACTTGGACTAATGAATAGAGAGTACCCTATGAGATTGTACAATTGTCCTTTTACTGCCTCCGTAATTGATACTGAAGAGTAGTAGTACTATTAAGTACAACTTGCTATTTTTTGATTATTATATACAGGATGTAGTTGTGTGTGATTTTAGGTAAATACTTATTTTTCAAAACTCCCAGCTCTGGCTGGACAATGATGGCCTATTTATGAGCCCGTTAGCGTCACTCTTGCACCACGTAACATAGTGCAACAGTGACAAAAACCTTACATATGATTTATGATGCCATGCAAGGACACTTTGCGTGGTGTGAGTGGCTCAGTAAATCCGGATTTAGGCAATGCTGTGCAAATCACTGTGTTTCATTACTCTGCCCTGGGAATGCATTCCATGGGTGTTGAGTAGGTGTTCCCACGCATCTCTTATGTTTTTTATGCATTCCCAGGTTTATCAAAACTGGTAAACCTGGGAATGCTCCAAAAGATAGACCTTGTCAGGTGAGGCGTAACAAGGAGAAATATCTTTATTTTTCCTCGTTATATACTCTTTATGTGTGCTGCATTCTGCAGCACACATAGAAAGAGGACTATACCTCTCAGGATTGTTTTTGTGCAGGAAGGTGTCCCTTCCTGCACAAAAACAATCCTGCATGCAGCGCAGGCACCCTTGCACCACGGTTCAAGGGTGCTTGCGTTGGTGCTGGGCTGCCAAAATGCCACCAGTGCAAAGGAAAAGACAGGAATGTGCTATACTGCTTCAAATATGCTGCTTTCCTTCCCTTTTCCTATTATGTAGTGCTGCGCAGCAAGATGACTTGCTGCGCTGCATTGCGTGTCAAGTTCGTAAATAGACCCTGACTGTTTAACTGGCATTTGTTGTTTATTGGGACCTGCGTCTCTAACCCCACAACACCTCATTAAGTAAACCGTAGACTTATTGAGTGACAAAATAGTGTGGTTGGTTCTTAGGTCTGGGTTTAACAGTAAGGTTAAGCCAAGCACACCAGTGATAAAAGGCCCTGATTGAAACAGTCTAAGCCTAGTAACCCCTGGCTGCCCTGGAAATGCCTACACACCATCATAGTCACATTCCTTCATCTACTTGGTTCTCTGGCACAATTTCGAAACCAAAAATATTGTGATACAGAAATATTGTGTCAAAAATATAGATCATAAAAATATCGTTTTCTATACATGCAATGGTAAGTAAAAAAAATTGAAAAAAATATTGTTTTGCACTTATATCCAAAAAACATATACAAAAAAATATATATAAAATGCATCAAAAGATCAAAAATGAGCCACCGCATTCCAGGAGAATAGATTCAAATCAATCCACTTTTATTTTCATACATGCAATTTCCACCACAACCTACTGTGAGCAAGACCCGTGGGGGTTGCAACGTGTTGGTTGTGGGGGAATTTGCACGGTGCACGTATGCGTACGTGCTCCGTGTGCGCATGCGTACGTGCTCCACGTGCGCATGCGTATGTTGTGCGTGCTCCGTACGCGCATGCGCGCATTCTCCGTACGCGCGTGCTCAGTACGCGCATGCGTGCGCGCACGGCAAGTCATGTGATTTAGAAACAACACTTTTCATTGGTTTATAGTAGTTTCAGGTCATGTGATTAATAAACAACACTTTTCATTGGTTTATAGTAGTTTCAGTTCCAGAAACTTCCAACACCACACCCACTCCCCTCATTATTACTTCTGATTCCCTGGGAGAAGGAGCTGAGCAGCTTTTCCAGTACTCCAGTACTTGAGAATGGCAGAGCAGCAGTCATCTTCTGGGAGTGAGCAGGAGACCCTTGTACCACAGAGGCAGAGGAAACAGAAATACTCTTTTATATGGCAATTTTTCACTTTTCCAGAGGGGCAGAAGAAGGTGAATGCTCCAAAAGTCACCTGCACTATTTGTGGTGGTGTCTTATCGAGAGGAGATCCTAAAAAGAAAGACTCTTTTAGTATCTTCACTATGATCAGGCAAGTTAGAGAAGTACATCATGTGGCTTATGCTCGAGCTGCTAGAGAAAACCCTCCAGCAGCTCAACCGAGCACATCCGCAGCAGCTCAGCCGAGCACATCATCGGCAGCTCAGCCGAGCACTTCATCTGCGGCGGCAGCTTCACCTGCTTCTGTTCCTCTGGATATACACCCTCTTTTCAAGAGGGTGCATATACGGTGCAATGCGTGCAATGCTCTTCTCTCTTATGGGGACACCAGCATTCCCCTAATAGAGAGCAAGATACAGCAGCACACATACGGCACCCTATAATTTTTTTCATTTTTTTGTTCCTCTGTTCCTCAATAAACACAACGGCTCTTTTTAGAGCCACCTAACATCTAAACACTTAAATTTGATTTTTAATTCTATTTTTTTAATGATTTTTTTTCCGCCGTGTGCGCACCGTGCGCGCACCTCACGACGGTGCGCGCACGGTGCGCGCACCCCGCGATTTAAAAAAAATAAAAAAAATGTTTTTTTCTCCCTTCATGGTCCTTCATGGACCCCCTGACAAAAGCTAGGGGGTCAGGAACTCTGTACCCTGCCCCCTTTTCACGTTCTACACCTTTCTTTTTCACTGTCACACACAAAATGGCGGACAACACTTTCTGATTTCGACCGATTCGAATGTTGACTGACATCTAACCACCAATCATTATTACGCTTGTGCACGGCACCGTGCGCGCACTGTGCGCGCATATAGATATTTATGTAGTTTTAACTGCAATTTTCTCAGGAACTACTGAACAGATTGACACCATATATGCAAAAGGCACATGCCTGACCTGAGGACTACCTCTTTGCCAAATTTCAAGTAAATCTGTTCAGCCGTTCGGGCTGTACCTTCGACTAAAGGTCCTATGGGAAAATACATGAGGAAAACTTGGTTTGGGACCCCCCATTTTTCTCAGCCCCCGCTTGACGAATCACCCCGAGACTTCCAGGGTAGGAGCTGAGCGGAGCGCCCCATTAGTTTTGAAAATTTCGCAAGGATCCATCAACCGGCGCCAAAGTTATTCAAAATAGAATTTTCAGATTTCCTATGGAAACACGGTCCTAACTATAACTATCTACTGGCATCCGCCAGTAGATGATATATATTCACAGAAAAAAAACATAGGTTTCAGGGGTGTTATAGTTAGCTGGCCATTTCAGTCTTACAAAACCATAGAAATTCCTCCGTTATAGTTAGTTCTGCTAACTATAACTCGCGCGCCCGCAATGCACTGCTGATGATGTCACATATTGCATCATTCATGACATGGTCAGTGACATCACCGATGACATCACTGATGACATGTATAACACACGAAACACAGGGGGTCTAACAGCCAAATTTGAGAGGCTACACTGTCGATACTGAGTCAACAAGATCTCAAAATATCTTTATCGCACACACATAACGTATTAATAAAGATAAAGAAGGAAAAAAGGCTAACACTACATGCATAGAGGAGACCGGTACATCATCGATTATTCGTAAAATGGCTGATTAATCCACAACAGATTGTAAAGGGTTTCCATCAAATTAGACTCAATGATCAGTCCTATTATTTGGCCAAACCCATGTGCAAATGAGGCTGGTCCCCTGATCAGTGGGACACTCAGCTCCGCACCTTATTGTTGTATCAAATACACAAACCGTCCATGATGACTGATCTTTTGATGGTAAAGTAAGAAGAAATAGTGCAACGAACAAGAAAGTGATTTAAAATAGGATGGAATGTCCTCCTTCTAAATACTTTATTCTACGGACTGGACACGCCTCCTAATTAAAAAATAGAACAGTGCAAAAAAAGACAGTGACAATTATCTGTCTACATAAGGGCCAACATGTTTCTGCCTAACAGGTATTTAATCCCTTGGCATTCGTCAGGGCCTCTGCTCGTATAATAGTTGCACTCCTAATAGTGAAATATAGAATTCACCACCATCA
Source organism: Triturus cristatus (assembly GCF_964204655.1). Classification (NCBI taxonomy): domain Eukaryota; kingdom Metazoa; phylum Chordata; class Amphibia; order Caudata; family Salamandridae; genus Triturus; species Triturus cristatus. Next base: position 797,899,045 of record NC_140594.1, read on the forward strand.
CCAAAAACAAATTATAGTAAAACTGGTTAGAAACGGTACAACCTGTAACAACCATGGACATTAACCCTCTGATTCACAATGGTTACTGTGAATTCCTTTGTGGTAGGGCAATAGACCTCACCTCACCTGGACACTGCTCAGGTACTAAGAGGCCCCGCACTTTCCGTCGGTACCTCAAGCTCCCATCTGAGACTTGAAGGAGGCTATTAGGAGTGCAACTATTATACGAGCAGAGGCCCTGACGAATGCCAAGGGATTAAATACCCGTTAGGCAGAAACATGTTGGCCCTTATGTAGACAGATAATTGTCACTGTCTTTTTTTGCACTGTTCTATTTTTTAATTAGGAGGCGTGTCCAGTCCGTAGAATAAAGTATTTAAAAGGAGGACATTCCATCCTATTTTAAATCACTTTCTTGTTCGTTGCACTATTTCTTCTTACTTTACCATCAAAAGATCAGTCATCATGGACGGTTTGTGTATTTGGTAGACCAAATCCTGATACAACAATAAGGTGCGGAGCTGAGTGTCCCACTGATCAGGGGACCAGCCTCATTTGCACATGGGTTTGGCCAAATGATAGGACTGATCATTGAGTCTAATTTGATGGAAACCCTTTACAATCTGTTGTGGATTAATCAGCCATTTTACGAATAATCGATGATGTACCGGTCTCCTCTATGCATGTAGTGTTAGCCTTTTTTCCTTCTTTATCTTTATTAATACGTTATGTGTGTGCGATAAAGATATTTTGAGATCTTGTTGACTCAGTATCGACAGTGTAGCCTCTCAAATTTGGCTGTTAGACCCCCTGTGTTTCGTGTGTTATACATTCAGTTGGTGCTGGGGATCAAATCAGGTGTGGGTCTTTAAAATATATATCCCTTGGACCCTATTTTAAATGGTTTTGTTTAATCCATCTCTCCCATCACTGATGACATGTCAAATGAGATTACTGATAACATCACTTATGACATCATCCAGTGAATGTGGTTTAGTTTGAAATTTAAATATGTATTATATATATACCAATCTGTATTGAAGATTGAGTGGATATATAACTGTCTGGATGGAGGATTTAGTAGCTTTCTCACTGTCTGTTTAAGTGAGTAATTAAAAGTGTCTGAGTTAATGCATGGATTAGTAACTAAACTATGTGAATGTGTGCAGCACTGTCTCTGTTGTTGTATAACATGCTGCATCAGTTGCTCACTAACTACATGAGTGTGTATATTAGTTATTGATTATTTGGGTGAGTATTTGTATGGGACACTGAGATTGTGTGTGGTTGGATGGGGTGTGTGTAACTCTATGCATAGATGTGTGAATGGTTGATTGACTAGGTGTATAGGTTTAAGAGTGCATGTGGAAACATTTGTTTGGGTGACTGAGTGTATTTATTTGTGTGTTAGTGAGCGAATATATGTTTTAGTTGTTCATCTTCAACAAAGTAAAAAATTAAAGGCATTGTATGTGAGAGTTGGTGTATATAAATAAGTATGTGTAAGAGTCAGTGATTGTGAGAGTAACTATATGAATGAGTGTATAATTGTAATGGTTATTTCTTAGCATATTAACTATGAGTTTCTATGTGTTTGAATAAATGAGGTGTTGTTGGATAATTGTGTAAGTGAGTAAATGTAAGTGCAATTAATTTTTTTCATGAGTGAGTAGGATGACTGCATTAGCGACTAAGATGACTGCTAATGTGTCAATGTCTATATATGTGTATAAATGCATTTGATAGTGTCCTATTAATTAGTGACTGCATGTATAAATTATTCTATTTTTGAATGGGTAGTTGTGTGTGTAGACTTAGGAATCAGTGAGTGGGTATGTAGTAACTGGTATTGGTGTGTCAATGGTTTCAAATACGGTACTCTGTATTTTACAGTGAGTGATGAAAGGTTATACTAGTGTATGATGAGGTGTATCAGATTGTCAAGTGGATGATGTCATCAGTGATTTCATCAGTGATGTAATTTGAGATGTCATCAGTGATGTCATCAGTGATGTCACTGACCATGTCATGAATGAAGCAATATGTGACATCATCATCAGTGCATTGCGGGCGCGCGAATTATAGTTAGCAGAACAAACTATAACGGAGGAATTTCTATGGTTTTGTAAGAGTGAAATGGCCATCTAACTATAACACCCCTGAAACCTATGGTTTTCTTTATGAATTTCTAAGGTTTTTTAAATGCTAATTTCTAACTATAATGTCTCTGAAACCTATGGTTTTTTTCAGTGAATTTCAAAGGTTTTTTAAATGCTAATTTCGAAGTGTGATAGTTATACCTATTTTTTGTACTGATTTTCTACAGTTTTTTAACTGCTTGTTTATAAATATTTTATTCATTAAATAAAATTATATATTTTTCTGAAAAATACAAAAAATATATATTTTGTTAAATTCAAACTGAAATATTGATTCATTTTTTGTTTTCATTTTTTATTTTAATATATTTATATTATTTTCTTTTAAAAAATAAATGCAATTTTTTTATTGGAGTCGCGCACTCAAAGAGTACACTTCACGGTGGGTGCGCGGATTCTAGCCGCCATTTTAGAAAAGTCGTTAAGGATCCGTGTACGGTGTGCGAATGCATCATATACATTTAACATTAAGTGATGTGCGCGATTGGTATGCGACCAGTCCGCGACTCCTGCTCCCGCGCATTCGCGACACATGCACATTACAGTACGAGATGCTTGCGCGGTGGCGGGTCATATACGTGCTGGGGCGCGCTGGGTGCGCAACTCCCGCAAAAAAAAGTATGTTCCAAAATGATATGTATGTGTCTTTAATATACATTTTAGGGCAAGAGATTATCGAAGATATTCATAAAAATAATATATTTGTACTTATAATAAACGTATATTATTTTTAAATATATTTTCACGAAGTCGGGTGCATGCATCGTGAGTGCAGAGAACCAAGTCAGCAGAGCTGCTGTAGAGCTAGAGAAACCAGGTCAGCAGAGCCGTTGTAGAGCCAGGAGAACCAGGTCAGCAGAGCTGCTCTAGAGCCTAAGAAGCAGGTCAGCAGAGTTGATCTAGAACCAGAGAACCAGGTCAGCAGAGCTGCTCTAGAGCCAGAGACCCAGGTCAGCAGAGCTGCTCTTGAGGCCGAGAACCAGGTCAGCAGAGCTGCTGTAGAGCCAGAGAAACCAGGTCAGCAGAGATGCTTTAGAGTGAGAGAACCAGGTTGGCAGAACTGCTTTAGAGCCAGAGAACCATGTCAGCAGAGCTGCTCTAGAGCCAGATAACCAGGTAAGCAGAGCTGCTTTAGTGCCATAGAACCAGGTCAGCAGAGCTGCTCTAGAGGCAGGGAATAAGGTCAGCAGAACTGCTTTAGAGCCAGCGAACCAGGTCAGCAGAGCTCTTTAAAGGGAGAGAACCAGGTCAGCAGAGCTGTTTTAGAGCCAGGGAACCAGGTCAGCAGAGCTGCTCTAGAGCCAGAGAACCAGGTCAGCAGAGCTGCTTTAGAGCCAGAGAACCAGGTCAGCAGAGCTGCTCTAGAGGCAGAGAACCAGGTCAGCAGAGCTGCTTTAGAGGGAGAGAACCAGGTCAGCAGAGCTGCTTTAGAGCCAGAGAACCAGGTCAGCAGAGCTGCTCTAGAGTCAGAGAAACCAGGTTAGCAGAGCTGCTTTAGAGGGAGAGAACCAGGTCAGCAGAGCTGCTTTAGAGCCAGAGAACCAGGTCAGCAGAGCTGCTCTAGAGCCTAAGAACCAGATCAGCAGAGCTGCTCTAGAGGCAGCGAACCATGTCAGCAGCACTGATTTAGAGCCAGAGAACCAGGTCAGCAGAGCTGCCCTAGAGCCTAAGAAGCAGGTCAGCAGTGCTGCTCTAGAACCAGAGACCAAGGTCAGCAGAGCTGCTCTAGAGGCCGAGAACCAGGTCAGCAGAGCTGTTGTAGAGCCAGAGAACCAGGTCAGCAGAGCTGCTCTAGTTGACACTGACTGGCTGACACTGACTGACACTGACTGATTGACACTGACTGACACTGATTGACTGACACTGACTGACACTGATTGACTGACACTGACTGACTGACACTGATTGACTGACACTGACTGACTGACACTGACTGACTGACACTGACTGACGTTGATTGACTGACACTGACTGACTGACACTGACTGACATTGATTAACTGGCAGTGACTGGCACTGATTGACTGACACTGACTGACTGACACTGACACTGACTGACTGACACTGACTGACTGACACTGACTGACACTGACTGACTGACACTGACTGACTGACACTGACTGACTGACACAGACTGACAGACACTGACTGACACTGACGGACACTGACTACTCTCTACTACTCTTATACTCACTCTACTACTCTCTACTACTCTCTCTACTACTCACTCTCCACTACTCACTCTCTACTACTATCTCTCTACTACTCTACTACTTTCTACTACTCTCTACTACTCTCTACTACTCACACTCTACTACTCACTCTCTACAACTCTCTACTACTCACTCTATACTACTCTCTACTACTCTCTCTCTACTACTCACTCTCTACTACTCTCTACTATTCACTCTCTACTACTCACTCTCTACTACTCTCTCTCTCTACTACTACTCTCTACTACTCACTCTCTACTCACTCTCTACTACTCACTCTACTACTCTCTACTAGTTTCTACCACTCACTCTCTACTACTCTACTACTCACTATCTACTACTCTCTACTACTCACTCTCTACTACTCACTCTACTACTCTCTACTACTCACTCTCTACTATTCACTCTCTACTACTCACTCTCTACTACTCACTCTCTACTACTCTCTACTACTCACCACTACTCACTCTCTACTACTCACTCTCTACTACTCGCTCTCTACTACTCTCAACTACTCACTCTTCACTACTCAATCTCTACTACTCGCTCTCTACTACTCTCTACTACTCACTCTACTACTCACTCACTACTACTCTACTACTCACTCTCTACTACTCACTCTCTACTACTCTCTACTACTCACTCTCTACTCTCTTTTACTCACTCTCTACCTCCCTCTACTCTCTAACCCTCTCTCTACTACTCTCTACCTCTCTACCTCTACCTCTCTACCTCTACACCTCTACCTCTACACCTCTACCTCTACACCTCTACCTCGCTACCTCTCTCTACTCGCACACATATGCACATATTTATATGCATATATATGCATTTATATATATGTATGTGTATATATATATTAACAGAAAAAACCATAGGTTTCAGGCACGTTATAGTTAGGAATTAGCATTTAAAAAACCTCAGAAATTCACTGAAAAAACCATAGGTTTCAGGGGTGTTATAGTTAGCTGGACTTTTCACTTGTACAAAACCATTGAAATTCCCCCGTTATAGTTAGTTCAGCTAACTATAACTCGCGCGCCCGCAATGCACTGCTGATGACGTCACATATTACATCACTCATGACATGGTCAGTGACATCACTCATGACATCACTGATGACATCTCAAATGACATCACTGATGACATCACTGATGACATCATCCAGTGAATGTGTGGTATTCTGAAAATTAAATATGTTTTATATATGTATATCTCAAGGTCGATGGAAGAATAAATGGGTATATAAGTGTCTAAATGGATGATTTGTTTTTGAAAAATTGATTGTGTAACTGACTGATTAAGTGTATCATAGTGAATACATGGCTTAGTGAGTAATGTTTAAATATGTAAATATCTGTATCAGTCTCTCACTTTGTGTATAAGTGGCTGCATGGGTTGGTGAGTAGCTACATGGGTGTCTATATAGGTTATTAGTTGGTTTTTTGAGTATCAGTCTGAGTGTCTGCATGGTTCGGTGGGGGTATTACGTAGTGCATAGGTGCATGAATGAGTGACTCACTGTTTGTATGTGTTGAACACAGTATGTGTGCAGGACTGTATGGGTGGATGAGTGTGTGTATGGGTGTGTTAGTGAGTGAATGACTGTCTCAATAGTGTCTTTATGAGTAACTACATATGTTTTAAACTAGTATATGTGACTATTGGTGTATATAAGTGAGTATATGTGAGAGTGAGAGATTGAAAGAGTTCCTGTATGAATAAGTATGTGTTTCTATAAGTGATTGTTTAAAAGACTAAGTATGTGTAAGTTTCCGTAGAAGTAAGTGTGGTGGTGTGTGTATAACTGTATATGCAAGTAAATGTATGTTTGATTCTTTATTAGCATGAGTGACTATGTGTGTGAGTAACTATGGATGAGTGGCATTGTGTAACAGGATGTATAGGTGTATGAGTACATATGATGAGTGAGTACATGTATGAGTGACTGTATTGGACTGTTGGTGAATGAGTGGATGTGTATGTGGATCTTAGAATTACTGAAGAGGTTGTTGTAACTGGTATTGGTATGTCCATTGTTTTGAAAATTTTAGTCTCTATTTTTGAATGTGTGTATCAAAGGTTATATTAGGGTGAGAGGAGGTCTGCCACTCTATCACAAGGATGATGTCATCAGTGATGTCATCAGTGATGTCATTTGAGATGTCATCAGTGATGTCATGAGTGATGTCACTGACCATGTCATGAGTGATGTAATATGTGACGTCATCAGCAGTGCATTGCGGGCGCGCGAGTTATAGTTAGCTGAACTAACTATAACGGGGGAATTTCAATGGTTTTGTACAAGTGAAAAGTCCAGCTAACTATAACACCCCTGAAACCTATGTTTTTTTCAGTGAATTTCTGAGGTTTTTTAAATGCTAATTCCTAACTATAACGTGCCTGAAACCTATGGTTTTTTCTGTTAATTTCAAAGGTTTTTTAAATGCTAATTTCTAACTATGCCTACAGAGATAGGACATGTGAAGAAAGAAGAAAAAATGCACAGAAAGAAACAAAAGAAGTGCAGAAAGAAGCAACAGAAGTCCTCAAATACGAAGATAAGTGCAGGTAGAAGGATAACGTGCAGAAAGAACAAAAAGAAGAGCAGAAAGAAGCCTTGTTGCAAAATCATCCTGTACCCTCAACTTTTTCAGACGGATACTGGTGGTAACTGAGTCTGACTAACCAGTCCTAGAGCCAGTGCTATGTTAAAAGACACTTAGAATACAGTGAGAACACCTACATACACTAGGGAACATTATGCGTTGGGGTCCCCCTGTGATTAGCCTTACCTCCTCTATAAGCCCCTAGTATATAATAGGGCATGGGGATTAAAACTACCTCTTAAAACAGGCCACAGGGCGTTTTTGCACACGTTAACTCAGGCCCCGTCCCCTCCTTTCACCATTGTGTAAACACGCCCTGTGTCCGTTTTTAGTTGGGAGATTAAGTTCATTTGAGTCCTGAGGGTCCCTAGGGTCCAACTAGCCCACTAGGTACCTCCAGTAAGTGCCACAGAGCTGCGTTGCAGAGAGGTGTAAAAAGTGGCACGGCCTGGACCACCTCTCTGCAATGCAGCTCAGTGGCGCTTACTGGAAGCACTTGGTGGGCTAGTTAGCCCCCAGGGGCCCTCAGTATTGAAGGGAAATTATATCCCCAATTTAAAACGTGCCGTGGTGCGTGTTTGCACACGTCACCTCAGGCCCCGTCCCCTCCCTTCACCACTGTGTAAACGCGCCCTGTGGCTGTTCTAAGTTGAGAGATTAAGTCCCCTTGAATCCTAAGGGTCCCTAGGGTCACACTAGACCACTAGGTACCTCCAGTAAGTGCCACAGAGCTGCGTTGCAGAGAGGTGTAAAAAGGGGCTTGGCCTCAGAACACCTGTCTGCAGCGCAGCTCCCTGGCGCATACTGGAGATGCCTGTTGGGGGCGCGTTTGCAGAGTGCTGCATGGAGGGGGCATGGCCTCCGGCACGATGCCAGTCTTTTATTTATTTTATTTTTTTAAGAAGGGGGGCTGTGTGGTTCCCCTTCTTATTCTAATTTATTGGCCCTGATGACCCCATCCCCCAGGGCCTGTCTCCTAATTATATTTTTTTGACCCCAATCCCCAGGGCCGGCCACTGTTTTTTATTATTTTTAAAAAATATATATTTATAGACACACCTAGGACATGCTGGACAAACCGTACGTACCTATCACCATGACGATTTGCGTGATATTCATTAAAAGGCGACTATGCATGCAATTAATCCACGTGGAATGTATTTACACCACTAGTGAAGCTCTGACATGTCTGATGCTCTACCGTGCCTAATCCCGGTAGACACCCTTGTCGTTTATTTATACAAACATGGGTAGCTATTGACGGGCACATTTAATACACATGCACACCAAGCCATTCAAAGGGGATTCGACAAAAATTCGACCAAAACTATGCAAGAAACCCCCCTCACAGTTAATAAAACACACATCCACTGCCGGATGTGTAATACTTTTTATTTTACTCTCTGGAAAGGGGACGAACATCACTTGCGAGTCACAGCACGCTCCTGGCAGAGCCCAATGCTGTGTTACACCCACCATTGCCTGCCGAGTGCCACACACCTCTGTATTGTATTCCACTAGCTAGTGCATATGCTATGACACTCTCTAGCCCATGTGCACTGTAACACCACCCCGTGAAAATGTCATGCCACACTTGTCTTCGCACGGGTTATATTGCCCCATCTAACGTGCCTTCCTCGATGCCTATGTTATAACGCACAGTGCTATGCCATACATATTACAATTTGGGATCCATATCTTTGTCACAGTGCATATGCAACGTTACACTCCCCAGCACATATTTTATATTACAACTTTAGAGACTAGTTAGGTTACACAACACTGCCCTGTGCATATTACACTCCAAGGCGCATATCGCATAGCACACGCTAGTGCCTGTGCTATCTCGCGCTCTCCAATGAATCTGTCATTGCGCACAATGTATTGCATATTATATTTCACGCCTGGTTCATCTTATATCACACTTTTTGGTGCATAGTTTATACCATACACTATATCTAGTTTTCATTTTCAATCGTGCTCTCAGGACTATGTTCTATATAACACTGTGTTCACCTACCCTTTTCACGGGCATTACATTTTGCGATAGGGGGTGGAGGGTCAGGGGGTGTTTTTGCCAAGTGAGCCCGGAGTCACAGTCACTAACGTCTTCTTCTTCCTGAATAAAAGTGAGATTATGCTGCATACTTGTTCATATTTTAAGTAGTTTGCACAGACAAAATGTTTTAAAAACAATAAAGTTTCTAATACCCGCCTTCTCTGAACAGTTAGCTTGCTGCCCCATCCCCCTCCTCCCTATCCTCTGTTGTGTGAATCCATGGACTAGCCTCCTCCCTCCTGCCATGCATGGTCTGATGTGCTGCCACTGCCCTCAATTTAGCATGATGTACCAGTCCACTCCTCCTGCCCTCCATTGCCCAATTCTATGCCCCATCATTGACCTCCTGCTTAAACTCTGTGCTTAGCTTGCTGCCCCTATTCTCCTTCCCCCTGCCCTCCGATGTCTTTGTGCATGCCCCTGCTCCATCCTTTTTGCCCACCATGTCCCATGGACCTGCCACTCCTATCTACTCTGAGTGTTCTGTTGAGCTGCCACTCCCCTCCCACCTGCCTAGCATTGTCAGATGACTGTAACCTGTCCCTGCCACCTCCACCCTGCCTGTCCACATGCCATGCCTCTATCCTCTTCCTCATGTCCTACATGGTCCATTGTACTGCCACACCCTTCTGCCCTCCCTGGTCTGTTGTGCTGCAACTGCTCCTCCTGCCTGCCCCGTGTGGTCTGTTGTGAGGCCCCTTCCCCTGAACTTTCTTGTCTGTGCACAGGTCCTGACCCTCCCTTCTATCCTCCATCGTCCTTTGTGCATGCCCCTGCACCCTCCTTCTTGCCCATCATAGCCATTGTGCTGCCACTAACCCTCCCACTTGCCATGCATGGTCTTCTGTGCTGCCATGGCCCCTCCCACCTTCCCTGTGTGGTCAGTTAGCTGCCCCTGACCCCCTCCCACCTTCCCTCCATGGTCTGTGTGTATGCCATCACAGTCTCACTGTTGCTCTTCATGTTGTGTCTTGCTTCTAGTGCCCATCCTGCCTGACCTCCATGGCCATCTTGCTGCTCCTGCCCTGCCCCCTTGCCCCCAGCCCTCTGTTTACATGTGCAGACCCCTACTCCCTCCCTCCTGGCTTGTCTGTTCCATTGTAATGCCCCTGATCCGTCCCTCCTGCCCTTCATGGTCTGTTATGCTGCAGCCTTCTCTCCTGTCTGTCCATTATGGTCAGCTAGCTACCATTGCCTCTTGCCCCTCTGTTCTCTGTTGTCCATGTGCATGGTCCTGTCCCCTCCCTCTTGCTTTCTATGGATTGTTGTGCTGCACTCCCGTCCTGCATGCCCTGTGTGGTGTATTGTGCTGCTGCAAACCCTGATGCCTGCCCTGCAGGGTCAGTTTGGTGCACCTCTCCATGTCTCTCCTGTCCTCTGTTATCCAAGTCCATGTCCCTATCCCATTTCCTTCCATGATCCAATGTACCATACTTGCGAACATTTTGAACTTGGTAAGAGGGAGATTTTGAAAAAAAACTGGGGTATTGATTTTCCCCTTTGAGTTACATTGAAAAAGAGGATATTGTAGACAGGAGACAGATCAAATAAAGCCCATTTGAGCTTAAAAACATTGGACGTTTCCTGGCTGAATCGGGTCTGTTGGCATGTATGGTTGTACTACCATTGCCTCTTCCTTCTGCCCACAATGGTCTATTACATTGCCACAGCCTTGAAGGAGGGTTGATTTTGTATCACAGGGGGCCCCTGGCCCGTTCTGTCCACACCTGAAGTATGAGACCCTTGTCCTTGCCCTGCCAGCCGCATTTGTAGGCCGTATTAAATTGACCAGCGGGTCCTGTGTTGCTATATAATTATCCTGAGACATCCTTACCACTCAGCCAGCATAAAACCCCTGTGTAGGCCCTTCTGTTCAATATGTAGGCCTCTTTGTTAAATTGACCATAGCTCTGCAATTTTAGTGTATAGCAGTCTGAAGGCAGGTCTGCGAGGCCTTCTGCTCCAAACTAGTAGCCCCCACCCTACCCGAGTGCTCTGTGCTCGGTATCAAAGTTCAACATCCCCCTGAAGCTGTCGACATACAGTAGGCTGCATCCTGGACTGGTACTTGCTTCCTGGGCAGGTTTCCCGCTTTTAAGGAAGTGGCAACCGCAGAGCGTCAAGTTAGGAGAACTGAGGAGATTTTATACATGAATATATTGAATTCCTGTACAATACCCATTATTTTCTGCTTGCTCTATGGAACTTACGATAAGCGATTGGCCTGAGAGACTGACCTTTTCACCCAGTCCATTGTCAGCATTAAGTGGGTAAATGACGAAATGTCTGGTAAAATCTGCAGACGAAGCTTTTGGGTAGCATACGTAGGTAGATGTAGCGTGCAAAGGAGCCCACAAAATGATATAAAAAGGGAGCACCCACAGATATCGACGGACAACCTCGCCGTCTGTATGTAGGTTAACAGGCTGTGCAGGTTTTCCCCAAGAACTGGGAGCTCTTGTCTTCCTTTGCTTAAAATGTCTTGCTCGGCTTTGCTTGAAGTATCTTATTCTATTTTACCTATATGAAATGTCATGTTATGTTTAACCATTGTTCTCTTTACTTTTGCATTTAAAAGATGTTGTATTGTAATTGCAGGAATGCTTGCTCTAAGAGTAAATGTGAGTGTCCCTAGGTAACATTTTCCTTGGTGTAACTTGTTTCTCATGATGCATTTATAGATGTGTTTTCTCTCTCTCTCTGTCAGTCCATTAATTGAGATACAGAGAATATCATGACAGCTGTATGATTATCTGGATTCTGTATTTTGTACTTTAGGTCTCTATTCTGCGGTTTCTTTGAAGTTGCATCTTCTCATTAAACTGCCATTGTATTCTGCCTCCAATTCCATGTCTCATATGTCTGTTTTCTTCATTTTTGGAGCAAGCGTTCCTAGGCACCCCGGCTCAAATTAAGGTGCCCCTTTTGTCCCTGACTCACTCTCCTGCTCAGTTCTGTGGTGGCTCCCGGGGCTCTGGGGACCGCCCCTAGCTTCCTTGACCCGTAATAGATCTTCCCTCCAACAGCCTCTCTTGCAAGTCCTGTATTGTTGGTTTGTTGCCCCTGCCCCCCTTTCCACTGCCCTCCATAGTCTGTTGTGCTTCCACGGCCCTTCCTGCCTGCTCAGTGTGGTTAAATTGTTGCCTTTGCACCCTCCTACCTGCCTTCAATTTTCAGAGTCCGTGCCCCTGGCCTCTGCCTCTCAACAGTATCCTAATGAACAACTAGATTGCTAACATTCTATATTTATTACAAAAGTGTGGAGCGCCTGACATCATCTTGATGTAATCAAAACTGTAATACCTAGAGCATTCCTTTAGAAATTACATATATGAGAGGGTCTTATTGGCATCAAAATTATGGTTAGTGCTCTAAAAGACTAAAATAAGGACATATTTTCTGAGTTTTCAAATAGCGACAAAGCACTTTTAAATTATTTGTTATCTTTATGTTTTTTTATCTAGTTGACAACTTGATTAAATGTTGCACTTAGGGGAGAGGATGTGGTGTTACTTCCAGAACTGCAGACTTTGCAACTGGGGAACCAGGTTGAAGTTTCTGCTTCAGCTCGACATTCTGTGATTCTGGTCAAATCACTTACACCCTTATGCATCAAGCCAAAATCCAGTCGGTAAAATACCGATTCGGTAATAGCTCCCGGTATTGTGTGAAAAATACCCAATCCCAATGCATCAACCCAAAACCCGAGCAAATAACGAATCGCTAAATAAATAACCTCGAACATACCGAATCGCTAATACCCAAAATGCTAATTTACCGAATCGCTAAATACCGAATTCGCAATTACCGAAATCACTATTAGCTCCCGGAAATTGCCAATAGCAAATAACGATTCGCACCCCAATGCAACAAAACTCGCTAATAACGAAAATCCCAAAAATCGCTATTTTGCCAGAGCTAAATAAGGGGAATCAAAACCTGGAGGTAAAGTCACAAAAAAAAAAAAAAAAAAAAAAAAAAAATTCCTACATGTGCAAATGATTGAGGCAATCACTAAACCCTTAAATTTGGCCCAGGAGACCCTGTTGGCTCCCACAAAATGGCTGCCCTCTACGTGCTTGCAAGGAGGATGCGGATCAATGCAGCAGGACAGCGCAGGAGAAGGGTCCAGGAGCGAGTGTTCAGACTGCGCATAACCCTGCTCGGCCAGAATGAGGACGAGGTGTACCAGAAATATCGCCTCAATCGCGCTATGATCATGCGCCTGATTGCAGACCTGGAACCATTACTGCAGCACCAGACCCACCGGACAAATGCAATCCCTGCGCACGTTCAGGTACTATGCAGCCTGCACCTACTGGCCTCAGGGAGTTTCCAGGGGGTAATTGCGGTTGCCGGAGGTGTTCTGCAAAGCGCACTGTCACGCTTCTTCAAAAAATTCCTAGATGCCATGCTGACAATGCTCCACAGACACATCAGCTTCCCCACAACCCCACAGCAGGCATTCTACCAGGTGGCACAATTTCCACATGTGATTGGATGCATCGACTGCACGCATATCCCCATATGCCCTCCGTCAGCAAATGAGTACCTTTTCAGGAACCGCAAGTCATACCACTCGATCAACGTGCAGGTTGTGTGCGATGCCAACAACATCATAACGGACCTAGTGGCACAATTCCCAGGGAGCACACACGACTCATACATCTTCCGCAACAGTGGAATGCACAGGCGACTACTCAATGGCGAATTTGGAGAGGGACTCCTGTTAGGTAAGTAGAACTACGCTTCCCCACACCAACACCACACATGTATGTACATCACCAATGCTAAGTCTATGCTTCTATCTTCTAGGTGACAGTGCTTACGCCCTGCGGGAATACATACTAACCCCATACCTAAATCCAGCAACCCCGCAGGAACATCGCTACAACGCTGCACACATCAGCACGAGGAATGTGATAGAGCGGACTTTTGGGATTCTCAAGAGCCGCTTCCGTATCCTCCACAAGACTGGCGGCGCAATGCTATACCAACCAGACACATGCTGTCGAATAATTGCTGTATGTGCAATGCTGCACAACATTGCCACCAGAAGGGGGATACCCATGGAGGTGGACAGGGATGACGACCCCCAGGCTGACCAACCACCCGCCCAACGACGACCGGCACACATCCCAAACACAGCAGAGGGCCATAGGAGGCGGACAGACATAACGCAAAATCATTTTTGACCCTGGGTAAAATGAGACATCACAAGTTGGTGTTGGGTGCAACTGTTTAATGCACAGTAGCACTGAGGATTGTGCAACAGAACTAGCATTGTGAATCATGCTCCGATTGCATTAATGTAAATAAAAGGTTCCTTAAAGTCAGGCCTGTGCAAACAGAATAATTGGATGGCCATGGTTGCTCCACCATGGACCTGCAGCATGTCCAAATTTCTAGTGCCGCTTGCCACGTACACCAAGCCTCCGCTCAGGTGCATCCAAACCCTCACCACGGCCTGTCCCCGTGGAGGCACGCGAACTTCGGCGCCTGGTGCTGGCCTCTGCCAGTGACACGCTGCTGACACTGGAGGCAGCCTCACTGGTGTCATCCCCTCCCAATGCTGCAGCACTGCATGTGCTGCTCTGAAGTTGTTCCACAGCAGTGGTGATGTGTCCCAGTGACTTGGCAACATCACCGCAGAAGTGCCCAAGGTCCACCTGCAGGGAGACTGTGCGGCGTGCCAACACAGCGGTGCAGTTGCTGTGCCGTTGTATGGCCTTGGTAGCGGCGGCAGAACGCAACATTAGCTGCCGGTTACTCCTCCTCTGGGACTCATGGCCCTCCCTGATGGCACGGGTGAGCTCACGTACCTCCTCCCTGAGCTGAGCATTGCCATCAGCAACCGCAGTGGTCTGGTCCCTGACCGCCGTGCCCATGTCCCTGACCGCGGAGCCCATGTCGGTGACTGCTGCAGTCATGGCGCGCATCTCCCTCGCTAGGCGCACGATGTTGCAGCTGATGCTAGCCACATGTCTTCCCTGCAGGTTCTGTGTGCGCAGCATCCTCTCCTCAATTGCAGAGGTTGTTGGGACATCCTGGTCAGCTGAGGAGACGGAACTGCGACGGGCCCTGTGACGCCGTGCGTGTCTTGAGCCTCCATGTGGTGCAGCAGGTGGTGTGGATGTGCGCTGCGTGGGTGCCAATTGCGGGGGGGGGGTTTGCCATCTCCTGCAAGGGCGCAACTTGGTGCCTGTGCCTCTGCGGTATTGTGGCTGCACTGGCTGCAGGCTGGCTTGCTGGTGCCGTTGCTTGTGGCGCAGGTGGTGGTGCCTTGGCTTGTGGCGCAGGTGCCTTGGCTTGTGGCACTGGTGCTGGTGCCGATGATTGTGGCGCTGGTGGAGGTGGTGCTGGTGGGGTGGCTGGTGTTGGCGGTGCGTGCGCATCCTGCACAGTCTCCTGGTCTGACTCCACGGGTGTCTCAGATATGATCAGCTGGTCGCTGTCGTCAGAGTCCCCAGGTGATGCATCTGTGTGTGAAACAGTGCATGATTAGTGGGATGATTACACCTACATAGTGTTGTACCCATCAATGTCCCTCTGTGGTCCAACAAATGAACAGTCTACAGCCATGTACAAAATATGTGTTGTGTGAGGATTTACGCCTGTGCCTGCACTCTGGGCTGACTAGACTACAACTCCCAAGATGCAGTAGTGTCATGTGTGGAACTGTCTGTGCCAGAGCTGCAGACACAGTGAGATTGGGCTG
The DNA here is from genome assembly GCF_964204655.1 of Triturus cristatus. Classification (NCBI taxonomy): domain Eukaryota; kingdom Metazoa; phylum Chordata; class Amphibia; order Caudata; family Salamandridae; genus Triturus; species Triturus cristatus. The sequence goes on from NC_140594.1 coordinate 797,914,802, forward strand.
GGGGCATGGGGATGGATTTACGCTATGCTGGGTGTGGCACAGGCATGCATCTTACCTTGGGCACTTGTGGCTGCGCCGGACGTGTCCATCTGGATCACCCCCACGACGGCTTCCCGCTCTATCGTCCCTTCCACAAGGTCCTCCAGGGCTGTGTTGGATGGTGCAGTGCTTGTTCCGCCTCCAGTCCTTCTTGCCTCCCGGAGCCTCTCAGCAATCCTCTCTTTTGCGCGCTTCCGGAGGTCATACCACCGTTTTTTTAGATCGTCGATGCTGCGGCTAGTGACGCCAACCGCATTGACCCTCTCACGGATGCGCTGCCAGATGCGCCGCTTCTCGGTCTCAGGCACCTTGAGGGACAGCTTGCCGAAGAGGCGGTCGTGTTTGCTGGACACTCCCTCGATGAGGTACTCCAGCTCCCTGTCTGAAAACTTCTTCTTGCGCTTGCGTGCAGATTCAGCGCTGGATGGCACTTCCTGCGACATGATGGATGTGTGCTGTGACTGGCAGAATCTGTGTGGCCTCACTCTGCACAGCCTGTCCTTCTTTCCAGCTCCTGTCTGCTCCTCTGTCGAGGCTATGTGGGTGGGGCAGCAGTATTTCCTGGTTGGTGATGTCATCAGCCTGTTCCCGGAGCGACGCGGCAATTTGCGATTTCGCTATTACCGATTCGGTAATTGCTAATTCGGTATTACCGAACTCGCTATTAGCCAAATCGGTATTACCGAACTCGCTATTTGCTAGTGGGGCCGTTTGCGTGCCCCGCTATTAAGGAATCGGTAAATTTAGCGATTTTTAAGGAATCGCTAAATTTAACCGAATCTGTTGATGCATGCCAATTACCGATTCCTTAATGGCGATTCCTTATTTTTCGCTATTAAGGAATCGGTATTAGTTTGGTTGATGCATATGCCCCTCAGTCTCCCCATGTCTACAACCAAAATGAATTTGTTCTTGTGTGATGTAACCAATGCTCATGTAAAGCACTCCAATACCTGACAAGTCTGCACTATATAACACTGCAAAAACACAAAATAATAAGTGTTTTGCACACTTCTGTCATTGGGCTATATTTGGGCTATATCTGGGTGATTTTGGGCTACATTTGGGCTCTTTTGTCTCCGGTGGCCATCTTGGGAGATTTATTTGTTATGAAGTTTCCTAATTTCCTCATGTACTGCAGTCTCCTCAGTCGGAAATGCTTTCAGTTTTTTACTTTGATTCCATCATGAAGGTATTCAGATATGTCACACATTTGCCATGAATTCTGAATGTTAGCACTCTAGTTGCTCATTAGATCACTGTAGTAAAACTACTGCTCACCATGGAAGTCTGCTCCTGGTATTAAAAGTGCATGTTTCAGTCTGCATGTCAGAATTTTTTAATGAAATAGAAGAGGATTTGAGAAGTCACTCAAAATGTGCCCTCATTTTCTTTCTTCAGCATTAATCATAATTTCTATGGCAAAATGAACCCCCTCATTGTGTTCCTTTTTAAATTAAATGTTTTAAGTGTTACCAGTTTATTCCAATCAAGATGGCTTCAGGTGTGCCATACTTTTGTCATAATGAAGACAGTAAGTGCTCTAGTTGTTTTTAAGAACATTATTGGACATTCTGTCATTGGGCTATACTTGGGCTACATCTGGGTGATATTTGGGCTACATTTGGGCTCTTTTGTCTCTGGTGGCCATCTTGGGAGACTTATTTGTTATGAAGTTTCCTAATTTCCTCATTTACTGCAGTCTCCTCAGTAGGAAATACTTTCAGTTTTTTACTTTGATTCCATCAAGAAGGCATTCAAATGTGTCACACATTTGCCATAAAATCAGAATGTTAGCACTCTTTTTGCTCATTAGATCACTGTAGTAAAGCTACTGCTCACCAGGGAAAACTGCTGCTGGTATTGAAAGTGCATGTTTCAGTCTGCATGCCAGGATTTGAGAAGTCACTCAAAATGTGCCCTAATTTTTCTTTATGCAGCACTAATCATACTTTTTATGGAAAAATGAACCACCTCATTTTGTTCCTTTTTAAATTAAATGTTTTAAGAGTTACCACTTTAATCCAAGCAAGATGGCTTCAGGTGTGCCATACATTTATCATAAGTAGGACGGTTAGCGCTCTAGTAGTTCTTTGGAACACTCTGGAAAGCTGCAGTAGAACACAAAGGAATCAACTGACAGTCTCTGCCCTTGTTGGATGTACATGTTTTACTGAGAATGTCAGACTTCATTCTCACATGACTGAGAAAGATAATGTGAATTTACAGAAAATAAGCTCTCAGTTTAGCTTATAGATCACCTTCCAAACCTCTGTGGTAAAAGCATGAGAAAATATTTTTCTCTCAATCATGATATCCCAGCAGAAGGCTTTTTCACATGGTGAAATCACCTTAGAACATACCACAATTCCTAAAATGAGTATGGTACCATCAACAAATGATTTATAATGTAACTAAAGTCTTAAAATCTTCTATTAACTGCAATGCTTTTTAATGAGGTGCTATCATGTATATTGGTCCCAAGATGGCTGCCAACACTTCTTGGATGAAGTGCTGACAGCCAATCAGATCTCAGGATGAGATGTGTGGTTAGGCTCCGCCCACATATATATATTGATTTAAATGCTATTTTCTCAGGAACTACTGAACAGATTTACACCAGACCTACAAAAGGCACTTCCTTGACCTGAGGACTACCTCTCTGCCAAATTTCAAGTAACTCTGTTCAGCCGTTCGGGCTGTAGCTGTGTCTAAAGGTCCTATGGAAAAATGCATGGGAAAAACGCGTTTTGGGACCCCCCTTTTTTCTCAGCCCCCGCTTGACGAATCCCCCCGAGACTTTCAGGGTAGGAGCGGAGCGTAGCGCCCCACCTATTTTGAAAATTTCGCGAGGATTCATCGACCGGCGCCAAAGTTATTCCAAATAGAATGTTGCGGATTTCCTATGGAAACAGGGTCCTAACTATAACTATCTACTGGCGACCGCCAGTAGATAATATATACATACATATATAAACATATATATAATCAGCATATTACCTACTGGCGGTCGCCAGTAGGTAGTTATAGTTAGGACCACGTTTCCATAGGAAATCCGCAACATTCTATTTTGAATAACTTTGGCGCCGGTCGACGAATCCTCGCGAATTTTTCAAAATAGGGGGCGCTACGCTCCGCTCCTACCCTGAAAGTCTCGGGGGGATTCGTCAAGCGGGGGCTGAGATAAAAGGGGGGTCCCAAAACGCGTTTTTCCCATGCATTTTTCCATAGGACCTTTAGACTGGGCTACAGCCCGAACGGCTGAACAGAATTACTAGAAATTTGGCAGAGAGAGGTAGTCCTCAGGTCAAGGAAGTGCCTTTTGTAGGTTTGGTGTAAATCTGTTCAGTAGATTCTGAGAAAATAGCCTTTAAATCAATATATATATCTGAGCCAGCTTACGGTGCGCTTACGGTACGCTTACCGTACGCGTACGGTGGCATGCGCGAGCGCGATTCTGATTGGCTCTTAGATCTTAGTAAACATTCGAATCAGCCAAAACCAGGAATCGGCGGCCGCCATTTTCTCTCTCGCACTGAGAGTGATTTCTAAAATATAAAGCCCAAAAACATGTAAAGGGGCTGTTTAGACAGCTCCCACACACATAGCCATGTTGAGGGAGTCCCCAAAGATCCCCCAAGGCCAAAAACGGAATTTTTATTTTTTCGGTAATTTCGCCGATTACGCTTACCGTACGCGTACGGTAAAAATTAAAAAAAAAAAAAAAAATATCCACACTCTCTCCACCCCGTGTGCAATTGGTGCCCGCAGGGCACCAATAGTGCATGGCTTATTAGAGCTGAGATAAACTAAAATATTAAAAAAAATAATAATAAAAAAAAAAAATATCCACACTCTCTCCACCCCGTGTGCAAATGGTGCCCGAAGGGCACCATTTGTGCATGGCTTATAAAATATACGAAAAATTAAAATATTACCTTTCAAAACGAAGTGCATCATATGTCCTCCATGTGCGCACGGTGCGCGAAGCGCATCGTGCGTACATGGCCCATCTAGCGTAACGTGGGCACGCGGTGCGCGTAGCGCACCGCGTGCCCACCGTGTGTGCACGGCACTAACTGCGTAACGTGGGCGCGCGGTGCGCGAAGTGCACCGCGTGCTCACTGTGCGCGCACGGTGCGCGAAGCGCACCGTGCGCGCACGGAACGAACTGCGTTAAGTGGGCGCGCACGCCACGAATGGCGTAAAGTAACTTAGCATTTAAAAAACCGTACAAATTCACTGAAAAAAACATAGGTTTCACACACGTTATAGTTAGGAATTAGCATTTAAAAAACCTTGCAAATTCACTGAAAAAACCATAGGTTTCACACATGTTATAGTTAGCGGAAATGTTACTGATAAAAAACCAATGAAATTCCCCCGTTATAGTTAGTGCAGGCAACTATAACTCACGCGACCGCAATCTTCTGCTGATGACATATGTGTCTTTATGAAAAAAAAATATTTGTAATATATGTATAGCTAAAAATGTATGGAAGAAGACATGGGCAAATAAGTGTCTAAATACAGTATTAGCATCAGCAGAGGATTGCGGTCGCGTGAGTTATAGTTGCCTGCACTAACTATAACGGGGGAATTTCATTGGTTTTTTATCAGTAAAATTTCCGCTAACTATAACATGTGTGAGGAGGAGCCAAGATGGCGACCGAGACGGCAGCGTAGACTCCCGGCTCCGTGAACCTCCGCATCCCGCACGGATATCCTGCATGAGATCCTCAGCCTGCGCGATGCGATCGTGTTTGTGAATGAGGGTGGCAACCGATCGTGTGACTCCGAGGTTTCTGGCTGCGGTACCGCCGGAGAAAAGTGCATTTTAAATTTGCGGCCCGTGCAGCCCTGGAGCCAGGACCTCGAGTGGACGCCTTGGCCGGGTGGCAGTTCAACAACAGCGGCCTGTGGTGACTGGGTGGAGTCGGTCCACCGGAGCGGTGCCAACCTCGGCCTACATTTCGCCGTGGTCGTTCCTGCCGCTAAGCGAAGCGGACCGAGTGCCTGCCCGGGGGTGCAACTCTCAGATTCCCCGGTGATAGCCCCTGCCCTTGGCGGCGAGCTGTCCGGACGCCGCCCGTAACTCGCCCTGATTCTTGCGGGCGGCTCCCGGATTTTCGCGGGAGCTGGTCCGTGGTGGGGACGACTGTTGCCCGTGACCACGCAACGGATAAATTTTTGCCTGCCCCCGGACCCTGTTTCCAGCGCCGTGGGCCTCGGGGCGCTTGTTCCTGGGTCCCGGCCCCCATACGGGTCGGGCCTACCCGGCGGCCATTTTGTTGCGATGAAGCCTACCATCCTGTCCACTGGGTCACAGCAGGATTGGGAGTGTGTGACTTTTGGGAGTGTGGCGGAGCGATCGCAGAGAGCTATGCTGGGGTACGGCGACCTCCTCGAGGCCCTCGGTGCCCTTCATTCCTCCTTGGTTCATGGCGTCGGGGTCTTGGGGAGTAAGCTCGATGGTGTGGCATCAGCGTTGGGACAGTGGCGGCCTTCCTGTCCTCAGGTACACAGGGACTTCCCACACTGCACACCGGAGGACAAAGTCGCGGCCACCCCTGAGATTAGTGCACAGCTGGACACTCCGGACAGTATGCTACAGTGTGATCGGCTGGCTGTGGGTCTGATCTGTTCCGGAGGTATTGGACCTGAGTGGGAGGTGGTGGCCTCGTTCCGTGCACGGCCTCCAGTGACCCAGGGACAATTCAAGCAACAGTTGTCTACTTTGGCTGCTTCCGCCTTTCTGGACCCTGTGTGCAGTGCAGACTCTGGGGCAGCACTGGGAAGGCCGTCCCCCCATGATGTGGACTGTGTTGGTACTCAGAGACTTCCACCCCACCTGTGTGTGTCGCTTCCCGGTCGTTTTTGGACACTCCTTTACCTTGGAACATCGGACATGGCGCTGGGTCGAGGGGTAGGCATGGGCAGAATTGCAAAGAGTGGTCAAGGATAAGGCTGATCCTTTAGGGGTGGTCATCTAGTAGACGGGCGGGCTCAGGGGTTGCGTGCTCTCATGGTATAGCTATTAGCATAATCGGTGCATAATGCTCCCCATCTTTCTTTGACATGGTCGATTTTGTGCTGTTTACTGTTTGCTTTGGGGAAAACTTACCGTGCGGGAGGGGGAAGCCGGGGGTATGTTTTGAAGGCCCTCCTCCAGTTTATTAATACTTTCTCTACCCCCCCGTCTGGTGGGGTTCTTTTCTTACTCCTTTTTTCCCTGTTTCTTCTATATTTCGGGTCTGGTTCCGGGGCGACAGGCACACTGCTGGGGGGGGGGGCCGTACTCATCTGCAGAGGTGCAGGGTGGGGGGTTGGGGGAAGGGGTTCTTTAGTCTTTCATCTCCTTTTTCCATGGCCTCCTTTTTCTTCTCTGATTCTTCTTGTTTTTTCTTTTCTGGGATCAGCGTGGTACACCTCCTTTGTTGTGAATCGTCGCCTTTTCATGTGTGCCACAATTTCCGGGGTGTTCCCTGGGCTTTAGGGCAGGGGACTGCAGGCGCAACTGCTCATGATATTCTTCCCCATCCTGAACTTCCTGTGTCTGCGCCATTGATCCAATAGATTGCTGATTATTGCTTATGTCATTATTCTGCCCGCCTCTTATCGCTGTTGGGAAATTGTTCGGCACCTGATCCTTCTGTCTTTTTCCATTATAAAATGAAAACCCTTTTTATCCTGGTGTCCTACCTGCGCTGTTCACTGGCCAGACTATATTAGCATGAAGATTCTGCTCCCCGAGGTGCTGCCTGTGTTCACACTTGATCTTTGCTGCTCTGATTGCTTAGCGGCCGGCCCCGGGGGGTTGTAGGCCCATACTTGTTATTGATTGAAATGTCAATAAAGGTTTTTCAAAAAAAAAAAAAAAAAAAAAAAAACTATAACATGTGTGAAACCTATGGTTTTTTCAGTGAATATATATATAAATACGAATATAAATGCATGCAAACATATACATATACATATATGCATACATAGAAAGGCGATGATTTCCCTGCACCTCCACAGCAATGGCGAACAGAGACGCGAACCCAGCGAAATGAGGTTGAATGGAGTTCTTTATTTTTCTTGAACCTCGAACCTGACGCGTTTCGGGCTTCGGAAGCCCTTGCTCACAAGTCAGTTTGAAATACGTTCGTCATTATTTTTAAATACTTCACAGTGATTAGAGTGCTGACACCACGTGGTGCATAGACATAGAAAATAGATAAAACACTGCAGAACGTTAATGTTGCGATGAGTCTGTTTTCTCAACATGTGGTTACTCATAACTGCTTAAATGCTTATACGGTGACCAATCCATTACATGTCACGACCAAACAATGCTAATAAAACATAAAATTGTCCTAAAAGCCTATAAATATACTAATACATAGAATTTTTATAAAACTTGTATAAAAAAACGTTTTTTAATTATTGTATATATAGTTAACTGAGCAAATGATTTATAAAATAAAAATCAATGCAAAGATTCAATTGGTCAGAGATATATTGCTCTTATGATGATACACCCGTTCATACATGTTACCTATATCAGCCTAAATGCTGTTTTTTTACTACTCATCCGAATCTTATATTGACAGACAAATCTATGCAGTGTTTCATACCTAAATAAACGTGCTAATTATCTGATCCTTACTTGGATCGCCATAAAGTGCTAGTGCAATAAGGAAATACATAATAAATAATACATTATATGCATATACACAACTAAAAACATCAAGGTAAAAGACGGTTAAAACCCTTATTCAACAAAGTTAAAATCCGGGCTAAAACCTGACTAAAACCATCTGATGTTTCCATGTGTGTATAGGAAGTGGAAGAGAGATCACATTTGCCTATATTGAAAGGTCAAAAAAGCTATATACCGACACTTCAAACAATTAAATAACAGTTGTTCCCAAGACATCCTGTAACATGAGTAAGACCAAATGTTTGTTCTTATGTTATTTACAGAAAATGATACATCTCATCTGTATTGTTTAAACCATTGGGGGTCTTACTATCTAATTCTACAATCATTTTGGATTCCAGTTGTCTTAATCTTTTCTCCCTATTTCCCCCACGCCGTAATTTGGGTACATTCGCCACTACAAAGTATTTTAAACAATTCAAGTCATTGTTATGCACCAACTTAAAGTACCTAGCCACTGGGTAAGAGGAATCATTATTGACTATGGCACGTAGGTGTTGCAGAATTCTGACGTGCACCTGCAGCTTAGTGCTTCCCACATATCTGAGGCCACAGGTGCACGTCAGAACATACACTGCGAATTCTGTTTTGCAGTTGAATCTACCCTGAATTTTGATTGCGTAGGGGCTAAAGGGAGTAGAGTATGTGTCAGTGTTCACTCCGAATTTTCAAGCTCTGCAGGAGGAACATTTAACAAACCCCTGCTTGGGTTGGAACCATTGTTTTGCAGCCGCTAGCTCCGGAAAAGGTTTCACGATCTGAGTTTTCATGGAAGGGCCCTTCCTATGAGTAATCGTGGGTTGTGATGGTGACATGGGAGCTAAAACACCATCTGTCATAACGATTGGCCAATTGCGCTTGACAATCGACCTAATCTGTCTTTCCTGTCTGTTATACGCCGTAATGAGTCTAGGAGTGTTGTTCAAATTATCATTAGCTACCAATCGGTTATTGGAGGATGAAAGTGTTGTCCTGGATTTTAAATCCACTTTGGAAATTGCTTCGTTAAGGATAAATTCTTTGTAACCTCTGATACGAAATCTGGTTAGTGCCTCTTGTTTACAGATTTCGTAGTCCTCTGTTGTACTACAGATGCGTTTTAGGCGTGTTAGCTCACCTAGGGGTATGCTTCTGATGGTGTGGTGGGGATGTGCACTGCTGGCGTGTAAAGTGGTATTCCCTGCTGTTGTTTTTCTATGAAGGGAGGTGGCCAGCTGATTGTTTTTGACATAGATTTTAACGTCTAAAAAGTCTATTTGCGTCGTGCTCAAATGAGATGTAAATTTGAGATTGTAGCTGTTACTGTTAATCTTGTCAATAAAATTCTTTGCGCCTAATTAATCCCCTCTCCAAATAATGAGAACATCATCAATATACCGCCACCACTGAATTACATGGGTGCGGTATTCCTCTTGAAATGAGCATTTGAGGACCTGCTCCTCCCACCAACCTACATGCAAGCATGCATAGCTGGGGGAAAAGCAGGCCCCCATAGCAACGCCTCTCTTCTGTACATACACATCATTTCCAAACACAAAAAAGTTGTTGAACAGACACCATGTTACTAGATCTACTAACATCATATGCATGTTATGTACATGAAAGTTTGAAAAACACTAATACAAGCAAAGCTAAAAAGCCACGTAATTACAAACAGAATTGCTTTAACTTAAACAAGGGCAAGACCTATTGCATTTTCAATGCTTATTTACTTTGGTTCCATCAAGAAGGCATTCAGATGTGTCACACATTTGCATTAAATTCAGAATGTTAGCACTGTAGTTGCTTATTAGATCACTGTAGTAAAGCTACTGCTCACCAGGGAAGTCTGCTGCTGGTATTGAAAGTGTATGTTTCAGTCTGCATGTCAGAATTTTTTAATGAAATAGAAGAGGATTTGAGAAGTCACTCAAAATGTGCCCTAAATTTTTCTTTTTTCAGCACTAATCATAATTCCTATGGCAAAATGAACCCCCTCATTGTGTTCCTTTTAAATGAAGCTACTCACTCTCTACTACACCCTACAACTCACTCTCTACTACTAACTCTCTACTACTCTCTACTACTCTCTCTCTACTACTCTCTACTACTCTATACTACTCACTCTCTACTACTCACTCTACTGCTCACTGTCTACTATTTACTCTCTACTACTCTCTACTACTCACTCTCTACTACTCTTTCTCTACTAATCTCTACTATTCACTTTCTACTACTCACTCTCTACTACTCTCTACTACTCACTATCTACTACTCTCTCTCTACTACTCTATACTACTCACTCTCTACTACTCACTCTACTGCTCACTGTCTACTATTTACTCTCTACTACTCTCTACTACTCACTCTCTACTACTCACTCTCTACTACTCTTTCTCTACTACTCTCTACTACTCACTCTACTACTCACTCTCTACTACTCTCTACTACTCTCTCTCTGGTACTCACTCTCTACTACTCACTCTCTACTACTCTCTACTATTCACTCTCTACTACTCACTCTCTACTACTCTCTACTACTCACTCTCTACTACTCTCTACTACTCACTCGACTACTCACTCTCTACTATTCTCTATTACTCTCTAATACTCACTCTCTACTACTCACTCTCTACTACTCACTCTCTACTACTCTCTTTACTACTCTCTACTACTCTCTACTACTCTCTACTACTCTCTGCTACTCACTCTCTACTCTCTATTACTCACTCTCTACCGCTCTACCTCTCTCTACTCTCTACCTCTCTCTCTACTACTCTCTACCTCTACCTCTACCTCTCTACCTCTACCTCTCTACCTCTACACCTCTACCTCGCTACCTCTCTCTACTCGCACACATATGCACATATATATATATGCATATATATGCATATGCGTTTATATATATGTATGTGTATATATATATACATACATATATAAACATATATATAATCAGCATATATATATAAATACAAATATAAATGCATGCATACATATACATATACATATATGCATACATATGCATGTTTTGTACATGAAAGTTAGAAAAACACTAATACAAGCAAAGCTAAAAAGCCACGTAATTGCAAACAGAATTGCTTTAACTTAAACAAGGGCGAGACCTATTGCATTTTCAATGCTTATTTACTTTGATTCCATCAAGAAGGCATTCAGATGTGTCACACATTTGCATTAAATTCAGAATGTTAGCACTCTAGTTGCTTATTAGATCACTGTAGTAAAGCTACTGCTCACCAGGGAAGTCTGCTGCTGGTATTGAAAGTGCATGTTTCAGTCTGCATGTCAGAATCTTTTCATGAAATAGAAGAGGATTTGAGAAGTCACTCAAAATGTGTCCAAATTTTTCTTTTTTCAGCACTAATCATAATTTCTATGGCAAAACAAACCCCCTCATTGTGTTCCTTTTAAATTAAACTGCTCACTCTCTACTACTCACTCGCTACTACACTCTACTACTCACTCTCTACTACTCTCTACTGCTACTCTCTACTATTCACTTTCTACTACTCACTCTCTACTACTCTCTACTACTCACTCTACTACTCTCTACTATTCTCTATCACTCACTCTCTACTTCTCAACTACTCACTCTCTACTACTCTCTATTACTGTCTCTCTACTACTCCCTCTCCACTACTCACTCTTCTACTCTCTACTACTCACTCTCTACTACTCTCTACTACTCACTCTCCACTACTCACTCTCTACTACTCTCTACTACTCACTCTCTACTATCCACTCTCTACTACTCTACTATTCTCTCTACTACTCACTCTCTACTACTCACTCTCTACTACTCTCTACTATTCACTCTAGTACTCTCTACTACTCTCTACCACTCACTCTCTACTACTCTACTACTCACTCTCTACTACTCTCCATTACTCGCTCTCTACTACTCACTCTCTACTACTCACCCTCTACTACTCTCTCCTACTCACTCTACTACTCACTCTACTACTCACTCTCTACTACTCACTCTTTACTACACACTCTCCACTACTTGCTCATTACTACTCGCTCTCTACTACTCTCTACTACTCACTCTACTACTCACTCTCTACTACTCCACTACTCTCTACTACTCACTCTCTACTACACACTCTCAACTACTCTACTACTCCCGACTACTCACTCTCTACTACTCACTCTCTACTACTCACTCACTACTACTCTCGCTCTACTACTCACTCTCTACTACTCACTCTCTACTACTCACTGTCTACTACTCTCCACTACTCACTCTCTACTACTCTCTCTACTACTCTCTACTACTCACTCTCTACTACTCACTCTCTACTACTCACTCTCGACTACTCACTCTACTACTCTCTACTACTCACTCTCTGCTACTCTCTCTGCTACTCTCTACTACTCACTCTCTACTCTATATTACTCATCCTTGACTCTCTACCTCTCTACCTCTCTCTACCTCTCTCTCTACTACTCTCTACCTCTCTACCTCTACCTCTCTACCTCTCTACCTCTCTACCTCTACACCTCTACCTCTCTACCTCTCTCTACACGCACACATATGCACATATATATGTTTAGGATATACAATTTGTTCGATTTACGGGTCAAATTGTGATGATCCAGATGTTTTTGACTTCCTGGAAGAAGAGCTAGCGGGCTGGCCAACCCCCATGATAGTTTGTGGTGATCTAAACATATCCACTGGCTGGCATAATGCATTTAAGTACACAGGACGAAAACCCAGGGTGTTTCGGGCTATGTCCTCCCTAATGAGCTCACATGGGCTAAAGGATGTTTGGGGTGAAAAGGAGCCACAGAACCCTGGGTATACGTATTTCTCACACCCGTTCCAAAAATACTCTAAACTAGATTATTTCTTTATCTCGATGTCAGAACTGAATAGAGTTAGTATAAAGAAAATCCCAAGAAAAATCTCTGACCACAATCCGCTGATCTTATCTTGTAGAATAGATTTAGCAGAGAAAAGTCATACCAGCTGGACCTTTGAAAGAAGGTTATTATCGGATCAAAGATTTTTAGAACATATTAAAAATGGACAGGGGAGTTCTTTGACGCAAACCGCTATAGTACATCCAGGAACGGCATCTGGGAAGCTTTTAAGGCGGCTCTTAGGGGGGAAACCATTAGCTGCTCAGCGAGAATAAGGAAGGCAGACAGGGGAGAGCTAGATAGGCTTATGGGTGATCTAGCGAAGATGGAGGAACTGCACATTAGGGACATTGGTAGCGGTGTAGATGGGACAGAGAGCCAAAGAAGTTTGGCGATTATTAAAGCCGAACTTCAAAAATTGGTTACACAGAAGGCAGTAGGAGATTATCAGGCTTCAAGGGCTAAGCAGTATGAGACAGGGGAGCAGGCAGGTAGGGTTCTGGCACTTCGTATCAGACAAGATAGAACGAGGAACATCATATCGAGCATACAAGAGGACGGTAAGAACTACTCGGAGTCAAAGGAAATTTTAACGGCCTTTAAAAATTTCTATCAAAAACTGTACGATGAAGAGAGCCGTCAAGGACAACAAATGGTGGAGAATGGCAATAGGGGCCCAATGCTGGATGAACTATCTAGAGAAGAGCTAGATAGGGACATGACTGGAAGCGAGATTCAGGCTGCCCTACGGGAACTTGCTGCCGGTAAGGCAGCAGGCCCCGATGGAATCCCCCTGGAAGTCTATAAAAGCATCGAATCTGAGATAGTCCCTATCTTGCTGGATCTCTTCAATGGCATACTGTGCACAGGGAACATTCCAGATTCTTGGAAAGAGACCAATATAATTATCTTTCACAAGAAGGGCAAACCCAAGGAGAACCCAGGTTCTTACCGGCCTATCTCGCTCACTAATGCGGATACTAAACTGTACTCGAAAATCTGGGCCAAAAGGCTGGGGAGGGTCATTGGCGGTCTTGTCTCTCCTTGGCAGCATGGGTTTGTGCCTGGGCGAGGCACGACGGACCACATTCGCCGAGCTATCGCGTTGTTTGATGCCCATGCTGCCGGAGAAGGGGAGAGATGGCCATGATCCTCCTCGACGCGGAGAAAGCGTTTGACCGCGTGGTCTGGGAGTATTTGTGGGGTATCCTTGTAGGCAGGGGATTTGGTCCCAAGGCCATCAGAGCTCTTAGAGCTATGTATACAGATCCGGTGGCCAGGGTGTCAGTAATGGGAGAGAGTTCAGAGAAAATTGTGATCAAGAGAGGAACGCGTCGGGGCTGTCCCTGTTCCCCGATCCTCTTCTCACTATATATAGACCCCCTGATTCGAAGAATCTTGGGCTGCCCTAAGATTAGTCCAGTGACGTTGAACGGGTATACAAGTAAACTGCTAGCATACGCTGACGATCTGGTGATTCTTACTACCGATCCGCAGCAGGCGCTGCCTGTACTTGCAGAGCTGGCGAAGGACTTTGGTAGTAGGTCTGGGTATCTGCTAAATGAGGGGAAGACCCAGATTATCTGCACTAAGAACATTATTAAGTCGGACAGTAGATACGTAGACTCAGCGGTCTATTTAGGGGTAAGAATTAACGCCTCAGTGGATAAGGTCATCACAGAAAACTACTGCCCCTTATGGGATCGATTGAAGCAGAATTAAAGAGGCTGGATGTATTACACCTCTCTCTGGTAGGGAGGGTAAACGTCCTTAAAATGTCAGTATTCCCGAAGGTCCTTTACTTGTTTCGTGCCATCCCATTATTGCTGGAGGAAAAACTATTAAAAAATCTGGAAACAATATTTAACAGGTTTATCTGGCAATATGGGAAGACTAGGCGCTCCATGAAGCTTATGTCGCTCCCGTATGAAAGGGGGGGCATGGCCTTACCAAATCTTCGCTTATATCATCTATCCTGCCTTCTGGCTCAAATGTCAATACTTTTTCAATCGGTCCCCAGCTCGGAAGCAGCCCAGGGAGAGAGTCAGGATCCCCCATCTATTTTTGAGCTTTTATTGGGGAAGAAGGCTGTTGGGCTACTTTTGAGTGAGGTGGATCGGCGATATTATAAGAAGGCCCGGTTTAAGATTGTGGGTGGGGTTTGGGGGACATGGAAAGCCATCCAAAAGCTGCTGGAAATTCCTAAGATTAATGTGCATCTCCTCCTCTGGAACTCTAACCTGTTCCCTCATATGGGTAGGGACAGGAATTGCCCGTTTTGGAAAGAACATGGAATTAGAACTATAGGGGACATTATGGAGGGGGGGGGAGGCCCTCAGGTTTGAAGTGATTCAGCATAAGTTTGGGATTCCGTCTAACCATTGGTTTCTGTACGGACAGCTAGTCCAAACGCTGATGGCCTTTAGACCGAGGATCTCTGTAACAAGACTCTTCCCCTTGATTGATTATTTATGGAACGGGGGTAATAAAATAAAATTCGTCTATAACCATCTATTGGTGGGTATTCAGGACGATTTGGAGAAAACAGAATCTGCAATTGCAGGGAAATTAGGCGATCCTGATGTGGATGTAGATCTAGCACTTGCATTAAATAAGAGACTATTTCGATCTTCTAACCTACGGGCTCAGCATTACAAAACGCTGTTTAATTTGTATCTTACTCCGGCGAAGTTGTATGCCTGGGGCTTGGTGGAGAACGATAAGTGTCCTAGATGCGATAATGGTCCTGCGGATCTAATCCACATGTTCCACCAGTGTGATAAGTTATCTACGATATTAAGGGAAATGTAACATTTTCTGGAGGGGCTGCTAGAATGTAGGACTGTTTTATCCCCTACCCTGATGCTGCTAGGCGTAGATAGGAAATTGGAGCTGGGTAGTGCTGCTGAAGCCTTGGTTTTTATATCTACTGCTGTGCTGCATATCCTCATTTCAGCAGGCTGGAAAGATTCCTCCCCTCCCACCTTTCAAATGTGGATTGCAAGGCTGCTTGGAGTGCACAATATTGAGTCTTGCCTATACGAGTTAAAAGGTAAAAAATTAAGGGAATTAGGAAGAAACATCTGGGCACCACTTGCCATTTGGAGGAGTTTGAGCGCCTAATTATTGCTTTATTTATTTCCCGTTTATGTATGGTTTAGAACTATTGCCTTATTATTATTCTAATAGTTTGGCTTTGTATTATATGTATTTATTATGGTTATTAACTTGTAACGTGTTTCTTTTATGGTTTAATAGGAATAACTATATAATGAATTTGTATAAACTTTTTTGTATGACACCAGTAAATCTCAATAATATAAAAAAAAAGAAAAAAAAAATGCACATATATATGCATATATATGCATATGCATTTACATATATGTATGTGTATATATATACATACATATATAAACATATATATAATCTGCATATCTATATAAATACAAACATAAATTCATGCATACATATACATATACATATATGCATACACGTGCATGTTATGTACATGAAAGTTTAAAAACACTAATAAAAGCAAAGCTAAAAAGCCACCTAATTACAAACAGAATTGCTTTAACTTAAACCAGGGCGAGAACTATTGCATTTTCAATGCTAGTTTACTTTGGTTCCATCAAGAAGGCATTCAGATGTTTCACACATTTGCCATAAATTCTGAATGTTAGCACTCTAGTTGCTCATTAGATCACTGTAGTAAAGCTACTGCTCACCAGGGAAGTCTGCTGCTGGTTTTCAAAGTGCATGTTTCAGTCTGCATGTCAGAATGTTTTAATGAAATAGAAGAGGATTTGGGAAGTCAAAATGTGCCCTAATTTTGTATTTCTGCAGCACTAATCATAATTGCTATGGCAAAATGAACCCCCTCATTCTGTTCCTTTGCAAATTAAATGTTTTAAGAGTTACCACTTTATTCCAATCAAGATGGTTTCAGGTGTGCCATACGTTTGTCATAAGTAAGACTGTTAGCGCTCTAGTTGTTCTTTGAAACACTCTGGGAAGCTGCAGTAGAACACAAAGGAATCAACTGATAGTCTCTGCCCTTGTTGGATGTACATGTTTTACTGAGAATGTCAGACTTCATTCTCACATGACGGAGAAAGATAATGTGAATTTACAGAAAATATAATCTCAGTTTAGCTTATAGATCACCTTCCAAACCTCTGTGGGAAAAGCATGAGTAAATAGTTTTCTGCCAAACATGATTCATGATATCCCAGCAGAATGCTTTTTCACATGGTAAAATCACCTTAGAACACGCCACAATTCCTAAAATGAGTATGGTACCATCAACAAATGATTTATAATGTAACTAAAGTGTTAAAACCTTCGATTAACTCAAATGCTTTTTAATGAGGTGCTATCATGTATATTGGACCCAAGATGGCTGCCAACACTTCTTGGATGAAGTGCTGACAGCCAATCAGATCTCACGATGAGATGAGTGGTTAGGCTCCGCCCAGATATATCTATCTTTTTTTCCTTTAATATCTAAAAAACTACTGAACATTTTTACACCATTTAACCAAAAGGCACGAGTGTGAACCAAGGTCAACCTTTCTGCCAAATTTGGTGCAATTCCGTTCAGCAGTTCGGACTGTAGCTGCGACTAACGGGCCCTATGGAAATTTGCATGGGGAAAACATGTTTTGGGACCCCCCTTTTTTCCCGGCCCCCGCTTGACGAATCACCCCGAGACTTTCGGATAGGAGCGGACCGGAGCGGGCCACGAGTTTTGAACATTTTGCCAACATTCTTCAACCGGCGCCAAAGTTATTCTAAATAGAATGTTGCAGATTTTGGATAATAGGTCCTAACTATAACTACCTATTGGCGACCGCCAGTAGGTAATATATATATATAAATATATATATAATTTCCAACCGAAGACTAATCCTTAACTTCCATGCGGCAATAAGGACTGCACGAACTCTTTGTTACCTGTGCGAATAGTCTTTATTTTACTCGCCGTAATGTCATTGCTTTGCAGTGAGGCTTTTTTAATATTTTTTTCTCTCTTACCCAAATGTGTCAAGTGACCCCAAACATAGAGAAAAGACTATTGGCAAAAACTTATACACATCATTTCCAAAAAACAATACTTCATCTTGTTTTTTGTCAATCGACACTTAAATAATGTAATTCACAAGTGCCATAATTTTATAAACTTTGGATCATGACTGTTCGCAAACTCAAAAATAAGATCGTAAAGTGCATTTTATCCTCGTTGTAAACATATATTACCATAGCAAGTTCAATAACTCTATACTATATATAAATAAATAGACATATAAATATAGCTATATAAATATATCATATAAAACGGTAATCTAAAAATCCTTACACAAGGTATCTCTTAAAATGCATTTCTAAATTTATCGCAAATTTCATTCTTTATATCTGCATGATTGCAAAATACTTTGCGATACTGGTCATTGTTTTATCGCTTTTCCAACAGTATTAAAACTTTAGTAATATGTTTTAACATATATCCAAAGTCCCCTTATCCGCTTTAGATCTATGATCTTCTATGGACGTACAAGATGTATTTTCTCCTTACTACCTCCTAAAGTGCATTGTGCTATAATAACTCGTTAAGTGCAAAAATTGCTGAAAAAAGTGCTTTGTGCTATAGGTACATTAAGAGTGCAAATTTGCTCCTATGTAATCTACACATCTATACAATCATTTTTATGGGGATTTTTTACAATGTTTTTGTATGTTTTTTTATAAAATATATTTTTTAAAGAATTTAAAAAATTCAATAATTCTAAATCGCTGATAATCTCATATCTTATCTTAGTTTTGGAGTGAGCTTTTAACCAACTATGCTGCTAATTCTAAGTTGTATACTGATTAGAAAGGGTGCACCCAATTATCTGATTATAGGAAGTTGTGCATGTCCTCGGTATTGTTAGGTTCTCTGGCTGCCTTACTGTTGAATTCAATAATCATGCGAGGTTCAAATTGTCTCAGCATGCGCTCTCTGTTGCCCCCTCGCCGTAGTTTAGGAATTGCATTTATCACATAATATGATAGGCATTCCAGATCGTTGTCATGCTCCTTCTTAAAATGGCACACAACCGGGTGTACTGTCATTGTTTACAATTGCCCTTAAATGCTACAGTATGCGTACATGTACCTGCAACTTAGTACTGCCAATGTAGTTGGCCGCACGTGCATCTAAGAACATACACTGCATATTCAGTGCGGCACGAATAGTGGCTTTTGACGGCTATACTTTTAGAACTAAAAGGTGTTTCATAATGGGTTTATTAGTACCAAATTTGCAGGCACGACGTGCATTTAAAAAAGCACTGTTTTGGTTGGAGCCAGTTTGTCTTCAATATTGTTTCGGGGCTATTTTTTACCAATTGAGAATGCATAGACACTGCTTGTCTGAAGGTCACTGTTGGTTTAATGGTTAAAGAAGGAGTAAGTACCACATTTGTCAGTAATATAGACCAATTTGTATTGATAATGGCTTTCAATTGCCTTTGTTGTCTGCTACACATTGTGACTAAATGGGGGCGGAGTTTTCTTTGTCATTATCAGTAATATTGCACCCAGGATCTGGTACTTTTTTATTCTTCTTGCTTGTTAATGCGGTTTCCCTAGTTACAAGATCTGCTTTCTCACAGGCTTCCTTTAAAATGGCCCCATAGTACCCTCATTCTCTAAATCTCAGTATTGTGTCATGAGTACATTTTTCTCGGTCATCTTTAGTACTCCAAATTCTCTTCAATCTGAGGAGTTCCCCATATGGGATACTCCTGATAAGATAATTAGGATGTGAACTCCTTGCATGTAACGTAGCATTACCTGCTGTGGGTGTCCTATGTAAGGTAGATCCGAGCCTGTCACCACTCACATATATTGTAGTGTCTAGAAAGGCTACGCTTTGCTGACTAATATCTGATGTAAATTTAAGATTGATATCATTGGTGTTAATCTCTGAAATAAAATTCTCAGCACTCTGGCGATCCCCCCTCCATACTAGGAACACGTCATCTCTGAATCGTAGCCAATACAATACATGGGTGGGGTGAAAGTTTCAGCATATGTTCCTCTTGGGACCTGTTCCTCCCACCATCCAACGTGCAAGCATGCATAGCTGGGGAAGAAACAGGCCCCCATTGCTACTCCACGTTTTTGCAAATACAGATCTTTATCGAACATAAAGAAATTGTTACCTCGGGGCCATTTTTATTCCACACAGCATAGACATGATTTTAGCTACTAAGGAAGCACGTTGGATTTTCAAGAAAAGTGTGATCAGACAGGACTAAACGATTTTGAGTGGAATAATATCAGAAGTTAAATATTATGCATTAGGCCAGAGAGAATGGTGTCCTTTCAAATTCTACATTCCCCTTGGTAACTGAGATGATGGTATCTGATGTAATCAAAAGGTACAACTGTTGGCCATTTGCGGGAATTGGTAAGGAATTCTAAGAACTATGCAAGTGACTGTTAGTAAAGTGGAAGAAAGGGATGATTTTATCACCAGTTTTAAGGGAGAACATGGTGTGAGTTACCCTCTTTAAAAATGGCCCCCGAGGTAGTCGCATATACACGAGTGATGTGAATCACGGGACATGAGGAACTGAGTGCAGCATGCTCCTGAGGTAGTCGAAAACACACGAGTGATGTGGATCACGTGATATGAGGAAGTGGGTACAGCGTGTCATCAGTGAGAACTAAGGACACGCGCTTGTGTCAAAAGAAGCAAGAGAATTGTGAAAGGAGATATCGTCGTCAAAGAGGAGTGGTCTCTAAACTCCCTTTGTTAGTATGTGTTGGAAGTGTGCCATTAGGTATATGTTACGAGACCTAGTCTAAGATGGTCCCCACAGTGAGAGAAGAGTCGCGTGACATTACGATGTCGAAAGTATTTTTAAATCCGAATACTGGCATGCCGTGAGCGAGGGATGAGGAAACGCGCTCCGGTCTAAGAAGGCGGTAATATGTTAAATGCCTCAGAGTTAAAGCTAGTAAGTAAGTGCGAGGGTTTGGCATGAATGCGGATTGACAGCCCTAATTTTAAGCAATGCTGGAGTGACGGATATTGATCCATATCAGTTTATATTGATTGGCATATCGAGTGAGGCACCGACTTGAATGAGAGATGTTGTTTTCGGCATAATTGCATGCTCCCATTTGTTTTTAGATTTTGTACGACAGTAGCATACATGCCCACATGAGGGACTCACGCTTGGAGTTATCCTCAGTGTGACGAAGTGGAGGGCTGGCACGAGCGACTTGGGCCCCCACATGGTAATGACAATACGTGTATTGTGTAATGATGTGTGTTTAACCTGTGAGAGTGGGTTCGCTTGGTTGAATAACCAGGCTGTGTTTCTTTTTATATTTGACAGCCACTGTATGGAACAATACCAGTGTCCCTGATTGGTGATTAATGACCCTACAGCCCTGACGAAATTGCCTTAAATCAAGATTGGCAATGAAACATTTTGGCCTAAAAGGTTTGCAATAATGCAGCCTGTTTTAGTTTGAATAAGTGCACACATGAAGAATAAAGTTGGTAATTGTGCTACTTATTTCAATTTTATCTTCACGGGGTCTTGTTTTATAAACACCACACTTGGTATATATATTTTTTTGCACTTTTTTTGGGACACAACTTTATTATTTTAGGCAAGATGGTTACCAATGATGAGGACAGTGGGCATAGCTGGTGAGTACCAATCAGCAAGCTCTATTGGTGGTGTGCATGTGAGGTGCCTTCTTTCCTTTTTTCACAAAATTGATAAGGTTTACATATAGATTAATGTAACCTCTTTTTGATACAATCTCAAATATACATCCCTGTATGTATAGGCGGTATGGAGATACAGTGGCTGTCATGTGAAGAAGTTTTTAAGTAAATAAAGAAAGTCTAGGCAGTAGAGTGGGAGGACACTACCTTGGGTTAAAGTGAGGAGTGTTGTTGGAAAAAGTGTGACAGAACCCCCTCCTCCACTTATACAACTATCCTTCAGATGAGGAGCCTATAATGAACAGGTTTTTATAGTCAGGACTCAGTTCTTGATCTTTTAAAGTGACTTCTGACTAATTTATCTTTCACAATGAAATATCTGGTCTGTTGCCGAGTCTATCTCCAATATCCGGGTCTTTTTTAAGTATGTCCCAATATTTGTTCAGGATATTGATGATTTGATTATTCTACTTACTATAACTCAATATCATTCTTATTTTCTGATCCTTATTGTTTGATATTAAGACCATTTTGTAATCATTATTATTCAGCAGAGTTTGAGCCCATGGGACAGCTTGCGCTCGCCTTCTTTCTTACTTCATGTCTAACATCTTGTATCCTTTTCCTACAAATTTTAAGTCAGTTTCACTCAGTTTCACTTCTAGTTCTTTTTCCTCTGAACAATTGCGTCTCATTCTTAGGAATCCCCCTGATGGGATGTTTGTTTTCAGTGATTGTGGATGAAAACTGGACCAATATAACAGACTATTATTTGCTGTCGGTTTTCGATAGACAGTTTTCTTAATCTGATTTTCCTCTATACAAACACATTTACATCCAAATATTGCACTGATGTGGGACTCATTTTGCAAGTAAATGAAAGGCCCGCATCATTTTGATTTAACAAAGTGAAGTACTCAATTAATTCTTCTTTGGTACCACTCCAAATTATAAATAGAATGTCTATGAAACGTAACCACAGATTTATTTTGTCTGTGTATTGTTCATTACCTTCTCTGCTAGCTATGTTTTTTTCCCACCACCACATGGTGAGATTAGCATAGCTTGGAGAGAGAAGGAAACTGTTCCGCATATCTGGGAGTAAAATTGATGATCAAATAGAAATATGTTATTGCGGAGGCATAATTTGATCATCTCAATCAATGGTTCTGAGTGTTTGAGACATTGGATGTTCCTCCGAGACAGAAAATACTTGATTCCATTCAAGCCCACCTCATGGGTAATAGAAGTGTATAACGATAAAAAATCAATGGTGACTAGAAATAGTCCATCTTGCCATTCTGTATCTGCAAGGATCCCTAAAAAATCATCAGGGTCCTTAATATACAAATTTAATGAAGTCACTAAAGGTGCAATGAAGTGATCTACATACAACAAGCCATTCTCATAAAGAGCTCCACAGCTATAAAATATAGGTCTTCCTGGAGGATTAATCAATATTTTATGGATTTTAGGGAGAAAATATATATTTGGAATAATCAGATTTCCATTCTGCAAAAATGTGGCTTCCTCTTCACTTATCAGTTTTTCCTCACACTATCTCTCATGTTTTGATTCAGAATTATTGTGAGTTCATTGATGGGATTTTGTTTCAATTTTTTTTTATAGTTTCTTGCATTGTTCAGTTGTCTTTTTGCCTCTTTCGTATACTGCAACTTATCCATGATTACTACATTTCCTCCTTTGTCAGCTGGTTTGATTCCAATCATATAATTTTTCTTCAATTCCTCCAGTGCTTTTCTATCTCTGCACATCAGATTTTATTTTTATTTCTTTGGATGTTGTTTCCTAACTTTTCCAAGTCTGATACAACCAGTTCAGATTAAGAGTCAATTCTATTTCCAGGATTTAATATAGGACAGAATTTCGATTTGCTTTTGAATTGTGTGAATCCGTGTCCTATTGTGTTGCTTTCCAACTCATTTAAAATCTGGTTTTGGTAGCTTCGCCATCCCGTGGATTTAACATCAATTCATATGTTGTTTTCAAATTTGGCATTTGCTCAATGAGCAAATTAGTTTCAGGAATATTTTCCTTCTTCTGTGTAGATTTATATCCTTACTTCTTTGCAAAGAATTTTGCTCATTTTAATTTTCTTATGTATTTGTATACATCAATTTTGGTCTCCACATAATCATAATGTTTTTCTGGACAAAAGGTTAGGTCCTTATTTCCGAAGATTCATTTGATCTTTATCGGAAGTCAGTTTTGACAAATTGATGATGAGGTTGTTCTCCCTGTTCATGTAAGTATAGTTCTTCTGTGCTACAGTTGTGTTTAGCTCTTAGGAGTTACCCGCAGGGAATACTCCATTAAATGATTGAGGGTGACCACTTAGAGCATGGAGTAGTATATTCTCTGCTGTAGGTTTTTTGTGTAGGCTAGCTACCAATTCTTTATCAACAATAATTATATAGACATCTAAGAAGTCAATGCTCTCTTTACTAATTTTATTCGTAAAGTCTAAGTTCAAAACATTCTTCAGTTTTTCCACACAATCTTTTGCTGACTTCTCTGTACGTTACCATATTATAAAAAGGTCATCAATGTATCACAGCCCCAGTACAGCTTGTTCTATTTCTTGGACAGTATCATCAGTGATGGAAACCTGCTCCTCCCACCAGCCAATGAAAATATTTGTGAAGCAGGGACCAAAGCAAGTTCCCATTGCAGTCCCCATCTTCTGTCTTTATATGATACCACTGAACATGAAGATGTTATTTGTAAGACAGTACTTTAGCATTTCAAGAATCATCTCTGTGAGCGACAGATAATACAAAGTTTGTGCTCTCAAAATGCGCCATTGTATTTTAAACTACATTGTGTTTGTGCAGTTACTGAGTGAGTGGCATATTTCTTCTGCCTTTTTTCACCAATATATAAATATCGATATTGAGGATCCACACCAAAACACACCAAAAAGTATACACCTCCTCTAAGCAGGCATAACATTTGAGAAAAGCTTTCTTTTCAGAAAACCTTTCTAACTTTGCAGGTGTTCTGTAATGTATAGCTTACATACAAAGTTAGAAACGTTTAAAACTATGATTAAGCATAGTATTTTGTATTGGAAGAGCACCTTCTAGCATAAAACCTCTGCTAGACATCACAAACTCACCATTGCACTATGGTGCAAGAGTTTGTGCTTGGGAGCCTATACTGTGGATGACAGCAGAAGCGCCATATCATTCTAGATATATCGCCGTCCTGCTGTCTCCCTTTCACCCAGCACAGTACAGCAACTTTGGTTCCTTTGTGTGAAATATTAGTGAATCTGCTCCAAAGTCAGAGCATTAGTGGGTGTACTAAACCTGCGAGTCTTCACCTGAACATGGTTGAGTGCAGCTTTATTGTTTTTGCAAAAAGTGAACTCTTTAGGGATCTGCTGTAAGAATTCTAGTTTTTTATGGTTTGTAATATGGCATTACACTAGATAAAGTATTGCTCATTGCTCAAATAAAGATTATAGGCATTTGTAAATATTGTCATTTTTTTTTATTACTTACACATTAATGAGGCATTTCTCTGTGACACCAAGCAGGTCAAAGGTGATGTGAAGTCACTTTCAGTGAGGGCATAGGGAAAAAAGATCTCATGATGTCACTTTCTGTGATTTTCTGGGGGATTAAAGGGTACATGATATCACTTCCATTGAATAGATTCTTATGAATAATTTCTCTACTATTCCTAATCTTGAATCTCTGTCTTGAATACAGACTCTGCTCCCACACTCAACTTCTCTGGCAATTGCTCCCCAGTAATATCACTCCATAGGAAGGCATGGTGAGCAGCAAACAAGAAAACCTGGAGATTTCATGCAAAGTTTTGGGGCTCGATTCACAAAGGACCTCTACACTTGTGGCGGAGGGTCCACAGTAGTGGTGGGTACCCTGCACTTGTGGCGGGACCTTCTCATCCACAAGTGTGGCACCCCTCGCCATGAGTGCGGGTCCTCTGCCACAAGTGCGGAGGCCCTTTGTGAATCGGGACCTTCAAGTTTAGAAAAACAAAATGCTTTTCCTAGGAGCTCTTTAGCAACATTTGCAGTTAAGCTATGGTTCTACGTTTTGCCACATGGCCCAATATACAACCAAGAAATGTTCAATCATGCACTAAGGGTTCCCAATAAATGTGAAGAAACTCGAAGTGCTTTGTGACATAGCCATGACCACGAAGCGCTATATAACATAGCCATACCACAGCAGCTACATACTCAACAACCCAGAAAGCAAGTTAGTCCTCAGAAGCCGTATAGATTCTGTAGCACAAAGAATTACTAACACAATGTGAATTCCATACAGCAATAAAAATCTACAGAAAATGATGCATTCTTAAAAAATTCGAACTGCTTTGAACAGACTTGACAATTATTTGTACAAAAAGTACAATGTACCTTTCGGAATGATACTTTCATGTCATTATTGGCAGGCAGCTGTTCCCGTTACTATGTGTCATATTGATTGTAGAATTCATTCCAGCTGAAGATCTTGAAACATGTTTTGGAAATTCTGCTTACTGATCGATCACTCTCTTGTAGGAATTTGACAGACCTTCGCCTTTGATTGAGTTACAAACAACCTCCAACTTCCGATTGCAAATGTAATTCATACTGCACGAGCATTTCCACAGTGGATGTCCACAAGGAAAATACATTGACAAAGGACTGCAGAATAAATGCCAGGGCACCAGACTCGGATTTACTTTTCTGCTCTCCAGTCATTTCAAAACTCACACTTTGACTTCTATCCAGTTAATCACACGGAGTTTCTTACATTACTGGTCCTAAACGTTGTATGGATTAATATGCAATGAGCATTCCAGCACAAAGAGGCTCAGAGTGATATATTACTATGCATATTTTTTGTTTTTGTTTTTTTATCTTGTTTTTATTAGCATTTCCATAGTCATAAGCTCAGACTTTTTTTTGTTTGTTTTGCCACAACCCTTTCAGAGATGTGGGGTAAAAGAGCAGTTGGTTTTAGTTTTATTTAGAAAAATGTGATAAATTAGTATTGCACAATCAAAAATTAAACAGTGTTTTCTATTCATTTAAAAAGCACGCACAATATCCTAGTTTGTAACAATAACGTTCCCTTTATTATTCTATAAAATAAAGCTCAATTTAAAGCATAAATTTAGCTACAAGGCAATATGTAACGTTTGGAGTTTCCAAATGATTGATAAAAAACATCTTCGGCATAACATATAAATAAAAGGGCTGAAGAGAATTAGTGATATACTCAATAATATATTCCTCAATTAAACACTTAGGTCCTGATTAGTTCATGTAAACAAAACAGTTTACATTCTGAAATAGTTCATAACGAACAACTGTTGTGAATCTCTGTCCTTCTCTGTTGACATTTCTCCCCTTGGAACTACCGTACTGGGGTGGCAGCCGGGCATGGGGGGGAGTCTGTGGTAATTTCAGAGGGTGGAATAATAGGGATTCGTTTTTGAGAAAAAAATGTGGGAATCAGATTTACGGTGTTTGTTACCACAAGCATTTTGCCAATATTTCATCAGGAGAATTGGAATGTCACTCACAAACAGTAGTCCTACTAATCCCATGTTTCTGAAGGACCCAGCAACTCCTCTTACAGCACCCATCAGAGTTAACAGGCAACTCTTAGTGAGAGCCTCATAGGATTGACCCCCAAAGTTCTGTTCTGATTGGCAGTGTGACTGGCAACTTGTACAGTGTCTGAATGATAGTGCCAAGCACTGTTTTGGCATAATCATCATTAGATACAATTTGTATCTTAAGAAAGAATGGAATGGGGAAAGGAATGGAGAAAGGGTGTAGCCTTTCGGCTAGAGCGGTCGACCTCGAAGCTGGGGAACCTGGTTAGAATCTCGGCAACGATGCTCACCATCCTGTGATTCTGGGTAAATTACTTAATCTCCCCATGCCTAACAAAAATGAAGGTGTCCTCATGTAACGAAACTGGTACTCATGTAAAGCGTTCTGATACCTGATGTCTCAGGTCTAGTTCGCGCTATATAAAACTCTAAAAAGAAAAAAATAATCTCAGAATATATCACAGCTAGGGAGAAGTGAACCGTTTTGTCCACATCTCTAGTATTTATCAATTTCCAAAATGCAGACTTGACCACCAATTTCACGTCAGCATTAACATCATTAGGACATTTTCATATTATGATATTATGTGAACCCCAAAAATTACACACCATTGAATATTTAGATATAGAATTTCCCATAGATGTTAGATCTTACATAGAACTACCAAATGGTTGACTTGATACAACACATATAGCACACTAAAAAGGGACAGAGACTTACATATTCTGTGTTACCAACAACACCAAACTTTTATATACACAGATGGGGCAGTCGTTTGAAACTCTAAAGGGCCTTGCCAAATTTGGCGCCTGCTTACTACAGTCTCTACAGGTCAACCTTTTTGCTCCATATAATGCTTATCAAATATAATTGACTCTATATGTTTCAACTGAGTGTTTCACATGGCCTCCAAATTTCTTGTTAAAACAAAGTTGCTCATCTCATCTATTGGAGTTTATTAGTTCTCTTTTTCCCTTCCACGGACCAACTTAACTTATTACAACATGTAAGGTCTCAAAAATCGAAGAGTTTTGTTTTAAATTACTTTATTAACATTTCAATGACAAACAGCAATGGACATCTTATGGAAGCAGCATTGTTCATTATATGAACTCAGAGTTCATATTCATATCGTTCGAATATACTTTACAATGATCATAACATTACATCTCCCTTTTCGGGACACAATCTCTCATTGCTGGGCGGGATATCTACAATCAATACTACAGATGCATGTTACAGTTCCTTTTTTGTCCATCACTGAAATTTTTAAGGGGGAGTGAAAAACAGTACAGAAAAGCAACACTTCTAGAAGCAATGGCAACACTGAATACAGCAAATTACATGCCCATTGTACTTCCCAAATCATGAGTTTAACAGGTTCTAATGGTTGACTTACCACATTAGAATAATTCTTACAGCACCACGGTCATTATCTTACTTTCTGCTGTGTTGATTGCAAGATATTTCTGGGTACAATAATCAACAAAGTAAAGTCAAGTCAATAGATCTTTATTTCGGTGTCCCAGGTAGCCACACAAGTGCATCAAAATTACACCATTATAATACTCATAATGGGCCATTACACACAGATAAAAACATCAACAATTACATAACAGTGTTTCATAAAGTGCTTCCTTCTCTCAGCTACAGTAATAGCAAATGAAATGCAAGTGACAGATATCAAAGGGTTACACAAAGCCCAAAAAATATGTGGCAGTAATCATTTAAATAAAATATTAAAATATACGTCAAAACAACATTGATAAAAATGGTGGCCATTGCCCCTTCCGAATCAGAAAAAGAAATAGGGCATCTGAGACTTTATTGTGCAGGGATGTGCCTAAACCATTAATGTATAAGAGAAACAGCAATTGGGCAAGGACACATCCCTGGCGCACTTAGTTTGTAACTAACTAGTTTTAACTCTCTTTAGTTTAAAACTGTCTGTCCATTCGCCTGAAGGACCATACTTGACTAAAGCCGACAGATCATAATGCAAAGCCGTCAAAACTTGCACCAAGCTGCCACCAACACCTCGATTAGTAAGAATTTGGACCTCACCACACTGTCGAAGGCACAGGAGAGATTCATGAAGGCCAGGCAGAGTGAACCCTGCCCAACAATAGTATATTCGTTGATGAGCAGGTGCAGATTTAGGCATTGCTCCACCGTGCCAAGCCCATCACAAAACCCACACTGCACCTCCAGCAGCGTGCCCAACTCCTTGACCCAGGTTAGGAGGAGCTCCAAAAGAACTCTCCGCACCAGTTTAACAGCAGAATCCAGCAGGGAAATCGGGCCATTACAATAATTTAAAAAATCAGCAAAATGTCAGACAATGCTGGGTCAGCAACAGCAATGCAAACTGAACCATCAAGAAAAATAACTAAAGGAGTTTTCTGACAACCCACTTGAGGAACATGTTGATTAAGTAATCATTAGGTAATACATTAAAATGGGTATGGACAACAAATATTCTACCTCTTCTTTCAATGACCTGGAAAGCTCACCTCAGATAACCCTGTCTACTGAAATGAGTTTGTACTATATTTCAATAATGCAAATTATTAAGGAAGGCAAGAATTGCCTTGTGCAAGCCTACGCCCTCCAATATTTCTGATGGTATGTTCCAGTTATTTCATATAAATTAGGAGATTCACATGGACACCAGAAGGAAGCACAATACACTACCCATTCCCTCTATACAACTGGCTCTCATCATGATTGGCAGCCACCAATGTACCTGACTACACTGTGTCTGCTGTAGGGGAAGCCGTGCTTGCACTCCGGAGGCACCGCTGCAGACTACACCTCTCGCCAGTCCCTGCGCTTGACCCACGTGCTTAATAGCGTGACGCCGTCATGCGGCCTTTGTTGCTGCCAACATACCTGTCCTCGCTGTGTATGCTGTGGGGGAAGCCGTGCATGTACTCCAGAGGCACCGCTGGTGACTTCAAATCCCGCCAGCCCCTGCGCTTGACCTACGTGCTTAATAGCGTGACGCCGGCCCACGGCACGAGACGCTTGCAGGGATGTGCCCGGGCTATGCCCATGCGAAGCCCAGGCCAAGGGTGGGCAAAGCCTGGGCCAAAGGTGGGCCCGTCCATGCCCAGAGGAGGCTGGGCTCGGCCCCCCTCCAACATTTTCCAACATTTCATATTATCCCCAGCTATACTAATTTTTAAAGCACTATGGGCAAATGGAAGACTAAATCTAGCTAACTGTCAATACACTGGACTTGTTTCTTTCAAGAGCTGCGGATGCTTTATCAAAGGAGATAGAGCTGGCCGAAAGAAGGATGTCTGGAGAAGAGGTGAGACACTCGACACAATCAATGGTCAGTATGGACAATGTTATGCAGCCCCTAACAGTCGTAACTCCTTCCCCCCTGATTCCCAGTACTCCATCTCATTCTCCAATTCCCCCAAGTGTAATTGGAGATCAGGAGTCTCCTAAGGAACCACCTGTGAAAAAGAAGAGAGGGGGTGGGGGGTTGTGTAAACCCCCGCAATTGAAAACTGGTGTCAGGAGCGATTCTGTCATAGTTACCCCATTAGAGACTGTGATACCCGATATGGAGCTGGAACAAACTATCTCCCGACTTTTGAAATCATTATTAGTTTCAAAAGTCCAAAACAAATTGAATACTCCTTAGCCTTACTCAGCCTGCGAGGGGGTGGTTTACATGACAGGGTACCTAAGATCCTAGAGGTTATGCTGGCCAATAGTTGTAATGATAATTTAACATCCACTCACCAACCGGTGGTTAGGCGTGAATCCTTATTAGGCCTTTCTCAGAGGCAGGGCGGTTTGGATGTTCACACAGGGGGGAATGATTGTAGAAATCATCCCTTGCAGTCTGTACCAGCGAATCCTATAAGATAAGTGCCACCCCAATTGCCTATTTATTGCCCCAAAGACTCTACAACCCCCCATCTTAGGAGTCAGGCTTTGCAACCTGAACCCACTAACCGGGGGCAGCAGGCCTCGCCTCTACTCAGAACAGATCCCATACCTAGAGTGAAGTAGGGTTGTTTTGAGGAAGGGTGGGAGGGATTAAATCAGCAGAATAATTACTTAAATTTAAATCTTCCCCTGGCCACCTGCCCATTTGTAATTATTTTAACAAGTACACCTGGATTGACTTGTACCCAGACAGAATCTACACAGCAACTGAAGAACAAAGCTTTACACTGGTTACCAAAGTATGCTTGTGGTCCAGTTCTATCAAACAATTTCATTATGGCTTGAAGAATCCCATGGGTGGGTAACACAGCTAAAATGTATGGAAGGGATTACATAGTAATACATTTCAATGACCAACGCCTTGTGAAACACTTACTGGATACACTCCCCAACTGCCCTTCGACGATTACGCAGATTCATGCATTACCATTAGGATTCTTTTATAGACCCCTGTCAGCTAAGTTACTTGGTTCAGGTTATGGTGGTAGTTCCACTTCCCCTTTCTCAAGTGGCCAAGATAAAAAATAATCATCCTGGGGCCATTCAATTAAATATTAAATTTGCTGTCTTGGAAGGGCTTGAGGCATATCACTGACAGGAGGCAGATAGGGTGGGCCAGAAAACATCTTGCCACCCTGTAGATAACTTTTTAATTGGTAGTTACCCATCTGAACCCAGTAAAGTCATGATAAGAACATTAAATTGGAATATAACTGGGCTCAGATCAAAGATGGGCAATTTGGAATGGACAGGCTTATTACACCTATACGCTCTAGTATGCCTTCAAGAAACATGGGAAACCGGTCCCACCCATATAGATGGATTTCGTACATTCCATATCCCAGCAATTCCCTCTAGATCAGGCAGAGCAAGAGGGGATTTACATATACTAATTAGAAACACATTAAATGTAAAAAATATTGGTATCTATGCTGACTCTCCTTACTATCACCTTATAGTTGGTGAAGGACCTGGAGCTGAGGAAATGCTGCTAATAAATTTTTATAACATTTTGGCGGACGAGATGACTCAGGTGATTGATTCACTTGAGAAGGCGATTGATGCGGCCATGACTAACCATCACCACCCCCTAAATATAGTACGGATGGGAAACTTTAATGCTCATAGTTGTATTAGGATATCGAAACCAATATCTCTCCTAATTGATGAAGAGGGGGACGTGCCGCCTCATTTTCTACATAACCCCCATGGAAACTCACTGAATAGGCTTCTGACCATAAGGAATATGGTAATACTTAATTTGATTGATGAATCCACTGGTCTCTCTAAAAAAACATTTGGGTCTAGTATACAAGGTTCTACTATTGATTATCTGGTGGTCTCTGCTCCCCTAAAACCCTCTTTAGTCATGTTAAAACTTTTAGTACACCTTTTTGCGATCATGCTGCTATTGTCTCCCAATTGCAACGGAAAAGGTGTTTTAACCCATCGGATAGGAGAATTCCCGCACCTGCTATAGCAAGTAGGAAAGTTATAGCTCTTAAATGGGCCAGGATAAATAAAGACAAACTGATACCTACTGTAGTTGGGACTACGCAAAAAGATATTATGATTTGCCATGACACGTACACCAATCCATTGAGTATCCTGCAGGCCTTTGAATCAATACTGAGTGTTGTGAAAAGTAAGCTATTGTCCCCTAAGACGCCCTCTAAAACAATGGAGCCTCACTGGTTTGACGGTGCTTGCTCTAAGGCAATCAGCAATTTACATGTGGCACTAAGAAATAAACCAAGAGATAAGGATATGGTCACATATCTCTGCTATCAATATAAGGAATACAGGAAAGTTAGACTTAGTACCTTGAAGGAGGAGGCCTGGGGAAATCTTCAACATTCTGCACTTTCCAAGAATTCAAGAGAGTTTTGGAATATAATTAATTCTCACTTTCTGAAACAAGACACAGGCCCAAATTTAAATGTACATGTGGGTGAGGACTCTTGGACTCCCACTATACTAATATATTTGGGTCCGTTCCTGAAGGATAAAATCTCACCCCTAATGGCAAAACTAACGATACACAAACCTCTATAACATTTTGTATGGCAGAGGTGAGATGTGGGTTCTTGCAATGTAGTAGTGCCAAGGCTCCTGGCCCAGACGGAGCCCCCATAGATTTCTTTTTTGATAACTCAGATCTTTGGATACCACTGTTGACTGCGGTAGTTGGGCCTCCCTAATTTTGGAAGAAGACAATCATCCTTCCAATAAATCATTGCCTAAAAATTATAGGCCTATCTCTCTTTGGGACAGATTTTAAGCTGATAGGCCGTCTATTATTAAGTAGATTAGAGGATTGGGCCACTGGAAAAAATATTTTAATTCCGGCACAATGTGGTTTTAAAAAAGGGAAAGGGACCCTGGACCAATGTTTACATTTGAATTTAATTGCAGCCAATTATACCCTAGCTAAAGAAGGCAAAATTGGCATGGCATTTATGGAACTCTCTGCAGCGTCTGATTGTGTCTCACACTGCAAATTGTGGAGAATTATGAAGGAAATGGGTGTAGATGAGGCCATCATAATATTCAGACGACAACTGTATTCCCAATCATTGGCGTGTGTACGGTATGGTAGCCAGGGGGAATGCACAAGATGGTTCCCTATCCTTAGGGGAGTCAGGCAGGGTTGTGTCCTGGCTCCCTTTCTGTTCTCTGTTTACACAAATGAGGTTGAAGCCACAGTGGTAAATTGTACAACAGATGTCCCTATGGTAAACAGAATGTGAATGCCCATACTGTTATATGCAGATGATGCAGTACTGATAGCCAGGACGGGGTTAGCACTACAGAAGCTTATTGATGAGTATGTCCTCTATATAGCTTTATTGGACCTCTTGGTCAATGAAACAAAAAACAATATTCTGATTACGAGGAAATGGCCCAGAAGATCTCCCTCTTTTTATATTGCTGGCCGTAGAGTGGAAATTACACAAACGTTTTTTATATTTGGGTGTTTTATTCAATAGCTCGGGCTCATGGACAAATATGGTAGCTAACAGATGTACTATGCTAGAAAGAGTATTATGGTCAACTAGGCTCTATGGGCCAGATGTACGACCATTGAATTTTTTCGACTTGCAAATTTCGACAAATTGCGAGTCGCAATTTGCGAGTCGCAAAATTCAGTGTACAACAGTGTCTCAGACACTGTTTGCGATTCCCAATGGGGTCACAAATTGCATGCCTCATGAATATTAATGAGGCTGTCGCAATTTACGACCCCATTGGGAATGGCTAGCACTCCCAGGGATGGTAGCTAGCTGGGGTCAGCAGACCACCTTGTCTGGGACTGCTTTGTCAATAAAGCAGTTTTTTTAAAATGCAGCCCGTTTTCCTTAAAGGAAAAACGGGATGCATTTAAAAAAGAAAAATTAAACTTTTCAGTTTCATTTGATCAAGCAGATTGTCAAGCATATGATTGTCTACTTAAACTCCTGTATCATTCACTGCACAAAGCAGCTAGACCACCTTAAATCCCCCACAGTAACTATTCATAGCAACAACTCTCCTAGTGTCACATAACCTCCTCAATATTTATAGCCTCCCAAACAGTATCTCCATGTTCTTCACCTGTTCTTTTGCAGAGCATGAAGACACCACACTCATTTGCAGAGCTATATAAACTGCAGTTGAATAAGTAAGGGAACAATGAAGATTAAAAATGTACTTACCTTAATTCAATGTTACGACCAAATGTTTGGGACAAAGTAAAAGTTTATATGCTTCCAATACAGTATGTGGCCACCATGCAATTTAACCCCTTCTAAACAGAATAGGACTGTGGTTCTGAACCTGTAGTCCGAAGATCCGTGAGGGTCGGCAAAGCCTACGTGGGGTGAGGGGTCCACAACTGATTTACAAAATTAAATAATACTAACATTACTAAATTAATAAAGAATAAACAAAAAAGAAGCAAGAACATATAGTTGATAGTTGATTGTGAATTG
The DNA here is from genome assembly GCF_964204655.1 of Triturus cristatus. Classification (NCBI taxonomy): domain Eukaryota; kingdom Metazoa; phylum Chordata; class Amphibia; order Caudata; family Salamandridae; genus Triturus; species Triturus cristatus. The sequence goes on from NC_140594.1 coordinate 797,949,691, forward strand.
AACAAAATATTTCAATATTTGAGCATTAGTTTTTTTAAATTTGTGTGCATTGTTTTGAGGTTCAGATCATAGAAATCGCATAGGCTGGGGGTCGCCGGCTTCCATTAATGATTCAGTGGTGGTCCCCCAATTCCAGTAATACTTCAGTGGGGGTCCACTGAATTAAGAAGGTTAAGAAACCTTGGTATAGCATACTGGTAGACATGGTGAATTGTCATACACCAATTACTGAACAATTCAAACTGAAATGGACTGGCTTTGGTGAGCACATCAAGAAGAGTTCGTACATTTTAGCATGTAGGTCCTCTATAATAGGTAACCTATGAGGAGTAAATAAAGGGCAGAGATACGGATAGAGTTTCATCGTGCACACTGCTATGGGGCGTGGCTGCTGAAAATGGTTCAGAACTGCACTCCGGGTCACAGAGGTAATTGTTAGGCAGAAGCTAAACACAGCCCCTGGACAATTAACTTGAAAAGAGTTAATCATCAATGAACACTAGATTCACTGGTTACCAATCAGACTTCCACGAAGTAAGACAAAATACAGAACCAAAGCCATCCATGTTATATATTCCCTTCTAAAAAACTCTATATGCTCCTGCTTTGCAAAGCATGCTATTAATGTTCTCCTCTCCCTCTAGTGAGCACCAGAGAACCTTGGAGTCACCTGCAGTCTAATAAGTTCTTTTGTTGTGAAAAGAAAAGAATGGCCTATGTTCAACTGGTCAAAAATGACTTTTGCAGACTTATTTTAGAGAAATAATGTGAACCAGTGAAATACAGTGAAATACAAATGTCCAAAAGAGAATGTTTGTTTAGAGAAACTTTTCTATGTACCGTCCTGTTACATGGTAAAGATCAGTAGAGTGTGGCAACGCTTATTTTTTACTTACTCCTGTCAGAGTGTATTGATGAATATTAAGACCCATTCACAAATAAAGAGTGCTAGTGCCCATCAATTGCAAACAATGGTATAAATAAAGCACTCAGCTTATCAAGTAATGCATGTTCTCAAAATGTAAGTTTTTTTTAAATGGCTTTAACCCCCAGGGGGTTTCATTTCCATATGCTAGATTTGTGTTGCCAATAAATAATTATTTGAAAGGCAAACAATGTTTGTCTTAACACCAATGCCACCCTCTCCTCAATGGAACTTGGAAAAGATTTAGGAAAATACTTTGCTGCTAACCTCAAATTGCATCTGTCACACTTGTGTACCTGGTGGCAACTTTGGGAGCTGTATTTGCTAGAGAAATTCAGTCAGTTGCCCAACACACTGTTTGGGCGTTTCTGCCCCAAAAAGTCTTCCAGGTCAAAGTGAATGCACAGCTGTGTGAAACATGGCCCTGAAGTTCTACATCTTCTCAAATATGTCAAATATAAGAGAAAGAGATCATTCAGTTGCCATCATTTCGTAGCAGCATTTATAGGGAATTGTGGGGATGAAGAAATACTCACCCCTCTGGTTAGGTCCAGGTAGTGACTACTGTGACCATAACTTTTCCACTCTGTTACATTCTGTATTATGTAAGCTTGTGTGTATCGCTATGTAATCTGGGCTCACTGGAATATGGAAAACAGTGCCTGCGTAGTACAGTTTGTGTTCCATGTTCCAGGAGTCGACAGTTGGGGTATATTCCTGGTAGCTTGTAGTGCTGTGTCTCCATTACCTAACATAAAGCTACAATCTTTAAAACTACCTTGTTTCCTGGAGTTTTGGATTTCTACAATTGGCGACGAGTTGTGGAAGGTGCTTGCTGCCACTACATAGACGAGACACAGGTGCGCTGCAGCCGTCATCTGGATCCACGCTGTCTGTGGTTATAGAGATGTGGGGAACATCCTCATTTCATCGCTGATGGCTCTTCGTGCTGTTCCTGAAAATCCGGAGATTGACGGTGGTGAGATTCGCAAGCTGTTGAATTTTATTCATTTTCCTGGAAAATACAAGACTTGGATACGTCATCAGGATACGTCATTGCTGCACGAGAAGAGTGACTACGGTGCATTTGGTAGCTGGGATACCGTGAGAGACGCTCCATAAGCAGAGGCATACGAGTTTACAGTGGGACTCTGTGATTGGATGCGCGCGGTGCAAAGGATGAAGTGTCAAAGCCTGCGATTGGATGCGCGTGACGTAATCACGCTGGCGGCCATCTTGATGTAACAAGGTGTAAAGGAGAAGCCTTTTCATCGGAAAGAGTTATTTTGTTCGGTTTTTTTTCTCGTTTCAAGTCATCGTTTTGCAAAAGAAGATTTACTTATGTGAGGTACCTTTGTGCGTGACTTTAACAGTTATTCTACTGGAAGATGACTATGAAATTTTATTATTCCTTATTTTCAGTTCTAAGAATTTGAATTGTGACAGGAAAAGAATAATAATAAGCCCAAGTTGTATCTTCTTGTGTGTAGTATATATTTTAAGGTGTGATATAATTTTTGTAAGAATACACGTTGAGGTTCAATTTAGTACATATCTATAAAGTTGAACTACTATTTTATTTTGGTAAACATGCAATTTGATCCGCCGTCTAAGTTCCTACAAGACAAGGGTGAACCACCAATTCCCTGGACAAGATGGAAGGAGGAGTTTTTTACCTTTTTAAAGGCCATCGATGGAGAACGCATGTCAGCCGAAAAGGAAAAAAAACATTTTTCTTCATTCGTTGGGTTCTGAAGGACAATTAGTTTTCAGAACTCTTCCGCCTGTTAGATCTGGTGGGGATCACAATGTTTATGATGAGGCCATTTTACGTATTGAGGGAAGATTTAAACCTACTACTAGTGTCGCACTTAATAGGTTCAAATTCTATACAAGAGCTCAAGTGGACAGTGAAAGTTTTGATGATTTTCTCACTGCTCTGCGTGCATTATCCTTGCACTGTAATTTTGGTCTCATGACGGATGAGATGATCAGAGATCAGATAATTGTGCACGTTAAGAGTAAAAAAGTTCAAGAACAGTTGTGGATTTTAGGTGACCCTAGCTTGTAGACGGCGATTAGTACGGCTAAAGCTCTTGAACAGATAGATGGATTAAAGCACTAGATAAAGATACCAAATCTGTCACTTCAAATGAGGTTAGTGTAGTTAGTTCAAAAGGAGGTCCTTCTTACAAGAATGAAAGTAAGTCTAAACAATTTTATTGCTATAGATGTGGCAATCCGGATCACATAGCTTCGTTTCCGCATTGTCCTGCTGTAGGTAAGGAGTGTAATAAATGTGGACATCTTGGGCATTTCTCGAAATTGTGCAAAAATGTATTCAAACCTAAACTTGATTACAAGAAATTGAATCCAGATTCTTCCAATGTTGGAAGAGGAAAGATTTCTTGTGTTTCATGTGAGAATATGCCTAATGATTGTTCCTTTGGAGGGGTAGAGTCTGGTGTGGTAGTTTCAATTCAGAGTTCCTTTGATTTGTCGGAAGTAGATAAGATTGGTTCGCCAAAATGCATTGTTGATATTTTGGGAAAAAACTTGGAACTCATGGCAGATTCTGGTTCTCCTTGGACAATTATTACTAAAGAGTATTGCTCAAAGTGCTTGGGAGATCTGGTTGATTTTGGGTCTCTATGCGAGCCGGATATTTTGGCTTTCAATTTTGATGGTTCTAAAATTGATTTTATTGGTTACAAAGAAGTACCTATTCAGTTCAAAGGTAATTTCACCACTATTAAATTGTACATTACCTTTAAGGGTGTCAATGTGCTAGGATGGCGTGACCAAGCCAGGCTAGGTATTATGTTAAATCCCAGAGACAAGGAACCAGTTTCGGTACTTGCTTTATCTGTGTCTACGGTTGATTTTTCACAGTTGTATCCTCATGTTTTTTCAGATAGTTTAGGGAAACTCAAAGGTTTCACTCACAGGATCAAAATCAAGTTGAGTGCTATTCCTGTGAAACAAAAGTTAAGAGGTGTTCCAATCAACATCAGAGAGGACCTAAGAAACATGTTGGATACCATGATTAAGGATGACATTATTGAGGAAGTGGAGTCCTCGGAATGGGTCTCTCTCATTGTTTTGGCCCTTAAACCGGATAAAAGTATTAGGTTATGTGTTGATTTAAGAGCTCTTAATACTAACCTAGTTGTGGATTGTCATCCTCTTCCAAATATCAATGAGATGTTATGTATGTTGGATGGAGCATGTGTATTTTCCACTCTTGACCTTAGGTCAGCCTATCATTAAATCGAACTCACAGAGGATTCTAGACATTACACTGCATTCATAACACCACATGGTCTTTTTCAGTTCAAAAGGATGCCTTTTGGCTTGGCTTCGACCGCTTCTGTTTTCCAGAGAGCTATGTATCACATTTTCAGAGACTTGTCTACATTTGTGAAATGTTTTCAGGATGATATTTAGATTTTTTCAAAAAATGATGATGAGCATTATCAACATCCTAAAGAAGTCTGTTCTAGGTTAAGTGAATATGGGTTAACACTCAAAGCCAGTAAATGTAAATGTTTCTGTAAATCCGTGGAATATCTAGGACACACACTTTCTGGGGAGGGTGTAGTACCAAAAAAGGCTTTGGTAGATGCTATCATCAATTCACCAGCTCCTGATAATAAGGATAAATTATTTTCATTTGCAGGGTTATGTGAATCCTATAGCAAGTTTATACGGAATTTTGCAACCAAAATGGAACCTCTCAGAGAATTAATGAGGAAATCTTCTGAGTTTGTATGGACAGACAAACAGGATTCAGCGTTCAAATGTATTAAAGAGGAGATTGTTAATGCTCCTACTTTAAGGTCATTTTGTGTCAACAAAAGATGCATTATCACTGTAGATGCCAGTCTTTATGGACTGGGAGGAGTTCTTAGCCAATGTGCTGGTAAAGATGAATGGTGTGTAGCGTTTGCTTCAAAGACCTTATCTGAAACGGAAAGAAGGTATGCAGTAATTGAAAGGGAACTTTTGGCATGCATCTGGGCGATTGAGCATTTTCGCAACTATATTTGGGGAAGCAGATTCACACTGAGAACCGATCATAAACCCCTGGTTGGTATTTTATCTCCAGGGGGTGGTTGGAACTCCACTGCCCGCATAGCTCGTCTTACATCTCGTTTACAGGAGTATGATTTTGAAGTAGCTTATGTTCCGGGCAGAAACAATGTAACTGCAGATTTTTTGTCTAGGTGTCGTGTACCCGCTGGTTTCCTCTCCTCAGGATGACGCTGATGCTGTAAAGGGTCCACCTCTCATCTGCCCCTAGTCCGGCGGATGTGTAACACACACGGACGGAGGAGGCAGGTGAGCGAGGGAAGGGAGGATAGGGATGGCTGGGAGGGAGATCTGAAATTAAACAAACACACTATGAGCGATAGCCTGCTCTGTCAATCCCCCGGGTTCCCATATGTGGGTGGCTCGCTTACCTGACGTCTCCTCCCGCCTTGTGGTTGGGAAGTGGTATCAATCTCCTCTTTGAAGGAAATGAAGAGAGGTGGGCAAAAGGAAGGGCATTGCGCCTGGCTAGGCCTCTCCCCACAGGGAGTCCAGGAGGTTCAGCTAGGTGGTGCAACCCCAACGGGGAATGCTGGTGAGGAAATCCTCTGCGTAAGTTCGGAGAGGATCGTAGGAGGTCGCTTGGAACCGTGGGCTCACGGACCCGTGTCGCTCCTACGGGGTGAATTTGCCTCGAGTACGAGGTGGTCTTATTCAGGTATCTCGTTGGCGCTGCTACTTCCAGGCTCAGGAATCCTCGATCCGAGGAGCGCGATACCTCTGGATTGCTGAGGCCCGGAAAGTCCTGGGCGGAGCAGGTACGCTGCCACTCTATGCTCCCAGGTGAAGCCCAGAGCAGAGGAGCGAAACCCCCACAAGGAGTAGCCCGAAATTCCGAGGGCGCAGGGTTTCACTTCGCGCTGCCACTCAACACTCGCGGTGAAGCCGGGAGCTGAGGAGCGCGATCACAGTAGGAGCCGCACGGAGCTCCGAGGGTCGGGGATGAAGGGGTCGAGCCACCGCTCTCTACTCGCGGAGGAGCCGGGAGTGGAGAAGCGCGACTGCGCAGCCGAAGCAGCCGTTGTTTTTTTTCCTCTGGACTCAAAACGGGTGAGGCTTTCAGGAAAGCCGTTGCGGAGACACGGGTCTTCAGAGTACGCAGATTTCTCGCCGAACAGGACTTCTGCACGAACCAACACAGAACGGGATACATCCGGGAATATTCGGCGCCCTCTTGCGGGTGTGTCCGGCTTATATGCCTAATGGCCGCGTGACCCATCACGTGAAGCGGGGTTAGCCGGGGGGGTCTGGGAATTGTAGTCCATGGTCGGGATTGGTTGTCCTGTATCCGTCCCGGGGGTCAAAGGACCCGGCACTCAGCGCCTTACCGGGAGCGAAGCATGACAGCACATCCCCTCTCACCCCTCAGGGGGCGCTGAGCGCGGGACCAGGTTTGTTCGGACACCGGCGATGGAAAGCCGCCACCAGACGGTCGGCGTGGAGCGACGACGCCGGTTCCCACGAGTTCTCCTCCGGCCCATACCCCTTCTAAGCCAGGAGATACCAGAGTTTGCCACGCACCTTCTTGGAGTCCAGCACCCATTGCACCACGTATTCGCGCTCATGGTGGACCCATACGGGAGCAGGGAGCCTCCGGACGGGGCCGAGCGAGGGTTTGAGCAAGGAGACGTGGAACACAGGGTGGATGTGTAAACGAGCAGGGAGCTTCAGTTGCACAGCCACGGGGTTTACGTGTCTTATCACTGGATAGGGGCCTATGAACTTAGGATTAAAGACGCTGGGACGTCTAAACCTGATGTGGTTTGTGGACAGCCATACTCTATCCCCCTTATGGTACACTGGATTGGGCCTGCGATGTTTGTCTGCTTGGTGTTTGTATCGAGCTTTCGCTAGTCGAAGGTTTGTGCGTGCTTTCGTAAGGGTGGAACGGATTGTGGATAGTCTGTTTTGTACATCTGGTAGGCTGAGATCAGTGTGAGGGAGCAGGAATGGTGTGAACCGAGGATGGTACCCTGATGAGAGAAAAAAGGGGGTTTGTTGTGTGGAAGCATGTACGGTATCGTTATAGGCCACTTCGGCGACCCACAACCAGTCCACCCAAGCGTTGGAGGCCTGGTCCACGTAGCACCGGAGATACTGCTTAAGGGTCTGGTTGAGTCTCTCAGTTTGCCCATCAGTCTGCGGATGAAAGCTGGTGGACAAGGATGACTGTATACCCAGTTCGGCACACCATACCTTCCAAAACCGTGCCGTGAATTGAGACCCCCGGTCCGACACTATACCTAGAGGAAGGCCATGAAGCCGGACAATGTTGACCAACAGAAGTCTGGCAAGGGCACCGGCCGTAGGTATTTGTTTACAGGCCAAGAAGTGTCCCATCTTGGTAAGGTAGTCGACCACCACCACTATGGCCGTACAGTTCTGATCCTTCGGCAGTCCAACGATGAAGTCCACCGAGATCCTCTCCCAGGGAGTTCGGGGGGTTGGCAGTGGGCGTAAGAGGCCCTGTTGTTTGCGATGATCGGCTTTCATCTGTGAGCAAATGTTGCAGTGACTGACCCAGAGCAGAACGTCCGGTCTGACCGAAGGCCACCAGAAGTTTCGAAGGACTTTCTCGAGTAACTTTGTACCTCCCATATGCCCGGCACAGGGCAGTTCATGGCACCAATGGAAGACGAGTTTCCGTAACTTGAGCGAGGGGACCAGCACTTGCGAGCCCCGCATAGGGATGCCATGTCTGAGGCGCCAGTCTTTGTGTCCTTTCAGCCACGAGATCCAGGAAAACGAGGCGACCCCTCGCTTTACCTCGAGCAGGAAGGACTCCGATTCGATTCTTCCGATCACTTGTCCTGGGGACAGAATAGCCTGCTTGGGTTCCACCGCCAGGAGGCGGTTTCTGTCTTGTCGGGACAAGGCATCGGCTTTCTGGTTTTGCGAGCCAGGTAGGTATGTGACAATAAAGTGATATTCCGCGAAGAAAAGCATCCATCTTCGCTGCCGGGGAGAGAGATGTCGAGCCGACCGCAGGAACTGGAGGTTTCTGTGGTCTGTGAAGACTGTGACTTGATGTTGGGCCCCCATCAGCCAGTGTCGCCATTCTAGAAATGCCTCCCGGATAGCGAGGAGTTCCTTTTCGGAAACAGAGTAATTCTGTTCAGCGGTATTCAGTTTCCGGGACATATAAGCAACTGGGTGAAGGTGCCCGGTATCCGGATGCCGTTGGGAAAGAACCGCTCCTACGGCTACGTCAGATGCATCCGTCTCCACTATGAAGGGAAGGTCGGGTTTGGCGTGTCGCAGGATGGGAGCGGACGTGAAGGCCTTCTTGAGTTGGTCGAAGGACCGTTGGGCGCCGGCCGACCAGTGGAACGGCACGTTCTTCCGCGTCAATCTGGTGAGAGGTGAAACCATTTGCGAGAAGTGGTGGATGAATCGGCGGTAAAAGTTCGAAAAGCCTAGGAAGCTCTGTATGTCCTTGACCGTCTGTGGTTGGGGCCATTGCTTCACCGCTTGCACCTTTCTGAGGGACATCACCTGTCCGGTGGGGGTCAAGTGGACTCCGAGGAATTCCACGGTGGTAACATGGAACTCACATTTTGTGAGTTTACAAAACAGGCGGTGGTTCCTCAAGGCTTGCAACACGAGCCCCACATGACCGACATGCTCTTCCTGAGTGGCTGAAAAGATCAGGATGTCGTCAATGTAAACCACGACAAACCTATCCAGAAAGTCTCGTAGCACCTCGTTGAGGAAGAACTGGAAGGCTGCCGGGGCGTTGCAAAGCCCAAAGGGCATCACTAAATATTCGAAGAGCCCAAACCGTGTCTTGAAGGCAGTCTTCCACTCGTCGCCTTCTCTCATTCTCACCAAATGGTAAGCCCCTCCGAGGTCCAGCTTGGTGTAGATTTGTGCCTCGCGCACCTGTTCCAACAGGACCGGAATCAATGGTAAGGGGTATCTGTTCTTGATCGTCAGAGCGTTGAGGGCGCGGTAATCAATGCAACAGCGTAGCTCGCCATTGGCCTTTGGGATAAAGAAGAGCGGCGATGCGGCAGGTGACCGCGAGGGACGTATGAACCCCAGCTTCAGGTAGGTGTCCAGGTACTCCCGGAGGTGACTTGTCTCCGGCCCGGTGAGCGCGTAGATTCGTCCACACGGGACTACCGCACCAGGTACTAAATCAATGCGGCAGTCGTATTCCCGGTGAGGGGGCAGTTCTTCGGCCTTTTGAACATTGAACACCTCTTTATATGACAGGTACCATGTCGGGAGTGTGACGTCCTTCTCTGCGGCCGTGGCTACGTGTTGAGAGGTTGACTGACCTGCGTCGTGGTTGTGGGCTGCGCTGATGCATCGGTGATGACAGGAAGTGGAACGGAATGAGATGGTATTGGTGGACCATTCGATCGTCGGTTCGTGTTTTCGTAACCAGGGTAATCCAAGAATGAGTTTACATCGCGGGGCTTGGATTATGTTGAACTGCAGCCACTCGCCATGATCCTCCCCTATGGTTATCCAGAGAAACGGGGTAACGTATCGTATGGGCCCAGACTCCAGTTCCTTCCCGTCGACAGCAAAAACAAGTTCGGGCGGCTCCTTGGGTGTTAACTTGATCCCGAGCCGGTCTGCTTCTAGTTTATCTAGGAAACATCCGGTCGCTCCGGAGTCTATCATGGCTCTTATGGTAAGTGTTCGCTGGTTGATTACCGCTTTCAAAGAGATGAAGAAGTGGTCAGGTTCTTGTTCAGTGTCAGATTCCATAGAAGGGATGGAGTGTGGGCTTGAAGGCTTCCCTTCCTGGTCCTTCAAGCTCTGCCGTTTCCCGTTGCCCCTTCCTCGGTTGCGAGCGCGGCTTGCCCGGGACGTGGTCGAATCGTCTTGGGTCTAACCGGGCACTCTCGTAGGAAGTGGCCTTTTTTGCCACAGTACAAACAGAGGCCCTGTTTGCGGCGATGGTCGCGTTCGCTCAAGGTCAGCGAGGCTCTCACTGTCCCTATTTCCATAGGATCCGATCTGGGGCCAGTGTGGTCGGGAGCTCGGTTATTCTCATACGAGGATGGCGTCTTGTCTCTCCGTTTAGGATCTCCTTTTCTTTCTCGGAGACGATGTTCCAACCGGGAGGCCAACTCTACCATGGCGGAGCAGGTCTGGGGTTGTGGGTCGATCTGGGCGATGACGTCTTTTAATTCGTCCGTGAGCCCTTGGTAAAAGATGGCAGACTGCTTGGGTTCAGGCCAGTCGGTTTCTGCCACCAACCGACGAAAGCTGTTGAGATACCCTATAAAGTCATTGGGTTTTTGCCTGAGTGCCAGCAGGTCGCGGTCGGCCGCAAAGGTGTCGGCCCGTCGGTCGAAGGTTCCTTCAAACGCACTGCGGAAGGCGTCCCAATCGTACAGCAGGGCTTCGTCCCTACGGACTATGGGGACTGCCCATTGAGCCGCGTCTCCTGCTAAATAGGAAATCAGGAAGGCCACCCGGGCCTGGTTGGTAAGGAAGAGCTTTGGCTTGCAGTGGAAGTGTAGCATGACTTGCGTCATGAAGACCTGGACTTTGTGTATGTCTCCATGAAACCGTTCAGGTGGTGCCAATGGAACATGTGCTGGCATTTCCACCACTACCTGCGGGGTCTGCGGGGAAAAAGGGGGCCCTGCATCAAAGGGGTTTTTCTGAAGACAATCGATACGTGCGTGTAGAGTGGCCGTTTCTGACCGGGAAGCGGCCAACTCCACCTGCACTTGGGCTAGCGCGGCTACCACGTCTTCTAAGGTGGCCATAGCCTAGTCAGCGTGATCGGGAGGAGAATAAGTCGTGGGCCGAATATTTTGTCGTGTACCCGCTGGTTTCCTCTCCTCAGGATGACGCTGATGCTGTAAAGGGTCCACCTCCCATCTGCCCCTAGTCCGGCGGATGTGTAACACACACGGACGGAGGAGGCAGGTGAGCGAGGGAAGGGAGGATAGGGACTGCTGGGAGGGAGATCTGAAATGAAACAAACACACTATGAGCGATAGCCTGCTCTGTCAATCCCCCGGGTTCCCATATGTGGGTGGCTCGCTTACCTGACGTCTCCTCCCGCCTTGTGGTTGGGAAGTGGTATCAATCTCCTCTTTGAAGGAAATGAAGAGAGGTGGGCAAAAGGAAGGGCGTTGCGCCTGGCTAGGCCTCTCCCCACGGGGAGTCCAGGAGGTTCAGCTAGGTGGTGCAACCCCAACGGGGAATGCTGGTGAGGAAATCCTCTGCGTAAGTTCGGAGAGGATCGTAGGAGGTCGCTTGGAACCGTGGGCTCACGGACCCGTGTCGCTCCTACGTGGTGAATTTGCCTCGAGTACGAGGCGGTCTTATTCAGGTATCTCGTTGGCGCTGCTACTTCCAGGCTCAGGAATCCTCGAGCCGAGGAGCGCGATACCTCTGGATTGCTGAGGCCCGGAAAGTCCTGGGCGGAGCGGGTACGCTGCCACTCTATGCTCCCAGGTGAAGCCCAGAGCAGAGGAGCGAAACCCCCACAAGGAGTAGCCCGAAATTCCGAGGGCGCAGGGTTGCACTTCGCGCTGCCACTCAACACTCGCGGTGAAGCCGGGAGCTGAGGAGCGCGATCACAGGAGGAGCCGCACGAAGCTCCGAGGGTCGGGGATGAAGGGGTCGAGCCACCGCTCTCTACTCGCGGAGGAGCCGGGAGTGGAGAAGCGCGACTGCGCAGCCGAAGCAGCCGTTGGTTTTTTTCCTCTGGACTCAAAACGGGTGAGGCTTTCAGGAAAGCCGCTGCGGAGACACGGGTCTTCAGGGTACGCAGATTTCTCGCCGAACAGGACTTCTGCACGAACCAACACAGAACGGGATACATCCGGGAATATTAGGCGCCCTCTTGCGGGTGTGTCCGGCTTATATGCCTAATGGCCGCGTGACCCATCACGTGAAGCGGGGTTAGCCGGGGGGGTCTGGGAATTGTAGTCCATGGTCGGGATTGGTTGTCCTGTATCCGTCCGGGGGTCAAAGGACCCGGCACTCAGCGCCTTACCGGGAGCGAAGCATGACACTAGGTTACCGTGTAGTGATAGTTGTGTTTCTTTGATTGAACAGGATCTAGAGATAGTTGCAACATTTAAAGACTTTGTATCCCAGGATTTTGTAAAATTGTCAGAAAGTGAATGGACATTGGAAATGGGTAAAGACCCGTTGTATCAGGAAATATTGAGTTGTGTGAAAAATGGGTGGCCTAAGGAAAAGGGGGTTTCCGCTGATCTTGCTCCTTTTTGTCGGGTATCTGCAGACATTGAGGAAAGTGATGGTTTACTTTTCAAAGGGGGTAAGATCGTTCCTCCGAATTCCATGCAAAAGAGAATTTTATTTCTTACACACCAAACTCATTTGGGTATGTCTTCGATGAAGCGTTTGATTAGGGCTAACTTTTGGTGGCCGGGCCTTGACAAAATGGTGGATAGAACTGTTAGGGAGTGTCCAGAATGCATTAATAGCGATAGGATGCTTCATACTTCTTCTGCTCCTCTTAAGCCAGTGGTGTGGCCAGTGTTCCCTTGGCAGAAGGTGGCTTTTGACATTTCTGGACCATTCAGCAGTCCCCCCCCCCGTGCTCGTTTTGCTTTAGTCATGATCGACTATCATTCCAAATGGCCAGAGGTTAAGTTTGTGGCCAATATGTCAACTCAGACTATTGTTACTTTCTTTAGGGAGGTCTTTGCTCGTGAAGGGTATCCTGAGATAATTGTAACGGATAATGGGGTACAACTTACATCTCATGAGATGCAAGAGTTTTTAGATATGTGCAACATCAAACATGTGACTACGTCTCTATATGAACCAAGGGAAAATGGTCAAGTGGAGCGGTTTAACAGAGTTCTCAAAGACAGTGTTCAGGTGGCACAAAGGTCAAGTGAACCTTGGTTAGATGTAGTCAGGAAGAAGCTGTGGATTTACCGGATCACTCCGCATTCGGTGACTGGTATAAGTTCTTTCAGGTTATTGAAAGGGAGGGAACCTTCGTCTGAAATTTGTCCTTGGTGGATTAAAAAGTTCAATAAAACAGATGATACAACTGATATAAATGATGTTGCTAGACAGGTTAAAAGTAAACAGGATGTAATGAAAAGAAGGTTTGATGATAAAATGAATGTCAAGATTCCTGACTTTGTGGTAGGAGATTGGGTCAGGATCAGGAAGCCTGGGTTTTTGGTTAAGGGATATTCTAGATTTTACCATCCCATTAAGGTGGTGAAGGTATGTAAGAACAGTGTGATTACTCAGGATGGTAGAGTCTGGAATGTAAGAAGGGTGGCAAAGTATAAAATGCCTGTTGGTGATGAATCTTATGCATTACATAATTCGTCAGACTTTTCAAAAGATGTTCCTCTTTCCACATCTTCTGTGGCGTGTAGAGTTAAGATCAATCTTCGCGAAAGAAGATTACCTGTACGGTTTTTAGATTAATATGTTTCTTTTGTTAAGAAGGGAAATGTGTTACATTCTGTATTATGTAAACTTGTGTGTATCGCTATGTAATCTGGGCTCACTGGAATATGGAACACAGTGCCTGCGTAGTACAGTTTGTGTTCCATGTTCCAGGAGTCGACAGTTGGTGTATATTCCTGGTAGCTTGTAGTGCTGTGTCTCCATTACCTAACATAAAGCTACAATCTTTAAAACTACCTTGTTTCCTGGAGTTTTGGATTTCTACACACTCCTTTGCTTTCCTCTATCAATTCATAATTATTGGATGCATTACGCCACATAAAATTGAATTGAACTATGGATACAAATCTCAGAATGCACCAATTTTTTTAATGAAGGCACGGACTAGGAAATTAGTATCTTGGTGACATAAGGAATCTGGTTACCATATCGATCAGAATATTTATGCGACCCTATACACTCTTCAGGAATGTCTGTGTAGGTAGGAGTCTCATAAAATTCGGCTCCCAGAACCTAACAGGATTCCATAGTTAGGGCAGATTAGGCAAAAAGGTTCAAGGAGAGGTTATCCATGAGAAAGGCATATACATTCACATGGACTGAATAAGTTCTATTTCCCATAGTCACAAACTCATATTCTCATTCTCACTGTAAAACCTAAGGCTAGAGATAAATTCAATGCCAGTTAACACAGTCTTCCTATAATATAACATTTCATGGAGTAACACAGTAGAAGATCTTCCTATGATAATAGATTTTCCTGGGGAACATATTGCCTTTAGCAAATAACAAATTACTTTGACATATGCTGAAGCACAATTCTGAGGCTAAACTTCACTGCACACATACGGACTCAAAGGGACTCTATAGTTATGCTTCTCATAAAAAGATACAGATAAACAGCCTCTTTCCAACTCTTGTCTCATATCCAGTCACCGCAATGTTTGCGACCTCATCCAAATTAAAAGATGTGTGAAAATACCAGTCATGTTGGGTTTTTGCCCACACAAATATCTTCAGGTATAACAGTGAGGAATTTACTCAGTCAATGCAAGTCAATATTGAAGGAAGAGTGTTGATTTGGGGTGTGTTTAGCTGTATTCATGCCTCGGGTGCCATTCCAAATGTTAAATCAAAATCCTTCAGTAAAATCAGAAAAAATGGAAGTTGCTGTTTTTTGTCATTGTAGTTAGGTGGGTCCAAGAATGAAGACCAGTGTCATATATAATTAGTTCTGGGCTACATTTTAATTTCACAGGTGAAATTTCCAAACTTTGTTACGTGAAATTTCTTGGAATTTTGGCTTTGGTGGTTTTACATTATTTTCAGCCACAAGAGACTGGTTCATGCAGAAAATGTCTCACTGAGAGATATTTTCTGCTTGACTCAGTCTCTGGACGTGTCCTTTCTGACGTTTTCATGCAAAGCATACTCTTGCTTGAACAAAAGTATACAAGAGACCAGCAAGCCATATTTTTCTCGTGAATTTGTGATTTTACTTACATTTACATGAAATGGAATCAAATTTATGTTCCCACTCCCCAGTAAAATAATATCTCATGTAAGTGACCCACAACTTGATGCAGGCTTCTAAAACTTCCATTCTCTAGCATCAAATCTTTTTTCTATGAACATGAAGTGTGATTATACCTAAAATAATTTGAAATTTGAATGGGATTACTAAACCAGGTATATGTGCTTCTTGACACTTCAAGCGTTCAATAAACATGAAACAAACCACATTCCGTAGCCGTGACTTTGTTTGAAGAAATAGATCACAAAATAAAACAAATTCTACAAAACGTACATTTGTTTTATTGAGAAGTATCAAAGTACAATGACAAAAGACATATAGACAGAGCTTAACAAGTCTGAATTCATAAATACATTTAAAAAAAGTATAATATGTAAATATCAGAAAGAAATCATCATCAGTGTAACCCGTGCTTTTGTCATCAATCACATATAAATACGGAACTAACCTCTAGGAGAATAAAAACTTTGCAGAGATCTAAAAAAACTACATATAAAATCAGATGAAGGTAGATGGGCAGATGGGAGGCCAGCCGTCCCCTGATTGGAAGCTAAATCTCACACAATTTGCGCCTATTCTGAAGTGTCTTTATAATGGGGAGCTCTAAACTTTAGAAAAACATAAACTCCTGCCACTAAGCCTTAGGATCAGATAGTTAATTTTGAAGCCAAACCCTGGCAGTACCTAGCCTGGTCACCGTAATGGTGAAGAAGTAAATACCCTTGAGATTAACCTGTATATTAGAAGAATGGCCCAACAAGATCCCATCGAACATCTACATTCATCAGTATATTTAATTTATAGAAAACCCTGGATCAGAATGAGAACAGTGAGGGACAGGTGGCAAAGACATGCTCAGTGTCTGCGTCCAGACCCTGGCTTCTGAAGCAATTGAAAATTGGCCGACATCCCACTTTAAATGGGGTGTATAGTACATATCATATACAATTTTGAACGAATGGATTCCCAGGAGAGATACGTTAAGAGATTGCAAAGTGAAAGAATTAGAATAGCTAATAGCTAGTGCTCCTGCGGCTGATTATTCATCAGAGTCGTATAAAAAATGCTGATGCCCCTTTGCTTAATCCCGCTATGGAGAGTGCACAAGAAGGGATTTTGAGCTTTAAAAAGTCCCTGAGCTGGCAAATGAAAGAGATACTCTCTGGCCTGTAGATAACGAAAGAGAGCCTGTTCTTCAAAAGGGAGAAGGCTCCCTCCGCCAAAGAGTTGGCCAAGCCATTCAATGTCAAAAGACTGCCAAAACTGAACATAGCCTTCGTGAAAGAAAGATGGAAGATTGGGATTGGCACCTAAGGCCATATAACGATTAAACCTGGAGATTTTACAACAATAGGCACAACACAAAAAATTAAATAAAATAGAGCTAAATTGATGGTAAAGCCATACCACACATATCCCGAGGGAATTGCAGACAATATATAGCTCTCTGCTGTTTTCCATATTGCTAAATAAAATGTTGCCAGCTGGCTTCCACCTTTAAAAAAAACCTTTTCAGTAAGAATAACAGAATTGTGCAAAACAGATATAAAAAACGTGGTAAAATGCCCATTTTGATCAAATTACATCTGCCAATTATCCCCAAGGGCAGACGGTCCATTTTAATAAGAGCTGCTGGAGAATCCTGATATAATGTTTTTTATTATTAAGAGTCACCAAATCTCTAGTAACAGAGGTTATCTGAACCCCTAAGTGGCTGCTTTTACATGATGAGAATATGGGGGTCCCGATCTGAAACTTGTAATGACTTGAGGTTTATCCATATTACGTTTCTATCCAGAAATCCCAAAATCATTTGCAATGTTTTCGATGCTTGGGAAGGCCTTAAAAGGGGAAGAGATAAGAATGGCTATATCTTTCGCTTAGGCTAAGACCTTGGCACAAAATCTGTTAAGCCAAATCAAAGGAATACCCTCAGAGGCCTTAAGTTTTTTAATGTAAGGTTCTAAAGATGAAGAGAAGAATAGAGGGTACAAAGGGCATCCCCGTCTAGGGCCCCATTGAATGCTGACCTTGTCTGACAAACAGTCTGTCAAAACAATTCTGGCTGTCAGTGTGCAGTAAAGGCATTTAAAAGCACATATGAAACTTTTACCTAAGGCCATCGGATCTAGAATGGCCCATAAAAAATTTCAGGAGACCCTGTCAAATGTTTTTTCTGCATCCAGTCGGATCAGTTCTGCAGGCTTGTGAAGCTCCTCTGCTACCTCCAAAGCAGAGATAAGAAGATTAATATGCTCCAAGATATGCAAACTGAAGACACACCCAAGGTGCACAGGGTACACCAGGGAAGAAAGGATGACCTACAGTCGATTAGCCAAAACTTGTGTATAGAACTCAGTGTCAGAGTTCATCAATGAGATAGATCGCTACAAGCTTCAGTCGAGAAGATCTTTTTCTTTTTTTAAAATGTGTGCCTCCTCCCAGGAGCCTGGCAGTGACACAGAAAAAGATGACGAGGTAACTAACTCAAAAAAATGTGGAATGTGGCTTGAAGTTGATTGAAATAGTGCTTTCCTGATTCCCGCAGTCGTTATAGGAGTGGCCAAAGCAGCCTGTGAGTGTCTGTTAAAAATGGTAGGTTCCCCCATCTACATACTCAGTCATCCCTCCCAATAGAATGTGTGCAAATTCCATGTAAAAGGATGAATAATACTTCTGAAAAACAGCCAGACCCGCGTCATTGTCAGAGACCACATGGCCTGCTGACATCCTAATGCTAGGTGTAACATTCTTAGACTGCCGGGCACGAAGCTGAAAGGCAAGAATTCATCCAGTTCCTCACTATTTTTGAAAGAAGATGCTTGGCCAGTCTGCCATTTTTGATAAGTCTTATACCAGATCCGCTCCTGAATCAGCATCTGAATCGCAGTTAGTTGTTCAAACATATGGACAGACTAATATAAAGAGCGGATAGTCAAGCAGTAAGAATACTCTCTTTCAAATTTCAGTAGTTCGGTACGTAATTGAGACCCTAACTCTCTCGCCTTATGATCTCTCTGAATTGAGAAACTGAATGTCTGTCCTCTAATCATAGCCTTCAATGCATCCCAGACAATAATTGGTGAGGCTTACCCCTTACTAAAGGCAAAATAATATTTTAAATCTGAAGCAATAACCTTGAAATAAACAGGTTCCCTTAATAATTTAGAGTCAAAAGTTCAATGTGAAGGGGTAGTCCCATCCATGACATTGTTATGACTGAGAAACAGCAAGAGAGCACTATGGTCAGAGAGGATTTGTGAGTGTCTCTTGATCTCAAGGCTTAATATGATGCTATGACTTTCTAAGATCAGATCAATCCATGACATCATATCATGCAGTGCCGAGTAAACAGTAAAGCTGGGTTAGAGGTCACAGCGAGCCCACCACACGCCCTGAAGAGCATGCAATTCTATAACTTGCCTAAGAGTAGCCTGCAAGTTCCACATTCATCTAATCACCACCTCACTCTAGGAACTTGAATCTAAACAGGGTTCCAAGAATAACATCAAATCCCCACACAATATAATTGTCCCTTCCCACTGACTCCATTTCAGAGGCAAAAAGTTAAAAACAGAGGGCTCATCTATGTTGGAAGCATACAGGCCATCATTACCTCAGCAATCAGACAGAGGCCATCATTTTCAACCATGGTCTAAGTGGCAGATCACTCTGTGGGCCCTCACTGCTAGCAGAAGTCAAAACCTTAAAGCCTAAACACTCTACTTTCTTAACTATCCAGTAAGCCCATGTGTGTCTTCTGTGAACATACCAGCTGTGGCTTAAAGAGACCAAGCTCTTTAACATTTATGTTCCAGCTGAGCATGTGAGTACCCTGGCTACCTCGATGACCATTCTCAGTCATTGAATAAAGTTAGATCTCTGCAAATAACAAAATAGAAAACAACCAAAGTTGATACATTACCATTTTGAGCTGTTTGCTACTAAGTCCAGTTCTCGATATATATAAAAATACGAATCCCAGACCCCAAACACCAACCCCTTCCTTGCCAGCCCCCCCCCCCAGCCCGCTGTAAATCCCAAACCTATCCTGGTTCCCCTAATGTACTCAACCCCCACTTCACACCACCCTCTCAGCTTGTAATCACGAAATAAACTGTGAAACACCGATCCACCACCCATCGTCCTGACTCCCAATGCTAACCACCCCTATTTAAACAGAAAAAGGGGAAAAAATTAAAAAGAGAGAAAACACTCACCAAAAGAAAGAAGGATGAGGGAAGAAAAGAGTCAAACATGAGTTACTAGTGCTAGCCCTATAAAGAAAGGGGAAGAAGAACACCCTAACTAAGCAGTGGGAAAAAGACAAAGCCAAATACCAATACTCAGCAATTCATTTGTCCCTGCCAGTCCCAGAGCCCCATGTTTGACAAAACGTACACAACAGCAAATATATCTCCCAAAGTCGTATCATTTCTGAGCAAAATATTACATTGCAAAATGCTTGCTTCTGTTTCCTAGCTCTGTATGATGTTGAAAACCACATCGAAGTCCAACAATGGTGTAAACAAAATGCTTGTTTTGCGGTATTATCAGTTATTATATTACAGTTCATGTTTGTATCCAAGTACGTTTACGTGTTCATCTGCTAATGTATTTTACAATCACAAAGCCATAGAGAAACAAATTAACTAGTAAAGCAGTATATCAATCCTAGGCAAATCCCAGCCCCACCGACATCTGGTAAATATTGCCGGCTTCTTAATAATGTCATGGTTTTCTGTACTTTATACTCTAGAAGAAGGCATCTCTCAAGCGGTTTCTCCAGCTGTTGTCTGTCATCTCCGGGTTGTAAAGCAGAAAGAGCAAGTTAATCTCATTCAGAAAGGCCTGGCTGTGCTTCCTTTGATTTGGAGGAGGGGATCTTAATGTGGTGTGCTTCCGGGTGGATGAGGTGCTGGAAGCCAATGAGATCATGGGACAGCCTCCCCTTGAGAGCAACTGCAAAACATCTGCTTTGGGGTGGAACAGCTGCTTCTTGCAAGTATATTCTTTATCCTCTAAGAGGGCAAGGACAGGGCTGTGAAAGGATGCTCCAGATGAGTGTCTCAACCCTCTCCTGCTGTAAATCTCACACGCTGGGGACTGTTGGGATTGTCACTCTTGTCTTTTGTAGTTTTGTGTTCAAGCCACATATGTGGAGACACCGGAAGAGAGCAAGTCCAGTCGTGGAAATTACTAAGGCCTGAGCCAAAAGTTTAAAATGTTGTTGTCCATAATGAAAATCACATGCACCATCCTCATTGTCACCCACTTAGATGATTGATAATCTTCTATCTTCTGATGTAAACTTCTTGAGCACAAGTTTAGTGTTGTCTATAGAGGAAATGGTTATTTATTTACAAACACAATGCAAACACTGGGCAATGTCATTGTGGGTTTTGAATATTGAGTAGGAATATATTTATACCTTAAAATCGTAGCAGTGATATAGAGGACAGGTAAGTATGTATAGATTTTTGACACACCTGCTCCACATCTATGTATACCATGAATATATATATGTGGTCATGGTATTATATATAGAATTAGGAACAGTAGCGTACCTTGGACCCTGCATTTGCCGCCCCATGAGGAACACAAGTAAGACCAGGGGTGTGTTTGTGGTGAAAGCCACAGGTAAGAGCAGCGGGAGTGCTGGTGATCCCTGTGTTTGCCATGACATCCGTAGGTAAGAGCAGGGGGTAACCACCACCCCCAAAACTCGTACTGCCCAGGGCGGACCCCCTTTCAACCCCCCTTACTACGCCACTGATTAAGAATAGTAAATCTGTACTTTACTATTTGCACTTACCTTTCGATACTTTTGTTCTTGATATTTTGTCTACAATATTAAGGTATAACGATAGTCATTAATCAATATTGCAAACTACAACTGCCAATGTCAAAAGATTTCCTGTGAAAAGACCTCCTGTCAGCTGCAACAGTTGCCAAGATCAATTACTAATTGACCAAGAAAATTAGTATTCACAAGGCCTATTGGAAGTCTGATAAGAACCAGGCATAGGCGTTTGTTTCAAAGCATAGGTCCTCGTTTCAAAGAGATCGCTAAATCAGGAGGTTACACCCTGATTGGGCTTTTAACTAGCCGAAAATAAGTGAGGGGGTTTTATCCTTCATTTAAAGTGTTCTACCAAAAATGGGGAATAAATTGAAGCTACTTTCCCACTGGTTTTTTATACGTTCCTGGTTACGAAATGGACTCAACCTTTTTAGTGGCAGCCAGGTATGAGTTTACTTTGCTGTAGGGAACTGATGCCCTCACTTATTAGATCACTTGCTACATCCGCCGCAAAAAGAATAGCCTGGTAAGGAAAATGACCAGATTCCTGTTTAACTACTCCATCCCAAACGAGTCAGAAAGATTGAAATAAGTGAAAGCACAGAATTGAAAGAATCCTCACTTTTAGGCAGGCGCTTTCTTTTTTAATGTATACCTATATTTATATGGCGTCATATGAAGCTGAATCAGTTGTGGCGCATATGTTTTTCAAAACATTTGTAGTGTGTTAGTAAGCCCAAGTTCAGTCAATTTATCCAAAGAGTCGAATTGGCCTTTGGCATCCATCTTGGCATGGGCAGGCAGGCAAGTTAGTACATTACCCCTTTCTTGTTGATGGAGTCCCATTGCAGTACATCCCCGTATGTGACTAGACATTAAGCACACTCACACTGGCAGTGTGGAGAAGATCATACCACTATGGATGAGTTCAATCTCCTCCAATTCACCCAGAGCTACTAGCTGACATAAATTCAACCTGCCATTTAAACGTGTCCCCAAACTCACGTCTTCAAGACAGGAAGCACATTAGCATGATTCATGACAAGAAAATATGTGGTTTACTAGCTCAGTAGCTGATCTTGGAACTTGGCTTAGGCACTTGACAATAAATGTGTCTGATTCTTGAGAAATCATATTATCCATCCACTTTCAAACTGTATATTGGCAACACTGTAACACTAATTTAAAAAAATGAAACAAGTGTGCATTTAACTGTCTATTACTGTTCCAATTATATGTGCCCCCTCACCTTCCATACCACCTTGGTTTCTGCAATCTTATATGATATTATTTTAATAAGGACCAATATAGCATATGTTCCATGTTCACATACAGCAATCCTGCTTATCTTGCAGATAACCTCACAATCTCTGGTGGTCTTGGTAGACCCGTAAACAGGACACCAACAGATTGCAGATTAAGAGGTGTAAAAAAAAAAAACATGGCAGCAGGCCTTTTCCATCTATGCACAGTGGTTTTGGACCAACATCCCTATGTTCACTATGACTGCTCCAATTTAGGAAAGAGTTAAAGATTCACCTCTTAAGAGAGAATTATATCACAATGCAATAACCATCCACAACCCAGCTACCACTCCTATCTCTTGTTCAATTTATGCTTGTCTTTGACTATGGCTTCTGGCTAGGTTGGCAGTATGGAAATACCATATACCTACCTAAATGCATAGAACATCAGGTTTAGTGATGCCCCCTGCTAAACATAAAGCACTGCATACAAAGTGCAGCACTACTTTGTTGATCTGGATCCATGATCTATTAATTACCAACAAATAATTCAAAAACTTTGACATATGTTTGTGTCAAATCATTGTGCAGTGCTATTTATACACTGATATCTTACCCAATCATAACAGGTTGTTATCAAATGATTCAAGTCAACAGTTTAGAATAATGCACCTGGGAATTGCACTGTATCACATTATTCTAAACAGCTTTCCCAATATAATCCCTCTATTTGTGTTTGTGAGGACTCATTGAGATTTCTGTTGACTGTCTGGACAACTTTGCTCACTGGGGTCTCGGATAATCCAGCAAAGTATGCATTGCAGTGCATATACTTCTTTTTTTCTCTTTCTGCTGTAGGCAATGTTATCTCTTGGTGACTCCCTTATTGTCACTTCATATAGACACCAAAGTTAAAGAGCTCCAGAGATTGATCTCTTCAAGGGGAATGACCAGAAGACTGCCCTGTAAAAGGCGTGATTAAACACTGGAACTTTCGCCTACTTTCTATATGGACATCTTATAAACTTATTTTCAATGAATACACAGAAAATCTCCAAAATCAAACAAATGGGTTAAATTATTCTATTTATATATTTTAATTGATCGACTTATTAAGCAGTAAAATAAATTGTATTCAATTGTAACTCTTTGATGTATTGAGATGTTTGCTCTGCCCAAATTCATGTATGTGTATAAATAATATATGATTACAATGTTTTTACAGAATAGATATACTGTCACAGTGGTTGTGAGCAATAACATAGAAGCCAGAGAAGTGTCTCCAATATGCGCACTTACCCCCTTTTTCTTCTATATGCCTCTTGAGTTTTTGGTACTACTGAGAATGTCTGGCTGGTTGTATAAGACAATCATGTTGTCAGAAATGTTTTCTGACTTAAATATTGTAACCGAAGAATTATATACAAAAGTATTGCTCTACTGGGAGTTAATTTTCGATTATCAATTACAACAGGCGATATTATTGCAACTGATATTCAAACCACGATTTTTGTGTCAGGTAATATTCTGACAATCACTGTCTAATACTATACCACCTCAATATGTTCAGTGGTCTGCTCAAATGCCAATTTGTTCTAAGGTCATAAGTTCATACCATGTCATCAGGCATATCTACTGTAACCAACAAGGTGATGGAAATTGTGCTAGAATTGATCTGTCACTGATGATCACTTGTAACAGCATCCCAATACATTGTGTTTGGCCAACTATACTCCTCTAGACAAATGCCAGCCATATATTAATCAGTCTTGCTTCTGCATAAATAGGAACCATCCAGCCCTTTCTACCATGTCATAGACCTGTCGGATGGGAACCCACACACCTTCAAAGATGTTTCAAGCTATCAAGGCATCATCAATGAGGTATAGGTTGACTTTTATGGCTCAGTAAGCATGGGACCCATGTATGTAAGGAAGACTTGAATTAAACTCAGCCAATGACGATTGCTCAGGCCGCATCCAAGTCCATTATTTGTTTTGCCCATTATACCACTCTAGACAGGAACAAGCTATTCAGAAAATCATATGGTCTTGCTCCAGTCAGAACAGTTCAATCCAAATTGCCAAGACTGGTCCACTCTAGACTGGAACACAAGCAACCCCAGACCAGTTTTAGCTTTCATATGCCTGATCATCTGGTATAGTTTGTGTGTGGTGGCACACTGAGCACAGGATCTATGTCTGGTCGTACCACTATGGAAAGAAAGCTTAATCAGTCACTGCTGAATGCTCAGGTAACATCCTGATGTCATCAGAGACAACAGCCATGTGATTTTGTACAATAATTTGTGGTGTTGTGATTCCAGTTCACCATATCTGAAACTGGCTTCAAAAACAATGGTTTGTATAAGGAAAAGTGGGCTGTAATATGATATCCCCAACTCATGAAGTCATTGGTTAACCTTAATTTGAAATATCTTCTGTAACTTGATGTATAACACAGAGACATAAATTGTGAACAATGCAGAACCAAGGGAACGGGAAGAACCCCAGATTTAGGTATTGAGCCTGAACCAGAGTCCTTTCATACTGTAAGCATCAGACAAAATTTTAGGGCACTTATTTGAAACACGCCTTTGGGAACTACTTGCTTTTTGGCAATTGAGGATTGGTAAAATCGCAGTGCTTTTGCCTTTTTGCCATTGCAGTTTAGTGTTGTCAAAAAACAAACAAACCCCTAAAAGCATGATGGTGCAGCTGGTGTTGGCCGTTGCATCATTCTGTAGGGTCATGCATAAGTCACTATCCAAGTGTGCACATGCAGAATGACACTGGTGCCATGTTGTTTTACTTTTAATTGACCAGGCGCCACTTCAATCCTTCAACTAAAACAAAATACATATATAAGTTCACAAACATGCTTTTGTGATGGACTGCCAACAATTTGCTACTGTGCCCTCTAAAACAAAATATATATTAGTTTAAAAAAAGAACAGTGTGAGCTCAATTGCAGTGGGGGGAGCAATGGGGAGTAGAAGAGGAGATACATTTAAAATTAAGCAGAGAGTATTGGCTAAGGAATATTTGCAACAGTTGGTGCCTCCGCAATGAGTTGAAGATAACAACGTGCTCTAAGGTGGCAAATTGTGCTTAAGTTATAGTCTTTGTTTTTTCTGGGCGTGGGGAACAGCGGGTGAGTGTTTCCAGCTCCCCATCATCAGGACCAAGGTCCTATTGTCTCATTATTGGGTGGGTGTGGGGGGAGGGGGGAGGTTGGATGGTGGGGTGGGGGGGCTCAGTAGTAGGGGGGGAGGAAAAAATGGGTTGAGGGTGGGAGGGGAGGGAGAAAAGGAAAAAATATGTTCCACAACTGCTTGACATTTTTTTGTGTTTTTTTGTTTGATGCATTCATAATTATATTTACTAAAGGCCTCCTAGACTTTGAATGTAATGGCTAATTTGAATTTAAAAATTGTAACTTATAATGTTTGTGGCCTCAATAATTATGAGAAATGAAGGAAGATGCAAATGGAATTGAAACTTATTAACCCTGACATTGTGTGTATCCAGGAAACACATATTTCGTGGTCAGTACGCCAGAAGCTAGACGACTTGGGGTTTGTTACTCTGGTCGCCTCTAAGCAATCAGATACAACGCAGGGGGTAGCCATTCTGGCTTGCCCCTCCTTAGTCAAAACTGAGCGGTTTTTGGCAGATATACATGGTCGATGGGCTATTCTTGACTGTTTAATTGGAGATATGCGGTTTACCCTCTGCACTATATACGGATCTAATCTTGACGAAGCAAATGTCTTTGATTTTTTAAATGGTGAGCTTGCTTTATGGCCTTCACCAGTTGTGTGTTGTGGCGATCTTAATATCCATTTGGATAGCGATTGGGCAGGCCCCTCTTCCTGGTTATACAGGGGTCGTAAACCTAAGGTCTTTCAGGCTTTAAAAAATCTGATGGCTGATCATGGCCTGGTTGATGGGTGGAATTTTTTATACCCACAAACACCTGGCTATACTTTCTTCTCTTCACCACATACTAAGCTATTTCGGCTGGATTACTTTATTATTCCTGCTGCCTGGGCCTCCTGTAGCCAAATTCAAATCTACCCTAGACTTCTATCTGACCATGCCCCGATGACTATCTCCTTTTCCAAAGTGGCTATTATAAGATATAGTAAGACTTTCACTTTTGATAGGAAGCTGTTGCTTGATATCTCTTTTGTGAACTATATGAAAAAGTGGATCCCCGATTTTTTCCATCTTAACCGTGGTTCAGCTGAACCCGCGGTAGTATGGGACTCCTTCAAGGCTTGTTTTAGAGGTGAGGTCCTTAGTTTTGCTTTACACGCTCAAAGATTGCGTAAACAAAACTTGATGCAGCTATTTACTCATTTACGGAATGCCGAATTAAATCTTATAACTCAATTACAGGCAGCTGTTGAGCCTAAGGATAGCCTTGATAGACTAGCTCGTTGTAAAGCTAAGATTAATCTTGTATGGGCCCAAGAGATTTCGCTCAAATATCATCTTTATAGGAAACAGCTGTATGAGTTTGGGGAATCTACAGGGAGATGCTTAGCTCAACGGATTTGGGCAAAAAAACAAATGTCTAAAATAAATTCTATCTATAATGATCAACAGGTATTAGTCCATGAACCCGTGGCTATTATGAAAGTTTTTCATCAATTTTACTCTGATTTGTATAGCCAGCCCGATGCTGGTGATTTTCCACCTGACTTTGGGCTACCAGCGCTAGAATGGGATAGGCTTGATCCTGCCGTGGCAGAAAGACTGGATCTCCCATTTTCTGTCGAAGAAATTGAGAGTGCACTGTTTAAATTGCCTTCGGGTAAGGCGGCCGGCCCGGACTCTCTTCCATCAGAGATCTATAAGACCTTCTTTCAAGAACTCCGTGAGGATTTATTGAATACTTTTCAAGCAGCTAGATTGGGATCTCCACCCCAGTCGTGGGATGCTGCCCATATAGTTATATTTCCGAAGAAGGGGAAACCTCCCGATCAACCAGGGTCATATCGCCCGATATCGTTGGTTAATTGCGACGGTAAACTATACGCTAAATTGTTAGCTAATCGTATGGCCCCACTTGTTGCTGGTTTGGTATCACCACAACAGCACGGTTTTGTGCCAGGGCGGGGGACGGTCGATCACATTAACAGGGTTGTTGCACTTCTCGACGTCGCGCAGGCTGACTCCAGATTTCTGGGTCTTGTCCTGCTCGACGCCGAGAAGGCTTTTGACCGTGTGTCCTGGAATTTCCTATGGGAGGTTATGGTACGCTTAGGATTTAATCCTGGTTTTCTTCGGGCTCTTCAGATTTTTTACCAGTCCCCTACTGCAAGGATATGCGCTATGGGTCTTAAATCGGAGGAGGTTCAGATTAGTAGAGGGACACGGCAAGGCTGTCCTTGTTCCCCTATTCTTTTTGCTTTTTATATTAATCCCTTCATTAAAATGCTCGATCTTAATTCACAAATTCCCCCCTTCATAGCTCAAGGCACGAAATACAGCGTTCTCGCCTACACGGATGATATTGCTGTCATTATGTCTGATTTAAATACTGCTCTACCCACCATAGAACAACTAGCGGAATGTTTTGGCAAATATTCTGGGTATAACCTCAATAAAGCCAAGACACAATGTTTGTGTACGGACCAAACCCTAGCTTTTGACAGTAGGATCGTGGAAGAAGTGGTTTACTTGGGCATTAAGATCAGGCCTAATTTGGAGGAATTGATGAGCGTTAATTGGACCGATATATTGGATAAAACTAAACATGCACTGGAGTCATGGCAGAGTCTTCACCTAACTCTGGTTGGCAGAGCTAATCTACTTAAAATGATCATATTGCCTAGAGTACTTTACTTTTTTCGTGCTGTTCCCCTTTTGATTCCTGGGTGTCAAATTCGCCAATTACAATCAGTTTGCGAAAAATATCTTTGGGCTCCAGGAAAAATTCGCAGAGCTTCACGCTTTATGACACTGCCATTTGCCCGTGGTGGATGGGGAGTTCCGGATTTTGCCCTATATCAGATTTCATGCTTACTTTTAAGGATGCGTATCCTCTTGACTGGAGAGGAAATGTCCAATATGGCAGAAACACCTTCAATGTTTCAAATTACGCTTGGTTCGATTGCAAAAAAATATTTAATTTCCAATATTGATGGTAGTTACTACAAGCGTACCCGGTTTAAAACTATTATTTCTGCTTTCAATGTCTGGAAATTTGTTAGGAAAATGTGTAATATACCCAAATTTATGATATATACTCCACTTAGGGCACCTTATTTATTACCTTCTATTTTTGGCGATTCAGTTGCACGATGTTGGTATCTTAAAGGTATCACATGCCTAGGTGATTTTGTTTCTGCTGAGGGTGTTTTTCTTTCTTTTGATACACTTAGACAGCAATTTGATTTATCTAATAATCAATTTTTTAAATATCTACAGATCCGTGATTTTCTTTATAAACGTACCACGTCGCTGTCTTCAATTCGTATAATTGATTTAATCAGATCGCAATCATCTATTGGAACTATTTATAAAGAACTTATAGCACAGCGCACAGATGATATTGATAAAACTAATGAGAAATGGCTATGTCGGCTTCCATCTATATCGATTAAAATTCAAGAATCCATTAAAATGGCCCATATGGTTCTTTACTCTGCGTCATTAAAAGCCCAATTATATAAAACTATTTTTAATTTATACCGCACCCCGGCGGTGATAATAAAATGGGGTAGTTCTTCCCTATATTCTAACTCGGGCGAATGCTTTCGCTGTAAAGCCTGTAAAGCTGATGTAGTACATGTGTTTTATGCTTGTCCTTCTTTATCACCTTTTTTTAATCAAATTTCAAATTTTGTGAGTTATGTGCTTGGTAAATCTGTTCTATTGTCTTCGAATTTAATCCTATTGGGTATTGGAGAGGAAGCCACCCAAGGGCATCCTCTTTTTGAGTTTCGTTTTCTTCTTTTTATTATAGCAGCTATGATTCGTTTGTCAATAGCCACTGCATGGTTGCAACCACAAGCACCGAGTTTTGATATATGGCGATCTAAGTTATTTAATTTGTATAACCTTGAAATTAGTATGTATATGTTGAAAAAATCACGTAAGAGACGATTTGGCCTTACTATTTGGCGCCCGTTAAAAGATTATTTTGATGAGTAAATAATTATGATTAGTTTTGTTACAATGATAGTTATGTGTAATCATCTTTGGTTCTCATGCTTGTTTATAACTGTAATTGTACGGCTATTGTGGAACAATAAAAAAAAAAAAATAATTAAGCAGAGGAGGGAAAGAGCCACATGGAGGGAATAGCAACAAGGATAGCTTTATTTTGTTGAAGGTCCTGCTAAGGATGTAATGGAGGACAGGTAAGAAGCTCAATGAGGTGCTCTCCATCCCAGGAGAGCATTGGGTGAATCAACCCTAGCACTATCATGAGTTTTTGTATACAGCGCAAATGGAGAGAAAAATGAGTATCTTCCAGTAGGGCATTTTTTGTTAAAAGCAAAGTGAACCTCATCACTTACCATCAAACATCAAGCTTTTACCTCAATGTCCTCCCCAGCAATACCAGTACATGATACACAGACATCTAGTCTCATAATAGTCACCTGGACCCAATTCCTTTGAAGATGCCACTGACTGCAGGTCTTAGGAACCTGGTCTGCTAAAATGAACATCAGAGCCGCGCTGGCTGCGGATCATCAGAAGTACAATAGATATAAATGTCCCACATCAGCTGGATCACTGAATACATGTCCATTCTCCCAGGTATTTGGTTAATGTATTCCGTGGACTACTTGTTTCTACACCACCATTGGGTGGTTAAGTAATGCTTTATAAAATCCCTTAAAGAAAAAATCTGATTATTTCTCACAATGTGAGATCAGGAGAATCAGCCCACACCCCATATTTTTGTGAAGCCTCTGCTAACTATTTGTTCAAGAGTGTATACATCCACAATCAAAGAAGAGAGATCAGGTTAATATGCTAAAAGCAAATTAGTGCTTCCAATTCTACAGAGGGCATTTTTGGCATAATAAGAGAACTCACTTCTCTTTGTTGTAAGACATGTAATGTGCCCCTAACAAGAACTTTGTAATCAGTTAGCCAGCATCTTTGAAACCAAACCTGACAATATCAGAGCCACTTTCAATCCACTTCCTAAAGCATAATATTCTACCCAGATTTCTCAGCCACTTTCTTCCGTAGCAGAAAGTTACTTTGCCCACTTTGAATATGTCACGCCTCCAATGATGAAAAACCAAATTTGGAGAATAAAATCTGGATCTCCTCTGGTTCTATGTAGAATGAAAACGGTTCACTTGGCTAGTGAAATCATCAGTTGTAAATTAGTGAAACTTGTCACCCAGGCATTAAGGACTGGGCAGCTACCCTCAAAGTGGAAAAATGCCATGGGCATAGTTGTACCAAGAGCGTAGAAGAAGATCCTCACACTACTCAATTAAAAGCCTATTTCACTCCTTCCCTTTGCCACCAAGGCTTTGGAGAATCTAGTAAACGCCTAAATCTCAAACTACTTGGAGAGGAATTACTCTTTTGATATTGCTCTATCTGGCATATGACCAACGCATGGCACTTTATCTGTACTAGCTTGTGAACATAATGATTTCCATTTTTTGACACACAGTGCAGTCTACCCTTCTTGATTTTTCTGGACATATCTGTTTTATTTGCACACTGTGTACCATCATATTCTCCTGCATCTCTTGAACAAGTCGGATGGAAGGCAGTATCTTGATCTGGTTCAGGTCCTTTCTTCAAGATACATCACAGTCAGTTCCCCATGGCATTTACACCTTGACCCCTAAAAGATTAAAGTGTGGTATTCTACAAGGCTTGTTCGCCAGCCTTACATTATTTGAAGTATACATGAGGCCATAACAAACTAATTTGCTCATTTGAGAATCTTTTACACTGTTATGTGGATGGCACCCAAATGGTAGGGAGACTTTGTGGTGATCTTGAGCTTGCACTGAAAAATTATTTGAAACTGCAGGACCAAAGTAGCAAGATGGATGAGTGAAAATGTGCTACAGCTCATCATTGGAAAACAGAAGTCTTAGTGATAGGGAACAAAGCAGACAATTTGTCAAATTCTTAGTGGCCAGTCAACATAGGGCAAATTCCTCTGTCTGAGAGGGTTAGGAACCTAGGAGTCACATTTGACTAAGTTATCACTACCATCTCAAATTACCATTTTTGTAGCCTTGTGCCTTATTGTACTAAAATCTCTTAGGAAAAGGCTCTCTTCATTACCTATCAGATGCAGGAAAACCATTGTCCATGCAGCAGTTAAATCCCACCTAGATTATGTTAGTTCATATGTGGGTTGCCAAAATACTTGCTTCACAGATTGCACATTGCACAAAAATGGTTGATCTCAGAACTAGATAGAAAAGAATCTGTTTGTATAATCTACCAAGCCTACACTGACTTCGAGAACTAAAACGAGTCTTGTTCAAGCAGCTTTGTATGGCACAACTATACTTCTGTGACCAATCTCCATTTTCTATACACCACAAATTTGCAAGAATATCATCCTTTGCAAATGATAAGATCAAATACTACATTTCTGTTGAAAATTGAAAAAGTCTGCAATGAAAATGCAGATGGCATGGTGTTTTGTTTGATGTGCACAAACATGGTTTGGAAGCATCTGCTGGTCCATATTAAATAAGAACCCAATTATCTTAAATTTAGAAAATGTATAAAAGCATGGTTGCTCCACATTCAATTTTAAGAGGTTACATTTTTGGTTGACCATCTTTGCATACTCACTGCAGATAAGCCGTTCTGCCTCTCAGAATCAAAGTTCTAGATGCAGCACCTGTTGGTAGGTTCAACAGGGCCCGCACACAAGTCTCCATTCTAGTTACACACTTAAGCTTGACATCTTTTTCTAAACTGTGACTTTTACATGCCTTGCACTTACACGATAACATACTGATTTGATTTAATTTGATTTGATTTAAATTTATAAAGCGAGAGAATTGCTGAAAAGTCATCTAGGCGCAGACTGAATTGAAGATGACTGAAACTGACATTGTAGAGGATTAAAAAGCTGAGGTAAACAGACAGTTTTTCAGGAGCTTTCTAAAAGCCAAGTGATTAGGGATCTTCCTTAAAGGATCAGGCATTTGGTTCCAAAAGCGAGTGGTTACGTTAAAAAAAGCTTCTTTCACCCTAAGAGCCTTTAGAGATGGTTGTAACTATCATTTTTTATGCTGATGGTGAGCGCAGATGTCTGTTAGGAATATAGCGTCTAAGCTTATCTCTAAACAGGCTAGGGCGTGCAAAAGAAAGTGATTTGTACACTATGCAGAGTGCTTTGAACGCAATTCTTTTTCTGATGGGCAGCTAGTGTCTAGTCGTGCCTAGCTTTTGACACGGGTGCAAATTTGGGGCGTTTTATTAGCACCAGGATTGCTGCATTTTGCAGTCTCTGGAGTCTATTCAAAACTTTCTGTTGGGCTCGCACATAGAGAGCGTTACAGTAGTCTAAATTTAAATGCACCAGAGTGGTGACCTCAACCTTCTGTAAGTGTGGGGGCATAAAAGGAAGAATTTTATTCAACATTTTTAAAGAATGAAAGCATGAGGAAGCCTAGAAATTAGTTTGGATCTTGTAGGAGAGCTTAGAGCCAAAAATAATTCCAAGATTCCTTGCTTTGACCACCGGAGTGGGGAGAGGACCAATCGCTGATGGCCACCATGAGCTATTCCAAAACGAAGTATCCTTTCCAAAGAGAAGAACCTCTGTTTTGTCCGAGTTCAGCTTCAGGCACCGGGAAAACATCCAGTTAAAAATAGTCAACATACAGTTCTTAAAACTTGTGGCCACCTTGTCTAAATCCTTATTTATGTGAACCATAATTTGAGTGTCATCAGCATAGAATACAGTGAATAAGCCGAATGACTTTATGATGCTCATTAGCGGGGCCACATATATGCTAAACAGGGTATGGCTCCGTTTTTGATAATCAATATTTCAGAATCTCATGGGTCTGATGCAACCACTATGTTAGACTAATTCTAATTGTTCTGGATCATGGTAGGCTTCTGCTGGCCCATGCACATGGCCAAGTTAGATGGCTTACTGCATAGCCAAACTGTCCACAACATACTAGGAAAAAGTGAGACCAAAGAAATCCAGTGTAGACCTTTTTCTATGTGTTACTCTGGCGTCACATATACCATGGACTTACTGGTGTACTGTCATGTCAGTTTAGTGGCAGTCTGACTAACAGTCTGAGGTGCCAGCACTCAGGATTCTTTCAGGGAACTTCAGCTTGTAAATAGTAAGGACTGCAACCATGTTGTAGACAGGAAAGCCCTAGTAAATGCACAATGATAACAAACCAAACACACTTTTTCTAGTGTGTCAATTATTGAATTTTAACTTATTGCATGCACATATCAGCACAGCATAGTGCAATTGGATACCAAACACTAAATACAAATTACACTCAAGGATTTGCTCATCTCCTTGTTATAGAACTCTCACAAAGCATCTGAACCCTAAAGTACTCCCTAACTATGCACTCTGGTTAAAGAATGAAATGGCCTTTTTCTAGGTAGGTTTCAGAATTCTGATTTAATGAGAGGGCATCCAATAACTATGATGAGCTCCTTCCAAAGTGCTTCTAAACCATTAATATGGACTAAAACAAAGGCAAAGGATATGAACTGGCAGTCATTCGCTGTGAAGTCATAACTGACTCCTTCTACTGATCATTGAAGCAGATCATTGAGACTGCAATTTGTCTAAAGCCAGGATACTGTGTGTCTTTCCTTGATGTCATGAGAGACTTTGTCCTACTTATACAAGCCCTGCTTCAGATCTTTCTAATGGGTAATTTCAACCTCTAGTTAGACAAACCTCAAATCAATCAAGCTTCAGAAATGGTCATCAACAGCTAGTAGCTTTGGGTTAGCTATAAACCCTCTGCTATACCACAAAGCCGGTCAAACCTTGTGTCTTATTTTAACATATGGCCTATGGAAGTCAGACAAGACGGTCCAATACAGTTTCTGGTCTGACCACAAGCTGATCACATTTCCTGTTGTGAAAAACATGACCCACACTGGCTGTAATGATCCACCTCTAACTGGCCAATGTCTAAGCAGACATCTGAGAAAAATTGAGTTGAACAATTTAGTCAATTATTGCCCATGAGGTCTTGCTTGACAGCCACAATATCTGTAGACTAGGTACACATTTACCAAAACCCTCAAGCACTACAGCCTCACTTCAGTTGCAAAAAACTAATGGGCGCAAAACACAGCTAAGAAATCGGCTTGGTCTCTCTCAATGAACAATCACAGAATAATGAGGCTACAACCTGAACTGACAACCATAAAAGCTCTGGATGAAGATGGGGGAATTCTTTGCAGATCTCACATAAAGAGAAATCAAAAGTGTTCTGAAAAGGAAAGAAGACCTTCTACCCCTCCCAAATTGGCAATTCTAAACTAAACCAGCAGGTTCTTAAAATCGTCAGAAAAGCAACCAAATTGCAATAAATGAAGAATGTTCCAAAACACTCCTCATTTCACTAGAAGCAAACATAAATACAATTTGGTATGTTGTGTAAAGAAAATCTGAACAAACTCCCTTTTTTTCAATTGCTTCTCTTACAATACTCACATCTTTGACATCCTTCACACCAGTAAATATTTGCAATATGCTTCATGATGCAGGAAAGCTGAAAGTGTGTTACCATCAAAATTATCATTGTTCAGTCCACACAATAAAAGACCATATTGACACCTTGACTCCAAATATTCTTAAGTTGATGAATGCCTCTCTTCAGCACACATCAGTTCCATAGTATTTTAAGCATGCTCCATTTATTCCACTAAGGAATAGCACACAGATAATCTAAAAGTTGTGGTTAACTATTTCCCTATATCTGTCCTCCCCTCATCAAACAAAATCATGGAGAGTGTGGTCCCATGCTAACAACAATGCCACTTTGAGTTCCACATAATTCACCGTGATGACCAGCCAGGCTTGAGACCTCTCAGAGGCAACAATTCCAATTTAGCCAGCACTAAAGATGAAAGCCTACCATAACTGAAAACAGGATAGCATAAGTTCTTGAACTCCGTCGACTTGGCACTAGCATACAGTGTGGTGGACTCTGTCATTATTGAGTTGCTTGGCAAATGGTCCAGAAGGCAGTCCCAGAACTACAGTGGTTGCTTCCTCAGTTTCAGACCAATGCCAAATTATAACAATTGACAACAGCTCCTCTTCAATGAGCTTCTCAACATCAACAAATGACCCAGTGCACAGAATATTGCAACTACATGTCCCCAAGTATGCAGTTAATATACTGGTGCACATTTAACCGGGGGACCCAAGAACATGGTTGAAAATCACTAATTTCCGAACGTACCACTCCTATTGGATGAAAGACAATCCAAAATGTCCCCAAAACTGAGACCTACATGAAGCAGGCACAATCCTAACCCCCAAAATGAAAGGGCAAAACCTACATAATGTGTCCTACCTAAGCCTCTCATTTTCAGAGCAAATTACAAATGATTTGAGGAACAACTCCTTTTTTTCACTAATGTTGCTCAGTAAGTGATTTGCTCTCCTCCAGATGGAAAGCAGAATAGGACTTGTTAAGGGTGTTGAGTTAGCCTTGCTCAGTTACTGCAATGCAATCTACACAGCAGTTGAAAGCAAAGAGATCAAAAACACCAAAGGATTCAGAGCAATGCTTTCAGTGTTCGTATTAATATGAAAAGGTTGGGCTCTAAAGTAGAACACCAGATGACCCACAGAAGCTATTTCCCAGACACATCCCTGGCTCTGACCTACAATCCAGCAAATTCAAACTAACTTCAAGAGGATAAAACATGAATGGAAGTTAGCCACATTCCGGGATTCAAATTTTTCCTTGAGGAATCATCAGTCTTTCAAGAAAACTCTGAAGGCTTTTTGCAACAATCTTCCTACCAGAGAGACCAGCCTGCCTTGAAAACAAAGCCCATGCTTCACAGAACAATGCACAGAACCCAATGCATTTATATTGGCTCAGGATCACAATCAAAAGACCTCCAAGGCACTGAATGTTGCTGCTCTTGTGCTGGCTATAGGTTAATCAATTAGTCTGCATGTTTCATGCAGTTTAGTATTTTATGGCTTATCAATAAGGAGCATAGTTTCCAGTGTGTGTACTTCCCTTCTAGTTTAAGCTTGTGTTAGTTTGTTTATGTTAATCAGATGTGATCATTATCTCCTCTCTCTTAAACATCTTTATGCCACCACTCATTGAGTTTTATGAAAACACTGTCTTAATTTTGACTCATAAACCAAAGTAGCACAAATCTATCTTCATATTTCAGGTGCCCACAGCAAATCTGGCTCATCTAATGTCCTGCAGGCCATCAGGTTTAGGACAGAACAGTTTCAAGCAAATGCTTCCAGGGCCATAGTTGTTACCATAGGACAAAGAGACTTCTAGAAAAGGCTAGAAACAAAATATTCCTTACACATTTTCATTAAAGAAGCCCTCATCATTCAAACAGATTAAAAAATGCTGACCACAGTGTGAATAGGGTGGGAGATCTTGGGGAGTTTTTCTCTCCAGAATTCTGTGGAGATACATAAAAACTCCATGAGATTCTGCGGAGTTCCACCCACGGCTATGGCAGTAAGGGTACAAGCAACAGGGAGCATTTATTGATCCAGACAAAGCCTGCACATGTCCTTTAATGACATTGCAGAATATTATCCAGACAGCTGAGCAGTTATCTGGATGTTATTCCTGTTGGGCTGCATGGGTGATCGGTTACAGAGTATAGGACCAACAGAGGAGCTTCTGCCCTCGGTGCCGATGTCACTTTTCCTATTACTGCAACCACCACAGCTACTCCGGTGCCATTAAGGACATGACAGCAAACTGATAAGCCTCCCACAGCCTTCTGAGAGGGAGCACTCATATTTTTTGGTTACCTCACCTCCCACGACCGCAGACAGAAGTGCACACATTTTGTTTTGCTTTTTGCTTTCTCGATGCCTTCTGCTTTGATTGTGCAGTACATTTTAGGAATAAAGTTTCAGATTCACAGGAATCTACAGGTAATCCAATCCAGTCATTCTTGAAATTATTAGCACTGATTAACATGGACCGGCTTAAGTAAATCCATGGCTAGTGTTGCAATCATCAAGAGGATATTTAGCGCCAAATGGCATATTGTAAGGAAGTGCTATTTTGTTCTCTATCTTATGTAATTCTGTGATATTTTCTTATATCAAATGTCATCATTGGTATGTTGACTACATATTCAGACTTTCAACACTGATATATACTGCGTTATAGTATACAATTTTTTTAGGCAGGATTTTGCGGGATAGAATGCTTTCTCCCCTTGTGCACAGGAACTTAGAGGGCCATCTTTGAATTGGGCAAATGGTTTCCTTTTTCCCAAACCTTTGTTGAACTGTCCAGTAGGGGTGGGTGGTGAACTCCACCACAGACAGTCAGTGAAGTTGTTGCCAAACTCCACACTCCAAGAGCAGTGGGAACAGTTCTGCAAACTCTGCCTGCAGAGAGGAGTTTACTGCCCACCCCTAGCGAATATCCAAGCCACTGCTATGTAGCCTACTTCCTGATAAAGCTACTAAAGTAACTCTGTCTTTCATTACCCGGGAGATCCCTGCTATCTGCTGTTGTTGATACCAACTCCCAGCATCCTCCCATAAATTGATTCTTAGGAGTCCTGTGAAAGGACCCAAATCTTGGGTGGCACAAAATTCAAAACAAGACAGTGTATCTCATATCTGGTCTGAAGAAAAGGCAATCTATATGAACACTTTTCAATGGTGTCTGGAGCAGGCAAGAACACCTTTTGAAGTTCAGTTTGACACACAAATGCCTCAGGGACACCACACCCAAATATATCCACGTGAAAGATTGAAGCAACACTGATGCTATTGTCACTCCTGTACTCTAACATCACCACAAGCCACCAACCTTTCTAAGATCACTAAAACCAAGTGAAAATTAGTAAGAGACAGATGCTTCTAAACCACAGATCCTGACTGAGAAGTTGCACCTGTTGTCAAATCTGTGATGCCAAAACACAAGAACTACAGAGGGGTGAGAGGTGAATCCCTCTTCGACCTCCCGCTTAGAGAATGAATATAACAAAAAGAAGAGGGATAAAACAACATATGTTATGTGGAGACCAAAAGGTGAGTGGGGGAAACACCAAAATTGTAAAACTGCCCTCACACACAGCAAGCTGTGTCATGCTTCATCATATGGCTGCTGTGATCCCCTCACACAAGTGAACATCAAGGAAGCCCTGGTGACTCTCATCACACGGCCCCACCAATCAGTCCTTAGATCAACTTGCCTCCTAATTCCCTCTACCATCACAACAGCTTCATTCCTCTCTGCTGCAACATCACCCTCTAGATTGCTACTGCTGCAGAGTCATTCACCGAAATCAAAGGATTAAATCTTTATTTGTAACTGCACTTTTACCTGATGTTCTCACTTCCCAATGCAACGTTTTCCAAGCCCCTTGTCACCAAAAGATGATTTACTTTGTAGTGTGTGATGTACATATTAAAATGAACATAAACATGTAGTCTAAATAATTTTCCATTGTACTAGCCCAAGGAGCAGCTGCCTTCTAGCTTTTATTTAGGACTATTTAATGTGCCCTTTGAACTGCCAGGCTTCTAGTCTATTTCTGGGAGTCAAGGGCTTCTGGACTTTCTTTATAGTTGTTCTCACACAGAGAACACATTAACTGGTAAACTTACTACAAAACTCATGCAACACAGCGCAGCAACCAAAATTGCTGCCCTGCAATGAGTGAGAGATGAGAGAGCACCACAGAACCACTGTCCTTCTCTCTTCCTAACAGTGGTGCACAATCAAGCTGCCTAGCATCACACACATTTTTGACACCATAATTCATATGTGTCTGCATCATGGCTAACATAGGATTATTCCAGTAAGGGGACCCTTCGTGTACCAGATACAAGGCTTTTGGATGTGTGCTGTGCAGTGCAGTCAGACTCGGACAGAAAATGGCCTTGGCACCAAAATAAAAGTGTCCCCATTCGGGAATTATAAAGCTACAATAGGACCATGTTTGCAAACTGGGGCAGTTTTGTACTCGTAAAGACATGATGTTTTGCCGGATATGGAACACCACGTGGATTTGAGAGTGCTGCAGAGAATGTTTGTTTTTTATTATCTGGAAAATCAACAGTAAAACATCCCAGCAGACCATACAACAGGCCTACAAACAGCCACAAAAAGTCACACACTAATCTGTCAGACCAGCCCTTTTAGCACTGCCTCCTTGCCCTATAGGCCAGTCCGACTCTGGCACATATACAAAGTTGGGAAAGTGTGGAGAAATAAAAACATTTCCTCTTTTTAATGCCTGCCCCAAAGAGAAGTTATTTTTTGGATCAAAACTCTTACTGCTATTGTTAATAGATAGGGCTTTGAATCAAAAACCTTGGATAGTTGCAAGGAAATGTCCATGTAACACCCATGGAAAACCACCTTGAGCTAATGTATCGCAAAGAGTGCTTTTCCAGAGGAAAACCAGAACGTAAATTCCAAATAAACATTGTGCGCTGGTTTGAGTCACTTTTGTGCAACAAACCTGTGCAAAATGGTATTGTATCTGCCACCCAGCCGCGGCTGCTGCAGGTAAAAGCGGTGAGGCCAGCTGGAGGGGGGGGGGGGGGGATGTCGAGAGACGACCACAAGGGAAAATTAAATAAATAATTAATTTACCCTCGTGGTTGTCTCTCAAAATCTCACCCAGCCGGCCCCACCGCTCTTACCTGCAGCGGCCGTGGCTGCTGCCGCCAATACTAATTTCTCATATAAGTGCTGGGTGACTGTTAGAACAAAGTGATTCAACAAGTTTTTATTGCCTCCTGCAACTCAATAAGGCAAACCACTCTAAAAACAAACATGTTGTAATTCTATTTAATGTACTTTCACTTATGTGCGCTTCATCTTTTGCTTTTGTTACTCCTTAAAAGACCATTTCTAACCACTCAAGCTTTGCTCCTGTTTTTTACCCTTATGATCAAACCCTTCATTGATCTACCGGCAGTAGCTATTTGCGTTATTGCGTTACATGCGCAGCCTCTCCCCTGTTCCCTTACTCATAGAGATCTGAAACTGCTTTAGCCTCAGAGTACAGTCTACCTCTTACAACAGTTCAAGTCACTTCTCTCAAATTCTTGTGTTAAACTTGGCACGTGTCTTGCCCCCCTGTCCAGTGGGGCTGGAGAAATCATGGAGTTTGTCTCCAGAAAAGTGAGCGTTTGTCTCACCTCTTTCTGGTGTTCTGATTTGTGATAAAAAAAGGCCTTTGAATGAAAAACAAAGGTGTTTACATTCCAACAATTGTGAACACATAAGATGGGGACTTTGTAACATAAAAAGGAAATGTTTTATTTGCCATTTCCCTGATATGGAATGAAAGATTCACTGAGCAAATACGTTTACCAGTATCAACATTACCCTAAGAAACATGAGTTTTCCTTCTAAATAAAGAGTTGTCATGTTTCATAGCAAGCAGTTGTGGGCTATTTTTTATCTCCTTATTCTCAGCTTTTCAATTCAGACTCACTCAATACCATACCCAAACACTGCCACTGTTTGCCACTGCTTGCTCTTAAGAGACTAAGGGGCATATTATCAAGGAAACGTGATAAATAATGCATTTCCCGCTTTGCGCGATTTTGGTCAACGCCAGCTATCGCTGGATTTATTCGCGGAGATATTGCGTTATTATCAACGCATACCTCCAAGGCGATTAATAATCCGACGATAGTGGCGAAATGCGGGATTATCGTTGGGAATCCAGCAATAAACCTGCAGCAATAGGGGAATCCTTAATGATAGGGAGATGTGGACTTAGCCGTGCAATCCACCTCCCATGATACAGATAGGCAAGTCAGGATTTTTTCAGACGTTAACTACCGGCGATAACCGGGGTTAGCGCGGCTTCTATAATCGCTTTGCGGTTCTGGGGCTG
This sequence comes from Triturus cristatus, assembly GCF_964204655.1. Classification (NCBI taxonomy): domain Eukaryota; kingdom Metazoa; phylum Chordata; class Amphibia; order Caudata; family Salamandridae; genus Triturus; species Triturus cristatus. The sequence goes on from NC_140594.1 coordinate 797,990,747, forward strand.
GGTTGATAATAGAGCGAAGTTGTGTCTGCAAGTGTTAGTCAGGAACGCCTACTTTGCACGTCATTAGCAATATATATCGCTGACATGCAAAGTGGAAAAGAAACGACAGCTAACGCCTGTAATCCTGCGCTAACGCCTGTTAGCACAGGCTTGTTAATAGGGCAATTAAAATATCACCGCTTTTTCGTCAAAAAGTGCCGCAAAAGTGGCGATATTGCCCTTGATAATATGCCCCTGTATGTATTGTTCCAAGAATATGCATATGTTCCTATAACCAATCAAGGCTAGAAGGGGACTGCAGCACACAAAGAAAGAGGAAAACGCCTCATAGGATTGTTTTTGTGCAGGATGGTGTCACTTCCTGTGCAAAAACAATCCTGTCTGCAACCATTGTGCAAGAGTGCCTGGTTTGGCGCTAGGCAGTAGCTTGTGTGCTAGTGCAGGCAGGATTGCGCCATATCTTTATAAATATGGTGCATTCCTGCCTTCTTCCTTTCGCGCAGTGTAGCGCAACACAATGTCTTGCTGCATAGTGTTGCAAGAAATAAAGATATGTATGGCCCGAGATGTTCAGCATGCCAAAACTTGTATAGTTATAATGCAGCAGCTTGGAAGACCAGTCACGAATCATATCTGTATAACAATGTGTCATTATTTCAGAATCTATGCTGCCTGTCACAGTCTTTCTCTCTCTACGTGGAGACATAGGCATGCAGGTGGGTTTGGAGGCATGAACATCATCAGACAGCCAGTGGCATGATGCAGCATTAAGCGCCACACCTCAGAGAGAAAAAATGATTTTCTCATGCAATAACCCAGAGAAATAGTGATACATTGTGGTCTTCCTTCTTAGGTCCTGGCCAAAGACAGCATGCTTATGGTTAGAGTCAAGGGAGACCTGTGGCTTATTAGAAGCTTCATTCAGGCATCCCTGGGATTTCTAGATATGAAGGAGCATTGTGCAGCAAACCAGGTAGCCTCAGATGGCAGTGCTGTCCTGTGCCTCACTGCGATTACAAACACTGGGTATAATTGAGCGTGGGTATATTTTGATTTGTAGGAAAGACACTTTGCACTTCCTTTGTGCAGCTAACCAGGCAGCCTCAGAGGTGAACACAATTGTAGTGCTGTCCTATGGCTGACTGGGATTAGAATCACTGTTTCCAGGCACTCAAGTCATCAATTTAGCCACTAGACCATATCTCTCACACTTCTAGAATGGCAGAGATGACACATAAACATCAGAAAGCAGGAGAGTTGGAAAGTGAATGCAGATCCAAATAATTCACTGGTCATCTGGTAGGTGACAGGAGTCTGTTCAAGCTGAAGCACTGATTGGGTGAAACAAGAGATAACAATATAGAAATGCCATCACTGATCAACCCTAATGCAGTGCACCTTTCCTCTGTTGGGACTGAAAACTGTTTGATTGTTTTAAATTTTTTTATTTTTGCAGTAATATATATAGCATAAACGCGGACCAAGGACATTTGGGCGCTTTGCATGAGCACCAGTTACATTACACAAGTTCAATGTATTTTTTTATTTTTTGGCACAGGGAAATTAAGTGGTTTGCCCGGCATCACATAATGTTGAGCAGACGCCGTAAATTGAGCCTTGTTCCCCAGTGCCAAAGTTGGCAACTCAGAACGTACCACCACATCCCTTCCCTTGGTGGTTCTTGAGGAACAGTGTGTTGGAAATTGACAGTATTTTATGGTGCTTGAGCAGGAAAAAAATATATCAGATCTAGAGCGTGGGTGTATCCAGCAGTGGTGGTAGCAGACCACTGGAAAAAAAAAAATCTGCATTTGCTTCACATATTCAAAAGAAGTTGATGTGCAGACAGCAGACAAATCCCACAGTGGGTCATCGGCACCAAGACAGTCATCATGCTCAGATGCCCACCTGCCACCTGCGAAACAAATAAACGCTTCCTGGAAATTCTGGAATACCCAGAAAGAAGTGGGTTGCCTCAGCTATTGTGATGAGATGGCCAGCAGCCTATCAGAATGCAGGGACATCTTAAGGATTTTGGATAAGAGAGATACATACAGTGAAATGTATTCCATTGGCACTGCCTCGATTGGCATCCATGTGTGACATCCCAGTGATTTACTCACCCCTCATTCCTATTAAACATTGCTCCTTGCTGCTGATAGAGCGCACATCCACAAGAAATGGCATGCCTCCACAACAAACAAATCAACACTTTAGGGGACCTTTTCATAGATCCTCTATTTAAGACATGTCAAGCGTATCTAGGGGAGACAACCAATACACGAATGGACCCCTTTACAAATGGTGAGATTCGTCACGTGACACGCAGACTATGTGCGACATTCTCTAAAGAACTGAGGGGCATATTATCAAGCACAGCGTTAAAATTATCGCCGCTTTAGCGGCAGAAAACTGCCGCTAAAGCACCGATAATGGGCTTGATCATATGCACTTGAGAATTCCAATAGAATCCCATGTTGACACCAGAACATGGGCACCTATTGGAATTCTCAAGGGCATATTATCAAGCCCATTATCGCCGCTTTAGCAGACGTTTTCTGCCGCTAAAGCGGCGATAATTTTAACGCTGTTTCTTGGTAATATGCCCCTAACAGAGTGGCCAGTAGTATTCATTCTGCTGTCCACTACTCAGCCTATCATATTAATCACCAGACTATACAACACAATTATGATGGAAACTGACTCAGTCGATCCCAATGCAAAAGAACAATGGACTGCTGACCTGAAAGTGGACATCACTGACGTGATGCGGACATATTTCTGTCAGCAGACCAAAGAGGTGTTGCCCAAGAGCTGGTACAGCCTAATCCATTATACATTTCTGCATAGAGTATAGTTAACACCAATAGTCATAGCCAGGTACAGTCTCATGTGCAACATTCATTGTAAAGGTTGTGGAGTCCAGGGGTTGCTTTATGCATCTGGTGTGGCACTGCCCCAGGGTGGCCGCAGTTTGGAGTCAAGTATTAGGTACTATGGAGGATATGCCTGGACACGAATTTCAGATTGACCCCTGTATGGTACTGCTTGGATATGTGGAAAACGTTCCCAAGGAATTTCGTAAATCGCCTGCTACAGCAATGTTTCTGTGCAAGCGCAGTGTCTCCATAGGACAGGGGAGCGGGGGGTTGCAAGGTCCCTTGCTTCCAAGACTGGCTTAAGAACATGACCCTCTGCAAAGAATGATTGGAGAATTATGATACTACTCTTCCAAGCGCAGCAAGACCTAAAGACTTTTGGTCGCTACTGCAGTCTTATCTGTCCACCTTAGCAAATGCACAATGGACCTGTAAAGGGGAAATCAACAATATTTTGCCATTGGGATGTATTGGTTCAATGCCTGTTTCATACTTTCTTACGTATGCATCTGCTATGGAGGCTTATTTTGTAATGCTGAATTTTTATAGACGTACTTGATGCACTTATTGTCCATGAATGGGTTATCTGCATGTCTGACTGCTGACACTGGAACCGGGAACTGTAAGTGAATTCGGGTGTGCATGACTCGGAAATGTACCTGTTATGTCTGCCTGATAGCTGAATATAGTTACAATAAATAAAAATAAAAAATACTTTAAATGGGTGGAAAAGAGAAAAGTTGTTCAGGATATCTGTGATTCACCTATACAATAAGTAGTTTACCTCTCGGAAGCTCAGCTGGAGAGATCGTATGAGTCACGCAAGAGACCATTCATTGGTAAATTGGTAGCATTTCTCTTAACTCTCTCTTTATATGAACTGATAAAGCATGCCAGATGTAAAAAGAAAAAAGATATCCATCAATGCAACACTGCCATATGGCTGATTTTCATCAGGCATGGGATGATACAAATATGAAAGCATGGCTAGATCATGGTTGGGTGATCCATATGTCAAGTGTGTGTGTTAAATAAATCGGACAACTACTTCTGTGTTTGCCTCTGTGTGTTTTGTGTGACAAAGAGTGTACATATATGTGTCTGTTTTAATCTTATTGAGTGTATGTGGGCATGAGAAATTGTGTAAATGGCCTGGGAGAATGGGAAAGAGTATATTTTGACAGATGAATGTGTGTAATTGTACAGGCATGTGCCAGTGTAAAGATGCATACATGTGTTATCACAAATGTGAACTGTGTATGTGGCCTGGTGGTTGTGCACTCATTTAATAAAATGAGCATAGTTGCAAATGTATAGAGGCATGCATGGCATGTATACAGCAGTCCGTGAATGGAATCATGGGCAGGTACCTGAATACATATATGCATGTTTATAAATGAGAAAGTATGAGAGTGGATGCCCAGTTATAGGCATATATATGGATGCATTGTGGTGTACATGCATTAAAGAATACATATGTGTAGGGATATATGTGTTGTATTGTTCTTTTGCTTTGGCAGGGGCGTAGCTTGGGGGGGTGTTTAGAAAGTTATACCCCCATAAAAAATGTATTCTGGAGTAAATAGTTGTGTACAAGGGCTTTCAGTCAGCTATGAGGTGTCTATGACTCAAATCCTGGCAGTGCTTACTCAAAAAATTGATAATCTGCTGGAAACCCAATAAATATAGCTTACATCTTGCTATATGCTTGCTTTTAATGTCCAAGATCCAGGGAATTGAAATGAGTGCTTTCTGGACCAAGAGCTGCCTTTCTGCCAAATGTTGGTGCAATTCCGTTCAGCACTTCGAGCTGTAGCCATGTCTAAAGTTTCCTATGGAAATTAAGTGGAGAAAAAGTGTTTTGGGACCACCCCGAGATTTTCAAAACAGCAACTGAAGTGAGCAACAAATTAGTTTTGAAAATTTCATTAAGATTTGTCAAACGACGCCAAAATTATGAGCAACTGAAAAACAGCTTTTTAATAGAAATCAAGTAATCAATTCATAACTATAACTATCTATTGGCGACAGCCAGTAGGATATATATATATATACATATATATATATTCACTGAAAAAACCATAGGTTTCAGGGGCGTTATAGTTAGCTGGACCTTTCACTCGTACAAAACCATTGAAATTCCCCCATTATAGTTAGTTCAGCTAACTATAACTCGCGCGCCCGCAATGCACTGCTGATGACGTCACCCATTACATCCCTCATGACATGGTCAGTGAGATCACTCATGACATCACTGATGACATCTCAAATGACATCAATGATGACATCACTGATGACATCATCCAGTGAATGTGTGTTTTTCTGAAAATTAAATACGTTTTATATATGTATATCTCACGCTCAATGGAAGAATAAATGGGTAAATAAGTGTGTAAATGGATGATTTTTTTTGTAAAATTGATTGTATAACAGACTGATTAAGTATATCTTAGTGAATACATGGGTTAGCGAGTAATGTTTAAATATGTAAATATCTGTATCAGTCTCTCACTTTGTGTATAATTGGATGCATGGGTTGGTGAGCAGCTACATGAGTGTCTATATGGGTTATTAGTTGTTTTTTTGAGTATTTGAATGAGTGTCTGAGTGTCTGTATGGTTCGGTGGGGGTATTTCTTAGCGCATAGATGCATGAACGAGTGACTCACTGTTTGTGTGTGTTTTGAAGAGAGCATGTCTGCAGGACTGTATGGCTGGATGAGTGTGTGTATGGGTGTGTTAGTGAGTGAATGACTATCTCAATAGTGTCTTTATGAGTAACTACATATGTTTTAAACTAGTATATGTGAGTATTGGTGTATATAAGTGAGTATATGTGAGAGTGAGAGATTGGAAGAGTTCCTGTATAAATAAGTATGTGTTTCTATAAGTGATCGTTTAAGAGAGTAGGTATGTGTACGTTTCTGTAGTAGTAAGTGTAGTGGAGTGTGTATAATGGTATATGCAAGTAAATGGATGTGTGATTCTTATTAGCATGAGTGACTATGTGTGTGAGTAACTCTATGAATGAGTGGCGGTGTGTAACAGGATGTATAGGTGTATGAGTACATATGATGAGTGGGTACATGTATGAGTGACTATATAAGACTGTTGGTGAATGAGTGGATGTGTATGTAGATCTTGGAATTACTGAATAGGTTGTTGTAACTGGTATTGGTATGTCCATTTTTTTTAACATTTTAGTTTCTATTTTTGAATGTGTGTATCAAAGGTTATATTAGGGTGAGAGGAGGTCTGCCACTCTATCACAATGATGATGTGATGTCATCAGTGATGTCATTTGAGATGTCATGAGTGATGTCACTGACCATGCCATGAGTGATGTAATATGTGATGTCATCAGCAGTGCATTGCGGGCGCGCGAGTTATAGTTAGCTGAACTAACTATAACGGGGGAATTTCAATGGATGAGTAAAATGTCCAGCTAACTATAACACACCTGAAACCTATGGTTTTTTCAGTGAAATTCTAAGGTTTTTTAAATGCTAATTCCTAACTATAACGTGCCAGAAAGCTATGGTTTTTTCAGTGAATTTCAAAGGTTTTTAAAATGCTAATTTCGACTTTTAACGTAACTGAAACCTATGGTTTTTAAGTGCATTTCAAAGCTTTTTTAAATGCTAGTTTCTAACTATGCCTACAGAGGTAGGATATGTGAAGAAAGAAGAAAAAACACACAGAAAGAAGAGCAGAAAGAAGCAACAGAAGTCCTCTAAGACGAAGAAAAGTGCAGGAAGAAGGAAGACGTGCAGAAAGAACAAACAAAATCATCCTGTACCCTCAACTTTTTCAGATGTGTACTGGTGGTAACTGACTCTGACTAACCAGTCCTAGAGCCAGTGCTAAGCTAAAAGACACTTAGAATACAGTTAAAACACCTACATACACTAGGGAACACTATGCGTTGGGGCACCCCTGTTATTAGCATGACCTCCTCTGTAAGCCCCTAGTATATAATAGGATAGGGGGATTAAAACTACCTCTTAAAACGCGCCACAGGTTGCGTTTGCACACTGGTGAAGGGAGAGGGGGAGCTGAGCTGACGTGTGCAATCACGCCCTGTGGCCGGTTTAATTTGGAGGATAAAGTCCCCTTGATGAGTGTCCCTTGTGTACAACTAGCCCATCAGGTATCTCTAGTTAGCACCACAGAGCTGTGTTGCATAAAACATGGGCACGGCCTGGACCACCTCTCTGCAACGCTGCACAGTAACGCTTACTGGAAGCACCGGGTGGACTAGTTGCTCCCCATGGGCCCTCAGTATTGAATGGGAATTATTTCCCCAACTTAAAACGCGCCATAGGGAGTGTTTGCACACGTCACCTCAGGCCCCATCCCCTCCCTTCCCCACTGTGTAAACGAGCCCTGTGGCCGTTTTAAGTTGGAAGATTAACTCCCCTTGAATCCTGAGGGTCGCTCGGGGCAAATTAGCCCACTAGGTACGTCCAGTAAGCAGCATTGCAGAGAGGTGTAAAAAGGGGCACAGCCTGCAGCACCTCTCTTCAACGCAGCACAGTGGCACTTACTGGAAGCACTTGGTGGGCTAGTTGGCCCCCAGGGTCCCTCAGGATTGAAGGGGAATTATTTTCCCAACCTAAAACGCGCCCCAAGGCGTGTTTGCACACGTCACCTCAGGCCCCGTCCCCTCCCTTCACCATTGTGTAAATGCGCCCTGTGGCCGTTCTAAGTTGAGAGATTAAGTCCCTTGAATCTTAAGGGTCCCTAGGGTCAAACTAGCCCACTAGGTACCTCCAGTAAGCGCTACAAAGCTGCGTTCCAGAGAGGTGTAAAAAGGTGCGTGGCCTCTGAACACCTGTCGGCAACGCAGCTCCCTGGCGCATACTGCAGATACCTGTTGGGCTAGTTGGCCCTCAGGGACCCTCAGTATTCAAAGAGAATTAATTCCCCAACTTAAAACACGCCACGGGGCGCGTTTGCACAGTGGTGAGGGAAGGGGGTGTGGCCTGAGGTGACTTGTCTACAAACACGCCCTGTGGCGCATTTTAAGTTAGCAAATTAATTCCTCCTCAATCCTGTGGGTCCTTGGGGGCCAAGTAGCCCACCAGGTACCTCCTGTATGCACCAGGGGGCTGTGTTGCAGAGAGGTGTTCAGAGGCCACACCCCTTTTACAACACTCTGCAACACAGCTCCGTGGCACTTACTGGTGACCGCTCAGCCTTCCACAGGGCTTGGACGCCCCACTCACTGCTGCCGCTCCTCCCTGCCTTTGCCGCCTCCTGCCTGCAGATTCCTTCGCTCGCTGCCCGCTGCTCCTGGGAATTTCCCGCTGCTCCTGGGAATTTCCCGCTGCCCGCTGCTTCTTGGAATTTCCCGCCGCTGCCTCCCTGCGGCCCCGCCCCCCTGTGATTCCATTCGCCGCCCCGCTCCCGCCACCCAGCTGCTCCTCCCTCCCGGCTCCTTACTTATGACGCCCCCAGAGCGACCGCGCAGCGGACGCGCTTAGCGGGAGCGCCGATTGAGCGCCGAAGGTGCGCCAAAGGTAAGCCCGTCTGCGCCCGTCCGCGCCTGGACCGCGCCCAGCGCCAGACCCCCTGGTCCTCGCCCTCGCCAGCACACCCTGCACATCTACGACGCCAAAACCCTCCACACACTCAACACCGGCCGAAACACCGCCTGCTACCGAGCCACCCCGAGACGCACCCACGGACCCTTCACCTGCCTGACCTGCCGCTTCAGCGGCCTCCGACCCAACACCGCACCTGCTAAACTGAGCCCCAGCAACAAACACCTGATGTGCATCCTGCTCAACACCCGCTCCGTTCACAGGCATGCCGTCGAACTCTGGAACCTCCTCGACTCGACAGCACCAGACATCGCCTTCCTGACGGAAACCTGGATGAACGCCTCCTCAGCGCCCGACGTCGCCATCGCCGTCCCAGAAGGCTACAAAATCACCAGGAAGGACCGCGTCAACCAGACAGGAGGAGGCATCGCCATCATCCACAAGAACACCATCCGCATCATGACCAACTCCGATGACACCTTCACCTCCGCCGAACACCTCCACTTCCAGATACACACCGACCCCAAGACCACGCTCAGAGGCACCCTCGTCTACAGACCACCGGGACCACGCACACAGTTCAGCAAAGACATCACAGACTTCGTCAGCCCGCACGCCATCAATTCCACCGACTACATCCTCCTGGGGGACCTCAACTTCCACCTGGAGGACAACAAGGACCGCAACACCACTGCTCTGACGGACAACCTGGCCAACCTCAGACTCAAGCAACTGGTAACCACCGCCACCCACTACGCCTGCCACACGCTTGACCCAGTCTTCTCATCCAGCAAATACGTCAGTCACTCCACCAATCTCCAGTGGACTGACCACAGCTGCGTCCACTTCAGCTTCAGTAAAACGACGACCCACCACCACCCTCAACAAGCCCCCTGCAGGAGCTGGAACAAGATCACCGGCGACCAGCTCACCACCTTCCTCAGCCAGAACCCCCCCACCAGCTCAACGGACCCCAACGAAGCCGCCAACAACCTCACACAGTGGATCACCAACTGCGCAGACGCCCTCGCACCACTGAAGAAGAACCCCCCCAGCAGATGCGGCAGCAAGAAAGCCTCCTGGTTCACCAACGAGCTCATCACCTCCAAGAAGAACTGCCGCTCCCTGGAGAACACCTGGCGCACCAACCAGACCACAGACAACATGACGGCCCTCAAACACGCCACCCGCAAACACCACCAACTGATCCGCGCCACAAAGAAGACAGCCTTCAAGGAACGACTGGACAACAACACCCACAACAGCAAGGAACTCTTCAGCATCAACAAAGAGCTCTCCAACCCCGACGCCGGAAACAATGACATCACTCCCTCGCAAGACCTCTGCGACTCCCTCGCAGCCTTCTTCCACGACAAGATCGCCAACATTCACAACAGCTTCGGCCCACCAACCACGAACCCCACCACCGAACCGATGCCCCCCACCGCCACCCTCCGCACCTGGACCCCAGTCAGCACCGAAGACACAACACGCACAATGAACACCATCCACTCCGGATCCCCTACCGACCCCTGCCCACACCACATCTTCAACACGGCCGACCACATCATCGCACCCCACCTCCGCGACATCATCAACGCCTCCTTCAACACCGCCACCTTCCCGGAGTGCTGGAAACATGCCGAGATCAGTGCCCTGCTGAAGAAACCAACTGCAGACCCCTCCGACCTCAAGAACTACCGCCCCATCTCGCTCCTCCCGTTTCCTGCCAAAGTCATCGAGAAGACCGTCAACAGACAGCTAGCCGCCTTCCTCGAGACCAACGGATCCCTCGACCACTCGCAATCCGGCTTCCGAGCCAACCATAGCACGGAGACCGCCCTCATCGCAGCCACAGACGACATCAGATCCCTAATGGACAACGGGGAAACTGCGGCCCTCATCCTCCTGGACCTCTCCGCAGCGTTCGAGACTGTCTGCCACCGCACCCTGGTACAGCGCCTGAACAACACCGGCATCCAGGAGAAGGCCCTGGAGTGGATCACCTCATTCCTCGCCGGAAGAACCCAGAGAGTCCGCCTCCCCCCGTTCCGGTCAGCGGCCACTGAAGTCATCTGCGGCGTTCCACAAGGGTCATCGCTCAGCCCCACCCTCTTCAACGTCTACATGAGCCCCCTCGCAACCATCGCACGTCAACACAACCTCAAGATCATCACCTACGCCGACGACACCCAGCTGATCCTCTCCCTCACCAGCAACCCGGACGCCGCCAGAGCCAGCCTACACGAAGGGATGAAAGACGTTGCGGAATGGATGAAGAACAGCCGCCTGAAACTGAACTCAGACAAGACGGAGGTCCTCATCCTGGGATCATCACCCTCCACCTGGGACGACTCCTGGTGGCCCCCCGCCCTGGGAGCCACCCCCAAGCCAACGGACCACGCACGCAACCTAGGCTTCATCCTGGACTCCTCCCTCTCGATGACCAGACAAGTCAACGCCGTCTCGTCTTCATGCTTCAACACCCTGCGCATGCTTCGAAGGATCTTCCGGTGGATCCCCACCGAGACCAGGAAGACGGTCACCGAGGCCCTCGTCACCAGTCGGCTGGACTACGGGAACGCCCTCTACGCCGGCACCGCCGCCAAACTCCAGAAGAAACTCCAACGGATCCAGAACGCCTCAGCACGACTCATCCTGGACATCCCCCGACACAGCCACATCTCCGGACACCTGAGAGACCTGCACTGGCTCCCCGTCAACAAAAGAATCACGTTCCGACTCCTCACCCACGCACACAAGGCCCTCCACAACCTGGGCCCCAAGTTCCTCAACAGCCGCCTGACCTTCCACAAGCCCACCCGCCAGCTCCGCTCCGCCAGCCTCGCTCTCGCCACCGTCCCCCGCATCCGCAGAGCCACCGCCAGAGGAAGATCCTTCTCCTACCTGGCAGCCAAGACATGGAACTCCCTCCCCATCCACCTCCGGACAACGCAAGACCATCTCGCCTTCAGGAAGCAACTCAAGACCTGGCTGTTCGAGCAGTAGCGTTCCCCCCCCCCAGCGCCTTGAGACCCTCCGGGTGAGCAGTGCACTATACAAATGCCTATGATTGATTGATTGATTGACTGGAGGTACCTGGTGGGCTAGTTGGCCCCCAGGGACCCTCAGGATTGACGAGGAATTAATTCCCCAACTTAAACCGCGCCACAGGGTGTGTTTGCACACATGTGAACTCAGGCCCAGCCCACTCCCTTCACCACTGTGCAAAAGCGCCATGTGGCACGTTTTAAGTTGGGGAATTAACTCCCCTTGATTCCTGAGGGTCTCTGGGGTGCAACTAGCCCACCAGGTACCTTCACTAAGTGCCACAGAGCTGCGTTGCAGAGAGGTGTAAAAAGGGGTGTGGCCTCAGGACACCTCTCTGCAACGCAGCCCCCTGGTGCATACTGGAGGTTCCTGGTGGGCTAGTTGGCCCCCAGCAACCCCCAGTATTCAAGGGGAATACGTTTCCCATCTGCAAACGCACCAGGGGTTGCGTTTGCAGAGTGATGAAAGGAGGGGGCGTGGCCTCCGGCGCGATGCCGGTCTTTTAATTTCTTTTTTTAAGAAGGGGGGCTGTGTAGCCCCCCTTCTTTTTCTATTTTTAGGGCCCTGGGGACCCCATCCCCCAGGGCCTGCTCCCTAATTTTTTTTAAAATGTGGAAGGGGGCCGCGTGGCTCCCTTCCCGAGGCCTTAATGGGCCCTGGGGACCCCATCCCCTGGGGCATGGCCTTTTTCTTTTTTTCTTTTTTTTCCTTTTTAAACTGTACTGTTGGGGAGGGGGTCCACGTGGCCCCCCTCCCGGGCCACTTGTAGCCCCAGGGACCCCATCCCCCGGGGCTGGCCCTCTCCGTTGGGGGCCGTGGGGGGTCCCCAATCTCCCTACGGTCCCAGCCGGCTCCCCGTGTCCTGCGGGAGCTGGCATTGCTTTTCCACATGGGGAGCAGCTAACATGCTGCTCCCCATGTGGAAAAGCAATCTGCTTTGCTTCATTGAAGCGAGAACTGGTTTCCCTGCTCTCGCTTCAATGAAGCAAAGCAGTTTGCAATGACAGGGTGTGAGCCGCAAGGCTCCCTCCTTGTCATTGCAAACTACAGTGTCTCGGGGGTAGGCACCCCGGGACACTGCAGGAGCCGGCCCTGGGGGGTGGCGGTCCCCAGGGCCATCAATGGCTCCAGGAGGGGGGCCGCGAGGCCCTCCTCCTCACATTCTCAAAGCCCCAGGGGGTTGTGGTCCCCGGGGCTAGGGGGTCCATCACGGACCCCCCAATCTAAATATTTAGAGCCCCGGGGAGGTGGCAGTCCCTGGGGCGTGTGTGGGGGGGCTTGAGCCCTCCCACACAGGGTTTTTTTTTAAAGCCCCGGGGGTGGCGGTCCCCAGGGCTGCGGGGGGGCCGTGAGCCCCCGCCATTATTTTCTGAAAGCCCCAGGGGGTGGTAGTCCCCGGGGCTGGGGGTCCTGAGAGCCCCCTCTGCACATAACTTTTTAAAGCCCCGGGGGGTGGTGGTCCCTGGGGCTGGGGGGCATGGGAGCCCCCCACATACTTTAATGAAGCCCCAGGGGTGGCGGTCCCTGGGGCTTTGGGGGCCTTTGAGCCTCCCACCCACTTATATTGAAGCCCCGGAGGGTGGTGGTCCCTGGGGCTGGGGGGGCCAAAGAGCCCCCCACCTAATTCCAAGAAGCCCCGGGGATGGTCCCAGGGGATGGGGGCCCCTCTGGGCCCTCCTGTACATATTAAGTATTGCCCTCAGGATTTGACCCCCCCAGGGGCTAATTAACAACGAAGCGCAGGAGTCCGCGCTTTGTTTTTTGGAAAATTCGGCCGAAATTCACGCTGGGTGCGCGAATCTCGCCTTTTAAAAAAAAAAATATCTTTTTGGGCCCTGGGGGTCCTTGTGGGACCCCCTGAGCAGACCTAGGGGGTCAGGGTGTTTCTACCCTGCCCCCTTTTTGCGTTTTGCACATTTGATTTTCTACTTTCTTGTGCCTCGGTTCTACAAGATGGCTGCCTGGTTTGAAGTGTTGACAGCCAATTAGCATACAGCTCATGCTCGGCAGGGTGCTTGGATTCAGCGCGGCCATAGAAATATATGTTATTTTGATTTCGATTTTCTCAGCAACTACTGAACTGATTTACATCATTTAAGCAAAAGGCACGACTCTGAATCAAGGTCTACCTTTCTGCCAAATTTGGTGTAATTCCGTTCAGCAGTTCAGGCTGTAGCTGCGACTAAAGGTCCCTATGGAAAATTGCATGGGGAAAACATGTTTTGGGACCTCCTTTTTTCTCGGCCCCCACTTGATGAATCACCCCGAGACTTTAAGGATAGGAGTGGACCGGAGCGGGCCACGAGTTTTGAACATTTTGCGAAGATTCGTCAACCGGCGCCAAAGTTATTCCAAATAGAATGTTGCGGATTTCCTATGGATAATAGGTCCTAACTATAACTACCTACTGGCAACCGCCAGTAGGTAAAATATATATCTATATCTATTCACTGAAAAACCATAGGTTTCAGGGGTGTTACAGTTAGCTGGACATTTCCCTCATACAAAACCCTAGAAATTCCCCTGTTATAGTTAGTTCAGCTAACTATAACTCGCGCCCCCGCAATGCACTGCTGATGACGTCACATATTACATCACTCATGACATGGTCAGTGACATCACTGATGACATCACTCATGACATCTCAAATGACATCACTGATGACATCACTGATGACATCATCCAGAGAGTATGTGTTTCTGTACAGTTTGAATATGTTTAATATATATAGGGAAAGGTCTGTTGAAGAATGAGTGGGTGTACAAGTGTGTGAATGGATGATTTTGTAGGTGCGTAACTGACTCTATAAGTTAGTCTTTAAATATATCTTACTGCAGACTAGTGACTAAACTGTGTGAATGTCTGTATGTGTCTGTGTGTAGGTGTGTGTATAAGTGGCTGCATGGTTTTGTGAATAGCTATATGAGTGTCTATATGGGTTATTGATTGGTTGTCTGAGTATCTGTATGGGTGCCTGAGTGTTTTTTTTTTTTTGTCCTCATCTCACCAAAGACTTCCACAAATTTGACAAGCCAACATTTTCTCATTCCTTGGGGCCTCTTTGGCTCACTGTTTCCGTCTAGGCCCCACGGCCTTCCTCTCGTATTTGAGGAATGGTGTAATCATGGGACCTTACGTGTGGAGCTCTTTTTGTATTCTGATTCGTTGGTGCATCGAATCAAATCAAATCAGATGTCTCTGTCGTGCCCATCTTATCAGAGGTTGCCAAATGTTAAGATGACTGTCGTCCCTGGTGTCTTGGTCTAACCGTGCCATTTTGAAGGCGACTCTCAACCATTCTTCCTTACCCGGAGCGATGTTATCCTTCCACTCAATACAGATTTCTCTTCTTGCCAGGAGGATCAGGTATAGAACGAGGATCATGTGTTCCTGAGAGAGCACGCCACTGATAGAATCGTTCTTACCAAAAAACACCAGGGATAGATCTACTACTATGTCTACTTCTAATATAGATGACAGTACATCTTTCAAGCCTTTCCAATATGATGTTAATTCCGGGCACTGGAATAAAATGTGTATATCATTGGCTTTAACAAGGCTGCATCTTGGGCAGCTTGGAGGCGGGGTTGGTGCAAATTTTGCAATTTTGGCTGGGGTATAGTATAGTCTATTTATTACAAAAAAGTGATTTTTCTTCAGGGAAGCCGGCTTTATATATTTATAAAGTAGTTTCAATGATGGATTAAATAGCTCCTCAATGTGAGTGTCTAAAGATGTTTCATTCCAAACTGAGGTGGGGAGGGGATCTTGACTTCCTCTGCTTCCTGAATTAGAGCATACCATAACACTATCTCCTTCTTCCTCGGGGACGTATCTTGTAATGATTGCTCTAGTTCCCAGTTTCCGGCGATGTCGCGCTTTTCTGACTCATACCAACTTTTTAATTGTAGATATTTAAACCTTGAAAAAAGAGGGCCTACTTTAGCTGATAGTATTTCCCAAAGAAGGATACCCTCTGAGTCTAACAGTTCTGACCAACTCTCCATACCTGAGTTTTTAATCGGTTTTGCCAAACTGTCACACATACAGGGAGGGGTCCCCGGAGAATCCCAGATTGGAGCAAAATTCGAGAAATATCCAATACAACATATCCTCCTCATTTGATACCAATTTGATAGGGCTGTTTTCAATACCTTTAGCCGAACCCTTTTAAAAAAACCTTGGTGCACCATACTTATACAGAAACCCGCCTTGACGACTGCCACCCTCGACTAACACCATTTCCCCTAGTACTCTCCCCCATGCAGTTGAATCTGGATAGGTTAATAGCATTCTAACGGCTTTAAACTGGAAGGTCATTAAATACCAGTTTATGTCGGGTAGGGCTAATCCTTCTTTAAGTAACTTCCTCCTGAGCTTTTTCCACGACATCCTAGCAGTTTTTTGACCCCAAATAAAACTGCCCATTTTACCCTGTATCTTAGCTATAGTTTTACCAGGGAAAGTTAATGGAATTGCATTGAAAATATATATGTCAGTTTAGGGAGCACAGACATTTTGACCAAATTTACCCTCCCATAGATAGTCAGAGGGAGGTTCTTCCATTTAGCAAATAAATAATCTATGTCCTTTTCGATTTTCCCAAGATTTATTGATGTAATTTTATTTAAATCTTTGACAATTTTTATTCCAAGATATCTAAATTCCTTACTTAGGGGGCCACCGTTGTATGTAGTGTTCCAGCACATTATCTCGGTTTTATATGAGTTGACCCGTTTCCCTGAGACTTTACCAAATTCCCTTAACGTGAGTTCCAATTGTGGGATTGCATTCTCAGGATCGTTAGTATAAACTATCACGTCGTCTGCATAAAGTGCCAATTTACATTCGTAGCTTAATGATTTGAATGGGGTGATATCATTATTCAGTCTGATTGTTTGGGCTAGGGGCTCTATATAAAGGTTGAACAAAAGGGGAGACAGAGGACATCCCTGCCTTGTCCCTCTCTGAATAGGAAAACTAGGAGTGAGTGAACCATTTAAGAGGATTTTAGCCGAGGCGCCTGAGTAACAGTGCTTAATAGTTTGGACAAATACAGGGTCTATTCCCATGACCTCTGAAACATGCCACAGATATCTCCAACACACACAATCGAATGCTTTGGCGGCATCAACTGCCACTACTGCCAGTGGGTCTTTTCTCGCTTCTGCCAAATCAATGTTTCCGATCAATAGTTGGGTTTGATTTTGAATAACCCTACCTTGTATGAAGCCTTTCTGGTCAGAGTTAATTAAACTAGGAGCCAACTTCTCCAGTCTTTCTGCTAGTATACCCATGAAGATTTTATAGTCTGCGTTGAGCAGAGAGATTGGACGGTAGGAGACAGCCACCAGAGGATCCTTCCCTGGTTTTAGAATTAACATTAACGTGGCCTCACTCCAAGATCTAGGCATCACCCCATTGGGACGGTAGATTGAGTTAAAAAGCCTGTGGAGTGTTGGTAAGAGGTCATCTTGAAGTAATTTGTATATTTCATTAGGAAGGGCATCAAGCCCTGCAGCTTTTTTGTTTTTTAACCGCTTTATTTGGGTCGATATCTCCTCTGTTGTAATGGGAGCATCCAGAGCCACCTTAGAGGCCTCCGTTAGAACTGGAATAAACTTTTCTTTTAACCAGTAAGATATCTGGGCTTGAGAGGGTTCATGGTCTTCCTTATATAGATCTGAAAATAGTGTTAGCAAGGTCGTCTGTATTTCCTCCGGGTTGCTAGATTTATTTCCGCTACTTTCAATAAATAACTCATTGATATCATTCTTTGCCCTATCTAACCTTGCCTTCCAGGCCAGAATTGCCCCCGCTTTCTCTCCGTATTCGAAGATCTCCATGTTTCTAACCTGCCATTGTGCCTTACATTTCTTATCTAAAAAAGACCTAACGTTTTGCCTTGCCTCCTCCAATTTGCTATTTATCAGATCTAATTCCCCCGCACCTCCTATTAAGGTCTCCCTCCTTTCATTCTCCAACGTAGCAATCTTTCCCTCAAGGGTATTTAGCTCCTGGGCCTTTATTTGTTTTTTAGACTTATTTGTACTTGTATTAGGCCTCTTAAGTTAGCCTTATAGGCATCCCATACTTGATCGATAGAGGTTGATCCCAGGTTAAAAGAAAAGAATTCTGAGGAAGAGCTACTGATAGATTGGATTATCTCTGAGTTCAATAACATTGCTTTGTTCAGAGTCCATCGAGTTTGGGGACGTTTATCACTTATTGCATAAACTGCTAATAAGGGTGCATGGTCTGATAAATGAGTTGGCAAAACTGTAATACTTATAAAACTTTTTAGTGCTTCTTTATTCACCAATATATAATCTATCCATGAAGAATGATTATATTTTTTACTGTAATAGGTGAATCCCTGGGTATTGCTTACCTTAACTCTCCATAAATCAACTAAGTTTAAGTTTAAAATTAAGTTTTTCAAGACCCTTCTTGATTTTGGCGTTGCTATAGTATGACTTGCGTGTGAACTGTCTTTTACTGGGTTGAGTTTTACATTAAAGTCCCCTCCTACTATCAGGGGGGGATTTACTAACATTAGGCCTCCTTGTAGTTTAACTAGGTATGAAGGGTCGTCTGAATTCGGCCCATAATAGGATGAACATGTCATCTCAACTCCCCCGATGTCCAGGAGGGCAATTATCCATCTGCCTGATTGGTCCGTTTGGACTGACTTAATCCTGCATAGGAGCCCCTTTTTTACTTAGGTGGTGTGTAAGCGGCCACATGGGTTGGTGAATAGCTATATGAGTGTCTATATGGGCTATTGATTGGTTGTCTGAGTATCTGTATGGGTGCCTGAGTGTTTGTGTGGGTAGGGTGTGTGTGACTCTATGCATAGATGTGTGAGTGGGTGATTCTATGGGTGCATGGTTTTAAGAGTGCATCTGTGATGAACTGTATGGTTGAGTGAGTGTATGTATGGGTGTGTTAGGGATTGAATGTATATCTCAGTGGTACATTTGTGACTAACTACATATGTGAAAGGCAATATTTATGCGTGTAAGAGTATAGAAGTGGGTATATGTGAGAGTGTGTGATTGTGAGAGTGGCTGTATGGATGAGTGTGTGCTTGTATCAACGATTGTATAAGAGCGTAAGAATGTGGTACTATTTTTATGAGTAAGTGAACTTGAGTGTGTATAACTGCATAGGTGAGTAAATGGGAGTGTAATTAATTATTTGCATGACTGACTGGGTGTGAGAGTACCTCTATGGATGATTGGTGGTGTGTAAGTGTCTATGTAGGTGTATAAATGCATATGATAGTCTTGTACGGAGTGACTGTAAGTATGAGTGACTGTACAGGTGAATGAGTGGGGGTGTATGTAGACCTAAGAGTTAATAAGTGGGTATATAGTTATTGGTATTGGAGTATCTATGGTTTTGAGAATGGACGTCTGAAATTTTGAGTTGGTGTATCAACGGTTAAATTAGGGTGTGAGAAGATGCAGTAATTTATCACATGAATGACGTCATCAGTGATATCATCAGTGATGTAATTTGAGATGTCATCAGTGATGTCACTGACCATGTCATGAGTGATGTAATATGTGACGTCATCAGCAGTGCATTGCGGGGGCGCGAGTTATAGTTAGCAGAACTAACTATAACAGGGGAATTTCTAGGGTTTTGTACGAGGGAAATGTCCAGCTAACTGTAACACCCCTGAAACCTTTGGTTTTTTCAGTGAATTTCTAAGGTTTTTTAAATGGCAATTCCTAACTATAACGTGCATGAAACCTATGGTTTTTTCAGTGAATTTCAAAGGTTTTTTAAATGCTAATTCCTATATATAACTTATCTCTGAAGATATCATGTTTAATGATTTTGATTGGATTTGTATATTTTTCAAATTCGGTGTGTCAATTTCATTAATTACTTTTTTTTTAAATACTTTTTTATCACCATTTTTTAAACTTATTTTTTCAATTAATTCTTTTAAAAATTAAAAAATATTATTTGAACTTAATGGGTTTTTCAAACATATTTTTTTTATATTTTTCAAAATATTTTTTTAACTATATGTGTAAAACTTTATTTTATATATTTTTTCAATGTTTTTGGATCCGCGCACCCTAAGCGCACCGTTCCCGATTCCTACGCGATAGCATCCGCGCATGGTATGCGTTGGGTACGTGTTCAGTGCGTGATCGCAATGCGACCGGTACGCAACTCCCAGCGTATATGCGACACGTTCGATGTATGTAACGCGACGTTTACGCGCTTCCGCGATGCGTCATCTGAGTCTATGACGCGGTAGGTGCGTGAATCCCGCAAAATATTTAACATTTGAAAAAACATATATATATCTATTTCATGTGAATATTAATTGAAGACAAACTCTAAACTAGTCTTAAAACTAATATATTTTTACAATCCTATTATTTTTTTTTTATTCAAATTCGCGGATGCGCGCAGGGTGCGTGCTGTGTAAGCACACGGTGCGCGGATCCCATGTGACCTGCAAAAAAAGAGATTTGATTGGTTCATTACACTTCCTATTCTAACTATTGAAAGACCCCACCCATTTCAATCATTCTTAGAGCTTCTTTGGAGGAACATCTCACACCTTAGAACTAGAAGAAACTTTTTGGGGAAGATTTCCACAGCTGCAATTTTCTGAAGACAATGGCTTCTGCACAGCAGCCACCATCAGAATCAGACCATTCGTCCGATGAGGAATTTGTTGTGGAACCTCCACGGCCAGAAAGATACACCTCTGTGGTGTGGAAATTATTTTCCTTCCCAGAAGGACAAAATAAAACTAATTCAACTAAAGTGACATGTAAAATATGTCAAGAGTGCTTTCCATAGGAGATCCATCAAAAAAATACTCTTGTGGGACTGCAAGTATGTTAAAACACCTGAAGACTCTGCATCCCGTGAACCTGGCCAAGCAAGAATGCAGAAGACTCCGACAGCAGCCTCAGCCAGCAGTGGCAAGCACTTCTGCAGCATCACCATCAAGCACTCACCTGGACATACGTCCAGAATTTGGAAAACTAAAAATTAGTTGCATTAAATGCAACAAACTACTATGTTACGGCGAGCAGTCAATTGAACTAATCTGCCGAGCGCAGCAAAACCACAAGTGCTAAACTTGTGTTTATTTTTTTGCAGAAGTTGACTGTTTTGTTCCTCCTGTTGTCTTTTTTTCCTTTTGAAAAAAACAAAAAAATAACAAAATTGTTCCAAAAAGTAAAAAAAAATTTAAAAACAAAAAAGAAGAAGAAAAAAAGTTCTTGTAAGAGCTAACTTTCCTGGTTTAAAAAAAGAGCTAAATGTCTTTGTTAGTGTGTGAAAGTTTAGATTAATGTATGTGTAGTACGTAATCGACTGATTGAATGCATTAGTAGCGTATGGTGAATGTATAAGTGCAGAAGTATGAGGAAGTGCTGCAGTATCACACAGTAACCTCTTTAACTGCAGTGTGCTGTAGTACTTCCGAAGCACAGGGATGCAACATATGTACATAAATATGTTGCAAATCTATGCTTCTCTCTGCACGGCTGCTTAAACTGCAGCCATGTGGTGACACAGGCACCCTTGCACCATAGTGCAAGGATATCTGTGTCATGCGCTGTTAGTTTTTCTGCAGGAAGACACACCTTCCTACACAAAAACAATGAGAAAATGTATTTTTCTCCTTCAATGTATGCTGAACAATTCAGCATGCATTGAAGATATAAAAATGGGGAGAAATGAAAACAATTCTCCTGTTGTGCTTTTCTACACCAATTTTAGAATGGTGCACCATTCACACACATATCAAGATTTATGATTTATGATAAATCTAGACATGTGTCTTGTTCTATGAGTATTCAGTGCAATCATGCACAACAACACTTATAGAACACCCTTTCAAAACAAAGTGGTCTGCATGATGAGGTTGTATTTACATGGAGTATAAAAAGTGCACAGAGTGCCTTTTCCTCTCTTTGTAAATATGAAAGAGTATCTTACACAATAACTATGTTACAAAAAGTGACATATTTCCGTTTTTAAAATTCCTTGCGAATGATAAAAGGTAAGCACAGAGTTTTGTCTGCAAAGATGTTCAAAGAAGAATGATTGAAATAATTGCGGTCCTTCAATAGCTAAAATAGGAAATATTATGAACCCCTCAGATCTCCTTTTTTGCAGGTCACATGATATCTGATTATGGTCAGATTTCAAAACTACATAGGTATAAACAGAGTGTTTTTAGAAACATGTTTCCACTTTGTAGCTTTTTGCAGACCTCCTCATTCAGCATATTGACACTTAGTTAAACTTACCTTCACAGTAATAGGAATAAAAAATGGTACACATTTTTTTCACATTTTCATTCCAATCTAAAGTCTTAAAAATTGCTTATTTTAAAATTTGGATCTGTGAAAGAAAAGGAAAAAAAATTATAACATGTAATAATACATTTTTTACAACACAGCATAATTTCCACAAAGTAATTTTTTTGCCTTTTTGCTGTTCTCAGAATATATTAAATTTCACTAAAAATAGTGATTTCAATCGTACTCATCACTTAACAGGGGGCAAAAAAAACACAATCTCAAAGATTGTTAAAAAAACAACAACATGCTATTCTCAAAAAAAAGAAACAAGATACAAATCACAGATATATAAAATGCACACAGCTAACAACATTTTTTAACTTTAACTTACAAAAACTGTAAATGATGTCACTTTAAAATATTCACCAAATCTAAGGATGAATTTTTGGAGGAGGCACCACGCCCACAACGTTTTTCTTCAGTGCTGTGGAATTTTTTTACTTTTCCCGAGGGGCAAACAAAGATCAATGCCACCTTGGTCACGTGCAAGATTTGCAAAAGAGTTCTGTTGCGAGTGGATCCTAACAAGAAATACTCGTACAGCGCGGCAAGTATGATGAAACACTGAAGGACCCTTCATCCAAACAATCTTGCACGAGAAGAGTACAGACGGATGAGAAACACTCCTATTCTGTATCTGTAAAAAAGAATCACAAATAAATGTATTTTAATAACTTTCAAATTTATACTATTCCATTACTGTACAAACACATTTTATATAAAAACTGACTAAGAAACTATAACCCTGAACCACAAGTGTGACGATGGTTAAAACACTACATGCATAGTGCATAATACTTTGAAGCAGTTCATGCCCTAAAGCCTACCTCACTAAAAGACTACATGCTAACTGACTGAATAATTACACTACTATAAGGAGACACACTGGGTGAGTAACAGGGTGTTTGCTAGAAGTGTATGAATACTGACTGGGGAATTGAAGGTGTGAAAGACAACTGTATAGGTGGTTAGAGGCCTGAATGCATAGTGAATAGGCATTTGAAGCAGTCTATGTGCTAAGGCCTGGCTCACTGCATGAGTACTTGGGAACTGACAGAATGATTAGAGTACAGCAAAGAGAGTGCCTGGGTGAATTTATAAGTGGTTGGCTTTTGACACAGTGAATGGATTAGTACTTGGTACTGAATGGGTCACTAGAGGAGTGCAAAGGGAATGACAGGATGTTTGCTGGACTGTATGGATACTGACTAGGGAATTGAAGATGTGAAAGACAAGTGTATAGTATGTTAGAAGACTGCATGCATACTGCATAGACATTTGAAGCAGTCTATGTGGTAATGTATGGTCCACAACATGAGTACTTGGAAACTGACTAAATCATCAGACTACTGCTAGGACAGAGCCTGGGTAAAACGTTTACATTTTTAGTTCTGGCACAGTGAAGAGAATAGTACATGGTACTGCACTTTAGTGTCAAACTCTGACTCATTTTATCAATGCATAAGCAAAGAATAGCTTCTAAAGCTACTAAAACTTGATGACATGACCGGTTTTAAAACAGTTATCTGTCAGCAAATACACGATGTTACCAAATGCTTCTATCACAATCCTTACCCAAATGCACACAGACTCACAGTGTGATTTTAGACAAGCAACACTATCCTAGAAATTTACCAAAACCCATTCGCTAGTCTAGAAGAGGTAAGGGTACTGCACACAATCTACATATTGAAGTACAGCACATTAGTGTCAAAGCATGACTCATTTAATCAACGCATAAGCAAAGACTGGCTTCTAATGCTACTAAAACTTGACAACATGACAGGTTTTAAAAGAGTTATCTACCAGAAAATGCACAATGTTACCAAATGCTTCTCTCACAGTGGTTCCCAAATGCACAGACTCACAGTGTGATTCTAGACAACAACCACTATACCTAGGAGTTTACCAAAAATCATTCACTACTGTGGAAGTGATAAGGGAACTGCACACAATCTACATATTTCAGGACTGCACTTTTGTGTCAAAGCCTAACTCATTTAATCAAAGCATAAGCAAAAACTGCCTACTAATGCTACTAAAACTTGACAACAATACAGGTTTTAAAACAATTATCTGTCAGCAAATACACAATGTAACCAAATGCTTCTCTCACAGTGGTTCCCAAATGCACACAGACTCACAGTGTGATTCTAGACAAGCAACACTCTCCCTAGCAGCTTACCAAAACTCATTCACTACTGTGGAAGGGGTAAGGAGACTACACACAATCTACATATTAAAGTACACAACATTAGTGTCAAAGCATGAATCATGTTATCAATGCATAAGCAAAGACTGGCTTCTAATGCTACTACAACTTGACAACATGACAGGTTTTAAAACAGTTATCTGTCACCAAATAGACAATGTTACCAAATGCTTCTCTCACAGTGGTTCCCAAATGCACACAGACTCACAGTGTGATTCTAGACAACAACAACTATACCTAGGAGTTTACCAAAACTCATTCACTACAGTGGAAGTGGTAAGGGAACTGCACACAATCTACATATTTCAGAACTGCACTTTTGTGTCAAACCCTGACTCATTTAAACAAAGCATAAGCAAAAACTGCCTTCTAATGCTACTAAAACTTGACAACAAGACAGGTTTTAAAACAGGTCAGCAAATACACAATGTTACCAAATGCTTCCTTCACAGTGGTTCCCAAATGCACACAGACTCACAGTATGATTCTAGACAAGCAACACTATGCCTAGCAGCTTACCAAAACACATTTCTTCATCTAGAAGGAGTACTACATTTTAGTATAGAAACATAACTCATTTCACAAATTCATAAACAATGACTGGTTTCTAATTCTACCAAAATATAAAAACAGCACAGTTATCTGTCTGCAAACACATGAAAAACACAAATGCTTATCACAGAAGGGTTTCTGCATGCACACACACTGTCAATAAGATTGTAGAGAAAAAAGTACTCCCTACACTTTAGCAGGAGAAATACATTAGTCTGATTAAAATCAAAATAGTCTACATACATCCCCTCACAATTAAATAACTCACCTTTCAAGTTGTTTTGTAGATTAAGAAGTATATCAGTAACACACCAGATTTTCTTTTACAGAATCTCTGCACTGTGCACCTCTCAGCAAAAACAAAGAATGAAAAAGTTTCCCTTTCATTTTCCACACATATACATGTAAACATCAAATCACAATCCTTCACACATAGATTCAAAAGCAAGCACACATTTCTATTGGTTAAACATTTCAACCCTTTCCAAATGAAATACATTTCAACCCTTCCCCCAATCTTCCTTCTGCCTGTTACCATAGAAACAGGTCATGGAACACTGCACTGAGCACACAGGTCACAAGTTCATCACACAATGTTGCTAAACAAGACAGCAAG
The DNA here is from genome assembly GCF_964204655.1 of Triturus cristatus. Lineage (NCBI taxonomy): Eukaryota > Metazoa > Chordata > Amphibia > Caudata > Salamandridae > Triturus > Triturus cristatus. Next base: position 798,015,954 of record NC_140594.1, read on the forward strand.
TGTGCTTGACTTTTCAACATATCAGCTTATCTTATATAATGTTCCTTACAATCAGTTTTTGTTAACCAATAAGAATCATGCCTTTAAAAAACAGAAATATACACCCTACCTTTCAGTGTAGAAAGTTGTCATACAACCAATGATTTCATGTCTTTTTTCAATTTTTTTTTCCTTGGATCCGCGCACCCAACGTGAGAGAATCCGTGCACCCAACGCGATAGGATGCGCCCACCATGTGCGCATTTTGCCGTTTTTTTTCTTTTCTTAAGGGGGCCCCAGGGGATCCTTCTGGGACCCCCTAAGCACCTCTAGAGGGTCAGAGTATTTCCACTCTGCCCCCTTTATATGTTTTACACACTTATTCCCTTTGCTTCTTCAGCCTCGCTTCTACCGAGGCAGAAAATGGACGCCAACAGTTCCTGGTTTCGAATGTAGACAGACACTCGACAGCCAATTAGCATTCAGCACGCGATCGGGAGGGTGCGTGCTCGGTTCGAGGAGGGTGCGCTTACGGTGCGGGTAGGGTGCGCGGATCCTCCCCGGCCATAGATATATATGTAATTTTAACTCTAATTTTCTCAGGAGCTACTGAACGGATTCACACCATTTATGCAAAAGGCATGAGTCTGAACTGAGGACTACCTCTTTGCCAAATTTGGTGTCATTCTGTTCAGCGGTTCGGGCTGTAGCTGCGACAACAGATCCTATGGAAAATTGCATGGGGAAAATGCGTTTTGGGACCCCCTTTTTTCTCAGCCCCCGCTTGACAGATCACCGCAAAACTTTCAGGGTAGGAGCGGAGTGGACCTGGCCAAAGTTTGGAAAAAATCGAGAGGATTCATCAACTGGCGCCTAACTATACTATTCCATTACTGTACAAACACATTTTATATAAAAACTGACTAAGAAACTATAACCCTGAACCACAAGTGTGACGATGGTTAAAACACTACATGCATAGTGCATAATACTTTGAAGCAGTTCATGCCCTAAAGCCTACCTCACTAAAAGACTACATGCTAACTGACTGAATAATTACACTACTATAAGGAGACACACTGGGTGAGTAACAGGGTGTTTGCTAGAAGTGTATGAATACTGACTGGGGAATTGAAGGTGTGAAAGACAACTGTATAGGTGGTTAGAGGCCTGAATGCATAGTGAATAGGCATTTGAAGCAGTCTATGTGCTAAGGCCTGGCTCACTGCATGAGTACTTGGGAACTGACAGAATGATTAGAGTACAGCAAAGAGAGTGCCTGGGTGAATTTATAAGTGGTTGGCTTTTGACACAGTGAATGGATTAGTACTTGGTACTGAATGGGTCACTAGAGGAGTGCAAAGGGAATGACAGGATGTTTGCTGGACTGTATGGATACTGACTGGGGAATTGAAGATGTGAAAGACAAGTGTATAGTATGTTAGAAGACTGCATGCATACTGCATAGACATTTGAAGCAGTCTATGTGGTAATGTATGGTCCACAACATGAGTACTTGGAAACTGACTAAATCATCAGACTACTGCTAGGACAGAGCCTGGGTAAAACGTTTACATTTTTAGTTCTGGCACAGTGAAGAGAATAGTACATGGTACTGCACTTTAGTGTCAAACTCTGACTCATTTTATCAATGCATAAGCAAAGAATAGCTTCTAAAGCTACTAAAACTTGATGACATGACCGGTTTTAAAACAGTTATCTGTCAGCAAATACACGATGTTACCAAATGCTTCTATCACAATCCTTACCCAAATGCACACAGACTCACAGTGTGATTTTAGACAAGCAACACTATCCTAGAAGTTTACCAAAACCCATTCGCTAGTCTAGAAGAGGTAAGGGTACTGCACACAATCTACATATTGAAGTACAGCACATTAGTGTCAAAGCATGACTCATTTAATCAACGCATAAGCAAAGACTGGCTTCTAATGCTACTAAAACTTGACAACATGACAGGTTTTAAAAGAGTTATCTACCAGAAAATGCACAATGTTACCAAATGCTGCTCTCACAGTGGTTCCCAAATGCACAGACTCACAGTGTGATTCTAGACAACAACCACTATACCTAGGAGTTTACCAAAAATCATTCACTACTGTGGAAGTGATAAGGGAACTGCACACAATCTACATATTTCAGGACTGCACTTTTGTGTCAAAGCCTAACTCATTTAATCAAAGCATAAGCAAAAACTGCCTACTAATGCTACTAAAACTTGACAACAATACAGGTTTTAAAACAATTATCTGTCAGCAAATACACAATGTTACCAAATGCTTCTCTCACAGTGGTTCCCAAATGCACACAGACTCACAGTGTGATTCTAGACAAGCAACACTCTCCCTAGCAGCTTACCAAAACTCATTCACTACTGTGGAAGGGGTAAGGAGACTACACACAATCTACATATTAAAGTACAGAACATTAGTGTCAAAGCATGAATCATGTTATCAATGCATAAGCAAAGACTGGCTTTTAATGCTACTACAACTTGACAACATGACAGGTTTTAAAACAGTTATCTGTCACCAAATAGACAATGTTACCAAATGCTTCTCTCACAGTGGTTCCCAAATGCACACAGACTCACAGTGTGATTCTAGACAACAACAACTATACCTAGGAGTTTACCAAAACTCATTCACTACAGTGGAAGTGGTAAGGGAACTGCACACAATCTACATATTTCAGAACTGCACTTTTGTGTCAAACCCTGACTCATTTAAACAAAGCATAAGCAAAAACTGCCTTCTAATGCTACTAAAACTTGACAACAAGACAGGTTTTAAAACAGGTCAGCAAATACACAATGTTACCAAATGCTTCCTTCACAGTGGTTCCCAAATGCACACAGACTCACAGTATGATTCTAGACAAGCAACACTATCCCTAGCAGCTTACCAAAACACATTTCTTCATCTAGAAGGAGTACTACATTTTAGTATAGAAACATAACTCATTTCACAAATTCATAAACAATGACTGGTTTCTAATTCTACCAAAATATAAAAACAGCACAGTTATCTGTCTGCAAACACATGAAAAACACAAATGCTTATCACAGAAGGGTTTCTGCATGCACACACACTGTCAATAAGATTGTAGAGAAAAACGTACTCCCTACACTTTAGCAGAAGAAATACATTAGTCTGATTAAAATCAAAATAGTCTACATACATCCCCTCACAATTAAATAACTCACCTTTCAAGTTGTTTTGTAGATTAAGAAGTATATCAGTAACACACCAGATTTTCTTTTACAGAATCTCTGCACTGTGCACCTCTCAGCAAAAACAAAGAATGAAAAAGTTTCCCTTTCATTTTCCACACATATACATGTAAACATCAAATCACAATCCTTCACACATAGATTCAAAAGCAAACACACATTTCTATTGGTTAAACATTTCAACCCTTTCCAAATGAAATACATTTCAACCCTTCCCCCAATCTTCCTTCTGCCTGTTACCATAGAAACAGGTCATGGAACACTGCACTGAGCACACAGGTCACAAGTTCATCACACAATGTTGCTAAACAAGACAGCAAGTGTGCTTGACTTTTCAACATATCAGCTTATCTTATATAATGTTCCTTACAATCAGTTTTTGTTAACCAATAAGAATCATGCCTTTAAAAAACAGAAATATACACCCTACCTTTCAGTGTAGAAAGTTGTCATACAACCAATGATTTCTTGTCTTTTTTCAATTTTTTTTTCCTTGGATCCGCTCACCCAACGTGAGAGAATCCGTGCACCCAACACGATAGGATGCGCCCACCATGTGCGCATTTTGCCGTTTTTTTTCTTTTCTTAAGGGGGCCCCAGGGGATCCTTCTGGGACCCCCTAAGCACCTCTAGAGGGTCAGAGTATTTCCACTCTGCCCCCTTTATATGTTTTACACACTTATTCCCTTTGCTTCTTCAGCCTCGCTTCTACCGAGGCAGAAAATGGACGCCAACAGTTCCTGGTTTCGAATGTAGACAGACACTCGACAGCCAATTAGCATTCAGCACGCGATCGGGAGGGTGCGTGCTCGGTTCGAGGAGGGTGCGCTTACGGTGCGGGTAGGGTGCGCGGATCCTCCCCGGCCATAGATATATATGTAATTTTAACTCTAATTTTCTCAGGAGCTACTGAACGGATTCACACCATTTATGCAAAAGGCATGAGTCTGAACTGAGGACTACCTCTTTTCCAAATTTGGTGTCATTCTGTTCAGCGTTTCGGGCTGTAGCTGCGACAACAGATCCTATGGAAAATTGCATGGGGAAAATGCGTTTTGGGACCCCCTTTTTTCTCAGCCCCCGCTTGACAGATCACCGCAAAACTTTCAGGGTAGGAGCGGAGTGGACCTGGCCAAAGTTTGGAAAAAATCGAGAGGATTCATCAACTGGCGCCAGACTTATTGGGAATAGAATGTTGCGGATTTCCTATGGAAAATAGGTCCTAACTATAACTATCTACTGGTGACCGCCAGTAGATAATAAATATATATATATATATATATATATATATATATATAGATAGATATATATATTCACTGAAAAAAACAAGGTGACAGAGATATTAGAGTTTGGAAAGAGAATTTAAAAAACCTTACAGGTTACAGGGACGTTATAGTTAGGCTGACAATCCACTCGTACATAATCAGAGAAAATCAGCGGTTATAGTTACCTGAGCTAACTAAATTTCACGCCCCCGCAATGCACTGTTTATAACCTCACATATTACATTGCTGCTCATAACATGGCCAGTGACATCACTGATGACATCACTGATGACATCTCAAATGACATCGCTGATGTTATCATCCAGTGGTTGTGAGTGTTTTCTAAAAGTTCTTGAGTGTTAAACACATTTACTAAGGTAACTCACTGTGGGGGTGCCTTTATGGGTGAGTGAGCGTTTGTGTCAGTGGCTTAAAAAAGAGTGACTGGGTATATGAGATACTGTATACATGAGATAGTGGGTGTGTGAGTTGTATAAGTGAGTGAGAGGGTGTGTCAGTGCATGTATAAGTAAGTGAGTGAATGTGTGACTATCTGTATAATTGACTAAGTTGGTGTATCAGTGGTTATAAATGGTGAATCAGAAGGTGTGTGAGTGGCTGAATGGGTGCTTGAGCAGGTACATTAGTGTTTGTATGGGTATGTGACAGGGTCCATAAATGGCTGTCTTTGTGCATCAATGGGTGTTTAACTGGGTGTATCTGTGTGTGAGTGGATGTATGAGTGGATGTATGTGTGAGTGTATGGGTGTTTGAGTGGCTGTATGGGTTGAATTAGTAAGTGTGAGTGCGGTTGTATGGAGAGTATGTGGCTCTCTCAGTCGCTGTATAGGTGAGTGAGTACATGTATTAGTATATGTATAAGTAACTGAGTGGCTGTGTGAGGAATTGTATAGGTGAGTTAGTGGCTGCGTGAGTGACTGTATGGCGAGTGAGTAGGTGTGTGATTAGCAGTATGGGTAATTCATTTACTGTGTCAGTAGCTGAATGGGTGTATGAGTGGGTGTGTAAGTGTGCCTATGTCTCTATGAATGGATCTGTGAGTGGCTGTATTGGTAAGTGAATAGGTGCATGAGTGGCTGTAAATGTGAGTTAGTGGTTCCGTTAGCAGCTCTATTGGGTGAGTTGATGTACTGGCTGTATCGATGAGTGATGAGATGTGTGATGAGATGTGTGTGTGTGTGTATGGGTTCTGTGAATTAGTTTGTTAGTGATTGTGTGGGAGTGGATGTATGACATGATTTATGGGGTGTAAGTGGATGTGTCAGTGTTTGTGTGGATGAAGTCATCAGTGATGTTTTTTGAGATGCCATCAGTGATGACACTGACCATATCATGAGTGATGTAATATAAGAGCTCATCAGCAGTGCATTGTGGAAGCATGAGTTATAGTTAGCTCAGGTAACTGAAACTGCTGAATTTCTCTGGTTTTGTGTGAGTGAATTGTCAGCCTAACTATTACGTCTCTGCAAACTTTGTTTGTTTTCAGTGAATTTCTAAGGTTTTTAACATTTTATTTCCTAACTATAATGTCTCTGTAACCTTAATTTTTCAGTGAATTTATAAGGTTTTTTAATTCTGTTTCTATAAAATCCCTGTAACTTTTCGTTTTTTTCACTGAATTTGTAAGGTTTTTTTTAAATTCGATTTCCTAAGCATAGCGTCTCTCTAACCTTTTTTTTCGGTGCATTTGTACATTTTTTTTTAATTCCCATTCCTAACTATTATGTCTTTATAACCTTTGGTTTTTAAGTGATTTTCTAAGGTTTTAAGATTTTATTAATTAACTTCAATGTCCATATTGCCTTTTCTTTTTAGGTGAACTTGTAGAACTTTTCTATTTTTTTCTACAAGTACATTTTGAAACATTGTGCACCACTTATTGTTGTATTTGTCCTCTATTTATTGATTAACTTCAAAGTCCATATTACTTTTTTTTTTTAGGTGAACTTGTACAACTTTTCTTTTTTTTCCATAATTACATTTTGAACATTACATCTGCATTGTGAACCACTTATTGTTGTATTTGTCATCGATTTATTTAAAAAGTACATTAATCATCTTATTTTAAGGTATTTTTTGTGTTCCCAACATTGTCACATTTGCCACAGATGCATTGCGAATAAAGTTTGACTCTAGCTATTTAGTAAGATATCGATTTAACTTTTCCCTTTTTATTCATTGGTCAAAAAAACTATTTAAAAAATTCCATGTTCGCGGAGACACCGGAGGTCGCAATGACCTCAGTAGTCGCGGATACCGCTTGCTGTTGACAAAGTGTAAAACACATATATATAGATATATTTTACATAAAGTTTGACTCTAGCTATTTAGTAAGATATCGATTTAACTTTTCCCTTTTTATTCATTGGTCGAAAAAACTATATAAAAAAGCATTTTCCATGATCGCGGAGACACCGGAGGTCGCAATGACCCCAGTAGTCGCATATACCGTGTGCTGTTGACAAAGTGTAAAACACACATATATAGATATATTTTACATAAAGTTTGACTCTAGCTGTTTAGTAAGATATTTATTTTACTTTCCCCTTTGTATTCATTTGTCAAAAAAACTACAATAAAATGCATTTTCCTTGTTCGCAGCAACACTGGCGGTTGCTATGACGTCGGTAGTCGTGGATAATGTGTGTTTTTGACAAAGTGTGAAACACACATAAAGACATTTTACATAATGTTTGACTCTAGGTGTTTAGTGAGATATTCATTTAACTTTCCCCTTTGTATTTATCTGTCGAAAAAAGTACATCAAAACTGCATTTTCCTTGTTCGCGACGACACCGGAGGTCGCAATGATGTTGGTCGTTATGAATACCCTATGTTTTTGATAAAGTGTAAAACACATATATATATATATATTTACATAAAATTTGACTCTACTTGTTTAGTAACATGTTGTTTTAAGTTTATTTTCTGCACTAATTTGTCAAAAAAGCAGTTTAAAAAAATAACCAATTCCTTTTTGCGGCAATGCCAGAAGTGATCACGATGTTGGTACTCGCACATAGCACATGACTGCCAAATAAAGAAATTTCATAGGTTCACATAGTTTCCTTTGTGAAAAGAAGTACAAACCCATTTCTCTCTTCTTGAACTCTCCAGGTAGTGGTTAGTTTATTATAGGGGATGTCCCAAACTGATTTTGAAGATTTTGCTGGTTTATTGCTTTTTTAAATCTATTTTTACATAAAATAAAATGGCATCAGAAGAACCAGAGACCTACAACTGGTTGAAGTTGCTGAGGAGCAGGAGTACTCAGCTGCACATGAACAGTCGTCTGATGAAGAACCACCAATGAAGAAACAAAGCAAGCTTTGGACTTTTTCACCATTCCATCTAGTGAAACAAATACCACAGCTAAATTGGTGAAGGGCACCATATGTTAGAAGACATTATCTCGGACCATAGCAAAAAAATAGTCATGTGGTACAGCAAGCATGTTGTACCACTTAAAAAGATACCACAAGAAGCTATTTGAAAATGCACAGAGGGAGAGAGAAGTAGAGGGATCATCAGTCTCCAGACCTCCAGACCCTTCTCCTGGTGACAAAGTTCCAGCTGAAGTGGAGGGAAGATGCAGTGAAATATCACCAGAACTGAAGTGTTTTGCTACCTTCTGCATGGACTGCAACACTATTGTAATGTTTACAGAATGTGAAAAACTATATTGTAAATTATTTTCCTTTTTCATTGCAGCACTTAAGCCAAAATCTTTTTGTCAGTGCTCACAATTATTTATTTTTGTTGCCATTTTATTTATGAAAAAATACAAAAAAGTAAAACAAGAAGTTCAGAAAAAAGAAAGGAAAATGGTTCTTTTCAGAACCACTTTTTCTGGTTAAAAAAAAGACATGCTGAATAAATGTATGAGCGCATGAGCAGTGCATGGATGCTAGAATGAGTGTATGAGTGGTGCATGGATGATTGAATGAATGCATAAGTGGTGTGTGGATTTTATAATGAGTTCAAGACTAGTGCCTTTGTGATTCTATGAGTGCTTGGGTAGTGCCTGTGTAATTGTATGACTGCATCGGTTGTAGCTGGATTATTGAATGAGTGAGTGGGAACTGCCTGGGTGGTTGGATGAGTGAATGGGTAGGGCCTGGATGACTGGATGGGTTAATGGGTAGTTCCAGGGTGATTGGAAGAGTGCATGGGCAGCACTTGGGTGATTGGAAGACTGTATGGGTAGTGTCTGGGTGATTTAATGAGTGCATAGGTTATGCCTGGGTGATTGGGTCACTGCATAAGTAGTGTCTGGGTGATTGGATGAGTGCATGGGTAGTGCCTGGGTGATTGAATGAGTGCATGAGTAGTGCCTGGGTGACTAGATGAGTGCATGGGTAGTGCCTGGGTGATTGGATGACTGCATTGGTAGTGCCTGGTTGATTGTATGAGTGCATCGGCAGCTCCTGGGTAAGTGTATGATTGCATTTTATAGTGCCTGTGTGATTGGATGAATGCATTGATACTGCCTGAGTGATTCAATGAGTGCATGGATAGCACCTGGGTAATTCTGAAGATGTGAAAGAGCTGTGTTGCTCATTCCCCTTGAGTCCTGAGGGTCCCTGGGGGCCAACTAGCCCACCAGGTACCTCCAGTAAGCACCACAGAGCTGAGTTGCAGAGAGGTATAAAAAGGGGTTTGGCTTTTGAACACCTCTCTGCAACGCAGCTCCCTGGCGCATACTGGAGGTACCTGGTGGGCTAGTTGGCCCCCAGGGACCCTCAGGACTCAAGGGGAATTAATCCCCCAATTTACAATGCGCCAGGGGACGCATTTGCACAGTGGTGCACGAAGGGGGTGGGGCCTGACATACCAAGTGTGCAATTGCACCCCCTGGCACATTGTAAATTGGGGGATTAAGTCTCCTTCAATCCTGAGGGTCCCTGGGGGCCAACTAGCCCACCAGATACCTCCAGTAAGCGCCAAAGAGCTATGTTGCAGAGAGGTGTAAAAAGGGGCGTAGCCTCCTCTCTGCAAGGCAACTCCCTGGCGTGGCCTGATGTGACAAGTGTGCAAATGCACCCTGTGGCGGGTTTTAAGTTGGGAAATTAAGTTCCCTTGAATCCTGAGGGTCCCTGGGGGCCAACTAGCCCACCAGGTATGTCCGGTAAGCGCCACAGAGTTGCGTTGCAGAGAGGTGTAAAAAGGGACGTGGCCTCAGACCACCTCTCTGCAACGCAGCTCTGTGGTGCTTACTGGAGGTACATGGTGGGCTAGTTGGCCCCCAGGGACCTTCAGAATTCAAGGGGAATTAATTCCCAAAATTAAAACCCACGAGGGGGCGCGTTTGCACAGTGGTGAAGTTAAGGGGCGGAGCCTGATGTGACATGTGTGTACTTATGCAATCACTCCACCAAAAGCCAAGCACTCATACATTCCCCATGCACTCTCCTTGCAGCACTCTAATCATCCAGTCACTACCCATGCACTCATGCAATGACCCATGCACTAACTCATGCACTGCTACAATACCCTGAGCAGTACCCATGAAGTCCAGCCATTGCCCTTTCACTACCCATGCACTCCTCCAATAAACCAGCGAGCACCATATACTCATCCAATCACACTGCCAAAACCCATGCACTTATAAATTCTCCATGCACTCTCCTTGCAGTACTCTAATCTTCCAGTCAATACCCATGTACTCATGGAGTGACCCAGGCACTAACACATGCACTGCTACAATCCCCTGTGCTCTACCCATGCAGACCTCTAACCACCTACACAGTACTGATTCACTCCTCCAATTACCCAGGTTGTACCCATGCACTCCTCCAATCACCCATCCAGCATTATGTACTTATCCAATCACTCAGCCAAAACCCAAGCAGTTATAAAATCACCATGCACTGTCCTTGCAGCACTCTAATCATCCATTCACTACCCATGTACTCATGCAATGACCCAGGCACTAACTCATGGCAAATACAGAGGCAGTCATGCTCATTACAGGGGTACCCCACACATAGTGTTCCCTAGTGTATGTAGGTGTTTTCACTGTATTTTAAGTGTCTTTTAGCATAGCACTGGCTCCGGTCCTGGTTAGTCAGAGTCAGTTACCACCAGTACCCATCACTAACAAATTGGGGGCACAGAAGGACTTTCAGCTCCTCTGTTGGTTCTTTATGCACATCTCTTGCTTCTTCCTGCATTTGTCTTGCTTCTTGCTGCGCTTTTCTTCCTCTTTCTTCACATGTCCTAACTTTGTAAGCATAGTTAGAAATTAGCATTTTAAAAAACCATTAAAATTCACTAAAAAAACATAGGTTTCAGGCACGTTATAGTTAGAAATTAGCATTTCACTCATCAATACAACACTATCATATGCACTAATACACCTATACAGGCACTCACACACCGCCATTCATCCATGGAGTTACTCACACATCTAGTCAGTCATGCAAAGAATCAATCACACTCCCATTTCCTCACCTATACAGTTATACACACACCACCTCACTTATTCAAACATATACTAACACATACTTACTCTCTTATACAATCACTGATACAAGTACACACTCATCCATACAGCCACTCTCAGTCACTGACTCTCACGTATAGTAATTTATATACTCCAAGTCTCACATACACTGCCTTTTACATATGTAGTTAATTGGACATGTACCACTGAGACATCCAATCTCTCACCAACACACCCATACACACAGTCACCCGCCCATTCAGCTGTTTCCACATGCACTCTTGAACCCATACACCCAGTGAATCAACCGCTCACACATCTATGCACAAAGTCACACACCTACCACCCACCCACACACACACTCAGTCTCCCATACAAATACTCAGGAAACCAATCAATAACCCATATTGATCATGCTGAATAAAGGTTTTTGAACTTAAAAAAAATAAAAAAATAACCCATATAGACACTCATGTAGCTACTGACCAACACATACAGCAGCTTACACAACAACAAACATACTGACCCACACATTCACACAGTTTAGTCACTAACCCATGCATTCTGTTAGACACATTTAATCACTCACTTATACAGTCAGTCACGCACATACTAAGTCCTCCATCCAGACAGATATACACCCACTCATTCTTCAATACACCTTGGCATATATATAAAACAGATTTAAACATTAGAGAAACACGCAGTCACTGGATGATGTCATCAGTGATGTCATCAGTGATGTCATTTGAGATGTCATCAGTGATGTCACTGACCATGTCATGAATGATGTAATATGTGACGTCATCAGCAGTGCATTGCGGGGGTGCGAGTTATAGTTAGCTGAACTAACTATAATGGGGGAATTTCTATGGCTTTGTATGAGTGAAATGTCCAACTAACTATAACGTCCCTGAAACCCATGGTTTTTTTCAGTGAATTTCTAAGGTTTTTTAAATGCTAATTTCTCACTATAACATGCCTGAAACCTATGGTCTTTTCAGTGAATATACATATAGATATATATTTATAAATTTGCATCTATGTGATTATATATACCACCTACTGGTGTTCATCAGTAGGTAGCTATAGTTAGAACCAAAGTTTCCGTAGCAAAAGGTTTTTTGTTTTGCCAAAACCTTTGGCACCGCTTGATGAATCTTCATTACACTTTCAAAAATGTTCCCCTTTTGGTTTTGCTACTGTGTTTAAAGTTTTGAGGTGATCCATTATGCGGGGACGAGAAAAAAGGGGGGTCCCAAACACATTTCCCCTATGTTATGTCTATGGGGATTTTTCATTTTTTTAGCATGACTACAGCCCGAACCGCTGAACGAAATTACACCAAACTTGGCGGAAAGCTAGATGTTGGTCCAGAAAGCTTGCTTTTTGTGATTTGGTATGGATCTGTTCAGCAGTTTCAGAGATATTTAAGCTTAAAAAATATAGATATCTGGGAGCCCAACAGTCTACTGAGACCATACTGAAATATGATTGGCTGCCAACACTTCAACCAGGAAGGGTTGGCAGCCATCTTGGGACTCGGTTGAACCGAGTCCCACAAAAACTGTAAAACAAAAGGAAAAGGGGGAAGGGTAGAACCGTCCTGACACCCTAGGCCTGTTGGAGGGGGGGGGGCACTGGGACATTTTCTTTTAAATCTCAGCAGGTTCTGGGGATCTGGCCAAAATTTTTTTAAAAAAGTAAAGCATGGGTTCCCAGGCTTTATTTAATGCCAGCCCTCGGGTGGGCCAGGTCCTGGGGTTATTGTTTTATTAAGGGAGGGCGGCGTATGCCCCCCCTTCAGGGGCCTATTAGGCCCTAGGGACCACCACCTCCCATGGGCTTCTTAACTTATTAATGTGGGAGAGGCCCGTATGGCCTCTCACGCTGCCCGAGGGACCGCCATCTCCCTGAGGCTTACATATTTTTAAATGGGGGCCTCTAGGACCCTCCAAGCCACAGTGACATCGAACTCCCTGGGGCCCGCCACCTCCCCGGGGTTTTAATTTAAGATTTAGAATTTGGACTTATTTCAGGGGCAGCATCAACTCGCCCGAGCTTCTATTAGAGATAATACAGGGGGTGCATAGCCCCCAGCAGCCCAGGGATCCACCACCTTCCTGGGGCTTTAATTACACATAATGCAGGGGGATGCGAGGTCCCCCTGCAGCCATGGATACCACCCCCTGCCCAGGGCATTAATTACATATAATGCAGGGGTTGCCCTGGGTAACCCCCACAGATCTGGGAATGTCCACCTGCCCAGGGCTAAACGACACAATGGAGGGGGGCTGCACGGCCCCTCTCCTGGAGCCAATAATGGCCCTGGGGACTGCCACACCCCAGGGCCGGCTCCAGCAATGTCCTGGGGTGCCCACCCATGGAACATTGCAGTTTGCTATGGCTTGCTCCTGCCAAGCCATAGCAAACTCTGCTCCACTTTCAAAAATGCTCTCCCTTTTTGAAAGCAGAGCAGTATTGCTTTTACACACAGGGAGCTGCATGTTAGCAACTCCCTAGCTGTAAATGCAATGCCGGCTCCTACAGGATGCTGGGAGCTGACAGGGAACGAGAGGGCCTTCAGTTCCCCCTCGTGGTCCTCATGGGTGCCCAAGGTGGGACCAGTGCACCCAGTAGAGAGGGGTTCAGGCCCCGGGGGATGGGGCCCCCTGGGCCAAAATCAGTCCGAAAGCGGAACCGCACAGCCCCCCTCCTTTTTAAAAAAATTTAAATTATTCAGGCCCCGGGGAATGGGGTCCCTGGGGCCAGAATCAGCCCATGAGGGGGCCTGCATGGCCCCTGTCACATTATTTAAAAAAAAGATTATAAAGGTTAGCCCCCTCCTTATAAATTATAAAAAAGACATGAAAAGGCCGGGCCTCTGGGAATGGGGTCCCCGGGGCTGTAAACAGCCCAGGAAAGGGGGGGCCACGCAGCCCCTCTTCATTAAAAATTTTTTTTAAAAACCTTGGCAAGTCACCGGAGGCCACGCCACCTTCACCACCACTCTGCAAACACGCCTCCTGGTGCAGTAGTAGTGGTTGGGGGTTGAAGTCCCCTTGAGTGCTGAGGGTCCTTGGGTCCAGGAACTGTTACCAAATGTAATTCCCAGACAGTGGAATTGCTGAGAGGACTTGTAAGCCACGCCCCATTTCTCCAACACTCTGCAAACACACCTCTCACCGCACTTCGGATGGGGGATGATTTTCCCATGCCTCCTGAGGGTATCAGGACTAGAGTGGACTTCTTCCCCAACTAGTAGTGCACCACAGGATGCATTTGCAGAGTGGTGGAGAAAGGGGCATGGCCTCCAAAGACCTCACAGCAATCCAGCTGTGTGGAACTTACTGGAGGTAACGTGAGGGGTAGTTGGCCACCAAGGACCCTCAAGATCCAAGGGGAGAGGAGTTGGCCTAACAGCTAGGGCGGTCGACCTCGAATCTGGGTAACTGGGTTCGAGTCTTGGCAATGACGTTGAACATCCTGTGATTCTGGGCAAATCACTTAATCTACCCGTGCCTAACAAAAAAAAATGAATGTGTCCTCATTAAATGCAACTGGTGCTATGTAAAGCGCTCTGATACCAGATTCCGGTCAAGTTTGTGCTATATAAAAGTCTGTAAAATAAAATTAAAATAAAAAATCCCCCAACTAGTAGTACACCAGGAGGACATTTGCAGAGTGTTGGAGAAAGGGGGCATGGCCACCCAAACCCTCTCAGCAATCCCATTGTGTGGGACTTACTGGAGGTAACAGGAGAGGTAGTTGGACCCCAAGGATGTCCTTGGGGGCCAACTACCCCTTCTGTTGCCCGCACAGTGGAATTGCTAAAATGTCTTCACAGGCCATTTCCTCTTTCTCCACCACTCTGCAAACTCATCTTGTGGTGCACTACTGGTTGGGGTATGAAGTCCACTTTAGTCCTGATGGATCTTGTGGGCCAAGAAGCCCTCCTGGTACCTCCTGTAAGTCTTACACAGCCAGATTCCTAAGAGATGGTCGGAGGCCCCGCCCCCTTTCTCCACCACTCTGCAAAAGTGACTACTACTTCAAAAACCATACAAGTTCACTGAAAAAATCAAAGGTTATAGGGACGTTATAGATAGGAAATTGAATAAAAAGAACCTTATAAATTCACTGAAAAAAACAAAAGTAACAGGGACATTATAGTTAGGCTGACATTTCACTCATACAAAACCAGAGAAATTCAGCTGCTATAGTTAGTGAGCTAACTTTAACCCACGGCCCTGCTGTGCACTGCTGATGGCCTCACATATTACATCACTCATGACATGATCAATGACATGGCAATATAATGGTAGTCGATATTCTGCAGTTCATGTAGTTAAAATTCGATATTATTTAACTTAACAGTCTAACATACCTTCCTGTGACAGAATGTAATCACATCTCAAAATTGTGTCCACCTTCAAACCATCAAGGACTGCTCCCTCTGTAGCCCAACATGGTAGCCAGGCAGTATCTGGCACTGACACACAGAGACAGTCACAGACCTCTTTCTTCCTGAAGTACATCCTGCTTCTGTCTGCTTATTACTACAGCGTCTTTTTCAATTACGCTGGACGGTGTTATTCTATTTATATGTAAGTCATATTCTGTTGAATTCCATGAAGAAATATTAACAAAAAAACACCCCTATCAGCTCCACGTGCCTTGAGCCCGGAGCACCGGCAGCACACAGAAATGCTAGCCTCATCAACTGAGCAAGCAGCTGGCAGGAGCAGGGCAGGCTTGGAGAGGGGAGGGGGGAGTGACCTCCAGCTCGGGCGCTCAGTGACTGCCGACTCAGTCCTTTCGTCGCGCTCTCGCGCTCCCTTGCCGCAGCGTCCTGACCTTGTTGCAAGGCCTTGGGTCTCCCCTCCTCCCTGCCATCCATCTCCCCGTGCTCTGTCTCTCCCGTGAACTCATGCCGGGAGATTAATTGCAGCTATCACCCCTAATCCATCACACTTCCCAGAGATTGTTTTGACATCTAGTTAATTCTTGGCTGATGATTTATCAAATTCTTATTACCGCGCTTTGAAGGGGATCATTTATTGTGTTGATTCATGGTAATGATAACGGGGGAGCATTTGGAATTTTAACTAACTTTCTCAGGCCTTCTCCCAGACTGCTGGGAAGAAGGGGGAGGGGGGAACATAGCCCCCAACTCCGGAGCCATTCCCAGAGTGAAGAAAAAGGGAAATGAAAAAAAAGAAGAAACTAATTCTTACAGCTCGAGCCTGGAGGATCATATATTAGAAGGCATTTTTAGAGCAGAGGACTGCGCGTTTTTTTCTCTCTGCATACCCCTAGGGCTCTTTAAACATTTATTGCCATGTAATATTACCTAAATGTCTACTACCATTTTATTTAAATTGAGCCTAATGGTGAATGATGCCGGCTGTCAGCCAATAGGAAAGCGCAACATACTGACACGATGCCAGTCCATATGGCAATTTGTGCTTTTTTAAAGCTTGTCAGGAAAGCTCTGCAGACCTATGCAGCGCTGCTTTTTACGGTGCGCCTCCTGTTATGTCTCAGGTTAATGGAGGACAGGTGGTTAAGAAGTTATGTCAGAAATTGCTCAACGCATTTATCAGTTATGCATCCAACATTCACACAGATTCGGGAGGTGCACAAGGCGGCTCAGAGAGTAGAATGGTGTCTCAGAGAAGATTCCCCATGTCATATGTGAACAGCTCATTCCGTCATGTTTATTTGCTTTTCTTTGCATTCTGTTCAAAATATTTTATTTAGTTTTATAAATAGGTAAACAAGAAACTGACAAGAAATATCAGAAAAAGTGTACTTAACATTCACAGTAGTGATACACATGTGATATCTAATTGTGCACTAAGAAATGTATTGGAATTAACACATTTTCTTTGCACTCTGAAACTTGAAGTTCTGCTTATCAACCTGAATAAAGAGAAAAATAAGAGATAGGACTACCACTGCACAGCGAGTGCTTAATTTATGCAGGTGTCTGTGGGTGTTGGACACCCATACTAATTTTTGGGAGCCAGTACTTATTTTTCAACCTCGGACGTTGACCCAGACTGAGCAAGACAGCAAAAGGTAGAAAGGGAGAAAGAAGGGGAATGGGAAAGACCAGGGGCATAATACAGGCCCCCGCAGTTAGGGGCCGAGCTGTAGGGGGCCCGAGCTGCAGGGCACCCCCTCAGCACTGTACTCAGGCCTGAGAGCTCTGGCATAAATCAGGAGCAGGGGCTCTGTGTACTTTGCAGGGGGGCCCCTTGAACTTTCATTACGCCATTGGGAAAGACAATGACAAATGGAGAAAGCAGGGATGAAAAGAACCAGCAGGAGTGAGCTACACATGCAGGAAGTGTAGGGTGCCGAAAGAACAAGGAATGAGTTGGAATGGAGACTAAGCAGTAATGAATTCTGAAATGCATGAGTTACGATTTGCTGTGTGCCAAATTTTAGAGTTGTTTGATTATTCACATAAATTCTCTTGTAAATCCTGCTGAAGGTCTCCATGTTATAGTGCCTTCATTAATAGATAACATAGGTTTTAGGAGGTTCCTTCGGAATTATTTTACAGATAAGCTGATGTATTTAGGGGATCAGTAAAGGAGTCAACCAAGGCAATAACGCCCCAAAGAGAGTTACACATTTTGATTCCAAACCAGAACTACGAGTACAGTCCAAAACTCTAATTAAGTCCACGTTTCAATCCTGGTAAACAAATAAAGTAAAGCAGGGTCCTCCTTAGGACAAAGGTCTAAAGACATTTATGTGTTACACCTTACATCAGCATATAATATCAAATATCTCTACAAGGCTGAATGATTGCTTTAGGGAACAGGCATGTGTAAAGAACATCAGTGCACTCATAACTTAACTACAAGTGATGTAGCGATTATATATCAGAGATCTGGAGATATTTGCTGTGTTTTCACCAGAGGTAGTTTTGATAATGATACATACATTGTCAGCATATGTTGTCACTTTTGCCACTTCTGTAGCACCATTTTGTACGTATAATAGTTTATATATAAAATTAATTGATTGCGATAAAAAAATGAGTACAGAGAGGTCTGATTTTGCAACCAAAATTGTTAACTTCCCATGTGTCAGTAATGTCCTTTTATCACCAATAAAGACATAGGTGGCTGAAACAAGTAATGAAAAGACATGGAGAAAGTTACAGACAAATTGTTCATGATCTTTGACTTAAAACTAAAGACAGTTCTAGATGTTTCCGAAGACAGCGCATTCACTGTATGTTATGAGACATTTTTCTAGCTTGCAGTGGGCTTACAGCCCACCCATTCCTCACTGTTGGTTGGCCTCCTTGTCACTCTCATTTGCTTGCTTCTTAGTTGATGGCCTGTGTCAGCTTTACTTCCGCATCATGAGTTTGTCCCATCCATTACTTGTACTACTTTTTCTTTTCACTGCTTGTTATTTTTGGCTGTACTTTCTTCTTTTTAGTTAAGCACTCTACAAGTGTGTGTGTGTTTTCTACCTATTTCCTTCATGTGCTTCTCCAACCCCCATCTTTGTGTTGCTCTGTGTTGCTGGATGCTTCTCTGTCCCTGTGTCTGTTTTGCTCTGTCTCATCATATGCATCTATTCCCCTCCTGTCTTGTTTCCATGTCTCTGTTTTGCTTCCTCGCCCGCTGTTGGAAAACGAGGCAGCATCTGTGAGGCCTGCACAAATAACATGACTACATTTGTCCTTCACTGGGAACCAAACACCCAATTGTAGCGCCTGACTCTCAGAGGGTAGCATTGCAGAGCAGTCTGAGGCTTACTCAAGGGAGGTGGTGTGGGCTAGTAATCGCCATTTGTAGGTGCACAAAAATAACACTCAATAATTGATTGTCCAGTCTGTACTTTGCTTTATAAAAGCAAGAGTACATTTATTAAACACACACACTGCTCAATACTATGCACCAATTTCCAAATATACATAAGCTGTTGGAATTACTTTGTGACATTGCATAACACCTCCACCCCTCCTGCAAAGGGGGGGTGGGGTCTAGTACCACCACTCCCATGTATGCACATCAACTTGCCCCCAATGCAGATAGTTGAACATAACCTGCAGCGAGGGCCCTGCGCACTGGCACCATCCCAGTGGCGACCCACACCATTACCTCAACAAGCATTAAAAAGGGGTAAACCTGCCTTGGTGACACATGACTCTGACTGAGCATCTCCTACTGACCATAAAGTATGCACCTCTATATCTTAAGGGCTAGCATTCTGGGGACTTCACCTAAGCGCAGCAGCAAGAATCCATGTTTCTGCACACTTTAGAATGACAGTACTCATCACCTTGGTTGATCATTTGAATGCATTGCAATTACAGCCCCTAAGGGCATCACAGATGAAATCACAGGATTGCGCATATACAGCCAGACACCCCAGCAGGACTGTCTGGCAACATAGCCCCCCTTGGCTTATGACATCTCCTTACACATGTGACTTACAGACCCTTCAAAAGAAGTACTCCTGGCAACTACACTTCTCCTGCAGTGCGCCTCTTCACTTTAAAAAGAATCACAGGTAAAAGCATGGGATTACGTAAATACAGCCAGACCCCCTAGCAGGAAGGTCCAGTAACATAACTCCATTTAGCTTAACATCACCTTACACAGGTACTTCACTTTATACATGTGACTTCCAGTCCGCCTAAAAAGAAATAACCAATAGTAAATGCATTTCGGTGCAATTACACTACTTCACCTCCAGGGGATGCCCTTCTCCAGACATCCCCAACTCAGCCCTTCACTCCATGATGCACTTCATAGTACACCCTCACCTGTAGAACATAAGTTCCAGCCTAGAAGGTGTTAAAGGCTGTCTGAGCCCTTGAGGGGTTATTCTTTCAGATGCCCCGTGAAACTTAGGGGTGGACTGTTCTTCTTTATGCTGGGGGAGACTGCAGTGCTCCTGCAGCCCCCCTGCACCCCTTTTCACACATGAGGGTGACCCCCTCCTCTGGGGGCCACTAGGCACCAAAATGGCAGATTTCTTTGTGCTGGGGGTGGTAAGACTGCGCTCCTCCAGCAGCTCCCCAGCACCTTTTCACAAGTGAGGGTGACCCCCCTCCTTTGGGGGCCACAAAGCACCAAAACGGCAGATTTCCAAATGCGTGGCGAGACATTATGGGGCGCTTCATGCTCCTCTTTACCAGCCCCAGCCACTGGGAAAACTCTCCTCCGCCCTCAGGGTCTCTGATTCAGCAGGGTGCTGTCTTCACTGGCTCCCTGCGCCAGCCTTTCGCCTGGCTCTCCTCCGTGGCCTCTCTTCTCCCTGCGCAGAGGCCACTGTTCCTGCGCACCGGTCCTGGGCTCTTCTTCTAGTGCTGTTAGGGTCCTGGGGGCAGTCAGGGGGTCTCTCCTTCCAACTGTCCATTGCGCCAGGCTCCATCACCTTCGGCATCAGCAGACCACACCCCAGAGAGCTTCTCTTCCTGTACAAGCACTTTTTAAAAGTTGAGTAGGGGGCTGGCAGGAATTCTCTGTTGGTCCTATCAAACAGCGACACATCACGTCCCTGCCCCTGCTCCCTCCTTCTTGTCCAGCCTCTGAGCTTGTTCAAAATGGCGTTGTCCATGGTTTCTGGCCACATGTCTCTGAAGCCCCTTTCGCCCCTTTCGCCCCTTTCGCCCCTTTCGCCCCATTCGCCCACGCTGCCTTCCCTCCTTGGTGCAGCCTGGTGCCTGGCACCCAGTGACAGCTGCTAATTGATGAGCCAGTAGCCCCTCCCATCTTCTCTTCATGGAGAGGAGGCCCTAGCTTGTGGAAGAAAGGTTATCAATCCATCCAGCTGAGGTCAGCCCTCAGCCTGGGTCTTGTCCTGGCTGGCTCAGAGAAATATGACAGTTCTGGATGACCCAAAAGCAGTACAAATATGACTTTGGACTCTGCAGAATACTTATTTTCACATTCGCTACATTGGACTTAAGTGTGTGTCTGGAATCTGTAGGCCTAACGGAAGTTAATCTAGCCATGGGCCCCACATCCCCATAGGGGAATAATGAAGTGAAAACACAGTAAAACACACTGACTTTCCCTGGCATGTTTCTTTTCAGTGTATAAAGCCTATTCCATGTCACCACCCAATACTGCATAAGTCCTGCCACATCATTCACTTTGTAGCTGCTCCTGGACTGCGCACGCTTGGAATCTCCCCTGCGCAGCCCGTACACGTGTGCACACGCATGTACACATGTGTCTGCATGTAACCAGCCCGGTGTCCCTTACTCCAGCTGCTGACCAGTGGCCTGGTCAAGCCAGGGGAACACCAGTAAAATCCCCATGCAGTCTCTTACATCCTGAGTTCACTGAGGGTGAGTCCCAACTTCTGAGGCTCCCCCACAGTAAAAGCTCAACAATTAGGTGCTCAAAAAGTGAAAAATCCGGGCAGCCCATAGTGTCAGAACCACCATCTAACACCCGCGTCCCCCATTTTGCTTCTGTGCCCATCCCTGGTGTTCTTTTTTTTTTTAGATACTGATCCAACTAAACAAAAAAAAGTTATCGTATCATTTTTTAGATGTGCCTGCATGGTACACCCATCTGCAAAATGACGCTCTCTGCGTCAAAAGCTTTGAAATAAAATTCTTTAGCTATGCTGAACAGTAAGACTAAAAACAATTGGCAAAGCCAATTGGTTCCAAAGATGAGAGCTATTGGCTTTCGCCTTGCTTGGTGTACAAGTTTCCATGGATAACTTTCTGTTGAGGTCTTGGGCAGTCAGAAATAAAATATTGTATTCTTTTTCAGATTTGTTAAAATAAGTAATAGATATAGATTCCAATAGCTGTTAGCCCCATTTTTTAAACATTGAAAAAATATATTGGGGCCTGTTCACAAAAGAAACTCTATTTGTGGCAAGCTCGGTGCACATAGATTTCCACCAGTGCCTAGACGTTGATCTCCACTGAAAATATATTTATCAATTCCGTGTAGAAATCTCCATCTAGTAGTTCAATTTATGAGTCTAAAGTACCATTAGGGGGGCCGTGAAGGATCTTATGAATGATGTTATGATTATGTAGTAAATGTATTGTTATATTTCTACAATGCACCTGTTGAGGAGATCTCTGTCATCGTGGAGGAGAACTCTAAATGGTGAGGATTGGGAAAAACATAGACATATCTCAAATCACAAATACCCGACACAAATTAACACTTTTAAAACATAACTATAGCACATGCCGAGGCTCTGACCTCTTCCCCTTGGATTGCCCAATAGCATGCCACACAACACCTAAAGATTCCAAGATGCAGGCAGTCTCACTCAAGAGGAATATCACTGAGGAGAGGAAAGACTTTGAAATTCCCTTTGTAGGTGATCAAGTATGTATCATATATGGTCTGCCTTCATACATCTTGAGTGGAGAAGGTAGGATTTGGCATAAGTTGAAAGAATATGTCAATACGTTGGGGCAGGAGGCAGGCACTTCACGGGATCTCAAATAAAAGGGTAAAGATGAGAGGAAATGGATGAAAGACAACATCTCCAGGAAGCAGGTGGCAAATGCCTTTCCTGGAAGCAGACATCTTTGTCCCATCTCAGTCTCATTCTCCTTGAGAAGCATGTCCTCACCACCAGGAACCCTGGAATGCTATGTGGCCTGCCTTTTTCAGGGAATCCCGAGGTAAAGCCCGGTAGGGACTCACCATCCCCCTTTTTCACCTATTTATTGTATCAACACTCATGCCACTCTATACTCCCCTCAACTCTTCACAGATAGACATACATCGCACATATTCGGCCAATATAACACCAACATTACACTCACTAATAACACAGGAAGGAAATGTTTTTTGTCTGTGGCTTGCTTTCTTATGTGCTTTCTTATGTGCGCAGATTGTGTGTTCTAGGTTGATGTAATACGATTCACATGTTGATGAGTGTGATGGAGTCTGAAATGTGCACTCCTTTCATCCCTTGTAGTAGCAGGTGTTGCACATGCTTGAACCCTTGTGGTATTTTATTTAGGATAGGATAGGATAGGATCATCACTTATAGAGCGCGAACAAATGCCGAGGCGTCTTGGCGCTAGTCCATAGAGAGAAACCACTCCATCTAACACCGGGTCACATCAAAAAGCCGTGTTTTTATCAATTTTCTAAAAACTTGGTGACTTTCGGTAAGTTTAACAAAGCCCGGGAGCTCATTCCACCGGCTGGCCGCATGAAACGAAAAAGCTCTACCACCCCATCTGGCTTTTTTGACACGATTCAGTTTCAGCAGGCTTTGAGTAGATGACCTGAGTGTCCGACCCGGGAGGTAGGGGCTGAAGAGCTTCTGGACTTCCTTAGCTCCCCCCCCATACACAGCCTTGTGGACTAGGCATAGCGCCTTGAACTCTATTCGCTGCTGAACTGGGAGCCAGTGCAATGCTTTCATTCCCTCAACGACAGACTGGTCCCTAGGTACATCCAACAAGAGTCTAGCTGCCGCATTCTGCAGAACCTGCAGTCTCTTCGGTAAGGTCTTGTTCAATCCTAGCAGTACTGCGTTACAATAGTCCATTTTAGACAGCACTAAAGCTACCACCACATTCCTGCGAAGATCAGGGTTAATAAAAGGGAAAATCTTCCGCAATATCCTGATTACGTAAAAGCAGGAAGAGGCAAGATTGCTGACATGCGCAGAGAAATTAAGTTGGTTGTCAAAGACCACTCCCAAATTTCTGACCTTGAGCACGGGACAGGGACATTCACCCGCCTCAGCCGGCCACCAGGAGCTACTCCATACAGGACTTCCCGGGCCAGATTCTATTATCTCCGTTTTCTCTGTATTAATCTTAAGGAAGTTTTCTCGCATCCATCTCATGATTTCTGACATACAGCTATGAAACTTCCTAGCCGTGTCATTTGCTTCTTCACCAGCCGAAACTATAAGCTGGGAGTCATCAGCGTAGGAGATTACAGTAAAGCCCTGAGCCCTAATGAGCTTGGCTAAAGGGGCTACGTAAATGTTAAACAGCGTGGGGGATAAAGAAGAGCCTTGTGGCACTCCACATGGTAGGTGGAAAGGGTCCGACTGTAGACCGTCCCATAACAGGCTATGGTCTCTGCCCTCCAAAAAAGAAGCTAGTAGGGCCAATGCCCTTCCCTGTACCCCAAACTCCTGAAGCCTTCGAAGCAACACCTTCTGATTAACGGTGTCGAAGGCAGCCGAGAGGTCTAACATCACCAGTACTGCCCGACCTCTCCCGTCTACTATAGCCCGTACATTTTCTGCTGCGATCAACAATGCTGACTCTGTAGAGTGCTGTGCACGAAAACCGTGCTGAGAAGAGTCAAGCAGATCGTGGGCCGCCAGATGTGCCGTAAGGGCGTGATTTAGTTCTTTTCCAGAATCTTAGCCCCCATGGGCAGGGCAGCAATTGGACGATAGTTTTTTAAGACGAGAGGGTCTAATGTAGCTTTTTTTAATAAAGGTTTGATTATTGCCCTCTTCCAGCAAGACGGATAGCGCCCAGATTGCATTGCTAAGTTAATTACCTGGGACAGCTCCTCCGCTATCACCTCTGCGGCCAAGTGAAAAACTGATGGAGGACAAGGATCTAAAGGTGATCCTGAGTTTGTTGAAATAATCAGCCTCTGAGTTTCCTCCACCGTAATTGAGGCAAACTCACTAAGTCCCATGTTGTTCCTGGGGCCCGGTTCTGGCCCTACCTCTCCCCCCTCTAGGCTGGGACACATGCTACTAAACTCATTGTAGATGACCTGGACCTTCTCTTGGAAATATACTGCCAACTTTTGGCACATTTCTTGGTCCGGTCGATAGTTGTTGTCCTGCGGTGGTTTAGCCAGAACTGTTATAGTCCTGAACAGCTCCTTGGCCGAGTTGCCGGCATCCCTGATTTTGGCTGAGAAGTAAGCACTCTTGGCTGCCACTATCGCATGCTTGTAGGCTGCAAGGGTGCAGTTATAATGTGCTTTGCCCTCGGCACTGTAATCCTTTCTCCACAACCGCTCTGCCCTTCTGCATGTGGCCTTCAAGGTCTTAAGCTCAATGTTGTACCAAGATGCGCTTGGTTTGGTTCTCCTGGATCCAAGCAGCTTCTGAGGGGCTACCCTTTCCACCGCCGACTCCAACCAATCCTTAAAATGCATTGACGCCACGGAGATATCATTAGTATAAACGGGGAGTGACCCGGCCAGTATAGGGAGTAGTTTCTCAGCAGTAACCTGAGACCATAGTCTGATCATACGTTTCTCTGCTCTATGTCCTAAGGAAATGACTGATATCCCAGTCATAACGGTGAAATTCACTGCCCTATGATCAGACCAGGGAAGTGCCATGGTGTTAACCCCTTTCAAAGCCATATTATTAATAAATATACCATCTAGGGTATGTCCTTCATTGTGCGTGGGGCTGGTAACTATTTGGTTAAAATCCAGCGCTGCTAAACTATCAATTAACGTAGCAACCTCAGACTGATTCGGGAGTTCTAAATGATAATTAAAATCGCCCAAGATCATAAAAGGGTGATGATCCACTCGGGACTCTAAGAAATGCATAAGCAAACCTGGAAAAGTGGACTTAGGACCTGGTGGACGATAAACTAAAATTCCGCGAAAGTTGTACATATTAGCCACATAAATGTTAAAAAACATTGCTTCCGCGGCAAGGTCCAAGTGTGTTTCCACACGAATTTTCAGCTGTGATAAATGAACAACAGCTATTCCCGCCCCTTTCTTGCCACGTCTATCCTGGGAAGAGACAACATACCCACTCGGTAAGGCAATGTTCCAGTCCGGACCAGACGCCTCGTCCGTCCATGTTTCAGTTAAAAAAACTAAATCATACACACCACTTTCTATTAAATCGTGAATTTGGTAGCTATGCTTATGAAGCGACCGAACATTCACCAAGACACAACTGAGCGACTGAAATGGGTGGCCTTTCATCGAGGGAAGGGGCACTGCTCTGCTCTCAATCGTGGACTCTCCAGCTTTCTGCCTGTTCGATGGGGTCCTCCCATCATCCTCCCTAATGTTGTTCCAAACCTGGCCCTCGCACTTGGGGCAAGATCTTATCCATGAAGCCTTCTGATTTGGATCCCAATCATGGGGCCTGCATATGGAGATATCCAAATCTAACAACTCCTCTCTGCTGTAAAAATACAAATGGCGAGGGGCAGGGGTCCTGGCGCTGGCCGTGGATCGGGCGCGGACGGGCGCAGATGGGCTTGCCTTTGGCGCGCCTTTGGCGCACCCACTGCGCGGCCGTCCCAGCACCGTTTTTATTTGCCGAGAATCACGCCCCCTATCTGACACGTCGATCCCAGGTGCAGTGCGGACCCGCCTACAGCTGGGCCCACTTGGGTCGACTGTCGATGACTTAACAGGGAGGAGTGTACAAGAGGAGCCTTCCCGGTAAGATCGCTATTGTGCAAATAAGCAATGTGCAAAAACTATTCCCAGCAGTATTAAAACATATGTGATATTTTTAAAAAGCGAACATCAACAATGTTATTTTAAAAAGAGCAGCGCAATGATATCCCCACACAATTCGGTAATTCTAATAGATTTTTAGTTAAAAACGCAGTCCCAGCAAAGTAAAACGGAGTAGACCCAGAGGCCAAACAGAGGTCCTCTCTACAGTTAATGAAGAAATATAATTTAATTATTACAATTCTGATATTAAAAATGTTGCATGTTTTCTTATTTTCCTGTGTTAAGATAATGGTCATTCTTGCCTCTATTGTTTTCTATGAAAGTGCGTTGCAGTGACTGATTGGCCATGTATGGTGCATGACTTATTTCAAGGCTTCGCTGGAGTACATTTGAACCTTTTTTGTCAGTAGTAGTACTGTAGTAGCTGTTACTTTCATGAATATCAATTATCTTACTCTTTCTTTTGTAGGTGTATCTTAATGTTTGAATGCCCCTTCCTAAACTGCTCCTTAAATTTTCCTAACACCTACTCTTTCAATCAATCAACCAATCAATCAACAAAACAAAAAATTAATTAATCAATCAACCAGTTAATTTTGCAGATTGCTTCTTGTCACCCATGAGGATATCCAGGCATTGTCCGGGTCCAGTTGTTTAGCCATATGGCCAGGTCTTCAGGGAGTTTGGGAACTCTGGAAGAGATGGGCAGGTCCATAGATTAAGGGCTAGATCATTCAATGTCTTCACTGCTAGGTAGGTGTAGGAGCAAGCTCCGCATCAGTTGGATGCAGTTGGTGAGGGTTAGAAAAAGGGAAGAGGAGTGGAGGTGTCTGGTGGACTGATGGAAGTTCAGGTGGTGGTTCAAGTAGGCAGGTCCACAGTTGTGTAGGGCCTTGTATGCATGGGTCAGGAGCTTGAACTGGCATATTTTCTGTGCAGGGAGTCAGTGGAGTTCCCTGTGGTAGGGGTTGATGTGGGTTCATCTAGGTAGATTCACTCTGAGTCTAGCTGCAGTGTTCAGTATGCTCTGTAGACATCGGAGGAGGTGAGCTGTGACCCCCGCTTAGAGAGTGTTGCCATAGTCAAGTCGCGCAGAGATAATGGCCTGGGAGATGGTCCATCTTGATCTTTGCGATAGTTGACCTGAGTCGTCATGGTTTGCTTGTTGTCCATAATTATGCCTAGGTTCCTAGCATGGTCAGCGAGGGTAGGAGTTGCTCAGGTTTCTGAGGGCCACCAGGATGCGCCCCATGGTGAGCTTTTGTTGCAGAGAATCAGTACCTCTGCCTTGTTCCTGTTGAACTTCAGACACTTGTCCTTCATCCAGTTGGCAATGTCTGTCATGAAGTTGTAGTTAGTGGTGTCTTCAGAGAGGGAGAGGATGAGTTGTGCATCGATAGCGTAGGGTATGATGTTGAATCTGTGGGTTTTGGCGATGATGGCCAGAGGTGTCATATAGGTGTTGAAGAGGTTGGGTGAGAGAGGATCCTTGGGGTACTTCACAGATGATTTCCTTGGGTTCGGAGGTGAAGGCGGCAGGCCAGACTTTTTGCATTCTTCTGGTCAGGAAAATGTGATCCATCCGAGAGCGGCTCTTTGGATGCCTATGTTGTGCAGCCTTATGATGAGTGTTTGGTGGGAGACTGTAACGAAGGCTGCTGAGAGGTCTAGGAGGCAAAAGACACACAATTGATGGACAGAATGCAGAACAAATGAAAACATTCACCCCCAGTCAAGAGAGTTGGGTTAAATCCATCACTCTTTTGCTCACCATGCCACCCCATTCTAGACCTAGGAGGAGCAGAGCCACAGTCTCTCCTCCATTGAGTAGGTTTCGGATGTCGTAGGTAGCCGTGATGAAGGCTGTCTCAGTGCTGTGGTTGCTGTGGAATCCGGATAGGGAGGATTCAAGTAGAAGGTTTCATTTGAGATGTGAGGAGAGTTGTTGGTTGATGGCTTTTTTCTAAAACTTTGGCCAGGAACGAGAGCAGAGAGATCGGTCGATAGTTATTGAGTTCGCTGGGGCGAGCCAATGGTTTCTTTAGTAGGGCATTAACTTCTACGTCTTGCCAGTCACCATGGAAGGTGGGCATGGCAGTTGAGGTGTTAAATAAGATGGTGAGTACATGGCTGATTCTGACTCCACCTAGGTTAAAGATGTGGTGAGGGCATGGGTTTTGAATTTTCTGTAGACATTGGTGATCTTTTTGTGGAAGAAGTTTGCAAGGTTGTCACAGAGTTCCTGTGAGGGGGTAATGTTGTTTGTTGCAACTGAGGGGTTGGAGAATTCTTTGACGATGTTGAAGAGTTCTTTGCTTTTATTGGAGCTTGATTTGATGTGTGAGGCTATGGCCTTTTTATTTGATTTTCTCAACTGTCTGTGGTAGAGGTTGAGGGCTGTCTTGAAGGTGGGCTTGTCGATCGTGTCCTTGCTAGTGCACCATCCCCTTTCCAGATGTTTCCAGTGTTTTTTAGCAGTTGTTTAGCGGTTCTGAGGACTTCAGTGTACCAACTAGCCTGCTTGGTGGAACTTCTGTGGGTGTTGTGTCCGATGGGAGTGATGTTCTTGGTGCAGTAGGTGACCCTATTGTTGAATGTTTCTAGCATTCTGGTCAAGGTTGCTGAAGGAGATGGGATGGGTGGTGTTGAAGGCATTGTTCCATATGTTCTTTGAGACTGCTCAGCTGCGATGGGAGGCATAGGGCAGACTGGGGGTGGAGGTCCATGAGCTGGTGATCTTGAAGTGGAAATTTGAGTGGTTGGTCCAGTTCAGTTCCGTGATGTGGCTGAACCTGATGTAATCACTAAAGGTGAAGATCGGGTCTAGTGTGTGGCCCTTGGCGTGCATGGGATCGTGGACAAGTTTGGTGAGTCCAATATTGTTCATGCTGTAGAGGAGGTTGGCAGTGTTGATGTCATTGCCGTCATTGAGATGGAACTTGAGGTCGTGTAGGAAAATGTATTTGTTGGAGTCTATGACGAGGGGGGTGATAAAGTTGCGGAAGTCTGAACATGATCCTGGAGGACGGGAGGAGAGGGTTCCCCTGATGATGGTTTTGCTGTTCGTTTGGAGTCAGAGGTTGAGGTGTTCCATGGCTGGGGTGAAATTGTCATTTAAGTTAGTGCATTGGATGAACCGCTTGAGTATGATGGCGATCCCTCCGGCATGCTTGTTGATGAGATCATGGTGGGTGATCTTGTATTCTTTGCGTATTGAGGTGGTGGTGTCGGGTGTAGAAGTGGAGTTGAGTCAAGTGTAAATGAGGAGGACGATGTCGGGTGTGAAGGTTGAGATGGGGTCCCAAATCTTGGTGCTGTCTTTGTATAATGAGCAGGTGTTGAGAAGGGAGCATGCGAGTTGGTGTTTTTGTTCAGGTGGTATCTGTGGTGTGTTCAAGGTGGGGCTGGTTGGTGGGCTGTTGTGTGTGCTGTGACAGTGGGTGCAGGTGAAAGGTCCTATCGTGGAGCATGGGTCAGCACGGTGGCAGTGTTTGTAGCAGCATTTGCAGTCGAGGGTGTAGAGCTTGGTGATGGTATATATGCAGGGGGTGGGAGAACCAAGGGTTGTGGAGGTAGGCGTGATCCAGCTGCAGACGGGTGCAGATGGACTTGCCTGTGGCACGTCAGTGGCATGGTTGCACTGTGGCCTGCATTAAGTAGGTCCTGGGGTGGATGGGGCTTATGCTGGTGGGAAGAACGGTGAGTGGGATAACCCAGGCAGGAAAGCATGTGTAGCATTGTCACTGCATCAGGATGGAACAAGAAGGAAGGAGGGGGAACTGGGTCAGACAACAAAATACAAAAACCAAAAATTGGGTCTCTCCCACTTAAATCCTTTAGTCACAAGTGGAAGGGTGGAGCTGACAGGTACTGCCCCACTTGTATTACACAGGAAGAGTCTATTGCTCATGTTTTGTTTGCGTGCCCAGCTTTTGCTCTTCCTAGGCAAATATGGCTTAAGCCGATTTGCTCAAATTTAGGCACCAGATCACATAAAACAGCAATGGGTATTTTGAGAACTAACACCCGAGAGGACATAGTTATTGCTCTAGCTAAATTTTTAAGTTGGTCCTGGGCTATTCGCAGGGTCTTAGTTAATAGGACTAACCCTTAGTCTTTTAAGTTTCAGAATTTATATGTACTTATGCCCTGTTATTTTTAGTTTTATTCGTTTTATTCTCTTAAAAAACTTGGAAGATTGCTACGTTATGTTATTGGTTTTAGAATGACCTCTAGGGCTGGACCCTTTTCGAGGTTTCTTTTTTCCTTTTTTCTTTCATTATTTTGTCTCACATATACTCTTTATCCTTTTATTGTAGTGTATCTTTCATGATGTAACAATCGAAAAAAAAATTGTTGCATTGAATTAAAAATTGCTTATTTGCATCCACACTTCGATCTGGCAATGACGCTGTGATCTGTCTCTATGCACTGCAGGCACAGGCTCCCAGAATCCCCTGTGGCCAATCCTGATGCTGCATGAGAGCAGCAGCAGGATTGGCCTGAGCGCCATGGATTTGCACTCCCAGGCAGACTGGGAGCTTGTGCCTGCTCTCTCCAACACAGCAACACAGCTGGGGTTGGAGAGAGCTTCAGTGCGCATGACTGTTTCGCCATCCTGAGACAGTAAGCCAAACCATTGTGCGCACTGATTACAGTGCAAAACACTCCTCCACCAGCCTGTCATCTCTGGCTATGCCCCCAAGCCTCTGCTCCGACACCCAAAATAAAAGGATTTATTATCATTTTACTTTTCATTTTTTTGTCTGCCAGCGGTGGGAGTTATGGTCCTCTGCCTTAATGGAGGAGGCAACGCTGATGGCAAGCTAGGTGCCCAGGTGCCTGACAGTGCAGTTGCGCTGAGGCCTGCGTTAAGTAGGTCCTGGGGTGGGCGGGTGTTCTATTGGCAGGAAGAACGATGAGCGGAAAAATCCAGGCAGGAAAATCTGGGCAGCAGCAGTGTCACTGGATCAGGCTCGAACAAGTAGGAACTGCAGGTCATAGGCAAGTGGCAGGCTCGTTTAGTAGTAAATAATCCCCAGTTTCCAGTAAGGTCCCCTTGCCCCTCCTGCATTTACTACAAAAATGTATACCTCCATATGCAGAAATCTCTGCGCTATTGGCAGAGATCTTCACACATGAGATGACAGGTGGGAGTTGAGATTTATGGCTGGAAAGTGAGGAGTAGCATTACAATACAGGAAGTAGCACTACCAGTGAACTTTTTCACATAATCAAAATGACTTTCTAAATAGACCCCACAATAATCATTAATGCGATAAATTAGAGTTTTCTGTAGAATCTATCAAATTAGGGTACAGTATATTCATCATGAACAATCCTCTGCAAACCAAGGGGGACCCATTTAAATGTTTTTTTTAAATATTTGTTTGACATTGTTTATACTTGTGTTTTATTGTTTACTTCTTAGTTGCTATTGTCATATGTATATTATTAGTTAAAATATTGCAATGGACAAGAGTAGTTTAAAAAAACGCGATTAGGCACAGCAAATCACTTACACTGGTAGCTGTGTGGTGTGATATTTAGACATTTCAATTCATGATTGATCTTCCTGATAACTCGCTTATTGTATGGATTACAAATGAGCAAATACAAGCCACTGGATTCACTATAGAATTTGAAGGTGACTTCTTTGATTCTGAATGTAGGAGTCATTAGAGATCCATTTTGTTTGCGGTGTAATCTATTGCCTCTGTCCTTGTTTGATGGCTGAATCTGTAGCATTGGGATGAGAGAAGATTATCAAGTTCAAGCCAGTTAAAGACGAGTTTGTAACCCAGCCAAGATCCACCCTGAAGATCACTATCCTAAAATGCTGTCCTCAGACGCTCCCTACTTTTTAGGCTGCCCTTATGCACTGTGATGCTCTCCTTGTTCAGGAAGCCTTTACTATTCAAGATGCTTGGGGCCTTATGTAGGTAAATTACATTTACCGATTCTTAAATACCGAATTTTACAGATTCGGTATTTATGAATCGGTAAATGTAATGTAGGTAAAAAAATACCGATTCGGTAAGTGTCGGTATTTTAGAATCGGTATTTACCGATTCGGTAATGGTAACCTGTATCTCATTGATTCCTATGGGCCAGGAGGCCCATAGGAATCAATGGGAAGCCAGTTACCATTACCGAATCGGTAAATACCGAATCGGTAATGGGGGGAGCTCAATCAAGGGTGGCAGGGTGTCACATTGACACCCTGTTGCACCCCTGATTCCTGCATGTGTGCACATGTGGCACACATACATGCCCTGAGGGCATGTGTGTCTGCCACATTGCACACATCTAAGGGCCAAATGATGCATCAACAGAGACATTCGTCATTTACCACCAACTTTCAGTTGGTGGTAAATAACGACTCCCCACACCCACCACACACTCCCCCTACTTCTCATTTCTGTATTCGGTATTTACCGAATCGGTAAAATTACTGATTCGGTAATTTTACCGATTCGGTAAATTACCGAATACAGAAATGATCCCCCTACATCTCAAAAGCCTAAATACCGGTCGGTAACGGTATATTTACCGAAAATCGGCTGTTACCGACCGGTATTGGGCTACCTACATATGGCCCTTGGTGTTTAACTGTTCTACTGACAGTTTTTGTTTTGTGATATTATGTCTGTATAAAACTCACAATGTGAAGAGTCTAGTTTCTGCTGCTAGGGTGTGTGGGTTCCCATTTCCTACTGTACTCTTTTTAGTGTTTTCTGTGGCTCTTCAAACTCCTTTAGAGACCAGTTTTGTTTGAATCATTATAATACCATTATTGTAAATATTGATCATGTATTTATTATGGCTTGCAAGTTTCATTAGAATATGCGGTTTGTAACCTTCTTGCATTCAACTGTGCACATCGCTGCAAAGGTGTTCACCAGGATGGTAAGGCAGATCTTTGGGTAGGGGGACTGGAAAACATAATCTGCATCTAACATCCAGAGGTCTGACACAAATATCTCTGAAATAATAGGCATTTTTGTCTCTACCCGTTAAATATAACTCCCTTGCTTCCTTGGTGTGAGTTGTAGTTCAGGTGAATAGATTGGATGCTCTAGTTCCCTGCCAAAGTAACCTTCCTATGAAATCCTAGCCTGAGCACTGTATCTCATATATCTCACATACTATAATATATCACAATGTATCTCACATAGTACAATATATCTAATGTAAATAAAAGTAGAGACAGAAATAGGAGGAGAAACCATCCTTATGTACTTTGCTAGCATATCTTGCATAGATTCTGCCAGCCAGCTCCAATATCTACTTCGTCATCACAACAACATTTCACCTGCCTGAGTACAATTGTAAATTCCTGGGAAAATCCTGAAGCTGAACGACACAGACTCTGGCATTAAAAACCCTGATTGCTGGTGATTTCAACTTTTGGGTAGACAAACCTAACAATAGACATGCTTTAAACTTAATGAATAACTTTAAGAGACTTTGGTAATCTCACAATGGTAAGGGCCCTACCCACACAGTGGAACATACCTTTGGGCTAATTTTCACAAACAACATTGAATATTCCAAACTTCTGGTCGACCAAAATTTCTTACATCTCCTGATCTTATGATGCTAATCTCATCAATTTATTAGAACTGAAGAAATATCGGCACCCAAAAGGCATCTCACATACATCAATAAGATAAAGTTTGATGAACTTCAGAAATCAGCTGGTCTCAGAGATAAATATTCAGCTTTGTCCCATTCTCAAAGTTATTCAGGAGTTCCAGGGAAATCTGATATTAGTGAGCTCTTGTTGTGTCAACCAGAGCCATTTACCACTAGTGTCCTGGGGCTTAATCTTACTATTGAACCCGAAATTTAGAACCAAGTACATTTTTTCACCATTCGACCATCATGGTAGTAAATTCGGTCCAACGCTTACTCATGGAGGAGGCATAGGGATTAGAGACACAGACTTCAATAGAATATCCAAAACCATTAATAAGTCACTAGCCAGCCATCTGTTTTGGAAAACGAAAATATGCTTTATTACAACTCACAAAACCATACTGCACATAAGTGTCAGAGGGCACTCCAAGTGATATGTTTTCATATTTTAACCATTGTATTGTCTGGAGACAGTCAAAACTGCACCCTAGGAACAAATCTTTACGTTGGAATGTGCACTGGCCTCTAGCCCTTCTTTAGTTCAAGAGGAGGTGTCTTTGGGGAGCTCTGGCAGCTCAAATTGGACACTGCTCAAGAGTTTATTTTTTAGTCCTGCTCAACAAATTTAGCACTGTGCTCTTGTGTTTGCCATACAACCGCAATATCCTTGCGTAGTACATGTGCAAGTGAAATATATGAAGCACTGACAGGGGTAAAGTGTCTACTCCGTGGCATCATATATATATATGCTTGTCAGCATTTGTTTGCCAAATTTACAGAAGGCTCTGGATGAGTGCCATCTCTTAACCAAGCATTATGTACTTTTCGAGCTTCATTCATTCGACTGCAAGAGGGGTACTACGATTGATGTGGAAAGTGCATAAGCAGATGTTTTAAATGTTGAAAAATGACTACTTTATCAGACAGATTGATTGCACTAAGGGGTCGATTTCAATGTCGTCAGGAAAGGCTCTGAACAGCATACAATTCGGTCGAATCTGATTCGGAAGCCATGTTACCGACCGAAACGGTCACCTTTCCGGACGACCGAGTACGATGCAAGGGAGCCACCCAGGCTGTCCGAATCGGTTCCGAATGAGATTCAGGCAGCCCAAGTCATTCAGAGCCGAATCGCACAGCCCAATGGAGACGGTTTCCGAACGAGCGAGTATGATGACTGATTCGGACAGCCGCTCTGAATCGGTTTGGACGAGACTAAATGGCTCTGGGAAACAGAATTCGGGGACTCGAAGCAGGCCCCCGTCACCCGTAGGCCTCCAGATGGGGCCCGTGGTGTACCCAAGGGACCCCCTTTCTCAACCATGCACAGTGTGGCAGGCACCATGTGGTGCCCACCACAGGGTGCCCACCCACCCCTTTTTTCAATGGGAGCCTGTGTTCTCGTCCGGAACACAGGCTCCCATGGAAGTCAATGAGAGTTCGACCAAACCGAGTCCATAAGCATCCAGACACATCGTAATCGGTCGGTAGGACTACACGAATACGAATCGTCTGGAAGCATTCCTAACCCGATTCAGTGGGAATGATTTACTAACGACATCGTAATCGGCCCATAAGTGTGTAGAGGCCCCACTCTGCCAGATTGGCTACTGGTTTGCCATGGCCTCAACAAGATCTTATGGCTTTTTACAGGCATAAGTGTGTTTCTTTTACTTTGAATGTACTTTGTGAATCGGCCCTTTAATTTCCCGTTGAACAGATGTTGGGGACGGTGGTATATTCAATAGACTCCTATATGTGAAGTTGTGTTTTAATGTCTAACGTCAAAGGGCTCTCCTTAGGGACCGTGCAGCAGAGCCTGTGTACAGCAATCACTCAACAGCACAACAGACACACTCATAACAATAATTTGGATTTTATCTAGATCTCACTGCCCTACCACTAACGATTTGTAGCACTTTAAAAATGGCTGTTACTAATAGGAAGCTTAATGGTACGCTTTTATTGATCTCTGAAAGATGATTGTCAAATTAAATTCGCATGTGTGCCTTGGAAATTTCAAACACAGCTGTAAAACAGATTCATTAACTCAACAATTAACTATTTACTGCCTTACACACTTACGTCATTTCAGCAACAGGTGTTAAACCTTTCATCTGCAAGGAACTAGGCCTGGCTGGGATTACTTTTTAGTTCAGGATCAGGGCCATAATAGCATTTTTAAATTGCAGTAAGTTCCTTTGGTGAACATTAAACGCTAATGGCCTTCATTTGTGGTTATTTTTTTTCCTCCTCACTGTTTAGTGTGAAAAATGCAAAGGAACAACAGCAGAGAGAACCTTGGCAACGCTCTCTAACGGAAACTAAGTTGAGAAAATATAATAAAACTCTTAACATCGGGTAATGTATAGCATTTATAGGGGAAGTAAAGGATTAAACCCGCCAAGTGTCATATAACCAAGAAACAGTGTTACACCTCTATATTAAAATTGACTTAGAGGTGTTCATAGATTTCAAAGTCAAAAAATAGGATCTGGTTTTAGAAATACAGGGACTAACTGCAAGCTGACTTTTAACCCGCACGTTACTTTTCCCAGGTTTAAAATGACGCAAAAGTGGCGCAAGAGGCTTGTAAATAAGCCTCGATATTTGCTGCTGGACGTGCATCTATAAATATATACAGGGAAGTATTAATTGCCATGAAACAAGTACTGAAGATTTGGAAATTTCAAACAAAAAAATCTAAATGTTTGTCAATGCTTTTTTCAATGCATTTACTGAAATGTTATTTCACTGTTCCAATACTCTGGTAATAACTTGGTAATATCGCACAATGTGCTATTTTTGTCTGTTAGTGTTTTGTGTTTCGTCATTCATAGCACAATGCCTTTATCCTTGTGCCTGCTATTACTTTGTGTCCGGATAAAAAAAAAGTCCCCTTAAAAAGAGATATTTACAGTTTGACATGTTTTGCTGAACTAGCACATTTGCTGTACTTTCCCTTTTTCTTTCTAACAGTATGTTTGAGGCATTATGATGGTCATATTGATTGTCAATATATTATAAGCATTGATTAAAGGAATGACGTTTCTGAATACAATAAAAAATATATGAAGTATGTGGCACCTGTGAGTGATTACTCATTTCCTGTTTTAGAAAGTGGGTCTAACTTTTCCATGGTCAACATCGAAAAACTTAGATGTTTTACTCATTCTAAATAAATCCAGTATCTAGGTAATCGAATGGCATGAGTACACGTTGCCAAATAGCATTCAACGCGAGGATCTTGCTTGAGTTTTCAATACACTGCAAACAGAAATAAAGGCAGTGCACAACTCTCAGCACCGCCTCAATGGCATTCCGATGTATATTAATTTTTTTCTAACAATGAAAGCAGAAAGAAAAACTGTTCTCAGTCTGCACATTTCAAAGTTTTGGCACCATGGTACTTCAGCGCCACTGGTGGAAAAGGTACGAAAGTAGTGTTAGAAGAAAAAGGGTCATAGGATAAGGAGTGGCGTAAAGCATAATGATGCCTCCCACCCCCTGCTGAATGTGAAGAGGGGCCCTTGAAACTCACATATCCCATAGATATATTTGGCTTTCAGCTGAATGGGAGCCCAGTGATGGGTTGGGGCCCCTGAGCAGTGGGACCCCTGCACTGCAGGGTCCACAGGGGCAGTGTTATGCCCTTGATGAAGGGAATTAGAATTAGTTTTACATATCATTTGTCAAACAAACAATTCCTACATTCATGCATGGTGCATTTCACTGGTGCATAAGCTAATGATTCTCTTTTATGCAAATCAGTTTCATGAAAGTGTTCCCTTTAGTGGAATCATTGATAAGCATACACGGTGAAATTCAAATATGTGTAAGCTAGTAATCCGAAATCAGTAATTCAAAATTGTGGAGTAAAAGCTTCTCGTTGAAGGTATCGGGAGCTGAAATAGCTGCCTCATTATAATCCTTCTTATGTGTTAAGAACTACTGCAAGTGTGGGCAGGAGTAAAGATTCACAACCAAAGCAAATTCACCAATTTGGCATATTTTTCCCTGTTGGCAAAATCAGTTCCCAGAGATGTTTTGTGCCTTTCTCCGCAGTTCATCCTGCTTGTATTCTTCCTTTTATTGCCCCTGATGTTGACTTCATTGGTGCTGAAGAGTATGGGTGGGATGTGGTCTCTTTGTGTGGGGTCCTGCTGCAGCTGGAGCTGCCTGCAGTTCTTCCGGTTCCTTTGTTCCTGAAGTCATGCTTGGTGCTTCACTGCTCAGGTGCTGGAACCTCCCAGAAAACACAGCTGCCTAGCACTCTCCTGTTCTCCTGCTTGTTCTCTTCCTTTGTTTCTCAGTTTGGTTGTGAGTGATCTCCGAAAAGGCTCAAGAGCTGTCAATCATTCCCTTCAACTCCCCAGTACTACTCTTTGCACACTCCCATCCACTGATTGATTGGTTCATTGACCCATCAACGGATGTATCTGCTTACACCAATCACTGCTTTTCACCACACACTTTTTTGTCTGTGCACATATTGCAATGATATACCACGTCAATAACATATTCTGATATTGCCACAGATGATGCCTGGTAACTCATATATCTACAGCTTTTAAGGGCAATGCAAGATCCCTCTAGACCACAGGTGAAAGATACAATAATGAGAATGCAAAAAATCAGGAAAAGCATTGAGATTGCACTTGGCCTATTAAAATCAAGGCTCATATGTTTACATGTATGTGATAGCGCACAGATGCATTCTACAGAGAAAATGTGCAGCATTGATCTGGACTACACAAAGAAGATGACAAAGTGAAGATACTACAATAAAAGGGACAAAGACAAAATGATAACATATTTCTGAGATTAAGAACATCAAACTATTCATTAACGGCTAAAAACTAAAGTAGTACCTAATTAATAACTAGTTAAAACAAAAGTAAAGCTAAAGAAGAAACAGACCGTACCATTTAATTAAATGTCTGATATACATAATAATAATTACATTTCACTGATTTATGTTAGTGTTTAAATCCCGATGATATGCGGGTGCTCTGGTGTATTTGATGGAATGCTCTAAGTAGCCAAAGGTGTGCCCATACATGGGTCCTGTGCTAACTGTGCAACTGGAACCAAGCTGTACCCGATTAAAGAGGCGCAAATGGGCTGAAATTGGTCTTGAACTGCTTGTGTTCTGTTTGAAGATGACATGGCTTGGAAGATTAGGCTGGAATGCTCCTACTGGAAGAGGACCAAGACTGGGTTGCATATGGCTGGGTCAAATCTGAGATAGAATAGGTGGCAGAAAATGGTGGCTTGGAGTGCTACCTGAACCATTGCCAGTGGTTAGCCTATTTACAAACATTGCTCATGTAACCTTTGTATGTTTGATGTAATGCCATAAGTGGCCAAGGGTATGCCTAGAAGTGGATCCCATACTCACTGTGACACTCAAACAAAGCTGCTTATGACTGGAGAAGTCCAAATAGGCTGAAACCAGTCTTGGGTTGCTTATGTTATGGTTTATAGAGGACTTGCCTTGGCAGTTTAGGGTGGAGTTTTCCTATATGAAGAGGACCCAGACTGATTTGCACACGGCTGAGTCTAATCGAGGTGGTATATCAGGCAAAACTATAATGAGTTGGAATGCTACCCAAGCCTTTGCCAATAGTTATAATTTCTACAAGCATTGCGGTCATCACTTTTGTTTGTTCGATGTAACGCCATAAGTGCCCATTGGTGGGTCCCCTGCTGTGAGTTTAAAGGGAACCTGGATTGGCAGTTTGCACTCCACTGTTCCCACTGGAGGAGGACCACGGATGATTTGCATGTGGCTGGGTCTAAACTAAAGTTGTATAGTGGGCAAAAAACAATGTGTGAGAATGCAACCTAGAACAATTGTCAGTAGTTTGATTATTTGTTCAAATTCCTCCTGTCACTTTTTATGTGTTTGAAACAAAATAAATGCATACATGTATATTCTACCTAAACTGCAGAGTACATTTCCCTTCCACAAAACCAAAAGCATTGAACAATAAAGGTTTTTTTTCTTCACTACATTGGTCCGTATTTAAAAATTAAAGTAGTGGCTGCTACGGGGCAGTAGTGGTGGGGTTGGGAGGAGGGGAGGTTAAAAAAAGGGGGAAAAAGAAAAATTCACTTACCTGCCAGCCGGTCTCACTCCTCCGTCATCTTCTGTCAACGCAGGAAACAGGAGCACACAGGCTCCCAGACTCCCCTTAGCCAATCACGACGCTGCTGTCACCAGCATGACAGCAGCATCGTGATTGTTCTGAGCAGCCTGGTTCGGCACTCAGACAGGGAGTGGGAGGCTGTGCATGTTCTCCACCCAGCTGTGCAATACAGCCGGGTTAAGGAACGCTAAGTGCTCATTACTGCTTGGCCGGCCCAAGACGACCGGCCAAACCATTATGCGCACTTTGAGAGTGCCCACCACTCCTCCCCATGCTCTGTAGGCAGCCCACCCTCACCCCGCCCCGCACCTAAACTGAGCCAGTAGTGAAAAGTAAAATGATAATAACATGGTGTTATTATCATTTTATTTTTTCTGTGGGGGACACTCCTTCACCTTAGCAGAGGAGCCGCAGCTG
Source organism: Triturus cristatus (assembly GCF_964204655.1). NCBI lineage: Eukaryota > Metazoa > Chordata > Amphibia > Caudata > Salamandridae > Triturus > Triturus cristatus. The sequence goes on from NC_140594.1 coordinate 798,056,537, forward strand.
TATAATTATTGCAAGTAATGCACACTAAGTTTTTAATTCCTGCCGGTTCTCTGGATGACTGCAATCATTTAGGATGTGGTGTGACACACTGTATTTTGCAAAGCAAGTAATAATAGTATGAAAAATGATGCCCCACAAAACTCCACATCTTGAGTTCTACATTGTGTGACTGTTCCTAGAATGTTAGTAGCCCCTTTAACATACACCGGTTGACAATTATGTACTGTTTTTACACAGTATTAGCTCTTTCGTGACAGAATCATAGTTTTGCGGAATACAATGTCAATGGAAATCACATTGCTTTTTCAGTACAGAGAAACACTGAAAACAGCAAAGAACAGAACAAGCTGCGCAAATACACACTGAATTAAACATGCATGTGGACCTAAAATTATACATTCTGGTACCTTTGATACCCACTCTGGTGCCAACACAATTGCTTATGACTTGAAGCAAAACAGCTGCTCCTAATTGACACAATACACCATAGGCCTAAAACCCACTGTTTCTAGGCTTGGAATAGTTCAGACCACAACGTGCTCCTGTGCATCTCAGTAAGGTTGGCATTCAACCCTGATACCACAGAAAGTCTCTTAAAAAACAGCAAGCACCAAAGCAAGGCCACGTATAAAGTTTTGGCATAACCGGGTGCCACAATTGGGCTGCATGCAACGATTTTTACCTTTTGTTCTACAGGAAGGTCCTGTCTTTCGGCCCCAAAATACCATACATGTACAGCAGAATATAAACTGAAACCTACCACTTCTAAGTCGCTTAGCAACAGCTGATACCTCGCAGCCAAGACCTGGAATGATCTCCCCCTTCACCTCTGGCGAAGCCCGGCACTGCACCAACTCAGGAAATACCTCAAGACCTGGCTCTTCGAATGATCCCAACGGAGCTGCTCACACCCACCCCACAGCGCCTTGAGACCCTAACGGGTGAGTAGTGCGCTCTACAAAACACTGATTAATTGATTGATTGATACTAAGCAATAGGGCATTGTCTTCAGTTCTGTATACACTTCCGTACTGCAGACATAAACAGATGGTGGTAAACTGCAAAGCACCCAACACTCAGCACATTTTCAAGAAGCTCTATGTACTAACCCATGTGCATTAATACCTGACATCAAAAATGATTAATTCGGGTATAGAGCTCTGCTTGCAGCCACCGTAGACTACCACTAGACTCAAATGCAATGCTTTGTTTTGAGAGGTCCTTCCTGAATCAACTTTATCATTCAAGTAATGTAAGTAGAAGTACAGTAACTCTAAGACTGTCACAAGCATGAAAGAAGGGTGTTCTTAACTCGATGACACACAAATAAACAGAAACGCTCGAAGGAGTTTTGGGCCATGGATAAAAATCTCGGTACAAGTGTCCTAATAGTAATGGAGCAATGTCCTGTGTGTCTAACTTAGTCCTTTCTCTCTTTTGCCCACGTATCCCTTTGGCGGCAGCCATGATGGGCCTCATGTTCTCTCTGACAGTTCTTGATCTTCATTCAGATTGCAAAACTGGTGAAGCGTAAGAAAAAGTATATGACATTGCAAGATACTCTTGTTCTCAACTTTGCCCTCCTCTCTCAATTATCAATGATGTGTCACAATTTAAACTCTCTAGAAATCTACAGCACCATAAGATGAATACCAGCCAGGATCAGCTGGGCAGCTAAATCTCAAGATATGGAAAGAAGTAAAAGCTCAGGTTGTGTGTGAAATTGAAAGTTTTTTCTTGAAATTTCCAAAATTGCAAAATGAAATCTCCATGAAATTGGGTTTTGTGCCACCATTTGTAAAATACGACTATATTGGTTATTGTGCAGATTAACACAACCAGAGAGCGTGGTGCAAAACAAAAATAAAATCATGCTTTATCTGCTTTTGAAACTAATTTTGCCCATACATCCAATTTACACTGATTTGCAGCCAAATACAGTATTGCAGGGAAAAAAAGTCCTCGGCTAGTGTGATTGAAGAAATCTTGGTACATACTCACACTTTCAGGGAGTGAGGAATCGAGAACTTTGCCCAATTTCCCACGTCTCTAATTTCCTCTTGGGTGTTCATAAACCTCTTCTACTGCAGAAAGGAAGGACAGAATCCTTAAAGCGAGCTTTTACTGAGGGCTTCAGTACTGTTGAGGGAAATTGTGCATCTTGTAAGACCTCATTGTTGAGCTTTGAAGGACCTTCAGAGATGTTGTGTTACCTCCTGCTTCACTCCTATTCAGTATTTTCCTCTAGTCATATCATTACTTGCACAGCAAAACATGCAACCAAATGGTTTCTCCTAAGCATAGTGTTCCCAAACTCTTGTATGAACGTAATTGATTTGACATCTGTGATTTCATTTCTCTCTGTCCTTTCTCTCTTGGCTTCTCCCACATCACTCACTTCTCCTTCTACCATCCTTTGGCTCTCTATCGCTGACGTCTCAGTATCCCTAATTTCTACCTTGCTGAGTTTTGTCTCTCAACTCCTGCAATGGTTCTCTCCTTTTTAGGTCTCGCCTGCCCCAGCGCATGTGCTGGTCTGGCGAGACAATTTGTGAGGGCTCCAGAAAGTGCTACCAGGCCAGCCTAGACCTACAGTGCATGTGCGCGGGCGCACGCGTCGCGCTTTACCGCGATTACTTTCACTTTATTTGTGTGTCATCGAGTTGATGTTTGATCGAGATCATTTTCGCGGCCGCTTTGATGTTCTCCGTGAGGCTTCAATAGATTGCAGCAGTTAAAACAAACATTGGCATAGCCAATAGGTCTCGCTTTTGGGACTTTATAAGTGTTTAGTTATGCAACTGTTGCATGGTTAAACACTTATACGGTCCCAAAGGCGAGACCTATTGGCTATGCCAATGCTTGTTTATCTTCCTCCCAGGCGGAAATTTCGGGGGGGCTAAAAAAGATTTCGGGGGGGGGGTTTATTCTTCCAGCCATAGGCAGAGTGGCTGTAAGAAGGGGTGAAAACACAACAGAAGCCTCATTTACAAGTAAATGGTCTTTTAAAGACCTATGAAGTACTCGGTGCGGCTGCAATTAGATGGTCGCCAGCCCGTGAAGCTGTCTGAGCCCGGGCTGACACACACGATGGGGGGGGGCTGAAGCCCGGTGAGCCCAATGGGTGTTGCGCAACTGCTTCTACCCCTGCTCTTGTCACATCTTCGAACCATGCTTGCCTTGTCTCCTTGCACACCAACTCCCAATTTCTCACTTTCATTTTTCACTTCACTAAGCCTCCCTCTCTCTCTTGCTCCTTTGTTCTCTCTATTTCCCACAACTCTCTGTCCGTTTTCTTCTCTTCGTCTACTTCTCTCTCTTTCATCCCCTCATTATCTATTTCTCTCTCTTTGTCTGTCATCCGGTCTCTCTCTGTGTCACTCTTTGTCTCTCTCAGCCTCTCACACTCCATCTCTTGCTCCTTTATCTTCATCTCTCTTTCTCTCCCTCCCTTTCTCCCTCTGTCTTTCTTTACCTCTCTCTCTCCTTACTCTTCACTCTGTATTTCTTTCTCTGCCCCCCTCGTTCTCCTCCTCTCTCTCTTATCACCCCCTTTCTATCTCTCTCTGAGCAACTCCCTTCATCCTTGTCACTTTCTCTCTCTTTCCTTCCTTCTTCCCTCTCTTTCTCTCAGGATCTCACTCCCTCTCTTTCTCCCTGGGTGTCTCTCGGGGTCTCTCTCTGTCTCCCCATCCCCTTCTCTCTGTCATTCCCTCCATCCTTTTCTCTCTGGATCTGATCTTCATTCTCTCTCTTTCTCTCCCGCTCTCTTTCTCTCTTTCTTGGGTGTTGCTCTTTATCTGACCCTCTCTCTATCTCATCATTCCACCCTATCTCCCTCTCATTTCCTCCCTCCCTCTTCTCTGGATCTCACTGCCGGTTTCTCTCTTTTTCTCTCTCTTCGGGTTTTACTCTTTCTCTCTCTCTAGAGCTCGCTCTCCCCCTCTCTCTCTCTCTCACAAACACACACACACACTTTGCCCCTTTTTTCTCCAGCTCCCCACCCCTCTCCCTCCCTGCGCATTGTTTATTTTCCTCTTTATTTCCTTCCCTCGGTACACCCCTCCTTCCTCTAAATGAGGTCACCCTGACTGAATGAAGGACATGGGGAGTGAAAGAGGTCAAACATTAGCACCGCTATCTAATAACTGCACTGCTACTGCAGCCAGACAAGCCATCTATCACCGGCTCCGCTACTCCATTAGGCCTCACATGAAATATGCCTTGCTCCGAATGCTAGGGCCATACATCTCGCGAGTCTAGACACCTTCCTGTTGTGTGAAGATCAATGCTGCTCGGTCATGCATCATGTGCCATCCAGTAACCCTCACTCTAATAATCTTGTCTATTCTCGAGCCGGCCGCATAAATTACAGCAATATGAGAGGCCTGTATTATTCAGCAGCCTTGGTCACTAATGGATTATTGGTTTATTGGCTGATAATGTGTGCTCGTCCTGCTGAATCCGTGTTCCCTCTTTTCTGCTGCCGCGGCGGTGTGCTGGGCAGCCAGTCGCTCGGGGATGCGCGCAGGGAAAATGAAAAACCCTGCCAACAAGAAAGATTTCCTGCTCTGCATTTATGAGCCTCGATTTGTTAGGATGTATTTCAGTTTCCCAGCGCGGCTTCTCTTTCCAGAAATGACTTTCTGGCCTCCAGCCTCTCTGTTATTATTGGTTGCTCGGTCGCCATGTTTGTTTTCATACAGGGCCAGAGAGGGGCGCCAGGGGAGGGAGCCTCGTTTTGGGAGAGATTTCACAAAAACCTGGTTCGTGCATGGACACTTTTTGGGAAAAACTGCCGGACTAGCATCTTCTTCCCATTTACCCAAGTAGCCATTACACTAGCACTAATGGAGGTGGTTTCACTTTATGCCTTTAGTCAGAAGCTGTGTTGGCAGCCAATGTCAGCCTCTTCTTCCTTGACCTTAGGTCAGGACATGCATCCACCATTCACTTGTCAATAAAATGAGGACATATCCTACAGATATGTGGGTGTGTATATTAGAGGTGTGAGAAGCAGTAAATATGTTTTTTACCACTTTTGCTACACACAGTTTGCGAAGTTTTCTGTATGTGGGTCTTCACATCAGAACTGGGACTTTGACACCCTATATAACTTTGTTAGGGTAAAAAAGATAGGCAACATCCCTCAAGTTTCAAAGTTACGAGGAAAACAGCTCTAAAGTCGGTTCTAGGAAAATGGCACATCCATTTTCATTGACAACTAACACCATCAAATAAATAATGCCAGGTTGGGAGAGAGGAGCACAGCACATAAAACTGATCACTTAATTGTGTAAAAATGGCTGCTTTATTGAAACAGGAGCACATCACTAAAATGTTATGCAAACCTTCTTAGAAAACTAAAACCTCACTATACATCAAGTGAACTAATCAATGTCCCCACCCCTATATTCCCCCAGCATATTCACCCGCAGCTAACTCATTTAAATGTGGAGCATTTCAACATTTCCAACTTTCTATTCCCCTACACCCAATGACTGCATGTATGAAACTGTAAGTAACCAAATGTCCTAAATTGAATCTTGAACTATCTGCCTACCCTCCCCTTGCACATGGTACACAAACTGGCAATGCCCACTAAACTTCTGCCAACTCCTGGCAAACTTCCCAGGCTCCTGCCACCCACAAACAGGGGGGCCTGCCACCTTTACCTCCCCCCTTTAAGTGTCCTTGCTAGGCCGTGCCCTTATCGTCTAATTTTCAAAGTCCTGGACAACACTTCTCTAAGTTCTAACAAATAGAGGCTCACACCAATCCAGGACAAGTGTACCCCATCTCCTCGAAATAACTCTCTGGCCTAAAATGTTATATCCTAATGGCAAATCAGTCCAAAACGTGACATCTGCTTAGTCACTTTCCTCCTTGCCCTATCTATAGTAACAGGCTTGCACACCGCTCTCCATGTCCTCTGTGGCACAAACTATGTTCATAAAGAAAAACCCAGCCCATTTCTCTTTTATAAGTAACAAATCCCTTTTCGTGTTCCTCATCAACACTACCCAATTTTCATTAACCAAGTAATTATCCCGAGGTGTAAAACCGAAACATCTCGGCACCTGCTACCCACCATCATACCATTTAATATCTTCAATAATTCTCTCCAACACATACCCACTTTTCCCTTCCAAGTAATAGGAAACAGGTGCTTATTAAAGCCTAAATTGGTCCAAAAATACCTTTATTGCACCTGTATGGCCATCCACGTGATGAAAGAGTGGCCCACACCCAAATGGCCACCTTCGCTGCGAATGAACCCGCCACCAAACCTGGAAAGAAAAAAACAAGCAGTATGAAATTCACAGGGATGAACCCACCATGTGTCCCTCATCCCCCAATGCCCACATGTGGCGCATGTAACACTGAGATGACCAGGAGCCCAACTCCATGATATCCTTGCATGCCCCATTGCCTGCTTCTGACGCTCTGCTAATGAGGAACACATGTGTGCCATATTCTGCAGGAGGCAATCCCAACCGAACCAAAGCCTTTTGCAGCAACGATAGCAGCTGAGAAGCCGTTGCTTTCTCCCCAGACCTGTGATGAAAAATTAACTCGGAGTCCACTCCACAACCAGTCACCCAGCACTCAGCCCACACAACCAGACAAGGCCCAGGCAAACCTATTGCGTGCAATATGACACTCTTCCCCTACTCTCTTTGGTCTGTTTTGGAGAGGCTAAGCCATATCTCCAATTTACTTTCCCTCCTGGAATTATCCTCCCACATGACCCCACCCATACCCCTTCCCCCCAGTAACTCCAACACTCAGAAAGCCCCCAAAAACCTCCACTACATAAAGGTGGAGAACAAGCAAGTCTCCGACACATCCCTGCACACCTCCATCAATGAGAGCAAAACCCTAAGTAAATTCCAAGATATCGGCCTCCGAGACCACCCCACCTGCCCCTGCTTCCTTTCCCAGTCCTCTAGCATCATGCGAACCAATTGCCCTGCCATTTGGGGGGGGGGGGGGATAACCCCATAATAATTTGCCCCCTAAAGGCAATTCCAACCAGTTTTCCTATAATGGTAACCTGTGGGAGACCCTTTTCTACTAGATCCAAAATATACTGAATCACGTCTTCTACCTGCAACTAGACCTCTTACAGATGCTGCGCCCCTGATCATAGAAAAACCTTCCATGCTTGAATGTACGCTATCCATGTCAACAAAGAGAGGGACCCTACTACCAGTTGTACCATCTGGCTTTGCCTACGGACCACAACTTCTCTGGCATGGGTGTCATAGCTCTGTCGGCATCCTTGGACAACCCACGGAATCTCCCCTACTGTGAACGAGGCAATGCATCCGCAATTTCATTGTCCCCACCAGGCACATGCTGTGCCTTTCTAAAAATGTCATACTGCAAGCAGCTAAACACTAAAACCTTCAGCAGCTTCAGTAATGCGTGTCCTTGGCAGACTGTTGGTTCAGTAAATTCACCACGGACATATTGTCAACTCAAAAGGGAACCTTCTTGTGTGCTAACTCTTTGCCCCACAGTGTCACTGCCACCACCAAAGCAAACAATTCCAAGAAGGCTTTACTCCTGCCCCAGTTGTGCCATTGTTCAGACCAGGGCCCTGCACACCATCTGCCCTACCAACACAGACCGAAACCTAGCCCCCCCAGCTGCATCTGAGAAAATCTGGATATCCCAGTCCAAGTCATCCTACCTTGCCAAAGGAATACCATTGAATGACTGCAAGAAAAATCACCACATTCTAAGGTCCTCCTTGACCCCTGCTGAATGCCTGACCCTTGTGATGAGGTAGGGAAAAACCTGCGAGCGCACGCCCCAGGCCCCTACAAAAAGTCCTCCTTGCCCTTATCACCCTGTATGCAAAGATTAGGTGACCAACAGTACCTGAACCACCCTCACCTTAACCTTCTCCTTTGCTAGCACTCTAGTCAATGATAGCATCTTTTTTTTCCTGCAGCAACCTGGCCTCCATTCTTTTATAATCAATTTCACAGCCCAGAAACGATAACTCTGTTTGTGGTCCCTCTGTTTTCTTCAGAGCCAAAGGCACCCCTAGGTCACCCATGAGCTCTTGAAACCTTACCAGGAGAGCCTGGTAGTCCACCGAACTGGGTGCACCCACAAAAAAGAAAACATCTAAGTAGTGGGTTACCAGCTGATGGCCAGTACGCCATGAAAACAACCACTGCAAAAACGAGCTGAAGCATTCAAACAGGGCGCATGATATGGAGCATCCCTTTGGTAAGGCTTTGTCCTCGTACCACTTGCCTTTAAATTGCACTGGAAGTAGCTGAAAAGCTGACTTCAAATCACACTTTGCCATCAATGCCTCTCGGGCCCGCAGTCACTACCAGTGACATGGCCATGTCTACCATGGAGTATGACACTGATGCTACTTCCTCTGTAATGAAATCATTTACTCACCCTTCTCTGGCCAAGACAAATGCTGAATCAAATGAAATTGGCCCTACTCTTTTTTGGCACCACTTCAGATGGTGAAATGATCAAGGCCTCCATCAGCCAATCAGCAAAGGGTCCTGCCATCCTGCCCTCAAAGCCCCCTTTCCCCAATTTCTCCTGCACCGCATGTCTGTGCTCTTTGGCTGAGGGCAAATTATCTGCCCACTGACTCACCTGAGGGCCCTCATACCTCAAATGAAAGCCCCAATGGAACCCCTCCCATAACATCTTTGCCTATTCCAAATACATGTAAAATCCCAGACAATACTTCAACCTTTCGAGGTTTACCGGAGTACAAGCCTTTTGCCCCAGATTCCGGAGCTCCCTTCAGCTTCGGGAACCCGAGAATTGCTGCTGCTGGTGCCCCCTTTGACTGCCCCCATGCTGTTGACACTGCTCCGGCCCCTGCCCCTGGTAGCCACTACCTGCTCCAAAACAGTTGACAAGGGGATGTCGGCCCACACATTTTGAGCACTTGTGGTGGAATTTTCAGTACTCCAGAGTGCACATTCTCTTATTAAAATGCCAGCTGGTGCCTCTGTCCCTGGCTGAGCATTTGCTGCCACCCCACCCCTCCCCAGGTGGGACAGTCCTGAAAGGGGTGATATACTATAGGCGGGCCGCTTTACGTAAAAATTGTCTTGCCCAGCCTTACAGCCCTCATGGTGTGCTGCCAGAGATTGGAATTCAGTTCTCCCCATTTAGCCTTAGGATCCAAGTGTGCCCTGAATTCCTCATTGTACTGGGCCCTGGCATATCCCTCTCCCCATGATATGGGCCTTCCGCAATACGTACATGTATTAAACATGGCCACACAGCACTCCAGATATTTTTCGCAATAGACGCTGACATAGATCAAAAATGCTGTGGCCCATTCTCTATTGTAAGGGGTACCTTTGGCCGCTTCACCAGCTCATATTCTTCCTCTTTCGAACCCTCCTTGGAGCACACCTATCTATGAAGAGCTTAATAACCCCCATGTAGGGTTATCTATTTATCTTGAGTTCTTTGCTTTCTGACCCATCTTTGTTTTTCCCCTGCTGCTTCTGCCCCCCCACCACCTGCCCCTGTGACAGTACCAACCTCCGTCTTGCTCTCTCGGCTTTCCTTACTATGGGCACTGTCTTTTTCATCGGTGCCCATACCCACATCCATCACATACATCCCTTTATGCAAACATTCCCTCCCCCATCCAGACTTGCCACCAGCATGCATGCCTGTGGATAGCATCTTTGCTACCTCTGCTACATCCTTGGCCTTACCTGGAGTCAAGATAGATGACCGTACTGTTGCAGTCTGCCTCGCCAAGGGCCTCTCCACCTCCGATGCGCTTGTCAGAAGGTCTGTGTTAGCCTATGGTACACTTAATATTTTAGTTGAGCCCCCCCAACACTCCCTGGCTCCTCATCCTGCACTTCGCATTCTTCAGGCTATCATCCTCATAGTCTAGTACTGTGACACCTAGTGGGCCCACCATGTCACAACAACTTGGGTCTCCACACACATCATACTTGGAAACTGACCCATAAGTCAAAGCCATATTGTGACATGCGGCATCAGCGGGAGATGAAGTAACCCCTTACTGCTGCTCTGCAGATGCTACTCGCCTGCCCACCGCAGTATGTGCACCAGAGGCCATCCTAGATCTACCAGCCAATGAGGCCAATGAAGTCCTTCTAGACCTTTGTATGTTAGCCACGTATGCATCGCATCAGGCCCAGGGCTCTCTTCCCCTCGGTGTTGACGAGCCACTCCCAGCTTTAGCAAGTCTAGAAAGCTGCACTCCTCCTGAACCTGTAAGAAAAATTACAGGACTTCTGTGCTGGTCACGTGCACCTGACCTCCAAACAATCATTGTGATCTCTCTCCCACAACAGGACATCCGCGCTTCCCCATCTACTCCCCGGGACCGTCGTATGGCCGCCTAAACGAAATCCTGACTTTCCATGAACTTGTTGTCCCTCTCATCCTCCTCCCTACTCCATTCTAGCATGGCCACCACTAAAGCAGTCACGGGACCCCTCCCTGCCCAAAGGTATCACCTCTCACTTCTATGGGTTCCGACTCCCCCTCCCCAAAGCACTCTTGCAGCTCCGCTGCTTCATTGCTCCGTTGGGCCATATTCCATAGTTTACTACCCCCCCATCCTGCTCCACCCCCGCCCCGCCTCACCGCTCCGCAGCACTCCCACCACAAGCCGCTACTGGTGTAAAACTATGCAAACGAAAACTGCAACATGTTGTAAATGGTCAAAAAAGCACCAAGTACACTAAAAGAAAATTTTGGAGATTACTCTGATAATACATTCTGGTAGATGCAGTCCAAGCGTTCTGTCTTTTAAGTCTTTATGAGAAGACCTAAAATGCAAAAATATCTATAGGTGGCCCTAAACAATTATGGATAAACACAGCAGTAAATCTAAGCAACTCTGATTTGATCATGAATTGTGTGAGATGTGACACTCTTTATTGCATCTTATAGAATTCATAGGCTGAATCTGGTTGAAGAGTCTGAATCCACGAGTAAGTTGATAGAACTGAAGTAAGCTTATTGAACAGAATTAAAGGAAACAAGAGTAAACAACATAGGAAAACTGCTAGGTGTTTATGTTTGAACTCTCACAATAGTGGTGTAATAAGGAATTCTTGAAATAATTAAAAGACTCGCAATGCTGATATCTCATTATTGATAGCAATGGATGCCTGAGAATGTTATATGCCTTCCATCTATGGCAGTACTAGAACAACAGGCCAAGTATGATTGCATGATGAGGATAATAATCTCCTGGGGCCGTATTATGCATTGCGATTGTTTGTGCCCGGCGCACCTTTTAAAAGGTGCGCCGGGCGCAAAAAAACACAATACGCCCTATTATGATTAGGGCTCCCGGTTTTATGGTATTTATTTTTTAAAACATTTCCGTCTGTAGTTATCCATATGTATTTTTTGCTAATTTTACTGTATTTATCCATGTTTATTTTAGGTTTTGTGGAAAAATGAAGCTGAATTCAGTATAGTTCCACATTTATTTAACCGATAAATATGCACTCATGCTTGAATGCCTGCCAGATTTCAGTGAGATGAACACCTGCAGAAGATAAATCAATGCACTTATATGAAAATATGCACATTTCAGTATCAACCATGTGCATATCTACTGGTGTTAAAACCTCTAAACTAAAATTCCTTTCTGTTTTTAACGCCCTCACCTATAAATTCACACAGCTATTGGACTGGCAGTCACGGCAGACAGTATTTAGAATTACTCAAAAAGCAACCCAATTTCCATTTTTATCCTCATTTAAAAATGAATACGGACAAGAAAATAAATGTTTTCTGTCTATATTTATCTGTAAAAATCAGTAAAAACGGAAAACAGGGAGCGCATACATTTGAAAACACGGAGCAGCTGCTCTGTGTTTTCACCTGCCTGCACCTGCCTGCACTTTTACAGGGTAATAGAGATCCCTTGCAGAGGGGATGTCTAGGGGGTCCATGGGACTCCTTTACCCCCCGAAGAGGGCTGCTCATGTGGGCGTGCCTCCTGAGGGCTGCTTTGACGCAGCGCCCGCTTCTGTAGCATGGTGTGGGTGTAAAGTCAAATGAGGGAACATCCTCTGAAGGAAGCGCTGGCGCTCTAAGTGTGCCAGCGCTATTAATTATAGAAGGGGACAGACAAGCACCTGCACCCACTTCTATATTACCAAAGTCCCCGGGGTGCACAAAGCGGGCGCAAACGCCCGTTGCGCCCCCGCTGCACTTATTGTAATACGGCCCCTGTTGATATTTAGCTCTAAGGATATCGCACACCTATCTGTACAAGAAAGATATCAACTGACACAGAGGCTGATAGGCAGTCAAAAGATTTGTTAAAAATTGTGGAATATGGTGGTGTCACCTGTATTTTCAGTCATTAGCCCTACAGGAAATCTGCCTAACTCTTCGTGAGATATTCTGATACTACCCGCCTACTACACAACTAAAACTTCACTGCCTAACTTCTGAGAAACGTGCAATGGAAACTTTACCACATTTCCTCCCACTTAGACCATACCTCCTCCCAGAAGATACATTTCTCATCTAAACGTCAGTGTAAAAAAAAACTGTAGAAGGGCTGTCAGTGTAAAACTGAAATGCTTCTTGATAGGACAGACCTATTTGCTAAATAGAGAGTTTTTCCTGCTAAATGCAATCGATGAACTGCAGTTAATGTCAATAGTAATGTCTATTTTTTTTAAGTGGTGCAAGACTATCAATGGCAAGGAGCTCCACAAAATCAACATATTATGATGATTTAATTTATATGATTGCTTTATCTTCTTCACCTTCTTGTAATTATCATTATTATTCTTATTATTGTTGGTAGTATTTTTTTTATTAATAATGCTACTATTCTTATAAGCAAAATGTGTAAGATAAATCAATCAGTTAAGACACTGCTCTTAAATGTGTGTGTGCAACCTCAAAGTCACAGATTTGAATCCAGAGAGGTCTGCATTCCATCTGTGAATCACTAGATGGTAACTAGAAATCCACACCTTGTTCACAAGGTTTGTCAGAACAGGCTTTTGTTATTATTGACAAAGCGTTGGGCTTTCCACATTCATTTAAGCTAGCCTTCCTCAGAACAAAAATGTCTTCTTAAGATTTCTCAAAAAATGAGGAACTATCTTGCCAAGCAGATATATGACACAAGTCGTTTTTTGCAATAATTGAAATCAACCTCTCTTTTTCAAATAAAAATACTATTTCCACAATAATACTATTGTACACACTAATATACACTATACATAGATATATGCATACATACATACTCTTATATTATAATATACTATGCATGCCATTATAAATATATACCACTATTTCTTTGTGAGGCAAAAACTACGCTTTCTTACTGAGAGTGAAGATAGACACTCCCAAGTGACCAGCAGAAGTGTCCGTTTGGCATAGCAAAAGAAGCTGTCAACTCAGAAGTTTGTGGGTATTCAAAATATTTGTAATACTTTTTCTGATACTAGGTGCAAAATTTGCATGTAAAAAGAAAGAATGAATAAGTGTGAATTTAAAATGCCAAAGTGTACTAAATGGCCTCTCATACCATCTTTAAGGTTTTACGAGAAGATATTTCCGTAGATCTACAAGGAAGTGTCGCAGCGCAGTAACGCAAACACTTTGGCTGCGCCACGATGCGGCACTTCCAAAGCACAGGAATACGACATAGTTACAATAATATGTCGTATTCCTGTGCTCTCCCCTGCACTGGCGCACAAACTGCAGCCATCCGCCTGCGCAGGCACCCTTGCACCATGGTGCAAGGATGCCTGCGTCATGAGGAGATTCCTGCACAAAAACAATCACTACAGGCATTTTCCTCTTTCAATGCATGCTGTAGAATGCAGCACGCTTTGAAAGTGGAAAAAACGAGGAGAAATGAAAACAATTCTCCTTGTTGCGCATTCGCTATGCCTTCCCTTGGGAGGCGTAGCATTGACACGCACTTCCAGATTTACGATTGCTCGTAAATCTGGAAATGTGTCTAGTTCCATGGGTGTTGCGTGGGAACAGCCACAGCAACACCCATGGAATGCCCCTTCCGCGCAAAGTGCTGCGTGTGAAGGGGCCATATTTACAAGGAGAAGAAAGGTCACGCAGGGTGGCTTTTCCTCTCCTTGTAAATATGGAGAAGTGAAATGCGCCTCCAGTACGTCACAAAAAGTGACGTACTGGTGGCGCAGGGGGAGTTGTAAATCTACCTCATAGAATATATTTTCCATGTGGAGGAAGAAGCAGGTGAAGGGAAGGAGGAAGTGTGAAAATCCACATCTCCTACACCTAAAAGTTTGCATCCTACTGTGCGTAATCTGCAGGCATAGGATTTTAAGGTAAAATGGTCAATAACTAGCAATATAGAATTGCTGTTGACTTCCAGGAAAACTGTTCGAGATTTTTGTGAATTCCCAAAAATGTGTACATTGTACAAGTCAGTGGCTTAAATCTCCAATGCATAGATTTATATATTTATTTAACAATCAGGTCGTAAAATGTAGGTGGTGTAAGTAAATTGTAAATAACATGACCCACTTCACCCCGGTGTGACACTTTCATCTTCGTCATGAGCCTACTACCCTACTGCCGCCTCTCGGTGTACATGGGATACTCCAGCGGTTTGGAAGATTCATGAGGCTGCCATCGTTAATTATGCACTTGCCAATGAGAAACAGAAGGGTGCGCCGGAGAATCTGAAGCTTCCTTTGTCCTTGCAGTGTGTGAGCTGGAATTAATTTCACACAGTCACCTCCCCATATCCTTCCTCGTGCCCTCTCACGCTGCCAAGCCAGCAGATTTATTTCCTTGTACTTTAAACAAATCGTTGAAATTAATTCCAAGTTATCCTAATTAACTGCTGATCCCTCCCTGCAAAAGTCCAAAATAAGAAAAAATATTCAAGTTTCTCAATTCCTTAGCGGAGTTTCATTGTCCGGTCAGTTCAGCTCTGTATTTTGCAGCGCGGATTAGTTTTAGTTATTTATTCTTCCAACGGTGGGCAGGGCTTCTTGAAGACACTCATGCACATATATGGGCTATTGTGACGTTTGCAAACGTCAAGCCTTCCCCAAGTTAATAATACCATTGGTACTTTAACTATGGGGGGAGAGGTTCATTGGGATTATAGATGTGACCCTGAGCGTCCCGGTTGAACTGATTAGTTATTGAGGGAATTGGTGACTCTGGGCAGGGCTTGAAGTGGGGTGAAAAACTGGGGGGGGGGGGTCTCTCAAAGGGGCGTGTCCTCTGTAATTAAGGGCGTGACTTACAAACACATAAACTAAAAATCTGTTTAGCTTAGTGTGCCGCCCGACTTGTATTTTGCTGTTTCTGTCATTGCATCCAGATATATAATACAACAAGTAACTGGGGGGGCATATTATCAAGAAACGGCGTTAAAATTATCGCCGCTTTAGCGGCAGAAAACTGCCGCTAAAGAGGCGATAATGGGCTTGATAATATGCCGCAGAGAATTCCCATAGAAGCCAATGTTCTGGTGTCGACATGGGCTTCTGTTGGAATTCTCTGCGGCATATTATCAAGCCCATTATTGCCGCTTTAGCGGCAGTTTTCTGCCGCTAAAGCGGTGATAATTTTAACACCGTGCTTGATAATATGCCCCATCATACCTACAATAAGTCAGGACTATTGGCTTTGTCAATGGTTGTTAGTTGTATGAGATAAATAAGCAGCAACTATGGCATCTTATATATAATATTGAAAATGCTTCCACTTAAAGCCCTGGTGTCAATAAGATGATGTTGCTGCTCCTGCGTTTCAAACGGAGAAGGAAAATCCAGAAAGAAAATGAATCTCTTTAAAGGATTTCCCCTACAACGCACACCTGGCATGACGTCCTGCCGTAACTTCACTACTGAGAATTGACCAGTGTGAGCACGCACACATCGACAAAGAAAAACTGACCACCTGTGCCAGGGCACAAAACAGAGCCCGATATGATAGGGACCCGTTTCGAGGTCCCCTATTAAAAACTGCCGGTGTTCAGCTCCGGCAAGAGCCGGCCCACTTAGAGCCCTGACTCTGGGTCCTTTTCTGCTGTAAATTTCCAATTTCCCTTTTCAACCAGACATCGCCTCTAATTTTGACGCATTGCTTGAGTTGCATCGGTTTTCATGCCAACTCCAGCAATACGCCAAACAAGCATTGGCATAGCCAATAGGTCTCGCCTTTGGGACCTTATAAGTGTTTAGCCATGCAACAGTTGCATAACTAAATACTTATAAGGTCCCAAAAGTGAGACCTATTACCTATGCCAAGCGGCCGTGAAAGTGAAAGTAATCGCGGTCAAGCGCGGCGCGCGCTCCCGCGCACATGCACTGTAGCTCCAGGCTGGCCTGGTAGCACTTTTTGGAGCCCTCTCAATAAGTCTTGCATGCGCTGGGTCAGGCGAGACCTAAAAACCCTGGTGCAGATTTACAAGAAGTGATGCATCGCTGCATTAAAACAGCGATGCGTCAGTTTTTTTGAGCCTACGGGAGAAACGCTTGTGCCACCATGGATGTGCTCTATTTACAATATGGCGCACCATGACGCAGGGTTTTTTGGCCCATTGCTGGAGTTGTCATGAAAACCGATGCAACTCCAGCAAGGCGTCAAAATGAGAGGCGATGCATCAGTTTAAACTGACACATCGACTACTGAATGGGGTCCAATGTGTTGGAGCGTAAAAAGGTGACAAAGTCACTTTGCACTCAAACATATTGGTTCTGGATGTGACGCATACAAGTGGGCCTAGTGCCCACTTGTATGTGTGACATCAGCACGTAATTACATACATTGTGACATTACGTACATATACTTACCTTCTGTGGCCCACTTACCTCGTGACATGATTGCAGACTGCAATCAAGTTACTGCAGCTGGTGTGGTCCGTTGGGTACAGCCAATGCGTCATCCCTACGCCTGGGTTTAGCAGGCGTAGGGGTTGAGACGCATTGGCAGCGCAGCTAAAGGCTGCGCCATAAACAGAAAAAGCAATAAATACCATTGTGGCATTTTCAAGGTATTCGTTTCTGACGGAACGCCTACCGTGCATAAATTAAAATCTAAGGCGGCGCAGGCGATTTTCACGCAGGTGAAAACTGACACAGCCTGTAGAAAAGTGACCATCTGCATCCATGTAAATATGGAGCAGATGTAGCGCCACTGTTGCGTCCAAAAAAGTGACGCAATGGCGGTGCAAGGAGGCACAAGGGGCTTGTAAATCTGCCCCACTGCATCATGCTGCACCATATTGTAAATACGTTGCATCCACGGTGGCGCAGGAGTTTCTCCCGCAAAAAAACCTGACGCATCCGATGCGTCACTTCTTGTAAATCTACCCCAAAATTCCCTTGGATTGTGTCATTCCAACACGACCAGTAACTCTGGCTATTGGCCTCGTCAGAATTTCCAGGGACCTCGTCATGTGGTCCATAGACTGAAAAGGTAGCTCCGCTGGTAGGAAGCGGCTCTGAATTATTGGAAAAAGAGAGATACTTCCATCCTTCTGCTGGATGAGTTTCTGCATTCTTAGCAATGCCTCCGCTTTCTTCCCGCCAATGCACCACCATCCTCATCTGACTGCTTGTTCCACCCCTCGAGTGTTGAATTTTTGGTCTCTCCGCTGAAGCTGCCATTATCTGTCAATACCGTTTCATAACCGTGAGTGATGTTTTATTCTTCGCTTGTACACCTGCTAAAGAGGGGAGGGATTCTTTGAATCTTCATAAAAAGGCAATTTGTCAAAACACAGGGTATATCGAAATGTTCTCTTTAAAAAAATGTCACATTTGATACATTCAATGAGAGATGGAATAATGATAATGCGCGATTGTGAGCAATGGTTGCCCTGAAATGTAGCATTTTGTTTAGCTATTTAAATTACAGAGCTACCAATTGACCAACTCGGTTTACTCCCAAAGATGAGTGGTTGCCTGGGCCTTTGAACCTGTTTCCTACGGATTACGCTCAAATGTCCGCAAAAGGAACATTGTCTGAAATTGGTACTAGAGAATATTTTAACTCTATTAGCAAGAGGCGAGAACTTAGGCCGCAACAACAGGAAGTGGCCTAAGGCTAGAGCGGTCGACCTCGAAGCTGGGGACCCGGGTTCGAGTCTCGGCAGGGACGTTCAACACCCTGTGAATCTGGACAAATCACTCAATCTCCCCTCCCTCACAAAAAAAAGAAAGGTGTCCGTCTGTAACAACTGGTGCTCAAGTAAAGCACTCTGATACTTTCGGGTCTAGTTTGTGTTAAATAAACCCCCCCCCCCAAATGCTCACATGGTGTATTGAAGAAGGGCGGTGTGTCGATGAGCAAAGGATAGGGGTAATGGATGATGGGGGTCTGTATTGATCACTCTGGGTTGCTATGAGGTGGACAATAAAGGGCAATGCAATGATTTATTTCAGGCCAGTGTGCTGGGGAACGAAGGAGGCTCCATTATGGTCTGTGGGTGCTCCCGAAATGAATAGACTCTCCACTGAAATAACCAGAGTCAATAATGTAAATGATGAGGGTCTCAGCTAAAGTGTCTAAAACCGGTGACCTGAAGAATGAAGACCATCAGTCTTTGAGACACTCAGAGTTAATAGACTGAATCATGGCCCACGCAGCCCTTGTTGTCTCCCATAAGGGGGGCATGTTCGACAGAAGATGCAGAATTTCACTTCATCTTATCCAGCCAAGCATAACTAGAAAAATGAATATTTCTTGGCTAGGGAACTGTGAGAAAGGTAGATCTCTGACAGACAAAGGACCCCCTCCCCAGTCTTCTCGTTCACACGCCTCTGTCACAGCAGTGTATATTGACAACCTCCCTCAAAACTCCTTGGCTATCATTATCTCACAGCCTCCTTCCTAAGATCCATGCTTGCCCCTGCCTTTGCATCGCTCTTGCCACAGTTACTTATCATCACAACAGCATACATGCCCATCAAATTCTGCCTCTTGAAAACCATCTTCTGCCTCTCTCGTTCAATTTCTCTCTTTTGGTTCCCTCTGCACATTGGATCTCAGCGCACTGTTGGGATGTGAGGCTTTTTTTTGTTTGGCCTGAGCAGGCAGAGGTACTGGGCACTAAGTGTGACATATAAAGCCATTTACCGCTGGGGTCCTGGGGCTACATTACTTTTGCACTCAAACTGAACTACCAAGTTCTCCCTTGTTAGGTCTCGCCTGCTAGACAGCGCATGCACTGTATGTTCCACTGTATGTTATGAGATGTATAGTTTGCTTACACTGAGCTAAGTTCCGACCATTTGTTACCCTTGGTTGGCTTCATAATCACTTTCATTTGCTTGCTTCTTGTTTCTTTGCTTGCGTGGGCTTTTCTTCCTCTTCTTGTGCCCTCCGCCTCCCCAGGGTCACGGAAGCATTACTTGTATCCATCCACTGTTTATTTTCCAGACACTATTTGTTTCTTTTGGTTTACACATTCCACAAGGGCGTGGCCAAGATGGCGGACGGGTGAGACGCACTTTCAGCTCTCTCCGCACCCAGTTGACAGGCCCACTTGCCAACAGCTTCCACATTGCGGAGTCGAGCCCCTAGTCTGAGCGCTGTGACCCACACAGTCTGGGAGCTACTCCAGCACTTCCTCGCCCATAAGGTGCTCGAGAGGGCTGGGCATGGCCCGAGTTGATGGCTGCCAGCAGTGTGGAGCCCAACTGCGGCAGTGGAGACAGTATATGCCACACTCTTCTGCCCCTATGCTCCGACCCCCCCCCCCCGGGGATTCCTCCTAGCGGCTATACTTCGGCCTGAGCCCTCTCAGCGGTTTGCCTGCGCCCAGACGAGGGCCCGAGCTCTGGCACCTCCAGTCCACACCCATGCAGTGAACGAGAAGAATGGGGGGCATATTATCAAGAACGGCGTTAAAATTATCACCACTCTAGCGGCAGGAAACTGCCGTTAAAGCGGCGATAATGGGCTTGATAATATGCCCTTGAGAATTGCAATAGAAGTCCAGGTTCACACCAGAACATGGGCTTATACTGGAATTCTCAAGGGCGTATTATCAAGCCCATTATCGCCGCTTTGGCGGCAGTTTCCTGCCGCTATAGCAGCGATAATTTTAACGCCGTTCTTGATAATATACCCTTGGGTGTCGTCCGAGGGGATGGTGGCTGTCAGCATGAAGCCGAGTCGAGGCAGAGGAGACTGCACACGCCACACTCTGGATAGCGGCCAGCAGCGTGGAGCTGAGCCGAGGCACCGAAGACAACACACGTCACACTCTGCTGCCCCTGAGCACCGACCCCCCCCCGGGATTCCTCCGAGTGGCTGCGCTCCAGCCAGAGCCCTCACAGCAGTTGGCCTGCGCTCATAAGAGGCCCCGAGTTGTGGCGGGGTCAGTGCGGGACTACCGTGTAACGTGAGACCAGGGCTGCCAAATCCACATGATTAGCCCCATAGAATGGCCCCCCCGGGAGGAGTCTAAGTCAAGGATTGTGCGGCAGATGGATGGTGGGGAGGGTGGCTTGAACCCCTACACATCTCAAGGTACACACAGTACAAGGCGCGCATTCCAGATGCCCCCCTGGAACCCACAAAGCCCTCAGGCCTATGTGATGGCCTGGAGTGAGAACGGGCATCCTCTACAGTAGGCCTGGTGGGCCAGTCTGAGAGGCCTTGGGACCACCCCAGGTGAAGGCTACCATGTGCGTAGCGAGGGACACAGCAGATTGGTGTAGCTGGAGAGGCCAGGGTCATGGACGGTGCCCTATAATATCTAGAAGAGGAGAGTTTTGCCATCGGTCTCCCTCAGCCCCCGCCCCAGAGAGCTGAGCAGCGGCTGGAGATAACGACAGCAGAGCAGGGTGACACAAAAGCTTGAGATATAGACCCTACAAGCAGGTGGGGAGCGGGGAGGGTTGGTGATTGCTTTGGCCCCTCGCATGACCCCCTCGGCCTCGTGCCAGAGACCCCCCGGTCCTACAATCCACATGCAGAGGACACAGAGGGACATCCCTCAAGGCCACATGCAGATGGAGGGCTACCGGGCTTGCCCACGCTGGTGAAAAGGTCATGCGGGCCATAAGATAAAGATGGGCAGTGAGGTATATCCTGCGCAAACAAATAGTGATTAAAACAGTGAAAGAGAAAGCAAAAATATCACAAGGATTGCATCCAAGGGAACAAAACAGCCACCACCCAACGCTGTTGCCTACAATTGATAACAATTGTAAATGTACAGAAAAATGATTGTAGTTCCCTGAGCAAACTAATACTAAGAAGCTTCAATTACAATTCATAGGAGTTATTTTCGAATCACAGATTAGTGTGTTTATGGATGAGGGCCTTATCCGATCTTCATCTTCCTTTATAGCCTCTAATTACGGCTTTGGCATTATCCTTAGGAGACTTGTTTAAACAGTAGGCGCCTTATTGTCCAGATCAAAAGTAATCCAAGTCCATTTATGACTTTTACAGAACAAATTGTTTATTTCATCAGGTCATAAAAGAACAGCCTTTATTAGATCATAAAAAGAGAAGCCAACACGTGTTTTGTCCAAGGATGATATTCCACAAGACTTCCTCAGAGCCTAGTTCCAAAATATCATTAGCTTTAACTGGAAATAGCAGTTCGGGTGGCCGCAGTCATACCAGCCAACCCAACTAGATAATATTTACCAAAAACTTCCGTTGCCTCTAAATTCGAAGCACCGAGTAGGGTCGTATCCTGCCATACTCAATTGGCGTCTTGCGGGCCCTCTGCGCCACAGCTTCCACGAAGGGCAGGTCTGCCCTAGAGGAGGGGATCTGACAGACCTGACCCCAACGTCTGCCTAGCTCACCTGGCCCACGTCTCAACCTCTGCTCTTTTTTCCCATCGGAGGCAGTGAAGCCCTACACCTTGGTTCCCTGCTGGTCTATGGGGGTGAGGGCTGATGGGGTGATGTGCCTCCCCACCGCGGGACTGCCCCTGCTGATCCTACACAGGATGGACCTGCCGGGCCTGGACCCGCTCCTTCTTGAAGTCGCAATCCACCTCCCCAAGCCTATCGCTGCCCACCTTGGCTCCTGAGCCCATCCAGGTTTTGAGCTCTGCCGGAGGAGGTGCGGCCCTTCCCGCACCCCATCATGGCCTCAGGAAAGAGCAAGAGGGACAGGACAATTAAATAAATGCTCCTCAAACAATCAGGGGTCCAGACCGGAGATCTAGCCTCAACAAAGATCATGGAGGAGCCCTCAGATAACACGCAGGCTGAAGTGTCAATCACCTGTCCCTACTTAGAAGCCCTGTTCGCATTGCTGCGAGAGGACCTCCAGTCATTCAGAAACGAACTGGGTGGGGAGCTGAAGGAGATTCGTAGGGACGTAGAGGACTTGGGAGACAGTCTCTACTTTGGAGGTACACGAACAAGGGCACAAACAAGAAATAGAGCAACTCCAGCAAGAGATCCTGCACCTCAGAGATCAACATCTGGACCTGCAGGCACACGCCGAGAACCTAGAGAACAGCTCCCGGCGTAATAACTTTCACATTCAAGGCATTGCATCTGGGGCAGAGGGATCTGACTTTTTTACCTTTGTGACAGAGCTGATAAATTCATCCTTCCAGCTACTCCCAAGGTAGAGATCAAGCTCGACCGCACACGTAGAGTTGGCTCCCAAAAATCCCAGACTGGACCCCCCAGATATACTAGCCTGTGTTCATGATTCCACTCTGAAGGAGAAAATCCTATAGAGCGCTAGAGATAAGCACCCTATTAATTTTCAAGGTCACACGCCACTCCTGTATCAAGACCTAGCAGCATCCACCATCCAGAAGCCAAGGCCTTTTGAACTGTTACCTCGCACCTTCGAGAGATAGGGGTACCCTATTTCTGGGACCATCCCTTTTGCATAGTTTACTGACTGGAAGAGAAGCTGCATCAGCTCTACTCACTGGACGATGCATGTTGCCTACTCAACTTGAAAGTACCTTCGACCAAGTGCCCCCGAGTGATGGGGGAATCCCGTGACCGGAAGAGCTTGAGATCCTCCCCTGCTGAGGTGCACCCAGACCCTGATACCGTTGCCAGAGCAGAGAGAGACAGGCGGTCTTAGTCACACTGGCCTGGGATTCAGCAGGACCGTGGACTGCTTAACACACAATGCACTCCCATCTCATCTATGTTCACTTTCACTTCTCTCTTCTCCCTTACGTCTATGGGGGTTTCACTGGGAGTGGGGAGGGAGGCCAAGGATATTCCTCCTTCCGAGTGGAACTCCATGGATGATGATCCTTTTTTGGAGAAGTTTTTGTTGGGCCAGTTGGGCCTCTCGTTATCGGGTTTCATTGGACCTGGTGACAAAACACATATTCATCCATCACTTCCGCACTCAAGCAAAAGGCCCAATTGCCTCCTTCCTTGGGCACATCAGTGGTAAGATAGGGCAACATGGGGCTACATCGAATGCCGACTCCCCCTGAAAATCGCTTTGACAACCAATTAGTGGTTCTCACCCTCAATATCAAAGACCTTAATCACTAGCTGAAATGCAGCTCTATCCTTTCCTACCTGTAAAACTCGGGGCCACACATATGGCTTCTACTGGAGACACATCTCCTTCCCAAAGACCAACATACACTTCGCTCAAAGGCCTTCCCCCATCAATTATTCTCGTCCCTCCCGTCCAAGTCGGTTGGGGTGGTGATTCTGATCTCCCAGGCATTCACTAGAAAGGTGGGGTCCAAACAGGCAGAAATTAAGGGTCAGTTCCTAGCATACTCATTGATCGTTGGGTCCAGTAGCATTACCGTGGGTTCAATATACTCCCCCAGTGAGGGGCAGGAACCTTTCCTCCGCAAAGCGATATCTGAGATCATGGGCTCACAGGACAGTAGGACAGTACTCAATACCAAACTAGACAGATCGGCACAATGCCACGGGCAAGCTGGGGCTCTTTCCTTAGCGGGACTAACCTGATTGAGGGATACAGGCCTGGTAGACATATGGAGAGCATCACACCCACACTCCTGAGAGATTACTTTCTATTCCCACGCCCACAAAACCTACGCCAGACCTGACTATCTACTGGGCAATTCGGGGGTCGCTTCTGCGGTCCAGTCGACGAAGATTGAACCAACCCCTTTATCAGACCACACCGCAGTGACTGTGACTCTCACAATCCCATCTCGCTGTCCATCTCCCAGGTCCTGGCGACTTAGGGACACACAACTCCAGTGCCCAGAAGTTATTGCCCAGATTACGAAGACAAACTAGCATTACTTGTCGACTAGCAATAACCCAGAGGTCTCGATCTCTTCCTCAGTCAAGGCTCCCTCCCTACTGCCCTCAAAACAGGACAGGTTACCCCTCTTCTAAAAAAAACCTCAGCAGATGCAAACGACCTCAACAACTTCCGCCCCATCACCATCCTCCCTTTTCTTTCGAAAATCACATAAAAATGTGTTGCGAAACAACTTTTCCTACATATTATGGACAATAATCTCCTTGATGTGTTCCAGTCTGGCTTCATTCAAAATTGCAGCACTGAAACAGCCCTGCTGCAAGTGATTGATGATGCACAGCATATACTCGATTCTGGGAAATCGTGCCTTCTGATTCTTCTTGACCTCTCTGCAGCCTTTGACACTGTTAATCACAACACCCTCCTTAACACTCTTCAAAAGAGAATGGGCGTGGAAGGCACAGTGCTTAAATGGTTTGCCTCATTCCTCTCAGACAGATCCCAAATGATCAAGATAGCGAGCAGTCTTTCGTCTCCATTGGCGGTAGGTCAAGATGTCCATCAAGGTTCTATCCTTGCACCCACTTTGTTTAATCTCTATCTGGAACCATTAGGGAACCTCCTAAGTAAATCTGGGATCCACTACCATCTCTATGCGGATGACACTCAAATCTACCTCAAGGTATCTTCAGCACACGATCTCTCACTACTCAAATCTACTCTCAACTCTATTCACAACTGGATGTTAGTTCACCAACTCATTCTCAATCCCTCCAAAACTGAATTCCTCCTCCTATCTACATCTCTCTCCCCTCCTCCTGTTCAATCCTGGATGGATCAGCTGAATTTACTCAACAATAAACCCATCGTTGCCGACAGCGCTAAATCCCTAGGTGTCATACTTGACAAAAGACTCAACCTAATCTCCCACATCAACTCCATTGCTAAGAACGCACGTTACCAGCTGGTCCTTCTGTGGGGGATTAGTCATTTCTTCCCACAGAAAGACCTACAAACCTTGGTCCAATTGCTAGTTCTCTCTAGACTGTATTACTGCAATTCTCTTCTGAATGGCCTACCTAAATCTCACATCTCCCCCCTCAAATCCGTCCTCCATTCAGCAGCTCGCTTTATTTCAGGGTCCAAACGAAGTGACCACATCACTCCTATCCTGTCTTCTCTTCGGTGGCTTCCCATCGAGGCAAGATATATTTACAGAACTGCCTGCATCACCCACAAAGCCTTGCACACTTCCTCCCCTTGGTACCCGGCGAAGAAACTGAAAATATCTGGAGGCTCGAGACCTTCTCGAAATGCGGAAAAAAGTTTCTGCTTGAGCCCCCCCTCCTTCAAAAGGGAAAGATCGATGGCTCAATCATTCTCAGGCAATGCAGTGAGAATCTGGATCTCACTTCCTCCATTGCTCCATGCCACCACCTCTATCCGGATCTTCAAAGCTGACCTCAAATCTCTTTTCTTACAAAGACACTTTCATAACTAATACCTTCATTTTCAGACCCCTCCAGGAAGTTCGTTCACCATTGTAAATTTGTAATATTTTCTTGTACATTCATGACCCTTGCTTGCTGTGTTTAATATCGTGTTCTCGCCTTCTATGGTTTTACCCTACCTCTTCTAGGGCCATATGTAGATAGCTAAATACCGGTTGGTAACGGCCGAAAATCTTTAATTTTCCCGTTACCGACAGGTATTTAGCCCTTTCTAATGTAGGAGGCAGGTTTTAAGGATTCGGTAATTTACCGAATCGGTATTTTAAGAAATCGGTAAAATACCGAATCTGTAAATTACCGAATCCTTAAATCCTATGTAGGGAGCACTCAAGTGAGTGCATTTTTGGTTTAAGGATTCGTTATTTACCACCAACTACAAGTTGATGGTAAATACTGAATACCTTTGCAAAAGCAATTTTATGCTTTTTTTTAAAGTGCCATGTGGCAGACATACATGCCCTTAGGGCATGTATGTGCGCCATATGCATGATTCAGGGGTGCAACAGGTTGTCAATGTGACAACCTGCCACCCTTGAATATGCTCCCCCTATTACCGATTCGGTATTTACCGAATCGGTAATAGTGAATGCCTTCCCATTCATTCCTATGGGCCTCCAGGCCCATAGGAATGAATGGGAAGGTATGCCTTATTACCGATTCGGTAAATACCGAATCGGTAATAACGAATAATACCGAATCGGTAAAATTTACCGATTTTTTACCTACATTCTATTTACCGACTCTAAAATACCGAATCGGTAAAATTCGGTATTTAGGAATCGGTAGATAGAAATTACCTACATATGGCCCCTAGTCTCCTGTTTATTTTTGTAACGTTCTATTTGGTAACATTTCTCTCATGTAACATAACTGGTTCTATTGCACAGCGCTCTGACACCTTCGGGTAAAGTCTGCGCTATATAAAAATGCATTAATAAAATAAAAATAAAAAAATAAAAAATAGAACTTGAGCGCATACACAAGGAGACCGGGGCTCAGAGGGTCTGGAGACAGTAGAGGCAGCCCGAGCACAGCTAGTGGGTATAGACACTGATAGAGCTGAATATGTGGCATTTCAGCTCCGCCACAGGTTTTACGTACGGGGCGATCACTCTGGCCGCCTTTTGGCTTACCGGCTGCAGGCCCAATGCCAGGAGACGGGAGTTAGGAAGGTTGTGGACACGGAGGGTCGGAGTGGTCAGATGACACACACATAGCGGAGGCCTTCCATGACTATCACAAGACCCTCTATGCGGCACAGGACCTCCACTCAGATGCGATTCAGGCATTCCTCAGAGAAGTTGCTACTATCTCTCTGACGGCTGCACAGGCATCTGATCTAGACTGACCTACCCAAATCGAGGAGATTATCTCTAGCATCTCCCATCAAAAGCCATCTAAGTCTCCCGGCCCGGATGGCTTCCCGGCCGCCTTCTATAAAAAAATGTTGCCAGAGCCCAGCCCCTCTCCTTACTAGGTACTTCAATGCAATTGGTGATTCAGTCCCGCTTCCTGCTTCTATGCTCTGGGCAGCCATAGGCCATAGTGGTAATCCCCAAGACCGGGAAGGACAAAATTCAGTGCCAAAAGTGGATGCTTAGTAGCTACACTCAACCGACAGCGGTGATCTGCCTCAATGGCTGCTCCTCCGCCCCATTCTGCATTAACAGAGGGACCAGACAGGGGTGCCAGCTCTCACACCCCTGTTGTTTGCCATCTACGTGGAACCCATGGCCCATAAAATCCACACCAACCCACAGATAAAAGGAATCCAATTGGGGGGGGTCACAACACACCATAAGCTTCTATGCGGATGATGTCAAAGTATCTTTGGAGGAGCTTTCCATCTCCCTACCTGCCTTTGTGGCCGAGTTTGAGGCATTCCGCCTAGCATTGGGCTTCAAGATAAACATTCACAAATCTCAGGCCCTCAATCTCACCCTTTGGCCACAGACCTTAGACGCCCTGCGACGAGCCTTGCCCATCCAGTGGACCTCGACATCCATCCCGTACCTTGGTCTCTAAATCACTTCCACTATCACTGACACTGTTGCCCTCAATTATCAGATGCTGACCCACCAGATTAAATCTGATCTACGCCAATAGCGTTCCTACTGCCTATCTTGGTTAGGAAAAATCTCGTCAATCAATATGACGATCTTTCCCAGGATCCTATTCCTCTTACAGATACTACCGGCTAAACCACTCACTCGGACACTGAGCTCCGTCCAACAGGAGGTTAACAAATTTGTGTGGGAGGACAAGTGCCCGTGCCTACGTAGAGGCCATAGCTATAGACCTCAATGGCAGGTGGCCTATGACTCCCTGACCTCCTCTGCTACTACCAGGCCACCCAACTCAGGGTCTTTGTGGAATGGTCACGTGCAGTATCGGAAAAGCGCTGGCATCGAGAAAGCCATGAAAATCGCTACCTATTGGTACTGTGCACATAACTGACTGCATAAATATAACGGGTACAAATCCAGAGACTGCTGGCATCACTGCGGATCCCCAGGCACGCTTCTACACATCCTATGGGACTGCCTGAAACGCAAGGCCTACTGGTGACAGGTACTTACAGACACTGACACCCACTTTGACAAGGAGCTTCCCAGATTCCCAGCTTCCATAGTTTTCGGTCTCCCAAACACCCATACCTTCCCTCTTAGGTCCCGCCAGGGCAAACAGATCAGTCTAGGCCTGGACGGGGCCTTACAACATATCCTATCCCACTGGGGTACAGGACAGATTCCCACACACTTAGGCTGGTTACACCACCTGTGGCACATACTGGGAATGGAATACATTTCCCTCTCCCTTTCTAATCAAGGTGCATAATTTGCCAAATTGTGGGAGCCCTTCTTGTTCCTACTAACATCAGAATTTCGGGGAACTCATCTGCCCCAAATATCTTCGGCTACTGTGACTATCTGAGGCCCACTACGCTCTCACTTAAGGGTTGTAAAGTAGGACAGCCCCCTTATGAGGCAGCATGGAAACTGCCTTCTGGTCACCAGGTCCAGGGATGGGAGGGGGGGAGTTGGGGGTTGTTACATTATACTGCATAAAGCCCTGGAGACAACGGGCCCTGTAACGCAGATGTAATACTACTTTCTTTGAGTGTTTGTTGATAAAGCCAGTAAAGAAACGTAAAGCTAAACATTCCACAAGAGTTCAAGTGTTTTCCAGTTGTCTTCTAAGTCTGCTTCTCGGCCTCCCTTCGTGCTCCGTATTGCTCTCTCACTATCACTCTCATTTGCATATGTGCTTCTTTGTCACCCACTCTTGTTGCTCTTTTGCCTGTCTACTTTTTCTTCTACCTTCATGTTGTTCTCTCTCCCTGTTAGTTTGCTGCTCGTCGCGCCCTCCACTGTGTTGCTTCCCCTGCCCACAATACTTTTGTAGCCAGAGCCGGGTTTAGGGCTGGTGGCGCCTAGTACAACGATTGTTTTTGGTGCCCCACACACCATGAACACCTTCTCGGATTCTCTCACTACCACTGGGAAAAAGTGCCTCTCATCTCTCCAATCATACATTATTACTAAATATAGCAACCCCCTCGAGGTCAGCACCACCTTCCACAGGTCAGCTCTGAGTGCTGCACTGGTCGTACTACACTAAAGCCGGTGTCTAGATTCCCCTTCCTACCTGTTTCTCCCTCTGACCATCCTCTGTGATTTCACCCCACCCTGCTTATTGCTTTTGTCCCCCTAAGACCCCGGGAGAAGCAGATCCAAATATCTTCAGCTTCTCTGGAAGTCAAAGGAAGAAACATGGATGTGATACCCTAATCCAAATGATTTTGCACTACAGTGTCCACCCCAACTCTGACCCTGAGCTGTTCCTAACACTGTTCTTGAAGTTGAACACAGTTTGACTATTTCCGGATTCTGTCACTGCATATAGAGATATAGCTTGCTGACTACAGTCTATTATTGACCTTAATCACATACCACCTGAAATATCCGTCAAGTGTTTGACCTCACCTAAGGTTGAATAAACTTGAATAACATTAACAACACTGCTGAACTTCCTGAACCAATACAACCTGACAAATAATGTCACATCCCACTGATTTACCACCAAACCTTCCTTTATCTTTTTCTTCTCTCCCTCACCCCCTGCTGGTTATAGATTACCACCAGTGGCATGAATTTTCTATGAGACTCACCCCCTCAATAACCTTAACACTTACACGGACTCTGTCTATCACCTAAGCGAACCCACCACCTGACTGTAAATCGCATCCCTCCCAACCCATCCCCACCCATAGGCACAATGCCAGCTACCAAAAGCCCTTCTAAAGCACTTGTGGTGACTCCTCTTAAAGTCAATGCTATTACCCACTTTCCCAAGCAAAAAACGACACGCCCTCCACACAAAGGGTTCTGACATTGCCTTTATTCAGGCAACGCATTCATCGGTAACTAAAATAAAAATGGTTGGAAACGGTGATTAGTAGTAGTCAGTTATGAAATGTCTGGCTGGAAACTGCCACCCTAATCCCTGACACAAGAAAATGTGGTGTGGTGATCCTAATCAGAACGTTTAGTTCCTATATAGTACTCCGCCAATGGACAGATGGAGACAATAGATCTCTCTTTGTTAAACTGAAGACTGTTGACATGACCATGATTATAAGTTTGATCTATGTACCAAACTACTCCAAGAATAGAATTTTTCACTGAGTATGGTAGTAGAATTGGTAGCTCTAGTGGGTGCCAACTGGAATTTAGTGTTGGATCCACTTCTGGACTGGGCCTTCCAATCGACAGATACCATGACAAATCCATTCCAAATTATATCATGATGGACCATGGTTTCCTTGACATATGAAGTTTACTCCACCCCAATGACCTTGACTGTATGTATATATTGGGAGTACACAACATGTCCTCCCATCTGGATTACTTTCTGACTTGACCTATACTTCTCCCAGACATCTCCTTTGTGAACTCCTTTAAGACGTATCTGACCCCTTTAATATACCTGCAATTGAATATGGATCATGTACGGCCATCTTCTTCTTTATAGAGTATGCAAGCTAGTCAACATGAGTGCCCTGAAGACAATAAGACCCTCATACCAAGGGTGGAGCCAGACGCTGTGGAGACTGGCGACACCTTACTAATGCTCTTGGGCTATCTGTGCCCTGACTTCCTTCTCCCTGGTCTCACAGTGGCAGACTTGATATGGTAGCGTGGCGAATCAGCTCGGGGACTGCTTTGGTACCAACAGAAAGGGGCTCTTGTGCTGGAACGGGCAGCCATGAGGACGGCACATTAGATCGCAGGCAGAGAGTGGAGACCGCAGGGCTCAAAATGTCTGGCCTCTGCGCAGCAGTTACACATCAAAGCGGTACCGTGCTGCACTCTCTCACCTTGCAGCACTCTACCCGATGCCTTTCTCCAGTCTTCGTGCCACAGATCAGTTGCTTATTACTGGGTATCTCAAACTGACCCAGTGACAAGCAACTGTGCCCCTATCCTGTTTCTGCTGAACACTGTTGCAGGAATGCCAACATCCATGTCCTGGGCACCACCAAATTCTGCCAACATCACTGCACTGCACAGAGCATGGAACCTGGCTCATAGATCACAAGGAACGCTGCTGTCTGCTCGTGGGGAGGGGAACAGTATAGAAAGAGGACTGCATTCCCAGTGAGGGAGGCAGCCATCATTGATATGGGTGTGCTGACCCTCGCTTGCCCTTCCTGACAATGGCTGGGAACATCCAATATCAAGAGGGGAAGGGTCGCTCCTCTCCAATTGTGCACACCATTGCTGGGCTCTCATAATTAAGCCTCTTATGCCTGAAAGGTAAAACCTCCTTCTGCCTGATAGTCTAATGAGGACACCACCCTTGGACTATATCTTCTCCTCTGGGTCCTGGGCTTCATCTGGCCATACCCTCAGATCCCTAACCGTTGCTGTGAATTGTAGCTGCTTTGGCTGTATCCCTATGCGTGGCACGAGGATGAGTATACCCCCTACAACTGGCTTAGATGAGTGCAACACAAGACGCCTCTCGGAGACCTTGACTGCACATGTCTTAGCTGAAGCCCACAGGCCAACTCATCTTCTCGGAGGCAGTCTCCCACTACAAAACATCTATCCTATCAACTTTGGATGCCATGGCCAGTGACCTTCCATCTGTGTCTCCTTCTGCCCCAGATACCATATTGCGAGAATTGTTGGACATAAAGGTCTCCATGTGATCCATAAATGATGCAATGTCTAACAAAGGGTTGGTGGGGCAATCCCTCAGAATGGATACTGTCTCCTTCCATACCTGCTTTGACACTAGGGATGCCAGGGTGACCAACATGGAAACACGACTCGATGTTGTTTGCCGACTGGTCCTTAAAGATATGGGCCCTGAAGTGTAAGGTGATGGACCTGGAGGACAAAAGCAGGTGAGACAGTATACGCATCACAGGTGTCCCTGAAAAGCTTGAAGTGGCCAGCATGACAGCATTCCTGGGCACCTTCCTACCATGTCTCGCGGGATTGTCATTTGCCCCACCACTGAACATACAGAGAGCCCACTGAAACAAGTTTTGCGCTCCATCCACATCCCTACCCCGCAACCCGGTTTGGCCTGTCTCCTTCGACATCAGCAGATGCGACAGAATGACCTCACAGCTCGGAAACATGGGCTCTACCAGCTTGAGAATCAATCCATATATGTATCGGAAGATTTCTCCCATGACACTAACCATAAAAGGAAACAGTTCTAGGCACTGTGGCCCCCAACTCCAGAAATGTGTCACATGATACGGTCTCCTAGAACCAGTTGTGATGATAATCACAATATACAGCAGAACAAAGGAGTACGAGAAACCCGAAGAATTGGAGAAATTTCAAGATGGATTCGACACCTCGGAAATGGACACACACGCCCTGCGCACTTCCCCTGTAACGCCCATCGTATCAATCAAGTAATCAAGCATTTGTTGAGCGCACTACTCAGCCAGGAGGGTCTCAAGGCGCTGGGGGGGGGTACTGCTACTGCTCGAACAGCCAGGTCTTGAGGAGTCTCCTGAAGATCAGCAGGTCCTGGGACTGTCGCAGGTGAATGGGGAGGGTGTTCCATGTCTTTGCGGTGAGGTGGGAGAAGGATATGCCGCCGATGGTCGTTCGGTGTATGCGTGGAACGGTGGTGAGGTCGAGGTCAGCGGAGCACAGCTGGTGGTTGGGAGTGTAGAAGGTGAGTCGTTTGTTGAGGTATGTGGTTCCGGCGTCGTCGAGTGCTTTGTGAGCGTGGGTGGATCGTACCAGAAGATAGAACTGCCAATGACCAGAATGAACATCAGAGGCTGAACAGAGTCACCCAAAGTGGTTGTCAGGGTGGGGAAACATTCATTGAAAGGCCATGGGATACAAAGAGAAAAATCCCACTCACTACTGAAGTCTTTATGTAGCTTGTGACTTCTGAAAAGCCTAACCATTCTCTTCAAACTGGGTTCACTCCCATATTGGACGATTAGGCCCCGTCTGTTGCATCCCAACTATTTTGGGGCCACCCTCTGTGATCTCCATGCATTGTCTGGCATGCCTCTTGGCCAGCAGGATGGGGCCCAGTGGTCCATCTATCGAAATCCACAGATTACGGAATGTTGCAGTGTTTTATGTGTGGAGTTATAAGTTGCATGCCCCTTTAGGGGATGGGGGTATTCACTGGGTGGGTCTCAACAATTGGTGTCCAAATTATCATTTGGACACACAGACGGCGAGGACTCACGGATAGAGGTAGGCGGCCGTTGCTTCGCCTCAGTCCCACAGGTGGACTGCTCCCTTTCTTCCAAATTGGTAATGGAATTACTGACCCAGCAACCACCGATCTTTCACCACAGGGTTAGTTTGTTTCTCTTATGTTTGTAGCACTGTTACTTTCACAGTAGACATCCAAACATATCTAAACCCACAAACATACCTGTACCCGTCTCCCCTCACCATTACTTGTGTCCGGATAGGATGACTGCCATACGTGACACCTGCTTCCCTTGTGGATAGTGTCCGTCAATGTCATTGGCCAGACCCACTTCAGTAAACAAAAGAAAATTCTGTCACACCTCAACTCCCAACACCCCATTGTGGCACTGATCCAGGAAACCCATCTTATGGACGCAGAACACAACAAACTGAGAAGGAAATGGGTGGGCAGAGTAGTACCACCTAGCAGATTGTAGCGCAACCCCTCAACCTCCACCTCCCACTTAGAACAAAGGAAGGGGGTAGTTACTATCATACTTCATAAAATTCTTACCTTCCACTCACTCCGAACATGCAGGGATTCGCAGGGACAGATTGTAATACTAAACTTAGGATACACCATGACACATTGATTATTGGCTCCATCTATGCCCCGTGGGGGACAAATTAAATCTTTTTACTACCTTATCCAGACTTCTCCACCCATTCAACAAGACCAAACTTGTGATGGGGGATTGGAATCCGCCCCTTGACTCACACCTTGACAGATCTGGTAATCCTGATGTCAGATAGCCCAGAGATTGATTTATATTCACAAAAATTCTCAGTTATCATGTCCTATTGGAACGAAGGCGCCTAACACACCCATGGGATAGAGATTACACTTTCACATCATGCGTCCATGGTACCCGTTCCAGTATAGACTACTTCCTCATGGCGGCAACATTATCCTGCAATTTAGTGGAGACCTCTAAAACCCCGAATAGCACATCTGACCATGACTTGATTACCCTAGATTTAGATCTTGATACCCTGAAACCTCTTACACCTCGATGCTGCATGAATATATACTGTTAAATAACTCCCAGGGATAAAGTGCATCTCAACTCCTATTTCCTCCAGTATTTGGAAGTATATGAGGATTTTGTCTCTCCACTCAGGTGCTCTACGCGGCTGGGAAAGCTCATCTCAGAGATCGCATGATGCGAAACACTGCTACCTTTAAGAGGCGCCATGAGGAGGATCAACGCCGACTGACTGAACTCATACACCATTTTACCACAGATTATAATGCAACTCTACAGCCACATTCCTTCCGGAGCTCTTCCAGGCTAAGTAAAATCAGAATTTCCTTTATTCCTCGCAGGCTAAATCATCAATTTTTCGGCACAGAGACACTAAGAGAGAGGGGAAAAGGCAGGGAGAATACTCGCTGCCCAATTGAAGCAGGCCCATTCACACTGTATTGTACTAGCCATTTGGAATTCTCCTGTTGAGCTTCTTGCAGACCCCCATGACATCTTGCAGGAATTTACAGACTTCGACAAGCGTTAATACACATCCTGGCTTTGTGGCACCCTCCCAAGATGTTGCAAGAATTTTAGAGTGGTTAACTTGCCCACCCTTACACATGACCAAGCCAATACCCTGGAGATTGACATTAGTGATGACAAAGTTGCCCAGGCTTTCAATGGCATGGCGACCACAAAGGCACCGGGAGATGATGGCCTTTCAATGAAATTTAATAACATTAGCAAGCCATTAGTTATGCCAGTGTTGGGCAAGCTATTTCGAGAAATAGATGCTACCACAGTTCCATACCTGAATTCAATAGGGCTAGAATATCCCTGATACCCAATCCTGTCAGGGATCCATTACATTGTACTAACTGCTGGCCCATATCCTCATTCACGTGGACATGAAGATTGTTGCCACGTGGCTAGTCACCTGAATCCAGCCCTTAATTCATCCCTTCCAAGTAGAGTTTGTGCAAGGCCGATCATCAGCAAACCATTTGCGGATGCTCTCTCATAATCTGTGGCTAGTTAGACTGGACGGTGATAAGAAGATTCTTAGTTCTCTTGTGGCCGAAAAGGCTTTTGACCGCGTTGACTGGTTGAACTTGTTCACAGTTTTGACACACAAGGTTTCTAGGACCTTACACGCCGCCTACCACTTCAGTGTCTTGTGGAGACTTCTCCTCTGAATTCTTTGAGATTTGTCATGGGACGAGGCAAGGCTATCCCCTGTCTACACACGTATTTTGATTGCTCTTAAACCCCAAACAGCAACTATCCTGGAGAGAGGATGTAGTATCATGGCAAGGGCAGTCAACCTCGAAGCTGGGGAACCGGGTTCGAATCTCGGCAACGACGCTCAACATCCTGTGATTCTGGGCGAATCACTTAATTTCCCCATGCCTAAAAAAAATGAATGTGTCCTTCTGTAACAAAACTGGTGCTCATGTAAAGCGCTCTGATACCTGTTGTCTCTGGTCTAGTTCGAGCTATATAAAACTCAATAAAAAAAAGAAACGATACATAACACACATACTATCCAAGGGGTGCATACAGCTATAGGTGAAAGGAAGGCATTTTATTATGCAGATTATATAGTGGTCACACTTTCCAACCCTCAGGAGTCTGTACCGGCACTCATAGAAGTCATTGATTCTTTTTCA
The DNA here is from genome assembly GCF_964204655.1 of Triturus cristatus. Taxonomy (NCBI): domain Eukaryota; kingdom Metazoa; phylum Chordata; class Amphibia; order Caudata; family Salamandridae; genus Triturus; species Triturus cristatus. The sequence goes on from NC_140594.1 coordinate 798,092,641, forward strand.
GTGTTCTCGGACTACAAAATAAACTGGCCAAATGTGAAGACACCAGCTACCACCAAAGATTCTGTGGGGACCTCGGAATTTACTTGACAGCCCAACCGCCTTAGGTACTTAGGCATCTATCTCAATCCTGATCTCACTAATATGGTCAAACACAACATCACCCCTACCATGGGTAAAGTCACCACCGAGTTTACCACGTGGTCTTAACTCCAGCCTGTGGTGCAAAGTGTAAATTGTAAAAATAAATATGATACCACGGTTTAATTATGTTTTCAGTATGCTACCATTGGGGTACCACAATTTATTCTGCGTGGAATTGACCACCTCATCAGAAATGTTATATGGGACGGTCGTAAACCGCATCATAAGGCATCTGAGCTATATGCTAAAACCACGACAGGGGGCCTGTGTCATCCACATGCGTAAACGTATGGGTTGGAATTTTCACCTGGCTCACACAGTATATATGTTGAAAACACACAGAGAGCCACCCACATGGGTGCATCTGGAGAAACATATACTGCACACGACAGGTGATCTTAAGGTATATTACTCATCACATGCTCAAACAGGGCCCAAGGGTAATCCCATACTTCATACCTCACACTACACATGGGAATGGGCGCACAAGTGGCTTCAAACTTCCTGCACTATGCACCTGCATCCATCCATCTGGAGGAATAGGGATTACAACAGCTGTGGTGAGTTGTAGTGGTTCCTGCGGTGGGACAAGGGCATACTCTACCTAGAGCACCTGCTACATGAGGGAGACTACCTCCCTTTTGCCTCCCTTGTGAAAGAACATGGATTTCCATCTTTGCATCAGTGGAAATACTTGTAACTCCTCCTTGCACACCATGATGGGTAGAGCGCCCTACACCTTGGAGATTGTCCCAATATACAATACATTATAACATGGAAAAACTTCAAGTGAACTGTAGCAGGGCTTTATGCTATCTTGAATGATGTTCTTTTTTTTCATCCGACTGCACAGAACGTATAATGCTGGGACTCCAGATTGCACCTCATACTAGATGACGAGTGCCCTACGCTGCCGGAGGATAATGAAAGAATGTTACGTGAAGCTAGGTTAAAAAGTACTTACTTCAAGATCCTTCATAGGTGGCACTGGTCACTGGCTAAGCTATATAGAACTCACATGCTACCCAACTCCAAATGTTGGAGATGCCTGGCTTTTGATTGTAACATAATACATGTCTTGTGGGAATGCCCAACCCTCTGTCAATTTTGGTGCTATTTCTGGGACCTCCTTCAAAACGAATTAGGGGTGCGGACGCTGTTGCCAAACAAGTTAGCCACGTTGCATGACACGTCCACCCTTCCACCTGTGTCCACCATGCTAATAGATGGCTCTTGCTGACTCTGGCAGTGGTGAAAGTGGAGATCCTGCATCACTGGAAAACTGCTACGTCAGCCCCGACCACACATGGTTGGCAGACATGCACACTATGGCCTCATATTAAAAAAATATTTACAAACTCAATGATCAACTACAGATAATTGAGGAACTGTGGTAATCATTCCTTCACTTATAAGGATCCATGGCTGATCCAGTGTATTGGCGGTTATCGCCTCTAAGACAAGAGGATACTACTCCAACGTCAGTCTGACTGACATCATCAACTGGTTACTGACTCAATGAATAAGTATCACTGGTGCTACCCGAAAAGCTACCTCATCCGGGTCAAAACTGCAGTATAATGAACAATTGGTCACAGTAGCAACAATTTAACAATACAAAAGAGATCGTGGCATTCACAACACCAAATTTGCAAATCCGCAATGAATGCGGTTTATTTTAAAAGCATTAATAACTTCTTATAGACAACGCGGTTGTTCATACATGTGGAACACGATTTTATTTGCAACAGTTGTGCTCTAGTGTGGGAGGAGGGGTAGGGATGTTCTGGATCAAAGTGAGTGAGTGAGGGTAATTGATAGGGGAGAGGTAATGTGACATATATACATTATATGTACATAGTGAAACCTGTCCGGCCTATAACAGGCCAAATATTTCAGTAAATACATATAGTAGTATAGAGACACTGATAATGAATTTCAGTCGTCAGAGCTTGTATAATGGTATGTAGTAGTCAACGTTTCGACCCCTTAAAAGTTGAAGGTGATTCAATACTTAGTGTGGGGTCTTCAACAGGACAGAGTGAAAGAGCACCCAATCTGGCAACAGCACAAAGAATCAAGCTGTGAAGTCAAGGTGAGTGGGCTCCAAAAACCTCTAAACAATGGGAAAAGCACAGTCATGAGTACATGTATGACCATCCGTGGTATGACTGTGGGTCAGCAGATCCCTAGTAGTCAGTTGGTAATCCTCAACCTTTCGTTTCCAATCCGAAAGTACAAGTGTATCATTAGTGCTATGTGTATTTACTGAAATATTTGGCTTTTATAGGCCGGACAGGTTTCACTATGTAAACATAATTTATATATGTCACATTACCTCTCCCCTATAAATTACCCTTACTCACTCACTTTGATCCAGAAAACCCCTACCACTCCTCCCACACTAGAGCACCACTGATGCAAATATAATCATGTTCCACATGTACGAACAACTGCGTTGTCTATCAGAAGTTATTAATGCTTTGAAAATAAATTGCATTCATTGTAGATTTACAAATTTGGTGATGTGAATGCCACCATCTCTTTTGTATTTTTAAATTGTTGCTACTGTGACAAATTGTTTATTATACTACTGACTCGATGAGGGAATCATCATGCTTAGAGTTAGATTTTCGTACTTGGGGCTGCATCGGGATGATGGGACAGATACGGTACGAAGTGTGATATACCACCAAGAATAGGGGAATCGCCAGTGGGATTTTAATTGAGTAATTGCTTGATAGCCTACTGCTCTTGATATTTATCATATTCAGTTTAAGTTACTTTCTCTCCTCTCTGTTGTTGCCCTTGTTGGTGTATGGAGGAACTGTGAGCTTTGGACTTGGTTTTGATAGGGGGGATTTTCCGTATTTTTTTCTTTATGTTCGTCACTTCATTGCAGAACAATCTTTCCATTTAGAACATTGCTACCCAAGCAGAAGCAGCAAGGTACTTGTTTAAGCTATGTAAAAACCAATAAAAAAATTAAGAAAAAAAAAGATCCTCAATCCCCTATTGTGGCATATACTGGGCAAATATAAACAAACAACTTCGGTACTCTACACTAGAACAAGCAATACAATAGTCATCAATCTGAGACCTTACATGCTGAGCCATCCCTTGCACTGAGCCACCACCTTGAGAAGGAGAACTATTCTGAATCTTCTGGTCCCTTCCCAAGCAGAGCGAGCCTTAGTAAAGTTTAAATGGCCCACTACAAGGGGTACACAGAGGTGGGAAGACTATTGTGCATCAGTTGCACGAAAGGGAATCATAATTATCATTTACTGCTACACAAAACTATTCTTTACTGATCAATCCAATAATGAACTCAGAAGCCTTTGTGTCTTATAACAAGCAGGTACTCCAAAGAGATCAGAGCAAAATAATGTTACCCAAAGGAAACTTTTAAAGTTGTCTGCGGCAGTCCATTCTTTCCCCGGATGCGGAGAGTACAGCCCAGATATTCCAGCCCTAATGCGGAATTTAGGATACAACTCGTAAATGACCTCTGTGAATTCCAAAAGTTAGTCTTTTGTCTCAGATTGCCTTTGTGAATCAGGCCCTAAGTCACTATACTCTGAAGCACTGTAAGCCAATGCACTTTACACCACTCCACTCTACTCTATGCCACTCAGTGTATGCCACTCTATGTGACTCCACACTATGGCACTCCACTCTACAAGACTCCACTCCACTCTTTGCAATTCTACTCTACGACACTCCACGCCACTCTCCGCTGTGCTACTAAAATGTAGCCATGCTGTACAGCAGCCAGGCTGGTGTACAACACTGCTAAAACACATTGGCAAAGCCAATAGCTCTTGCAAAGGCGAGACCTATTGGCTTGGCCAATGCTTGTTTCTATCAGCGCTTTAAATATTCTCAAAATAGGCGATACCTATTGGCTTTGCCGATGTTTGTTTCTATCAGCGCTTTAAATAGTCTCAAACTGAGCACTTAAGATATTTACAAAAGTCCCTGAATAACATCAAGGTTGGTAAGGCCTATTGAGACTGCCCTGCATTTGAAATACTAGTAGTCTTAGAAAAGTCTTACTTTTCAGATCTGTGTCACTCAAAGGGGCAAAGGGCTAGTGCAGGTTGTGTCACGTTTCAGGTATCACTGGCATGTAAATATCTCCGCACTATTCATAGGTAATAGATAGGGCCACTGAAATCATGTGGCAAGGGAGGACTAATTATGCATCAGGGTTTATGGGAAGAAAATGCAAATTATGCAGCATAATGCAGCAGTTTTTGTGATTTCAATTCATTATTTTGTCATTTTTACACATGTTAACACTGCTTAGGCAAAGGCTTCACCGTATTATTACTAGTTTAACAGAAAATACAGCAATATGCAAATGTAAGGGTTACAGTCAACCTCTGCGAAGAGCATTCTGCTGCACAGCAACACTTTTGTAAGTTTTGATCCGCTTGAGCTAGAAACCAATTTTGTGTTACACTATAACTGTTAAATTATGCAACAGATGATGGATTATTATGTGGCAAATGTGACAAATCCATAATTATGCTAAAAAGTTGCTGCCACGGAATCGCATAATTCCAGTGGCCCCTGGTAATAGGCTTCCCATAAGGATAGTTGAAAAGGAAGTACCCATGTTCCTGTCAAGCCAAACTGCTCCTAGTAACCATAGATGTTACATCTCCCTCAGCTCTTTGCAATCTTACAAATCTGGGGTTCACCGGCTTCTTGCAAGCACTCTCATGAGATTCTTGAGAAAAATGCTGATCTTCGTGTGTAACGACACTTCTCTTATAGATATGTGTTTTAAGAGCTGGGGGAGGGGGGTGGGGGAGATTTTCTTAGAGTCCTCGGAACGTGCTATCAAAGGTTGGGGTGTCAAATACCAAGGCTGTATATTCTTCAATCCACCCCATGCCCAGGACCGGACTGGGAACTGAAACCGGCCCTGGCAAACTGCTCGGCCGCCCCCCCCCTGTGGGGCAGGTAGGGTGCAGCCAAGCTATTTGCTAGGGCCGATTTCAGCTGATTTTGTTACAGGGGCGTTATTGCCGCCCCGGTAACAAAAACGGCCCCCTATGGGCCGAAAACCGGCCCCCATCTTGGCGACTCACCGGGGAAGCACCCGGTGCCCACTACTGCCAGTCCGGCCCTGTTCATGCCTCTTTAATCCACCACTAGATACTCCCTGACCCTCTATCGCAATCTTACAGGTCTCTGCTTTCTCACTTTTGTCCCTGTTTTTCCGTCTTTCTTTTCCTCCTTCTGTCTCCTTTGTGTATTTTTCACTCTCTTACTCTGGGTGAAAGTAGGATGGGGAAAAATAATAGCCAGTCCCAAAAAATGAATGCTGGTGCGCTCCACCTGCAACCACAGGGTCAAATTAATTATTCAATTTTTGAAGATGATGCGTGCATTTCACTTGGTAAGCGGTACGGCATTTGTGTAAGTATAAGCAAATATAATAAGCCATATAACCTCTATTTAAGGTTTGCTACTTTTCAATGTAAAACTCCCAATTAAGTTGTTTCTTTGATGGGCCATTAAATACCCGTTTTTGTTCTTCTGAGACACGACAAGAAATAGTGAATACATGAGGTAAGTCGTCCAGGAATATTAAGCTTTCAACATGATCTCTGCTTTACATGCTACTTCGCGTTTCTTTGAAGTCACGTGAAAGAAACCATTTTGGGTCATTTGGAGACATGAGACATGAGTCTTCCATATCATGCAGGCTATATAGTTTCCGCCATACCGCAGGCAGCGGTCTGGCGCCCACATCCCATCCTTTCCATCAGGTAGCTTTCTCAACACCCAGGGACATTCCTCAGCAGCTGCTATCTTTGACAGACAGACAGAGTATCTCAGAGCCGATCTGACCAATCAGCTTGACATGGGGGGGGGATGTCATTTCCTCTGAGGCATGCTCGTGGCACCACATTTCACTCACAGATCAGATAGGAGTTCTATTACAAGGCAATACTGTTCTCTGCCTTAATGTCCTGCTAAAGCGGATATACAGTCTGGTCCCACTGCCTTCTTTTAAAATACCCTTCTCAGGTCTCAAAATAGGACAAGTATTTAGAAAGCCAATATGTTTGACACTTGCCTTCGTGCAATTAAAAAATCATTAAAAGGATTGCTTTATATGCAATGCGTGAGTGACATAGTAAACTGAATGTGTTATGACACTGTACTTTTCAGATGCAAACTAGTCCCTGTTTTGGGGAGGAGTAATACACCCAAACAGCCAATAGAAAGAAGATGAGAGTAAAATATGCCTGAAGGCATATCCAGGATGTGAGGGACAATGCCACCAGCCACACTGGCTGAAGGTTAATGAGCCAAATAAGCTAAAAGCGTCTGAATTGGGTATATATAGAATACCAAGTGTACAATAATTGGCACAAGCCCCATTAATTGTCAACCCTAACAATTATTGTCACAAGTGCATTACACATCAAAATAAAAAAATTGGATTATTATTTGGGGTGGTTGCCTGCCCACCACAGAGAACAATAACAACGTTCGTCGGGGTGAACTCTGAAAGTGTAATAAACAAAATGACACCAAAATGATGAAAATTCAATAAGGAGTACCAGAAATATGAGTTTTTAAAGATTCAAGATAAAATAGCACTAAAATGCACAAAGTGCCAATGTTAGTATATGGTCATGGTAGACCAAGATCGAGCAGTCGCAGCCCGTGCAGGTAAGAGCAGTGGGGCCATGTGGGAGAGGATTTTGACAGACGACAACGAGGAGGGAACATTAAATAAAGAATTAATTTTCTCTTGTTGTCATCTGTCGAAATCCCCCCCACCCAGCCCTACTGCTCTTACCTGCATGGGCCGCAACTGGCACCTAGGCATAATTTCAGGCAGACTGAGATGGAGCGCAGATTGGATACACAACCACGGTTCATCCTTGTCAAAGATTTTATCTTCTGACTTAGACTTTTACGTCCCAATCCACCAGAGGTATACACTTCTTTTAAAGTCCCCAGTACCTCAGGGGAGGCATTAGAGACTCATAGCATGGCAGGCAGAAACTAACAGTACTAGAAAGAGTTCGCCGACAGGGAAAAAATGAACCCTTCCGGCACTCCAAGATACGTCAAGAATAGTAAATTGCGTATTTGATCAGAGAATTAAGTACACACTTACTGTCTGGGGCAGGATTGACCCGCACCCTTAGCAGGCTGACATCTTCACTGCTGGGGCCCTGACGCTGCGTGTTCTTCCCCGCCGCCGTTGCTCGTAACATCGTGCGGCCGCCGTGGGGGGAGACTACAGCTCCCAGCCTGCACAGCGGCGACCAGCACCACCCACCTACTGCCTGAGCGCGCCCGGAGGCGCTTATACATCAACTGCTTCCTCCACATCGCGGACGCGCGCGGGCGGCGCCGGGCGAAGCCCGGGCAAAGGGCGGGCAGTCTGTGGCAGTCGTGGGCAGGAGGAGGCAGGGCTGGGCCAGCCCCCTGAGAACTCATAATGGGTAAGCGAAAATATACTGTAACAACTGACCAGGGAGCTAAGAAGGCTAAGGTGCCAAGACAGTCTGAGTCTATCATCTCTTACCTTTCTTCAGCGGTGGGTGTGCTTACTAAGGAAATAGCAAACGCCGAATTGGAGTTGGGATTACCCCCTACCCCATTGTTATTGCCTGCACATACCATCGATGCTGCCCCACTTACCCCTCCAGAGCTGGAGGGGCTTATTTTACAGCAAAACCCAACTGTGACACTCACTCCAACCACTGCGCCCCCCCACCTGATGATACCCAGGTTCTGGCCTTGCATGAGAACACACAGCCACGATCTCATGACCCCAACAAAGTCCCGAAAAGGAGAAGGAAAGCTGAGGGCAACCCAACAATAGCCCGTGTGCGGGAGGCTACCCTCAGAGACCAGTTAGCGACATTGTTCACAGCTCGTATCGAGCCTTAATTGTTGGGTATTGCGAAGGACATTGTTGAGACCTTGAACACTTGTCTTGCTGGTCTATTGACAAAATGTTCTGTTATTGATAAACTGGCTAAAGATTTCTCCACAATTTCCCCCCAATTGGTAGGGGGAAGTGCGCTATGGGACCCAAGGCCTAGTAATACTAGAGAAACATCTGACCCTAGTTTACCTAGCTGTCGGAGGGTTCCAGATATGGAGGGGGCGGGAAATCCAACAAATAACAGCATTGACCTAAGCCCAGCGCCAGGAGGGACCAAGCTAAGACCTCCAATGAGGGGTAGTAATCAAAGAAGGACTGTAGCAGATAGGGGGCTAAAGGGCTGTAATCTAAACATCGATCTTCCCCTCGGAGGCAGCCCCCTTGGTTGCAATCTTCATCGGTGTACCCCCTCTGGCAGAAGGAATGGGTGAATCGGCCCCTGCTTTATTTACTAAGGCAAGGTCATGGTGCGCGGAGGCAAGCAGCGGTGGGTCAGAAATTGCCAATAATGTGATATTTGCTAGTAGGGTAGGGTGGATTGGGAAAAGAACTAAGAAAGTGCAGGGCGACTGTGTTATTGTCAACTTTGATTGCCCAGACCTGGCTGATAGATTATTTTGGGATGGGTCGGATATCTCAGGGACTGACTGTTTGAGACCTATTCCCCTGGAATATTTCTACCCTCCCCCATCGCCGGCCCTCGGTTCTCGGGGCAATTGCTCAGGGCGTGCTAGAGAACTATATAGCGGGCAGTGTAGGCCCAGCGTCATTGACACAATATACCCCTGTGAGGGATCCTGGTACCCGGGCAGTTTTGACTAGACACCCCATGCATAGAGTCCAGGAAGGGGAGGGATTGGCTTTGATCAACAGATTTTCTCTACTTTCTGATATTGAGGAAATCGATTGCCAGCCAGCCCCAGTACAAGTCATTAGCCCTAGAACCCCTACTCTTGGCGAGCCTGAAGTATGTAAATTGATTAGTTGGAATATTGCAGGGGCAAGATCCAAAAGGGGAGATGTAGACTGGATCGATTTCATCAGCGCCCATGACATCATAGCGTGCCAGGAAACTTGGGATACTTCTCCTAACTTCTGGCTAGACGGCTTTATTACCTTTGCTATCCCAGCTGTCCCTAGTAAGTCTGGTAGGGCTAAGGGTGGCCTTATGTCCCTCTTTTCTCTGAATCTGAAAGGTACATTTAGGCAGGTTCGAAGTGGCTCATTAAACCTTTTAATTGTAGAATGGGCCGTTTCACCGAACTGTAACGTTTTCATAATTAATTTTTACAATTCTTGGGATAGAGATACGGAAACAGGTCACCTAGATTGCCTGGACATTTTCCTCTCTACGCTTAGTCAAAACAATTACAAGAATTATGAGCTGGTTTTATTAGGCGATTTTAATGTTCACCCATGTAGTGATCTGTGTGCGGTAGGAGATCATGAGGACATGATGGCCTTACAGACATCCCACTTCGAGCACTCCAAGGGGGGAGAAGCCCTTGAGGAGTTGCTCGCTAATCATAATTTGTATGAAGCCGATATTTCGGAGAAAGGCGCAAGAACTGTCACTTATAAAGGATCAAACCCTGGTTCCATACTTGATTATATTTTTTTGAGCATAGGCTTTCTATCCAGAGTAGTGTCTTATGGGGCAATAGCATCAATCCACAGTGACCACAATCCCGTTTTGCTAGTGGTCATGTGGGGTGAACGGCTGGGCGTCAAGTTCATCGTAGCATTCCGGGACCAGCCCTATGCCCTATAGACCAAGGGAGAAGGCTTAAATGGGCGAATGTGGTGCCCGGAAATTTTATGCAGGAATTACTCCCTAAAATAGAGGGGCTTATGGGGATTTGTCAGGAGGAGGGTGCCCCAGCACATGAAGTCATGGGGGCGTTTGAAGGTATTTGTGCGCAAGTTTCCGATGCTCTAACGGTTAAATGCACCCGGGGGGTGGAAAAACAGCATAGGTGGTTTGATATAAAGTGTTCCAAAGCCCATAAGGCGTTAATGACGGGTCTGAAAAGAAACCCGAGAGTTAGGACCGAGATCGCTAAAGCAAGAAAGGTATATAAGGCCACCATTATGGGGAGAAAGCAAGCTATAAAGCAGACGGCGTGGGAGAGACTAACGTCAAGCGACGTTTTGCGCGATAGCTCTCAGTTTTGGGCCACTGTGAATCAATCCTTTTTTTCCGATGTGGATAATAAAGTAATGGATTGTGTTATCCCGGATGAAAAATGGCTTAACCACTTAAGAAAAGTATATGGTGCTAGCGATTTGGGCACCCTCAATAATGGGTGAGAGCCCTTAGAGTGTGCTCCGTTAGTTTTTACCCCAGCTGAGGTGGAGAGGGCAATTTTGGAGACATCCAAAAATTAAGCCCCTGGGCCGGATGGGGTCCCAGGTGACTTGTACATGCACTCCCCAAAACTCTGGGCAGGGGTTTTGAGCCATGTTTTCACAGCTGCTAACAGTAACATCTTTCCTAGTAGTTGGGTCACATCAGTCATCGTGCCAATTTTTAAGAAGGGCCAGCGCGATGACCCGGGTTGCTATAGGCCTATTTCCCTCCTAGACTCTGCTATTAAGATCTTAGGCAGAGTCTTACTCTATCAACTTAGAGGAAATATTGAGAGGAGGGGAGGTCTGTCAAATGTACAATATGGCTTCAGGAAAAAGAGGGGCACTGTGGACCAGTGCTTAAACCTCCACATGTTAATATCTAAATACACAGTTGCCAAGGAGGGGTCCTTGTTCTTGGCGTTCATGGGCCTCTCCTCGGCATTTGACTTAGTGAATAGGTCAAAATTGTGGGCTGCCCTATTAGTACTAGGGGTTGATAAGTCACTTGTGAACTTCATGGCATCACTCCACCAGGAACTTTTTGCAAAAGTAAGGGTTACAAAAGAGGGAAGATGCACCAGTCATTTTAAATCAGAGAGAGGAGTGCGGCAAGGCTGCATCTTGGCTCCCCTCCTTTTTACCATCTATATAAACGGCCTTGGTAAACATCTCGAGGCCGCGGAGGGGGACGTGCCACGTGTAGGAGAGATAAGAATACCTGCTCTCCTATACGCGGACGATGCAGTCCTGTTAGCACGTACTGGGGTGGCCCTCCAGCGCTTCTTGGATTCATTTGGGGCATTCATGGACCAGCTAGATCTGAAAATTAATGCCAATAAGTCCCATACCATGGTGGCGACTAGCCACAGTAAGAAGGGCAATAATATTTCCTTTTTTTGCAAGGGCGAAGCAGTGTCCAGGGTTGTATCTTTTCCCTACCTGGGGGTAACATTCGACGAGAGGGGTACCTGGGGACCCCAGATTAAGATAAAGAATCTTTCAATGGCGAGAGCTACATCGGCCCTTTTGGGGTTTGCAAATAGGTTGGGGGCAAGGCCCATGGAGGCCCTTTTAAAAATATATAACGGTCAGTGCATCTCCATAGCTATATATGGTTCGTCATTATGGGGGTATGTTACCCAGGAAACCTTACAACGAGTGGAAAATAAGTTTTTAAGACATCTTCTCTCTGTTCCCCAGTCTACCCCTACCTTCTCGATCCACGAGGAGGTGGGTTTAGACTATGTAACAGATAAACTTAGATTGGCACCCTTAACATGTTGGCTGAAGACATGACTAAACAATGAATTATCCCTTAACCATGCCATCCTGCAGGATGTTATTTATGTCTCTTGATCACATGAATAAAATTCCGTGGTTGGAGTACGTGAGACATACTTTTGCCCAGCTGGGACGCCCCAATCTATTTAATTTGCCGTCTTCTATTAGGTAAGAGGATATTAACTGGATTAAAATACACTTTATGGGAAAGGCGAGATTGGCTCGCGAGGAACACGAACTGACAAAAACAATAGTCAGAGTCAGGTCACACTATATGTTGTCATCTTCCCCTTCCATAGAGCCCTATCTTACTTTTGTAACAAAGCCCTTCCACAAACATTTGTTAATTAAATTCAGATTTGATTTAATCCCATATATCCTAGGCTGCTTTCAGTCTTGGAGCAAACCGGAAAGGGGCCCGCCATGTAAATGTGACGATTTTTCCACTCAGGATACTATGCACTTTATGATGTTTTGCAGTTTATATAGGGTTGCCAGGAACAAATACCTGTTACCTATTTTAAAAGAAGCTGGGTTTGTCCAAGTTAGGCCAGCCCTAGTTTATCTGCAGTCTCTTGGCAGTATTCGCACTATATTTTCTGTGGCTAGTTTTTTGGTAGCAGCGCACAGAATTAAAAAAAGGGCTCTGCCCACTATGGAGATGGTATGAACTGGGAAAATTGTGAAGTGTGACCATATAATTTTGTTTTGTCTGGCACTCCCTACTTGCATCTTTGTATTTGTATCTTTGTATATGATGATTGTGCCTCGACCTGTTAAATCAAGAGCTATGTATTTTTTTAACTGTATATATTGTTGTTTTATGGCTTTTATGATTTTAAAAATCGAATAAAGTGTATTTTGATGATGATGAGTACACAAATATGAGTCAAGATCGCATTCTCTTTTCGTGGATGTTGTAGTTTTTTGTACTTTCTTTCCTTAATATTTGGGTGCCAGAGGGTAACCCCTCCTTATCATGTGTTGTGGACGTGTACAGTACTAGAAAGCATGTTTAAGGCAGTTTCTGACCCGATTGCAATTGCGTACTGCTACTAGAGGGTGACAAATGCAAAAAGAACTGTTGATGGACAGAATGCAAAACAATGTCGTACATTCACCCCAGTACAGAGATCTGGGCCTAAATCCATCGTTTTTTTGCTCACCATGCCATTCCAGTTTGGACCCAGCCATATGCAAATCAGTCTTGACCCTGTGCCCTATGGCAACAGTCCAGCCCGAACTGCCAGGCCAGGTCCTCCCTGGACTGGAAACAAGCATCCTAGGACCGGTTTCGGGGTTTCACCCCTCTTCAGCCAGGATAGCTTGATTCCAGGGTGACATTCCCTGAAACCGGTCCCAGGATGCTTGTTTCTGGTCCAGGGAAGACCTGGCCTGGCAGTTCGGTCTGGACTGTTCCCATGAGACACAGGGTCAAGAATGATTTGCATATAGCTGGGTCTAAACTGGGGTGGCGTAGTGGGAAAAATAATTATGGAATTAACCCAGATCTTTTGACTGGGGGAGAATGTTTGCATTGTCAGCATTCCGTCCATCATTTGTTTGCTGTAACACTTTTCGCCCTAAGTGGGATGGGTATGCCCAGACGTGGGTCCCTTGCTCACTGTGCCACTGGATTCAAGCTAGCCTGGTTGAAGAAGGGTGATATACCCTGAAACCGGTCCCAGGATGCTTGTTTCCGGTCCAGTGAGGACCTGGCCTGGCAGTTCGGTATGAGCTGTTCCCATGAGGCACAGGGTCAAGACTGATTTGCATATGGCTGGGTCTAAACTGGGGTGGCGTAGTGGGCAAAAGAACAATGGATTTCACCCAGATCTTTTGACTGGGGGAGAATGTTTGTATTGTCAGCCTTCCGTCTATCATTTGTTTGCTGTGCTACTAGAGGGGACATGAATTATACATGTTTACACAGATAATAGAATGTATAGATGGGCACTACTTGTTAGGGTTTGCACCTAACAAGCGGCGCAACATCACACTGTACTTTAATTTCCCCTTGGTGTAAAAAATATGGTAATAATTTGTTTATTGTACAATCGGTATTCCCAAATTTAATGTGCACTATTGTATTATGTTTATTTGGTGCACACAGTGTATTTCATTTGTTTAAAAATACTTCGTTTGGCAGCAGGAGTAATGTTATTGACTTTGGGCTGAGCAAAATAAAGAACGGTTTGCACGTATTCTCCTGTAAAAGAACGCTAAGCACGATCACAGCCTCTAGATCCTATTTGCATCAGAAACACGTTGACTCTATTGCAGTTGAGTCACATGTTCCACGTGTTTGCCAACTTATCTCATGCGGAACCCGAGAGTATTTAAACCCATCTGCCAAAGGAAATGTGCTTGCGCTCGTTAGGTCTCGCCTAGCTATTGCGTAGCAATTGCTATGCAAGACTATAGTAAGGGGCTCCCAAAAGTGCTCCCAAAAGAGGATTGCATGGCGAGCACGCGCACAATCACGTGCATCATGCCGCCATGCAATCCATTTGTTATCGTACTTCAAAGGGTCCGCTCCCCCGCCTGGAATGCACTCCCCCGCCCCCGCCAAGCGCGCGTGCCACGCTTCGCCGGGCTTGTCTTGTTGATTCAAACTGGCTATATTTGTGACTGCAAAAGTCCAATTCAGAACGTATTAAAGTAACTCTGCACATCAGAAATGTCTTTGCGACGGGCAAAATCAACATTGAGAGACGCGACGCAAAGTGAGTGCATAACCGGCATCCTCTCCTGGCAACAAAGCGTTCCCTCACAAACCGTTCTTCAGTCAGAAACTGGCTGTCGAGTGCAGTCAGTAACTTTTACGTATTTGCTCATTTATTAATCTGTATAAAATGTCTGTGCATTTGTAAAAAGTGATACACAACTGCTTCCTGCATCCCTTGTGATGCTGCAAAGTGGATCACCTCCCACCCTTCACCTCGGGTCCTCTGCTCTGCTGTATCACTTAACTGCAGTGTATCTGCTGTTTCACTTCACCACAGTCTTTTCAAGGTTACACTCCTCCTAAGTTCTGACACTACTACCCACCTGCTGCATCGCATCCCTCCATTCCTTTCACAGTGACATTTCACGCAGTCTATCTGCTTAATTCACTCCGTCCTCTGGCTACAACTCACCGCTCTCTGCTGCCACCCGGCAGAGATCTGAGTACTGCAGCCTCTCACAACAGTCATTCCGCGCTTCTCGCCGCATGAACGAGTGTGATTGTTTTATTCCATCACCCTTGGGGCCTTGTCTCCTGACAGGTTATACAAGAGTGAACCTGCTCAGCCAGTTCATCTGATTTAGTAGCACAGTTGCCTCCAGTCTCTTACTCGTTTGAAATTCGGCTCGTCCTGTGGGCTATACCCAGGGCTTTCAGTAGGCCAGGTCCTGGCGGTGCTCAGCACCGGCAGTTCTAAAAAGGAGATGCTGAGACGGGTCCCTATCGGACTTTCAATTTTTTCCACTCAGCCTCACGCTGAATATTTTTTAACTCTACAGCAGCACCACCCTTCACTAACTTTGATGTAACTTCAGAGTCTCGTTAACGTTATTCAAAGTCTCCTCATTACAGAACTGAAGGATTCTCCTAATATTTACAACGATGCGACTAACAACCAGTGGAAAAGCCAATAGTCTTGGCTTATTGTAGGTGTAATGATACTTGTTGTATTACATATCTGGAAGCAAAGACAGAAGCCGCAAAGTACCAGTCGGGCGGCACACTGTGCTAAGCATAGATTTTTAGCTTATGTTTTTTTAAACCACACCCTCAAATACATTGCCCACGCCCCTTTAAGAGACCCCCCAGTTTTTTCATCTCAGTTAAAGCCCTGGCTATACCCTATCCTTACCCATTGGTCGTCGAAATTCCGTGTTATCACAGCTGGCGCAAATGATCGGGCGGGGTTCATTGAGCAGCCAGTGTAGTAAATCTAAGATACAAAAGTGTGAACATTTTGTTAATTGAAACGGTCACGTTTTCTAATACAGAGTATGTAATTATCAGCAAAAGGTTGTGGGGAGATATAGGCTTCATTCTGCTGGGCATACCTACGGAACGGAACTCAATATCAATGCCACAATGCTATCTGTCCGGCAAAGGATCACGTCTGGCTATGCAAGCCGAGAGCGTTTGCAAGTCTTATGCGCATCCAAACCATCCAGGAGTGAAAGTGATTTGACACCTCTAGCAGGATGATACAAAAAACTGAAACATTGCAGTCATGGGTACACCCACTCAAATCTCCTGTGAGCTCAGTTACAACTGCCGGTTTGTGAAATAAAGTGCACCAGTGCACCGACCTAGAGGCTGCACTATGGGCAGGCCAGTCACCGTCTGCTGGAGACATCACCGGCACAACTAAGCTTCAACCTTCATTTATTGAGACATCTGGTTATATCGACACCAGGACACAACCTGCATGTCACATGGTTGAGCTCTGGTCAGCCCACTCATTCCATCACCCTGCCAGTTTTCATAGTGCTACGAATCCACTACCAACGCAGCTATCAGCAGAAGTGCATGTGTTGTGCTTGTGCGGCCACATATGTGTAGGAGACTTTGAGCTTATTTGTGGGGTTCGGACCTAACCACAGAACATATGTTCGTTATGGATTTTGTGCCTAGTAGTTTAATGCATACTGTGCCACCAGAATCACACCCGTCCCCCGCTTGGTGAACACGAGCCTCCATAGCTACGCCAGCTCGGGCCGCTCCGGGTGCAGAGAAAGGCTGATTCGTAGACCAATGTCCCTTTCAGCATAAGTGCCGTTCCCTGCGCCCACCACCATGAGATCGCTGAAACTGTGCAAATTCGTGTATAACTCCCCCAGGCGAATACAATACAGCCACATCACACCTCCGAGACTCCACTGGGCAATTGCCTCAAACCACGAACAGGAGGGCCAGATTCTCAAACAACTAGGCCAAACGAGTGGACAATTCCCGCCCTCTGAATGCCAGGCGTGGCGTGCTTACAGCACAATGGCCCAGCCATAAACAGTCCGATGGGCGACCCCCTTGCTCTACATTGGTCTATGCTAGCCAAAAACGTCCAGAAACTATTCACCAAGTAATTGGGCACCAACATGCACCAGTTACAGCACGAAAATGCTCCAACCAAGACCCCCGACGCAATCCATCAATCTCTCCGCCTTACAAAACAAGCATTTGCAATGCAATAGGTCTCGCATTTGTGAAATTTTAAGCTATTGGCATTGTAAATGACAATGCCTTTTATTTATCTGTTTTTAAAATCAACACATAGATAAAAGCTTTGTCATTTACAATGCCAGTAGCTGAAAGTTTCGCTAATGCGAGACCTATTGCATTGCAAATGCTTGTTTTTTGTATGGCATCACTTACCTGTTTGTTCCAGCGCTCCTTCGGTCCCGATGCCGGCTCCTCCAGACGACGTGCAGGGTTTTGGATTACTCTTCTTCCTGCAGATCCAGTCTTGAATACTGTTACTATGGTAATGACCCGACACTCCTCTTTCCGGCGATTGCGGTTCCTCACCCAAAGCGCTCCGATCTGCAACAACAAGAAAACAAAGCTAATTCAAGTAAGACAGATGTTATTTAAACTCTAACTAGAGAATCGCGCAGAGGATTTCAGGTATTTAAAAGACAAGTTATTTATGAGAAAGTACTTATCTTAAATCCCGAATTTTGAAAGAGGTAAAGGACCTTTATTCTTATTTTCTTTCTGCAAAGACAATGACTTTGTCTGAGAATACAAAAGAAGAAAAGAAACAGTTTTTAAAGAACTGAGTGATTTAAAACTTTTTAAAATTTTGTGTCAAGTGCATATATATTTCAGGCTGCAATTATAAGAGGCATAATAGCCAGTTCATATTAAGTGTGATATATGGTTTCATAATAACTGAGTATTGTAGTAGCTTCACAATATGCTAATTGATACTCTTATTTTATAGAAGGGTTAATTCAGACACCAATCTTCTGCTAAGAGAAAAAGTACAATTAAAAACAAAAGGCTGATAAAGAGGTACTTAAATAAGTTTGTATTAGCATTATAGAAAAAGAACAAATTAAGAAAGAGAACCTGGTCTAAGAATACTAATGTCATTCTTTAATTGTGCATGCATACCGATTTCCCTCATAGAAGAATCACACGTTACAGTGATATATGAAACCTTCAAGTGGAAGACTTCAAGGTGTCAACATAGAATCGCAACCAGTGGAGTGTTTGTTTGTTTTTTATTATTTTGTCCCATTTTCCCCCTTCCCCCGGAGATCTGTTCAGGCCAAACTGTGATTCAAATACGGTTTAGGCTGGTGCAGATTTTTAGGGGCATAGAGAACCTTCATCCTACCTCTCAAGCTGAACTGCCTGGAATTCAGGTGAGTGAAGACTTAACACTGCTATAACACTTTTCTAGTCACTGCACCAAATCTTTTCCCTTGGGCAAAGGTGAATACTTCTATAGATTGGTACGCAGGCCTTGGATTAAATATGTATACGAGTGGTATTTATTTGTTTTAGGCAACAATCCCTGATGAAGGGCAAAGCCCGAAATGCATTGGGGACCCTGTAAATCATGTGAGGTTTACCGGCTATAAGCAAAGATAATGTGAAATTAACATTATAAAAAGGAAAAGAAGAAAACAAAGTAGACTGAATAAAAATAATGAGAAACAAATCATCAAAATAACGTTTATTGGAATCAGTAATTTGATGAAAGATTTACTATTCTTGACTTATCTAGGAGTGCTGGAAGAGTTCGTTTTTTCCCTATCGGTGAACACTTTCTAGTACTGTACATGTCCACACCTTCTGATCAGGAGGTGATACTCTCCGGCACCCAAAAATTAAGGAAAGAAAGTACAAAAAACTACATCATCCACGACTAGAGTGTGCAATTGTAACTCATATTTGTGTAGGCAGAAACAAACAACAGGGTCCAGTCCAGGTCCAATTGCCACTGTTCAGCTGGTTATTTGCAGGAATAAGCCTCTTGGAGCTTGTAGTATCTCTGTAGCTTGAATAGGAAGTCAGCCTTATAATGCTAAGCACCCACGTCTTTGTCCTGGGTACAGTAGGGAAGAGGCTCAATCTTTCAGGACTCCTCTGAGAGTATTGACAGAACGTCCAGCCCTCTACTGCTTTCCACAGGTGCAGAACTGCTCTGACGTGGGTATTTAGAGATGATGCATTAACGCTTCGCACTAGCTAAAGGGCAGGAATAACTCCAGGGCACTTCCTAACCAATGAGTAAAAGTTCCTGGGTCAGCCCTTCCCACTTTGGGCATTTCTGACAACCTACACTAGTATGAGTAGCACTATAAAACACATGAAATGCATGTGAGAGAGGGCCTATGGAGAGATGAGGGGCATTCGTGGAGTGTGGTAGTGATGGGATTCATGGAGAAGTTTATTTTTGGAGGCCAGGTGGCATCAACAAAGATTGTCACACTGTGCACCACCAGCACTAAAGCCAGCCCTGTCCTTCTTATCCAGTTTCCTAGTTTCTAAAACCCCACATCTAGAGCATGGGTATAGGAAGGGATTAAGCACAGGTGTATTCACTCAAGAGTACCCGAATGTTTAGATGAGCACAACAGGTCTCTTCCCTTCCACAGTAGCCATCTCCCCAGGTTATGCGCAGGTGGATGCTTGGATGGGTAAGAATGTCTTCCTGCTGGTCATAGTAGGGAGCTGTCTTTGTCAGTTGCACCCTTTGGATCACTCAGGGCTTCTGCATGTGTGGCAATGAGGAATCTCCAACTCCAGTGTTAGCAGTGGCAGTGCCAGTCTCCTGGGCACACCGCCAAATGTTAATAATGAAACAATGCTTGACAATTCAAAGTTTTGGTACAATTCATACCAAGAACCAGCCTGACAAACCAAGGGACCCCTCCACTCATGCGTCACTCCTGGGTTTTCTCTCTTTTAGTCGACAGCTTCATCTGTTGAGCCTCACAGAAAGACACTGGACTTCTCCTAGGCAGTCTCTCCTCTTGAAGGGCCAGTCAAGCTCCTCCATTTCTCTGCAGGCAAACATGTTTCTAGGCGCTAGGCAAACCCCCAGCTCCTTTAGCAAAATGTGCAGACTTCAAGTGATTCCTCATCGCTTCTGCGAAACTGGCTGTCATGCAGATACCAGGCCTGACCACACAGTGTTTTTTGGGGGACTCTGCAATGCACTCCATAGAACAAAGTGGGGTGTTTTGGATTCCAACTTACACTCATTATGTAGATTTTGGTTGGTTTTAAACACCATTTTCTGGCTGTTTCTTAGATACAGCCTTTGGTCCTGGTAATGGCTCCCATGCCAGGTACCAAAAATGTTGGCTCCTGGTAGCAGTGACCTAAATAAGGGCACAAAAAAGAGGGACATCTCTGCATCTTGTTGTTATCAGACTTCATCAAGCAGTAAACAGTGATTAAGAAAAGGGTAGGCCCTACCAAGAAAATGTATCATCTTGAGCAACCGAAGCTAAAGCCCACCCATTACTTCCATATATAAAATGTGTAGTGTTCAGGAAGAACTAATCAGCAGTCCTTTGCTAACAAGATACTCATTGAAAGTGTAAGGGTAGCCAGGTCTCCATGCTGCCTCACTTAAGCATCTGGATCGCCACGAGAATGTAGTCACTACAATTCCACGGTCTTGGTAAGCTGTCTCTACCTTCCATTTTAGGCCATGCTAAACCAGAGTCCATCCAAAATGGAGCCCACTGGTCCAGATTCTCATCATGCATGTTTTATACACTATACACTGTCTAAACAAACATGCACTCAACATGCACAAGGAATGTCAACGCAGTGATCTGGGGCTCACAGAAGAGTAGAACTTTGCACTGGAGAGGGGCCAATAAATCATACTCTCCTTGATAAAGAAAATAAGTCCGGTGACACTTATGATTCACATAAACTAATCACACTGCCATCACTGCTTAATGTGGCTTACCAACGGCATAAAACGGAGCCCAATGCCCATTATGATAGCACTGTTTTTGCAGACCAGGGTCTGGTCCTCGTGCTACCGGGGACTAGCCTAGGCTTCTGCGAACACATCATATTAAGTAGTGAGGTGCATGTACATTTACAAGGGACAGGGCATTCTCATTCCAAAAGCCTTACCTCTCATTACAATCTACACTGAAATGTACTTCACCACTGAAGTCCTCAGATTGACAAAACCAATGGGAAAGTTCTATGGTTCATTCTGGCTTTGTGCTCCACCATGAAATCTAGGCTTTGTAATAAGATAAACCAACGGATCTTAGCCTGTGGACCCAGGACTCCTGTGGGTCCTCGAAGCCTACTCATGGGGTTGTGACTGCTTAGAAAATTAAATCATATCAACAGATTCATAATGTGCATATAAATAAAGAAGTGAAAAGTAAAATAGAAAATGTTAAAACATTCTGTAAATTTGAATGAATTTGAAATTGGAAGCTAAAAATTAAGGTAGTATCCTCAGATTGATTAATGGGACAGTTCATGTGTATCGGTTGCATTAATTGAATGTAGAAAAGCTACATGGAAATTGTGTTCTTTTATATTTTTTGTGAATTAAATAAAATATTTCATCATTTGTGCTTTGTTTTGTATTTCAAACCATTGAAGTTGCTTCGGCCAGGTCCTTAGGTTCCAGTAATGACTCAGTGGGAGTCCCTGGATTCCAGCAATGATTAAGTGGTGGTTGGCAGAAGTCAAAAGGTTAAGAACTTCTGAGACAGACCATTTAAAAAACTTGGAATTATCACCCTTCAATGCTCTCAACCACTTGAGGGGTTTGTTATCAGTCAGGCCCAGGAACCTTGTACTAAACAAATAAGGCTGGAACCTCCTCGGGGTCCACACTATTGCAAAGCATACTTTTTCAATGGCAGCCATGTTCTGTCCCCTAGGAGGCAGTCGGAGACTGACAAATTTCCCTGAATGCTCTTGACCCTAGTTATCAAGTTGAGCCAGCACTGCTACAGTTCCCTTATCTGAGGCACCAGTCTGTACAATGAAGGAATGAGCATAGTTAGGTGATTTCAACATCGGGACTAGTACTTAGTGCTTCCTTTAGGTCCTGGGGGGCCTTTTGACACTCCTTAGGTCTAATCACTTTCTTAGATGCTTCTTGGATGTCAGAGCTATTAAGATCACAACTATGGCCCCAAAGTTGGCCAAAAAGTTCCTGTAATAGCTTCTGAACTCTTAAAAGGCTCCCGTCTGAGTCTGGGTGCTGGCAATCTCCCACTCCAACACAGACTAGATCTTAGCATCCAACAGTCAGATCTTTTTGCTGTCCCCCCGATGCCCAAGATAGACTATAGAGGACTACCCATCTGGTAGTTGATTGAGTTGCTAGTTAGTTTCACTCTCTGTATTCTCATGATCACCTGTTATGTGTGCATCAGGTGGTCCTCACAAGAATAGCTAAAGATGACAGTGTCATCAAAGCTAACACCACAGAACACGCTGGGTACTGAAATGGAGCAAGAGCATTCTTGAGCCCAAATGGCAAAAACCATAAACTGGTATAATTCCTCTGGTGTAGAGAATGCAATTTGCTCATTGGGACAAGGTTCCAATGCGATCTGCCAATAAACAATGGTCAGACCAAAGGTACTCAAAAAGTTATCAGAACCCAGCCTGTTTACTAGCTCATCAGTTCGGGGAATTGGATGTGTATCTGTCTTTGTCACCTCACTGAGGACCCGGTGGTCAAAACAGAAACTCAAGTCTGTGTGTCCTTGATAGACCACCAAAACTAGTGGCCAGATGTAAAAGCTATGGGAATGCTCCTTGGCGATAGTGTGAAATCCTGTAAACCTTGATCTTCACTGGCAAACTATCCTCTGCATCTGTGTCATGCACACAGACATGGGCAAACTAAGGGGTCAATAAAAAAGATGGGAAATTTGTTCCAGGATTTATCTACACTTTTTAATACCTCAAGAGACAGTTTAAGGGTCAGTCAGAGTTAGTCTAGACTAAGGTGAGTAGTGCATGCACTGAGTGCCCAAACAGAGGTTCAGAGGGATTGAACCAAACTTGTGTATGTGCGATTTCTCTGTGGTCAATAGGAGACATGCTTTTGAACATCCCACTTCCTCCTGAGAGTTCTCTGCAGAGTTCCCATCATGCTCTTAAGGGTCATGTTAACCCTTTCCACAAGCCATTTGATCCATGGGAGGTTTACCATGGAGAATTCGTAGGTCACACCAAATTGCTCTCGCATCTCACTTATGTAAATGAAGATAACGTTTGTTTCCAGGATAGAAATAACATTCGTAGGACCTAGAAAATATCCATATTAGTGCACAAGCTACTAATTTAGAGGCTGTGCTCCTGAGAGATACGACCTCTCAACAGCTCCTGGGATTATCCACCACACCATACATATACTTGCTTTATTATACTCGGGGGCGTCAAACAGGCCAATAATGTGAATATTCAGCTGCCCGATGGAACACCTTCTGTTGGCTGTGGGACTAAAAGTGGCTTGGTAATACCCCTTGACTTACCACTCACTTGGCAAGTGGTACAGATTCTACAGAACCTCTGTTTATTCCTGTGCATCCACGGGCAACCGAGAAAAGGGTTAAATGTATTCTTGGTCTTTTTGATGCTTAAGTGACCTGCTAGAGGCATGTTGTGGGTGAGTGACAATAGGTAATTCCTTTGCTCTGAGGAGCTACTAGCATCTTTTTAGCATGTGGCTTACGATTCATTGGCTCAATATATGGCAGTGCAATCTCCCAGCCAGCATAATGCTGTCCAACCGTTTTCTTGCTGACCTGATCCTTGGCTTCCCTCTCAAATCACGCAAGTGCAGAGCACTAAAGTTGTGCCTAGCCGCAACCTCCTCAGTATTTCCTCCAGCAGCTAACAAAACCTGCAGCTGTGTTGTGAACCGAACTCCAACTCATGATCTTCTTTTGGTGTGTCTCGCTTCCGAGAAGTGGTGATGGGCACCATGGCCTGTTCATTCTCAGATTCCACATTAATTCACTCAGTACCTCTCTCAAGTCCTTTAAATCTGGAATAGTCCTAGTCTCTTTCGTATACTGGCATGGAGCCTATGCTCTTGTAAACACATCTAATGTCCAAGAGACATGCAGCACCCTGCTTCTTTCACTTTCACTTTGACAAGACAACTTGCCATTAACTTCTACCTTATCTTGGACAATGTGGTATTCCATGTCCTCCTCAATGTCTATGAGTTCTGTGTCATAGGCACCAGGGAGAATCTTCTAAGATTTGAGGGACATCCTCACAATCATAGCAACTGCATTCCTCAGGGCAGGAACCTTTCTCCCATTGATACCTGTTTTCAACGCAAACCCTATTATATTTGGATGGATGTGCTTTAGGGCTTCTCTATCCCTTTCCCAAATGTCTTTGATATTAGGTTGAGTGCCACCGGATCCTCTTGGGACCCCTCACTCAGAATCAATATACTCATTGTCAGTGAAATTGCTCTCCTTCCCTCGCAGCTCCGACACTAAGTGAGGCCTTCCCCCAAGCCCCTGCACTCTCGAGTGTTGGTGTTCGAGGCCCTCCTCCACCCGCAGGTTTCACCTGCGCCTCATCCCCGGTGGTCCAGTGGACCTCTGACTCCATTCTCTTGCTCTGCTTTTTCTCTCCTTTTCACTAGTTTTCCCCTCATTTCAAGCTCCCCCTTCACTCTCCTTCTGTGTCTTTCCTCCATTTTCACTCGTTTTTTACCCTCATCTCAATCTCCCCCTTTCACTCTCCTGTGCCCTCTGTGTCTTTCCTCCACTCTTTCTTGCACTTTTGCTGCCATATTTGCACTTTTCTCTCTCTTTCTGCCTTTTCCTTTTGCCTGCCATTTTTTCCCGCCGCTGCTGCTCCCGCGGCCCCTCCCCCCCAGCACGACCAGTGCGACCGGTCCAATCCAGCTCCCCTCCCCACCTCCCAGCTGTCCAGCCCTCCCCGACCCCTACTTAATGGCGGCCGCTGCGTGGACAGACCAGCAAGACCACTGACTCATTGTCAGTGAAATTGCTCTCCCTCCCTCACAGCTCCACCATTAAGAGAGGCCTTCCCGAAAGCCCCTGCACTCTCGAGTGTTGGTGTTCAAGGCCCTCCTCCACCCACAGGTTTCACCAGCGCCTCATCCCTGGTGGTCCAGTGAACCTCTGTCTCCATTCTCTTGCTCCACTTTTTCTCTCCTTTTCACTTGTTTTTTCCCTCACTTCTATCTCACCCCTTCACTCTCCTTCTGGGTCTTTCCTCCTTTTTCTGACGTTTTCCCTCATTTCAAGCTCCCCCTTCACTCTCCTTCTGTGTCTTTCCTCCGTTTTTCACTGTTTTTTACCCTCATCTTAATCTCCCCCTTTCACTCTCCTGTGTCCTCTGTTTCTTTCCTCCACTCTTTATTGCACCTTTGCTGCCTTATTTACACTTTTCTCTCTCTTTTTGCCTTTCTCCTTTTGCCTTTTTCAGCCCATTTCCCCCCCACTGCTGCCCCCGTGGCCCCTCCCCCCAAGCACGACCAGTGCGACTGGCCCGACCCAGCTCCCCTCTCCGCCTCCCAGCTGTCCAGCCCTCCCCGACCCCTCCTTAATGGCGGCCCCGCCACCGGGGCGCCAAAGGCAAGCTCGTCTGCACCCGTCCGCGACCAGACTGCGACGTGCCAGGAACCCTGGATCTCTGCACCTCCAACGCTACGACCCTGTGGCACTTCATGCTCTCAACCCAGGCCGCAACAACAATTGCAAGCTAGCATCACCAGTCAACACCCACGGACCCTTCAGCTGTCACCGCTGCAGGCACACCTGAAGCACCGCCAAGACCACTGACCCAGCGCAATCCGCCCGCAAGAACACAACCAAACCGAAGACCCTGCAATGCATCCTCCTCAACGTCCGATCCCTCCACAAACACGCCACTGAAATCTGGGACCTCCTCGACAGCACTACCCCGGACGTAGCATTCTTTACCGAAACCTGGACCAACACCACCTCGGGACCGAACATCGCCATTGCCATTCCCCAAGGATACAAGATCTCCAGGAAGGACCGCCTCACCTGCCCGGGAGGAGGAATGGCCATCGTCCACAAATCCACCCTCCACCCGAGCACACTCCCCGACGAGTCCACAGACCTGATGGAACACCTTCACTTCAAGATACTGGCCAGCCCTACTTCAACCCTCCGAGGAACCCTCATCTACCGACCCCCTGGACCCCGCAGACTTTTCGCCAACTCCATCATGGACATCATCTCGCCGCATGCCATTGCATCCACCAACTACATCCTATTTGGAGACCTCAACTTCCACCTCGACAACCAACTGGACCTCAGCACGACATCCCTCCTGGACAACCTCCACAACACTGGACTCCGCCAGATCGTGACCAAACGCACGCACTCAGCAGGACACACCCTTGACCCCCTCTTCACAACAGGAAACTCCATCACCTTCATCCACACCACTGAACTCCCATGGACTGCGTCCACTTCACCTTCAGAACACCCACCATCCACAGACACCAGCACCTGCTCCCACGAAGAAACTGGACCAGAATCACTGACGACCAGCTAACCTCATCACTCAGCAACTCCACCCCAACCATCGCGGAAAACGACGACGCCAACACCGCAGCCCGAACCATGCACAGTTGGATCTCCGACAGCGCCAACACCATAGCCCCCCTCAAGAAAAACACCCATGCCAAGAAAGCTAGATGGTTCACCACCGAACGTCAAGAGTCCAGACGCACTTGCCGCCGCCACGAAAAGGCATGGAGGAACACCAAATCCACAGAAGCCCACAACAACTTCAGAGCCGCCACCAAAGCCCACCATCAACTCATCAGAAAAACGAGGAAAAAAGCGGTTGAAGACAGAATCTCCACTCATGGCCACAACAGCAAAGAACTCTTCAACATCATCAAGAAGTTCACCCAACCCACCAGCGAGTCCACCGACATTCCTCCCTCACAAGACCTCTGCGACAAACTCAGCACCTTTTTCCACCACAAAATCAAGAGCATCTATGACAACTTCTACGAAGACACCCAACACACTGAACCCTCACCAACCACCCCCGACACCCTGAAGCCAGCGATCGACAACTAGACAGCCCTCACCACCGAAGACACACTGAAGACGATGAAGTCAATCCACTCCAGGGTCCCCACGGACCCCT
Source organism: Triturus cristatus (assembly GCF_964204655.1). Taxonomy (NCBI): domain Eukaryota; kingdom Metazoa; phylum Chordata; class Amphibia; order Caudata; family Salamandridae; genus Triturus; species Triturus cristatus. The sequence continues at coordinate 798,119,499 of NC_140594.1, forward strand.
GCCCCCACCACATTTTCAACAGAGCTGCTGACACCATCGCACCCATGCTCAGCCGCACCATCAACCGCTCCCTGGCAACCGCCTCGTTCCTTGATGACTGGAAACACGCTGAGATCAACCCCCTCCTGAAGAAACCCTCGGCGGACCCCATCTACCTCAAAAACTACAGACCCATCTCCTTGCTCCCGTTCCCAGGAAAGTCATCGAGAAGGCCATCAACAGCCAACTCGCCACATTCATCGAAGAGCACAATATCCTCGACTCCTCCCAATCCAGCTTCAGAAAAAAACACAGTATGGAAACCGCCCTCCTCGCCGCAACAGACAACATCCATACCTTACTGGACAAAGGAGAAACAGCAGCCCTCATCGTCCTCGCCCTCTCAGCGGCGTTCAACATAGTCTTTCACCGCACCCTAATACCCAGACTCCACGACGCAGGGATCCAAGACAAGGCACTCAACTGGATCCGCTCCTTCTTGTCCGGCAGAACGCAGCGGGTCAGACTCCCCCCTTTCCTCTCGGACCCTACACCTACCACCTGCGGAGTCCCCCAGTGGTCCTCCCTCAGCCCTACGCTCTTCAACATCTACATGGCTCCGCTCGCCCCCATCGTCAGAACCTACGGACTCAACATTGTGTCATACGCAGACGACACCCAACTCATCCTCTCACTATCCAATGAACCAAACACCGCCAGACACAACTTTCGAGAAGGCATGGAAGCTGTCGCCAAATGGATGAAAAACAGCTGCCTACAACAAAACACCAAAAAACAGAAGCACTCATTATGGGCCCAAACCCAGATGCCTGGAATGACACCTGGTGGCCCCCGCCCTCGGAAGCCTGCCCACCCCCTCGGACCACGCACGCAACCTGGGAATCATCCTGGACTCAGAGCTCAAAATGGACCGCCAGATCAACTCTGTCTCGTCCTCCTGCTTCCACACCCTCTGCCTCCTACGTAAGACCTTCAAATGGATCCCCCTCAAACACAGAAAGACCGTCACTCACACCCTGGTCACCAGCAGGCTCGACTACGGCAACGCACTCTAAACAAAAACCTCACCCGCAAGCTACAGAACATCCAAAACACCGCCGCAAGACTGGTCCTCAACCTGCCAAGACACTGCCACGCCTCCCAGCACCTGCGCACACTCCACTGGCTCCCCGTCGAATCTAGAGTCACCTTCAAGATCCTAACCCACGCTCACAAGGCCCTCCATGACACCGGACCAGCATATCTGAATAGCCGACTCAAATTCCACGCACCCCCAAAGGACCCTACGATCAGCCCAGCTCTCCTACGCCATGGTCCCCTGCACCAGAATGACCAGATCGGGAGACCCCTCCTTCTCCTTCGCGCGGCCAGAGCCTGGAACGACCTTCCGCTCCACCTCAGACAGAAAACATCGCTCCCCATCTTCCCAAGAAACCTCAAAACCTGACTCTTCGACCGACCCCCTCCTTGATGGACTGGAACCTGCGAACCCCCCCCACACCCACCCAGCGCCTTGAGACCCTTACGGGTGAGTAGTCGTGCTTAACAAACACCTGATTTGATTTTGATTTGACTCAATCGAATTGATGCAGCTGGTACAGGGTTCTTCATTAGGCAGTCCCTTTTGTAATGTTCCCCCATGTTACACCTACAACAAGGTAGCATGTTGGGCTTGGAAAAACCATCCTTTCCCTTCTTATCCTTGTGTTCCTGACATGGAACCCACTTCACTTGTTTGTCTGTGTCTAACCTAAGACCTTCGGGAATTGCCCTGGCCCTTACCCTGTGGTTTGGAACAAGTCTGTTGAGAGTTCCTCTCTCCCTTAGTCTTGGAGTCAGTCTGCTACAGCCTCTTTTAACCACATTAGCTAAACATTAGTCATCCAACACTGATTGTTTCTTTTGATCTTTGTCTATCGCTATAGGTATTTCCTAAGTGCGGGAGAGCACTCCTCCTTGAGTTGTTTTGTTCACCCAGCAACAGGTTAAGGGCATAAAAATCCTTGGCCTCCATACCTCTCATACACTGATTCCAATCACACAACATTCAATGAACTCTAGTTTTGAACAAATGCCATCAGCTCTCTTGCTATCTCTTAATATCGAAGGCACTAAGCTGGCTTCAGCCCAAACTGTCTGATCAGAGCTTTCTTCAGTCACGCATAGTTCGTTTGATTAGCAACAGGCATTCTTTCAATGACTGCCATCCCTTTTATAGGCAAGCCACTCATTAAAGTGGCTGCCTTAGACACATCATTCATAGGCCCTACAAGTGATCTCAAAACTCATAAACGTTACCCATACATGTGCACAACCTCTTTTTGAACCTTGGCTGGCAGTCCTGCAGAGTTGGAGGAGGAATTGCCTTTCCCTAATGTGTCTGTCCCTTCTACCATTCTAAGTTTCTCCCTCTTAGAGAACATCCTCTCTCTAACACTATCTCTTTTTCTGCCTTTCTATTTATTTTTCTTGTCATATTATTTTACTTTTGTCTATTTTTTTTCTTTCCCACTCCTCTCTTATTCTTCACTATTTTTCTTAGGTTAATTTCTCCAGTCTCTTGCACCTCCTTTCCACTATGTCCTTGGCATCTAATCTCAAATTCTTCCTCTCAAATTCCCGGGCTATCTCCTTTTCCTCAGCCTTTTCTTTCTGGAGAAACTATTGAAAGTTAATCTCAGTCAGACTTGAACCCCTCTTGAGTTGGTGACAGTGGTACAGTTGAAACCGGGAGGAGGAGTGGGAATATTTTGGGGAAACTAGGGAAAGCGAAGTTGGGGCACACTAGGGGATGCATCCGGGATATACAAGTTCTAAGGGTTAATAAAGCCTGATACCATAGCACTTGTTCCCTTGTTTCCTAACATTGTACCCTCCCCAAGGTCTGTCAGAGTTTTTTCTCCACGACCCAAGTTCTCTAACTGGTCCTTAGCAAAACCTCTAAAGACCTCTACTTATTTCTGAGAGCTGTTTACCCTCTCTTGAAGCACAGATCAAGGTCAAATCTCACCAATCTTGTAGCTGCCATTGTAGTGTGCAGATAATGCTGGTTTTAAGCTGCACCTATTGTTCTTTTCAAGAAAGTTGAAACAAGAACTTGCTGATCCGACACAGCTTATTGCTTGTTGTAAGATCCTATTCAGGGAGAAGGGGCACAGGGTAGACAATGGCTACTGGGCCCTCACCGTGGTGTTACAGGTTGTTTACCACTCTTCTCCTGTGATCCTTTCTAGTGTGGTCCTACAAACTGAGCCAAGGACACCCTTTAAGCACTCGACTCTGAAGGTAGTGAGGACAAGAATTTAAAAGTTTCTTAGAGAGGTGGCCTGGGGTGGGGGAGGGAGAGTTCAGAACTCAGCAGTCATGCAACAAACATATTGTCCATTAGTTATCTTGGCTGTTCCTCACTCAGGGTGCACACATAGCTTCTCCTCCAGGACACAAACTCCTTCTTCAGGGCCAGGAACACTCCTTCCCTCTATCAGAAGGCAGGCAATCTTCTATGCCCTAGGCACACTCTCAGACACTAAGCTCCTTTGCCAGGCTTCTAAGCTCTATGCAAACCATCAGACTTTGATGTGATATATTTTATCAACAATTAGTGAAGGGTCAAGCAAGTGGCGTTTAAAATATCATTTGCTTTTCCATACAGTTAATATGCTATGTCATGATGGGAGGGTCCAGTTATGCGTAATTTCCTTACTTGAACTCACATAGCAACCAGATATCAAACAAATAATTGATCAGAAACATATAGATGCCAAACAATGTCTAGCAGTCTCTGGAACCAGGACCACAACAGGTCATAACTGAGGTGTCTCATTAGAACAACTTATCATGGTAAATAAGGTGTTGCTTACATGATAACCTCTAGTGTGACTGCTATGATAAACATTTTAGGACACACAACATACTTAAATATCTGATATGATTTAACGTCTGACATGATCATCATAGCATGCTATTATTGTAATTAACAATATGATAGATTGATTTAAACCATTGATAGTTCGAGGCAAACAAAAAAAGACATATCACAGTCAATCGTAGTCTCACCCAGTACCAGAGAGATCGCAATCACACACACAAAAACAACACTTTAGTCTTGCTTGATGTTGAGAAGTCCTTCAATTGCCAGATTAGTTAATTAGTTAACTTTATTCGGCTGGAATAAAATAGCCATACAAGTACACAATAGGAACAAAACATAGATGAAAATCATATTTAACATTCCAATTTTAACAAGTTAGAAACATGATTATTGATGTTTTAGACTGGTTCTGCTGCCCTTAAGCAGTCACAGTGTGATCCTTGATTGTAAACAAAGACATTAAAAACAATAATCATATGGCAGAAATACACTAGGCCGAATCAGTGTTCAATATTCTTTCTTAACATCGAAGAGCATCTTATAAAATGTATCACCACATAAGAGACCACAGGGCTCCCCAGTCGTTGTAAAAAGAAAAAGGCATGTTTACATTCTCTGATATATGCACTGACTAAAACTGGAATCCTAAAATGTTTTTGTACAGTGCTATAAAGCATAAAAAATAACATAAAGTGCCATGCTTTGGGTAGAACGACCATCACAAGGACACATGGGAAGAGTTACAAACAATGGAGCATATTTACTAAGAAGTGACGGAGTGCAGCGTTAGCCTTCCTGGCAAGTTGCAAAACTTATTTGTTTTTTTGAATTGTGTATGTGCAGGAAGGGTCACCTTCCTGCATATAAACAAGCATAGGCAATTTGCTGTTTCTATGTGTGCTGCACAATTCAACACACATGGAAACAGCAAAAACAAGTGGAAATGAAATATTTCTTCTCGTTTCACCTGTTTAAAACCAGGTTTTCCCTGGTCTTAATTTTGGTGCTGCCTCCTATTTACCCCACCCTTGTAAATAGGGGGCAGCGACTAAATCAATGGGTGTTGCAGTGAAATGTCTACCGCAACACCCACTGCCCTACCCTTTAATTCTATGTACAGCACAAAAGGGTACCTGTTAGACCCGGCCTCGTAGCATGGCTCTTCCTGTCCTCGCACTACCTAACCTGGTACCTGGGACCCCAAGCACACGGCCCGGCCGATCCTTCCCACCAGAACACACACACGCGACCCGGGCCTCCCCGTCCATGGCCTCTCTCCTTTTGGCCACCCCGGGCACGCGTGCCCACTTCGTGCACCAAGATGGCCGCCCGGCCCCAGCACAACCCGGGCCTAGAGGCGCCACTCCGGCTGGAGGACATCACGCTTCCAGGGGATGAGAGAGGGAGGAGCAGTTTCTATCGCACCTCTGAACTCCCCTGGGACGATGGGTTTCGATCGGCCCTCCGGCCTCCCTGAGGGCTGGCTCCACGCCTGCTGGGTGTCTGGGACTCCTCCCGACCCGGCCCTGAAAGGATCAAAAGACAATGGCAGGAAACCTCGACAAGCGACCCCCAGGTGACAAGACCCCTGCCTGCACAGACTCCGGACATCAAAGAGGGGTCGACCTATAACAAGGGGTGCTCTGGGACTGTCCGGCAGATTCGCCTTGGAACATCTGAGCCCTGCTGAGTGACTCGCGGCTCCCTGAAGATCGTAAGACCTCCGAACTTGTGCTTGAGCCCTGCTGAGTGACTCGCGGCTCCCCGAAGATCGTAAGACCTCCGAACTGGTACCTGAGCCCTGCTGAGTGACTCGCGGCTCCCTGAAGATCGTAAGACCTCCGAACTTGTGCTTGAGCCCTGCTGAGTGACTCGCGGCTCCCTGAAGATCGTAAGACCTCCGAACTTGTGCTTGAGCCTGCTGAGTGACTCGCGGCTCCCCCAGACTCTCTTTGGTCCCGCCGGACCCCACGACGACAAGCGTATCCCCCAGCTCGAGGATTGTGAGCTGTGCGCCGGGTACGCTCCTGCATTTGATCCATATCCCCCCAAAGACTGTCCCGCTACCTCCTACCCCCGCCAAGACTCTGTGAGCCCACGCTCTGCTTGTAAATATCTGCCTTGCTGATCATAAAGATCCTACCACTTCGATTTGATAAAGCTTGAATCCTAAGAACCCTCGGTGTGGTGTCTCTTTGTCGTGTGGTGCCGAGTGTACGATCCTAGATACGAGATTCCTCCCCTGCGGAATCTCCCGCCAGTGCCCGGCTACGATACTTTGAGGGTGGGTCTCAGGACAGTCAGGGTTCCCTCCGGGCTCCTCTGAGGTCGCCTTCTAACATTGGTGGCAAGCGACGGGATTCGGGCCCATAACCTAGAGATCGTACCGTGAACGACTGACACACTACCGACAAAGATGGCAGAAGGAAGCGCCATGAGCCCTGCAGAAACCAACACCAACAGGGTGTTCCAGGTGGAACAACTAGAAGAATACACGCACAAAGAACTGAAGCAATTCTGCAAAGAACTTAAAATCGCTACCACCGGTCTCAACACCAAAGAAGATTTGCAGAAAGCACTGAAAGCTTGGGTGGATGCCGGGGCCTCCCGCCCAGAAGGCATGGGGGAGCGACACGACGAAGCAGAACCCACCCAAGGCGAAAGCAGCAGCAATCAGGTGTGAGGCTTCGTGCCAGACGGGGACCTTTCCCCGGAAGAGCTCGCAGACAGAGAGAGAAGTCGCAATCACGAACTCGAGTTAGCCAAACTCAAAATCGAAGGCGAATTGAAATTAGCGGAAAAAAAGCTAGCAGTAGAACAAATGCGCGTACAAGGCGAATTGGAAGAGAAGAAGCTCCAACGGGAGCACGAAGGAAGGAAGCTCCAACTAGAGCACGAACGCAGCTTGAAGGAGATCGAGCTCAAAGCCAGAAACGAGGAAGGGAGGCCCCCGGGGAACCGAGAGGCGGCCTCCCCGGCGGAACAGAAGGTCCACATCCCCAAGGACGTGGTCAAAGAATATTATAAAAATGATGACATTCAACAATGGTTCAGGGCCTACGAGGTCGCCATGACCTCTCATCGGGTCCCGCAGAAGGACTGGGGGGCAGGGCTGTGGGGACGGTTTCTGAGCGAAGGAAGGGACACCCTGCTCGACCTACCCCTCTCCCTGCAGACCTCCTACAGCCACATGAAAGAGGCTCTCCTCACTAGGTACGGCCTCACCCCAGAGATGTACCGTCAGCGATTCCGGGAATGCAGGAAGATCCCGGGCACCACCTGGGTGGAGTATGTAAACTTTTTCAGTCGGGCCTTCGATGGGTGGATCAAGGGCAGCAAGGTCACCACCCTCGAGGAACTCACCGACCTCATGTTGTGGGAACACCTGGCGGCGAACTGCTTTGTGGAACTACGCCATCATCTGCTCGACAGAAAACTCACCGATCCCCGGAAGCTGGCTGTGGAAGCAGACCGCTGGACCAACACCCGGGTCCCCCGGAGCATTGTAGGAGAATTCCCCCGAGCCAGTCAGGGACCACCCTGTCAGAGAGGGGGAGGGAACCAGGGAGGGCAGAGAGAGTCCCAGTCGAGTCCCCCGAAGGCCCAACCTCCACCTTTCCCGGCGCCCCCCCCACCAGTCTCCGGACCCCCCGGGAGACGGGGGCACCGGGTAACCATCACTTGTTTCTGTTGTCAGAGGCCCGGGCACTACGCCAATGACCCGGAGTGCCCCATGGCCCCCCAGGTCCCCCTGCTGCAAACCCTGCTAGACAGATAGCCAACGTAGCCCTGGGGGAGGAGGTTGAGGACACCCGGGAGTGGGAACCCGCAGCTATGGCCCTAGTATCCCTGGGAGATAGAGAGATGGTCCCTGGTAGCCTCCTGCCCTCCAACACGAAGAAGTACGGGCAGCTCGTCAAGATCAATGGCCACCAAATAGAAGCCCTGCGAGACACCGGGGCCAGCATCACCGGTGTCCTCAGGCACTTAGTCCCCGAGGAGCAGATCCTACCCAACGTCTTTTGCCCCGTAATTTCCGCAGATAATAGAGAGAGTATGTGTCAGGTAGCCCTGGTGCCGTTTGAGTGGGGAGGGGTGATAGGTAAACTGAGGGTTGCCGTAAGAACCTCCCAGCCGGTCGACTGCCTCCTAGGGAACGACCTGGAGAGCTCTCCCTGGAAGTACGTCGCGCGCAAGGCCCACCTAGGGATGATGGGACTCCCCGAGTGGGTGTGCGCCACCACCCGATCTATGTCCGCCCGACTCACCCCCCCTGGGGGAAGTCGAGGACCCCCCGACCGAGGGAGTCAGAGCAGTCCCCGCCGAGGGTCCTCCCATCCCCCCATCGGGAGGGTCAGTCGCCAGCGACGAACCCTCACCGTCCGACACCACCCCGGTCCCCGAGTTAGGCGATCTGGCCGAATTGGCCCCGTGGCGCCACGAGGGCGAGCCCACCCCCACCCGGGAGGAGTTCTGCCGGGAGCAAGCCCTCTGTCCTTCCCTGGTCGGACTGCGGCACCAGGTCAAGGGCCAAGCCGCAGGCGACCAAACCGGAACGCACCGAGTTTATTGGGAGAATAACCTCTTGTACAGTGAGCAGAAGTCGGTGGAGCTAGGATCCGGCCGGGTGCTGGTGGTACCCCTACGCTTCCGAGACTTCCTCCTGGGCTTGGCCCACGACGTCCCCCTCGCCGGCCACCTGGGTCAAGACAAAACCTACAGCCGTCTCGTGACTCACTTTTACTGGCCTAGGATGAGAGTAGCTGTAGAAGCCCACTGCAAGTCCTGTCCCACGTGCCAGGCTAGTGGGAAGAGTGGGGGGAAGCACAAGGCTCCCCTCCAACCCTTCCCGGTCATCAGTACCCCATTCGAACGAGTCGGAATCGACATCGTGGGGCCCCTGGATCCCCCCACCTCCCAAGGTCACCGTTTCATCCTGGTCCTAGTGGATCACGCCACCCGATACCCTGAGGCGATCCCCCTACGCACCGTCACGGCTCCCGTGGTGGGCCGAGCCCTGATGGGGATCTTTTCCCGGGTGGGTTTTCCCCGCGAGGTCGTGAGCGATCGCGGCACTAATTTTATCTCAAAATACATGACGTCCCTGTGGCAACAATGTGGGGTGTCCTATAAGTTCACCACCCCGTACCATCCCCAAGGGAACGGCCTAGTAGAAAGGTTTAACCGGACTCTGAAAGGGATGATCAACGGCCTAGAAGAACCCCTCCGGCGTAAGTGGGACGTCCTGCTCCCCTGCCTCCTGTTTGCTTACCGGGAAGTCCCACAGAAGTCCTTGGGGTTCAGCCCGTTTGAATTACTATATGGACACCCCGTCCGAGGTCCCCTCAGCTTGGTTAAGGAAGGGTGGGAGGCAGCACCCCAGACCACCCCACGAGATGTGTTCCAATACGTTCTGGCCCTCCGGAACCAGACCAGGAAGTTCCGAGAGCTGGCCGAGGCCAACCTGGAGGCAAGCCAAGAAGAGATGAAGCGCTGGTACGACCAGAATGCCACTCTGGTCGAGTTCCAGCCGGGCCAGCAGGTATGGGTCATGGCCCCCGTGAAGCCTGGCGCCCTCCAGGACAAGTGGACCGGGCCCTTCAAAGTGATTGAGCGGAAGAGTCCAGTCACGTACTTGGTGGACGTCCAGTCACCCCGGCATCCCCTGCGGGTCCTACAAGTGAACCGCCTCAAGCCTCACTTCGTGCGGACAGAACTGAGCCTCCTGCTGGCCACCGATGACGGGGCCGAAGATGAGTCCGATCCCCTCCCGGACCTCCTGTGTGTCAAGGAGAAGGATGGCTCCGTGGAAGGAGTGAACCTCTCCCCATCCCTCACTGACCAGCAACAAGCGGACTGTCGCCAGCTCCTAGGACAATTCTCCGACCTCTTCTCCCTGATCCCCCGAGTCACCGACTGGTGTGTCCATGACGTGGACACCGGGGACAGCCCGCCAGTAAGACACCGAGCCTACCGAGTCCCTGACCGAGTCCGGTCCTGCATTCAAGCTGAAGTCTCGAAGATGTTGACCCTGGGGGTGATCGAGCCATCCGATAGTCCCTGGGCCAGCCCCGTGGTCCTAGTTCCGAAGGCAGCGGCCCCCGGTGTCGCCCCCGAGCTCCGATTCTGCGTGGACTACCGGGGGCTTAATGACATCACCCGGGCCGATGCCCACCCCATCCCCCGAGCCGACGAGCTCATTGACCGACTCGGGGCGGCCCGGTTCCTCAGCACATTCGACCTCACCTGCGGATACTGGCAGATTGCGCTCACAGAGGAAGCCAAGGAGCGGTCCGCCTTCTCCACCCCAGATGGGCATTATCGCTTCCGCGTAATGCCCTTCGGAATGAAAAATGCCCCTGCCACCTTCCAGCGACTGGTGAATAGGGTCCTGGCCGGGATGGAACAGTTCAGTGCGGCCTATCTAGACGACATCGCCGTTTTCAGTTCCGGATGGAGTGAGCACCTCCAGCACCTCCGGAGGGTGCTAACCGCCCTGCGCCAGGCAGGCCTCACAGTAAAAGCCAGCAAGTGCCAGATTGGGCAAGGATCAGTAGTCTACCTGGGGCACCAGGTCGGGAGCGGTCAGGTCGCCCCTCTACAGCCAAAGATCGACGCCATCCTAGCCTGGGAACCACCCACCACCCAAACGGAGGTCCGAGCCTTCCTGGGCCTCACTGGCTACTACCGAAGATTCATCCGGGGGTATGGCAGCCTGGTTGGCCCCCTCACCGAACTCACATCAAAAAAACAGCCCAAGAGGGTGCAGTGGACGACTGCCTGCCAGGAAGCGTTCGATGCCCTAAAGAAGGCCATGTGCACGGCCCCCGTCCTCCAGGCTCCCGACTACTCCAAGGAGTTTGTAGTCCAGACCGATGCCTCCGAGCATGGCATTGGAGCCGTCCTGTCCCAGGTGAATGACCAAGGCCTAGACCAGCCCATCGCCTTCCTCAGCCGGCGGCTGTTGCCCAGAGAACAGAGGTGGAGCACCATTGAGCGCGAAGCATTTGCCGTAGTCTGGGCCCTCAAGAAGCTGCGCCCTTACCTGTTTGGCACCCATTTCAAAGTACAAACCGACCATCGGCCCTTGCGATGGCTCATGCAGATGCGAGGAGAAAACCCCAAGCTACTGCGGTGGTCAATCTCCCTCCAGGGGATGGATTTCACCGTAGAACATCGCCCTGGTACGGACCACGCCAACGCTGACGGCCTCTCCCGGTTCTTCCGCCTCAGCGAAGAGAACCCCCCAAGATGATGGGTAGTTCTCTCCGGCTTTCAGCTGGGGGGGACGCGTGTTAGACCCGGCCTCGTAGCATGGCTCTTCCTTTCCTCGCACTACCTAACCTGGTACCTGGGACCCCAAGCACACGGCCCAGCCGATCCTTCCCACCAGAACACACACACGCGACCCGGGCCTCCCCGTCCATGGCCTCTCTCCTTTCGGCCACCCCGGGCACGCGTGCCCACTTCGTGCACCAAGATGGCCGCCCGGCCCCAGCACAACCCGGGCCTAGAGGCGCCACTCCGGCTGGAGGACATCACGCTTCCAGGGGATGAGAGAGGGAGGAGCAGTTTCTATCGCACCTCTGAACTCCCCTGGGACGATGGGTTTCGATCGGCCCTCCGGCCTCCCTGAGGGCTGGCTCCACGCCTGCTGGGTGTCTGGGACTCCTCCCGACCCGGCCCTGAAAGGATCAAAAGACAATGGCAGGAAACCTCAACAAGCGACCCCCAGGTGACAAGACCCCTGCCTGCACAGACTCCGGACATCAAAGAGGGGTCGACCTATAACAAGGGGTGCTCTGGGACTGTCCGGCAGATTCGCCTTGGAACATCTGAGCCCTGCTGAGTGACTCGCGGCTCCCTGAAGATCGTAAGACCTCCGAACTTGTGCTTGAGCCCTGCTGAGTGACTCGCGGCTCCCCGAAGATCGTAAGACCTCCGAACTGGTACCTGAGCCCTGCTGAGTGACTCGCAGCTCCCTGAAGATCGTAAGACCTCCGAACTTGTGCTTGAGCCCTGCTGAGTGACTCGCGGCTCCCCGAAGATCGTAAGACCTCCGAACTGGTACCTGAGCCCTGCTGAGTGACTCGCGGCTCCCTGAAGATCGTAAGACCTCCGAACTTGTGCTTGAGCCCTGCTGAGTGACTCGCGGCTCCCTGAAGATCGTAAGACCTCCGAACTTGTGCTTGAGCCTGCTGAGTGACTCGCGGCTCCCCCAGACTCTCTTTGGTCCCACCGGACCCCATGACGACAAGCGTATCCCCCAGCTCGAGGATTGTGAGCTGTGCGCCGGGTACACTCCTGCATTTGATCCATATCCCCCCAAAGACTGTCCCGCTACCTCCTACCCCCGCCAAGACTCTGTGAGCCCACGCTCTGCTTGTAAATATCTGCCTTGCTGATCATAAAGATCCTACCACTTCGATTTGATAAAGCTTGAATCCTAAGAACCCTCGGTGTGGTGTCTCTTTGTCGTGTGGTGCCGAGTGTACGATCCTAGATACGAGATTCCTCCCCTGCGGAATCTCCCGCCAGTGCCCGGCTACGATACTTTGAGGGTGGGTCTCAGGACAGTCAGGGCCCCCTCCGGGCTCCTCTGAGGTCGCCTTCTAACAGTACCTTATTTACAAGGCAGCGTTAAGTCACGTTAAGTGGCTTAACGCTGCCTTCTAAATAGGGCAAAGGCCCTATCGCCACCACAACGTCACAAAAAGTGACATTGTGATGACCATAGGAGCTTCTAAATATGCCCCAAAGAATCTTTGGTGGGACAGACCATTTGTCAGATTAATTCTGTGGTGAAAGGAATAAATGTGAACCCTCATTGTGAAAAATAGTGCCCATGCGGATATGTGGAAATCACCAGCTGGAACTTTTGAGATCCCTGGACTTGTTACCGTTAAGATACTGCATCATATTCCATGAGGCCTTCCAATGAATCATATCAAATCACAAGAAAGGATCAAGATACATTCAGAATTCCTGTGAAAAAAAGGATCCAATGGCTCCGTTCACTCCACGTAGACAAAAAGATTGTCGTTCAAAGGTTGTACTTCATGCACAATATCTTTTGGAAAGAGACTCTCTCTACCTTCGGTGGTGCCATGGCAAGTCTGAGAGAAATAGACAAGAAATAACCACTTTTGGAGCAGAAATTGGTTACAAGATCAACTCCTATCTAGGAAGACAGACTCCCCCCACACAATACATCACACACCAGGATCCTCTCCCAACTCTTGGTGTCATTCTTTGTTTGGAAGCCGGACCTGGACTATACAACTGGAAGCTGGATTCTAGCTCACCAAGGTTTAATGAACCCTTACTGCTGCTTCACTGCAATGGGCTGCGTCAGCAATTATGAACTTACAGTGTACTGAAATAAGCATGGAAGAACACCTACACGCTAGTTATTTAATGGTGTCCCCAGGGGTTGTTCCTCTAGCTGCTTCTGGGTTGACATTATGTGGTGTATAGCATCCTGGTTGTTTGTAGTGCCTCTAGGGTTTGGGTTTCTGTCACTTCTGGGGTATTCCATATAACAAAGTGCACGGTAGACTGCACATATCTACATGCTATGCATTCTATGATGTTTTCAACTTGAGGATAATTACCACTCCTAAAGGCATGTGTTGCTGCTTCTGTCCTCACACTCTCCATACTACATCCAATACCGTCTCAGCCAAGCACTCTGAAAGCATGACAGAAATATTTTCTGACCTCAACATGACTATGAGGCACTATATAAATGCTGCAAAATACTGCAAATCAATGAAAGTTTAAGGCATTCTTTTCAGCATCCACGTCCATTCCTAGATTCCACCCCTCCATCTGCAATCTGCAAAATCTCCATGATTATATTACACAAAGGGGCCGATTACGATGTCAGTCGGAAAGCCTCCAACCGCTAGTCGGAAGTTTACCGACCGCGGTCGGAGGCTTTCCGACTGACATGGTATGCGGTCCGACCGCCGAATTACTATGTCAGCTGGCAGAGCGTAAACTTGCTGGTCATTACAACCCGGTTCGGACCTGCTCTCGGAGTCTTCCGGACAGTCGGACCCGCACCGTAAACCCCTATGGAAAGCATTTCTGCCATGAGATTACGATGTTGGTTTCGGACAGCCTTTCCATGTCGGAAAGGCCGGCATGGAAAGGCTGTCCGAAAATGACTTTGGGGGCCCCTAGCAGGGCCCCCTTGCCTCCTCGGCCTACATTTGGTGACCAAGGGTGTACCTCGGGTGCCCCCCTATAAATCCTTGCACTGTGTGGCAGGCACCAAGGGGTACCTGCCACAGGGTGCAGGGTTTTACACACACACACATTTCTTTATGGGAGCCTATATTACAGCAGGTTTACGGCCTTAGCACAAGCTCCCATAGAGAAATGGGAGTATGCAACTGAACAGTGTTTGGTCGGATTGTAAACAGGCGGTCAGACCGACCATAATCATAATAAGCCCCTAAATGTTTGAAATAATTTGATAGCATATTTCATTGACCTTAGCATACTTATGATTGAACTACAGGATTATTATGTAATTCAGTTTTCATTTGAGCTTTTTAGGTCTCGCCTGACCCAGCGCATGCGCTGGTCTGGCGAGACAAAAAGTGCTACCAGGCCAGCCTAGAGCTACAGTGCATGTGCGCGGGCGCGCGTGCAGTGCTTTACCGCGATTACTTTAACTTTCGCGGCTGCACGGCCGCTTTGATGTTTGATCGTGATCGCCATCACTTTCACTTTCGCGGCCACACGGCCGCTTGGCATAGCCAATAGGTCTCGCTTTTGGGACCTTATAAGTATTTAGTTATGCACCTGTTGCATGGCTAAACACTTATAAGGTCCCAAAGGCGAGACCTATTGGCTATGCCAATGCTTGTTTGTATTACTGGTATAATGTTCTTTTCCCTTATGATCATCATTTATCTTGATTGTTCTCCACCTAAAGCTCACTGACACCCAAGTGCACATGAGCAGTGATATCTAAAAATCATAAATAAATACACAGTAGAGTTGACAGCACTAATTAAGAATGATGTAAAACAGGACAGTGACGAAAAACCATCTGTCATGTCTAATAAACTTCCCTAACTCAGATCAGGGCTAGAGCCTGGTCAGTAAGATTGGGGGGGCATCAGAGTTTACAACAATCACGCTGGCACATAATGTTAAAATACATTATGCAACAAGCAGGGCGCACAAGAGGTGCTTAAGGGGCAGTGTAAAGGGAGATTAATGTGGCATGGTAGAGGTGCTAAGTGAGGGAAATCACATTATTTTGTGAAATATTCAACATTTTTAAAGTCTTGCCAAACAAAGGGAGGGAGTGAGTGTCCATTTTTTGTCTGTGTGTGTAAAACTTCCTGGTGAAATCCGGCAAACGCCTCACCATACCTGACTGAAAGCACCTGTACTCAACTATTTATCACAAAATACATTTATTAGGGGGGAGGGGGTAACACCCGAAACTACGCCCCTGCTAACTCTGCTTGTGAGACTCCAAAAATAAATATATAAATTAACAAATAAAAGCCCCTCAGCCCTCTCTTTAGCTCGAAGAGGCACGTACCAAAAAACAGGCAGTGAGTGCCTCATATGAAAACATACAAGCCTATTTGCAACGTTCACAGTTATCTTCTTAGATGGAGCTATTTACGGGCAACCGAAGTTTATTGGTACTCATTTTATCGATCTCGGAAAAATGAAAGTCGGAGTGTATCCTCTGAGATTCGACCATACGCTTTGATCATGGGGCCAGGGCCGGCTTTAGCACTGATGGCGCCCTGTGCGACAAACATTTTTGACGCCCCCACACCCTATCACCACCTCCTTGGATTCTCTCACTACCACCGGGCATAAGTGTCCCTTCCCTCCACAGGTCAGCGCCCAGTGCAGCCGCACCAGACGCACTGCCCTAAAGCCGGCCCTGGGGCCAAACACAGATACAGTCACCGGTTTCGGATTATCAATGCCCCTCCATCAAGGCTGCATTTGTGCACGTGGGTGAAATGCTGCTCACCAGGCAAGGATGGGCCCAGAATGTAAACTCCACTGCTTCTCTCTGCAGCTGCACAGACCCCCTTCTCCTGAAATGACTTCTTGCCATAATGATATAGGATCTGTAGTGCTGTTTGGGATACGCCATCCATCTTCGGGAGTCCAGAGTCGCGAGGAATGGAAGAAGGGTAAAAAAAGGCTATCCCTAAGCACATTTCGCCATTAGTTTTGATCCATAGCCAAGGCCCCGCCACCTGCAGAAAGCTCGGCTATCACATTTCCACTGCTGTGGCCGATAACGAAGATAATTGTTTCATCCACTTTGTCAAGCTAGAATGAAAAGAGGGCACAGCGAAAGGGACGCCGTCATAAATCACATGGCCGCGACAGCGAAGAAGACAAGATGCTGACTTCATTAAGGATTATGTATTGTGTCATTAAGTTGGCAGGGGTCACCTTTCATGTCACGCGCTGCCCCATGATGCATCGCCGACTCGCCTTCCAATAAAATTAAACGGAGATGTAAAACTGATTAGTCCGTGTTTGCTTCAGCCCTGGGAAGAGAGAGCCAGGCACGGAATAATTGATACAAGATCACGACGGATTCGTAATGGCAGCGATTTCTCTTCGTGGTCGTTTTGTTGTCGACCTTGCCGGTTAAAACAAACCTGTCTGTTTGCAGGCGGAGTTTTTGTTCCCTGCGCAGCACAGGCTTCTGACATGGAAATTCTTGCTGTTAGTACATACACGCAAGCCATGTTATTATTGTGTTATCCCACGCTTATATATTAATCTTGGGCGGCATTCTATTTACGCTGGTGTAATCGGAGTAATTTTGTGTTACTCTTTTGACGCGAAATTTTAGAAAATTGTACAATGATGCTCATTCTCGTGATTATGAGTAATTGGGCACAGGAGCATGATTTTAAAAAGCATGAGCAGATACAGGCTGTTGCTGTTGATGTTCTGTTGTATTAAAGGCTAATCCCTTAAAGAAAAATGCATCCTCGGGTCAATTTGGAAAAAAGTGCTAAATGCTGGGTTAAGCTCCTCGCATAATTCTGCGTAATCTTGCATAATTTTGCTGTAATTTCTCATAATTACACTACAGCCAATTACGTGAGACATGTCCACCGCATATCAACTACTGGCAGTCGTCAGTAGGTAGTTATAGTTAGGATTTAGTTTCCATTCGAAAAGCATTTTTTATTTTGCTAATAACTTTGGCGGCATTTGACGAATCTTCATGAAATCTTCAAAACTAGTTTACCGTCCAGCTGCTGCTTGGAGAGTTTTGGGGTGATTCGTCAAGCAAGGGCAGAGAAAAAGGGGGTCCCAGGATGCTTTTCCCCATACAATTTCTCATAGGGATTTTAGGCACAACTACAGCCTGAACCGCTGAACAGAATCACACCAAATTTGGCAGAGAGCCAGATCTTAGTCCAGAAAGATCTCGTTTTGTAATTTGGTGTAAATCCATTCAGTTGTTTTGGTGATATTAAAGAAAAAAAAGTATGTATATCTAGGGATGCAGAGTTAATGTTAATGTTAATGTTAAGCCGAACTTTTTTGAGCGCACGGCTACCCCAAAAGGGTGTCCCGGCGCTTTAGCAAAGAGGCCCAGAGAAACAGGAAACCAAAGGCAAACCTACTACAGTCACAGCGGATTACTTGGTAAAGAGCAGAGTCTTCAACTCCTTCCTGAAAGCCAGGAGGTTGTTCGCTTTCCGAAGGGAAAGTGGGAGCTCGTTCCACAAGCAGGCTGTCACATATTGGAAGGAACAACCTCCCATCCGAACACGTTTGACCACAGGCACCTCCATTTTAGCCAGGTCCGCCGACCTCAGCAACCTCCGCGGCACATAGAAAGCAATACGCTTCCTCAGATAGTTAGGGCCAATCGCATGGAGGGCTTTAAATGCCAGAGTGAGGAGCTTAAATCTGATTCTCCCCGAAATTGGCAGCCAGTGCAGCCTAGCCAGGAGCGCAGAGGCGCTAGCTCTCCTGGGCAGCCCATAGATGGCTCTGGCCGCCGAATTCTGGACAATCTGCAGTCTGGATAACAGATACTTAGGTAGGCCTGCAAAGAGTGCATTAGCATAGTCCAGGCGGGAGCCCACAAGCGCCTGGACTACATTCCTACGGTACTGCAGTGAGAGCAGAGGAAGAAATTTCCTAAGCATCTTGAGGATGCTGAAACATTTCCCTGCTAATCCCAGGATGTGTGGACGGAAGCATAGATCATCGTCAAACACCACTCCGAGATTTTTTACCTGAGAAGATGGTTTCTCTGGGGGGAACATGTCCTGGGGCCACCATGTCTTCCAGCCCGGATCAGGGGCACAGCCGAAAAAGAGCAGCTCAGATTTGTCTGAGTTGCATTTCAGGCTGTGCCGCTGAAACCACGCAAAGACTGCGCTCAGACAGTCCTTGATTCTGCCGCCGTTAAAGGCCTCTCCCTTCCTGCAGGTGAACAAGAGCTGGGTGTCATCAGCGTATGAGATGACCCGACTGTCGGTGAATCCGACAGTTCTCATGCTGAGATCTGATTGGCTGCCACCGCTTCAACCAGGAAGAGGTGGCAGGCATCTTGGGCCTTGGCCCAAGTCCCAAAATAACCTGATTTATTATTTTTTTTGCTACGAAAACCACGAAGATTCACAAATTTGTAACAAAGAAATTTAAAAAACAAGCGCAGACTCCCCCGATTTTGCTTTCAGCCTCCGGGTAGGTCAGATCACAGGGGGAAATTCTTTGTATTAAGGTAGGGGTTGGCTGCATACAGCCAGGCTCTGATGGCAACTCCATGCTGCGCATGGGGCGGATAGATTAACACATGGTGATTAAATATTACTTTATGTTAAAAAAAAACTAGAAATTCATAGAAAAAAAACAAGGTTACAGGGATGTTATAGTTAGGAAGCAATATTAAGAAACTTTAGAAATTCATTAAAAACCAAAGGTTAAAGGAACGCAATAGTTAGGTTCAGATTTTACGATCACAAAACCATAAAAAGTCAGTATTTATAGTTGGAGTCATCTCAAGGAACTATAACTCGTGCCCAAAGGTAACTATAATTTGCGCACTATGGTTCTCTGATGGCCCCCTATACGTGCAGCAGAGCTGGAGGAATGTAATTATTAACACTTTTGGAGGGGAAACCAAGAAGAACCAAATGATTACTGTTCGGGCTCCAATGTTTAGTAAAATCAACTTTGCAGCATTTTTACCAAAAGTCTTTGTTCAGCCTTGAACATTAGTTTTTATTTTTGCAAAACATCAGAACAGTTTTTCTAGCTTTTTCTTAAGTCAACATGTAGCAAATATGACTGTCATTTCTAATTAGGCTTTTTCAATAGGGACAAAATTCTAAAAGAAATGGGGGCCTCATTTACCATATTTTGACACATGGCAGCACAGCATGCCTTCCTGCTGCGCTGCTGTGAGTCAAACTAAAAGGGCAGGAATGCACCATATCTACAAGGTACAGCACATTCCTGTCCTTCTCCCTGCACCAGCACACAAACAGCAGCTGTGCACCAACACAGCCATCCATGCATGGGTCTCTAATCAGAAATGTAGCACAATTTTGGGAGTCTATCATTTCAAGAAATCTTCCGTAAATATGTAGAAAAGAGCATCCGATCCCCTCCCACAGACATCTTGCCTCAAGTTAAGTGGTTTGCTCACCCCAGGAACGAGAGAGTGATCATTGACCTCTTTGACAACTTTTATTTCTTCACCTCAAGGTTTATCTGGGAAGAATGTATTCCTGTCTTTGGTCTTGCCGTTGGTAGAACATGTTATGATTTCTTTGGAACCAATATGTTGAATACAAGATGTTATCAGAGGAGTGTTACCTACAATGGTCAGTCACTTGGAGAACCATGGTGTCTTGATGGAAGTTTGCACTTGTAGTCTAGAGCCTCAAAGGTGCTCCTAAATTTCTATTTCACAATTGGATTTCTGAATAGACACATTGGGCCACAGGGTCTGCTTTCAAAATGGCAATTTGCCAAGCTGTGGATTGGTGTCCCCCAGGAAATCTCTGTTGCACACAGTATAGCTCATATAAATGTAATAAATTAGTACTCAAGCTGCCCTCTAGGTCCATTCTGCCAGAACCTTGGATCCTCTGTCTTTCCAGAATCATGGGTGGCTCTACCAAAGCATCATGTCCTGGCACCGCCATTATCTTTTGATCCCCATTTTAGGATCTGTGATGTACATTGACAGTAACGTTAACATCGTAGTGTTAAAATCCAGGGCAATTTTCACTTTAAAACTAGCGTCCTGTCTTTGATGATGCAACTTTATACTTGGTTTCACTTACTCTTAAGTGATCCTCATGCTTTTTTTTGCATATACTTTACCTCGCCGGAAACACCTGAAACACCAATGGACGTTACCATACCCTCTCAGTTTATACACACAACACATTGCCCTTCACAATATGCATCAGAATTAGAATTTACTGAGCCTTTCTACTATTATCCTGAATACTTTGTCTACTGACCACAAAAATTGCTTATAAACTAATTTGATATTATGTTCCTTTTTCCATAGTGAATAAAAAACAAAACTTGAAACCACAGTTTACCAGTAAGAAGGGTCAAAGTATAGGCTATCACTATTAGCCATATGCTAAACCACTTTGATCAAGTAAAACCTTGACAAAGTCCTGGATGAAATATGTGTGGATGCTGTTGGAGTTTGTAAACACTGTGATATACAAACTGTGACCAAGAGCATAATAAATGTTACTTAGATGTAGATTATGAACAGAAGTTAAATCGTTTTTGGAGATTGACAATCTTTCAATTTACTAAGAAACCCGACTTCAAAAGTGTGCACCAATCCTCTATTGTGACATATGAGGAGAGGGTCAACTTGGAGAAAGGCAACTTTTGTGTGTCCTCTAGTCAAAATACAGGGTTGTTTAACTCAGGGAAGTGATGCTCTTTCATGTCTCCTGATTCTTCATGGTGAGAATGCTGAATACATTTGTGTTTCCTCTAGTGAGATTCAACATTCTTTCCCCAATACCACTAGTCACCAATAGATGTTTGGGAGCTCTATCCTTGGGCATCCACATGGCTAGATGTGGCCTGACAGTAAGATAGGGTCAAAACGTCATAAAGATGAGTGCAAATGTAATCAGTTCTGTGATGAAGTAGCAATCAATCCTCCAAAAGTGATTCCCAGAGTTGAAAATAAACAAAATCCCAAACACCTATGGGGGATCTGGGTGACTGCATCCTGCTTATTTTCAGGAGGATGCCCATTCAAAGGAAGACACAAACAATAAAAATGCACTGGTCGTATTCAAGGCTTCATCAATTAGATCTGGAAATGCATGCTACCAGTGCAAGGCTGAAAAAGTGGCTTGACTAAGTGGACACAGACAAAGCCCACTCGAAAGATTCCTGAGTGCATATCATCCCAAGAAAGCCACCCATTGAAAGGCAGCTTGTGACTTGGCTATATCTGTACTTCTATGCCTCATCCAAGTTAGGGACACACAGATATTACTTTTTCCTAAACAAACTTTAAAAATGGTACTAGTGTGTTTTTCTTTAGCTTCAAAATGCTCAGGAGAGAAAGCTGATTGGTTTCCCATAGTTTGTATATGGCCAATGATAGATGAGGACTGGTGAAGAAAAGGCTAAATGCTCTCTCGAATATAATATAATATTATAATAATAACAATATTATTATGTTATTTGACAGAACCATGAGTTGTAAAGGAAACAATATGTGTATTTGTATCAGGATCCGCATCCCCTTCGCCCTCCAGAAATATATATAATATATATTTAATGAGGAGGTTCACCAAAATCAACATGGTTAATACTAAGATATATAAACATTTTAGAGTTAGCACGCCAAACACAAAATACATTTAAAATTGTGCTTGTTGTCCCCAGATTTTATCTCTCAAGTTGCAATATCACAAGAGCAACAATACTAGGTAAAACATGGGTGACGGAGAGCACTAAAATTTATGAACATGTCACTTTGTTTCACTTTTAGTTAATATATTTTCTTTCTCTCTTAGCTTTACCTCTGTCTAATGATAAAAAATTCTGCAACATGTAAAGTAGTGGCACAATCACGGTGTATCTATTTTGTTGACATAAAGCAACTCTTAATTGGTAAGCTTAGACCAACTACGCAGATATAGTGAACATAATCCATCCTTGTTGAGATATTCATTTGTATTAATTATTTTTTAAGGTCTATACAAACTTAGATCCTTGTTATCATCGGTGGCTCCATACAACGCAACAATTAAATAATAGTACCACATAAAAAGGTACATTAACTCTAAAAACTTATATAAAATGAATCGGCCACGTTAGTTTGGGTGGATTGTATTAAACCCCCCCCCCCCCCTTGTTTTTCAATCTAATTTGTCTTATTCATAGATACTTTCCAGTTTCATCGACATCCTGAAAAAACTTCAGTTCCCATAAGTAAGTTTCATTACATAAACTTGGATCATGTGTTGTCTAAAAAAAAAGTTTTGAGAGATTGTGTAGCCAAATCTTTTATAAATTGAATTTGTCTTGAAGATTTATAATAAAGTTAAATATTTGCATCTTTTCAGTGTAGCTTTTGCTCCACTAAACTTTTCACTGCAATGTGTGCTTCTTATGACTAGAAATGTATGAGATATGAAATGTGCTATAAAATGTTTTTAAAATATTACAGAAAACTCCGTCCTGAAGAAGGTGTTTTTATCAAGTTATACCGAAACGCCGCGTCAACTGTTTTTGTGTAGTTTTCTTCATGTTTATGATCTTCAACCCTGTGTGTTGCAATTCATGTATTGTTTTTATTTGGTATGCTTAATTTATGTCTAGTTTTTCAACAAAACTTTTTAATCAATAATTTTGAAGAAACTTGAAATTTGAATTTCACTTTTATGAATATTTGTTTTAAATTATTTCCGTGGTCAATTGTTACACTGTTATATTTCTTTGGCTAAACACATGATCCTCATATTTTTGCAAGGGACCTTTCTGTTTACCCTTGAATGTTAAACCAGATCATAGAAATTGCCCTAAATATGTCTCTTTAGTGTAAAGTGTGAGCATGAACTCCACAACATACATTGATTGGGATTGGCTGCCTAATAGCGAAAAGAGATATTGCAAGAAATTGGAAGACTGGCTGGGCTCCAACTACAGCTGAATGAAATAGGGGTTTGGATGTCTGTGCAATCACTGAGAAGGGGTCACTTAGGCAATGGGGTGCCAAAAAACACAACAAAATATGGGGGCACTGTTGGGGGCTGGTCTGACACCAATGGAGTAGGACAGGAGCTGAAGTGCTCCTGGTTGACCTTCACCATCCGAAGGCATCCTGAACATTTGATGCCTGATTCAGGGGGCCTTCATGCCCCCAAAGTGATGTATTGGGGTGTGGAGTGCAGAGGGGATGTATGCCATGTGCTGTCCCTCGAAATGCCAGCAAAGCCATGAACCTGCAAGGTGCTGCAGATGTCAAAGAAGGCACAAACGATTGTCCTAGGTGCCGCAGACTGGCAACCAAGCATACCCGTGGGCATTGAATGGAGTTGGTTGACCTAAGGATTCCCCCCACATGTGGTCCAGTGAGCTGGAACTGGTGAGCCCACATACGGAGAAGTGAGCCAGGAGATAGAACTGGGTGGAGCTGCGCACTCACCTTGCAAGATCCCGATGGCACCATGGCTACATTAACAAACGTAGGTGTCTTAAAAGGCTCTGGGCGGTGCAGCTGAGACCGTGAGTGATTTGGTGGCCTTCTCCCCACCACTATCCACGAAGTGGGAGGGAAAAATGGGAATCTAATGACCAGTTGTGCATGGTGGAGCGGGTTACATCCATGGAATGCACCCTGGGAGACTTGTCGCCGGAGGTCAATCAATCAATCAAGCATTTGTAAAGTGCACTGCTTACCCATGAGGGTCTCAAGTCACTGAGGGGTGGGGGAATGCTGCTACTGGTCGAAGAGCCAGGTCTTGAGGAGTCTTCTGAAGGTCAGTAGGTTTTGGGTCTGCCGTAGGTGGATGGGGAGGGTGTTCCATGTCTTGGCGGCGAGGTGGGAGAATGATCTGCCGCCGGTGGCCACTCTTCGGATGCGGGGGACAGTGGCGAGGGCGTGGTCGGCGGAGCAGAGCGGAGCTGGCGGGTGGGGGTGTAGAAGCTGAGTCAGTTGATGAGGTACGCTGGTCCGGTGTTGTGGAGTGCTTTGTGTGCGTGGGTGAGGAGCTTGAAGGTCATCCTCTTGTTGATGGGGAGCCAGTGCTGGACTCTCAGGTGGGGTGTGATGTGTCTGTGGCGAGGGATGTCGAGGATCAGGCGTGCGGAGGCGTTCTGGATGCGTTGGAACCGTTTCAGGAGTTTTGCCAAGGCTCCTGCGTAGAGGGCGTTTCCATAGTCCAGTTTGCTGCTGATGAGGCCTGGGTGACCGTCCTTCTCGTTTCGGTGGGGATCCACTTGTAGATCCTGTGGAGCATGCAGAGGGTGTTGAAGCAGGAGGGAGAGACTGCGTTGACCTGTTTCATCATGGAGAGGGTGGAGTCGAGGATGACCCCCAGGTTGCATGCGTGCGTGGTCAGTGGGCGTTAGAGCTGTTCCTAGTGCGGTCGGCCACCAGGAGTCGTCCCAGGCCAAGGTGGTGGATCCGAGGATGAGGACCTCCATCTTGTCCGAGTTCAGCTTCAGTCAGCTGTTTCTCATCCAGTCGGCGACGGCCTTCATTCCCTCACGGAGGTTGGTTTTGGCGGTGTGGGTTTCTTTGGTGAGGGAGAGGATCAGCTGGGTGTCATCAGCGTAAGAGATGATGTTGAGGTCGTACAGTCAGGCGACGTGGGCGAGCGGTGCCATGTAGATGTTGAACAGCTTTAGGCTGAGGGATGACCCCTGGGGTACGCCACAGATGATCTCAGTGCCTTCAGAGCAGAAGTGGGGAGGCGGACGCTCTGTGTTCTGCCGGAGAGGAAGGAGGATCCCGGCGTCGTGGAGGCATCATGGAGGCGTGTTTGTAGTGTGCGGTGGCAGACAGTGTCGAAGGCAGCTGACAGGTCCAGGAGGATGAGGGCCGCGGTATCTCCGTTGTCTAGCAGGGTCCTCATGTCGTCGGTGGCGGCAATGAGGGCAGTTTCGGTGCTATGGTTGATGCGGAACCCGGACTGGGACAGGTCCAGGATGCTGTTCTCCTCGAGGAATTTGGTTAGTTGTTTGTTGACGGCCTTCGCGGTGACCTTCGCCGGGAACGGGAGCAGGGAGATGGGTCGGAAGTTCTTGAGGTCCTTGGGGTCCGCCTTGGGTTTCTTGAGTAGGGTGTTGATCTCGGCATGCTTCCAGCTCTCCGGGAAGGTTGCTGTCTTGAAGGAGATGTTGATGGCTTTCCAGAGATGGGGTGCGATGGTGGTACTGGCTTTGTTGAAGATTTGGTGCGGGCATGGGTCTGACGGGGATCCGGAGTGGACGGAGTTCATGATCTTGATGGTGTCATCGTCGTTGATGTTGGTCCAGGAGGTCAGGCGGTTGGTGCGGGTGGTGGTCGTGGGGGTCTCGGTGGTTGCCGAGGCGGTCGTGGTGTTGAAGCTGTCGTGGAGAGTCATTATAGGGGCGCTAGCAGATGTGGAGGGGAGAATTAAGACCCTATAATCTTATACAGAGCCAGGAGGAATAACATTCGAGAGATAAGCCTCCCTGAGCACACTGAGTAACCCAACATGCTTATCTTCTTGGAAAATTGGCTGAAATCTGAAGTGGCACTGGAGGACTTTCCCCCTTCTTTGCACTGAAGTCCGGTTACCAGGGTTCCAAAACACCCTCCAAAACTGGCAATGGCTCATTGACTGGTAGTAGACAAATTGTTGCGCTACAAAGGCCCAGCTTGTATTCTGAGCCAAGCCAGATTGAGAGGGGATTTGCTGGTGGATAACCACAAGGCAATAATATTCCTAGACTTCATGAGGAAACCGCAGAAGCACAGGCACACATTTTTGGATGCAAAGAAATGCCTTTGCCAGACGGCAATCAAGTATGCAATCTTTTTTCCTGTGAAACTGAGAGTGGTCACTGGTGAGGGGGTGCAGTTGTTCACAGCACTGAAGGAACTGTTGGACTGGATTGACATGCAACTGCAGGCTGAAATTCCCAGTGCCACTGGCCGTTGATCCATCTGGAGACTTCCCAGGAAAAGGGGGCAAAATTGTAGCCGAGCAATTCTCTCCAAGATCCAAGCACACCAGGAGCAATAGCGAAGCAGTGGCAGTGGCACTGACCATGAGTGGGGTGGGGTTGGGCCCCATCCACTGTGGGGAACGAAGAACTGAAAGACTCGGACTCAGATGAGGCCTCTGCCACTATGCAGCATTCAGATGAAGTCTTGCCTCAGGTGATGCCCCGAACAGCTGATAAACTACATTAAGGGTCACTAGTCTGCCCTGTGATGGGTGTGAATGTGATGAGAGGGGGCAAGAAGGGGATGGCATATGCATATTCGCTACATTTGAGGGGAGTTGGTCTGTGCAATTCTTTATTACTTGCTGCCTTTGCATGGTGGTCTGTGACGCTGGGAGGCACCTCTACTGGTGTATCCCCCTGCAGTTGTTAATCATGTGATCACTGCATGTCTGCTTGTTGTTCTGTTGCCTGTTTGGGTGGGGAGATGTTTTCTTCTTGTCCTGGGGTTGGGGATTTGGATATGTTATTATTTAGGTCGAGGTTACCAAACTCTGGATGTCCTGGGGTCCACCCTTTATGCTAATCTACTATGGCAGCCCCTATGACATATAAATTTATATCCTGGAAGGTCTGTGGGCTTCATAATATGTCCAACCAGTATAAAGTGAACCCTTACCTCACGAGGTGGGGCGTTCATATCACCTTTCTAGAAGAAACCCATTTGTATGCACCTGAGGGCTTGGTACTCAAAAATGCTGTCGTTGACAGACCTGCGCTACTGCATGCTCAGCCTTTGCAAGGGGTGTACTACTTTGGATATTACCGGGGTCCTTTCCAGAAAAGGGGGATCTAGTGAGCCCAGCTGGGAGAGATGTGGTGATCATGAGCATAGTTGCTGGCCGAGATTTGGCTGGGGTTGGTATCTATGCCTCTAACTCAGATTGTCAATTCTTGACAAGTTATTTAGGGTCCTGGGCCCATACATGCATGACACTAAACTTCCGGGAGGTGACTTCAATAGTGTTGCAGATACCGCACTGGATAGATATCACCCTCCCATTGAGTGCAACTACAGTGGGAGTTGATTGGTTCATGGGGAGCCACCTACCCTCTAGATAGAGACTACTCTTTTTATTCCTGTATGCATGAATTGCATGTCCGACTAAACACATTTTTCTTTGCTTACCTGCAGTACATGGGGCCGTCCGAGATGTTGAATTTTTGGCTCGACCACTCTCTAACCATAATCTGGTCTTGCTCTCTCTGACTTGGGAGATTGTGCAGATCGTTATTCTGGACTGGTCTCTTGGCGAGGAGGTGTGGCGGTACTTTAGGGTTAATGTGGCAACAGCGGACACGCCTCTGATAGAGAACGATGCCTTTAAAGCAGTAACCCCGGGGTGCTGTATAGCAAGAGCACTAGGAGTGTAATGAACACTGTTGAAGGAAGTGGAGTCTCAGGAATCTTTCCTAAGGGAAGCGGAAAGAGCTAGACCAGGAGCTAGTCCTGAGGGAAGCAGAAAGAGCTAGACCAGGGAACCCCACTTTGCAGCAGCCAATGCTGGACTCCAGGGAAGCACTGGTGGAGAGAGTGGAAAAGCTCTAGTGCCAGCCCAGGTCCATGCAGGTAACAGCGGTGGGGCAGTTGGCTGGGTGGGGTGGATTTCGAGGGACCATGCGGAGAGTGAATTAAATAAATAATTAATTTTTCCTCGTTATCGTCCATCGGATCCCCCCCCCACCTGTCCACACCGCTGTCATCTGCATGGACAGCGCCTGTCTGGTACTTTGATCAACTGGAATATATGATCAAGACTCATGCACATAGGGACATGGGGGAAGCTCCTGATGTGGCTGGCTAATCCCACCAGAGAGGGCTCTCTGATCCTGGAGCTGGAGGCAAGGGGGGGACTGTATGGACAGGAAGGCATCAATAGGAGATTTAATAAATATTTTTTCGCTCTGTAGGTGGGACCGCACGATAAGGAACATCTGGAGGTGGATGCTTTTCTGGACCCTGTGACCCTCCTATTAATTATCCAGAAAGAGGCTGAATGGCAGGGAGGGGAGATTACGCTCCAGGAGGTCAAGTCCACAGTGAAACATATGGCACGAAGGAATGTGCCAGGGGCGGAGGGACTCCCAGTGGAGTTCTATTCAACATTTGAAGAGGTCCTTGCCCCTAAGTTTGTGACACTATACAACTGGGACAGTTGTTGAGTTCCACCTGCTCGTGTGAGCAAGACACATTTGGTGTCGAAACGCGTAGCGGTTTTTGAGGAATAAAAGACTTATAGTTCAAGTGAGCTGACTTCTGAGAGTGCGTTATCTTTTTATGTTTGGACATATATATATATATATGCGTTGATTAATACACTCATACACTGGTATTGTAATTTGTCTGTGGTCCCACTCATCTCTAATATACTCACATTCATTTTTGTATCAACATTTAATTTGTATCTATGTTGTGTATCCAACAACAGTACAAATATGCCTGTTTAGTTTAAATTATATTATATTTTTTACTATTAGTTGGAAAATGTGAGAAATTCTTCACTTTTCATTAATTACACCAACAAGTTGTATTTTTTCCATTTCCTTTCCAAGGAGAAACGGTTGCTGTGACAACCAATGTATTTTGTGCCACGTCCATGTAAATATAAGTAACATTGCATAGAGAACAGATGTAGTGAACAAGGCAGTCTTATCCGTCGAAACGCGTCTGGGCAACCCTATGGAATAAACACTTTCTCTTTGACAAATCTGTCTCACGGTGTCAGCGCCTGCTTTTGCATACCTGGAATCAGGACTGGTACAATATATATATATAATATATATATATATATATACATATATATATAAATATTTATAACCTACTGGCAGTCGCCAGTAGATAGTTATAGTTAGGACCTATTTTCCATAGGAAATCCGCAACATTCTATTTGGAATAACGTTGGCGCCGATTGACGAATCTTCGCGACATTTTCCAAACTTTTGGCCAGCTCCAGTCCGCTCCTATCCTGAAAATGTCACGATGATTTGTCAAGCGGGGGCCGAGAAAAAAGGGGGGTCCCAAAATGCATTTTCCCCATGCATTTTCCCATAGGACCTGTTGACGCAGCTACAACCCTTACTGCTGAATGGAATTACACCAAATTTGGCAAAGAGGTAGTCCTCAGTTCAGACTCTTGCCTTTTGCATAAATGGTGTAAATCCGTTCAGTAGTTCCTGAGAAAATTAGAGTTAAAAAGATAGATATATCTGGGCGGAGCCTAACCACACATCTAATCGTGAGATCTGATTGGCTGTCAGTACTTCATCCAAGAAGTGTTGGCAGCCATCTTGGGGCCAATGTACATGATAGCACCTTATTAAAAAGCATTGCAGGTAATAGAAGGTTTTAAGACTTTAGTTACATTATAAATCATTGGTTGATAGTACCATACTCATTTTAGGAATTGTGGTGTGTTCTAAGGTGATTTTACAATGTGAAAAAGCCTTCTGCTGTGATATCATGAATCCAGAGGTTTGGAAGGTGATCTCTAAGCTAAACTGAGAGCATATTTTCTGTAAATTCACAATATCTTTCTCAGTCATGTGAGAATGAAATCTGACATTCTCAGTAAAACATGTACATTCAACAAGGGCAGAGACTGTCAGTTGATTCCTCTGTGTTCTACTGCAGCTTCCCAGAGTGTTCTAAAGAACAACTAGAGCGCTACCAGTCCTACTTATGACAAACGTATTGCACACCTGAAGCCATCTTGATTGGAATAAAGTGGTAACTCTTAAAACATTTAATTTAAAAAGGAACAAAATGAGGGGGTTCATTTTGCCATAGAAAGTATGATTAGTGCTGCAGAAAGAAAAATTAGGGCACATTTTGAGTGACTTCTCAAATCCTCTTCTATTTCATGAAAAAAGTCTGACATGCAGACTGAAACATACACTTTCAATACCAGCAGCACACTTCCCTGGTGAGCAGTAGCTTTACTACAGTGATCTAATAAGCACCTAGAGTGCTAACATTCTGAATTTATGGCAAATGTGTGACACATCTGAATGCCTTCTTGATGGAATCAAAGTAAAAAAATGAAAGTATTTCCTGCTAAGGAGACTGTAGTAAATGAGGAAATTAGGAAACTTCATTACAAATAAGTCTCCAAAAATGGCCACCAGAGACAAAAGAGCCCAAATGTAGCCCAAATATCACCCAGATGTAGCCCAAGTATAGGCCAATGACAGAATGTCCCAGAGTGTTATAACGAACAACTAGAGCGCTAACAGTCTTACTTATGACCAAAGTATGGCACACCTGGAGCCATCTTGATTGGAATAAAATGGTAACACTTAAAACATTTAATTTTCGAAGGAACAACATGAGGGGGTTCATTTTGCCATAGAAATTATGATTAGTGCTGCAGAAAGAAAAATTAGGGCACATTTTGACTTCTCAAATCCTCTTCTATTTCATAAATAAATTCTGACATGCAGGCTGAAACATGCACTTTGAATACCAGCAGCAGACTTCCCTGGTGAGCAGTAGATTTACTACAGTGATATAATGTGCAACTAGAGTGCTAACATTCAAAATTGATGGCAAATGTGTGACACATCTGAATGCCTTCTTGATGGAACCAGAGTAAAAAACTGAAAGTATTTCCTACTTAGGAGACTGCAGTAAATGAGGAAATTAGGAAACTTCATAACAAATAAATCTCCCAAGATGGCCACCAGAGACAAAAGAGCCCAAATGTAGCCCAAATATCACCCAGATGTATCCCAAGTATAGCCCAATGACAGAATGTCCCAGAGTGTTCTAACAAACAACTAGAGCGCTAACAGTCTTACTTATGACAAAAGTATGGCACACCTGAAGCTATCTTGATTGGAATAAAGTGGTAACACTGAAAACATTTAATTTACAAAGGAACAAAATGAGGGGATTCATTTTGCCATAGAAATTATGATTAGTGCTGCAGAACGAAAAATAAGGGCGCATTTTGACTTCTCAAATCCTCTTCTATTTCATAAATAAATTCTGACATGCAGACTGAAACATGCACTTTGAATACCAGCAGCAGACTTCCCTGGTGAGCAGTAGCTTTACTACAGTGATCTAATGAGCAACCAGAGTGCTAACATTCAGAATTTATGGCAAATGTGTGGCACATCTGAATGCCTTCTTGGTGGAACAAAAATAAAAAACTGAAAGTATTTCCTACTGAGGAGACTGCAGTAAATGAGGAAGTTAGGAAACTTCATAACAAATAAATCTCCCAAGATGGCCACCAGAGACAAAAGAGCCCAAATATCACCCAGATGTAGCCCAAGTATAGCCCAATAACAGAATGTCCCAGAGTGTTCTTAAGATCAACTAGAGCGCTTACTGTCTTACTTATGACAAAAGTATGGCACACCTGAAGCCATCTTGATTGGAATAAACTGGTAACACTTAAAACATTTAATTTAAAAAGGAACACAATGAGGGGGTTCATTTTGCCATAGAAATTATGATTAGTGCTGAAGAAAGAAAAATTAGGGCACATTTTGAGTGACTTCTCAAATCCTCTTCTATTGCATTAAAAAATTCTGATCTGCAGACTGAAACATTCACTTTTAATACCAGCAGCAGACTTCCGTGGTGAGCAGTAGCTTTACTAC
Source organism: Triturus cristatus (assembly GCF_964204655.1). Taxonomy (NCBI): domain Eukaryota; kingdom Metazoa; phylum Chordata; class Amphibia; order Caudata; family Salamandridae; genus Triturus; species Triturus cristatus. The sequence goes on from NC_140594.1 coordinate 798,151,222, forward strand.
AGTGATCTAATGAGCAACTAGAGTGCTAACATTCAGAATTTATGGCAAATGTGTGACATATCTGAATACCTTCTTGATGGAATCAAAGTAAAAATCTGAAAGCATTTCCTACTGAGGAGACTGCAGTAAATGAGGAAATTAGGAAACTTCATAACAAAGAAATCTCCCAAGATGGCCACCAGAGACAAAAGAGCCCAAATGCAGCACAAATATCACCCAGATGTAGCCCACATGTAGCCCAATGACAGAAGTGTGCAAAACACTTATTTTTTGTGTATTTGCAGTTTTATATAGTGCAGACTTGTCAGGTATTGGAGTGCTTTACTTGAGCATTGGTTACATCACACAAGATCAAATTCATTTTGGTTTGTAGACATGGGGAGATTAAGGGATTTGACCAGAATCACAGAATGTTGAGCTGAAGCAGAAACTCCAACCTGGTTCACCAGTTGCAAAGTCTTCAGCTCTGGAAGTAACACCACATCCTCTCCCCTAGGTGCAACATTTAATCAAGTGGTCAACTGGATAAAAAACATAAAGATTACAAATAATTTAAAAGTTCTTTGTCGCTATTTGAAAACTCAGAAAATATGTCCTCATTTTAGTTTTTTAGAGCACTAACCATTATTTTGATGCAAATAAGACCCTCTCATATATGTAATTTCTAAAGGAAATGCTCTAGGTATTGCAGTTTTGATTACATCAAGATGACGTCAGGCGTTCCACACTTTTGTAATAAATATAGAATGTTAGCAATTTAGTTGTTCATTGGGAAACTGTTGAGAGGCAGAGGCCAGGGGCACGGACTCTGAAAATTGAAGGCAGTTAGGAGAGTGCAGAGGCAACAATTTGACCACACTGGGCAGGCAGGAAGGGCAGTGGCAGCACAACATACTATGGAGGGCAGTGGAAAGGGGGGCAGGGGCAACAAACCAACAATACAGGACTGGCAAGAGAGGCTGTGGCAATATAATAGACCATTGTGGGCTGAAGGAAGAGGCAGTGGTAGTACAACCATACATGCCAACAGACCCGTTTCAGCCAGGAAACGTCCAATGTTTTTAAGCTCAAATGGGCTTTATTTGATCTGTCTCCTGTCTACAATCTCCTCTTTTTCAATGTAACTCAAAGGGGAAAATCACTACCCCAGTTTTTTTTCAAAATCTCCCTCTTACCAGGATCAAAATGTTCGCAAGTATGGTACATTGGATCATGGTAGGCAGGAGGAATTGGGGTAGGGGCATGGACTCGGATAACAGAGGACAGGAGGGACATGGAGAGGCGCACCAAACTGACCCTACAGGGTAGGCATCAGGGTTTGCAGTAGCACAATACACCACACAGGGCATGCAGGACGGGAGTGCAGCACAACAACCCATAGAAAGCAATAGGGAGGGGACAGGACCATGCACATGGACAACAGAGAACAGAGGGGAAAGAGGCAATGGTAGCTAGCTGACCATAATGGACAGACAGGAGAGAAAGCTTCAGCATAAAGGACCATAAAGGGCAGGAGGGAATGATCAGGGGCATTACAATGGAACAGACCAGCCAGGAGGGAGGGAATAGGGGCCTGCACATGGAAACAGAGGGCTGAGGGGAAGGGGGCAGGGCAGGAGCAGCAAGATGACAATGAGGTCAGGCAGGATGGGCACTATAAACAAGACACACCATGGAGAGCAACAATGAGACTATGATGGCATACACACAGACCATGGAGGGAAGGTGGGATGGGGTCAGGGGCAGCTAGCTGACCACACAGGGAAGGTGGGAGGGGCCATGGCAGCACAGAAGACCATGCATGGCAAGCGGGAGAGTTAGTGGCAGCACAATGGCTATGATGGGCAAGAAGGAGGGTGCAGAGGCATGCACAAAGGACCATGGAGGATAGAAGGGATGGTCAGGACCTGGGCACAGACAAGAGAGTTCAGGGGAAGGGGCCTCACAACAGACCGCGCCGGGCAGGCAGGAGGAGCAGTTGCAGCACAACAGACCATGGAGGGCAGAAGGGTGTGGCAGTAAAATGGACCATGGAGGACAGGAGGAAGGGGATAGGGGCATGGCATGTGGACAGGCAGGGTGGAGGTGGTAGGGACAGGTTACAGTCATCTGACAATGCTAGGCAGGTGGGAGGGGAGTGGCAGCTCAAAAGAACACTCAGAGTAGATAGGAGTGGCAGGTCCATGGAACATGGTGGGCAAAAAGGATGGAGCAGGGGCATGCACAAAGACATCGGAGGGCAGGGGGAAGGAGAATAGGGGCAGCAAGCTAAGCACCGAGGCTAAGCAGGAGGTCAATGATGGGCCATAGAATTGGGCAATGGAGGGCAGGAGGAGTGGACTGGTACATCATGCTAAATGGAGGGCAGTGGCAGCACATCAGACCATGCATGGCAGGAGGGTGGAGGCTAGTCCATGGATTCAGACAACAGAGGATAGGGAGGAGGTGGATGGGGCAGCAAGCTAACTGTTCAGAGAAGGTGGGTATTAGGAACTTCATTGTTTTTAAAATGTGTCTGTGCGAACTACTTAAAATATGAACAAGTATGCAGCATAATCTCACGTTTATTCAGGAAGAAGAGGACGTTTGTGACTGTGACTCCGGGCTCACTTGGCAGAAACACCTCCTGACCCTCCACCCCCCATTGCAAAATGTAATGCCCGTGAAAAGGGTAGGTGGACGCAGTGTTATATAGAACATAGTCCTGAGAGCACGATTGAAAATGAAAACTAGATATAGTATATGGTATAAACTATGCACCAAAAAGTGTGATATAAGATGAACCGGGGCATGAAATATAATATGCAATACATTGTGCGCAATGACAGATTCATTGGAGAGCGCAAGATAGCACAGGCACTAGCGTGTGCTATGCGATATGCACTTTGGAGCATAATATGCACAGGGCAGTGTTGTGTAACCTAACTAGTCTCTAAAGCTGTAATATAAAATATGTGCTGGGGAGTGTAACGTAGCATATGCACTGTGACAAGGATATGGATCCCAGATTGTAATATGTATGGCATAGCACTGTGCGTTATAACATAGGCATCGATGAAGGAACGTTAGATGGGGCAATATAACCTGTGTGAAGGCAAGTGTGGCGTGACATATTCATGGGCTGGTGTTACAGTGCACATGGGCTAGAGAGTGTCATAGCATACGCACTAGCTGGTGGAATACAACACAGAGGTGTGTGGCACTCGGCGGGCACTGGTGGGTGTAACACAGCATTGGGCTCAGCCAAGAGCATGCTGTGACTTTCAAGTGAGGTTCGTCTCCTTTCCAGAGAGTAAAATAAAAAGTATTACACATCTGGTGGTGGATGTGTGTTTTATTAACCGTGAGGGGGGTTTCTTGCATAGTTTGGTCGAATTTTTTTCGAATCCCCTTTGAATGGCTTGGTGTGCGTGTGTATTAAATGTGCCCGTCAATAGCTACCCATGTTTGTATAAATAAACGACAAGGGTGTCTACTTCGAGAGTACCCACCGGTGGGGGCGCCGGGATTAGGCACGGTAGGGCGTCAGACACGTCAGAGCTTCACTAGCGGTGTAAATACATTCCACGTGGATTCATTGTATGCATAGTCACCTTTTAATGAATATCACGCAAATCATCATGGTGATAGGTACATACGGTTTGTCTAGCATGTCCTAGGTGTTTCTATAAATATGTTTTTAAAAAACATATTAAAAAAACGGTGCATAAAAAACCATAGGTTTCAGGGGCGTTATAGTTAGCTGGACTTTTCACTCGTACAAAACCATTGAAATTCCCCTGTTATAGTTAGTTCAGCTAACTATAACTCGCGCACCCGCAATGCACTGCTGATGACGTCACATATTACATCACTCATGACATGGTCAGTGACATCACTCATGACATCACTGATGACATCTCAAATGACATCACTGATGACTTCATCCTTGTGATAGAGTGGCAGACCTCCTCTCCTCATAATATAACCTTTGATACACGCATTCAAAAATAGAAACTAAAATTTTCAGAACAATGGACATACCAATACTAGTTACAACAACCTATTCAGTAATTCTAAGATCCACATACCATCATCATCATCTTTCTTTATTTCGACATTTGTTTTTAAAAAATCCATTCAATTGAGCATTGTAAAAAAAAAAAAGGATTAATACAAGTATACATAAAACAGTTATTACAACAACAAGAAGGTAGCGGCGCCCATGGGACATGCCAATAATGATAATCAATAAATTGTACCTCCATACAATCTAAACTTTAGGGGACCGCCTCATGGCAGCTGTGGAACTATAATAGAAGGATGTAGTTTCAAACAAGATTTTTACAAATCATTCTTTTCCTCCACATAGCTGCCAGGAATGATGACACAGCAAAAACTATTACAGTAGTTAAGTCTGTTTTAAGAATTCGATAATCTTGCATACAATGCGTAAACCCCAAATTTTTGCAAAGAGGAACAATCCAGCGCCTTCTAAACTTTTGATAAACAAGAAAAAAGAATAGTATATGCAGTTCATTTTCCTGATCGAAGGCGCAACCAGGGCAATTTTTTGGAGAGAGTGGGGACCATTTACTCGTAAAAGCTCTAATAGATTAGATACCGTATCTCCACTGCAAGTACAATTTTCTCGCTACAGATGGACAAATATCATTTAAAACATGCTCAAAGTGATAACAATCTTTAGCCATTATAAAAGTTCGTGTTAAGATAGCAGATTGAGAATTCTGTATAGAAACAGTTAATTTGGTTTCATAATTCAAATTGGCAAGGTGCTTACATGAAACACTAGTACAAGCTGTCTCCGGGTCAGACCACAACATTGGGAGGCCTATTCTCCCCAGTTCCTCTTTCACATACCTCAACCAAGGATGTTTCCCCACGTTCGGGAGCCCTAAGACTTCCAAAAGTTCTTTCCTATAGTCCTGGAGCTCGGGGGTAATCCAAATCCTCCGCCAAAATGTTCGTGGTTTAAGACCCAATTCCTCATCTATGGATCTGAGGCCCAAATCAAGCCTCAGTGGCAATAAGGGAGTACTAGGGGGGAGGGCCAACAACTGCCTTAAATATTTGTTTTCTGTGGCTAGGATCTCTGGACGGCAATGAAAGCCCCAGAGTTCACCGCCATAGATTACTCCCCCCCTTGCCTGTAGTTTATATATTTCAAGAGGTGGGCCAATTGGTTTGGCACATGATTTATTTAGAAGTCTTAGAATACCCCCCGCTGTTTGGGCTAACTTGAGTTGAGATTTAAATTGGTGTGGGACCCATGTCAAAGTTTCATTTAAAGTGAGCCCCAAGTACTCAAAGGTCTGAACCCTTTCTAGGCTAACTCTCCCTATACTCGGGTTTGGGCGTATCCTTGCTGGTGGATTGAAAATCATATATTTTGTTTTGAGAGTATTTATCTCTAAGCCCTGTTTGAGGCAGAATGTCTCAAAACCATCCAGCACTCGTTGATTGCCAATCGGGGACTTCAAAAGTAATAAAGTATCATCTGCGAACATAATCGCAGGAACCCCACATCCAGCGAGCTTGGGGGCATCGCTATTTATAACCTCATTCAGCTGTGTAAATACTCCGTTGACATAGAGGGAGAACAGGGTGGGTGCCAAGACACAACCCTGTCTGACTCCCCTGTCAACGGGAAATCTGGATGATAAGGCACCATTTTTTCCACACCTGACCTGTGTGAAATTCCCCCTATGCAATCGAATTATCATGTTCAATAGGGGGACAGGAATGCCCAGTTGTGAAAGGAGGGACCATAATTTAGCCCGGGGGACCAAGTCAAAGGCCGTGCGGAGGGCCACAAAAAGAGTGTATAATGACCCACCCTCAACTTTAACAGTTTTCCAAAATAACAGGGTCAGTCGAAAGATCTGGTCCGTAGTAGACACATACTTCCTAAACCCTGCCCGGTAAGGGCTTAGAATGGAGCACTCTTCTATCCAGTCCATAAGGCGGTCTAAGATCAGCCTTGCAAAGATTTTTTGAGACACATCAATGAGGCTGATAGGCCTGTAGTTGGCTGGGAGGAGAGGTGAGCCCTTCTTAAAGATAGGGACTATCTCGGCTCCCAACCAAGTACTAGGTACCGCCATACCCCTCTGGACTGCATTAAATAAAGCCGTTAGATAAGGGGCCCAGACCTTAGGTTCATGTTTGAAGAGGTCGCCTGGAAGTTTATCCAGCCCAGGCGCTTTACCGGCTGGAAGTTTGGATAATGCAACAAGAACCTCTTCTTCCATAAACTCGACCTCATATAAATCGACAGTAGGGTTCGACAGTAATCCCCCCTGCTCCATATCATAAGTAGAATACTCCCCTCCATAGAGGGTGGAGAAATGATCTTCCCACACTTTAGCAGCGATATTGGGTACAATCGCCGGTAAAGGACCGGTCGACCCCGTATTAACGATTTGCCAAAACTTCCGGGCATCTCTTAATTTTAATGCAGATGTTAAATTAGCCCAGTTATCATTGTCCCACTCCATCTTGGCATGGTATATTAACTGCTTGTATTCTAATTGTTTTTCTTTTATTAGCGCCTTGTGATTATTAAGCTTCACAGCCCGAAGAAGTTCTGTTTTTAGCTTCCTACAGGCGGTGTTGTACCATGTGGGTCTATTACCTCTCCTTCTCTCTTTGGGCGCTATAGGGTTGAAAACATCAGCCAAAATAGCATTAAGTTCCAGGTTTAGATCCCCACATTTTTGGTATATTTGGGGAGTGGGATGCTGCAGCGTTAAGGCACCTATAGCTTCCAGTACCTGAATAACCTGCGCATATAGTTCTGCCACTAACGCTGGATAAGTTACTAATTTTTCCCACCTGACCCTACGCCTGTTACTAGATAGGAGGAACCTGGCATCTAGGCCATCGTTTGTGTTACCTAGGCCTTCGTGGTTGCCCGGGGATAAAAATTTTAGGATCAACGGATTGTGATCACTATCACCCCTGATTTCTACCCTGAAATCAATGACCTTGTCCCAAGCACAACTTTCAACAAATATATAATCCAGGCGTGACTCTTTGAAAGTACATTTTGAGGGGGTATCTGATTTTGAGCGGCCATTACAGGCCGTGATTGAATACTTTAAGGTTAAGGCCGTAATTTGAACGGCCAATGGCGCCCATGACCTAGGTGAAGGGCCCACTGCTGGAGGTATTTTCCAGTATTCATCCTCCTCCAAATTAGCACTATGCGTCAAACCCATAAGCGGCTCGAAATGGCAAAAGAGTGATGCCCTGAGGAATCATATTTAAGAATACAGAGAGCTCTTCAATGGTTCCAGACTCAGATGTAATGCTCACAGGTCTTGAATAAACGTTGACCAAAGCAAGCCTGGAATCGGCCATTCTAAAATCACGCATTGGAGATCTTCTGATGATGTGTTCAAAACCCTGGCTCTACTGCCCAAGTGGGAACGCACCCAGATTATTAAGCCCCCCGACGGTCTACCCTCCCCCCCCACCTTGCCGGGACTGAGAATGAAACAAACACATCCACTCATTCACCAACAGTCCTATGCAGTCACTCATACATGTACTCACTCATCATATATACTCATACACCTATACATCCTGTTACACAACGCCACTCATCCATAGTTACTCACACACATAGTCACTTATGCTAATAAAGAATCAAACATCCATTTACTTGCATTTACAGTTCTACACACACCACCACACTTACTTCTACAGAAACTTACACATACTTAGTCTTTTAAACAATCACTTATAGAAACACATACTTCTTCATACAGGAACTCTTTCAATCTCTCACTCTCACATATACTCACTTATATACACCAATAGTTACATATACTAGTTTAAAACATATGTAGTTACTCCTAAAGACACTATTGAGACAGTCATTCACTCACTAACACACCCATGCACACACTCATCCACCCATACAGTCCTGCACACATGCTGTCTTCAACACATACAAACAGTGAGTCACTCATTCATGCACCTATGCACTACGTAATATCCCCCACCGAACCATAAAGACACTCAGACACTCATACTGATACTCAAAAAACCAACTAACAACCTATATAGACACTCATGTAGCTACTCACCAACCCATGCAGCCACTTATACACAAAGTGAGAGACTGATACAGATATTTACATATTTAAACATTACTCACTAAGCCATGTATTCACTAAGGTACACTTAATCAGTCAGTTATACAATCAATTTTTCAAAAACAAATCATCCATTTAGACACTTATATACCCATTTATTCTTCCATCGACCTTGAGATATACATATATAAAACATATGTAATTTTCAGAAAAACACACATTCACTGGATGATGTCATGAGTGATGTCATCAGTCATGTCATGTGAGAGGTCATCAGTGATGTCATGAGTGATGTCACTGACCATGTCATGAGTGATGTAATATGTGACGTCATCAACAGTGCATTGCGAGCGCGCAAGTTATAGTTAGCTGAACTAACTATAACTGGGGAATATTAATGGTTTTGTACGAGTGAAAAGTCCAGCTAACTATAACGCCCCTGAAACCTATGGTTTTTTATGCACCGTGCGCGCATTTCGCCGTTTAAAAAAAAATAAAAAAGGGGGCCGCAGGGGGTCCTTCTGGGACCCCCTAAGCACCTCTAGAGGGTCAGAGTATTTCCACTCTGCCCCCTTTATATGTTTTACACACTTATTCCCCTTGCTTCTTCAGCCTCGCTACTACCAAGGCAGAAAATGGCTGCCAACAGTTCCTGGTTTCGAATGTAGACAGACACTCGACAGCCATTTAGCATTCAGCGCGCGATAGGGAGGGTGCGCTTATGGTTCGGGGAGGATGCGCTTACGGTGCGGGCAGGGTGCGCGGATCCTCCCCGGCCATAGATATCACTAACTTTTTTACCCTAATTTTCTCAGATTCACACCATTTATGCAAAAGGCATGTGTCTGAACTGAGGACTACCTCTTTGCCAAATTTGGTGTCATTCCGTTCAGCGGTTGAGGCTGTAGCTGCGACAACAGATCCTATGGGAAATTGCATGGGGAAAATGTGTTTTAGGACCCCCCTTTTTTCTCGGCCCCCGCTTGACGAATCACCACGAAACTTTCAGGGTAGGAGTGGAGCGGAGCTGGCCAAAAGTTTGGAAAATTTTGCGAAGATTCATCAACCGGCGCCAGACTTATTGGGAATAGAATGTTGCGAATTTCCTATGGAAAATAAGTCCTCACTATAACTATCTACTGGCGACCGCCAGTAGATAATATACATATAGTAATGGTAAAAATAAAATGCATACTCTATACAATGGGATATGGAACAAAATAGTAGCACATTCTGGGGTTAAATAAAGTGCCACTCAAAATAAATAACAACAATTCCGTAAAGAAGGTGTCCGAAGAACAGTAGGGGACAAGGCACTGAAAGTCCTGAGGTAGATATGAAAGGGAGCTGCCATGGAAGGGAGAGTAGATGCATCGATTTGTACGAGGTAGTAAAGGTAGTGAAAGTACAAGGCATTTTAGGACTACTGTTTGGGGCAACTAGACACTACACAAATTAGGGCGATATCAGTAACATAAGGTACATAGAGAGAAAAAGTAAAATATGTAGTACATCAGGAATAGTGGGAAATATGAGCAGAATAGCAGCGGTACCCGAGCTACGAAAAGTGTAAACAGGCATGCAGCTAGACAGTAAAGAAGGAGGAGTACTGAGGTAGTTAAGCAGGGGGGAAGCCAGGTGAGGGAACTAGTGACACAAAGATCCCAGAGTTAGCGCACATAAAATAACTGACAGTGGACTGAATGAGAGCGGGGGGGTGGCAAAGTCTTCAGAGAGACAGGACTTTGTTGGATGGGATTTGTTTTACTTCTTTCTTGAAGAGAGATGAGGATGCGTCACATTTGATCTCAGTGGGGAGAGAATTGCAGATATTAGGGGCCATCCCAGAGAAGGATGGTAGTAGGTTTTCTTCTTCTTGAATTTTTACGGCTTGAGCAGTCAGATGCTCATACTTCTGGAGGATCTGATCCCACCCAAAGGGTCAGTTTCTGGGACAGGTAGGAAGGGGTATTGTGGTGCAACACTTTATGGGTCATGAAGGTATTTTGAGATGCATCCTGGCCTCAAGTGGCAGCCATATCAGAGCACGCAGGTCAGGGGTGACGTGATCACTTTTTTTGGATCCCATGATGAACCTGGTTGCAGAAATAACCAATAGATATTGAAAAGGCATCTGATAATCTTGACTGGGGATTCCTTTACAGGGTGATAGAGAAGATCCCAGCTTTGTAAGTTGAACTTAACGTCTATATTCAAAACCCACGGCCCGGGTGAAGACTAGCAGGGTGATCTTGGAAATGTATGACGTAGGGAGAGGGACTAGACAGGGTTGCCCATTCTCCTCGCTGCTCTTCACACTGGCAGTGGAGCCCTTAGCCCGTAGTGTCCGTCAGGCATCATCTACCGGGTTCTGGAGGTCTGGGGGTCTTATCAACACATTGCTTTTAATTCAGATGATATGCTATTGTTTTTACAAGATGTGGACATGGTCATAGAAGGGGCCATTGACTTACTGGATTGGTTCAGAAGACTATTGGGCTTAAGAATAATATAGCAGAAATCTAGGGGCATATTAACAAGGGCTTTACCTCCACTTGTTTGGCTTTAAAAGCCAAAGAAGCGCAGATAAAAATATCACCCTATCAACAACAGGGTGCTAACATGCAAAATCGCATGTTAGCACCCTTTTTCACTACGCTTCCCTTTGCATCTCTAATGAGATGCAAAGTGGGCGTTCCAGAGCAAAATAATAGGAGAAAAGCGACATTTCTCCTATTATCAAGCTTCACGCTAACCCTGTTAGAGACAAAAAAGCAGCGCTAACCACGGTTAACGCTGTTTTTTTACGTCTGCTAATTTTCAGCCTTAGCAATGTAATCCAATGGGAGTTGGATTACATGGCTAAATCCACCATGGGCTATCAACAAGGATATTCCTATCCTTGTAGTTTTATCGCTGCATTACCAGCGATAACCTCCCAAAATACCGCTATTGCTGGATTTTTTATCGCCTTGGCGGTTAGCGTTGTTAATAACGCGATAACCAGGCGATATTATCCAGCGATAGCCCTTAGCGTTAATTTTCCCTGTTCCTTGTTAATGTGCCCGCTAGTTTGTTCCAGCTATGTAGGGATCGGCGCCCACCCCCAGACCGTAAAAGATTGTGGTGGGAGGCTACCTGCCTGCAGTTTCAGGGAGTTAAATTTTATCATCAACGGGGACCTCTTGCAGGGTAATGATGGAGCGGCTGTCTGAACGCTGCAATACAATGTGGATTTTTGAAATTACCATTATCTGTGGCCAGACGGGTTGCACTGGCTAAGATGGTTGCTCTTCCCCAGCTTTACTTTTTTTAGACTTTGCCATTAATTATCCCTATATAATTAAACAAGAGAAGAGTGTATCCATTAAGACCGAGAAAATAAAGAAGTGCTGAAGAAGTGAATCACTGTGTTTTAAAAGAACCCTCACTCACCAACCTAGTTGGTGACATGCTTCATCATTGGGTTCCCACCGGAGAGACCGAATGCCTCTCCGGTGTGTTGCGACGCCTGATTTACAGCGGAGCTGGTTTTGGTAGAGACAGTGCAAGTTGTGAAGGTGCAGGTTTAAAAAGGTGTCACGATTTTAACCAAAAAGTAACTTTAATAGTGGCAAACTGGACACAGTTAAAAGGGGTGAGGTGGACGTGTAGGCTCTGGTGACTATTGGACCAGCTACGTCCTAATCAAAGTGAAAGGTGGTCAACACGTTTCTGCTTCTAGTGATAATATGTGAAGCATTCGTCAGGACCTTGTTATGGACTACCACGGCGGTATGCGCTCGCTAAGGCGTACCCTAACCAATGGTGTCTAAAACCGCTAACACTTACGGTTTAAATATGGCCTTCAGGATTTCTGAAAGCTTTTTGTGAGCTCTGTTGAAACAAAAAGAATAAAGAGACAAAAAACATACAGTGATTCACAACATACATATTAACACAAAGACAATACGTATAGAGAGTAGACACATCTGTAAATGCTCTCCACACACTTGAAAAGTATAAATTGTCATAGCACCTGAACGTATAGGAAAAAAATTCTTTTCAGTCCATGCAGGTATGCTCAATTGGTAATGGCGCCGTAGTGGCAATGTCACTAAAAAATCGAAAAGGAACACTCGTATGTTCCAAGCGGCAAACCTAATTAAAGGTGTTTTCGAAATCAGTGTCTATTACCTATGGCGTGTGCTCTTGACAGAAAAAGCGCCATCGACAATGATCAGCATCGAAATTTTTGTGCTGAATGAAGGAGGCGACATAGCAGACTTAAATTAGAATGGAAGGAACGTAGGGCTTATCATACTGCATCCAGTCATAACAATAGAAGAAAAATGGTTTTTAGATTGGCGCTTACGTGAAAATGAATTACACATCACAGCATGAGTCCTGGTGGGGGGGCGAGACTTATAGTCACACTCTAGATAGGGAAAGGAAGTGACAGAATTTAGAATGAATCTAAGAAGAAGGATCCATATTCTGTATGACTAAATAGTAGAGCTGGATTGTACCCGCTACTTACTACATCAAAGTCTTCCACCCGCGGGAAACCTCCTTCTTCCCTCCTAAGGACTCGGATATTGCCATGTTCCTCGAGCGCGAGGAAGAAATAGGAAGTGTTCCGCTAAGGAGGGAGAGGGACGTTACGTAAACGCGGTGACCTCATTGTTGTCATAATGCGCGAAAAAAAAACCCACTAGACCGCTCAGATTATTTCAAGGGCCGGTCAGGTATTGACACTTTATGAACGAGATGAAATAGAATGAAATAAAGCACTCAAAGGTTAAACATTGGTAATTCTCGCATTGGCGTACTAAGAATTGTAAATACGAATATGCAGGAATAACTGGGCCGCCGGACCTAGAGGGCGAGCGGTCTGTATGGCTTTTCAGGCAGTTAATAAAGTATCACTGAGGTTGAATGCCGTAGGAACGTGTGTCCTACCCGATTAGCTGGTCACATAGCTATGAAAAAAGGGGCATAACCAAACTAAACTAAGAGGCAGATTGGCGTTGCCGTTTCCTTGTATTGATTCATTTTATGGGAATACCTAGGATGTAGGTGTTAATACACTCGCTCACCAGTTCCTTCATAATGCCAAAAGATGAGCGACCATTAATGTCAAACTCATTCCGGGCCGAATCCCAGTAAGAATATACATTAGAAAAAATGTGATGACCAGTATATTACGAAGGCTCACTAGTTCTAAGCAATCTTCCCAAGGTAAAAGAAAGGGCATATCGAGCTAATTAAAATGAACCCAATGAGTACTAATTGTAGTACAGAAAAAATGTGTTAGGGGAAAACCACAGAGCATACAAAAAGGCTGATGGTATGGAAGAATGGTTGCACATTATTGGCTTCATGAAAGTGGAAAAAGGAATGTCACCTAACGTCTAAATACCGAGCCCCATGGGATATTGTCATTGAATCCCTGTGTATGAGTGGAAAGGCGGTAAATCCATCTCTGTTCTTTTCAAAAAGGATGTTGGTAGACCTATTTCCTGGTTTTATTTGCTCAATAATTGTCCAATAAAGATCATTGATGTCATAATTGGTTTGCGCATAATGTTCAGTTAGTTTAGTGATATTCTTTCCACACCGTATGTTGCTTCTGTGTTCTCCAATGCGTTGCTTTATTTTGCGTGTTGTCATCCCAACATATTTAGTGCCACAAGAACACGTTATCAGGTATACAACGTTGGACGAATTGCAATTTGTATGTGCGCGTTGGGTCCAGACTTTTCCTTGTTCAAGAGTCAGGGTTTTGGTGGCTTTTGTAAGGTGACAAACACTGCACGAACCACAGGGAAAATGTCCAGTCACTTTTGGGAGACCCCAGGACTGAAGTACAGATGGTGTATTGTCAATCAATACTGTCCTAGGTCTAGTATGTACTAGGGCATCCTTGATGCGTCTTGCTTTTTTGAAGGAGAAGAGAGGTTTCTCCCATTTCAGGTTATTGCTTACAAGGATACCCCAGTGTTTGCGGATTGATTTTGTCACTGCATTCGATGCAGTGCTATATGTGGTCACACACGTCAATGGAACTTCCTCCACTGGTTTTTGAGATTCCTCAAGGAGTGCTTGTCTATGTTGATTCTTTGCCCTCTTACAGCTACGTTTGAGGATTTTATCAGGGTAACCTCGTTTTTTCAATTAATCCGATAGACTTGCTGATTGAGAACGGTAGTCTTCCATTCGACTACAGTTGCACCTGATACGTAGGTATTGCCCAAAGGGGAGATTTTCTCTCAGAGGCCGCGGGTGGAAACTGGAGAAGGCTAACAGGTTGTTTTTAGACGTAGGTTTGTAGTGCATTTTTGTTAAAAGTTTCCCTTCAGATTTTGTAATGACTAGGTCCAGAAAAATCATTTCATTGTGATCATAGGAGTTGGTGAACTTGAGACTAGGATCACAGGTGTTGAGCCAGTCAAAAAAACTCTGAAGTTGGCTTTCAGGCCCTTGCCAGATCAAAAAAACGTCGTCTATATATCTTTTCCAGAAAGATATATAGGACGAGAAAGGGTTGCTAGACGCCAGAATGTATATTTGCTCAAAGTCATAGACATAAAGGCCTGCCACACTAGGGGCAAAGGTACTTCCCATCGAAGTACCGGTGGATTGTAGAAAAAGGGTCCCCTTGTATTCAAAAAAATTATTTTCCAGAGCGAGAGTGGCACAATCTACAACAAATTGTTTAGATGTCTGGAAATCCCAAGGGGCTACCTCCAGGGTATCATGGATGACCTTGATGGTGTCTTCCTGGGGTATACTGGTATAAAGACTTTCAATGTCTAGAGAAACCAGAAAGGTGGAGTCATCTTCCACTGTGATATCTTGTAAGAGCGCCAGATGACTTTTAGTATCTTTGAGATAAGTGGGTGTAGCCTGGATCAGTGGTTTAAGAAAAAAGTCACAATAAATGGAAAGAGGTTCCAACAAAGAGCCAATACCTGAAACAATTGGACGGCCAGGAGGCGGAGTTTTGTTTTTGTGGGTTTTGGGAAATGTATAAAAGTATGGAATAATGCCCTCGCTCTTTGTGAGAAAGTCTGCCTCATGCCTACTTATGTACCCATTTGCTTCTGCATCTTCCACTAAATTGAGAATCCTCGATTTTAACTCAAGTGAAGGATCAGTGGATAGAGGGGTATAGTTGTTTCTGTCTTCAAGTAGGCGTCTGCATTCCTTGTCATAAGCCGAAGCCTCTTGGATAACCAAGCCACCACCCTTGTCTGCTGATTTTATAACAATTGTGGTGTTAGACTGGAGTGTTTGTAAAGCCTGAAATTCGGCTGCACTCATGTTTTTGAAGGTATCCTCAAAATTCTCAATATCGTTAAACACTGCCTGCTCAAAAGCATTTAGTTCTGCTGGGACAGTATGTGGAGGTGGTGTGAAAGTAGATTTCATGCGCAATCCTGTGTCGCTATTACTTGTAGACGGGTTAGTAGACTGTTGTTTTTCAAAGAAAGACTTTAGTTTAAGTTTCCTAAAGAAAGCCGCTAGTTCGCAATGCAGGCGAAAACGATCTAAGCGTGCTGTAGGAACAAATCCTAGTCCCTTTTCCAAAACCTGTTGCTCTACTTCTGTGAGGTTAAGGGAAGAGAGGTTAGTGACTAGGGTCTCTGATTGCTGGGCCCTGCTTGTCGTCCCCCCGATTTGCTCCTCGTGTTGTTCCCCACTGCCTCGTCTTGTTCCCAGTGTACCTGGCTTTGACCTCTTCTCTTTCCCCGTCCCCTTCGGCCCCTCTCTAAAAAAGGGGGGCGGTACATATTTGGAGGGTAGGGGGGAATAGGCATAAAAGCAGGGTTCCAGCCCATCATAAGGAACTGGTGAGGTTGGTGGTACTGGTTGGGAAAATTACCACCCTGGTTGGGAAAAATTGGCCAGTTCTGTTGGTAGTGTTGTTGTCTACCCCTCCCTCTACCTCGCTGTCTGGTCTTAAAACTCCCGTCACTGGAACCACTAGTGGTGGATGTATCGTCGTCTGAAGTGATATCAGAGTAGGTAGAATTACGTTGAGGTGGTATGTAATTTGGTTCAGCATAGGGGTAGACTTTTGTAAAGGCAAAGCGTTTTAGGTCTTTCTGGAATTTTTGTGCCTTGGACTGCGTAAGATTGTCCCTGTATTCATTTATTTCTTTATTCAGTTCTTCTAGTTTTTTCTTATACCCTGTCAAAGTTGTTCTGAAGTGGATTTCAGTAAGTTGGATTTCGACCATCAAGGCCTCAGAGTCTTAAGGCTGTCTTTATGATCAGAACCAACCAATCACGGGTACAGTGCCATGCTATTTGAGCCCACTCCTTTCTGAAGACGGAATCTTCCAAAAAGATATGAGGGGCATTTGTCACTAATAAGCCTCTTGGTGCTATATTATTACGTAAATATTCGGTTAGAATGGTACCATTGTTCGGATGCGATCACGTTTTTGCTCAGACAATTTATCCCATTCCGTTGCTTGCGAGATGGTCTGAGCAATTGAAGGATCTGAGAAGAGGGAGGGGTCAGCCAGAAGGGCATCCACTTCCTCATCAGTGTATGATAAGACTGGGTTCTCCATGGTGCTACTAGAGAAAAACAAAGCTCCTAATATTATTATTTAGAAGAAGCGGAGCTGGTTTTGGTAGAGACAGTGCAAGTTGTGAAGTTGCATGTTGGACAGGCCACACGAAGGGCTTGCTCCCCCCCCGCATGACAGGGCCTAAGCCCCGGCCCGCCAGGCGTGACCCACACGAATCACCCGCACTCCGTCTCCCGACGGAACTCCTGCCCCCGGACCTCCATGTATCACGGGACCGAGCCACCACCGGCTCCCCCGGCCGGATCAAGCCGCCATCTTGGGCCCTGCGCCACGAGGCCGCGTGGCCTCCACCCGACCCTAACCCTGGGCCTGGCCGGCCCCGGCATCCCGGCACCACCATCCACCCAGGAGGTGAGCGGACCACTTGGCAGGTCAATGGGAGAACGAAGCGTCAAGGGCTCTCCCCCGCCAGGTGCCGATCGCCTCCAGCTCCCCCAGGCGCTGGCTCCACCCCCTGCTGGGTGTCTGGACACCTTCATCCCGGACCCTCCGACCTCCAAGTGCGAGGGTCCGGACATCAAAGGGCGCCAGACCTATAACTAGGGCAGCTCCGGAGCAGGACGGCAGTTGTATCCTGGAGTCGAGAGACACCGAGAGAACTCAGCCTTGACGGACTACTGGCGCTGCCGTAGCCCTATCTTGTGAACTATCGTCCTGCCTGCTGGCGCTGCCGCGGCCTTCTGCAACATCCATCCTCGTCGGGACCTGCTGGCGCTGCCGCGGCCCGTTGTAACGACCATCCTCACCGGGACCTGCTGGCGCTGCCGCGGACCGTGCATCGACCATCTCTCCGGGACCTGCTGGCGCTGCCGCGGACCGTGTATCAACCATCTTCACCGGGACCTGCTGGCGCTGCCGCGGCCCGTCCCAGCTAGAACACCGAGCTCGAGGATTGTGAGCTATCCACCATACCACCTCAACTACCAGACTGGTAACCAGACTGTCCCGCTACCCCCTTTCCCCATCTTGAGAGACTTGAATCGAGGGGACCCCTGAGTCCAGACCTCCTTGTACCTTCCATCGTACCGTAAGAAATTGCCTATAAAGAACGCTAAATCTTCTCCTTGTGTGGTGTCTGTCTGTGGGGGGGAAGTTATTTATCTGTACGATCGCTGGAGACGGCTCTCCCCGGAGACCTCTCCCCTTGTCCTCGGCCGACCCTCCCGGTCCGTCTAACATTGGTGGCCAGCGGCGCGATCCGAATCAACGCGTAATCGTACAGAGAGTAGCTCACCCCACGACAAAACCACGATGTCAGCCAAAGATAGCGGTTCCACTGAAAAGTTCCAAATGGATAAGTTGGAAGAATATAGCCACCGCGAACTTAAACAATTCTGCATGGAACTAGGCATTGCTACCACCGGCCTGAGTACCAAAGACGATTTAAAGCGCGCCCTTGAGTCGTGGGCGGAAACTGGGGTCACCGGATCCCCCGACCAAAACAGTGTCGCACCAGAGGGGAACGCCACGGCTCCCGAGGAGCGGGGAACGGGCCTCTCGCAGGAGGAGATCCAAGAAAGAGAAAGAACCAGATTACATGAGTTGGAAATGGCACGACTCAAGATGGACGGTGAACTAAAGTTAGCCGAGCAGAAACTAAATCTAGAACATCTGCGGCTCCGAGAAGAGCGAGAAGAAAAACAGAGACAGAGAGAGCTCGAGGAAAAAAGAATAACACTCGAACACGAGCGCAAACTGGCGGAAATAGAACTCCGGAAACAGAATAAAGAACCGGGGGTGCCTGAGCGACCGCACACCCCGGGAGCAACCGAGAGAAAAGTCCACATCCCCAAGGATGTTGTCCGAGAATATGTCCGAGAGGACGACATACAACAGTGGTTCAAAGCCTACGAGATCGCCATGACCTCCCACCGGATCGACCGGAGTGATTGGGGAGCCGGACTATGGGGGAGGTTCGTCAACGAAGGCCGCGATGCCCTATTGCAGCTCCCAGATAACCAGATGTCGTCCTACGACCACATGAAGGCTGCCCTCCTCACCCGCTACGGCCTCACGCCCGAGATGTACCGCCAGAGGTTCAGAGACTGCACCCGGATCCCGGGTACAACTTGGGTGGAGTACGTCAACTATTTCAGCCGAGCCTTCGAGGGTTGGATCAAGGGGAGCCATGTAACGACCTACGAACAACTTTTTAACCTTATGGTATGGGAGCACCTGTCGAACAACTGTTTCGTCGAGCTCAGGCAGCACCTCCTCGACAGTAAATTGACTGACCCCCGGCAACTCGCCGCCGAAGCTGACCGATGGGAAAGCACCCGAGTGGGCCGGAGAGGACCGCACGAGCAAAACCGAAACAACCAAGGCCAGCACCGTCCCCGGGGAGGAGGAGGAGGCCAGGGGCGAGGGAGAGACACCATCCCGGCAACACTCGTGGCCAGCATCCCGCCCCCGGCCGGGCGGGGCAACCCCCCGATGCGCCCGGGGTTCCGAGCCAACGTCACGTGCCACCGATGCCAGCGAGTCGTCCACTACGCCAATGACCCGAGCTGCCCGCAGAACCAAACACCAAAGCCCCGCCAGGTAGCGGCCGCCGCCCTGGGGGAAGAACGACTATCAGAGGAACAGGAAGAAAATGAGCCGGCCCAGCAAGAGTGGGAACCGGCCGCCATGGTTCTAGCATGCCTAGGGGGAAAGGACATGGTTCCGCGGGCCCCCCTACCCGCCAACACCCGGAAATATGGCCAATGGGTGACCATTAATGGACGTCGGGCCGAGGCCTTACGTGACACAGGCGCCAGTGTGACGGCCGTCCGCTGTCACCTGGTGAAGCCCGAGCAGATCCTGCCGAACATTCTCTGCCCCGTCCGCTCAGCCGACAATTCCGAGAGTCTGTGTCAAATGACCTGCGTCCCCTTCGAATGGGGAGGGGTCTCCGGCCTGTTGAAGGTGACGGTCCGGGATGATGCGCCCGTGGACTGCCTCCTGGGGAATGACCTTGAGAGTTCCCCGTGGGCCACCGTCGAAAGAAGAGAGCACCTGGGGATGCTGGGCCTCCCGGACTGGGCCTGCGTAACCACCCGGTCCATGGCCGCCCGTGCCGTCCCCCGATCAGAAGATCCAGAATGGCCAGCACCTCCGCCCCCGGTCGCCCAGTAGAGGACCACGACGAGACCAACCCCCCCAGAACCAACGGCCGAAGGGGTCGCGCAACCCCAGGACCTTCCCGGCCTGGCTCAGTGGCGTCAAGAAGGGGGGCCCACCCAAGAGCAGTTCCGCCAGGAGCAAAAGACCTGCCCCTCCCTCGAGGGGCTCCGCCAGCAAGCCAGCGCCCAGAGCGCAGGGGACTCCACCGGAACTCATTGGGTCTATTGGGATAACAACCTGCTATACAGCGAACAAAGAATCGCAGAACTAGGGGCCAGTCGAGTGCTGGTGGTGCCTCTCCGCTTCAGAGACTTCCTACTAACTCTGGCCCACGATGTCCCCCTGGCTGGACACCTGGGCCAGGACAAAACCTACAGTCGCCTAGTGACTCACTTTTTCTGGCCGAAGATGCGGAACGACGTCCTTAACCACTGCCGGTCCTGCCCCACGTGCCAAGCCAGTGGGAAGAGCGGCCGTAGGCTGAAAGCCCCACTGCAACCCTTCCCAGTGGTCACCACCCCGTTCGAGAGGGTAGGAATAGACATTGTGGGGCCCCTAGACCCCCGCACGGCACAAGGACATAGGTTCATCCTGGTACTGGTGGACCACGCCACCCGCTACCCCGAGGCGGTGCCCCTGCGAACTGTAACAGCCCCGGTGGTTGGCCGGGCCCTAATGGGGATCTTCTCCCGAGTGGGCTTCCCCCGAGAAGTCGTCAGCGACCGAGGCACGAACTTTATCTCGAAATATATGAAGTCCCTCTGGCAACAGTGCGGGGTCACCTACCGATTCACGACCCCCTATCACCCACAAGGGAACGGACTAGTGGAGCGATTCAACCGCACCCTCAAGGGGATGATTGGGGGATTGGAAGAGCCCCTCCGTCGCCAGTGGGATGTACTACTCCCGTGCCTCCTCTTCGCCTATCGAGAAGTTCCCCAGAAGTCCCTCGGCTTTAGCCCTTTCGAACTCCTGTACGGGCACCCTGTGCGAGGGCCCCTCAGCCTAGTCAAAGAAGGTTGGGAGATGGCCCCCCCTAAAGACCCCTCCAGACGTCTTCAAGTACCTCCTGGCCCTCCGCAATCAGACCCGACGCTTCAGGGAGATGGCAAAAGCGAACCTCGAGGCCAGTCAGGAGGACATGAAAAAATGGTACGATCACAATGCCTCCTCCGTCGAGTTCGAACCTGGTCAACAAGTGTGGGTGATGTCCCCCACCGAACCATGTGCCTTGCAAGATAAGTGGACGGGGCCCTTCAAAGTGGTCGAGCGCAAAAGCCCCGTCACTTACCTCATCGACATGGGGACCCCCCGGAACCCCCTTCGGGTCCTCCACACCAACAGACTCAAACCACACTTTGTGCGCTCAGAACTCAGCCTCCTGATGGCTACGGACAGTGGGGCGGAGGACGACTCCGAACCCCTCCCGGATCTCCTGAAGACTCAGGAGAACGACGGTTCCGTGGACGGGGTCCGGCTCTCCGATGCCCTCACCCCAGAGCAACGCCAGGGCTGCCGGGACCTCCTACTGCGGTTCGCTACACTGTTCTCCCTCACCCCCGGGATCACCCCTTGGTGCTTGCACGACGTGGACACCGGGGACAGTCCCCCTGTCCGACACCGGGCCTACCGCGTGCCAGATCGGGTACGGGCCTGCATCCAAGAGGAAGTGGCCAAAATGCTCACGATCGGGGTCATCGAGCCCTCGGACAGCCCCTGGGCCAGCCCAGTTGTACTGGTCCCCAAAGCCGCTGCCCCCGGCACCACGCCTGAACTGAGATTCTGCGTCGACTACCGGGGCTTGAACGCTGTCACCCGGACCGACGCTCATCCTATCCCCCGAGCAGATGAATTGATCGACCGGCTGGGGGCCGCCCGCTATCTCAGCATCTTCGACCTAACAGCGGGCTACTGGCAGATCGGTCTCACACCCCGGGCTCAGGAACGGTCTGCCTTCTCTACCCCCGATGGCCACTACCACTTCAAGGTCATGCCCTTCGGCATGAAGAATGCCCCCGCTACTTTTCAACGTCTAGTGAACCAGGTCTTGGCGGGGCTCGAGGAGTTCAGCGCTGCCTACCTGGACGATATCGCGGTGTACAGCCGCCACTGGTCCGACCACCTCCTCCACCTCCAAGAGGTCCTGCAGGCCCTCCAGCGGGCCGGCCTCACGATTAAGGCTGGCAAATGCCAAATTGGTCAAGGGTCCGTGACCTACCTCGGGCACCAGGTGGGAAGCGGGCTGGTGGCCCCGCTGCAACCTAAAATTGCTGCCATCCAGTCCTGGCAGCCCCCCGTCACCCAGACCGAGGTCCGAGCCTTCTTGGGACTCACCGGCTACTACCGGCGGTTCGTGAGGGACTACGGCAGCATTGTGGGGCCCCTCACGGGTCTCACGTCCAAAAACCAGCCGAAGCGGATTAACTGGACCACCGACTGTCAAGCGGCCTTCGAAAAGCTGAAGGCCGCCCTGTGCACCGCCCCTGTGCTCCAGGCCCCCGATTACAGTCGGGAATTCATTGTACAGACAGACGCCTCCGACCACGGCATCGGAGCGGTTCTTTCCCAACTGAACCCCGAGGGCCATGACCAGCCGGTGGCCTTCATCAGCAGACGTCTCCTGGCCCGAGAACAGCGCTGGAGCACAATCGAGACGGAGGCCTTCGCAGTGGTGTGGGCCCTCAAAAAGCTCCGGCCCTATCTCTTCGGTACCCACTTCCGGGTACAAACCGACCATCGACCCCTGCAGTGGCTGATGCAGATGCGGGGGGAGAACCCAAAACTATTGCGCTGGTCCATCTCCCTGCAGGGAATGGACTTCACCGTGGAACACCGACCGGGCCAAGACCACGCCAACGCAGATGGCCTGTCACGCTTCTTCCGCCTCGACGAGGAGAGTCCCCAGGAAGGTGGGTGACTCTCCCCGCCTTCAGCTGGGGGGGACGCATGTTGGACAGGCCACACGAAGGGCTTGCTCCCCCCCGCATGACAGGGCCTAAGCCCCGGCCCGCCAGGCGTGACCCACACGAATCACCCGCACTCCGTCTCCCGACGGAACTCCTGCCCCCGGACCTCCATGTATCACGGGACCGAGCCACCACCGGTTCCCCCGGCCGGATCAAGCCGCCATCTTGGGCCCTGCGCCACGAGGCCGCGTGGCCTCCACCCGACCCTAACCCTGGGCCTGGCCGGCCCCGGCATCCCGGCACCACCATCCACCCAGGAGGTGAACGGACCACTTGGCAGGTCAATGGGAGAACGAAGCGTCAAGGGCTCTCCCCCGCCAGGTGCCGATCGCCTCCAGCTCCCCCAGGCGCTGGCTCCACCCCCTGCTGGGTGTCTGGACACCTTCATCCCGGACCCTCCGACCTCCAAGTGCGAGGGTCCGGACATCAAAGGGCGCCAGACCTATAACTAGGGCAGCTCCGGAGCAGGACGGCAGTTGTATCCTGGAGTCGAGAGACACCGAGAGAACTCAGCCTTGACGGACTACTGGCGCTGCCGTAGCCCTATCTTGTGAACTATCGTCCTGCCTGCTGGCGCTGCCGCGGCCTTCTGCAACATCCATCCTCGTCAGGACCTGCTGGCGCTGCCGCGGCCCGTTGTAACGACCATCCTCACCGGGACCTGCTGGCGCTGCCGCGGACCGTGCATCGACCATCTCTCCGGGACCTGCTGGCGCTGCCGCGGACCGTGTATCAACCATCTTCACCGGGACCTGCTGGCGCTGCCGCGGCCCGTCCCAGCTAGAACACCGAGCTCGAGGATTGTGAGCTATCCACCATACCACCTCAACTACCAGACTGGTAACCAGACTGTCCCGCTACCCCCTTTCCCCATCTTGAGAGACTTGAATCGAGGGGACCCCTGAGTCCAGACCTCCTTGTACCTTCCATCGTACCGTAAGAAATTGCCTATAAAGAACGCTAAATCTTCTCCTTGTGTGGTGTCTGTCTGTGGGGGGGAAGTTATTTATCTGTACGATCGCTGGAGACGGCTCTCCCCGGAGACCTCTCCCCTTGTCCTCGGCCGACCCTCCCGGTCCGTCTAACATTGCAGGTTTAAAAAGGTGTCACAATTTTAACCAAAAAGTAACTTTAATAGTGGCAAACTGGACACAGTTAAAAGGGGTGAGGTGGACGTGTAGGCTCTGGTGACTATTGGACCAGCTACGTCCTAATCAAAGTGAAAGGTGGTCAACATGTGTCTGCTTCTAGTGATAATACGTGAAGCATTCGTCAGGACCTTGTTATGGACTACCACGGCGGTTAATTATCCCTCACTGCATTTTCCAGGATCTTCACTCTTAATGGATAAAATGTGTCTGGGGATAGGGCAGGTAGAGGAAGGCATTGACAAACCTGCAGTGCCCGGTAGCCGACGGTAGATTCGCGATGCCCGATTTTGAATGCTATTACCTGTCTGATGCAGTGGTTCCCAAAATGGGTATACTGATGACAGAATCCTAGGGATGAAGAGGTCCAGTTCCTTAGTCCAGGGAGTTGTTTCAAATACTTTTGAATACCCATCAGCTATTGGTTATGCATCATTGTTGGTTACGTTGCCTAAAATAAAAACCAAACACAGAACCTGTGCTCTCCTGACTTACCGTTGCGATGGCTGGGACTAATGGTTCAGGGAGGTAACAAACGATGACTTACAAAATGGGAGGTGGCTGGGCTCATCTGGGTGGGGGATCTTTTCAGAGCAGGGCCATTGCTCTGGTTTGAGGACTTACACCTGGAGTTTGGACTACCAGGTGACGACTTATTGTTGCTTGGAGCTGTGGTTGCACTGATTAGGAGACTTTGGGGGGCTGGAAAGTTTGAACCCCTCACACATAAGAGTTGTCAGCTGATCTGCACTCCCTATGGGCAGTTCAAAGCGGTTTCCTACTTCTATCGGGATCTTAGAGTAACTACTGTCACCCTCCCACTGGCAGAGCTCCTAGCATCGTGGGCAGCAGAATTGGGAGCTCCAATCCCAGAAGCAGACTGGTTGAAAATCTTAGAATACATAACAAAAGTGTCTAGAAATACTAGGTTCAGGGGGGCGTGGCCAAGTAAGATGGCTGACTGGTAGTGCACCGAGTCAGCTCCGGCCCCACGGACTCCTAAAAGCGGCTGGGCGGGGGCTCCGGACTGGCGCACTACGGGGGAAACACTCACTGGACTCCTGTGGAGGCGGATGGCGAGGCGGTGAGGCTGTGGCGGCAGCGGTGATGCTGGAGAGCGAGCGCTGACCCGGGAGCAGCGAGCGGGCAAAATGGCGGCGGCGGGCCGCGGCTGATCGCCGAGCAGTGATCCCCCTGGACTCGGGGAAGTGTCCGGAGGTTTGTCGATCTGAGCGCACGGCGGGAGTGACCATGACAGCCGAGGTGGTGCTGGCCTGGCCGGCGCTGAGAGGAGGGACAGAGCGCCGAGCAACAGCTTCGTAGGACCCTCAAGGGGAGGCGGCGTCTGCGGCCACTACGGTGATCACGAGGAGGGGCGGCTGGCCACCGGGACTTGAGCTGTGCTCCCTGACGGCGGACATTGCAGGCTAGAGGGGACGGAGACACAGGGGGTGATCGCCGCTCGTCCTGGCTCTGGGCGGTGCCTGACTCTACGATGGCGGCCAAGTAAGACTTTTTCTGGACACCGAGCGCTGGCTCCCGGGCACGCTTGGTATGGAGGGCACGTGGAGATAAAGGGGATGGCCGGCGATGGTGAGAACTGAACTACAGCGCAGCCCGTGAGGTCAGCAGAGCGTCTAGTGGCGGGGTCTGCCGGCGGCGACAGGACGGCCCCCGATTCTGCTTCCAGGGTCCAGGGGTCGAGCGGTGGAGGATTGTCACTGCGGTGCCATAGGACTGGTGGTGGCGACGTCTTACGGCACAGAGGGGACCGACTGATGGGGAGGACGTCCCGCGCGCTCCCGACAAAAAAAAAGGTGCCGAAGCCACAGGAAAATCGCGTGGCGAAGTACTTCCAGGCGCTGTCCAGCGCCACTGACGAGGGAGGTCCGGGCGGAGGAGACGGCATGGCCTTGACGAAGGACGACCTGGTGGCCACGCTCTGGGACTTCAAGAAAGATCTCTGTGGAGAGCTCAAACGGGATCTTCACGCTAGCCTGGACCAACTGTGGGGGGACCTAACGGAGAAGCTCGGCGATCTGCGCCGGGATGTGGACGCCGTGGGGTCTCGAGTCTTGGAGGTGGAGGAGAAGGTGCAAGCCTTGGATAGCGCCTCCCTGGCCTCCCGGGCAGAGTGTACAGAGCTTCGCGCTCAGCTGGCACAGTCCGCCCTGAAGCTGGAAGACTTGGAGAACCTTACCCGGAGGGAGAATATACGGGTGAGAGACTTGGAAGAGGGCGCGGAAGGCCCAGACCTGGGAGCGTTCATTATTGGCCTCTTTGGGGAAGTGGTGAACCGGCCAGATCTGAAAATAAAGCTGGAACGGGTGCACAGGGTCGGACCACCGGTTCATGGAGAACGCAGGAGACCTAGGGACGTCCTGGTGAAGTTGCATGCCTTCCCGGTCAAGGAGGCCATCCTGGAAGCAGCTAGGAAGAAGAAGGAGGTCACGTTCCAGGGCTACAGCTGTTCTTTATATCAGGACTTGTCGCTGGCCACTCTAGTGCGACGGCAGCAGCTCCGCCCGGTGACTGGCAAACTCAGGGAGGAAAATGTGCGCTACAGATGGACCTATCCCTTCGGGCTCAGCTTTGAACGGCAAAATAAAAGACACCACATCACGGAGCTGAAGGAGGGGCTGCGCATCCTGGGCCGCCCCGCGGAATCAGAGGATGGTGGAGGCCCAGAGTCGTCCGGAACCGTGGCAGCCGGAGCACAGAGGGAGCAGTGGCGCAGGGCGAAACGCCAGCGAGGAGGGCCCAACCGTGAGTAGAGGCTGCGTAGAAGTGGCGCGGGATTCAACGGGATGAAGGTCGGGCGCGCCCGCGGGGGGTCCCCCAGACGGGAGGGGCTCGTATCTCCTCGCGGCGGTGCCTGGTGGATGGTGACGGGGCTGTGGCGAGTCCAGCGAGAGGAACGGCTGTCTCCACATGGACACCGAGGCTACATGGACACTGAGGTTTTTGTTTTTCTCTGGAGCCCTCTGTCTAGAACACATTTTGTTGTTGTTCCGCCGGTTGCGGGGCAAGTTGCTGGGGTTCGGAGTCCGATGGGGCTGGGTCTTGGTTACCTTCCCTGGAACTACCCAAGGTTTGCGGGGTTCCATGGTCGGGTCTTTTTGGTGGGGGGGGTCGATGGGGGGGAGAGGGGGGGACGTAGGGGGGACGGGACTGGGGCGGGGGCAAAAGTGGTAGGCTGCAACGACGACACGGAAAGGGACATGGGAGGGGCGGCGAGGCATCGGGGGCGGGCTGGGGCTGAGGCTGAGGGGCACTGCGGTCTGGCACAGTTGGATCCCACAACACATGGCGGGGGGGAGGTTTTCACTCCATCTGTGCAGAGCGGGGAGGGGGTTGGCCACTTAAGATGGTGACATGGGCTACATGGAACGTAAAAGGATTGAATGCACCCCAGAAGAGACAGCAGGTTTTAAAGTACATTATAGATAGGCAGGTTAAGGTAGTCGCCCTGCAGGAAACGCACCTTAAAAAGGAGGATGTGGGTCGGCTCAAGCATAGGGCATACCCACAGATTTTTCACTCAGTGGCCAACACCAAACATAATGGGGTGGCGGTACTGTTCCACAGCTCCACGCCCTTTCAAGTAGTGGACACGCACAGGGATAAGGAGGGGAGGTGGCTCATGCTCAAGGGGCGGCTACAGGGCCAACTGTGCACACTTGCGGTCGTATATGCTCCGAACACGGGACAGGCGGTGTTCACAGCGCGCATGTTGGAGTCTCTGGGAGGTTTCGCGGAGGGCCCCATCATCCTGATGGGGGACTTTAACTGCTTGTGGGATGGTCTCCTTGATGGCTCCCACACTGCGGGGGTCAGGACGTCTGTGTTTCCCAAGCGAGTCAAGGAGCGCTTCGACTCCCTTGGTCTGCGAGATGGGTGGCGGGCTTTCCACGGGACGGCAAAGGACTATACTTTCTATTCACATGTTCACCGGACTTACACTCACATAGACTACATTTTTATAAGCCAAGCGTTGGTGGGGAAGGCGACGGGGGCGCAAATTCTCCCCATTTCAGTCTCGGACCATGGGATGGTTCTTTTGGAGCTGCAGTGGGGAGTGCAGGGACAGGGACGTGGCAGATGGTACTTCCTCGGGGCCCTCTTGCGAGACCAGGTACAGAGGGTGGAGCTGACAGAGGCCATAGAGGCGTATTTCCAGGGCAACCCCCCTGAGGACACCTCATATCAGAATACGTGGGACACGTTTAAGGCGGTGACGAGGGGCAAGTGCATCCAACTGCAGGCGTCGCTGCGGAGACAACAGGCACTGGAGCGGGAGGCATTGGAGGAAGAACTCCAGGGGTTGGAGAGTAGACACAAAGATAAGCCCACTCACGACTTACAGCGACATCTTACGGCGGTGAGGGGTAAATTGCGGGCGATTTACAGCGCCAGGGCGGAATATACTTTGCTGAGGCTTCGACGCGCCGGGTATGAACAGGGGGACAAAGTGGGATCGCAGTTGGCACGTAAGCTTAGAGCCCAGCGTGCGAAATCTTATGTGGGAGGCATTCGGGTGGGACCGGCCCAGGTCATGCATGAGGAAGCGGCCAAGACCAGAGCCTTTCGGGATTTTTATGGCGCGCTGTATAGTGGGGACCCGCTTGCGCGGGACCTCCAAACGGCGTATCTAGATGGGGTGGAGTGCCCCCAGCTTTCAGCGCCGGAACGGGAGAGGCTGGAAGAACCCATCTCTGGGGAGGAAGTGCGGAATGCCATAAAGCGTCTCAAGCTCCACAAGGCGCCTGGCCCGGACGGCTTTACCGCACATTTCTATAAGCACTTCGTAGACGAATTGACCCCGCATCTGACAGCTCTGTTTCGGGTGGTGGCGAAAGAAGCCCGAGTTTCCAATTCTATGGCGGAGGCGGTGATTATGGTGCTGCCTAATCCGGGCAAGGACCTGCAGCTGTGCGCGTCCTATCGCCCCATAGCCCTTCTGAACCTGGACGCCAAGCTCTACTCCATGATCCTAGCTAGGCGCCTTGACGACCTGCTACCTCGATTGATCCACCCGGACCAATCTGGCTTCATTAAAGGGCGACAGACACACGATAATATACGGCGTACAATCCACATTATCGAAAAAACGACTAGATTCAAAATTCCAGCTGTGCTGGTCGGGTTGGACGCCGAAAAAGCATTTGATCGCGTGGATTGGCCCTTCCTCTTCTTGACCTTACGGAAATTTGGTTTCGGGGACACCTTCATAGAGATGGTGCGTGCTAACTACTGCCTTCCTTCCGCGAGAGTGGTGGTCAACGGGACACCCTCCGAGCCCTTCCAACTGACTAGAGGTACTAGACAGGGGTGCCCGCTGTCCCCTCTACTCTTCGCCCTGAGCATAGAGCCACTGGCCATTCGGGTGAGAGCGAATGCATCCATTAAAGGGATACGGTTTGGCGGGGAGGACCACAAAATCTCCCTCTTCGCGGATGATGTTCTGCTAACCCTGGGGGAGCCTCGCCTCTCTCTCCCCGAGGTGCGGGGGGAATTGCAGGACTTCAAGAAAGTGGCGGGCTTTAAGGTCAACATGACCAAGTCCTATATACTCAATCTCACACTCTCAAGAGCGGAGGTGGCTTCGCTGAAATCCCAGACGACGCTCTCATGGGCACAGCATTCGCTACAATATTTAGGGGTGCAACTTACGCCGACGGTTTCGGGGCTGTATGGGGCCAACTACACCACAGTTTTACCACACTTGCGACAGGAGTTGAGGCGGTGGAAACCTTTGTATATATCCTGGATGGGGCGAATCAATGCGGTGAAGATGATGGTGCTGCCCCAGGTCCTCTACTTGTTTCAGGCCTTGCCGATCCCGCTGGAGAAAGCGTTTCTTCCGCAGCTGAAGACGATGATCACGAAGTTCGTGTGGCAGGGGGGGAGGGCTCGGCTCCCTTTTACAGTGCTTCGGAAACAGAGGGCAGTGGGAGGGATGGGACTGCCGGACTTTGAGCTTTACTATCAGGCGGCCCAATTGCGGGTCGCGTTAGAATGGACGGCGCGTGAATCGGAAAAGCATTGGCTTCATATGGACCGCGCGATCGCCGGCAGGTCGATCTGGGATCTGCTGTGGAAACCGAGGAGAGA
Organism: Triturus cristatus; assembly: GCF_964204655.1. NCBI lineage: Eukaryota > Metazoa > Chordata > Amphibia > Caudata > Salamandridae > Triturus > Triturus cristatus. The sequence goes on from NC_140594.1 coordinate 798,181,242, forward strand.
CAGACCGCCGAATGCCTATCTTAGCACGCCGACACGCACTACGCTAGAGGTTTGGGATAGGGTCACGCGGAGAGAGGGGTGGACGACATTCCCTTCGCCATACACCCCGATACACTTTAATCCGGCCTTCCCGCCAGCCAGAGACGAGGGTCCTTTTGATGAGTGGCATGAAGGGGATGTCTAAAACTGGCGGACCTATTTGACAAGGGGGTGTTCCGCTCGTTTCAGAACTGTAGGGGTGAGTTTGGGGTTCCCAACAGTGAGCACTTCCACTATCTGCAGCTAAAGCACTGGGCCACGGCGACACCGATGAGGGAGGCGGGATGCCGGAACCTCACGGATATGGAGAAACTGGTTCTGACGCAGGTGGGTTCTATGAAGGGGGCAATCTCGATGCTCTATAGGATGCTGCTGAACACGTTACACACGCCCAGGGCCAGGTATATGGGATTCTGGGAGCACCTCCTGGGGAGAGAGATAACAGAAGCGGAGTGGAGGGGATTGTGGTGTGATATACCCAGACATAACTTGTCGGTGGGCCTGAGGGAGGCACACTACAAAACCATATTTGACTGGTACCTATACCCCACAAAATTGGCTAGGATCTTCCCGGGGACCTCTGCACTCTGCTGGCGGGGATGTGGCCTCCTAGGGGACTTCAAACATATATGGTGGGACTGCCCCAGCATCCGACCTTTTTGGGAAGAAATTCTAGCGCAGATTAAAGAGATCTTGGGATTTACACCCCCCGGGGAGATCGCGCATATGATACTAGGTCTTCGGGGGGAGGACTGGGAGGGAGTGTCCAGGGGTGACAAGGCTATATGGTGGCTCTGCGTGGGGGCGGCTAAGCTCACAGTGGCGGCGGCGTGGAAGAAACAGGGCGCTCCTGCCCTATCACTGTGGCACGCCCGCCTGTGGCGCCTACTCTCGTTGGTGCGCCTGGCAGTGAGCTTTAGGGATGATCCCTCAGCCTTTGAGGAGTCTTGGGGTGCCCTGCTGGCTTACCTGTCTAGGGGCCTCCCTGCAGCAGTCTATCCGCCCACTTTGAGAGCTTTGCGTCTCTTCCAGACCTGGCAGGGGCCGGGCATGGGGAGAGGCGGGGCTCCGTAGCATCACTGATGGAGATCCGGGGGGGTCCGGCGCTCCCCAGACTGATATTGACATTTTCGGACGCTTTGCAGCTGCCACGGGGGGGTGGGAGGGGGTGGCGGGGGGGGTGGGGGTTGGGATACTGGAGGGGTAGGGGTGTGATTCCCATTGGCTGGACATGGAGCATCTGAGACACCTATGGAGCATTATATGGTTACTTATGGCCGGGGACACCCTGCAGTTACTGGTTAATGTATGGTTATACCTGTGCACTGATAATGTTGCTATGAAAATCAATAAAAATGATTTATATAAGAAATACTAGGTTCAAATTGATCAACTTCTGTTTTCTTCATAGAGTCTACCTCATGCCTTGCAGGATTAATCGTCACTACCAAACTGTCAGGGCAACATGTCCCAGATGTGGTGGGATGGGTGGAGAAATGTACTATGTGGTGTGGGCCTGCCCTTCACGACCTGGGTTTTGGCAAGAAGTGACTGATTGTGTATATGACGTTACTCATCACTCCATCTCTTGCTCTCCAGGCTGGAAGGGTTACCGCAACAAGCCAAGTTTAAGGTCACCAATAGGCTTACTGATCTAGCTATGATTTTTGCTAAGCGAGAGCTCAAAATGCACTTGAAGGCCAGTCGAGGTTCGAGTGTGACGAAGTGGCGTGGAAAACTTGAGAAATGGGCAGACTTTGAAGGTAGGGTATTGCTTGGGGAGGCAAGGAGAGGGCACAGCTCCATGGATTTGGCACATGCGTGGGGGCAGCTGGTTGACTGCATGAAGGAGCCACATCCAGTCTCTCCAGAGGGCTCCCTGCAGAAGGGGCTGATGATAATGCTGAGCGAGGGGTGCTGATGAAAGAGAAGCCGCTGGAAATTATAGAGGCCCCAGGTGTCCTGAAGTGCACTCACTGGTGAGAGGGGTGCTTGCATGCCTCCTAGGAGGGATGGCGAGGAGGAAGTTTAGTGGAGCAGCACAGCTTTGTTCTAGGAGGGTGGGCGAGGAGGAAGCGGCAAGTTGATTTATGCAGGGACGCAAAATGTAATACATGCTGGTTATGGTGACATGCAAGGAATGTACCCTTGTCAAGCTGTCAAAGTAACTGTACCATAGCCACTGTAAACTTGATCCAGAAGTTGGATGTATTTGAATCTGTCTTGTATGATTGAAAATAATGAAAATCTGCTGCAATATATATATATACATGTATATAAATATATGTATTACCTACTGGCGGTCGCCAGTAGGTAGTTATAGTTAGGACCTATTTTCCATAGGAAATCCGCAACATTCTATTGCCAATTACATTAGCGCCGGTTGACGAATCTTTGCGAAATTTTCAAAACTTTGGCCAGCTCCGGTCCGCTCCTATCCTGAAAGTTTCGGGGTGATTCGTCAAGCAGGGACCGAGAAAAAGGAGGGTCCCAAAACATGTTTTCCCCATGCAATTTTCCATAGGAAACTTTAGTCACAGCTACAGCCCGAACTGCTGAACGGAATTACACCAAATTTGGCAAAAAAGTCGCCCTTGGTTCAGAGTCGTGCCTTTTGGTTAAATGGTGTAAATCCATTCAGTAGTTCCTGAGAAAATCAAAAGTAAAATCACATATTTATCTATGGGCAAGGTGGATCCGTGCACCCTGAGTGCACCCTGCTCGCACCCTCCTGATCACGAGCTGCATGTTAATTGGCTGTCAACTTGCTGTCAACACTCCAAACCAGGAAGTGTTGGCAGCTATTTTGTGCCTCGGTAGAACCAAGACACAAGAAATCCTTTAAAAAGTGCGCAAAACGCAAAAAGGGGGCAGGGTAGAAACGCCCTGACCCCCTAGGCCTGATTAGGTGGTCCCACAAGGACCCCCTGGGCCCCAAAATGTTTTTTTTTTAAAACCAAAGAACGGGCTCTCTCGTTTTGTTGGTAATTAGCCCCCGGGGGGGGCCAAGTCCCGTATCATTATGTGAATGGGGTGCCCAGAGGTGCCCCCAGCCCTGGGGTCTGCAACCCCGGGGCTTTATAAAATTATGTATGGGGGTCTCACAGCCCCCCCAGCCCTGGGGACCGCCACCCCCTGGGGCCTCAATATTCATGGGTGGGGGGCTCAAAGGCCCCCCAAGCCCCGGGGACCGCCACCCCCTGGGCTTCTTTAGAATATATGCGGGGGGCTCAAGGCACCCACAGCCCCGGGGACCGCCACCCCCGGGTCTTTTCATGCACAAGCGCGCGAGCGTCACGTAAAGTAATACGTATGTGTCGCGTATGCGCCTGGAGTCGCGTACCGGTCGCATAGCGATCGCGCACAAAAATACGCACCCATCGCACATCCTACGCGGATCCTACACAACAATCCTAAAATGGAGGCTAGGTTCCGCGCAGTGATCGAGAAAGGAACGCTTTGGGTGCAAGACTCCCCAAAAAATTTGAAAAAAAGAACAATAAAGAAAATAATATAAATATATTTAAAAAATATATAGAACAAAAAAACATTTTCGGTCTTTCTTTTTACTTATTCTCCATCTCTACTCAGGGCCTTTGGTCCCCTTTGGGATATTTTCCAATTATTACTTATATCTATTGCTTTTTCATCCTGTGCATGCTGGCCTCTCAGACGTAATAATGATTTGACCTACATTAGTATAAGACTATGTTCTCCTGTTGTTGTAAGGAGATACATTGGTTTGTTTGTACATTGCAGCCTTGAAAAAGTCGCGGGATATTGCCCTTTTGCGACGAAACATGTGTCGGCTGCTACTGTCCGAAGAGATCTTTCAGCCTGGAGACACAGAGGAATAAAACACAAGAAAACTTACATGTCTCCGAGATAATTTATTCTTACTGTCATGCACTGATTTCCAATCCAAAAGATATAGTTTGACGTGTGCTGGGGATTTGTAAAAGTTTTGAATGCATTTGTTGGCCTTGATCACAAAGATTTTGAGGAGGTTGGTGGTTCTCCCCATCCTGCGAGCACCGTCACCCAGATATTACTACCTCGAAAAATAAACTAGTGGTATTCTCCTTAGTGGCGCCTAAACATCTACAACAAACACACCACTGTAGCTAGTCATTAAATCATCATACACTAGTATAACCTTTCATCACTCATTATAAAATATGGAGTACCATATTTGAAACCATTGACACACCAATATAAGTTTCTAAAAACCCACTCAGTGATTCCTAGATCTACACACACATCTAAACACTTACCTATAGATTCACTCATACATGCTGTCAAAGATCAATAGAACACTATCAAATATACTTATATACCTACATCAACATTACACACCAGCATGCATCCTATTCACATATGCAGTTGTCCTACTCACTTATGCAAACAATTGATCATACTTACATTTACTCAGCTACACACTTATACAAACACCACTTCATGTATTCATATAGATAGTAACTCATACTTAGTGTGTTATAAAATCACTATTACAAGTATACAGTTATCCATACAGTCACTCATAGAATCACTGAGTCTTATGTTTACTTATTTATATACAACAACTGTCACATACACTGCCTTTTATATTTCTACTTTGTTGGACATATATCATTGAGAAATATATTTACTCATCACTACACCCATAAAGACATTCACTCACCCACATGCAGTCTTAACGTCATATACCTACTAAATCAACTATTCACACACCTCCCACCCAACCACAAACACATTCACTCTCCCATAAAAATACTCACTTAACTAATCAATAACTAATATAGACTTTCACATAGCTAGTAACCAACTTATGCAGTTGTTTACACAAGAGACAGAGTGATACAGATATTCGCAAAGTTTAATCACTATCCCATATATTTAATGAGACACTTTAAATTAGTCACTTAAACAGTCAATCAGACTGCTAGTAAATCCTCCATCTAGACACTTAAACTTCCACTCATTCTTCAATGCAGATTGCTATATATATATAATACATATTTAAAAATCGAACCAAACCACATTCACTCGATGATGTCATCAGTGATGTCACCAGTGATGTCATTTGAGATGTCATCAGTGATGTCACTGACCATGTTATGAATGATGTAATATGTGACATCATCAGCAGTGGATTGCGGGCGCGGGAGTTATAGTTAGTAGAACTAACTATAACAAAGGAATTTCAATGGTTTTGTACGAGTGAAATGTCCAGCTAACTATAACACCCCTGAAACCTATGTTTTTTTCAGTGAATTGCTAAGGCTTTTTAGATGCTAAATCCTAACTATAACATGTCTGAAACATATCTTTTTTATAGTCAAATATATATATATATATATATATATATATATATATGTATACAGAGCAGACAACTCTCCAACTTCCAATTTGGCGAATAGAGAGAAATGGACCACTGGAAGGTATGGCTTGAATTTGTTATTTTATTCCTCAAGGATGACGCGTTTCGGACTTCACCAGTCCTTGTTCACATACATTGAAAATGTAGTTTGCCAATTTTTTAAACATGTTGAAACACCAAATAGTAAAAATACTTAGGCCTTTCCAACATTTAGTATATATATATATATATATATATATATATATATATATATATATATATATACTTCGTAGTCTGTTTTTCAAAAACGATCTTTTAGCGGTAGAAGCACATTTGATATATTGGTAAAATACCAAAGGATGATAATGTTTAAATAAATATATAAATACATAAATATTATAATAAATACATAAATATTTTTTGTCATCCATAAAAAAATTTTCAATGTCAAGAATAAAACCATGAATCAACGTAGGTTGAAAAACATAATTAAATACCTGTATGTGCAAAATCGCTTTTTTTGTATATGAAAAGACCTAGATGCAAAAAAATGGTTAATTTACACAATTAATGCAGATTGGAAAATAGTGCATGAAAAGAAAAGACTCTATCATACATTTATCAGATCTACTGAAATGTGGAAATATTGCAATGAAATGTAAGGTGTCATCTACTAATAAAATATTCATATGTATTTGGATGACCCTAAATAAAGTGCAAGTGCTACCTTAAAAAATTGTGATAAAAAATAATAAAAAACTGTGCATACGTGGTGTACTAAAACAGTTAAATTGATGAGAAGCGTGAAGTTTCTGTTTTTTGTTGTGTGGAACAGACCCTCATTCCTAAATAAAAAGAATCTCATAAAAAACTAAAATACAATAAAAATCAATGAAAATGCAATAAGAGTTTCCCCATTATGCATTGATATCTTTTTATAAGAAATGGTGAAGGTCTTCAGTATTGTTAAGCCCGTTAGGGACCTTACTGTCTAATTCTAAGATTGTTGTGGATTCCAGTTTTCGCAACATCTTTTCCCTGTCTCCACCTCTACGTGGTTTTGGTACAGCTTTGATGACATAATATCGCAGACAATTGAGATTGTTGTTATGTTCTGCTTTAAAATGTCGTGCCACAGGGTATATCGGGTCATTATTTACAATTGCACGTAGATGCTGTAATATTCTGACATGCACCAGTAGCTTGGTACTACCTACATATCGTAAGCCACAGGTGCTTGTCAGAATATAGACCGCTAAATCAGTCCTGCAACCAAAGTTGCCCTTGATTGCAATTGCTGTGGGGCTGAATGGGGTAAAATACCCAGTGGTATTAACACCAAACTTGCATGCCCGGCATGATGTGCATCTATAAAACCCTCGTCTGGTGGTTAACCATGTACTGGAAGTAGTAAGTTCCGGGCTGCTTTTCACAATTTGTGTGCGCATCGAGGGACATTTTCTAAAGGTAATGGTAGGTTGATCAGGTAGTCTTGAGGCTAATACACCATCTGTCATTATTATGGGCCAATTGTGTTTAACAATCGACCGGATTTTTCTCTCCTGTCTATTGTATGTGGTGATAAGCCTGGGTGCTTCTTCTTTTAAACTTAAAGCATTATCATCTTTTGGTTAAGGAAGTAGGGATTCCCTAGACCTCTTACTGACTTTTTTCACTGCCTCCTGCAATATTTTTTCATTGTATCCCCTCTCTCTCAATCTGCACAAAGCTTCTTCGCAGCATGATTCGAAGTTTTGATTAGTACAGATTCTTTTGAGCCTTAACAATTCCCCATAAGGGATATTGTCTATTAGGTGTTTGGGATGTGCACTGCTGGCATGCAGTGTAGAGATGCCAGCAGTGGCTTTTCTATGCAATGTAGTGGCAATTTTTCCATTTTTTTACAAACACCTTAACATCCAAAAATTCAATACTTTCATTGCTCATCTGGGAGGTGAATTTAAGGTTAGCAGTATTCTGGTTGATCTTGTGAATAAAATCAGTAGCACTTTTGGCATTTCCACTCCACACAATAAAAATATCGTCAATGAATCTGAACCAATGATGCACATGGTTGTTAAAATCCATAGAGTGTGCGCGTTTGAGGACCTGCTCCTCCCATCAGCCTACGTGCAAACACGCATAGCTGGGAGAAAAGCAGGCCCCCATCGCAACACCTCTCTTCTGGACATATACATCATTATTAAAGACACAGAGATTGTTATTAAGACACCATGAAATTAACTCCATCAACAGTTTGTTATGATTATAACACTCAGCTGGTCTAGTGTCAAGAAAATATTTAACAGCATTTAAACCAGTACTGTGTTGAATGCTCGTATATAATGATTCAATATCTAGAGCAATAAGTATCAAATCCTAACACCATCTGATGTTTTGTAGTTTAGTCAAGAAGTCTCCAGTATCCTTTATATATGTAGGAAGTTCTTTGACAAAACTTTGCAGGAAATAGTCCACGTATTCTGTCACATGTTCTCTCATACTTCCTATGTCCGATATGATTGGTCTACCTGGAACGGGTGAACAGTTTTTGTGGACTTTGGGAATTAAATATAATCTTGATATTATAGGAAAATCCACTTTTAAATATTTGTACTCGTCATTAGATATCATTCCCTCCCTTGTCCATTTTGCCAAGAGTTACTCAAAGTTTATTCTATATATATATTCACAGAAAAAAACATAGGTTTCAGGGGTGTTATAGTTAGCTGGCCATTTCACTCGTACAAAACCATAGAAATTCCTCTGTTATAGTTAGTTCTGCTAACTATAACTCATGCGCCAGCAATGCACTGCTGATGATGTCACATATTGCATCATTTATGACATGGTCAGTGACATCACTGATGACATCACTGATGACATCTCCAATGACATCACTGATGAGATTACTGATGACATCATCCAGCGAATGTGGTTTAGTTTGAAATTTAAATATGTATTATATATATATATATATATATATATATATATATATATACCAATCTGTATTGAAGATTGAAAGGATATATAACTGGATGGAGGATTTAGTAGCTGTCTGACTGTCTGTTTAAGTGAGTAATTAAAGGTGTCTCACGTAATACATGGATTAGTAACTAAACTATGTGAATGTGTGCAGCACTGTCTCTGTTGTTGTATAGCATGCTGCATCAGTTGGTCACTAACTACATGAGTGTGTATATTAGTTATTGATTAGCTGGGTGAGTATTTGTATGGGACACTGAGTTTGTGTGTGGTTGGATGGGGTGTGTGTAACTCTATGCATAGATGTGTGAATGGTTGATTGACTAGGTGTATAGGTTTAAGAGTGCATGTGGAAACAGTTGTTTGGGTGACTGAGTGTATTTATTTGTGTGTTGGTGAGCGAATATATGTTTTAGTTGTACATCTTCAACAAAGTAAAAAAATAAAAGGCATTGTATGTGAGAGTTGGCGTATATAAATAAGTATGTGTAAGAGTCAGTGATTGTGAGAGTAACTATATGAATGAGTGTATAATTGTAATGGTGATTTTTTAACTTATTAACTATGAGTTACTATGTGTTTGAATAAATGAGGTGTTGTTGGATAATTGTGTAAGTAAATAAATGTAAGTGTGATTAATTTTTTTAATGAGTGAGTAGGATGACTGCATAACTGACTAAGATGACTGCTGATGTGTCAATGTTTATATATGTGTATAAGTGCATTTGATAGTGTTCTATTAATTAGTGACTGCATGTATAAATGATTCTGTTGTTGAATGGGTAGTTGTGTGTGTAGACTTAGGAATCAGTGAGTGGGTATGTAGTAACTGGTATTGGTGTGTCAATGGTTTCAAATATGGTACTCTGTATTTTACAGTGAGTGATGAAACGTTATACTAGTGTATGATGAGGTGTATCAGATTGTCACGTGGATGATGTAATCAGTGATGTCATTTGAAATGTCATCAGTGATGTCATCAGTGATGTCGGTGACCATGTCATGAATGATGCAATATGTGACATCATCAGCAGTGCATTGCGGGCGCGCGAGTTATAGTTAGCAGAACTAACTATAACGGAGGAATTTCTATGGTTTTGTACGAGTGAAATGGCCAGCTAACTATAACACCCCTGAAACCTATGTTTTTTTCTGTGAATTTCTAAGGTTTTTTAAATGCTAATTTCTAACTATAATGTCTCTGAAACCTATGGTTTTTTCAGTGAATTTCAAAGCTTATTTCAATGCTAATTTCTAACTATAACGTCTCTGAAACCTGTTTTTTTTCAGTGAATTTCAAAGGTTTTTTAAATGCTAATTTTTAAGTGTGATAGTAGTTACACCTATTTTTTTGTACAGATTTTCTACAGTTTTTTAACTGTTTATTTATAAATATTTTATTCATTAAATAACATTATATATTTTTCTGAAAATTGTAAAAAAAAAAAAAAAATGTAAACTGAAATATTGATTAATTTTCTATTTTTCATTTTTTATTTTAATATATTTATATTATTTTCTTTAAAAAAATTCCAATTATTTTTCGGAGTCACGCACTCAAAGCGTACACATCACAGTGGGTGCGCGCATTCTAGCCGCCATTTTAGAAAAGTCATGAAGGTTTCACGTACGGTGTGTGACGGCTGCGTGTTTTTCAGTTACATCATATACATTTATTATTACGTGATGTGCGCGATTGGTATGCGACCAGTCTGCGACTACTGATCCCGCGCATTCGCATTACGGTACGAGATGCTTGCGCGGTTGTGGGTCGCGCGTGACGTCATATATGTGCTGGGGCGTGCTGGGTGCGCGACTCCCGCAAAAAATGTATGTTCCAAAATGATATGTATGTGTCTTTAATATACATATTAGGGCAAGAGATTATCTAAGATATTCATAAAAATAATATATTTGTACTTATAATAAACATATTATTTTTAAATATATTTTCTCGAAGTCAGTGCGTGCATCGTGAGTGCAGAGAATCAGGTCAGCGGAGCTGCTGTAGAGCCAGAGAAACCAGGTCAGCAGAGCCGTTGTAGAGCCAGAGAACCAAGTCAGCAGAGCTGCTCTAGAGCCTAAGAAGCAGGTCAGCAGAGCTGCTCTAGAACCAGAGACCCAGGTCAGCAGAGCTGCTCTAGAGCCAGAGACCCAGGTCAGCAGAGCTGCTCTAGAGGCCGAGAAACAGGTCAGCAGAGCTGCTGTAGAGCCAGAGAAACCAGGACAGCAGAGCTGCTTTAGAGGGAGAGAACCAGGTCAGCAGAGCTGCTCTAGCTGACACTGACTGACTGATACTAACTGACTGACACTGACTGATTGACACTGACTGACACTGATTAACTGACACTGACACTGAGCTGCTTTAGAGCCATAGAACCAGGTGAGCAGAGCTGCTCTAGAAGCAGAGAACCAGGTCAGCAGAACTGCTTTAGAGCTAGAGAACCAGGTCAGCAGAGCTGCTCTAGAGCCAGAGAACCAGGTCAGCAGAGCTGCTACAGAGCCAGAGAAACCAGGTCAGCAGAGCTGCTCTAGAGGCAGAGAACCAGGTCAGCAGAGCTGATTTAGAGGGAGGAACCAGGTCAGCAGAGCTGCTTTAGAGCCAGAGAACCAGGTCAGCAGAGCCGCTGTAGAGCTAGAGAACCATGTCAGCAGAGCTGCTCTAGAGCCTAAGAAGCTGGTCAGCAGAGCTGCTCTAGAACCAGAGAACCAGGTCAGCAGAGCTGCTTTAGAGCCATAGAACCAGGTGAGCAGAGCTGCTCTAGAGCCAGAGAACCAGGTCAGCAGAGCTGCTTTAGAGCCACAGAACCAGGTCAGCAGAGATGCTTTAGAGCCAGAGAACCAGGTCAGCAGAGCTGCTCTAGAGCCAGAGAAACCAGGTCAACATAGCTGCTTTAGAGGGAGAGAACCAGGTCAGCAGAGCTGCTTTAGAGCCAGAGAACCAGGTCAGCAGAGCTGCTCTAGAGCCAGAGAACCAGGTCAGTAGAGCTAATTTAGAGGGAGAGAACCAGGTCAGCAGAGCTGCTTTAGAGCCAGAGAACCAGGTCAGCAGAGCTGCTCTAGAGTCAGAGAAACCAGGTCAACAGAGCTGCATTAGAGGGAGAGAACCAGGTCAGCACAGCTGCTTTAGAGCCAGAGAACCAGGTCAGCAGAGCTACTCTAGAGCCAGAGAACCAGGTCAGCAGAGTTGCTTTAGAGCCATAGAACCAGGTCAGCAGAGCTGCTCTATAGGCAGAGAACCAGGTCTGTAGAGCTGCTTTAGAGGCAGAGAACCAGGTCAGCAGAACTGCTTTAGCGGCAGAGAACCAGGTCAGCAGAACTGCTTTAGAGCCAGACAACCAGGTCAGCAGAGCTCTTTAGAGGTAGAGAACCAAGTCAGCAGAGCTGCTTTAGAGCCAGAGCACCAGGTCAGCAGAGCTGCTCTAGAGCCAGAGAACCAGGTCAGCAGAGATGCTTTAGAGCCAGAGAACCAGGTCAGCAGAGCTGCTTTAGAGCCAGAGAACCAGGTCAGCAGAGATGCTTTAGACCAGAGAACCAGGTCAACAGAGCTGCTCTAGAGCCAGAGAAACCAGGTCAACAGAGCTGCTTAGAGCCAGAGAACCAGGTCAGCAGAGCTGCTCTAGAGCCAGAGAACCAGGTCAGCAGAGCTGCTTTAGAGTCATAGAACCAGGTCAGCAGAGCTGCTCTATAGGCAGAGAACCAGGTCAGTAGAGCTGATTTAGAGGGAGAGAACCAGGTCAGCAGAGCTGCTTTAGAGCCAGAGAACCAGGTGAGCAGAGCTGCTCTAGAGCCAGAGAACCAGGTCAGCAGAGCTGCTTTAGAGCCACAGAACCAGGTCAGCAGAGATGCTTTAGAGCCAGAGAACCAGGTCAGCAGAGCTGCTCTAGAGCCAGAGAAACCAGGTCAACAGAGCTGCATTAGAGGGAGAGAACCAGGTCAGCACAGCTGCTTTAGAGCCAGAGAACCAGGTCAGCAGAGCTACTCTAGAGCCAGAGAACCAGGTCAGCAGAGTTGCTTTAGAGCCATAGAACCAGGTCAGCAGAGCTGCTCTATAGGCAGAGAACCAGGTCTGTAGAGCTGCTTTAGAGGCAGAGAACCAGGTCAGCAGAACTGCTTTACAGCCATAGAACCGGGTCAGCAGAGCTGCTTTAGAGCCAGAGAACCAGGTCAGCAGAGCTGTTGTAGAGCCAGAGAACCAGGTTAGCAGAGCTGGTCCAGAGCCTAAGAGCCAGAGAAACCAAGGGGCATATTATCAAGCCAGGCAATAAAATTATCGCCGCTTTAGTGGCAGAAAACTGCCGCTAAAATGGCGATAATGGGCTTGATAATATGCTCTATGAAATTCCAATTGAAGCCCATGTTATATGTGAAGGACGTCTAACATGGGCTTCAATTGGAATTCCATAGAGCATATTATCAAGCCCATTATCGCCGTTTTAGCGGCAGCTTTCTGCCGCTAAAGAGGCGATAATTTTATCGCCTGGCTTGATAATATGCCCCCAGGTCAGCAGAGCTGCTTTAGAGGGAGAGAACCAGGTCAGCAGAGCTGCTTTAGAGCCAGAGAACCAGGCCAGCAGAGCTGCTTTAGAGCCAGAGAACCAGGTCAGCAGAGCTGCTTTAGAGCCAGAGAACCAGGTCAGCAGAGTTGCTCTAGAGCCAGAGAACCATGTTAGCAGAGCTGCTTTAGAGCCATAGAACCAGGTCAGCAGAGCTGCTTTAGAGCCAGAGGACCAGATCAGCAGAGCTGCTCTAGAGCCTGAGAACCAGGTCAGCAGAGCTGCTCTAGAGCCAGAGAACTAGGTCAGCTGAGCTGCTGTAAAGCCAGAGAAACCAGGTCAGTAGAGCTGCTTTAGAGGGAGAGAACCAGGTCAGCAGAGCTGCTCTAGAGGGAGAGAACCAGGTCAGCAGAGCTGCTCTATAGCCAGAGAACCATGTCAGCAGAACTGCTTTAGAGACTTAGAACCGGGTCAGCAGAGCTGCTTTAGAGCCAGAGAACCAGGTCAGCAGAGCTGTTGTAGAGCCAGAGAATCAGATCAGCAGAGCTGCTTTAGAGGGAGAGAACCAGGTTAGCAGAGCTGCTCTAGCGGACACTGACTGACTGACCCTAACTGACTGACACTGACTGATTGACACTGACTGACACTGATTGACTGACACTGGCACTGACTGGCACTGACTGACTGACACTGACTGACTGACTGACTGACACTGACTGACACTTCTTGACTGACACTGACTGACTGACTGACTGACACTGACTGACTGACACTGACACTGATTGACTGACACTGACTGACACTGAATGACTACTCTCTACTACTCTACTACTCACTCTCTACTACTCTCTACTATTCTCTCTCTACTACTCACTCTCTACTACTCACTCTCTACTACTCTCTACTACTCACTCTATACTACTCTACTACTTTCTGCTACTCACTCTCTACTACTCACTCTCTACTACTCTCTAATACTCACTCTCTACTACTCACTCTACTACTCTCTACTACTCACTCTCTGCTACTCTCTACTACTCACTCTCTACTACTCTCTCTACTACTCACTCTCTACTACTTTCTACTATTCACTCTCTACTACTCTCTACTACTCACTCTACTACTCTCTACTACTCTCTACCACTCACTCTCTACTACTCTACTACTCTCTCTGTACTACTCTGTACTACTCTCTCTCTACTACTCTCTACTACTCACTCTATACTACTCTACTACTTTCTGCTACTCACTCTCTACTACTCACTCTACTACTCTCTACTACTCACTCTCTTCTACTCTCTATTACTCACTCTCTACTACTCTCTCTACTACTCACTCTCTACTACTTTCTACTATTCACTTTCTACTACTCTCTACTACTCACTCTACTACTCTCTACTACTCTCTACCACTCACTCTCTACTACTCTACTACTCTCTCTCTACTACTCTCTACTACTCTCTCTCTACTACTCACTCTCTACTACTCAGTCTCTACTATTCACTCTCTACTATTCACTCTCTACTACTCACTCGCTACTACTCTCTACTAGTCACTCTCTACTCTCACTCTCTACTATTCTCTACTACTCTCTCTCTACTACTACTCTCTACTATTCACTCTCTACTACTCACTCTCTTCTACTCTCTACTACTCACTCTACTACTCTCTACCACTCACTCTCTACTACTCTAATACTCACTCTCCACTACTCTCTACTACTCTCTCTCTACTCCTCCCTCTCTACTACTCACTCTACTACTCTCTACTCCTCCCTCTCTACTACTCTCTCTCTACTACTCACTCTCTACTATTCACTATCTACTACTCACTCGCTACTACTCGCTCTCTACTACTCTCTACTACTCACTCTCCACTACTCACTCTCTACTACTCGCTCTCTACTACTCTACTACTCACTCTCTACTACTCACTCTCTACTACTCTACTATTCTCTACTTCTCTCTCTACTACTCACTCTCTACTACTCACTCTCTACTACTCTATACTCTACTACTCACTCTCTACTATTCTCTAATACTCACTCGACTACTCTCTACCACTCTCTCTCTACTACTCTACTACTCACTCTCTACTACTCTCTCTCTACTACTCACTCTACTACTCTCTATTACTCACTCTCTACTACTCTCTCTCTACTACTCTCTCTCTACTACTCTCTACTACTCACTCTCTAGTACTCACTCTCTAGTACTCACTCTCTACTACTCACTCTCCACTACTCACTCTCAACTACTCTCTACTACTCTCTCTTACTCTCTCTACTTCTCACTCTCTACTACTCTCTCTACTACTCTCTACTACTCACTCTCTACTATGCACTCTCTACTACTTGCTCTCTACTACTCTCTCTCTACTACTCTCTAGTACTCACTCTACTACTCACTCTCTACTACTCTCTACTACTCACTATCTACTACTCATTCTCTACTAATCTCTACTACTCACTCTACTACTCCACTACTCTCTACTACTCCACTACTCTCTACTACTCACACTCTACCACTCTCTACTACTCACTCTCTACTACTCACTCTCTATTACTCTCTACTACTCACTCTCTACTACTCTCTTCTACTCACTCTCCACTACTCTCTCTCTACTACTCTCTAATATTCTCTACTACTTACTCTCTACTACTCACTCTACTACTCACTCTCTACTACTCACTCTCTACTACTCTCTACTACTCACTCTCTACTACTCACTCTCTACTACTCTCTCTATTACTCACTCTCTACTACTCTCTACTACTCACTCTCTACTACTCTCTACTACTCACTCTACTACTCACTCTACTACTCACTCTCTGCTACTCTCTCTACTACTCTCTACTACTTACTCTCTACTCTCTATTACTCACTCTCTACTCTTTACCTCTCTACCTCTCTCTACCTCTCTCTCTACTACTCTCTACCTCTCTACCTCTACTCCTCTACCTCTACACCTCTCTCTACCTCTCTCTACACGCACACATATGCACATATATATGCATATATATGCATATGCATTTATATATATGCATGTGTATATATATATATATACACATATATATATAAACATATATATAATCTGCATATCTATATAAATACGAATATAAATGCATGCATACATATACATATACATATATGCATACATATGCATGGTATGTACATGAAAGTTTGAAAAACACTAATACAAGCAAAGCTAAAAAGCCACCTAATTACAAACAGAATTGCTTTAACTTAAACGAAGGTGAGACAATCGCATTTTCAATGCTTGTTTACTTTGGTTCCATCAAGAAGGCATTCAGATGTGTCACACATTTGCCAAACATTCTGTATGGTAGCACTCTAGTTGCTCATTAGATCACTGTAGTAAAGCTACTGCTCACCAAGGTAATCTGCTGCTGGTATACAAAGTGCATGTTTCAGTCTGCATGTAAGAATTTTTTAATGAAATAGATGAGGATTTGAGAAGTCAAAATGTGCCCTAATTTTTCTTTCTGCAGCACTAATTATAATTTCTATGGCAAAATGAACTCCCTCCTTTTGTTACTTTGCAAATTAAATGTTTTAAGTGTTACCACTTTATTCCAATCAAGATGGCTTCAGGTGTGCCATACGTTTGTCAGAAGTGAGACTGTTAGCGCTCTAGCTGTTCTTTAGAACACTCTGGGACATTCTGTCATTGGGTTATACTTGGGCTATGTCTGAGTGATATTTGTGCTACATTTGGGCTCTTTTGTCTCTGGTGGCCATCTTGGGAGACTTATTTGTTATGAAGGTTCCTAATTTCCTCATTTACTACAGTCGCCTCAGTAGGAATACTTTCAGTGTTTTACTTTGATTCCATCAAGAAGGCATTCAGATGTGTCACACATTTGCCATAAATTCATAATGTTAGCACTCTAGTGGCTCATTAGATCACTGTAGTAAAGCTACTGCTCACTAGGGAAGTCTGCTGCTGGTATTGAAAGTGCATATTTCAGTCTGCATATCAGAATTTTTTAATGAAATAGAAGAGGATTTGAGAAGTTACTCAAAATGTGCCCTAATTTCTCTTTCTGCAGCACTAATCATACTTTCTATGGCAAAATGAACCCCCTCATGTTGTTCCTTTTTAAATTAAATGTTTTAAGAGTTACCACTTTATTGCAATCAAGATGGATTCAGTTGTGCCATACGTTTGTCATAAGTAGGACTGTTAGCGCTCTAGTTGTTCTTTGGAACACTCTGGGAAGCTGCAGTAGAACACAAAGGAATCAACTGACAGTTTCTGCCCTTGTTGGATGTACATGTTTTACTGAGAATGTCAGACTTCATTCTCACATGACTGAGAAAGATAATGTGAATTTACAGAAAATATGCTCTCAGTTTAGCTCATAGATCACCTTCCAAACCTCTATGGGAAAAGCATGAGAAAATAGTTTTCTCTCAAACATGATTCATGATATACCAGTAGAAGGCTTTTTCACATGGTAAAATCACCTTAGAACATACCACAATTCCTAAAATGAGTATGGTACCATCAACAAATGATTTATAATGTAACTAATGTCTTAAAACCTTCTATTAACTGCAATGCTTTTTAATGAGGTGTTATTGAAGCAGCGCAGAACGTCAAATTCCCCCTTTGGCACAGACCAACTACCTCGACATCCAATTCACTCACATACATTCATTGGTGGGGCCCATAACACCAATATACTTACACTCGGTTGACCTGTTTTCTGAGGGAAAATACGTTTCACAACGCTGACATGAGAGGAATACCTTCGCCCTACCCTAAATACACTGATATTAAACCCAAGGTATCCCTCCCAAAAGGGGATGAATCATTTAGTTGTTTACTTGGTTTTACTTTGTTTAGCTTGTTAATTGACGGTACTTGTGAAAATATAGTATCTACATCTGAAAAATAATACTCTAATTTACCTGTTTGATAAAACAAACTAGCTATTACACTACATGTTATGCCATATGTTACAGGGAGGTGATGATAAGTCACTCCTTCAGATACAGATGCAGGTAATCGCATACATACGTAGCAATCCCTTACGTCCATAGTTTTTACATATTCATACAACAACTTTGAAAACACATTGTTAGAGAAATCTGTTATTGACCTGTCTTTATGTAAATAGTTTTTATCTATTCTAGTTGGAACTACCTTTTGAACCTTCTCTATTTTAGTTATGTTATCACTATGTCCTTCTAATGTATCAACAGTAACTTTAAATGAAATTATTAGAGCAAGAATACTCCAAAGAAGCATTAATAATCCTGTACAACAACAACACATTTTGCACCATCTTCTAAGGAAGGTACATCTACTTTTGCTACCGTCTATGTTTGCCATCTTTCTAAAATGAGCCGTGTCTTTTGACTTAGCCTCTTCTACTTCACAACTAGTTTCTAACCCAAGGCTTCTAAGCACCTACGTGATTCTACCAGTTTTTGTCTTTTTCAGTATTTTATTGTCTTTCCATTCGTAATGTCTTATCTCATTCAGTTTGGCATCTCATCATCTTTCACCTTCCCTTTGTTTTGAACATGCAGGTTGTCCTGAACATCCGCTTCTTCTCCGATATCGGACAAGATAACTCTCAGGATTTCCTATTCTTCATCTTCCTCAACCACTTCCGGTACAATCACCTTTAGATTGCCTTGGCTATCCGCCTCTTCTTTTACTTCAGGCAGGGCCACACATGTCCATTCCGGTGATTTATACTTCTGGTTAGGCTTTCTTGTTTTTTTGCTTTCTTTGACTACTGTCTGTTCTTCCTCTTTCGATTTCTCCTGACTCGTTACTTCATTCACCTGTTCAGCTCTTGGCGAATTTACACGTGTCAGCCAATATCTCAGTCTCTTTATTTTGTTTGGCCACACTTCATCTTTGGCCGCTCTTTTCAGTTTACTCCCTTTGTCATTCTTTTCAGTTCTCCAAGCTCTCTTTCTCAGAACTCGGCCTTCTGGTATTTCATCCTCGCTTTCCTCAGACTCTGCTTCAACCTGCTTTTTACCTTCAACGAGTTCTTTCTCCACCTCTTTTGTTTTCCCTACTTCTTTCCCTCCTCGAATCTCCGTCACGCAGTCTTCCTGCTGACTACTTGTCCCTGCTTCTAACTGGATGTTGGAGTTCCCTACACCTCCTTGGGGGTCTTCCGCAATAATCTTTCCCTCTCTCTCTGTATCTGGCACCTGTCCATCTAGAAATGTTGTTTCAGGTGGAATTTCTCTCAATCGTTCTTCCGGCACTTCTTTCTCACCGATTTCTTTTATTGTCTCTCCACTGTCCTTTTCTTTGTTCTTCCTTTGTTCTTTCTTGGATGAATGGGCTCTTTGTTTGGTCTCTGAGTCTTAACTGGATTCAGAAATCTGCAATCTTTTCCTCAGGGAGTTGCTTCTGGGGACCAAAGTTAACCTTGGCTCTGTTTCCCCCCTTTCAGAGTTTTCTCCTTCCTTATCCTTTGGCTCTCCGTCATCTGACTCAGTACTGGATTCTGACTCATCAAAATACTCTTTCTCTTTACAATCCACTGGATTTGTAATTCTCAAGGTATGACTTGCATGGATCCAGTTCTTCAATCCAGCACACTTCACAGCTGTTGTCGTAGTCAAGATGACTTGCCTTGGTTTTCCCCACCTGGGAACCAAACAGTTTCTTCTTCTCTGTACTTTTATCCTTACCCAGTTCCCTGGGCACAGATCATGAGCTGGCTTCTTTTCAAGAGTGGTGGCATCCGCTCCAACCTGATGAAACACAGAATGAACTGCGTCAGCCAGGCTTTTACAGTATTCCAATACCATGTCATCAGTTATTGTCATCAGCTTGTTGACTGGTATAAATACATGTCTCATTGCGCGTCCCATGAGGATCTCATGTGGACTCAAACTTGTAGTTCTGTCTGGTATTGATCTAATTGTCATGAGTACTAGAGGCAAGACATCGGGCCATTTCATACCTGTGGCTAAACACATTTTCCCTATCCTGTTTTTGATAGTACCATTCATTTGTTCTACTGCACCAGAAGCCTCTGGTCGGTAGGCACAATGCAGTTTTTGTCGTACATTCAATGCTTCACAAATCAGTTTTATGATCTCATTATGAAAATGTCCTCCTCTGTCTGATTCAATTGTTACTGGGAACCCAAATCTAGGTATAAATTCTCTCAACAATAATTTTGCCACAGTTATTCCATCATTTCTTCTTGTTGGGAACGCTTCTACCCATCTAGAGAATAGGCATACCATTACCAAAACATACCTCAATCTGTTACAAGGAGGCATCTCAATGAAATCTACTTG
This sequence comes from Triturus cristatus, assembly GCF_964204655.1. Taxonomy (NCBI): domain Eukaryota; kingdom Metazoa; phylum Chordata; class Amphibia; order Caudata; family Salamandridae; genus Triturus; species Triturus cristatus. Next base: position 798,201,431 of record NC_140594.1, read on the forward strand.
CATTCTGGTAAAAGGCCCTCCCTCTCGGCCTATTGTTCCTAGACTCACCACTGTCTTTCTTCCTGGATTGTATTGCTGACAAATTAGACATCTTTGACAGATACTTTCTGCCACAAGCCTGAACTTGGCATTATACCAAGTTTGTTTAAAGGACCGAATCATGGCATCTCTCCCTATATGCCCCTGTCCATGATACATCCATGCCATGGCAGACATCATGCTATCAGGCATTATTGGTCTTCCATCTCGATAGACCCACACATGATCTTTCTCTCTTGGTGCACATCCTGCTTTTACCCACTGTTTTACCTCTTCTTCTCCTGCTTCTTCCTGCAATTCTCTTACCTCCTCCCAGGGTCCCACAGTGTTAGTAAATATTGGGATACACAAAACCAATTCTTTTTCCTTTGCCCGATTGATTGAATTCTGATTTCGAGCACAATATTGTGCCATGTCATTGGCAAACTTGTTTCCAGTGGCAATGTAATCACCACTGCGGCTATGAGCAGCACATTTTACCACAGCCAATTGTCTGGGCAGCTGTATTGCCTCAAGCAACCTTCCAACCACTTCAGCATTCTTAATGGGAGTTCCACTTGAGGTCAGGAAACCTCTTTGCAGCCAACTTTGGCCGAAATCATGGACCACCCCGTAGCCATACTGGCTATCAGTTATCACAGTCACTCTTACACTTTTCCGAATCTTACATGCCCTGGTCAGGGCGATAAGTTCAGCTACTTGGGCCGACCTTACTCCTTTCAAATAGGATGCTTCCATCACTGCTGCAACTGTACATACTGCATACGCTGCACTCAGCACTCCATCATCTGTTCGCAAACAGGATCCACCAACAAACATGACATAATCACTTTCTTGTAAAGGGTCATCTTTTATGTCAGGCCTTGGTTTTCTGCAAAAATCAAGTACATCCAAACAATTATGATCTACTTCATCTCTTACCTCTACATGCTCCACATCAGGCAGCAATGTTGAAGGATTCACATTCACGCATCTCACAAGACTCACATTTGTTGCCCCCAAAATGACCTTTTCATACTCAGTCAGTCGACTGTGCGTCATATACTGAGTACGACTCCTTGTTAAAAGAATCGCCACATCATGAGGTACAAACACTTTCACAGGATATCCCATCACAATTCCTTCACTCTGTTCCAAACTTCGACATGTAGCAGCTACTGCTTTCAGACACCCAGGAAGGGCTACAGCTACTGGGTCCAACAGAGATGAAAAATACGCAATTGGTTTCCTCAGTTTTCCATGCTTCTGTACAAGAACAGAAAGTGCACATCCATTTCTCTCACTGAAATACAACTCAAACTCCTTGACATAGTCAGGCATACCCAATGCAGGCGCTTCACACAATCCTTCTCTCAATTTCTTGAATGCTGCCAACTCCTCTTTGTTTAAATCAATTGGATCTCTCACATCACTTCTTGTCAGCCGTACCAAAGGTTTTGCAATCAAGGAAAAATTTCCTATCCATTGACGACAATATCCAACCATTCCCAGTAACATTCTCACTTCTCTTTGGGTCATTGGTGGACTCATTCTTTTTATGATCATGATTCTGTCTATGGTTATTTTCCTGTGTCCTTTCTCAATGCTGTGTCCCAAATATTGGACTTCTCTTTTGCAAAATTGTAATTTTGATGGTGACACTTTTAGCCCTTCATCTGCCAAATGATTTAACAAAGCTACCATGTCTACCTCACAAGCTTCACGAGTTTTCGATGCCACAAGTAGGTCATCGATATACTGGACTAGTACTGTATTTTCAGGCATTTCTAGACTCTCCAAAGACTTCTTCAATAGCTGATTAAATATTGAGGGGCTTTCTGTAAACCCCTGTGGAATTCGACACCACGCCAAAATACGCTCGCCGAAACGAAATGCAAAAATGTGCTGGCTGTCATGGTGTAATGGGATGGAAAAGAATGCATGGCACAAATCAATCACTGTGTACCATTCTGCGTCATGAGGAATCTGATATAAAATCACAGATGGATTTGGTGCAATGGGACAACATGGTACAACAATTTTGTTTATCTTTCTCAGATCTTGCACTAATCTGAACTTCCCACTAGGCTTTTTCAGTCCCATTATCGGTGAATTACATGGGCTACTCACTATTTCTCTCAATATTCCTTGCCTTATCATTTTCTCAATCACAGGAGTAACTCCTTCAACTATTTCAGGAGTCAATTTATATTGTGGGACATTTGGATAACTTACTCCTTCTTTTACAGTTATCTTTACTGGATCTATGTTCCTCATCAATCCTACATCTTCTCCTGTGAAGTCCCAAACTTCTGCTTTTACTGATTGTTTCAATTCTTTTGGTAGCTCGTCGGGGTTGAATACAGCATATGTTCCTGTAAACTCTTTCTCTCTGTTTGCCAGTGTCATTTTATACAACACATCATCATCGGGTGTTTCAAAAGCTATTCAATCTGGAGTACAAAAATATAGTGCAATTCATCTTGCACAATAAATCCCTACCGAACAAGTTCACAGGACTTGTGTCACACACTAAGAATCTGTGCATTTCGGAAAATTTCCCTATACTAACTTTTACTGGTTCTGTAAGGTACGTTTTAATCTGTCTGTTGGAGACCCCGACTACTTGGATCGTTTCATCCGAGAGAGGAAGATTCTTAACATCAGCTGATCTAACAGTTGATCGAGTAGCACCAGTATCAACTAGGAAAGTAATATTTTCATTATTAACCTTTCCATCTTCAAATGGGCCTGTCTGGTCTACTTCTACTTCTAGAGTGGCGCCAAGTACGCACTCTTCTTCCTCCCTTCGGCACCGTCAGTAACCCTCTTCTGAATCGCTTTCATCGCATTGTGGCTTATTTACCTGTTCTTCGTTGTAGAATCCATTCTCTTTACTATACTTCTGGCAATTTTTGTTCTGTGGAAAAGGTGGTTTTGGTACCTGATTCTGTTGTGTTACACCCTGCTGCTGTCGTTGCTGTTGACCACTCACCTCATTCTGCACCTGTGGATTCAATGAGGCATTTTCATCGTTAGTACTTGGAGGAAATTTACACTCGGATTTCCAATGTCCTATCCTACCGCAATGATGCCACGGAAATTTCTTTTTAGCTTCCTCAATATTCCCTTTATTTTTCCCAAGATTAAATCTCGGTTTTGACCCTGCCTAATTGTCCTTCTTGTCTCTCTGCTGCTTTTACCTGTGCCCACATTGCCTTCTCTTTTAGTTTTCGCTGTTTTGCTTCAATTTCATCACTGAAATATTTAGCATGTCTCAATACTTCATCTATTTTCTTGTTTTGCCAATCTACCGTATGCTGTTTTATCATTTCACTAATTTCTGAACGAAGACCATATACAAACCTGTATACGAAATGACTCAAATCCTTGTCACTCAAATTCTCATCTCCACTGAATTGTTTAAAGGCTAAAATTAACCTTTCATAATAGGCATGTACTGATTCTTTGCTTTCCTGATGTGTTCTTTCAATTTTCACCCAATCTGTCTCCTTAGGGGGTACTTTGTTCTTTAAAAATGCTATAACCTATTCGTAGTTCTTCATTACCTCAGGGTCTGGGGCTCCTGTCTTAGGATCCCTCGGGTATTCCTGGGTTGGCCAATCTATTACTATTTTGCATTCTGTCCATAAATCAGCTGGTACTATTATGTCAAACAAACTATTCAAATCAATCCACAATACTTTGGATAATTTCACAAATCTGTCTACCTGTCCATACCACTCGACAGGCTTTTCACGCAGTCGAGGGAAGTCATTCGTAAATGACAAAATATCCTGTCTAGTCCATGGGACATGAACATATCCTCCTCCTGGAATCTCTCTCATTGGGTATTCTGTCACAACCTTCTCTTTTTCTCTCATCGGATAGGCTGAAAATGTTTTGTCTGAAACTTCATCTCATTTACGATACCATCTGCTCTTCCATTTGTCCACGTCTTCCCATTTTCTCAACAAAATAATTATATCCTTAATCTGACCTATTTGTCCTGTAGTATTCATGTTTTCAATGTCTTTTTCAGTGAAATCTACTCGATAGGGTTTCTGTAGGGCTTTTATCTTTTCAATATCAATGCCCATTTCATTCGCAACTTCTTCAAATCTTTCATGAAGATTTTTCCCTCTCCATGTTACGCTTTTGCATAGAAATAACAATTCCTCATCTTGGTACGTTTTTAACTTCTCTGTCGGTATAGTACCTACTATTAATTCTTCCAGTACCATTCGTAATATAGCTACATCTATCGACTGAGATTCCTTGTCTTTCTTTTTCAAGCTTCTCAACCATACACTCAACTCCTCTGTAGATGGTCCTACTGGCTTCTCTACATTTCCTTGTCCAAAATCTTTTTGTTTTTCTGACTTGGTCTCTATCATTGTCATACGCTTCTCTGCACAGTTCTGACCTACAATCGGGTTGTTTGAAAAATTTGGTTCAATCATACTCATAGTCTGTCTCCATGGATTCTCACCCTGACTCACTCTTGGTTGTTCAACTGGTTTATTACTTTGATAAGGGACTCTCAAACAATGCTCACTGTCCTTTTGCTTGTCAAAAATAGGCATTACTGGACCTATCGTTACTGGTACGGTTACTGCTTGCAGATTCTTAGTTAATTCTCTTATTTTCTCCGTTAGTTCTAGGGTTGTTTTGGCTAATTCTGCTGAATTTTCTCCATCCAATTTTCCTCCAGACTTCTTTTCTACCTCTCTATTAGGATTATTCCTTTCCAAATCTTGGAACTCTGGTTCCGTTTTTATGATTCGTACTGTTTCTTTCATTGGGGCACTTGGAGTTAATAGTTCTGGTTCTGGTCGGTATGGTGGTGGATTCTTATAGAACATATCATCAAGAACATCATCCTCAGATTCATTCACTCCATACCCTCTCGATTCCACATTATGCCTCTTTTCTACACACTTTCGTCCTTCATGCTCTCCTGCAGTTATTACGGGAAACAAACCCTCAGTCATACTTGCATTCCGCCACCTTCTCATTCGATCCTCATGTGTCTCATGTTCGTACGATCTGCCAAACAAATACCTGTATCCTCTACCGTTTCTCTGTCTTTCTCGGTCATTCATTTCGTCTTCCCATTCCGTCAAAGCTTCAAATTGAGTCGGTCTAGGTCTCGGTTCTAAATTCATAATTTTCTCTCAAATTTCTCAAAACGGCCAAATTAAATGAACCATGTTCTGGAAAACTTGACCCAGTTGTCTAACCAAATACAGGTGTGATATCCATATTTCGCAATCATTAAAGATGCAGGGGTTTTCGGCGGAGGAAGTAACTGTCCTTCCCTAGTTTTGACCTGTTTGTCTTTCTTAAACCACTTCTTAATTTTCCCGAACCATGACTTTTTCTCTTTTTCTGGTGGATCATAATACATTTTCCCTTCTTTTCGTATCTTACTAGTTTCTCCTTGCAACTGTACCTCTATTCTATCCAATCACAGCGCGGCTCACACTAACACACCAATCTGGAATGTCTATGTCACTGTCACAATCCTCCAATCCCAGCGCGACTCACACTAACGCACCAATCCGGAGCGTCTACGTCACCCTGTATTTTTCCAATCGCAGCGCGGCGCACACTTAATGCACCATTTCAGAGCATTTTACGTTTCTGACCGACTGTCCAATCCCAGCGCGGTCGTTCTGACGTCAGCAGCCGCTGCGGCAGCTCTTGCTCCTGTCTATCCCTCCTTTACAAATCTGCTCAGTAAGTTTTTGTTTCAATTTTTACAATTCTGTTAGTAACAACAAGAAAACGTCACCAATGTCCGCTTCGCTAACCAAAGAATAGCATAGACCTTTCCCACGAGAATTCCTTCTTTCCCGAGAGCAGCGCTTACCTCTGCCCTACTACGGAATCGTTATTTCCGTTGATAAAGTAGCACATCCCTCTACTTCACCCTTCTAACAAGCATTAGCTAACTGTTTCTCTAGTATTTAAGACACATAGGTGCCGATAACGATCCGGTAAAAACCGGGTACGAACCGTTGGACGGAGCATATTCTCCGTCCGACGCGTACCCGGTCGTCAAAATATACAAACATGGAATTACGATTCGCACGGAAACACCATTTCCGTACGAATCGTACAAAACCCCGACCGATGAAAATAAACGTACAAATGCGATCCGGGAAAGCGCCGACGTGACATCGGGACGCACGCAGCCTGCCATTCACGAACCAGGAATTACGATTCGCACCGACGTCATCCCGCACGGTGAATATTTTCCGGCTGCCAAAAACTGCCGGGAAATCAGGACGACGCGAACAAGGAGTACCGGTACGCGACGGACAGACAGGACGACGCGAAAAAGGAGTACCCGTACGCGACGGACAGACATGGACCCGAACCTACGTGTCATCCCGGCCCTCATAGCAGTCGACCTCCTCTACAGGTTCCGACGCAGACGCCGCAGAAGGTCAGAACAACAAAGGGAGGGGGGAAGGGGGGGGTGGCAGGACCAGGGCAGGCCACAAAACCCCCACCAAAGTCACACAGCACACATGCCCTGGACATACCTGACCCTCAGGCCCTGGTCACTACGAGGGGGTGGGGGCGTGTCCAGCTAAGCCAGCGACCGCCACAACGGAAGTTCTTGACGACGTGAACCGGCAACACAACCAGACAGGTACGTCCCGTACCCACGCCTTAAGAGCGTGGGTACGAGTCGTACCATGCCCACACCTACGTCATCCCAACAATGGCGGGACGGCTCATACCCACGTGGCAAAGGCCTGGGTACGGCCCGCACAAGCATCACATAGCGTGGGGACGGATATGTACGGACCGTACCCCCACCCCGTATGCATGGAGCGTACCCCCAACCCCAACAGTGTAAGTACGACACGTACCCCGACCCTCGTACGTATGGAGCGAGCCCCCAACCCCAACAGTGGAAGTACGACACGTACCCCCACCACCGTATGCATGGAGCGTACCCCCACCCCAACAGTGTAAGTACGACCCGTACCCCTCACCCGCGGACGTATGGAGCGTAACCCCCACCCCAACAGTGTAAGTACGACCTGTACCCTCACCCGTGGACGTATGGAGCGTACACCCACCCCAACAGTGTAAGTACGACCCGTACCCCCACCCGCGTCCGTATGGAGCGTACCTCCACCCCAACAGTGTAAGTACAACCCGTACCCTCACCCACGGACGTATGGAGCGTACCCCCACCCCAACAGTGTAAGTACGACCCGTACCCTCACCCGCATACGTATGGAGCGTACCCCCACCCCAACAGTGTAAGTACGACCCGTACCCTCACCCACGGACGTATGGAGCATAACCCCCACCCCAACAGTGTAAGTACGACCCGTACCCTCACCCGCGGACGTATGGAGCGTAACCCCCACCCCAACAGTGTAAGTACAACCCGCACCTCCACCCGCGTACGTATGGAGCGTACCTCCACCCCAACAGTGTAAGTACGACCCGTACCCTCACCCGCGGACGTATGGAGCGTACCCCCCACCCCAACAGTGTAAGTACGACCCGTACCCTCACCTGCGGACGTATGGAGCGTACCCCCCACCCCAACAGTGTAAGTACGACCCGTACCCTCACCCGCGGACGTATGGAGCGTACCCCCCACCCCAACAGTGTAAGTACGACCCGTACCCCCATGGAGCCAACCCACACACGTGTATGGACTAAGCGTACATATTGTTATATAGGAGGGGTGTGTGCCAATCACTCCCAGCAGTGCCCAGAGGCAGGAGGGGTGTGTGCCTATCACTCCCAGCAGTGCCCAGAGGCAGGAGGGGTGTGTGCAGAGTCCTCCCAGCAGTGCCCAGAGTCAGGAAGGGTGTGTGCCTATCACTCCCAGCAGTGCCCAGAGACAGGAGGGGTGTGTGCAGAGTCCTCCCAGCAGTGCCCAGAGTCAGGAGGGGTGTGTGCCTATCACTCCCAGCAGTGCCCAGAGGCAGGAGGGGTGTGTGCAGAGTCCTCCCAGCAGTGCCCAGAGTCAGGAGGGGTGTGTGCCTATCACTCCCAGCAGTGCCAAGAGACAGGAGGGGTGTGTGCAGAGGCCTCCCAGAAGTGCCCAGAGTCAGGAGGGGTGTGTGCAGAGTCCTCCCAGCAGTGCCCAGAGACAGGAGGGGTGGGTGCAGAGGCCTCCCAGCAGTGCCCAGAGTCAGGAGGGGTGTGTGCAGAGTCCTCCCTGCAGTGCCCAGAGTCAGGAGGGGTGTGTGCCTATCACTCCCAGCAGTGCCCAGAGGCAGGAGGGGTGTGTGCAGAGTCCTCCCAGCAGTGCCCAGAGTCAGGGGGGGGTGTGCCTATCACTCCCAGCAGTGCCCAGAGGCAGGAGGGGTGTGTGCAGAGTCCTCCCAGCAGTGCCCAGAGACAGGAGGGGTGTGTGCAGAGTCCACCCAGCAGTGCCCAGAGACAGGAGGGGTGTGTGCAGAGGCCTCTCAGCAGTGCCCAGACACAGGAGGGGTGGGTGCCTATCACTCCCAGCAGTGCCCAGAGACAGGAGGGGTGGGTGCCTATCACTCCCAGCAGTGCCCAGAGACAGGAGGGGTGTGTGCAGAGGCCTCCCAGCAGTGCCCAGAGTCAGGAGGGGTGGGTGCCTATCACTCCCATCAGTGCCCAGAGACAGGAGGGGTGGGTGCCTATCACTCCCAGCAGTGCCCAGAGACAGGAGGGGTGTGTGCAGAGGCCTCCCAGCAGTGCCCAGAGACAGGAGGGGTGGGTGCCTATCACTCCCAGCAGTGCCCAGAGACAGGAGGGGTGGGTGCAGAGGCCTCCCAGCAGTGCCCAGAGTCAGAAGGGGTGTGTGCAGAGTCCTCCCAGCAGTGCCCAGAGTCAGGAGGGGTGTGTGCCTATCACTCCCAGCAGTGCCCAGAGGCAGGAGGGGTGTGTGCAGAGTCCTCCCAGCAGTGCCCAGAGTCAGGAGGGGTGTGTGCAGAGGCCTCCCAGCAGTGCCCAGAGACAGGAGGGGTGTGTGCCTATCACTCCCAGCAGTGCCCAGAGTCAGGAGGGGTGTGTGCAGAGTCCTCCCAGCAGTGCCCAGAGTCAGGAGGGGTGTGTGCCTATCACTCCCAGCAGTGCCCAGAGGCAGGAGGGGTGTGTGCAGAGTCCTCCCAGCAGTGCCCAGAGTCAGGAGGGGTGTGTGCCTATCACTCCCAGCAGTGCCCAGAGGCAGGAGGGGTGTGTGCAGAGTCCTCCCAGCAGTGCCCAGACACAGGAGGGGTGTGTGCCTAACACTCACAGCAGTGCCCATGAAACGCAAAGGGTGGAGTAGCCACAGATACCATGCCCACAAATTTCAGTCCGTTGCACAAAGACCCTGCAGTACATGTACCACATGTGTGCGAGGCAGGGAGTATACGCATGCATAACGCAGAAAATAAAACATGTACACATGAAGTCATGTCAATAGTCCACATACACAAGTACAATGACTACCAAGAATGCCACGAATGATGCAGGTGGAGACATCGCTCAGCATGCATGTGCAAAGTAGAAAGAGTCCGTCACACACCCAGCTAATGTACACACAGCTCTGCGCTAAATATTGGGAACACCCTGCAGGGAAGATGTCAGGGTACACAGAGGAAGGAATACACCTTTGGACAATTTCACCATGCAGCAACTGCTTACATGAACACAGAAACCTAGCTAACACCGTGTGACGGCACACAGATCCCAGGGTCCCCCCTATGACCAGCACACTACTACATTTCCCACACAACCAACACATGATCACCACCCAAAATCATGTAGCAGCCCCACCAACAGCAATATCAGAAAAGCAGTAGTGTTCAAAGGAAACAAAAATGGCTTTAATCAGCATGATCCAAAATTGTATGTTCGTAGAAAGTTCAATATTTACAAAGCCCATAGGGCAGTCCAGAAGTCACAGCTGGATGGGGGACACAGTGGGATGCGTGTCCCCTAGCTTGCCTGCACAGTTACATTCCGTCGTCTTCCACAGGGGTGAGGGCATCATGTGGGGGGGAAGAAACAGGCACCGCAGGGACAGGAGGGTGAAGGGTAGGCGTCGTGGGTGCAGGGATGGAGGACTCCACCACAGGGGGTGGGGCAGGGCCAAAGGTGGAGGCCAGGAGCTCGCTGCACACCTTAGCCAGGTCCGCCAGGGAATCCCCTGCACCCGAAGGAACCACAGGCCCCAAGGAGGGGGGGCTCAGAGGGATGGGTCGCAGCGCCACTGGGGGAGGGTGTAGACAGGGGGGGGGAATCAACCACCCTGACCGAGGACTTCCTTGACCGCTTGCGTGGTGGCATCACTGTGGGGCTCAGGGACAGAGCGGCCATGAAGGAGTCTTTGGGGGAGATGTGGCCAGGAGAGCTGAGGGGAGGGGATTTGGAGGGAGTGGATTGGGTGGAATGCGGACTCCCACTCTGGCTGCGTGTCACACATTTGCCCCCCGACCCAGTGGGTGTGCCTACTTCACCCTGTGTGTGCGTGTCAGGAGGTGTGCGGTGGACCTTCCCTGCTGGTGTGGTGCCTGTGTGTGTTGTGGTGGGCGCATGCTGACGTCTGGGTGTACGTGGGACAGGCATGGGAGTGGGAAGTGTGGATGGGGCAGGGGTAGGGGGTGGGACGTAGTGCTGCAGGAGACCCACTGCTGCAGTCAGTGTTGAGTCTATCGACCTCAGCAAGCTGCGTTGGTCAGCCTGCGATGAATGAATGCCCTCCAAGTATGCCTCCATGTTGTGCAGCACTTGGCTGTGGCCATGGAGGACATTAAGGATCGCAGCCTGACCAACCTGCAACTGCCGCTGGATGTCCACAGACTTGGCATTGGGGGCAGCAGTGGAGACAGGGGCAGGGGGTGCGGTGCCTGGCAGGAAGGAGACATGTGGTGACCGGGCACGTTGGGAAGGGACACGAGCAAGTGGGAGGCGGCTGATGGCAATGGAGGGGGCGAGGCAAGATGTAGTGCCGCTGTCAGCTGCTGGTGTAGCCGCCGCCCACTCGGAGAGATCATCCTCGGACCCGTCAGCTTCATACTCTGTTGTGCCAGTCGACAGGTCACCGGCTTCACTCTCCTCCACCTCAGTCCCACTTGATGTGCCAGCCACGATGTCACCGCTGGCACTGGAGCTCGGTCCCTCTGCTCCGTCTGTGCCCATGTCTCCCTCCGTGTCCCCCGACGATGCTGTGGGCAGGGTGAAGAGACAGAAATTATTCATACACCTGTATACATATGTCACATGAGTCCAATCTACATAGGTCACAGTGCATAGCCTGAAACAAAAGAAGAGTTACATCTACAAAACAAGGTACATATGTAGGGCATGCAAGACACAGTTGTTTGACCCACCATGCCACCGAAAAACTATGGAGAGCATGACACAATAGCAAATGAGATGGAATGGAATTTTGACTGAGGAGCAAGGCCCTGGGGACAATCCAGCACTGCATCTGCACCACACAGCGTGGCAGGAAATAGGGATGAGCAAGGACCATATCCAGGAACAAGAGGCACATGCAGCATAGGTTATACTGAAAACATGCCCACCATGACTGGCCCACTGCACCTTGAGTGCATGTCCAGACAAACATCACACACTGGCCAGTCCTAGCAAGGAGATATCAGGTTGTGACATGAAGGCCATGCCCGCACCACCCACCCCCTACATGAGACTATTATTTGGAGACACAGGAAGCACTTACATCCCTTAGTCTGGGTGAAATACACATGGGATGCAACAAATCAAGGTTGCACACAAAATACCCAAGGTGCGCCTGTCCAAATATTCATGTACAAATGGGCATCATCAGATGATTGTAACAAGACACACAGGCAATGTCCACCGTGAGTATGAACAAGGAAAATCAGGTCAGTCTGTACAGTGGACACTTGTACTACATTTCACGTCAAAATACATTTGGCCAGGGGACAATGGCACAGAGCACAACCTATGCTGTAGACACAGAGATTGTCAACATATTCGGATTACACACATGATACCTAGGAAAATATGCCCCTGGGGACAGTAGTGGCCACACAACTCCATGCTCCTGAATGGGAATGACTGCAACACACGCTACCATCCCCGCACTATGCGTACCGCACACTCATGCACATCATGTCACAGGCCACCACATAGGACATGCGTGCTGTAAGGCCTCACACTTGAGAGACTAACTCCCATGTCTGGACTCAGCATTAGTGCCAACTGACATGGAACCCACAAGACCAGAACTGGACAGGGCACAGGCAAGGTCCCAAAACCTGTTACACACCACCCCCACACATGATGCTGCAGGCATTGTACACGTGGAGAAGGTGCCAGGCTACATAACCTTGTGACGGAGTGACTCCACACAGACCAGGGAACACATTGCAAGGAGGGGAAGGGAGGCAGGAGAGCACTGCAATACTGTGGGTAACAGGATCTGCACAGCACCATTAAACCCTGGCAGTGCATCCATGGAACAGTGCACTTACAAATGCTGGTGAAACACAACAAACACACATGTACCTACCCCCTTCCTGCTGCTGCATCTCCTGTAAGCGCCTGTCCAAGTCTGGAAAGACCACCGCCAGCACACGCTTGTGGATGTGGGAGAGACGGCGGCGCCCGCGGTTCTCATGGCTCTCAGGTGAGTCCCCCAGCAGGACCCGTGCGATCCTCCGCGTCCAGCACCGGATATCCTGCCAGCGTTTCCTCACCTGGGACAGGCGCCGCTTCCGACCATACGCACTCCTCACGGCACTGACGGCGGTCAGCCAGATCTGCTCCTTGGCAGAGGCGCCTACCTGTGAGGATGAACAAGTGACACTACATCAATACACCTGCAACATGTCACAGAGACACATATGAGAACAAATTAGCTGGTTACAACAAGGCATGTCATGCAGCCAACGCATTGCACCTTTGCCATAGGGACATACTCCTCTGGGGAAGGGCAAAAGCAGTACGTGCCAATGAAAGTACACAGGTGGAATGAGGGCAAAGACACAATCAATCATCAAGGCTCACACTGTGCATCACACCCACCCCTCCTGTCTCTGGGCACTGCTGGGAGTGATAGGCACCCACCCCTCCTGTCTCTGGGCACTGCTGGGAGTGATAGGCACCCACCCCTCCTGTCTCTGGGCACTGCTGGGAGTGATAGGCACACACCCCTCCTGTCTCTGGGCACTGCTGGGAGGCCTCTGCACACACCCCTCCTGTCTCTGGGCACTGCTGGGAGGACTCTGCACACACCCCTCCTGTCTCTGGGCACTGCTGGGAGTGATAGGCACCCACCCCTCCTGTCTCTGGGCACTGCTGGGAGTGATAGGCACCCACCCCTCCTGTCTCTGGGCACTGCTGGGAGTGATAGGCACCCACCCCTCCTGACTCTGGGCACTGCTGGGAGGCCTCTGCACACACCCCTCCTGTCTCTGGGCACTGCTGGGAGGACTCTGCACACACCCCTCCTGACTCTGGGCATTGCTGGGAGGACTCTGCACACACCCCTCCTGTCTCTGGGCACTGCTGGGAGTGATAGGCACCCACCCCTCCTGTCTCTGGGCACTGCTGGGAGTGATAGGCACCCACCCCTCCTGACTCTGGGCACTGCTGGGAGGCCTCTGCACACACCCCTCCTGTCTCTGGGCACTGCTGGGAGTAATAGGCATCCACCCCTCCTGTCTCTGGGCACTGCTGGGAGTGATAGGCACCCACTCCTCCTGTCTCTGGGCACTGCTGGGAGGACTCTGCACACACCCCTCCTGACTCTGGGCACTGCTGGGAGGACTCTGCACACACCCCTCTTGTCTCTGGGCACTGCTGGGAGTGATAGGCACCCACCCCTCCTGTCTCTGGGCACTGCTGGGAGTGATAGGCACCCACCCCTCCTGTGTCTGGGCACTGCTGGGAGGCCTCTGCACACCCCCCCTGTCTCCGGGCACTGCTGGGAGACATCAGGCATCCCCCCCCCCTGGGATACCCCTACAGTACATAGCATGTGTGTCACACCTAGACACAATGGCAGAAGTCACAGTCACAAAAAAAGGGACACAGTCTGTGCTAGTAGCTCTGCACTCACCTGATACCCCGGTCGCCCATACAGCAGGGGGTACTGTGGGAGGATCACATCCAGCAATGCCAGGTTCTCCTCCAGGGTGAATGGCTGTGACCTCTCCACAGACCTTGACATGGTTCCAGGGAATCAGGAGCAGCAGCAGTGTGGTAGAATCGAAATATGTGCAGGCAAGTGCTCCCTCATTGGACCTGGCTGCCTTATATCTGCCTTGCTGGCCTGTTTCATGCACAGGAGTACAGAGTGATTGGTCACTCACATTTGCATCCTATGTTTCTTCCAATCCCTTCAAACCTAGCACAGTCAGTGGGTTCTTATTGTGTTTTTTTCTTCAGCATTATGTCAACCCCACAAACACATTGCAACAAAGTAGATTCATTCCAACTGACTTCTGCTGTGCACCTTCCAGAACAAATTCAAACTTAAAACTTGGTCTCCATGACAACCAGCATGCATGTAGGCCTTAATACTTGTCCCTCATGTGTCCCCTATGTAAAATTGAGCTTCACCCACAGGTACGGTGCGTTCCGGGCCCCTAGGGCACCCCAAATGCATAGCAACGGCCCGTACACGCGTGCGTACGTTCACTATCACCATGGGTGTTCTCGCGTATGCGTTCTCGTAGTGATAGTGAACGTACAGGCGTGTGTACGGGCCGTACCAGTACGAGTACGCATACGCGAGGACACCCATGGTGATAGTGAACGTACAGGCGTGTGTACGGTCCGTACCACTATGGGTGTTCTCGCGTATGCGTACTCGTACTGGTACGGCCCGTACACACGCCTGTACGTTCACTATCACTACGAGTACGCATACGCGAGAACACCCATAGTGGTACGGCCCGTACACACGCCTGTACGTTCGCTATCACTATGGGTGTCCTCGCGTATGCGTACTCGTAGTGATAGTGAACGTACAGGCGTGTGTACGGGCCGTACCACTATGGGTGTTCTCGCGTATGCATACTCGTAGTGATAGTGAACATACAGGCGTGTGTACGGGCCGTACCAGTACGAGTACGCATACGCGAGGACACCCATGGTGATAGTGAACGTACAGGCGTGTGTACGGGCCGTACCAGTTTCGAGTACGCATACGCGAGGACACCCATGGTGATAGTGAACGTACAGGCGTGTGTACGGTCCGTACCACTATGGGTGTTCTCGCGTATGCGTACTCGTAGTGATAGTGAACGTACACACGCGTGTACGGGCCGTACCACTATGGGTGTTCTTGCGTATGCGTACTTACTGACCGTACACATGCCTGTACGCTCACCATCACTATGGGTACACATACGGCAGCACTCCCATAGTGATATGGGAACGTACACAGGCCCTCTTAGCAGCAGTACGGCGGTTTTCACACATCACAGTGGTGACAGGCAGCACACAGGAAGGAATAGGGCGGACATACTTGTCCATGGATGGACATCAAGGCATTGTCTGGGCAGTACTACATGTGTGGGGCACAGGTGTGACAGGCTGTGATGTGGCACATTATTCCTGAGTCGAGAAGGCACCAGATGTATGATGAGATGTGTACAGATGTAATGTGTGACGGTGCAATGTGTGCCAGGCATGCCCTTGACTCCTTTGACATGTGTGCATGTCGTACTGCACACTTGGGATGAGCGACACTGGCATGGCACGGACACCAACACACGGAAGTGTCCCCTGATGCCCGGTACAGGGGTTACCACACCTGACTTGTCACTACCCACGGTGCACGATGTGACTATGTCATGTATGTGTGGGGGTTTCCCATTAGGTTGATGCTGGAGCACCCTCAAAAGCTGCAGCTGTTGCAGCAACCAACATGTGTCTGTGTGTAGATTGACATTGCACACTGTTCCGCACACCATGCCACATGTGGTATCGGATGTGAGGTACGTATGTATGCATGGGACACGGAGTAGCGTAACAAGGACATGTCTGCATCCTCTCTATGAATGTGTGGTGAGTCATGACATGTGCACCTTCATGGCAAGGTGTGTGGGCTGTCCTAGTGTAATGTCATGTGACCTGTGGCTCTAGTGTTCCGCTACCAGTCTCTGCAATCGACATCCTACTTCTGCTGATGTGTGGGTGTATGTCACTCCTGTCTTGCGTCTGGCTGTTCACTTGCACTGGGACACAGCTAATCCCATGCCATGGCATGTGGAGGTTCTCAATCTCCGTGTGTAGCTGGGTCTTGGTAGGAGTGTCACCTGCCAGCCATACGTGTCCAGGGCATGTGGCACATACCTGACTCCGTATGTAGCATATGTGTATAGACAGATTAACATGTGCTCAGTACAAATTAATTGTTGTTGTGGTGCACTCACTCTTCCTTGTCACTTCCAAATTACTGCAGAGCGCCGCCTCTTCCCCGACCAATTCCGGACTTGGCTGCCATGCGGGAGAATGACTGTATCCGGTGCTACCGCTTCCCCCAACGGTTGATTCTGGATTTGACGGCGAGACTGGTACCACACCTGCAACCGCTGCACAGGTATCCTACGGCACTGACACCCAAGCTGAAGGTAATGGCAGCCCTACATTTTCTAGCCACGGGTTCCTTTCAAAATACCATAGCTCATGTTGGTGGCATGTCCCAGAGCATGTTCTGCCGTGTGCTGCATGATTTCTTAGAGGCCATGTTGATTCACCTGGATGACTTCATACATTTTCCTACCCCAGAAATGTTGACTGGGGTCAAGCGTGGATTCTATGCCCTGGGAGGGATGCCCCATGTCATTGGGTCCGTAGATGGGACACATGTTGCTTTGGTACCACCACAGGCACAGGAGGTAGCGTACCGGAATCGCAAGCACTACCACTCCATCAATGCCCGTGTGGTGTGTCTGTCCAACATGGTGATTTCACATGTCTGTGCTCGTTTTCCAGGATCAGCACACGATGCCTACATCATGAGGCGTAGCAGGGTGCCTGAAATGATGACGCAGCTGCGCAACGAACGAGCATGTGTTGTTGGTGGGTACAGTCTGTCTGTCCTGTATTTTGCGTAGACTTCCAGCACGACCGCTTCTCCTGTTCTAACGATGTCCATGTGCTTCCCATGTAGGGGACGCTGGCTATCCCAACATGCCATGGCTGATCACACCTCTCCGCAACCCCATCACGCCGGCCCAGCTCCGCTACAACACCGCCCATGGCCGGACAAGGCGAGTGATAGAGAGGACGTTTGGCCTGCTGAAGAGCCGATTCAGGTGCCTACACAAGACCGGCGGCGCACTCCCATATGCCCCGGCGAAGGTCTGCAAAATCTTCATGGTCTGCTGCATGCTGCACAACATGGCAGTTGAGCAAGCTGTGCCACTCATCCTGGATCAAGATGACGAGGACCATCCACCCGTGGAGGACGAAGGGCTTGGCAATGGGGCTAGTGATGTGGAGGATGTGGAGCCGCGAGAGGACATCCAGACTCGGCTCATACGCAACTTCTTTGCTTAGTGGTGAGTACCAGTGTCTGAGTGTGCACGCATTGGTCCCCGTGTGGCATGTGTTGTGATGTGTGTCTCCACCTGCATGTATGGCACGTGAGTCAGAGGTGTGTGTGGGTGTGTCACTGGAGTGATGGTGCCAGTGATGGTTGTATTTCCCCAGTCATAATTGTGACCTAGCATGTTGTCATCCATACATGTGTCGAGTAAATGCACATGCAAGTGGCTGTGCTTTTTGTGGCTGACTTCTTGTGTGTCTCTCTTCCCCAGGTACTTGCGCATGCCGTCTGCTGCTTGCATTGTTGTGGCACTGCTATTCCTCATGGACACGTCATCGTGTGCTGACTCAGCGTTACAGGCACGGACACGTTTGGAAGTCTCCTTAGGGTAAGGGATGCATCAGGGGTGTATTGGGTGTGGCAGTTGTTCACGATGTATGCACACTGCCCCTGTCGATGTTTGGTTCCTCTGCACACATGTTGCATCACCATGGTACACATGACATGCAGCTGGGTACACCTGAATAGATGGTCAGACTTGTTGACAGTCATCAGTGATGGGATAGTGGATTGTGATGATGGCATCAATGTGTGTAACACTGCCCTCGGACACATACGGTTTGCATTGGCTTGACATGCTGTGGGACTTCCACATCAGCGGATCAATGGTGTATGGCAGGCTCTCCGTGAGCAGCTGTGGGTGTTTAGCTGTTAGCCGACACTTGTGTGCCACTTCCATGGCTATCACGCATTTGTGCTGCAGAAGGGGGTGCCAGTGTTGGACCCACATGTTACTCCACATGAAGTGTTCATGTGTACTTCAAGTTGCCTCTGCAATCCCGAAAACATGACTAATAAAGGTGTCCCTATGCCTCCAAGGTGCCTCTTCTCAGTCAATGCTGGTGTGTTGCCACGGTGCATCCAGCATGTCTGGCATGGTTTTCCCTGATAGTGGTTATGTGTCTATGTGTCGAGTAGCAAGATGCAAGCTGTGTGTGTGGGATGAGACTGTGTATTGTGCATGATGTCCATGACTGTGTGGGTATTGTGACATGTGCCATCCCCATGCATCCAACGTTGGACAGGCCCCCATTATCTGCATTCACCGGACTCAAGCTTGCAGGACATGGTTCTGCCACCTGTCTACACATACCTGGGTGCCCCCCAGGACACTGGACATGATCCCTGACCTCTGCGCATGACGGTTGCTGTACTCAATATGTCTGTCGGCACGGTTGTGCGGCCACCCCCTCAGCTGGTTGGGCCCATCACAGGTGTGTATAGTGCTCCATGTCTGTCTTGCCTAATACACTGTGACCCGTGTGTCCTGTGCCAGACTCAGGCCCCAGGGTGTGGATGGTTGAAGTCAAAAGAGAACTCAGGCATGTTTAGACTTTACAAGACACATGTAAGATAATAATGCAACCAGCAGGCATCTTCTCTTCATGGTGTGACTTTTTATTTTAGTGGGGGGGGGTATGACATGAGGGGCTTTCCGGGTGTTTGGAATCCAAAGTTCAGTAGGGGAGTTGGTGTCCTTGCCATTTGAAATCCTCAGAGTCCATGCCACAGTCTTTGTCAACATTGGTCAGACAGTGACCAGCAAGGCCATGTGGCAGAGAATGTCTTTTGATGATGTGCTGCTGTTGCTCCAGTGGGCCAGGTGCCAGGCCAGGTGTCCTGGGAGATGGTGCTGTAGCGCCGACCCTCACGGTCTTTTCCGTGGATGACCCGCCCTCCTGCGGGGACCCTCAGAAGCAGGCCGTGACGATGTTTGTGATGCTCCATCTGTTGTTTCCTCCTCCTCCTCCTGATCCCTGCCTGTGGGTGGTGATGTTCTACGCCTTCTGGCACAGGGAGGGTTGCCCATGTTGTCGGCCATCCGACGGAGAGTAGTGTGAATTTCCGTGTACACCGTCACGAGCTCAGCCTGTCCGTCCTCCGTCCTCCGTTGGTGTTGCAGTAGACAAGCATGTAGCTCCGCATGTTGCTGGGCCTGCTGGGTCTTGATCCCCTCGAGGACGGACACAACCTGGGCCATGCCCGTGGTGTCCTGCCGGTATGTGTCCAGGATGTTTCGGACATGGGAATATATCGGATCCCCAGCCAACTGGTCAGGCTGGCGCCTCCGCCATCCTCCACTCCCACCACCCCTGCCCACTTGCACCTGGCCTGCCCTTGTGGGCACATCGGGTCTCCGGGACCCCTGAGGGGTGGCATTGGCGTTGTCGCCTGCCTCCTCCTGGGTGCCCGGGACACCGTGTCCCTCCTGGCCAGCCTGGCTGCTTTGTGGTGGTGGTGCAGGGATCCTGGGTGTCTCCTGGGATGTGGCAGGAGTGGGGGTGGTGGTTGGCCCCGTTGTACCTGACGCAGGTGCTGCAGGTCGTTGGACACCAGAGGGGCCAGGTTGGTCAGGGTCGTCCACAGAGTGGTGAGAGTCGTCGCTGCTGGTGGGATCGGCCTCCCGCAGAGCCGGGTCGTGTGAGTCTTCCCCCCCAGTGTTGGGGGGTGAACCACGAGGTTGACCTGTGTGTGAGAGAGACAATGTTAATTTTGGCCCATGCAACATCCATGTTTCATCAGTTTCAAAGTTGGAACATTTCCTCTGGGAATTTGGATCTGTCTTGCATTCCACTCACAGTGCACTTGTGCATGGGTGTGTCCCTTGGGCACAGCTTTGGCACCTTTAACTATGTGTGGCACAGTCTTAGTTGCTGCGTCAAGTGTGACTGCAGTCAGCAGTGGAGTGGGCAGGTGTGGCGAGCCGTGCATTGGCGCCTTCCGTGTTGCACTGTACGTGGGCACATGAAGTTGTTCCACACACTTATATGATGCAGGTAGCTGTCGTTGTGCTCGTGCACAGGTTGTGACATGGCCCTGTGTTTTGCCATGGAGGAGAGGGGGGGTGCTGGCACTGGCCACCCTTGTCTACATGCACGCAGTCCACCTGCTGACGAGCAGACATTCCCACACACCACATGGCTGATTTGCTCTCCCTGTGTCTCCCTCCCTCTCTGTCCCCCTCTCCCTCCCTCTCTGTCCCCCTCTCCCTCCCTCTGTGTGTCAGCCTCCTCCCTCTGTCCGTCTCCCTGTGTCTCCCTCCCTCTCTGTCCCCCTCTCCCTCCCTCTCTGTCCCCCTCTCCCTCCCTCTGTGTGTCAGCCTCCTCCCTCTGTCCGTCTCTCTGTGTCTCCCTCCCTCTCTGTCCCCCTCTCCCTCCCTCTCTGTCCCCCTCTCCCTCCCTCTGTGTGTCACCCTCTGTCACCTCAGCCCAGCTTCCTGGGCACACATTAGCAGATCTTTGAATGGCCCTTGGCTTGTTGATGTGAGTTTGTTTCTGATCTCCAGGCACCCATTGGGTGTAGTGTGTGTCTCTGCGCTGCTGCTGTGGTGGTGTGTGCTGCCACTCTTTCACAGTGTTGGCTGTTCATTAGCTGCTGTCATGTGCAAAACAGTGCCTTCACCCCCATGTGTTAATGCAAGGCGTCCGCCATTTGCTGGCGAGTCTTTCCTGTGTGGGGACACACTGTTTGTCTGGCTGTGACCTAGGCCATATGGGCAGAGGGCATTGTTGTCTGCTTCTGAGTTGCACTATGTGATTTTTTGGGCCCACCCTCCCGCCATCCGGGTTACCGTGTCATGTGTTGGTGTCTTCTGTGGCCTGTGACTTGACATTTCCAGCTGGGTGCATGGGGCATGGTGGCGCCAGTGGCATGTGCGTGTTCATGGAGTGTGGTTGAGTCATGCGATAGCTTGGGGTGGTTGCGTGCCTGTTTGTGAGTTTGGTTGTGGATGACGTTCCCCCCATGTGAGGTGCGTTGTTTGTGTACTCACCCGGGTCTCGGAGTCCTCCTAATCCTTCGACTGCCTCCACCGGCAGTATGGCCATCACCCTCTCCTCCCAGGGATGGTAGTGTACGGGTCTGCGGGGCGGCCCTCCTCCAGTGACGTTGGCCTGGTTGTGTTCATCCGTCATCTTGGCTCGGACCCTCCTCCGCAGATCGTACCACCTGGCTTGGCATTCCTGCTTGTTCCTTCTGGTGTCCGCAACAGCATTCACAGCATCGACGATGGTCTGCCACATGGCTGTTTTTTCTGAAATGCTGGTCTGTCTGACCAATGTTCCAAAGAGGTGTGGCTCGACTCTGAGAATTTCATCGACAAGGACCTCCAACTCTCGGTTACTGAACTTTGGATTCTTGTTAGTGGGCATGGTGAGGGGTGTGGGTGTGGATGGTGGGGGGGTGGGGATGGTTGTGGGTGTGTGGGTGTGGTTGTGCAGGTGTGTGTGTGAATGTGATGAGGGGGTGTTTGTGAAGGTGTGCAAGTGTAAGGTGTGGTAAAGCTTCTAGTTTGGTGCTGTAGGTTGTCTGTGGGGTCTGGCAGCAGTGAGTCTGTTGCAAAGGCTCATGGTTTGTGTGTGTGGGCCCTTTTTATTGGTCTATTGGTGGGTGTGGCTGTGTTTGAAGTTTGGGTGGGTGTGTTATAAGGAGTGGTGGTGTTTGGGGCCTCTGTTTGTTTTTGGCAGTTGCAGGTCAGTGAATGTGTTGTTTTAGTGGTTGTTGGACATGTTTAGTGGCTTTGTGCCATTCGAATGGTGTATTCTTGTGTTGTTTTGTTTTGTCCTGGTTGTGTACGTGCGATTTTAGCGTGTGTACGGGGTGTACATGGGCCATTTTGTTGTACAGTGCTGTCCTTGTGTGTGGCTTGGTACGACTCGTACATGCGGTTGTGATGTTGGGGCCTGGGGTGCGCTCCGTACTTAGGAGGTTGTGGTGGGGGTACGACTCTGACGTACACGGGTGTACATACACGGGTGGGGGTACGACTCTAATGTACACGGGTGCACATACACGGGTGGGGGTACGACACGTACAGGGGTGTACATACACGGGTGGGGGTACGACACGTACAGGGGTGTACATACACGGGGGTACGACACGTACACGGGTGTACATACACGGAGGGGTACGACACGTACACGGGTGTACATACAGTGGGGGTACGACACGTACACGGGTGTGCATACACGGGGGTACGACACGTACACGGGTGTACATACACGGGGGTAGGACACGTACACGGGGGTACATACACGGGGGTACGACACGTACACGGGTGTACATACACGGGGGGTAGGACATGTACATGGGTGTACATACACGGGTGGGGGTGTACATACACGGGGGGTACGTCTCGTACGTTAGGGGGCTGGGGGAGTGTTGGGCGCGTATGCGGGCACATGTCTCCATGGTTGCTATGGGAGTTCGGTGCGGACGGTGTTTTTTCCATACGGTTGTAAAATCGGACGCACGGGATGGATCGTGATTCCGCGGTCGGACTTCACTTTTCACATTTGTATGGTAAATCGTCCGAGGACGTGTCGGACACATTTTCTGTTGCAAAGGCTCATGGTTTGTGTGTGTGGGCCCTTTTTATTGGTCTATTGGTGGGTGTGGCTGTGTTTGAAGTTTGGGTGGGTGTGTTATAAGGAGTGGTGGTGTTTGGGGCCTCTGTTTGTTTTTGGCAGTTGCAGGTCAGTGAATGTGTTGTTTTAGTGGTTGTTGGACATGTTTAGTGGCTTTGTGCCATTCGAATGGTGTATTCTTGTGTTGTTTTGTTTTGTCCTGGTTGTGTACGTGCGATTTTAGCGAGTGTACGGGGTGTACATGGGCCATTTTGTTGTACAGTGCTGTCCTTGTGTGTGGCTTGGTACGACTCGTACATGCGGTTGTGATGTTGGGGCCTGGGGTGCGCTCTGTACTTAGGAGGTTGTGGTGGGGGTACGACTCTGACGTACACGGGTGTACATACACGGGTGGGGGTACGACTCTAATGTACACGGGTGCACATACACGGGTGGGGGTACGACACGTACAGGGGTGTACATACACGGGTGGGGGTACGACACGTACAGGGGTGTACATACACGGGGGGTACGACACGTACACGGGTGTACATACACGGAGGGGTACGACACGTACACGGGTGTTCATACAGTGGGGGTACGACACGTACACGGGTGTACATACACGGGGGGTACGACACGTACACGGGTGTACATACACGAAGGTAGGACACGTACACGGGGGTACATACACGGGGGGTACGACACGTACACGGGTGTACATACACGGGGGGTACGACATGTACATGGGTGTACATACACGGGTGGGGGTGTACATACACGGGGGTACGTCTCGAACGTTAGGGGGCTGGGGGGAGTGTTGGGCGCGTATGCGGGCACATGTCTCCATGGTTGCTATGGGAGTTCGGTGCGGACGGTGTTTTTTCCATACGGTTGTAAAATCGGACGCACGGGATGGATCGTGATTCCGCGGTCGGACTTCACTTTTCACATTTGTATGGTAAATCGTCCGAGGACGTGTCGGACACATTTTCCGACCCGAGGACGTGTGGGGAATAATTCCCAATGCGATTCGTATGGTCTTTTTCCCATGCGAATCGTAATTGGCAGTTTGTACGGCACTTGTACGATTCGTACGGTAAAAAGACCGGATACGAGTCGTACGGGGAAAATTTTTACCGGATCGTGATCGGCACCATAGTTGGAGACCCAATGGTCCTGAGAAATAAACCCAGAGTTTCGCAATTAACCCAAATGCTATTTCGTTCACGCAATTCCACACAAGAAAATGTAGTACATTCACACAGAATCCTGTCTTTCCCGAGAACAGCGAACAGTCTGTCCTACTACAGAATTATAACATACGTTAACAAAACAGCGCTTACCTCTCCTTTGTCTTTCTAAAAAGCTCAGAGAGTACCTATTACCTTTCCAGTGATAAGCGTTATCGGAATGCCAGTTGGATCCCTGGTACCTAAGACCAGAATTTCACAGGTAACCTTTGCTATCATACACACTTCTCTCACACAGAAAATGTCTCTAATGGCAACACACGGCGATGTCACCAAATCGAACCCAGACAATGCGTCGTGCAACTTCAATCGTCACACGTTTTCTCCTGTGTACCTACAGGATAACAACAATTCCGCCTTTCCCGAGAACAGCGCTTACCTCTGCTCTACTACGGAACCGTTACAAACTTCCGACTTCCTACATCCCAGAAGTCGTGCTAACGACATAAAACTCAACGCAACTCAACATAGAGTGTTAGTACATAACCAGTATCAATAACCAATCATCAATAAGCTATTTACAAGCAATAATCACCAAACCAAGACAATAAAACCATTGTCTTGCTACCAGAAAACTGATGCAGCGTAGAACGTCAAATTCCCCCTTCGGCACAGACCAACTACCTCGGCATCCAATTCACTCACATACATTCATTGGTGGGGCCCATAACACCAATATACTTACACTCGGTCGACCTGTTTTCTGAGGGAAAATAGGTTTCACTACACTGACATGAGAGGAATACCTTCGCCCTACCCTAAATACACTGACATTAAACCCAAGGTATCCCTCCCATAAGGGGATGAATCATTTAGTTGCTTACTTGGTTTTAATGAATAATGCTCGTCTATCTATACATTACTTCCTTACCACATTTCTTTTATTCACATAACTGACACAACACATTTGTCAATTAATCAAATACTCTTTATCTAAATTATTTTGCAAGGAAATTTAGTAATCATCATCATCAGCATTTCAGAGCATTATATTTACCTATTCTTGCTAAAGTCGTCCTCGAAGTCAATCAGTCAAAGAAGAATTGATTCAAAGTTTAGGCCGCAATTCAGTCTCTCATAGATTCAGGATAACAGCTGTCCAGCAGAGTCACCGTACTCTCCGTCAGCATAACGTCAGGAAATCGAGTTTGTCAAAGAAGAGCGAGCCGGTCGTAGCGTAGCGATGCGTAGCGTTACTACCCTAATTCCCTACCTACTTTTATAATGAAAATACTAACAAATATGTATCAAGATTGGATTTAGAGAGTTCTGATTGGTCAATTTCGACTGGCGAGGAGCGGTTCTCAGGTTGTCGTAGCTGAAGTCATCGAACTTGCTTTTTCCGGCTTTTAAATTGGGCATTGTCTCTTAGTCTTGGATGAGTTCCCGGATTGACCTTGGAGGGTACATGTTCACCCGGGGTCAGGTCCAGGCCACTGTTGCTGGCGGTGATGCATGCGCACTTCACCCAGAACCTCGTGTTGTCAAGGCAGTCACGTTTACCGTCCTGTTCAGCCATCTTGTATAGGCTGAAATGGTCAACTTAAGCAAAAGAAACACAAAAACGTAATTAA
Organism: Triturus cristatus; assembly: GCF_964204655.1. NCBI lineage: Eukaryota > Metazoa > Chordata > Amphibia > Caudata > Salamandridae > Triturus > Triturus cristatus. Next base: position 798,227,175 of record NC_140594.1, read on the forward strand.
AAGATGGAAATGACTAATCAAATGTTATCCCCTTACTAATACCCATATGTGTGTGTATTTATCTAGCAGAAGCAACACTCAGAGCGGTTTATACTCACTAAATAAAGAACAAGTCACAAATACATCACTTAAAGCAACATATAACATATAATATTCTAATTTTCTACTATTAATATGCGTACACAAGTTAATTCACAATTAATATAGCCATACAAAGTGCAAATCCCACGTATATTTCTCTTGTTAATATAGTTGGTGAGTTAATCACTTTAAACAGATTAATAATATTAGAATTAATTGATTATTCGGATTAATATAAACATGCAGAATGGGGGTATACAACATTTTGTACTACCTGCTCCAGCACTATCATGTATATTGGTCCCAAGATGGCTGCCAACACTTCTTGGATGAAGTGCTGACAGCCAATCAGATCTCACGATGAGATGTGTGGTTAGGCTCCGCCCAGATATATATGTGATTTTACTTTTGATTTTCTCAGGAACTACTGAACGGATTTACACCATTTAAGCAAAAGGCACCACTCTGAACCAAGGTCTACCTTTCTGCCAAATTTGGTGTAATTCCGTTCAGCAGTTCGGGCTGTAGCTGTGACTAAAGGTCCCCATGGAAACTTTTTCTCAGCACCCGCTTGACGAATCATCCCAAGATTTTCAGGATAGGGGCGGACCAGAGTGGGCCACGAGTTTTGAAAATTTCGTGAAGATTCATCAACCGGCGCCAAAGTTATTCCAAATAGAATGTTGCGGATTTCCTATGGATAATAGGTCCTAACTATAACTAACTACCTATATATATATTTATACATATATATATCACTGAAAAAACCATAGGTTTCACACACGTTATAGTTAGGAATTAGCATTTAAAAAACCTTGCAAATTCAGTGAAAAAACCATAGGTTTCACACATGTTATAGTTAGCTGGACATTTTACTCGTAAAAAACCATTGAAATTCCCCCGTTATAGTTAGTGCAGGCAACTATAACTCACGCGACCGCAATCCTCTGCTGATGCTAATACTGTATTTAGACACTTATTTGCCCATGTCTTCTTCCATTAAATTTTAGCTATACATATATTACAAATATTTTTTTTTCATAAAGACACATATGTCATCAGCAGAGGATTGCGGTCGCGTGAGTTATAGTTGCCTGCACTAACTATAACGGGGGAATTTCAATGGTTTTTTACGAGTAAAATGTCCCGCTAACTATAATGTGTGTGAAACCTATGGTTTTTTTCACTGAATTTGCAAGGTTTTTTAAATGCTAATTCCTAACTATAACGTGTGTGAAACCTATGGTTTTTTCAGTGAATTTGTACGTTTTTTTAAATGCTAAGTTACTTTACGCCGTTCGTGGCGTGCGCGCCCACTTAACGCAGTTCGTTCTGTGCGCGCACGGTGCGCGTCGCGCACCGTGCGCGCACAGTGTGCACGCGGTGCGCTTCGCGCACCGCGCGCCCACTTTACGCAGTTAGTGCCGTGCACGCACGGTGGGCACGCGGTGCACTACGCGCACCACGTGCCCACGTTACGCTGGATGGGCCATGTACGCACGATGCGCTTCGCGCATCGTCCGCACACGGAGGACATATTATGCGCTTCGTTGAGAAACTTAATCTATTAATTGTTCCTTTTAATGATATGCCATGCACAAAAGGTGCACTGCGGGCACCTTTTGCACACGGGGGAGGGGTGAATGTGGATATTTTTTTTTTATAATTAATTTTTACCGTACGCGTACGTACGGTAAGCGTAATCGGCATTTAAAAAAAAAAAAAAAAAAAAATAGATTTTTTTGCCTTGGTGGGTCTTGTAGGGCACCTTAATCAATGCTAGGTGGTTAGGAGCTGTCTAACATGCTCCATTACATATTTTCCACCTTTGTTTTTCCTCCCCCTCTCAGAGTGCGAGAGAGAAAATGGCGGCAGCCGCTTCCTGGTTTCGACCGATTCGAATGTTTACTAAGATCTAACAGCCAATCAGAATCGCGCTCGCGCACATCACCTACGCGTACGGTAAGCTTACGGTAAGCGCACGGTAAGCGCACCGTAAGCTGCCACAGATATATATATTGATTTAAAGGCTATTTTCTCAGGAACTACTGAACAGATTTACACCAGACCTACAAAAGGCACTTCCTTGACCTGTAGACTACCTCTCTGCCAAATTTCAAGTAACTCTGTTCAGCCGTTCGGGCTGTAGCTGTGTCTAAAGGTCCTATGGAAAAATGCATGGGAAAAACGCGTTTTGGGACCCCCTTTTTTCTCAGCCCCCACTTGACGAATCCCCCCGAGACTTTCAGGGTAGGAGCGGAGCGTAGCGCCCCATTAGTTTTGAAAATTTCGCGAGGATTCGTCGACCGGCGCCAAAGTTATTCCAAATAGAATGTTGCGGTTTTCCTATGGAAACATGGTCCTAACTATAACTACCTACTGGCGACCGCCAGTAGGTAATATTAACTTAAAAAACCATAGGTTTCACACACGTTATAGTTAGGAATTAGCATTTAAAAATCTTGCAAATTCACTGAAAAAACCATAGGTTTCACACACGTTATAGTTAGGAATTAGCATTTTAAAAACCTTGCAAATTCACTGAAAAAACCAGAGGTTTCACACATGTTATAGTTAGCTGGACATTTCACTCGTACAAAACCATTGAAATTTCCCCGTTATAGTTAGTTCAGCTAACTATAACTCGCGCGCCCGCAATCCACTGCTGATGACGTCACATATTACATCACTCATGACATGGTCAGTGAAATCACTCATGACATCACTGATGACATCTCAAATGACATCACTGATGACATCACTGATGACATCATCCATTGAGTATGTATTTCTGAACAGTTTTAATATGTTTAATATATAAAGGGAAAGGCCTGTTGAAGAATAAGTGGGTGTACAAGTGTGTAAATGGATGATTTTCTGTGGTGCGTAACATGATTCTATAAGTGAGTCATTAAATGTATCTTACTGCAGACTAGTGACTAAACTGTGTAAATGTCTGTATGTGTCTGTATGTTGGTGTATAAGTGGCTGCATACTTACAGTCACTCCATACAAAACTATCATATACATTTATACACTTATATAGACACTCACACACTAACAAGTATCCATAGAGCTACTCTTACACCTACTCAGTCATGCAAATAATCACACTCCCATTTACTCACCTATGCGGTTATACACACTCAAGTTCACTTACTCATAAAAATAGTATCACATTCTTACACTCTTATAGAATCATTGATACAAGCACACACTCATCCATACAGTCACTTTCACAATCACACACTCTCACATCTACCCACTTATATACTCTTACACGCACATATACTGCCTTTCACATATGTAGTTAGTCACAAATGTACCACTGAGATATACATTCAATCCCTAACACACCCATACATACACTCACCCAACCATACAGTCCATCACAGATGCACTCTTAAAACCATGCACCCATAGAATCACCCACTCACACATCTATGCATAGAGTCACACACACCCTACCCACACAAACACTCAGGAACCCATACAGATACTGAGACAAGCAATCAATAACTTATATAGACACTCATATAGCTATTCACAAAACCATGCAGCCACTTATACACCAACATACAGACACATACAGACATTTACACAGTTTAGTCACTAGTCTGCAGTAAGATACATTTATTGACTCACTTATAGAATCATGTTATGCACCACAGAAAATCATCCATTTACACACTTGTACACCCACTTATTCTTCAACAGGCCTTTCCCCGTTATATATTAAACATATTAAAACTGTTCAGAAACACATACTCAATGGATGATGTCATCAGTGATGTCATCAGTGATGTCATTTGAGATGTCATCAGTGATGTCACTGACCATGTCATGAGTGATGTAATATGTGACGTCATCAGCAGTGGATTGCGGGCGCGCGAGTTATAGTTAGCTGAACTAACTATAACGGGGAAATTTCAATGGTTTTGTATGAGTGAAATGTCCAGCAAACTATAACATGTGTGAAACCTCTGGTTTTTTTAAGTTAATTTGCAAGGTTTTTAAAATGCTAATTCCTAACTATAACGTGTCTGAAACCTATGGTTTTTCAGTGAATTGCAAGGTTTTTTAAATGCTAATTCCTAACTATAACGTGTGTGAAACCTATGGTTTTTTAAGTGAATTTGTAAGGTTTTTTAAATCCTTTTTTTTTCTTTTTCTTTTTTCTTTTGATTATTTTTTTTAAACAATATGCTACCTATGTATATAATCATTGATTTACTGTATCCTGCAATATAGAAAGGTTCACCTTTTTTAAATAAATGGTCAGATATAGTTGAATAACATAGTTAATATCTTCTACAAACTTTTTTTTTTTTTTTAGGATTTTTTACCGTGCGCGTACGGTAAGCTTACCGTACGTGCACGGTACGTTTTATGTACGGTGCACGTACGTAATGTTTATGCTCCGTGTGCGCATGCGTACGCGATTTACGTACGTGTCCGTACTTCCTGTGCGACGTGCAAGGTCTTGCTCCCTACGCGCACGCGCGCGTGCACGTTACGCGGAACCGCCGTACGTGCGTGCGCGCGTGCCTCTAATGCGCATGCGGGCGTTTGCTCATGCCTCTAATGCGCGTGTGCCTCTAATGCGCATGCGCGCGTGTGCGTGTCTTATGTGCGCGCATGCGTACTTTTACCGTGCGTGTACGGTAAGCGTACGGAGCGCGCACGGTAGGTCATGTGATCCAGAAACAACACTTTTCATTGGTTTAAACTTGTTTCATTTCCAGAAACTTCCAACACCACACCCATTCCCCTCATTACTGCTTGTGATTCCCTAGGAGAAGGAGCTGAATTGTCTTTGGGATACAATGGCAGAGCAGCAGTCCTCTTCTGAGAGTGAGCAGGGCAGCAGCATCATCAGACAGAGAAGGAGGAAACAGAAGAATTCTTTTGTTTGGGAATATTTCACATTTCCAGAGGGGCAGAAAAAGGTAAATGCTCCATTAGTCACCTGCTCACTTTGTGAGCGTGTCTTATCTAGAGGTAATCCAAGAAAAAGTATTCATTTGGTAATTACACTATGTTTAGACACATTAGGGATGTACATCCCAGGACTTTTGCTCGACTTACTGAAGCAAACCCTCCAGTAAGTCACCCGAGCACATCCGCAGAAGCTCAGCCGAGTACATCTTCGGCAGCTCAGCCGAGCACTTCCTCTGCGGTGGGAGCATCACCCTCTTCTGCTCCTCTGAACATCTACCCTCGGTTCAGAGAGTACATATAAGGTGCAACACTTGTTACTCTCTTATTGCTATGGGGGAATCTAGTATTCCTCTAATAGATAATAAGATTGAGCAGCACAAGTGCGGTCCCTTCTAATATTCCCATTCTTTCTTTCCTCTGTCCCTGTATTAACACAAGGGCTTTTTTAAGAGCCACCCTACCTCAAAAAAAAAATTTAATTTTTTTTATCAGTTCTTTTTTTTAAAAAAATTTACCGGGCACCTTTTTAAAAAAATAAAAATAAAATAATAATATTTATTACACCCTTCAATGTACTTGAGGGACCACAAGGGAAATGACAAAAGCAGAGTGAGGAGAAGTGAAAACAAGGGACTACGAAAGTAAATGTGTGATAAAGACAGATATTTCAAACTTACCTGACCAACTTAATTTTCATTAAATGGTTTTTTTTAGTTGCTAGAAATAAGGATTAATTTTCCTAAAATTTCTTTCTCAATCTGTAACAAAAGAAAAAAAGTATTAATATTTAACAATACATTTTACAATACAGTACACATATTTTCATATTTAACAAAGACATGTTTTGCCCTTTTTTTGCTGTTTTCAGAATATATTGAATTTCACTGTAAATTGTGAAACCAATTGCAGTCATCACTTAACAGCGGGCAAAAAAAATTAACAATCTGAAAGATTGTTTAAAAAATGCCCTGAATCTCTTCTCAGTAAAACATACCTTGATAGAAATATAATATATATAATAAAAATATCATCTAACAACAATAACTATTTGCAATAAATAACGTCTGTAAATCTTGTTGCTTAAGCTCATACACCCAAATAATATCTGTCAAAGAAGTCCACAAGAGAAATTTTTACCTTTCCATGAGGCCAAATGGTAATTTTTAAATTCTTTTTTGATGAAATATCCAAAGTTAATCCAATAAAATCGCAAAAAATGATTTGTTCAGATGTTGCAATTTGTATCTAAAATTTTGGTTTTAGAAAAAATAAATAGGAATTTGGTAATTCTGCAGGCAAACGTTTCTTAAAAATCAATTGAGAATCATTACACAGTGTCCAGCCTTTTTCACATTTAAGATAAACTGTGTAATGACCAGAAGTTATCAAAGGTCCATCATGGAAAATTATTGTAACTGCAACAAAAGTTTTTCCTGATATTGATAATTGTTTTCCTACAAACTTCTTTATAGAAGTGTCCAATTTTGTTCCATCAGCTCTACAACGTTGCATCATTAAAATTACATACTGTCCATATTTCTTTAAAAATAACGTTGAAAACCTGTCTGATTTACATTTAGAACATTCCATGCTGTGATTGGCATCTTTAACTAATTTACTAAAAGTGACTGATTGACTCTCTGGTAATGTTAAATATATGAACCTTTCAGAATCAACATTAGAGCTGCATGTGTTGAAACAGTTTTCACAACTATGTTCCCATTTATAATAGAGACCAAACATATTTTCTATTTCTACCCCTTCTTCTTCCAGTACCATAAGAATATACATCAAGAATTCCTGTGCATCTTGCTGGACATTTTGAGTAAACTGTGTACTTCCTGAACATACATCTAAAAGTTTTTCTAACATCAGAAGCACTTTCTATTTTAGTTTTATCATTACTCAGCTTCTCAAAAAGAAAACTCAGCAGAGAACAGAATCTTTTTTCATGATTTAGTATTATCTGCTCTTGCAAACTTTCAAGATAAAATACAACATTCAGCACTACATTAGTGTAGCAGTTGACACCAGAGCTATTTTCAAAATGACAACCAACAACCTCTTCAGCATTGTCCTTTTTCTTTTTGCTTGCAATCACATCACTCTCCTTTTGTTTTCTCTTCTGTACATCTTCAATACAGATATTCTCAATTCTCCTTTTCCGAGAAACAACACGTTTTTCAAACACAGGATACTGACCTAAATGAGGAGCATAGGTTCTTCTTAATCTATTATACTCCTTTACACAGTTTGCATCAGCACTAACTTTTGAGTCATCAAAGTCTATCATGAATAGACCAGATAATGTTTTCACTCGTGACAAAGCAACATATGCCATACCTTCTTTGAACACAGTTGAACCAATATTTACAAAAGCACTATCTACAGTTAATCCTTGAGATTTGTGAATAGTTACAGCATATGCTAGAGAAAATGGAAACTGCTTCCTACGTACATATAAGTCTTTCACAAGCAAGAAACGAACTGAACAACGACAAATGTCTTTAACCTCTTCAATCTGATCAAATTTTATTTTTAAAAATTCAATTCCATCTTTTTTCTGGTATTTCACAAAACCCACAACTTTACCCATAGCTCCATTCACTAAACCTTTTTCTACATCCAAATTTCTTCTTAAAAATACTCGACAGTTCATACAAACATAAAGATTTTTTTCTAATCCAGCTGTTTTCGAAATGTTCTTCTCTAGAGAATCCAATTTATTTTTCAGTTTGCCTGTTAATGTAATAGTAATTCCTTCATGCTGAATTTTGTCCACTGCTTCCATTTTCTTAATCTCTTCCTTTTCCAATTTCAAAAGTTCCTCATTGAATATCGAGCATTCACGTAGTGTTGGCATTAAGCAGATTACAGTATTTTTTTCTGCAATGTTCTGGTATATTTTCTCTGCAACTATTTCTTCATTTGGAAATAAATTATGTAGCATCCGACTCTGTAATGCTTCTCTGCCAACTTCTGTAAGTAGTCCAATTCTGATATCTTTCAGAATACTTGCATAATCTTCATCGTTTACTTGCCTCATATTGGTAGTGAGTTCTTTGTACTCAAAGAATGACCAAATATTCGCATTGCCAATACTTCCTAATGACTTCTTTGTGTCTTCATGTGTCACAGTATTAAACACTGGTTGTCCTTTAACTGGAGTGAGCTGCAGAAGATCCCCAAAAACTATAACATGTTTTCCTCCAAATAACACGTCATAGTCTCTCTTTAGAATTTGCTGCATTCTTAAATGCACAAAGGCAAGCATTAAGTTTGATACCATGCTTACCTCATCAATAATGAGAACTTGCATCTTCTTCAACACTCTTGAAACTTCGAAGCATGCTTCTCCTGTTAGCTTGTGATATTCTATTTTGTTCTCATGCTCCACTGGTAACATTAGCAAGCGATGTAAGGTAATTCCTTTTATGTTATAAGCTGCTAACCCAGTTGGAGCAGTAACAACACAAGACAATGTTGAATCTGTTTTTTGCTGTAGGTAGCTTCGGATGACTTTAATTAGGAAACTTTTTCCAGTTCCAGCTTGTCCACTCACATACATCCTGATTGGTTCAAATGATGCACATGAGCACTCTTTCTTTTCATGTAGTAATCCATGATCAATTTTATTTGTGACTTCTTCATATATTTGTTTTTGTTCTTCATTCAGTTGCTGTTCCAAATCTGTAAAGTCTACTAACTCTTCCTGAGCTTGATTCATAGCTGTTTCCACTTCAGTCATTGCTATTGCAGCTTCATTTTCTACGATTGGTTGTCCTAGGGGATCTTGACTGAGTGTTCCAGAACTTTGGCTGTCCTGAGAACTGTCTCTAGCTACTTCAGCTGCAATTGTAGCTTCCTGTTCAATTTCTTTATTTAACATTTGCACATAATTTGTGAAAGTACTGTATTCAATTGTATCTTTACATGCATTAAAGGAATCTTCATAGCTGTGAAAATCTCCAAGTAATTCATTCTCTGAACGCCATGGTTTAAACAGCTGTAAAAGTGCTAAGTAGTAAATTTGCTTTTTGTCAGGAGTGTCGCAACTCAGCTTCCTGTGATTAATCAAGCTTCCTTTTGTTTGCTTCACCAAACATCCTTCCTCACCAATGACTTTATATTTTCCATTGTTGATGTCTTCTGTGGCTTTCCGTGTAAAAATGAAGATCTGCAGCACTTCATAGAGACACATGTTCTCAAGATGACGACTTCTTTTTGGGTAATATGTGTCCAACATGTTTGATTTCAAAATGTCTGTACTTTCCGGGTCATTCTCTGCCAAATATTCAATTTCTCCAACAGATTTCAGTACCCGATTTCGCATTCCTGCAAGGCCTAAACTTACCCAAATTATTCTTCTGGATTTGGAGTACAGACTTGCAGATGATAACCTATCTGAGCATTTGTAGGATCCAATTTCTCGATGCGATAACATCTTTAAACTGAAACTGTATAGCTTTTTACTGACAGTCTTCTCGTAAGAAATCTCTTCCCACATTTCCTTCAATTCCGTTTTCTCAGATTTAGTGATGTAAGATGTGACATACCGAGCAACAGCAATAGAATTGTCAGCTACATACTGAATATCCATGTTAGCATTCCACATGGATAAAATGACTGGGTTGTAGTCATTTATATATTTTGACTCTTCTTTTCTTCTTAGGTTGTAGGTATAAGGCGATTTTCTTGTAATAGTATGTCGCACAGCTGACATAAAACTGTTGACTCTTCCTTTTGAAAGAACAGGTCGTGGAAATCCAAATCGACATTTTGTGTAGAATTTTTCTTTACTCTTGTACTTTCGTCGACAGTATTTTCCACAGCAATGACTTTGGAAACATAAAACTTGCTCTTTTAAGTGTTTCTCTTCTGTGCTTTTAGGTATAGCACATGTTGCATATCCTTCGATGAAACTTAAAACTGCATCATCAGAATCTGTTCCAAATTTTGGGGCATCCTTGATCCACAACAGCATATGAATATGAGGAGCACCTCTTGCTTGGTACTCTTTTCTCCAAAAGAAATCCACAACTTCTCCAAGAGGTGGATTTTTTTTATTGCAGATGAAGGACATCATAGCCTCAAATCTATGATTGAAATATCTGCAAACATTAACCGGATCCAATTAGCACAATTCTCCTGCTGTCTTGTATTGGATGTTTTCAATATTTGAATTTGCCTCTCGAAGAAAATCCAGAAGATCATCCCAAGCGTACTCAGCACAGCTGAGGGTGAGAAACCATGTAGGAGTTCCTAAATTCCGTAACATACACTTCAATTCTCCATGGCGTCGGTACCAATATTCATTTGTCCCACGCTGACAAGCCATTAGATTAATCAATTGAGATTCCAAATGATCATCTCGCTGTTGCACTTTGTTCAGAAAATCCTTTGCAGACACATTACGTAGATGTACTCCAGTTTTCAAAATGTGATTTACTGCATAAGATAGTGCTGACAAGTCACTTTCAAATAAAAGATGGAACAAATAAGGAATACTTTGACGAAATCTGGGATCTTCTGCATATAATCTTGTAGTCCAATACTCAGAAGCAGGAATCTGTACTGGACGTTCATCATATCGTCCACCTTTTCCTGTAGGAAACAGCTGGGGAAAACAACGAGCTTCCAAGCTCTCCTCCCATACACTCACGGGAGTTCCTTGTGGTTTCTTCATCTGAAACAGATCAATAGTGTTTGCCATAACTTCTTTTGAATGAAGAGGATGTATGCTGAAATGTTCATAAATTTCTTCTTCTTTTGACTTATCCACTTTTTCAATTTGCCAAGCTGGTATTCCTGAGTCTGGTAGTAAAACTTCTTCATCTTCATCCATATAAATTGTTTCATGCCATTTATTATTTCTTTTCAAATATAAATTTGCTCTTTGTACTTTTCGTACATCTACCAGCTCCTACCAAATTTTCTTGTTCTTTGTTGGTACTCCATTAACCAAGATAACTAATGGTTCAGTTTCCAATGTATCTGCATCAATAGTTTCCATTTTTTTTTCAAATCCAATGGCAAATAGACAACTCTTCCTTTTAAACCTCTTTGTAAATCCGAAGGAGGTAATTTGCCTGTTTTGGGCTCCATACGAACTATAGTCTGGAACGGATGGACACATTGTATGAGTATAGACTCATACATATTTAAATCACTAAGTTCTGCAGGAATTTCAACCAATTCTAAATTATTATGTACAGCTCTTGCTGGCATTTTATTTTCTTCTAACTTGTTATAACAGTATTTACAAATACGGTGATATTCACCCAAATCAAAACAATTTTCCAGATATAAATATGTAGCAAAATCCAACCACTTAGTATTATTTTCTTTTTCACTTTTTTTATAGAGATCAACATACCTTGTTTGATTTTTATAATGGCTTCTCCGGCAACAAATACAAGTAATATTTGGTCTTTCATTAGAGATGATAGTAAATTTTGTCATTTGATCTTCAAACTTTTTACTAATAGTAGGTTCTACATTGTCTTCCACATTTTCTTCAATTACTGTGTCATTATCTGCACTTTCTTGTTCCGGACCAAAGTAACAAAACTGAATTTCATCACTAACCTTCTCTACATCTGATACAGATCCATGGAACAGAGCCCTATTCAACTCATTTAACTTTAATGCTGGACTTTTAGCAAAATACAATCTTCTCACAAACTTTCTCATTTCAGTATGATGAACTGCCAGCATCCTAAAATGGTGAAAAACACTTTGGCAAACTTTCCTAGAAAGACAAGCCAGAGAATGCCCTTGCAAACCAGTATTCTCTCTCACTCTACATGGATCTAGTCTTTGAAGCACCTTAATCTTCTGTTTAACACTTTTTTTACTATATTCACGTAATTTATCAATAGATTCCTGTCGTACAGTACAAATACTACTACAATTCCAAGTGTACACTGGGGCAACCTCATCAGCTATCACTTCTTCCTCATTTCTCCTTTTCCATTATACAACCATCTTTCACTTCATAAGCACGACCTCTGGTGTCAACTGCATGCAGCAAACTATTACTTTGAAGATAACTCTCTTCATTAAAAAATGGTTCAGTACTTGAACTATACATCCATTCTCCTAAAAACACTTTACAAAAGTTATTTCTTTTCACTACTCTTTTCGTTTTGCTTTGTGACTTCATTACATTGACCATTTTATCGAATGTACGGATCCTGTTCAAAATTAAAATGAATAGTTTTCTTTTTAAATCTAAAGCCTTAGCTACAATTGATTCGATATCTTTTTTTCGCTTATAAAATTTTTCTTTCTTCTTATATTTTTTCACATCCTTTAGCAAATTGGACATCACTCTTCTCTGCAGTTTTTTTGTTTTTAAGTCAATCTTTATTGCTTCTAATTGTACATTAGCATTTTCTAATTTCTCACGTTTGTCCTGTTGTTTTCTACTTGAAACTCTATTTGCAGTGGGGACATTTTTCAAATTTGTTCTTTTTTTGAAGATATTTTTAAAAAAATCCTTGGTTTGCTTACCAGAAGACTTTTTCTTTTTTCCAACATGAGGATCTTCAACTAATTTGGGTCCTCCAGTTGTCTTCAAATATAAATGTTTTTTCTGTTCTTTTCTCTTCCTTGATTTTATAGGCATCTTTAACTTAATTCACTGTTGTTCAGCAATACCTGAAAGAAACAAAAAAAAAATACCTTTATGTTATTTAAATTTATTACTATATTTTTTTTGTGCTTTTCAAATCTTATAATACTATGTACCCCTTTCCTACAAGTGAAAAACACAATAAAACCAACACGAATTAAAGCTTCCCCTTTCCTATGAATGTAATTCTAAAAGAACCAGAGTACCACAAATTTAATCTCTGACAACAATTCCTGTGTGCGCACAGACTCATGGTGTGATTCTAGGCAGAAAACAAAATTTGATTTGCAATTTGAAAGCACACTTACTATTGTGGTAGAGCAAGTGATAATTACTCTAACAGTCTGACACATTTTCATTATTTTTTTCAGAAACAGAAAAGAGCACATGCCCAAACTGCTTTTTGAGACCATGAACATGTGCAACCTGAATAACGTACTACACTGTAGCAAAGGAAATGAGCCTTGGTGAGGTTCAATGTATTAGCGTTACTCACTGCTATCTGAAACACCACACTGCACTGAATAGTAAGCTTGACTGTACATGAGAAACAGCTTGCTCTCTGCTAAGAGTGTGCTTCTGGAGACTGTCTACTGTCAAGTGCAAAAGAGATCTGCATTGATCCTTGCGCAACTGCATAAACATTGGAGACCTGTATGTAACACTACATGTGTGGTAAGGGTTAATTGGACTTTTGAACATGTACAAACTACATGACCCATTGCAGGAGTGGAAGGAAAATCTACCATGTTGATGTCAAATGTGTTTGCATAGCCCTCTCATTTGTGACATATTAATTTGGGCTCAATGCTAGCCATCACAGTTCAATAAAACAAGCTGCCCCTTTCCTACAAATGCAATTCTGAAAGAACCAGAGTAACACAAATTGAATCTCTGAGAACAATTCCTGTGTGCGCACAGACTCATGGTGTGATTCTAGACAGAAAACGAAATTTGATTTGCAGTTTGAAAGCACACTTACTACTGTGGTAGAGCAAGTGATAATTACTCTAACAATTTGACACATTTTCATTTTATTTTTCAGAAACAGAAAATAGCACATGCCCAAACAGCTTTTTTATGCTGAATACAAACCATCACAGTTCCAAAAAACAAGCTGCCCCTTTCCTGCGAGTGCAAGGCTAACAGAGCAAGAGCAACACAAATTAAATCTCTGATAACAATTCCTGTGTGCACACTGTCTCATGGTGTGATTCTAGGCAGAAAACAGTATTCCTGGGTGATACCAGTCCACCTTAACTTATGGTGAAGACATACTTCATAATATCTAACATGTTCAAGGCACTTAAATATCTTCCTTAACATAAAATGTAAAACACAACTTTTAAAGTGGTAGGAAAATGTACCATGCTATTTTCAAATGTGTTTGCATTTGCCTCTCATTTGTGAGAAAGTGATTTCTACTGAATGCTAACCATCACACTTTAAGAAAACAAACTGCCCCTTTCCTGCGAGTGCAAGGCTAACAGAGCAAGAGCAACATGAATTAAATCTCTGATAACAATTCCTGTGTGCACACAGACTCATGGTGTGATTCTAGGCAGAAAACATTATTCCTGGGTGATACCAGTTCACCTTAACTTATGGTGAAGACATGCTCAATAATATCTCACAACTTCAAGACAGTTAAATATCTCCCAAAACACAAAATGTGAAAAACAACTTTAAAAGAAGAATCACATTTCTATTATTTATATCAAAATGCTCCACATACATTCCCTCTCAAATTCATAACTCACCTTTAAAAGTAGTTAGTTCAGAAATAAATGTGGCACTCAAACAGCAGATTATCAGAGCCAGAATCTCTGAGCTGTACACCTCTCTCCTCTCACCAGAACCAGTTAATGGCAATGTTTCCCTCTCTTTTTCCACACATATACATGTTAACTCCAAATCACAGTGCTTCGCACAATTTTTTCAAATGGAAACACACATTTCTATTGGTTGCAAATTTCAACCCTTTCCAAATGATCCCTTCCCCGACCATGACTTCTGACTGCTACCATAGCAACAGATCATGGAACACTGGTGTGAGCAGAGAGGTCAGACGTTCAGCACACAATGTTTCTAATCCAAAGAGCAAGATTGCTTGACTTTTCAAACCTAACAGCAAATCCAAAGTAATGTTCTGTGGGTACACATTTTTCTGAGCCAATACAAAACATGCGTGTAAAAATCTAAACATACAGCCTAGTTTTAACTGTAAAATGGTTTGAATCAGCCAATCAGTTCTTTTTTTTTTTTAAAGTATGTTAGCCTCCATTTTACAACTATCTTTCTTTTCATATTGCCATTCTACTGAAAAACACCTTCTGAGTGCATCCAGATCTCCTTGAAAGATGTTCACAGTGTGGATTGTAGGTCACAGCTATGTCTTCTGGAGTGAAAAGTTTTGTAAAAGACCTTGCTTTGCCAAATGTAGACATTAAATGGATTGGTCAGATAGGGTTAAAGTGGCACCAATTAATGCCTTTGGTGAAAACCTTTCTACATCTCCCACAGCCTAACCTTATTATTGTGCACTGTGGTGGAAATGACCTAGGCACTTTAACTGGGGTAGGTCTGGAAATGCTTATTAAGGACACCTTTGTGCAATTGATGTCACTTTTTCCACAAACTGCATTTGTATATTCTAATATATGCCTGTGAGAAGTTGGCCTGGTATATGATGTTCACTAATTAAAGTGACCACCTTGTACCATGCCAAGCAACCCTTATGGTGTGGTTGTAAGTCAACCTTTTTGGACTAGCTGCCCTAGTGGTAGCGTAGGCTAAGCAGTCTTTGAGGCTAAACTCGTTTAGGCATGTAAAGCAAGCTGTTTTACCATATGTAACCCCCTCTTATACCAATGAAAGGACACCACACAGATATATATTCAAAATATATATGTATTTATTACTCAAAGTATCCCCTAGACTCTTTATGAGCACAGGAGCACAAATCGTTAAACAAGAAAGTATCACAATATACGAAAGTTGCACTTTATATGGATAGGCCCTGGTGGCCGCTCAAACCATATACTAAAATAGTGGTATAAGTACCACGAACAGGAAAGGGAAAAGGCATAGGGCCTCTAGAATCACTGGGCCTACAAGGAGCTAACTTTAGTTAGTGACCAGGAGGTCCACGGGTCTCGTGTGCAGTGAGGAAAGTTACACGCGGGCTCCCATAGGTTTTCAATGGGTGCGTAAATGTTCAAAAGTTACTGCTAGAAGGGTCTTCTGGTTGGACTACGAATTCAAGACTTCAAACCTAGACATTAGAGATGTTACTCTACACTTGTGCACCGGAGTGCCAGCTTTACCTCACCCACAGGAAGCGGGTGCATAGGGCTCGAAGTGCGTCGGGTTTCGTCTATCTGTTCAATGGAGCCTGATGACAAAGATGCTGCAGGCGGTCGGTCCAGAAGGCATGCGGTGGATCCAAGGATGGATCGGAAGTGTAGAAGACCTGTAAGCAGAGGGGACAGTGTTCACAGTCACTAGCCAGTGACCGGCGTGGCACCAGGTAGGTACCAGGCGATGTCGGGTGCAAACAGGTGAAGAGGTGTAGCTTGTCTCTGCAGCCACGTGGTCCCTGAAGGTCGACGACGTCCAGGAGTCGGTTCATGAGCTGTCCCACACAGGCTCTCGCTGTCGGCTGTATCGGCGACTCAGAAGAAGCAAACAAGCCTTGACAAAAGCAGGAGTTGCAGGAATCAAAGAAAGCTGTTAGCTCTGACCAGCAAGGTCAGAGGGGCTGCTCCTTTGGAGGGAAGCAGGGGCCAGTCTGGAGAAACCAGACCAGTGTCGTAGTTTTCAAAAAGGTTTGCCAAGATGGCCACTAGCCAACGGGCCATGGACCGGGTAGGCGCGTCAAGTTGCAAAGTGCTGAGGGGCCCCACGCAGATTGTGGAGATGCTGGAGGGCTCACCTTTGGTGCAGATGCTGCTCGGATGTTGGGCTTCTCAGGACCCAAAGCACAACTTGGAGGGAGCCTCTGTTGTCGCGCTTGCAGCTTGTTGAGTGTCTTCCAAGATGGCTGGCTCCACGTGTCTCAGTGCCTCCACGGGTTCCTTCTTTGCAGGGACTGTGGATCGGGCGGTGAGAGGTCTGGAGGTCCAGTTCTTGTCGGTCTCTGGGCTTGGTCTCCGGCGGGAGGTGGCGGCAAAGCAGACGTCGATTCGCTGGTTGGTGCTTGCGTTAGCAAGATGGTCACTCCCTGACCATAGGGGAGATTTCCTTCAGTCTTCTGTGCAGCAGAACGTCGAAGTCCCTGTCTTCTTCTTAGTTTCAAGTTGATTCCAGGATGTCTGAAGTCTTAGGACACAGCTCCTACCTTTAAGCGGATTCTAGGGGCCGGACTACCTGCTAGATCCCTCCCTAAATCCTTTGTCCAGCTCGCCCCAGGTCTGGGGCTGGTGTGCCCCAGGACCGGTTTGAACTGGCATATGCACCGAGGCTCCTTGTGAGCCTCAGGCATGTCTGTTTCTTTTCAAGCCCTACCTGACCAATACACAAAATCCTGTCTGCGGTGGTGCTCGCACCTCCCCTGGCAGGAAACCCTTTGTCCACGTCTCCCAAGCTGGAAGGACTCCCAGCAGCAGGAGGACAGACTTGTGTCTGTGGTGGCAGCATCCATTTTGTGGCGCTGAGGCTATGTCTGATTTTACCCGGGTTTCAGGTTCTGTACATGTCGTGTCCCTCTAGGAGGGTGGAATGCTAACCCCGTCACCAGAATTGGCGAGGGGTTAGTATTCCAATTCGTATGACACCTTACTCGACATGTTTCGATAAAGCCAAACCAAAGATAGCATTTAACCGCGAGGTTCATAATGCACTTAAGAGTATATGGTATGGCGATATCTGGAAACGGTAGAAGGAAGTTGTTCCGACTACTGCAGACAGGCTCAGCTCATGCCAGAGCACCATCTCACATGAAACCAAGCACTCTGCCTTCAGGATTGTTAACGCCTGCCATAGGAGTGACTTATAGGTTAACTTGTGTCCCATTTAAGGTTAGGTATAGGCATACTACACCTAAGTAAGAGGTGGATACACCAACTTACCCCAGCTGAGTGATCAGCCAGTTGTGTCAATTTGCTAGGCCAGGCCAGGGGTGGCACAATACATGCTTCAGCCCCTGGTAGGCCTTAGATACACCAATGCCCTGGGTACCTAGTGTACACTGGTACAGGGGCTCACAGGGTGATCTAGTTCCAATGGGTTATGCACCTAAAGTGCATAGTGTCAATTTAGCAGAGAGAACAGCAGGCTGGGGGTCTGATTAGCAGGCCCACAGCCTCAATATGTCAAAAACCAGTGAAGCAAAAAGCAAAAATTTGGGGTGACCATAGGATAGCAGACCCTACTCTCCTACAATGCCAAAGGCAAAAGTGGAACTGGTCCAACCAATTTTGTCTGCAGATTGACAAAGCAAGAAAGCACGTCAATAAGTCTGTTTCTGCTTTCCTCAGAGACTATGGTATGGGTTCTATATACCACAACAACTTCCGTTACAACATGCAAGACATTTATAGAGGAGACGGTGTACGTTTCAATGATGAAGGGAACAGAGTCTTCCTCTTGAACTTTAGACTCTGCATCGGTACTTACTTATAGGTACAAAAAAACACTCCATGAACACAACGGCTCTTTTTAGAGCCAACCAACATCCAAACATTTCATTTTGATTTTTAATTCTATTTTTTTTGATTATTTTTTTCCGCCGTACACGTACCGTACGCGCACGGTACGCGTACCCCGCGATTTAAAAAAAAAAAAAAAAAAAAAAAAAAATTTCACACTTCTGAATCCTTTTTGGACCCCCTGACAAAGGCTAGGGGGTCTGCAACTCTCTACCTTGCCCCCTTTTCATGTTCTCCACCTTTGTTTTTTAGTGTGAGACACACAAAATGGCGGCCGACACTTCCTGATTTCGACCGACTGGAATGTTTACTGTCATGTAACCACCAATCAGAATTACGCTCGCGCACGGCAGCGTGCGCGTACGGTATGCTTACCGTACGCGCACGGTGCGCGCTTACAGATATATATGTACTTTTAACTGAAATATTCTCAGGAACTACTGAACAGATTGACCCCAGATATTCCAAAGGCACATCCCTGCCCTGAGGACTACCGCTTTCCCAAATTTCAAATAATTCTGTTCAGCCGTTCGGGCTGTACCTTGGACTAAAGGTCCCTATGGAAAAATGCATAGGAAATCTGCAACATTCTATTTGGAATAACTTTGGCGCCGGTTGACGAATCCTCGCAAAATTTTCAAAATAGGTGGGGCGCTCCGCTCCGTTCCTACCCTGAAAGTCTCGGAGGGGATTCGTCAAGCGGGGGCTGAGAAAAAAGGGGGGTCCCAAAACGCGTTTTCCCCATGCAATTTTCCATAGGGACCTTTAGTCCAAGGTACAGCCTGAACGGCTGAACAGAATTACTTGAAATTTGGCAGAGAGGTAGTCCTCAGCTCAGGGAAGTGCCTTTTGCAGGTCTGGTGTCAATCTGTTCAGTAGTTCCTGAGAAAATCAAAAGTAAAATCATATATATATGTGGGCGGAGCCTAACCACACATCTCATCCTGAGATCTGATTGGCTGTCAGCACTTCATCCAAGAAGTGTTGGCAGCCATCTTGGGACCAATATACATGATAGCACCTCATTAAAAAGCATTGCAGTTAATAGAAGGTTTTAAGACTTTAGTTACATTATAAATCATTTGTTGATGGTACCATGCTCATTTTAGGAATTGTGGTATGTTCTAAGGTGATTTCACCATGTGAAAAAGCCTTCTGCTGGGATATCATGATTGAGAGAAAAATATTTTCTCATGCTTTTCCCACAGAGGTTTGGATGGTGATCTATAAGCTAACCTGAGAGCTTATTTTCTGTAAATTCACATTATCTTTCTCAGTCATGTGAGAATGAAGTCTGACATTCTCAGTAAAACATGTACATCCAACAAGGGCAGAGACTGTCGGTTGATTCCTTTGTGTTCTACAGCAGCTTCCAAAGCTTCCAAAGAACAACTAGAGCGCTAACAGTCCTACTTATGATAAATGTATGGCACACCTGAAGCCATCTTGCTTGGATTAAAGTGGTAACTCTTAAAACATTTAATTTAAAAAGGAACAAAATGAGGGGGTTCATTTTTCCATAAGAAGTATGATTAGTGCTGCAGAAAGAAAAACTAGGGCACATTTTGACTTCTGAAATCCTCTTATATTTCATTAAAAAATTCTGACATGCAGACTGAAACATGCACTTTCAATACCAGGAGCAGTTTTCCCTGGTGAGCAGTAGCTTTACTACAGTGATCTAATGAGCAAAAAGAGTGCTAACATTATGAATTTATGGCAAATGTGTGACACATCTGAATGCCTTCTTGATGGAATCAAAGTAAAAAGCTGAAAGTATTTCCTACTGAGGAGACTGCAGTAAATGAGGAAATTAGGAAACTTCATAACAAATAAGTCTCCCAAGCTGGCCACCAGAGACAAAAGAGCCCAAATGTAGCCCAAAATCACCCAGATGTAGCCCAAATATAGCCCAATGACAGAAGTGTGCCAAACACTTATTATTTTGTGTTTTTGCAGTGTTATATAGTGCAGACTTGTCAGGTATTGGAGTGCTTTACATGAGCATTGGTTACATCACTCAAGAACAAATTCATTTTGGTTGTAGACATGGGGAGACTAAGTGATTTGACCAGAATCACAGAATGTCGAGCTGAAGCAGAAACTCCAACCTGGTTCCCCAGTTGCAAAGTCTGC
Organism: Triturus cristatus; assembly: GCF_964204655.1. NCBI lineage: Eukaryota > Metazoa > Chordata > Amphibia > Caudata > Salamandridae > Triturus > Triturus cristatus. Next base: position 798,247,617 of record NC_140594.1, read on the forward strand.
AGTTCTGGAAGTAACACCACATCCTCTCCCCTAAGTGCAACATTTAATCAAGTGGTCAACTGGATAAAAAAACATAAGGATAACAAATAATTTAAAAGTGCTTTGTCGCTATTTGAAAACTCAGAAAATATGTCCTTATTTTAGTCTTTTAGAGCACTAACCATAATTTTGATGCCAATAAGACCCTCTCATATATGTAATTTCTAAAGGAAATGCTCTAGGTATTACAGTTTTGATTACATCAAGATGACGTCAGGCGTTCCACACTTTTGTAATAAATATAGAATGTTAGCAATCTAGTTGTTCATTAGTATACTGTTGAGAGGCAGAGGCCAGGGGCACGGACTCTGAAAATTGAAGGCAGGTAGGAGAGTGCAAACGCAACAATTTAACCACACTGAGCAGGCAGGAAGGGCCGTGGCAGCACAACAGACTATGGAGGGCAGAGGAAAGGGGGGCAGGGCAAAAAACCAACAATACAGGACTTGCAAGAGAGGCTGTGGCAATGTAATAGACCATTGTGGGCAGAAGGAAGAGGCAATGGTAGTACAACCATACATGCCAACAGACCCGATTCAGCCAGGAAACGTCCAATGTTTTTAAGCTCAAATGGGCTTTATTTGATCTGTCTCCTGTCTACAATCTCCTCTTTTTCAATGTAACTCAAAGGGGAAAATCAATACCCCAGTTTTTTTTCAAAATCTCCCTCTTACCAAGTTCAAAATGTTCGCAAGTATGGTACATTGGCTCATGGAAGGAAATGGGGTAGGGACATGGACTTGGATAACAGAGGACAGGAGGGACATGGAGAGGTGCACCAAACTGACCCTGCAGGGCAGGCATCAGGGTTTGCAGCAGCACAATACACCACACAGGGCATGCGGGACGGGAGTGCAGCACAACAATCCATAGAAAGCAAGAGGGAGGGGACAGGACCATGCACATGGACAACAGAGAACAGAGGGGCAAGAGGCAATGGTAGCTAGCTGACCATAATGGACAGACAGGAGAGAAAGCTGCAGCATAACAGACCATAAAGGGCAGGAGGGACGGATCAGGGGCATTACAATGGAACAGACAAGCCAGGAGGGAGAGAGTAGGGGTCTGCACATGTAAACAGAGGGCTGGGGGCAAGGGGGCAGGGCAGGAGCAGCAAGATAGCCATAGAGGTCAGGCAGGATGGGCACTAGAAGCAAGACACACCATGAAGAGCAACAGTGAGACTGTGATGGCATACACACAGACCATGGAGGGAAGGTGGGAGGGGGTCAGGGGCAGCTAACTGACCACACAGGGAAGGTGGGAGGGGCCATGGCAGCACAGAAGACCATGCATGGCAAGTGGGAGGGTTAGTGGCAGCACAAAGGCTATGATGGGCAAGAAGGAGGGTGCAGGGGCATGCACAAAGGACGATGGAGGATAGAAGGGAGGGTCAGGACCAGTGCACAGACAAGAAAGTTCAGGGGAAGGGGCCTCACAACAGACGGCACGGGGCAGGCAGGAGGAGCAGTTGCAGCACAACAGACCAGTGAGGGCAGAAGGGTGTAGCAGTACAATGGACCATGTAGGACAGGAGGAAGAGCATAGGGGCATGGCATGTGGACAGACAGGGTGGAGGTGGCAGGGACAGGTTACAGTCATCTGACAATGCTAGGCAGGTGGGAGGGGAGTGGCAGCTCAACAGAACACTCAGAGTAGATAGGAGTGGCAGGTCCATGGAACATGGTGGGCAAAAAGGATGGAGCAGGGGCATGCACAAAGACATCGGAGGGCAGGGGGAAGGAGAATAGGGACAGCAAGCTAAGCACAGAGTTTAAGCAGGAGGTCAATGATGGGGCATAGAATTGGGCAATGGAGGGCAGGAGGAGGGGACTGGTACATCATACTAAATTGAGGGCAGTGGCAGCACATCAGACCATGCATGGCAGGAGGGAGGAGGCTAGTCCATGGATTCACACAACAGAGGATAGGGAGGAGGGGGATGGGGCATCAAGCTAACTGTTCAGAGAAGGCAGGTATTAGGAACTTTATTGTTTTTAAAACGTGTGTCTGTGCGAACTACTTAAAATATGAACAAGTATGCAGCATAATCTCACTTTTATTCAGGAAGAAGAGGACGTTTGTGACTGTGACTCCGGGATCACTTGGCAGAAACACCCCCTGACCCTCCACCCCCTATCGCAAAATGTAATGCCTGTGAAAAGGGTAGGTGAACACAGTGTTATATAGAACATAGTCCTGAGAGCACGATTGAAAATGAAAACTAGATATAGTGTATGGTATAAACTATGCACCAAAAAGTGTGATATAAGATGAACCGGGCGTGAAATATAATATGCAATACATTGTGCGCAATGACAGATTCATTGGAGAGCGCGAGATAGCACAGGCACTAGCGCGTGCTATGTGATGTGCGCCTTGGAGTGTAATATGCACAGGGCAGTGTTGTGTAACCTAACTAGTCTCTAAAGTTGTAATATAAAATATGTGCTGGGGAGTGTAACGTTGCATATGCACTGTGACAAAGATATGGATCCCAGATTGTAATATGTATGGCATAGCACTGTGCGTTATAACATAGGCATCGAGGAAGGCACGTTAGATGGGGCAATATAACCCGTGCGAAGACAAGTGTGGCATGACATATTCACGGGGTGGTGTTACAGTGTACATGGGCTAGAGAGTGTCATAGCATATGCACTAGCTGGTGGAATACAACACAGAGGTGTGTGGCACTCGGCAGGCAATGGTGGGTGTAACACAGCATTGGGCTCTGCCAGGAGCGCGCTGTGACTCTCAAGTGATGTTCGTCCCCTTTCCAGAGAGTAAAATAAAAAGTATTACACATCCGTCAGTGGATGTGTGTTTTATTAACCGTGAGGGGGATTTCTTACATAGTTTTGGTCGAATTTTTGTCGAATCCCCTTTGAATGGCTTGGTGTGCATGTGTATTAAATGTGCCCGTCAATAGCTACCCATGTTTGTATAAATAAACAACAAGGGTGTCTACCGGGATTAGGCACGGTAGGGCATCAGACATTTCAGAGCTTCACTAGTGGTGTAAATACATTCCACGTGGATTCATTGTATGCATAGTCGCCTTTTAATGAATATCACTCAAATCGTCATGGTGATAGGTACGTACGGTTTGTCCAGCATGTCCTAGGTGTGTCTATAAATATATATTTTTTAAAAATAATAAAAAACAGTGGCCGGCCCTGGGGATTGGGGTAAAAAATATAATTAGGAGACAGGCCCTGGGGGATGGGGTCATCAGGGCCAATAAATTAGAATAAGAAGGAGAACCACACAGCCCCCCTTCTTAAAAAATTAAAATAAATAAAAGACTGGCATCGTGCCGGAGGCCACGCCCCCTCCTTGCAGCACTCTGCAAACGCGCCCCCTGGCGAGTTGTAAGTTGGGGAATTAATTCCTCTTAAATACTGAGGGTCCCTGAGGGCCAACTAGCCCAACAGGCATCTCCAGTATGTGCCAGGGAGCTGCGCTGCAGACAGGTGTTCTGAGGCCAAGCCCCTTTTTACACCTCTCTGCAACGCAGCTCTGTGGCGCTTACTGGAGGTACCTAGTGGTCTAGTTTGACCCTAGGGACCCTTAGGATTCAAGGGGACTTAATCTCTCAACTTAGAACAGCCACAGGGCGTGTTTACACAGTGGTGAAGGGAGGGGACGGGGCCTGAGGTGACTTGTGCAAACATGCACTATGGCACGTTTTAAATTGGGGATATAATTTCCCTTCAATACAGAGGGCCCCTGGGGGCTAACTAGCTCACCAAGTGCTTCCAGTAAGCGCCACTGAGCTGCATTGCAGAGAGGTGGTCCAGGCTGTGCCACTTTTTACACCTCTCTGCAACGCAGCTCTGTGGCACTTACTGGAGGTACCTAGTGGGCTAGTTGGACCCTAGGGACCCTCAGGATTCAAATGAACTTAATCTCCCAACTAAAAACGGACACAGGGCGTGTTTACACAGTGGTGAAGGGAGGGGACGGGGCCTGAGTTAACGTGTGCAAAAACGCCCTGTGGCCTGTTTTAAGAGGTAGTTTTAATCCCCCTGCCCTATTATATACTAGGGTCTTACAGAGGAGGTCATGCTAATCACAGGGGGACCCCAACGCATAATGTTCCCTAGTGTATGTAGGTGTTTTCACTGTATTCTAAGTGTCTTTTAACATAGCACTGGCTCTAGGACTGGTTAGTCAGACTCAGTTACCACCAGTATCTGTCTGAAAAAGTTGAGGGTACAGGATGATTTTGCAACAAGGATTCTTTCTGCTCTTCTTTTTGTTCTTTCTGCACGTTATCCTTCTTCCTGCACTTTTCTTCGTCTTTGAGGACTTCTGTTGCTTCTTTCTGCACTTCTTTTTTTTCTTTCTGTGCATTTTTTCTTCTTTCTTCACATGTCCTATCTCTGTAGGCATAGTTAGAAATTAGCATTTAAAAAACCTTTGAAATTCACAGAAAAAACCATAGGTTTCAGGGGTGTTATAGTTAGCTGGACATTTCACTTGTACAAAACCATTGAAATTCCCCCGTTATAGTTAGTTCAGCTAACTATAACTCGCGCGCCCGCAATGCACTGCTGATGATGTCACATATTACATCACTCATGACATGGTCAGTGACATCACTCATGACATCACTGATGACATCTCAAATGACATCACTGATGACATCACTGATGACATCATCTTTGTGATAGAGTGGCAGACCTCCTCTCACCCTAATATAACCTTTGATACACACATTCAAAAATAGAGACTAAAATTTTCAAAACAATGGACATACCAATACCAGTTACAACAACCTCTTCAGTAATTCTAAGATCCACATACACATCCACTCATTCACCAACATTCCTATACAGTCACTCATACATGTACTCACTCATCAGATGTACTCATACACCTATCCATCCTGTTACACAATGCCACTCATCCATAGAGTTACTCACACACATAGTCACTCATGCTCATAAAGAATCAAACATACATTTACTTGCATATACAGTTATACACACACCACCACACTTACTTCTACGGAAACTTACACATACTTAGTCTTTTAAACAATCACTTATAGAAACACATACTTATTCATACAGGAACTCTTTCAATCTCTCACTCTCACATATACTCACTTAAATACACCAATAGTCACATATACTAGTTTAAAACATATGTAGTTACTCATAAAGACACTATTGAGACAGTCATTCACTCACTAACACACCCATACACACACTCATCCACCCATACAGTCCTGCACACATGCTGTCTTCAACACATACAAACAGTGAGTCACTCATTCATGCACCTATGCACTACGTAATATCCCCCCCGAACCATGCAGACACTCAGACTGATACTCAAAAAACCAACTAATAACCTATATAGACACCCATGTAGCTACTCACCAACCCATGCAGCCACTTATACACAAAGTGAGAGACTGATACAGATATTTACATATTTAAACATTACTCACTAAGCCATGTATTCACTATGATACACTTAATCAATCAGTTACACAATCAATTTTTCAAAAACAAAACATCCATTTAGACACTTATATACCCATTTATTCTTCCATCGACCTTGAGATATACATATATAAAACAAATTTAATTTTCAGAAAAACAGACATTCACTGGATGATGTAATCAGTGATGTCATCAGTGATGTCATTTGAGATGTCATCAGTGATGTCATGAGTGATGTCACTGACCATGTCATGAGTGATGTAATATGTGACGTCATCAGCAGTTTATTGCGGGCGCGCGAGTTATAGTTAGCTGAACTAACTATAACGGGGGAATTTCAATGGTTTTGTACAAGTAAAAAGTCCAGCTAACTATAACACCCCTGAAACCTATGGTTTTTTCAGTGAATTTCTGAGGTTTTTTAAATGCTAATTTCTAACTATAACGTGCCTGAAACCTATGTTTTTTTCTGTGAATATATATAAATAAATATATATATATATATATATATATGCACCAAAGCTGGTATCTTTTAAATTTCGAAAAACAGCAGCCACGGACTCTTCAAGCTTTTAAACGCAGTGATTTATTATGCAGAAAAGGCCAACTCTACGCGTTTCGGGACTGACTCCCTTGTTCACTCGTATACATACTCATATATATATATTTGGGGGCCCTGTTTGATCTACTTCATTTTAGATACTGGATGACTGATATGTAATTTATTGGAGTTGATACATCAAGAGACTTACCAATAGGTAAACTTTTTCAAAGATGCATTATAATAGTTTATTAATAAAACGGTCATAAGAGGAGGAGCCTAGCGCGCACCCAAGATGGCCGCGTAGGTGCAAGGCTCCCGAGGACCTCCGCGACCTCCTGCATAAATCCTGACCGAATCCTGTCCTAGATGAGGGGACTGTGTTTGTGAACCCGAGCTGAGGTGACGCCCATTTTCCGTTTTCAATTCGGTTTTCGGACACCGGCGGGAGCGCCGATTAAGATTTGCGGCCTTCTCCACACCGGCCCCCCGTACAGGAGTTGTGGGGCGATCCGGCGACAAAGTGAATAACAGCGGCGGGCAAGGCTGGGCGACTCGCGCACCCCGCACTTTCACTTTCGCGCCCTCCTTGCTGCCAGGCGAGGTAGGGTCGCGAAGCGGTGTGCGGTGGTGTGGCCTCGTTGGGGTGCCCTGCCGGCCCGCCGGCTGCGGTCCGTCCTGCGGAGCGGTGGTCGCCCCCCCCCAGAGCCCTTGAACGGGATTGTCTACCCCCTTTTTGAGGAGATTGGCTCGATTTGGGGACCGCGACCATGGCCACAAAACAAGATGGCGACCGGGCTAAGGTGAAGTCGACCCGTCGTGGCGCGGCCCATAAATCCAACAACATGGACCGCTACACCCTCCAGAAGGGATCTCCAGAGGCGCTGCGTAGGTCCCCTACGGGCCCGACTGATGCTCCTGCTCTGCCCACGGACCTGACCCTCCGAGACGTCATGGGCGCCATCGCCGAGATGAAGGCCTCGGTGGACCAGCGCTTTGACACTCTGGCGCAGAAGATCGACTCGGTCCTCGTGGACGTGGGCCTCGTGAGAGCCGATCTGTCAAAAACAAATGACCGGGTCGATTCTTTGTCCCACTCTACCTCGGACCTCACATCTGACGTGGCGGCCCTCCAACAGGAGATGCGCAGGCTTGGCCAGGCGAGCGCCCTGATGCATCGTCGACTGGAGGACTCCGAGGGTCGGGCCCGGAGAAACAATGTCCGCATTATCGGGGTGCCGGAGGGACGCGAGGCAGAGGCAGCGGATCTGTTTGTGGAGGACTTGGTCCTCACCCATCTCCAGCCTCGGGGGCTGAGTAAATTCTTTGCAGTGGAACGTGCCCACAGGGTCCCCGGGGGTAGGCCTAAGGCCGGAGCCCCTCCGAGGCCTCTCATCGCCCGGATTTTCAATTTTCGGGACAGGGACGCTATCCTGCAGACTTCCAGGCTACAAGGGCCGGTCAGACTTGACAATATGGATATAAATTTCTATCCTGACTTTACTCCGGCGGTCCAAAAGCAGAGACTGAGCTTTCTCGGTGTCAAACGTCGCCTACGGGACCTGAATCTCAAATATGCGATGCTTTTTCCGGCTAAGCTGAGGGTGGAGGTGGATGGCCGCACGCACTTTTTTGATCGTCCCGAGGCGGCCGGGGACTGGCTGGACACTCTGCCCGGAGATCGGGGCCGGGGGGGTGGGGGGGGAGCGGTTGGTGGGGAGGGCCCGCCGGATCAGGACTGAGGGACTAATGGTAGGCCTTGCTCTGGACTGTGTTTTTGTCACCATTGACTGTTAGGGTAAGTTCCCCTCCTGTGGAGGTCGTGTGGGGTCTCTTGGGGGATCTCCCTCCTCCTCTGGGGGACTAGTTAGTTTTCTTTCTATGGGGCGACAGGCACACTGCACTTTGGGGGGGCTGTTTGGGCTCATGCAGGGGTGCAGGGTGGGGGGAGTTCTGTTGGGATGGGTGGGTTGGGGTGGGGTGTGGGTCGTTTCTACCGCAAGGCAAACCCTTCATTGTATTGGTGTTTTTGAGATGCTCTCGGGGGGACAAATGATGGCTTCTGTATGTGATGGGGGGTAGGGACCTGACTTTGTTGTCCTGGAACGTTAACGGACTGGGTGATAGGATTAAGCGGGGTGTGGTCCTGCAATATCTGAAACGGATTTCGCCTGATGTGGTCTTTTTGCAGGAGACACACCTCATTGGTAACTCCTTTTGTGCCATGAATCGACGTGGCTATCGTTTGGTGGCCCACTCGGGCTTCACATCAGGCTCACGAGGGGTGGGCATTATGGTCAAGACCTCGCTCCCGCTAGAAATAGACGAGGTGCGCCATGATGAGAGGGGACGCTACACTGTCTTGGTGGGGAGAATGGAGGGCAAAGTAGTCGTCTTTGTCTCAGTGTACGTCCCACCGGGGTTACAGTCCACCACCTTTGCGGACCTGGGACGCCTCCTGCTTGACCTTCCGGGGGGGCTTCTGGTGGTTGGGGGGGACTTCAATGCGGTGGCCTCTGGGACTATGGATCGCTATCCCCCTAGGGACCTCCCCCGGGCACAAGCGTGGCTGTCTGGCCTTTTGGACACACTGGGATTGGTGGACTGTTGGCATCTAAAGCATCCCACTCAGCTGCAATACACCTTCCATTCGGGGGCCCATGGTAGCCTTTCGCGGCTTGATCATGTCCTTGTCCCTGCGGCCTATGCCGGGAGAGTGGGGGAGGAGCGCCATCTGGCGCGGGGTATTTCAGATCATTCCCCACTCCTGTTGCACTTTGATGTCTTCCCGAGGGGGGAGGGCAGGGTAGCTCCAATCAATGCCTGGTACCTGCGCGACCCCACTATTCGTGCTGACTTGATTAAATCCTTGCAACGGTATTTTGAGGAGAATGTGGGGTCTGTCCCGTCGGCCATCTCCCTGTGGGAGGCTTTCAAGACAGTGCTTAGAGGGGAGGCCCTCTCCTTTATTTCCCATGCCCGGAGGCGCGCACAGGAGGAGGTGACCCGGGTGGAGGCCGAAATTACTGAACTGGAGGGTGATCTGGGGAGTGGGGTGACTGACGCTGCGCTGCACGTTCTACACCTTAAGCAGGCGGCCTATAGGTCCCTCGTCACGGAGGCGGCCAGGGGCCTCAGCAGAGAGCAACAGGGGCGATTGTATGATGTGGGTGATAAGGCTGGCAAGTTGATTGCGTGGTTGGATAAGAAGGAGAGAGCTAGTCGTGTGGTCCCGCTGATTGAGAGAATGGATGGTGTACGTGTTACTGAGCCGGAAGGCATTGTCTCTTGCTTCGCGGATTATTTCCGCGAGGTATATTCCCCGGTTTCTCCCTTTCCGGAGGAGGATTCCCATGCCCTGCTGCGTGACATCGCGCTGCCCTCCCTCTCAATGGAGGACAGGGAGTTGATGGATGCCGCCCCCACCTCGGACGAAATTGCCCTCGCCATCCGCTCGGTCGCTTCTGGCAAGGCCATGGGCCCGAACGGCATTCCTATCGAGTTGTATAAACTGCGACCGGATGTACTGGCACCCCACCTCCGCGCAATGTTCCTTGCGGCCCACTCGCGGGGCTCCCTCCCGCCGGACCAGCGTCTGGCTACCATCGTGGTTATCCACAAGGAGGGGAGACCGCGAGACCGGGTTACATCCTACCGGCCTATCTCGCTCTTGAACGCGGAGCCTAAAATCCTCGCCAAGGTGCTCGCCAACCGGCTGGTCGGCGTGGTGGGCGATTTGGTCCACCAAGACCAGTCCGGCTTTATTCCCCATCGCAATACGGCCCTTAATCTGCGGCGCTTGCACGGGGTGCTCGCGCGTGTTCCGTTCGTGCGGGAGCCGGCCATCTTGGCGTCCTTGGACACCACCATGGCGTTCGACACGCTCGAATGGCCCTACATCTGGGCGATACTGGCGAAATTTGGATTTGGCCCGGGATTCATCAGTTGGGTCAAATTGTTGTACTCGGACCCATTGGCACAGGTGGTGGTGAATGGTCGAGCCTCGGCTCCATTCGTGCTGGGACGGGGCACGCGACAGGGATGTCCCCTGTCGCCGCTCCTTTTTGCACTGGCCTTGGAACCCCTGGCGGAGTGGCTGCGGTGGCACCCTTCTATCCGTGGTCTCCGTTGGACCCCCGAGTATGAGGACCGTGTGTCCCTCTACGCTGACGATATCCTTTTGTACTTAGCCTCCCCGCGCAAATCACTGATTGTCCTGGTCGATGTTCTGCGCTCCTTTGGCCGTAATTCAGGCCTTGTCATCAACTGGGCTAAATCCTGTGTCTATGTGCTTTCCGGGGAGGCTCCTGTCCTCCCTCGGGGCTGTCCGATCCAGATTGCCTCGCAGGGATTTCGATACCTGGGGGTCTATATTACGCTGGACCCGGTGGCCCGCTACGAGCGAAATTTGCTTCCCCCCCTCCAGCGCTTGAAGGAGGACGTTGCGCGCTGGCGGCGCTTGCCGCTTTCGCCGCTCGGCCGGGCGGCATTGTTCAAGATGATGTCATTGCCGCGCTTTCTGTACGCTCTCCAGAACACTATGGACTTGGTCCCGGCGCGCTACTTCCGTGAGGTGGAAAGCTTACAGCGCCGTCTGTTTTGGGACGGGAGGCCGCGTATAGCCCTGGCAAAATTGACGCTCCCGTGGTACGACAGAGGGATTGCCCTCCCGGATATTAAGCGGTATTACTGGGCCTCCCAGTTAGCTGCAATTAATCACGGCTTCTATGGGCCCGCCCTAAACCCGGCATTTGAAATGGACAAAATGCTCCTGCCCGGTGGCGACTACAATCGAGCGCTCTACACTAGCGTGCCCGATTCCCGCTTGACGGGACCCACGCGTGTCATGGTGCGAGTATGGCACGCGGCTAATGCAGCTATGGGATGGAAGGACCGTTTGACCCGGGCGTCACCGTTGTATGCGTCGGAGAGGCTGGGCTCTTTGTGGACCTCGAAGGGCTTCGAGAGGTGGGACATGATAGGCATCAGTACAGTGGGAGATCTCTGGATGAGGGGAGGATTCAAAACATTCGAGACGCTGCAGGCGGAGTTTCAGCTGCAGGGCAGTGAATACTTTCGCTACCTGCAGGTCCGTCACGCACTGGGTTCCGTCTTCCCAGACGTGGCCTCCATCCCGGAGTCCTCCCCCCTGGAGGATAGAGTGCTAGATGGCCATGTTCCGGACAGCACGATCTCCCTCATTTACAAGAAATTGATAAATGACCGCTCGGGCTTACTGACTGGCCTCCGCGAGGCTTGGGTTGCCGATGGGCTGGAGTTGGACGACGAGGACTGGATTTCCGCGGTGGCCTCTCCGAAGGAGGTGGCCATCCCGGCTCGCCTTCGCTTTGTCCAGCTTAAGATACTCCACCGGGTGTATATGACGGGGCCAAGGCTTCTGCGTATGGGCTATGCCGAGGATGGATTGTGTAAGCGTGGGTGTGGTGCTTTGGCGACTTTTATGCACATTCTGTGGGAATGTCCGAGAGTGGAGCGATTCTGGCGTGGTGTGCATGAGGTCCTGCGAGCGGTTACGCATGTCGCGCTGTTGCCTGAAGCGAGGAGATGCTTGCTGAATGTGTGGGAACCGACCGATTACTCGGTTCCGCAGACGCGATGGGTGACTCTGCGATATATGATAGCTAAACGTGACATTGCTCAACTGTGGGGATCCCAGAGGCCCCCGGCGGTGTCGGCCTGGAAAGAACACATGGATTGGTGCATGTTCCGAGAAAAGGTGGTGTATGTGGCGCGGGGTAAGCCTGGGGCATGGGTGAAGATATGGGGCCCCTGGAACGCCTACCGCGGGGGTATTTGCGAGCCGCCGTTGTTGCCTCCCGCTTCACCAGCTCCATCCCCCTAGTTGACCCCCTCCCTCAGCCCCGGGCGCATTGTTCTCCCAGTCCCGGATCTGTTTCCCTTTCCCTCTCTGGATTTCTTTGGATGGTTGGGGTCCCCCACTTGAGGAGCACGTGTCGTCATTTTCGAGCGCGGGTTGCCTTGCGGGTGTGGTTTTATGTTGTTGTGTTGTATAAAACGAAACCGTATTGTGGGCTCAGAGTCATGTGGCCCACGTTGTTGATACCTCCTGCTTTATCGTCTCTGCAAAGCCAAGTGCCTCATTGTATGTATGTCATTTGCTTCTGTCACTTTAGCGGCCGGCCGGAAGGTTGTAGGCCCATACCTGTATATATTTGAGATTGCAATAAACGGTTTCAAAAAAAGAAAAAAAAAAAAAAAGAAAAAAAACGGTCATAGAGTGTTGGCTTGCTTTGCTAATAAGTTTAAAATACAATAAAAGCGCTCTTTGCCCCAAATAAAACACCAACTACCCCGCTAATCTTAAACCTAACCCTATATTTAAATCGTTCTTCACCCCTAACCGTTGCCTTAATGTTTAACATAGTCCTAGCACAAACGTCACCTTCAAACAGCCCTAATCATGACACGATGCACAACCACAGTTCTAAACCCTATAATGCGAAAAGCATTAATAAAAGACACCGTTCCAATATTTAATGGTTTTTCTTCATTGTTACCTACAAATTTTTAAAATAGTAATTTTCACTTTTCTTTATTTAATTTTTTTCCTAATAGGTTGCTTGATAATGTTTTTCTCATTGTGACATAATGACAGAAGTTGTTAAATGTAATCACAGACTGACCTAGGAGAAACAGCTCAGATATGTAAGGGAATGTTCCAACAGTGAACATCCAGAAACACCTGTAGTTTTTTAAAGAGAGATAAACAATACTCATACACCAATGAGGAGGGGCTTAAAGTGAAAGTGACAGTAAAGGATGTTGCCAGCAGAAATGTGGTGATTTTATCAAATGTGCTCATGGTTAGACAACAGCTTTATTGATAGAAAATAACTCTTTTTTTGAACAATTTTAAATTGTTGCTGAGGCTATACAGTAAAGAAAGTAAAATTTAGCAACAGTTAACCGCACATACATTTCTTCTTTGTCTGCTTGTGATAATGAAATACTGTTCTATGCATACTATCAACCACCAATGAACATCATAATAGCTTGAACTGCTGCTCACCTCACTTCCTACGCCATGAGCTATTTTCAAAGTGCCTGGTAATATGGCAAGGTAATAATACCACACCTAGCATCCTCAATACTGTCTGAAATATAGATTTGGGAATAGTATTCAGGAAGTAGGCTTCTATGAAGCTTTCCCATTGTTATTTCTCCTTCATGGGTGGGTTTTCAACCAGAATTGTTACCTGAACTGTCCAAGTGAATCTCCTGGGGGAAAACTCTTGAGCCACGGCATTAAGGTGGTTTTCCTGCATTACTTTTAATCCTAATACAGAGATCAACTCCTGGTCCTGCCTATCTCAGGGTCACTGGGCCGCTCATGAGGACTGTACTGCCCAAAAGGTTTAGGTTATTTCAGATAAATGTCACACTGTGATGGCCCAAATTCAGAAAATCCCCCTGTCAGTGCTGTCAAGTGCCACAATTTGATTTTGATCCACAAACCTACACTTCCTGTCTCTTTATCTCACTCTTTCCAGCTGCTTCACATACACACTTTCTCCCTCCATTAACTGTTTTCCTATCTTTCCCTGTCTGATGATGACAATAAGCTGTAGACCCCAAAAATGAGTGTAAGTCCCCAAAACATGCAACACCAGCCTAAATTAAGCACTGGTGGTGGAGTTAACTGCTCTGAATAATGATAGATGAAAAAAGCCTCAATTTTAACACAAATACTATTATCTGTGAGATAATGCAAGTGTTTTGCTTCTCTAAGTTCCCTAATTCAAAGCATCCAGCATGAGCAACAATGTAACAAAAACCTAGAGACCACAGAGCAACGCTGGCTGACTGGATACATAACTCAAGAGAAAAAACTGTTTACAGAGCGGGAAATTGTAATTATAGCATCATGCAGAATATGTTTTCTGACACTTCTGCTGCAGAAGCAGAGAGGAAATGCTTCCGCTGCACATTCAGTGAAGGCGCGAGCTGAGATTGGCGCCCTGGTGCCTCCTCGCTCACTGGAAGCGGCTCCGATAAAGAGAGATGAAGCTTGTTTTATTAGATACCAGCCTCGTTCTAGAAAATGGGTCACATTTATCAAAGGAGACTGGGGGAAGACTAAACATTGGCCTGGCCTACCCAAGATTCTACGCTAGGCTAGGCATAAAGAAAGGACATGACTCAACTCCGAGCACACCAGCATGCTTCCGGGAAATCTTACAGCTATTAGCAGGCCTATTGTTGTAAAATCAGTGATCTTTGAAGAAACAGACCTTGGTACAGTCTTCCATTGTGCCAATCCAACCTCTCAGAGACAGGAAGGCCCATGCACCCCAGGGCCAGCACAGTCACTTAGGGATCAGATCAAGGTCAGTGGCCCAAAGGAAGAGGAACTACCTGGACAATTACTGCCTTGCATGTGAGCCACGTATCTTGAATACCACTGCTATATAACACCCTTTTCCACCAGGCAGGTTGGCTCAGTGAGCAGAACAGATGCTGCTAGCAAATGTGCTGTTATGAAGTCATGAGTTTGCAAGGCAAGGCAAGCTAAGCCTTTCATCCTTTGTAAGACTGTCAATTGAGTACCATAAATTGAGTAATAGTAACAAATGCTATTTACAGTGATCAAAAATTGCAAAAGCACTATGTTATAAGCCCATTCATAATATTATTATTTTCCTTTATTGTTATTGTTATTAACAATTTCATTATTATAATAATAATAATAATAATAATAATAATAATAATAATAATAATAATAATAATAATAATAAGAAGAAGAAGAAGAAGAAGAAGAAGAAGAAGAAGACAATGTGGCCATCTAATCAATTGCAACAGGCCACACCAATGTTCAAAATCTTTATATGAGCCAAAATTACCACACGTCTAACCCTCTGAGCCTCGATTAGGGAAGTGGTACAGCAAGATTTTTAAATGTGCTTACCACACTAAACTATGGTTATGCACTGTGACAAGCTTAAGTAATCTGGTAGCTACACTCTTGTACATACTGCTCGAAACACATTCCCTTTTTGTGCAGACAATGACTTTGTTATTCATAACTGTGGGGCTAAGGCATTCCGTGCCGTCAACACCACTTCACAACAAGGCTTTGAAAAGGTTGATTGTCTTTCCGCCCTACTATACACAGCCTTACATATCTACTAGAACTCAGGACTGCAAAAAAGAAAATAAAGAGAAGAGCTTTTCGTGGGGATTTGAGCAGTTTTGCATTTTGCACCGCCCTGCACTATTGGTGAGAGGGATGAAAAAGTGAAAAAGTAGTGCCTGTCCATACTCTCATTGCTGAGCTTCTCTGACAGAAATTCTGCCCCGGCACAGCAAGAAAAACAGCAACAGCAGTAAATACGTCTGCCTCCACAGCTGCGACAACAGGAGGGACCACAGCAGCAATAATAGCTGCAATCATAGCACAACAGCTGCCACAACAGTTACCACCACAGAAACAAAAAACGATGCCATAGCAGCAAGTGCTGCAAATGCAGCAGGGGCCACTGAACTGAACACAGCTATAATAACAGCAAGAACCATAGGTGTGACCAAAGCTGCCATATTGGCAATGACTGGAACAGTGATCATTGCAGTAACCACAGCTGCAACCACAACAACCAAAGCAACCACCATGTCAGAAATGACAGCATCCACAATGGATTTAAATGCAGTTAGGACTACAGCTACAACAAGAAGAGCAGAGCATTAGCCACAACAGCTGCAACCACAACAACTACCATAGTAGAAACAATAGCTGCAAAAACAAATGCAACCACTGCAAGGATCACAGTGATGATCCCAACTTCCACCATAGCTGGTACCACTGTAGACACAACAGTAGATACAGCAGATGCAATCACAACAGGGACAACAACAGCAACTACACCTTTAACCATGGTAAATACCTTAGCTGTCATCATGACACAGGCTACCGCAGTCCCAAAATCAGGGACTGAAGCAGCAACCACAGCTTAAAACCACAAAAGGGAGCAGCCACATCTAACTCCACAGCTGCAGCAACAGCTTCCATAGCTGTGCCCACATCAGCCTAAATAGCAGAGACAACAACAGCTGCCACAGCGGAAAACACTCCTGTACCCGCAGCAACAGGAACAGCTGCCACCAGGGCAGGGACAGCAGTAGCGACAACAGCGTTCATAACAGCAGGGACCTCATCATCAACAAAAGCTATCAGAATAGCAAGGAAACAGCAGCACAACAACTGCCACAGCAGCAACCACAGCTGTGACATCACCAGGAACCACTACATCTTCTATCCCAGGAGGTAGAACAACAGCAACATCTGAAACAAAATAGCAACCACTGTTACTACAAAACATAGATCTGGATCTGATGTGCTAACGCTATGTTAACAAGGATATGTACAACTCTGCACAGACTAATTGTACCTCATTCTGAGCAACTGGCCTCTTTGTGTGCTTGCTATGTCTGTGCCCTGTTTTGATTCCCCAATCTTGTAATGCCTTGCAGCTGGTTTCACAGTGGAATGTCACAAATAGTTGCACCATTTTTACATTATTGTATTTGCATACATTTGTGCTTTGAAGCCAGTGGCAGCCGGCACAGTTAAGAGCGGTGCAGCGGAGGGGCGGCGGGGCAGGGTGGGGGGGAAGTCGACAGATGACGGGCTAAGTAAAATTAAATCAAAAATAAATGAAACCACTTACCTTGCGCTCGCCGCATTGCCAAGTCGGCTATGCGCCACCGCAAACTGAGTGGATGTATTTATTTATTTAATTTTACCTATCCCGTTGTCTGGCGACTTCCCCCCCACCCCGCCCCACCCTCGCCCTCCCCACTGTCTCACCGCTTGTACCTGTGCTGGCCGCCACTGTTTAAAGCATGTTTAAAATCTGGATTCCTGTCTAACTTACATATGAGGGCACAAGGTTATTTTGGAGATTTTCTTTTTTTCAGCTAAGTGGGTCACAGTCTTCAGGTGACGAGATCACATGGCACAAGGTACATTAAATGTTACTTTTATTATACAAAAAGCCAACAAAGAGCCTTTTCGAACTGGATTGATGCAAGTTTTGAAACTAGATTTACTGAGCGGTCTGATAAAAGGCACTGTTCCAAGTTTATACTCCGCTAAGCGCTAATGCCTAAACCTTTACTTGTACATTCTACTGGAAATAAACTATGGGGGTATAGAGGACTGTCCTAACTATCATGCAAGATGTTTACATCTTAACATTGTAATAATAACATGTGAGAGAAGTAGCATGCTATCCCTTGCACGTTTGCTGCAAAATGATTTTGAAGAAACTTTAGACATGGCTGCTATTGTGTCCAGTCCATATAAGAAAGAAAAACAATGCTGGGGAATGCTACCTAAAGTTACCTGCTCACATCTCGGTGTGTACCACTTTAAGGGCGAAATGCTAAACAGATACCCTGTTGCCACCAAATTTGAAAGCTTTGACCACTTGAATGGTTCAAATACAGTACGTCAAATGACCAGCAGTTATTCTATACACCATTACTCTGAACAAAAGGTTGGAGGCTCATTTGTATTCTTTAAGAAGCATCACATAGAGCTAATCTTTTTCTGAAAGCCAAGGGTTACCCCTAGCAACAATAGATTCTTTATTCAACTATCAATAATTTACTGTCTGCCTTTCACTATAAGAGTGGATTTTACTTCTAGTATATATTAACCACATCAGCCTGGACATCAGGCTTAATGGGTGATTTAGTAAAGCCATCATCCCCCTCATTCTATTTGCAGTGGTTGCTCTGAATTATTGCTTCCTAGAGTGAAGGACTAGAAAAAAATTGATGCCTCCACCCCACACTCACACTCTCTAGGACAAAGGTCTTCAAACTTTTTGATACTGTGACCCCCTGTCAAAAATTTTTAAGTGTAAGGACCCCCTCCTGACACAAATTTCTAGAACTTGGTCCTCCTCATGATTGCCAACTATCGACAGCCACAGGGCCCCAATTCACAGAGCAAATCATTTTTACATTGGGGAAATAAATTTAAGTGTTTAGAAAACCAAAGGTCAATGAGCGTGGGGGCGTGGTCAAAGGTGTGGCTAAAACAAAGAGCCTCATTTATGAGGCATTGGCATAGGGCAGGAATGGACCTTATTTATGAAATATGGTGCATTCCTGTCCTTTCCACATGTGTTGGTGTACATATTGCTGCCTAACGCCAACATAGGCATGATTGTTTTTGTGCAGGAAGGGGCACCTTCCTGCAAAAAAAGAATCCTGAGAGGGGGTTTCCTTCTTCTAAGTGTGCTGCAGAATACAGCACACATAGAAAGAGGAACACACATAGAAAGAGGAAAAACAAGGAGAAATGAAAACATTTCACCTCGTTACGCCTGCTGTGAGGATGCATAAGGTTTTGGTGCTGCCCCAGGTTTACATGGTTTTACACATCTGGGGCAGCATCCAGTGCTTAATTTGAGCCGGTGCTTTCCGGTGCTGAGCACCGGCACTTAATTGGTTTCCGGTGCTCGGCACTGGGACCTAATTGTCAACACCACACTTAGGGCAGTCTGCCACAAGGTGGTGCTGCTCATGTAATTTACAGATCAGCAGATTAACAGTTGTTTATGAAAACAATATGCATAAAAAATTACTAATGCCTGCCTCCCCAGCCAATCCTTTAGCTTTGGGGACCTAGAATAATCTCAACTGTCGCATTTACATGCGAGAGAGATGGTTAGTGGTTGTTTTGTCAGTGATGACTGGGGTCATGGGTGGTGCAAGCTGCAGTGGCCTCCTGGTCAGAGCCCTGGCACTTAATATTTTACAAATTAAGCACTGGCAGCGTCAAAATCCATGGGTGTTGCGTGGGAATACCCACTGCAATGCCTATGGAATACCTACTTGACATAGTGTAAGGCAACGCAGTGACTTGCGCTGCTTTATCTTACTCCATATCAGTGAGGCCATGCAAAGCCACGCAGTGTGACTTTGCGTCGTCTCATAGATATGATTTAGACGCTTGTGTGGCCAAAGCTTCAAAAAAAGTGACACAGCGCAAGTCTCTCATAATCCAGCCCCAAAATATTTTGTTACTGTTTTAGGTCTTTCACCGTCAGGTAGCTACATATAAAATAATGGGAAGCTTAAATGAAAAATAAATGTACTCAATGGGAAATGCACTGTAGTACATTATTATTCCTCTATTATTTAATGCATTGCAGAGGTCTGTGTGTAACCAGATAGACACAGAATTAAATTTGGTTGGTGCAGTGGAGAATAGTGACTTGTGTATTTTTAGTGCTATGAGGTCACAGCCTGTGACAGAAAGCACTGTGAATGTGTAAGCCGTTATTTTATACTTGCATTACCCACATTATAATATAGACTGCTACAAACTGTGCAAATAGATTTAGGATAAAATGGAGCTTCTAAAATGTAGATATGAGCAATATAAGAACATAAGTAATGTTTTAATTTTTTTGCATACCTGTCCCTTCAACAACTCCCCAGGGGTACTAAGCACTGTGTAAATACACGCAGGCAGTCGGGAAATGGCCGAAGGGTCAGGAGCCGAGTTCTAGCTGTGGGCTGCTTTTTGGGGCAGCCTGGGGGCTGTCTGTGCTGTAAGGATGCCGCCAGCGGCCCAGTAGGTGCCTGAGTGGCCTTTCTAGAGGCAGATGGGCGGAGGTATCACTCCCTTTCTCTCAATGGCTGCCCATTAATGTATCCTGATTGGGCAGGGGGTGGTCTCACTTGCATTCATGTGAGGCTCAGCAGTGTGAAAAGATGTGTACTTTTGTTTTCTAAGTGAAGTTATTAAAACACGCCCCCCCCACCCCCTTTCTTTTCATAAACCTTCATTGCTGAAAGGCAACATGCAAATGTGGGCCACTTTTTTTTGGTGTGCCCGGGCCGATTTTTGATCCCAATCCAACCCTTGTCCTACGCTATCCTTTTAGATGGTAGTTTATTTGCCAGGGCCTATATATGGCCTAATTGCTTACTCACAATATCAGCATGGAACATTGATGACCGCACCTTATCTGGTCCAGTTGTACTTAAAATATAACAACTTAACTTTGAGTCTACTATCTTCAACTTCATTTCCTCTGTCCAAACTTTATTTCAGTTCATACATCATGCCTTGAAAAATCCAGAAGAAGAAACAGGTGCAGTTTGCCCTATGAAGTGGCAATTTTAATCAGTCATGAAATAGGGTCTTCACAATGAAACTAAATCTGAATAAGGACAGACAAAAAAAGAAGCAAGTAAGAAGCTCTTTTTTCCGGGTGAAGGGAATAACTACATTGGCTTAAACATTCCTTTTATGTGTTGGTATTGGTGTGCATCTTGCATACTTCATAAATTACTCCTAACATATTATTCTTATTCCCTATTCCAGCACTCCCCCTTTGTATTTGGCCCTAGACAGCTCTCCTCTGTCTATTGAGTAGGTTTGCGCTGTACTAAATGCCACATGCATACATAAATATATACATACATACATGCACATTTACATACATACATACGTACATACATACAAAGTCTTGGGTTCTCAGAATACGGCCTGCTTGCCAACAGTGCCGGAATGCTAATAAGCCTTCCTGCATTGCAGGCAATAATAAAAGGAGGGCTTGCATTACCTGCATTATATTGACATCAGTTTGGGGCATGCATGAATTACACGTTGAACCTTATGGCCCTCTTCTGCGATGCCCCATCCACTTCTTGTCTACCTAGAGACCTTGTAAGACCTCTTCTGCTCTGGTCAGTTTCAATTTGATATTTTTGACATTCTCACACTGAAAACACAGATGAAGTATGCCCATTTTGTCTCTGCAAAATCTATATTAAACAGTATTATATATTTCGTGGAAAATGAATGTTCCACCCTATCATGAGTTGTCACAGTCGTATCTCATCTGGTGAAATCTTTATGATATACCATTTTGTGGATTTCTCAATATCATGTCTCCAGATAGTTCAAGTCAACAGAGTCCCGTCTTATGGTGAAGGTAAAATGTATTGCATGTGGAAGCATGGAAAAGGTAAGCACTAGGGGCCAGATCTACTATAATGCTCAGAAAATACCAGTTGTACTTTGCAACCAATATTTTCGTGACCAGTTAATCATTTTCAAACTGACCTATGTACAGATAGGTCGACTTACAGCATTCAGATTCGGGTCACAATCTGGCCTACCACATTAATACTAATGGAGTAGTTCGCAAATTGCGGCTCACTCTGCTTGGAGGCCATTACAGGAATGGTGGTCAGTAGACCACCATCACCGTGACTTCCTTTCAATAAAATAAGCTCTTTTTTAAATGCAGGAAATGGGAATGCGTTTAAAAAAGGATTCATTTTTTTAAAGGTTCTTCGGGGAGTTGCGAGAGGACCCAAAGACCACTGCCTAGTCCCCAACCAACTTTTTATTTATTTTCATAAAGGACAAGGTGTCCCATGGGGATCCCTCACCTTTTGTGAATGGGTTACTGCCCTAACTTAGGGGGTGGTAAATGTTTAACGGTTTACCACTGATATTTCAGTCCTAAACTATGGATACAAAGGGATAGAAATTGTTGTTTGGAAGCAATGCCTACAACACACTCCTTCCAAATAGCGATTTTGTCTCCATTTTAAACTCATTTTAGGAGATGGAAAAATTTACTGACTCCTAAAATAGGTTTAGTGCACTTGAGACCACAAAAAAGCAGTGTACAACATTAGTAGGCTATAACATTTGTTGTTCAATACATTGTTCTGGAAGATTTTTCTCTTGTGTGTCTCTTATTGCAGGAAGAGATCAGCCAGGAGGTTGTTGCTTGGGTTCTTTCCAGCAATTCCTATTGCTGGCCGGAGTCCCGCAGACTCACTGAAATCGTTAATTTACTATTAGTGACATATTTTTCCTTCTTCATTTGAAGATTATCATAAATTACTCTACTGCCAAAGCCTTCCCTGAATGGTTATGAACTCAACAATGTTTCATTTGACACAAACCTTCCTTGTCCGCCATACGATCATGTGAAAGTTGTCATCAAACACTTGGAAAACTATGTTATCCTGGATGTGAGTCACACAGGATTCCAGACCCCATGAAATAAAAACCTTTGTTGTGGCATTGAGGCATGTCATCCTAAAAATGACTGAATAAGATCATCATCCCATGGTCATTCCTCCGAATCATTCAAAAACCTTCGACAGGGGGATGCATTCTATTCTGCTTTGCAGTTTGCAGATTGGTTAATGAGGCATATCCATTTTAGCATTACTCATTTTCCAAAATATTTAGTGACCTGCTGTGCTCACAATACATGTCTGTGAAGTCCTTTCAGATCTACTCACTTTACGAGTCTGTGAGGTCCTTTTGGATCAACTCACATTGCATGTCAGTGCAGTCCTCTCAAATCTTCTTACGTTACTTGTCTGTGCGGTGCTGACAGATCTACTTGCATAACATGTCAGTGTGGGTCTTTTGGATCTGCACGCATTACGCATCTGTGCAAACCTTTCGGATCTGCTCACATTATGTGACTGTACAGAAAGGTTGGCTCAGAAAGTTCAGACTCAGAGTGGGTCACAATCAGGCTAACCTCATTAATATTGATGGAGCAGTTCTCAAATCATGACTCATTCCTATTGGAGGCCATTTCAGGGATAGTCGTCTGCTAGGGTCAGCAGACCACTATTTCGGATCTTAAAAGACGGCACAGTTTGCAGTGCAAGTGAAGCAGTTGAATGGAAATGTTTAGGAACCATACTAGGGGTTTCATCTTTGTGGGTTAGAAGGTGGGCGGAATTTGCGAAATTAACTTTCGCAAATTATCGCGAAAATGTTTAAAATTATCGCAAACAAGTGGAAATATCGCGAAGATGCGGAAGTTTTTTTCCGGCATGTTCGCGAGATTTTCTGCATGGTTGCGGGTCGCCAACTTACCCATGTGGTTGCTTGCGGGCGCGGCCATCTTGTTTTGAGTTGTCTCGCGGTGCATGATCGCGAGAAGAAAGACGTGATCGCGCGACGCATGACGTCACTGCGGGCGCGAACTGTCGTGAGACAGCGCAAATGGCTAAAAACAATACAACATCTCATGGAGAACGCGACCGGATCAAGAAAACTTGTCGGCGAACGCAGGGATTCAGGTAAGGCGATCGCGCGTGCGCGAGAATGTATTATTTTACAGCGCGAGCTAGAAACAAATTATCGCCAAGCTGCGGAAACCGGAATTTTTGACATTTTCGCGCTCTCCGCGGAACGCGAAAATGTCAAATTATCGCAATTTCCGCGAACGGAACGAAATTTTCGCCCAGGCCTAGTTAGAATGACTAAATGTTCTGCATAGAGATTGAAGGAGTATGAATATTTCTGAGTTATAAAGCCTATCGGCTCCCAACTTGAATGCCAATTGAAAGCTGTTGTTCTGGTAGGAATGGAAACTAGTTGAGTGATATATAAGTGGTTGATACATAACAATATTAAAAAGCATTGCAAAATCGGATTTGTACTGAAAAATGCATGCGGGCTGTGTAACAGTTGTCCAACAACTGTTCCTTACACATTGACAAAATAGAACCCTATCCTATGAACTAAACAACTTCAGGCAAAAAGAAAAGTCACTTGTGCCCAAAAGCAGCAATCCTACTGGGAACTCCCAAAAATGATAACAGATTTACGTTCAGAGCTTATGAAGCAGACTAAAATGATGAAGTGTGAACACTGTTCCATGAGCATCTGCCTGAAGCACCAGCACCCATCGGTCTGAATGGAGGAGAAACATCTACATGCTGATCCGCTATTTGCCACCTCACTATAGGACAAACCGCAAATGTTAGTCCTAAGTGATATGATCCTACAAATCCCATCCTTGCCACAGAGCAACCGCGGACATTACTTTCAGAGCATTAATTGGGAAGAGTAGTGGAGTTTTTATGCTGATCACATGCCTGGCACCTCTATAGATGCATCTTTTACGGTGGTCAATGAATGTGTAGCCCTTATTGCAGTGAGGGAAATTACCGCCCAGTCTGATATGGGAATGTGTGATCTGCCATTTTAGTAGGAGCACAATTGGTCTTCTATCTAGAATATTTTGGGTTTCAGATGAAGGCAATATGAGCATATACTCGGAGACCTGTTCTGGGCAGCAGTGCAGAATTGTGCCATTTGTCATGGGCAACAGATAGACAAGGGTGTAATGCTATTTTTCACATGAGATGGCTGAAGTGATCTATATATTAAAGGAGTGAGGGACCCCTTATGCCACGCCAAGGGAATAGGGTACTACTGACAGGTAGGAACAAAATATCCCTTGGTAGAAAGGTATAGAACCGTTTGGCTTAGAATAGAATCACAAGTTCCAAAAGGTAGAAATTAACATCCCATGTAATAGAGCTAAAAAGGTTAAACATACAACAATTTTTATTATATCACCAGGATATATTCTTTTATTTAAAAAAACAGTCACATATATCACAACAATATTATAAAAACAGTTAAAAAACAATTGCAATAGCTCACGGTCTCAAATTCCTATACATTTAAAATCATCAATTTGTTTAAAAAATTCGAATTCATGTACTTCTACCAATGCACAAAGACATTACATCAACAAAGAGAGAAAAGAAAAGACAATATATTTTGTCATTAAAGGAACATATCCGTTTTGAACAATTATGTAATTAGGCCTGGATATAATCTATTTTTCCCATATCTACAGAGCTAATTACTTCCATGGAATATGTAGATGAAGCGTCAACGCGTTTTGATGGTTCTATTGATGTCCCGTCTTTTTCAAGACAATTACTATAAGTCTCATATTCGCACTGTAAGGTTGCCTTTGGCCTGAATCCTGTATGGAGCAAATACAATATGTATGTAAAACCCTGTGCTGCATAAATCATCATTCACTATAGAAACTATCGTCCGTTACATAAATCTTCACTGTACAGTTTTATGCCCTTAGATATCATCTATGTTTCATATTTTACTAATGGTTTCAGAACGACATTCATCCCATGCCAAACCTACAACATACAGTATCACTTTTCGTCTATCAAATGGGCTGATTTTGGCTGTATGGGACTGTTGAAAAACTTCCCACCCCAAACCTTAAGGATGTCCAGACGCAGGGTATCATCGCATGGCGACGCCTCCGTTATGGCTGTTACCATCCAAGTGCTGCTATGTATTCATGTTGGAAGGTGGGTTATTGGTAGGGGCTAATGTAGGTCTGCCACTGGCAATAAGGCCACTAACACATGATAGGACCCAGCATAGGTCTTAGAAAATTATTCCTATGCTCAACCCTTGGTAACGTGGCTGTGAGCAGACAGGCTTAACTTCAAAGACAGGTATGTAAAGCATTTAAAACACCATTTCAGTAAATAATTAAGACACAACACAAAATAAAAATCCAACACCAATTTATAAAAATAGGTAATATTTTTATCTTTTAAATGAAACCAAAACGAAAAAAATCCACTGTAGGGAACCAGAGATATGAATTTTTAAAGATTAGTCACTTTCTAGGGCTTAGAAACCAACAGTGCCCCTTTTAGTCATTTTGTTTTCTCTGACAGGGACACACTTTTAGAAACGGTTCTGGAGAATATCTCACCACTGTGTAGCCTTCTCCAGCAGGCTAGGTCCAGTTAGAACTCCTTCCTGAAGTTCTGCTTGCGGGTCCCAAAGTATCCAACACCCGGTCCAAGGTTCTGGAATCTCCAAGAGGGTCCTTGAAAGTGTGAAACTTCAATTCTGCAATCCACTTGAACAAAACCCTTTCAAGTCCACCGGTTCTCCAGGCTGGGGATTCTTTGTGGGGATGTCCAGGTGAGCTCTGTTAACCTGTAGCTTGCAGGGAGTCTGCTTCTTAGTCCTTTTGTAGCAAGGTAATCCACAGGGCTGCAGTGTTCAGATGGTGCAGTTTTCAGAGGTCAGGCCTTAGAAGTCTTTGCACAGCAGAACTTTGCAGCCGGGCACGTCATGCTTCAGTAAGTTTCAAGCAGCAGATCTGGAGGGCTCTGCCCCTCTCAGATACTTATTCAAAATTCTCTGGGTCAAGCCACAGGTCACTTCTGACCAATGAAAGCAGGGTAACTCCTCATAGGTATGACCACATCCAGTAGAGTGTGGCATTATGTTGTCCCAGAGTACATCATTCTTCCAAATCCATAATGGCTGATTTTCCAGCAAGGAGGTAAGAGCTGGCTAAACACACCCCCTGGGATGGCTTATTTCCATGGACTCTCCCCCTACCATCTGCACATACCTTCCTTAAGCCTAGCCCTGACTCTGGGTCAAGAGTGTCAAAGTGAAACTGAAACCCAGGCCTCCCCTCTGCCTTTGAAGAGCATAGTTTCCGACTCCACCTCCTGGGCTGGCATACCTATAGACCAGCACACTGCCCTCCCAGCAGAGTGGTTCTTTATCACCTCTTCAAAGCAGCCTGGCTAATCCACTGAACTCTGACCAATCAGGGCAGACCACTGGAAGGCTGAATTTGGACTACAAACAAGAAAGTCTTATAACTTCTTGTATGTAGACGTTAAGAGAAATTCAACAATATAATATTGTTGGATTTACTACTACCATTCTGGGAAGTCTTTGAATGGTCCGGCTAGTCCTCTCCTATCAATATTTATTAATCATTAACTTCCTACCATGTTAACCTATGGGCCATGGGGTTTGCAATGGGGAAAATGACTTGGGCCAGTCTTCTAGCACCAGGGCTTATAAAAACATATTTTATAAGTATTTCCCTAATTTCTACAGGACCCCCCACCCCCGTGCAACTAGGGGAGACATTAGGGGTTCTGAATCTGTAGAAATATTGCAGATTCTCCTTTTACTGTGTTTCTAGTATCAAAGTCGAATTTGACCAGCAATTTACTGTTTTAAAGCAGTCCTGGCACCCAGTGCTGCTTTTAAACTGACCTCAGGCTTCAGCAATGCACATATGCTAGTGCAGAAAAAGCTGCTAGCCTCTAAAATGCCATACCCCAGGGTACTGGGGACTTCTAGGTATTTTCAATCCCATGCCCTATTATATACTAGGGGCTTATGGGGTAGGTCATGCCAATCACAGGGGTACCCCACCATACCATAGTGTACCTTAGTGTATGTTGGGTGTTTTAACTGTATTCTAATGTGTTCCTTTCAGCTTGGCACTGGCCCTGGGCCTGGTTAGGCAGAGCCCAGGGTCAGTCAGAGTCAGTTACCACCAGTTCCAGCCAGCAAAAAGTTGGGGGGTGCCCAGGGCACAGGATGACTTTCCAACATAGCCTCCCCCCAAACGAAAGGTGATGGGTTACTAACCTACACCCTGGTTGTCCTCATCAGCTAAGTGGAAAAACCTGGAAAGTCCATCTGCATTTACATGGGCAACCCCAGGTCTGTGTTCCACTGTAAAGTCCATTCCTTGTAGGGAAATGGACCACCTTAACAGCTTGGGATTCTCCCCTCTCATCTGCATGAGCCACCTGAGAGGTCTGTGGTCAGTTTGAACACGAAAGTGAGCCCCAAACAAATAGGGTCTGAACTTTTTCAGTGACCACACCACAGCAAAAGCCTCTCTCTCAATGGCACTCCACCTCTGCTCTCTGGGAAGAAGCCTCCTACTAATAAAGGCAACTGGCTGATAAAGGCCCCCTTCATTTAGCTGTGACAACACTGCCCCAATCCCTTGCTCTGAAGCATCTGTCTGAACTACAAATTATTTTGTATAGTCAGGGGCCAGTAACACTGGTGCTGAACACATAGCAGCTTTCAGAGTGTCAAAAGCCTTCTGACACTCTGGAGTCCAAAGCACCTTTTTAGACCTCTTTTTAGAAGTCAGTTCTGTTAGGGGGCCCACAATGGTCCCATAATTTTGAACAAACCTTCTATAGTACCCTGTCAGTCCAAGGAATGCCCTGACCTGAGTCTGGGTAACAGGAGCTGTCCAATCCAAAATAGTTTGGATTTTAGCTTGGAGAGGCTGTACATAGCCCCCACCTACCAGGTGGCCCAGGTACACCACAGAACTCTGCCCTATTTGGCACTTGCTTGCCTTAATAGTCAGGCCTGCTTGCTGCATGGCCTGAAGCACTTCCCTTAGGTGGTTTAAGTGATCCCCCCAGGTAGAACTGTATACAGCTATATCATCCAGGTAAGCTACACTGAACTGTTCCAACCCAGACAAGACCCTGTTCACTAACCTTTGGAAGGTGGCAGGTGCATTCTTTAATCCAAAGGGCATTACCTTGAACTGATAATGTCCCTCTAGTGTGGAGAATGCTGACCTCTCCTTTGCTCCATCAGTGAGGGCAATCTGCCTGTAACCTGAAGTCAAATCAAAAGTACTCAGGTAATTAGCAGCCCCTAACCTATCAATGAGCTCATCAGCTCTAGGTATAGGGTGAGCGTCCGTCTTTGTGACTGCATTCAAACCTCTGTAGTCCACACAGAACCTTAACTCCTTGGGTCCCCCCTGAGGATTAGGTTTAGGTACCAGCACCACTGGAAATGCCCATGGACTCTCCGACGGTTCAATTACCCCCAGTTCCAGCATCTTAGCAACCTCAGCTTTAATGCTGGCTCTGACATAGTCAGACAACCTGTACAGTTTATTTTTGACAGGTAGGCTGTCACCAGTGTCAATGTGGTGCACACACCACTCAGTGATGCCTGGGGTCAAAGAGAACAGGCCAGCAAACTGCTCCAGCACCTGCTTACAGTCTCTGTGCTGCTGGTCTGTCAATTTGGGAGAGAGTACAACTCCCTCCACTGACCCATCTTGCACATTAGTGGAGAGGAGGTTGGGCACAGGCTCGGTTTCCTCCTCCACACCCTCATCAGTGACCAGTAACATGGTCATGTCTGCCCTGTCATGGTGGGGTTTAAATCTATTCACATGCAGGACCCTGTGAGGGTTCCTGGGGGTGCCAAGGTCAACCAAATAAGTAACCTCACCCTTCTTTTCTAAGATTGGATAGGGCCCACTCCACTTGTCATGGAGGGCCCTGGGAGCCACAGGCTCCAACACCCACACCAACGATCCCGGAGTATACTCAGACATAGTAGCCTTTTGATCATACCAGTGCATCATGAGCTCCTGGCTGGCCTCCAGTTTCCTGTTTGCCTTGTACATGTACTCTGCCATTCTAGATCTCAGGCCTAGCACATAATCAAGCACATTGTCATTTGCTTCCTTAAGAGGCTTCTCTAAAGACTCTCTTAGCAGGCTCAATGGCCCCCTCACAGGGTGTCCAAACACCAACTCAAAGGGACTGAAACCAACCCCTTTCTGTGGCACCTCCCTGTAGGCAAACAGTAAGCATGGGAGGAGAACATCCCATCTCCTCCTGAGTTTCTCTGACAACCCATTTATCATGCCCTTCAGGGTTTTGTTGAATCTCTCAACAAGACCATTTCCTTGTGGGTGATAGGGGGTGGTGAACTTGTAGTTGACACCACACTCATCCCACATAGCAGTCAGATAGCTGGACAGGAAGTTTGTGCCCCTATCTGACACTGCCTCTTTTGGAAAACCCACTCTGGTGAACACACCAAGCAGTGCTCTTGCCACAGCAGGAGCATCAATGGTTCTAAGAGGTATGGCTTCAGGGTATCTAGTAGTGTGGTCAACTACCACTAAGATATACCTATTCCCTGATGCAGTAGGTGGGTCCAGGGGACCAAAAATCTCCATCCCCACCCTTTCAAAAGGAACCCCAACCACTGGCAGTGGTATTATGGGAGCCTTTGTCTTGCCCCCTGCCTTGCCACTGGCCTGACAGGTGACACAGGAGCTGCAAAACTCATTTACCTTTTCAGACATAAGGGGCCAGTAGAAATAGTTCACCAACTGGTTCCATGTCTTTGTCTGTCCCAAATGTCCTGCCAAGGGGATATCATGACCCAAAGTTAGGATGAACTCTCTGTACTTCTGGGTCACCACCAAGCTCCTGGTGGCCCCCTCATTGAGGTTTCTGGCCTCAGTATAAAGCAGTCCATCTTCCCAGTAGAGTTTGTGAAACCCACTGTCATCCCCCTCCTCTTGCTTAGAAGCAATCCGCCTCACGCTCTCAAGGGTGGGACAGTCACGCTGTCCCTGACTGAACACCTCTCTGGAGGGTCCACCTGCTCCTGTCAGTTCTGCCAAATCTGACAGCTCTGGCAAGGATGGAGTCCCTCCCTCAGAGGCTAGATCCTCCCCATCAGGGTTAGATTCTTCCTGCAACTCTGGAGTTCCCTGGGCTGGCTCACCAGGCCCAGTGCCCTTGCCCTTGGATGCTTGGCCCTTTGTTCCAGGGACCAAGAGTCCAGCCCCTCCCTTCTGGCTAGTCTGTGACCTAGTCACAGCACATACCCACTCAGGGAGCTCCAATATTTTCATATGGAGTCCTCTCTCCACCTCTGCCAACACAGAGGCTTCAAGATCATTGCCCAGTAAACACTGGACTGGGAGCACCTTTGACACAGCTACCTTCATAGGGCCTGTCACACCTCCCCATTCCAAATCCACCACAGCCATAGGATGGAGTTTGGTAGTGCTGTCTGCATATGTCACCTGGTGAAACTCACCAGGTAGCAACTTCTCTGGAGGCACCAGTTCCTCCAGGACCATAGTTACACTAGCCCCAGTGTCTCGGATAGCCTCAACCTCAGTCCCATTCACTTTAGGCCTCTGCCTGTACTTGTCCATGTTTGGAGGAAAGGCAGCAAGGGTTGCAATATTCACCCCACCCAGGGACACTAAGGTTGCTTCCACCACCTGAATACCCCTCTCTGGGGCACCATTCTCCACCCCTACACTGACACTGGCAATCCCTGTGGATGGCCCCTTAGGGGGGAGCTTCTTAGCGCAGACAGCATCTTCCTGTTTGTGCCCTGGCTGGTTACAGTCAGTCAAAGCACTTACCCACCTTTGAGGGATCAAAGAACCTACCATTCTTTCCCTGATACCCCCTCCCTTTGAATTTGGGTTGGCTCTGGGCCCCCCCTCCTTGTGCAGGTTTTTGTGAGACTTTGGAGGACTCTTGGTTTTGACCTTCCTTTCCCTGGGCTTTCCCCTGGGGAGGGACCTGTCCTCCTTTCTTCTGGTCACCCCCCTGGTGCTGAATGGAAACCCGGGTTCTCACCCACTCATCAGCTCTCTGGGGCTGTCAGCTTAGAGTCCACTAGATACTGGCGTAACTTCGCTTCTGCGCAATGAGTCAAAATATGTTCTTTCAAAAACAAATTATACAATCCCTCATATGAGCCAACTGTGTTACCAACAATCCAGCCTTCCAGTGCCTTCACTGAAATGTCCACAAAGTCTACCCAAGACTTCGAACTCAATTTCTGGGTGCCTCTAAACTTCACCCTGTACTGCTCTGGAGTCAGACCAAATCTCTTGACTAAGCATGCCTTCATCTGCTGGTATGATTCTGCAAGGTAACTTGGCTCTTCAGAGCTGTTAAAAATCTGCGCTCGGCGTACTGTGGCTAAGACGCGCTGCGCTCGCTTTTTACTCACCCAGTTTTGTATTTCAGTTTCTACTTAATTTGTTTTCCCCTGTTTTTAGCTTTAGATATGGTCTGTCTGCCCTCTTACCTGCATATAAATTGGTAGTATCACCGCTGTTTGGCGGGTCCGGTCCCATTGAAGAAACGCTATTGGGGGATCAGGCCGCCATTTTGGAACGGTGTTGGGGACGCTGGGGGCCGCCATTTTGAGCGGTCTAGTGCTCTCTTTCACACGTGGGCAGCCTACTTAAGCCGGCACTTCAAGGGGGTCAGCCCTGACAAGGTAACTTGGCTCTTCAGAGCTGTTAAAAATCTGCGCTCGGCGTACTGTGGCTAAGACGCGCTGCGCTCGCTTTTTACTCACCCAGTTTTGTATTTCAGATTCTACTTAATTTGTTTTCCCCTGTTTTTAGCTTTAGATATGGTCTGTCTGCCCTCTTACCTGCATATAAATTGGTAGTATCACCGCTGTTTGGCGGGTCCGGTCCCATTGGAGAAAAGCTATTGGGGGATCAGGCCGCCATTTTGGAACGGTGTTGGGGACGCTGGGGGCCGCCATTTTGAGCGGCCTAGCGCTCTCTTTCACACGCGGGCAGCCTACTTAAGCCAGATCTCCAAGCGCGCAGCGATTACGCGCAGCGAGAGTGCCTTCTCTGTGCCTGAGTCGTGCCCGTCTGCGCTCGTCCGCGCCGAGTCAGTGCTGAGGCTGTGCAAAGGCTGGGCGGGGTACCCTTTCACGCCTACTTAGCTACCGGACTGTCATTACGAATGTATTCTCGCTTAGAGCTGCTGAGCCTCCGCGAGTTTTCGCCTTGTTTTCGTACATCATTACACCCTCTATCCGGCCCATTTCAGTGCCCTGAGTGTGCTTTCAAACTTTCATCTCCGGTTTCCATCTTAATTGACAGATCAACCTCCTTAGAATGTTCTGACTGTTTTGTTCCTTTACCGCCAAATCCTCAGGCCTCTTATGTTTTTAAGGTTTGTCACCTCAATGTGAGATCATTGGTTAAACATCACTTAGACGTCTACAACCTACTCACGGAGGAAGCTCCTGATATCCTTTTTATGTCTGAGACCTGGTTACATGAGGAAGCCTTGGCAGCGGTTAACTTAGCACTCCCCTCTGAATACGTAATTTTTACTGTTAATCGTAACTCGAGAGGTGGCGGCATTGCGGCTGCGGTCAAATCATGCTACCCGTGTACATGGAAGGCTCTAGACATTGTTGGTTGCGAAAGTGCTCATTTTCGCATCTCGGTGAGTTCCACATTTTACTTTCTCTGGGCTGCTCATTTATCGACCTCCGGGTCCAGATGCTGCCTTCAGGTCTGCTCTTCCTGAAATTGTGAGTACTCTAGCTCTAGGGGCTGCCAACTTTAGTATTATTGGCGATCTAAATCTTCATTTTGATGCTCCCCTTTCTCCTGTGGTCAGTAATATCATTGCTGATTTGGAGGCTCTCCAGCTATCTCAGCTGGTCAATCATTGCACTCATGCTGGTGGACACATTTTGGACCCCATTTTTTCCAACTTCTCTTTGGCTAAAGTGCTACCTCCCAGGCCTATGGCCTGGACCGATAATTATCTTATAGAGTGGCATCTTACAATCGAGACTCCTTCTCATAGAGTAATTCCACCTGTGTCCTTTAGACGTCCCTGGAAAAAACTGAAGCTTGCCGATTTCCATCGACTCCTTGGTTTAAACCCTCCAGGCCCTTTCTCTGATGTTGAGTCAGGCTATGACCTTTTTTGCAGCTGGCTGACTGGAGCCTTAGACTGTCTGATCCCAATCGCTGAGAGTAAATGTCGGCACGCCAAACCTAGTCCATGGTATGATGATTCGCTTCAGCTCTTAAAAAAATCTTGTAAACAAGCTGAAAGGGCCTGGCGCAAGTCATATCTGTCTGACAGGAAAAAGCTGTATCTTGCTAGAACTAAGGCATATCACAGAGCGGTATGTCAAGCTCGAGCCGCTTATTACTCTCATGAATTCAACACCAGCACCAATCCTACCAAACTAATATTTAAGGTGCTTAAGGATCTCACAGCCAGTAGAGCTCCAGTCGCTGAGATTCGTTCTGCCTCGCACTGCGAGGACCTGGCTGCCTTCTTTGTTCAAAAAGTGGAGGCTATTTATCGCTCTTTTCCTGACTCATCTGCTTCTCTGGAGAAACTGGAATCTGGCCCGAAGACATCTATGTCTCTGTGCTCTTTTCCGGAACTTTCTATGGAGGAATTCTATAGAATTGCGATGAAGGTCAAATCAGGCTCACCCACTGACCCTCTCCGGCCTGCCCAATTCAGAGAATCTGCGTCGCTTTGTTTTCTTCCTTTATGTAACCTTGTCAACTTATCTTTGACGTCAGGCTCTGTCCCGGGCAGCTGGAAACAAGCCCAGGTGATGCCTATTTTAAAAAAACCTGCCTTGGATCCTTTAAAGTCAGAGAATTACCGCCCCATATCTCTTCTTCAGTGGGTGGCAAAACTGACTGAGGCCCACGTTAACACCATCTTATCAAACCATCTCCACTTGGCTAATATCTTAGACCCTTCACAGAATGGTTTTCGAGCTGGCCACAGCACCGAGACTGCGCTGCTTGCAATGGTCGACCATCTAAGATTTTTGGTTGACTCTGGTCGAACGGCGGCACTCGTGCTTTTAGATCTCAGTGCCGCGTTCGACACCGTCTCCCACACTATCTTATTGAAGCGACTAGTTGAG
Organism: Triturus cristatus; assembly: GCF_964204655.1. Taxonomy (NCBI): domain Eukaryota; kingdom Metazoa; phylum Chordata; class Amphibia; order Caudata; family Salamandridae; genus Triturus; species Triturus cristatus. The sequence continues at coordinate 798,281,857 of NC_140594.1, forward strand.
GCTGGTGTCGATAATACTGCACTTGAATGGTTTCGATCATTTTTATCAGGCGGCACATTTAGGGTTGTTACTCCTCCTTTTAAATCTAAACCCTACCCTATTGCTCAAGGTGTCCCACAGGGGTCGGCTCTCAGCCCCACTCTTTTCAATCTTTATGTGCAGCTGCTGGCTGCTGTCGCCAAACGTTGGAACCTGACTATGGTGTCCTACGCTGATGACACGCAGCTGGCGGTTGCAATAAGTGGGGCATCCAACCTTGAGGCAGCTAAGTTTTGTGAGGGTATCAGCTCAGTGGCCTGCTGGATGACAGATCACTGCCTACAATTGAATGCCAAAAAAACTGAGGTTCTCATTGTTGGTAGTCAGAGTCACCTTTGGGGTGACAATTGGTGGCCGTCTGAGCTTGCTCCAACTCCTCTTCCTGTCACCGAGGTTAAAAACCTAGGGGTCTGGCTGGACTCAAAACTTAGCTTTGTCTCCCACACTAAGAAAACTGCTGCCATTTGTTTTGGGACTCTTCGTAGACTCAGACCCATTCTGAAATTCTTCGATGCCCCCACCAGACAGCTTATTGTACAAGCTACAATCCTGTCTAGGTTGGATTAGGCTAGTTCTCTTTTGCTGGGAGCCAATCAGGCCGAACTTTCAAGATTCCAACGCGTTCAAAACGCTGCGGCCAGGGTTTTGGTTGGTTTGCCGAGATTCTTCTTGGCCAGAAAAACTATTCATAAACTTCATTGGCTCCCTGTTGCCCAGAGGATCCGGTTTAAATCTCTCTGTCTTTCTTTTAAAATTTTGAAGTATTCTTCCTCTCAGATTCTGGAGCATTTTATCTCGCCGTACGTACCAGCGCGGTCTCTAAGATCTTCAGGGCTTCACTTGGTTACAGTCCCGCGTTTCAAGAGGGCTAGGGCAGGTGGTCGCTCTTTCAGAGTACTTGCTGCTAAGCTATGGAATTCTCTCCCTGTTCATATCCGTGCTATTGAGGAATTGACAGCTTTTAGGAAGGCTATAAAAACCTTCCTTTTTCCTTTGACTGTCTAGAGCAGGTGTATCGTCTCTCCTGGGATTGTTTGTTGTCTGGTTCCTTGTCCACTATAGCGCCGGGACGCCCCTTTGCTGGGGCAGCTGTGCGCTCTATAAATCATGATAACATAACATAACATAACATCCTCTCCCTTCAGGGTCAGGAGCCTATCCCTCCCAGCTACTGGAATCAACTCCCACAGGAGTGCACCCCAATACCTAGAGTGGACCCTACTCATTTTAAGGGACCTCTCAAAAGCTGCTAGCCACTTGTCAATGTCATCCCCCTCAGTGTACTTTGGTACTATGGCCCTTGGGAAGTTTAGGTTCAAATCTACCACCCCTGGACATCTCAACATCTTCTTCACTTTCGGTGCCACCATTCCTCTTCTCCTCCTCCCTCTCCCATCTTCTCTTAGCCAGTTCAAATTTCTCCTTCTCCAAGGCAATCATCTCTAATTGAGCCTGAAGCTGTCTCTCTGCCAGGGACAGTAGTGGTACCTGAGTAAGGGACCCTTCCCCACTCCCACCACCACCTTGATTCACCTGGCTAACACTAGTCACAATGGGAGAGGTCTCATCCTCACCCCTCTCTCGGGTAAGGTTGGGGGGCTCACCTTCCATCCCCCCTTGCGTCTCCTCAGCTACCCCAGCCCAGGCCGTTAGGGACTTAAGCAACGCTGTCTTCTTAATCTTGTTGGAAGCAGGCAGCCCCCTAAGCCTACACTGTACCCTAAGATCACCCACTGCGAACTGGGACAGTTTAGCCAGGTCCAGCTCCATGGTTCCCTAGTTTTGGGTCACAAAAAACTAGGCACAACAGACTTAAAACAATTTGGAAAAATCAAAACAATGGATTGAAAACAGTTTAGTCCAAATTCCAAAAATCAAACTCAAAAGTTTTGTTCTAAGGCAATTTAGAGGATTTTTATAATCTTAAATCATTCACTCAAAGGTGTACTTTTTAAATGCAAGTCCACATCCACACCGCTGCGCACTAAATGTTGGAAGGTGGGTTATTGGTAGGGGCAAATGTAGGTCTGCCACTGGCAATAAGGCCACTAACACATGATAGGACCCAGCATAGGTCTTAGAAAATTATTCCTATGCTCAACCCTTGGTAACGTGGCTGCGAGCAGACAGGCTTAACTTCAAAGACAGGTATGTAAAGCATTTAAAAACACCATTTCAGTAAATAATTAAGACACAACACAAAATAAAAATCCAACACCAATTTATAAAAATAGGTAATATTTTTATCTTTTAAATGACACCAAAACGAAAAAAAATCCACCGTAGGGAACCAGAGATATGAATTTTTAAAGATTAGTCACTTTCTAGGGCTTAGAAACCAACAGTGCCCCGATTAGTCATTTTGTTTTCTCTGACAGGGACACACCTTTAAAAACGGTTCTGGAGAATATCTCACCACTGTGTAGCCTTCTCCAGCAGGCTAGGTCCAGTTAGAACTCCTTCCTGAAGTTCTGCTTGCGGGTCCCAAAGTATCCAACACACAGTCCAAGGTTCTGGAATCTCCAAGAGGGTCCTTGAAAGTGTGAAACTTCAATTCTGCAATCCACTTGAACAAAACCCTTTCAAGTCCACCGGTTCTCCAGGCTGGGGATTCTTTGTGGGGATGTCCAGGTGAGCTCTGTTAACCTGTAGCTTGCAGGGAGTCTACTTCTTAGTTCTTTTGTAGCAAGGTAATCCACAGGGATGCAGTGTTCAGATGGTGCAGCTTTCAGAGGTCAGGCCTTAGAAGTCTTTGCACACCAGAACTTCGCAGCCGGGCACGGCTTGCTTCAGTAAGTTTCAAGCAGCAGATCTGGAGGGCTCTGCCCCTCTCAGATACTTATTCAAAATTCTCTGGGTCAAGCCACAGGTAACTTCTGACCAATGAAAGCAGGGTAACTCCTCATAGTTATGACCACATCCGGTAGAGTGTGGCATTATGTTGTCCCAGAGTACATCATTCTTCCGAATCCATAATGGCTGATTTTCCAGCAAGGAGGTAAGAGCTGGCTAAACACACCCCCTGGGATGGCTTATTTCCATGGACTCTCCCCCTACCATATGCACATACCTTCCTTAAGCCTAGCCCTGACTCTGGGTCAAGAGTGTCAAAGTGAAACTGAAACCCAGGCCTCCCCTCTGCCTTTGAAGAGCATAGTTTATGACTCCACCTCCTGGCCTGGCATACCTATAGACCAGCACACTGCCCTCCCAGCAGAGTGGTTCTTTGTCACCTCTTCAAAGCAGCCTGGCTAATCCACTTAACTCTGATCAATCAGGGCAGACCACTGGAAGGCTGAATTTGGACTACAAAGAAGAAAGTCTTATAACTTCTTGTATGTACACGTTAGGAGAAATTCAACAATATAATATTGTTGGATTTACTACTACCATTCTGGGAAGTCTTTGAATGGTCCGGCTAGTCCTCTCCTATCAATATTTATTAATCATTAATTTCCTACCATGTTAACCTATGGGCCATGGGGTTTGCAATGTGGAAAATGACTTGGGCCAGTCTTCTAGCACCAGGGCTTATAAAAACATATTTTATAAGTATTTCCCTAATTTCTACAGGCCCCTCCACCCCCTGTGCAACTAGGGGAGACTTTAGGGGTTCTGAATCTGTAGAAATATTGCAGATTCTCCTTTTACTGTGTTTCTAGTATCAAAGTCAAAATTGACCAGCAATTTACTGTTTCAAAGCAGTCCTGGCACCCAGTGCTGCTTTTAAACTGACCTCAGGCTTCAGCACTGCACACATGCTAGTGCAGAAAAAGCTGCTGGCCTCTAAACTGCCATACCCCAGGGTTCTGGGGACTTCTAGGTATTTTCAATCCCCTGCCCTATTATATACTAGGGGTTTATGGGGTAGGTCATGCCAATTACAGGGGTACCCCGCCATACCATAGTGTACCCTAGTGTATGTTGGGTGTTTTAACTGTATTCTAATGTGTTCCTTTCAGCTTGGCACTGGCCCTGGCCCTGGTTAGGCAGAGCACAGGGTCAGTCAGAGTCAGTTACCACCAGTTCCAGTCAGCAAAAAGTTGGGGGGTGCCCAGGGCACTGGATGACTTTGCAACAATTCATGAAATAAAATTCAAAGTTTACCTTATTTAAATTGGTTAGTGCATAGAATCAGTTCATCAACCTGGCGTACTTTAAGCCCATGATCCTAATTGGTTCTTCCAAAAGTCCAGAATATCTATAGTTGGAGACATACCAAGGATCAATGTAACCAATCTTCTGTCTTCTTTATTAGAAGAATATTATAATAAATTACCAGTACAGACCATCTCTCACCTGATGGATTTAGTTAATGTGGCTTTTACGTGCTGCCTTTGGCTCAATAGAGCTCCCTTTCCAATCGTATTTCGATATTTCGCTTTTGTAGAAATCTATAAATAAAGATCTTATATATGTCACCTCTTACTTGCAGAGCACCAATATATAGCTAATTTGAATCAAATTTGCGAGCATTCCTACCTCAAAGCATATTCGAATTTAGATATTCTCTTTTTAAACAATCATTTAAATGTTCTTGATGCGAAGACAGAAACTCAGAAATGGTGGTCTCTGCTCGTGCCTTGCACCTATGCATGGTGGAAGACAAAAACAAAAACAAAAACGCTTTCTCTTTTAGAAATAGCAAAGATCTGGCAAGATGTTCCCTAGCTTCAAGGTTTCCCTCAATTGCCTCCCTTCTTTACCTGAATTACATTGGTTAGCGGAGCTACGAGCGATCATTCTGTCGTGGGCATGCAGGCAGAAACGGCATCTGCATACCCTGTTTAATTACCCGACTATTTCTTTTTCGATTGGCTGAAGGACTGCGTTCTAATTAATCGCACGTGAATTCCTTCTAGCATACCACACCACAAGCGCTGACTCTGTTATAATTTACCCGGAAGTATTATACACTTTTTTAGTAACCCAACGCAGGCTCTGCCTCTCCTGACCCGGAAACAGTGATACAATTAGCACACCGTACTCAGACACCGGCTTGAAACCTCAATCTTTCTTTATTGACAAAAACCGATAGACACAATTGATTAGAGATGCACTACATTATCGTCCCTGATTTTCTTTAATATTATGATTTTTGCCAAGCTTCGATCTTTTTATTTTTATTGTTTTATATTTTTTATTATTAGGAATCGAAGTTGTGATAATCTAAAAAAACGTATGTTTCCACTATCATAGCCTGTAATTCCTACTCTTTAAGCTATTAATGTTTCTTTCATTATTACATCAATTGTGTTATCCTATTCTTGCATGTATTATGTTATCAGAACTAATCTGCCCTTTGTATCGAAATAGATCTTTATAAGTATTCCTTAACAGTACAGCATGGGGAAGGAGAAATGTTCTGATCTACAATCAATTTCATCCATTCCTCTCGGGAATTAAGTCCTTTATCTATAGTATCTAAATAACACATGAACCATTGTTCCCGCATTTTTCTGATGGCATCTAAGTTCCCTCCCCTTCTGCTTATGCTCACCTTTTCAAGTATGAACCAACTAAACTGATTGCAGTCGTGGTTCTTAGTCGACAAATGACAGGTCAAAGGTGCATTTTCTTACTTATTTCTCAGCACTGATTTGTGTTCTAGCAGCCCGACACGCAATTCCCTGCTTGTTTCGCCCACGTAGCCTAAACCACAAGGGCAAACAAGCAAGTATATTACGTTCTTGCTCCGACAATTATTCAGTGTCTTAGCTATCAGCGTTTTACCATTGAACTCCACATTTTTTGCCTCAATACAATGCGGACAGATGGATCAGAATTGTGTTTGTAAGCCAGTATTCTGGCATGAGTAACAAAATAAAAAACATAATCAATAGAAATTTGAAAGTTTTAAATAGTGGACTTCCAACCCCATAACCAAAATCTCTTTTTTCATTTCGGCGGAACAAGACCATCCGAAATTCCTTAGTAAAAACGTACAAAAAAACTGAATGTGAGAGTCAAATTACCCTAGACAGACAAAAGGCTGTGGGTAACTACAAGTGTGGTACATGCTCCATCTGTCCACATTGTATTGAGGCAAAACATGTGGAATTCAGTGGTAGAACGCTGATATCAATACATCAATAAAACCATCAATAGAACCATCGAAACACATCGACGCTTCATCTACATAATCCGTGGAAGTAATTAGCTCTGTAGATATGGGAAAAATAGATTATATCCAGGCCTAGTTACATAATTGTTCATAACAGATATGTTCCTTTAATGACAAAATATATTGTCTTTTCTTTTCTCTCTTTGTTGATGTAATGTCTTTGTGCAGTAGTAGAAGTACATGAATTAGAGTTTTTTTTAAACAAATTAATGATTTTAAATGTATAGGAATTTGAGACCGAGAGCTATTGTAATTGTTTTTTAACTGTTTTTTTAATATTGTTGTGATATATGTGACAGTTTTTTTAAATAAATGAATATATCCTGGTGATATAACAAAAATTGTTGTATGTTGAACCTTTTTAGCTCTATTACATGGCCTGTTAATTTCTACCTTTTGGAACTTGTGATTCTATTCTAAGTCAAATGGTTCTATACCTTTCTACCAAGGGATATTTTGTTTCTACCTGAAGTGATTTATAGACAGGATCTTTTTAGAGATGGGAGTTTATTTCTCTCACATCAAAACCATCTGATTCCACAAGTCACTCTGCACACTATCCATGGGCATGTTGTAGCAGATTTGGGTATACGTGCCTCCTGGTACTTTGTCGCCTGGATGTATTTTTTATGAGTGGGAGAGGCAAATGTAACAGAAAGGTCAGAGGGACTGAGCCAATGGCTGCCTGGCAGATCCTACTTCTGCCAATAAGGTGGATGGGAATAGTCAGTGCCTACACACCGTTTCCCACAGCAGTGGGATTTATATGGCATGCCTGACTTTTCAATGCTGATGTGGCTGCCATCCACTACTAATTGCACTTCTTGTTTCAACATGTTAACGTTCCACTATAGATGTGTTGTGTAGCTTATTTTAGGCACGTGCTTGCAATGTCCATGGGCATGGCATGAATGCGCATAGAACGTCTAGGCTATGACATGTGGGGTGTTCTAGGACGGGAGATTGGTTGGTGGGACAGTGATGAGCAAACCTGTTTCCTGTACCAGCTACTTAAATAAAAGCATCAATGACACGCTGCCTCCACGAGTGTCTTTATACCTTACACACCACATCAGCCCGTTCGGAGTTTAGCAGTTTAAGCGTATGCCTTTTGGCCTAGCATCTGCTGCCAGTTTTCCAGTGACTAATGCATAAACTGTTTGGGAAGGAGACAGGGGTATTGTTCTTTCAGAATGATATCTTGGTGCATGCGGAGGAAAGAGAAACGCATGATGTAAGATTGGAGAGCGTTTTGAGTGTGCTACAGGATGTGGGGTTAACTTTGGAGATCAACAAATGACATTTTCAGAAAGGAGTGTACATTATTTGAGTCATGTAATCAGCTAGGATGGAGTCAGACCTAAACCATCATTGGTGAAGGACATTGTAGGACTCTGAGCACCTACCAGTAAGGAGGAGGTAAGGTCATTTTTAGGAATGAAGGAATATTGTGCAAAGTTGATAGCCAATTTTGCTGAGAAAGTGTACAATATTCGGCAATTCATTGGGAAGAACGTAAAGTTTGAAAAGTGTGCATTGTGTGATGAAGAGTTCAGAAGGATCAAGGTAGAATTGGAAAAAGTACCTGCATTAGGCAGTTTTGACTCCGGATTAGATTCCTGGATAAACATGAATGCAAGCAACAAGGGCCTGGAGGAGGTGCTCTCACAAAAATATGCGAGTGGGCAAGAGAAGATTATTTTGTTTGCTTCCAGATCCCTGTCGCCGGCAGAGGAAAAGTATCTTATTATAGAGAAGGTGGCATTGGCTTGCGCATGGGCGTTAGAGAGCATTTTCGGGCATTTGTGTGGGGCAAGCTGGTCACAATCAGGTGTGGCCATAAACCATAGGTAAAACCTTTGACTACGGAGGAGAGTGTGTCTGCCTCAGCGAGGATTGCTAGATTTTCTATGCTTATGAAGGAATTTTGTGTACAAAATGGAGTATATGCCGGAAAGAGAGAATTTAATTGCAAACTGTTTGTCAAGGTTGCCTGCCCCATTAATGGAATGTGTGGATGACCCGTGGAATGATTATAAAGTAGTGTTGGTGCATGACTCAGGATCTCCTGCACTAAAAAAAGGGACAATGGGAGGATGAACAGCACAAGGACAGTGTTTTGCAGGATGTGTTGAAATATTTCCAGGATGGTTGTCCACAAAGGAACTACTGGGAAGTAAGGACAGAGTTGTCGGTGGATAAGGATTTGGTGGTTAGGGGCGAACGCATTGTTCCTCCCAGGGGCCTACATGGTGAAATTTTGGGGTTGTGCCATGAAGGGTATTTTGGAATAGTCCGGACAAAGGTTGTAGTTGAGGAGACTTTCTGGTGGCCAGATGTGGACAAGATGGTGAAGAGATTTGTAAGATCTTGTAAAGTATGCTCCTCAGCTGGTAAGACCCTGCGTACTTTGAGTCCACCCATGAGTGATGTTTTAATCGCTAAGCAACCATGGGAGTGTGTGGCTATTGACCTGTTGGATCCAGTAGGAGAACAAAAGGATTATGTTATTGTGTTGATAGATCTTTTTACAAATTGGTCAGTAGTGGAATTCATGGAAAAAGTGGATATCAGTTCAGTATTTGATTTTTTAGACAAGGTATTTTTATCTGAGGGTATCCCAGTGGTACTACTAAGCTACAACAGTGTGCTATTTATATCAGATGCAGGAAAAAGTAATTTTGAGTTGATTGGGGTGAAGCACAGGACCACTTCACTTTATAATCCAAGTGAAATGGGACTGTGAAAGGTTAAGCCGTGTTGTTATAGGTGTCATTCAAGGAGCAGTGAAGTGTAAAAGGGATTGGCAGGTGCAGGTGTAAAAGGCCATGTGGGCGTATAGGGTTACCATTCATGATACTACTGGATATTCGCCATTTGTGATAATGGGAGGTAGAAGACCCAGATGTGAGCATAATTCTGAATGGTTATGGAAGAGTAAGATGGAATAATGGTCTCTCAAATCTGTCAGAAAAAAGTTGGATGAGACACATATAAGAAGCAAGTCATATTATGACAGGACCCATGGTGTTAGACCTGTACAAGTGAGAGTGGGTGACTGGGTGCAGGTGAAGAAACCTACCATTGTAAAAAAAGGTGAGAGTAAATTCTTTGATCTGGAGGAAATGGTTGAGGTTTTGAAGCATGCAGTTCGACTGAGGAGTGGTAAGGTATGGAATCTCAAGAGGGTGACTGTAAGGAACAAGGAGCAGAAGGATACTGAGGAGAGCATTGGTGTGAAGAATAACGATGCGGACTGGTTGGAGAATATTTTTGAAAATATCGGTGTCCAACGGAAATGAGTGTGACCGGGTTGAATGACAATGTGGAGAATAGTACAGCTATGGATGGTGTTCTTACCAGAGCAAGACAGTTGAAAGTGGGGACAATAGCAGGGTGTGTCTGCGGAAACAGAACCCCAGAAATGTGGGACCGGATGGTCTTACAGAGAACTCTTCAGCAGTTGTGATTTGCAAGAGGAAAACAAATTCTCAGCTGGCTGATTAAAAGATTATATTGTTGGGTGGTTACATTTTTTTTGTGGTCTTTTATTGAACTTTAGTGTTATGTAATATATGTATAGTTGATTTTCACCTAGTTTTACTCAACATGTTCTTATACATTTTTTCCTTTCTCTTTCTATCTTCTTTCTCATTTATCTCGTTTGCTTCCTTATATGCTGCTCTTTGTTTTTTTCCTTTCTTTTATCACTTTCTTTCCTCATTATTACACCTACCCTTTTTTTGACATTTTTACTAACCGGGGGCCTGGCATTGGTGCACAATTTGCAAGAGTCAAGCTGTTTTGATAGAATGTCTCCTCTTGCTCATGTCTCATTGAATGTGTATTTTTAACGGGAATGCTCATTGCATGCAACAAATTTTGCTGTCTCCTAGTCTTTCTCAGCTATCACTAAAGAAGCCCTTTCTTAAGGATAGATTATTGCTTCAAGAAAGCAAAGATAGCCAGTCACTCTCAACACTGGAAGCCTTCCTACAGAACCGCCTTCCTCTCTCTTTTATCAGTTGATAAGATCCCACAAACATTGACTCTAATGGTTTGGACCCCTTAGAAATTGGCATAACTTAACATATCATAATGAACTCTAGAAATGTTGTGGGTTGCAGTTATTTTGATATTGTCGAACAACATTTAATGGCCTGTGTACGAGCTAGTTTTCATCGGTCTTCCACCATGCAAAATGGTGCAAGAGCGACGCAAACCTTAAGTTACATTTATGAAGCCACGCAAGGCTACTTTGCGCAGCCCTGAGTGGCTCCATAAAACTGGAGTAAGGCAACACCGTGCAAATCGATGCGTTGCCTTACTCTGGCCAGGATTGTTTTTGTGCAGGAAGGGACACCTTCCTGCACTAAAACAATCGTGAGAGGTATATTACTCTATCTATGTGTGCTGCAGTATGCAGAACACATAGAAAGAGAAGTAACTAGGGGAATTACAGATATTTCTCCCCGTTATGCCTCTCCTTGGAAGGCATATTTTTTTGGCATGTTCCCAGGTTTACTAGTTCTGGTAAATCTGGGAATGCATCAAAAACCCGTGGAGTTGCGCAGGAACACCCAAGCAATGCCCATGGAACAGATTCTCAGGACCAATTGGGTGGCAACATTCTGGATGCATTGAAATTTGTTGAGACATTTTTTAGCGGCTCCTAGATAAGGTATATTGCCGTAGTCAATCTGAGATGTGACTAGAGCATGTACAAGAGATTTTCTGGCTGTGAGAGATAGTAGGTCAATCATTTTTCTTAGGACTTTAAGAGTCCCAAAGCATTTTCCAGCTACCTTCCTGATTTGATTCTCAAAAGAAAACTTTGGATCAAACCAGACACCGAGATTTTTGGTTTCTTCTTTGGGGATAAGGGTTGACCCCACGGTCTGGGGCCAACAAGCCGAAGACCAGATTGAGGGGGCTTTCCCCACAATCAATACTTCAGTCTAATCGCCGCTCAATTTAAGGCAATTGTTGGACATCCATGAGGCAAGCTCCCCTAAATAAGAGTTGAACTGATTGGCAGCTGTCTCCATGTCCTGAGATAAGGTGACGGTCAATTGCGTATCATCCCCGTAAATACAGTGGTTACTTTGTATTTTCCCATAATTTCTGCAAGGGGGCCCATACAAAGATTGAAGGGAGTGGGACTCAGTATCAAGCCCTGCGGGACCCCTTGCGTGAGAGGAATTCTTTTGGATGTATGTGGAGGTTGAGCAACTTGAAAGCTGCAGGAAAGGAGAAAGGAGGTCAACCAGAGAAGAGATGAGCCCCTTATCCCACAAAGCCTTAGTCTATATAGGAGCAAGTTATGGGATACAGTGTCGAAAGCTGCACTTAGGTCCAGCAGGACCAGTGCTGCAGTATGGCCTTCATCAGCACTTTTCCGCAGGTTTCCGTTGTTAGAAGTAAAGCTGTTTCCGCGGAGTGGGAGGCTCGATAGCTAGATTGAGAGGGGTGAAATATATTGTTGAGATTAATGTTGTTAATCAGTTGGGTGTTCCCCACTTTTTCCGCAATTATGGCGAAGAAAGGCAAGAGTGAGATTGGATGTGAGTTGTCTAGCAGACCAGTGTCAGCAGAAGGTTTATTATTTCTAAAGAGACATCTATTGCTTGCTTCCACTTCAGTGGAACTTCGCCGCAGCAAAAGGATATATCTATGAGTTGTTGGACATAGGGAAGAATAGCGTCCATTCCTTTCATCAGGATTTTAGGCAAGGCTGGATCCAGGGGGGATCCAAATTTGATGCTCATGGCCAGACTCTTAAAATCATAAATTCAGTGAGCTCAAACCCCTCATAAGAAGTGTCATAGGGGGTGTCAAGACTGATACCGCTACTTGCTTTTAACAGGAATGTGTCGTAGATCTTTGCGACTTTAGATGCAAAGAAGTCAGAGATATTATTGTGGGTCTCCAATGAAGTAGGTGAGGGGGCCATAGTGCGGTCAAGTGAGGACAAGGATTTAAGTATGGAAAAAAGTTATTTAGATGAGTTGTTGGCTTGCTCAGTTTTATCTATGTAAAAGGCGCAGCGTGTTTTTCTAATGAATGTGTTATAATGGGACAGTAAAGAAAAATGAAGAGATGTTGGTGAAAACAGAGAAACATAAGTCATTAACTCATTTTCTCATTTGAGAAACAGCACCAGTCTATAATGCACTCCACTACCTTTCCTTGGTGTAGGAGCTTAATCTTAATAGCATCCCAACCAGGCCCAGCATACCAGCACCACTGATCGCACACAATGCACCATCAGGAACCTTGCAGTGTATCACACCTCATAAACTGGCCCACGGTAGATCATGCAGCAAAAGAATTGTGGTAAATATTGGGTCCTCATTTGGAGTGCCTGGTTAAATTCCAATATATATGGTGACTCATATTATCGCACGTGCCAGAATTTTGTGTATGGTGGTGAACACCCCCGCCCCAAATTTTCGCCAATTGAAATAATGTTGACCAAATCTATAAACATTTACAGAGAAGGGACAGTTTGATTTAAGCTCCATACTGATTTGTTCATGTGATAATGCCTTTTTAAAGACACTTGAGCATTTTACTTTTTTGTAGATTCCATAAGCCCTTTTGTTGTAGGCACCTGTTGCCCAGTCTTAAAAATCGTGTTTTTTATCAATACAGACCTGCCTTTCACTTTCTTCGAATGCTGTCTCAGCCTCTTGTCTGTTTTGCAGCTGTCTGAGCCTGTTGTCTATTTTATAGCTGTCTGAGCCTGTTGTCTGTTTTGCAGTAGTACAACATGTTCTGAATTTGCGTAATTCAATGAATTTTTAGTATTTTTCATTTTTCTTCTCTTTTTAAACAGTGTGTGTTTTTGCAAGTGGTCTGAAGTTTCTAAATTAATGTTCCATACTCATTGCACTTTCATTTGTATTCACTTTAAAAACAGATCTGGTATTCATGCATTTGGATCTTTATCTTTATGTACATTTATGTATTCATATGATAATAGTTTGAAACTCTTAAATTAGTGGCTTATGTTCACCACACTTTAATTCATATCTGTCTTGAAAGAATGTATGTCATTTCTGTATTCGGATTTTATTCGTATGTACATATACATACTTTAATGATTATTTTTTATTCATCATTTCATTCATTTATTATGTCAGTGTATTTGTGTTTTTATGTAAATGGGATTTTAAATGTATGAATTTCAAAAGAATATTATTAAAGCCATGTATATTTTTTAAAACCCCATGCCATTAGGATAGATTACATTTGTTGTTATGTTTGATGAATATGTGATTGCTTAGAAGATTAGTTTCTTTACCGGGGAAAATTTGTGGTTTTTGGTCTTCACTAAACAAGCCATGTCATTCCCTACTCCAGCTCAAATCAACCATGACACGTAGTGTCCTATTTATAAAAAATGAATGAATATTGGCTAATATAGGAATTTGGATAATTTCTTTTCACACCTTTCCAGTCCTGTAAACAAACTATTATCCTAAGGTCTTCTGCTTTGTATCATCAGTGCCCCTGGCTGCTCCCTGTAAATACAGGTTCCTTACTGCACTGTCAGAAACTCTCCTTTCAGCAGTAAAGTGAAAAATGTAGAAACACAAACAAAACTCAACAACAAATTGGCAACAGATGTTGAAAAGCTCCTTTCTCCTCTGACAACTATAAATTAGAAGAACTAGGCCATCACATATGTTCCTCTGACAAATTCATCAGGGTCATTCCAGGAAACATTAACTGCCAGCTGGGTGGAAAGAGCATATAATCGTTGATTGAAAGACCATAGGGACCAGCTTTTCATGGCAAAAGGCCTGTAACAAAGTCCCAAGTCGTGCCTTATCTTACACTCAAATTTTCCATCCTCCTGGTGCCTTTCATCCCAAGGAAGATTGATGAAGACCTCGGAGGCACACAACTCCTTCAAACTTAACCTCAGTAGACTTGTTGAATGCATAATACTTCCGCACCCCCCTGCCTCAAGCACTTCAACGTCCTGGTTGAAGACCTTTTTATAAAAAAAGACCTGGTAACAGTCACTGAGCGCAAACTGCTCAGCTCTTCCTCCCCCACACTTTTCTTATTCAGTTCTGGCTCAGGCGTTTTATATTGGTGACAGGTTTAATACACTTTAAATCTGCCACGTGTGTAAGGGAGCTCTCCATAAGCAGAGGTAATACCTTCTATTGCAGAAGGGAGACCCTTGCATGCACCAAAAGTGCTAAAAATGAGAAAATAAATAAAGTAAGCAATATGAAAAGTTTTTTTAAAAGATTCTCTTTTCTGTATGTAATTCATCATGCCTATAAGCATGCTGTGGATGTAAGGGCAATGGGTGTGTGTTGTGTAGTAGTGATGAGTCACTATGTTAAATTTAGCACCTCTGGATGCACGTGTGTCACCAGGGTGCTGTGTTTTATACTTAAAAGCGAGCCACATGTCACGGAATTCTTCATCAACCTTTGACATGTAAGAGGGACTGTCTGAACATGTAAGAGGGACTGTCTGAACATGTAGCTGCCCTGTCTACTTCCAGGACAGGCAGCATGAGCATCAGTGAAGCAGCCCTCTAGCATTGCAGACAGCTTGCACATGGATGGAGTGCTAGCAGTGTCTGTTGCATAAAAGGTGTGCTACGTGGTGAGGTGGCTTATTTCCATGTGGGTGCTGTGTGAGCAATGACACCTAGCATACAAGGGAAGTGGTCAAGAGCATAGAAAACTCCCTTGCCACCAGTGAGTGTGACATGGCAATAAACTGGGTTTGCACTACTGAAAAAAGCACAGCAGAAGAATCGATTGAAGATGAGAAGATGTGGAAAACTCAAAATCAGAGAAAGAAATTGCAAGGGGGAGAACATACAATTTAAATGGAGCGTGGCCCAGAATGTCCCCACAAATGAAAGGACTGAAAGGTGGCTAAGCGGCGTCACTTTGGTGACCTTGACTTCCATTCCAGAAAGCCTGGTAATAAGATGTTCTGGTCTACGCTCCTACTCCCCTACTCTTGGTCACTTCTGGCATCTTACCATATTAACTATTTTAGATTCATGTCACACTCACTTCTAATCAGGATTTACTGTTGATAAAACACTACTTGCTTCCCACTTATTGTCGCCTGGTAGGACAGTTTATCTTAATTAGCTCTCACATCTCAAACAATCCAAGCTTGCGTACACCCACACATGCAGAACTTCTAATTATTTGCATAGTCATGTATTAAATTGGTACTACCAGACATGACATAGTCTCCATTGGAGCGTGTATACAACAAACACCATTGCACTGGGCAAGCATTTATTTAAAGGTTAGCTGCTCTTGCCTTCTAAGACACAGATGGAATCAGCATGGAATACCATCTGTATGTGGTTAATTATTTTGAAGAACAGGCCAGTAGTTTAGAACCAGAAATAAGGCTTGCAGACTTCCAGGGCGGATTTACTCAAGTAGAAATCACACAAAGTCCTGTAAAACTGCATTTAATACATACATGAGTGCCCAGTCTTTGTTAACTTTAAAGTGATTGATACATATGAATGTTCTCCTGCAGCAAAGAGGCCCACCCAATAGGCATAAAAGAAAGTTGTGATCAGTTTTCTCTTATTATTTTCCTTTGAGCTGGCAGTCAAACGCGAGGTCACTCACTATATGGTTAGGATGTGTCTGTGAGCTTTCCATAAGCGCCAACTGTGATTGATGAAAATATTCAGGTAATGCTGATTTAGTAATTTCTTTTTAGGCTATTATAGAAGGGTGAGGGGCAGGTCCGAGAAGTGATTTTACAGCAAACAAGCACTGGCAAAGCAAATAGGCCTCGCCTATGCGAGGCTTTGCCAATGTATTTTTATCGTTTATGTACGCCAATGTGGCTGCTATTCAGCATGGCTAAAAGTTAGTGGCGTGAAGTGATGGTGGAATAGATAGGAGTGGTGTACATTGTGGTAGAATGGAATGGAGTAGATTGGGATAGAGTTGAGTGGGGTAGATTGGTTTGAAGTAGGTTGGGCTAGATTGGAGTGGGGGTTGGGTAGATTATCATGGTAGATTGGAGTGGGGTAGATTGAATTGGGGTAGATTGAGGTGAAGTGGGGTAGATTGGGGTGGAGTGGGATAGATTGGAGAGGAGTAGATTTGAGTGGGGTAGATTGGAGTAGGGTAGCTTGAAGTAGAATGGGGCAAAGTGAAGTGGGGTATAATTGGGTAGATTGGAGTGGAGTGGGGTAAATTGGGGAAGAGTTGAGCAGGGTGGATGGGGGTAGATTGGAGAGGAGTGGGTAGACTGGAGTGAAGCTGGGTAGATTGGTGTGGAGTGGGGTAGATTGGAGTGGGTAGATTGGGAGCATTATAGTAGGGTAGAATGGAATGGAGTAGGGGTAGATTGGGGTAGTGTGGAGTGGGGTAGATTGGGGTGTAGTGGAGTTGGTTAGATTGGGGGAGTAGTGTGGTGTAAATTGGGTGGGGTAGAGTGGAGTGGGGTAGACTGGGGTAGAGTGAGTTAGATTGGGGTAGAGTGAGGTAGATTGGAGTGGAATAGATTGGGGTAGATTGGAGTTGGGTAAATTTGGGTGGGGGTTGGGGCAGATTGAATTGGGGTAAATTGGGGTGAAGTGGAGTAGAATGGGTCGGAGTGAGGTAGATTGGAGTTGAGTGGGGTAAACTGAAGTGAGTGTGGTAGATTGGAGTGGAGTGGAGTAGATTAGAGTAGGGTGGATTGGAGTGTGGTAGATCAGGGTAGAGTGGAGTGGGAAATATTTGAGTAGACTGGAGCCTAGTGGAGTTGATTGGGGAAGAGTGGAGTGTGGTGGATTGGTATAGAGTGGAGTGGATTGGGGAATACAGGAGTGGATTTGGGTAGATTGAAGTGGAGTGGGGTAGACTGGAGTGGAGAGGGATAAATAGGAGTGGAGAGGAGTAGGTTGGGGTGGAGTAGGGTATATTAGGGTGTAGTGGGGCAGAGTGAAGTGGGGTAGAATGTAGTGGATTGAGATAGACTGGAGTGGAGTAGTCTGAAGTGGGGCAGTTTGGGCTAGAATGGGTATAGTGGAGTGGGGTAGATTGAAGTGGAGTAGATTGGAGGGGAGTTGGGTATATTGGAGGGGGTAGATGGGAGTGTAGTGGACTGTGTTAGGATGGGTTTGATTTGAGTGGAGTAGAATGTGGTACATTGGAGTGGGGTAGCTTCAAGTGGGGTGATTGGATGGAGTAGATTGAAGGAGGGTAGTTTGGGGTGGAGTGGGGTAGGGTAGATTAGTGTGGGTTGGAGTGGGGTGTATTGGGGTGGAGTTCGTTAGATTGGCCTGAATGGGGTAGATTTGGATGGCATGTAGTAGACTGGAATGAAGTGGAGTAGATTGGGTAGAGTAGAATAGAGTGTGGTAGATTGATATAAAGTGGAGTGGGTAGATTGGGTGGATTGGAGTGGGTAGACTAGAGTGGGGTAGATTGGGGTAGAGTGGACTGGGGTAGATTGGAGTGGAGTGTGGTGAGTGGAGTTGGATAGATTGGAGTTGGATCAAGATTGGAGTGGAGGGAGATAGATTGAGGAAGAGTGGACTTGTGTGGGGTAGATTCGACTGAAGTGGAGTTTGGTTTATTAGGGTGGAGTGGAGTGTGGTAGACTGAGTGGAATAGATGGGAATGGGGAGATTTGAGAAGGGTAGATTGAAAGGGGATGATTTGAGTGGGGTAGTTTGGAATGGGGTAGATTGGGGTGGAGTAGGGTAGATTGGAGAGGAGTGAGGTGGCCTGGAGTGGAGTGGGGTAGAGTACAATGGGGTAAATAGCAGTGGGGTGGGGTGAAGGGGATGGAGTGGGATAGATTGGGGCAGAGTGGGGTAGATTGGAGTGGAGTGAAGTAGATTGGGATAGATTAGAGTAGGGTAGATTGGGTGAAATGGAGTGGGGTAGATTGGAGTGGAATGTGGTAGATTGTAATGGAGTGGGGTAGATTTCAGTAGAGTGGAGTGTGGTAGAGTAGAGTGGAGTAGATTAGAGTGGAGTAGAGTGGGTTAGAATGGGGGAATTGGAATGTAGTACATTGGAATGGAGTGGGGTAGTTTATGGTAGATTGGAGTGGGGTACATTTTGTTAGATTGGAGTGGGGTAGAGTGGATTGGGGTAGATTGTGGTGGAGTGGGGTACCTTGTAGTGGAGTGGGGTAGATTAGAGTGGTGAGGAGTTGGATATATTGCAGTGGAGTTTGGATTGGAATGGGGTAAATTGGAATGGAGTGGGGTAAACTGGGTTGGGGTAGATTGGAGTGGAGTAGCGTGGAGTGAGTTTGATTGGAGTGGAGTCAGCTAGATTGAGTGAAGTCGGTTGGATTGGGGAACACTGGAGTAGGGTGCATTGGGTAGATTGGAGCGGATCGGAGTGGAGTGTGGTAGATTGGTGTGGAGTGTGATAGATTTGGGTGGAGTGGGGTGGATTGTAGTGTTGTGGGGTTGATTGGGTTACAATGAGTGGAGTGGGGTAGATTGGAGTGTAGAAGTCAAGTTGGTCAGCCTAAGGCAAATAAAGACAGCAAATAGAAAGCCAGAAAATGTCAATTACAAACCACAAAAGCATTGGTAAGCAACGGGAGGAACAGTGGTGGCTGCCACATACAAAAGGAGGAGGGCATAGGAGGGGGAGCGTAGGTGGGGCAGAATGAAAAATAAATAAAAAACTTATCGTAGTAGGCAGCCGCATCCCATGTAGCTCCTGGTGCTTCTTCTTCCGTGTCCCAGCAGGCACTGGGGCTGTATTAGACTCCCTGTCCAATCCCCACTCTGCAGAGCAGCGCAGGGATTGATCTGAACAGACTAGAAAAATGTCCTGCTCAGACCAGGGAGTCTGTGGGGTTTTTCCAGCCTGGCTGCTCAATGCAGCTGGGCTGTAGAAACCTAAGTGTGCATGTGTGTTTTGGTCGGCCTGAGACAGCTGGTCAAATACATATGTGCTCTTAGAGACTGTACATAGCACTCCTCCTACCCCCTCCAATGCCGGGCCCCCCACCCCTCCCTGCAGAAACACTGACTGAGTCAGCTACTTAAAAATAAAACAATAATCAAATCTCGTTTTATTTTTTAGCTGCTGTACTGCCAGTGGGGTGACGCTCCTCTGCCATTGTGGAGAAGCCACCCCAGGGGAGGAATGAATTCCTGGGTCAGCTTTCTGAATTTCCCCGACATGCCTTAGCAAAACAGACAACTTCGCTGTATGGCAGGCTTCGACCTAAAAAGAAACTGCGGAAATAAGTCCAGCTTTCTTTTTCCCTGATTTATCATTTCTGTTGTAAAAAACGGTTTTGCTTTGAATCCCTTTATCAAAATACGCAAACAGCAATTGCTTTTCGAGACTGTTTGTTAAATTTAGACTCAATCTCAATTATCCCCTGATTAGAAGAAATCAATTTCAGTCGCGAGTCAGTGACAGCTGTGGATGCATTGAACCATGGGGAGTTGCAGTGGTGCTGTCACCGTCCTACCTACAAATGTCATGACTAGTCAATACATTGTAAATTAGTTCACAAAAGAGAAATTATATGATAAAACAAAGAGAATTGATGTACAGCTCCTCAAGATTCTGTTCACAAATTTCAAACGATTACTTCGTGTTGCATGATCTGAAAGATGTGGAGACATTCTGGACACAGAATTGAGGTTGATAAAAAAAGGTACTTTATTCATCACAAAGGTGAAGCCAATGCATTACAAATGCTTGTTCTATTGATTTTGCACTGACTTATGCAATAGGAGTATTTTCAATGTGAACTATGTACCCTCATGGAGCTAAAAGTACACAGTTTAATATTTGATTGGGTACCTAACATATAGAGAGAGTAGCTCTTTGGGGGTGAAGATGAAATGCCTGAAATCTAATTAAAAGTGAAAAAGTTAATTTATTTCTTGGCATTATAAACTGCCTTCTGATCTGCTTTAGGTTGGCCTTATTAATTACTGTATTGATTAACTTACTAACAATTTCATATAATATCTTACATAGCACAGAATTCACCCATCAACATTTTTGGTGAGATCTACAGTCTGCAGTCAATAACAATAAGTCATCTGATTAGGGGTGTTCTGCTCCACAAATGCCACACACCAAAAAATCGACACCAAATATACCCAGAAATAGTAGGAGATTGTTGCAGATATAGATTTGCAAGCATAGAATTTAGGCATCTTGCTCTGGACTGTTCAAAGGTTCAAATATACTAGCATACAATTGGGGACTTAGCTGAGTAAATGACTACCGTACGGCTTCCTAGGGACCCTCTTGTTAGAGTGTCTGATCTTGTCAAATACTTAGGAAAGATTCATCAGTTGTTAATTGAACTAGTGTTGTTACTGGCAAAGCACTATATCACCAGGAACTGAAATTCACACAAATACAAAATATATGGGTGCCGATTACGATCCGGTAAAAACCGGGTACGAACCGTCGGTCGGAGCGTATTCTCCGTCCGACTCGTACCCGGTTGTAAAACATTACAAACATGGAATTACGAATCGCACGGAAACACCATTTCCGTACGAATCGTAAAAAACACCGACCGACGAAAATATGCATACGAATGTGATCCGGGAATGCTGCGACGTGACGTCGGGACGCTTCCAGGCAGCGTTTCACGACCCAGGAAGTACGATTCGAACCGACAGCAGTCCGGACGGCAATATTTTTACGGCAATGCGAAGTACGGCGCGAAACGACCAGAGTAGGTGGCCCGGTAAGTGCCGTACCCCCCCCAGCCCCCGCATGTACGCGCCGTACCCCCCCCAGCCCCCGCATGTACGCGCCGTACCCCCCCAGCCCCCGCATGTACGCGTCGAACCCCCCGTGTATGTACACCCGAGTACGTGTCGAACTGTACGTGTCGAACCCCCCCGTGTATGTACACCCGAGTACGTGTCGAACCCCCTCGTGTATGTACACCCGAGTACTTGTTGAACCCCCCCGTGTATGTACACCCGAGTACGTGTCGAACCCCCCGTGTATGTACACCCGAGTACGTGTCGAACCCCCCGTGTATGTACACCCGTGTACGTTCGAGTCGTACCCCCACCCGTGTATGTACGGTGCGTACCCCCAAAGGGGGTACGCACTCGGGTGTACATACACGGGGGGGTTCGACACGTACTCGGGTGTACATACACGGGGGGTTCGACGCGTATATGCGGGGGCTGGGGGGGGTACGGCGCGTACATGCGGGGGCTGGGGGGGGTACGGCGCGTACCGGGCACCTGTTTGGACGTCTCCATGGTTGCTATAGGAGTTCGGTGCGGACGGTCTTTTGACCATAAGGTTGTACATTCGGACGCCCGGGACGGATCGTGATTCCCCGGTCGGACTTCGCTTTTCACGTTTGTACGGTAAATCGTCCGAGGACGTGTCGGACACTTTTTCCGACCCGAGGACGTGTGGGGAATTATTCCCAATGCGACTCGTATGGGCTTTTTACCATGCGAATCGTGATTGCCAGTTTGTACGGCACTTGTACGATTCGTACGGTAAAAAGACCGGATACGAGTCGTACGGGAATTTTTTTTTACCGGATCGTAATTGGCACCATGGTCTATTGCTGTGGTTCTTAACCTGTGGTCTGGGGACCCTTGTAGATCTGCAAAGCCTATACAAGGGGTGCATGACTGCTTTGAAAATTAAATAAAAATGCACAGATTAATAAAGTGTATATAAATATACAGGCAAAAAGTAAGATTAAAAACCTTAAAATGTCCCGTAAATGTTCAGGAATTCAAAAAGGGAGGCTAGAAATTAAATTGGTGTCCTCAGATTGATTTGTGGCTGCCATGCAAATGTAGCTAACAAAATACAGTATGGACAATGGAAGGCCTCCCTTAAATTTAGAAAACCCTAAACCTTCACATTAACATGAAAATGTAGATTTTTAAATATGTTTTGTGAATTAAATAAAATATTTAATCTTGTGTGTATTTGTTTGATGAATACTTGTTTTAGTATTTTTATGTATTGTTTTGAGATTCAAATAATTGAAATTGCTGAAGCCAATATGATTTAGAGGGGGTCTCCAGGTTTTCAGTAATGATTAAATGGGGGTCCATTGAAGTCAATAGGTTAAGAGTCACTGGTCTATTGGACACATGTAACAAACTTGAAGAGAGTTTTCGTGAGAATATCCCCCAATCTTCTATAGCATGGAATATGGAAACCAGACTATAACAATAATGTGATCAGAATGTCGAAGGGCAGTATATCAAAGAGGCACAGAGGGAGGAATGCATTTCTTATTCTTAACTCCACATCTGCTTAGCTTGAAGATATATATCACCAAGGTACATACACGAGGAGTTAAGTACAGAAAATCAATACAAACTTACCTTTTGATATTTTGTTCCTCGATATTCTTGTCACGCTATTGTGAACATTCAATATTCTGCCTTCTATATTTCCAGCACACATTTTCAACAATAACAATAATCAAAAATAAAACAAGCCAGTAGATATGCAGGTTGGAACAGACAACAGGAAATTCTTATAGCAAGGCGTGCAAGGTAGCAATAGGATCAATTGGCAAAAGGGAAAAATATGGCATCAAAGAATTATACAGGACAAAGAACAAAAAATATATTAAATGTAAGGCTGCAACTCACCTCCTTGTCTAGAATTTAAATGACTCTTTTGGAGTAGAGTGACTCAATGCTAAAAGGAACCCAACTTTCATCAGTCCCCACAGAGTCGACAGAGGCAGCTGGTACAAGGTATATGTAGTGCCTTTTATTATTATGTGCACTAGGACCCTTGCGGTTCCAGGCGCAATCTAAACAAAAATTACGTAATCTGCTGCGAGGTGTTAAGGTGTGGTTATGAAAGTTATGATGCAATGCATGCAGAAAGTGATAGTAGAATAAAGACGTCTGTTACAGAGCTCCATGTGTAATGTGTTCTTTTGCATGCTCCATGGCTGGGGCAGACGGATCACTGACAAAATATTGAGAAGGAGAATATCGACCTACCAAAATATCCAGGAAAAAATATAGAATGCCAAAATATCGAATCCCTATCTCCAAACAGGTAAGTACAAAAATATAGAATCCAAAATATCGTTGTAAAAAATATAGTTGGTCAAAATATCGAATGTTTTTAATGTATTAAAAGTAATGTAAAATTAATGAAATAATATATATAATTAACTAAAACATACTTAAAAATACTTAAATAACTTTAAAATTGATAAATAATGTAAGTAAAAAAAAATGTAATCGTATATATTGACGTAATATTAATTAAAAATATTCAAAAAAAATTGCGTAGGCTAGCGGGCGGGTAAAGTTTACTATTACCACTCCAGTAAGTGCAATAGTAGGGAAAGCGTTGGATAGCGGGAGGGTGAAAATTACTATTCCCACTCCAGAGAGTGCAATAATAGGGAAAGCATTGGATAGCGTAGGGGTAAAAATTACTATTCCCACTCCAGAGAGTGCAACAGTAGGGAAAGCGTTGGATAGCGGGAGGGTAAAATTTACTATTCCCACTCCAGTGAGTGCAACAGTAGGGAAAGCGTTGGTTAGCGTAGGGGTAAAAATTACTATTCGCACTCCAAAGAGTGCAACAGTAGGGAAAGCATTGGATAGAGTAGGGGTAAAAATGACTATTCCCACTCCAGAGAGTGCAACAGTAGGGAAAGTGTTGGATAGCGTAGGGGTAAAAATTACTATTCCCACTCCAGAGAGTGCAACAGTAGGGAAAGCGTTGGATAGCGGGAGGGCAAAATTTACTATTCCCACTCCAGTGTGTCAGGGCTCATGGGAGAAGGGTCCTAGGAACACTGACGACCCGCGCGCGAGCGCAACCGAAGGGATGGAAACTTCAATCCCCAAGAGCCTTTGCGGGCGGCAGACGGCAGTGACGTCATGACGCCAGGGGGCGGAAGTTGACAAAGGGCTTCCAGGACACCGTCACGGTGCCGATTATTCCATGCCAGGAGCTGAGCCGCGTTCGAGCAGGAGGCTGGTAAGGGTGCTGTGAGCACCGCGCTTCCTATTCGGAGACTTCTGCACAGCTCAGGTATTGTGGCCTATCCCTCGTTGTCCCCCCCGTTGCTTCGTTGGCGGTTTCCCAGGAGGGTTCCATGCGACGCAACCCCGAGTCCCTTATCATTGCCACGTTGCTTCGTTGGCGGAGCCTACTTCGGGTTCCTTGCGAAGTAACCATTGAGGGGACCCCGGTATTCCTACCTCTCGAGTACCAAACCATTCCATGTTTGGAAGCTAACGGATACAATTCCTTACGGTCACCTTGCACGGTGACCCCTGTACGCCTTTCTCCCGCGTTGGCGAACCGGTACTTCCACGGTTCATGCGGGGAGAGAAAGGGCGTGGTACATTTGGCCTGCATTACGAGAGGGTATTAGTACTTGCGAGAAACACAGTTGTTAATGCTGAATCACTGTCAATGGAAAATGCTGGTTATGCCTCAAAGTGTCCGCATGATGTAATGCTAATGTGCACGCATTTGAACCTTATGTGATCCTGGAAATTGTGGGCCTTCGTAAGGCCAAAAGACTTACTATTTTCTTTCTTATCATTCAGCAGGGGTATTGTGAGTGAGCTGGAGGTCCGCTCTTCCGCTCCCCTGTGTTACATTAAGACTCTGAGTGTATGGTATGTTCCTACCCCACCGCTGTTATCAGTCTAGTGCGCTTGAGGCTCACGGGTGGGTGCCAGCTCCCGTAACATTTCCTATCTTTCTTCTAAAACTCAGGGAATCCTTCCCTATGCCTAATAGGTTCCAGCCAGAGCAGCGCATTATTTTCCTTTACAGGTAGGGCCGGGGCACTAGGAGTGGGAAGGGGCCGGGACAGAGCAGAAAGGCAGTTAGGGCAGGGGTGTACTGATCTTCCTCTTCTTTCTCGTTTCAGGTCTCCCTCCCTGCTGTCCCCATCCTTTCCTTCCCCCACTGGACCACCTCAGAGAGTCTGTGAATATCTATTTCAGACCTTGAGGGTGTCGAGAGGTGGACCCCTATAGAGCAACGTACGATCCTGAGGATTCCTGGCCGCGACAAAGTAATCGGCCCACGATTTCTATCCTCCCGGTTGTGCGTTGGGTAATAGGTACAATGGCGACGTTAGAAGACATCCTCGTTGCCTTACAGTTAGTACAAGCGGAGTTAGCTGCCTCCAGAGCGGAAACCGCAGCTTTACAGGTCACCGTAGACAGAATCCAAAGTAACCCTTTTAGTATCGGGAACCCCGGAGCCTCTCATTCGGCTCCTTTAGTAGTAGAAATCCCCACCCCGGTTCCCTTAGCTACCCCAGAAAGGTTCCATGGAGAAGGGAGCAAGGTGCAAGTGTTTCTCACGCAGATCATGCTGCACTTTTCATGCAAACCCAAGGCCTTCTCCACCAATCATGCGCGAGTTGTGTTCTTAATCTCTTACTTGGGAGGGGACGCAGCTCAGTGGGCAGTTCCGTTGGTGAAACAAGATGATCCCTTATTATACGATTGGGACTCGTTCATCAGGGAATTTGAGAAGACCTTCAACCGCCGAGCCACTACTCTTTCGGCGGATAAAGACCTTCTAGAACTGAGACAAGGGAATCGCGATCTTATCGCTTATCTTAACGATTTCAGGCGCTTAGTCGCTGAAACAGACTGGCCCGAGGTCAAGCAGTCTGCAGTGTTCCATCGAGGGCTCAAGGAGGAGATGAAGGACATCTTAGCTCAGATTGACCCCCAGCCAGCTACATGCGAAGAGTTGATATCGTTGGTTCTTCGCTTGGATCATAGACTTAGCGAAAGAAGATGCGACACTAGAAGAAAGGACCGTGGGTCTTGGAGGGCGGAGGTTCCCCGTAGCACGGAGACAACACCAACTACTAGAGCTGAACCTATGGAGGTAGGAGCGGTCCGTTCCGCCCTCACGAGTGAAGAGAGGGACTACAGGAGGAAGAAAGGCCTGTGTATATACTGCGGGAAAAAAGGGCATTTTATTAGAGAATGCAGTTTAAGAAGCAAGAATCCCCGTGCCGAGCCCCGCAAACAACTCGCGGCTACTTCAGAAGGAGCCCTGGGAAACGAGTCTGCTTAAGGAAGGAAGAAGGGAATTCTTTACGCCAGAGGTACATCCCTTCCTTGTGTTCGAAGACACCGATCCCTAATCCACACTTCAACATTGTCCTCTCCCTGTTCGTTAGAGGAAAATCCTATAACGAGGTGGCCATGTTGGATTCCGGAGCCACGGGATGTTTCATCGATCAATCCTTGGTGTCTCGTTTAGGCATTACCCTTGACGAAAAGAAGACTCCAGAAAACGTATATGCCGTCGACGGGAAACTACTATCGGCCGGACCCATTCGGTTTCAGACGGAAGCCCTGGAAATACGCATAGGAGTGGAACACGCCGAAACACTGGTTTTTAACGTCATCCAGGCGCCTCAATATGGATTGATATTGGGGTTACCCTGGTTACAACAGCACAATCCACACGTGGATTGGGTGAAGAAAGAACTGCGCTTCACATCGGAGTATTGTATGAGGCAGTGCTTACCCCAAGATCATCGCCCGGCGAAGATGTTGGCAGTAATACACCATGTAGCAACCGCGGCGGAACACCCGGTGACGTTACCCAAGGCGTACCAGATGTACAAAGACGTGTTCAACGAAGACAAAGCGGAAAAGCTACCCCCCCATAGGCAATACGATTGCCAGATTGACTTGATCCCAGGGGCGGTGGTACCCACAGGGAGAGTCTATGCTTAGACAGAGCCTGAGAACATCTTTCTGAAACAGTACTTGGACAAATATCTTGCTCTTGGCTTTATCCGGAACTCTATGTCTCCTGCAGCCTCTCCGTTGTTTTTTATTCCCAAGGCTAACGGTGAGCTAAGAGCGTGTATAGACTTCAGGGCGCTAAACGCCATTACAGTGAAAAACCGGTATTCTCTCCCATTAATACAGGTACTTCTGGAACAAGTACAGAATGCCGTCATTTACACTCGACTGGATCTGAAAGGGGCATACCACTTGGTGCGCATGCGAAAGGGCGACGAGTGGAAGACCGCGTTTAAAACGCAGTACGGATTGTACGAATATCTCGTCATGCCCTTTGGGTTATGTAACGCACCCGCTGCCTTCCAGTTCTTCTTGAACAACGTCCTCCGCAAATATCTTGATTGTATCGTGGTGGTATATATCGACGACCTTCTCATTTATTCCCCCTCTGTCGAGAGCCATGTACATCACGTGCGCGCCATCTTGCAGACTCTACAGGAGAATCACCTCTATTGCAAGATTAACAAATGTGAATTCGGCGTTTCCACCGTCGAATTCCTGGGGGTGATACTAACTCCTCACGGCCAGGAGATGTCAGAGCGGAAGATAGCGGCCGTAAGAGATTGGCCCAGCCCCAAGACCATTCGAGATATCCAATGTTTCCTCGGCTTTGCCAATTTCTACAGGAGGTTTATTGGGCATTTTTCTGGATTGGCAACCCCGTTGACAAGATTATTGCGGAAGAAGGTACCCTTTCATTGGACAGAAGAAACACAGAGGGGGTTTGAGGAGCTCAAAAAGGCATTCGTGTCAGCACCGGTATTGGTACATGCGGACCCGGACCGACCCTATATCGTTGAGGCGGACGCCTCTGACTACGCGGTGGGAGCGGTATTGTCACAACGCCACCCCTCAAAGGGTCAATTACAGCCGGTGGCCTATCGGTCCCGCAAGCTGAACCCTGCAGAATCCAACTACACCATCGCGGAGAAGGAACTTCTAGCCATCAAAGATGCCTTTGAGGAGTGGCGACATTATCTTCTAGGAGCCAAACACGTGGTAACGGTGTTCACGGTTCACCGCAACCTCCAGTTTATGACGGCAGCTAGACATCTATCACCCCGTCAGTTGCGGTGGACATTATTCTTTGCAGAATACAACTTTTTGGTCACGTATCGTCCTGGAAAGGACAATAAAAAGGCAGATTCACTAACACGGCAATCCAGCTCAGAGATCAGGGAAGAACCACTCAAACAGACCATTATTGACCCGCGCAAGGTCGTATGTACTACGGTCACCGAACCTTTCTTAAAAAGCGTGGCAAACGCAATGAAAACAGACAAATGGAAAACATGGTTATTGCAACATTCAGAGTGGGGACTGAAAGATAGGTTACCCCTTTGAGGAAGACAGCTGTTGGTGACTGTCAATGCCCTCAGACAACAAGTGTTTCGATGGTGTCACACTCTCCCAAGCGCTGGTCATACAGGGGTGGAAAAAACCACGAAAAGAGTTCTTCGCCAGTTTTGGTGGCCGTCGATTCAGGCAGACATACGTCAATGGGTCCAGAAGTGTGTGGTCTGTGAACAGATGAAGGCCTCTCACGCCCGTCCGGCAGGACTGTTGCAAACCATGACCACTCCAGCAAGCCCTTGGCAGAATATCTCCCTGGACTTCATTGTTGGCATGCCCAGTGATCAAGGACATACGGTGATTCTGGTAGTAGTTGACTATCCGAAAAAATTGCACATTTTATAGCCTGTAACAAGCTCCCCACCGCCGGTCAGTTAGCACAATTATTACTGACACACATAGTCAGGTTACACGGATTGCCGCAGAGGGTGGTTTCAGACAGGGGACCTCAGTTTACGGCGAAATTTTGGAAGGAATGGTGTACCTCTCTACAAATAGCCCCAGATCTTTCCACCAGTTTCCACCCCCAAACCGACGGGCAGACGGAGAGAGTGAACCAAACACTTAAACAGTATTTACGGTGTTATGTAGATCGCACCACAGAAAGATGGGTCGACACGTTATGGTTGGCAGAGGTTGCATATAATAATGCAACACATAGTTCCACCCAGCTTTCCCCTTTCTTCTGCACATACGGTTTTCATCCCCGCTTTATCCCCTTCTTACACCCTGGGCAAGCAGAAAACGTTCCTGAAGTACGGGAAAGAGTCAGGCGTATCCAGAAAACCCTTGAGTTTGTGCAAGACATGTTGAGAAAAGCGAAGGTGCGATATAAAGCCTATGCGGACAAACATAGGAGACCAGGGCCAGTATACAAAATTGGAGACTATGTTTGGCTGTCCACCAAAAACATCCGTTTTAAAAAATACAGCATCTTCAACCCCAAGTATATTGGTCCCTATCGAGTTGTAAAACTCATCAACCCTGTGGTGGTCAAATTGCTACTCCCCTCTTCTCTACGAATCTATCCTGCTTTCCATACTTCTTTGCTAAAACCAGCGCGTTCAGCTAGAAAGCAGGGGGCTCCCCCAGTGGTGGTAAACGAGGGAGAGGAATATGAAGTCAGGGGTATTCTTGATTCCAAAATCCACTGCTCTAAGTTGTGGTATCTCATAGCGTGGAAGGGGTACGGAGATGAAGAGAACTCCTGGGAACCTGCGGAAGGGGTTCATGCACCACGCTTTGTTAGTTTGTTTCATCAACGCTATCCCAGGAAACCCTGCCTCTGTCAGTGTTCTTCGGGAAGGGGATGTACTGTCAGGGCTCATGGGAGAAGGGTCCTAGGAACACTGACGACCCGTGCGCGAGCGCAACCGAAGGGACGGAAACTTCAATCCCCAAGAGCCTTTGCGGGCGGCAGACGGCAGTGACGTCATGACGCCAGGGGCCGGAAGCTGACAAAGGGCTTCTAGGACACCGTCACGGTGCTGATTACTCCATGCCGGGAGATGAGCCGCGTTCAAGCAGGAGGCTGGTAAGGGTGCTGTGAGCACCGCGCTTCCTATTCGGAGACTTCTGCACAGCTCAGGTATTGTGGCCTATCCCTCGTTGTCCCCCCCGTTGCTTCGTTGGCGGTTTCCCAGGAGGGTTCCATGCGAAGCAACCCCGAGTCCCTTATCATTGTCCCATTGCTTCGTTGGCGGAGCCTACTTCGGGTTCCTTGCGAAGTAACCATTGAGGGGACCCCGGTATTCCTACCTCTCGAGTACCAAACCATTCCGTGTTTGGAAGCTAACGGATACAATTCCTTACGGTCACCTTGCACGGTGACCCCTGTACGCCTTTCTCCCGCGTTGGCGAACCGGTACTTCCACGGTTCATGCGGGGAGAGAAAGGGCGTGGTACATTTGGCCTGCATTACGAGAGGGTATTAGTACTTGCGAGAAACACTGTTGTTAATGCTGAATCACTGTCAATGGAAAATGCTGGTTATGCCTCAAAGTGTCCGCATGATGTAATGCTAATGTGCACGCATTTGAACCTTATGTGATCCCGGAGATTGTGGGCCTTCGTAAGGCCAAAAGACTTACTATTTTCTTTCTTATCATTCAGCAGGGGTATTGTGAGTGAGCTGGAGGTCCGCTCTTCCGCTCCCCTGTGTTACATTAAGACTCTGAGTGTATGGTATGTTCCTACCCCACCGCTGTTATCAGTCTAGTGCGCTTGAGGCTCACGGGTGGGTGCCAGCTCCCGTAACATTTCCTATCTTTCTTCTAGAACTCAGGGAATCCTTCCCTACGCCTAATAGGTTCCAGCCAGAGCAGCGCATTATTTTCCTTTACAGGTAGGGCCGGGGCACTAGGAGTGGGAAGGGGCCGGGACAGAGCAGAAAGGCAGTTAGGGCAGGGGTGTACTGATCTTCCTCTTCTTTCTCGTTTCAGGTCTCCCTCCCTGCTGTCCCCATCCTTTTCTTCCCCCACTGGACCACCTCAGAGAGTCTGTGAATATCTATTTCAGACCTTGAGGGTGTCGAGAGGTGGACCCCTATAGAGCAACGCACGATCCTGGGGATTCCTGGCCGCGACACAGTGAGTGCAACAGTTGGGAAAACGTCAGATGGCATAGGGGTAAAAATTACTATTCCCACTCCAAAGAGTGCAACAGTAGAGAAAGCGTTGGATAGCGTAGGGGTAAAAATTACTATTCCCACTCCAGAGAGTGCAACAGTAGGGAAAGCGTTGGATAGCGGGAGGGTAAAATTTACTATTCCCACTCCAGTGAGTGTAAAAGTAGGGAAAGCGTTGGATAGCATAGGGGTAAAAATTACTATTCCCACTCCAAAGAGTGCAACAGTAGGGAAAGCGTTGGATAGCGTAGGGGTAAAAATTACTATTCCCACTCCAGTGAGTGCAATAGTAGGGAAAGCGTTGGATAGCGTAGGGGTAAAAATTACTATTCCTACTCCAGTGAGTGCAATAGTAGGGAAAATAATATTTTAATATTTTATGAAAAATAAATTAATTATTAATACCAAAAAAAGTATTAAAATTAATTACCAATCACACAATATTTAATAATTAATTAATTATAAATACCAATATTTGTTTAATTAATTACCTATTAATAATGAATTAACAACCAATTAATTTTCAATACCAAAACTTAATAAATACAAATAATACCAATCAATATTTAATTAATAATAAATTAATTATCAATATACAAAAATTATTTCAATAATTAATTATTTACAATTAAATTACTTCCCGCCATATTCCCCTATAAACCCACCACCCACTACAAATAATGAATCACTACAATTAACATAATTATCAATTTAACAATTAATACAAATTAATTACCAATTAATACAAATTATTTACCAATTAATAATTAATCAACAACCAATTAATTTTCAAAACCAATTAATAATTACCTAATAACAATTAAATTACTTTCCACCCTATTCCCCTATAAACCCACAACCTGCTACAGAAGTAAAACGCAAAATTAAATTACAAATAATTAATAATTCCTAAAAATTATTATTTAATGTACTATAATTAAATTACTTCCCACCCTAATCCCCTATAAACCCACAACCCGCTACGGAATTCAATTACACAAAAATTAAATAACATAAAATTAATTACTTTAAAAATATTCAAACATACATTCCAAAATTAATACATACTTTTAACACATATACTAACACTTAAGACACTATAAAAAAAATCGATATTTTTAACAACTATATTATGACTGTCGATACTACTTACTTCTATATTATGTAAATCGATATTTCTTACCTGATTTTCGATATTCTTCACCACTATATTTTGGCAATTCGATATTCTGTCCATTCTATATTAAAAACTCGATATTCTGTCAAGTCGATATTCTTTTTCTCGATATTATGACTGTTTACCGGGGCAGACACTACAACTGGCGATGAGTAGGGGATACGTGTCCTGAAGAAACATGGCTGCTCTCCCTGAGAGTTTGCAAAAGTACAGAAAACTGCTGGTGCATCCCATGTGCACCCCAAATCGATGCAAAGCAGTCTGCAGTTGGCGTATGTGGAGTTAAAGCCCCGCACCAGCCATACACAGCCATGGAAGAAGCTGAAGGCACTGCAGAGGACCACATTCGAAAAGTCTGTCAGAACCTGCTGGTATGGCTGAAAGAAGAGACACTGCACTGTGCCATAACATAGAGCCATCACCTATACAAATCAAATGCTAAAGGCAGTGACGACCAGACAAGAAAACAGAAACATACTTCCGGCTTAAGCAAGTGAAGTGCTGTACGACCTCAAAATCAAATGAGACGACCAGGCCCAATCAACTGGGGTGTTGTGTAGAGCAGTTGCTGGTCCTGCTTTGCATGAAGAATGCTGCCTGAACAGCATCTGCTCTCAATGGGGTCAGAAGGGAGCGCATAGTACCATGCGGCTACATTTCTGAACTCACCAACCATTTGACACAGCAGCGAATCAGAACATCGGTGACAGGTGGACTGCATTGATCAAAACGTTTGATGACTTCATAGATGCGCTAGAAGAAGACAATGATATGAAAATCATTAAATATTTCAAAAACCTTGCAGGTGATGAAATGAAAGAAGTGCTGAAGAAAGTCTCACAAACTGATGCAATATCGTACCAAAAGATAAAAGAAATGTTAGAAGTCAAGTTCAATCCATTGCCGAATGTCAACTATGAAAGATACATCTTCAACCAAGCATGACAACAGGCGGGTGAAATGATGTATGAGTTTGTTGAGAGACTTGATGCACTTATCAAACAGTGTAAGTTCTGTGACTTTAATAATGAAGGAATCACGCGCCTCAGGATCATTGATGGCTGTCTTTCAGATTCCTTCAGGAGACGCATGTTGAGAGAGACACTCAGTTTAGAGAAAATGTGAATGGGTGCAAGGGCAGAAGAATGAGCAATTGACAAGGTGCTGAAATGGAAGCAGGAATAACGCGTAAGGAATCCGCGTTGATCATGAAAAGCAAGCATAAGCACAAGATAGATGCACACAAGTCTCTAATGAAGAAAACGTTTAGCTTCTGATGTGGGTTTTCATTTCCCCATGAAAGTAAATATCCAGCCATAGGACAGATATGCAAAGGCTGCGGGAAAGCAAAACACTTCATAACGGTCTGCAAAGTAAAAGCAAATCCAAATGCGTCACAGTGAGAAGAGAAAATGGATTCCAGAAGATTACAGATGCATTCTCGCTATGTCCACAAGCCCAGAAGGCAACATCAGTTACGACAAGTAGAAACTAAGCTCTGTCAATTATCATCAAGTTCATCATATATAGTCTCTTTAACATTATTATCAAGTGCTAGCGAAGAAGACGGATGTGTGTTGATGATATCGACTGAGGAACGACGCACACATTTTGGAATGACTGCTTGAAGATCAAAAGTCAAAGAAGAATCACCAAACGAACTAACAAAATATATTTGTAAACTGTCTTAAAATTGCATTAAAGGTTAATGTTCGCCCCATAACATTCATTATAGGTAGTGGTGCGTTGATTAACATAATGCCAGTAGTAAAGTTTGAAAGCCTATCTCCTGTGCCATGCCTTACTCCGTCAAACACAAGGGTATACATGTGGGCTGCTTCTAAACTGTTACAGTCAAGGGTCATTTGCAGCACTACGCTCTGGGGGTATGCACCGTACATACACGGGTGGGGGTTTGACTCGTACGTACACGGGTGTGCATACACGGGGGTTCGGCGCGTACTCACGGGGGCTGGGGGGGGTACGGCGCGTACCGTGCCTCCTAATCTGATCGTTTCACAGCGTACTTCGCTTTTCCGGCACTTTTTGGGTGCCGTAAAAATATTGCCGTCCGGACTGATGTCGGTTCGATTCGTACTTCCTGGGTCATGAAACGCTGCCTGAAAGCGTCCCGACGTCACGTCGGAGCATTCCCGGATCACATTCGTATGTATATTTTTGTCGGTCGGTGTTTTGTACGACTC
Source organism: Triturus cristatus (assembly GCF_964204655.1). NCBI lineage: Eukaryota > Metazoa > Chordata > Amphibia > Caudata > Salamandridae > Triturus > Triturus cristatus. The sequence goes on from NC_140594.1 coordinate 798,316,171, forward strand.
GGACGGAAATGGTGTTTCCGTGCGAATCGTACTTCCATGTTTGTAATGCTTTTGTCCCGGGTACGAGTCGGACGGAGAAAACGCTCCGACCGATGGTTCGTACCCGGTTTTTCCAGGATCCTAATCGGCACCCTTGTATTTGAGATTTATATGATGTGTATGATGATCCTATTGGTCGATCATATAAATAATAATAATAATAAATTAAATATTTAAAACTAGACGCATGCAGTGTTTTAATTTGGCTATGTCTGAAAGTTACATTTTTGGACAAATTTTACAAACTTTTCTGAAAATATCACACACATTATGCTTTCAGTGCAAAATGCAGTTTCCACTGTCTTATGTGACTTTTGCTTCAACATTACCCTGGTTCAAGCAGAGTGTCTCTCACTAAGACATGTTCTGTGCTAAACAGTCTCCTGCAGCCAAAAATTGCAGAATGTAAAATGTATGATTTTCCTGAATTTCGACAGCATGTTTACAATGTTGCACATTTTGCAAATTGCAAAAATTCTATTTTATGCAGCGTTTCCATAAAATGCTTTTTTTTTAAAAAATGTTTATTCTCTTTCCAATTAAGAAGTGACGTATTAAAAAAGAAGATAAACAGGAAGCAAGGCCCTTACTTTGAAGAAATATGTATTTACGGGTTGTTTTGCATCATACGATTGAGAATATTCGACCAAGCAGTCCCTTATAATTAGTGATTTACACCTTACAATCTGTTCGCGTCAGGCGCTTGCAAGACTAATTATGTAAACACTTGAAAATATTTTATTTATTTTGAAGCAGAATTAATAACGCCTGCAGTTATGCATACTGCAGAAATTGTCATATTAGCTGCGTTCATAAATAGTAGCGCTCGTTGGTGCAGCGGGGAATACTCTGATGTGATGCTTCCATTTGTTTATTGAAGCGGGAGGGGTTTGATTATCTTTGCTCTTGATTGATGGCTCTCACCGTCTCTAATTGCTGATCATTAAGGATGTCATTTCCAAAACCCATTACATGTGAAAAATGTGGCAGGCCCCAGCCAGGGTTTTCCATCTGGGCCTTAGGTCTCTTCATCAGCACACATCCGGATACACTGACAAGGCACATGTTGGGAAACAAAAGGAGTTGTGGCCACAAACACAGCCATGAAAATGGCACCTTGTGATCGATCCAAAGTGGCATATCTATGTCTGTAAGGGATTATCACTAGGGGTGGGCGGAATTTGCGAAATCCACTTTCGCAAATTATCGCGAAAATGTTTAAAATTATCGCAAACAAGCGGAAATATCGCGAAGATGCAGAATTTTTTTTCCCGCATGTTCGCGAGATTTTCTGCATGGTTGCGGGTCGCCAACTTACCCATGTGGTTGCTCGTGGGCGCGGCCATCTTGTTTTGAGTTGTCTCGCGGTGCATGATCGCGAGAAGAAAGACGTGATCGCGCGACGCATGACATCACTGCGGGCGCGAACTGTCGCGAGACAGCGCAAATGGCTAAAAACAATCCAACATCTCATGGAGAACGCGACCGGATCAAGAAAACTTGTCGGCGAATGCAGGGATTCAGGTAAGGCGATCGCGCGCGCGCGAGAGAATGTATTATTTTACAGCGCGAGCAAGAAACAAATTATCGCCAAGCTGCGGAAAGCAGAAATTTTGACATTTTCGCGCTCTCCGCGGAACACGAAAATGTCAAATTATCGCAATTTCCGCGAACGGAACGAAATTTTTGCCCAGGCCTAATTATCACTCCGAAATTGACGAGTATCGCGTAAAATTTGCTTAAAACGGCAATAAAACAACTTATTCCTAATGCCTATTCCTAAACATACTTTATGGCTTATGAAACCAGCAATGACTTCTTAGGTAGATATAACCTGTTCCACAATGGCTGACAATTTGAAGGGCAAAGGCTATGATTTAAAGACATTAGCTGTGAGCAATTGTTGATGAGACAGCCCTGCTACTCAGAACATCTAGGAGAGACAGACTCAATGCACTAAGAGCGTCATACTTTGTATACCCTATTGAGACAGGCTCAGACAGCCCTGCTACTCAGAACATCTAGGAGAGACAGAATCAATGCACTAAGAGTGTCATACTTTGTATACCCTATGAGACAGGCTCAGAACTCTCAGGGAAGCCAGGGTAGGTAAAACCAAGAGCGACAGTTCACTTACTAATGTCAGGTCTAGCACAGAGGAGTCAGGCTTAGAAAACTCAACAGAGACAGATCAGCATTCCAAGGAGAGACAGGCCCAACCCTTCCAGGGGATGCATACTCAGCCCACTAAGCAGAGACAGGCTTTGTACACTCAGGAGAGACAAATTCTGCAAATCATGGAATTTTTAAACGTTTTCCAACCATTAAGCAAAGGACCTCCGCATGTTTGTGAAAAGTTACACATTGTAAATATACAATCGAAAATTAGGCTTTGCCCCCTGAATTCAGGAAGTAGAGTCACCTAGGTCTACACTTTTGAGTAACTTTACACTTGTAAATGGTAACTATTAAATGAAATAAAAATAATTTATATAGTGCACTATACCCAAAGGTGTCAGAAACTGTCAGAAGGCACCCTGAAGTAGTCAAAAGTCACCCTGGAGATGGCTAAAGGATATTGGAGGAGAAAAGCGATGTTTTCAAACATTTTTTAAATACGGCAAGTGAAGTAGCTTCCCAGATATGGGCAGGCAAAGTATCCCACAGTTTGGCAGCTACCTTGATGGAATGGCCTCCCCATCTGGCCTGCTGAAATCTGGGAACCAACACCTTCTTGCAGAAGGAGGATCTGAGAAGCCTAATAGGGGTGTACCAGTGGATGAGAGAATCAAGTTGACAAAAGCCTTTCTGATGCAGGGCTAGAAAGACCTTACAAAGAGCCTTAAAAATTATCTTCTTTCTGACTGTAAGTCAGTGAAAAGAACGAATCTCGTCTCTGACTTAGAGGCACCTCAGGATGTTAAGACTAAGTTGGGCAGCCACATTCTGGGTGACTTGAAGTTTGTTAAGGCAGACAGCATTAATATTGAGATACAGTGAGTTGCTGTAATCTAATCACGAGGTGACATGTGAAATGATGACTGATTAGCGCAGCTCAAATGGGATATTAGGTAAGAACTTTCTCAGAGTCCTGATGATGAGGAAAATGGTGCTAGTAGTACAACTGAACTGAGTTTCAAAGCTCATGGTATCGTCGAATAAGACACCCAGGTTTTTGGCTGATTTGATCGAAGTGGGAAGAGGTGACCAAATCCTGCTGCTACCAGACGTTGGACAAAATAGACTCCAGAGGTCCAAACACCAATACCTCCGTTATGCCATCATACAGTTTTAGGCCCAGATCTCTGTACTGGGGTGAATGTATCACATTGTTCTGCATTCTGTCCATCAACTGTTATTTTTGCATCATTCAGTTTTAGGACATTGTCTTTCATCCATCTACTAATGCTAGACATACAATGATTGAGCTTCTCAGCTACAGAAATCAGGTCATTGGAGATAGACATTATGATCTGGGTGTCATCTGCATAGGACAGCACCTGGAACACAAAAGAATGCACCAATTCAGCTACCGGAGCAACATACACATTAGAAAGAGTCAGACTCAAGAACGAGCCTTGGGGTGCCCCACAAGGTAGCCTAAGGCCATTGTCTTGAAACCCCCACAGCTGACAATTTGTACTCTTTTGGTAAGGAAAGAGAGGAGGAGCTTTAATGCAGACCCAACGACACCGACTGCCACAGACGTTGGATCATACGTACCAGCGACATGGTGACGAATTCTGCAGATAAATCAAGCATCACCAAAATGGCCACCCCAACCTGATCAGCCTAGCGGCGGTTACTGTCTGCTGTCACAATAAGAGCAGACTCTGTACAGTGTCCGCTCCTGAAACCGTTTTGCGAGGGGTAAAAGTAGTAATGGTACTCAAAAGTGTAAGAGTGAATTTACTTGTAGATCTATACGTAATAGCAGAGGTAGTATCACACTAAACTAAAGTTACCTCTCCAGGAGAGATTTGAAACCTAGTGATGGTGTCCAACTGCATTCTACAACAGATGTGACAAATCGTATTGCAGACTGGAGTGAACAGAATACATGGAATTACAATTTTGATACATACTTGTAGAAATATATGCCTACGATGCAGTTTGTCACATGTCTTGTAGGAGAGTAGGACAAAAACACAAATACCAATTATCAATCATTGACGCAACTTAAAAGCACATGATGACACTTCTGAGCAAGTGTTTGGTATTTTATTTATTTATGTGAAGAGTTATCCACCACTCATTTCCATTTGTCATTTTACCTTCCTGAAGAAAGCTAAAGAGTACATCAATATAAGTTGAAGAAAGGAAGAAAACAAAAATGAAGTGTAAATAGATGGAATAATTACCAGATATGGGTTATGGTCGTTTATTGAGCAACACATTTATAATTAATTGATTGACAAACAATAGAACAAAGACAAGAAAAGAGAAAAACGTTTTCCTTGATAAGTAATAGTTTTAAGCCAGCGTGGAGACAGGCAGGAAGATTCAGATATAAACAAGAGACACATTTAAGGGTAACTACAGAGTGAGATTGAAAGGTGAACACAGATAATCATGTCCCCTGGACTTAGAGGGGGAGAACGGTCATTGCAAGCGTAGCAAAGGTCAAGGCAGGAGTGCCACGGTCACATCCACGACTATAAGAATAGGCACACCCATGAGAGGGCACTGCGTTCTCAGGAGAGACAGATCAAAAAATCCAAAGAAGCATGCTGAGCAAACGCAACAGTCGATCCCTGCACATACAGAATGTGTAAGATGTTTTATTTTCATTTTATTTCTTATATTATAAAAAAAATGGTTATCTAGTTTTGCTAATGCATCGAAGGCTTTAAATAAAGAAGTATTTGAAACAATCAGGAGAAGAAGGCTTAATATGCCAATGACAGAGAGGTGCAAAACATCTTTTTAAACCATGCATGTCAGAATAGGCATACCCAGAAAAGACATAGTGAACATGCCAGGGACACATTTACAATAAACACACCCAGGGAGATGCCACATTAGCAACACCAGATAAGACATGTTCAACACATTGTACCGAGTCAGACTCCGTTCACTTGGAGCAATCGGGAGAGACAGGATCAACCCACTGTGGTGCGTCAGGCCCAGTGGCGGCTCCTCTGCTGAGGCAGGCGAGCATTGCCCCACTGCTATTTCAGCAGTGCACAAAAGAAAAAGAAAATGATAATAACAGGACATTCTTACTTTTTCATTTTTCTATGCGGGAGTCGGGGCGGGGCTAGGCTCTGAAGCCAGAGCAGGGGAGGAGTGGTTTGCACTCTACAAGTGCACATGACGGTTTGGCCGGCCCTCTCATACACACTTGGTATATTTTCCATTGGGCTGTGTTGCACAGTCCATTGCCGTACATGCCCAGGCTCCCATGCACTGCCTAAGCATCTAAACATGATGCTCAGACCAATCACTATGCTTCTCCTGCAGTGTGTGGTTGGCTGGGAGGTTCCGGAAGCCTGGGTGCTTCCAGTGCTTCCAGCAGAGATTCCTTCTAGGACGGAGGAGAGCCAAGAGAGAAGTGGCACAGCGGAGAAGGTACGTTCAGTTTAAAAAGAAATTGTATCCATCTTCCCGCCTTACCACCCCGTTCCAAGGCAGCCGCCACTGGTCAGGCCTTTAGAATCTTATTCAGCATGCCCCGGAATGTCAGGCTAGGCAAATGTAGGGCAAGCATGCTCTCTGCACCCGGGAGTGTCAGGATAGCACAGCGAGAGTGAGACAGAATCCGCAGAGCCAGGAGAGACATATCCACTAGAGTCAGGCTTGGCACATGCAGCAGTTGTAGGCTCAGCAAACCCAGAATAGATTTTCTCAGCACATGATAGAGAGTCAAGCTCAGTACATGCACGCAAAGCAGACTCAGCACCTGCAAAAGAGTCAGGCTCATCACAAGCAGGAGTGACAGGATCAGCACATACTGGAATGTCAGGCACATATGAATCAGACTCATCGAAACCAGGAGTGTCAACTGAAGGCTCCTGCAGGATATGGAGGCTCAGTGTATCCAGGACTGTCAGGCTGCTCCCACCCAGCTGAGACTGGGATATGCGGGAGAGTCAGATTCAATGCATCCTTGAGAAATAGATTTGTCACATATAGAAAACGCAGGTTAAGTACATACAGGGTTGTCAGAGTAAGGAACTAGCATTACACAACCAATAACTCTGGCCATAATATGTTAACACAGGCAAATTCAGGCATTCACAAATCCTGTTTACAAGCATTGTGTGCACACACCCTGTTCATTGCATTAAAGCCTGTCCTACTGACTTTGCCAGTGCTGGGAAAAATGTAGTAAAGACGGACTTCTTTCTTTATGGAATGTATATAGAAGAAACGGAACTGTCTCTGTCATAAAAGCTGATGATTGAATGTTCTTTTCAGATACCCATAATACTCGTCATAGTCCATCATGTATTCCAATAGAAGCGCGTCCTGGAAGATGGAATGATAAATCAAGTAATCAATAGCATGAGGTGAGAGAAAAATACTTCTCTGGGTGGAGCAAAAGACAACTTAAAGCATATTTTTGAGAGCTAGTAACAATACATCTTGCAGACAGCTGCACTGTCAAGTCACACCTAAAATGCTGGCTCAACAATCTGAGCTGTTTCAACAATTCAAAGAGAGGCAGGCTCAGCATGCACAATATAGTCAGGCTGAGCACACCCAAGGCATTCAGAATAGGTGTATCCAGGAGATAGAGGCTTAGTGCAAAAGACATGCTCAGGACAACCAGGTATGTCACACACCAATGGTGGGCAAATCAGGCACACTATTGAATGTCCTTCTCAGCACAACCAGTAAAATTACATTCAACACACAGCCCAGAACAGTGCAAATACTGTTTGGAAGACTTTGTGTAAAATTGAAAATTGTGTGGAAAGCAGCTGCTGTGATTTACGACTGTCAGTTACAAATGCACACAGATATATTTTGCAAATTGAAATGAAGCATACTTTTCCTACAGAAAAGACGAGGTTTAAACCACATATTTTATGTGCAAAGAGAAATAGCACACAAATGCAATTTGTCCAAAATTCAACAAACTTTTGCGTGATCTGTATCCCATAAAAACTGGTTAATGCAGAATTTTGAACCTGTATCATTCCACCTTAGGAATTACAACAGAGCAGACCAATGTTGTTTCAGTTTACAGTATAGTCACCCATTAAACAATATCTTTAGTGTAATTAATGTGCCAAGAAGAGGGCCTCTGCCGGTCCTCTGGCTGGAGAAGCTAGAGACTAAACAAGGCAGCAAGGAACTTCTGAACAAGCTCCGGGTGGTTCAAAATTCAGCGGCTCGCCTTCTCTGCCACGTTCCTAGAAAAACTTCCATCTCTCCTTATTTCCGGAACTTGCACTGGCTTCGTATTGAAAGCCGTGACAAATTTAAGACCTTATGCAACATTTTTAAAAATTAAGCAAGGTTCGTCTCCGACATACTTGCAGGAACTGATTTGCCCTTATATTCCTCCCCGAGCCCTATGCTCTTCCACTCTAGGTAACCTAGTTCTTCCTAGATTCAAACTGACTAGAATGTGTGGTCGATCTTTCGCCTATCTTGGACCTAGACTTTGGAACTCCCTCCCTAATCTTATGAAACATGAATCCTTTTATCTCAAGTTTCGCCGCGACCTTAAAACTTGGCTATTCACTCAGTAATTAGGTCAGTTTACTTAGTCTACAGCTGTGGACACACGTTCGCCGGGAAACCCTGTCAAGGGTAGCTGTGCGCTATACAAATTTAATTAATAATAATAAAGAAAGCCCACAATGTTAAGAGGTGCAGTGGCGCGTTGAACCCCCTACCTGAGACGTTACCATGTGTTGCCGCTGCCTTCATACCCACTGGCAGGCCCATACTAGAAGTTTCATTCATGCTTTACGGGACGTTTCTGTTTTCAGGTCTGCAGGTCTTAACCTGTCCCTCAATATACCTCTACACCACATCTCTCTTTACCTCTCGCTCTCTACCTTATTTCTCTGTTTACATCTATTTCTCATCTCTTTCTGTCTCACCCTCTTTCACTTTCTCTACCTACCTAACAATTTATCTCACTATTTGTTCGCTACCTCGCCTCTCCACATTTACTCTCTGTCTCTTTCTTTCTGCCTCTATTTCCTCTACTTCACCTCCCTCAATACCTTACTCTTGCTCGCTGCCTCTCTTTCCTTTTGTCCACATTTGTTTCTTTATCATTGGCTTCCTTCTCATTTGTCTCTTCACATCCATCTCTATTTCAGTTCACCCTCTCTACCTCACCTAATCTCTCTGTCTCCACTGCTTTATCTACCTCACAGCTCTCTCTCAAACCCACCATTTCTTTCATGGCTCTCTGCATCGCCTTCTCTATTCCAACTCACGCTTCTTAACTCTCCTCTCTCTACCTCTCTTTATAAATATTCTATCCCCATTTCACCCTTTTTTTTATGAATCTCATTTCTTTTTGCCTTTCATCCATTTCTCACTCCATTTTCTCTCTGCTTCACTATGCTCTTTACCTAACCTGCCTTTCTATACCTCTTCACAGCTTGTCTCTCTTTTCTTAACCTCTCTCTCTACCTTGCATCTCAGGTACTGAGAGGCAGATTTACAAGACCCTTGTGACACTTTTGTGCCGCCGTTGAGTCACTTTTGTGATGCAGTGGCGGTGTAAAAAATGCACCCAAATCACAACTTGACACATCTAGGGAGATGCGTCACGTTGTAAAGCCCTGTGTCACATTATACCTGCGTCAAGATTTCAATGTGTCACTTCTAGGATGCCACTGCATCAAAACTTTACGTCCGCTTGAAGCAGGCATAAGGAGTGAGGCAGTGTAGTGAGCATAGGTCTCAATAAGCATTGCTGGAGTTGCTTCGTGCTTGCGACACAACTCCAGCAATGCGTGACTTTTGCGCCAACCGATGCGTAGGAATTTCTGACGCATCTGCTAATCCTTGCTGCATATCGTAAATATGGCGCATCCATGGTGGCAAAAGGGTTTCGCAGGCTGGTGCAGGGAAACTGACGCATCTCTACAGATGCGTCAGTTTTCTGTAAATCTGCCCCAATGTATTTAATATCCCTGCAGTAAGGGTTGCCAGAGGCAGACCCTTGGGGGGTTGACAATCTGGGAGCATACCGGCTTGAACCGTAACACAAGTTGAGGATATCAACAACTGTTATAAAATTGTAAAACTGGAAACCAATTAATGGTTCCCAAAGTTTCCAATAGGCAAACAAAATATACGGTTGGGTCTGTGACTCTGTACCAATGTAATGCCTATTTTAATTCATGATTGCATGCTTCTTTTGGGCAAAGATCACTGGTTCTAGCAGGTAACTTGAATACATCCTTGGAATCAACAAACAACTACAGAATGGTTTTGGACACAGGGGCAGATTTACAAGCCCCTTGCGACACTTTTACACTGCTGTTGCGTCACTTTTGTGACGACGCGGCGTCGTAAACAATGCGCCACGTAGCGACACATTTACAACATGACGCATCTAGGGAGATGCATCACTTTGTAAAGCCCTGCATCACATTATACCTGCATCAGGTATAATGTATGAAGGGTGGGTGTTTCGATGCAAAAAAGCCTCGTAAGAGTGATGCAGTGAAATCTACAAGATTTCACTGTGTCACTTCTACGACGCCACTGCGTCAAAACTTTATGGCTGCTTGAAGCAGGCATAAGGAGTGATGCAGCATAATAGGAATAGGCATTGCTGGAGTTGCGCTGCGCTTGCGACACGACTCCAGCATTGTGTTACCTCTACAACAACAGATGCGTGATGCGTCTGTCAATCCTTGCGCCACGGTGTGCCACATTGTAAAACGACGTATTCATGGTGGCGCAAGTTTTTTTTTGCGTGACGTAATTGAACTGACTCATCTCTGCTTAAATGCAGATATGCATAAGTTCTTGTAAATCTGCCCCATTAAGTAACAGACATGGGGCATTCCTGGGTATAGGAGAGGGATATCAAACACTATCCATGAAGGGACTCCAGCTGGCTCACCTAACACTAGTGCATTACCTGCAGGAATGTAATAGCAGAACCAAATCAGATTCCCTCAGACATTGCAGTTTCCATAATTGACCATGGAAGAGCATCATAGATTACATAATCGATGTTCTACTCTGTTGGCACGTTGTTCTTGATATATCAGTTATAGAACCCACAAAGCCCTTCCGCCCCAAAAACAATGGATCTTGGAGTCTGTTCCAAACTGTGGATGAACCCACTATTCGCAAACTGTTGTTGACTTTGAAACCTCCCAACCACTACAACGACCCTCTTTCATCGAACCTGTTCCCGGACGTGAGACCTGCCTTACCACCACTCTGGACGACGATCATTCATGCCTCTCTTATGCAAGGTGCTATTCCGGATTGCCTTAAATCGGGTCAGGTTACCCCGATGAAGAAACTAAATGTGGATCCCACAGACCTTCTTGACTTTCACCCAATCACAAACATCCCCACCTTGGCAAAACTCTTGGAGAAATGTGTGCTCGCCCAACTTTGTCATCACATCGACCATTTCCAACTCCTGGACCAATGCCAATCGGGTTTCCACCCAGGTCATAGCACAGAGTCGTTGCTAATGCACATCGTGGATGATGTGCTTAGAATGCTGGATCACAGTGAGTCGGGCATACTGATCCTTCTGGACCTTTCGTCAGCATTTGACACTGTCAAACATGATCACCTAATTGACCTCCTGGAACACAGGATGGGACTGTCTGGCCCGGTATTAAGCTGGTTCTCTTCGTTCATTCAGAACAGGTCCCAAAGTTTCAAGGTGGACCAATCCCTGTCCCACCCTGCACTAGACACCTTGGGGGTTACTCAAGGTTCAGCATTGTCCCCCAAGCTCTTTAACCTGTTCATGGAGCCTCTGACAGAAATTCTAAAATCATCCAGCATTCGTTATCATATGTATGAGGACGATACCCAACTATACCTCAAGATCACCTCCCCTGAACACATTCAGTCCCTCAACTCAGTCCTGCTGGAAGCACAGAGCTGGCTGACAGGCAAACACCTGAAGCTTAATGCTCTTAAAATGGAATTCCTGCTGATCTCATCCCACAACCAATCCCTCGTCATGGAACAATGGTTAAACCAGCTGACTGCTCTTAACTGCAGAATGCACCTCGTGGACACAGCATCATCTCTGGGTATCATTCTAGACAAAAGCCTGAACATGCAGAAGCACATCAGTTCCCTCACCAAAGGAGCAAACTTCCAACTCAGCTTACTTGGGAAACTCAAACCATTCCTCCCTGCTCGAGACCTTAAGGTTGCAGTACAAGTATTAGTGATCTCAAAGCTGGACTATAGTGGTGCAACACTCTGCAGCCTGCCTAGAGTGAGGACTGCTCCTCTTAGGGCTACCTTCAATTCCGCTGCTAGGCTCTTAAGTGGCACAACAAAATACCACCACATCTCTCTGGACTTGCAGGAACTGAATTGGCTTTCATATGAAGCCCTGAGACAGCTACAAATTGCATGCATGGCTCACAAAGCCATCCACTTTGAGACCCCGCTGTACCTCACACAGAAACTGGAACTCTCATGTGGTTCTAGAGCCTCCAGAACGCCAGCACCCTTTTGCTCAAACCTCAAACATTCAAGCAAAAAAAGACCTATAACCGAGCCTTTTCAGGGATGGCTCAGAGGATCTAGAACTCCCTTACCCCCGAAGTCAGGGTGAACCCTTCTACTGTCTGCTTCAAAAAAGAAATCAAAGGGCTCCTGATGAAGACATTTCTGACTTAGCCTGGCACTGTCATCTGATTCTGGGTCCATACCCGTTGACTCTGGCCCAGCAACCTTGTTCACGAATAGGTTGGGCAATTCTAGACTTTGATGTTTGCTTAACTGTATGTTTGCTTCTCCCTCACGAGATTGTTGGACAATTTTACACTCTGATTTTGTCACTTTGTTTATTCTGTTTTGTATGCTTATTCCCCTGTGATGCATAATCTGTATTATTCCCATGCGATGTATAATCTGTAAAGCGCTCTGATACCCCCGGCGGTCATGTTCGTGCTATATAAAATTTTCAAAATAAATAAAAATAAATAGAATTCCCAGAAAGTGATCACAACTGTTTAGTTCTCCAAATTGTTATCCCAAGCATTTATCTCACTGTTTTGGAAGCCTGAAGATCCCAGTTGCAGCATTTAAACATATGTAAGGAAAAAAATTAATGGGGTCAAGCTCCATTCGAATCCTTTGTCAAACCAATAAATGATACAGTAGCCAATATTTTGGATTCAGCATATTTGCCAATATTTGACCCTCAGCAAAGATAATATATCTTAAAAGTTCTCCAAACATATTGCCAAACCATCAACTGTTAGACACGACCAACGTTTATGGTTTGGCATGAACTACAGACATGCAACAGCATTACTATTTACAGACTGAAAAAGTAATGCTGGTGCAGAAATATTTTTCTTTACATTTTCAGTTCAACCCGTAACTTACAATAGGGGTCTCCAACTCCGATCCAAAATCTTCTTGTCTGCAATATATCTTTGCCACCATTTTATAATGGAGTATCAATAAAAAAACGGTAAAAAGTCATAATATCGAAAAAATATATCGACTGGACAGATTATCGAGTTTTTAATATGGAATGGACAGAATATCGAATTGCCAAAATATAGTGGTGAAGAATATCGAAAATCAGGTAAGAAATATCGATTTACATAATATAGAAGTAAGTAATATCGACAGTCATAATATAGTTATTAAAAATATCGATTTTTTTTATAGTGTTTTAAGTGTTAGTATATGTGTTAAAAGTATGTATCAATTTTGGAATGTATGTTTGAATATTTTTAAAGTAATGAATTTTATGTTATTTAATTTTTGTGTAATTAAATTCCGTAGTGGGTTGTGGGTTTATAGGGGATTAGGGTGGGAAGAAATTTAATTATAGTACATTAAATAATAATTTTTAGGCATTATTAATTATTTTTATTTTAATTTTGCGTTTTACTTCTGTAGCGGGTTGTGGGTTTATAGGGGAATAGGGTGGGAAGTAATTAAGGTATCGATTCCGATCCTGTAAAACCCGGGTACGAATGGTCATCCCAGCCCTCAATAGATACGACCTGGTACACAGGAACCGACGCAGATGCCGCAGAAGGTCAGAACAACACCCAGGGGCAAAGGTGGGGGCAGGGGCAGGAAACATAACCCCCACCCAAGTTAACAAGTAAACATGCCCTGTACATACCTTACCTCCAGGGTCTGGTCACTTCGGGGGGGTGGGGGCGTGTCCACCAAGGCCTGCGTCCCGCCACAACGGAAGTGGATGTGGACGCGTCCCATCACCACAACAATTGTGGTACGCACCATACCCACGCCTTAAGAGAGTGGGTACGGGTCGTACCACGCCTACCCCTATGTCACCCCAACAATGGCGGTACGGCCCGTACCCACGTTCTAAAGGCCTGGGTACAGGCCGTACCACCATTCTTGGGGTGGCGTAGGGGTACGCGTGCTGCGACCCGTACCCACGCTCTGAAGGCCTGGGTACGGGCCGTACGGGGGTATGGCCCGTACCCAGGCCTTCAGAGCGTGGGGGATCAGAGGGATGGGTTGCAGTGCTACTGGGGGAGGGTGTAGACAGGGGGGGGACTCAACTCCCCTGCCCGGGGACTTCCTCGACCGCTTGAGGGGTGGTGTCACACTGGGGCTGAGGGACAGACTGGCCATGAAGGACTCTTTGTCTGACTGTTGGGCAGGGGAGCGAAGGGGAGTGGTTTTGGAGGAAGTGGGTCGTGAGGACTGCGGACTCCCACTGTGGCTGCGTGTCTGCCGTTTCCCCCCGACCCAGTGGGTGTGCCTACTTCCCCCTGTGTGTGCGTGACAGGAGGTGTGCGCTTGGCCTTCCCTGTTGGTGTGCTGCCTGTGTCTGGTGGGGTGCGTGCATGGGGATGTCTGGGTGTGCTTGGGACAGGCATGGGAGTGGGAAGTGTGGATGGTGCAGGGGTAGGGGGGGGACGGAGCGCTGCAGGAGACCCACTGATGCTGTCAGTGACGAGTCCATGGACCTCAGCAACATCCGCTGGTCAGACATCGCTGCTGACATGCCCTCCATGTACGACACCATCTGTGTCAGCAGTCTGGTGTGGCCATGGAGGACATTAAGCAGCAATGTCTGACCAACCTGCAACTGCCGCAGGATGTCCACAGACTCGGCATTGACGGCAGCAGGGGAGACAAGGGCAGGGGGTGTGGTGCCTGGCACGAAGGAGACACGTTGTCGCCTAGCACGGACAGAAGGGACCCGAGCAAGTGGGAGGGCGTTGATGGGAATGGAGGGGGGCGGCGAGAGATGGAGTGCTGCTTTCAGCTGTGGGAGCAGCCTCCGCCCCATCTGGGAGCTCAGCCTCGGACCCGTCAGCGTCATAGTCGGTGTTGGGACTAGACAGGTCCTCCGCCTGACTCCCCTCGCCCTCTGTGCCACTTGCTGCGCCAGACTGCCCAGCACTGGTGGCACCGGTGCTGGATTTCTCCTCCACGTCCGTGCCGGTGTCTCCCTCGGTGTCCCCCGACGATGCTGTGGGCAAGGTGAAGAGACAGGAAATAATCAGACACCTGTATACATATGACACATAAGTCCAAACTACATAGGTCACAGTGCATAGCATAAAAAGCATCATGAGTAACATCTACAATACTACGCACATATGTAGGCCCTGCACTACACAGTTGGTTGACCCACCATGCCACTTGGAAACAATGGAGAGCATGACACAACAGCAAATAACTTGATATCGAATTATACAGAGAAGCAAGTGTCTGTGGACAGTCGAGCACAGCATCTGGACCACACACCGTTGCCAAAAAAGGATGAGCATGAACCATGTCTTTAAACTTTAGACACATGCTGCAAAGCACAAACATTAAACCCTGCACAACATGACTGGGACAATACTTGTAGAGTGTCTGTTCAGACAGTCATCACACACAGGCCAGACCTGGAAAGGAGACATAAGGTTTGGACATGTAGGCCTTGGCCGCACAAACCCCCCCTACCTCAGACTATGTGATTGAGACAGAGGAAGGACTTACACCTCTTCATCTGGGATCACAAAAATGGGCTTCATGAAATCCAAAGTGCCCTCTAACTAACCCTCGTGGGGCCGACCACACATATTATTGACAAACAACCATCATCAGATAGTTGTACCGAGAGACACAGGCACTAGCCACAGTGAGTATGCACAAGCCACATTGGGTCACCCTGTACAGTGGACACATGTAGCACACTTTACGTAAATACAAATGAGGCCAGGGTAAAATGCCACAGAGCCCAACCTATGCTGAAGACACAGAGAATGTCCACAGTATTGGATGACACACATGATTCCTAGGAAAAGGTGTCTCAGGGGACTGTAGTGGCCACACTGCTCCATGGTCCTGGATAGATCTGACTGCAACAGGAGCAACCGTCCCCGCACTATGCATATCTCCCCCTCATGCACATCATGTCTGAGGCCACAACATCGGTCATGCATGCTGCAAGTCTGTTCATTTCAAGCCTCACACTCCTATGTTGAGACTCAGTGCCAACAATCATGGACCCCAAAATGACTGAACTGGACAGGGCAGAGGCAAGGTCCCAACACATGTCACAGACCCCCCCCCACACATGATGCTGCAAGCTTTGGCCACTTGTATTAACTGGCAGCCTAGATTACCTTGTGCAAGAGTGACTACACACAGACCAGGGAACACATGTCAAGGAGGGGAAGGGAGGAAGAACAGCACTGGGTGACTTGGGGGAACAGGATATGCACTGCACATATAAACCCTGGCAGTGTATCCAGGCGACTGAGCACTTCCAAAAGCTGGTGACACACAACAAACACACATGTACCTACCCCCTTGCTGCTTCTCCTGTAGCCGCCTATCCATGTCAGGGAAGACCACCGCCAGGACACGCTTCATTTGGTGGGTCAGGCACCGGCGCCCGCCGTGTTTGCGTGGAGGTGAGTCCCCCAGCAGGACCCGGGCGATCCTCCTGGTCCAGCACCGGATGTCCTGCCAGTGTTTCCTCACCTGGGCCAGGCACCGACTGCAACCCTCCACCGACCTCACGGCCCTGACGGCCCGCTTCCATATCTCCCCCTTGGCGTAGGCGCCTACCTGTGAGGATGACTAAGTGAGACAACATCAATACACCTGCTCCATGTCACAGAGACACACATTAGAACAATTTGGCTTGTTTGAACAGGGCATAGTATGCAGCCAACTCATTGCACCTTTGTCATAGGGACATTATCCTCTGGGGAAGGCCAAAAGCACTACGTGGCATTGAAAGTACACAGGTGGCATGAGGGGTGCGACACAATCACTGATCATGGCTCACACTGTGCATCACAAGCAACACCAGGATTATGGACAGCACCTCAAAGCAGTCACATGCCCCAGGCCACTCACGCAACCTCAGCGGAGTACACAGACAAACACAGGCACAGGCCAATCATCTGCCATTGGCAACTGCGGGTAAAAACCTCACTTTGCACATGTGCCACTTGACTGGGGGGTGTCACAGGTGTGGGGCTAGCTTGCATGTCAGACACACAGCACGGCTCCCTGCTCACATCAGATGGGTAGGGCATATGCATCCTCCATGCAGCTGGGGTGCAACACTCCACATAGACACTCACCCACATGACAGGGGACTTACACACACACCAATGTCCATGGCCCGTACACATCATTTGGACACTCTCACCACAGGTACACTCAACTCACACACATCTGTGGGTACAGTCACCTATCACACTGGGGGGACCACAGAATCACATCAGGACTATAGAAACAACATTCCCAAGAGGATTAGCCAGGCTGAAAGTGAAATGCACCATGCAGTGATAGTCACAGTAAGCACAATGCAAGTGAGGAGTGCAGATATGAACCCCATCATGCTCTGCATGGGAGACATAAGGCATTCCCCCCCTGGGACCCACCATGAACAACATTGCATGTCTGTCACACCTGGACACAATGCCAGAAGTGACAGACACAAAAAAGGGGCACAGTCAAAACTAGTGGAGTCAGCACTCACCTGCTCCCCTGGTCTCCCATACAGGCAGGGGTACTGTGGGAGGATGACGTCCAGCAACGCCTCATTCTCCTCTTGGGTGAAAGGCTGGGCCCTCTCCACAGACCTGGACATGGTGCCAGAGGAATCACAAGCAGCAGCAGTGGTGTGGAATGAAAGGTTGTGCAGGCAAGTGCTCTCTCATGGGTCCTGTCTGCCTTATATCTGCCTTGCTGGGCTGTTTCATTTACAGGAGTACAGAGTGATTGGTCAATCTCATTTGCATCCTACGTTTCCTCCAATCCCTTTAAACCTACCCCAGTGAGGGCCTTTGCATGGTTCAAAATTTGAGCATGATGTCAAGTCAACAACCACTTTGCAACATAGTATATTGTCTCCAACTGACTTTTGCTGGCCACCTGATGAAAAATTTTGAACTGGAATCTCGGTCTCCATGACAACCAGCATGCATTTAGGCCCTTATACTTGTCCCTCATGTGTCCCCTATGTAATTTCACTATCCACACACAGGTACGGTGCGTTCCACACGTACCCCTAGGGCACCACTACTCCAGTGATACGGTCCGTACACGCGTGTGTAGGGTCCGTATCACTATGGTAGTGTTGCCGTAGGCGTACGCCATAGTGATACGGTCCGTACACGAGTGTGTAGGGTCCGTATCACTATGGTAGTGTTGCCGTAGGCGTACTTCATAGTGATACAGTCCTTACATGCGTGTGTAGGGCTCGTAGCACTATGGCAGTGTTGCCGTAGGCGTATGCCATAGTGATACGGTCCGTACACGCGTGTGTAGGGTCCGTATCACTATGGTAGTGTTGCCGCAGGTGTACGCCATCATGCTATGGGCCGTACACACGCGGGTACGGCCCGTAGCACTATGGCGTACGCCTACGGCAACACTGCCATAGTGCTACGGGCCCTACACACGTGTGTAAAAGCTGTATCTCTATGGCGTACGCCTACTGCGACACTCCCATAGGGATAGGACCAGTGTGTACACGTACGTGTGTACGGTCCGTACACACACGCGTACTCCTACCCAAACCCCATATAGTGATACGACCGTACACACGCCCTCAGAGCGTGTGTACGGTGCATTTCACAGCTCACACTGGTGATAGGAGGCGCACAGGAAAGGAATGGAGGTGTCAGACTCGCACAAGGATGGACATCAAGTCATTGTCAGTGCAGTGCTTCATATGTAGGGCCTAGGTGTGTCAGGCAGTGAGCTGGCACATGTCTCCTCATGTTTTAACCCAACAGTTGTGTGATGACCTGTGTACACATGTCATGTGTGATGGGCCACTATGTGGCGCACTTCCCCTTCACACCTTTTACATGTGTGCATGTAGTTCAAATTTGTCAAGCACTGCATCAGTGGCATGGCACAGTCACCAACACCCGCACCTGTCCCCTGATGCCAGGTACACGGATGATGACACCTGACATCTCACTACCAGCGTGCCCCGATGTGACTATGTCATGTGTGTGTCATGTGTTTCCATGATCTTGCTGTTGGTGTTCCATCAACGGCATCTGCTGTAGCTGCATCCAACATGTGTCTGTGTGTAGATGCTCATGTCACACTATTACGCACACCAGGACACATGTGGAATAACACGTAACGTGTGTCTGTATGCATCGAACAGGGACTTGCGAGCTTAGGACATATCAGCGTAGTCTCAATGTCTGTGTGATCATTTTTGACATGTACCCCTTCATGGCAAGGTGTGTGGTCTGTCCTTTTTCCACGACATGTGACCTGTGCGTCTAGCTTGCCAGCAGCTGTCTGTATGAGATGAGATCCTTCAAATGCACATATGTGGATGTATGTCACTCCTGTAATGTGTCTGGCTGTTCACTCACACTGGCCCACAGCTACTTTCATGGCATGTCATGTAGACCTTGACAATCCACGTTTGTAGCTGGCTCTTGGTAGGAGTATCACCTGGCTGGCATATGTGTGCAGGATGTATTTCACAGACCAGACTCTGTATGTAGCATATGTGTATTAGCTGTTGAACATGTGCTCAGTTCTTTGACATTGGTGTAGAAATGTACTCAATCATCGTTATTCCTTCCATATTTCTGCAGGGCACCATCTCTCCCCCGACCAATGCCAGACTTGGATACCATGAGGGAACGCGACTGCATACGCCGCTACAGACTCGCCCAACGGTTAATTGTGGACCTGACAAACAGGCTGGCCCCACACCTCCAACCGCGACACAGTTAACCGACTGCGCTGACCCCCAAGATGAAGGTGATGTCAGCCCTACATTTCTTTGCCACCGGTACGTTTCAATTGACCATAGCTGATGTGGATGGCATGTCCCAGACCATGTTCAGCCGTGTCCTCCATGATGTTTTAGAAGCCATGTTGGAGCACCTGGATGAATTTATCCATTTTCCAACTCCTGAGCAGTTGACAGGTATCAAGGGTGAGTTCTATGCCCTGGGAGGGATGCCCCATGTAATTGGGTCCATTGATGGGACACATGTGGCTTTGGTACCACCACAGGCACAGGAGGTAGCCTTTCGTAACCGTAAACATTACCACTCCATTAATGCCCTTGTGGTGTGTCTTGCTATCATACTGATTTCCCATGTCTGTGCACGTTTTCCAGGGTCAGCACACGATGCCTACATCATGAGGCGTAGCAGGGTGCCAGAAAGGATGCTGCAGCTGCACAACGAATGGGCATGTCTTGTTGGTGGGTAGACTCTGTTTGTCCAGTATTCAGCGGTATCTTAGTATGTGACGGCATCTCCTGACTCACTTCTTTACATGATGTTTCCATGTAGGGGACTCTGGCTATCCCAACATGCCATGGCTGGTGACGCCTCTCCGCAACCCGAGAACAGCTGCAGATCACCGTTACAACAACGCCTATGGGCAGACCAGGCGGGTGATTGAGAGGACGTTTGGCCTCCTGAAGAGCCGATTCCGTTGCCTCCACAAGACCGGCGGGTCCCTCCCAAATGCACCGGTGAAGGTCTGCAAAATCTTCCTCATGTGCTGCATGCTGCACAACATGGCAGTGGAGAAAGCTGTGCCACTCATCCTGGATCCCGATGAGCAGGAACATCCACCCGTGGAGGATGAGGGCCTTAGTCACGAGGCAAGTGAGGAGGAGGAGGAGGAGGACATCCGGAGTCCACTCATATGCAACTTCTTCTCATAATGGTGAGTCCCTGGGTCTGAGTGTGCACGCTTGGAGCCTTGTGTGGCATGTGTTGCAATGTGTGTGTCCAGCTGACTGTATGCGAAGTGACTTTGAGGTGTGTGCTGATGTGTCACTCGAGTGCTGATGTCATTCCACACATTTTAGCTGACACACTCAATTGACAACTAGCATGGTGTCAACCTTATTCATGTAGAGTACATGACCATGCATGTGGATGACTATGTGTTTCCTGACTTCTAGTGTGTCTCTCATCCCCAGGTATTTGCGCATGCTGTCTGCTCGTGGCATCGTTGTGCTCCTGCTATTCCTCATGAGTAATGCAACGTGTGCTGAATCAGCGTTACATGCACGGACATGGTGAGAAGTCTCCTTTGGGTAAGGATTGCAGCAAGGCTTTTTGGGTGTGGTAGGTGTTTGTAATGTGTGGGCACTGCTCCTGTGCAGGTATTGTTACTATGCATACATGTCGACTCACCATGGGGCACATGACATGTAGCATGACTCACATGAATTGATAGTCACACTTCGTGACAGTCATCTGTTATGGGATTGTGGATTTTGATGAAGGCATCTATGTGTGTACAACTTCCCTCGGAAACATACAGGAGGCTACGGGTGGACATTTTGCGGGACAGCCCCATGAGAGGCTCAATGGGGAATTGCAGCCTCTCCGTGTGCAGCAGGGGATGTTTGGCTCACCCCCTTCACTTGTGTGCCACTCCCATGGATTGACAGCATCTGTGGTGTGAAGGGGGTGTCCAGTGTAGGACCCACATGTTAATCCAAAAGACCATGTGAGTCTGTTAATATTGATGCATTTCCATAGGTGTGAGCCTGAGTAATAAAGGTGTTCCTCAGCCTCCAAGGTGCCTCATCTCTGTCAATGCAGGTTTCTTGCCACTGTGCATGCGCCATCTCTGGCATGGTTGTCAAGGATTGTGCATATGTGTCTATGTGTAGATTAGCAACCTGCATGCTGTTCTACATGTATTTGATTCTCTATTGGGCATGACGTCCATGGCTGTGTATGTGTTTTGGTATGTTGGTCCCCACAACGGGCCATCAACACCTTCTGGGGTGTGTTTCCTGTGCGCAGCTTGGCCTTCAGTTTCATGATCCGGTGTCAGTCATCTTTGGGGATTGTGCATCCTTTGTCTCTGGGTGTGCCATTGAAAACCGGTCACTCCTTCCTTTACATACACCTGTTGCAATAGTCCTTTCTGACATCCTAGTCTTTGTGTGGAAATTGTGGCATAGTTCCCAGGACATGCCGCCTGCTGTTGCAGCCACTGCAGCAAGGGCACATGAAGTTTCCTGATTTGGCAACACACACACATCAAAGATGCTCCTCCCTTCCTCCATCAACCCATTTATTTGGCTGTCATCAGCTTGTCTGTGCCACAGTTGCGGCCACGCCGTCCCACAGGCTGGACCGTCTGCACATGCAACATGCACATTGCACGAGCCTCATGTCCTTGCATGACCCACATCACACTACAGTCTGATGTTGCAGCCACCCTCCAAGCAATGTCCATCCACACATCTGCCGCCAGCTCTCAGGCATACACTAAGCGCACACAAAACACCTTTGCATGATGAGTGTACAACTCCGACTGCCTACACTGTGCTGCCATGCCTTCCAGGCCCTGTCACACCCACCAGGTCATGTCCCTCCTACTCCCCACCGGCTCTGTACCCCGACAAGGACATGGGAGTGGGACTCAAGGCTTCTGCATGTAGTATGCTGTCGTTGTGAGGCACATGGCACAGGTATCATCTGTCAGCGTGTCAAACTACAATGTGTCCAGGACCCCCCTCTCCACCATCACATGCGCACACAACCTCATCATCAACTCGTATGCCATTGACAGCCAGGTGCTCCTCACCCTCACCAAGGGCGCAGACATTGCCAGTTCCAATATTCTAGATTGCATGAGATCCATTGATGAATGGCAGAACAGCAGCCACCTGAGGCTGGACTTGTACAGGACTGAGGTCAACTTCTGAGGATTGTCCCCTTATAGCTGGGTCAACTGCTTGTGTCCCACCCGCAGAAGCCCCGCACAAGCACCCAGTGTCCATGCACACAAGATGGTGTGCATCATGGATTGCTTGCTCACATTTGCCATGGTAATCACCAGCATATGTGCCTCAGACTGCAACACCCTCTGCATTATGCACATGATCTCCAGATAGATCCACTCCAAGGAAAGACGGACCATCCCCCAGGTCCACGACAACATCCGTGTCAAATACTGCCCTGCCCTCTACTGGGCAGCCACATCCAAACTCCCAGGACACTTGTCCACATCCAGGCTGCATCTGCACACCTCAGCTGCAACATTCCGCGCCCCAGCCACATCACCGTCCAGCAGAGATAGCTGCAATGGATCACTGTGTGCTGCAGGATGACCTTCAGACTCCCCACCCACACTCAGGAGGCAGGCCACAACCCCGACCCAACACCAACCTTGTACCACTGTCATCCGAGACCCCGTAGTGCCATCTCCGTGCATCCAACCTTGACCTGGCCACCATTCTTCAGACGTTACAACAAACAAATGATGGACGGAATGCTGACAATGCAGACATTCTCCCCCAGTCAAGAGATCTGGGTTAAATCCATCGTTCTTTTGCCCACTACGCCACCCCAGTTCAGACATGGCCATATGCAAATCAGTCTTGACCCTGTGCCTCATGGGAACAGTCCAGCCCGAACTGCCAAGCCATGTCTTCCCTGGACCGGAATCAAGCATCCTAGGACCGGTTTCTGGCTATCAGCCGTCATCAGCCAGGATAGCTTGACTCCAGTGGCGTAGTGAGCACGGGACCCACGTCTGGGCATACCCATCCCACTTAGGGCGAAAAGCGTTACAACAAACAAATGATGGACGGAATGCTGACAATGCAGACATTCTCCCCCAGTCAAGAGATCTGGGTTAAATCCATCGTTCTTTTGCCCACTACGCCACCCCAGTTCAGACATGGCCATATGCAAATCAGTCTTGACCCTGTGCCTCATGGGAACAGTCCAGCCCGAACTGCCAAGCCATGTCTTCCCTGGACCGGACTCAAGCATCCTAGGACCGGTTTCTGGCTATCAGCCGTCATCAGCCAGGATAGCTTGACTCCAGTGGCGTAGTGAGCACGGGACCCACGTCTGGGCATACTCATCCCACTTAGGGCGAAAAGCGTTACAACAAACAAATGATGGACGGAATGCTGACAATGCCGACATTCTCCCCCAGTCAAGAGATCTGGATTAAATCCATCGTTCTTTTGCCCACTACGCCACCCCAGTTCAGACATGGCCATATGCAAATCAGTCTTGACCCTGTGCCTCATGGGAACAGTCCAGCCCGAACTGCCAAGCCATGTCTTCCCTGGACCGGAATCAAGCATCCTAGGACCGGTTTCTGGCTATCAGCCGTCATCAGCCAGGATAGCTTGACTCCAGTGGTGTAGTGAGCACGGGACCCACGTCTGGGCATACCCATCCCACTTAGGGAGAAAAGCCACTGGAAATCAAGCTATCCTGGCTGAAGAGAGGTGAAACCCCGAAACCGGTCCTAGGATGCTTGTTTCCAGTCCAGGTAGGACCTGGCTTGGCAGTTCGGGCTGGACTGTTCCCATGAGGCACAGGGTCAAGACTGATTTGCATATGGCTGGGTTCAAACTGGAACGGCATGGTGAGCAAAAAAACGATGGATTTAGGCCCAGATCTCTGTACTGGGGTGAATGTATGACATTGTTCTGCATTCTGTCCATCAATTGTTGTTTTTGCATTTGTCACCCCGAGTGGGAAGGGTATGCCCAGACGTGGGTCCCTTGCTCTCCATGCCACTGGAAATCAAGCTATCCTGGCTGAAGAGAGGTGAAACCCCGAAACCGGTCCTAGGATGCTTGTTTCCAGTCCAGGGAGGACCTGGCTTGGCAGTTCGGGCTGGACTGTTCCCATGAGGCACAGGGTCAAGACTGATTTGCATATGGCTGGGTTCAAACTGGAACGGCATGGTGAGCAAAAAAATGATGGATTTAGGCCCAGATCTCTGTACTGGGGTGAATGTATGACATTGTTCTGCATTCTGTCCATCAATTGTTGTTTTTGCATTTGTCACCCCGAGTGGGAAGGGTATGCCCAGGCGTGGGTCCCTTGCTCTCCATGCCACTGGAAATCAAGCTATCCTGGCTGAAGAGAGGTGAAACCCCGAAACCGGTCCTAGGATGCTTGTTTCCAGTCCAGGGAGGACCTGGCTTGGCAGTTCGGGCTGGACTGTTCCCATGAGGCACAGGGTCAAGACTGATTTGCATATGGCTGGGTTCAAACTGGAACGGCATGGTGAGCAAAAAAACGATGGATTTAGGCCCAGATCTCTGTACTGGGGTGAATGTATGACATTGTTCTGCATTCTGTCCATCAATTGTTGTTTTTGCATTTGTCACCCCGAGTGGGAAGGGTATGCCCAGACGTGGGTCCCTTGCTCTCCATGCCACTGGAAATCAAGCTATCCTGGCCGAAACCGGTCCTAGGATGCTTGTTTCCAGTCCAGGGAAGACCTGGCTTGGCAGTTCGGGCTGGACTGTTCCCATGAGGCACAGGGTCAAGACTGATTTGCATATGGCTGGGTTCAAACTGGAACGGCATGGTGAGCAAAAAAACGATGGATTTAGGCCCAGATCTCTGTACTGGGGTGAATGTATGACATTGTTCTGCATTCTGTCCATCAATTGTTGTTTTTGCATTTGTCACCCCGAGTGGGAAGGGTATGCCCAGACGTGGGTCCCTTGCTCTCCATGCCACTGGAAATCAAGCTATCCTGGCTGAAGAGAGGTGAAACCCCGAAACCGGTCCTAGGATGCTTGTTTCCTGTCCAGGGAGGACCTGGCTTGGCAGTTCGGGCTGGACTGTTCCCATGAGGCATAGGGTCAAGACTGATTTGCATATGGCTGGGTTCAAACTGGAACGGCATGGTGAGCAAAAAAACGATGGATTTAGGCCCAGATCTCTGTACTGGGGTGAATGTATGACATTGTTCTGCATTCTGTCCATCAATTGTTGTTTTTGCATTTGTCACCCCGAGTGGGAAGGGTATGCCCAGGCGTGGGTCCCTTGCTCTCCATACCACTGGAAATCAAGCTATCCTGGCAGAAGAGAGGTGAAACCCCGAAACCGGTCCTAGGATGCTTGTTTCCAGTCCAGGGAGGACCTGGCTTGGCAGTTCGGGCTGGACTGTTCCCATGAGGCAGAGGGTCAAGACTGATTTGCATATGGCTGGGTTCAAACTGGAACGGCATGGTGAGCAAAAAAACGATGGATTTAGGCCCAGATCTCTGTACTGGGGTGAATGTATGACATTGTTCTGCATTCTGTCCATCAATTGTTGTTTTTGCATTTGCCACCCGAGTGGGAAGGGTATGCCCAGACGTGGGTCCCTTGCTCTCCATGCCACTGGAAATCAAGCTATCCTGGCTGAAGAGAGGTGAAACCCCGAAACCGGTCCTAGGATGCTTGTTTCCGGTCCAGGGAGGACCTGGCTTGGCAGTTCGGGCTGGACTGTTCCCGTGAGGCACAGGGTCAAGACTGATTTGCATATGGCTGGGTTCAAACTGGAACGGCATGGTGAGCAAAAAAACGATGGATTTAGGCCCAGATCTCTGTACTGGGGTGAATGTATGACATTGTTCTGCATTCTGTCCATCAATTGTTGTTTTTGCATTTGTCACCCCGAGTGGGAAGGGTATGCCCAGAGGTCGGTCCCTTGCTCTCCATGCCACTGGAAATCAAGCTATCCTGGCTGAAGAGAGGTGAAACCCCGAAACCGGTCCTAGGATGCTTGTTTCCAGTCCAGGGAGGACCTGGCTTGGCAGTTCGGGCTGGACTGTTCCCATGAGGCACAGGGTCAAGACTGATTTGCATATGGCTGGGTTCAAACTGGAACGGCATGGTGAGCAAAAAAACGATGGATTTAGGCCCAGATCTCTGTACTGGGGTGAATGTATGACATTGTTCTGCATTCTGTCCATCAATTGTTGTTTTTACATTTGTCACCCCGAGTGGGAAGGGTATGCCCAGACGTGGGTCCCTTGCTCTCCATGCCACTGGAAATCAAGCTATCCTGGCCGAAACCGGTCCTAGGATGCTTGTTTCCAGTCCAGGGAGGACCTGGCTTGGCAGTTTGGGCTGGACTGTTCCCATGAGGCACAGTGTCAAGACTGATTTGCATATGGCTGGGTTCAAACTGGAACGGCATGGTGAGCAAAAAAACGATGGATTTAGGCCCAGATCTCTGTACTGGGGTGAATGTATGACATTGATCTGAATTCTGTCCATCAAATGTTGTTTTTGCATTTGTCACCCCGAGTGGGAAGGGTATGCCCAGCCGTGGGTCCCTTGCTCTCCATGCCACTGGAAATCAAGCTATCCTGGCTGAAGAGAGGTGAAACCCCGAAACCGGTCCTAGGATGCTTGTTTCCAGTCCAGGGAGGACCTAGCTTGGCAGTTCGGGCTGGACTGTTCCCATGAGGCACAGGGTCAAGACTGATTTGCATATGGCTGGGTTCAAACTGGAACGGCATGGTGAGCAAAAAAACGATGGATTTAGGCCCATATCTCTGTACTGGGGTGAATGTATGACATTGTTCTGCATTCTGTCCATCAATTGTTGTTTTTGCATTTGTCACCCCGAGTGGGAAGGGTATGCCCAGACGTGGGTCCCTTGCTCTCCATGCCACTGGAAATCAAGCTATCCTGGCCGAAACCGGTCCTAGGATGCTTGTTTCCAGTCCAGGGAGGACCTGGCTTGGCAGTTCGGGCTGGACTGTTCCCATGAGGCACAGGGTCAAGACTGATTTACATTTGGCTGGGTTCAAACTGGAACGGCATGGTGAGCAAAAAAACGATGGATTTAGGCCCAGATCTCTGTACTGGGGTGAATGTATGACATTGTTCTGCATTCTGTCCATCAATTGTTGTTTTTGCATTTGTCACCCCGAGTGGGAAGGGTATGCCCAGACGTGGGTCCCTTGCTCTCCATGCCACTGGAAATCAAGCTATCCTGGCTGAAGAGAGGTGAAACCCCGAAACCGGTCCTAGGATGCTTGTTTCCAGTCCAGGGAGGACCTGGCTTGGCAGTTCGGGCTGGACTGTTCCCATGAGGCACAGGGTCAAGACTGATTTGCATATGGCTGGGTTCAAACTGGAACGGCATGGTGAGCAAAAAAACGATGGATTTAGGCCCAGATCTCTGTACTGGGGTGAATGTATGACATTGTTCTGCATTCTGTCCATCAATTGTTGTTTTTGCATTTGTCACCCCGAGTGGGAAGGGTATGCCCAGACGTGGGTCCCTTGCTCTCCATGCCACTGGAAATCAAGCTATCCTGGCTGAAGAGAGGTGAACCCCGAAACCGGTCCTAGGATGCTTGTTTCCGCTCCAGGGAGGACCTGGCTTGGCAGTTCGGGCTGGACTGTTCCCATGAGGCACAGGGTCAAGACTGATTTGCATATGGCTGGGTTCAAACTGGAACGGCATGGTGAGCAAAAAAACGATGGATTTAGGCCCAGATCTCTGTACTGGGGTGAATGTATGACATTGTTCTGCATTCTGTCCATCAATTGTTGTTTTTGCATTTGTCACCCCGAGTGGGAAGGGTATGCCCAGGCGTGGGTCCCTTGCTCTCCATGCCACTGGAAATCAAGCTATCCTGGCTGAAGAGAGGTGAAACCCCGAAACCGGTCCTAGGATGCTTGTTTCCAGTCCAGGGAGGACCTGGCTTGGCAGTTCGTGCTGGACTGTTCCCATGAGGCACAGGGTCAAGACTGATTTGCATATGGCTGGGTTCAAACTGGAACGGCATGGTGAGCAAAAAAACGAGGGATTTAGGCCCAGATCTCTGTACTGGGGTGAATGTGTGACATTGTTCTGCATTCTGTCCATCAATTGTTGTTTTTGCACCATTCTTCAGATCCACAGTCCTCCAGCATGCAGGACATAGTTCTCCCACCTGGGAACACATACCTGGGACTCCCTCCCCGGGAACCTCCGAATGAGGCATGACCTCTACGCCTTGATGGTACTCTTCCAAATAGGTCTGTCGGCACAGTATGGCATGCACCCCCTCAGCAGCTTGAGGCCATCACAGGTGAGTATTGTGCTCCATGTCTGCATTGCATGATACATTGTGACCCATGTGTGTCCTGTACCAGACTCCTATCCCAGGGTATGGATGTGTGGAGTTAGTTCAACACTCATGCATAGTTTGACATTTACACACATATGTTGGGGAATAATGCCAAATGACAGCAACATCTCATGACAAAATAAAGTATTTATTTTTGGTGGGGTATGTGATTTTGGTGGATGAAGTAAGGTGCTCTACCAGGTGCATAGAATCCAAAGTTCACAAGGGGAGATGGCATTCTTGTCAGTTGGAGTCATCAGAGTCCAGACCACAGTGTTGGTCATCATTGGTCAGACTGTGACCAGCAAGTCCATGTGGCAGAGAATGTCATTGGGTGAGGTGGTGCTGTTGCGTCAGAGGGCGAGGTGCCAGGCCAGGTGACCTGGGAGATGTGGATGGTCCGCTGACTCTCACGGTCTTTTCCGTGGACGACTACCTTCCTCCGGGGACCCTCAGATGCAGGCCTTGACGATGTCTGTGATGCTCCATCGGAGGAATCCTCCTCCTTCTCCTCCCTCCCTGTGGCTGGTGCTGGTCTTCGCCTGGTGTCACAGGGTGGGTTGCCCATGTTGTCGGCAATCCGATGGAGTGAACGGCTCATGTCCGTTTGCACCGCCAGGAGCTCAGCCAGTCTTGCCTCCATCCGTCCTTGGTGTTGTTGTTGACTGGCATGTTGCTCGGCCTGCAGGTTCTTCATCTCGTCGAGGGTCCCCTTCATCTCTGTGAGGCTCGACACTACCTGGCTGATGCCCCTGGTGTCACGCCGGTATGTGTCCAGGATGTGGCATGTGTGTGACATACCGGTTCCCTCAGCTGGCTGGTCAGGTTCGCGCCTCCACCTGCCTCCACTCCCACCACCCCTGCCCACATGAGCCTGGCCTGCCGTTGTGGGCACATCGGGTCTACAGGACCCCTGAGGGATGGCATTATCGGGGTTGTCTGCCTCCTCCTGGGTGCCCGGAGAACCTTGTCCCTCCTGGTCAGACTTGCTGTGTTGTTCAGTGCGAGCAGGGGTCCTGGGTGTCTCCTGGGATGTGGCAGGAATGGGGGTGGTGGTTGGCACAGATGTACCTGGCGCAGGTGCTGCAGGGGCTTGGGCACTAGAGGAGCCAGGTTGGTCGGGGTCATCCACGGAGTGGTGAGAGTCGTCGCTGCCGGTGGGATCATCTTCACGCTGAGCCTGGGACTGTGATTGTTGCCCCCCATTGTTGGGGGGAGGTCGATGACGTTGCCCTGTGTGTGAGAGAGAGACAATGTTAATGCTGTTTCATGCCATATCCATGTTTCATACATATTCAAGTTGTCACAGATCCTCCAGGTAGTTGGATGTGCCTAGCATTCCTTTCAATGTCCACTTGGGGATGGGTATGTTGCGGGGGACAGATTGGTATGTTCTCCTGAGTGTTTGACCAGTAGAAGTTTGGCTCGGATGCTTATTTGGCGATGGATTGGTCTTGTTGTGTCACATGTCCATTGTGAGAGTGGGTTAATCCGTTGCCTGCCCCGGGGGTGTGTGCTTGTGTGGGGAGGGGTGTGTGACCGGGCCTGCTGTTGGGTGTAGTGTGATTTGTCATTGGGTCTCCCAGGTGATGTGTCTGTCCCCTCATGGTGCATGCTGGCATGACAGTGAGTTTGAGTGCCTGTGCTAGATATCTGAGCCTGTGTAGTTGGGGTTTGAGTGTACAGTGGTCACAGAAGGGCCTTGTGCTGCATACAGCAGGGCCAAGTGTCAGCTACCTTGTCAGTACTTTGCCAGTCCCTGTGCATTCGGCATGGTGCATGGGTATGTACCTAGGCCATATGGGCTGAGGGCATTGGTGTCTGCTTCAGAGTTGCACAATGTGTTGTGTGAGCCCCACCCTCCCAGCATCTCGGACATCCAGTCTTGGGTTTGTGGTTGGTGTGGCCTGGGACATGGCATTGCCTTTAATTGTGAATGGGGCATGGAGACGTTAGTGGCATGAGCGTGGTTTTGGAGTGTGGTTGTGTGCGGTGAGGGCTTGGGGGAAGTTGCGTGCATTTTGTGTATTTGTGGTGTGGATGGCATTCCCCCATGTTACGTGAGTTGTTTGTGTACTCACCAGGATCTGCGACTCCTTCGACTCCGTGTACTCCCACCAGCGGAAGCATGGCCATCACCTTCTCCTCCCAGGGATGGTAATGTACGGGTCTGCGGGGCAGCCCGCCTCCAGTGATGTTACTCTGGGCGTATTCCTCGTTCATCTTCCTCTTGACTGCCCTGCGCAGATCGTACCACCTGGCTTGGCATTCATGCCTGGTCCTTCGGATGGGCGCAACAGCATTCACCTTATTGACGATCCTCTGCCACAGGCTTGATTTTTGGGCTATGCTGGTCTGTCTGACCAATGTTCCAAATAGCTATGGCTCGACTCTGATGACTTCGTTGACAAGGAGGTCCAGCTCCGCCCTTGTTAACTTTGGATTCTTGTCTGTGGGCATGGTGTGGGGTGTGGGTGTGAAGGTGTAGGTGTGTGTGTGAATGTGAAGAGGGGGTGTTTGTGAATGAGGTTGTGTGAAGGTGTGTAAGTGAAGGTGTAGTTAAGGTGTAAGTAAGGTGCAGTTGTTTGTCTGTGGGGTCTGGCAGCAGTGAGTCTGTTGCAAAGGCTCATGGGTTGTGTGTGTGGGCCCTTTTTATTGGTCCATTGGTGGGTGTGGCCAGGTTTGAATTTGTGGTGGGTGTGTTATAAGAGGTGGTTGTGATTTAGGGCCTCTGTTTGCCTGTTTGGATGTGCCAGGTCAGTCATAGAGATGTATTTTGTCATGTTGACGTGTTTTGTGGTGTTGTGCGAGTCGAATTGACCCTCCTTGTGCTGTTTTACAGTGTCCTGGTTCTGTACGAGTCTTTTTCGCGTAGGTAAGGTCCGTACATACGCGATGCTGGGTGAGGGTGCTGGGGTACGGTGTTGGGGTACGGTGTGCACAGGTACGGGGCTGGGGTACGAGCCTGGGGTGCATTGCGTACAGGTGGGGGGCTGTGCTACGGTGTTGGGGTACGGTGCGTACAGGTACGGGGCTGGGCTACGGTGTTGGGGTATGGTGCGTACAGGTGCGGGGCTGGGCTACAGTGTTGGGGTACGGTGTGTACAGGTGCGGGGATGTGCTAGGATGTTGGGGTACGGTGCGTACATGTGCAGGGATGTGCTAGGGTGTTGGGGTACGGTGCGTACAGGTGTGGGGATGTGCTAGGGTGTTGGGGTACGGTGCGTACAGGTGCGGGGATGTGCTAGGGTGTTGGGGTACGGTGCGTACAGGTGCGGGGCTGTGCTACGGTGTTGGGATACGGTGCGTACAGGTGCGGGGATGTGCTAGGGTGTTGGGGTATGGTGCGTACAGGTGGGGGGCTGGAGTACGGTCCTGGGGTACGGGGCGTACAGGTGCGGGGCTGTACTACGGTGTTGGGGTACGGTACGTACAGGTACGGGGCTGGGAGACTGGCCTGGGGTGCGGCGTGTACAGGTGGGGGCCTGGGGTACAGTCCTGGGGTACGGGGCGTACAGGTGCGGGCTGAGAGATGGGCCTGGGGTGCGGCGCGTACAGGTGCGGGGCTGTGCTACGGTGTTGGGGTACGGTACGTACAGGTACGGGGCTGGGAGATGGGTCTGGGGTGCGGCGAGTACAGGTGGGGGGCTGGGGTACGGTCCTGGGGTACGGGGCATACAGGTGCAGGGCTGGGAGACGGGCCTGGTGTGCGGCGCGTACAGGTGCGGCGCTGTGCTACGGTGTTGGGGTACGGTGCGGAGGGGGGGTACGGTGCTGACATACAGGGGTATGGTGCTGACATGTGCGGGGTGAGGGGGGCTGTACGACTCATATTCGGGCACAAGTTTACCCGTGTACATGTAGGCTACAGCGTTCGCTCCGTACAGGGCATTTTACATGCGGTTGTGTATTCGGACGGGGGCGGTACAGATCGTACTTGCGCGCTCGGACTTCTGTTTTACGATTTGCACGTGAAAATGTCCGGCTCCCTGTCGGACACTTTTCCCGACGCTATTCGGACGTAAAAATTTACGGATCCCTCTCGGACCATTTTCCCGACGCAATTCGTACGTATTTTTCACGTACGAATCGTACTTCGCAGTTTGTACGATACTTTTTACGATTCGTACGTAAAAAAATACGGAAAGGAGTCGGACAGTAAATTTTTTTAACGGATCGGAATCGGCACCTTAATTGTTATTAAGTAATTATTAATTGGTATTGAAAATTAATTGGTTGTTGATTAATTATTAATTGGTAAATAATTTGTATTAATTGGTAATTAATTTGTATTAATAGTTTAATTGATAATTATGTTAATTGTATTAATTTATTATTTGTAGCGGGTTGTGGGTTTATAGGGGAATATGGTGGGTAGTAATTTAATTGTAAATAATTAATTATTGAAATAATTTTTGTATATTGATAATTAATTTATTATTAAGTAATTATTCATTGGTATTATTTTTATTTATTAATTTTTGGTATAGAAAATTAATTGGTTGTTAATTAATTATTAATAGGTAATTGATTAAAAATATGGTATTTATAATTAATTAATAATAAAATATTGTGTGATTGGTATTTAATTTTAATACTTTTTTGGTGGGTTTTAATAATTAATTTATTTTTAATAAAATATTAAATTATTATTTTCCCTACTATTGCACTCACTGGAGTGGGAATAGTAATTTTTAACCCTATGCTATCCAACGCTTTCCCTACTGTTTCACTCACTGGAGTGGGAACAATACATTTTACCCTCCCGCTATCCAACGCTTTCCCTACTGTTGCACTCTCTGGAGTGGGAATAGTAAATGTTACCCTCCCGCTATCCAACGCTTTCCCTACTTTTGCACTCTCTGGAGTGGGAATAGTAAATTTTACCCTCCCGCTATCCAACGCTTTCCCTACTGTTGCACTCTCTGGAGTGGGAATAGTATTTTTTACCCCTACGCTATCCAACGCTTTCCCTACTGTTGCACTCTTTGGAGTGGGAATAGTAATTATTACCCCTACGCCATCTGACGTTTTCCCTACTGTTGCACTCTCTGGAGTGGGAATAGTAATTTTTAACCCTACGCTATCCAACACTTTCCCTACTGTTGCACTCTCTGGAGTGGGAATAGTAATTTTTATCCCTACGCTATCCAACGCTTTCCCTACTGTTGCACTCACTGGAGTGGGAATAGTAAATGTTACCCTCCCGCTATCCAACGCTTTCCCTACTGTTGCACTCTCTGGAGTGGGAATAGTAATTTTTACCCCTACGCTATCCAATGCTTTCCGGAATTATTGCACTCTCTGGAGTGGGAATAGTAATTTTTACCCTCCCGCTATCCAACGGTTTCCCTACTATTGCACTTACTGGAGTGGTAATAGTAAATGTTACCCGCCCGCTATCCTACGCAAAAAATATTGAATATTTTTAAATAATATTACGTTAATATATATGTATTAATTTTTTTTTTACTTACATTAATTATTTATTAATTTTAAAGTTATTTAATTATTTTTAAGTATGTTTTAGTTAATTATATGTATTATTTCATTAATTTTACATTATTTTTAAGACATTTAAAAAATTCGATATTTTCACCAACTATATGTTTTTACAACGATATTTTGGATTCTATATTTTTGTACTTACCTGTTTGTAGATAGGGATTCGATATTTTGGCATTCTATATTTTTTCCTCGATATTTTGGTAGTTCGATATTCTCCTTCTCGATATTTTGTCAGTGATCCTAAAAAAGCATCTCAATAGACATCATCAATTTAGTCATTTAGTTCAATGAATGATGAGAGCTTTGGATCAGTTTCAAGTCCTTTATTTATTGATTAGAGTTAAGCATTTGTTTTGTCTTTTTATTCAAATTAGTATATCAGATAAATCCGTTTAAAGAAATATCAAGAAAAGTCATAAAGGAAATTAATTCCTATTCTACTCTAAGCAGATTCTAGCCTCCCAGAACCTATAAAAAGTTGGAATGGGCACGATTTTGAAGGAGCATTGAAATGGAGTCAGATTGAATCTGAACTCCTATTGAAGAGTAGTTCCAGAAACTCTCTCAAGTCCCTTCTCTCAAATCAGCCTCAGCAAACAGTCCCAGTATTAACTGTTCAAAATAGGCTAAGAAAATAGTCACAGTAATAACCATAACAGTTAAAGAAAATAGACATCCACAAAGTAGTAGGCAACAGAGATCAATATTAGCAGTAGATCACAGTGAATAGGGTAAAAAATACTAAGGAAAATAGAGATGGACCAGTCATGGCAGCGCACTCTAATTCTAACTAGAAACGTATATAACAACCAATGCTACTGTTAGGTTATCTTAAGCCAATGAGGAAGGATTGTCTTGTGGTCTGCTACTCCTTCCTTCATCCTTTCAATCAATCAATCAATCAATCAATTAATCAGGGGTTTGTAAAGCTTCTCACCCAGTGCAGGTCTCAAGGTGCTTAAGGGAGGGGGGCAGGGGTGGGGACCGCAGATCCGGGAGTATTACTGAGTTCCATCGAAGAGCCAGGTCTTGAGCTCCTTCAGGAACTTGGGGAGTGATGCCGTCAGTCAGAGGTGTAGAGGGAGGGAGTTGCAAACCTTGGCTGCGAGGATGGAGAAGGAGCATGTGGTGTTGTTCTAGGCATCGGGGTGTCGGCCCATGATGAGTATCTCTGTTTTGTCCGTGTTGAGTTGGAGGCAGCTGTTCTTCATCCATCTGGTGACAGCTTCCAGTCCGTCTTGAAAGTTGCGTTTGGTGGTGTTGGGTTTGTTGGATAGGGAGAGGATGGGCTGGCTGTCATCTGCATACGATGTGATGTTGAGTCCATGTGCTCTGAGGATGGATGCGAGCGGGCCATGTAGATATTGAATAAGGTCTGGCTGATGGAGGATACTTGTGGGACTCTGTAGGTGATTGGGTCGGTTCAGAGATGAATAGGAAGAGTCTAATTTGTTGCGTTCTGCCAGAGAGGAAAGAGAGGATCCAGTCGCGGGCCTTGTTATGGATTTCCGCTTCATGGAGTCTGTGAGCTAGGGTGCGGTGGGAGACCGTGTCGAAAGGCCGCAGAGATGTCGAGGAGAATGAGGGTCTCTACTCTGTCGAGGAGGGCGCGGATGTCATCTGTTGCTGCAAGGAGTGTGGTTTCGGTGTTGTGGTTCTTTCTAAATCCTGATTTGGATGAGTCGAGGATGTTGTTTTCTTCAAGAAAGGCGGTGAGTTGGCGGTTGACAGCTTTTTCCATGACTTTGGCCGGGTAGGGGAGATTGGTCTGAAATTCTTGAGGTCTGTGGGGTCCGCTGAAGGTTTCTACAGGCGAGGGTTGATCTTGGCGTGTTTCCAGTTGTCGGGGAAGGAAGCAGTCTCGAAGGAGCGGTTGATGATTCTTTAGAGTTTGGGGGCGATGACGTCTGCGACTTTGCGGTAGATGGGGTGGGGTCAGGGGTCTAGGGGGGCCCCGGCATGGGTGGTCTTCATTCTCCTCAGAGTGTCTTCAATGCTGAGGGCGGTCCAGCTGTCAAGTGCTGGTTGCGTGCTGCTGGGGGCCGTGGTGGCTGGTTTCTCGTGTGGGCCGTTGTCATCGAAGTTATCATAGATGGTCTTGATTTTGTGATGGAAGAAAGCGTTGAGTCTGTCGCAGAGGTCCTGGAAGGGAGTTATGTCTGTAGACTCGCTGTTGGGTTAGGCGAACTCTTTCATGATGCCGAAGAGTTCTTTGCTGTGGTGAGCGTTGGTGGAGATTCTGTTCTGTAGAGCTTTTTTCCTGGAGAGTCTGATGAGCTTGTGGTGGGCCGCGGTAGCTGTTTTAAAGTTGTCGAGGTCAGTCAGGGTTTTTAAATTTATTCACAGTTTTTTTAGTCATCTGCAGGTTCGTCTGGAGTCTCGGAGTTCGGTGGAAAACAAGCTGGCTTTCTTGGCGTGGGGTTTGGAGGCTTTCTTGTGGGGGGCGATGGTGTTGGTGCAATTGGTGATCCAGTTGTGTAGGGTGCGGGCGGAGGTGGTGGGGTCATCGTTTGTGGCAGTGGGAGCGGAGCTGCTGAGGGTGGCGGCGAGCTGGTCGTCAGAGATTTTGTTCCAATTCCTGCGTTGGAGCTGATGTGGGTGTCTGCGGGAGATGTTGGATTTTAAGGTAAAGGTGGAGTGGACACAGCGGTGGTCCATCCATGGGAGTTCAGAGGTGTGGCTGAAGGTAGTGGGGTTCCCTGCTGTGAAAATGGGATTGAGTGTGTGCCCCGCTGAGTGTGTTGGTTCAGATTCGATCTTCTTGAGTCTGATGGTGAGGAGGTTGTCCAGGAGGGAGGCAGAGTTGGGGTCCCAGCGGTTGTCGAGGTGTAAGTTGAGGTCTCCCAGCAGAATGAAATCAGTGGAGCTGATGGCATGTGGCATGATGATGCCGGTGATGGAATCAGTGAAGGAAGCGCTGAGTCCGGGCGGTCTGTAGATGAGGGTGCCTTGGAGGGTAGAGGACGGGTTGGTCTGGATCTTGAAATGTAGATGTTCCATCAGGTCTGTGGGTCGGTTAGAGTAGGTGCTCAGTCGGAGGTTGGTCTTGTGGGCGATGGTGATGCCTCTTCCAGAGCGGTTGGGGCGGTCTTTCCGGGTGAACTTTTATTCTTCAGGGATGGCGTTCGCGATGTCTGGGCCAGAGGTGGCATTCGTCCAGGTTTCGGTGAAAAAGGCGTTGTCCAGTGCGGTGCTGTCCAGGAGGTCCCAGATTTCCGTGGTGTGTCTGTTGAAGGAGCGGACGTTGAGGAGGCTGCATCTCAGGGTTTGGGGTGCAATAGAGTTTTTGCTGGACGGCAGTGGAGGGTCCTGGGTCTCGGGAAAGGTGAAGGAGTGGTGGCAGTGGCTGCAGGTGAAGGGTCCGTGGGTGTAGAGAGGTGAGGAAAGCTTGCAGTTGAAGTACCTACCGGTGTTGAGTTTGTGGAGGGCCGAGGAGCTGTAGCGCTGGCGGGCTGGCGGACCAGGGGTCCTGGCGCAGGTCGCGGATGGGCACAGACGGACTCGCCTTTGGCGCGCTAGTGGAATGCCCACTGCGTGCAGCCGCCTTTAAATAGGGGAGGGGAGGGAGACGCAGGTGGGAGGCGGGAGTGGGAACCAGTGGGGGGGAGGGGACGAGGGGCAGCAGCAGCGGGGAAAGGCGGGAAAAGAGGGTGGCAGGAAACGGGTAATGAGAAGCCTACCAAAAACTACCAATAAGGCAAAACTACCAAAATAAAGCAAAGGCATGATAAATAAAGCCAAAAAGAATGCCAAGCAATGGAATGCAGGAATTAACAAAAGCGAGCAGGAGCAGCAGTAAAGCGATGCAGGGCGGGGGCTGGCCTCAAACCGTGGTAAGCTCGGAACAGGAGGCAGAGGCACTAAGGTGGTGCTACATGCCAGAGAGAGCAGGATCCTGGCCAAGGTCAGGGGGCTTGCTCCCATGGTAAACGTACGAAGCTGGCAAAGTGCTATCTACAAGTTTCAACTTATTTGCTAAACATTCATGTGCGTTAGCTTCATTCTGAGTTCCCATGAGAACCCTACAGTCTAAACTATTAGCTATTCAGTATTCCACTGTGTAACCATCAACTATTCTAAAGGCAGAAACATTATAGTTGTAATATACCATATTACGTTGTTAGATTCATGTCTTCATGTGAGCATTTTTGTTTTAATAAACTATTCAGTATTCAGCATTGTGAATATGTAGCAGCTAGAAACGAACTGAATACCATGAGAGTATGTAGCTCAGGAAAAGAAGAAATACATTTTAAAGTTAGCAAATTCTATAGAGATGACATGTTTGAACAAGTCAATGCATGGTTCAGCATTTCCTAAAAGCATTTATTTATTATAGAAGAAAATTAACTGAAAGATAGAAAGATGAATGAGGCCTACTCTGACCTAGTAGTGTAAATACAATACTACAAAAAAATCATAGTACATGTTAATTTTGCATGTTTAAGGAAAGGCACATTTTCCTACTTTTCGTTCTTTTAAGCATGTTCGTGTTAATGGCTTGTGTAAATTATGGCACTTATTTTAAGCTAAACGTTCCTGCTCTATCAGTAATAATAAAGTCATAATTATAGACCGCAGAGAAAGCTACAGAGGTCTACTGAATGGCAATAAAATGGTATGGGAACGTACTAAATGGCAAGATCGTAGAAGGTTGTTATTGTGAAGGATTTACAATCATTTTTGCACATCATAGCATATGACAGCTAACATTACCTTGCAAAACCAGAAGTTCATATCACCAAAGACTATTGGATGGAACATTTCGCAGGTCTGTACCTTCACATCTCAGCCCTGGCAGGGAATGGTCTGGACCCTGGCGCTGTCTTGGAGAGGGCTGTAAACATTTGAGCCTTTCCCATTAAAAGAAATCCTTGACGCTTTCATTAAATAAAAAAGTTGCAATGCTCTTGGTCGTGACACAGTCCCAGCTGACTTAAATTAATCAGACCCCACCCCTTGAGGCTGTTATATTTTTTATGTCTAGTGCCATATTAAGTGTGGGTTTGATACCACCATCTAGGCTTGGTGCTGAAATAGTGCCAACATACAAGATGGATGACAGATGTAATCCTGCCAATGATCGCCCAATTCATTTTTTTAGATGAAAACAAAAAATATTGCCTCTCTCGTATCATCTAGACATGAGGCATGGGTTGAGTCGATCTTGTCTATAAAACAGGCTGGGTTTAGGAAAGATAGGCACAGTTGATTCGTTTTTTCGGGTCTCATTTAATTTTGGAAATGCTTTTTAACCCCTTCGCTGCGGGGGTAATTCCCCTGCGGTGTGGGGGGGAGGGGGGCGGCGGCACTTTGCTCGTGACGAGCCCAGCTCGTCATGAGGCACAGTGGAGCTGTGCTCGACTCCGCCCACTAATTGATTCTCCCACACAGGCGGGGAATCAATTGTACGTGGGCGGAGTGAGACCGTTATGACGAGCTCAGCTCGTCATGAGCACAGCTCCACTGTGCCTCATGACGAGCTGGCTTGTCATAAGCACACAAGGGGTTAAGCTGAAAAGAGTCTATTTAACTGTGTTAGTAGTTCGATAAGCTCTTGGTAGTGTCCACTCCCAAGGCAATTATTATGGAGCTCTCTTCAGAAGATGGGCACTCTGCTGGACCTTTTGAACATTTTGATTCTCCTCTGTGATAGGAACGTGGTTATCGTTAGATGGGTGGGCCGGAGGCAAAATCACAGAATCTTTTCCATAGAACAAAGGCATCCAAAAAGCCATTCCTTGGTTCCCCTTCTTTCTCTCTGTATATAAACAAGGAAGTCTATCAAGTTGGTCATTGAACTAATGATGCTCATGGCCATGGCTGAATAAGATTGCTGCTTTATTATTCACCAATAATACCCTTTTGTGTTCATGTCTCCAATGTGGTTTTATATTCCCCTAGACAAATTTAAAGATTTCTCAAGGTTATGGGTCTCCCGGTTAATGCAGACATTTTAATGATATTCAGATCGCATAAAGGTGTGAGAAATAATTTTATCCTGAACTCTAGCTTGGAGCAGGTGGGTATGTTCCCCTTTCTAGGGATTAGTGTATCATCTTGCATTACCTGGAAGCAACATAACTCCAGAATGAGGAACTTTGAGGT
Organism: Triturus cristatus; assembly: GCF_964204655.1. NCBI lineage: Eukaryota > Metazoa > Chordata > Amphibia > Caudata > Salamandridae > Triturus > Triturus cristatus. The sequence continues at coordinate 798,356,327 of NC_140594.1, forward strand.
GCAAGGGATGGCTACAATGGCCCACTTCACTACAGAAAATGAGGGGCACTTTGTGTCTCGTGCCTTGGAAGTATACAAAGCACAGTGCCAAAATGCATCTCTTTATGGGGCAGGTGTTTGGGCCCATTCAAACCTTGCTGATCTGTAAACCTGTGAAAGGGAGTTCTTAAAGAGATTGCTGAAACTTCCCACTGAGTCACCACTACTTTCCCTATTGTTGGATCACTGATATCACTTGTTCTGCTAAATATAGACCTCTTTTATGTTGGATAGGAGTTTAGGGCACACAAAACCCATCCTTCTCAAGGATGCACTTGATGATGTATTGGGCTACTCTTGCTGTTGAGCCTTGGGATGGTTTCAGTATGATAGGGGCATCATGGGGGAAAGTAGTCTTCCATGTGTTTGGGAATGTCCTCATATGATCATGCTTGACAACTCCTTAAATGCAGAGTTTGCATGTAAGCTGTGGTCTAAGGAAAGGCAGTTTCTTAAAGGTCATCATGGCAGTTTGACCCAGGCATTTCTACTCTGTTAAAGGCATGCCTAGATTTGAGCCAGTTTTAGAGATTTTTATCCCACTTAGATTTCAAATTTAGGCTTGAGGTTTTGCCACTATTTTGTTTCTAAATGGTAGAGTTGACCCCCTCAAACACCTTGTTGTCAAAGCTATACTGATTGTGCAGAGGGTGAGATATATTATTTGTTCTTTTTGCCCATCATACATCGTTAAAAGGGATAAGAAGGTGTTCGAAATTTGAAACCTGCCTTGGAGACGTTGAAGACTTTTACGCAAAGTGAAATGGTGGCTGCTGTAGGCTATACCTCCGTATTTCATGACTCATGAGGTGGCAGAGTGTTTGCTTCGCAATCTTACCTGTCTACCTCTATCTCTTTCTAGCTCAACTCACTTTTTAGCTTACCTCTCTTTACCACAGCTCTCAGTGTACACCACAATCTTTCCCTTTTCTTTTCTCTAGCTGTATCTACATCTGTCGAGAAACTTTCCTATTTCTGCATGTCTTTCTTTACCAACCTCTTCCCCTTTCTACTGCTCTATATCAATCTGGCTGCCTTACTGTTCTCTCTTTACCCTATACCCCCTTCTATCTCACCTATCTCTCTGCTTCACCTCTGAAACTACCGCCCTTCTCCCTCTACTTCATCTCTCTCACTATATATCGTTCTATTAACTTTTCTGTCCTTCTCTAACCTTCCATCTCATCCCATCTCTCATACGCCACAAAATCAAATGTCAGTGTATAGCCTGTAAAGTGAAAACACAGAAAGAAGAGAGCCGGAGGCAAGAGAATTTAGGATAACTATCCTTTAAGATTTCACCCATTGATGAAAATCCTCAAAGCAGTGCCTTGATTTTCTCTGTGGCTGCAAGAATGCCAGTTTGTTATGGGTGATTTATTTACGATTACAAATATCGGGCAATTAATACAACTATTTCAAGTCTTATACACATGTTTCTTTAGGTCTCACCTATTTGTCAGTGCAAGCGCTGAGTGTTCTGAGACATATTGGTGGCTCACCAAGAACACACAGGGAGTTGGAGCCCGTACATTGCTTACCATTGGTTTGCTTCCCCATCACTCTCATTTGCCTGATTCCTATTCATGTCACAGTTTGTCAGTCTTGTGTTTGTCCCTTCCATGAAGCATTGCCTCATAACCATTGCTTTTGATTAGCTGGCATATGTGCTTCCAATGCTTGCTTTTTTAGCACTATTGTCTTTTTGATTGAGCACTCCATGAGAGTGCATACTCTTTCCAGTTGCCCCACTTGTATGCTTCTTTCCCTCTGCACTCTATGTTGCTCTGTGTCATCCATTTTCTCCTCACCCCCTCCATGTTGCGCTCGCCCTCATGTATTTCCCTCTTTGTTTGCTCACCTATGTGCATTTCCCCCGCCCGCAACACATTGCTCTCTCTCCAGTTGCTTCTCTTCCGCACCCGCCCCTTGATATTCCTTTCCCCACATACACCCTCCGCTCTCGCCTATTGCCTCCCTTTCCCACACCCATGCTGACCCCTGTTGCCTGCTCTTCTGTGCACTTTTTTTCTCTTCAGTTTCATATGTTTTATATAGTGTGAACTCGACCCAAAGGTATTGTAGTGCTTTACACAAGCACCTGTTACGTTACACAAGGAAACATTAATTGTTGGTAGGCATAGGGAGATTATTGATTTGCCCAGAATCACAGGATGTTAAGCCAACACCCAGACTTTAACCCAGTTCCCCAAATTCAAGGTCAGCAGCTCTGGCCATTACACCTTTCCCCTGCCTGCTGCTGATTGCTCTCTCACCCGTTGGTTAGACTCCCCTCACCCGCACCCTCAGTGTTGTTTCTGCCCCCCCACTTCCATGTTGCTTCCACCCTCTGTGTTGCTACCGCCCTCGCTTGTTGCTTCCAGCCCTATCGTCATACCCATCCGCTTTTGCAAATTAAATGCTTTCTGCATGCTTTTTTCTTTTTACTTACCTCCCACGCCATTTTGTGGTCGAAGGCATGCATGGTTTGCACGCCTGCAAAATAACGTGGGTGGCCACACCAGAGGGTTTTTTATTTATTCTTTAGCCAAAGAGTCCCAAAGTCCAGACCTATTGGCTTTACAAGCACTTGCTTTTATATTGTGCACTAGGCCTTAAAACATTACCAAACCACTAGTAGTGTGTCGTTCTTACAATTGGAGGATTAGGCCAGTACAATTGGAGGAACCTGGCCAGTACTAAATTTCACATAAAATAATGTGTGATTAAAAAGATTTAGATCCAAGAGCAAAAAAGCAACAACAAAAAATGGTTTCAACAATGCATGCTATATCTTTCTTTTGGTAATATTTTGCTAGAGGACGCTAGGCAGCTCAGACCTACAGGTCTTTTTGCGTCACTATGTAACTAAAATGTAAACATACCATTAAATACTGTTTGGCAACGCAAGAGCTTGAATTATCTGAAAATGGTTGCAAAATTCAAAGAAGTGTTTTTTTTACAAATTGAACAGGAGACAGGCTAACCGACATGAGTGTTTTCAAAGTATCGGAGCTTGGAAATAATCAGACTTGCCTAGCTCTTTGACAAGTATTGCAAAACCACAAACTCAGCGCTGTGCTTAAAATTAATTTTGAGGCATAAAGTATAGTACCTAACATCCATTCTGAGTCTGTGCATTAGCTACTGAATGTCTTTTGGTATACCAATATCACGGATTCATGTTGACTATAAAGTATTTTAGTTATATATTTCCTCGCCTCTTCCTGCACCAACTATGGGGCAGATTTACAAGTCCCTTGTGCCACTTTTGCGTCACTTTTAACATGGGAAAAGTGACGCAAATGTGGCACAAGGGGCTTGTAAATCTGCCCCTATGTTTTTTCTCACTGGACTAGAATCTGCAATTGCTGTTGAAAATGTAATATGCATTCAGTCGGCTTTGCACTGCAGAAAATTCTTAAATAAAAAATATTAAAACATAAAGTACACAATGTTTGACCCCTTACGCCTCTAAACCAGCCAGTCTATGTGTTCTTCCGTGAATGAGTCCATCGCGACATTCTTGCCCCTCTTCAAAAACTGGGCGTGCTATCCGCAGCGTTGTAGGCCGTGCGTGCACGTGAAGGGGCGCGTTGGAGGTGAGCTGCAACACCATGTGCCGAGCCATTCCTCAATGTGCCCTTATATAGGCGAGTTAACTCAAAGGCTATCCGGCGTAAGCGTGTTTGATTTTCCTTCGCCGGCCCTCTTCCTGCAGCCTGACCTTGGCGTTTTCTTTCCCTGCCGCGCGTTCTCCTCTGGCCGGCCCGGCTTCTCATTTGTCAGGGTTATTATTGAATTTTCAAATGCCAGGGCTGCACATAAATCAATGGCTTGCCGCTCCCTCGTGGCAGCTCCCTGCCACATGTGGTCATTCGTTTTTTTTAATAAGTCCTTCTCCTCTTTCGCCCATTTATAAGGCTGCATCTTGCTCGCCCGCCGCCGTTCATCATCGAGGGAGCCAGGCTATTTGTTGGCCCCGAGTGCTTATTCATCAACGTTTCCCAAAGCAAAATCACTCTTTCGCCTCTGCCCTTATTGTCCCATCAATCTCGATGCGGGGATCAATAAAACCCGCTTTTGTCATTTTCCCCCCTGTACAGACTTTTTCCCCTAACACAGCCTTTTTTTATTTACATTTTTTCCAGCGATCATCCGGCAAAGAGGAGATAGCAATGTGACGTGAACGACCGACAATCACAGGCGCTGCATGGATCAGGCATTGACCTCGTCATCATAATGTCCTGCTTTCTAGGATAGCAACAGTGAGGAACCGCCAAACCCTGCTCCCAAGACCTGCTAAAAAGGTCTTGGTCCAGTGCTGCTGCAATAATTTAGTTAGGGGCCGTCAATTCAAGCTTCCTAACCCTCTTACCTTCACCCTCAAAAATGATCCTTGACCGAGGGGCCTGCAATGATTAGTTGGGGGCCATCAACCTACTCCTACATTTCTCCCATTTGAGGCTAGAAGGCAGGGGTCTAGCCCACTTGAGATATCAGAGGCAGCTTCGAATCACCCTCACAGTAACGAAAGATCTCTAATCTGCTCTTCTCCCCATACAGAATAACAAAGACATTGTCTCAATTATCCCCATCCACATCAACATCTGTGTAGCAGATTTCTTGAGAAATGATTTGACTGTGAACCAAGCGTGACTCATTCTCAAATGAAGAGGTACTCTTTCATTGAACACTTTTCATTTTACTGAAGTGCATCTATGCCCGCTCACAGATCCCACATTCGCAACTGGGACCTGCATACTGCAGGTGCATCACGTCTGCAGTGCAAGTGCTGTGAAGTCTGGGCCAATTACAGTTACTAAGTACTATGCACATGTCCAATAATTATGTATGCACTGGTTCCAATAACCTATATGGGTTGAGGGGTGGAGCTTGTTAATAACAGCACATCCAGGACCCTCTACCCATTTGGAAAAAGTTGCTTATCTTCAAAAATACTTGTTTTCATTTTCCATGCAAGACTGGGGGAAAACACCCTAAACCCCCTTTTTAGGTCTCGGGACCATCCGGTCGGCAGACCGGAAGTCCGGAGATTTAATGTCTTTGAGAAGAGGGGCTTGCACCCGCCCCTCTTCTGCCCTGTTCTCCATTGGCTGGCCTCGTAAATGCTGGCCAGCCATTGGAGAAGAGGTCCCGTCACTCCACTCATGCCCCGTCCTTTTCGGATCGGGGGGCGTGTTTTTTAAAGAAAGTCTCATTCTCTCCTCCAGCCAATGGCTGGAGGAGAGAAAAGACAAACACGCCCCCGAATCCGAAAAGGACACTGCGTTTCTCCGAGGCATTTCTTCTTGACCTCGGAGAAAGGCAGTGGTGTGCTTGTCCTCTCCCCTTGCTGTCGGCTCCCGTGTTCGCTTTATTAAGACGTGCATCTGTTAAAAGTCTATTGCACCCCCTCCCACTCCCCCTTGATTCTCCCGGCCTCAGGCATGTCAAATCTGCACAATCCACGGACACATATTTCGCTCGAAAGATATATTAAGAAAGTCAAACAACTCAGTAAAAGAAGGCTCGGGAAACAATGACCTAAAGGGGACGCTCAGAAAACAGCACATGAAATACTACTGTGCACAGTCCACCGAGACTAGTATTCCTCAAATGCAAAAAGGCAAACAACTTGGAATAAGAAGGCTCGGGAAACAATGACGTAAAGGGGTTTGTTAAGTATAATGTGTGTACTCGAGGCGTCAGAGAAAATCGTGCAACAAGTGATCAAGGTTTATGAAAGTATTGGCTGCGGAGAAGAGTCAAGAAAGGACAATAGAAAAAAGATACAGGCAGTGAAGGGTTAAGGACAGTGAGTACAGCGGTGCCTTGTAGAGATTGTGCTGCGGTCTAGCGAGAGTCTGCGGAACAGGAAATAACTCTGAAACATGATTGCGCATGCGCGGTGCTGCTGGGCTGAGACCAGTCCATTATTTGAGGGAGGAGGTGGGAGCTGCATGCGGGGGGCAGTAGAGTGAATCCAGGGTTTACGCCATCCTTCACTCGTGTAGTTCATCGTGTGGTTCTTGTTAATCAGGCGCATTGAGTGCAGTTCTTGAAATAATGTACCTATTCCTTGGTGATTGCTTCCTTATATGTGCAAGTTCTGAGTCGGCCCAGGAGTGTCTGAGCGCCTCAATGTGTTGTGCGAGAAACTGTGATGAGCTAGGAATGTCCCATCTGCATGTCTGCTGAGGTATTTGCCCTGTATCGATAAACAATGACGCCTTCTCTGGTGAGGAAGCTGCGAGCCGCATAATGTCTTTTCATCTTTGCAGATGGAGACAAGGTATCAAAGGAAACATTAAACATTTAAAAACACTTTCGTATCTTTGTGAGTTCATCCGGGCTTTACAGATACAGGATGTGGCTGTGACCTCTGCGCTGCACAGGTGGGGCAGGGGGGCCACGAGAGGTGTTGGAAGGGCACACAGCTTACGTACGTAGACAGTATATGTGTCTTAAATATGTGGGAGGCCTTTGTATCCATGCACTCCTGTTTACGTTTTGTACATTGAGGGATGTATATCACTTACTCCATTGGTGTATCGTGTTCATACTGTAATAAATGCACACTACATGAATTACAGATATGTATGTGTGCAGATAGACGCTTTTCATGAGCCTTGTCATTTTTCCATTTCTGTATCTGGTCTTCTGTGTTCTCCTTTTTAGGTCATATCTTGCTTTCTAGAGCACTAGTAGTTATTTGTTTTTTTTTTTATTACGATAACCATTAACCCACTAACCTTCGAACAAAAATTAGCCTTCTCCTTCTCTCGCCTCCAATGGACCTGCCAGTACTACAGCGAGTAAGCTGAAAGTACAAATAAACGCAGTTGTATATGAAATTCCGTTCCCTCACCAAGAGGATACAGGTTTGCGGGGCAGTGAGGTAGATAGAAACCTCCATACTTGGACCCCCTTCGACTGACTTGCAAGTTGTGTCTGCAGGTCGGATTGCTTCCCTCGCTCCGGTTACCAGCAGGACCCTCCCCGGGGCTGGCAGTCTGCTCACAGGACATGTCTCTGGTTGGCGGAAAGGCTCTGCTTGGCCTCTGCCTCCTCTCCTTGCTCACCACTCTCCCCCCGCCAGGACGAGGGGTGCCGATGAAAGACCCCGGGAGTAACACCGCCAGGCGGGGGAGCAACCGCTTTCCAGAGGTAAGTCAATGATATGTTCCCATTTCCAGACGACGTGCCATGCTAGCATCATCTGTTATAACGATAAAACATTTTCCCCTAACCTGCCGTGTGACCTCAGGCAGGTCGGTTTCACCACCATTGCATTCCGGCGGGATCGAGAAAGTAAAGCGTGGATGCCTACTTTACAGGGGGTATCTATCTACAGCAGGCGCAGTGGCACCTACGTCTATAGGGCATGCTTAACCTTGATTGTTCAGTTTTATTTTGCTTGCATGTAAAAAAAAAAAACGCGTGCCCCCTTGCTACGCTCTGCTAATTCGCACATTTTAGACTTAACAGAAGGAACATTTTACGCAGTGTAAGTGTGATTTTTGGTTATATCTGTGTGTGTTCATTTTTTTCAATTCACGTGGTATGTATGAGGCTGGCTCCAGATCAGAACAAGCATTTACAATGCAACGGTCTCGGCATTGTTAAAGTTAGAGCTATTGCCATTGCTCATGACAATGCCGTTTCTTTAAATGTTTTGAAAACAAAAACATAAACAAAAATAATGTAATGAGCAATGCCAATAGCTCTAACTTTACCAATGCCGAGACCATTGCATTGTAAATGCTTGTTTAATTAGTCTTACCACCCTGTAGTTTTACCCATTCCTAAACCCTAAGAACACCCTTACCACCCTATTCCCCTACTCAGCCCTAAACCTTAAAAACACACTTACCCCAACACTTACCTTCGCCTAAACCCTAAAACCACCCTTACCACCCTACACCCTTACCCACCCCTAAAACCTAAAAACACCCTTACCACCCTACAGGCCATCCCACCCCTGAATCCAAAAAACACCTTTACCACCCTATAGACATACTGTAGAATGTCATAAGCATGGCATACTAATTGCCTCACTGAGTTATTGCATGCTAACTGTAGAATGTTAACAGTGTCATACTTGATGTCACTGGATTCTAGGCTCTTGGTGATGGAGCTGTAAACTGGAGTTGCTGGATGGAGTCTGGATGGATGGGATCTCTAAGAATAAACCTGCACTTGATCACCATATTGGTTTCCTGATCTCTGATTGATGAATCTTACACTGGCGTAGTCGGCAGGGAAACACCTGATGAGATCCCAACACGACCTCGAATTTTTGGGGATACATTTTCCAATTTGCGAGGTGCAAGGCTCCTGGAATGTGTGATACCTGTGAAAGTGGCTGTTAATTTTGGATCACAAATAGCTGAGTTAACGCTATCTCGATAGTGAGTGGAGGATCCAAGGACTGCTATTTACTGTTGTGGATAGCTTAAAACCTACTGCGGAGCTTTGGTGAAACGTACTGCGGAGCCTAGGTGGAACGTAATATGAGAACCCTGTTGGATTTTCTCCTCGCATTACGAGTGTCTTGATATGTCTACAGATGGACTTCTGTGCAAAATCTACTTTGGGGTTCAACATGACTCGTGAACTTTGTTTCCGTGGAACTTAGGAAAGCATCGTCAACGGATTCCCTCGCTCCGCTTTGTGCTAATATTCGAGCCATCACAACAACCTCTGCGTTAACGGATTCCCTCGCTCTGCTTCGTGCTAACTTTCAATTCATCACAACAACAATTCCTACCTGTCGCGTGAAGTCTCCAACTAGAGAACCAGGCAAAGAATGCTCGTCTTTTGATTCATCTCGTCAGACGCTCTAGCGTCATAATGCATTATACGTATGATATCACTGCAACGTGGAGGCACGTATGAGGTTACTACAACGTGGTAGCCATTTTGAATGTTTATGTGCGTGTCCTAGCAACCGAGTGACTTTTGCCGATACACACGGCTTTCAGTTTTAAATTTTCCCAGTGAACACGATCTTCGTTCTACATCGTGCGCTTCATCTATAAAGAGGTATATTTGGGGGTGAACAACCTTTACAACGCAACTGTTACAATGCACTACACTTACAACAAAATTTTTACAACGCAACATCCATTACAACGCATTCCATTACATAGCATGACACTACAACGCATGTTTAAAAACTACCTTTACAACGCATTCCATTACATCGCATACTACCTTTACAACGCATACCATTACAACGCAATCCAACACTTACCCTACTGTTGCACCCCCTGGAGTTAGAATAGTAATTTTTACCCCTATACTATGCGTTGTAATGGTATGCGTTGTAAAGGTAGTATGCGATGTAATGGAATGCGTTGTAAAGGTAGTTTTTAAACATGCGTTGTAGTGTCATGCTATGTAGTGGAATGCGTTGTAGTGGATGTTGCGTTGTAAAAAATGCGTTGTAAGTGCATGAGTTGTAAAAGTGTGCGTTGTAACGACATACATCCATATTTGGGACAAGAGTGTTTTTCAGATATGCTACATATAATGTTACCTTAATTTTAAATTGGATTTCACATGATCTCTACTGCACTGCATATGTCAAGGTAACAGCTACACGTACATTGTATTCTAGCCATTTTATGATTTGCGCATACATTCATTTTTATTTTATTCAGTTTTCACGCTTAGCTGCGTATTTTTTGTCTTGCTACGTGCAGATTTCAACATTTAATTTTCTTCATATTTAAAGACTCTTAATCTGGTTCTAGATTATGCAGAATGTCACTGCAGCTCCATTTTTTTTGTCTGAGCCTGGCAACCCTAATATCAAATGGAAAAAGTGGAAAGTAGTATTTGAACGTTATGCCAGAGTATGTGGTCATTCGCTTAGTGCTGAGAGCCGGTCTGCATTATTATTGCATTGTTTGGGGTCAGAGGGGCAAGACGTTTTCGACCATCTTCCCGAGCTATCGCGTGAGGAAGCAAATGGACTTAATGATTATGAGATTTGCATTAAAAAGCTAGATAAACACTACTTACCCAAAGTAAGTACCATTCTGGAAAGGTATACTTTTGCCAAAAGGATGCAAGTGGAGGAAGAAACAGTTGAAGGATATATAACCATTTTGAGAAAACTTGCATCTTCATGTAAATTTGATGGCACAACCGATGAACGTATTCATGATCAGTTCATGTTTGGGTGCAATATAGAGAAAGTTAGGGAAGAGTTGTGGTTGCGCGATGAGCCCACTTTGGATGAAGTTTTAGTCGTTGCCAAAAGAATAGAACACTCCATTAAATGCGTTGCTGTTTTAAAGAAGGATTCATCTAATGATTGTAAAGTTGATTGTAAAGTTCAAGAAGTGAAGAACAAGAACAAAATGGACTTTAAAGATAAGGATAAAACTCAGGAGGAATCTTCATCATTAAAGGGAAAGACTAATGAGAAGTGTAGTAATAGCAAGTGCTTCAGATGTGGGAGACTAGAACACTTCGCAAATAATCCTAAGTGTCCAGCTCTTAGCTCAATGTGTCCTAAATGTAAAAAGAAAGGCCATTTTGCCTCCATGTGTAATAGTAGGAATGTACCAAATGTGAAAGAAGTTCACGTGAGTGATGGTAGCTATGATGAGTCCAATTCTGAAGAATATGAATGCGGTCAGATTGTTGTGCAAGTGGTAACTGGTGAAAGAAAAAGGAATTCACCAATTGATGAAATTTTAGTGGAAGGGAAAAAAAACAGAGTTCTATTTGATTCAGGGGCAAAGATCACAATTGTGTCAAGTGAATTCTACATGAATAATTTAAAAAGTAAGGTTAATCTCTTAAAACCGGATATAAAGCCATTAGCTTATGGTGGGCAGCCCATCAAATTACATGGTTATTTTGTAGGTCTGATTGAGTACAAAGGAAGATTAATTCCAGGCAAGATTTATGTGTCAAAGAAAGGTGACAGCATCGTTAGTTGGATACATCAAGGGGATCTTGGAGTCTTCTTAGATCCCAATGGGGATTCTTCTATTCAGTTGAAATGTGATGTGAACTCCATTGAGAAGGTGGGGGATGTCAATGGCAAATTTGTCGATAGTCTCAAAAGAGATTATCCAAGTGTCTTCAGAAAAGAATTGGGTTGTCTCAAAGGGTATAAACATTAAATATTACTTAAGAAAGATGCTAGTCCCATATGTTGCAAGGTAAGGAATGTACCCCTTTCAGTAAGGGACGACATGCAGGAAGAGATTTTAAAATTGAAAAAGGGAGGTATAATAGAGAAGGTTGAAGGGACTGAATGGTTGGCCCCAGTTGTAGCAGCACGCAAACCTAATGGAGATCTGAGACTCTGCATCGACTTGAGACAACTAAATAAGTGCGTAATAATGGATAAATACCCTTTGCCAAATATTAATGAGTTACTGGCTCTATTGGGTGGAGCTAAGGTCTTTAGTACCATTGATCTGACTTCAGCGTACCACCAAATAGAGTTGGAAGAGTCGTGTAGAGATTTTACTTCGTTTATAACGCCATTTGGAACTTTCAGATTCATACGTATGCCCTTTGGGTTGGTATCGGCCTCTTCTGTCTTTCAGAGGGTCATGGAAAACATGCTTCAAGGTTTACCTGGGATTTATGTCTACCAGGATGACATTTTAGTGTTTGGACATGATACCGATCAACATGATGGTCGCTTGAGGGCAGTTTTGAGGAAGATATCTGAATATAACTTAACAATGAAGGCTGAAAAATGTAAATTTAGGACCAACTCCATAGATTATTTAGGACATAATATAACTTGTGAGGGTGTGAAACCTAAGAAAGATTTGGTCAATACTATTCAAGAAATGAGTTCTCCTGCTAACAAAAGTGAACTCATGAAGTTTTTAGGGGTTGTTGAGTACTACTCAAAATTTGTCAAGAACTTTGCTAATTGTACACTGAACATGAGACATTTACTAAGGAAGGGAGTAGAATTTCTGTGGACGGAAGATTGTGAGCATGAATTTCGTGACATAAAAAGTAAACTTAAGGATGCTCCTTCACTTGCTAGCTTTAATCCCAAGATTAAACCAATTCTTATTACAGATGCAAGTGAAAAGGGTCTAGGTGCTGTCCTGCAACAACAAGGTGAGGGTGGCATCTATACGGTTATGTGTTTGTCACGTAGCCTTAAAGATCCTGAGAAGAGATATTCGGTTGTAGAGCGAGAATCTCTTGCGGTGTACTGGGCGGTAAGAAAGTTGAAGAAATTTCTTTGGGGCAGTAACTTTGAGGTGAGGACAGATCACAAGCCGCTGGTAGAGATATTCAGCAAAAAGGGCCTAGATTTGGTATCGAGCAGGATTACTAGATGGGTGATAGGCCTGCAGGAATATAATTTTGATATAAAGTACATACCAGGTGTTGAAAATATTGTAGCGGATGTGCTGTCATGCCTCACGCCGATTAAATCAACTGAGGAGGATGATTGTGAAGATTCTAAAGAATTGGTGTGTGTTGTTGAGCAGAGCATCATTAATGAAGAGAGATGGGGAAAAGAAATGACTATGGATAATGTTCTGAATGAAATTATAGATTTAATTAAGAAGGGCTGGAATAGTAACAAACAAGGATCTTCAGACTCTAGGAAATTTTGGACAGTACGTAATGAGTTGTCGATAGAGAACAACCTTTTGTTTCGGGGAACGAGACTGATACCTCCTTCTAGTCTTAGGAAAGAACTCATAGATCTAGTGCACTCTTCTCATACAGGCATTACTAAGTCTAAAGAACGCTTGAGAATGTCTTATTGGTCGCCGGGTATGGACATAGAAGTGGAACGTGCAATTAGAGATTGTATACCGTGCACTCTAAGTGAAAAGTCAAAGTGCACGCGTGTTCAGCCAATGGTGGTAAGGAGGCGTCCGTTGAATCCGTGGCAGGACATTGCTATGGATATTCTTGGTCCCATTCACTCTAATGGGTCTCAGTCATTTGTGTTAGTGGTTATTGACATGTTTTCAGGTTGGCCTGAAATTTTCTTTTTGTCAAGCATAGACTCAGTTCACATTATTAGATGTTTGAGGAATCTTTTCTCCAAAGAGGGAATTCCTAATTCCATATTGACGGACAATGGCGTGCAATTCGTGTCGAATGAAATGCAAAAATCTTTAGCATCCAAGGGCATTACTCATAAGTTGTGCTCTCTTTACCATCCCGAATCAAATGGGATGGTGGAGAGGTTTAACAGGGTAATAAAAGAGACGATTGCTTTATCAAAATCTATGTCCTCAAATTGGAAAGATGATGTGTTAAAAAAAATAGAGGAATATAGATTGTCTCCTCATGCAACTACAGGTAAAACACCTTTTTTGTTGTTCCGTGGAAGAGTTCCCAATACTAATGTAGAATCATCATGGGTCAGCAAATATGAGTTGGAGAAGGGTAAGGAAAAGGAATGTGATAAGGAAATGATACAGAAGAGAGAGGAAGAAAAAGGTAATTCAAGAAAGGATTACTATGATAAAAAAAAGTGTGAGGACAACTAAGGTTATGGTGGGCGATGTGGTCATGATCAAACGTCCTGGATTGATGGGGAATGCTATTTCTAAATTCATGAAACCAATGAGTGTTATTAAAGTATTTAAAAATGCTATAAAGACACAGGATCATAGAATTTGGAATCTGAATAGGGTTGTAGTGGTAAAAGGAAGGGTGGATGTATGTCATGGTGACAATAACGATGATGTCAATCCTAGCTCATCTGATGGGGTTAGGAATCGTGCTTCAACCAAAGTTTGTAAGAAGCCATCTTATTTACTGGACTATGTTTAGAGAATATGTTTTGTCTTATTTGGAGGCGTGTATTTCAGTTTTATTGTAAGATGTTTTATGTTCAAAATTTAATGTGACGAAGGGAGGTGTGTAGTATGTCATAAGCATGGCATACTAATTGCCTCACTGAGTTATTGCATGCTAACTGTAGAATGTTAACAGTGTCATACTTGATGTCACTGGATTCTAGGCTCTTGGTGATGGAGATGTAAACTGGAGTTGCTGGATGGAGTCTGGATGGATGGCTCTCTAAGAATAAACCTGCATTTGATCATCATATTGGTTTCCTGATCTCTGATTGATGAATCTTACACATACCCACCCTAACCCCCTACAAAACCCTAAAAACCATCTTACCACTGTATGCCCCTACCAACCCCTAAAACCTAAAGACACTATTACCACCCTGGGCTCCAATCCACCCCTAAAGCCTAAAAACCATTTAGAATAGAATTTTGTTTTTAAAACATCGAAACTCCCTGAAAAACCCAAAGGTTACAGGGATGTTATAGTTAGTTTCAGGTTTCACACACACAAAACCATAGAAATTCAGCAGCTATAGTTCCCTGAGCTAACTATAACTTACGCCCACGCAATGCCCTGTTTATGACCTCCCATATTACGCCACTCAGTTGGTTTAGTGTCTCAGCTGGTCTCTGAGTGTGCGAATGAGTGTCTGAGTGGGTCTCTGAATGAGTGTGAGTGTCTGAATGGGTCTCTAATTGGGTGCATGAGTGTTTGAGTGGGACTGCCAGCAGGTGTGTGAGTGGGTCTGTGAGTGGATATCAGAATGTCTGAGTGGATCTGTGAGTGGGTAAATAAGAATCTAAGGGGTTCTGTGAGTGGGTGTGCGAGGGTCTAAGTGAGCCTACCAGTGGGTGTGAGAATGTCTGAGAGGGTTGGTGAGTGGATGTGAGAGTGCCTAAGTGGGTCTGTGAGTGGATGTAAGATTATCTGAGTGGTTCTGTAAGGGGGAGTGACAGTGCTTAAGTGGGTCTGTGAGTGGGTGTGAAGGGGCCTAACTGAGTCTACCAGTGCATGTAAGAGTTTCTGAGTGGGTCTGTGAGTGGGTGTGAGAGTCTGAGTGTGTGTGTGTGTGTCTGCATGAGTGTGTGAGTGTCTAAGTGGAACAGTGAGTGGGTGTGAGAGTGTCTGAGTGGGTATGTGAGTACATGCATAAGAGTCTGAGTCAGGCTGTGAGTGGGTTTGAGAGGGCCTAACTAAGTCTATCAGGAGGTGTGAGAGAGTCTGAGTGGGTCAGTGAGTGGGAGTGAGAGTGTCTGAGTAGGGCTGTGAGTGGATGTAACTGTGTCTAAGATGGTGTATGGCTGTCTTAGCAGGTCTGCGAGTGGGTGTGACAGTGTTTAAGTGGGTCTGTGCGTGGGTGTAACTGGGTCTGAGTGGGTCTGCCAGTGGCTTCATGAGTGTCTGAGTGGGTCTGTGAGTGTGTTTGAGAATGTCTGAGTGGGTCTGTGAGTGGATGTGTGAGTGTTTGAATGGGTCCATGAGTGGGTGTGTAAATGTCTGAGTGGGTATGTGAGTGAGTGTGAGAGGGTCTAAGTGAGTCTACCAGTGGGTGATAGTGTCTGAGAGTTTGTACATAGTGGGTCTGTGAGTGGGTGTGTAAGTGTCTGAGTGGGTCATTGAGTGGGTGTGAATATGTCTGAGTGGGTCTGTGAATGGGTGTAAGAGTGTCTGAGTGGGTCTATGAGTGGGGTGACGGTGTCTAAGTGGGAGTGGGAGTGTCAGAGTGGGTATCTGAGTGGGTTTGTGATTGTCTGAGTGGGTAGGTGAGTGAGTGTGAGACTCTCTGAGTGGGCCTGGGAATGGTAGCATAAGTGTGTGAGTGGGTCTGTGAGTGTGTATAAGAGTGTCTCACTGGCTCTGTGAGTAAGTGTGAGAGGGTCTAAGCGAGACTACCAGTGGGTGTGTGATGTGTCTGAGTGGGTCAGTGAATGGGTGTTAGAGTGTCTGAGTGAGTCTGTGAGTGGGTGTAAGAGTGTCTGAGTAGGTCTGTGAGTTGGTGTAAGTGTCTCAGTGGGTCTGTAAGTATGTGTACGAGTGTCTCAGTGGGTTTGTGAGTAGGTATAAGAGTATCTGAGTGGGTCTCTGAATGGGTGTGTGAGTCTCTGAGTGGGTGTGTGAGTGGGTGTTTAAGTGTCTGAGTGGGTCATTGAGTGAGTGTGAATATGTCTGAGTGGGTCTGTGAGTGGGTGTACGAGTGTCTGGGTGGGTCTATGAGTGGGGTGCCAGTGTCTAAGTGGGAGTGGGAGTGTCAGAGTGGGTATCTGAGTGGGTTTGTGATTGTCTGAGTGGGTAGGTGAGTGAGTGTGAGACTCTCTGAGTGGGCCTGGGAATGGGAGCATAAGTGTGTGAGTGGGTCTGTGAGTGTGTATAAGAGTGTCTCACTGGCTCTGTGAGTAAGTGTGAGAGGGTCTAAGCGAGACTACCAGTGGGTGTGTGATGTGTCTGAGTGGGTCGGTGAATGGGTGTTAGAGTGTCTGAGTGAGTCTGTGAGTGGGTGTAAGAGTGTCTGAGTAGGTCTGTGAGTTGGTGTAAGTGTCTCAGTGGGTCTGTGAGTATGTGTACGAGTGTCTCAGTGGGTTTGTGAGTAGGTATAAGAGTATCTGAGTGGGTCTCTGAATGGGTGTGTGAGTCTCTGAGTGGGTGTGTGAGTGGGTGTTTAAGTGTCTGAGTGGGTCATTGAGTGAGTGTGAATATGTCTGAGTGGGTCTGTGAGTGGGTGTACGAGTGTCTGGGTGGGTCTATAAGTGGGGTGCCAGTGTCTAAGTGGGAGTGGGAGTGTCAGAGTGGGTATCTGAGTGGGTTTGTGATTGTCTGAGTGGGTAGGTGAGTGAGTGTGAGACTCTCTGAGTGGGCCTGGGAATGGGAGCATAAGTGTGTGAGTGGGTTTGTGAGTGTGTATGAGAGTGTCTCACTGGCTCTGTGAGTAAGTGTGAGAGGGTCTAAGCTAGACTACCAGTGGGTGTGTGTGTCTGAGTGGGTCGGTGAATGGGTGTTAGAGTGTCTGAGTGAGTCTGTGAGTGGGTGTAAGAGTGTCTGAGTAGGTCTTTGAGTTGGTGTAAGTGTCTCAGTGGGTCTGTGAGTATGTGTACGAGTGTCTCAGTGGGTTTGTGAGTAGGTATAAGAGTATCTGGGTGTGTGAGTCTCTGAGTGGGTGTGTGAGTGAGTGTGGCAGTGTTTGAGTGGGTTGGTGAGTGGGTGTGATAATCTCTGAGTGGGTCTGAAATTGGGTGTATAAGTGTGTGACTGGGTCCATAAGTGGGTTTAAGAGTGGCTCAGTGGCTCTATGATTGGGTTTGAGATGATCTAAGTGAGACTACCGGTGGGTGTGTGAGTGTCTGAGTGGGTCAGTGAGTGGGTGAAAGAGTGTCTGAGTGAGTCTGTGAGTGGGTGCATGAGTGTCTGAGTGGGTGTGTGAGTGAGTGTGACAGTGGGACAGTGGGTATTTGAGTGGGTCTTTGAGTGCGTGTGACAGTATCTGAGTGGGTCTGTGAGTGGGTGTATGTGTGTAAGTGAGTCTGTGAGTGTCTGTGTGGGTCTGTGAGTGGGTGTGTGAGTGTCTGAGTGGGTCAGTGAGTGGGTGTAAGAGTGTCTGAGTGGGTCTGTGAGTGGGTGCATGAGTGTGTGAGAGTGTGTGTTGTTAATTTTTTGGGCAGAATTCGCTAATCCATCGTGATTTTACACTGGCGTCTCGCTGAGCTTCATGGCAGATTGGTGAACCCTGGAACACGCAAAACAAATGTTAGGCTATTTGCTAACCCATTAGGGTCCCTCATCGACCCGTATATTGCACCCATAGGGTTGGAGTACCTCTACCCTGACCCCTTCGGCTTTATTACATCTGTATTTTTGCAACCGAGGACCGATACATAAAATGGCGAATGCAACTTTTCAATCCGGTTATGACCAGCCAATCATTGCATTGCTGTCGGCACGGAAATTTGCTAGACATCGCGGATGGCCCGCATCCCTAGTTGTCTTTATTTCGTTTTCTATTAGTATCTTAAAAACTACTGAACGGATTTACACAAAATCACAAAAAGTACACTTTCTGGACCAAAATGTAGCATTCTTTCAAATGTGCTGTGATGATGCGATGCTGTGATGCTGTTCAGCGATTTGGGCTGCAGTCATGTCTAAAATCTCAAAGGGAATTACCATGTGAAACACACCTTTTTTACCCTCCATTTCTCGGCCATCACTTGACGAATCTCCCTTAACCTTCCATGCACAACTAGAAACAGGAGGTTACTTTTTTCAAAATGTTGTGAACAGTTGTGAAATGGTGGCAAAGTTTTAAGCAAGTCAAAAAACAATTTACCAATGGAAAGTAGGTCCTAACAATAACTAATTACTGGTGACCGCCAGTAGGTTGTATATATATATATATATATATATATATATTCTTTGACCCCCTCACAAATGTAAGGGGGTCTGTAACTCTCCTCCTTGCCCCCTTTTCTTGTTATCACTCTTTTTTTTCTGAGTGAAACACACGAAATGGCGGCCGCCGCTTCCTGGTTTCGGCCGATTCGAATGTTTACTAAGATCTAAGAGCCAATCAGAATCGCGCTCGCGCACGCCACCGTACGCGTACGGTAAGCGTACCGTAAGCGTACCGTAAGCTGGCTCAGATATATATATTGATTTAAAGGCTATTTTCTCAGGACCTACTGAACAGATTTACACCAGACCTACAAAAGGCACTTCCTTGACCTGAGGACTACCTCTCTGCCAAATTTCTAGTAATTCTGTTCAGCCGTTCGGGCTGTAGCCCTGTCTAAAGGTCCTATGGAAAAATGCATGGGAAAAATGCGTTTTGGGACCCTAAGAAGCTGCGGATTCGTTCATATATATATATATATATATATATATATGATACGAACTCCAAAGAAATGGAATGTCGACGCCGTGTCGTTTGGAAAAATAATTTTATGTCAGCTGTTAAGAGTCGGACGCGTTTCGCCTGCCCAGCAGGCTTGCTCACCAACAACTCCAATAAAGTTTTTTGCCACCATTTAAACTCGTGAATCAGTTCCGTGTCACATGGTAAACTACAACCATAAACAGTGAAGACATACTCGTAGTTTTTGATTACCACACATATTAAACTCTTGTGCGTTGTTCTCTAATGCGTTAGAGAACATAAAATTATTTTTCCAAACGACACGGCGTCGACAATCCATTTCTTTGGAGTTCGTATCATACTTCTGGACCGGGCTTCGGAGGTCCATCAACGCCGACGCGCCTTGCGTTCAGGAGGTGGTGGGTTGCAGAAGCAAGTTTGAAACCCAATATATATATATATATATATATATATATATATATATATATATATATATATATATTATCTACTGGCGGTCGCCAGTAGATAGTTATAGTTAGGACCGAGTTCCCATAGGAAATCTGAAAATTCTATTTTGAATAACTTTGGTGCCGGTTGACTTATCTTCCTGAAATTTTCAAAACTAATGGGGCGCTCCGCTCAGCTCCTACCCTGAAAGTCTCGGGGTGATTTGTCAAGCGGGGGCTGAGAAAAAAGGGTGGTCCCAAAACACGTTTTCCCCATGCATTTTCCCATAGGACCTTTAGTCGAAGGTACAGCCCGAACGGCTGAACAGAATTACTTGAAATTTGGCAAAGAGGTAGTCCTCAGGTCAGGCATGTGCCTTTTGCTTAAATGGTGTAAATCCGTTCCGTAGTTCCTGAGAAAATCAGAAGTAAAATCACATATATATCTGGGCGGAGCCTAACCACACATCTCATCGTGAGATCTGATTGGCTGTCAGCACTTCATCCAAGAAGTGTTGGCAGCCATCTTGGGACCAATATACATGATAGCACATCATTAAAAAGCATTGCAGTTAATAGAAGGTTTTAAGACTTTAGTTACATTATAAATCATTTGTTGATGGTACCATACTCATTTTAGGAATTGTGGTGTGTTCTAAGGTGATTTTACCATGTGAAAAAGCCTTCTGCTGTGATATCATGAATCATGTTTGAGAGAGAACTATTTTCTCATGCTTTTCCCACAGAGGTTTGGAAGGTGATCTATAAGCTAACTGGGAGCATAATTTCTTTAAATTCACATTATCTTTCTCAGTCATATGAGAATGAAGTCTGACATTCTCAGTAAAACGTGTACATCCAACAAGGGCAGAGACTGTCAGTTGATTCCTTTGTGTTCTACTGCAGCTTCCCAGAGTGTTCTAAAGAACAACTAGAGCGCTAACCGTCCTACTTATGACAAACGTGTGGCACACCTGAAGCCATCTTGGTTGGAATAAAGTGGTAATTCTTAAAACATTTAATTTAAAAAGGAACAAAATGAGGGGGTTCATTTTGCCATAGTAAGTATGATTAGTGCTGCAGAAAGAAAACTTAGGGCACATTTTGAGTGACCTCTCAAATCCTCTTCTATTTCATTAAAAAAATTCTGACATGCAGACTGAAACATGCACTTTCAATACCAGCAGCAGACTTCCCTGGTGAGCAGTAGCTTTACTACAGTGATCTAATAAGCAACTAGAGTACTAACATTCTGAATTTATGGCAAATTTGTGACACATCTGAATGCCTTCTTGATGGAATCAAAGTAAAAAACTGAAAGTATTTCCTACTGAGGAGACTGTAGTAAATGAGGAAATTAGGAAATATCACAACAAATAAGTCTCCCAAAATGGCCACCAGAGACAAAAGAGCCCAAATGTAGCCCAAAAATCACCCAGATGTAGCCCAAGTATAGCCCAATGACAGAATGTCCCAGAGAGTTCTAACGAACAACTAGAGCTCTAACAGTCTTACTTATGACAAAAGTATGGCACACCTGAAGCCATCTTGATTGGATTAAAGTGGTAACACTTAAAACATTTAATTTACAAAGGAACAAAATGAGGGGGTTCATTTTGCCATAGAAATTATGATTAGTTCTGCAGAAAGAAAAATTAGGGCACATTTTGACTTCTCAAATCCTCTTCTATTTCATAAACAAATTCTGACATGCAGACTGAAACATGCACTTTGAATACCAGCAGCAGACTTCCCTGGTGAGCAGTAGTTTTACTACAGTGATCTAATGAGCAACTAGAGTGCTAACATTCAGTATTTATGGCAAATGTGTGACACATCTGAATGCCTTCTTGATGGATCCAAAAAAAAAAATTTTAAGTATTCCCACTGAGGTGACTGCAGTAAATGAGGAAATTAGGAAACTTCATAACAAATAAATCTCCCAAGATGGCCACCAGAGACAAAAGAGCCCAAATGTAGCCCAAATATCACCCAGATGTAGCCCAAGTATAGCCCAATGACAGAATGTCCCAGAGTGTTCTTAAGAACAATTAGAGCACTTACTGCCTTATTTATGACAAAAGTATGGCACACCTGAAGCCATCTTCATTGGAATAAACTGGTAACACTTAAAACATTTAATTTAAAAAGGAACACAATGAGGTGGTTCATTTTGCCATAGAAATTATGATTAGTGCTGAAGAAAGAAAAATTAGGGCACATTTTGAGTGACTTCTCAAATCCTCTTCTATTTCATTAAAAATTCTGATATGCAGACTGAAACATGCACTTTTAATACCAGCAGCAGACTTCCGTGGTGAGCAGTAGCTTTACTACAGTGATCTAATGAGCAACTAGAGTACTAACATTCAGAATTTATGGCAAATGTGTGACATATCTGAATACCTTCTTGATGGAATCAAAGTAAAAAACTGAAAGCATTTCCTACTGAGGAGACTGCAGTAAATGAGAAAATTAGGAAACTTCATAACAAATAAATCTCCCAAGATGGCCACCAGACACAAAAGAGCCTAAATGCAGCACAAATATCACCCAGATGTTGCCCACATGTAGCCCAATGACAGAAGTGTGCAAAACACTTATTTTTTGTGTATTTGCAGTTTTATATAGTGCAGACTTGTCAGGTATTGGAATGCTTTGCATGAGCATTGGTTACATCACACAAGATCAAATTCATTTTGGTTGTAGACATGGGGAGATTAAGTGATTTGACCACAATCACAGAGTGTTGAGCTGAAGCAGAAACTCCAACCTGGTTCCCCAGTTGCAAAGTCTGCAGCTCTGGAAGTAACACCACATCCTCTCACCAAGGTGCAACATTTAATCAAGTGGTCAACTGGATAAAAAAACATAAAGATTACAAATAATTTAAAAGTTCTTTGTCGCTATTTGAAAACTCAGAAAATATGTCCTCATTTTAGTTTTTTAGAGCACTAACCATAATTTTGATGCAAATAAGACCCTCTCATATATGTAATTTCTAAAGGAAATACTCTAGGTATTACAGTTTTGATTACATCAAGATGACGTCAGGCGTTCCATACTTTTGTAATAAATATAGAATGTTAGCAATCTAGTTGTTCATTGGGATACTGTTGAGAGGCAGAGGTCAGGGGCACGGACTCTGAAAATTGAAGGCAGGTAGGAGAGTGCAGAGGCAACAATTTGAGCACACTGGGCAGGCAGGAAGGGCAGTGGCAGCACAACAAACTATGGAGGACAGTGGAAAGGGGGGCACGGGCAACAAACCAACAATACAGGACTGGCAAGAGAGGCTGTGGTAATATAATAGAGTATTGTGGGCAGAAGGAAGAGGCAGTTGTAGTACAACCATACATGCCTCCAGGCCCGTTTCAGCCAGGAAACGTCCAATGTTTTTAAGCTCAAATGGGCTTTATTTGATCTGTCTCCTGTCTACAATCTCCTCTTTTTCAATGTAACTCAAAGGGGAAAATCAATAACCCAGTTTTTTTCAAAATCTCCCTCTTACCAAGTTCAAAATGTTCGCAAGTATGGTACATTGGATCATGGTAGGCAGGAGGAATTGGGGTAGGGACATGGACTCGGATAACAGAGGACAGGAGGGACATGGAGAGGTGCACCAAACTGACCCTACAGGGCAGGCATCAGGGTTTGCAGCAGCACAATACACCACACAGCGCATGCAGGACAGGAGTGCAGCACAACAATCCATAGAAAGCAATAGGGAGGGGACAGGACCATGCACGTGGACAACAGAGAACAGATGGGAAAGAGGCAATGGTAGCTAGCTGACCATAATGGACAGACAGGAGAGACAGCTGCAGCATAACAGACCATAAAGGGCAGGAGGGACGGATCAGGGTCATTACAATGGAACAGACAAGCCAGGAGGGAGGGAATAGGGGGTCTGCACATGGAAACAGAGGGCTGGGGGCAAAGTGGCAGGGCAGGACCAGCAAGATGACCATGGAGGTGACGTGTGCAAACCCACCCTGTGGTGCGTTTTAAGAGGTAGTTTTAATCCCCTGCCCTATTATATACTAGGGGCTTACAGAGGAGGTCATGCTGATCACAGGGGGACCCCAACGCATAGTGTTCCCTAGTGTATGTAGGTGTTTTCACTGTATTCTGAGTGTCTTTTAACATAGCACTGGCTCTAGGACTGGTTAGTCAGACTCAGTTACCACCAGTATCCGTCGGAAAAAGTTGAGGGTACAGGATGATTTTGCAACAAGGCTTCTTTCTGCTCTTCTGTTTGTTCTTTCTGCACATTATCCTTCTTCCTGCACTTTTCTTCGTCTTTGAGGACTTCTGCTGCTTCTTTCTGCATTTCTTGTTTTTTCTTTCTGTGCGTTTTTTCTTCTTTCTACACATGTCCTATCTCTGTAGGCATAGTTAGAAATTAGCATTTAAAAAACCTTTGAAATTCACTGAAAAAACCATAGGTTTCAGGCACGTTATAGTTAGGAATTAGCATTTAAAAAACCTTAGAAATTCACTGAAAAAACCATAGGTTTCAGGGGCGTTATAGTTAGCTGGACTTTTCACTCGTACAAAACCATTGAAATTCCCACGTTATAGTTAGTTCAGCTAACTATAACTCGCGCGCCCGCAATGCACTGCTGATGACGTCACATATTACATCACTCATGACATGGTCAGTGACATCACTCATGACATCACTGATGACATCTCAAATGACATCACTGATGACATCATCGAGTGAATGTGTGTTTTTCTGAAAATTACATATGTTTTATATATGTATATCTCAAGGGCAATGGAAGAATAAATGGGTATATAAAAATTCTAAGAAAAGAAAAACTAAAAGCGTAAAGAAACCTAAGAAACGTCAGAAACCGATAGTGCCTGTGGAAAAGGTGATTCGTGAGCCTTTGTTAAGCATCCAAGAGGGGGGCCATAAACAATCAAAGGTTACTTGTAGTAGTACTCGGCCAGACACAAACAATGCTAATTTGGATATAGAACGTATAGACGTCTCCCCCAGTACGCCTCTAATCATCATGGCCACCGAGCCCGAGAACAAACTCTTAGATCATATGAGTAAACTACTTACATTGCATCTCGCTCCACTGGAGACTAGATTGAAATGCATTGAAAAGCAGTTAATTGAATTGACTGGTCTTACTAAAACTTTGAGTAAGTCCGGGACACTAAAGGGTGGAGATAGGAAGTTAGCCCTTAATAATAATCCACCGGGGGGCATGCTGTCAAGTAAATCTCCCACCCTGAAAGAGCCTATAATAACAATTGATCCAACCGTATTGGAGACAAAATCACCTATCAATGTCAATAAATCCACCCAAAATACTAGGCAGAGGGCTAGTACATTTAGAAATATTGCTTCGGACCTTAAGGGAAATCACACTGGGGGGTCATCGTCGCAGAAACTACCAATCGACTTACCTCCGGAAGTAACTCCTTATCTGGTGATCCTGACCGGGGTACCAGAGTTGAAAGAGGGTGTTGAGGAGCCCATCGGATCTTTGAAGAACAAGGTACAGCATTGGCTTAACTTAAGACGGCCACTGCCCCCCAACAGGACGAGCAAAATCTTAATGGTGCGTAGAGTACCTTGGGTAGGGCAAGGCAAAAAAAACGTTGTGGGGGACTGTATATTGGTTCATTTTGATGATCCGGGTACGGTTGATTACATTTGCTCATGGGATAATCAGCATAACTATGAAGGCATAGCAACCAAGCGTCTGTCCTTTTTTTACCCTCCCAGAATCTGCCACGAACCAGCCTTTGTTCGAAGCTGGGGAATGGTAGATTCCCAAGAAAGAGTAGTAGACAGGTGGGAAGGGGGTTGGCAAAAAAATAGAGAAGTACGCCCTATTGACATCTGGAGAGGAATATCGATGGACAATAGGTTTAGCTGTTTGGAAACGGTCGATTGACTCTCTCCGACTGCTGCGGTCAAGGGTGTTTCCGCTGGGGATCCCAGTGAGTCAACTAATAGAAAAAAACATTTATCAAATGTAAATGTAGGGGTTATACCTGAGAGCCTGGAATCTGAGACAGAAGTAAGATTAATTACGTCACGACTCATAGCAGAAGAGTCACTCAGTACAGAATTTCTAGGACTCAAAAATACTGACCCCGAACACGTATTACCCAGTCAACAATCTCTAATTTGTCGAGGAAGGGAGGCTGCAGAAAAATCCCCACAGATAGAATTAGGCATTGGTACTGATAATCTTCTTGCTATGGAGCCGTTAGGAGAAGCCCAACGCAGTAAGTTGGCCCTGTTATCATGGAATATTGCGGGCCTTTCAAATAAGATAATGGATCCTATTTTCCGAGACTTTATTGACAAATATGATGTTATCTGTTTGCAGGAGTCTTGGGAACAAAAAGAGATCCACCTTGAAGGGTATCGCACATACTCTACGTCTGCAGTTCAATCCAGGAGGGGCAGATGTTCGGGTGGTCTTTGTACCTATGTCTCAAATACCGTAAATGCGACCATAAAGCTTCTGACTAATAATGGACATGTTTTTTATCAGATCCTTTCTTTCCTTTTTGGAGGGAAATGACAAATAATTTTAGTAAATTTTTATAATAACATTCCTAAGGAAGACCAAAAACGTGTTTTGGAGGATCTAAATAACTCGTTACATTCTGGGTCAGATGCGGAGCACATAGACATGTGTATCATACTGATAGGCGATTTTAATTGTCACTTATGCCCACATAGCAGTATGGGTATGTGTGGATTATCGAATCTATCAGGAGACGGTTGCACTCATTTTGAGCACTCTACGTTGGGCAATTTACTTAACGCCTTAATTCATGAATGGAACTTGGGATTTGCAATTGAGTTATGTAACCCACAGGTTAGTTTCCAACCTACTTTTAATGGGCATGGGTCGCGTTCTACAATAGATTTTATATTAACCACTACCAGCCATTGCTACAATATCCTCATGTTTAATACAGAGGATATTGCTATGAGTGATCACTTTTCCCTTAGCACTACTTTTGATGTTGGAATGAGCAACGGAACAATTCCAAACATAATAGAAAATTTGTATTGCTATTCCATTCATTTGGCTAAAAAAAATGGTTATGCAATAAAATGGAATATGGTTGACCCCATTAACTTTTTGCATAGTCTAATTACTGATCAATATAGTAATATTATGACTTGTTTGGAAGATATTCCAAACCCAAGTGCGGTCATTAACGCATTCCATATGATTGCTATACAAATACGCAACAACCTGACTGGAATGCATAGAGAAGGGGGGGGATCCAAATCAGAGGGCTGGTTTAACCCAGAATGCAGTAAAGCACATGCAAATTTGAAACAATCTCTAAAAAAAACGCCTAGAAATCAAGTAGATATTAGAGCAGCCAGATTAGCGTATAAATCTGCACTACGCAACCGAAAATTAGAGATTAAGGAAAATGCCTGGGCTGCTTTAGTAAAGGCGTCTACCCTGAGAGATAACATTGCGTTCTGGAAAGCTGTTAATGCTCCGTTTTTCCTGGACAGAAAATCTGATGTGGTAGAATTAGCAATTGATCAATCAGTCTGGGTAGATCATTTTACCAAACTTTATAAGAAGGATGACTTACCTAGTCTACAAAATACTTGTCAAAATTTGGTGATCAATAGTGGGCCCATTTCAGCTGCTGGCTTCCCACTGGAGATCTCTTTCTCTGTATCTGAGGTGGAGCTAGCCTTATTTGATAGCTCAAAAAACAAAGCCCCGGGACCAGATGGGATCCCTATAGATCTATTTAAGGAAAATATCCCCCTATGGGCCCCGCTCCTGACAAATCTATTAAATTGTTACAATAAAAAGGGATTTCCTGTGACCTGGCAGGAAGCGATAATTGTTCCTATTTTTAAAAAGGGAGACTGTAACGACCCCAAATGTTATAGGCCTATTTCGCTGCTTGATTCGCTGATGAAAGTAGCAGGCAGACTTATCCTAAATAGGCTACAAACGTGGGCCAAAGATAGTAACATTCTTTCCAAATTCCAGTATGGCTTTAAGGAAGGTTTAGGCACAGTCGAACAAGGACTCAATTTAGCTATAATAACTGCAAAATATATGATAGCTAAAAAGGGTAACCTTTTCATGACTTTTGTCGATTTAAGTTCAGCCGTCGACTGTCTAAGCCACGAGGTTTTGTGGGCTACTTTAATTGCATTTGATATCGATCTTAATATTCTTAATTTCATAAAAGAGTTGTATCGAGGAGCAGGAGCAAAGGTCAGTTTTGGCAAAAAAGGGGAATGTACAAATAAATTCCCAATTATGAAAGGCGTCCGACAGGGATGTATTCTGGCTCCCTTTCTTTTTAACCTATACATAAACGGAGTGGCGGATTTTTTATCAAAACAGGAAGTAGATTATCCTCAAATCAATGGCGATGCCGTTCCCATTTTATTATACGCAGATGATGCGGTTATCATGGCTAGAACCCAAATAGGCCTCCAAAAGGCAATAACTAGTTTTTCAGCTTTTATGACATCCAGGGGCCTAAAAATTAACGTTGGGAAAACTTTTACCATGAGCTGCACATCAATGAATAAAGTTCCTTGTAATACTTTTTTAAATCAGTCTAAGATAGAATTAACACACACCTTCTCTTACTTAGGGATTCTTTTTAACAAAAGGGGCACATGGGCAACAGCAGTTAGTACTAGGAATTTGGCTTTTGTTCGCTCAATTGGTGCACTGAAACAGTTTGCAAATAAATTGGGAGGCAGACCCGTCCGTATCTTATTAGATATTTATACATTGAAATGTGTTTCAACAGCTACATATGGGGCTGGAATTTGGGGCATTGCAGACTGCCGGGAAATCCAAGCAAAGGAAAATATTTTCCTCTGGTATTTGTTAGCTGTTTCCAAGTCCACTTCTACATATGTTTGCCATAAGGAATTAGATATAGTATACATATCTGATTTGATTAAAATAAGTCCTTTATTATTATGGCATAAGATATGGACCTCAACAGCTACCACTTTAAATAGAGCTGTTTTATCTGATTGCATAAAACTTGAGAGCGCAAAACACATTCAGTGGCTTGTATACATAAAGGTCTTTTTGACCAACATAGGACTTCCAGGATATTTTAACAATCCTACTTCATTATCCTTGATTACGAGAAAGGAACTTAAGGACTGTTGCCTTGTCTTCCTGGAGAATGAACGGTGGTCTAAGGAAAGGAGTAAAAAATCTGTATTACAACATCAATTACTCCTACAGGGCCCTGGTCTACAGCTTTATTTATCGCCTGATCAAACTTGTTACGATAGAATGTTATTGGCTCGTCTGAGAAACGATTGCTATTATAGGTTGATAACATTCCCTGATGTAAATAATTGGTCGACACATTTAATTAAATGTCCATGCGATGACCTTTCTGTGCAATCAACAATACATAGTCTTCTGTTTTGTAAATTTTATGCATGGGGGAGGAAGAGACACTTAATCCCATTATTAAAAATTTGGGGTCTAAGGCAGTGTAGACCAGCCTATGTTAAACTGCTTATGCTGGAAGAAGAAATGACTATTTATGCTGTATCTAAATTTTTAAAATATTCAATCAGATGCAGATCTTCTATGGCTTAGTCTTTTCCAACTCTGTGTTTAATAAGTCTGCTCTATTATTATGATGTATTTAACTGGACCCATTTGTCTATTTTTTAATGCGTGATTGTTTTTATGTATTGTGCTTTTATGGTTTTTACTATGAAATCGAATAAAGCTATCTTTGATTGATTGATTGATTGGGTATATAAGTGTCCAGGGCCCACACACTTTTTGTAGGGGAGGAGGGTTCATAGCCCTCCTCCTCGGGCCATATTTGGACCCAGTGACCCCATCCCCCAGGGCCATTGCTTAATAAATGGGGAAGTGGGGGCATGAAGCCCCCTCCCCATGCCAATTTCGGCCCGTGGACCCCATGTTAACACCAGGCACCACAAAACAGCATGGAACATTCTTTTAAATAATAATAATGATAATTGAAAAGTTTTTTTGTTTGATTCATAGCAAATCTCACAATATGCAATAAGATCATAAAACCCATGCAAACCACTATTGAATCAAAGATAATTGTGCAGTTAAAAGCACAATAGGTTTAGTTTAAAAGAATAAAGCACATGAGCAGCTATAAAATTCCTTGACCTATTAAAATCACATATTGATAAAACACGTGAGCAGCTATGAAAGTCAAGGAAGAAAGCGCATGTGCCTGATCATTCTAGTGAGTTCAAGTGTGGATTGGCTTAGAAGTATGACTAAAGAGTAAAAGAATGTCATGTCCCAATGCAGTGAGGCCAAACGAAGAGTATGGAGCCTATGCATTAAGAACATATTTCAGTCTGCCCATCCACATTGCTCCCCTAAGAAGTTTGGTGATTGCCTGAGTTCTAACGACTTTGTTTCACTTGTCGACTACTATCAAAAAAATTATGAATCGACTGGTAAGTTGAATGTTTGAGCACTCCATGCTGAAGCTCAGCGTCTACTAACAGGATCATATTTGCAAGGTATAAAATAGTGATCTTAGGAGGCATACTCTCTCTTCCTTAAAATCTGAGCACTTGCACAATACTCAAGCTCTCATGGGGGAGCACAGTCAGTTTAAGGCAGGACACCAAATCTATGCTGCAGAAGCATCCTTTTTAGTGATAATAGAATTGGTTGGCTAAAGTATTGATAAGGATGTAAAAACTATATGAGTTAATGATAAGCCAGATCATTGTTACATCCTTGACCCTTCCAAGAGACTTATGGTCAATCATCTCAGCAAAACATTTTTCTGAAGTATGCAGAAGAAGAATCAGTGGCTATTCTGCCACTCGTCTGAAAGGGAACAACCAGAGGGAACAGTGAGTCCTGCATCCGCACTGTTGATGGACCACCAGGGTCCGACATCTAACTCTTTGCCATTCTGAGATAGATGCATGAATGTATGACATTGTTCTGCATTCTGTCCATCAATTGTTCTTTTTGCATTCTGAGATAGATGGCATAAAAAAACCTGACAACATTCTGAAAAAGCTCAAACAAAAATGTTTAGATACATGGCTGTATTATTCAGAAGGACACAATGAGAAACACATTCCAAACCTTTGTTATGAAGGAAATACAACGTAGGCCATCCACCTTTGTTTCTCTCAAGCAAGAAAAAATAAGGATTATTTAAGATTGGAGCACCCTTGGATTTCAGGTAGAAAATACTTCCAATACCCATTAAAAATATTTACACCCCTTTCTCATGTGACCAACAGCTCTTTCAAACTCTACAACTGTACAACGGGCCTCATAGAAGATATTTTTGCAGCCTGTTTATGATGGGGCAGCTACCATACTTAAAGTGAAAGTGCGCCACAAGATCCTTGACAGGAAGCCTCATAGCAGCTGAACTCTTCAATAGAGAGTCTTCCCAGAACTGCTCTGTTGAGCAGCGTGTGCTTGCGTGTGGAGCGGCGTCTCTGTAGAAACACTTCAGGTGCAAACACCCGCTTCAAAAACAAACTGCCTCAGAGATTATATTTTTGCAGCCCGCTAATGATGGAAGCAGCCACCATACTTAAATGTGAAAGTGCGCAGTGCAACACACTAATTAAAAAAAATTGAAAGTGCGCCGTGCCACACACTAATTAAAAACATTTGAAGCCATACTTCAAAGCGTACCTTATGTAAACAAAAGCAAGAGGCAGTGAAATAGCTATCATGCTTAAAGTGAAAGTGCGCCCCGCCTCACACACTAATTACAAGCATTAGCATAGCCAATAGGTCTTGCTTTTGGGACCTTGTAAGAGGTTAGCCATGAAGCACATTCTCCTGACACAAAGTTTGTGGTAAATCATCTATGACATGCTGGCCTTATTTCTTCCAGGCATTTAAGTCCTTTGACAGTGTTGGCATGTGTAGTCTATGGCACTGGTGCCCAGCCATTAAAGACCTCAAACTGACTAACAGTCTAAGGTAAAATATACTTTTTCTATCAGTCATTAATGCCCTTTTACAATTTTGGCATTTGCAATGAAGAGCTAGGGTGACTTTTTATACGGCCATGCCCCTTAAATGCTAGCCACATTGTCTCTACTGCACAGATGTGCTAATAGTGCGAGTCTTTGATGCCCGCACACTGCCCAGCACATGGAAGCCAAGCTGCAGGATGCCCCTTAATTATCACTGACAGTGATGCTCTTATTTCTCCTGGAGATACAGTTTACGCCTCTCTGGCTCGTACCTGCCACAGTTCAGTAATACTCATTGAATACGGAGTCCAGTTATGGTGACTGCACTTGGAATAAGACGCCCTGTTCTGGATGTCATATCTGCAGTTTTGTGTCCAGTTATAGTGAGCACACATGGAGTACATAGTCCAGCTCTGGTGGCACATGTGGAGAATGGAGCACAGGTGTGGTGAACACATGTGGATTATGCAGGCAATTATGGTGAGCACACGTAGTGTGGGGAGCACAGCTGTGGTGTGAGCACATGGATTACAGGCCTAGTTCTGTTGCATACACCATAGTACAAAAAGGCCCAGTTTTGAGTGTCATTTCTGCAGTCATAAGCAGGTCTGCTGAGCAAACACAGAGTAAGGAGTCCAGTTATTGAGGTTACACCTGCAGTCTTGTGTCCATTTGTATCAAGCACACGTGGAGTAAGGTGTTCAGTTCTTGACACTGCCTATTCAGTCTTATGCCAATTTGTAGTGAGCACAGATAGTTCTGCTGAGCACATGTGGAGTATGGAGCACAGCTACGGTGAGTACCTGTGGATTATATAGTCCAGTGCTGGTGAGTACATGAGGATGAAGTCCTGTTCTGGATGTCACACGTGCAATTGCGTCCAGTTATGGTGAGCACACAAGGAGTACATAGTGCAGTTTTGGGGAGCACTCATGGAGTAAGGAGCACAGCTGTGCTGCGCACACATGGAATACGGGGCTTAGTCCTGGTGCGTACACAAGAAGTACAAAGAACAGTAATGGACGTCACATCTGCAGTCCTGTGTCAAATTTTGGCGAACACACATGAAGTATGGAGTCCAGTTCTGGTAAGCACACAGTGAGTACAGAGTCAGTGCTGAATGTGACATACGCAGCCTTGTGCCCATGTCTGATAAGCACACATGAGAAAAATGGCTAGGGTTATTAGGCATCTCGGTTTTCCTGGCAGTTTAGTGTAAATGTTCTGATTTCAAAGAGGCAATACCATGCGAAACTTCATGCGATCCCATACAGAATTCTGCAGCACACAGCGAGAAGCCATTTGAGAGAATTAGATGCAGTGTTTTAAAGCTGCATATCATTCTCCCCTCTTTAGCACACAAATACTTATATTGGTACCTTAGTGCCACATTGTCCTCAGTTCTGGAGACTCCTCTCCAAAAGGCCTACTGGAGACAGTTCAAACTATGTCTCACAAGAGGAAAACAAGATGCGCGGCCGCCAGACGCGCTCTGTGGTGGGAGAGGGGGAGGAACGTTGAAGGCAAAGCGGAGTGAGGCGCGCGTGCTTGTGCACGTAACCATACGCTCTATGCCTCACTAAAAGCTGTGGTCGGGCTTTTTGAAGCCCACTAACTAAAAGTCTCGCCAAGGCAGTGCATGCGCTGGCTCAGGCGAGACCTAAAAATGGTTACTCCTCTATCATACAAAGCATGCTGTCTTATGCAATCTGCATAATATTCTGATCCAGATATACAGCGAAGACAAAGAAAAAGATGCAGAGTTTTGAAGGGTCACAAAGTGTCAGGTGATGAACCTAGAAATATAACATGCGCATCCTTTTAATAAACGCAATAGCCTGAAGCCAAACAATGTGTGCTTTTAGTTGAATTCCTATTTCCACCGGCTTGCACCATAAAACTTGTACAACATTATTTCAGACCATCAGCTGTCCAAACCCTAAGGAACATGCAAATATTCTCTTAGTAGCATTGAAAAGGACCAGTATCATTTTGACCAGATTGGTTTCCGTTTAGCTGTAGCAAACAGTTAAATTGCCAAAAGACATAGAGAGTGATGTATCTGGACATAGAATTGTATTTCCTGAACCTGTTCAAGGCTATCATTGGACTTCACTGTCATCTACCTGTGAGGTTGGTTACATAAATAATCAAACAGAACCTCAGTGTTTAATTTCTCTGACATCACATGTGCCCAAGAACAGCAGATGTGTTGAGAAATGTCTTTCCAGCTCCTCTAAGACACGTTATTCATATTGTGCATAAATGGTTGTTGGGTTGACCGTTTGCCATAGAGCACTACCGGAACTTCCAAGTGGCCGATAACAGATTACTGAATGCAATTTTAAGCATGACTCCATATTCTACTAGATCACTCACTAACACTGCAAGCAAAAAGAAGAGACCAACAGCATCTGTTCAAAGTAGGGAACCTCTCCAAAATATGCTAGGTGGACTTGATGGAGGACAGCAGCATTTGACACTTGAAAACAGGAACCAAAGAAAGAATGGGGCTCATTCTGGAGGTGTTTTATCATCCAAAAGCAGTCTGAGTTAAAATTAAATCAACAAAAGCCAGAACAAATAGCCTATCAACAAAGAGAGAAACAAGAGTAGACGGAGATCCTTTTTTTTTTTTTTTTTTTTTTTTTTAAATCTTTTTATTGAGCATTTTTACATTTATGTACAAGGCACAGTGCACTATTCCAAAAAGTAGCGTGACAGCAGTGAGATATTCCATCTACAATAAGAGCGACAAGGGCCAGAAAATTTAACGTAGGAACAAGAATACATAACACAAAAAAGAGATAAACAAGCGAGACCATAAAAATCATTAATTACCATGATCAATATCCCCCTCCCTTTCGAAGCACTATCTGCCTACCCATAAGGAACCTTTAATAGACTATACACCAAATAATCACAAATTCTAGTCAGCAGAAAGCATATATGAACATGCATTACCAGACCCATTCAGTTCGTTAAAATAATTTAGAAATTCCCTTCCTTCCATCGAGTGATGGGATCCCAGATTACCCTGCCCATTTTCCTCCCGTTTTTGCCTTTCCTAGCATATATCTCTTTCTCCAGATGATACATCGAAAGCAATTTAGCAAGCCACTGATGAAATGTAGGCGGGAGAGGATCTAGCCATGCAGAGGCTAGGCACAATCTAAGAACTGCTACCGCTACAAACAAGAATTCCCCCCCTAACTGCATCTCTCCTTCCTCCTCATTTATGCCTAATAGAATTATTGCGGGGGTTAATGAAAAATAATTTATTCCTAGTACAGTCTTTATAAAATTTCCAATATCCTTCTTCAACAAATATAAATGGGGGCATGTGGCAAGTACATGTTCTAAGTCTGCCTCATTACTTCCACATCTATAACAATTTGTTCCTACAGTTCCTCCCCACTGAGCTAATTTAGCTGGGGTGTAGTACAGATGATACAAAGTTTTGTAATGCTGTGCCTGCAATGATGCAGAACACAGAAGTCTATGACCCTTGTCCAGGGATAACTCAAAACAATCCTGACTGACACTCAGACTATCCTTCCACTTATCACCCCATTTCCCTAAATCATCCTGCTTTCCTTTCGTTAGTTCAAAATAAAATCGTTTAATCGTACACTCTTTCCCTGTTCGTATCAATTCCATTACCGAGTCTCTACCAAACCCCAGAGATCCGCCCACTTTACTCATCAAGAAGCTCCTGATTTGTAAAAACTTGAAGAAGTGACTGTAGTGTAAATTGTACCTGTTCTGCATTTCTGAAAATTGGCAGACACTTGAGTCCCCAGAACGTCCCCAAAGCTCTTAACTCCCTTACCTACCCATTCTGTGAACACCGAGTCCGCAAAAATCTCTTCTGGAATATTAGGGTTATCTGTGAATCTAGTGTAGCGGTTATACCTCCCCAGGCCTGACCTTTTCATAAATGCTTTCCAGACTGCAAATGCTGCCATGAGAGTCTTAAATTTTGTTCTCTTGTAATAGCTGGCCTCCGTAAATTTTAGAAACACATTTTCTACCTCCATACCCAAAACCAGTCCAAATATTGTAACCGTGCCTAGATCGCTCCCTCCTTCAGCCTCCGCACCGCCTACCAACCCTAACATATTTTGAAACGTTGCAGCCCAATAATACAGTCTTAAATCGGGCACTGCCCACCCTCCCCTTTCCTTTGGCAATGTCATGAATCTTAATGCCCTTCGTGTCTTTCCTTTTCCCCAAATAAATCTATTAAGCATGTGTTCTATCCTTTTGAACCACCTAGCATCAAACAGCAAGGGAATTGCCCTAAATAAATATAAAAATTTAGGGAGAATTAACATTTTAATTATATTCGTCCTCCCCACTAAACTCAAATGCAAGTTCTCCAATCTGTCCAGGTCTTTTTCTACTTTTTTCATTAATGGAGCAATATTCCTTTCCACTAATGAGTCCAAATCAGCCGAAATAGAGACTCCTAGATATATTTCTGAGCGTATAACTCGGTTGTCAGTACAGATGGCAAATCTATTTTTAATTATTTGAGTCTTTCCCGTATTTAACCTATACCCCGAGATATACCCAAAATTTGTGGCCTCTATTTCGATTTGATTAATGGACTCCGTCAGTGTTGGCGTGACCACTGCAACATCGTCAGCATAGGCTAGAACTTTACACTGCCCAGTTAGGGTAGGGAGAGCACTAACCAGACCACATGCCTCAATTCGCCGTATAAATGGGTCCATGTAGATGGCAAACAGCAGTGGTGAACAAGGACACCCCTGCCTAGTTCCGCGACCTATTTGAAATTGCCTCGTACACCCTGCGTTAACCCGAACCGAGGCGACAGGATTCAGGTACAATGCCTTGATTGATTTAATAAATCCCTGCTTTACACCAGATCTTTCCAGTACCCCCCATAGATAGCCCCAGGAGACCCGATCGAATGCTTTTTCCGCATCCAGTAGCATAACAGCCATCGGGTCTCCTGCAACTTCCGTCGCATCAAATAGAGTAATCACTTTACGAATATGATGGGTTGTCCCCCTTCCAGGGATGAACCCATGTTGCATTCTGCTCACAGTGTTAGCGATCACTCCTGCTAGTCTTGTTGCCAATGCTTTGGAGAACACTTTGGCATCGGAGTTCATTAAAGTGATTGGTCTATAAGACCCAGGCTCCTCCGGAGGTTTCCCTTTTTTGAGTATTAACACAATCACCGCACCCCCCCACGATGCAGGAATTGAGAATCCTGCTTGCGCCTGCTGTATTAGATTTGTTATAACCTCCTTCAGGGCCCCCCAGAAAACCTGATAAAATTCGACCGGAACTTGATCCGGTCCTGCTGCCTTACCCGCCGGCAAAT
The DNA here is from genome assembly GCF_964204655.1 of Triturus cristatus. Taxonomy (NCBI): domain Eukaryota; kingdom Metazoa; phylum Chordata; class Amphibia; order Caudata; family Salamandridae; genus Triturus; species Triturus cristatus. Next base: position 798,392,824 of record NC_140594.1, read on the forward strand.
TACATACTGCATCTTTTATCTCTTCTAATTGCAGTGCCCCCTCCAAACCCTCCGAGTCCTCCTCCTCCAATGCTACCCCAGGTATCCCTTGGAGATACTCATTCACCGCCCGGTTATCAATATCCCCCAGATCATCAGTGTATAGCCTCTCATAAAAGCTCCTAAATACATCTCTAATTACCTCCGGGTCCGTATGTAGCCCGCCCGCTGTATCCCTTATCTCCCTTATTATTCCCGTAGACTCTTGCTGTCTTGCCCGAACAGCAAGGTGTCTGCCTACGGCTTCACTACACTCATAGCACTTCTCCCTTTTAGACGTGTACAATTTAGCCGCTTTAATAGCAACGTCCCTTTCAGCCTCCCCTTTAACCTTGAGTAGCTCATTCCATGCATTGTCAATTTGGATACCACTCAATAGACAGCTTTCTAATACTGCCTCCGCCTCGATCACTTTTCCCCTTGCCTCCTCGCTCCTTGAACGTTCTTGTTTCTGCTTATAGGAACTGAAGCTCATTGTCTCGCCCCGGATTCCTGCCTTAAAGGCATCCCAGACCACCCCCTCTGCCGCGCTACCTCTATTAATCTGGAAGAAATCTTTGATCCACTTAGTCATGTGTCCTACATAACCCTCATCTTTTAGCAACCCCCTTTCAAACGTCCAACTAGTGCGCTGTCTTTCATTTGTTTTACTTGAGATTGTAAGTATTAGTGGGTTATGGTCGCTGAATATCCTTGGTAATTTACCTATCTGTACATTCGAGACATCAGAGCTAGGGACCAAAAAATAATCTAACCTGACACACACTTGGTGTGGAGCTGAATAGTATGTGTACCCCTTGTCAGCCATCCGTTTAATCCCCCAGACATCTATTAGGGCATTATTTACGATTAAGCTTCCCAATGCCCGGCTCACTCTTTTCTTCCTCCCTTTATATTTACCAAAGGAGCCCTGCCCTAACCCATCTGACCCATTAATATTAAAATCCCCTGCGATAATGACTCTCGGGGCCCAAGTAGCTAATTCTACATCTAAGAATTGAAAGATTTCCGGATCATCTTCCGTAGACCCATAGACAGATACAAGCGTGGTCCATACCCCATCCAAGAGACACTCTACCATAGCCCACCGCCCCCACTGATCCTGTGCTTTCTTCCTTACCACAATATTCCTATTCCTAGCAAGGATGGCTACCCCTCTCTTTTTCACCCCCTGCCTAGAGCTCACTAATAGGTAAAATCCCAGCTGATTCAACAAGTACACCTGCGAGTCCATTATATGTGTCTCCTGCATGAAAACTAAATCAGCATTCATTTGCCTTAAGGCAATGGATATTCTCATTCTTTTTTATGCATCATTTAGCCCACATACGTTCCACGTTACACACCTAATATCCATGAGGACCCAAGGGCATCATTACTCGCATCCTTTCTCCTTCCTTGAATTATTTCTTTTTGTTTCTGGCCCTCTCCCCCTAAAGTAGCCTCCCTCCGCTTGCATGTAATCGCCATTTTCCAGTTACTTGAATCTACTGACAGCTTTCTTACCCTCTCCTTATATCCTCCTCCTTGCCTTTTTTGCCTCTTTTGCCTCCTTTGCCCTACCTGTTCCATACGCACCGTGCCAAAATATGCTAGGTGGACTTGATGGAGGACAGCAGCATTTGACACTTGAAAACAGGAACCAAAGAAAGAATGGGGCTCATTCTGGAGGTGTTTTATCATCCAAAAGCAGTCTGAGTTAAAATTAAATCAACAAAAGCCAGAACAAATAGCCTATCAACAAAGAGAGAAACAAGAGTAGACGGAGATCCTTGAGGCACATCACTTGAAAATAAATGTTTGAGGGCATTGGAGGACAACAGCTTTTTAGAACATTTCCAGATAACATGAAGACAAAAAAGGCTGCTCATCCTGGTAAGAATAAACATTTTAGACGGAAATAACCAACATTTCTCAGAAATGAGACCAACACCAATGATGTCCCTGCAAACTGATGCAATCCAACACTATATGTATTTTGTTTGGTTTTGCTTGAGTTTCAAAGATTCAAGGAAGAAAGGTCTCTGGAGGGGGCAATCATAGATTCCAACATCTCTTCACAAAAGGAGATGATGGTGTTTTACCACAATGTTGTTTTGCTCAGCTGTTCGGGCCTGATTCTTAAAGGAATGTGCAAAAGTATGTGAAGAAATGTATGCCTTCACTTCAATATGCTATTTTATTGTTTTTGCAAATTGCAACCATTCCAACCTCGAAAATCATCATATATAGAACTAGCATTGGTAAAGCCAGTAGGCCTGGTCGATTGGAGACCAATTGGCTTTGTCAATTGGGTGGGAGAGGCTAACAGGGGTAGTGAAGAAACAGAGATGAGGTGAGTCAGAGGGGCGAAGAAAACACAGGGTTGAAAATAAAGCACCACATTTATAGTGCCTCATCGCTGAGTATTCAAGCAGAATAAACAGACGCATGTGCCGCCCGTCTGCTTTAGAGGTACTGGTGGTAAATGTGACTATAAACAAGGAAGCTGCTTAGAAGAAGGTTAGGCAGTGGTGCTGTCCAGGACTCAATAAATGACTGAATATACCTGTGTGTCAGATGCCTTGTTGACACAACAGTGTTCTTTGTCTAACCTGGCAGCCACACTTCTGCTGTTGCTGGAAGTACTGGATGAATACAAGTTGATATTATGATATAAAAATTAAAAACAGAAAATCTGAAGTCCTCTCCGTGAACTTCACAGAGAGAGTCAAGGATCTTAGGTGGAGAGGACCTTTTATGATATCCACAGGAGAAATTCAATTCCTGTGTGTAAGCCCAACAGGAGGTGGAGACACCTGTTTAAATGCTGACTAGTTTGTATACTGGCAATTAAAATGTCAGTCATTCCCAAGCTTCTGAATGTGTTCCAGGTACTGCCAATTAGAATAGGGTAAAATATGCTCAAGAATGAAGTACAGATGGAGATGCTGTGCTTTCTGTGGCAAACAAAACCTCCTAGACTATCAAGTAACCAGTGAAAAGCAACAGGGCAAAAAGGGAGCCTGGAGTCCCACAAAGAAATTGAATACTGATGAGCAAACCAACTTTGTATAGCAGGAGAATGGTCTAGATGGAGGACAAGCCTTGAGTCCACAAAGTTAGGATGGAGATGGGAGGTCATTATGGGATCTTAACAGGCTTCCAAAGAGGACTATTTGACACCTAGAATTAGTCAGTGAGTGGGCCAGCAGCATAAGGGTAGGAGTTTAGAAAAAAAAACACCTGAAAATGAATGTAACACTTTTTCTCCTTTTCAGATGCTTTTGTTTAAGTATCTGCCACAGCATTTCCAGGCAAACAAGCATTGGCAAAACCAATAGGTATGACTTAGGTACTGAGAACACATGCTCAAACCACTCCCCATACAAACTTCAAACGTACTGGCTTTGCCAAAGCATGTTTAGTTTGACAACACACTCCTTGCATGAAAGAAAGACTCTAGTACCATTTTTCTCCGGGGATGAGCACCTGTTCTCTTAAACCAATGACTGCGAAATCTCTTGGCCAAGGCACAGCTTACACCAAGCCTAAGAAAACAAAAGACAAATCCTTTCAAATGATGTCTCACCCATCTCAAAAACTCTTCTCACCTTCCTTAACATAAAACCCTTGGTGATCCATACGGTTTCTCAGCCTCCTCCCAGTATCCTCAGTTGATACGTTTTTATTTATGTTTTTTTTAAAGCACTCGCCTGACACGAATTCCACTAGCCAGCTGAAATTAAACCTAATTGCATTATCAATTGTTCACTATAGAAATCTGTAAACTGCTTTCAACAGCAATGACAAAAATAATTATATCAGTGTCAGAATATTAGTCTGTCCTCGTGCTTCATCGCTGTCCCCTCTCTGTCCTCCGTCACTTCCCAACTGTTTCTACGTTGCCAAGTGCTTTCCTCTGCCTAACATTCTAAACTGCTTCACCCATTCATCCATTCTATCAGTTGGAACTTGTGGACCTGTGGAGCAATCCTGGAATAATAATAATAGTAATAATAATAATCAGCATCATAACAATAATGATAATAATAATAATAATAATAATAATAATAATAATAATAATAATAATAATAATAATAATAATAACAATAATAATAATAATAATGATACAAATAATCATGTTATGTATGGCTGTCACAGTCATTAGCATGAATGTCTGGATCCTAAACCCAATAGTTTACTGCTTTGACTAGCAGCAGTGGGTAGCAGAACTTGGTAACAACTGTTTCTACATCATAAAGGAATTCCACTCTTCTCTGGGTGGACTCTTGAAGGCAAAGGAAAGCAGGGAGCGCAGCTTCTGGAGGGGAGAGGAGGGAAGCCAGAGAAAATGGTGGCGGGAGGCCAGTTACTTTTTCTTTTTGAAACTTGGGACTGGGAGGAGAAGCCTTCTTATGTATCGCGACCCCATTACTCCTCTGCTCCTGCGCAGAAGTTCAAAGCATGGGTAAGAATGAGTAGCAGGGATGTTTTGCACTTCAGGGTTCTGATGGTCACTATAGACAGTTCAAGCTTTGTTTTGGGTATTTCATGCCATTCAGAACCCCTTGGTGAAAAACATCAACGTGATTCACCGTTACCCATCTATAATTCTACATAATACTACTACTACTATTACTACTACTACTACTACTATTACTAATACTACTACTACTACTACTTCTACTACTACTAATAATAATAACAATAATAATCACAATGTGATTTTCTAGTTGGTTTGCCCTAAAAATGTAAACATGGAAAAAAAACAGACACCAGTAATGGAAAGTTTAGGTTCAAATCTGCAAAAAACAGTGGCACTTTACAAATGAGCTTTTACCACTAATTTACATCTCTTGCCTTCCAGGGTGGTCGTAGTACGCAATGTATCCTTCCATTCGAAGCATCACACTAGTGGGTGATGAACGCCCGTTGTTATTACACAGTCCTAACACTTCCACGACACCCGGCTACGCCTTTTGCGCAGGAGGCCTTAAGTGTCCCCCAGGAGATCTGGGGTACGAGGAGGAGGAGAAGAAGGGAGAGGGGCGCTCGTCAGGGTAATAAACAAACACTGCAACGGCAAATATTTAGTGGTTTGTGTCACTTGAATGATTAACTCATTTGAGGCACCGAAAACCACATCGCCGGCCTCTTAGCACTGAAGGGCCGATTCGGACCCGGCTCTGATTTCAAAACATGGCGTCAGCTGGAGATAAAGCGACGCGCAGCTGACAAGTACGGGGCCGCTGGAAGCAGGCCTCTCATAACCAAAGTGCTCTGGGATTCCGCCGGAAAGGTCACCCCGTGCCTCATCAGCATAAGCAAAATCCCCGAGTAAGGGGAGCCGGCCTGCAGGCCTGAAAAGAGTATTATTTGCTCAGAGCCGTTATTAAACAGAAAGTGCGCGCGCGGACCTTTAGCGCGAAACGACGAGTGTAGTAATCCACGGTAAATACGCAGGCCTGCTGCCAATATCCCCGCTAATTTCCAGCTCTGCACTCCACACATCTGGTCTCCTCACGCAGGGCTGGGTCATGCAATATAAGGTGTAATAGAAGGCACGCGTCCATCATAAGGCTCAGTAGAGAGCATGCTCCGCAAATAAAGGCTTGCCTGAAAAAACAAGTATACAGGGGGCATTTATGGGCGAACATGCTACATCTGGGTCGCCCTGAGTAAAGCCGCCAGGCCATACTCTGCCCAATTCCTTTGGCCCATAGTCAAACATCTGCCATACAAATCGTCTTTTCCTAAACCGTTAATTTATTACCAAGCGGGTTGTACTTCAAATTCAGAGATTTCTACTCAGTCTAGTCTATGGCAGTTTTTTACTTCAGTTGGAGGGATGTTATTCTTGCCACCCAAATCTAAACACCGCTGAAAATCACCACTTTAATTTGCAATGATCATAACTTCACTGACTATATATCAACTTAAAATCCATTCTAACGATGACATCACAATGGCTACAGTATCATACATATATTTGCATAGTATGTCTTTTTTATTTACTGAAGTTGTGGTGTTAAGACCAGAAATGTACTGGTATAAATATTTTGAGTTCATGAGCATTGCTTTTGCAAGGCAAATTATTGTGGAGGTGAATTGTGGTTTGGTAATCTATCCAACACTGGTCATTTGCAGTTTTTTTTGTTTTGTTTTGCAGCCATAAGTTCACTTTCATAGTTTTTCTAAGGCAATTTCTGAGGGTATTTTACAAAAACATATTATGTTTATGTCTTATGGGCAGAAGAAAGCATAACTTACCATAAACATTTCTAATGAATTTTTGTGTTCTGCATGAGTTAGCTCTAAACATTTATTGCCTCTAACCCATGGCTTGCCTAGCCTTCCACCATGTGCCCCTGGGGATGGCTAAAGGGCCTGGCCTACAGCGGGTCCTGTGTCCAATCTCCCAGGCCCCTTTCCTATGCAACACATGGCCATAAGCAGCGGTTGCTGGCCAGAGGTTCTTGCCTGACACCTAGCACTAGTCCACCCAATGGCACAACAAATCCAACAATCCAACTGCACACAGCATGAGCAGTGGGGGATGGCTGCATGGTAAGGCCATAGGATGTGCGCATTTGTGCTTAGTCGCAGGCAGCACACCAATACTAAAACCAAAGGAAATGATGGACGGAGTGTTGAACATTGCAAGCACTCACCCCCAGTCAACTGATCTGGGTTTAATCCATCACCGTTCTTTAGCCCACTCTGCCACCCCAGTTCAGACATGGCCATATGCAAATCAGTCTGACCCTGTGCCTCATGGGAACAGTCCAGCCCGAACTGCTAAGCCATGTCTTCCCTGGACCAGAAACAAGCTTCCTAGGACCGGTTTCTGGCATTTCAGCCGTCTTCAGCCAGGCTTGCTTGAATCCAGTGGCAAAGTGAGCAAGGGACTCACGTCTGAGCATACCCTGCCAACTTATGGCGAACAAAGCAAAAACCAAAGGAAATGATGGACGGAGTGTTGAACATTGCAAGCAATCACCCCCAGTCAACTGATCTGGGTTTAATAGCACACCAATACTCCCATATATCCTGCGTCCTCTGCGCAAAATGTGTGCATGTTTTTGGCCCTTTGTAGTGGGCTTCTGATGCAAGCCCAGTTCCAGGATTTGTACCAATAAACCAGCTGTGTATGGCCTTCTGATGTGCACAGCATGTTCTGAGAGCAGGGCCAGACCACAGGCCAAATCTTGCACCAATCTATATGCCATTAAACGCGCTATATATAGCGTCCATGCATGTGTAGTTGGGCTTAGGAGCAGGGCCTGGCCTGCATCCAGGCGCCGAAAGCACTCTCCTGCCAATGATCCAGCTACACACTGCTTTTGGTAGTGTACTGCGGGCTTTGGTCACATTGCCTGGCCAAAGACATCCATGGGGTCCAGAATCCTGAGTGTATATAGTCTTTGTCTTTCATTGTTGCTCTGTGTTTATTTGTATTCACTTTTGTTCAGGATGTGCAAGAAAAGGGTCACATTTTTCAAAGGAATTTCACACCTCCCCATACATTTACAAACCACAGACTCGAAACAAGATCCGACAATCCTACAAGAAAAACAGGGTGCTTTTTTTCTTAGGTTTTATGAGCATTGTCTGCCTGCCTGGGACCCCCATATCTTCTGTGGAATCAGAGGATACACACCCAGGCCCCTTGTTTCACCTCTGTCACTTTATTTCAGGAGGCAGTGCCTTCATCCTGTAAAAACCACTGTAACTATCATCTTACGTTGGGGGGCGCTAGAGGGCGCGCACGCAGTATGGCCGCACTCGAGTGAGGCTCCTGCTGCCTGGCCTAAATATCCTACAATTATCCTCTGTAACCGATCGCCTGCCGGACCGCGACCAGAGGTACAGGTAGCGGCTGTCCCCCCGCGGCTCCGACCGAAGTTTGGGAGCCGCGAGACTCTCGGGGACGGAGAAAGAGGCACCGCAAGTTTCGCCGGGACAAAGGCTGCTGCGTGGTGGTGGCGGCGGCCGGGATCCGGCACTACGCGATCCCGGTGCTGACCGCGAGGCGGGTGGGCCCCCGGCCTGTCCCTTGCAGTCGCGGCGATCTCTGGAGCTTTGAGCTGGGAGGCGGCCTGTAAGAAGGAGGCGACGAAGGACGGCGGGGCTCCGGACTAGTCCTGGGTCCTGTGCTTGATGGTCTGACTGTGCTGACGGCCGGAGGGGTCTCCCTGAGTGGCGTGGGGGGTGAGTCGCCCCCCCCCCATCTTGGATTGACCGCGCTGATTGGGGTGGAATTGGATGGCATCCCCCCCCCCTCCCCCGACGCTGTACCTGTGCTTTGGCTGCTTCACCACCGGAGGTGCGTCAGACCCCTCGCTGCCTACGAGTCTGGGCCCCCTGGCGGGTTGGTGGCCCTTCCTGCTGGACAACGCTGCGTCAGCACCCTGGGCCCTGGTGGAGGTGGAGTTGGGCCGCGACCTCGGCGGGACTGGTGGCTGAAGCAAGATGCGTTGCGGCGCCCTGACCAGGACTCCGCCGCTGCTGGGACCTCCTGGGGGTTGCTCCTGAACACCCCCCACGCGGCTCCTTGCTTCTGTTGGGGGAGCCCCCTGCTGTTAGCCTGCTGTAATTCCTGGCGTGGGGGTGAATCGTCGTGGGACTGCCTCCTTTTTGAGTGTTGGCGGCCGAGGTCCGCATCGGAGCGCTGACCGGTTCTGCCCTTGTGAGGGTGTGGACAGACAAGAAGCTCCCTTCCTGGATTGCTCCTGCGCTGCTGGGTGGATCCGTCGTCTGCTTCGGTGCCGACGTGGGCTGAACTGCCCGTTGTGGGCCCCAGTCCCTGACTTGCCTGAGGCGGGGGCGACCTTGGCTCTTCTGGGGTGTGGGGCGGCCCCCTACCACGAGCCCGCGATGGGCAAGCACGATAACAAACAGTCGAAGCTGTCCTTTGCTGCCCCGGTTGTAAAGGCTGGGCTGTGGAGTACGCAAGATGCTGGTGGCGCACAGGCCCCCCCGGTGCCCGTCGCGGACACGGCCTCACCGCCAATGGATATGCAACAGATGATGCGGGAGATGAGGCAGGGCTTCGCCACCGTTGTGGATAAGGTGGACCGTCTCTCTTCGCGTATGGATGCGTTCGCACAGAAAATCGATGCCCATGAGGAGCGCCTTGCGGAGGCCGAACGGCGGATCTCGGGGAACGAGGATGCGACTGCTTCCCACTCCACGCAGTTAACGAAAATGGACAGCGTCCTGTGGCTTATAGCTGCAAAGAATGAGGAGTTAGAGGCCCGCAGCCGGCGTAATAATATTCGCGTAGTAGGTGTGCCAGAGTCTACCAATACAGGGCGCATGGAGGAATACGTGGAAAGGATTCTCATTGCCTCCATTGGCTCGGACGCCTTCTCTAAACAGTTTATCGTGGAGAGGGCGCACCGCTCACTCGGACCGCGACCGCCTCCGGGTGCCCCACCTAGGCCCATCATCGCGCGACTCCTAAACTACCGCGACCGAGATGCTGCGCTGCGGGCTGCGCGTTTGAACCAGAACCTATCATGCGACGGTGTCAGCTTTACCGTCTTCCCAGACTTCACGCCTATTGTTCAGGAACAACGTCGTAAATTCGTTGAAGTTAAGAAAAAGTTGCGAGCTCTCCAAATTGACTATGCGTTGCTTTATCCGGCGAAGCTGCGGGTCACCCATCAAGCGAAACAGCATTTCTTCACGAACCCGCAGCAGGTGGAGGACTTTTTGAAATCCCTGCGGAGAGTGCGACACGAACGGCCTGATGAGGAGGATACGGCCCAAGAGAACGAACATTGACTGCTAGCCTGTGGGTCGCCGGGATCATTCCCTTACATCAATGGGCGGCTCCTCTGTGTTTTCCCTGGTTGCCCGCCGCTACAGGCCCTCTTGATGGGCGGCGTCAAGACTGAGCGAGCTGCCCTGGTCGGGTGCTGGTCGGGGATCGGTAATGTATGCCAGGCACCACCCTTCTCCCTCCCTCTGTGACTATGGTGGGATATGGGCAGTAATGGGTGGATCTGTGTGCCCTTTGGATGACCCCCGTAGGGTGTACCCCATTGACTTCAATGACTAAGTTGCTCCTGTTGAGCTTTTTGATGGTACTGACGGGTGGGGGGGTGGGTAGACATTTCTGGCGAGTTGGGGTTGCTTCAGTGGGTGGGGGGTGGGGTGAGGGGACTCGGGGCTTTGTGGAATTCCTTAACCCTGGAGCGTTGTGGGACTGGTTTATGGGCGGTAGGGTGGGGTCCCGGTTCGAGGCTCTGCGGGATTGGGGGCTTCGCTTCTCCCCATGGCTTGGTACTTAAGCTTGGGGCGGGGGTTATGCTGGTGCAGGCAGCCTGGGTGGGTGGGAGTCCGGGGATATTTCTTAAGGGTGTTGTTCTGTTTGGTACAGCTGTGTTCAGGATGTTGTCATTCATGAAAATGGGCGGTTGCGGAAAGGCCCCCTTGCGGGACGGGGAATGTGCACTCTTGTTGTGGGTGGATGTTGCCTTGGCCTGGCCGTTGTTGTAGACTGTGAAATGATGGTGTTTCGTCGAGCGGTGTGTAGAGAGGATGGCGCGCGCGGCGGGTTGACTGAGAGAGGCCCCTTTACCATTGCATTGCCTGCCTGTTCTGTGCTGACCTGGCTATGGGGGACGCTGATTTAAATGTACTCACGTGGAATGTCAGAGGCCTGGGGGACCCTAGAAAACGTAGACACATCCTGTCCTACTTAGATCGCCACGCCATACACATTGCGTTTCTTCAGGAGACCCACTTCCGGGCGCGAGCGGCCCCTACCTTTGCTAATAGATGGGCGAAGTACTCTGCCTTCTCTTCTTACTCCTCATACTCTCGAGGTGTAGTCATATTAGTTAAACGGAACGTCCCCTTCGTTCTAGCGGGTACGAAAAGCGATGCCCAGGGCCGATACTGCCTGATGTGGGGTAGACTAGGACACAGAATGGTTACTTTGGCCTGCTTCTACGGTCCCAACGTTTATGACCCTGCCTCCTTCATTGACCTCGGTGCGGATATAATCGGTGTGGGTACGCAGCACCTTATATGGGGGGAGATTTCAATGTCACGCTTGCCCCGACGTTGGACAGGTCTCACCCAGCCTCGCATCATTATACGCGGGCCCGGGAGGCGCTTCTGGAAATCGTGGCGGAGCACAGGCTGATTGACGCATGGAGACACCTCCATGCGGATGGCTATGAGGGTACTCACTTCACGGCGCAGGCGCGTTCCTGGGCCAGGCTCGATTATGTCCTCCTGACCCCACACTTTCATGCGGCACTGGTTGGAGCGAGACACCTTCCGAGAACCTTCTCGGACCACGCGCCGGTACGGGTCACATTGAGGGCGGCAGAGCTCGGCCCCCCTCTGGCAGCCTGGCGGCTGCAGCCCATGATGCTCCTTGACACCCTTTTTCAAGAGGAGCTACGGGAGGAATGCTTGGCTTTCTTTAAGCGTAACAAGGACTCAGTGCAGGACGTTGAGATCATTTGGGATGCTTTCAAAGTGACCCTGCGGGGTCTGTGCATTGCCAAGGGGTCAAGGGTCCTGAAGAGTATTATGGCGCGCCTGCGCACCTTGGAGGCTGACCTTCAGACGCTGGAGACGTCGCTGGCGGGCGGCCCTGATGATGCCACGTTGGCGAGTATTCGGGGAAAAATCTCGGAGTATACTGCGGAGGCCGGCCGGGAGGCACATTTTCGAGGCAAGTACTGGGTTGCCCGGAATTATGGTGAGGGGGAGAGGCCAGGGAAAGCCTTGGCTGCGACACTGAGGCTAGCACAACCGCCTAATACGATCATGGAGATTGTCGGGACGGACGGCGCACGTTACAGTGATACTGCACATATCCTCAATGCGTTTGTGGCCCACTATAGTGTGCTGTATGCGTCAACTAGGGTTGGAGAGCTCCAACTACATGATTACCTCGAAGATGTGTCCCTGGGATGGCTTGGCAACACGCAAAGGGAGTTTCTGAGCTCCCCCTTTGAGCTGGACGAGGTGAGGGAGGCCATTATGCAGATGAGGTCGGGCAAGACTGCCGGACTAGACGGGATACCCATTGAATTTTACAAAACTTATATTGACTTTATGGCCCCGGTATTGAGAGAAGTCTACGAGGATGCGTTGGAGATGGGTCATCTCCCCCCCTCGATGCGCATGGCCCTCATCACATCGCTCCTCAAACCGGGGAAGGAGGCCAGTGACTGCGACTCCTACCGGCCTCTCTCCCTCCTCAATTGTGATGTGAAAATATTAGCCAAGCTCATCGCCAATCGCATCAATCTGTTACTCCCCAACTTGATACTGCCCGACCAGGCCGGTTTTGTGCCCGGTAGGGCTACGTCCCATAATCTGCGCACCTTCTTCTCAATCCTTAACTCTGTACATGAAGATCTGCCCATGGCCACCGTTTTCCTAGACGCCACGAAAGCCTTTGACTCCCTCGAATGGGATTATCTGTTCCAAGTCCTTGGGCGCATGGGATTCCCGACCGTCTTCATCTCGTGGATTGAGTTATTGTATACCGCCCCTATGGCCAAAGTGTTAGTGAATGGTAGGATGTCTCCTGCCTTCCCTATTACCAGGGGCACCAGACAGGGTTGCCCCCTTTCGCCCCTGCTATTTGCTTTGGCCATGGAGCCTCTGGCGGCCAAGCTGCGGCAACATCATCGCGACAAAGCGCTGAGATGCTTCCAGAGGCAGATACTAATATCCATGTATGCCGATGATATCACCCTCTACGTGCGGGACCCGAAAGAAAATCTTAACCCGATCCTCAGGGAATTCGTTCGGTTTGGCGTGATTTCCGGTATCCAGATCAACTGGAGCAAGTCTTGTTTATTTCCCCTGACGGCCTCCACTGGGCGATTCGTGCCTGATTTCCCCCTTGCCTGGTGTGAGGGGGACTTTAAATACCTGGGCATCCGTGTTGAAAAAAACAGAGACGAACTCATGCGGGCTAACTATGGGACGGAACTGTCCCGCATTACGGATTCCATCACTCGGTGGATTACTTTACCTCTTTCAATGGCTGGCAGGTCCTCATTGATTAAGATGGTAATCTTGCCGCAACTGCTGTACCTTTTTTTGAATATTCCCTTTTATCCCGGAGCCTTTTTCTTTCGACAACTCCGCTCGGAGCTTATCAGATTAGTCTGGGGCGGTAGGGCGCCTCGACTCCAATGGGAAATCCTGATTAAGCCCTTTGATCAGGGAGGTTTCGGCATTCCCAACTTTGAGCTCTATTATCAGACTGCCCAGCCGCACTATGCCTACTTTTGGATGCGGCAGCCTCGATATATGCCGCAGCTAGCGGCTGAACACTGGCTGGCACACCCTATCCCCATAGAAGGCGCGTTGTACATCCCAGTGACAGGCAGAGATAAGACGCCCACAACTTTGATCAGTACGGTGACCGCGTGGACTAGACTGGCTGCCACCCTAGGCCTGGACATGGTGTACGCACCGCTCCTGCCTCTGGTCTACCACCCAAGCATGCCCCTGTTGCAGGAGACAGGCTTCCGGAAATTACTTCACGCTATCCACGTGCAGACGTGGGGCGACCTGTACCACAACGGCACATTCCGGTCCATGGAGCATATGTATGCCAACATCCAGCCTACTCCCCTCGATGTTTTTCTATACCTCCGCCTTCGGCAGGGGCTCAGGGCGCTCATGCCCTGCTTCCCCCAGGAGCCCCCGCATCTGGCTCCGCTGCATCGTATCCTGAGTGAGGACTCTCCAGCTAAGCTCGTCTCTAAAATATACCGATCGGTCCACTCCTCCACACAGGCGCCACAGTTGGCGGCCAGGGAGAAATGGGACCATGAGCTGCAGGCCCCGTTGACAGATAAACAGTGGCAATTCTGCCTGATGCAGACTGACCGCGTCTCCTCCAGTAGCCGCTTTAGGATTATACATTACAAATACCTTCATCGGCTCTATTACACGCCGGCCAGACTTCACAGATTTCAGCTTCGTGAGGATGATAGATGCGACAGATGCCGGGCTCCAGGTGCGGACTTTCTTCACCTGGCGTGGACGTGCGATGCAGTTCACCGCTATTGGTGCCAGGTGTTTGAGGCGCTCTCAAAGATGATCAACACAGTATTGTTGCCCTCCCCTCTCCTGGCCCTGCTGGGTTACGTAGAGCCTATACAAGCTGCGCACCGCAAATTCATCGCGCTTGCCTTTCTGCTTGCGAAGAGGAGAGTGGCGTGTCGCTGGGGCAGAGGCAGAGCCCCAAAATTCAAGGACTGGGTGCGAGATCTTGTTTACTGTCAAGATCAGATCCGTACGTACTCTGAGCTCATGCCGCCTACGTCGCGGCCCGCTGATATATGGGCCCCTCTACAATGTTATCTACTTGCTGGAACGCCGTCCCCGGATGGCTGTCAGGCTGCTGAGTGAACTCTTGCTGGGGTACCATGTCGCCTGGAGGGTAGCTGCCCGAGGTTGTTTCCGGAGAGGGCTGGTTCTGGTTGCGCTTGGGTTTTGGGTCTCCATTCGGCCTGGCGTGGGAGTGTGTGAATGGGGGGAGTATGGAATGAGAGATCCTCCTCCCTCCGCCCCCCCCAGTCCCCCCCCCCCAGAAGGGGCGGTCCCCCCCTGCAAAGACCTCTTTGGTTCCGATTTATAGATACTGCTTAACACTGGGTTTGGGTTGCTGTTCAGGTCTCCCCTGCAGGGACTGTGTTATTTATGCCTCCGTCCAGCCTTCTATGTATCGCCTATGTTGATATATATACGAAATGTCGCTCCTTGCAATACAGCTGTATGTCCTTTTTTTTTTGTCTTAAAATTTCAAAATAAAATTGGAAAAAAAAAAAAAAAAAACTATCATCTTACGTTACTGCTAGCCATTCAGGTTGCCCAGATCTTCAAACTTTCTGAGGAACTGCCCAGCCCACATTGGACAACGAGAAAAAATGCATCCTCTTCCAGTGGTATTTTTTTCATTTTTCTAATGTGTTAGCCTCAGAGGATCTGAAAATCTAGTCTGCAAAGGATCCTACTAAAGGCTTTATCCAATTAACTTTTGCAAGTCCACCCAACAGCTATTTGTAAAACCAATTTCTAAAAACCTACAGAATATTTACATCAACTCAAGTAAAGACACTCACCAAAACTCTTGTTAAATGCCAAGATTGATTAAATACTAGTATTTAGCGGTTTTTGTTGCTCTGGATCGCAAAGTTCTCAACAAAGGTTAATATAGGAGTTGGCCTAACAGCTAGGGCGGCCGACCTCGAATCTGGGGAACTGGGTTCGAGTCTCGGCAATGACGCTTCGTCCTTGGGGGCAAGTTGTGAACTGTGCTGCCGCTACCCCTGGAGGGGCTGTGTTTGCTGTTGCCACCACTGCTGTGGCCGAGGAAGGTTGCCGCACGGGACTCCAGCTTCCAGGAGTCCGTGCGTGTTCCCAGCTGTAACGAGGCCCGCCCACCCGCCAACAAACACTTAAAACACCTCGCGGAACCCGCTGGCGCGGGTCCCGCTTCGTCCTTGGGGGCAAGTTGTGAACTGTGCTGCTGCTACCCCTGGAGGGGCTGTGTTTGCTGTTGCCGCCACTGCTGTGGCCGAGGAAGGTTGCCGCACGGGACTCCAGCTTCCAGGAGTCCGTGCGTGTTCCCAGCTGTAACGAGGCCCGCCCACCCGCCAACAAACACTTAAAACACCTCGCGGAACCCGCTGGCGTGGGTCCCGCTTCGTCCTTGGGGGCAAGTCGTGAACTGTGCTGCCGCTACCCCTGGAGGGGCTGTGTTTGCTGTTGCCGCCACAGCTGTGGCCGAGGAAGGTTGCCGCACGGGACTCCAGCTTCCAGGAGTCCGTGCGTGTTCCCAGCTGTAACGAGGCCTGCCCACACGCCAACAAACACTTAAAACACCTCGCGGAACCCACTGGCGCGGGTCCCGCTTCGTCCTTGGGGGCAAGTTGTGAACTGTGCTGCCGCTACCCCTGGAGGGGCTGTGTTTGCTGTTGCCGCCACTGCTGTGGCCCAGGAAGGTTGCCGCACGGGACTCCAGCTTCCAGGAGTCCGTGCATGTTCCCAGCTGTAACGAGGCCCGCCCACCCGCCAACAAACACTTAAAACACCTCGCGGAACCCGCTGGCGTGGGTCCCGCTTCGTCCTTGGGGGCAAGTTGTGAACTGTGCTGCTGCTACCCCTGGAGGGGCTGTGTTTGCTGTTGCCGCCACTGCTGTGGCCGAGGAAGGTTGCCGCACGGGACTCCAGCTTCCAGGAGTCCGTGCGTGTTCCCAGCTGTAACGAGGCCCGCCCACCCGCCAACAAACACTTAAAACACCTCGCGGAACCCGCTGGCGCGGGTCCCGCTTCATCCTTGGGGGCAAGTTGTGAACTGTGCTGCCGCTACCCCTGGAGGGGCTGTGTTTGCTGTTGCCGCCACTGCTGTGGCCGAGGAAGGTTGCCGCACAGGACTCCAGCTTCCAGGAGTCCGTGCGTGTTCCCAGCTGTAACGAGGCCCGCCCACCCGCCAACAAACACTTAAAACACCTCACGGAACTCGCTGGCGCGGGTCCCGCTTCGTCCTTGGGGGCAAGTTGTGAACTGCGCTGCCCCTACCCCTGGAGGGGCTGTGTTTGCTGTTGCCGCCACTGCTGTGGCCGAGGAAGGTTGCCGCACGGGACTCCAGCTTCCAGGAGTCCGTGCGTGCTCCCAGCTGTAACGAGGCCCGCCCACCCGCCAACAAACACTTAAAACACCTCGCGGAACCCGCTGGCGCGGGTCCCGCTTCGTCCTTGGGGGCAACTTGTGAACTGTGCTGCCGCTACCCCTGGAGGGGCTGTGTTTGCTGTTGCCGCCACTACTGTGGCCGAGGAAGGTTGCCGCACGGGACTCCAGCTTCCAGGAGTCCATGCGTGTTCCCAGCTGTAACGAGGCCCGCCCACCCGCCTATTGGTTCCTGCCCCCTTCATATATCCTCATTTACCGCTGCACGGGACGCGCGCGGGACGCCCAGGACGAAGCCCGGACAAAGGGCGGACAGTCTGTGACAGTCCGGGACAGGAGGGGGCTGGAGGAGGCTGGGCCGGACCCAGTTGTGTGGGTGTAGCTCTAAGGTACTCAACCACTTCGGTTGCCTTGGTAAGATTGTTGTGCCTCCCATCGTCGTATTAACAACTGTGACCTTTAGCGGTTAGCCACCAGTTTAAGAGGGGGTGTGGTAGCGGGATTTCGTTTAAACGTCACTGTATAGTACCCCGCCTGTCTGTCTGTTGTACTAGGTAACTGGATTAATAAGGCTGTTTGGTTGAGTTTACTATGTCTAAAGCGAAAAACGCCATTGCGACGGCCACCTTGGACAATTATCTGGTTAAAATGGTGGATAAAATCAACCAAGAGCGCCGAAAGTCCCTGGGGCGTGTGGAGTCCCTTGATATTACTTCCCCTCTATCTATTTTATCTATTTCCCCGTCTAACTCTCCCACGGCCATCAATAATCCCAACCACTTGGATAGCCCCATCTTGGCGGTGCTTCCAGACCAAGTTCGTTCAGATGGTTTTAAACCTGGGGCTGCTACTGACCTAGAATCAAGTCTGGTTGGACATCCAGATCCACCGTTACCTTGTCCAACGGCCACGAGATCGCAGAGAGTTCCACGGGCATGTATGAATAATAACAAGAATGCCCAACTAAAGCGGGGGACGAATCGCTCAAATAAGAGAATGGATTCACCTTTAACTAGTGCTGTGGGTGATCCTAATCTAGTATCGGCCTCTACCTCGGCCACTTTAGATCGTGAGCTATTCGATCTCCTAATCAGTACCCTAGAAGCCAAGTTTGACTTGATTGTCAAACCCCTATTGATTAAGCTTGACTTGGTTAATGCAGAAGTAGTTAGACTGGGAGGTATGTTGGAATCATTTATTAATCCCAGTATAGGTCACCTAGTTAAGGATAAGGAAGCCGGAGGCCATACTCCCAAGAGCGCTAGTGAGATTACCCCTACGGTTATGTCCAATACCCCTATGCCTTCCCCTGGGGGTCTTTGTGAGAAGGTACCCATTGTGTCTAACCCCCCGTTGAGAACAGGTCGAAATTCTTTGTCTAATTTAGCCTCAGGTAACCAGGTGGCACATAGTACTGGAAAAGCCAAAATTAATGTCAACTCACAGCCTGATTTACCACCGGACTGTGCACCTTATGTGGCAGTCCTAACCAATGTCCCCCCAGATAGAGAGACCGGATACAATAATACATATAGGGAATCCCATGCCTCTTTGAAAAATAAGACTGTGGACTGGCTTCATCGGGAGTGTGGTTTCCCAGTAGCCCTAGCAGATGAAATTTTAAGTACCAGAAGAATTAATTGGATAGGTAGCTCGCGTAAGAACTGTGATGGCGATTGTATAGTTGTTAATTTTAGAAATCCCCAACTCGCCTCCACTGTTCTGAGAAGAGGCACTTCTCTCCCCTACCGAGACCAAGGGATTTCCCTTCGTCCCCTAGGTTATTTTTATAGGCATTTATATAATCAGCCTAATTCCGACTACATTAGGGCGGGGGTAAGAGATTTAAACCTGCATACTACCTTTAATGTTGCTACGTCCAATAGATTCCAGTCTCTGAGTGGACTGGATTCCAACGACTGACTGGGTCCTGTCCAGAAGAACTCAAGGGATGAAGCTGTTTCTTTAGGAGGTGGGGGAGGCGATGTAACATTGGGGGTTTCTGACCCTGCGGGACCAAGTGCCAACTGTAGCCCTACTGTTGATCCCATTAAAGACAACAGACGCTGTGAAGACGGGAGGTTGGTTTCTGACGATCGGGGTGGATATTCTTCCCTTACTAGTGTTCCTCACGGTCACAGCGGATCAATTTCATTGAGCTTTACGCCCATTAAAAATTCTAACCCCCGGTTATGTTCAATTGTTAGTTGGAATGTAGCAGGTGTCTCATCTAAGGATGCCTGCTTGGGTTGGTTGGAGTTTATCAATGCTTTTAACATTATTTGTTTCCAAGAGACCTGGTGTACGGATCCAACCAATTATAATGGGTTCGCTTCATATCAATTACCAGCTGTGGCGTCACCCTTGGGTAGGGCAAAGGGTGGGCTCCTGGTTCTGATCTCAGGGGAAGTTCCCATTATTGTTAAAAAACATGTATTGGTTGGGGTCCATTCCCAGATTCTATGGCTTTATCAGGAGCATGGGAGAAATATTCTTTTAATAAACTTTTATAACAATATTTTTGACAGTACTAGGCACCAGGTAGTGCTAGCTCTTGAGACCGCTTTGGCTGACATCATAATGGAGTTTGATATTGATTTTGATTATATTTGGGTGGGAGATTTCAATACTGCTGTTTGTCCCCTTTCCTCCCAAAGGGTCTGTGGATCTAATAATAGTCTAGGAGATGATGATCTCCACTTCCCCCATAACAACTATGGGGATGCTTTGAATAAAATCCTGACCACTTATGATCTGGAAATTTTGGTTAACGCGAAAAATACCTCTGGAGAAATAATCCCCACTTTTACGGGAAGGAATGCAAACACTGTAATAGATTTTATTTGCATATCCTCTAGTCTTAGTTCATGGTGTCTGACCCCTGTGGTCGTGGATAACGCGCTCAGCGATCACAATTGTATCACCATTGAGACATTTCTCTGGAAGGCGAAGCATGGCCCTAACATTTGTACCATTGCTAATATTGAACCGTATCGACCGAATGGAACCCAAATTAGATGGAAAGGGGATAAAGCGGAGCTTGTGTCAAATTCCATTGTCTCAAGTTGTTTGATAGAAATCACTTCCATTTTAGAAAGTAAGGAGGTTACCGATGAAATTGTACATAATTTTACCAACATCAACCATATTATAGATAACAAATTTACCAAACATGGAAAGGCCAAGTCATTTAAACAAAAGGGGTGGTTTGACCATGCTAGTACCATCGCACTCAAGGGGCTTAAAGCCGCTTTGGCAGCCAAGCAAAGAGATAATAGCGTGGTTAGAGATCTTAGAGCCACCTATCAGGCTGCAGTTAAACGCAGGAAGTCCGAACTAAGGCAAGAGGCCTGGGACAAACTAGATCAGGCAGCGGCTACTTCAGATTCCTCTTTATTTTGGGATACGGTTAACTGCCCATTCCTAAAGGATGATAAGATGCCCGAACTGACGGCTAACGTCAGTGAGGGAAACTGGGTCTCCCACTTCTCTGTGATCTTCAATTCAGATAGACAGAGGGGTGTGCATGAAGATGACTGGCCTATCATCCCTCTGAACATTTCTACAGCTGAAGTACAGGGAAGTATTATCTCAAGCAACGGTGGGAAGGCCCAGGGGCCCGATGGGGTGCCAATCGATTTGTATAAATTAGTCCCTGAGCTGTGGGGCCCGTTGTTAACAAATGTTTTTAACGCTGCAGTATGCAATGGAGTCCCATCTACTTGGGAGGAATCCATCATCATTCCTATTTATAAGAAGGGAGACAGGGGTGACGTGAAGAATTATCGCCCAATCTCCCTTCTTGATTCCTCTGTGAAGATCATGAGCAGGGTGCTCTTGGTCAGATTGGAAGAGTGGGCAGATTCCAATAACATTCTGGCTAATTGCCAATACGGTTTTAGGAAGGGACGAGGGACCATTGAACAATGTCTTAACCTCGACCTCCTAATTGGGAAATATACGAGGGCTAAGAAAGGCTCTCTCTATCTCTGCTTTGCAGATTTGAGCAGTGCCTTCGATATGGTGGACCATAGTATTTTATGGGCCAAACTGCTTGATATGGGGGCACCTGAGGGCATTGTTTATTTCCTGGCACGACTTTATTCCAACCTTAGTACTAGTGTTCGCTATGGACCGGGTGGGGAGCATACCCCTAAGTTTAAGATTGGGCGTGGTATAAGACAAGGGTGTGTTCTAGCCCCCCTACTCTTTACCCTTTTTATTAATGAAGTCGATTCTGCCCTAAAGACGGTGGCGGCAGATGCCCCGAAAATCAATGATTTTTACGTCCCGGTATTACTTTACGCGGACGATGCCGTGATCCTGTCCAGGACTCCCATTGGCCTTCAACGTCTGATGGACAGGTTTTCTCTGTTCATCAAGGACAGAAAGCTGCTGATCAACAAATCCAAAACCCACATCATGGAATGTGGTTTGGGGCGTAATAAACCCCATTCCTAATTCATTGATGGGCATAAGGTGCAAACAGTGAACTCCTTTAACTATCTTGGCATCAATTTTACTAAGAATGGTTGCTGGTCCAGTGAGATTACCTATGTCCGGGCCAAGATGGCTAAATGTGCACATGGGGTGTTCAAGTTTGCTAGTAAAATTGGGGAGAAACGGATTAAAGACATGTTAACAATTTATCAAATGAGATGTCTTTCGATTGCCCTTTATGGTGCTGGGCTTTGGGGTCACTCCTCGGCCCGGAGTCTCCAAGTGGAGGAAAATCTCTTTCTTAAGAGACTTTTGTGTCTGCCCATATCTGCCTCTAACGATCTGGCGCATAAAGAGCTTGGGATTCAACACCTCTCAGACTAAATTACCTTAAGACCATTAATGTTATGGCGTGCCATCTGGTCGAAGGAAGAGACTTCCCTAAATAGAGCCATCATCCGAGACTGTTTTTTAACTGATGACCACTTGAAGATTCCCTGGATTAAATTTGTTGTCAATAGTTTTTTAGAGATCTATGGATTTATTATCAGAAAGGACATGTATGTTGCTTCCAGTTTGTCTAAGGGTGAGATGAAGATCATCTCTATGAGCCATAAATCAGAGAGGCGGGAGATGATTGGTGGCAATTCTTCCACATGTATGCTCTATGGAAGATATAGTGAGACTGTGGGCTACCAACCGTATTTGAGTTATGTTACTAGAGCTTCCCACCAGTTTGTTTTAACTAGATTAAGGTTGGGGATTGTGCACCATTTGGTGGCCTTCCCCTGTACTAAAAAATATCCGATTGGCCCATGTCCATGCGATCATTCATCCGCACAAAGCACTATGCACTTTTTATTGCTATGTAAATTCTATGGTAACTTTCGCTCAGCCTTCTTAAAACCTATTTTTATGAAGTATGGAATCCGAAATGTTCATGATTCTATGAAGTTGTTTTTTAATCCCCACCCTGATGTCTGTTTTTTTACTGCTACCTTTCTCCTACAAGCTGTTAAAGCAAGGACCAGCATGATATTTTAACTGTTTTTTAATCTTGTATCCTGTACTGTATATTTAACTTATGGTTATTATGATATTGTATTTGATGTATGTATGTATGTGCTTTTATGGACTTTGTGTTTAAGCTCCGAATAAAGCCTTATGAAATGAAAATGACGCTGAACATCCTGTGATTCTGGGCAAATCACTCAATCTCCCAGTGCCTAGCAAAAATGAATATGACCTCATGTAGTGCAACTGGTGCTATGTACAGCGCTCTGATACCCGATTCGTGTCAAGTTTGCGCTATATAAAACTCTGTAAAAAATAATAACGTTGAAAACAACTTTTTTGACCCAATGTTCGTTCTCCTTAGGCAGACCTGCACTACGCATGTCAGGCAGGAGCATCGTCCTGATTTATAGTTTGACAGATGCAGATGAGCTTTCACAAATCAGTGGTTCATCCATTCTCTGTGATCACATGCTGATTGCAGTAGTTAGAGTTTGATGGAACTCCCGTCCACCTGTCACTTCGACACATAAAAACATGTAGGTTGATGGTTTCCTGGTTTCTGTCAAATAATCCAATACTCAAACCACCATATTCAGAGTTCATTGTCAGTCCAGCAGTTGCATGGATGAAAATATTCCACACTTGTTATGGAGTAAAAAACTATAAACAACCAAACCCTGCACAGACCTACTCCACAATCAACACAGGCTAGATGTCCCTGCTGCTGAGAGCTCTTGTAATGTATGTGAGAGAGTTTGTGGTCCAAATAGGTGCTGCTGTACAAAATCTAAAGTAAATACACAACAAAACTATTACTATAGCCTCAGAGCCCGCCGGAGCGGGTTCTGCTGGCCGTCAAAGGCCCGCTCCTTTAACAGGGGAGCAGGCCTTTAATGGCCGGTAGAGCCAGCTATGGAGGACTCTAGAGCTATTAGACCATTCGGCCCCTAGAGGGCAGAATGTTCAAATTTGTGATACAAAGTCCTCACGGAGCCCAAGGGGGTTGAAATCCCCTTGGACTCTGTGAGGCCTTTGTTAAACATTGAATGTTGATGCTCTGGGCTTTTACTGGCCATTAAAAGCCTGGAGCACTTCATTGTTTTCAATGGAGCTCCCAACATTCCAATGTTCTAATAAAACGAATTCATTGTGGGAAATACCAATGTAGGCATATATTAATTCTGTTTTAATTCACCCAAACAAGTAAGATAAGGTAAACCATGCACCACACATATGTGAATGTTACAATGACATATGTATAACGACATTGGGAAGTGCAAAAGGTGTAAACTGAAGTAATGTAAACAAATGTAAATACTGTGAATAATTTGGTTATGATTAAAATGTTAGATGCTGACAAAATCTTAAACCCTTGAAAATCTGAAACAAAGGGCATATAGTCATGTAATGTAACCCATTGGTCCCAAGTACCACGCTACCTATAAAACATTTACATAACTCTAAAATCTCACATCATGTCACATGAAAAATCAACTGTTTACCATGAGTTTCAACTCTGACAAATTAATATCAGAAATACTTCCTTTACATTTTCAAGGTATGTTAGGACACTACACTACACTTACCACAATCCAACACATCAGCGAGCAATAGCTCTGGAAGTCCAAATCTTGCAAATCTTGAAAAACCTGACATGGACAAGAGAAGATAGGCAGAGGGGCAAGGAGCCTACAATATGTGGTGGCATGGGACAACAACAGGCATTTCAGGGCTCTCTGAATGGTGGGGAATGCCAGTTCTTGTTTCCAAAGAAGCCGTACTTCCCGAAGACTCTCCATGCTGAGCAGCCTGCGCTGAATGACTTTTTCTCCAGTAAATAGTTTACTCAGTTCAACTTCTCATCCAAATTCAGGATAAACCCAGCCTGGAAGTTTGCCCATCACTACGGTCCCTCATCACGTGCCATCCTTCTTCGGAAACAATGAGTGGAGGCACAGGACCTGAGGGCAAAGCAGATCACAGAGTGATATCCCCTGGCTGGAGTCCAGCTTTCTCTGGGGGTTGCTGGAGCACTGAGTGTGGTAATGGTGGTGGTAGCTCCAGAAATATATGTCACAGTCTGCTGGGATGATACAGGTCATGTGAGTTATTCTCACTCTGTTTTTTACTCAGACCCTGAGCTGGAGTCCATGCCAGCTCCACCACCCTCTCTGTGGCTGTGCACTTTGGTGAAAATGGCACCTCCCTCTGACTCAGATGGCTGCTCCAACGCTTCCCAAAAATATGGACAACTAAAACAAAAACATAAATAAAGAATAACATTACTTTAAAACTTAGGAATTGACTTGCACGTGTAAAATAAATGTCCTTTTAGCTATCATCTGGTAAACAAATGCTAAACATCATGTCAAGCATAGGGACTACATCAGATTACTTCTCAGATCTACAATATTATTAATAATCACAATATATATATTTGCTCAAAAATATTAAAGTTAAATTATGACCAAGAAAATGAATAACTTCATTAGTGTGTAAGTTATTCACATATACCATAAACTATGTATATATTCAGAATGGTAGAATTAAACATTTTAAAACAAGGCAAATATCTAGTATAATACAATATTGTGTTGTTTTGCTAAATGCCACAACACTTAAATTCAGGTGTCTAAAGGTAGCCATGACGCACTGAAACATTGGATATGGGTAATTTAAACAATATATATCTCAAAGTCACAGCTTCCTAACAAGTTTGAATAACATGAACCTCTTTTTGGTTCTTCGTGGGCACCCATTTCTTCAGCCAAGGTGACAGTCGTAATGCTCCCCACCCCAAAGTGGTGACCTGCCTGCCATATTTTGATATACCAGGCTGCCCTGTAGGAATCTCACTGCAGTGAAGGGTGCCGCTGCGATGGCGGCTCCTGTCTCAGTAGTAAAGTTTGCAAAGTGGGTACTTGAAACAAGAAACAAACTCCTTAAGCAGGAGTTTCTTTCTTGAAAACAAAATAATAATGTCTCTGACTGGCAGAGAGCTGTTTGCATACATGTGGAGCCATTTATCATTTCCTCTGCCTGTGTCCACCATTCATTGCATGGTGGGCTGGTGCAGAGAAACTCAGCTATGATGGTTCCAGTGTCAATAGGGCGGAATGACTGTCACTGAGACCCAATATTCTTGTGGGGGACTGACCACTGGGTTAATGGGTACCATCAGCAGAGCCATTGAAGGCTTAACTAGTGGGTTGGCTGACTCACAGTGCCAGCACACTGCAGGTTTGGTGGGGCAGGAGAAACACAATTTAATGGCTCTTCTCCCATTTCACCAAAGACTACATACAAATATGCCCCACTTTGTTCAGGACCAATAGAAATGATTGGCTGACTAACAATAGATGTTATCTATTAACCATGCCTCATAAAGGTTTATGGATAAAAAGGCCAAAGCATTATGACATCTTTCTTAGAAAAACTCAATTGTCCAGACCATCAGCTGTCTAAAGCCTATATACTGTGTATAAAAAAGAAGGAAAGAATGAACCCTCACTCTAAAACATGTTCCTTGTTAAGAATGGAAAAGGCCTTACCTATGGAAAAATAGACAATTTATCAGAATATTTTTCAGTTACATAATGCATCTAGCACATAAAAATATAAGTATAAAAATGTACAGAAATACATGAATATTACACAACAAAAGATATACTGCACACATCACGCACACATGTAGCCACAGCCACTATATGCAAGTACCTAATAATTGAATCCTCTTAAATAATTAATAATTAAATATTCAGAAATGGCCAATAGAATCGATATTAATCATAACACCAAATGTGTGATAAACAGTGTGAAAGTGTTTTGATGTGTAAATCCACCAATCAGTCTTTTACTAATGTAAGTCCAACAGATTGGTCTCCTTAGCAGAGTGCAACATGGGTTTAGAGAGGGGCTGGGGACTCAGGAACTGGGCCTCAACCTTAGCCTTTTGGTTGACAAATATTCCATTGCCAAACAATGCTCCCTTTATCTTGCCTTCATTGATATTAGCAGTGCTTTGGACTGTGTGAATCGTTCCAAATTATGGCCCTTCTTTACCCGGATGGGCATGCCCCAAACCTTGGTGGACTTTTTACGAGAACTACACTGTAGGGTCTCAGCAATGGTCCAGTGGAACTCACCAGGGATGTGTCCTGGTACCAATCCAGTTCCTTCTATATATCATCGACCTAAACTCATTTCTCACCATTAAAGGTAAAGACCTATAAATGGTTAACTCTTTTCCTGTGCCAGCTTTACTTTACGCTGATGATGTGGTTTTGCTCTCTCAAACACCTAATGGATTATGGGCCCTAGTCGAGAACTTTGTTCTATTTATGGACAATCATGATTTAGATACTAACACCACTAAGACTCACTACATGGTGTGTGGCCTGCAGATTAACAAAGTTAGGACTATCTCCATAAAGTGTAATAATGTCTCCCAGGTCAAGGAATTTCCTACAATAGCTTCTCACCCTGTCTCTCCAACCACTGTCTCCACTTTATCACGCTATTGGGGCTCTGTTTGATGTTGTTGCAAAGGTAGGCATCAAATCAATATTGCTCCTGTTAGAAATTTATAAGCTGAAATGCCTACCTGTGCTTATATATAGGTCTCTAGAGGAAAGAGAAATGATTTTGCAGATGTTCGTTATGTTTAGGCCCAGGCAGTCCCCAGTATATTGCGCATGAAGAATTGGGTTTGGTCTGTGTGACTGACCTGGTAGTGCTTGCCCTACTTCTTCACTGAGCTTCTATGCGCAGCAACCAAAAAGCAACCTTCAAACAAGAAGTTATAGCTGATTGCTTGTCATGTGATCATGAGCTCAGGATCCCATGGCTTAACTACATAAAGAAAACAGTGGAAGCCTTAGGAAGGTCAGATTTGTTCACCATGCCATGCGCCATTTTAGGAGGGGAAGCCGACAAGATCAAGGAGCTTTACCTGAGGAGGGCTGCTTGAAGCCCAATATGAGAGAGCTGGTTTGCATCCAAACCACCATAGGTGCTGAGCCATATCTTTCATATGTAACCAACGTATGAGAAAGGGCACTTTTGATGAAATTTAGCATGGGGAATATTAGATGTCTTCTTTGTTTTCCCATAAGCCAATGTGACTATAGGTATATTTTACTGTGTCGCTGTGATAAATCTTCCCCTCAAACTCTGGATAATTAAAAAAATTCTATAAATTTTAACAAACTAACCTTTAGACCCAAATACTTAGGGGTCCATTAGGATGTTGGGCGGTGTTGGCTGTGCGGAAAAATGCTTTTTTCCGCCTGTGAGCAGTGGTCCTCACGTCCACTTTATTAGTATGGCCAAACATAGCCCATTTCCCGACCGCCGCGGTGCGACGCGCACCGCCATCAAAGTGCACCCGCCACCGCAGCGGTGGGAGTCAATGATGACGTCCGCCCCGCAAATTAGGATGCCCCAAACAAGCAGACGCTCCGCAGCGGAGATACCGCCCAACCAGAGACGGCAGAAGCTCGACAGCGGAGCACAAAACCAGAGTCCCGGTCCACACCACCCGGTCACGACCACCATGGACCCAGCTCTACACGTCTTTCCGGTACTGTACCTGCTACATCACCAGGAACTCATGGACCGCCGCGGACGCCGCCGCAGGTACGCAATAACACAAACACAACACACAACACATGGGCTGACGGAGGGTCCAAATCCACATCAGACACCCTGGTGGGGACAGGGACACATCCACAAGGGCAACCTCACATCACCCACCTGCCACCAAGTCACCCCTCTGCATCCTGGACACACATCTTCCACGACCATGCAGCAGTGTCCCGGTCATGTCACCGCAGCGGTGAACACAAGGGAATACATGCGCACAATGCAGAAGGCAGGGCCAGCGCCAGGCATAGGCAGGGCACAAAGACCACAGGGCCACACCCCCTCCCACCACACACCATCACACCCCATGAAGGCACATGCCATGTGCCTCTCCTGTGCATACCATGCACAACAACAAGCCAGGTCAATACACACCCTGCCACACACAACACACAACCAGGGAGACAGACACCGCAGGAGTGGCTGCACAGGAACACACAGCACAGTAGCACAGGGCCAGGGAAACACACACACCACCACAACACCACACTCAGGGAAACTAATATGAGGACAAGCACCACATGAACACATACAAGGAACTAACATCCAAATGGACACACAGCCTGCATAGTCACACATACATACCACAGACTGACACACAGACACATACACACCCCACATGCCAACATCAATGGAGCACAACAAATAGGAAACCCAAAGTGGGCTGCACACAAATGAAAGGCCATGGAGACACACAACAAGCATGTGTACATCACAAGCAAGACAAGGAACAGAGAGCAGCATCCTCAGACCATCAAAGCACACATAGCTGATAGAGTCAGTGAGGACAAACCACAGACATCACAGTGCAACAACACAGGGAGACAGCAAGGCAAACCATGTAGAGGCACAAGGATGAAAGGAAGGCCCTGAAGTCAAACTGTGAACAGCCACACATATGTATACAACTACTTCACAGGAGTACGCCAGCAGCACTACACACAGGGCCCATTGACACACCCCATGACTGACAAACACCAGTAGCAATCTACACACATACCCCCCTCACACCAGCAGCACACAACACCAGTGTCAAACACACTGAAGACTGGCAATACTTTCCAGGCAACACGCACACAAACAATCACACACTCTGGGGGTAGCCACAAACATCACACACACACAGGGATGCCACAACAAATGTCTGCACAAAAACAACACACAAACACATAACCCAACCTAAACACACACAGAACCACAACAAGACCACACATGCACAGACACAACGGGAGGGCACAACATCATCACTGAGGAACAATGCACAGATGACATACCACAACACACACAAGAAGTGCACCATCACAGAACAACACAGCCATATCATACAAACAACAGATGCACAGGCGAAAAAATCTCATAGCAAGCACAGCAGGACATCAGGGGATGCACACCAGGCAATGACAAGGCAACAGACACACACAGCACTGCATGCACAACAAGCAGTGTATCCACACCAAGCATACCAGCCACACACATACATCAGTGACAGAACAGCAACCCACACAACACCATACAGCACAGCACAAAGACAACAGCACACCCAGGAAGTGAAGCAATAACACAGACAACACACATACATCCAACACAACACCAACAGATGCCCAAGTCTGGGACACAGGTGGAGACAACTTGACCAGAGGACTGGGCAGCACACACAGTTGGACTGCATAGGAGCATCCATGACTGCCAAACAGTATCAGCACATCACATACAACCCATTTGGGAAATGCCCTGAGTGACACATTGACCCTGGACAAAGAACTGCACCACAAAGCAAAGTGTCACAAATGAAGTGATGGGGAGGCACACACACGGTAACCAAGGGGACAGCTGACACCAACGTGAAGTGTACTGCATGTCAGTAGGGGACATGGCAGGAGTGTACCATACACAAAGAGAGGGAGTGCAGACCCACAATGGGTAGGCATCTGAATCACAGATAGGGGATGGTATGACAACACACACAACATGCCACACTGGAGGCAAGAAGCCACCATGTGACAGCAATGCATGAGAAAACACAACCACAATGGCAGTGTGTAACAGCAGGTCTGCACAGTCCCCACAAATAGCCACAAGACACACTGATGTGCAACAAAACACAACACTGACTTGCCAGTCACACACTCTGCATACTCACAAGTGACAAAAACAACAAGTAGGAGTCAGACAGAACTGCAAGGACACACCAACACACTGCACAGTGCACACATCAACACTCCCCACAAACTTACCCCTTCACACTGCACACTACCTGACCATCCAAGAGCACACATGGAAAGTAAGCCATGGGACTAGGATGACTGGCCATCACAAGATGACCACAAACATACACCACTGGGCACACATAAAGGATGAACACACATGCATGATTACCCAGGACAGCCTGCCTGCAAAACTGTGTGCAGAAACCCACTCTGTGCCGGCAGTGCCCCCCAACCTGACATGTGTACAATATAGCCAACATGAACTAATTAAGTAAATGACAACTGCTTCACATTGTAAAATTACACCATTGCCCCACAAGTATCTGGGTCAGGAAGAACTGAAGACCCTGTCACCCCAGAAAACTGATTCGTAATTGAGCCCAAACATTGACCATGTTGAAGTGGCATGCAGAGCATGTGGCACAGTAAACCATATACACACAGCAAAATAACGTTATTCAGTAAGGACACTGACAAAATAGACAACAGGAGCAACTGTCTTTATTCACATATTGCACAGATAGGCACCATGAGAAGAGAAGAGCAAGGCACAAAATGCAGAGCATGTCCATGAGAAGCTGCACAGGCAAGGCCAAAACAGCAGTGAACAACAAGGCCAGTGGCCAGGGCAGAGTGTAGAGTAGGTCCATGAGAAGCTGCACAGGCAAGGGCAAAACAGCAAGTTCAGTAGCCAGGGCAAAGTGCAGAGTATGCCCATGAGAAGCTGCACAGGTAAGGGCAAAACAGCAAGTCCAGTGGCCATGGCAAAGTGCAAAGAATGTCCATGAGAAGCTGCACAGGTAAGGGCAAAACAGAAGTGAAGAACAAGGCCAGTGGCCAGGGCAGAGTGCAGAGTAGGTCCATGAGAAGCTGCACAGGGAATGTGTGTGACTGTACCTTTCCATGGTCAGCAACACAGTCAGGGGGTAACAATGTGCAGTACAGGCCCACCTGTGTGAGAGACAGGTGTGTGAGGGTGACTAACACTCAGATTTGGCTGTCAGGCGGACTGGGAGCTGGCTGTGTCTCGGGTACTGTTGGGGCATTTAAATGGGGAGAGAGCGGAACAGCTGAGGTAGAGCTATCAGTGGTTTGGCAAGCCGGAGGGCTCCTTGGACCAGGTGATGTAGTGGCACGTGGAGGTGGAGTCATGAAGACGGGAGACACGGTGTGGCTGGGAGATTGTGGAGGGGTGCCCTTCCACTTCTTGGGGATCCCGAATGGCCTGCCTGACTTTGGATCAATGGAAAGAGGTATGGGCACAACAGGAACACTCACCACCAAAGCTGCATCAGGCGCAGACGCTGGCACCCCCTCTGGTGATGTGCTGGATCCAGCAGTACGCTTTGTCTGGCTTTGCTTTTGCCCCCCCCCCTTCCCCTGTTTACTAGGTGTCACCCCTACAGTGCCCCCCTTCCCCTGTTTACTAGGTGTCACCCCTACAGTGCCCTCCTTCCCCTGCTTCACTGGTCTTGGAATGGGAGTCGAGGTGGTGGATGAATCTGCCTTGGAGCCCTTCCTAGGTGTACCCTTGGCATGCACCACCTCCTTGGTGGGCACAGAAACTGTATGCTTCTCTTTGCAAGATGCTTTAGGGACAGGAGAGTCCTTGGATGGGAATGCCTCTGAGGCATGTGTGCCTGAGGTCTGCTGCTTTGCTTTTTGTCCCCTGGTGTCACCTGATGGGCTTTTCTCTCTGTGCTCTGGGGTGGCTTTAGTCTTCTGTGGGGACGGGGTCTGCGCCCGGGGCCGCAAGGGTTGCTGCTGCTGTGTGCCGTATCGTAACTTTGATGTATGTGGACCGTGGTCACTATCATCAGAAGTGGCCACTGCCAGGGGGGTGGACAAAGGGACCAGAGATGGACTGTGAGTATGTGCCTGTTGAAGGGCAGACCTCAATGTGGAGGACAAAGCCTGGACAGTCCGGTGCAGCCCACCCACGTCTGAATGTATGCCCTCCATGAAAGCAACCACCTGGGCCAATTTGTTGTCGTGGTCAATGAAGGCATTGAGGAGAGCTGTCTGGCCTACACACAGCTGGCACAAAAGGTCAACAGACTCAGCACTGATGGCAGCAGGGGGGACAGGGGCAGGGGCAGCAGTGCTAGGAGTGAAGGGCACTCTTCCCCTCTTCCTGAGGCGGACATGGGCAGCACCTGAGGAAGTGGCTGGGAGGGTGGGCACTGGCGGCTGTGAGGTGGAAGGAGATGCAGAGTCCCCGTTGCCTGTGCCCGCCAACATGGATGCATCCCCGCTGTCATCAGTGGATGTGGTGCTTTGGGTCGCAGGCTGGGATTCCTCCAGCAGACTCCTGTCCCCCTCTGAGGCGCTGGTGACATCTGTGTCACTGGGCTCCTGTGCAGCTGTTGTGCTAGTATCACCACCACTGGTGTCCATCTCCTGTCCCTCCGTGACCACAGGAGATGCTGCATGAGAGAGAGAGATGTAGGGTCAGGTCAGTGGCAGCAACAAAACAAACATATGCAAGCAATGCATAACAAAAGATGACCAAAACTACCTGTTGCAATCACATTGTGCCAACTCACTATATAGACTCAAACAGTGCGTGGAAACTGGAAATTCAGGCATGAGTGAGCCATGTGATGACCACAAGCTCAACACCCTGCTTGTGGCTCTGTTCAACCAGACACACAAGTAGCTCTGAGCACACCTAGGGACATGATGGGGGCACACTACTTTTTGCCACTGACAGATCGGGATGGAACAGGAGGGGACAACACAGACACAGACCACAACATGACAGTCCACAATGGCCATTAGCCCATGACACCCACCATGTCACACTTCGAAGCCCAAAGACTGGTGCACATTGTTGTCAGATGTCTAGGCCTCCCCAATCTGGGAGCATGCAATGGACGCATTGATGAAGGCACAGTCAGATCGGGCACACTGCTGTTCCCTCCCATGGGATTCCCAAGACTACCCCACTGCAGAAGAAACCTGAAGAGCACAACTCAGAATGCAATGAGAATGCACAGCATTCAAATCACCTTTGTAAGTACAGGTATGGCAAATGCATGACACCAGCACCCAGCCCAGCAGCCACTTACATGCCACTGCATCACACTACCAACATCACATAGGCCAGCGCTGGCACAGGCTCTGTACACAAGCAGCCACTTCCAGCCAAAGTCACCCACCCCAAATGCTCACGCCTGGCTTGCTGCTGATGCTCCTTCAAACGTGCATCCAGCTCAGGCTGTGTCACCGCCAAGATGCGCCCCATTAGTGGTGTCATCTCCGCCACGTTCTTTGCCAGCCGGCTGATGTTGTCCCACCTCTTGTGGCAGTGGGTGCGCCATCGGTTTGAGACCCCCAGAGCTCGAACCTTCGCTGCAATGGCCCTCCACACGGCCTTACACTGGTGTACCTTGAGCTGCAGGTATGGGAGACAAGAGGGGAAAATGATCAGTGACACAGTGTTATGTCCCAACATCTCTCAGTATAGCAGCAAGATACAAACTCATCACATATCCAACAATATGTCTATCAGAGACTGGAGTACATCTCACATGGTACCTCTGCATGGGAAAAGTTGATGTAAATGCAGGTGTGAGGGGGTACAAAGTCCCTGCACATCTCACACATATGCAGAATGCCAGCACTGAAACACCTATGGGGCCTGCCCACATCTCCATTGTTGAGCAACACATACATCATATATCAACCTGTGTTTGGGGGTAGACCCACTGTGTCCAAGACTGTGCAGCCCTCAATGTCCCTGCCCTGTGAATAGATAACTGTGTCATGGATGTCACATTAAGGTACATGATCTCAAAAATCCAAAATACCCTTCACACGGCCGGTTGTGAGCAATCTACAGTGCTGAGATGGCCCATAGCTGGAGTGCAATGTGAAAAGACTGATGTCATATTCTGTAAGTGAAGTGATGTGTCCTTGTCTTTGTAGGCGGGGACTGTGCTGCCCAGCTGGGCTCACACTGAGATGGACTACAGGGGCACACACAGACATCCAGCCAAGCAATCACTGTCCTGACTACAGTATGAACAACTTTCTGTGTCACTGTATGGCTAACAACACAACACAGGTCACTCATACATACATGTGCAGTGAGGCAAACCTGTGGCATTGGGTACACACACCCTCCCCCTGGAGACAGCATGTCAGGCAGTGCATGACACTACCCCACACTCCCGGGCACATACTGCATCAGTCCAACTACATGTATGGCCCCCCTGCCCTACCACCCCACTGTTGAAGACCTACCATGGCATTTGGGGCACCATAGAGCCTTGGGTACTGTGTGAGCACCTCGTCCACCAGGACTTCCAGCTCCTTGCTCATGAAGGGACTGGCACGGATCTTCTCTGTCCTTGCCATCACTGTGGACATGAGACAACAGCGGAGGAATTGGGTGGTGAGGGGTCTCAGGTTGCAGTCCCTGGAGGAGGCAGCAGGTGAGGGGTGACTGGCAGCAGTCCATGGAGGCAGCAGCAGGTGAGGGGTGCCTGGCAGCAGTCCCTGGAGGCAGCAGCAGGTGAGGGTTGTCTGGCAGCAGTCCCTGGAGGCAGCAGCAGGTGAGGGGTCGCAGGCAGCAGTCCCTGGAGGCAGCAGCAGGTGGATGGTCACTGGCAGCAGTCCCTGGAGGCAGCGGCAGGTGAGGGATCTCAGGCAGCAGGCTCTGCGAGCAGTGGAAATGTGAGGCTCACTCCCACACATATATAGCCCCCTGGGCTCGTTGCAAAGGGGCCCATCTGCAGCAATTGGTGGTCCATGTCTGCCTCTTTCAAATGCATCCACTGACCGCCTCCGCGGTGGCGGAGCCCGCCTACCGCGATCTTCAATATTGCATCATGCCACCACTATTGAGGTTCCCATTGGCTCCAGGGCAAGCTCCATGGTGGTGACACACCGCAGGGGCCCGGTGTGCGCTAGCACGATGGTTTATCTTACAAATGCATCCAATGACCGCCACCGCGGTGTTGGAGCACGCCTACCGCGATCTTCAAAATTGCATCATGCCACCGCTATCGAGCTTCCCATTGGCTCCAGGGCAAACTCCATGGCGGTGACACACCGCGGGGGCCCAGTGTGCTACTGTGATTTTTGTGGCGGAGTATGCCAACTGCCATTTCCCCATGTCTCCATGCCTATCACTACCGCACATGTGTGAATGGAGGTGCTGGTGACACACCGCGGGGGCCAGGCTGTAGCTACCGTGATATGGGTGCCATACATCGACACAAGGCACAGCCATTCAGGCGGCGAAGCATGCCAACCGCAATTTCCCCATGTCTCCATGCCTATCACTGCCGCACATGTGTGAATTGGGGTGCTGGTGAAACACCGCCGGGGCCAGGCGGCAGCTACCGCAATATGAGTGCCATACATTGACACGAGGCACTGCCATTCAGACAGCGGAGCATGCCAACCGCCATTTCCCCATGTCTCCATGCCTATCACTACCGCACATGTGTGAATGGGTTGTGCTGGTGACACACCACCGGGTCCAGGCGGTAGCTACCGCGATATGGGTGCCATACATTGACACAAGGCACTGCCATTCAGGCGGCGGAGCATGCCAACTGCCATTTCCCCATGTCTCCATGCCTATCACTACCGCACATGTGTGAATGGGAGTGCTGGTGACACACCGCCGGGGCCAGTCGGTAGCTAACGTGATATGGGTGCCATACAATGGCAATCGCCATCTGGCAAACAGCAACAGTGCACAGTACCCACATGGTCAATGGCACATCATTGTGCACATGATGCCAATGTTCCATTTACTCCACTGGTGGCTACACATGCCATGTTTGTGTGTGTGATTGCGGAGATTGGCCTGTACTCACTCACATGTTACTTTTGGATTTGATGGTCGTGTAGGCAGAACAGTGTTGTTCTGGACTCTACAATGTGGACACAAGTCAGTGTGTTGAGGTGCAGTGACAATCACAGTGATGCTCGTCTCAATGAATGATGATCTATTTTGCATTGCCTCTCATGTCTGCTCATGCACACATTCGTCATTCCTTCGCCGACTGTGGTCATTGTGTGGTGGATGTGTGCCAGGTTGAAATGACGCATTAAGGTGTGACAGGTACAGCAGCTAGGTATCAGACAGTGGGATTGATTTGTTACACATATGCTGGATGCTATACTCCCAGGCGTGCCCATGTGAAATGTGGCCATCTCCTTATGTGCATTCACATTTGACCAAGGTGGTGTTTGAGGTACTTGTCTTGTGTACGTTGACAGGTGTGCCCTTTGTGTAGCTGAAGTTGTCCCTACATGTAAGCGGGTCTGTTACTCAATATTGATGTCAGTCATTGTTATCGTTGTGTCATCCAGAACGTGATATGCTGTGCCCATCTCATGATGTATTGCATTGAAATGTGTCCACTATCATCTCAAATAGGAGGAGGCCAAATTTGATTTGTCACTTGACGGTGCTGGAGGACATGGAGGATGTGGCGATCATCCGGAAATGCCATCTGGATAGAGCCACCCTGAAAACCCTTTGTGATCTGTTGGAGCCCCACCTGCAGCCTCGCCGGACATATCTAACAGATTTCACCCCTACTTATAAGGTGAAGGCGGCCCTGCATTTTTTTGCCACTGGATTGTTCCAAGAGACAGTGGCCAGCGCTGGTGGGATGTCACAACCGATGTTCAGCATCATGCTGCGTGATGTACTGTCCGCCATAATGATATACAAGGACAGATACATCCATTTCCCCAGGGGTGCTGAATTGCCAGCTGTGAAGGGAGACTTCTATCCCCTTGGACACATCCCCAATGTTGTTGGTGCCATTGATTGCACCCATGTCGGGCTTGTGCCACCACAGGCAATTGTGAAAAGAACAGTTGATGGACAGAATGCAAATCAATGTCATACATTCACCCCAGTATAGAGATCTGGGCCTAAATCCATCAATTTTTTTCCCACCATGCCATTCCAGTTTGAACCCAGCCACATGCAAATCAGTCTTGACCCTGTGCCTCATGGGAACAGTCCAGCCCGAACTGCCAAGCCAGGTCCTCCCTGGACAGGAAACAAGCATCCTAGGACCGGTTTCGGGGTTTCACACCTCTTCAGCCAGGATAGCTTGATTCCAGTGGCATGGAGAGCACGAGACTCACGTCTGGGCATACCCGTCCCACTCGAGGTGACAAACGCAAAAACAACAGTTGATGGACAGAATGCAGAACAATGTCATACATTCACCCCAGTGCAGAGATCTGGGCCTTAGTCCATCGATTTTTTGCTCACCATGCCATTCCAGTTTGAACTCAGCCATATGCAAATCAGTCTTGACCCTGTGCCTCATGGGAACAGTCCAGCACGATCTACCAAGCCAGGTCCTCCTTGGACGGGAAACAAGCATCCTAGGACTGGTTTCGGGGTTTCACCCCTCTTCAGCCAGGATAGCTTGATTCCATTGGCATGGAGAGCACAGGACCCACGTCTGGGAATACCTGTTCCACTTGGGGTGACAAACGCAAAAACAACAGTTGATGGACAGAATGCAGAACAATGTCATAAATTCACCCCAGTACAGAGATCTGGGCCTAAATCCATCGATTTTTTGCTCACCATGCCATTCCAGTTTGAACCCAGCCATCTGCAAATCAGTCTTGACCCTGTGCCTTGTGGGAACAGTCCAGCCCGAACTGCCAAGCAAGGTTCTCCCTGGACAGGATACAAGCATCCTAGGACCAGTTTCGGGGTTTCACCACTCTTCAGCCAGGATAGCTTGATTCCAGTGGCATGGAGAGCACGGGACCCACGTCTGGGCATACCTGTCCTACTCGGTGTGACAAACGCAAAAACAACAGTTGATGGACAGAATGCTGAACAATGTCATATATTCACCCTAGTACAGAGATCTGGGCCTAAATCCATTGATTTTTTGCTCACCATGTCATTCCAGTTTGAACCCAGCCATATGCAAATCAGTCTTGACCCTCTGCCTCATGGGAACAGTCCAGCCCGAACTGCCAAGCCAGGTCCTCCCTGGACAGGAAACAAGCATCCTAGGACTGGTTTCGGGGTTTCACCCCTCTTCAGCCAGGATAGCTTGATTCCAGTGGCATGGAGAGCACGGGACCCACGCCTGGGCATACCTGTCCCACTCGGAGTGACAACCGCAAAAACAACAGTTGATGGATAGAAAGCAGAACAATGTCATACATTCACCCCAGTACATAGATCTGGGCCTAAATCCATTGATTTTTTGCTCACTCAGTGGTGTTTTTCCAGCCTCCTGTTAAACAGCTATTGTAAAGCCCCTCTTAAAAAAGGCCACTTTGGACTCTAGGATTTTAAAGAACTTTCGTCCTATCTCCCTTCTTCCTGCCCCGGCCAAGATGTTGGAAGCTCACATGAATTTCCATCTTAGCGCCTTTCTCGATAAAACCTCCCTGCTGGATCCTTCTCAGCATGGTTTCAGAAAGGCGCATAGCACTGAGTCAGCCCTTACAGTGGTGGTCAATAATATCCGTGCTAAGGTCGACAGGGGTCAGACTACGCTTCTGATCCTGCTCGACCTTACAGCTGCGTTTGACACCCTGTCCCCTACCATCTTGGCCTCTCGTCTCAGTGAGATGGGAGTGGAGGGTCCGGCTCTCAGTCTCCTTTCTTCCTTCCTTAACAACAGAGAGCAAAGGGTTAAATTGGGTGACTTCCTCTCCACTGCCAAGCCTTTGCAGTGCGGGGTCCCTCAGGGCTCCTCTTTGAGCCCTACACTTTTCAACGTTTATGTGGCCCCACTTGCTAGGCTTGTCAGGTCCTTTGGATTGGAAGTTCTCTCGTACGCCGACGACACCCAAATCATGGTCTCCCTGTCACAATCTGTCGGGTCCACGGCATTAAACTTTAGGAACTGTATGGGGGCCGTGGCAGGTTGGATGACGTCAAACTTTCTAAAGCTGAACGGGGAGAAGACTGAGATCCTTGTGTTCGGGGGAAACAAGGAGGTTTGGTCAGCCGATTGGTGGCCATCGACTCTGGGATCATGCCCCCAGCCATCCCCCGTTGCACGAAATCTGGGAGTCCTATTTGACACCTCGCTTGCCTTTGACAAGCAAGTGAATAGGACCGTTTCCACCTGCTGTGGGGTTCTAAGGGTGTTGAGAAAGCTCACCCATTACCTCACCCCTGATGCCCGGAAACAAGTCTCGGTTGCCCTTTTATCTTCGCGCCTCGACTACTGTAACGCCTTATATCTTGGGATGAGCAATAAACTGGTTCATCGGCTGCAAGTGGTCCAGAACGCGGCAGCAAGGTTTGTTGTTAATGCCCCTAGACGCTCCTCAGGAACTGCGATCAGGAAACATCTTCACTGGCTTCCGGTGTATGCCAGGATTAAATTCAAAACCCTGATTGTCATCCACCGGGCTCATCATGACGCAGGGGCCGAGGGCATTAGGTCTCTTGTGTCGTACTACACCCCAGGCAGGGCCTTGCGATCTACTAATCAGAAGTTACTAACCGTCCCTCGCGTTGCGAAAGCAAGGTGGGGAGGCAGAGCTTTCTTTGCTCTTGCCCCCAAACTCTGGAATGAGCTTCCCCTTGTCCTCAGGAATCAGGAATCTCTTGCCCTATTCCGTAGAGGCCTTAAAACGTTGCTCTTCTCTGAAGCTTATCCCTAATGCTTCACTCTCTCCGTATCTTGGATCTGGCTGATTGTTTTCCATCAGTTGCGCCTTGACGCCTTCGGGCAAAGTAGCGCATTATAAATTCCCTTTCATCATCATCATCATCATCATCATCATCCATGCCATATGCATTTGAGCACATTTACAGGAATCGAAAGCATTACCACTCCATAAATGTGCAAGTGGTGTGCCTGGCAGATATGATCATCTGCAACGTGTGTGCCAAATTCCCAGGCTCGGCCCATGACTCCTACATCCTCAGGAGGATGAGCGACCCTTGACCTTGCCAGGTAGGTCACTCCCCCGCTGCAGCTCCACCTGTGCTCGCTGAGTGTCTTTGTGCCCTTTTGCTCCTCTGTGCCCCGCTGCCCATTTGCTTTTGTGTCCCCGTTCCTGTGTGCCCTCGTTCCCTCTGTTCCCCGCTGCCCATTTGCTTCTTGTGTCCCCGTTCCTATGTGCCCTCGTTCCCTCTGTGCCCCGCAGCCCATTTGCTTCTTGTGTCCCCGTTCCTGTGTGCCCTCGTTCCCTCTGTGCCCCGCTGCCCATTTGCTTTTGTGTCCCCGTTCCTGTGTGCCCTCATTCCCACTGTGCCCGCTGCCCATTTGCTTTTGTGTCCCCGTTCCTGTGTGCCCTCATTCCCTCTGTGCCCCGCTGCCCATGTTTGCCTCTGTGCCCCCTGCTGTGCCCGCTCGCCCCCCTCGTTGCTCCCATTCCTGCCGGTGCTTCCCCGCGGCCCGCCCCCCTGCACCCATTCGCTGCCCGCTGCCACCCACCTCCCGCCTCCCAGCTGCTCCTCCCCCCACCTCCCCTTAAAATGGCGGCCGCTGCACAGTGAGGAGAACGACCCTTGACCTTGCCAGCTGGGTCGCTCCCCCCCGCTGCAGCTCCACCTGCGCTCACTGAGTGTCTTTGTGCCCTTTTGCTCCTCTGTGCCCCACTGCCCATTTGCTTTTGTGTCCCCGTTCATGTGTTCCCCCGTTCCCTCTGTGCCCCGCTGCCCATTCGCTTCTTGTGTCACTGTTTCTGTGTGCCCTCGTTCCCTCTGTACCCCGCAGCCCATTTGCTTCTTGTGTCCCTGTTCCTGTGTGCCCTCGATCCCTCTGTGGCCCACTGCCCATTTGCTTTTGTGTCCCCGTTCCTGTGTGCCCTCGTTCCCTCTGTGCCCCGCTGCCCATTTGCTTTTGTGTCCCTGTTCCTGTGTGCCCTCGTTCCCTCTGTGCCCCGCTGCTCATTTTTCCTCTGTGCCCCCTGCTGTGCCCGCCCGCCCCCTCGATGCTCTCGTTCCCACCGCTACTTCCCCTGCGGCCCCGCCCCCCTGCGCCCATTTGCTGCCCCCTGCCACCCGCCTCCCACCTCTCACCTGCTCCTCCCTCCCACCTCCCCTTAAAATGGCAGGCAGGGTGCGGCCGAGGCGCAGGCGCGCCGAAGGCGTGCCTAAGGCAAGCCCGTCTGCGCCCATCCGCACCTGGACCGCGCCCAGCGCCAGAACCCCTGGCACCTGCACCAGCCATGAAGACCGCCTCCGATACGACACCGGCACCCTCAATGTTCTCAACTCAGGACGGACCCTCACCTGCTGCAGGGCCACCCCGAAGCACACCTACGGTCCCTTCGCCTGCTGGAACTGCAGCTTCTCCTGCATCGAAGACGCCGAGACACCCGCCACGACAGAACACAAGCAGCTCCGATGCATCCTGATCAACACCTGCTCCGCACGCAAACATGCCGTCGAGCTCTGGGACCTACTCGACACCGCATCACCAGACGTCGCCTTCCTGACCGAGACCTGGATGAACGAAGCCTCCTCTCCAGACATCGCCATAGCCCTCCCCGACGGATACAAGATCGCCCGCAGAGACCGCACCAACGGAGTCAGAGGACGAATCGCCATCGTCCACAAGAAGACCATCAGGGTCTCAACAAACACCGATGACACTCTCAGCACCGCCAAACACATGCACTTCCAGATCCACATGGACCCCAAGACCACCCTAAGAGGCACCCTTGTCTACAGACCACCCGGACCCCGACCACAATTCTGTGACGCCATCGCCGACTTCATCAGCATGCACGCACTGACCTCCACCGACTACATCCGCCTCGGAGACCTGAACTTCCATCTGAAGAACAACAATGACAGCAACTCCTCCACCCTGATAGACAACCTCTGACTGGAACAGCTCATCACGAAGTCGACCCACATCGCTGGACACACGCTCGAAGCCATCTTCTCCTCAAGCCCCCAAGTCTCCTTCAGCCACGTCTCCGAACCCACCTGGACCGACCACCACTGCATTCACTTCACCTTCCGGAGACCCGTCTCACATCACCGCAACCTACAGATCCCCCGTTGCTGCTGGGGCAAAATCACCGAAGTACAACTACAGACAAACCTCGCACTCAACCCACCGAACAACCCCTTCAACCCCGATGATGGTGCGCGCACCCTCAGATGATGGATGGACGACTGCGCCAACACCTTAGCACCGCTGAAAAAACAAACCCTCAAAGACACCAGCAAGAGAGCCAACTGGTTCATCCCGGAACTCCTAGCGTCAAAGCGCACCTGCTGGAAGTTGGCACAGCGAGAAATCGCCAGGCAGCCACACAGCCCACAAAGACACCATTCGCAACCACCACCACCTCATCAGGACCACCATGAGGACCTCCTTCAAAGACCGCTTTGACAACAACGCACACAACAGCAAGGAGCTCTTCAATGTCGTGAAGGAACTCTCCAACCCCAGCTCCAACGCCAATGACATCCCGCCGTCGCAAGCCCTGTACGACTCCCTCACCACCTTCTTCCACTGCAAGATCGCCGACATCCATGATAGCTTCAACCCACGGATGACCCTAACAGGCCCCAACAAGCCGGAACCACCACACCCCACCGACCACGACCCCCTGACAACCTGGGCCAATGTGAGCGTCGAAGACACAATCAAGACCATGGGCACAATCCACTCAGGCTCGCCGTCTGACCCTTTTCCACACCACATCTTCAACAAAGCCGGCAGCTCCATCGCATCCCACCTGCACAACATCATCAACTTCTCCTTCGAGACCGCGACCTTCCCTGAAAGCTGGAAACACGCCGAGATCAACGCCCTACTGAAGAAACCCAATGAGGACCCGAGCGAACTCAAAAACTTCCGGCCCATCTCCCTGCTTTCGTTCCCAGCTAAGGTCATCGAGAAGATAGTCTACATCCAGCTCACCCGCTACCTCGAAGACAACAGCATCCTGGACCCCTCCCAGTCAGGATTCCGCAGCAACAACAGCACCAAGACCGCCCTCATCGCCGCCACAGACGACATCAGGATCCTACTGGACGTCCCTCATCCTTCTGGACCTCTCTGCCACCTTCGACACCGTCTGCCACCGCACACTATGCACATGACTCCACGACGCAGGTATCCGAGACAAGGCCCTGGACTGGACCTCCTCCTTCCTCTCCGGCAGAACCCAAAGAGCCCGCCTCCCCCCGTTCCGATCCGAAGCCTCTGAGATCATCTGCGGCGTCCCGCAGGGATCCTAACTCAGCCAGACGCTATTCAACGTCTCCATGGTGCCTCTCGCACGCATCGCCCGACATCACGACCTCAACATAATCTCCTACGCCGACGACACGCAACTAATCCACTCCCTCACTAAGGACCCCCTCACCACCAAATCCAACCTCCACCAGGGAATGAAGGCCTTCGCTGAGTGGATGAAGGATAGACGCCTTAAGCTGAACACATGTAACATAAAGCAATGTCTCAACTGGATGGTAAATTGGAAAAGACAATTTACAAATAGTGAATAGGAAAAGAAAATTCACAAATAGAGAATTTAATCACATGTAGGGCGGGAAACAAGAAAAGGGAGACCACACAGCCTGGAAAGGTAAAGGAAATCCACATTTTTATGTATTTCTGTAAGTAGTTGAGAAGCACTACAGTACATACATTTATACAATGACCATAATACACACAATGTGGGCACTGGACGTGCTGGTGAGAAGTGAACGGCGCAGTGACACAAGAGTGCAACAGAACAGCGTGAACGGCGAATTGGAAGAAGTTTTTAAAGTGGTCAAAAGGAATGCAAAACTTCATACACGTTATTTGTACAAGAGTATTTAGGTAATTGAATTGACCACAAGAGCGCCTGAGTTCTTGGTTGTGTAGTCGACGGCGTTTCAACCTGTATGATTTCAGGTTATCATCAGGACAATAGGTCATTAATTTAGGTAGTAGTGCTTCTAGTAGAGAGGCAGTAAGTAGAGCGTCTAATATGGAGGAAATCCTTGATATTCGTAGAGGACGCAGTGGGGATCCAATTTTAAAGCCGGGATAAACAAGCGCGTGGGAGCAAAATTGCCGGTGGCGCGGGACCAGGAAATGGTCTTGATCCGTTGAAAGGGGGGCAGAGAGACGTCAGGGGCATGAAGAGATTGTTTGAAAGTCCAAAGCGAAAATCAATCAAGGCGTCGGGACAGGAGAGTGAATCAATCCGACGTCAAGGAGTCAAAACCTCTGACTGAAAACGGAGTTCCGAAGTCGTCTGACTTCGGAACTCCGTTTTCAGTCAGAGGTCTCTCTGCCCCCCTTTCACCGGATCAAGACCATTTCCTGGTCCCACGCCACCGGCAATTTTGCTCCCAAGCGCTTGTTTTTCCCAGCTTTAAAATTGGATCCCCACTGCGTCCTCTACGAATATCAAGGATTTCCTCCATATTAGACGCTCTACTTACTGCCTCTCTACTAGAAGCCCTACTACCTAAATTAATGACCTATTGTCCTGATGATTACCTGAAATCATACAGGTTGAAACGCTGTCGACTACACA
Organism: Triturus cristatus; assembly: GCF_964204655.1. NCBI lineage: Eukaryota > Metazoa > Chordata > Amphibia > Caudata > Salamandridae > Triturus > Triturus cristatus. The sequence goes on from NC_140594.1 coordinate 798,437,316, forward strand.
GCCAAGAACTCAGGCGCTCTTGTGGTTAATTCAATTACCTAAACACTCTTGTACAAATAACTTGTATAAAGTGTGCATTCCTTTTGACCACTTTAAAAACTTCTTCCAATTTGCCGTTCACGCTGTTCTGTTGCACCTTTGTGTCACTGCGCCGTTCACTTCTCACCAGCACGTCCAGTGCCCACTTTGTGTGTATTATGGTCATTGTATAAATGTATGTACTGTAGTGCTTCTCAACTACTTACAGAAATATATTTAAAAATGATTTCCTTTACCTTTCCAGGCTCTGTGGTCTCCCTTTTCTTGTTTCCCGCCCTACATGTGATTAAATTCACTATTTGTAAATTGTCCTTTCCTTTTCACTATTTGTAAATTGTCTTTCCAATTTACCATCCAGTTGAGACATTGTTTTATGTTACATATCATGCCCGGTCTCACCTGGGTTAACGGGCTGTACTCCTGTTAATTGTTATTTTTTTAAGCTGAGCATAGACAAGCCGGAGATCCTGATGCCCGGAAACAAGTCTCGGTTGCCCTTTTATCTTCGCGCCTCGACTACTGTAACGCCTTATATCTTGGGATGAGCAATAAACTGGTTCATCGGCTGCAAGTGGTCCAGAACGCGGCAGCAAGGTTTGTTGTTAATGCCCCTAGACGCTCCTCAGGAACTGCGATCAGGAAACATCTTCACTGGCTTCCGGTGTATGCCAGGATTAAATTCAAAACCCTGATTGTCATCCACCGGGCTCTTCATGACGCAGGGGCCAAGGGCATTAGGTCTCTTGTGTCGTACTATACCCCAGGCAGGGCCTTGCGATCTGCTAATCAGAAGTTACTAACCGTCCCTCGCGTTGCGAAAGCAAGGTGGGGAGGCAGAGCTTTCTTCGCTCTTGCCCCCAAACTCTGGAATGAGCTTCCCCTTGTCCTCAGGAATCAGGAATCTTTTGCCCTATTCCGTAGAGGCCTTAAAACGTTGCTCTTCTCTGAAGCTTATCCCTAATGCTTCACTCTCTCCGTATCTTGGATCTGGCTGATTGTTTTTCATCAGTTGCGCCTTGACGCCTTCGGGCAAAGTAGCGCATTATAAATTCCCTTTCATCATCATCATCATCATCATCCATGCCATAGGCATTTGAGCACATTTACAGGAATCGAAAGCATTACCACTCCATAAATGTGCAAGTGGTGTGCCTGGCAGATATGATCATCTCCAACGTGTGTGCCAAATTCCCAGGCTCGGCCCATGACTCCTACATCCTCAGGAGGATGAGCGACCCTTGACCTTGCCAGGTAGGTCACTCCCCCGCTGCAGCTCCACCTGTGCTCGCTGAGTGTCTTTGTGCCCTTTTGCTCCTCTGTGCCCCGCTGCCCATTTGCTTTTGTGTCCCCGTTCCTGTGTGCCCTCGTTCCCTCTGTGCCCCGCTGCCCATTTGCTTCTTGTGTCCCCGTTCCTATGTGCCCTCGTTCCCTCTGTGCCCCGCAGCCCATTTGCTTCTTGTGTCCCCGTTCCTGTGTGCCCTTGTTCCCTCTGTGCCCCGCTGCCCATTTGCTTTTGTGTCCCCGTTCCTGTGTGCCCTCATTCCCACTGTGCCCGCTGCCCATTTGCTTTTGTGTCCCCGTTCCTGTGTGCCCTCATTCCCTCTGTGCCCCGCTGCCCATGTTTGCCTCTGTGCCCCCTGCTGTGCCCGCTCGCCCCCCTCGTTGCTCCCGTTCCTGCCGGTGCTTCCCCGCGGCCCGCCCCCCTGCACCCATTCGCTGCCCGCTGCCACCCACCTCCCGCCTCCCAGCTGCTCCTCCCCCCCACCTCCCCTTAAAATGGCGGCCGCTGCACAGTGAGGAGAACGACCCTTGACCTTGCCAGCTGGGTCGCTCCCCCCCGCTGCAGCTCCACCTGCGCTCACTGAGTGTCTTTGTGCCCTTTTGCTCCTCTGTGCCCCACTGCCCATTTGCTTTTGTGTCCCCGTTCCTGTGTTCCCCCGTTCCCTCTGTGCCCCGCTGCCCATTCGCTTCTTGTGTCGCTGTTTCTGTGTGCCCTCGTTCCCTCTGTACCCCGCAGCCCATTTGCTTCTTGTGTCCCTGTTCCTGTGTGCCCTCGATCCCTCTGTGGCCCACTGCCCATTTGCTTTTGTGTCCCCGTTCCTGTGTGCCCTCATTCCCTCTGTGCCCCGCTGCCCATTTGCTTTTGTGTCCCTGTTCCTGTGTGCCCTCGTTCCCTCTGTGCCCCGCTGCTCATTTTTCCTCTGTGCCCCCTGCTGTGCCCGCCCGCCCCCTCGATGCTCTCGTTCCCACCGCTACTTCCCCTGCAGCCCCGCCCCCCTGCGCCCATTTGCTGCCCCCTGCCACCCGCCTCCCACCTCTCACCTGCTCCTCCCTCCCACCTCCCCTTAAAATGGCAGGCAGGGTGCGGCCGAGGCGCTGGCGCGCCGAAGGCGTGCCTAAGGCAAGCCCGTCTGCGCCCATCCGCACCTGGACCGCGCCCAGCGCCAGAACCCCTGGCCCCTGCACCAGCCATGAAGACCGCCTCCGATACGACACCGGCACCCTCAATGTTCTCAACTCAGGACGGACCCTCACCTGCTGCAGGGCCACCCCGAAGCACACCTACGGTCCCTTCGCCTGCTGGAACTGCAGCTTCTCCTGCATCGAAGACGCCGAGACACCCGCCACGACAGAACACAAGCAGCTCCGATGCATCCTGATCAACACCTGCTCCGCACGCAAACATGCCGTCGAGCTCTGGGACCTACTCGACACCGCATCACCAGACGTCGCCTTCCTGACCGAGACCTGGATGAACGAAGCCTCCTCTCCAGACATCGCCATAGCCCTCCCCGACGGATACAAGATCGCCCGCAGAGACCGCACCAACGGAGTCAGAGGACGAATCGCCATCGTCCACAAGAAGACCATCAGGGTCTCAACAAACACCGATGACACTCTCAGCACCGCCAAACACATGCACTTCCAGATCCACATGGACCCCAAGACCACCCTAAGAGGCACCCTTGTCTACAGACCACCCGGACCCCGACCACAATTCTGTGACGCCATCGCCGACTTCATCAGCATGCACGCACTGACCTCCACCGACTACATCCGCCTCGGAGACCTGAACTTCCATCTGAAGAACAACAACGACAGCAACTCCTCCACCCTGATAGACAACCTCTGACTGGAACAGCTCATCACGAAGTCGACCCACATCGCTGGACACACGCTCGAAGCCATCTTCTCCTCAAGCCCCCAAGTCTCCTTCAGCCACGTCTCCGAACCCACCTGGACCGACCACCACTGCATTCACTTCACCTTCCGGAGACCCGTCTCACATCACCGCACCCTACAGATCCCCCGTCGCTGCTGGGGCAAAATCACCGAAGTACAACTACAGACAAACCTGGCACTCAACCCACCGAACAACCCCTTCAACCCCGATGATGGTGCGCGCACCCTCAGACGATGGATGGACGACTGCGCCAACACCTTAGCACCGTTGAAAAAACAAACCCTCAAAGACACCAGCAAGAGAGCCAACTGGTTCATCCCGGAACTCCTAGCGTCAAAGCGCACCTGCTGGAAGTTGGCACAGCGAGAAATCGCCAGGCAGCCACACAGCCCACAAAGACACCATTCGCAACCACCACCACCTCATCAGGACCACCATGAGGACCTCCTTCAAAGACCGCTTTGACAACAACGCACACAACAGCAAGGAGCTCTTCAATGTCGTGAAGGAACTCTCCAACCCCAGCTCCAACGCCAATGACATCCCGCCGTCGCAAGCCCTGTACGACTCCCTCACCACCTTCTTCCACCGCAAGATCGCCGACATCCATGATAGCTTCAACCCACGGATGACCCTAACAGGCCCCAACAAGCCGGAAACACCACACCCCACCGACCACGACCCCCTGACAACCTGGGCCAATGTGAGCGTCGAAGACACAATCAAGACCATGGGCACAATCCACTCAGGCTCGCCGTCTGACCCTTTTCCACACCACATCTTCAACAAAGCCGGCAGCTCCATCGCATCCCACCTGCACAACATCATCAACTTCTCCTTCGAGACCGCGACCTTCCCTGAAAGCTGGAAACACGCCGAGATCAACGCCCTACTGAAGAAACCCAATGAGGACCCGAGCGAACTCAAAAACTTCCGGCCCATCTCCCTGCTTTCGTTCCCAGCTAAGGTCATCGAGAAGATAGTCTACATCCAGCTCACCCGCTACCTCGAAGACAACAGCATCCTGGACCCCTCCCAGTCAGGATTCCGCAGCAACCACAGCACCAAGACCGCCCTCATCGCCGCCACAGACGACATCAGGATCCTACTGGACGTCCCTCATCCTTCTGGACCTCTCTGCCACCTTCGACACCGTCTGCCACCGCACACTATGCACACGACTCCATGACGCAGGTATCCGAGACAAGGCCCTGGACTGGACCTCCTCCTTCCTCTCCGGCAGAACCCAAAGAGCCCGCCTCCCCCCGTTCCGATCCGAAGCCTCTGAGATCATCTGCGGCGTCCCGCAGGGATCCTAACTCAGCCAGACGCTATTCAACGTCTCCATGGTGCCTCTCGCATGCATCGCCCGACATCACGACCTCAACATAATCTCCTACGCCGACGACACGCAACTAATCCACTCCCTCACTAAGGACCCCCTCACCACCAAATCCAACCTCCACCAGGGAATGAAGGCCTTCGCTGAGTGGATGAAGGATAGACGCCTTAAGCTGAACACATGTAACATAAAGCAATGTCTCAACTGGATGGTAAATTGGAAAAGACAATTTACAAATAGTGAATAGGAAAAGAAAATTTACAAATAGAGAATGTAATCACATGTAGGGCGGGAAACAAGAAAAGGGAGACCACAGAGCCTGGAAAGGTAAAGGAAATCCACATTTTTATGTATTTCTGTAAGTAGTTGAGAAGCACTACAGTACATACATTTATACAATGACCATAATACACACAATGTGGGCACTGGACGTGCTGGTGAGAAGTGAACGGCGCAGTGACACAAGAGTGCAACAGAACAGCGTGAACGGCGAATTGGAAGAAGTTTTTAAAGTGGTCAAAAGGAATGCAAAACTTCATACACGTTATTTGTACAAGAGTATTTAGGTAATTGAATTGACCACAAGAGCGCCTGAGTTCTTGGTTGTGTAGTCGACGGCGTTTCAACCTGTATGATTTCAGGTTATCATCAGGACAATAGGTCATTAATTTAGGTAGTAGTGCTTCTAGTAGAGAGGCAGTAAGTAGAGCGTCTAATATGGAGGAAATCCTTGATATTCGTAGAGGACGCAGTGGGGATCCAATTTTAAAGCCGGGATAAACAAGCGCGTGGGAGCAAAATTGCCGGTGGCGCGGGACCAGGAAATGGTCTTGATCCGGTGAAAGGGGGGCAGAGAGACGTCAGGGGCATGAAGAGATTGTTTGAAAGTCCAAAGCGAAAATCAATCAAGGCGTCGGGACAGGATAGTGAATCAATCCGACGTCAAGGAGTCAAAACCTCTGACTGAAAACGGAGTTCCGAAGTCGTCTGACTTCGGAACTCCGTTTTCAGTCAGAGGTCTCTCTGCCCCCCTTTCACCGGATCAAGACCATTTCCTGGTCCCACGCCACCGGCAATTTTGCTCCCAAGCGCTTGTTTTTCCCAGCTTTAAAATTGGATCCCCACTGCGTCCTCTACGAATATCAAGGATTTCCTTCATATTAGACGCTCTACTTACTGCCTCTCTACTAGAAGCCCTACTACCTAAATTAATGACCTATTGTCCTGATGATTACCTGAAATCATACAGGTTGAAACGCTGTCGACTACACAGCCAAGAACTCAGGCGCTCTTGTGGTTAATTCAATTACCTAAACACTCTTGTACAAATAACTTGTATAAAGTGTGCATTCCTTTTGACCACTTTAAAAACTTCTTCCAATTTGCCGTTCACGCTGTTCTGTTGCACCTTTGTGTCACTGCGCCGTTCACTTCTCACCAGCACGTCCAGTGCCCACTTTGTGTGTATTATGGTCATTGTATAAATGTATGTACTGTAGTGCTTCTCAACTACTTACAGAAATATATTTAAAAATGATTTCCTTTACCTTTCCAGGCTCTGTGGTCTCCCTTTTCTTGTTTCCCGCCCTACATGTGATTAAATTCACTATTTGTAAATTGTCCTTTCCTTTTCACTATTTGTAAATTGTCTTTCCAATTTACCATCCAGTTGAGACATTGTTTTATGTTACATATCATGCCCGGTCTCACCTGGGTTAACGGGCTGTACTCCTGTTAATTGTTATTTTTTTAAGCTGAGCATAGACAAGCCGGAGATCCTGATGCCCGGAAACAAGTCTCGGTTGCCCTTTTATCTTCGCGCCTCGACTACTGTAACGCCTTATATCTTGGGATGAGCAATAAACTGGTTCATCGGCTGCAAGTGGTCCAGAACGCGGCAGCAAGGTTTGTTGTTAATGCCCCTAGACGCTCCTCAGGAACTGCGATCAGGAAACATCTTCACTGGCTTCCGGTGTATGCCAGGATTAAATTCAAAACCCTGATTGTCATCCACCGGGCTCTTCATGACGCAGGGGCCAAGGGCATTAGGTCTCTTGTGTCGTACTACACCCCAGGCAGGGCCTTGCGATCTGCTAATCAGAAGTTACTAACCGTCCCTCGCGTTGCGAAAGCAAGGTGGGGAGGCAGAGCTTTCTTCGCTCTTGCCCCCAAACTCTGGAATGAGCTTCCCCTTGTCCTCAGGAATCAGGAATCTCTTGCCCTATTCCGTAGAGGCCTTAAAACGTTGCTCTTCTCTGAAGCTTATCCCTAATGCTTCACTCTCTCCGTATCTTGGATCTGGCTGATTGTTTTTCATCAGTTGCGCCTTGACGCCTTCGGGCAAAGTAGCGCATTATAAATTCCCTTTCATCATCATCATCATCATCATCCATGCCATAGGCATTTGAGCACATTTACAGGAATCGAAAGCATTACCACTCCATAAATGTGCAAGTGGTGTGCCTGGCAGATATGATCATCTCCAACGTGTGTGCCAAATTCCCAGGCTCGGCCCATGACTCCTACATCCTCAGGAGGATGAGCGACCCTTGACCTTGCCAGGTAGGTCACTCCCCCGCTGCAGCTCCACCTGTGCTCGCTGAGTGTCTTTGTGCCCTTTTGCTCCTCTGTGCCCCGCTGCCCATTTGCTTTTGTGTCCCCGTTCCTGTGTGCCCTCGTTCCCTCTGTGCCCCGCTGCCCATTTGCTTCTTGTGTCCCCGTTCCTATGTGCCCTCGTTCCCTCTGTGCCCCGCAGCCCATTTGCTTCTTGTGTCCCCGTTCCTGTGTGCCCTCGTTCCCTCTGTGCCCCGCTGCCCATTTGCTTTTGTGTCCCCGTTCCTGTGTGCCCTCATTCCCACTGTGCCCGCTGCCCATTTGCTTTTGTGTCCCTGTTCCTGTGTGCCCTCATTCCCTCTGTGCCCCGCTGCCCATGTTTGCCTCTGTGCCCCCTGCTGTGCCCGCTCGCCCCCCTCGTTGCTCCCGTTCCTGCCGGTGCTTCCCCGCGGCCCGCCCCCCTGCACCCATTCGCTGCCCGCTGCCACCCACCTCCCGCCTCCCAGCTGCTCCTCCCCCCCACCTCCCCTTAAAATGGCGGCCGCTGCACAGTGAGGAGAACGACCCTTGACCTTGCCAGCTGGGTCGCTCCCCCCCGCTGCAGCTCCACCTGCGCTCACTGAGTGTCTTTGTGCCCTTTTGCTCCTCTGTGCCCCACTGCCCATTTGCTTTTGTGTCCCCGTTCCTGTGTTCCCCCGTTCCCTCTGTGCCCCGCTGCCCATTCGCTTCTTGTGTCGCTGTTTCTGTGTGCCCTCGTTCCCTCTGTACCCCGCAGCCCATTTGCTTCTTGTGTCCCTGTTCCTGTGTGCCCTCGATCCCTCTGTGGCCCACTGCCCATTTGCTTTTGTGTCCCCGTTCCTGTGTGCCCTCATTCCCTCTGTGCCCCGCTGCCCATTTGCTTTTGTGTCCCTGTTCCTGTGTGCCCTCGTTCCCTCTGTGCCCCGCTGCTCATTTTTCCTCTGTGCCCCCTGCTGTGCCCGCCCGCCCCCTCGATGCTCTCGTTCCCACCGCTAGTTCCGCTGCAGCCCCGCCCCCCTGCGCCCATTTGCTGCCCCCTGCCACCCGCCTCCCACCTCTCACCTGCTCCTCCCTCCCACCTCCCCTTAAAATGGCAGGCAGGGTGCGGCCGCGGCGCTGGCGCGCCGAAGGCGTGCCTAAGGCAAGCCCGTCTGCGCCCATCCGCACCTGGACCGCGCCTAGCGCCAGAACCCCTGGCCCCTGCACCAGCCATGAAGACCGCCTCCGATACGACACCGGCACCCTCAATGTTCTCAACTCAGGACGGACCCTCACCTGCTGCAGGGCCACCCCGAAGCACACCTACGGTCCCTTCGCCTGCTGGAACTGCAGCTTCTCCTGCATCGAAGACGCCGAGACACCCGCCACGACAGAACACAAGCAGCTCCGATGCATCCTGATCAACACCTGCTCCGCACGCAAACATGCCGTCGAGCTCTGGGACCTACTCGACACCGCATCACCAGACGTCGCCTTCCTGACCGAGACCTGGATGAACGAAGCCTCCTCTCCAGACATCGCCATAGCCCTCCCCGACGGATACAAGATCGCCCGCAGAGACCGCACCAACGGAGTCAGAGGACGAATCGCCATCGTCCACAAGAAGACCATCAGGGTCTCAACAAACACCGATGACACTCTCAGCACCGCCAAACACATGCACTTCCAGATCCACATGGACCCCAAGACCACCCTAAGAGGCACCCTTGTCTACAGACCACCCGGACCCCGACCACAATTCTGTGACGCCATCGCCGACTTCATCAGCATGCACGCACTGACCTCCACCGACTACATCCGCCTCGGAGACCTGAACTTCCATCTGAAGAACAACAACGACAGCAACTCCTCCACCCTGATAGACAACCTCTGACTGGAACAGCTCATCACGAAGTCGACCCACATCGCTGGACACACGCTCGAAGCCATCTTCTCCTCAAGCCCCCAAGTCTCCTTCAGCCACGTCTCCGAACCCACCTGGACCGACCACCACTGCATTCACTTCACCTTCCGGAGACCCGTCTCACATCACCGCACCCTACAGATCCCCCGTCGCTGCTGGGGCAAAATCACCGAAGTACAACTACAGACAAACCTCGCACTCAACCCACTGAACAACCCCTTCAACCCCGATGATGGTGCGCGCACCCTCAGACGATGGATGGACGACTGCGCCAACACCTTAGCACCGCTGAAAAAACAAACCCTCAAAGACACCAGCAAGAGAGCCAACTGGTTCATCCCGGAACTCCTAGCGTCAAAGCGCACCTGCTGGAAGTTGGCACAGCGAGAAATCGCCAGGCAGCCACACAGCCCACAAAGACACCATTCGCAACCACCACCACCTCATCAGGACCACCATGAGGACCTCCTTCAAAGACCGCTTTGACAACAACGCACACAACAGCAAGGAGCTCTTCAATGTCGTGAAGGAACTCTCCAACCCCAGCTCCAACGCCAATGACATCCCGCCGTCGCAAGCCCTGTACGACTCCCTCACCACCTTCTTCCACCGCAAGATCGCCGACATCCATGATAGCTTCAACCCACGGATGACCCTAACAGGCCCCAACAAGCCGGAAACACCACACCCCACCGACCACGACCCCCTGACAACCTGGGCCAATGTGAGCGTCGAAGACACAATCAAGACCATGGGCACAATCCACTCAGGCTCGCCGTCTGACCCTTTTCCACACCACATCTTCAACAAAGCCGGCAGCTCCATCGCATCCCACCTGCACAACATCATCAACTTCTCCTTCGAGACCGCGACCTTCCCTGAAAGCTGGAAACACGCCGAGATCAACGCCCTACTGAAGAAACCCAATGAGGACCCGAGCGAACTCAAAAACTTCCGGCCCATCTCCCTGCTTTCGTTCCCAGCTAAGGTCATCGAGAAGATAGTCTACATGCAGCTCACCCGCTACCTCGAAGACAACAGCATCCTGGACCCCTCCCAGTCAGGATTCCGCAGCAACCACAGCACCAAGACCACCCTCATCGCCGCCACAGACGACATCAGGATCCTACTGGACGTCCCTCATCCTTCTGGACCTCTCTGCCACCTTCGACACCGTCTGCCACCGCACACTATGCACACGACTCCATGACGCAGGTATCCGAGACAAGGCCCTGGACTGGACCTCCTCCTTCCTCTCCGGCAGAACCCAAAGAGCCCGCCTCCCCCCGTTCCGATCCGAAGCCTCTGAGATCATCTGCGGCGTCCCGCAGGGATCCTAACTCAGCCAGACGCTATTCAACGTCTCCATGGTGCCTCTCGCATGCATCGCCCGACATCACGACCTCAACATAATCTCCTACGCCGACGACACGCAACTAATCCACTCCCTCACTAAGGACCCCCTCACCACCAAATCCAACCTCCACCAGGGAATGAAGGCCTTCGCTGAGTGGATGAAGGATAGACGCCTTAAGCTGAACACATGTAACATAAAGCAATGTCTCAACTGGATGGTAAATTGGAAAAGACAATTTACAAATAGTGAATAGGAAAAGAAAATTTACAAATAGAGAATGTAATCACATGTAGGGCGGGAAACAAGAAAAGGGAGACCACAGAGCCTGGAAAGGTAAAGGAAATCCACATTTTTATGTATTTCTGTAAGTAGTTGAGAAGCACTACAGTACATACATTTATACAATGACCATAATACACACAATGTGGGCACTGGACGTGCTGGTGAGAAGTGAACGGCGCAGTGACACAAGAGTGCAACAGAACAGCGTGAACGGCGAATTGGAAGAAGTTTTTAAAGTGGTCAAAAGGAATGCAAAACTTCATACAAGTTATTTGTACAAGAGTATTTAGGTAATTGAATTGACCACAAGAGCGCCTGAGTTCTTGGTTGTGTAGTCGACGGCGTTTCAACCTGTATGATTTCAGGTTATCATCAGGACAATAGGTCATTAATTTAGGTAGTAGTGCTTCTAGTAGAGAGGCAGTAAGTAGAGCGTCTAATATGGAGGAAATCCTTGATATTCGTAGAGGACGCAGTGGGGATCCAATTTTAAAGCCGGGATAAACAAGCGCGTGGGAGCAAAATTGCCGGTGGCGCGGGACCAGGAAATGGTCTTGATCCGGTGAAAGGGGGGCAGAGAGACGTCAGGGGCATGAAGAGATTGTTTGAAAGTCCAAAGCGAAAATCAATCAAGGCGTCGGGACAGGAGAGTGAATCAATCCGACGTCAAGGAGTCAAAACCTCTGACTGAAAACGGAGTTCCGAAGTCGTCTGACTTCGGAACTCCGTTTTCAGTCAGAGGTCTCTCTGCCCCCCTTTCACCGGATCAAGACCATTTCCTGGTCCCACGCCACCGGCAATTTTGCTCCCAAGCGCTTGTTTTTCCCAGCTTTAAAATTGGATCCCCACTGCGTCCTCTACGAATATCAAGGATTTCCTCCATATTAGACGCTCTACTTACTGCCTCTCTACTAGAAGCACTACTACCTAAATTAATGACCTATTGTCCTGATGATGACCTGAAATCATACAGGTTGAAACGCTGTCGACTACACAGCCAAGAACTCAGGCGCTCTTGTGGTTAATTCAATTACCTAAATACTCTTGTACAAATAACTTGTATAAAGTGTGCATTCCTTTTGACCACTTTAAAAACTAATTCCAATTTGCCGTTCACGCTGTTCTGTTGCACCCTTGTGTCAGTGCGCCGTTCACTTCTCACCAGCACGTCCAGTGCCCACTTTGTGTGTATTATGGTCATTGTATAAATGTATGTACTGTAGTGCTTCTCAACTACTTACAGAAATATATTAAAAAATGATTTCCTTTCCCTTTCCAGGCTCTGTGGTCTCCCTTTTCTTGTTTCCCGCCCTACATGTGATTAAATTCACTATTTGTAAATTGTCCTTTCCTTTTCACTATTTGTAAATTGTCTTTCCAATTTACCATCCAGTTGAGACATTGTTTTATGTTACATATCATGCCCGGTCTCACCTGGGTTAACGGGCTGTACTCCTGTTAATTGTTATTTTTTTAAGCTGAGCATAGACAAGCCGGAGATCCTCATCCTCGGGCCCAAACCCTCAGCATGGGACGACTCCTGGTGGCCCTCGTTGCTGGGGACAGCCCCCGCACCCACCAACCAAGCACGCAACCTGGGAGTCATCCTCGACTCGAAACTCACCATGACCAAACAAGTCAACGCTGTCTCCTACACCTGCTTCAACCCCCTCCGTATGCTCCGCAAGATCTACAGATGGATCCCGACAGACACAAGGAAAACAGTCACCCAGGCCCTAGTCAGGCGCAGACTTGGCTACGGAAACGCCCTCTACGCCGGAGCCCCGACCAAGCTCATCAACAGACTGCAAAGAATCCAGAATGCCTCTGTACGCCTAATCCTCGACGTCCCTCGCTGCGACCACATCACCCCCCACCTGAGGAACCTGCACGGGCTCCCTGTGGACAAAAGAATCTCCTTCAAGCTCCTGATCCACGCACACAAGGCACTCCACAAGACTGGCCCAGCCTATCTCAACAGTTGACTCTCCTTCTACGTACCCAACAGGAAACTCTGCTCTGCAGACCTCTCCCTGGCTACCATCCCACGCATCCGTAGAACCACAGCCGGAGGCAAATCCTTCTCCCACCGCGCCGCCAAGACCTGGAACACCCTCCCCCTCATCCAACGACAAACCGAAGACCTTCCAACCTTCAGGAGACAACTCAAGACCTGGCTGTTCGACCAGTAGCAACAGCACCCCCCTCTCCCCACCCTCAGCGCCTTGAAACCCTTGCGGGTATGTAGTGCGCTTTACAAATTATTTGATTGATTGATTGATTGATCCTGCAGAACAGCATTGTGCCCCAGCTGATGGCTAATCTGCTTCCCGAGCGTGCATGGATTGTGGGTGAGTATGCCTAGTCATATGGCGTGCTGGGTGTGTGACCTGCTGCCCTCAGCCTCAGCGACATTGCAATGTCTATTTGTGTGTGTCATACCTAGGTGACTCATATCCCAACCGTCCCTGGTTGCTCAGCCCACTGAGGAATTCCAGGACCCCAGCTGACGTCCACTACAATGAGGCACATGGGAGGACACGTTGTGTGGTGGAGCGTACTTTTGGTATGCTCAAGTCATGTTTCCGCAGCCTGGATAAGACCAGAGGTGCACTGGCATACTCGCCTGCGAAGGTGTGTCAGATTGTAGTGGCATGCTGCATGCTGCACAACCTAGCCATTCGCAAGGAGATTCCCCTGCTCCTGGATGATGATGAGGACCCAAGGTCACAGCCTGCAAACCAACCTGTGTCCAGTGATGAGGACAGTGGAGAGGAGGAAGATGTTGACCTGCGTGAACAGCTCATCACACGCTACTTCACTTGAAGATGGGTAACAATGTACAACATACCCATTGTCAGCTGATATTGCTGTTGTCGTGAAGGGGCATGTGAGAATTGTAACAGCAGCCAGTTGTAGACTCAGCGGTGGTTGGCAATGTTTCTGGGACAGGTCATTTTGGAACATCTACAGGACGTGTATGTTGACACTGGTTGCCCATTGTGACATGTGCATGTTGGGTTATCCTGATGTTAGGTGTTGTGTGAGGTCTGTAATGCCACACCCAGACCAGTGAAAGTAGTTTTGTTGTGTTTCCCTAGGTGCCTTCAACTTCTCCTTGCCTACATAAAGCCCATACTCCTGGTACATTATGATCATGTTGAAGACTACATCCTGCAATAAAGACAGAGCAGACACGACAACATGTGTGTAAGGATATTTTATTTGCAATGGTGAGATGTGAGGGGGGTGTACATTTCCATTGGGGTGGTGGTGGAGCAGTGAGTTGACAGTTATGGTAAATGAGATAATCGAGTAGTCACCACACTGATGTGGTGACCCAGTCCAACAGACAGATACCATTCACAAGGCAGTGTGGGGAAGGACAGTCCAAAATGTCAATGCAGTGGTGAAGAGGGTTGCCATCATGTCTGGCTCCGTGACTGGCGTCTGGCAAGTACTTTGCCTCCAGATACTCCCAGGGTTTTCTTAGGACGGCCCCTTCGTCGTTTGCCGGGGGGGGGGGCCCTGCTGCAGGGCCAGTGGGGTCTGAGGACTCATCCCTCTCTGTGGCACAGGGGAAAATGGTGAACTGTCATCCTGAGGCCCACCAGATGGAGGTGGAGGTGTTGTTTGTGGCTCAGGCCTGTCCCTCAGTACCGCCACTTGCTGGCCCAAGAGGTCCACGATTTGTCCCATGCGGGTGTCGACGGACCTCATCAGCAGGATGAGCTCATGCAACAGTTTGTCCAACCGGCCCATTCGTCCCTGGGCCTGTTCATATGCACCAAGGACTCTTGTGATGTGTTCCAGAGATTGGGTCCCAGCCTCCTGGTGTCTGTGGGTGACCCTCCCTTCCCACCTACCCTGCTGCCACAGACCTGTTGCCTCACCACTGTGGGCACCTGCTTCCTCTCCCTGCCCTCCTCCGTCGGTGGTGTGGGGTGTTCATCCTCTGGGACAGGGAGGGTGTTGCAGGCAGCACTGGTGGTGGTGGTGGTGGTGGTGGCGGTGGCCGCACAGGCCGTGACAGCAGGGGTCTGCTGTGAAGTTGTTATTGACGCAGATGTGGTGGGGGGGACAACGGGGTCCTTGGACCTGTTTCTCCCTGGCACACCAGATGGGCCGGCTTTGAGCTCATCGTCCATGAAATCCTGGGAGTCAATATCCGAGAGTCCATGTACCGGGGAGGAGACTGGCTCTGCAGGTTGCTGGTGTTGTCCTCTGCACTGAGTTCTTGGTCACCTGTGGGTCAGATGGGAAAGGGTCATTTTGTGCACCTGGCAAGCTTTGTGTTAGGTGTGTGTCATTCACTTTTTGTACACTGCACAATTGACTGATCATCACATTGTTTACTATGCGCACTACTGTGCTTCCTGACATGATGCAGTGGTACATGCATTACTTGTCCATGGTGTGAGGTGTCAAGGCATACCATGTGACCCGTGCACAATTAATGATTACAGGGTCCTGTTGCCATCTAGGGCCTGGCACAACATGTTTTTCATTGAGGACTCATTGTTGATTTGTCTGACCTGGCAGGTGTCACATCTGGCCATGGGCAGGCCATTGTCATCTCCTGCATACCTTTGTCCTGTCATGTGCATATCTTGATTTGTACCACCACACATGCGTTCATATTTTTCAAATGGTCCTTGTTGCACTTGCCCCATGGCGATGCACATGTAAATAGGAGCTGTGCATGATTGTGCCCTGACTTTCTTCTACATGTGCATTGCTGTGTCACACTTTGGTAGCTGTGACAGTTTCCTTAGCTTACCTGTGTGCACAGTGCTTGGCAATGGGGTAGGTGTGTCTCTTTTTGCAATGAGAGGGCTGGTGTTGTCATATGCACCATTTATTTAGTGACGAATGGGTGGGTGCACGTACTGGCTACTTACCTGTAATGTGCCCACATTTAGGTTTGTTATGTCACACATGTGTGTGTGCGTGGTGGAGGCTTACATCCTGCTCAGTGGGGTCACAGGACAGAATATTATGTCTACCTACCTGTAAGTTTGTTTGGTGTACTGCAACGGCTTCCAACTGCTTCTGGGTGGGGTGGGGGAGGGCTCCATCCTGCTGAGGTTGGGGGCAGGGGGCATGGTGGGAGTAGTGGTACAGACCTCCCACCCACAGACACCCTCACTGTGAAGATGGCTACCTACCTGTAAGTTTGATGAGGGTAATGTAATGGCTGATACATGCTTCTGGGTGGAGTGGGTGGAGGGCTCCATCCTGCTGAGGTGGGGGGCAGGGGGTATGGTGGGAGTGGTAGTGCAGGCCTCCCACCCACACACACCCTCCCATGGAAGATGGCTACCTACCTGTAAGTTTGTTTGGTGTATTGCAATGGCTTCCAACTGCTTTGGGTGGGGTGGGGGGAGGGCTCCATCCTGCTGAGGCGGGGGGCAGGGGGCATGGTGGGAGTGGTAGTGCAGGCCTCCCACCCCCAAACAGCCTCCATGGCAAGATGGCTACCTACCTGTTAGTTTTGTTTGTAGTGGGACAATGGCTTACAAATGCTTCTGGGTGGTGTGGAGTTACATCCTGCTCAGGGGCTGGACAGGGGGCATGGTGGGAGTGGTAGTGCAGGCCTCCCACCCACACACACCCTCCCAGGGAAGATGGCTACCTACCTGTAAGTTTGTTTGGTGTACTGCAATGGCTTCCAACTGCTTCTGGGTGGGGTGGGGGAGGGCTCCATCCTGCTGAGGTGGGGGGCAGGGAGCATGGTGGGAGTGGTAGTGCAGGCCCCCCACCCACTCACATCCTCCCAGGGAAGATGGCTACCTACCTGTAAGTTTGTATGGTGTACTGCAATGGCTTCCAACTGCTTCTGGGTGGGGTGGGGGGAGGGCTCCATCCTGCTGAGATGGGGGCAGGGGGCATGAGGCATGGTGGGAGTAGTGGTACAGGCCTCCCACCCACAGACACCCTCATTGTGAAGATGGCTACCTACCTCTAAGTTTGATGAGGTTAATGTAATGGCTGACACATACTTCTGGGTGGGGTGACTGGAGGGCTCCATCTTGCAGATGCTGTGGGACAAGGGGGCATGGGGGAGTTGTAGTGCTATCTGCCTGTACACATGCCCCCATGGTAATGTTGGTAGCTACGTTTGGGGTGAATGGGAGTGGGTGAATTTTGGATCTGTGAGACATGTTTTTGTGAGTGTGTGGTGCAGATGGACGGAATTTGTCCTAGGTGGTGTCACTTTGTAGTTGTGCGAGACAGTACATAGCAGAATGGAGGTAGTCATTTGTTTGTACTTAACAGCCTCCACTCCCCTGGGTACTCCTGTGAGACTCTCTGGATGCAGTATGGCAAGCACCTTCTCCTCCCATGGTGTGAATGGTTTTTGTGGAATGGGAGGCCCACCACCAGTCCTCTGAGCCAGCTCACGGTTCTTGCTCCTTCTCTCCTTGACAACCCTCTTCAGATCATGCCAACGCTTCATGATCTCCTTTTTTGATCTTGGGGCGGTCCCTACTGCATTGACCCTTTGGACTATCCTTGCTCACATTTGTGACCTTGTAGCTAATGGTGTCTGTTGGACCAGGCTACCAAACAGTTGTGGTTCCACTCTGACTATCTCATCTACCATGACTGTCAACTCACTCTCTGTGAATTTGGGCATTTTCTGTGTGGCCATGGTGTGTGGTGTGCAAAGTGGTTGTGGGTGCAGGAGTGTGAGTGGTGGTGTGGTTGTAATGTGTATGGTGTGTGATGTGCAGGGGGGTTAGTTGTGCAGGTGTGGAAGTGGTGGTGGTGCTGTGTGTGGTGTGGCTAGCGATGTTGTGTTCTTTGCCTCTTCTTTAAGCTGGGGTGTGTCCCTTCTCTCATGGAGTATTGCAAAGGATTGTGGTCAGGGAAGGGGCTGGTTTTATACTCAGCTATGTGGGTGTGTCCAATTGGGGTATTGCTGTCAGGTGTGTTTCGGGGAATTGTATTTTTCGTTTTGCCATGTGGTTGTGTCATTGGGGTGTGTTTTGTGTATTTGGGGGCCATGGTTAGTTTTCTGTGTGCACTTTTTGGCCTTATTGTGGGTTTTTTGCTTCGTCCGCCACATTTTTCACGGATCGTCCGCAGCGGTGGCTGTGCTGCAGCTCTTCCGCTGGCTCTCCCATTCATCCCATTGCGTGACCGCGGCGGTTGGAGACAGCGGTACGTACCGCGGGACCGTTGGGGATATCCTAATTTCCCATGCGGTGTCTCCGCTGTACTTGCGGTGGGTTGGTGTTTTTCCACTGCGTATCTGAGTGCCGCAGACGAATTTTGGCCATCTCCGCCCGCTGCTGCGGTTTTTCTTAGCCTCGTTCTGCCACGGTCTGTGTTTTTTGGAGGATACTCCTAATTTACCTGCCGGTTTTTCCACGGTGCCGGCGGGCGCTTGCTTTCCGCTTCCATGGCGGTCAGGGTGCTTTTCCGACCACCATCCTAATGGGCCCTTTAGTACCAATTCTTAATACCTGTGTTTTTTTTATCAGTATAAGCCTGTACTTTATTTTCTTTGTATGCTGTCCGACTACTCTGTATGTTATTCTGTGTGACATTTCCTTAAAAATGCCTCATGCTGGCAAAATTCCATAGATTTTTTGATTTATCCCAAGTTTGAAAACTAAGGGCATATTTACAAGATAGTGACACAGCGCTGCAAGCCATCTTACTGCGCTGAGCTGCGTCAGTAGGAAAGTGCAGTGATGCATCATATTTACAACAATACAATGCATCTCTGTGCTTTCCTCTGCGCTGGCAAACATTAGGCTGCCTAGCGCCAATGCAAGCACCCTTGCACCATGGTGTAAGGGTGCCTGCATTGCAGGGATGATTGTTTTTGTGCAGGAAGTTTCACCTTCCTGCACAAAAGCAGTCTTTCATGGTGTTTTCCTCCTTCTATATGTGCTGCAGAATGCAGCAGACATAGAAGAAAAAATGAGGAGAAATAAAGGCATTTCTCCTTGTTGCACTACTTTTACACCTCTCTAGGGATGCATTCCCAGGTTTACACAACCTTGCAAACTTTCGATGTGTCACAATCCATGGGTGTAGCATGGGAACACCCACAGCAACACACATGGAATGTTCCTTTCAGGCAGAGTAAGCAAAACCTTTTTTTATAGGCCAGGTTGGGGGGAAGGAGTAGGGGCATCAGTGTAAGTTATTCTGAAGAGCTGCTCTTTTTAGGTTTCTTTTTCTAATGTTTTTGTATATTTTGTCCCACCTGGGGAGCTTGGTGCTCCTAATCATAGAAACACGTACTTTTTAAACATTTTCATATTAATTTAAATGAAGTATGTTCATAAAATATCCATTTTCTTTAAAACAATTATGTTTTGCACAAGAATTACTAATAAATATTGTGTTTATATTAATGGCTAAGAAATAATTTGATGTGAAGACAGAAATACTACTGGCATCAATAGTACATTGACGTTAGAGGATCCATCATGGTGTAAAATCCTCTCAAGGCTAGTAGATGACTGCCAAGTAGGTTATGAACAGTAAATATAGCACAATACACTACCCTACGCCAGAAGACCTCTTCCCTATTGTGCCCTGGAGCAACAGAATGCAGTTTGCCTAGAAATAAACACTTTTAAAACACATGAATAGGCTGTTACCCAGTGTTCAGGACCTCATACTACTTTTTAAACTATTACATAGTTCAAAATACACACATCTGAGACCAAACATAGTAGCAGAAAGTACTTTTTAAAATTCTCTATGGCCACGGCATAATTTAACATCGCCTGTATTAAAATACAAAGCAATATTACTGAAATATTTACTATGCATGGAAAAATGCATTTTTATCTTTTTAACCAATAGAATCATACATCAAAATGTTTTTGAAGGGCATATAAATAACACTGCTAGGTCCGTGACCTTATAGGCTCACATTTCGTACATTACTGCTCTGTCTAGTGGCCTGCTTGTCTCCTAGGCGATATAACCAAGGGTACTTTTTCAACACCCCCCACACACAGGATCCCATCTCTTCTAGGTTACAGATTTGTGCCTTGTCACTAGATCCCTCAGACATTACGTATTTCCAGCAGAACAAATGTGCAGGAACAAAGAAAGCCCTTTCAGTCCTATGTTGGAAAGGCTAGTAAAATATTTAAGAAGCATGGTTGAGTATGCCGTTGTGAGGGATTTCATTCGGCAGATATTTCACCACGGGAGGAGAATGTATGTAAATCAAACAATAAGTTTAGCAGTTATGGGGCCCATCTGTCAGATGGGTATTGTATTTCATTGACGAAGATATACCTAATTCATGGTGGATTACATCCAAAATGACCATGGTGTGTCCACTGTTATCACCAGACATTGTTACTAAGGTAAATGCCTGACAAGATGAATAACTGGAAATTTTTCATTAACGGGCATTCGCCATTTTGTGTCAGTCATGTTTGACGGACTCTTCTGCCGTGATGCCATGCAGTTGCTACATTTACAATAACTATGTTTAATGGCAGATGCAACATGGCAGCTAATGGGTGAGAGTACAATAGACAGTGATGACAAATTCAATGTCAGACACATATACTATTAGGAACGTACACTGTTATTGGCATGTCCATAATTCGCTAGCATCTCTTTACTTTATCTTCCATGATGTGTCCATCACAAAACCCCAGATTATATCACTGAAATTGTAATGTATTCATACTTAAGAAAAATGATGCATTTCACACAAAAATAATTAACTATATTTCTATCAATTTTTTATTTTCCTATGGTGACAACATATTTATTTGTCATTAAACAATTTACAATGCATTGTTTTAAAAGGATCGTTACTAACGGTTATGCAATTTTTTTTACATATATATATATATATATATATATATATATATATATATATATATATATATATATATATATATATATATATATATATATATATATATATATATATATATAAGTCTAAGCTTCCTCCCATGAAGAAAAAGCGCAATACAGCTCCGGGGTAAAATTGACAAAGGCTTTATTTTCAAAGGCGCGTAGTGCTCAAAGTTCCTGGAACGCTCAGGCAGACGCGTTTCAAGCCTCCAATGGCTCTCTTCAGTGCCGGTTTCACGAACTTCTGTGCTCTGTAAGGGGGTCAAACAAGATGCAGCTGTAAAATAGACCGCTCCCTCTGTGATGTCATCACTCCTCCTCCAATGGAAGGTGTGCTAGCCCCTTGAGCTCACACCTTGCTGAGCAGATGCATGCTGGTTAGTGTAGTTCACATGGAGTGTCTGTGTAGTAACAGCATTTCTCCTAACAACAAGTGATGCCCCAACAAAGTTGGTTGTGTTCCACACGTTAGCCTCAGATGCCCAGCAGTATCGAACAAAGTCTATTGCCAGCCCCTTATCAGGCGAATCGTTTAGCCTACTCTCTCCCCTTGCCGCTTGTCAAACCATGTGGCTATCTGGGCAGCTGGGGGGGCGCCGTGTTGATGCAGTCCATGCAAGAAATCTACAACGTGCTGGTCTCTTCACGGTGCTCCAGAACGAGAGGGTGTATTGCTAGTCAGCGACCTGCTTGCATGACTTAATATCCAAGTCTAAGCTTCCTCCCATGAAGAAAAAGCGCAATACAGCTCCGGGGTAAAATTGACAAAGGCTTTATTTTCAAAGGCGCGTAGTGCTCAAAGTTCCTGGAACGCTCAGGCAGACGCGTTTCAAGCCTCCAATGGCTCTCTTCAGTGCCGGTTTCACGAACTTCTGTGCTCTGTAAGGGGGTCAAACAAGATGCAGCTGTAAAATATACCGCTCCCTCTGTGATGTCATCACTCCTCCTCCAATGGAAGGTGTGCTAGCCCCTTGAGCTCACACCTTGCTGAGCAGATGCATGCTGGTTAGTGTAGTTCACATGGAGTGTCTGTGTAGTAACAGCATTTCTCCTAACAACAAGTGATGCCCCAACAAAGTTGGTTGTGTTCCACACGTTAGCCTCAGATGCCCAGCAGTATCGAACAAAGTCTATTGCCAGCCCCTTATCAGGCGAATCGTTTCGCCTACTCTCTCCCCTTGCCGCTTGTCAAACCATGTGGCTATCTGGGCAGCTGGGGGGGCGCCGTGTTGATGCAGTCCATGCAAGAAATCTACAACGTGCTGGTCTCTTCACGGTGCTCCAGAACGAGAGGGTGTATTGCTAGTCAGCGACCTGCTTGCTGACTTAATATCCAAGTCTAAGCTTCCTCCCATGAAGAAAAAGCGCAATACAGCTCCGGGGTAAAATTGACAAAGGCTTTATTTTCAAAGGCGCGTAGTGCTCAAAGTTCCTGGAACGCTCAGGCAGACGCGTTTCAAGCCTCCAATGGCTCTCTTCAGTGCCGGTTTCACGAACTTCTGTGCTCTGTAAGGGGGTCAAACAAGATGCAGCTGTAAAATAGACCGCTCCCTCTGTGATGTCATCACTCCTCCTCCAATGGAAGGTGTGCTAGGTGCGGTCGCGTGAGTTATAGTTGCCTGCACTAACTATAACGGGGGAATTTCATTGGTTTTTTATCAGTAAAATTTCCGCTAACTATAACATGTGTGAAACCTATGGTTTTTTCAGTGAATTTATATATATATATATATATATATATATATATATATATATATATGTATATGTATATATTACCTACTGGCGGTCGCCAGTAGGTAGTTATAGTTAGGACCCTGTTTCCAGAGGAAAACCGCAACATTCTATTTGGAATAACTTTGGCGCCGGTCGACGAATCCTCGCGAAATTTTCAAAATAGGTGGGGCGCTACGCTCCGCTCCTACCCTGAAAGTCTCGGGGGGATTCGTCAAGCGGGGGCTGAGAAAAAAGGGGGGTCCCAAAACGCGTTTTTCCCATGCATTTTTCCATAGGACCTTTAGACACAGCTACAGCCCGAACGGCTGAACAGAGTTACTTGAAATTTGGCAGAGAGGTAGTCCTCAGGTCAAGGAAGTGCCTTTTGTAGGTCTGGTGTAGATCTGTTCAGTAGTTCCTGAGAAAATAGCATTTAAATCAATATATATATCTGTGGCAGCTTATGGTGCGCTTACGGTGCGCTTACGGTAAGCTTACCGTACGCGTACGGTGCCGTGCGCGAGCGCGAATCTGATTGGCTGTTAGATCTTAGTAAACATTCGAATCGGTCGAAACCAGGAAGTTGCGGCCGCCATTTTCTCTCTCGCACTCTGAGAGGGGCTTGAAAAACAAAGGCCAAAAACATGTAAAGGGGCTGTTTAGACAGCTCCTAAGCACCTAGCCATGTAGAGGGAGTCCCCAAAGATCCCCCAAGGCCAAAAAGGGAATTTTAATTTTTTCGAAAATTTCGCCGATTATGCTTACCGTACGCGTACGGTAAAAATTCCTAAAAAAAACAAAAATTATCCATACTCTCCCCACCCCGTGTGCAAATGGTGCCCGAAGGGCACCATTTGTGCATGCCATAAATAATTCCTTAAAAATTAAAATATTACCTTTCACAACGAAGCGCATCATATGTCCTCCATGTGCGCACGGTGCGCGAAGCGCACCGCGTGCCCACCGTGCGTGCACGGCACTAACTGCGTAAAGTGGGCGCGTGGTGCGCGAAGCGCACCGCGTGCTCACTGTGCGCGCACGGAACGAACTGCGTTAAGTGGGCGCGCACGCCACGAATGGCGTAAAGTAACTTAGCATTTAAAAAACCGTACAAATTCACTGAAAAAAACATAGGTTTCACACACGTTATAGTTAGGAATTAGCATTTAAAAAACCTTGCAAATTCACTGAAAAAACCACAGGTTTCACACATGTTATAGTTAGCGGAAATTTTAATCATAAAAAACCATTGAAATTCCCCTGTTATAGTTAGTGCAGGCAACTATAACTCACGCAACCGCAATCCTCTGCTGATGCTAATACTGTATTTAGACACTTATTTGCCCATGTCTTCTTCCATTAAATTTTAGCTATACATATATTACAAATATTTTTTTTTCATAAAGACACATATGTCATCAGCAGAGGATTGCGGTTGCGTGAGTTATAGTTGCCTGCACTAACTATAACGGGGGAATTTCAATGGTTTTTTATGATTAAAATTTCCGCTAACTATAACATGTGTGAAACCTATGGTTTTTTCAGTGAATATATATCTATATATTCACTGAAAAAACCATAGGTTTCAGGCCTGATATAGTTAGGAATTAGCATTTAAGAAACTTAGACATTCACTGAAAAAACAATAGGTTTTAGGGGTGTTATATTTAGCTGGACATTCCACTCGAACAAAACCATTGAAATTCCTCCGATATAGTTAGTTGTACTAACTACATCTCGCGCGCCCGCAATCCATTGCTGAGGATGTCACATATTACATCATTCATGACATGGTCAGTGACATCACTGATGACATCTCAAATGACATCACTGATGACATCACTGATGACATCACTGATTACATCATCCAGTGAATGTGGTTTGGTTCGTTATTTAAATATGTATTATATATATATAGCAATTTGCATTGAAGAATGAGTGGATATATAAATATAAATATCTGGATGGAGGATTTAGTAGCAGTGTGATTGACTGTTTACTTGACTAATTTATAGTGTCTCACTAAATATATTGGATAGTGACTAAGCTGTGTGCATATCTGTATCACTTTGTCAGTTGTTGTGTAAACTGCTGCACTAGTTGGTTACTAGCTACGTGAAAGTCTATATTATTTATTGATTAGTTAACTAGGTATTTGTATGGGAGAGTGAATGTGTGTGTGGTTCGGTGGGGGGTGTGTGACTGCCCAAAGATGTGTGAATAGTTGATTCAGTAGGTATATGAAGTTAAAACGACATGTTATAACAGTTGTTTGGGTGAGTGAATATCGTTATGGGTGTGGTGATGAGCAAATATATGTCTCAATGGTACATGTCCAACACACTAGAAAAATAAAAGCCAGTGTATGTGTCAGTTGTTGTATATAAGTAAGTATACATAAGACTCAGTGATTGTATGAGTGACTGTATGGATAACTATATACTTGTAATAGTGATTTTATAACACACTAAGTATGAGTTATTATCTATATGAATAGATGAAGTGGTGTTTTTATAAGTGTATAGCTAAGTAAAAGTAAGTATGATCCATTGTTTGCATAAGTGAGTAGGATGACTTCATAAGTGATTAGGATGTGTGCTGGTGTGTAATGTCGATATAGGTGTATAAGTATATTTGATATTGTTCTATTGATCATTGACAGCATGTATGAGTGAAGCTATAGGTAAGTGATTAAATGTGTGTATAGATCTAGGAATCACTGAGTGTGTGTTTAGAAACTTGTATTGGTGTGTCAATGGTTATAAATCTGGCACTCTGTATTTTACAGTGAGTGATGAAAGGTTATACTAGTGTATGATGAGGTGTATCTGATTGTCACGTGGATGATTTCATTAGTGATGTCATCTGTGATGTTATTTGAGATGTCATCAGTGATGTCACTGACCATGCCATGAATGATGTAATATTTGACATCATCAGCAGTGGATTGCGGGCGCGCGAGATGTAGTTAGTACAACTAACTATATCGGAGGAATTTCAATGGTTTTGTTCAAGTGAAATGTCCAGCTAACTATAACACCCCTAAAACCTATCGTTTTTTCTGTGAATTTGTAAGGTTTTTTAAATCCTAATTCCTAACTATCAGGCCTGAAACCTATGTTTTTTTCTGTGAATTTCAAAGGTTTTTTAAATGCTAATTCCTAACTTTATCAGGCCTGAAACCTATGGTTTTTTCATTGAATTTCAAAGGTTCTTTAAATGCTAATACCTAACTATATCAGGCCTGAAACCTATGGTTTTTTCAGTGAATTTTAAAGGGTTTGTAAATGACAATTTTTAATGTATTAATTGTTATACTGATTTTTTTTATACTGATTTACTACATTTTTTAAACTATTTATTTTTAGATATTTTTTTTAATTACATTATAATTACATTATACATTACAATACAAAATATACTTTCTCAGAATGAATTACTTTAGTTGAAATACTTTGCAAATAGGCAATAGACTTTTAAGTACAGTAGTTACAGTTGTTGCAATGGGCAACACAATTTCAATTCAATGCAACATTGAGCTCAATGTGAATTTCTAGTCAAATGCAATTAGTTACATTATGGATTACTTTTCTAACCACAGGACTGGATCCTAGATTCAGTGCTTGGACATCTCCTGTAAACAGTTGAGTAAAAGCGTTTTGGTTACAGTAGTGATTTTTAAGGAATATTATTGAATTTTAAAAGTTGACACTTAGAATTTTTTTCACATAGAATCACCAATGTTATACTATGGCAGAAAATTCACTTAGAAGGTAAGTAGTGTTATCGTTACTTTTTCTTACTCAGTGGTGGATCCTGGATCCAGCACTGGTGAATCTCCTGTAAACAGTTGAAAGAATGTGTTTAAGTCATACAGACGATTTTTTAGGAATATATTTAGTTTGTGAAAATAGACACTAAGAAGAAACTTTTCTGCTGAAAACCACACAATGGATACCTATGGAAGGAAATACAAGTTACTGGTAAGTACGCTTAGAATTACTTTTCAGGGTCAGTGCTGGGCTAAAAGATGCAGCCCTGGGTTCTCTCCTGATAACAGGTGAGTAAATCAGAATTAGTAGTTCGGCTGATTTTAGAGGAATATTTGTACGTTTGAAAATTGGACACAGAAACTTTTCTGGTGAAAACCATACAATGGATTCCTATGGAAGGAAATACAACTTACTGGTAAGTACGCTTAGAATTACTTTTCAGGGTCAGTGCTGGGCTAAAAGATGCAGCCCTGGGTTCTCTCCTGATAACAGGTGAGTAAATCGGAATTCGTAGTTCTGCTGATTTTAGAGGAATATTTGTACGTTTCAAAAATGGCCACTTAGAAACTTTTCTGCTGAAAACCACACAATGGATTCCTATGGAAGGAAATACAACTTACTGGTAAGTATGCTTAGAATTACTTTTCAGGCTCAGTGCTGGGCTAAAAGATGCAGCACTGGGTTCTCTCCTGATAAGAGGTGAGTAAACCAGAATTCGTAGTTCGGCTGATTTTAGAGGAATATTTTTATGTTTCAAAAATGGCCACTTAGAAACTTTTCTGCTGAAAACCACACAATGGATTCCTATGGAAGGAAATACAACTTACTGGTAAGTACGCTTAGAATTACTTTTCAGGCTCAGTGCTGGGCTAAAAGATGCAGCACTGGGCACTAGTTCGGCTGATTTTAGAGAAATATTTGTAGAATGGTGAAGGAAGGGGGCGGGGCCTGAGGTGACGTGTGCAAACACGCCCTGTGGCGCGTTTTAAGTTGGGGAATTAATTCCTCTTCAATCCTGTGGTCCCCTGGGGGCCAACTAGCCCACCAGGTACCTCCAGAATGCGCTAGGGTGCTGCGTTGAAGGGAGGTGTTCAGAGGCCACGCCCCTTTTTACAACATTCTGCAACGCAGCTCCGTAGTGCTTACTGGAGGTACCAGGTGGGCTATTTGACCCCTAGGGGACCTCTGGATTGAAGAGGAATTAATTCCCCAACTTAAAACGCGCCACAGGGTGTGTTTGCACACATATCACCTCAGGCCCCGCCCTCTACCTTGACCACTGTGCAAACGCGCCCCGTGCTGTGTTTTAAGTTGGGGGATTATGTCCCCTTGAATCCTGAGGTCTCCTGGCAGCCAACTAGCCACCAGGTACCTCCAGTATGCGCCAGGGAGCTGCGTTGCAGAGAGGTGTTCAGAGGCCACGCCCCTTTTGACAACGCTCTGCAACGCAGCTCCGTGGCGCTTAGTGGAGGTACCTGGTGAGCTAGTTGGCCCCTAGGGGACCTCTGGATTGAAGAGGAATGAATTCCCCAACTTGAAACACACCACAGGGCGTGTTTGCACAGTATCACCTCAGGCCCCGCCCCCTACCTTCACCACTGCGCAAACGCGCCCCGTGGTGCGTTTTAAGTTGGGGGATTAAGTCCGCTTGAATCCTGAGGTCCCCTGGCGGCCAACTAGGCCACCAGCTACCTCCATTAAGCGCCACAGAGCTGCGTTGCAGAGAGGTGTAAAAAGGGGCATGGCTTCATTACACCTCTCTGCAACGCAGCCCCCTGGCACATACTGAAGGTTCCTGGTGTGCTAGTTGGACCCAGGGACCCCCAGTATTCAAGGGGAATTAGTTCCCCATCTGCAAACACGCTAGGGGCGCGTTTGCAGAGTGGTGTAAGGAGGGGAATGGCCTCCGGCCCGATCCCGTCTTTTTTTTGTTTTGTTTTGTTTTTAGAAGGGGGGCTGTGAAGCCCCCCTTCTTTTTTTAAATTTTTTGGCCCTGGGGACCCCATCCCCCAGGGCCTGCCCCCAATTATTATTATTTTTTTTAAATCGGGAAGGGGGCCGTGTGGCCCCCCTCCCGAGACCATAATTTGCCCTGGGGACCCCATCCCCCGGGGCATGGCCAACTTTTAGAATATTTGTAAGGAGGGTGGCTGCGTAGCCCCCCTCCTCTGGCCACTTAAGGCCCCTGGGACTCCATCCCCCGGGGCCGGCCTTTTTTTTTTTTTTGTAATGGTGGAGGGGGGCCACGTGGCCCCCCTCCCGGGCCACTTATGGCCCCAGGGACCCCATCCCCCGGGGCCTGGCCTCTCGTTGGGGACCATGGGGGGGTCCCCAATCCCCCCACGGTCCCAGACGGCTCCCCACCTCCTGCGGGAGCCGGCATTGCTTTTCCACATGGGGAGAAGCTAACATGCTGCTCCACATATGGAAAAGCAATGCCGGCTCCCGCAGGAGGTGGGGAGCCGTCTGGGACCGTGACCCTGCTCTCGCTTCAATGAAGCAAAGCAGTTTGCAATGACAGTAACTGTAATTGCAAACTACAGTGTCCCGGGGGTGGGCACCCCGGGACACTGCAGGCGCCGGCCCTGGGGGGTGGCGGTCCCCAGGGCCTATACAAGGCTCCAGGAGGGGGGCCGCGCGGCCCCCCTCCCACATTGTGAAGTTGCCACGGGGGGGTGGTGGTCACCTGGGCTGGGGGGGCCTGAGGGCCCCCCACCCATTTTAAGAATGCCCCCGGGGGGTGGTGGTCCCCGGGGCTGCGGGGGGGCCGTGAGCCACCTGCCAATATTATGTTAGAGGGTGGCGGTCCCCGGGGCAGTGTGGGGGGGATTGGGACACCCCCACACTAAATTTTTATTATGCCCCCAGGATTTGGCCCTCCCGGGGGCAATTTAGCATATGTAGTGCGGGAGCCTGTGCGGATTTTTTTTTTTCTATCAGCAGGATGTACGCATCCTCCCGTTTTAATATTATTATTTTTTCCCTCCATTACATAATATATATATATATATATATATATATATATATATATATATATATATATATATTCACTTAAAAAACCATAGGTTTCACACATGTTATAGTTAGGTGGACATTTCACTCGTAAAAAACCAATGAAATTCCCCCGTTATAGTTAGTTCAGATAACTATAACTCGCCCGCCCGCAATCCACTGCTGATGACTTCACATATTACATCACTCATAACATGGTCAGTGGCATCACTCATGACATCACTTCTGACATCATCCTTGTGATAGAGTGGCGGTCGCACGAGTTATAGTTATCTGAACTAACTATAACGGGGGAATTTCATTGGTTTTTTACGAGTGAAATATCCACCTAACTATAACATGTGTGAAACCCATGGTTTTTTAAGTGAATTTGCAAGGTTTTTTAAATGCTAATTCCTAACTATAACGTGTGTGAAACCTATGGTGTTTTAAGTGAATTTGTACGTTTTTTTAAATGCTAAGTTATGTATGTGTTATTATATATTTTTTTTTAAGGTTTTTCACCGTGCGCGCACCCCGCGATTTAAAAAAAAATAAAAGTTTTTTTCACCCTTCGGGGTCCTTCAGGGACCCCCTGACAAAGGCTAGGGGGTCAGGAACTCTCTACCCTGCCCCCTTTTCACGTTCGCCACCTCTCTTTTTCAGTGTCGCACCCAAAACAAACAAAATGGCGGCCGACACTTCCTGATTTCGACCGATTCGAACGTTGACTGACATGTAACCACCAATCAGAATTATGCTCGCGCACGTAAGGGTGTGCGCACGGTGCGCGCGCTTATA
Organism: Triturus cristatus; assembly: GCF_964204655.1. Lineage (NCBI taxonomy): Eukaryota > Metazoa > Chordata > Amphibia > Caudata > Salamandridae > Triturus > Triturus cristatus. The sequence continues at coordinate 798,467,124 of NC_140594.1, forward strand.
GATATTTATGTACTTTTAACTGCAATTTTCTCAGGAACTACTGAACAGATTGACTCCATATATGCAAAAGGCACATGCCTGACCTGAGGACTATCTCTCTGCCAAATTTCAAGTAATTCTGTTCAGCCGATCGGGCTGTACCTTCGACTAAAGGTCCTATGGGAAAATGCATGGAGAAAACGCGTTTTGGGACCCCCGCTTGACGAATCACCCCGAGACTTTCAGGGTAGGAGCTGAGCGGAGCGCCCCATTAGTTTTGAAAATTTCGCGAGGATTCATCAACCGGCGCCAAAGTTATTCAAAATAGAATTTTGAGATTTCCTATGGAAACTCGGTCCTAACTATAACTATCTACTGGCCACCGCCAGTAGATAATATATATATATATCAACTACTTCAATGTATTAGAAATGTTTGTATGTTTATTAGCATAATGTACCAGTGAATGGTTTTCAAGGCACATTACATATTTGAGTACATTGCTGTTCATATAATATAAATCTTGTCTTGCTAACATGCAGTAGATTAAAAAGTAACATAATCTATTTCACATTCCTTTCTGTGTGACATTGGCATCATCATGAAATAATTTTATTAACTTTCCTTCATAGACATAAAATGCACTTTCCTCAGCAACAGTGTCCACACCATGTAAGAAAGCCTCATCATTAGGAACAATATTAGACTACAACATAATATTTGCTTTAGAAAACATCTTGAAACCAGAACTCATGTCATATAGTCCTATATCAACGGCAATCTCACCATTTGTTAAAATCATGGCAGTGCAATATTCTGTACAACTGTATCCCTTTAATATGCTGCTGCCAGCAGCGGCCCATGAAGGTAAGAGCGGTGGGGGAGAATTTCGACAGACGACCACAAGGGAAAATTAAATAAATAATTAATTTCCCCTTGTCGTCTGTCAACCCCCCAAAGCCCCACCCCTCAGCCCCATCGCTCTTACCTGCATGGGCTGCTGCTGGCTGCTGCAGAATGAAATGGAAGGTCAAAATGTAATCAATTATTTGCATGGGATTCAATCTATCCCAGTCCGACATGGCTTTTAACACTTTTAAGAGACCCAGCACACTAGGGGAGGGCTGCTATAAAAATACCCTTGTCTGTTGTAATATAAGTGATGTCCAGTAGTCCAGGTGTAGATTAGATAAGATGATTTATTAAGTAGTTAAGATCAAGAGCTATAACGAAGAACCCCACCAGGGGCAGCCTTCCTGCTGCTCAGCCCATATCCAACATTCCATGCATCACCACGCACCAACATTCCACTATCCACTCACACTGGCTGAGCAGTAGGTATAACATTGTCATTTGCAGAGGACCTGTAGAACATATTTTTGGTCTCCAAAAAGCCCCAGTTATATGCCCAGATATGACCACCGGTGCTTTGATGTACTCTTTTGGCAAGATCAGTAAAACTGTGGTGTCCTATTATATCCTGCACTACATTACCCGATGGAGAAACACCCCACGCATCACTGATTAGAAAGCGATGAAAAGGATGGCCGTGAAGTCAGATGTGATTTGATTGCACACATCTTTAACTAATGGTAATTTCATGCATGTTGAGTGATATTGTTGCTCGTGTAATTCAATTATATTAGTATATTAACAAAATATCATGAAACTTTCATGCTTGTGTGTCATGTTTGACATTACTGATTCACTCAGATATGTCACTATGGCCATCTGTATGTTGATGTGCTTTTCACATTATTTTGAATAATGACTCATAGTGTGCATCAAAGGTATGCTCAAATTAGGGTATCAGTGTTGGTGTTTCTTTATGACCTTTATAGTTGATATATGTATTGTGGGCACAATTTAGATCCTGTTGTTTACTGTTTACTGTTGCTTACTCAGCGGCCATTCCATTCTGTCCTCGGCTACTTCATTATGAAGCAGCCAAAACTTACCTGAGCCACGCCACGCCACGCCATTTCTGCCGCCGTCACCGCCAAGAGTCCAGGGCAGTCCTTGCCGCATCAGTGAGCACTATCTCCCGCGTCGCCGCCCCGGGACCACAACTCCCGGCAGCACCAGCGGCGGCGCGCGGCTCTGACGCGGCGCAAGCGCCAGGAGGCGCCTACAAAGCTCCCAGAGGCCGGCGGAGCGGGGGGGAAGCAGCCAAAACTTACCTGAGCCACGCCACGCCACGCCATTTCTGCCGCCGCCACCGCCAAGAGTCCAGGGCAGTCCTTGCCGCACCAGTGAGCACTATCTCCCGCGTCGCCGACCCGGGACCACAACTCCCGGCAGCACCAGCGGCGGCGCGCGGCTCTGACGCGGCGCAAGCGCCAGGAGGAGCCTACAAAGCTCCCAGAGGCCCGCTTTGCGGGTTAAGCCCGGGACAAGGGCGGGACCGTCTGTGGCCGTCCGGGGCTGGACGAGGCTGGGGCTGGGCCAAAGATCTTAGTTCGTCGTCTCAGAGCACCATTCAAGTGAGTGATCGCATGTTGAGGATCTTGCCCGATCCGGGGACATATTACATTATAATATTAATACATCCACGTGTGGTCCCGCTGAGATCCAGTTTTCTTAAAGGTGTATTGCTGCTCCTTTATTGGTTATTGCCGGTGTATTGACATCAAACATCTCTTGTACCATGCCCAGTGCTAAACAGGACAAAGTTATAGCTGGACCTGGCCTTATGGACAACTACTTAGTTAAAGTGGTCAACAAAATTAATAATGAGCGCAGAGCTTCCCTTGGCAAGGGGGGCCTTCCTGCCCCTCTTGATACCACCTCTAATCCAGTGACTGACGACATAATTGAGGCCTTTAACAAAACGAGCCCATGTCCAGGCCCATCAACCAAAGTACAGCTCAACACGGAAGGACTGGTGGCCCCATAGGATGTGACTACCATAGCCTTGGAGGAAGAGCCTCCTAGCCCTAGGCCTGTGAGAGCTTGTAGGAAACAATTCAACAAAAGAGGGGGGAGGCATGTTAAAAAACGGGTGGAAGTCCTACACTTAGCTCATAATAGTATTGTTACTGGAGCACCTCAAGAAGGTAATTGCTCAGCCTGTACTACCTTAGCACCTGACCAATTTGCACTATTAGTAACTACACTTGAGGCTAAATTTGAATCTAAGTTAGCTGAGCATACTCAATCTTTAATGCTCCAATTAAATAATGCCAACTTAAAAGTGAAGAGGCTTGGTGATCTTGTAGCAAGTCTTTTGGCTGGTAGTGGGAATTCTAAACCCATTGATGTCTGCACCGATAGTGCATCTGATGGTACCATAGGTAATCTCTTGTTACGACTTCCCCAGTCCCCTGTTTTAAGGCAAATTGCCCCCTCTAACCTGTTTCCACCGAGTGAACCAGCCAAACCATCCTTTGCAGGACAAGGTGGCTTATCTTCCTCTAGTTATGGAGTAAACACCAGATATACTAATCTTCCTCCAGAGTGTGCTCCATATGTGGTCGTTTTGACAAATGTGCCCACCCTTCAAAGCCAGCAAGCACAGCTCGGAGAGGAATCACATGAGTCACTAAAAAACAAAACTTTGTCCTGGCTCAATAGAAAATGTGGCTTTCCAATAGCTTATGCAGAACACATTCTATCTACAAGAAGGACGCAATGGGTCGGCCCATCCCGGAAGGGCTGTAGTGGGGATTGCATTATAATTAATTTTAGATATCCCCAACATGTCAACACAGTCCTATTACGAGCAGCTTCGCTGGTTTGTGACATTAATAGTGTGATGGTACGCCTGTTGGGTTACTTCTATACACACCAAGGTAGATCCCTGAACCGTGTGAGACCCAGAACATTTATATCCTGGGAATCTCGGACATCTGTGGCCCCTCATGGTCATAATGCGGATAATTTTGGGGGGTATGCATCTAATGTTACAACCCACAATAGATTCGGGGCACTCTCGGGTCTGGAGGCCTGCGATTGACGTAAGGTCACAGAAACTCAGGGGAGTGCTACTCCAGTTATTCTGGTTCCTGAAGCTATTACTGAAGCCACAACGAATCCTGGTAGTGTAAAACTGATTTGTGATAACATTAAAACTGATAGCGGGGAAATAGTAAAAATGTTGAGCTGGAACATTGCGGGTTTACGGTCCAAAAAGTGTGATAGTGGTTGGCTTAATATTCTAAAACAATATGATATTATAGCCTTACAAGAAACCTGGGATAAGAACTGTGATTTTTGGATGGATGGTTTTACTTCTTATTTTGTCCCAGCTCAGAGCTCTTCAGCGGGAAGAGATAGGGGAGGTCTTATGTACCTCATCTCAGTAAACATCTTGGGTAGCGTTAAGAAGGTTATATGCTCCTCCCATAATTGCCTTATATTGGAGCTTAGCTTGCCAAATAATATTAAGTTTGTACTGATTAATTGTTATAATTCCCAGCAAGAGGAGTTCCCTAATGAACATATTAACTGGTTGACAAAGTTTTTAGTATCCTATAAGGACAATCAAACCACTTTTTCCCACTATATTTTGATGGGTGATTTTAATGTTCATCTATGTAATCTTAATTGCCAATATAGTGATCATGATGGTCCTCAATTCACAACCCCCTAACATTTTGAACACAGCTCTAAAGGGGAAGCCTTGGAGTCCCTACTGTCAAACATTGATTTGTATGAAGTAGGGTTCCAGGACGAGAATAATCGTGTCCCCACTTATGCTGCAAGGGATTGTGAATCTATAATTGATTACATATTTTTATCTGCAGGGCTTTTAAAATATGTGTTTTTTTATAATGCCCTACGGTCTAGTTTTAGCGATCATAACCCGGTGGTCTTGTTTTTAGCTAATGTCTTCCCTTTAATGAACAAACGTGCCCTGGCATCTGGGGTGGTCTCTGTGAAAGCCAAAGATCAAGGGAGGAGACTAAAATGGAGTAAGGTTATCCCCTAAGACTTTTTTAATCTAATCACCACAACGGTCGGTCCTCATTTAAATAAATGTACCGACTCGTCCTCCTATGATAGGGATATAATATTGGCCTTTGAAGCCATTTGCTTTCAAGTGGCTAAAGAACTCACCATGAAAGGCAAAATTGTTAAAAATAAGTCTATTTGTGGTTGGTTCAATCATAGTTGTACTTCAGCTCTAAATCAACTCAGAAAAGCCCTTAATGTTAAACCGAGAGACAAAGGTCTAGTGACACAATTAAGGAGAGAGTATTCACAAGTAATACTAGCACGGAAGAGAGAAATTAAACAAGACGCGTGGGTAGCTTTATCGGATAATGCTATCCTGAAAGATAGTTCCAAATTCTGGGAGATCATTAATTCTCCGTTGCTATCCGGTTCCCAGAACTCAGTACTAGAAGTGAATATCTCTGAGGAAGATTGGTTAGGTCATTTTGAAAAAATATATGGAAGTAATCCCGAGATAGAAGTCTTTGTGACTCCAAATATTAGTTCTCCTTTCCCCCTTATTATTTTTACTATTGAAGAGGTTGAGAAAGCTATCGAGGGGACGGCTGGGCGTAAGGCTCCTGGCCCTGATGGGGTGCCCTCGGATATGTACAAGGCTAATCCCAAATACTGGGCTAAAGTTTTGTTAAATGTTTTTAATTCAGCGGTCACAGCAGCCCCACCGAAGACTTGGTCTCAATCAATCATAATCCCTGTGTTTAAGAAGGGTCAAAGGGGTGACCCTAGTTGTTATAGGCCTATATCCCTGCTAGACTCCTCGTTTAAAATCTTAGGTAAGGTCATTCTGGCTAGGATAAGCAACTGGACTTCCCAGAAAGGCATAATTTCTAAGGCACAGTATGGTTTTAGATCAGGGAGGGGTACAGAGGACCAATGCCTTAATTTACATTTAATTATTGCTCAGTATACCAAAGCTTCAGGGGGTTCGATTTTTTTAGGTTTTATGGACCTGTCCACGGCTTTTGACCTGGTAAACAGGTCTAAGCTCTGGTCAAAACTCCTGGAACTTGGCATGGATAGGCCTCTTGTGTACTTTTTGGCTGAACTACATAAAGACCTGAAAGCCTCAATAAGGATGTCGCAGGAGGGGAAATGTACTGCCAGTTTTAAATCTGGCAGAGGGGTATGTCAGGGCTGTATTCTTGCCCCTATGTTATTTACGTTGTATATAAATTCCCTAGAAGATAGCTTGCTAGTTGCATCTCCAGATATTCCCCGGATAGATGGTATTCCCATACCCGTACTTCTTTATGCGGATGATACCGTTTTGTTGGCCCGGACGCCACTGGGGCTCCAAAGATTATTGAATGCCTTTGGGATTTTTATGAAATCCTTGGAACTTGTGGTCAACAACAGTAAATCGCATGTTATGGCATTGGAGAAGGGAAAAAACCATTTTAAATCTTGTTATTGCAACGGAGCTGTTATCTCTAGAGTGAATGTTTTCACCTATTTGGGAGTCGTTTTTGACGATAGGGGCACCTGGGTACCCCAGGTATCCTCTAAGGCGAAAGCGGTACGTAGCTCCTCGGCTGCCATATTGGGTTTTGCAAAAAGATTGGGAGAGAAACCCGGTGAGGCTATTTTAAAAATATATCAAGCCAAAACTGTATCAATAGCTAGGTATGGGGCTGCTATCTGGGGGTATATTAACCCAGATCCCATTCAAATAGAGGAGAATAAATTTTTTCGTGCCCTTCTTGGCCTTCCTCAATCTACAGCGACATATTCGGTCCATCTTGAACTGGGATCTGGATATATTACAGATATTATAAGAATAGCACCACTTCTATTATGGATTAGAACCTGGTTAAACCCGGATTTTACACTGAACCATAATATCTTGAAAGATTGTTGTAAGCTAGATAACTGGAAGGGTATTCAGTGGCTGTCATACATTAAATTAATCTCTAAGGAGTTAGGACGCCCTGAGCTTTTTACAAACCCTGAAGGTCTATGTAAAGCAGATATAATGTGGGTCAAGACAAATTTCATTAAGCACTGCGAGGTTGAGCGCGAATCATATGAGTATGGTAAATCCACTGTAAGGGCTCACCTCTTGCTTAATTTATCTATGGCTATGCATCCATATTTATCAACTGTTTCAAAATGTTATCATAAATGGCTTCTGACAAAATTTCGTTTCAATCAGATCCACCATGTATTAAGTGTCCCCGAGGGCTGATGTAGGCCAGAAGATGGGGTCCCCTGCAGATGCGATGATTTTTCTGTCCAAGATACGATGCACTTTATGTTTTTTTGTCCATTGTACCTTGATGCTAGGAAAAAGTTTATTTTGCCTATTATGAAAACGAATGCTTTCGTCCAAGTTAAACCTGCTTTAAAGTTTTTACAACTAATGGAACTACCCTCAACCATGTTTTATGTAGCTAGCTTTTTAGTAGCCTCGATTAGGCTAAGGAGGGATAGATTGGCTGCTTTGGAGTGAATTGATTGGTTTTATAAACTGTACCACGGGATAATTTAATTATTTTACATCTTTTACTATGTATAAAATGAAATGTTTTTAAAATTGTTGTGGAATGTATTGTACACTTTTATGATTTTAACTAATCGAATAAAGTGGTTTTGATTGATTGATTGATTGATTGATACTTCATTATGAAGTTATATGGAGATCCATTGAACCTTGCTCAGACACAATCGGTCTGATGTACAGCCTGCACAGTGTTTTATTGCAGGTCCCTGCTGGTGCTGTATTTCAGCACTTGGTCATTGTATGTTGTCACTTTTGCATGGTTGTTAACACCTGTACCTGTCAAATATAAAGATCTTCTATGAACTTTGAACTTTGCCTTTCTGTCAATGCAATCAATAATCCACATGGAAGAAGAGGATTTACTGCATCTGTACAGGCACAACTCTAAGGAAATGAGTGTTGACCAGAGAAAATGTTTATTGCAGTATTCTATTGATATATCTGTTAGCATTATGAAATAAACTGTTTGCTCAGAAGGGTAACACATACAGACATTTAGTAATTGGTGATTTGCACGATTTATGGCAAATGTATGCAGACCCATGCATTTTCTGTCAATATTATGTCAATATTATGTTGTTATCTTTTTCGTATTTCTCAATTGCGTGTATTCATTGTATAGTGCTGGAGGAACATAGTGGCATGTGCAGCTTTGGCCAATCATGGGCTACTACTTCTTTATCTTGGCTGATAGGGATGCTAATTATTAACTAGAAGGCCCTTGAAACTGAAAACAAGTTTGTGATTTTTAATGAATTTAGAAAAACTATTAATTAGACCAGTTTGTTTTAAAGACCACAGCATGAAAATATGCGATATATGTTCTTGGTTTAGTCTGCATAAAAAGTGTTATTTTGGAGTCACAAGTATGGCAATATAAAATGCCAGTCCTTTGCTCATCTATGCTGGTATGTTGCGAATACTGAACGAAGATCAGTAATTTATCAGCCACACATTTACATTGGTCTATTGTTATCAATCTTCTGTCTTGATATAGATGACCCATCCTAAGCAGTGTAAGTCATGATTATGCTGTAGATTCACTCCTAAGTGCCAAGTAAGGACAATATAGAGAGGCAGCTCCGTTGAGTACGGCAGCTTGAGGCCTATGTCCGATTTAAATAGACGCAATGCCCAGACTGTGCATTCTTTTCTGTTAATCTGTTTTATGGGCCTGGGAATCAGTACATTTACTACTGTGTTCAAAGGAGTAAGGTCGGTGACCTCAGATTCAATTGTCGAATTAGTCAGTTGCAAGGTCGAGTGACACCTGAAACAGGCATCCTGAGGCTGGGCCATCCAGTAAGACACTTTCATATTGGGAATAGAACTCCTCCAGTCCACATTGTATGCAATGCCACAGTGTCTCAACTTAGTCGTGTCCTATTTATTTTTTTGTTTTACAGTGTTTTACATAGCGCTAACTTGACCCGGCTTTACATAGCACCAGTTGCGTTACATGAGGACACATTCATTTTTGTTTGGCACCGGGAGATTAAGTGACTTGCCCAGAATCACAGGATGTTCAGCGTCATTGTCGAGATTCGAACCCTGTTCCCCAGATTCGAGGTCGACCGCCCTAGCCATTAGCCCAACTCCTCTCCCCAACTGGTGGGTGTTTCGCATTCTACAACTGTATCACAAGCAGGTTGCGCAGTATCTTGAAAGCATGTTTCAGTCACAGGTATTGCGATAATAACAAAGAGATAGAGCAACCTTGGGAGTATAGTAGCATCTTTATCAGTGCCACTCTTCCAGCATCAGAAAGGGGAACAGCCACCCATATATCCAGTAAGGTTTGAAACTTAATGATCACTGGTCGAGAGTTCTCTCTTGTCAGGAAGTAGACAACACAATGAATTCTCACCTAGATCCCGAACAGACACCTCTTTAAATTGAACCAGAAAACTCACTTTGCATTTTGGTGTGTCCTCAGTAGGGGGGGATATGTCAGTTTTACTCCAACTAACCCTCTAGGCTTGAACGGTGCTTCCTTTACTATAGAGCAGAGTTGCCTTCCGACCTTCTAAAAGTGAGCAGAATCTCATCTGCATATAGAGAAACATGATGAGCCTTCACTACAAATCTAAGTAGTCCCTGAAAACGCATGCCAGGGGCTCCACTGCAATTGCAAATAAAAGGGGTAATGTGGACATCCCTTCCCAGTGCCCTAGAGGTTATCATTGTCCTCATGATACAGCTGTTGCCTTCAATGTGCACTGTAGGAGCAGTATACAACAGTACAATCAAAACTACTATAGTTTCGCCCAGACCTAACCACCCCAACACTTTAAACAAATAACGCCATTCAAAGGCGGTAGAGGTCTACCTGACCGTATTGCCAATGGTCTCCCTTTCAGATGAGGACTGTGATAGGCTGGATGCACCTATAACCAAGGTGGAGATAGGGGTAAAAATTCAAGCACTAAAGACAGCTAAGGCCACGAGTGGGGAGGCCTGTCAGCTGAATTGTACCAATGTAGAGCTGGTTGTTCTTGCAAATGCCTGTTAGATGTCTATAATGAGGCCTACGGTAAGGGTATGCTGCCTGAATCCGTGAGGGAGGCCTTCCTTGTTATGTTACCAAAACCAGATAAAGACATTAAAGAGGTGACTTTCTATCGCCCCCTTTCAATGCTAAATGTGGACGTTAAAGTCCTCAGTAAAATCTTGGAGTTTAGATTGCTGGATCATAGTTGGTGCATGAGATCCAGTGTGGCTATCTGTAACTTGCTGAGGTTTTCCCTGATTATGCATGCTCCCCTATTGGAAGACAACCACTATCCTCTGGCGCAGCTTGATATTGAGCAAGCTTTTGACTCACTGGTGTGGGGCTTTCTCTGACTGGTCTTGTGGAAGGCGGGCATAGGGAACGGCACATAAAATGGGTGCAGCTGGTATACAGTGCCCCCTGCCGTAGATGCGAGTGGACAGGACGGTGTCACAGTGTTTCTCTTTGTATAGGAGGACGAGCCAGGGCTGAAAAATTACCACCCCTGCTTTTCACACTTGCGATGGAGCCCCTAGTGTATTGATTACGATCTGTACTGTAGGTGGGGTGTAACTATTGGGGCGACAGCACAGGTGGTCTCATTATACCCTGATAGTGCCTTAGTATATCTATGGCAGCCGTGCTAATGAGGCAACAGCATTTGAGTCTTTAAGCATTGGCAGGGTCCTTGAGGGGCTAAGGCCCAGAGTAAAGTTTTGAAATACCCTGGGATTGTCTTTTATAGGCAAGCTGGCATTGGTGAAAATGATCATTCTATCACACTGTCTGTATGTTTTTCAGGGGCTACATTTGAGATCCCTCATAAGTATTTTGTGTAACTTGAAAAAACTGGTGGTTGAACTACTACGGGCCTCGAGGAGGAAGAGGGTCAGCCTTGCGACTCTCAAACACCCCTGATAGAGAGGGGAGCTTGAATTATCATACCTGGATCTTTATTAACTTGTGGCTCAGCTGCAACATGCGGAGAATTGGTTTGATGAATAGAGAGGTCCATAAATGCGAACTGAACAGCCTTGACATACTTCCCAATGATTAACTGATGGTTAAGGCACTGCTCTATGGTGCCAACCACAGCCAAAAGCTGTACTGTTCCCTGGATAAAATCAGATTTTTCTCTAGTCATGATTTAATCCTTGATGCTAAGATTCTGCCCCAAATCTTAAGTGAGCTATCTAGAGAGGAGATTGGATGGCAGCACCTGTGGGAGTGCCTATTCCCCTTTTCTAAAAATTGGGACTACTGTCGCCTCCTTCTTGGATGCTACTTGTACCCTACTGTGGCAGCTTTATCACATTAGCTTGCAGGGGGTGCAAAATGCACCGTTCTCTTTAAACAGATACATAGAGACTTTGTCTGGTCCCTGAGCCTTCCCATGTGGGCTTAGTTAGGCTGATTGCAGTAATAACTTCCATCACCTCAATGGACATACTAGGTTGTTAGCAGCATGCTCGTCATAAGGTACATCTTTCCTAATGGAAGAGTTGGCCTCAAAGTTGTCTGGGTTAAAAATATTTGAGAAAGGATCCATCCAGGTCTGAATTGGTATATGGAGGACCAGTGATAGTTTTTGTTATCCCATAAAAATGGGATGCTATACCTTCTTCCTGAAAGTGGCACAGTCTTTTTGATTCCCTGTAAATTGTAAGACCTCTTCTTAGTTCAGCTTTCCTATTATTTAATATTTCTTTATATTCCCTTCTAGGATACTTAATATCTTCCTTAGACCATGGGAATTTAGAGAGAGCTATCTTAAGCCATTTATGGGCAGCAGTGCAGGCGTGGTTAAAGCAACCTTGTGGAGAGTTATGTTTAGAAGGTTTATCTATAGACGACCTTATCAAGGTAGAGGTGCAAAGCGACTTATAGGCCTCTATAATTGTCTCACAGGCTTCATATAAATAGGTAAAAATCCCAATTGCATGTTGATTTTCTCTAAAAGGCCCTCGCAAAAATGTGTCCTCATCTACCTTGTCCCACTTAATCCTAGTATCTTTAATATGTCTGTATGCGGGTACCAGATTTTCCTCAGACCCGACATTGTCTGCTAAAAGTAGGTCAAGAGAAATTAATAATGGTTTACGGTGACTAATGCAGGTGGTAATTACATCATACTCTCTAAACAGTGGTATCAGGTCCAAGGAGAGAATTATAAAATCAGTGTTATTGCCCTTACCACTCCCTTTAAATGTCGGCGGAATAGGGGTATCAGTAACCCTATACTCATCGACAATGACTAAGGGCATAATTTTGATGCCAGTCGGTTGGCCCACCGACCACTATTGCGGCGGTCAGGAAACAGCCAAAAGCATGCGGGTGGTCCGACCACCCTATTTGGATGTAGCCGCTGGGCTGGAGGTTGAGAACATGGCAGGGGCATGCTGCAGCCCTGAGAAAGGGCCGCAGCACATGCCGATGCTGTGTATGCACATCCTGCCCACTTGTGTACCAAGTGCCATACACCATGTTGTGCATGGCAGACGGTGAACGGAGGTGAGTAGGGGCACTACATGTGCCCCAGGGCCACTTTTCAGGGGCCCACGATGGACAGTGGCCCTGTTTCGGGCCCCCAATATCCCTTTCTGACTGCCTTTTCATGGCTGTGTTCCAGTATTGGACTATCTCCTTTGAGCCCTAGCACATCTTGCACCTACCTCCCACTGAAGAGACTTGGCCTGCTCGACCTGCACAGTCACTGAGAGTCAAGCACTGAAGGGGTAGTTCTTGGCCCAGTTACTCAGAACCCATAGTAGCATAGGCCCTGGGACATCAGGAATAAAAGACCACAACTCTGACAGTTGTGCCCAGTAACACCTGCTTGACGGGTGGCCCTTGCAAGTGGCCATTGGAGAGATGTTCTGACAACTGGGTCGCCCCGTTGTTCCATATAAAATTGAGAGGGCCAGCACAAGAAATATTCACATTCATACAAACTGAAAATATCACCTGGTTGAGCAAGAAAAACCCGTTCTGATTTGCTATTTTCTTTTTTCACAAATAGATTAAAAAATAATAAATCCTAATCTTTGCAACAGACAGTCCATTAAAAATTCTGCTGCAGGAGAGGAGCCATTGTTTTGTCAAAAAAATTAATTTTAATGTGCTGTGTTACAACATAGTCATCAGATTTATAACTGTGTGATCCATTGCACATAATTTTGTGAAGGAAGTGGGCTGTGGGACACATTTTCATGAAAGACTCCATATATTTTATTGCGACCGTATTGTTCATTGGCTCAGACATGTTTATGCAAGTGCATTCCCTCAGGTTTTCATTCCACCTATACTAAGTTGGCAGATGTTAAATGTAGAAATTGCCTGGCTGCATGTAGGAGTAAATGTCCAAAATGTTCAGCAAAACGGAAAGGAAAGAAAGTATGAAAAACCTCCATAAAAGTTGAGGGTGCTGAGTGGCACGCCAAACCAGAGGTACTCCCTACAATAGCTACTTTATCACATTTCTTAAATCCCATTTCTAAAATCAGACACCAGGGCAGCTCAGCAGCAAGTATTCCCATCTGGTCACGTTCCAGGTGCCTCGCTAAAAATTAATGGCGTCGGCATTCCGCAGGCACATAGTTCGGGGCTATAAATTACCCTACGGAGGCCGAAGAGTGCCGCAATAGTCAATTATTCCGTGGAAATATTTTCCGGCGTAACCCTTGATTGTGAAGCCAGAAAGGTCAGCGCGAGAACATGCTGGGATACCTCGCCTTCTGCTGTTATAATGTTATTAGCAATGACTGTTTCTGACTCAATCACACTCCCATAGGATTTCCAATAAACTTTTTATGTGCCATAACTGTTACATTAAATAAAGCTGAAAGTATTGAGTAAACTGGTCATAAATCAGTTTCAATGTCTTGGAATTGCATTACGGGTGAGAATTATGGATCTTTGGCTGTTTGCAGCATCAGAGAAATGACAGAGCCAGAAATTGCTACATCCTGCTAGAGAACAGAGGGCTTTTTTTCTTACAACGTTTTTATGAAGCACAGAGGTTTAAGCAAGCCAGCAGGAAGAAAGACATTTCGCAGATATTTCTGTGGGTGGAAGGCGCATTTAGGTCTCTAATGAACTGATCCCTTCAAATTGCTATTAAATTACAGAATACGGGGAGGGGGCAGATTTTCTATCACTTTGCATCTTAGTTGCATCTCAAAAGTGACTCAAATCAGATTAAGTGTTGTTCAGGGATTTCCTTTTCAGCAAAATCCTAATTTGAGTTGGAAAGTGGACCTTAAGTAACGCAAAGCAGCACTCAGTGCTAGTTTGCGCTACCTTGCCTCAAGCAGAGGGGGGGGTTTCTTTTGTGGTGCATGGGTGTTACCATGCAACCACTCATGGATTTTGTGGCAAAGCCCTATTTACTAAAAAAGATAGGCAGGACTTTGCACCAGAAATTAATGCCTCGTCAAGGCAGGCGTAATGATGTTTGAGAACAAATACGGGCCCAGATTCTCAAAAAATCACAAAACGCAGTGCAGCAGCCACAAATGCTGTGCTGTGTTGAGCGACAGGGAGGGAGCAGGAGAGCTCCATATCTAGAGATATGGGGGCCTATTATGATCTCGGGCGGATCGGCAATGCTGGGCCGGCGGTGGCGATCTGCCTGCCAAATGCCCCTGTGACGCCCCCACCATATTAGTATGGCGAGGGGCACCGCGGTGGACGGAAAGACCATCCGCCGCTTTTCCGCTGGTCCGATTGCCAGCCGGGTGGAAAAGGCAGATAATATGGAGGTGGTGCCTTGCAGGGACCGCCATCCATATTATCATGTGCTATTGAAAATGCTTACAGCACCACCAGCCACAATGTAAAATATGCGGAATGCAACCGCCAGGGTGGCGGTCGCATCCTAATGGGCCTGGTGAGTCCGCCACCCCTCTGACAGTCGGTCCTGTTTACCGTTACAGTGGCGGGCGGACTTTCGTAATGGGGCCCATGGTTCTCTCCTCCCCTCTCCGTGCACCGGTGCAGCTTTTAGGTGATGTGTGGCAGGCACACACAATAGAGCATGAAAAATCTAGCTTGAAAATCTATTAACATAACTGATAAATGGCGTTAGACATTAATGTAAAAACACACAGTATAGCAACACGTAGGAAAATATGCCTTTATTAAACTTACAAAAGTTTGAGTGCAGAGTTAACATACATCCTGTTTCAAAAATGACACGTAGAGAATTGGTGCAAAACACCCTAAGCTTTCATTTGTATCGCATTTCCATTGCTAGGCCCAGACTAGCCCTTATTCCTCTTTCTATTTTTCCATATTTTCTCTCTTTAATAAATAAATGGCTTTAGGAAATGCTGAATCATGGCCAAATGTATTGGATAGATGATCCAAATGTGACTTGCTTAAACTTGTCATTGCTATGGAATGTATGACTTTATGAAATGGATTTCTCTTTTCCAAACTACACGTTCTCATTACATTTAGATAGATGTAGCTTCCACATACTCATACAATGCTGAATAGCGAACAGTATAGTAAAACAATAATGCTTACATAAAGACGTGGATCCCATGATTTAACGAGGACGTTGCAAATAAAAAGTTTATGTCTTTAGAGTATTTCATTGCTAAGCAGTGGAACATTGAATAGCTAATAGACATTGCTCAAGTTGGTCATGGGAACTCAAGACAAATGTTACAAGTATATGAATATCTAGCAACTAACCAGTGCTTAATTTGAGCCAGAGCTTTCCGTTGCTGAGCACCGGCACTTAATTGGTTTCCAGTGCTTGGCACCTAATTGTTAACACCACAAGTAGGGCAGTATGTCACAAGGTGGCGCTGCTCATGTAATTTAGAAATGAGCAGTATAACAGTTGCTAGGAAAAAAATATACATAACAAATTACTAATACCTGCCTCCCCAGCCATTTCTTTAGCTTTGGGGGCCTGGAATAATCTGAACTGTCCCATTTACATGCGAAATAGAGATGGTTAGTAGTTGTTTTGTCAGCAATGACCGGGGCAATGAGTGGTGCAAGCTGCAGTGGCCTCCTGGTCAGAGCCCTGGCACTTAATATTTTTCAAATTAAACACTGCAACTAACTGATACCTTTAGGTACTACCTTGTTGAAATTGTGTGTTTACTGGGGGAACAAAGGAAGAAGCTGAGGACCATCGGACTTTCTCTTCACCGGCTGAAGATGATCTAACACCAATTGGATTGATACATTTTTGTGTGTGTTTTATATGAGTGTGTGTTTCCTGGTTAGGGCTGCACAGTCTATTTTGAGCTTTTACAGACAATTTCTTTAAGACTTTGGGGTTATTATGAGACCACCAGACTCGCAGGGGCCCAGCGGTGGTGGTCTTCTGACCACCCGATTAGGACCAGGGGGGTCGGGCTGCCTTGGGACCCCCACAGCCGCCAGGAATCAGCGATCCCTCCTGGTGGCATATATATTTGAATTAACCATTATATTTTTTATATTTCTGTACACGGAATTATCCAACTGACTAATTGAATAAATTTGAGAGAACAATCTAGTAATTTCATAACAAGAAATAAAGGCTTTTGAACTGATCCTAAAATCTCATAATTTACATCGTGAAGGAACTCTCCAACCCCAGCACCAACTCCAACGACATCCCGCCGTCGCAAGACCTCTGCAACTCCCTAGCCACCTTCTTCTACCGTAAAATCACAGACATCCATGACAGCTTCAACAACCAGACCCCCCGACAGCCACCGGCACCGCAGAATCACCATCCCCCAGCCACACCGACCTCCTGCTCTCCTGGACCCACGTCAACGATGAGGACACCATCAAAACCATGAGCACCATCCACTCCGGATCTCCTTCCGACCCCTGCCCTCACCACATCTTAAACAAAGCAAACACCATCATCGCACCCCAACTCCGCAAGATCATCAACACCTCCTTCGAGACCGCCACCTTCCCGGAAAGCTGGAAGCATGCCAAGATCAACGCCTTACTCAAGAAATCCAAGGTGGACCCCAATGACCTCAAGCACTTCAGGACCATCTCCCTGCTCCTGTTCCGGAAAAAGTCATCGAGAAGATGGTCAACAAGTAACTGACACACTTCCTCGAAGAGAACAATGCTCTGGACGCATCCCAATTGGGATTCCGCAGCAACCACAGCACCGAAACCACCCTCATCGCCACCACAGACGACATCAGGACCCTGCTTGACAACGGCGAAACCGCTGCCCTCATCCTCCTGGACCTGTCGGCCGCCTTCGACACTGTCTGCCATGACACCCTACGCACACGCCTCCACAACGCAGGGATCCACAACAAAGCCCTGACTGGATCACCTCCTTCCTCACCGGCCTTGGTGGCTTCCGCTCGGAAGCCACCAAGATCATCTGCGGCATACCCCAAGGATCATCACTGAGCCCGACACTCTTCAATGTCTACATGGCACCGCTCGCCAACATCGTCCGATCGCACAACCTCAACATCATCTCATACGCCGAAGACACCCAGCTGATCCTCTCCATCACCAAGGACCCCACCACCTCCAAAACCAACCTCCACGAGGGAATGAAGGCCGTCGCCGAATGGATGAAGAACAGCTGCCTGAAACTGAACTCGTACAAGACGGAGGTCCTCACCCTCGGACCCACCCCCTCCGCCTGGGATGACTCCTGGTGGCCGGCCACACTGGGAGCCACACCGACACTCACCGACTATGCATGCAACCTGGGAATTATCCTAGACTCATCTCTATCAATGACCCAGCAAGTCAATGCCTTCTCATCCTCCTGCTTCAACACCCTCCGCATGCTCCGCAAGATCTACAAATGGATCCCCACCGAAACCAGAAGGACGGTCACCCAGGCCTTCGTCAGCAGCAGACTAGACTACGGCAATGCCCTCTACGCGGGAACCAAGGCCAAACACCAGAAGTGACTCCAATGCCTCCAGAACGCCTCTGCACGCCTAATCCTCGACATCCCCCACCACAGCCACATCACAGATTACCTGAGAGACCTACACTGGCTCCCCGTCAACAAGAGGATGACCTTCAAACTCCTCACCCACGCTCACAAGGCACTCCACAACACCGGACCAGCATACCTCAATGCACGACTCACCTTCTACACCCCGAACTGCCAGCTCCGCTCTGCTGCCTGCGCCCTCGCCACCATCCCACGCATCTGAAGATCGACCGCCGGCAGAAGATCATTCTCCCACCTCGCCACCAAGACCTGGAACACCCTTCCCTTTGACCTACAGCAGACCCAGGACCTACTGACCTTCAGGAGACTCCTCAAGACCTGGCTGTTCGAGCAGTAGCAACCCCCACTTCCCCCCAGCGCCTTGAGACCCTCACGGGTGAGTAGTGTGCTTTACAAATGGCTAATTGATTGATTGATTGACTGAACTAAATAACTGTACTGATGATGTCTATTGAGATGTTTTCAAGTTATGCTCCATTCTAAAACAGCTGTAAGAAAAACAATTGATGGACAGAATGCTGATCAATGTCAAACATTTACCCCAGTACAGAGATCTGGGCTTAAATCCATTGTTTCTTTTCTCCCCATGCGTCGTAGATCCCGTGCTCAATGCGCCACTGGATTCAAGCTAGCCTGACTGATGAGGGGCGAGGCCCCAAAACCGGTCCCAGGATGCTTGTTTCCGGTCCAGGGAGGACCTGGCTTGGCAGTTCAGGCTGGACTGTTCCCTTGAGGAACAGGGTCAAGACTGATTTGCATATGAATGTGTCCAAACTGGAGTGGCGTGGTGAGCAAAAGAACAATGGATTAAACCCAGATCCTTGTGACTGGGGGGTAAATGTTTGCATTGTTCAAGATTCCGTCGATCATTTGTTTCTTTTGCTTTTGTCGCCCTAAGTGGGAAGGGTATGCCCAGACTTAGGGTACCATGCCCACTCCACCACTGGATTCAAGCTATCCTGGCTGATAGAGGGTCCTCTCCCGAAACTGCTCCCGGGATGCTTGTTTTCGGTCCAGAGAGGAGCTGGCTTGGCAGTTCGGGCTGGACTGTTCCCATGAGGAGCAGGGTCCAGACTGATTTGCATATGGCTGGGTCCAAACTGGGGTGGCATGGTGAGCAAATGAACAATGGATTAAACCCAGATCCTTGTGATTGGGGGGGAATGTTTGCATTGGTCAGCATTTCGCCCATCATTTGTTTCTTTTGCTTACATTCTAAAAAAGTGGCAAAGACCCATTCACCTGAAGAGCATAGTGTGGTGTTGTAGCCCACTTTTGTAAGAGATAGCTTGAACTGATTAAATTAATTTGATTTCCGCGCTATCAGTTTTATAGAGCTTGGGTGCGTGCCTGAGTCTACCATAGGTTTTGTGCATGTAGGATACACTTCCTATACAAAATACTATGACTAGACAAGTTTAAAACCTTTTCCTACTTTGTATGGGTGCTGTACAGTGCAGCACACATGCAAAGCAAGGTGAAATGCAAATATTTGTCCTTTAAACAGCTGGTTTTCAGCTGTGTTAATGTTTGGCGATAAACCCTGTGTACTAGTGTTAGTAGGTAGGGTTTAGCGTCAAAAAGAATGGGTGGTTGCATGGGAAAGGCCATGTACCACTCATGTAATGCCCCCTTGATACAAAGTATTTCAAAGCAGCATTTCACGCTACTTTGCGTTAAAACCAATGCAATACCAATTTGTGTTAGTTTGTTAATCCCCAAAAGGGTTTAGCATCAGTTTTGCGTTAAAAAAGTAACGCTTACCGAACACTAAACCTTTGTGAATCTTGGCCTTCTTTTCTCAAAGCTTTTTCAACTATTCATTTTGTGCTGCGTTGTACAGCACACATACAAAGTGGGAAAAGAATATCTAACCATAGTATTTCACACTGGGTGGGTACCCTTTAAGTATAAAACCTATGATTAACATCCTTCACTGTAGTGCATGGGTGTATGTGCAGGCACATGGCAGCCTAAAGTGCACCAGCGGAGGGAGAGAGATAGTCAGTGCAATATCTTAGTAATTAAGGCACTGTTCTGTTCTCTCCCTTTCATGCAACAAAGTAGAGCAACTTAGGCTGCTGCATTGTGTGAAAAGTTAGTAAATCTGCCCCAGAGTTTCTGCCTCAAACAGTCTAAACACTCATTTAAGCCAGGAAGGCTAACGCTGAGTCACTTAGGATTTTATCCTGGAAAAGGTAATGTTAAAACTAAAATAGGCTTAAGCTTGTCCTTCCTGGTTTGAGACTGTAGTAAAGGCATGGAAAACTTTAGCAAATCAGGCCACTGAATATAATAGCAGAGGTTTAAAAGATAACATGTCAGAATGGGCCCTGTTTAATTCCCTTAGTCAAAGCACATCAAATTGTGCACCAGACTTGGTTAGATTGAAGACATTTAAGGACACATTTCCTAAATGTGTGCTGTGGCTTCACAGTCTTAAGAGTGTCTTATGTCAGGAGTTAAGGGGCTGATTTAAAGGCTTCAGACAGCCCTAATCCTTTTGCTAAAGTCTCACAGCTGTTTTATACCCACAAGGTCAGCCTTATGACAGCCTTTAGCTATAGGGAAACCTTAGTAGTTCAGACACTCAATGATTTATAAGACCCAAGCTTGGTAATGCTATTTAATGCATTCTTTTACCCATTACCCACACATGATTTTCTACTGGAGACATCTGAAAGATGCATATAATAACAGAGACAAAGCATTTGGATGCTGGTTATTTAAGTATTTTGCCACAAATGTAACAAAGTGCCCTTACTATCACAAAATTACCTTATTGTGGTCACATGGAGTTCTGTGTACAAAACTTAAGATTCTGACTTACTCTCAGCATTCAATCACACAATATTTCATTGTTGCCAATGGTGTTTGGACAGAATAACGGAAACAAAATATTATGATACAAATATATTGTTGCAGGAATATCGTGATGTCAAAAATATCAAGGACATAAATATAAAGGGTAAGCATATTATTTTTAGTGTTTTTTAAATAGCTTTCTAAAATATATCATTTGCTAAAATATCATTGTATTTAATGTTGTTTATTACAATGTTTGTGTTAAAGAGTTGTGGTAGTTTTGAATTTTTTTTATGTATTTAGTTTTAAAATATTTTAATGTTATGTATTTTATGAATATCACATATTTATATTTAATTTAAAGAAGTTATTGTGGTTTTAATTGTATTTAATTTTAAAATGTACTGTTAAGTTATGTTATTTTATGTATATTTTCTATTAATGATAAATAAAATGGATATGTGTTTACATTTTATGTGTTATATTAGTGGATATGTGCAGCACGCTAATCACCTGTGAGAATATCCAGGCGCTTGAGTAGGTGTGTAGGCACTAGACTCTGCAGGGGTAGTCAAACAGCCAGGTCTTCAGCTTCTTGCGGAATTCAAGAAGCGAGGAGGTGGCTCTGATGTGTTGAGGGAGCTCGTTCCAGGTTTTGGGGGCGATGTAGGAGATTGAGAGACCTCCAGTTCTGCTTTTGTGGATGCAGGGTGTGTGAGCGTGTGAGAGTGTGGCTGAGCATAAGTGTCTGCCAGGCTGGTGAAAGTGTATGTGGTTGTTTAGTTATGCTGGCCCAATGTTATGCAGTGCTTTGTAAGCATGCGTGAGGAGTTTGAATTTGCTACATTTTTGTACAGGGAACTGTGGAGCTCTCTGAGGTATGGAGGGATTACGGTGTTACAAGGCAGGTTGAGGATGAGTCTTGCTGCAGCATTCTGGAGGGTCTGGAGTCTGGTAGTAACTGGTTGGAGATCCCAGTATATAGAGTGTTGCAGTAGTCGAGGCTACCAGTAATGACTGAGTGTGTGACAGTATGTCTGGTGTTCTGGGGCAGCTATTTGAAGATCTTGCTTAGCATTAGTAGGATTTGGAAGCAGGAGGAGGTGACTGCATTGTCTTGCACTGCCATGTTGAGTTTATCTTTTAGGATGATTCCCAGGTTTCTGACATGGTTGGTGGGTTTTGGTCTGGGTGCTAGTTCCGGTGGCCACCAGGTTGAATCCCAGGGAAAGTTTGGTTTCTGAAGACCATCACTTCTGTCTTGTCAGAGTTCAGCTTCAGGCTCAAGTTGGTTCTTATCCATCCTGCTACCTTGATCATGCAGTTGGTGAATTTGATTCTTGTGGTGGTTGTGTTGTAAGTCAGGAAGAGGATGAGTTGGGTTTTGTTGGCATGGGATCTGAGGATACTGGCTAGCATAGTCATATAGATGTTGAACAAGGTGGGACTGAGATATAAGCCCTGAGAGATTCCATACATCACGCTCTTGGATTCCGATGTGTAGGGTGGTAGTCTGACTCTCTGAGTTCTTCCCATGCGGAAGGAGTCTATTCAGTTGAGAGCCAGTCCTTGGATGCTGATGTTATGAGTCTTCTGACTTCACCACTGTGTGATGGGAGACCGTGTCAAAGGCTGTGGAGTGGTCGAGCAGGATGAGGGCTGCGGCCTCTCCTCGGACCAGTAAGGTTCATATGTCGTTTGTGGCTGTGATTAGTGCAGTTTCGGTGTTAAGGTTACATCTAAATCCTGATTGGGTGTGGTCCAGAAGGTGATGTCATTTGAGGTGGCTAGTATGTAGTTTGTTGATGACCTTCTCTATCACTTTGGCTGGATAGGGGAGCACAGAGATGGGGCAGACGTTGCTCAGCTAATGCGGGTCAGCCAATAATGTTTAGGAGGGCGTTGACTGCTGTATGCTTCCATTCTTCTGGGTAAGTGGCAGATCTGATGCAGGTGTTGATGATATGGGTTAGGGTGTTGCACCATCTTGTAGATGTGTTGGTGACCTGAGTCTGTTGGAGCCCCGGAGTAGCCCGGAGTAGACAGTCTGCATAACTGCTGCTGTGTCTTCTCTGATAAGTATTTTCCATTCAGTAAAGTGTCCATCTTGGTTGATGGTGACGAGATTGGTGGTGAGGTCCCTGGGGTCCAGTTGGTGTTCAGAGATACTGTAGATGTTAGCTATTTTGCTATGGAAGAAGCTAGGTACATTGTTGCTGTTCCTGTGAGGAGGTGATGCTGTTGACTGCAGTCTCAGGGGTGGTTAATTCTTTGACAATTGAGAAGATTTTAATGGAGCTCTTGGCGCTTGCCTCACTGTACTAGCTAGTGCTCCTTTTTCAGTGTTTCTTAGTAGTTGGTGGTAGCATAGAAGCGCAGCCTTTAATGCCGTTCTGTCCTGCGTCTCGTGATTGGTTCTCCATTGCCTTTCTAGCTGATTGCAGTGGCATTAGATTCTCCGAGGTCGTCTGTGTACCAGCTAGCTTGTTTGTTGGCTCTTCTTTGTCCGGTGGCTTTGATGGGTACGAAGGAATATGCTCAGTTCTTGATCCAGTCATTGAAGCTGATGTCCTCATTGAGGTTGTTGGTGATGTTGGATTGGTCCATATTGAGGGCGTTGAGACAGTTTGCTTCTGAGATTTTTCCCTAGCTGTGGGTTGGTAAGCAGATGCTGGTGGGTGTGTTTATTTGTGATGTGGTGATTTGGATGTGGATGATGGAATGGTCTGTCAAAGTGAGCAGTGAGGTGGTTTTGTGTATGATTCTGCCACTGGTGACAAAGATTGTGCCTGGTATGTGTCCAGCAATGTGTGTATGGTCAGTGATGAGTTGGGTGAGTCTGACGTTGTTCAAGCTTTCAGGGAGGGCTCTAAAGTATGGGCCCCTTTTGGTCTTCTAGTTGGAAATTGAGATCGCCAAGTAGTATGAAGACCCTGGCGTTGGTGGTGAAGTGGGCGATGAAGTCCATGGTGAGGCTGCTGAAGTTGGTTTGCGGTCCCGGTGGTCAGGTGAGGGTTCTTTTCAGGGTGAAGCTGTCACTGACTTGCAGTATGAAGTGCATGTGATCCATGAAGGGGGTTTGGTTATCTGTGGAAGTAGAGCAGTGGATGGTGTCCTTGTGTATGATGACAAGTCTTCCTCCTACCTTGTGGAGGCTGTCCTCTTGTGCGATCTTGTAGCCCATTGGAATAGCCACAAGGATGTTTAATACCGATGTGGGATTGAGGCAGTTTTAGGTGAAGAAAAGAATGTCCAGCATGTTGTTGCTGAGGAGAGCCCAGATTTCAATGTTTTGCAGGGAGAAAATGTGTTGAGAAGTATGAGTCACTGTTGGGGTGCAGGTTTGGCATGTTTAGTGGTGTAAGGGCGAGGCGTAAGTGTTGCTGGTGCTTGAGGGGTGTGTGTGTGTTGCTGCATGTGAACAGGCAATTAGTGAAGGTGAAAGCTCCTACTGTGGCTTGTGGAGCGGTGCAGCAGCAGTGGGAGGGAAAGACATCCCAGGCCGCTATTGAAGGCTAGCTGCAGAGTATCACTGGGGCTGGACGGGCCAGGATTCCTGGTGCTGGGCGCGGTCTAGGCAAGGATGGGCCCAGACAGGCTTGACTTTGGCATGCAGTTGGTGCTCCAGCCATGGACCAGCTGCCTGTAGTCGCCATTATGTAGGTCTTGGGATGGGGATTAGCACTGGGGCGGTGGTCAGGGCTACCACAGCGTGGGAAGAAGACGTGGGAAGGAGAACACGACGGGAGCACAGGTAAGGATCGGAAGTGGCAGGAGGCGTGAAGGAGCGCAAGAGGGGGTAGCAGGGTGTACAACAGAGGTTGCAGAAAGCCCAAAGGCTAGAAAGAATGCACAAAAGCACAACAAGGATGGAAGAGCAGAAAATGAAACAAAATAGCAGAGATTGGCAGAGGAGAGTAGCAGAATGGCATAAAAGAGCAAGGAATAGCACAAAGGTGTAATAGAGCAAACATTAGCAGAAAGTAGCTCAAAAGTGCAAAGAAAATGCAGAAAGGAGCAGAGAAGAGCAATCAATAGCACAAAGAAGAACAAATGACCAAAGAATAGCACATAAGAGCACAAAACAGCGCACAAAGGGTAAAAAAGTAGCACAAAGGCGAAAGGCACCAAGTTGACATTTCAAAGGGGTGAAGACAGAGAGCAGAGGGACAGAAAGAAAACAGGGGTGAGAACAGAGCGCAGCGTGAGCTGAGGAGTGAGGCGGGAGCCTTGAGGCAATGTGGTTGGATCCAGAAGTGCCTTGACTGGTTGGAGGACCGGTCCAGGGAAGTTTGGGGATGGTCCTAAGAACCTGCTCAATGGGGACACCCAACGGGTGCCATTAAGTAGGTCCTGTTAGGGGGAAGAACAAGGGTGGTGGTGGGGAGGGCTACCACAGCATTGTAAGAAGAGGCAGGAAGGAGAACAAGGCAAGAGTACAGGTAAGGAGCGGGGAGGGTCAGGAGGCAGGAAGCAGCAAGGGGGGGGTTGGGGACTGCAAGGAGCATAACAGTGGGGTCAAAAAGCCCAAATGCACCAAAAAGCCGGAGGAGCAGAAAATGGCACAAAAGAGCAGAGATTGATAATGGATAGCGCAAAATGGTACAAAAGAGCAAAGAATAGCACAAAGGAGCAATAGAGAAAAAAATGGCAGAAAGTTGTACAAAAGAGCCAAGTAAAAGCACCAAGGAGCAAAAAAAGCACTGGATAGCACAAATTAGCATAAACAGCTAAAGGATAGCACAAAACAGCACAAAAAGGGTAAACAATAGCACAAAGGAGCCCAAAAGAGCACAAAAGCTAGAGGCATGAAGTTGACAGGCCACAGGGGTGAAGATTGAGAGCAGAGTAACAGATGGAATATGGGGTGAAAACGGAGAGCAGAGGAGCAGAGAGCGCGGACGAATGAGGTGGGAGCCTCGAGGTGATGGAGCTGGGTATGGAATAGTCTTGACTAGTCAGAGTGACTAGTCAGAGGACCAGTACAGGTAAGTGCGGGCCTGGGCCTAGGCACCTGCTTTGTACTTTAATAATGTATTAATTTTAATATTTAGTTATGTTTTATTTTAACTATAAACTATTTTTATATATCAAATATTTTAATTGATTTACTAAATGTATACTTTTATAAAAAAGATTATTAGTTGGATGTTAAGATTATAACAGAATAGAGTGGGGAGATTTCTTGTATTTTTGCTATTAAATTGATCTATTATTTAATGTTTCATATTTTAATTATTGTATTTCAATTTTTTCTTAAATGTCATATTTTGAAAAGTAAAATCTAGTACTCGAAATGTATATTTTATTTGTTGAATTTGTCCATTTTAATTTGTAAATATTATCATATAATAGTTAATATTTACATTTTTTAAAGTTTTTATATTTACTTCAAATATATTTTAGTTTAGTGTTATGTGTATCTATTGTTTGTATATGTTTTAATAATTTTATTACAAATTATGTATTTTTTATTTAAACAATATATTTTTAAATAAACAAAGGTGTAAGTTATCACTTTGTAATTTTGATTATGTTTATATTTTTAGTATAGGTCTTTTTGATTCAAAATAAATGTATATAATTATTAATATAATTTTATTCATACATTTTAATGAATTGTTAAATAATATAATCAATTAATCATTCAAATTGTGCTCATATAGCGTGACTTATCACCTGTGAGGGTATCCAGGGACTGGGCTGAGGGTATTTTATATAATATTTTATTGTTAGTTTTTATTTGTATTTAAATATTGTTTAGATTTTTAAATGTTACATTTTATTTTTGTATGTTTCCATTTTTGAGTATATAAGTACATTGTAAATACGTTGTATTTAATTGATTTTCATTGCTACTTTTAATTTTTACATACAACATATTGCACTGTAGAAATACTATATGTTTTCTCTTTAATCTTCAACACCTTCTCCAAAATGGTGTAGAATGGAGTAGGAATAGTGAATCTAACCACTTTATTGGTCAACACCTTCCCCACAATGATTTGGATTGGTGTGTTAATAGTAAATTGAACCTTTTTAGTTCCCAACACCTTCCTCAATAGGGTTTAGTTTGGAATGGAAATATTAAGTTGAATGTCTTTAGTGTCCACACCTTCCCCAAAATGGTTTAGATTTGAATGGAAGTAATAAAAGAACCATTTTATTGCCCAATCCCTTTGTTAAAATGGTTTAGATTGGAGTGGGAACAGTAAATGTAACTCCTTTAGCGCCCATCACCTGTTGTGATGGCCCCTGCACAAACTCTCCCATTTTACATGTTCATGTTTAAAGTTTACATCTTTTTTAGACTATAACTTTTAGACCATTTTGCTAGTGTGGTTGAATGTGATAGAGTACTCTGAACGTGTTTTGCTCAAAAATACATTTATTCGCAGGCACATTATCATACTGTTGTACATTTTGTCCAAGGATTGAGTACACTGCACAAACTGACCTTGCATATTGGTGCCTGTTTGGAGACAGCACTGAATTGACAGGATCAACGAGGGCAGCTGGAGCTGAACTCAAGCACAGGGTGAATGGGCCCAGTTTTCCTTATATAAACTGCCCCAAGGCTTTGTTCAGCAGAAGAGTATATTCATGGATTTTTGTGGTCGCCTCATGCCTGAATTCTAGCCTAACTGAATCTCATTACTATCCTGAGAGGGACGGCGGCCTGTCCTACACCAGACTGGCTTCCGGGTATTTGGCTGAACCACATTCACTCTATGCTCTCTAGAATAGGTAGTGCTTGGTAGGAGTACAATTACATATGTGGGAGAAAATATATATATAGCTACGTGTATATATCACACAGATATGGTAATCAATTCCAATTCTCCCCTGCACTATGTCAAACCCACTGTGCTGTCTCTGACAAGCTGCTTGCTAAGGTCCTCCACTGTGCTTCCCCCTCCTTCCTAGAGATAATCCAGCCCTGCACCAATGCTCCACCGCCGACCTCTCTGACACCTCCAGCAGCTGTACAAACAAACCTCTCCAAGTCATATTAAGTTTAGCTCCTGTCACACACATTCTAGCATGTCAGGACAATCCACAAGTAAAGTTATATCCCCCTTTAGCCCACCTGTTTACTTTTCATGTATGCCTACATGACAGATATGTATTTTGACATGTTGTTCCTTTGAGTTTACGTATATGTGGCTATTCCAGTTTCTATATGTTCGCTCTTATTTGGATTACGTCTTTTTTGGTTTCTGCTAAGGGTTGGATTTCTGTAACAGTTTATAGAGGCCAAACAAGAAGGACTCGGGCAGAAGAAACTTGTTCCAAGAAGTAGCATTGGGATGTGCGTCTGCCTTGTGTAAGAAAGTGGGTTTCTGTTGCAATAACAACCCCTTTTTTTGCCTGATAACTGATGCACTTTTCCTTGTTGTGCCCTGGGCTCCTGCCAATCAGGTGCCCAGGGCCTGTGTTCCTTCCCTAAAAACTGCCTAACAGCCAAAACCCAATTGGCATCTCTGGTCACCTGTCAGCCCCTGGTAAATGGTACTCTAGGTGCCCAGGGCCTTGTGACCAGAGATTGCCCCTAAGGGCAGCAGCACTTATTGTGCCACCCTTAGAGGCCCTGTACCCTGACACACACACACTGCCTTTGCAGGCTGAGTGTCTGGGTGCAGAACAAAACAAAGAGTCAAGACAGCACACATCCTTGTGTGCCATGCCTACAACACACTGCCCTGGCATACCTCAGTCACCCCTCTAGCTGGGTGCCCTATGCCAGAGGTGTGGGCACAGGTGCATGGGTCCTGTGCCCCTACAGTACCCAGGTCCATTCCTGGGAACTGTAAGTGCAGTACTGCCATTAAGAGTATATGGTGCTGGGAGGTCGTCAACACAAACTCCACATCACCATGATGGCTACACTGAAGACTGAGAAGTTTGGTATCAAACTTCTCAGTACAGTAAACCCACCCTGATGCCAGTGTGGGATTTACTGTAAGATGCACGACAGAGGGCATCTTAGAGATGCCCCCTGAACCTAACCTACAATCCACGTCTTGTCTGAGGGGCTGCCTAGGCTGCCACAAAGCAGGCAGGTTGCTGGACCCCTGGGTAGAGAGCCATCTGCTCTCCTGGGCCTGCAACAATGCACATCCTGGGTGAGGTGCGAAGTCTCCTCCCCCAGGATGGGCAGGGGAAGCTTCAAAGGCATTCCGCCTTTGTGAGCTTCTCCAGACCACTTGCTGTACCCAGCAACTGACCCCTCTGGTTCTCAACCCCCTCTCTGGCGGGGAGACTGGCCTGAAACCCCAAGGAAGAACAGGGGGTGTGCCAGCCTCTGCCAACCCCACCCCTCAGGTGGGGGAGGCAAAGTGAAGCACGTCCCCGGGCTCTTGCCATCTTGAAGATGGGGAGCTCTGCCCAATCAGGACTAGGCCCCTGCCCCCCTCCCACAGGGAGTGGCAGGATATGGGGTGTACCCACCCCAGGGCAGGGACCCAGTGGTCCCTGCCCTTTACCTACCTGTAACACCCCTAAATTTAGTATTTAGGGGCACCCTGAACCTTCCTTCCTCAGATTCCAGATTCCGAAAAACAAAGAAGAGCAAGAAGAAAGAAGACCTGCTGTGCAGCTGCTAAGAAGAGGAAGACACCAACTGCTTTGGCCCCAGCCATACCGGCCTGTCGACCCCCGAACCTGCTCCTGCTACATCCCGGCACCTCTTGTGGCCAGCAACCTCACAAACCCCGGAGGACCTGGCTACCTTTTGGCTCTAAGCACCTGGGACTCCCATGAGCAGAGGCTCTGCTCAAAACCAGCTTCTAATCCCAGGCATCAGCCCGGAACCGCGAACCCTGCACACTCTGCACCCAGCAAGCCTGGCCTGTGCCGGAGTGAACAAAGACCCTGAGGATGTCCCCCCGGCGACTGTAACCCCAAATCAGACACCCACGGACTCACCTCGACGCTCCTGACGACGCCTGCAGCCTCAGAACAAGGTACCCCCTGTGAGAAGTGGGCCTGATATATGATGTCACTAATTCTAGTGTACACCTTGTATCAGTCCAAACAACCCTTATGGTGATTGGTTGTAAAGTCAACCTTATAGACCAGCTATCCTAGTGGTAGCATGGACAAGAGCAGTCTTAGGCTAAACTCTGAATGGCATGTGAAGCCAGCTGTTATACCATATGTAATCCCTTGAATACCAAATGAAAGGACACCACAACAGATATATATAAAAATAGAATGTATTTATTCTAGTCAAACCCTCAGCACTCTTTATGAGATTCGAGGTAAGTACAACACAGTCTTATTTAAGCATACATTAAGTCACACAGGTAAGTAATACAGTTAAGCCCTAGGGGCCACGCAAACCATATACTAAGTAAGTGGTATAAGGACCACTGTCACAAACAAAGGATAGGCCTAGGCCTAGGGAATCGCTGGGGCTACACTAACTATACTACCAACAGTTAGGAAGTGGGAGGCCCACGGGATTCAGGTGCAGAGTGGAAACACTCACGCGTAATGCGTAAAAGTCGATAGAATCACTAGCAGTTAGAAATAAGCAGTTTTAGGACACTTCTGGTATAGCTAGAAAGTCGAGACTCGGAAACTAGACCCTAGGATAGTCAATACCCTTGTGAGCACCGAAGTACCCAAGTTACCTAGCCCACGGGCTGCGGGTGCATAGGTGTGAACTTGCGTCGGGTTTCGTCGTGGACTTCTATGGATGCCTGAAGGAAAGTTGCTGACAGGCAGTCAGTGAAGAGTGTCTGGTGGATCCCAAGGTGGGGATCAAGAAGGAAGGAACCTGCAAGCAGAAGGGACAGAGTCTAGGTCACCAGCCAGGAGCCGGGAAGGAACCAGGAAGGAACCAGGCGATGTCGTGACGATGCAGGTGAAGAGGTGAAGCTTGTCGCAGCAGCCACGGGTACCAGGAGACGTCGAGGATGACCA
Organism: Triturus cristatus; assembly: GCF_964204655.1. NCBI lineage: Eukaryota > Metazoa > Chordata > Amphibia > Caudata > Salamandridae > Triturus > Triturus cristatus. The sequence goes on from NC_140594.1 coordinate 798,497,748, forward strand.
GGACCAGGAGGTGAGCTGTCCCACGAAGGCTCTTGCTGTCGGCGGCGTCGAAGTCGAGTCAGGACCCAACAAGCCTTGGCAAGCGGAACCCACGCAGGATGGAGGACTTGCTTCTGGTGCAGACCAGGAAGGTCTGGGGTGCTTCTCTTTTACAGAGGAGTGGGTGCCAGTCTGGAGGAGCCGGACCAGCAAGTTGAAAGTAAAGGTTCGTCGTCACAGAGGCTACTAGCCAAGGGGCCAGCAACCGGACAACACGTCGAGCAACACAGGTGCAGAAGGGCCCCACGCAGAACACGTGAAGTGTGGGGAGCTGGTCTTCTTTGAAGATGGTGCTCGGGACTGGGGCTTCTCAATTCCCCAAGCACAGCCACCAGGAAGCCTCAGAAGTTGCGCTAGTCAGTTACTAGCCACTTTTCCCAAGTCGCCGGTCCCACGTCCCTCGTCGCCTCCACGGGTCTCAGCTTCACTGGAGATGTGGATCTGGTGCAGAGGTGTCTGGAAGTCTCGGCGCTGGTCAGTCTCTGCAGTCGTCCCTCGTAGGATTCAGTCGCAAAGCAAGCAGCGGTCGCTGGATGGTGCCTGGTTGCCCAGGGTGGTCACTCCTTGGCCACAAGGGAGATTTCTTCAGTCTTCTTCCTGAGGTCGAATGTCGAATGTCCAGAATTTCTGATTAAGTTTCAGATTCAGGTTAATCTAATTTAGCAGGGCCCAACTAGCTTCTAATAGACTGGGCTAGTGGGCTGGGCTACCTGCAAGGTCCCTCCTATGGGTGGGACCAGGAAGGGGAGTGGCTACACCCCCTTTCCTTTGTCTAGTTTCGCGCCAGAGCTGGGGCTGGAGTGCCCCAGCAACGGTTTGAACTGGACTATGCATGGAGCACCTTGTGTGCCCCAGGCATGTCTCATTCCTTTCAGCCCTCCCTGCCCCAATACACTAAAGCCTGTCTGGGGAGGTGCTAGCACCTCCCCAAGCAGGAAACCTATTGTCCAGGCCTCCCTGGCTAGGAGGGCCCCCAGCAGCAGGAGGTCAGACTCGTGTCTGTGGCAGCAGCATCCATTTTGTGATGCTGAGGCTTTGGTGAGAGTTAAACAGCAAAGTAGGATTTTAACATGTCTCTCCCTCTAGAAGGGAGGAATAATATCCTCATCACCAGAAATGGTATGGGGGTATTATTCCAAAGTGTTAGACACCTTACACGACATGTTTTGATAAAGCCAAACCATAGTTACCATAACCGTTTAAGATTATAAGGTACTTTAAGAGTATATGGTAGGCTATAAGGACATGGTTCCGAAAGCTGCAGACAGGCTCAGCTCATGCTAGAGCACCATCTCACATGTTACCAAGCACTCAGCCTCCAGGATTGTTAAGGCCTGCCATAGGAGTGGCTGATAGGTACACATGTGTCTATATTAAGGGTAGATATAGGTATACTATATCTAAGCAAGGGGTGATTACAAGACCTTGCCCCAGCTGAGTGATCAGCCAGTTGTGTCTGATTGGAAGGCCAGACCAGGGGTGGCATAATAGATGCTGCAGCCCCTGGGAGGCCTAGGGTACACCTATGCCCTGGGTACCTAGGGTACACTGTACAGGGTCCAATAAGGTGATCCTTACCAATTGGGTATGTACCTAGGGTACATGGAGTCCATTTCAAAGAGAAAGCAGACAGCCTGAGACCCTGAATGGCAGGATCTCAGGGCAACTAAGTTGAAAAACCAGCTAGACACTAGGCAAAAAGTTGGGGGTAACCATAGTCAGATATCCACCTTCCTACACCCCCCAACCGCGATCAACAGAGGGTAAGATTTCCTGACACCAAAAGGCACCCCTGCACCCGGTGACCTGCGGCCCCCTGTGCCCAACTCTTGGGTACCTACCTATCCTCAAACTACCCAACTTACCTCTCGAAGTGGTGGTGGCACCTGAAGAATCTTCGTCCCCGAGCTTGCAGCCTTTGTTCAACCAGGAGCTTTCCCATTGAAATCCATTGAGCGCCCGAAGGCTCAAAAGTACCCTGCACCCAGCCGCCCGAGTGGCCCTGGCAGTGTAACCTCTACACCTATCTACTTCCCCATCTGCCCTGAGCAAGTGACCAGGAGCCCATCTCCCACATCCGCGTGGCCTGCTAGTCAGCAGCCACCAACCAAGGCCCCCCTGCCTCCCATAGGATAACATTGGGCCTAACTCACTCTGCACCCGGCTGCACCTGTGCAGCTGAGGGTGTAACAACTGTACCTACCTGACCCTGGGAGACCCCTGAGTCTGTGCCCAGTCGAGTACTTTCCCAAAAGCCGATAACCCAATTTTCCTTCATAGGGTAACATTGACTGGGTTCTTCTAAAATTTCCTCTAAGTGTGGAGTTTCTAAAACTTAAAGTATTCACCAAAAATCAACCGAGTAATGAAAACGAAAATACTCACCTGCTATTAGGAGAGATCCCAGTGCTGGATCTTGGTGCCCAGCACTGACCCTGAAAAATATTCACAACCGTACTTACATGTAACCCATGTCACTGATCTTGCTGAAAGCTACCTCGCCCTGGTTCCTGCTTGTTGCATTCTGCTGCATTCATCTGACTTCGTCAGAAGCCCGCCGCACACACTACGCGGGTCCCGCATCGCCGTGTCATCACCTGTGCCTGGAGTGAGGCTATCACGCTGTGGGCTGTGTTAAGTGCGGCAGAGCTGCGAGCAACAGAACAGCGACTCCATCTCCCAGGAGTCCCTGTGTGAACGATCTGCACCTGGACGCTCTCCCTGCTTGCCACGCCCCCCGACCGCCGAGTTAAAGGCTGTTGCTTGCTGGTCAGATTTGGGTCACTGATCTTGCTGAAAGCTACCTCGCCCTGGTTCCTGCTTGGTGCATTCTGCTGCATTCATCTGACTTCGTCAGAAGCCTGCCGGACACACTACGCGGGTCCCGCATCGCCGTGTCATCACCTGTGCCTGGAGTGAGGCTATCACGCTGTGGGCTGTGTTAAGTGCGGCAGGGCTGCGAGCAACAGAACAGGGACCCCATCTCCCAGGAGTCCCTGTGTGAACGATCTGCACCTGGACGCTCTCCCTGCTTGCCATGCCCCCCGACCGCCGAGTTAAAGGCTGTTGCTTGCTGGTCAGATTTGGGTCACTGATCTTGCTGAAAGCTACCTCGCCCTGGTTCCTGCTTGTTGCATTCTGCTGCATTCATCTGACTTCGTCAGAAGCACGCCGGACACACTACGCGGGTCCCGCATCGCAGTGTCATCACCTGTGCCTGGAGTGAGGCTATCACGCTGTGGGCTGTGTTAAGTGCGGCAGGGCTGCGAGCAACAGAACAGGGACTCCATCTCCCAGGAGTCCCTGTGTGAGCGATCTGCACCTGGACGCTCTCCCTGCTTGCCATGCCCCCCGACCGCCTCCACACCTTCATAAGTGACCTCGTTCACCACTGCGTGGGAGCGCTCGGGAGAAGCCCGGGAGAAGCCCGGGACAAGGGCGGGACAGTCTGCGACAGTCCGTGACTGGTAGAGACTGGACTGGGCCGTGCACTGTGCTCGTATTTGGTGAGGCACCGCCCCAACCTTTTGTCGGGTTACTGTATTTTATCTTACTGGTCTTGCTCTGTGATCTGGTATGGTCGCTTATTTTGACCTCTATGTAAGTGTTGTTTTTTACTTTAAGTAGGATTACACTGTATTGGGGCATTCAATGTCTAAGCAAAGGGCGGTCTCGGTATCGAATACCATGGACAATTATTTAGTTCAGGTTGTTGCTAAAATAAATAGTGAGAGGAGGTCCTCATTAGGTTTGGGTCCATTCTCTAAGTCTGCTCCGCCTGAATATTTACGGGCCGAACCTCCAGATCTCGATAACAGTGGTATCATCGAAGCAGCATGCGATCAAGCAGACGACCAAATTTTTGCTCAGAACACCTCTACGAATTATGTTGTCGGTAGTGAAGAGGAGGTTGAGTTAGAAATATTAGAGGAAAAAGCCCCGTCCCCAGTACCTGTCCCTCGAACTACTAGAGGAGGCAGAAAGGTCCAGCCAAAACGGGGTGGATTACGTTCGGCCAGGAAAAGGCCCGCCTCCCCACATAGTAATATTGATGTAGCGGACGAAAGTGGATTGATCGATGATGCGCGTGTGTCCCTAACAAATGAACATCTTAAAAAGTTTATGTGCATGATTGACTCAAAGATTAAGGGTATCGTCAAGCCTCTGGTAGCTAAAATAGATAAGCTAACGGATGAAGTGACCAGATTAGGGGGGCTACTGAACAAAACTTTAGTTGAGGTAGAAAAAATGCCAGCTGAGGTAGTACAGAGAGTCGAGACCGAAAGGAAAACTACGAGGCCTGATGGAGGTGTGGGAGGGAATTCATTGCCCAAGTGTCCTACTGCTCCCGAGATAAATGCAGGAGAAGACGAATCTGGGGGTGAGGTTCCCCCAGTAAGTTCTACTGCCCTGAATTCATTGAAAGGCTCGGTGGAACTTATTGTTGAGGCCTCCCCCTTAGTTTTGGTTTTAGCTAATGTTCCACCATTGACGTCTGGCCAGGTGGAATCCACATCTTCCCTGCTGACCAAAGCACTACACTGGTTAACTAATAACATGGTAATAACCCCCTGGGGTAAGCACCAGTTAGTGGATAAACTAGTCATGGCAAGAAGGGTGGATTGGATAGGAAGTGGTCCAAAAAGATTTAGGGGGGACTGTGTTGTGTTGAATTTTACTGACCCGGCAGTATTGACTAATATACTACCAAATTTACTCCCCCCTCAGTGTAGATCAACCGATATCATTCCACTCACACTTGACTTCTTCTATCAAAGGAGGGGAAGTGGCCTTAATCCGAGCATTTTGAGGACAAAATGGAATTTGGTACAAAACAAACGGGGAAGGGCTACCCAAATTAATGAGTGGGGATTCAACATAGAAAATAGGTTCTCAGCTCTATCTAACCTGAACGATTGCGACTGACTTGTTGGGGGCAAGAGTGCAGTACCTTGTGAACCAACTGGCCCAAATTGTTCAAGTACCCTCATCAAGAAGAGCAATGTACGTGGCAAGAAGACATTGCCAGGTAGTGTGTCGGCTGAGCCTCAATTTTATACTGTTGCATCTATTGAACGCTGTACTTCTGAGACTGACCCGAAAGGTGAGGGTGACATTCTTGCCGCTGGGTTTGGAGGCCGAACAATTGTTGCAGTTTCAGAAGTGGGTAAGGCCATTTATCTTGACCCTGTTCCGAACGCCTCGGATGGTCCTGCGGCTGAGGTGGGAAAATTAATCTCCTGGAACCTTGCTGGGCTGCGTTCTAAACTTGACTCTGGTGATTGGTTCAGCTTTGTTAACTCCTTTGATGTTTGTGTATTTCAGGAGACTTGGGCATGTGAACCCGTATTTGTGTTGGGATACTTGAATTTTTCTGTGCCCGCTCTAAAGGGCCCAAAGGGGAGACCAATGGGGGGTCTCACTATTTGGGTTCGGCAGTCCCTAAATCTATCAATTAAAGCTATGGAAACTAGTCATAGTGATATCCAGTTAATTAAAATGTCCACTGGCACTATAGGAAAACTTGATATTTATAATATCTACGCCAGAGGCAACAAGGGAGGCAGATCAGAGGTATTAATTGCCTTGGGTACCCTTCTTGACACGCATTCGCAAGACAATAATATTGTCATTGCAGGTGATTTTAATCGGACTTTTGAACCCCTAGTCGCTGGTGAAGACTCCCTTGGGGACGAAGAGGATTCTCATTGGGGCATCCCTAGGTTAGAGTTGGCCCCAGTTATATGCTGGACTGAGGATGTGGTCGGTCTGAACGCCTTGTGTTTTGAAAAGGGTTTAAGAGCCTTGAATGGTAGAACAAAATCCGATAAACATGGGGCTATGACATTTGACAATGGGCGGCACAAAAGCAGAATAGACTATGTTAAATGGTAGCGGCAGTTTCAGTCGATAATCTTTCAAGTATTTGCCCGGGGGTAATCGCCTCTCATACCACTCGATGATTTACCAATAAAAGAGGCAGGCGCCGGAGACTGGAAGGCAGGAAACAAAGTTTTATTCCGTCGGAGCAGAACACATCAGATCAGACAGCAAGGTATCGTCACGAGGTGCTCTAACTGCATCTCTGAGACCTGGTCTCTTATACACTGGTTTATTGCTTTATTACATATAGTACATTCTTGAGATTCCCTTGATGCCTGAAAGAACATCCCCTGAAGCCCCGGCTCAGATCCGATCCCACACATAGATACAGTAGAAGTTCCCACCCTACCCGCAGTGGGAGATGGCTATCGCGCAGCAGGGAATTCCGCTAATTCCCGGGGGGTGTGTGCAACTGGCCGGGTCTCAGGGGGTAGGGGCTTTGATCTACTGTAATCCCTTTGATGTGGGGTGTTTCCCTTACAGTAGGGGCAGTAAACTGCATCCGCAGGGCTAGGTGATGGCCTGGGACCAGTTCAGACAATGGGGCGCAGAGGAAGGGGGTTATCAAAGGAGAGGCATGACCATGTATGGGTTGTCGGTTGGAAGTGGTTCCGTAGCAGGGTCGCGCAGAAGGAGAGGGTTTATGGCCTGTATGAGAGAGCGGGGGTGGCCGGCGCGCGGGGGATGCTTGCAGCGCCAAGGGAAAACGCTGGCGGTCGAGAGTGAGCGGGGAGAGAGCGGGGTGCCTAAAATGGCGGCCGTGCATTCGTTGTGCGTGGCGCTGGGGAGAGGCAAGATGGCGCAGATAATGTTCAGTTTGCACGCTAAATTTCCACAGTCCTCCCTTTTAACATGTCTCGCCAGCTTGCCTAGTTTGGATCTATCCCCATAATACCCCGTACCTCCACCTCGTTCAGAGCTTTCATCCGCTCAGTTTCAAAGTCCAAAGTCTTAGGGCAGATGCAGTTCATAAAAAGCGAACATAAAGGTGGCAGACACTGAATCCCCAAGCAACATCCACATAGTAACACAATCGGTATCAGGATAAATGAAAACAGTCTCCATCCCCAACCTTTAATAGTGTCCCAAAACCAACTCCCCAGTGACCATTCTTCTTGTTCTTGATGAACCTCTGCGGACAGTCTGTGGAGATGTTCAATTGCTTTGTAGACTGAGGGTGAGTTATCCGGTACGTAGGTACAACAGCTGGACCCAATGATGCGGCATGCTCCTCCACGATCTGCCAGAACCACGTCTAGAACAAGGCGGTTCTGGAGAGCCACCAGGCGGACGGCCTGAAGCCCAGCGGTGTTGTTGGCGAGGGCGCCAGCTGTAATGTTCATTGCCGTTTCGACTGCCTCGGTTAAGTGGCGGATGGCACGGCTGTTTGCCATCGGACCCCAGAGTGGAACAAGGCCTTTGACTGCGTCCATGAACTGTGCTCCGGTGGAGTCGGCCTGCACAATGTCTTTGGCCCGTTTCTGTCGGTGATGGTTTGCTGGAGCCACATACGTCGGAGGAAGGACAAAGGCGATGTAGCAGGTGCCTCCCCAACCTTTCGGAAGCCAGGTGTAGGCCTTAGTACCACAGACGAAGTACATATTCGGGGAGGCAACAAAGGAGGGTGGGTCAACTGAGTCCAATGTTCGGGTGATGAGGCAGGAGCTGTGGCCCACCAGCTGTGCCCCCAGGCCTTCGAGGCATACAGACCCAGTGATGTTGATGACGGACAGGGCCACTGTTAGGGTGGCGGCCGTCCGTTTCCGGAGGTAAGAGAAGGTGGGTCTGGCTGGATTGTTGAACACTTGCATTTCAACTCGTTCTTTGGCAGGGATGTCCATGTGAAAGGAAGTGTTCGATCTCAGAGGGCAGAAGAGGGCAGAAGTTCTTCCAGTTTTGTTCAGCCAGAACCCATGGTAAAAGTGTGACATGGTTCTGCCGGAAGTGGCATTGTCCTTGTAGCTTTCTTGCAGGAGGATTAGCCAGGCGAGGCAGGAACCATGGACAGAAAAAGGTGAAGGGATGAAAGGGATAGAGTGTCCAGTGGCATGTGGTAGCAGTCCACAGATCCAGCAATTAGTGGCGTTGGTAGCAAGATTGTGTTGGTGGAGCAACTGCACAAAAGAGTTATTCCAGAACTCCTTACGCCTTTCTCGGAGTTGGGGTGAAAGCGAGATCAGATGATGTTCTTTCGTGGTGGTAGGTTGAACGGTGGTCAGTAATGTCTTATGAGCGGGTGTGCTCTCCTCCATGATCCAGAAGGTGACCATGAGGAGAAGGCAAAAGAGAAGGGTAATGAAAAGTGCAATAGTCTTTAAGCTGTGCATTCGGTCAGTCTTTGGGTTTCTGTAGTGGATCTTCGGACGTCCGGTTGCTTCCATCATCTTCATGTCGGGCGCTTCCATCACCTTCAAGAGACTCGGTAGCGGGCAGAACCACAGACTTTGTTTTAGTTTCTCTCCTGGTGGCCTTTTAGGTGACTAGGCTACCGTTCTGAGATTTCCACTTAGCCTGTGGTCTGCTTAGCCGAAGTTCTCTCCTTTCGTCGCAAGTTATACCCTTCTTTGGATGGCACAGTGGGATCGGGATATTCAATCAACTCAAGTGTCTCTGTATCCGGGCCGCGGTTCAGGGATGGTCGGTCTTTGTCCAGTAGTTCCTCTTGGGTGGTGATGTTGTCCGTGGTTGTCAGGGTCGGTGATACCTTCTTGCAGTGGTGTGCATGCAGCCAATTGCGTTTCCCCTCCACTCGAAGAGCTGTTCGGGTGGTGATCAGGACTTGCAGGGGGCCCGTCCACCGGGGCTCCAGACTCTTGGTGCGCTGGAAGTTACGCACTAAGACGAAGTCACCGGGTTGGATGTCGTGTCCCGGGCCCCTGGAAACATCGGGAATGGCGTGCAGCACCTGCTGGTGGATAACAGACAATGTCTTAGTTAGGTTATACAAATAGTCAGACATGAGGACATCCGGGACGTCGTGGATGGATGATGGTTTTGGTGCAGTCCAAAGGTTCATGGGCCGCCCAAAGACGACCTCGTAGGGGGTTAAGTGGTGTTTGGTGGGGGTGGAACGCATTGATAGCAATGCTAGTGGGAGAGCGTCTGGCCATCTTAGTCCTGTGGTGGCGACTATTTTTGCTATCTTAAGCTTCAATGTGGCATTGTGTCGCTCAACCAGGCCTGCAGATTGGGGATGGAAGACCGCATGGAACTTCTGTTTTACACCCAACCCTTTTAAGATGAGTTGGATAACTTCGGCTACGAAGTGGGGGCCATTGTCGCTCCACAAAATTCGACAAAGGCCGTATCGGGGGAAGAATTCCTTCAGTAGTACTTTTGCGGTAGTCATAGCGGTGTTATCATGGGTCGGGTAGGCTTCCACCCACTTGCTGAAGGCACATACAACGACAAGCACATACTTTAAACCTTGGCACCTTTCTAGCTGGACGTAGTCCATTTGTAGGACTTCAAAGGGGTGATTGGGGACCCCAAACCCTCCCCGGGGTACAGCAGTTCCTTTCCCAGGGTTGTGTTGGAGGCATACTAGGCATTGTTGGACCAGACGTTTGGCTGAGTCCGGTATTCTGTCGTTGTGCCAGACTTTGGAGATGAGTTCGATCATGGGGGCAGACCCTATGTGTGCGGGGGAGTGTGCCATGGTCAGCATGGGGATCAAGTATGAGTCGGGTAGCAGCCATTTGTTCGAGTCTTTAGTTCGCCAACAACCGTCATCGTCCTTCAATCCTACCCGGGCCCATTCAGTTAATTCGTGTGGTGTGCTGGCTAGTTGGATATCCCTAATCGTTTCCCTAGCATCCTTCCATTTCTCAGTTTGTGACCTGGTCACGTACATACGGGTCGTGGACCTATTCTCGGCTGTGGTTCGGGCAGTAATGTCAGCTAGTGCATTTCCCTGACCTATAATGTCTGTCACCTTCTTGTGTGCCTGGCATTTGATCACAGCTAACCGTGTGGGGAGGAGGACTGCTTCGGTCAGGGCAGAGACTAGGTCTCCATGCAGGATGGGTGTGCCATGAGAAGTCAAGAATCCCCTCTCTTTCCATAAGAGCCCGAAGTGGTGAACTACCCCAAAGGCATACTGACTGTCTGTGTAAATGTTTGCGGTTGTCCCTGCTGCCAGGATGCAGGCTCGTGTGAGGGCAATTAGTTCAGCCGCCTGTGCAGATCGCTGTGTGATGCGGGCCGTCTCAACAACTGTTCGAGCTGTGGTGACTGCATAGGCAGCTGAGGTGGTGCCATCAGGGAGCTTGATGCATGAGCCATCCACCCACAGTTCTCCGTCAGGGTTCGGGAAGGCAGTATCCCGGAGGTCAACCCTACTCTTGGTCTGTTCGTCGGTGAGGGTCACGCAGTCATGTATAGGGGACGCATTGGGGTCAGTGTCAGGGAGAGGTAGTAGAGTGGCTGGATTCAGAGTGGTGCATCGTTTCAATGTGATGTGGGGTGCAAGCAGAGTCAGTTCGTACCCAGTCAGTCGTGCGCTAGTCAGGTGTTGAGTTTTGGTTTGGTTCAGGAGGGTATCAACAGCATGGGGCACCAATACAGTGAGGGGGTTCGAGAGCACGATCCCCTCACTTTGTCGGATAGAGACAGCAGCGGCGGCTACTGCTCGAAGGCAGGCGGGCAAGGCTCTGGCTACGGGGTCGAGAGTGGCAGAGAAGTAGGCACAAGGGCGTTGTTTAGGGCCTATGGACTGGGTTAGGACAGACAATGCGCATCCCTCCCTTTCGTGGGTGTAGAGGGAGAAAGGTTTAGTGTAGCTTGGGGTTCCTAGGACTGGGGCTGAGCAGAGGGCATCCCGTAATTCTTTGAAGGAGGATTGGCATTCGGGTGTCCAGGGGAGGGGGAAGGGGGTATCTTTAGCCAGCAGGGAAAGCAGAGGTTTTACGATAAGACTGAAATTTGGCAACCACTGACGACAGAAGGAGGTGAGGCCCACTAGGGACCGCACTTGCTTCTGAGTTTTGGGAACAGGGGTTTCTAGGATGGTTTGAATTCGGTCAGGGGTAAGTTTCCTCCCGTCTTTGGATAGTAGGTGGCCTAGATACGTTACTTGGGGCTGGCAGAATTGCAATTTCTTTCTGGAGACCTTGTGACCGTTCTCCGCAAGGAAGCGGAGGAGGTGAATGGTGGCTGTGACGGCAAGTGGAGTGGTGTCGGCCGCCAAAAGAATGTCATCGACGTACTGTATCAACGCCACTCCATCGGGTAGTTGGACTGCATCTAGTTGCCTCTTGAGGGCCTGGCTGTAAATACTGGGACTCTCAGTGTAGCCTTGGGGTGCCCTACAGAATCTGTACGAACGGGCTTTTAAAGTGAAGCCGAACAGGTAGCGGCTGTCTGGGTGGATGGGGATGGAAAAGAATGCGTTCTTGAGGTCAATAACAGTAAAGATGGTGGCGGTGGATGGAATCAGGGTGAGGATGGTGGTGATGTCTGAGACTACGGGGTACTGGGGTATGACTACTTTGTTAACCTCTCGCAAGTCAACAATGAAACGGTAGGCTTTCTCATCCCCCTCGCCTTGCTTCTTTACAATGGGTAGGATAGGGCTGTTGCAAACATTACTCGCTACTTCTTCTACCACTCCTGCCTCGACCAGGGACTCGATGATTTCCACCAATGCCTTCTCGCCTTCGGGGGATATCCGATACTGAGGAAGCTTTGGGAGCACTGCGTCCGGTCGGACGGTTATGTGTACCGGGTCGATCACCATGCGCCCTACATCTGAGTCGGTTTTAGCCCATAGATGTGAAGGTAATGTGTCGAGTAGGGACATATCGGCATCGGTTATAGAGAGCATACGCCGAGTGTGACAGGGTCTGGACAGATCTGGGTTATCGTGTAGGATGACTCGAACTCCGTCTGGGGAGCATCTGATAGTGGCTCGAAAATGTTTTAGCAAATCAAGTCCCATAATAGCATCGGGGGTGTTGGAGGAGAGCAGAAAGGTCGTGTCAGTGGTGTTATCTTCTAAATCAAAGGGGATTGGTGCTGATAAGGGGTTAGTGGAGGGCGTTCCGTCAAAGCCTATTGAGGTTACGTGTGAGCCAGACAAGGGTGCCCTAGGAATCAGTCGTTTAGATAACGCACTACGTGTCGCCCCAGTATCTACCAGGAATGGAGATTTTGTGCCCAAGACCTTAGCGGTGACGTAAGGACCTTGCTGGTCAACACGGAGTTCGACTGGATCCCTCCCTTGCCCCTGGCGGTCCTATGCGAAGTCATGAGTGCTTTCATAGTCGGACTGCTGACACTGGTTTTGTCGGGGGCGATCAAAGGTGTTTGATCTGCCTGGCCTGTCGTTGATGGCGTCGTTCGTGTGCCCTCGTTCCCGTCCTCTATTTCTGGGGTCATATGCTGCGTCTCTGGGGTTCCTATTTTTATTCATTTCCAGAAGGACCGGGCACTGGGATTTCCAGTGTCCGAACCCTCTACAGAACGCACATTGGTTCCCATCTAAGTCTCTCCGTCCGTTGTAGGGCGTAGGTGTATGGTCTCTAGGGGGTAGCTTTCTAGGGGCGGTTGGTTGGTAATTCTCTTTTGGGGGTTCCCTTCCTATGGTCACCCCTTGCAACTGTGCTATCATCACCCTCTCCTTTAATTCCTTTTTCTTCTTCTCTGACGCCCTATCGTTCTCGTTCTTCTGGTTTTCGTAGTATTGGGCCATCTGGAGAATTGCTGCGGGTTTGGAGGCTGCCCAACTACTCTCGCTGGTCTGTAACTTCTGGGAAACTTCTGGCGACAGACCCTTTACATAATTCTGGACAAAGAGGTGGTGTCCGGTTGCGGTGGTCATGTCTTGGCCACTGTAATCGGAAAACACAGTCTCGAATCGGGAGAAGTATTCAGACACATCTTCCTGGGGTTTCTGGCGGCAAGCTGTCACTATCGACCAGTCTACCTTTCTTTCTGGGATTAGAGTCTTCAGTTTTTGTACAATCTTGTCTGGGAGCTCTAAGATGGCTTTCGGGGGTTTCTGTCCTGGCTCTCGCTGTTTATCTATGGTATCGAGTTGTACCCAGGTATATCCGAACGGCTCAGCGTGGTCAACTTTCCGGATTTGTTTCCACACATCAGCCGGCAGACATAGCCCAAAGAACAAGTCGATATCTGCTAACGTCATTATCGTTGAGCCTAAGGCTGTGCCTAATTCAGTGTAGAAGGCAGTCGGGTTCTTTCTCAAGTCGGGTAGGGTCTTTCTAAAGGTCAAAATATCTTGCCGGTCCCACGGCTGGTAGACCCAGTTATATACAACCCTTCCCTTCGCATCTTGGTGGTTGATGTCGTCGTGTGTTCCCTGACCCCGTGGGGGGACCCAGTAGGGGGCAGCTTCTTTAATGGGCATCATGGCATCGGCCCTTCCTTCCTGGGGCTTAGTTGCTATGGGGGTTTCTGTTTTGGTGGTCTGTCCATGTTCTTTAAGGTGTCGGTAGACCTCGAGTGTACGAGTGAAGAGGTTCGTTACATCGCCCTCTCTTTCTTCCCCAATGTCTACCTTCCTATATAGGGCCGCTAGGCCTTCGGGACCTTTATCGTGGTACCTATTCTCATATGTATTCAGGGTGCGATAACAGAGCCGTACGACGAAGTGTCGTCTGCGGCTGTCGGCATACGATTTATACACGTCCGTTATATACTCCTCACTTTCTTTTCGCTCCACCAGCGTCCCTACTATCTTGTCAATTCCTGCTCGTTCATCTTTAGTTAACCGATTCATTCTGGTGGACTCTTTCTTTCCTATCTCATGGTCGTCTAGCGTTGTAGTCGACGTTAGGTTCAGTACAAGAGGCTCAGCCGGCGCGGAGGCCGTGAGGGCCGAGGCCCCTGTACTGCTTTCGTTCGTGTTCGGGGGTTGTGGGTGTTGCACTACCGATTGGGAGGGTGCATACGGAGGGGGCATGTAAATGGTCGGGGGACCTAACAGTAATTCGTCATTCGTTTGCTGCTTGGAGGACAATACAGGGTAGAGCAAAGAAGGGGTCCTAACAGCGTACTGGCCTGAGGTTTCGGGCTCCTGTCTTAGTTTAGTTTCCCTTCTCTCTTTTATGTCTTCTTCTAACTTTTTAGCGGCAAGGTGAGCTGCCTTTCGTAATTCCTTTTCTGCTTTTACTTCTTCCCTCTTTTTCCGTTGCGTTGCTTCTTTGCGCCACATGCCGATACTGTCAAGCATAGTAGGCGTCGTCTTATTGCTACGCAGAGCTATTTCTAGCGCTTCTATCTTATGGTCGTCGAAGGATCCCATCAGTGGCCACTGACTTTCGGGGTCCTTCTTGGTATATTTATGCCACAGCTTGCTATAAGCTACGGCGACTAGTCCATATTTAGTGAACATGTCCTTATTAGGGGTGCCTTCCAGTGGAGCCGGATGGTTCACCTCTAATAAGCGGTCCGGGCAGAACCAACTACCAATCAGTGGGGAGAAGATAGGCATGACGGGTTTCAACGGGGACAAAAGTCAGCACTACCTATCTTTTCACTGCTTGCAAAGACTAGACAGAATATCTCTATTCTTCGTTATTTGTAAGCAGAGAATACCTCCAAAGAACCAATATCGAACAACTAGTGTTCGGACAATCAATCAATCAATCAATGGGGAGATAAAGATAGGCACGACGGGTTTCAACGGGGACAAAAGTCTGCGTTACCTACCCTTCACTATTTGCAAAGACTAGACAGAATATTCCTATTCTACGTTATTTGCAAACAGAGAATATCTCAAAAAGTACTATTCTTCAAAACAATCAATGTTCGGACAATCAATCAATGGGGAGATAAAGATAGGCACGACGGGTTTCAACGGGGACAAAAGTCTGCGTTACCTACCCTTCACTATCTGCAAAGGGAGAGAGAGAGAGTATTCCTACTCCTCCCCGTTTGTAGACAGCGAATATCTCAAAAAGAACAATCAATGAGCAATACTAGTATTCAAACAATCAATCAATTATTTCGCACTTTTGTCGTATTTCACGACCTTACCCGGACCGCGTGGACAGTTTCTCGTCTTCCGCCTCCAGCGCCCGATCGTCCTCTATTCTCCGTATTTGCCGCGGCACTCCTGATGGTTCCCAGTCAGGACCGTAGATCACTCGAGAGAGGTCTGCTCGGAACCAGTGAAGTTCGGATGATCGGCTGCCAGACGAGGGTCTATTGGGCAGGAGCTCTCCCGATCGTTGCAGTCGTTCACTCTGTCGTCGGGACCTCTCCCACTGGATCCACGTGTCGCTGATGGGCCCCACGTTTGGGACGCCAATTGTTAAATGGTAGCGGCAGTTTCAGTCGATAATCTTTCAAGTATTTGGCCGGCGGTAATCGCCTCTCATACCACTCGATGATTTACCAATAAAAGAGGCAGGCGCCGGAGACTGGAAGGCAGGAAACAAAGTTTTATTCCGTCGGAGCAGAACACATCAGATCAGACAGCAAGGTATCGTCACGAGGTGCTCTAACTGCATCTCTGAGACCTGGTCTCTTATACACTGGTTTATTGCTTTATTACATATAGTACATTCTTGAGATTCCCTTGATGCCTGAAAGAACATCCCCTGAAGCCCCGGCTCAGATCCGATCCCACACATAGATACAGTAGAAGTTCCCACCCTACCCGCAGTGGGAGATGGCTATCGCGCAGCAGGGAATTCCGCTAATTCCCGGGGGGTGTGTGCAACTGGCCGGGTCTCAGGGGGTAGGGGCTTTGATCTACTGTAATCCCTTTGATGTGGGGTGTTTCCCTTACAGTAGGGGCAGTAAACTGCATCCGCAGGGCTAGGTGATGGCCTGGGACCAGTTCAGACAATGGGGTGCAGAGGAAGGGGGTTATCAAAGGAGAGGCATGACCATGTATGGGTTGTCGGTTGGAAGTGGTTCCGTAGCAGAGTCGCGCAGAAGGAGAGGGTTTATGGCCTGTATGAGAGAGCGGGGGTGGCCGGCGCGCGGGGGATGCTTGCAGCGCCAAGGGAAAACGCTGGCGGTCGAGAGTGAGCGGGGAGAGAGCGGGGTGCCTAAAATGGCGGCCGTGCATTCGTTGTGCGTGGCGCTGGGGAGAGGCAAGATGGCGCAGATAATGTTCAGTTTGCACGCTAAATTTCCACAACTATGTATTCTGTAGTATGACCTTATGGCCTAGGGTCTGCGACATGGAGGTTGTTTGGAGAAGTGAGAGTGACCACAACCCCTTATGCGTGGAGCATGAATGGTGGCTAGCTGCCAATGGTCTCATAGGCCCTAATACTCTTGTACCACCCTTGGTTGTTCCGGCAAATGATATGCGGAGGTTAAGGTGGGACAGGGTAGCAACCGATCAACAGGCCATTGATAAAATCAATTTTGAAACAGATAAAGCAATATTAGCTATGGAATCCGCTAATCCTTTTGTAGCTGGACTGGGTTGTGTGGTCAAAATTCATGACACTCTCTTTAGTATGATTAAAGATCAGTTTTTGAAGCCTGCCAAGCGTTACGGGGTGAGAGCCCGTAAAGGTGCAAAATGGTACAATGCTAACTGTAGAAATGCACGACTTGCTTTAGATCGTGCCATCAAGAGGAGGGAGCCCGCGTCTATCCGGCTAGCCAGGAAGGATTATAAAGCTTGTATAGTGAAGGCTAAGAAAGCCTGGGACGAGCACCACTGGACTGAACTAAAACGTGCTAGTGATAGAAAAGACTTTAGATCGTTTTTTACCATTGTCATGTGGGGAGGTGAGGGAGTGGTGGACCCCCCTAATAACAATGTTCCACAGGATGATTGGGTAAAATTCTTTAGCACCCAGTATGCTGAGACATGTCAGAATGCAAGAGTAGATAGTATTTGTCTACCGACTTCCCAAGATAATCTCTTTAGTTATAAAGAGATTATGATTGCATTAAGCTCAGTAAATAGTGGGCGTGCCCCAGGGCTAGATGGCGTACCTGCTGATATTTTTTATAAGTGATAAGGAACGGTGGTGTAAATACATCTACCTACTTATTAATACTATTGCGAAAGGAGCAGAGGTTCCGAAATCTTGGAGGGGTGCTATAATCATCCCAGTGTATAAAAAGGGCGATCGATCAAAGCCTGGTAACTATAGGCCGATAAGCCTCATTGATACCGTGCAAAAGACAGTAGAGCGGGTGATAGTAAACAGGCTTCTTGACTGGGTTGATGATAATAATGCTCTGTCACCCTTTCAAGCAGGTTTTCGTAGGGCTACAAGTACGGTGGACCAGGTATTCCGGTTTCAACTACTGCAATGGAGGACTGTGGTGTTGGGGGGGGCAGCCTTTATGCGGCTTTCGTCGATCTACGGGCTGCCTTCGACCTGGTGCCACGGTCAAAGCTGTGGTCTGTTCTTAAGGATTTGGGGGTGCCAGAGGTGCTACTGTCACTGATAATGCGGCTTCATGAGTTAACTTTTGCTAAAATCCAGTGGGGTGGTCAGGGGATGGTCACAGCGGATTTCCCTGTTGAACGAGGTGTTCGACAAGGGTGCTCAATGGCACCAACCTCGTTTACTTTGTATATTAATGGTGTGGTCGCCCGTATGCTATCAGCGCAGGTGGACGCTCCCTCGCTTTCTGGCACAAAAATTCCCATTCTAATGTTTGCGGACGACACACTCATTCTATCCAAGACCCCAAGTGGTCTGCAGCGTGCTCTGTCCATTTTTGATCAATTCTGTGGGGAACACGGTCTTGAGGTCAACGTGACCAAAACAAAACTCATGATTTTTAATCCCCATCCTAGTTTTAAATCAAAGATTATTATGAGTGGTCGTCCTCTTGAGGTGGTGAACTCCTTTACGTATCTGGGTATTCTCATTGCTGACAATAGTAGGTGGTGCCAGCATATAGATATTGCTACCTTGAGGCATAAGCAATTATCAGGTGCTATTAGCTCGGAACACAGAAAATCTTTGACGAAACCCGTTAAGCCTGCCTTGCAGGTTTACGAAGCGAAGGCGCTTGGGTCAGCTCTTTACGGGACGGAGCTGTGGGGGTTCGAGAAGTTGAATACCCTACAAGCTTCGGAAAACAAGTTCTTCCGGGCAATCACAGGCACCCCGAAAAGTACTCCGCTGTTGCCTTTAAAGTACGATCTAGGTAGGAAACAAGTTTCCGATCTAGCTAGACTACGCCCAATTTTATACTGGAGAAGGCTCTGGACGACTCCCGAGCTTTCCCATTATGCTGATGGTTTTGAAGACGTTATCAAAGCGGATTCATTCCATAAAATAGGGTGGCTCAAATCGCTGAAGGTAACATTGCTTGAATTAGGTTTGAGCTCGCTTTGGCTAGATCCAGCAGGAGCTATATTTCCTACCAAGAGTGTCTTGAAAAATATCTATTGGGACTACGTTGCCATTATGAGTAGCTTTAGCACAGGGTCCATGACAGTGGGATTCCTTGAGGCGAAATTGTATCCTGCCTTGGAACCCTACTGGGATATTATAACCAAACCAGGTGATAGAAAACTTCTCTTCCAGTTGAGGGCCGGTGCCCTCCCCCTAAGAAGTCTTGTACGGAAATGGGGAGGTGGGGTGTGTGATATCTGCCCAGCCTGTGGTTTGGGGAAAGAAACTCTTGGCCATTTTCTATTTTCTTGTAAGGCCTATTGTGTGCCTAGACGTGTATGGTTATCTCCAATGTGTAGGAACCTGGGGACTAATTGTAGTACTGTTGCCCTGCGAATTATATGTTCGAGTACTCTGTCTTGGATTTCAATTGCCACTGCTAAAGTACATCGGATGGGCCTGGTCGATCAGGCAGAGACTGCTAGTCAATTGACTATTCTCTGCCTGGATAATTTCTCTGCACGTTTAGAGTTATGGGTTTTAGTTATCTGTGTTTTTTAACTAAGTACATTTTATTCTTGTATAAACTTTTATCTTACCTGACAACCTTGTAATATGTGAAATTATTGTAATTAATTTTATTACTTGAGACAACTGTGAATTGTTTGCTTTATTCCGACTGTCTAGTTTAATTGTTTTTTAATTGGTGTATGTTCTGCTTTTATGAGTGTTAACTCGAATAAAGCATTATTTGACTTTGACTTTGTAACCCAATTTTCTTCCATAGGAAATAATTGACTTTTTCTGTGAAATTTCTTGTCAATTTTTGCAAACTTCAAATATTCTTTAAAAATCGTACCAACTGTGAAAACGTAATTACTTACCAGTTTTAGATAGAGGTCCCAGTACTGAGCCTAGGAGCCCAGTACTGGATTACAAAAGTAACGAGAACCGACTTTACCTGCAACTTGAATTTTCTCCCATAGGGAATCGTTGACTGTTTTCTATGAAATGTCTTAACTTTTAAAATAGCAAAATATTGCCTAAAAATCACAACAGTAACTATGTCGACTTTTATCACTTGTTTCTAAGAACTGTCCCAGGACTGAATCTAGGATCCAGTCCTGGAGTTACAAAAGTAATCCTGAAAGTAATCTATTGCAAATAACTTAAAACTTCCATTGAGCTTAATGCATTATTGTGTTTGAAATTGTGTTGCCTATTGCAACAACCTGTAACCAGTATTTACAAAAGTCAATTGCATATTGCAAAAGTATTTACCTAGAGCATCTCATTCTGAGAAAGTATATTTGAATACCTATTGTTGGTTTTAAAATAAAACAACCATATATTTTTTATATAAACCATTGGCCTAGAGTTCAGTTATTGAGTGTGTGAGACCATTTGCTGACTGAATGTGTACCACAAATGCTTTACACTGTCCTCTGATACTGCCGTACTGCTCGACCAAGCTACCACTTTAGAAAGTAAAGTTATATCTAACTTTAGCCTCTGCCAAACCTCTGAGGACTGTTGACTCTGTACACACTGTACCTATTTGGGAACAGTATATACAGAGCCACTTTCTCACACCTTGACCTGCCAATAAGCATTGGTACCTGCAAATACATTTCTTCCGTCTCATAGTCCTGCATGGTGTCTGTGTTTTCTTTACGTCGCCCTGAGGAGGATTGGAATGTTTATTTCCCTAACAAAGGGCGTCAGAATTGGGATACGTTAAAGGTCATCGGTAAGTGAGCTGAATACCTTGCCACAGTAGCATTTTAATGCTTAGAATATAGCTGTAAGTGAAACCAGGGACTGAGATGTAAAAACCATATATAGCTGGCAATTAAACAGGGGACTGAATAGAAAACCGCGAGTTTTCCCTATATTAATATATTACTTGATAAGTGGCTGAGTTCTTCGGGCATCATAATCCACGCGGGAGAGCCTGAGCCAGAGTAAAATGTATGACCCCATAGGCAAGGGACAAAAAAAAACCTCCGAGCGTATAGCATGGAAAGTGTACAATTCTATCATTGATCAATGACTGTATTTAAATTATGTGTTAGTCTTTTAGAGTAATGTGCCACTATTTTCCTTGCAATGTTTCTTTGAATTATATTAAAATAGTGCATTACTGCATTAGAAAAGCAATATTTTTTAATGATGTGTCTCTGAGTGGTCAACAGCTGTTGATTTTTATCTTTTCTCTCTCTCGCTATCCACTACCTAACAACTTTTCCCTTGTAGGATACAATTGTGTTTATCTTTCAGGGTTTAAAATTGTGAGTGAAAGGGCACAATGGGCAATGGCATGTCTAAAGGAAATTGGAAGTGGTAAGACCTCCAATGATGAAAAAAAATAAAAACAAATGTTTAAACAACTGTCAGGAGAACGATTTTAAATTACCACCAGATAGCCGTGCAGCTCAGGTTGTAGAAGATACAAATTATTTACAATATGAAACACCTTTATGTGCGCTAGTCTGGATTCGGAAAGGGAATGAAGGGATGTGGTCTAGATTTGCATCTCTTGAGATAGATTATATTGAACACTTGACAGAGACTATAGAATCACGGGAGACCTATCATGGTATTCACTTTATATAAAATATTTCACAGGCTTTCACTGGCTAACAATACATTTCTCCTTTGAAAAAAGAAAGGCCAGGGGAATGCATCCACAGAATCCATAAACTGTTTTGCAGTAGCAGTGGTGAACTAATAAAAAGTAGCTAGAATTACTAAAGGATTGGCCCAGGACTTATAGCCAATGTTTATTAGAATTAAGTAACTATGAGCAAACAGAGCAGAATTTTTGTCACTGTGTCAGCACTGTGGTTTTACACCAGCTGAAGCAGACAGGTTTAAAGCAGTAACAAATTCCACTACTTCTAGGAGGGCTGCTGCTCTACTGTGTATTTGGACACAGCTCCAAGTAAATATTCACATGAAAAAATTGAAGAAACTATTTATCGCCTCCAGGCCCCAAGGCCTTCATGTCAAACTAGGGGAAGGAGCAGACAGTAAGCAAATAACTGGGAGTGCATTGACTAAGATGGAGAATTTGTTGTTAGCTGAGGAAGAAAGAAAAAGACAGAGATTGAATGTGAATAGTGAATTTTATTCCTAGATCACAGTCAGAGACAATAAGAGATGTCAATCGACACTGGAGCAAAGTATCCATGCTGTAGGGCATGGTCTATCAGTACCTTCTTTCTCATCCCCTCCTCAAGCAACTTCAATTTACCTATCACTTTCAGGCCCCTACATACACTGTGAAGAAAATAACACACACGAGTGAGTATGCACTGTCTCGTAAACCAGGTTTATCATGTGTCCCTTATTTTCATATATCACTGGAAGGTGATTTAACAAGGGTATCTGACATGCCAACTAGATCCAGAAAAGGCAGTTTCAGAACACCGGTCCCGCATGGGCAATTATCAGTTGGAGGGGACCTGCCACATGCTTTTGAAACAGAGGCCCGAACTTCGACTTTTTGTCTGAGGGAGAATTTATGACTGAGTGCAGAAGAGAAAAACATCGAAGAGGAACGCGAGCAGTTAGCACACCTGAGGAAGGAGGCAGATGAGGTCCAGGAGGAGGTGAACACTGAAAGGGAGGAAATACAACGCTGCTCCAATAAACTTCAGGATAATCTGGATAAGAGGCAACGGCTGATAAATACACAGTCACGCACATGGGCACTGAAGGGAAAGGGTGAGAACCTATATACTGATGAAAAACTACTGAACACTAAAATAACTGCACCAAAAATAGTGTTTGGGGAACAGCCATGTTAAAGCCATGGACCCCCTTTGAGGCAGCTCAGATGATTAAGGATGCACCTGACACATTCACACATACTATGAAATATTATGAATGGCTTCATAAACTATGCATTGTCTATACCCCCTTTCTAGAGATGTAGAAATGTTACCAAAAATAGGATATGGTATCAGATGGTCTTTGGTAAAAGTGTGTTCCAAATTCCACAGTAAAGAGATTGGACAATATTGAGTAATTATACGGTTGTCACAGAAAATAGATTGATAAATTGGTCAGGGACACAATTAATTGCCTAGCAGATTTTTCTCAAGTCACTGCCACATTGCAGAAATCAGGCGAGTCAGTTTCTGATTACATAGTAAGGTACAATGAAGTAAGGAATAACAGTGCAGGTGTACCACTCACGACTGAGGCATATAAAGTATTAGCTACTCAGTTACTCACTTATCAATGGATTGTTAGCTTTTGTGGCCCATAGTTGTAAACTGCACTTCCCTGATTGGTCTACTAAAGGATATGAAGAGTTGGGCATGCTTCTGATAACCATAGAAAGAGATAGTATTTTCAAGGTAAAGAAGGACACAGCTAAAAATGACAAAGGGATGATGTCGTAGCAAGTACAAAGACAGGAGAGGTAAGAGGGAATGTACTATCAGGATGCAGCATAGACAGGATAAAGGACAAGGATACCTGAAAAGAAGCAAGAGTAGGGATCAGTGTCATGTTTTTCAGAGGTACAGGCACTGGGGCTGAAATTATAAACGTTATAGAGGTAGAAGAGATAGAAATGCCAAGATTGAGAGAAATGGCAGATGTGATAGAAATTATAGACACAAAAGGAATGAAATGTTTGACAGGGATAAGACCCAGCCATCAGCACCACCCATGCCCAGAGACCTCAAGCAGGCCCACCACTCCCTGGGGAACTCTTTCCAGGAACAACATGGATCAGCATGGGGCCACTCAGAGAGAAAGATGGGACAAACAGCCGAAATTTGAGCCCAATACGTTATGATGAAGGTATCAGACCTGAGGAGAATCCCATGTTTCCAATTAAGGTGGGAGGTAAAGAGATCGATTTGCTAATAGACAGCGTTGCAACTCTATCAACAGTAAGAAACAAGTTGTGTCCTAGTAGTGGTGAAGCAGTCACTACTTGTCAGAACCCTACCAGTTTCTGATTTCAACTTCATCAGCTTCTCTTGTCACCAGATGCACCCATCCATTTGCTGGGGAGAGACCACCTCTATTTATTGCATGCATATTTTATTTTTTACAATATGGGATTTACTTACAAGTACCTGAGGATAGTCTAGAACTGGCTAATAGTGCACTTACTAATTGCAAATTAAGTATGGATTCTGAGTTATGTACACTCCCTTTCTTGTCTCTCTCTCTCCAACAAGTTACCAATGGACTCTGTTACACAAAGATTTCTATGATAACCTGTTTCAAGAACTGTTTAAATTCAGCCCTGACATTAAGAGTGACTTGGTCACTCACTTATTGTAGTTGACATCAGTACCTGGACCCGTTACACTGTACTGCTGTATTTTTCACAGGGCCAGTTCCTGTATGGTATGCCTATATGGCAGACAAACATTTGTACTGGACAATGAAGTTGCTCGAGAACACACTGGATGTAGGAAAAGAAGGGTATACAGTGAGCATTGAGCTAGTACCACAGGAAGAGAGGTTATTTCAAGTGACAGCTTCAGATCACGTGTCTGGAGCTGTAGCACCAGGTTACTTCCCTGAAGATTTGGTCCCCACAGTCAAACACTCTCCGAGCATACCAAGAACTAATGATTTTACTTTTCCTTTGGAAATTGTGTCTGTGTTGGGAAATGGAGAAGGGTGGTGTTGGACATTGTATATGCTCAGAAATAACAGGACTGCAGTTTTTGACAAGCTTGAAGGGAATATGGCTTTACAGCTGACTAAAAACAAGGTTTTAGAGCAAGTAAACTCAGAGGCTTGGGCAAAACACAAAAATGAGGCAGGATTATTGAAAACATGCCCTCCCGATTTAGTAATGCTGAAGGAAAATGCTAAATTACCTTATGTGTCTCAGTACAGACTGTCACCCCAGGCAAAGGAGAAGATAACATCTGTGATTGAGTCTCTCTTACAACAGGTTATCATTAAAAATACCACTAGTCCCTGTAATAGTCCTATCCTTCCATTTCCCATGGGCAATACTGAACAGCATAGGTTCATATAGGATTTATAACAGATAAACAACATTGTGGTTCCCTTAGCACCTATTAAAAAAACACAATGGTGGCTAAGCCAGCCAACCATGCACATAGAAACTTGCACAGATATATTAAGGCAATGTCAATTGTAGAAGCAAAAGGAGTTTTACTTGGTGTGGTGCTTTCTTGGTGAAAGACCCCGCCACCTGGGGTGTAGTCACCAGAACACAGGAATCCTGGTTGGCAAAATTAAAAAAAAAACAAAAAAACAAGCATACACATGCAGTCCACGGTTGAAGTATAAAATTAGATGTAATAATGATCTTTTTTCACACTTATAGTTTGGTATCAAAGATATTTTATTTTCTACCCAGACACGTGGTGGTTCAGTAGAGTGTGCACTTGAAACAGAGTTAGGCCAATAAATTGCTGAGTCCAGCAATAAATCTGGAAAAGTATTACTCAGTAGTTTCCATCGAATAGTAAGTTTGATAAGGAACGTCATGTGGGAATAAATGCAGGCAGCACGGGACCTTCATAAGTCTGGTAGCCCGAGATGTCATTTCAAAGTCTGTGCCGGGACACGTCTTTCATCTGAATACTTTCTCAAGGCTGTGTACTTGAAACTGTTTTAGACTGATAAATCGCTGAGTCCAGCAATAAGTCTGGAAAAGTATTACTCACTAGTTTCCAGTTCGAAAAGGAACGTTGTGCGGGGAAAAATGCAGGCAGCGTAGGAACTTGATAAGTCCGGTACTCAGATGTGGCCTCCCAAAGTCTGCTCCAGGTAGTCTGGGTTTTTCAGTAATAGAGTCCATCCAGAGAGTGAGTACCTCTTTACCTTCACAATAAAAGATATATTAAACACTTTCACAAGACTCACTCAGTGCTTCACTGAGAGTCCCAAGGTCTTTGCGCGGGCAGTGAAGAGAGGCTTGGACAGCCTACACATGGATAGTGGTGGCGTCGTCTTGCAGTATGCTGATGATCTCCTTGTGGCATCTCCATCACTAGAGGCCTATGAAAAAGACCCTGTACCACCTCCAGGGAAGAGGACACAAAGCCTCATTGTCAAAATTCCAGTGCTGCCAGAAAGAGGTGACTTACCTGGGTTATATGGTATCCAAAGGTACATGCTATATATGACCTGACAGAATAAAAATGATTCAGAGCATGCAGGCTCCATCTACCAAGAAGGAATGATGTCCTTCCTGGGGATGATAAACTACTGCCATCAGCCGATCCCGGAGTACAGATCCTATGATACCATCCTGCAACAATGTATACTACAAGATGCATCCAAAAGCATTGCCTGGACTAACGAACTTGCAGACTGTTTTAATAAACTGAAAGAGACATTGTGTACTATGTCAGTCTTGGGGCTGCCTAATTACAAACTACCCTTCCATCTCTATGTCTCAGAGCTAAATGGTATTGCAAATGGGGTGCTGACTCAGTAGCATGGCTCAGAAAAAAGACCTATGGCCTATTACTCTGTGACTGTGCCTGCAGCAGTGACTGGGCATCTGGCTTGTTTGAGAGCAGTGGCCGTAGCAGCTGTGATGGTAGAGAGGATGGCTCCCATTGTGTTGGACTAACCTTGTATTGTTTATGTGCCACAGTAGGTGCAGTTGTTGTTGTCATCTGAAGCAACACAACATTTGTCGGTGGCCAGGCGCACAGGTTATGAGGTCACCTTGTTTTCTAACACTAATATCACTATTAAAAGATGCCCACCTGTTAATGCAACATTATTACCTGCAACAGGCGATTCAGATGAGACCCATGCCCATGACTGTGTTGAGGTTGTAGAGACATGCACCACATCCAGACCAGATTTGCAGCAAACACCATTAGAAAAGGCAGACTATGAGTGGGACACTGATGGTTCCTCCTGCAGAGTAACAGGCATGGATTACAGAGCAGGTTCTGCTATAACAACATTAGACACCATAGTTGAAAGTGCAGCTCTCCCACCTGGCACATCTGCCCAGCAAGCTGAGCTGTATGCTGTAACAAGAGCATGCATTCTAGCTGAGGGTAAAACTGTTAACATTTACACTGACTCATGTTATGCCTTTGGAGTTGTATTTTCCTAACAATATGTATTCCTATAATCACTGCAATAACCATGACGCTTGAATTATTAATCTTTTTCACCATTCTTGTAATGCTGGTCACAATACTTTGTTTCCTTATACTAATCATTGCAGAACACATATTTTACACAAGAATCCAATTGCTTCAATAAATGTTTGAAATGCCATTTTGTGTATTCCTTGTGTCTCCCTTTGGGCATGCCTGAAATAAAAATTAAAGGGTATATCTGTTTCCTCAATTTCTTTGCGGGAATTAAGTTTATCATGTTCTGAGGTAGTAAACACCATCAGGTACCCTGTGAGGATTAGGGGTCCAAATGGTGCACTGTGAGCTAGCCAGGAACTAGGCTAACATATTCCGATGGTATGAGTGGACGTGGTCCCCATAGTTTTGATGCTTCTGTTGCCCAAATGCACAGTCTTAATGAACTAGTCTTAATGAACTAGTGGGAACTGTGTGACACACCTTCCCCACAATTGTTTACACTGGATTCAGAAGTGTTAATCTTACCCTTTTACTGTCCAACTCCTTCCTGATAAATTGTTTGTACTTTGTACTGTTGTATAGTGTGACATGTTTTACGATAATGACAAATGCATATAAAGGTTTTTCACATATTTTTTTTTTTTTGTAATTTACTTACAATTAATTTACATTTTTACTTGTGATTTTTTCTACATACTTGTTTTGCAAAGACAAAACATTTTTACATTTTACAGTGGGAAAATATATTTATGTACTTCTTTGGTATAGCATCACATGTAGGGTATTTTTAACACTCTTTTGAGAAATGTATATTTTTGGAGAAAAAAAATCTAAAATTATATATAACTAATTTTCATACAAATATTTTTTAAGCATAATTCTTTGCATTTTTACATTTTTGTAATACGTTTTTGTATCTATTAATTAGTACTATTTATTATAGGGTTAGGTTTTTATATCACTATTTAATTTATACTTTGCATATACATTTATATTTGTTAAGTACATTGTTTAACATTTTTTAAACATTTTAATACACTTTTTCATACATCATTATCACTTTTAATAACACTTCTATTGATTCCTATTGAAAGATATTCTTTTTTATTTTCATTTAGAAGCCATTTTTACCGTTCTATTTTGGACTCCATTAGTGTCATTTTGAAGTGGATTTTGGTTTTGATGGTCACAGCTCCTTGTTGCTGTTTGATAGACCCGGTAAGACCCTTTTCAAAATCTTTCTATAAGGTTTTAAGGGTAGGGGGGATGTGTGGGTAGATGTGCTTACTGTCGGTCATGGTGTTAGTTTTGCTTGGTAAAGTAGTATAGTTTTTGCTGCACTGTTATGTAGTGTATTGTGGTAGGCCTAAGTATAACTTCTTAGCACTAGTATAATATTGCATATACAGTTATATATTGTACTAGGTTTGTACAGTTGTAATGTTATCTTTCTATTGTATTTGGGAAGCATGTATTGTGGGGTTGGTGTGTCAAGTTTTTTACAGGTTTGAAAGTTGGAGTGCATCGTTTGCAGCTAGTTATGGTTATCCCATATACAGAAGTGTGTGTTTTTTGCAGAAGTTTTTTTAATTCATTTTTTAAAAGGAAATTATTTTGAATCTATTTAAACATAGACACATTATTAATTTTCTTTAATTTTTGGGCTTTCCTGGAGTGGTTTTTACTTTCAGTTTTTAATTTTCTTATGGTTTCCAATAACTGTGGATTACTTTGATGGATTTAGTTCAAATATTTAATTTTTGCTTTTTCTTACTGTTTATTCTTGAGTTTTCTGTGACTTGTATTTTTGGGAGATAGAGCTAGATCAAGAACGTCAGCTACCAAGTGTAAGCATACATTTATATTTATTTATGGGTGGGAAATGTTATATTTTAATATGAATATGTTTATTACTTTTACTACATTGGAAATGTTCTATTTTGTATTTATGTTTTTTAATTCGTGAGCTGCTATGCATATTTTTGCTATTGTATCATTTAGGTTTTCCTCTGCGTATTTTTTATTTAAGCATTCAAATTAATTATTTGTATTTATCACTCTTGTTTCGTACTTAATATATACATAATTTTGGACAGATTTATAAAAATAGTTATTCTAATATTTATTTTCAATTATTTATGATATAGTAGTGTTTTTTTTGTTGCATTTTAATTGGCAGTAGATTGGTATGTGGGTGATTTATTACAGTGATTTCGTTATAATTTCAATATAGTCTACTCTTTTGTAATTTACAGCGTCTGACTTTGAATTGTAGCATTTTGTACATTTCCCTTGTTTGCTTAGTTATTTAAGGTTTGATTTGGTTTATTGACTGATGTATCCTTAGTTCATAGCATTGTTCTTTTTGAAGGGCTTCTATAAATATGTAAAGTGTTGGTTAGGTTCTTCCTAGTGTGGCATGGAATTTGTATAACACCATCTTCTCTCCTCTCCTCATTCTTACCCCATCTCTTCATATATTGATCAGCAATTCCATAGAATATTATATATTAAAGCAGTTAGTCAACCAAATGAATGTATTTAAAACATGCTTTATAAAGTCATTTTCCATTAACAAGACCCTTTTCCATTCATCCTCAATTGTTCGAATCTTTTAAGGATTTTGAGTATCCATTAATTTATTTTCACACAAAGTCAGTTTTAGTAAAGCAAAGATAGCAGACAAAATGTAAGCAAAATAATGAGAGCCAACCACTAAGTCCAATTTTGCAAGTATAAAGAATGACAGCAGTAGCAGCAGCAATTTATGGGGCAGAACTATGTGTTGATGTTAAAGAGCTGCAGATAATTCAAGAGTATTTTCTAAGGTCACGCCTGCAGCTGGGACCTGGTTCTCTTTGGTGCCCCTGAGCCCAGTGCTTCACATCAAACCTATTACTGCCATTAGTGTTCTCTGTCCTATGGTATAGTGTACACGCCACATAGGAATCAACATGTGGTTGTCAACCCTAGTTCTGTATAAGAGAGAGCATTCCAATACGGAGCTACTGCTAATCAGTGGATGACATGTTGCAAGCACCCTTACGAAATTAGATTTGGCTAGCTTTATTAAAACCCTTTGCTTGTTAAGGCTCATACTATTGAACTAATCAAGGAGAGGTATAGACTCTTCTGAACAGGTGGTTGTTTATGAATATATAAATGGATCCTTGGCTTATTATTATTTGTTTTACCAATAGCTATCCTTGCTATGAATCATATCTATATTGGATGCAACGTGAGGCACATCTTAACTTGTACCTCAAATTTAGGGTAGGTATTCTTCCACCTACAGACTTTAAGTTCAAATGGAACCAGACAAAAAATATCAGCAATCTTTGTAATTGTAATGTAGTGAGCATGGAATATATTTGACACTTTGGGGCCTATTACGATGTGAGTCAGAAAGCCTCCGAACACAGGTCAGAGGCTTTCCGACTCACATTGTAGGTTTCAAATCCAACAGCCTTATTATGATAAAGGCTGTCGGATTTGAAACCAGCCGATCGGACCGACTGGCTTCCCACGGGCTCAAGGAGTCCATCGGCCAGTCGGAGGCCGCTCATAATCCCCTATGTACGGCATTTACGCCGTAGGGATTATGATGTCGGAAAGTGACTTTTGGGGCCCCTAACAGGACCCCAATCTCTCTGAAGGCTCTGGTTGCGAGACTGGCACCTATGGTGCCACCTGTAAAGCCCTGCACCACAGGCCAGGCAACGTGAGGTGCCTGCCACATGGTGCAGGGATTTACACAGGCGCCCATTTCTCCATGTGTTTGCCCGACATCGTAATCAGGCCCATTATGTTTGTTGGCACCATGACAACTGCATTTCTTCAAAAATGGGTGATACCAATATTCAAATTCTACAGTATTACCTGATCTAATGATACTTGTAGTTTGTTGTAGGACAGAACATGCGTTTATTTAGTTCTCAGTGGTGTTATGTATCTGACAGGAATGTTTGGGGTAAGCTCACCTTATACGTGCCCAACGAGGAGCAAATCCCAATGATGAAGTATGCCCTTTAAGTGGGTAAAAGTTTTGCTTCCTGAAAATAGGAATGTTGCGACCATTTGAAGATAGGAAAAGAAATACTCTTCCTCTTTTGGAACGTCACACCTCGTGTTTTATTGCATAACTGATATGATAGCAGATAACGGTGGCCTAAATATCATCTGTCAAAAATAATGTTTCCTGGGGGAGGAGCCTAGCGCGCAACCAAGATGGCCGCGTAGGTGCGAGGCTCCCGAGGACCTCCGCAACCTCCTACGTTTATCCTGCCTTCATCCTGAATCGGTTGAGGGGACTGTGTCGGTGAGCCTGAGCCGAGGTGGTACCCGTTTTCCATTTTTGAATCGGACCCGGGTGCCGGGGTGAGCACCGACCGAAGTTTGCGGCCTACTTCCCTCCTGACCCCGGATTCGAGTTTGGGGGTAACCCAGTGGCGAAGTGAACAACAACGGCGGGCTGGGCCTGGCGAGTCGCGTACCCCGCACTTTCACTTTCGCTTTTGACTCCCCCTGCCCTCATCGCAAGTGGGATTACGGCGCTTCTTTGTGTTGGGGTGGCCTCGCTGGGAGACCCTGCCTGCCTGCCTGCGGTGGCCCGCTCTGCCGTCCTGGGGTGACCCCCGGGGCTCTCGGCCTTGATTGCTTGCTCTCCACTGCGTAGCTGGTGAGGGCGCGAGCCACACGACGATGGCCACGAAGCAGGATGGGGATCGGTTGAAGGCCAAGTCTACCCGGCGTGGCACCGCGCATCAGGCCAACATTATGGACCGCTACACCCTCCCGAAGGGGTCTCCCGGCGGATCGCACAAGTCCTCCGAGTGCCCCTCGGATGCCCCGGATTTGCCTGCGAATCTGACTTTGCAGGATGTTATGGGCGCCATTGCTGAGATGAAGACCTCAGTGGGCCAGCAATTCGACACCTTGGCACATAAACTCGACGCGGTCCTCATCGATGTCAACCTTGTTAGAGCCGATCTCTCTAAGACCAATGACCGGGTCGACTCTTTGGCCCACACCGCGTCGGGCCTCACGACTGAGGTAGCGGCCCTTCAGACGGAGGTGCATCGGCTCCGTCAGGCAAGTGCGCTCCTGGATCGGCGCCTGGAGGACTCCGAGAGCAGGGCCCGGAGGAATAATATCCGCATTATTGGAGTGCCCGAGGGACGGGAGGAGTCGGCGGCGGATCTCTTTGTGGAGGACCTGGTCTCTACCCATCTCCAGCCTAAGGGGCTGAGCAAATTCTTTGCGGTAAAGAGGGCCCATAGAGTTCCCGGAGGCAGGTCGAAGGTCGGAGCTCCTCCGCGGCCTCTTATTGCCCGTATTTTTCACTTTCGGGACAGGGATGCGATTCTGCAAGCTTCCAGACTGCAAGGGCCGATTAAGCTGGAAAACATGGAGGTGAACTTTTATCCTGACTTCACGCAGGCGGTCCAGAAGCAGAGACTGAGTTTCCTGGGTGTCAAGCGGCGGCTTCGGGACATGAACCTAAAATATGCCATGCTCTTCCCAGCCAGGCTGCGGGTGGAGGCGGATGGTCGCACTCTCTTTTTTGACCGTCCTGACATGGCCGGGGACTGGTTGGACACTTTGACTGGGGGACATGGTCGGGATGGAGGGGGGGCGACGGGAGGTGAGCGCTCACCGGACCGGGTCTGAGGTACTGACACCGTGGCTCACCCCGGATGATGCCACTTTTGGCCATGCTTAGGGTCTTTTGCCTATTGTGCCTTGTTTCCCCTCCATGGGAGGTTGTGCTGGGTCTCGAGGGGGTTCTCCCTCCTCCTCTAGGGGGTCTTAGTAGTTTCATTTACATAGGGGCGACAGGCACACTGCAAGTTGGGGGGGCTGTTTGGGCTCATGCAGGGGTGCAGGGAGGGGGGAGTTTTGTTGGGGCTGTTGGGTTGGGGTTGGGTATTGTTTATTTGTACCACAAGGCAGATGTATTGTTGTGCTACTTCTACAGTGCTCCCTGGGGGGAGATGGCTCGATTCGGCTATGATGGGGGTTAGGGGACTGAGTCTTTTGTCCTGGAATGTTAATGGACTGGGGGACAGGATAAAACAGGGTGTGGTCCTGCAGTTTTTAAAACGTATTTCTCCCGATATAGTATTTCTGCAGGAAACACACCTCATTGGAAACTCCTTTCGTGCTATGAATAGACGGGGCTATCGCCTTGTAGCCCACTCGGGCTTCACCTCTGGTTCGAGGGGCGTGGGAATCATGGTTTAAAACTTCGCTCCCGTTGGAAATGGATGAGGTGTTCCACGATGACAGGGGACGATACACGGCTCTGGTGGGTAGATTGAAGGGTAGAGTGATTGTTTTAGTTTCGGTTTATGTCCCGCCAGGGTTGCAAACAACTACTTTCGCTGATCTGGGACGCCTCCTCCTTGGCCTTCCGGAGGGGATTCTAGTGGTTGGGGGAGATTTTAACGCTGTAGTCTCCGGTACTGAGGATCGTCACCCTCCTAGGGATCTCCCCCGTGCCCAAGCGTGGTTGTCCGGCCTCTTGGATACATTGGGGCTGGTGGATTGTTGGCGGCTGAAACACCCTACGCAGATACAGTACACCTTTCATTCCGGGGCTCATGGCAGTCTTTCAAGGCTTGATTATGTTCTGATGCCAGCGGCACAGGCGGGGAGGGTTGGGGAGGTACGACATTTGGCGCGGGGTATTTCGGACCACTCTCCGCTCCTGCTGCACTTCGACATTGTCCCGAGGGGGGAGGGGAGGGTGGTCCCGGTCAATCCCTGGTACCTGCGTGACCCCACGATTCGCGCAGATTTGGTTAAATCTCTTGAGCGGTATTTTGAAGATAATGTGGGATCTGTATCGTCTGCGGTCTCTCTGTGGGAGGCGTTTAAGACGGTAATCCGGGGGGAGGCCCTGTCCCTTATTTCCCATTCCCGGTGGCGCGGGCGGGAGGAGGTGACCCGTATTGAAACTGAGATAACTGAGTTGGAGGGTGATCTGGAATGTGGGGTGACGGATGACAAATTACATGCTCTCCGACTCAAGCAGGCGGACTATAAGGCCCTCGTCACGGAGGCAGCCAGGGGCCTCAGTAGAGAGCAGCATGGGAGACTGTATGATGTGGGTGATAAGGCTGGTAAATTGATTGCGTGGCTGGATAAAAAGGAGAGAGCGAGTCGAGTTGTCCCGTCGATTGAGAAATTGGATGGTGTGTGTGTCACTGATCCGGGTGAAATTGTTGATTGCTTCGCAGAATATTTCCGTGGGGTGTATTCCCCGGTATCTTCCCGCTCGGAAGAGGATTCCCATGCTCTGCTCAGGGACATTGCGCTGCCTTCCCTTTCGGAAGAGGATAAAGTGTCGTTGGACGCCGCCCCTACATCTGAGGAGATTGCCCTCGCCATACGTTCGGTCGCTTCCGGCAAGGCCATGGGTCCTAATGGCCTTCCCATCGAATTGTACAAGCTGCGACCGGATACGCTGGCGCCACATCTCCGTGCTATGTTCCTCGCGGCCCATTCGGCGGGTTCCCTCCCGCTGGACCAGCGTCTGGCCACTATCGTGGTTATTCATAAGGAGGGGAGGCCGCGGGATCGGGTCACGTCTTACAGGCCCATTTCTCTGTTGAATGCGGAGCCCAAAATTCTCGCCAAGGTGCTGGCTAATCGGCTGGTTAGCGTGGTGTGCGATCTGATTCACCAGGACCAGTCCGGCTTTATCCCTCATCGCAACACCGCGCTTAATCTGCGGCGTTTGCATGGGGTGCTCGCGCGGGTCCCGTTCATACGAGAGCCGGCCATTTTGGCGTCCTTGGACGCCACTATGGCGTTCGACACGCTTGAGTGGCCATATATTTGGGCGATGCTGGCGAAGTTTGGTTTTGGCCCGGGATTCATTGGTTGGGTGAAACTGTTATACTCCGGACCTCTGGCGCAGGTGGTGGTGAACGGTAGAGTGTCGGCTCCGTTTGAGCTGGGCAGGGGTACACGGCAGGGCTGCCCGCTGTCGCCGCTCCTCTTCGCGCTTGCCTTGGAGCCCCTGGCGGAGTGGCTGCGGTGGGATCCTTCCATTCGTGGTCTCCGTTGGACCCCTGAGTATGAGGATCGTGTATCCCTTTACGCAGATGATATCCTTTTATACCTTGCTTCCCCGCGTAAATCGCTGATTGTAGTAGTGGATGTTTTGCATTCCTTTGTCCGCAATTCTGGCCTAGTCATCAACTGGGCTAAATCCTGTGTGTATGTCCTCTCCGGGGAGACTCCTATCCTACCGCGGGGCTGCCCTATCCAGGTCGCTCCGCAGGGATTTAAGTACCTGGGTATCTTTATCACCCTGGACGCTGAGGCCCGATATAAACAAAATTTGCTCCCCCCCCTCCAGCGCCTGAAGGAGGACGTGGCGCGTTGGAGGCGCTTGCCGCTCTCATCGCTTGGCCGTGCGGCATTGTTTAAGATGATGTCGCTGCCACGTTTCCTATATGCTTTACAGAACACGATGGACGTTGTCCCGGCGCGCTACTTTCGCGAGGTGGAGAGTCTGCAGCGCCACCTATTCTGGGATGGGAGGCCGCATATCGCCCTTGCGAAGCTGACACTCCCGTGGTATGACGGGGGGGTCGCCCTCCCAGACATCAAACGGTACTACTGGGCCTCCCAGCTGGCCGCGATAAACCACGGCCTTTACGGGCCCGCTCTAAACCCGGCCTTTGAGATGGATAAACTATTACTGCCGGGTGGTGACTATAATCGGGCGCTTTATTCTCGATCGCTCGACGCGCGTCTGACGGGCCCCACGCGGGTCATGGTACGGGTGTGGCACGCGGCAAACTTGGCGATGGGGTGGAAGGATCGATTGACCCGGGCGACGCCACTGTATGCCTCTGAGCGGCTGGGCTCCCTGTGGACCTAGAAGGGCTTTGAGAAGTGGGACATGATAGGCATCAGCAGGGTGGGCGATCTCTGGACGAGGGGGGGATTCAAAACGTTCGATGTGCTGCAGGCGGAATTCCAGTTGCAGGACAGGGAGTACTTTCGATATCTACAGGTCCGTCACGCGCTGGTCTCCGTATTCCCGGATGTTGCCTCCATCCCGGAGTACTCCCCTCTGGAAGATAGAGTGCTAGATGGGCATGTGCCGGACGGCACGATTTCCTTGATTTACAAAAAGCTCATCAACGATCGCTCGGGACTGTTGACTAGCCTTCGTGAGGCGTGGGTCGCCGATGGATTGGAGCTGGACGACGAGGACTGGGTGTCTGCGGTGGCCTCCCCGAAAGAGGTGGCCATACCGGCCCGCCTTCGCTTCGTCCAGCTCAAAATACTCCATAGGGTCTATGTTACGGGGCCGGGTCTGATGCGTATGGGATATTCCGTGGATGGGTTGTGTAAGCGTGGGTGTGGTTCCTTAGGGACCTTCGTCCATATTTTGTGGGAATGTCCGGAGGTGGCGCGATTCTGGCGTGGTGTGCATGCGGTGTTGCAGGCGGTCACACATGTGACGCTGCTTCCTGAGGCGAGGAGGTGTCTGCTAAATGTGTGGGAGCCGACTGATTACTCAGTGCCGCAGACGTGGTGGGTGACTCTGGGCTATATGGTGGCCAAGCGTGACATAGCGCAATTGTGGGGCTCCCAGAGGTCGCCAACGATCTCGGCATGGAAGGACAACATGGATTGGTGTATGTTTCGGGAAAAAGTGGTGTATGTCGCGAGAGGTAAGCCTGGGAAATGGGTGAAAGTATGGGGCCCCTGGAACTCCTAACGTGGCGGAATTTGTACCCCGCCGCTGACGCCTGATCTGGCACTGGCCCCGTCTCCCTAGTCTCCTTGTCTCCTTGGTTCTGGGTACTGAGTCCACTTTGTTTCCGCTCCGGCCTTTTCCCCCCCCACTCTTCCTGTGTATCGGTAGGGTCCTCCCCAGGGGAGCTCATACTGCTGCTTCGACTTCTTGCTGCCTTGTGGATTTGTTTGTTATTTCTTACATAAAAATGGAACCGCCATCTGGGGGGTCCGGACGGTGTGGCCGCCAATGTTTTTTCTTTCCAACTCCTGTGATCTCTCTCACGCTGCAGCGTGTGTTTCCCACTTGTATTCTATGCTCTTATTGTTTGCTAGCGGCTGGCCCGAAGGTTGTAGGCCCATTTTTGTATCTCTTTTGACTTCTGCAATAAAGGTTTCAAAAAAAAAAAAAAAACTGTGGGAGAACTATATGTTGGTGATTAAAATTTTTATATACAAAAATTTACAATATTAATTTGATTCTTGATACTCCCTTGGCAGCCTTAATTATGGCCTGCAGCACCTGCTGGTTAATGTCACACTCGTTCTTCACTGTCATAAAGAAATGTTCCTTTATGAAATAAGAGAGCTGTGTTGATGCTATATAGCATCGTTCAACCTTACCCCTCTACTCCCTTCGGCAGTAGAGATGTTACACCTGCACCTTTATTTTAAGATATTTACCTGCTTGTTGGAACTAAGACTCCTTGGTGCATATTTACAAGCCCCTATCGCCACAGGAATGTCACTTTAAGTGATGTTTCTGTGGTGATATGTGCTTTGCCTTATTTATAATGCAGCTTTGTGGCTTAACGCTGCCTTGTAAATAAGGATCCCTGCCACGCAATACTTAGGGGTCCATTAGCATGTAGGGCGGTGGGACCACCACGGCGCTGATGGTGCAGAAAAATGCCTTTTTCCGCCTGCCAGCAGCGGACATTACACCTGCCAAATTAGTATGGACAAACATAGGCCAATTCCCGACCTCCGCGGTGCGACGCGCACCGCCATCAAAGTGCCCCCTGCCTCCGCAGCGGTGGGAGCCAATGGAGACTCACCGCCATGCGGAATGACGTCCGCCCCACTCCACAAATTAGGATGACTCAACCAAGCAGACGCACCGCAGCGGAGACACCGCCCAACCAGAGACAGCGGAAGCTCGACAGCGGAGCGCGAAAGCAGAGTCCCGGTCACGACAGCCATGGACCCAGCTTTACATGCCTTTCCAGTGCTGTACCTGCTACATCACCAGGAACTCATGGACTGCCGCGGACACCACCGCAGGTACGCAACAACACAAGACACAACACACAGCCTGACACCGGTCCAAATCCACATCAGACACCCTAGGGGGGACAGGGACACATCCACAAGGGCTACACACATACCCCCCTCACACCAGCAGCACACAACACCAGTGCCAAACACACTGGAGGCTGGCAATACTTGACAGACAATACACACACAAACTACCACACACCCTGGGCTCAGCCACAGACATCACACACACACACACACAGGGATGCCACCACAAATGTGGAAACAAATACAACAGACAAACACATAGCCCAACAGAAACACACACAGAGCCACAACAACAACAACAGACATGCCCTGTGCAGCTAAACTGGGGAAAGGCAATGGGAGCACAGACACAACAGGAGCGCACAATCCCCTTACCCAGGAACAATGCACAGACAACAAACCACAACAAACACACAAGAAGTGCACCATCACAGAACAACACAGCCACAGCAAACAAACAACAGATGCACAGGCAGAACAATCACATAGCAAACACAGCACGACATCAGGGGATGCACACCAGGCAATCACAAGGCAACATACACACACAGCACTGCATGCACAACAAGCGGGGTGTGCACACCAAGCATACCAGACAAACATAGACATCAGTGTTAGAACAGCAACCCACACAACACCACACAGCATAAAGACAACAGCACATCCAGGAAATGAAGCAAAAACACAAACAACACACATAAAGTCAACACAACACCCAATAGATGCACAAGTCTGGGACACAAAGGTGGAAAACACTTAACCACAGGACTGAGCAGCACACACAGTTGAACTGCATAGGAGCAACCATGACTGACAAACAGCACCAGAACATCACACATTACCCATTGTGGAAATGCCATGAGCGACACATTGACCCTGGACAAAGAACTGCACCACAAAGCAGAGTGGCAAAAATGAAGTCTTGGGGAGGCACACACACATACAAACCAAGGGGACAGCTCACACCACAAGTGAAGTGTACTGCATGTCAGTAGGGGACATTGCAGGAGTGTACCATACACAAAGAGAGGGAGTGCAGGCCCACAATGGGTAGGCAGCTGAAGTACAGATAGGGGATGGCATGAGAACACACACAACATGCCACACTGGAGGCAAGAAGGCACCATGTGACAGCAAGGCATGAGAAAACTCAACCACAATGGCAGTGTGGAGCAGCAGGTCTACACAGTCCCCACAAACAGCCAACAGACACATGGATGTGCAACAAAACACAACCCTGACTTGCCAGTAACACTCTCTGCATACTCACAAGTGACAATAACAACAAGTAGGAGTCAGACGGAACTGCAAGGACACACCAACACACTGCACAGTGCACAACACACATCTCACATGGGCATACAACCACATCCACAGGGATGAACAATCAAAACAACAGGCTCACAACTCCTGGGTGACACATGTGTAGTTGACATTGCAGAGGCATGTACACATCAACACTCCCCACAAACTCACCCCTTCACACTGCACACTACCTGGCCATCCAAGAGCACACATGGAAAGTATGCCATGGGACTAGGATGACTGGCCTTCACAAGATGACCACACAAATACACCACTGGGCACATATAAAGGAAGAACACACATACACGACGACTCTGGGCAGCCTGCCTGCAATACTGTGTGCAGAAACCCACTCAGTGCTGGCAGTGACCCCCCCTGACATGTGTACAATAAAGCCAACATGAACTGATCAAGTAAATGACTACTGTTAACCATTCAAAATTGACACCATTGCCACCACAAGTATCTGGGTCAAGAAGAAATGAAGACCCTGTCAGCCCTGAAAAGTAAGTGAGCCCAAACATTGACCATGTTGAAGTGCCACACAGACCATGTGGCACAGAAAACCATTAACACACAGCAAAATAACTTTATTCAGTAAGGACACTGACAAAATAGACAACAGGAGAAACTGTCTTTATTCACATATTGCACAGATAGGTACCACGAGAAGAGAACAGCAAGGCACAAGATGCAGAGCATGTCCATGAGAACCTGCACAGGCAGGAGGCACACATCAGTGAACGACAAGGCCAGTGGCCAGGACAAAGTGCAGACTGAGTCCATGAGAAGCTGCACAGGCATGGGGCAAAACACAAGGCCAGTGGCCAGTCCAAGGTGCTGACTGAGTCCATGAGAAGCTGTATAGGCAGGGGGCAAAACACAAGGCCAGTGGCCAGTCCAAGGTGCTGACTGAGTCCATGAGAAGCTGCACAGGCAGGGGGCAAAACACAAGGCCAGTGGCCAGTCCAAGGTGCTGACTGAGTCCATGAGAAGCTGCACAGGCAGGGGGCAAACCACAAGGCCAGTGGCCAGTCCAAGGTGCTGACTGAGTCCATGAGAAGCTGCACAGGCAGGGGGCACACAGCGGTGAACGACAAGGCCAGTGGGCAGGACAAAGTGCAGACCGAGTCCATGAGAAGCTGCGCAGGGAATGTGTGTGACTGTACCTTTCCGTGGTCTGCAACACAGTCAGGGGGCAACAATGTGCAGTACAGGCCCACCTGTGTGAGACACAGGTGTGTGAGTGTGACTAGCACTCAGACTTGGCTGTCAGGCAGACAGGGAGCTGGCTGTGTCTCTGGGACTGTCGGGGCACTTGACGGGGGAGAGAGCGGAGCAGCTGAGGTAGAGCTATCAGTGGCTTGGCAAGCTGGAGGGCTGTTTGGACCAGGTGGTGTAGTGGCACGTGGAGGTGGAGTCATGCAGACGGGAGTCACGGTGTGGCTGGGAGATTGTGGAGGGGTGCCCTTCCACTTCTTGGGGATCCTAAATGGCTTGCCCGACTTTGGATCAATGGGAAGTGGTGTGGGCACAACAGGCACACTCACCACCACTGCTGCAGCAGGTGCAGGCACTGGCAGCCCCCTCTGGTGATGTGCTGGACCCAGCGGAATGCTTTGCCTTGCTTCACCTCTGCCCCCCCTTCCCCTGTTTACTAGGTGTTACCCCTACAGTGCCCCCCGGCCCCTGCGTCACTGGGCTTGGAATGGGAGTCGAGGTGGTTGGTGATACTGCCTTGGAGCCCTTCCTAGGTGTATACTTGGCATGCACCAACTCCTTGGTGGGCACAGACACTGTACGATTATCTTTGTGTGATGCTTTAGGGGCAGGAGAGTCCTTGGATGGGGATGCCACTGAGACATGTGTGCCTGAGGTCTGTTGCTTTGATATTTGTCCACTGGTGTCGTCTGACGGGCTTTTCTCCCGGTGCTCTGGTGTGCCTTTGGTCTTCTGTGGGGATGGTGTCTGTGCCCCGGACTGCTTGGTTTGCTGCTGCTGTGTGCTCCGTGTGCTGTATTGTGATTTGATGTATGTGGACCGTAGTCACTATCTTCAGACATGGCCACTGCCAGGGGGGTGGGCAAAGGGACTGGAGCTCGACTGTGAGTATGTGCCTGTTGCAGGGCTGACGTCACTGTTGATGATAAAGCCTGGACTGTCCGGTGCAGCCCACCCACGTCGGAATGTATGCCCTCTATGAAAGCAACCACCTGTGCCAATTTCTTGTCGTGGTCAATGAAGGCATTGAGGAGAGCTGTCTGGACTACACACAGCTGGCGCAAAAGGTCCACAGACTCACAGCAATGATGGCAGCAGGGGGGACAGGGGCAGCGGTGCCAGGGGTGAAGGACACTCTCCCCCTCTTACTGAGGCAGACACGGGCAGCACCAGAAGAAGTGACTGGGAGGGTGGGCAATGGCCGCTGTGTGGTGGAAGTCGATGCAGAGTCCCCGTTCCCTGTGCCCTCCAACATGGATACATTCCCGCTGGCATTGGATGATGTGGTGCTTTGCGTCTCAGGCTGGGACTCCTGCAGCAGACTCCTGTCCCCCTCTGAGGCGCTGGTGACATCTGTGTCACTGGGCTCCTGGGCAGCTGTGGTGCTAGTTTCACCCCCACTGGTGTCCGTCTCCTGTCCCTCCGTAACCACAGGTGATGCTGCATGGGAGAGAGAGATGTAGGGTCAGGTCAGTGGCAGCAACAGAACAAACATATGCAACCAATGCATGACACATGTTGACCAAATCTACATGTTGCACACCACCCTGTGCAATCTCATTGTGCAAACTCACTACATAGACTCAAGCAGTGCGTGGAAACAGGATACTCAGGCATGAGTGAGCCATGGGATGACCCCACAGCACAACACCCTGCTTGTGGCTCTGTTCAAACAGACACCCAACTAGTTCTGAGCACACCTAGGGACATGATGGGGCCACACTACTTGTTGCCAATGACAGAACTGGATGGAACAGGAGGAGACAACACAGACCCAGACTACAACATGACAGTCTACAATGGACATTAGCCCATGCCACCCACCATGTCATACCTTGGGGACAATATAATGCTGCACATTGCTGTAAGATGTGTAGGCCTCCCCAATATGGGTGCATGCAATGGACGCATTGATGTATGCACAGTCAGATTGGCCACACTGCCGTTCCCTCCCATGGGATTCCCAAGACTACACTAATGCAGAAGAAACCTGAAGAGCACTAATCAGAATGTAATGTGAAGGCACAGCATCCAAATCACCTTTGTAAGTACAGGTAGAGCAAAGGCCAGCAGCCACTTACATGCCACAGCATCACACTACCAACATCACAGAGGCCAGCGCTGGCACAGGCTCTGTACACATGCAGCCACTTCTTTCCAAATTCAGACTCCCCAAATGCTCACCCCTGGCTTGCTGCTGATGCTCCTTCAAATGTGCATCCAGCCAAGATGCGCCTGTTAGTGGTGTCATACTGCGCCGTGCCAGACGCCCAGTGCAAGGAAGCAGCCCCAAGGTCATCTCCACCACAATCTTTGCCAGCCGACTGATGTCGTCCCATCTCTTGTGGCAGTGGGTGCGCTGTCGGTTTGAGACCCCCAGGGCTCGCTCCTTCGCTGCAATTGCCCTCCACACAGCCTTACGCTGGTGTACCTTGAGCTGCAGGCATGGGAGACAAGAGTGGGAAATGATCAGTGACACAGTGCCATGTACCGACATCTATCAGTATAGTAGCAAGATACAAAATCATCACATATCCAACGAAATTGGCAATCAGAGAATATAGTACAGCTCACATGTTACACCTGCATGGGAAAAGCTGATGTTAAAAAATGCAGGTGTGAGGGGGAACACAGTCCCTGCACATCTCACGCACATGCCAGATGCCAGCACTGAAACAACCATGTAGCCTGTCCACACTCCAGTCCATTTTTGGCTTCAGCAACACATACATCACATGGCAACCTGTGTTTGGGGGTGGACTCACTGTGTCCAAGACTGCGCAGCTAGCAATGTCCCTGTCCTGTGAATAGTTGAATGTGTCATGGTGGTCACATTGAGTGACATGATCACACAAATAGAAAATGCCATTCACAAG
Organism: Triturus cristatus; assembly: GCF_964204655.1. Taxonomy (NCBI): domain Eukaryota; kingdom Metazoa; phylum Chordata; class Amphibia; order Caudata; family Salamandridae; genus Triturus; species Triturus cristatus. The sequence goes on from NC_140594.1 coordinate 798,540,513, forward strand.
GGCAGTTTTGTGCAAAATACTGTGCAGAGATGGCCCATAGCTGGAGTGCAATGTGAAAAGACTGATGTCATACTCTATAAGTTGAGTGAGGTGTCCTTGTCTTTGTAGGCGGGGACTGTGCAGGCCAGCTGGGCTCACACTGAGAAGGACTACAGGGGCACACACAGCCATCCAGCCAAGCAATCACTGTCATGACTACTGCATGAACAACCTTCTGTGTCACTGTATGGCTGACAACACAACACAGGTCACTCATACATACATGTGCAGGGAGTGAAAGCTGTGGCATTGGGTACACATACCCTCCCACTGGAGACCTCATGCCAGGCAGTGCATGACACTACCCCACACTCCCAGGCACCAACTGCATCAGCCCAACTACATTTGTGGCCACTCTGCCCTAGCTCACCACTGTTGGAAGACTTACCACAACATTTGGGGCACCATATAGCCTTGGGTACTGTGTGAGCACCTTGTCCACCAGGACCTCCAGCTCCTCTTTCGTGAAGGGACTGGCACGGATCTTCTCTGTCCTTGCCATAACTGTGGACGTGAGACAACAGCGGTGGAATTGGGTGGTAAGGGTTCTCAGGCAGCAGTCCCTGGAGGCAGCAGCAGGTGAGGGGTCTCAGGCAGCAGACCCTGGAGGCAGCAGCAGGTGTGGGGTCTCAGGCAGCAGTCCCTGGAGGCAGCAGCAGGTGAGGGGTCACTGGCAGCAGTCCCTGGAGGCAGTAGCAGGTGAGAGGTCGCTGGCAGCAGGCTCTGGGAGCAGTTGAAATGTGAGGCTCACTCCCACAGATATATAGCCCCCTGGGGTCAGTTAAAAGGTGCAAAGCTGCAGCAATTGGTGGTCCAGGTCTGCCTCTTTCAAATGCATCCAATGACCGCCTCCGCAGTGGCGGAGCACGCCTACAGCGATCTTCAAAATTGCATCATGCCACCTCAATCATGGCTCCCATTGGCTGTATGGGCATGCTCCATGGCAGTGACACAACGCAGGGGCCCGGGGTGCGCTACCGCGATGGTGCATCTTTCAAATGCATCCAATGACCTCCTCCGCGGTGGCAGAGCACGCCTACCACGATCTTCAAAATTGCATCATGCCACCGCAATCATGGCTCCCATTAGCCATATGGACATGCTCCATGGCGGTGACACAATGCAGGGGTCTGGGGTGCGCTACCGCGATGGTGCCTCTTTCAAATGCATACAATGACCGCCTCCGCGGTGGCGGAGCACGCCTACCGTGATCTTCAAAATTGCATCATGCCACTGCAGTCATGGCTCCCATTGGCCGTATGGGCATGCTCCATGGCGGTGACACAAGGCAGGAGCCCGGGGTGCGCCACCGCTATTTCAGTGGCGGAGCATGCCAACCGCCATTTCCACATGTCTCCATGTCTATAACTACCGCACTTGTGTGAATGGGGGTGCTGGTGACACACCCCCAGGGCCAGGCGGTAGCTACTGCGATTTGGGTGACATACATTGACACGAGGCTCCGCCATTCAGGCGGCGGAGCATGCCAACTGCCATTTGCACATGTATCCATGCCTATCACTACTGCACATGTGTGAATGGGGCTGCTGGTGAAACACTGCCGGTGCCAGGTGGTAGCTACTGCGATTTGGGTGCCATACATTGACACAAGGCTCCGCTATTCAGGCGGCGAAGCATGCCAACCGCCATTTCCACATGCCTCCAAGACTATCACTACTGCACATGTGTGAATGGAGGTGCTGGTGACACACTGCCAGGGCCAGGTGGTAGTTACCGCGATTTAGGTCCCATACATTGACACGAGGCTCTGCCATTCAGGCGGCGGATCATGCCAACCTCCATTTCCACATGTCTCCATGCCTATCACTACCGCGCCTGTGTGAATGAGGGTGCTGGTGACACACCGCTGGGGCCAGGCGGTAGCTACCGCGATTTGGGTGCCATACATTGACACGAGGCTCCGCCATTCAGGCGGCGGAGCATGCCAACCGCCATTTTCACATGTCTCCATGCCTATCACTACCGCACATGTGTGAATGGGGGTGCTGGTGATACACCGCTGGGGCCAGGCGGTAGCTACCGCGATTTAGGTGCCATACAATGGCGATGGCCATCTGTCAAACATCAACAGTGCACAGTGCCAACATGTGCAATGGCACATCATTGTGCACACAATGCCAATGCTCAATTCACTCCACTGATGGCTACACATGCCCTGTTTGTGTGTGTGTAATGTAGATTTGCCTGTCCCCACTCACATGTCACTTATGGATTTGATGTTGGTGTAGGCAGGACAGTGTTGTTCTGGACTGTACAATATGTACACATGTCAATGTGTTGAGGTCCAGTGAAAATCACAGCGATGCTCATCTCAATGAATGATGATCTATTTAGCATTGCCTCTCATGTCTGCTCATGAACACATTTGTCATTCCAGCGCCGAATGCGGTCATTGTGTGGTGGATGTGTGCCAGGTTGTAATGACGCATTAAGGTGTGACAGGTACAGCAGCTAGGTATGAGACAGTGTTTTTGATTAGTTACACATATGCTGGATGCTATACTCCCAGGCATGCCCATGTGAACTGTGGCCATTTCCCTATGTGCATTCACATTGGCCAAGGTGGTATTTGAGGTACTTGTCTTGTGTAAGTTGACACGTGTGCCCTTTGTGTAGCTGAAGGTGCCACTCCATGTAAGCTGGTCTGTTAGTCACTATAGATGTAAGTCATTGTTGTTATTGTGTCATCCAGAACGTGATATGCTGTGCACATCTCATGAAGTATTGCATTGACATGTGTCCACTATCATCTCAAATAGGAGGAGGCCAAATTTGACTCGTCACTTGATGGTGTTGGAGTACATGGAGGATGTTGCGATCATACGGAAATGCCGCCTGTACAGAGCCACCCTGAAAACCCTTTGTGATCTGTTGGAGCCCCACCTGCAGCTCCACAGGGCATAGCCAACAGCTTTCACCCCTACTTATAAGGTGATGGCAGCCCTGCATTTTTTTGCCACTGGATCGTTCCAGGAGACTGTGGCCAGCGCTGGTGAGATGTCACAAACGATGTTCAGCATGGTGCTGCGTGATGTATGGTCCGCCATGATGCTATACAAGGAAAGATACATCCATTTCCCCAGGGGTGCTGAATTGCCAGCTGTGAAAGGAGACTTCTATCCCCTTGGACACATCCCCAATGTTGTTGGGGCCATTGAGTGCACCCATGTCGGTCTTGTGCCACCACAGGCAAGTGAGCACTTATACCGCAATCGCAAGCATTACCACTCCATCAATGTGCAGCTGGTGTGCCTGGCAGATATGACCATCTCGCAGGTGTATGCCAAATTCCCAGGCTCGGCCCATGACTCCTACATCCTGCGGAACAGCATAGTGCCCCAGCAGATGCCTAATCTCCTTCCAGAGCATGCTAGGATCGTGGGTGAGTATGCCTAGTCATGTGGCGTGCTGTGTGTGTGACCTGCTGCCCTGAGCCTCAGCGACGTTGCAATGTCTATTTGTGTTTGTCATACCTAGGTGACTCTGCATATCCCAACCATCCCTGGTTGCTGAGCCCACTGCAGAATCCCAGGTCCCCGGCTGAAGTCCGCTACAATAAGGCCCATTGGAGGACACATTGTGTGGTGGAGCATATTTTTGATCTGCTCATACTCGCCCAGGAAGGAGTGTCAGATTGTTGTGGGATGCTGCATGCTCCATAACCTAGCATTTCGCAAGGAGATTCCCCTGCTCTGGATGATGGTGAGGACCCAAGGCCCCAGCCTGCAAACCAAGCTGTGTCCAGTGATGAGGACAGTGGAGAGGAGGAAAGAGTTGACCTGCGTGAACAGCTCATCACCCGCTACTTCACTTGACGGTGGGTGTCAATGTGCAACATACCCATTGTCTGCTGATATTGTTGTTGACGTGAAGGGGCATGTGAGAATTGTAGCATCAGCCAGTTGTAGACTCAGTGGTGGTTGGAAATGTTTCTGGGACATGCCATTCGGGGACATCAACAGGACGTGTATGTTGGCCATTGTGACATGTGCATGTTGGGCTATCCTGATGGTAGGGGTTGTGTGATGTCTGTGATGCCACACCCAGACCAGTGACAGTTGTTCTGTTGTGTTGCCCTAGGTGCCTTCGACTTATCCTTGCCTACATACAGCCCATGCTCCTGGTACATTGTGATCATGTTGAAGACTGTACATCCTGCAATAAAGACGGAGCAGACACACCAACATGTGTGTGAGGATATTTTATTTACAATGGTGAGATGCGAGGGGGGGTGTACATTTCCATTTGGGGGTGGGTGAAGCAGTGAGTTGACAGTTGTGGTAGATGAGATAGTCGAGCAGTCACCACATTGCTGGGATGACCCAGTCCAACAGACAGATGCCATTCACAAGGCAGTGTAGGAAACGACAGTCCAAAAAGTCAATGCAGTGGTGGAAAGGGTTGCCATCATGGCTGGCTCCGTGACTGACGTCTGGCAGGTGCTTGGCCTCCAGATACTTCAAGGGTCTTCTTAGGATGGCCCCTTCGTCGTTTCCCGGGGGGGGGGGCCTGCAGCAGGGCCAGTGGGGTCTGAGGACTCACCCCTCTCTATGGGTGTAGGGGAGGATGGTGAACTGTCATTGTGTGGCTCACCAGAGGGAGGTGGAGGTGTTGTCTGTGGCGCATGCCTGTCCCTCAGTACCGCCACTTGCTGGTTCAAGAGGTCCACGAGTTGTCCCATACGGGTGTCGATGGACCTCCTCAGCAGGATGAGCTTGTGCAACAGTTCGTCCGACCGGACCGTTCGTCCCTGGGCCTGTCCATATGCACCCAGGACTCTGGTGATGTGTTCCAGGGAGTGGGTCCCAGCCTCCTGGTGTCCCTGGGTGACCCTGCCCCTCCCACCTGCTCTGCTGCCATGGACCTGTTGCCTCACCACTGTGGGCACCCACATCCTCTCCCTGCCCTCCTCCGTTAGTGGTGTGTGCTGGTCATCCTCTGGGACAGGGAGGGTGTTGCAGGCAGCACTGGTGGTGGTGGTGGTGGCGGTGGCAGTGGCGGTGGCCGCACAGGCCGTGACAGCAGGGGTCTGCTGTGGAGTTGTTGTTGGCGCAGATGTGGTAGGGGGGACGATGGGGTCCTGGGACCTGTTGCTCCCTGGCACACCAGATCGGCCGGCCTCAAGCTCATCATCCATGGAATCCTGGGAGTCAACATTCGAGAGTCCTTGTACCGGGGGTGGAGACTGGCTCTGCAGGTTGCTGGTATTGTCCTCTGCAGTGAGTTCTTGGTCACCTGTGGGTCAGATGGGAAATGGTCATTGTAGTGCACCCAGCAAGCTTTGAGTTAGCTGTGTGTCATTCACTTTTTGTACACTGCACAATTGACATATCATCACATTGTTGACTATGTGCAGTGCTGTGCTTCCTGACATGGTGCAGTGGTACAGGCATTACTTGTCCTTGGTGTGAGGCGTCAAGGTATACCATGCGACCCATGCACAATTGAGGTTTACAGGGACTTGTTGCCATGTAGGGCCAGGCACAACATGTGTTTAATTGAGAACTCATTGTTTATTTGTCTGACCTAGCAGACGTCACATCTGGCCATGGACTGGCCATTGTCATCTCCTGCATCCCTTTGTCCTGTCATGTGCATATCTTGATTAGTACCACCACACATGCTTTCTTATTTTTCGAATGGTCCTTGCTGCACTTGCCCCATGGCGATGCACATGTAACTAGGTGCTGTGCATGATTGTGCCCTGACTTTCTTCCAGTGGTGCATTGGTGTGTCACACTTAGGTGACTGTGACAGTTTCCTTAGCTTACCTGTGTGCACGCTGTGCTTGGCAACGGGGTAGGTATGCCTCTTTGTGCAATGAGAGGGCTGGTGTTGTCATAAGGCACCATTGGTTTTTTTAAATGGGTGGGTGCACGTACTGGCTACTTACCTGTAACTTTGTTTACTATACTGCAATGGCTTCCAACTGCTTGTGGGTGGGGTGGGGGAGGGCTCCATCCTGCTCAGGTGTGGGACAGGGGGCATGGTGGGAGTAGTGGTGCAGCCCCCCCAACAGCCTCATTGTGAAGATGGCTACCTACCTGTGAGTTTGATGTGGGTTGTGTAATCCCTGACACATGCTTCTGGGGGGGAGGGATCCATCTTGGTAGGCTGTGGGACAGAGGGTATGGTGGGGATAGTGGTGCAGGCCCCCCACCCCTGGACACCCTCCCAGGGAAGATGGCTACCTACCTGTAAGTTTGTTTGGTGTACTGCAATGGCTTCCAACTGCTCCTGGGTGGGGGAGGGCTCCATCCTGCTCAGGTGTGGGGCAGGGGACATGGTAGGAGTAGTGGTGCAGCCCCCCCCCAACAGCCTCATTGTGAAGATAGCTACCTACCTGTGAGTTTGATGTGGGTTGTGTAATGGCTGACACATGCTTCTGGGGGGAGGGATCCATCTTGGTAGGCTGTGGGACAGGGGGTATGGTGGGGATAGTGGTGCAGGCCCCCACCCCCAGACACCCTCCCAGGGAAGATGGCTAGCTACCTGTGAGTTTGATGTGGGTTGTGTAATGGCTGACACATGCTTTGGGGGGAGGGATCCATCTTGGTAGGCTGTGGGACAGGGGGTATGTTGGGAGTAGTGGTGCAGGCCCCCCACCAACAGCCTCATTGTGAAGATGGCTACCTACCTGTAAGTTTGTTTGGTGTACTGCAATGGCTTCAAACTGCTTGTGGGTGGGGTGGGGAAGGGCTCCATCCTGCTCAGGTGTGAGACAGGGGGCATGGTGGGAGTAGTGGTGCAGGCCTCCCTGTGAAGATGGCTACCTACCTGTGAGTTTGATGTGGGTTGTGTGATGGCTGACACATGCTTCTGGGTGGGGTGGGGGAGGGATCCATCTTGCTGATGCTGTGGGCCAGAGGGCCTGGTGGGAGTTGTAATGCTGTCTGTCTGTACACATGCCCCCATGGTAATGTTGGTAGCTACGTTTGGAGTGAATGGGAGTGGGTGAATGTTGGATCTGTGAGCCATGTTTTTGTGAGTGTGTGGTGCAGATGGATGGTATGTATCCTAGGTGGTGTAGCTTTGTAGTTGTGCATGACAGTGCATAGCAGAGTGACGGTAGTGATTTGTTTGTACTTACCAGCCTCCACTCCCCTGGCTACTCCTGTGAGACTCTTTGGATGCAGTATGGCAAGCACCTTCTCCTCCCATGGCGTGAATGTTTTTTGTGGAATGGGAGGGCCACCGCCAGTCCTCTGATCCAGCTCACGGTCCTTGCTCCTCCTCTCCTTGACCACCCTCTTCAGATCATGACACCGCTTTCATGATCTCCTTTTTTGATCTTGGGGTGGTCCCTACTGCATTGACCCTTTGGACTATCCTTGCCCACAGTTGTGTCCTTGTGGCTAATGGTGTCTGTTGGACCAGGCTACCAAAAAGCTGTGGTTCCACTCTGACTATCTCATCTACCATGACCTTCAACTCACTCTCAGTGAATTTGGGCATTTGCTGTGTGGCCATGGTGTGTGGTGTGCAAAGTGATTGTGGGTGCAGGAGTGTGAGTGGTGGTTGTGGTTGAGATGTGTATGGTGTGTGTTGTGCAGGGGGGTAGTTGTGCAGGTGTGGAGGTGGGATCTGGTGCTGTGTGTGGTGTGGCTACTGATGTTGTGTCCTTTGCCTCTCCTGTCAGCTGTGGTATGTGTCCCTTCTCTCCTGGAGTTTTACAAGGAATTGTGGTCAGGGATGGGGCCAGTTTTATACTCAGCTATGTGGGTGTGTCCAATTGGGGTGTTGCTGACAGGTGTGTTGTCCTGGGATTTGTATTTTTATTTTTGCCATGTGGTTGTGTCATTGGGGTGTGTTTTGTGTATTTGGGGGGCATGGCTAGTTTTCTGTGTGCACTTTTTGGTCTTTTGTGGGGTTTTGGCTTTGTCCGCCATATTTTTTACGGTTCGTCCGCCGCGGTGGCTGTGCTTCAGCTCTACCGCTGGCTCTCCCATTCATCCCATTGTGCGACCGCGGCGGTCGGAGATGGCGGTATGTACCGCGGGACCGTCGGGGATATCCTAATTTCCGGTGCGGTGTCTCCGCTATACTTGCGGCGGGATGGTGTTTTTCTGCCGCGATTCCCACCCTCCGTGGATGGATTTTGGCCATCTACGCCCGCAACGGGCAGTTTTTCTTAGTCTCGTTCCGCCGTGGTCGGATTTCTTTGGCGGTTAATCCTACTTTGGCCGCCGGTTTTCCCACGGTGCCGGCGGGCGGTTGTTTTCCGCTTCCATGGCGGTTGGGGTGCTTTTCCGCCCGCCATCCTAATGAACCACATAGTGTGAATGGGGAGGGCAAGGGGTGTTACAGTGGGTGTTTTCCTGCAACACCCATTAATTTTGATGCTGCCCCATATTTACAAGGGCAGTGTAAATATGGGGCAGTGCCAAAATTAAGACCAGGGAAAACCTGGTCTTAAACAGGCACATAAACAATCAATTAAAAAAATGACATTTTGTAACTTCTATAAAAGTTTCAAAACACCATGAGGCGGGAGACCTTCCTGCACATAAACAATCATTCCCTCCAACGCAGACACCCTTGCCCTATGGTGCAAGGGTGCCTGCGCTGGCACATGGTAGCTGGGATCAGATCCAGCTTTAGGGGAAACGCAGAGGTGCGCCACATTCAGAATGGAGAAGCGTGGCGTTAGCAATGATTGCTTAACGCCACGCTACTCCATTCTGTTGTAAATATGCCCCCTTGTTGAGCGCCTAAATATTAAGCTATCCACTGCCACCGAAGTAAACACTGATGTGTGTGGAGGACTTTCTGCTGCTGATATGTGTATATTTTGAGCAGCCCTAAAGCATGTGATTAAATACATGGAATTCTGGATGCTCCATCATTTAGTGAAAATGCAATAGTTCGCTTTAAAGAAGTTTGAGAACATGGGCTTGCTGCATGTATACCTGTGGAAATTGTCATCATTCAAAAACTTCACATTTTCTGATTTTTTTTATAAAGCACCACATTCTTAAAGTGTGCAGACCATTAGCTCTAGGTTAACACATTTTTGGAGACTATAACCCTTAAACTTACCCTCCACCCACACTAACACTCAAACCATATACTTGTGTTGTTTACAACTAGAAAACAGTTTATCTACTGAACAAATGCAACATTTTGGGACTGTGCTATGACATATTTTCACCTCCATGTGCAGCGTGCATCTGACTAGGTCTGGCACTGCAATATTTTTATTGTCATTGGCAAGCTGATTGTGGGTGCAAGAAAGTAGCAGAGGTAACGTTTGTCTCGAGGTGATGTGTAGGGACCAGGTCCAAGAAGAGGAAGTAGTGCGATTGGGTGTTTAGATATCTGGAGCATACAGGGGCTCAGAGAAGTGGAAGTTGGAGTGTGTGTCTTGGATAAGAATTCGTATATTCATAGGGAGCAGGAAAAACCAGCAACACACAAAAAAGTAATCAATGTCCCAGGCATGTTGAGATTGTTCTTTTATCATGTTCAAGACTCATGTGTCATGCAATATCATTCATGACAGAATGGACAAGAAAAAATAGAATTAGAAACTAATCTCTAAATGGGGCAGGTATTTTGCCATTATAGAAATATTTGTTATGTAGCAGCTGACCTACTGGATAATGTGTTTCTGGTGGCAGAGGATTGCACTAGTCAATATTTACAACAAAAACATCCACCTACAATGTTATCAAAGTCAAAATATAGACAACCATATATTTATAATTAAAACAACAAAAATATTAAATATAAACTATTGTCCTACAAAAATGACTCCCGATAAAAAAAATCTGAATCAAAAATATTAGTTGCAAAAATATTGACTTTTAAAATTAACATCAAAGGTAACTTAGGGCCAGATGTAGGAATCCAATTTGCGCCCGCAAACGCTGAAATTCGCAGAATTTCAGCATTTGCAATCGCAAATTAGCAGTGTGCAATGTAGCACACAATGAGCCCCTTGCAAAATAAGGAATCGCATAATTTGCGATTCCCTATTTTGCGATTGCATTTAAGGAATCACAAATTGCGATTCCTTAAATGCAATGTAAGTAGTACAAGTGAAAGTGAAATTTAGCCTTAAGGAATCGCTAATTATCACCATCTTCAAGTTGGTGGTAATTAGCGATTTTCTTAAAAAAAAACACTTTTTTGCTTTTTTAAAAGTGCCATGTGGCACACATTCATGCCCTTAGGGCATGTATGTGCGCCACATGTGCAAACATGCACATTTCAGGGGTGCAACAGGGTGTCCCTCTGGAACCCTTGCACCCTTGAAATTGCGCACGCAATTTGCGAGTACCTATTGAGTACCTACAAATTGCGTGAGCAATTCCCATTCATTCCTATGGGCCTCTAGGCCCATAGGAATGAATGGGAAGGTATTTCTTGATTGCGAATCGCAATTTGTGATTCACAATTAAGGAATATTAAGGAATCGCAAAAAATATTGCAATTCCTACCTACATGGCATTTTGCGAGTCCTTAATAGCGATTCCCTAAAAATCGCTGTTAAGGAATCTCAAAAATGCATTTACCTACATCTGGCCCTAAAATACTGAAAATCAGACTATAAAGAGTGTGCAAATCAAAATCAAATCAAATCAGTTTTGTTGATTTAGATCTCGTCGGAGATCAATGATATACACAGTCATAAATAATTATTTAAAAACAATCTCCACATTAATATACTGCTAATACATTGGAAAAAATGATTTACAAAATGTGTACAAACTGTGACCCAGAAAATCATCAGGTGGTTACTTTGCTAGGGCAATCAGATCATTGGTTTTAATCACACTATATTTGACACATAAAGGTTTTGAAAACTTGTACTGGCTTGCAGGGACAAACGAACAGTACATGCTTAGCTTGAATCCCACCCTTGCATAGTTCACGTGTTCCAGGCTTGTCTCTTTTGTCCGATTAATACTTGGTAAAATGCTCAATCTTAACATAGTTATGAAACACCTGGTGCTATGATCCAATGTAAACTTCAAGTATCCTTCATTCATCTTGAAGGAAAGGCTTGTCAGAGTAGGGCTTGTACATTTCCAACTGGGAACAGTGTGCAATGTCCCGTGAGTAACTTAGTCTAGCCATCTTTAGTTTTGCTGGTGTTCATAATTGCAAATGGGCGATAGAACATTAGAAACTCCCTAGTGTAGTCTCAAGATTAATATTAAAAGTGTGAAATCCAACAGGAAGTATGCTGTCCCCCCTCTATAATAAGAAGCAAACTCGAACATTAATAGGGCCCACAAAACACACAGTCACCATATGGCACGCAGCACAGGCAAAGCTGGGCTGACAAGGGGTCATCACCCAACTCACTCCACTATGGGACACGGGGAGACTGGGACGCCTTAGGAATAGTAAGGGCTGTGATCAGTGGGATGCCATCGGCATATCCACAGTGGGGGACATGTGGCATAAGGGGGGAGTGGCCACCATTGAGCGCCTCCAGCAACAGTATGAATTAGCACCCACTGAAATATACCGATACACACAGATAAAACATGCACTTACAACGGCCCTACCGCCGGGTAGTGTGGTCCCGGAAGCCTCCCCTCTGGAGGATAGGTTGTTGATAGACTACATGCATAAGCGGGCTACGTCATTCACTTACCGCAAGTTAGTTAACAACCTACCGGACCTCACGACGCCAATTAGGGACCGATGGATCCGCGACGTAGGCGACCTGGATGATACAGAGTGGCAGAAGGCGCTGTCCTCACCAAGGGAAGTGGGTATACCCTCGAGACTCAAATTAGTACAACTTAAAATTCTGCACCGAACATATTACACCAGATGCAGTATGATTAAGATGGGTAGAGCCTCGCACCCATATTGTCTTAGGCAGTGTGGGGAGGAGGGTACCTTTTATCATACTATATGGCAATGCCCGAAGATTAAGGTCTATTGGGTGAAAGTGATGAGGACGATTTCGCAGACAGAGGGAGTGTCCCTCTTGCCGGAGCCCAAGAGTTGTCTGCTAAATATATGGGACCCAAATGACCTAACAAAGTTGGCGCAAGACTGGGCAACGCTGGGGATCATGATGGCTAAACGCAACATAGCGCAGAAGTGGGGGGCGATGGAATTCCCATCGCTCAGTGCATGGTGTAAAGATATGGATACAGCTATGGTAGCAGAGAGAACAGTATTTATCAACCGCGGCTGCCCCCAGAAATGGAACAAGATCTGGGGGGCGTGGAATAAATATAGAGGCAACATCTGTGACCCACCAAGAGAACAGGCGGATGAGAGCATTGATGGGGACCAATAAGGAGGAAGGAGGATGTCAGATGTGTGCTATTGGGTCTGTATTTGATATGTTATGCTTTAACGTGACAAAGTGCTGTAACTGTGGTCTACTGCTTATTGCTATGTATGTCTACCATATGGCAAAAAAAAAACTCTGCCTTGATGTTATGTTCTATAAAATAAAAAAAAGATTTTAAACAAAAAGTGTGAACTCCAACTTCTTTCTTGAAGGTTTAGTTCCTCTGAAGAGCTCTCCGGGGGCCTTCAGGTGCATGAAGAAGGTTATATTCCCAGGAGGGAAAGCTCTAGACATAATACCTGGATGGGGATTACTTGACTCAGGAATACTATCTTCCGAAGGAGCCTCCCTTCAAATAGGTTTAGACTGTACAACCTACTTTTTGGGATATATTCAAGTGCATAAGAAAGGATAGGTGGTATCTTTGCCTGATAAATATCTTTAAGAAATGTGAAATGTCTGAGGATTAATAAAATATTTGAAGCACCCATGATCGCTGATGTCTTGAGCCCTAAATGAGTAAAGTCCGAGATACTATCTATGGTCTGGGAGAAGACCCTTCCTAAATATGTATATGTTGTTGCCATCTCCACTGGCCTACTGTCCAAATTTCAATCAAAAGGACGGTATTGTGTCTTCCCTCTGAAAGGCAACACCTTGGTTTTGGTGATTTTTATTTTCAAGAAAATTACCTCTGCTTATTCAAAAAGCACATCTAAATTACACTGGAGGCCAGTGGGAATGAGTGAAAAAATGACCACATCATCTTCGTACATTAAAACAAGTATATTTTGAAGTGCAATTTTAGAGTGAAAATTGTTAATGTTATTAAAACTGGCAGGCAGGTCACTAAGGAATAAGGAAAAGAGAAGTGAGGTTAAAATACATCCCTGCTTCAGGCCATTTTGAGTTAAAATAGACTATACATTTTTAAAATATTAAATGCATTTATTAAGAAAATCTTTTTAAAATGTTGCAACACTATTTAAAAATACATTTTATGTATTTCAAATTGACTTATCTTATAATTACATTTTAAAAAGTAAGCACTTTAAATAATAATTAAAGATAAATAACATAATTTCAAGATTATAAAAATTAATTTACAATAAATAAATCAATTAAACCCCAATTTTTTATAAACGAATATTAAATTGAAAATAAATGTAAAATTAAATATCCTCCCCAAAAATATTTTTTAAATGTTCAAAATGTAAACTAATTTCAGATAAATCTACCAATATATAAAACCATTTTAATGCATTTAAACATTTAAAAACTAAACGCCTCCCCGGTCCAGGGTAAAGCAATGCAGCGATTTGGGCTTTGTACCATTACTCAAGATTTATTAAGCCACCCAGAGCCATGCAAGGTGGCCTTGCGTGACTGCATAAATCTCATTATTAAGTTCTGTTGCTCTTGTACCACGTTGCCTGGAGCAAGAGCAACAAAAAGGAGCTCATAAATATGCTTCATTGTATCTGTGATGTGCTTTAATGATTAACCCCTTCCCCACTCATGACGGAAGCACTCCGTCATGAGCCACGGTCGCCATGTGCTCATGACGGAGTGGTTCCGTCATGCTGCGGCCGTTGGCGGCCGCGCCGCCCACGCGGCGCTAATTCCCCGCCTGTGCGGGCGATTAGCACAGTGGGCGGAGTCATGACGGAACCACTCCGTCATGACCACAGCTCAACCGCGGTTCATGACGGAGTGGTTCCGTCATGAGCACCGCGCCACCGCACTGCCCCCAAACCCCCCCCAGCGCTGCGGCAGAATTCCCGCCGCAGCGAAAGGGTTAATCCTGCTTGTCTCCAGTCTTTGATACTGCCCAAAACAACTTTAAAGCGCTGTAATGGCTCTCAGGACCAAACATGTCTTTTGGACACTTCATCCCTGAAATGCCACAGGTCTCCACATTAAGTCCCACTCTTTTTAACATTTATTTGCACCCTTAGCAGAGCTAGTCCAGTCTTTTGCCCTGACCATAATATCGTACACAGACGATGCACAACTAGTTGTATCTTTCATTCTGAAACAGCTTTCTATCTACAAACAACTTGTCCCTTGCCTTAAGGAGGGCACCAACTGGATGGCCAACTGCTCCCTCAAGCTTGATGGAGACAAGATTGAGCTCATGTTGTTAAGAAACAACAAAGCCGAGAGGGGACTACTGCCCTGGCCGAAATGTCTTGGGGCCACTCCGAGGCCGAAAAACAAAATATAAAGTCTGGATATCTGCTTAGATGGCACGCTCACACTGAATATGTTTTTCAACCAACTTTGTTGAAGCAGAATATATATACAAAATTAAAGTATAGCAACAATGATTCATAGATGGTACAATGCCAGTACATCTAGTGATTTCCAAACATGACATTTAACAATGAATTAAAATAGACCCAATGCATTTCGGGTTGAATAACCTTTCTTCAGGTGAAAATTAATGTATCTGTCATTCAAGTTTTGAAATTCTCAGCCTTCAAAAGAAAGTGTTATATCTTCTGCCTCCTTTATCACAAAAACTCATCATTCAGGCCCTGATCAACTCCTGGCTGCACTATGGGAATTCCCTATCTCTAGGATTCCCAACAACATTAAGAAAAGACTACAGATCATCCAAAACGCTGACGCCTGTTTCCTCTTCAAAATTCCAAGGCACCTGCTCACCAGAGGGGCCTTGGCTAACTACATTGGCTACCCATAGAGCAAAGGGTGTAATTTAAATCTTTGCACAGCACTCACAGGGCCTTTCACAGGAAGGGACCTCAAATTCTTCTTGCTCTTATCGGACCATATAACCCTGCAATATCCTTAAGATCCGCAACCTCCTTTCTTGCAACAACACACAGAATGTGCAGATCCAAGTGGCGTGGTCGATCCTTTAAACATCTAGCGCCCACCTTTTGAAACTTTGTCCCACTCGATCAGCATCAGCTGGAATCTGAACCTGCCTTCAGAAAAGCACTAAAGATATGGCTGTTTGTTCAATAACTATCCCTTATTCAGCCCCTAGCCAGGCTGGCCTTTTTGATCTGCTGGTTTGGATCCGCACTGTCCATTGTCCATTTTAAGGTCTCACCTAAAGAAAACGTTCAGCTGTTTGCTGTTGAAGACCCATTGTGGACAATACCAAAACTTGCAGATGCCTTTGAGGCAGCCAATTTTTATTGCTTAGATTTCCAGACATTTTCATTAGCTTTCGTCTTATTTAATAGTTTTCCTTCCACTTCTTGTGTGTATCCCTCCTCTGGAGAATAGCTTATTTGCCTTCCTTCTGACTGGGTGGCATAAATCCTTCCACAAATCTACATTAAGGAACTACTTATTCCTTTTTCTTTCAACACTCCATGGGGGTAGATGTGTAATTGCCCATTCTCCTGTGTACTGCTTTTCCAATCCTATCCCCCCACCCCCCAAGCTTGTCTGTTACTACATTGCCCCTCCGCATCCTGCTAGGCCTTTTTTGTCTTTTTTTCTAAACAACTCCCCCACCTAGCTCCTCAATTGCTCCCTTATACTGCTATCACTATTGTTTGGTGCTTATTTTTGCACCAAAATAGCCATTCATTCTACGGT
This sequence comes from Triturus cristatus, assembly GCF_964204655.1. Lineage (NCBI taxonomy): Eukaryota > Metazoa > Chordata > Amphibia > Caudata > Salamandridae > Triturus > Triturus cristatus. The sequence continues at coordinate 798,556,417 of NC_140594.1, forward strand.
TGCGCCTCCTCCACTGACACATTCATTTTTTAATTTTAGTTGATTTTTGGAAGGCCCAGAAGGTACAATCTGTGGCTGGGTCACTCGTTTCTTTGAAAATGTGCTTAGGCACACTTTCTATATTTTTTTACTGCTCCAAAATGGGCATCCCCCATCTTGCAAAGGTACATTTAAACAAAGAAAAATAGCTGCTGTGTCATGATGCATGCATGAGATGTATGCTGACACTGGGACTGTGGTAGCCAATGTTGCATACATGCATGATGATACATGCATGCATGCTATTTCTTCACACTTTTTTGGTGATGCTAGTCAGGAATTGGTAATGACCTCTTTTCTTAGGTTTAGTGCTACACAAAACCTCTTGGTTCTAACAAAAGAATATATATTATATAATTACTTGTAAGACTTTGAAGCCAACTGAGGTACGTCTGTTCAACTTTAGGCAGTGCTCGGACACCTTTGTGGTATTAGAGCACTTATAAATGGATATTACATTACATTACATAGGAGCTTTCAGCCAGCCGTCTTCATTCATTGGTCTGCTGTTGAGCCATTCACATTTTTCGTCCACTCACTTCAACATACAACATAGGGCAGGGAGTTGGCCCACTTCAGCTATTGGCTAACTTCACTAAGATCTTATCCGCATAAAAAGTAGTTCTCTTCAGTACCAAGGACTTCTACTGCAATATGTGCTGTTTGAGACCAACATGCTTTTGCTTATTGCTGACTTTGTTATTTTTAATATTGGTGCTGGACTGGCAGCTCTCAAAACAATGCAGTTTTACAAAACCTATATCAAAACAAAACAAACGTTGACAATGTCAAAAGGCTGGCAGCCAATACCATAACAATTGGCTTTGCCAATGCTTGTTTCTTTTTGCTGATGCTGAGAAACACTTGAAATACCAATACCACTGTAAAGCTCTGTGTACAGCCAAGCCACATTGGTTTGAAGTGACATTTTATTAAGTAGTGACACACATACATCATTCCAAACATGGACCATCTTGGAGATACTGTGTATCCTTGCAGCAAGAATTGTTCCTGGTTGCTACTTTGTACAATAACTGAGGAAGACTGTCTATGGAACCCACAGGAGTTTATCACTTTTAACAAATTTCAGCCATCAATATGATTTTGAACACCTCTGCATATACGTCACACAATGCATGTTTAACGATATGTACAATTACTTTGAGTTATGCACAGTATGGTGGTAGTAGAAAATGCCCAAATTGTACGCTCATGATGTCCTCACCCCTGCACTCCTCAGCTACCAGCCTCCCGTGGTGCTGAGCTGGCCCCGGCGCCGTAAACTTGTCTCAAACTCCCAGGAGTACTGAGGCAACCGGGACAACAAGCGTGGAGGACATCTGGCCATCACCAGCTCGGGGATCCCTCCAAGTCCAAGATCACCACCCTTGAGTGCAACAACACCCCCAAGGCAGGCTGAAAGCAAGAACCTCAGCAATGGCGAGAAGATCATGCTGTGTACATATGTAATATATATTTGTCCAACCCATCGCAACAACTTTTCTTAAAATGTAACCTTGAGTGAATTTGCAACTTGTATATATGTAACTCTAACCCCTAGTATTTGTAATAGACTTATGTACTTAGTACCATTCTTATATGAATTTAGAGTTTATCTGTTTTTATCTATTATGCAATTCTTGTAATCTGAAGTCCTTATGTAATGTAACTGGTTCTATTGTAAAGGGCTCTGACACCTTCGGGTAAAGTATGCGCTATATAAAAATGCATAAATAAATAAACAAATTAGAAAACCCCCTAAGGTGTACATGAATAGTAATAATTTGGATTTAACTGTGCAAATCACATTTAAGAGTCGTTGGGATTTAAATGTCTCCTTCCTGTCTCTAGAGAACATGGAACCCGTGCTCTTAGTTAGACTGCTGGAAAGTCATGGTATGCCTTCAAAAGTTTTTGGTTCTTCCCTTCAATGAACAGGGCAATCATGTGTGTTCGGGCAGGGCTTCCATGTAATGGTTTGAGACCGTCGACCAAGGTTTTGAGGTTAGGAGTAACATTCAAAGAGCATCCCCCTTTTGTAATTGAATATTGCCATACAACCTGGCTGAGAGGGTCGGCAGTGGTGGAAGAAAATGATTGTAGTTGGAGGGATGGGCCATTTTCGGCCTTTCATCTTCACAAGAAAATTGTCTTAAGTCCTCTCCTGCAACTGGGTCTTTTGCCACATCAGTGTGGAGCTTGAATTGAGAGTGTATATTAATTTGCACCTAGGTGGTAGGGTGACCAAGAAGCATGTGTGTGGTTCTTCCCTAACTAATAACAGAAGTTCACCTTGAAACTCCTGTGTGTGAATGAATAACGAGAAGGAGAAGAGAGGTGAGCCTGCTGAGATTCATTTGTGGATTGAGGGGGGCCTTGGTACCCTGTTACATCCAATAGGCAGTGGTCTAATGTTAGACCTGTCAGCCCTTTGGGTGGTCCCTCCTCATCATTATTTATTTTGTCCCACTTTTGCCTCAAACCCTGTTATAATTTTTCCTTTTTGGGAACCACCAGACTTTTTAGTGTTGATGCAGGGTCAGGGAGCCATTTTCCCTACCCCTGGAACTTCTGTCTGAGGGCCTGAGACACAAAATGGTGGCCACCCATTGTCACCTGTGACATCACCAGAACCCACTGGAGGTTTCTAGAACCTTCTGTAACATTCTAGAACCTTGTGACAGGGGGAGGCAGTTTAGAATGTTGGGAGGCCATCTCAGAGTGGCAGTTGGCAACTGACTGGAGAAGAGAGAGGACAGATATAGAAGGAGGTCGGAGTAAGGCAGCAGGGGTGGAAACCAGTGCTTGGAGTGGGGTCCAGGAACCCACCCTTGATGCTAGTCCCTACTGACCAAGCCCAGCCTAAATCCCTGTGTGGGACCAAGACCAGAAGAACCATCTTAAGGAACTGAACATTTGAAACAGGCCTTAAAAAGGAAGAACAGCAAGTTCCTGACCTGTTCAGTGGTGTCCTCCTGGAGTTCTGACGTCGAGAAGCCTGGAGACCTGGGGCCTGAGGTAGAGAAGCAGCGCTGACAGAAAGCAGACGTCGTACCCGGAGCTGCCAGAGGTCGAGTGAGGGCGCCGACGGAGGTCGTGGAGAGGCGCCGGAGGTCGAGTGGAGATTCACCCGAGGTCGAGGTGAGGGCGCCGACGGAGGTCGTGGAGAGGCGCCGGAGGTCGAGTGGAGATTCACCCGAGGTCGAGGTGAGGGCGCCGACGGAGGTCGTGGAGAGGCGCCGGAGGTCGAGTGGAGATTCACCCGAGGTCGAGGTGAGGGCGCCGACGGAGGTCGTGAAGCGCGCCGGAGGTCGGGAGTGGAGATCGCACTCCGGAGACACCCGGAAGCGGGGAGGCCGTGTCCCTGTGACGCCGGAAGGCGACATCGAGTCGAGACCGCCCAGCGACATCGAGTCGAGATCGCCCAGCGACATCGAGTCGAGACCGCCCAGCGACATCGAGTCGAGACCGCCCAGCGACATCGAGACGAGGCCGCCCAGCGACATCGAGCCGGAGCCGCCTCACGACATCGACACGGCGCCGAGCGGAGCCGATCATCGTGAAAAGGGCAGTAAGTGGTAGAGGGGGCGTCTGAGGCCCCGTGGAGCCCTAAAAGACCATTCTAGGGGCTAGAGGGGTGTTAGAACCAGCCTGGGGGTGCCAGGGGTAAACTGAGACTGGTGCAGTGACATCTGTGAGGGGCTGTGTAGTTTAGAGGGCCAGATCTTTAGGTTACCCTGGTTCTGCCTCAGCTTAGACCCCAGCCTTATCCAATCTAGGTGGGACACCCCCATGCCATCCAAATGACCACAAGCTGTGTATGGGCACAGTAAGACCAGGTTGCCTCATGAAAGTGATCTGATCTATACTGTCATTGATTGCTTTTCCTTATTTATTGAAGGTGCTTTATTTATTGTCTTCCACTAATTTATTCCTGCACTGTATTTATTGTCTGACTGTATTTATTTGCCGTCTGTATTTATTGCACATCTATTTATTCTTTGCTTAATGAGGACCTGAACCTATTTATGGAAATTCCAAAGTAGCATTGTTTATTTGACCTGCTCCTTTAAAGGAAAATCCTATTGTATTGTATTTATGTTATGAAACCTGCAACTAAGAGAAAATAAGATAAAGACATATATATTTTCATCTTGACTTGCAGAATTTTTACGGTGTAGTGTCGTTTTTGGAACGGATGAACGCATGGTTATTGTGAGGGTGTGACGTACGCTTAACACGGTGCCTGACCCCCAACCGCTCGAGCCAAGCTACCACTGTGCTGGGAACCTGGTGACTGCTAACCCGGTTGCCCGGTTTCCAACATAAAATTGGTGTTCAGTGGTGGGATAGAGCTGTGCTTGCGTCTACTCGACAATAACTGTGGGTAGTCCATAGGCCTACACCGGAAGATTTCTCCAAGCGGACTTCCTAATTTCGAGATTTGTTTTTTCCAAATTTACTTCTGGTGGTGGGAGGAGGTATTACAAAAGGTACCCCCCTGCATAGCTTCTGTAAGCAACTGTCTTCTATCCTGAGTGGGCAAAATGGAGTTTGTGTTGGAGGATGTGGAAACTTACACTGTGGCCCAACTCAAAGAGTTTTGTGAGAGAGAGGGGGTGTATTGTCCCCCAGGTGCGAAGAAGGGTGAGCTCCAAACCAGCTTGAGGGCTTGGGGGGAGGCACGACGAGAAAGTAAGGCTGAACAGGAGGACAGGGATGGAGAGACTGACCACAAGGGGGCTGGTTTGTACCAACCTGAGGTGGGGAACCTAGTAGAGGGGCCCAGAACACTTTCAAGGAAGGGCAGCAGTGTCTCTAGTGGCGGCTTATCAGAAGCAGTATTAACTGACCGGAGGGAGAAAAGACGGCTCACATGGGAGTTGGCGAAGCTGGAGAAAGAAAAGGAGGAACGGAGGATGGCTCACGAGTTGAGGTTCAGGGAGATAGATCTCCAGATCCTACGGGTCGGGGCACACACTGTTCCTAATGGTGGCAGCGAAGAAAGAGAAATCACCAGGGAACCCAAACCCTATTTGTCAAAAGACATAGTAGCTAGCTATAGTGCGGGAGATGATATCGCCAAGTGGCTAGCAGCCTATGAGGTCTCTTTAAGAGCCCATGGGGTTCCAGAGAAATATTGGGGAGGGGGATTGTATAAATACATGCCTCCAGCTGGCAGGGATACATTATTGGCCCTAGAGCAGGATGAGCAGACCCACTACCCCACCATGAAAGTGGCGCTCGTGAGGAAGTTTGGACTAACACCCGAGAAGTATAGACAGAAGTTCCGGGGTAGCCACAAACTGGGCACACAGAATTGGGTGGATTTCCTGGACTATGCAAAGAAGGCATTAGAGGGTTGGATACAAGGCAGCGAGGTGAGGGACTACAAGGGGTTGTTTGATTTGATGTTGAAGGAACACCTGCTTGAAAAATGTTTCCCTGACCTGCGTCAACACCTGGTGGATAGCAAGCTGACCAATCCCCGGAAGCTTGCTGAGGAGGCGGACGTTTGGGCTAGTACCCGGGTGTCCACAAGGGGGACTGGAGGGGACTCTCAAAAGACCGGACAGGGCGCCCCCCAGAAGAAAGAGGGAGGGGAGAAGAAAACGGAGTTCTCTAAAGGCCCCCAAAATAGTTTCCAAGGGAAGGGAACGGGATTCACCCCTAGGGCTAACCCACCCAGAAACCCTAATCCTGGCCAGAGTCAGCAGCCAAGGGTTGTCCATTGCTACGAGTGCGGTGGTGTCGGACACTATAAGGGAGATGTGAAGTGCCCGAAAAGACCACCCCCTCCCATCGGAGGAAAGGCCCCCGGAGTAGCTAGTGTAGTGCTCGGGGAGGAGATGCCTTTAGATAAGGGAAGGGAGTGGGCGGGTGTCACTTTAGTGTCCCTGGGAGAACGGGAGATGGTTCCTAAGATCCAGGTGCCCGCAAATACCACAAAGTATGGGCAGTGGGTCACCATCAACGGCCAAAGAGGGGAGGCTCTGAGAGACACAGGAGCCAGTATGACTATGGTACGTAGCCAACTGGTGTCTCCAGAGCAGGTGATTCCCGATGTACTCCACCCTGCCGCGATGGCTAACGGCAGAATGGGCCACTATCCGGTGGCCGAGATTCCATTTGAATGGGAAGGGGTTGCAGGTTTACTTCGAGTTGCCGTAAGCCCTGCCGTGCCAGTCGATTGTCTGCTGGGGAATGACATGGAGCATAATGCTTGGAAGGAGGTGGAATACCGGACTCATGCTGAGATGCTGGGTACACCTGACTGGGCCTGTGTCAGCACAAGGTCTGCGACTACCCGGAGGGGGAGTTCGTTTAGGCGGGAGCCTGGAACAAAGGCACCGCCGGCTGCCGACCAAGGGAAGAACCGAGGGCAGGAGGAGCCTGCCTCGGCATCCGCGCCCCATGTGACGGATAGGCCACCGGAGGTGGTGGACCAGGAGTCCGCGGAGGGGGATGTTACCGAACTGGAGAACCTACCCATCCCGGCCGAGTGGCACGTGGAGGGAGGGCCGACCAGGGAGGAATTCTGCAAGGGCCAGAAGGAGTGTCCTACCCTTGAGGGACTGAGGCGACAGGCCGAAGCCCAGGCAGCAGGGAACGTTGAGGGGAACTATAATATTTACTGGGAGGATGGCCTCCTCTACAGTGAACCCAAGGCACCCATGCACGGATCGTCACGGGCCTTGGTTGTCCCTCAACGTTATCGAGCCTTCCTCCTGGAATTGGCTCATGAGATCCCCTTGGCAGGACACCTGGGGCAAGACAAGACCTTTGCCCGGCTTGTCCCGCACTTTTATTGGCCTCAAATGAAAGTGTCGTCCGACACCTATTGCCGGACGTGTGTGTCTTGTCAAGCCAGTGGGAAAACAGGGGTGAAGCTGAAAGCTCCCCTGGAACCACTTCCTGTCGTTAGCACCCCCTTTGAAAGGGTGGGCATCGACATTGTGGGTCCATTAGATCCGCCTACTACAGCTGGTCACAGGTTTATCCTGGTTCTGGTGGATCATGCCACACGGTACCCAGAGGCTATACCTCTGAGGACCATTACGGCACCTGTTGTGGCTAGGGCCCTGATGGGAATCTTTACCCGAGTGGGTTTTCCCAAGGAAGTTGTGTCCGACAGGGGGACCAACTTCATGTCAGCATATATGCGGGCGATGTGGAAGGAGTGTGGAGTGACCTACCGGTTCACCACTCCTTACCACCCCCAGACCAATGGTCTGGTGGAGAGGTTCAATAAAACCTTGAAAGGCATGATCAGAAGTCTGCCTGAAAGCCTGCGGAGGAAATGGGACGTCCTCCTACCCTGTCTATTGTTTTCTTACAGGGAAGTGCCACAGAAGGGAGTGGGCTTCAGCCCCTTCGAGCTTCTGTATGGGCACCCTGTGCGTGGACCTCTCAGCCTGGTGAGAGACGGATGGGAAAGAACTCCCCGAAAGCTTCCCCAGGATGTGGTGAGCTACATGCTGGCCTTCCGGAGCCAAATGGCTAAGTTGTGGAAGCAAGCTTCTGACAACTTGGAAGCCGGCCAAGCAGTAATGAAGGCGTGGTATGACCACAATGCTCACCCGGTGGAATTGGAGCCTGGCCAGAAGGTGTGGGTGATCGAACCAGGAGATCTTAGCGCCCTCCAGGATCGCTGGTCAGGACCCTTTGAGGTGTTGGAGAAGAAGGGTAAGGCTACCTACTTGGTGGATCTGAAGACCCCTCGCCAGCCCCTACGGGTGCTGCATGCCAACCGCCTCAAACCCCACCATGAGAGGCCCGAAGTCATATTGCTGATGGTGACTGACGGAGAAGAGGACGTGGAAAGCGAGCCTCTCCCCGACTTATTTGCGTCTCAAGAGAAGGATGGGTCGGTGGAGGGAGTGATTCTCTCCCAATCCCTAACTCCTGAACAGCAGGAGGACTGCCGCCAGGTCCTGGGGCAGTACTCTTCGTTGTTCTCCCTTGTTCCGGGTAGGACTCACCTGTGCGTCCATGACGTGGACACAGGAGACAGCCCACCTGTGAAGTCAAAGATCTACCGGATGACAGACAAGGTGAAGGCCAGCATTCACAGTGAAGTCACCAAGATGCTGGAGCTAGGAGTGATTGAACCTTCCAGCAGCCCCTGGTCCAGTCCGGTGGTATTAGTACCAAAAGCTGCACCACCGGGAGCCCAACCGGAACTGAGGTTCTGTGTGGACTACCGGGGACTGAACTCAGTAACCAAGACTGATGCTCATCCGATTCCAAGGGCGGATGAACTGATTGACCGGCTGGGAGCTGCCCAATATCTGAGTACTTTTGACCTTACTTCCGGGTACTGGCAGATCTCTCTGACTGATGGAGCTAGGGAAAGGTCAGCCTTCTCCACGCCCAAGGGCCACTACCAGTTCTGTGTGATGCCCTTTGGGCTCAAGAACGCACCTGCCACGTTTCAGCGTCTGGTGAACCAGATCCTCACTGGAATGGAGAGTTTCTCTGCTGCTTATCTGGACGACATTGCCGTCTTCAGTAACAGCTGGGAGAATCACTTGCGTCACCTGCAAGCTGTTCTCCAGGCCCTGAAACACGCTGGTTTAACGATCAAGGCCAGTAAATGCCAGATCGGGCAGGGGTCGGTAGTGTACCTTGGACACTTGGTGGGTAGGGGAGCGGTGCAACCCCTCCAGGCGAAAATCGAGGCTATCATGGCCTGGGAACCCCCCAAGACTCAGACTGAGGTCCGAGCTTTTCTGGGCCTCACCGGATATTACCGCCGCTTCGTGAAGGGGTATGGTACCATTGTGGCCCCCCTCACGGAGCTTACGTCCAAGAAGCAACCTCGACGGGTAGTCTGGACGGAGGCTTGCCAGCAGGCCTTTGTGAAACTGAAGCAAGCCATGTGCGAGGCCCCGGTCTTAAGGGCCCCAGATTTTTCCAAGGAGTTCATTGTCCAGACAGATGCATCGGAACATGGCATTGGGGCAGTGTTATCGCAACTCAATGAAGAGGGTCTGGATCAACCCGTGGTCTTCCTATCCCGGAGACTACTTCCCAGGGAACAGAAGTGGAGTGCAATAGAGCATGAAGCCTTTGCAGTGGTATGGGCTCTGAAGAAGTTGCGGCCATACCTGTTTGGCTCACACTTCCTAGTTTAGACCGACCACAGACCCCTTCGGTGGCTGATGCAGATGAAGGGGGAGAATCCCAGGTTGCTAAGGTGGTCTATCTCCCTACAGGGAATGGACTTTCAGGTGGAACATCGCCCTGGAGTGGACCACACCAATGCAGACGGTCTCTCAAGGTATTTCCACCTTAGTGATGAGAACTCCCAAGGGGTTGGGTAGCTCTCCCCACTTTCAGCTGGGGGGGACGCGTGTTAGACCTGTCAGCCCTTTGGGTGGTCCCTCCTCATCATTATTTATTTTGTCCCACTTTTGCCTCAAACCCTGTTATAATTTTTCCTTTTTGTGAACCACCAGACTTTTTAGTGTTGATGCAGGGTCAGGGAGCCATTTTCCCTACCCCTGGAACTTCTGTCTGAGGGCCTGAGACACAAAATGGTGGCCACCCATTGTCACCTGTGACATCACCAGAACCCACTGGAGGTTTCTAGAACCTTCTGTAACATTCTAGAACCTTGTGACAGGGGGAGGCAGTTTAGAATGTTGGGAGGCCATCTCAGAGGGGCAGTTGGCAACTGACTGGAGAAGAGAGAGGACAGATATAGAAGGAGGTCGGAGTAAGGCAGCAGGGGTGGAAACCAGTGCTTGGAGTGGGGTCCAGAAACCCACCCTTGATGCTAGTCCCTACTGACCAAGCCCAGCCTAAAGCCCTGTGTGGGACCAAGACCAGAAGAACCATCTTAAGGAACTGAACATTTGAAACAGGCCTTAAAAAGGAAGAACAGCAAGTTCCTGACCTGTTCAGTGGTGTCCTCCTGGAGTTCTGACGTCGAGAAGCCTGGAGACCTGGGGCCTGAGGTAGAGAAGCGGCGCTGACAGAAAGCAGACGTCGTACCCGGAGCCGCCAGAGGTCAAGTGAGGGCGCCGACGGAGGTCGTGGAGAGGCGCCGGAGGTCGAGTGGAGATTCACCCGAGGTCGAGGTGAGGGCGCCGACGGAGGTCGTGGAGAGGCGCCGGAGGTCGAGTGGAGATTCACCCGAGGTCGAGGTGAGGGCGCCGACGGAGGTCGTGGAGAGGCGCCGGAGGTCGAGTGGAGATTCACCCGAGGTCGAGGTGAGGGCGCCGACGGAGGTCGTGAAGCGCGCCGGAGGTCGGGAGTGGAGATCGCACTCCGGAGACACCCGGAAGCGGGGAGGCCGTGTCCCTGTGATGCCGCAAGGCGACATCGAGTCGAGACCGCCCAGCGACATCGAGTCGAGATCGCCCAGCGACATCGAGTCGAGACCGCCCAGCGACATCGAGTCGAGACCGCCCAGCGACATCAAGACGAGGCCGCCCAGCGACATCGAGCCGGAGCCGCCTCACGACATCGACACGGCGCCGAGCGGAGCCGATCATCGTGAAAAGGGCAGTAAGTGGTAGAGGGGGCGTCTGAGGCCCCGTGGAGCCCTAAAAGACCATTCTAGGGGCTAGAGGGGTGTTAGAACCAGCCTGGGGGTGCCAGGGGTGAACTGAGACTGGTGCAGTGACATCTGTGAGGGGCTGTGTAGTTTAGAGGGCCAGATCTTTAGGTTACCCTGGTTCTGCCTCAGCTTAGGCCCCAGCATTGTCCAATCTAGGTGGGACACCCCCATGCCATCCAAATGACCACAAGCTGTGTATGGGCAAAGTAAGACCAGGTTGCCTCATGAAAGTGATCTGATCTATACTGTCATTGATTGCTTTTCCTTATTTATTGAAGGTGCTTTATTTATTGTCTTCCACTAATTTATTCCTGCACTGTATTTATTGTCTGACCGGGTTTGATTCTATGATTGACACACGTTCTGAGGTACGGCCCTCCAAACATAAAAACAATGAGATACGTAGGTAGTAGAAGGCAAGCACATCAGTCAGGTAGACAGCTTCAAGTATCTGGGGGGTTTATTAGACTCTGAGCTGTATTGGCACTTGCTTATTAGACAGAAGTTTCTGTCCTTTAACAGAGCAACATTTGGCATCAAAGACTTTACCCATCAGCTTGGGCGTACCCACATTCATTCGATCCTGGAAACTTACAGGGCCAAGTGCATCCCCTAGCGAGCTATGGTCGTGGAATATGGGGATATGGACGGGTTGCCCTCTTGAAGTAGCTGAAAATACATTTTTAAGAGGTCTCTTGGGGGTCCAACAAAGCATACGGTATGAAATTGTCCACGAAGAACTAGGCTTAAACTTTCTTATTGACCTGCTACGTCTTGGTCCCCTAAAGCGCTGGAACTCGATTTGGGTAAAGGAGGAACTTAGTTTTAGCAGATTAATTCTGCAGGACTGTTTAAGATAGGAAAAATCCTCTCTGATTCCGTGGCTGGCATATGTGGCACGTAGCTTGCGGGCCCTAGGGTGGTCTGAACTGTATAACAACCCCTCTGTTTTAACTTGTTCTGTGAGCAAGCAGGCTGAAACGACGTTTAGTGATAAGCTAGTATCAGAACGCGAGGACCTTGCTCTAAAGAAACATTCTATGCGACATGCAATATTAGTGCAAGCTGTCAGTAACATAGAACCTTATCTAATCTGGAATATCACATGCAAGCAACGTCGCCTGCTGACTCACTTCAGGCTGAATTTATTTTCCCGCTAGTCCCTTTTAATCATGGTTGTTTCACGAACTCGTTCCAGCCCCTCTGTGATTGTGACAATCCATCGAATAGCAGTACTTTACATGTCATTATGCTCTGCCCAAAATACAACAGTATACAGCATAAGTTCCTATACCTGATTTTAAAACTAATGAATTTTACCCAAGTTAGGCCCGCTTTACTGTTTTTACAGCTGTTAAACTCTCCAACTGTCTGCTTTTTCCTCGTACGCTTTCTGTTGGGGTTCTTAAAAACATGAATGGGTTTGTTTATGATAACTTGTATGTTATTTTTAAAGATATGTTTTAATGTCTTTTATGATTTTATCTGTAAAATCGAATAAAGAAATTTGATGATGAAGATGATTCTATTATTGACAGTGCCCAGTACACATCAGGGATAAGAGGTTCAAATTGACACCATTCAAACCTAATAACCCTGGCAGGACTGTAGCCCTAAAATCAGTTCCAATAAGAGCGTTTTCTGTTATGATGATGATGTGAGTAATATCTACATATAACCAAGTCTGTATTAGGGCAGCTCACTGTGATATGAACCCTAACCACTGTGTCTATAATACAAAAAAATATTATGTAATTAAAATGTACAAGCCATCGTATAACTGCTTTGGAGCACTAAGGACCTCAGATTAACTTACTTACTTCCTTGCACTTCTGGTAGCAAACTGACAGCCATTAAATACCAGTAGCAATTTGTGCAGTAATCCAATTTACAGAACTCTGAATAGGGACTAATGCTCTAATTTCATGTGTTTTCCCCAATTCCAAAATGTTAAAAATCATATTTTGCATGGTTTGAGTGGACAATTTAGTCAGGATTTCCCTGGAGAAAAGTGTGCAAACAAACACCCTCGGATTACACAAACAGCACATTAGTTGGAATTGCAACTGGGATTTGCAACCATATCTGGATTCACATAAGGTTCCGAATGAAGCCCTTGATGTGAAAGTCAATATTGTAGATTAACATAACTATAAAGTATAATGAAATAGCCTTGTAGTGGAAACTAAATGCCTATGATTAATGAACAAGGAAAACTTTCAATCACCTTCAGAAATATATGCTGATTTGCTTTGCATACTCTACTGCCCATCCCACTCATCTTTTTAATTTATTACTGATTAGAACATTGGAATGTTGGAAGCTCTATTGAAAACAATGGAGTGCTCCTGGCTTATAATGGCTGGTATAAACCCGAGGCTCCAACTTTCCAATGCTTCTTTGTGGCTGTGAACAAAGGCTTCAGGGAGCATGAGGGGATGTCAATCCCCTTGCGCTCCCTGAAGCCTTTGTTAGAACATTCTGCCCTCTTGTAGCCCTTCGTAGCAGGGCTATACCGGCAATTAAAGGCCTTCGGCTCGGGCCTTTAACGCTGCAGCGGGCCTTTAATAGCCGGTATAGCCCGCTACGGCGGGCAATAAGGCTATATTAGAACATTGGAATGTTGGGAGCTCCATTGTAGACAATGGAGTGCTCCCTGCCTCTACGGGCCGGTAAATGCCCGCAGAGCAACATTCCAATGTTTTAGAAAAGCCTCTCGAAGCTCGAGGGGATTTAAATCCCCTCGAGCTTCGAGAAGCCTTTGTTTAATTTGTTTGAACATTCTGCCCTCTAGTGGCAGAATGTTCTAATAGCCTTATAGCCCTTCGTAGCAGGGCTATACCGCTATTAAAGTACCGCTGTCTTGTTAAAGTCCCTCGCCTTCGGCTCGGACCTTTAACGCTGCAGCGGGCCTTTAATAGCCGGTATAATCCACTACGGCGGGCTATAAGGCTATAATAAACTATTTCTCTCATTCTTGGCTGACCTAGATCAGGATATCTGAATTGTTCTTTATCCAGGTTAGTCATATGGACTATCTATTTCTTCTGCTATTACTATTGTTATGTCTTTATCACACTACTATAAAAATATATTACATTCCTTAAATTTGATTCCACTTGTTCATCAAATAAAGATATCATATTCTGTAGAATAGCTTTTCTTTTAAAAGCTCCATTTAAAAAAAAAATTAAATTCGTTTTTATAGTGCCCACAATGGGCTGCCATGCACCAGTGAAGGCACCCTTGCACCGTGGTGCAAGGGTGCCTGCAATGCAGGGCTGATTGGTTTTATGTAGGAAGGGACACCTTCCTACTCAAAATCAACTGTGCACATAGAAAAAGAAAGAAACGAGGAGAAATTAAATAATTTCTCCTTGTTCCGCCTCTCAAACGCCAAACCTGGATCGGCATTAGATTCTGACACATTCCCAGGTTTATGATTTCTCGTAAATCTAAGAATGTGTCAGAGTCCATGTGTGTTGCGTGGGAACACCGACAGCAACACCCATGGAACGCCCCTTTCATGCAGTTTCTGCGTTAAAGGGGCACATATTTACAAGGCCATGTAAAGTGACTTTACGTGTCCTTGTAAATATGACAGGGAACATTGATCCGCCAGAACGTCAAAAAGGTGAGGCTCAAAGCATTCTGAACAATGCCACCACATTACATCCATTGATGTTAAAACATATAAGGCATCATACATTTACACAGATCTAGTACAGTGTCAGTGATCCTGGCACTGAAGCCTTCCAATACTTTCATTTGCAATGATCCTACCAGGCATCCCATGTCTTTTGATGCTTACGTGGGCAGTCACGTTTCTGTAACTGTTTATTCAGCTTCAGCACAAATGTCCATTCCACGAGTACTCCCCTTAAGTCCAGGAGGACCAAATTCGATCCAGTGTCTGGAGACATCAGATTTGGCCACCGCCGTCCCTGTTGCCAAAAGGCGCCAAGTGCCCGCACCTTCCTATCCCACCCCTAGTATGACATGTTTAGGGTCAAGGGTCAATGGGTATTTCACTGAGCCATCTAACGTGGTGTATATCATGTCCCTGTCACAGCAACAGCAATCCTCAGGCATGTCCACACCACATGAAAGAAGGTCACTCGTTTTTCTTGGACACATGGGCAGGAGTCTTCTTTCCCCTACCCATGTGCCAGAGCTTGGTAGCTTGGTTGATATTGCTAGACATTTTGCCGCCATCTTGGCCTCGATCCACTCATCATCCTCCATTGGTCAATGTCTGCTTGCCATACTTTCATAAGTGCAATAGGGGGTATGGTGTGTTTATCACTAGGGATTTGTATATGTGTGAGAAACAGTTATTTTTGAGAGGTTCCATTAATATTTTGGGGTTGATCTGGTTGAATTCTAGGATTTTTTTAAACAAATGCAAATTTAGGATGAAGTGTGTGCAAGTGGCAAATAGCGCAAAACTTGGGAGGGGAGGAAATTATTAGATTGTTCCATCAGGTGGGTAAACAATATAATGGTCTCTCCTTCTACACATCACCTACCTTTGAAATGACAATCAGGTCATATGGCCCAAACCCAATAAGACCTGCAATGTGAAGCCGTCAAATGCCCTTCTACAGGGGAGTTTCCCTTGTGATCCTCTTAAACAATTTAATGTCCCTCATTGTTCAATGCCAATAGGTTAAAGGAGTTCTTGTGGACTCCGCCTGAGGGACTGAGGAACCATATATGATTGCAACCAGTGACCTAGTCTGTACGAAGTCCCTCTCCATTTTATATATTAGGTCTTAAAAATTTGGGACCACCAACTGCAAAGTCGATTAATACAAATGGATGTCTGGTATCCTTAACAGGCCACCATACGGAGCTTGGACACATTTGACGAGTGACACCCAGGGTTGGCACTCAGCCCATATGAACCTACTGAACATAGCATTAATGTCATTGAATAGGGTTTCGGCTAATGGGAATGAGGGGTTCTGCAGTACAAAAAAGAACCTATGGAGCGTTGTCAACTTAAAAAGGCCTCTGCGGACCATAATTGAGAGGAAAAACTTATTGTAGGCCTAGAAACACCACTACTAAAGGTAAGTAACCTCCATTAAATAGTAACAGTCTATTTGAATCCTTAGCAGAGGCTGGTCACACTTTAAATAAAATCATGTGTTTCAACATGCCAATGCTTTTATTCCACTTTTAAAAAGTTAAATATCTTCTCTTGTTCTCTGTGCTCAGTATGATATGCATTTCCAATAGGCATATTTTTGGAAACAAGTAAGCATGTCTGTAGATTTTGTGCCAGAATATTGTGTGACAGAAATATAATTTCATAACTACCGTTTACAAAAATATCTTTAGGTGTATATTTTCTACCATTAACTCAAATAGCATATTATTATGATAAATGATATGTAGGACACAATATTTCTGTCAGACAGCATTTTGATAACAAAAGTTTGGTACCATAACACATCTGCTTTGCATGTCAGACTTGGGCACCATCTTTGTGGACCTGAGCAAGTGTTTTGACATCCCCTGATTTTACAGGTGGGTGGCAGGAGTAGCTCTGTTACACAGAAAAAAAAATATGTTCTAATACAAACTATGAATTATTAGCTTTAGGATAACACAGTGAGATAGGAGCAGTATTGGAAGACCCAGAATTGGCCCAAACCAGAAACATCTGGTTGGCTGCATTTATACATAGTTAGGTATGCAGGAACAGGCTGAGAAGCTCCGAGCTACTGGGCAGGTTGCCTGTTTGTACCCCACCACACTGTGAGCATTTGCCTGTGAGTGTAAAATGTAGCTAGTGTTTTGGGAGAACACTGTTGCAAACATATAGCTAACGCATGCTGTGGAAGTGCATTGTCATTTACTGGTAGCACATTATCAATTTTATAATGACCATTAACTTCGCACACACATAGTTTAACTGTTAAAATATATAGCAGGCAAACTATATCGTATGGAAATTGGGTTTCCGTGAATATTTGTAATTTGCACACAACCAAGGGAATTTTCTTTATTTGGTTGAATCCTATTAAAATTTTTGATTGCATTACACTTCTGAAATACAAAAAAGTACTTCATTTGTGTTTTCCCAGCTGCTGATATATTTGAAAAATATTTATGCAGCTCATTTATAGTTATTTCAATGTTGATATGTGTTCGAAAAAATGACATCTTGTAGTCTTTTCCGTCACACCAGCAAGATTGCCACATAGCTCACTTTACAACATTCTCACACTTTGACATCAGAAAAAAAAAAGTAAACACCAATACCCATGTTAAATATCAATGTTAAAAGAACAACTACAGAGGGGCGTGGTCCGAATGGCAAGAAGGTGGATGCAATTTGAGTAATCTCCCGGCCAGTGCCTAATGTCCTACACCATCCTGGACCTGTTCAGGTGAGCAAATAGTATAATTCATGGTGGCACTGGGGTCAACCGTGGGGGCAAGAGGTGCCCTGGGGTGAGAAGTGGAGAGGCAATGTGGATTTAAGGCACGGTGGGGCTGGGTGTTGGCATGCTCCAGCCTTCCATGACTGTGGTCCCATGCCTGTCATGGTGTGAGGGGGGTGGCCTCTACCCTGGGAGTGTGCCTGCTGCAGCCACTCGGCTGATCCACCCTTGTGGAGCTGACGATGACACTAGTCAAGAGTAAGAGTGGCTGTGCTGTCTACGCTGGAGTGAACCGCAGAGGCCATGTGGTGACCTGCCGCTGTCTTCTAAGTGCAGTGCAGACTCTTCCCATGCAAGGGAGACAGGAGCAAAAAGGAGAGGTGTGGCCTGCCCCCTGGTGGATGGTGATTGAGCGACTGTTTTCGAGTGGTGCTTGGGCCTGGCCAACCTTGGATCGAATTGGCCCAAGGAGGTGGGGCATCCAATGTGTGTATCTCTTCTGATGGCACCTGAGTAAACCCATAATCATTGGGACTGTGCCCCTCTCTCTTTTGTTTCTCAGGCCCTTATGACCAGTACTGGGTTGGTGGTCCTCAAGCTGACCCCCGTGGGGTGGACAGATTTGGGTGCTGCTCATGGCCACCTTCCCACGATAAAGGACAAACCTGCCATGAGGCAAAGTAAACTAGATCACTACACTAAATACTTGCTGCACGGGGACATGGCAACTGCCAAACTGCTGGAACCCTCAGCTATGGAGTCTGCAGTGCAGGGGCCTCCAGTAGACATTGTGGTCTTATTGCTCACTATTCTGAAGTCCAGGTTAGTCCTAAAGAACAAAATTAGTGAGGTTGGGTGGACGTCTTGCTCCTTCGCCAACGTCATGCTCTTACCTGGTCCCAACCACGGAGACGACACTGGAGCCGCTTCTGGACCTCCTATCCCTCCTGAGGACAGCACATATCAAGGAACCAAAACCTTAGCAAACCCACAGTCCCCCGGGAGAAAGGGGGGCGGGATAAAATAAGAAAAGAGAGACTTTCGGTATTGGATCTGCTCATCGCCTGTGCGACACTGAACAACAGAATTTGTCACTTCTGAGATCTTCTGCGTTTGCGAGGTAGATGTGCACTGGACCAGAATGTCTGGTATTGCGATGGTGCAATGCACTGGAAATAACAAGAGAAGGCAGTTAAAATCAGTACACTGGAAGGTCTCTACATACACTGACTATGCATTAACTTCAGTGAAATACACTTACAGGTTTCATCAGCAGCACAGCATGAAAGCAGAATAATCAATTTCACAGATTGGAGTGAGTCACTCCTAGGGATAAACTAGGAACACAGATTGGAGTTACTTGTACTTCTGAGGATAAACTCGGAACAAAGGTTTGAGTTACTTGCACTCCCAAGGATAAACTCGCAGCAAAGGTTGGAGTTACGTGCACTTCCAAGGATACAGTCAGAAAACAGGCTGGAGTTACTTGCACTCACAAGGAAGAACTCGAAACAATGGTTGGAATTACTTGTATTCCCAAAGGATAACTGGGAACACAGGTTGGAGTTATGTGCACTCCCAAAGATAAACTCAGAAAACAGGTTGCAGTA
This sequence comes from Triturus cristatus, assembly GCF_964204655.1. Lineage (NCBI taxonomy): Eukaryota > Metazoa > Chordata > Amphibia > Caudata > Salamandridae > Triturus > Triturus cristatus. The sequence continues at coordinate 798,575,028 of NC_140594.1, forward strand.
CAAGGTCCATGCATACATCAAAGACTCTGAAGTTCTTTCTCTTGGCACTAGTGTTCATTAGAGAAGCACAGAGCTAAAGTCTTTAATCCCTGCACAGTCTCAGTTTTAGCTCCAAGGTTGCAGAAAGGGTCTGGAGTATAAACACACAAAAAGCGCTTTAGTAAATCTCAGAGAGGGCGTGGAGGAAATGTCTAAAGCCTTCGAGGACCCTGCTACTCAGTCCTGCTTACTACTATAGGATGATTAGTACATACTAACCTGATATCAAGTATTTAGCCTAGTTCTTCCACTTGACTGAAGTTCGAAGAGGATCTCAAGGCTTTGACACAGGGAGTCATGGGGGCCTGGGGTAGCTGTGCAGCAGGGAGAGAGGAGGAAGACATCAAAGGAGCTGGAGCCACAGGAGTTACCGGTTCCCTTGGACTTGATGGATACTGGAGGGTCTCTCAGTTCCGGCTGGTTTCTTCAGTTGAGTGGGAAGGGTGAAGCATGTTCCGCTTGGAGCGATGCCATGACTTGGGGTTGGGTGAGGTTTATATACCCTATCAAAGGCTCCGCGGATGTAGCTGGATCATGTGGGGCACATGGCCATCTGAAAGGTTGTTGAACCTTGAAGAAAACATGTGTTAGTACACTTGCTTTAACCTTACAGAACGGGCAGGTGCAACTTGATGATCGGAACCAAATAACAGGAAACTAAAGTATTGTTTTCCCTCGAACTTAGATAATGGAAAACAACACCAAGACCACTTCACAGCGGGAGCAAGAATTGCCACTGGCTCAAGGGATTCTGAGAGAAGCTTGCAGAGATTTAATGGAAAGCCACACTAAGACCCTAGTAACAATGTGTGCAGATGATCTATTGGTTCATGGGTTTCTGGGGATGCTTGCAGGGATTCAAGCTCAATGGAATTATGGGTGTTGAGGAACATCAGTCATGGTATCATGGCGTACCATAAAGCGCCACAGGGGTAAAGCAACATGAGCCATGTGTGCTAGGCCCACTACACAGAGGGTGCATTAGGGGGTGGTGACAGTCAGGATTTGAGAAAAATTACAATCTGAGTCACAGAGGCTGAAGGACATATTTCAGCCCTAGAAGATGCTATGCAGGCGCTGCAGAAGATAGCCGAGCTCCGACCTGGCACTGTATATAGACGACGTGAAGGAACGTGCTAGTCACAACAATCTGTGATTTGTGGGCTTCCTTGAAGGAGCTGGAGGCCTAATCCGGAGAAATGTATTGAAACTTGGTTTCGGAACATTCTGCCTGCCGACCAGAAATCCTCTTGTTTCATTGTTTAGCGCGTCCACAGGGCTTCCATGGCGCTTGCCTCCTTGGGCCTCACCGACGGCCATTATTGTCAGATTTCTAAATCACCAAGATCCTGATCTTGTCCTACGTTCACCCCACCTTAAAGGTGAAATCCCCTTTGACTGTTTGAAAATCTTCATTTTCCAAAATGACACCAGATCAGTCAAAGCCCAAAAGAAATCCTTTTCAGAAAAATCTCAGCGACAAGAGCTTGCGTTACATACTCCTCTTTTCGGTCAAACTGAAGGTGCTCTTTCAAGGGAAGCTCAGGGGTCATGCCATGCACCAGACTAAGACATCAGCAGAGGATCCTCGCAGACCAGACTGGAGCATGACGGGTCAGAACAACCTCATCAGAAGCAGGATAGGGGCCACAGTGATTTACAGTCTAGGCGCTCCCCATGTTTTATTGTTTGGTTATTCCGAGGATAGTAAACAGTGTTTGATAAGTGACAGATGCTTCCGGGAGGGAAGTGTAGGGAAGGGGTTGTTGGGGGGTGAAGGAGGGATTTTGTTATATTTTTCAGTTCTGTTTAGCATTGTTTACTGGTTCTTTCCTTGCGAGCGTCATGCGATTGATCCCCCGCAAGCATAGGTGTCCTTCGTCCCATGCCTACTATCACTTTTCAAATGGGCCACTGACTTAAAATACTGATCTGGCGGGTTAACGCGTTACGCAATAGAATAAAGAGAGGCGCAGTTCTGCTATCCATCGAAGGATTGCAAAATCCCCCAATCACTCTCCCTCCCTCTTTCTTTCCATATGTACAATCCATGGCTACAAGATTCTACTGGACTGCCAAGCACCTGATAGGACCGGATTCTTGCCTACCTGATTATCTCCTAGAATCCTCTCAGGTCGCCAGGATCTTTTTATCTGCTAAATAGTGTAGAGGGGAGAAAATTCAAATCTCAATACATAATTAACCAAATCAATTTCTGCTCTTAAAGGACCACTGACTCCGAATCTAGATTTTTAAGATTTCATTACAACCAAGAATAAATACACATACAAACACCTCAATACAAGGTGAAGAAAATAAATAGGCACTAATACAAAGGAAATCCTACGAAAGAGTCTCATGCGACTCAGAATAAAAAGAATAATCAATTCTAAAAGCATTAATAAAACAATGGTTAATCCAATCTCTATATCTGAGACTATTAGCCTAAAAGAAAATCAGTTAGTCTTTCCCTACTGTATCTCTAAGGTGACATCCCTACTTAGCATTTCCCTTCCCAGGCAAGAGAATAAAAAGGTGTCAGAAGTGAAGACTTCCTAAGAAGTACCATCACTTAGTCAGAGGTCGTTCTAAGATGCTCCTTCTAGCTCCCCATTTGAACCTCAACTCCTCAATCCACGGGGCACTGTCCCTAATACAAAATCCCCAAAACGTAGAACACGCCCTTCGCCACATCTCTTTAGCCAGGTCTTCTTCCAGTACTTTTCCAGTGAAACTTGTATCCCATCCAACGACAGTTAGCTCGACCTTGGGTCCCAGGCACCTTCTCTGCTGAAAGTATCATTCGCACAATCCAATGTACTCCCCTGTTCGCTTCTCATACCATTCTAACTCCTAAACCAAAGACCTAGTCTCACTAATGAGCTAAAAGTCCTTGCACCTGCAACAGAAACATGGGAACGAAAAACTTTTCTCTTCTCTAATATTTTCCACCATCCGGCAACCCAAAGCCTTTACCAAGGTAAATCATTTTCGGCCTACAACATTAGCAAACATAAGAAATGATCAGGCCTTCTCTTTAAACATATATGCGATCAGGCCTTTATACTGTTGAACACATTACTAAATCACTCTCTAAGCATTAGTTCATCACTCCTTATGTGTGAATAAGCAAACTTGCACGTGCAACTTTTTACATGGCACACGTTTAACCTAATACATTGCATTACATGAAACTAATCATTATGCATTTACTAAAGTACATTCCCGATGATCTGCAACATTACTCTTTACGGAAAGCATTATTACATCTCTAATCACCTCTATGTTAAACGATTCTAGTAATACATTTCTATGGCACACTTAACCTAAATCGATTAATATGTGGGTGCTGACTAACGGTGAATATGATGCACCCCTCCAAATTTCAGAATAACATGACGCTCTAATAGTTCCCCCCTTTGATGACAAATGTCATCACACCATCACACAATTAACTCCCTTGGAGAAAGAACCGACCTAAACAGTACTTGTCCTCCCCCATCGGAACCTATCCATATTCTTGATATTCTAGTATTGACTGTCCTGCAGTCTAGCAATTCGCATTTCACTTGCTCTGAGAGCTCATTCAATTCTGTTTCCTCTGTACCACTTGTAAGCTCTGATGAGACCCCACAAGCAAATCACACAAACCACAACAATAATGAGGGGGTTCAGCACGAACCCAAGGAACCCCTTTCCCAAATTTGCAAACCAACTTCCCACCCGACCAAATCCTTTACCAATCTTTTCCCACACACCTTCTTCAGTCAAATCCTCAATCTCTTGATGAATCGTGGTAATGTTATCTATATATCTCTCTAGATCCTTGCTATTGTCTGGAATATACGTGCAACATTCCTGAACCTTCAATAATTTACAGACTCCGCCCTTTTTTGCCAATAATACATCTAAAGCAAGGCGATTCTGCAAAACCATCGTCCTTATCGACAACATCTCTCCATCCACCAATATCAAAGACCTTTCTGTATTCATTGACAACTCATCAACCACAGTCGCCAACCTTCTTATCTTCACATCATTCAAAACCACGCCCAAACTCAGTATCATTGCTCCAAAGACATCCCCAATCACTGCTCCTGCACTCACAGCTCTCCTTACTCTAGAGTGATGTCCAGTCTCCAAAAGCTCCAAATCTTCTGCATGATATATCTTCGGAAAAATAATAGCCAAATTATTATTATTATTATTATTATTATTATTATTACATTTGTATTGCGCACGAATCATCCCCAGGGGGATCTCTCGGCGCAGATGATGCAGGCTTTGAATGACCGCAGCAGATCAGCTAAACAGCCAAGTCTTTAAGTGTTTTCTGAAGGTGTTTAAATCTGAACAGGCGCGCAGATCCCAGGGCAACTGGTTCCAATACTTGGGCGCAAGATAAGAGAAAGCATGTCCCCCCATTTTTTTTGTCCTAATTCTCGGTGTTTGTAGGAATTTTCGGCCGCTCGATCTTAGGCACCGTGCCGGGGAGTACCAAACTAGTTTTTTAGTAAGATAAGCCGGCCCCTGGCCGACCCGTGCTTTAAAGGCCAGACAAAGAAGTTTGAAAAGAGCCCTCTTTCTGATAGGTAACCAGTGAAGTTCTCTCAGTAGAGGGGCAGAAGGCGTGCGTGGAGGTTTATTTAAAGCCAGACGTGCTGCCGTATTTTGTACGACCTGTAGCCTTGACAAAAGATCTTCCCTGACTTCTACCAGAAGAGCGTTCCCATAATCGAGTCTGCTCACTAGTAGTGACTGGATCAGGACCCTTCTAGCAGAAAGGGGCAGCCAAGGAAAGATCTTCCTTAGAGTGCGAATCATGCCAAAACATTTGCCTGTTATAGTTTTGACATGCTGTTCCATGGATAGATTCTGGTCCATGATCACACCCAGATTTCTGACCCATTTTTTTGGAAGGGGTGGCGGACCCAGTGACTCTGGACACCACTCATCCGTCCATATTTCCTCTGCCTTCCCGAACAATAAAATCTCCGTCTTTGTGGGATTGAGTTGGAGATAGTTACTTTTCATTCAACTGGAGATTTTCATCATGCAACTCTTAAACATTTCTCTAGTCAGTAGGTGATCGTTTTCTATGGGGATAAGCACCTGAGTGTCATCCGCATAGGAGATGGTTTGGAAGCCGCAGGATTCTATAATGGCAGCCAAAGGGGCCACGTAGATGTTAAACAAGGTGGGGCTCAGAATAGAACCCTGCGGTACCCCCTTCTCCACTACTGTAGACTTAGAGACAAAAGAGTCTACCTGTACACACTGCAACCTGTCTGATAGAAAGCTTCGCAACCACTCCCAGGCACTTCCATTGACACCTATCTCCCGGAGCCTGTGCAAGAGAATTCTGGGGGAGATGGTGTCAGAGGCCGTTGACAAATCAAGTAAAACCAGAACAGCCGGGGTCCCCTCGTCCAGCAGAAGCCTAATGGAATCTGTTACCTCCACCAGCGCTGCCTCCGTGCTGTAGCCAGCACGGAAGCCTGACTGCGAGGGATCTAACAGGCCATGCTGGGCCAGATGATTCGACAGTTGGCGATTTATCAGCGCCTCCATGATTTTGGAGCAACCTGGGAGGAGCGAGATAGGTCTATAATTTTGCAGGTCTGCAGTGTCCAGTGATGTTTTTTTTGGAAGAGGTTTAATGAAGGCCTTCTTCCAGCTGACCGGGAAGGAGGCAGTCGTCAGTGACACATTACAGACATCTGTTATAGGGGCGACAAGCTCCAAGGCTAGATCTGACAGCACATAAGGGGGGGCTATATCTAGCGGCGAACCTGACTTCAGGCCTTTCAAAAGAGGTAGCACCTGTTCCCTCGTAATAGCTGAGAATGCTTCTAGACTCACCGGCGGGGGACTCACGGTGTTCTGCAATGCCTCCCAGTTCTCTGGCAGCGGCAAAAAGGAAATAACACGTACCATACCAATTCGCAGGCAACCTCACATAGGCATTCCTTCCGCATACATAATAAACAGTTGGAATCACTTGCACCAAGCCTTGCAAAAAGTTCTTAGCTGAATCTTCCATTGTAAAGATATGGTCACACGTACTTTGTCCTACCGAAACCTTTTCATAGTAGGTCTGAGGACGTCTCACACACAACTTTCCCTTTTGCACCTGGTCCAATGCTATGGGTCCATAACTCCCCTTAAATCTGTGTAATCTCTCCTCGTCAGTCCAATCTACTGGACTATCTCCTGTATTTCGTGTCTGTGTTAGTTTTCTATACCTATCTTCTACTTGACCTACAAACTTCTTCTCTGTATCTGACAATGAACATGTCAAATTATGTCGGTGAGCATAAGCCGTATCCAGTTCCAAAGACGGTATGAAATACTTCCGGAGTCTGTCTTCTGACGTGTAATAATCGGACTTATTCAAATGCTTGTAAGCTGGAACTTCAGGAAGTACTGCATCGTAATTGGAAAATAAATACTGAAACTGACCTCTCTCATAAAAGATGTAAGCAACAAACTACAAGAAATTCCATAGGTTACTGGAAGGTGATGGTATCTAATACCCTCATCTACTGAAGAAGGTAACTGCATGCACACATAACAATCTTTCGCACCCACATATTCGCACAACAATTTTGCATACGCATTAAGCTTAAAATTACTTCTAGATATATCTATGTGAAATCTACGACTCTCTTCGAGTAGCAAATCTCTTTTAGCTCCTATAGTAACCTCCTTCTGGCTACAGGTGGTAGGTGTAGGTGTCCCCTCTACCTCTCCCTCTTGCTCATGTGAAACGATATATGAGGCTACAACTATTACAACTATAGGAACTATCACTAACCCCATAAGTGTACCTATCACTAATTTAGCCCTACGGTGAGTATTTCCAGCATCTGCCATCTTTGCAAAGTTCTCAAAATTATTGGCTTGACAACAACAATTAAGAGTCTCTTTCTCCTCCAGACATTGCTTGTCAACCAGTTCAAATGACACTTCAAAAGCTGGAAATCCCTTTGCAACTTTCAGTTCCTTATTTACACAGTCCACAAAAAGACTTCGCTAGCCCTCTTTCGTCGTCTTCCACTCGGGTCTAGGTTATCTTCTTTAGACTTTTATGTACAACAAAGTTTTTACCTTCAGTCCAGAATGAGATCAGCTCCCAAAATCTCTAAAACACGTTGCAAAAGTTCAAGACGAAGCACCACTAATTCTTGATGCGGTGGTACAAAACCAAAAGTTGGAAAAATCAGCGTCTCCAGGATCAATTCACGAATCTTGCTCAGAAGTGGTGGATTCGGAATATTGAGAGTCAGTATTCCTTCGATTTCCACCCCTGGAACCAACAACAGCATGTCTATTTTCAGATTCGGAGAATCGCTGACCAGAGTCAACCTACCCGAGCTCAACACTCCTGGCATCAGTCACAGCGTATGTCCCCTCCGGTGAGGTATACCTTTGACACGGCACTCTTGTTCTCCTGGATCTTCTCAGACTAGCTCCAGCTTGCTCTTCGTCACTTTGTTCCAATTCAGATATTTCAGAAACTGGGGCAAGATCTCTTTCGGGTGCCAATCTCAGGTTCAGCCGTCTCTGACTCACGGGCCAAACTCTTTCAGCTTCCGTGGCACTTCTGCTCTCCCTTGGGGTACCCTGTGCACTACTTCCCTCTTCGGCAAAATTTGACTCTACTCCTCCCACAACAGAACTGTCTCCGTCTGAGTCAAATTTGGGGTTCGATTTGCACAACCCCTTTCAGCTCGATCTAGTGCACAACCAACTGCATCAGCAACCCTTACAGCTTGGCTTGCCCTCTCAGATGGCCCTGCCACCTCAGCTGGATTTTCATTTACGAGAGGGGCTGTATCCTCCAAGGGTGCTGAAACTCTGTGGGTATAGGAGGCATGCACCTAGTTTGGCAGTCCCCCACACTTCACTGCCGTGTTCATGACCAGTATTACCTGGTACGGACCACGCCAACGAACATCCAGGCAACTCTTCCTCACGTGTTTACGCACAAGCACCCAGTCTCCCGGGCACAAGTCGTGGCACAGGTCACTTGCGGCTGGAACAGTTGCTGCTTGCCCCTGCTGGGACACAGAATGGACTACATCAGCCAGTCCCTTAAAGTAGTCGAGAATCAAGTCATCAGTGATGTTAATCAAAGCAGTAGCAGGTATCGCTGGTAATCGCATTGTCCTCCCCATCAGGATCTCGTGTGTTGACAACCCCGTTCTCCTATCAGGAACACTACGAAGGCTCATGAGGACCAAGGGCAGTGAGTCAGGCCATTTCAGGGATGTCGAAGAACACACTTTCGCCATCCGCGCTTTCAAAGTCCCATTAACTTGTTTCACAATCCCAGAAGCCTCTGGTCGATAACTACAATGCAATCTCTGATTCACATTCAAGGCAGCACAGAGCAATTTTATGATCTCCCTATGGAAGTGTGTCCCTCGGTCCGACTCCAAAGAGGTCGGATATCCGAACCTAGGGATAAGTTCCCTCAACAACAGCTTAGCTAAAGTGAGTGTGTCACACCTACGTGTTGGGTAAGCCTCCACCCACCTTGAAAAGACACATACCACGACTAAGATGTACCTCAACCCATTACACTTTGGCATCTCGATAAAATCCAACTGCATCCTATTGAAAGGCCCTCCTGACCTCCCAATATGACTCAAAGTTACAGCAGTTCTCTTTCCTGCATTCATCTGCTGACACATAACACACCTCTGACATACAGCTTCAGCAACCGCACAAAACTTCGGATTGTACCATGTCTGTCTGAACACTCGCACCATTGCATCTCTGCCAAGATGTACTGCACAATGTATCAATCTTGCCATTGGGTCAACAGACATTCCGGTAACACAGCTCGTCCATCACTCGAAACCCACACATCCACATCTCCCTTCTCACATCCTGCTCGTATCCAGCTATCTCGTTCTTGATCAGTAACCTCATCCTGCAATCGCTTTAGTTCCTTCCATGTATCGGCCATGGCTAACATCATGCTGAGATCGGTTCCTTCTTGGCTTTCTCCAGTATACCCTCCAGTAAATATACATCCTTGTTCTGCACAGAACCGGGCAATCTCATCAGCAGAGTTGTTTCCTAAAGACACAAAATCACCCCCCTTGGAATGGGCAGAACATTTGACAACAGCAATCTCTTTCGGACATTGTAATGCTTCCAACAACTATCTCACATATTCTCCATTTCTGATGGGTGAACCTGAAGATGTCATGAACCCTCTCTGTGACCATAACTGTCCGAAGTCATGAACGACACCAAACTGACTGTCGGTATAAATCGTTATCCGAATCTGATCAGCCGCCAAACAGGCACAGGTCAAGGCAATGATTTCAGCTACCTGTGCGGAGTGTACTCCCTCTAAACAAGCAGCTTCAACCACTCCTGTGATGGTACATACAGCAAACGCTGCTCTCAATCGACCAACATTGTCTCTTAGACATGAACCGTCCACAAATAAAATTTTATCAGGATCAGAGAGCGGTTCATCAACAATGTCTGGTCTCGGTTTGGTGCACAGTTCAGTCACATTGAGACAATCGTGATCCTCACAATCTTCACCATCTGCATTTGGAATAGGTATCAGTGTTGCCGGATTTAAAACAGAACACCTCTTCAATGTTACATTTTCTGCAGCAAGTATAACTTCCTCGTAACGTGTCAACCTGTTGTTCGTGAGGTGCTGTGTTTTAGTCCTTGTCATCAACAGTTCAACAGAATGTGGCACATAAACTGTAAGTGGATGTCCCATTACAATACACTCACATCTTTCAATGCTGACACCTGTTGCAGCAACAGATTTAGGACATCCGGGCAAAGCAGAAGCTACTGGATCTAAAGTAGCTGAAAAGTAGGCAACTGGTCTACGGACACCTCCATGATTCTGAGTCAGGACTGACAATGCACAACCTTCTCTCTCACAACAGAACAATGTGAATGCCTTTTTGTAATCATGCATCCCCAAAGCTGGAGCGCGACACAGGGCTTCGCTCAGCCTCAAAACTGACATCAAACAGTCATTGGCCCCTGGTACCGGATCACTCACATCCTTGTGCGTCAGCCGTTGCAAAGGCTTTGCTTCAAAGGAAGAGTTGGGAATCCATTGGCGACAGTAGCCAACCATTCCCAAAAACATTCTGACTTCTCTCTGAGTGGTGGGCACAGGCATATTCATAATAGCCTCAATGCGATCTAGTGACACCTTTCTCTTGCCCTTCTCAATTCTGTGACCCAAATACTGCACTTCACTCAAACAGTACTGCAATTTGTTTGGAGACACCTTGTGTCCATTTTTTGCCAAATGATTCAGTAAAAAAATGGTATCAATTCTGCAAGCGTCTTCAGTTTCTGAAGCAACGAGCAAGTCGTCAATGTATTGCACCAGAACGGAGTTCTGCGGCAACACAAGACTTTCAAGATTCTTCTTCAAGATCTGATTAAAGATTGATGGACTCTCTGTGTACCCCTGTGGGATGCGACACCACGTTAACACACGGTTCTCCAGCCAACAAGCAAAAAGAAATTGGCTTTCCTCGTGGAGTGGTATCGAGAAGAATGCTTGACACAGATCAATCACTGAAAACCACTCAGCTTCACATGGAATTTAAAACAGGATCACAGATGGATTCGGTACCACCGGACAACATGGAACAACTATCTCATTGATTTTTCGCAGGTCTTGCACAATCCTGAATTTCCCACTCGGTTTCTGTAGTCCCATTATAGGTGAATTGCATAGGCTACCCATGATCTCTTTCAGAATTCCCTGCTTGATCATAGACTCAATTACAGGCTTGATCCCTGCAATTGTCTCAGGTTACAAATTGTACTGGGGCATCCTAGGAAATTCTACATTCGGCTTGACCTGAATCTTCACTGGCTCTACACCTTTGACCAATCCGATGTCTTCTCCACTGAGGTCCCACACATCAATTGACACAGAATCCCTCAAGTCAAGTGGAAGCTCCTCCACTGTCAGCGCTGGGTACATTTCTATACACACGCGCTGGTTCACAACCTTAAAGGTCGCATCATCATCCTTTGTTTGCACTTTGACTCCCTTCGGTGTGCAATAGATGGTGCAGTTCATCTTGCACAACAGATCTCTCCCTAACAGGCAAACTGGACTTGAGTCGCACACCACGAACTGGTGTCGATCTTGGAATGTTCCTATTCTCACAGGAATTGGCTCTGTCAATGGGCTAGTCAATTTCTTATTTGCTACACCAACGACTTGGATCGATTGTCCCGAGAGGGGTAGGATAGGGACTACTGCTGATCTTACAGTAGACCGGGTAGCACCAGTGTCAACCAAAAAGGTGGTAGGGTCAATATCTGCTTCTACAAATGGTCCCCTCTGGTCTACCTCCAAGACTGCTCCAAGCGTGCAGTCTTCCTCCCCCCTCAGGCACCGTCATGCCAACGGATCTGGACCGAACTCCTCACACTCTTCAAACAAGGGCATCTGTTGGTAAGTTCAAACTCCTTGTTGAACACTTTGAACCCTAGGTGGCTGAGGAACTTGTACCTGCGGACTATTAGTCCCCCCCTTTCACCATCCTAGGTCTAGTCACAGTGGGAACTATCTCAGGTACAGGTACCTGAACTATCTCTACTTCTTGCTGCACCTGATTCATTGGATTCAAGGGACACTCGCGCTTCCAATGTCCAACCTGGTGACAAAGATGACACGCAGTGGTCTCTTTCAATGTCACGACATCCACCCCTGTCTTGGGATCAACTGACTTGGGTCTTCCCTGACCTTGGACATTCTGATTTCCTCCTTGGTAATTTCCCTGCTTCCTTCCTAACGCTCCTCCATTAGGCTGACCCTGAGCCGTCTGCATCTGAACAAGCATCAACTTGTCCTTCAACTTCCTGTGCTTCGATTCTATCTCATCACTACAGTACCTGGCATACCGCAAAATCTCATCCACCAGCTTATTCTGCCAACAAATCAAATGCTGCTGTATCATGAGACTAACCTCTGGCCTCAATCCCAACACAAACTTCGAAACAAACTGTCCCATGTCTTTTTTATACATCTAATCCACTGTACTGCTTAAAGGCCTGCAAGAGTCTTTCATAGAACTCATGCACTGTCTCTTTTGGTTCTTGCACTGTCTGATCTATTTTGACCCAATCAATATCCTAAGGAGAAATTTTCGACTTCAGCCACGTAATCACTTGTTCGAAATTCTTCATGACTATGGGTGATAGACCATTTGAAACAGGATCCCTGTAAGGCTCGGTAGTTGGCCACTCAACTGCGATCTTACACGCCAACCATAAATCGCTCCAGACCACAATATCAAACAATGTATTCAAGTCAATCCACAACACCTTTGAGATCTTGATAAACTCATCAACCTGCTTGTACCACTCGACAGGCTTTTCCCGCAAGCAGGGAAAATCGTTCGTAAATGCTGCCAAATCACCCCTACTCCAAGGCACATGCACATATCCTCCATTCTGTACCTCTCATAAAGGGAAATTTCCTACATCCATCATCAACCCACCTGGAGGTGGCATATCTCCTAACAACCTTTTAGAACTCTTCTTCTTGGACCACCTTTCTTCCCATTTATCAAGCATGATCCATGCACGCATTTCTATAATCAAATTCTTGATATGGGTCCTCAATCCCATGACCCTTTTCTCTTCCAATTCTTGGTCACTATACTGCAATCTATGGCTTCCCTGTAATGATTTTGTTTTAAACAAATCCACATCTTACTTTCTAGCCAATTCTGACAACTTCTCATGTGCAGTTCTTGCCTTGCGAGTCACATCCTTCGCTACAAAAAGTAACTCATCTTGCTCGTACATGTACGTTCTCTCAAGAGGCAAATTTCCACGTATTATCTTATCTACTTCTGCTTTCAACCTTACCACATCCAGCATTCTCCCTTTCAAGGCCCCCTTCAGTATTTCTCACACAAGCTGCCCCATTCCATTCATGATACTCGCATTCCTGTTCTTGAGGTCTAATCCCTTCTACCATGCTCCTAGAAACGGAATGATTGCCTCTCTCACCCTGATTTTGATTCCTCACCGGCGGTGCCCACATCCGCAAATCTGATCTTGACTGACCTTGCATCCACCTGTCCCCTAGAAGAGTCTGCTGTAGCTGGCAATGGCGTACTCCATTCGATAGGTTTTGGAGTCTGCTCCATCCCGTTCACTGTTCCATTTCCCTCTACCACACTCCTCGATCCTACAGTTGACTGTACTGAACTCCCAATCCTCTCTTGATCTGGGTCGTAAACTGAGACAATAGGTTCAATGGTAACCGGTACCTTTAGAGCATCCTGTGACCTCACACCTTTCCCAGCCTCCATGCTTGCTACAGACTAATTTTTCATGCCCTCAGTTCCTGTCGAGATTTTCCCTTCCACTCTCACTTCTGACTGAGTCTGTAATCCACTAGTCCCTTCTGCTTGAGCCGACTTCCCTTCATAGGAATCTGGATTGTATGGAGGTGGTCTCTCAGACAATAACCTCTCTACTAGACTGTCATCTGTATCACTGTCATCGTCAAATGCACTATTTGACTTAGCACTGTCTGTCTTCTCCAGTAGTTGGTACAACCTGTCTCCTTCTATCGTTTGCACTCTCCACCTTTTCTCTTCTGCATCCCACCTCGCATCCTGGAACGCCTTAATTGACTTCTTCACCCTGTCTTGACTTCGGTCTCTTTGCCTGTCATGTGCTGCTCTAATCCATGCATGCAATGCCTCAAACTGAGTTGGTCTCGGCAAAGGTCGCAACGAAGACATTACAGATTTCAACTGATACAACACCTCCAACCTGAAAGTACCATATCGTGGGAAAGCTAGTTCTCCCTAACCATGAGTCATTTTCTGCCAATTTTCATGCCAAATTATAGTATGCAACCCCACATTTCTTGCCATATAATGCGCCGGAGTATCCTCGGGAGGGGCTTCTTCTCCCCCTCGAGTAACCACATGTTTGTCACCTCTACATAATTCTCGGAAAACCTTAATGCATTTCATGATGAACAATTTTCAATCGCACACAATATTTTCGTTCACTTCCTGATGTCAAATCCACCAATAGCAGCGCGACTCACACCAACCGACCTATCGCAGCGCGACACCTTCGACGTCACTCTTCCTCCACTCGCAGTAGTCCCCCTCCTTCACAATTCACGTCTCACCCTTGCATTCGTCCCATTCACACGCTGAACTAACCGTTTGTCCCAAACAAGTTATTTCTCTGACTGTCCGTCCACAGTCTCTCGAAGTTGTCGACCTCAACTGGCAACTGTCTGTCCGCGAAACGACCGGACAATCACCTCAACTGATAGGTTTCAAGCGCTCAAATTCCATGTACAACAATCCACGACCAGCGTCGGTTACTCATGCACTCACACATTCGCACCCCCTTTCTCGGTCCGGGTAATCGATGATGTCTCACGATCCCCTTTCGGTGGTCAACAAAATCTACCTTGGGTGTCTTCTACACCACAATCACTTAGGCTACTCGTCGAGCTTAAGATTTTCCCGGACTGCGCACGCTCACAGCCTGATCTCACAATCACTCAACACTCACTCCAACTCCACAAGACATCACGCAAACAAATCAACACCGCTATCTACAAACATCTCACCCTATTCATACTCACTCCTCCACGAACTGCTGCTTTCCGCCACACCGCTACTCTCCATCAATCTCCATCAACTGCCGTTGTCCACTGCTCGCCATCCGATGAGTCACCATCACTTGACTTTTATGGGCGCCTAGAATCTCTTATCCTGATCTAGATCTCCCCTCACTATCAGAGATAACCATCCTACTCTGCTACCAACCGATAGGACCGGATTCTTGCCTACCTGATTATCTCCAAGAATCCTCTGAGGTCGCCAGGATCTTTTTATCTGCTAAATAGTGTAAAGGGGAGAAAATTCAAATCTCAATACATAATTAACCAAATCAATTTCTGCTCTTAAAGGACCACTGACTCCGAATCTAAATTTTTAAGATTTTATTATAACCAAGAATAAATGCACATACAAACACCTCAATACAAGGTGAAGAAAATAAATGGGCACTAATACAAAGGAAATCCTACGCAAGAGTCACATGCGACTCAGAATAAAAAGAATAATCAATTCTAAAAGCATTAATAAAACAATGGTTAATCCAATCTCTATATCTGAGACCATTAGCCTAAAGGAAAATCAGTTAGTCTTTCCCTACTCTATCTCTAAGGTGACATCCCTACTTAGCATTTCACTTCCCAGGCAAGAGAATAAAAAGGTGTCAGAAGTGAAAACTTCCTCAGAAGTACATTCACTTAGTCAGAGCTCGTTCTAAGATGCTCCTTCTAGCTCCCCATATGAACCGCAACTCCTCAACCCACGGGGCACTGTCCCTAATACAAAATCCCAAAAACGTAGAACACGCCCTTCGGCACACCTCTTCAGCCAGGTCTTCTTCCAGTACTTTTTCAGTGAAACCTGTATCCCATCCAACGACGGTTAGCTCGACCTTGGGTCCCAGGCACCTTCTCCGCTGAAAGTATCATCTGCGCATTCCAATGTACTCCCCTGTTGGCTTCTCGTACCATTCTAACTCCTAAAACAAAGACCTAGTCTCACTAACGAGCTAAATGTCCTTGAACCTGCAACAGAAACATGGGAACAAAAAACTTTTCTCTTCTCTAAGATTTTCCACCATCCGGCAACCCAAAGCCTTTACCAATGGAAATCATTTTCGGCCTACAACATTAGCTAACATAAGAAATGAACAGGCCTTCTCTTTAAACGTATATGCGATCAGGCCTTTACACTGTTAAACACATTACTAAATCACATTCTAAGCATTAGTTCATCACTCCTTATACGTGAATAAGCAAACTTGCACGTGCAACTTTAACATGGCACACGTTTAACCTAATACATTGCATTACATGAAACTAATCATTATGCATTTACTAAAGTACATTCACGATGATCTGCAACATTACTCTTTACGGAAAGCATTATTACATCTCTAATCACCTCTATGTTAAACGATTCTAGTAATACATTTCTATGGCACACTTAACCTAAATCGATTAATATGTGGGTGCTGACTAACAGTGAATATGATGCACCCCTACAAATTTCAGAATAACATGACGCTCTATCACACCCAGAGTTACCCACATTAAGTGCTTGGCTCTCCCTTTACCAAGCGTGCTTGGGTGACCCTGATCTCTGCCGCTATTAATGGGCAACACAAATTGTACTAATTATTCACTGGCTGTTTGAAGATCGCCAAGACTCTTCTTGGTGCCTTGAACTACACATGCTTGAAAGTTGGGGTGTTCACAATTCACTCTATGGGAGGAAGCCCCCTGCCTCCCTAACACAGATCTCTAAAATCTCTTTCCTGAGCTGGAGGGTGGCAATCACACACATCCAGGGGCATATTTATCAATCTATCAGGCAGCAGAATGCACCAAGCCACCTTGCTGCGCTGCACTGCGCTGCTTCAAAGGGCTGCAATGCACCACATTTAACATTATACAGCGCATTCCTGTCCTTTCCTATCGCTAGTGCACTTCTGGCTGTCTAGCGCCAATGCAGGCACCCTCGTGTTATGTTGCAAGAGTGCCTGAGTTATACACAGGATTGTTTTTGTGCAGAATGGGACACCTTCCTGCACAAAAACAATTTTGAGAGGCATTCTTTCTATGTATGCTGCAGAATGCAGCACATGTAGAAAGAGGAAAAAAACGAGAGAAATAAAGATATTTCTCCTCATTATGCGTCACCTGGGGAGTCGTAGCCTTTTGAAGCGTTCCTAGGTCTACCACTAATGGTAAATCTGGGAATGTGCCAAAATTCATGAGTGGATGCTTGAGAACACCCACACACTCCACCCATAGAATGTCGCCTTTCCACAGAGAAACGCAAGTCACCGATTTGATCTGCCTTGCATTGCTAAATTTATCAAACCATGCAGAGCCATGCAAGATAGCTTTGTGTGGATTGATAAATTTCAATTATATTTTGCGTCACCCATACGACCCCTTGCATGGCGCAAGGGGGACACAAAACCTTGATAATTATGCCCCGCCCCCAATGGCTGGGGATACCAATTACTCAGACCCCTCTCTGGGTAAGGTCATGGCTAGGATGGATAACACACAAGGAGGTGTTCCGGGGATGGGATCGAATAGGGATTACCATGCTGGGTGACCTGTGGGACAAGGACTTTGACCATATTAAAGCCAAATACAACCTCTACAACTTGCAAATCTTTAGATACCTGTACGTGAGACATGTCCTTGACACATATAAAGAGCTACTTATGAAGGCCCCCTTGCCAAACCTCCTGGAGATGAAAGTGATGATGGGGCCTTTGGGTCAACGTGGAATATCCCAACTCTACTCATCACTTCTCAATACCCCAGACCCTCTCCTACAGCTCAGACAGAGCTTGACGGCAGACCAACTCAATGATGTGGGCTGGCGAGACGCAAAGATGGCTTCAAATACACTGGCCATACCCTCGAATCTTCAGCTCATTCAGTTTTCAAATGTTCACCGTACATACGATAGCCCAGATAGGCTCTGGAAAATTGGGCACAGGAGCTCACCTAGCTGCAAATGATGACGTGACCCTGTGGGGTCCTTCTATCGGTTCAGTGACTGTTAGACGGCGACCTCAGAGGAGCCCGGAAGGGGGTCCTGACTTTCCTGAGTCCCACCCGTGTAGTATTGTAGCCGGGCACTGGTAAGAGATTCCCCAGGGGGAGGAATCTCGCAACTAGGATCGTACTTCTGGCACCACACGACACAGAGAGACCACACTGGGTATTCTCAGAAACAAGCTTTATCAAATAGGTATCACTGCAAATATGTACACGGCGAGCACGGGCTCAAGAGTCTCGGAAAGGTAGGGGGTAGCGGGACTGTCTCTGGTAACGGTTCAAAGCAGGGACGTATCCGGCGCACAGCTCACAATCCTCGAGCTGGGGGATACGTGGTCGGAGTCGGGGTCCGGCGGGACCGTGAGAGTCTGGGGGAGCCGCGAGTCACTCAGCGGGCTCAGGTACAGGTTCGGAGGTCTTACGATCTTCAAGGAGCCGCGAGTCACTCAGCAGGGCTCAGGTACAAGTTCGGAGGTCTTACGATCTTCAGGGAGCCGCGAGTCACTCAGCAGGGCTCAGGTACAAGTTCGGAGGTCTTACGATCTTCAGGGAGCCGCGAGTCACTCAGCAGGGCTCAGGTACGAGTTCGGAGGTCTTACGATCTTCAGGGAGCCGCGAGTCACTCAGCAGGGCTCAGGTGGGTTCAAGTTCCAGGAGCCGCGACCACGTCAGCAGGCTCTCGTTGTTCCAGCGTCGAATCTGCCGGACAGTCTCAGAGCACCCCTTGTTATAGGTCGACCCCGCTTTGATGTCCGGAGTCTGCGCAGGCAGGGGTCTTGTCACCTGGGGGCCGCTTGTCGGGGTTTCCTGCTATTGTCTTTTGATCCTTTCAGGGCCGGGTCGGGAGGAGTCCCAGACAACCAGCAGGCACGGAGCCAGCCCGCAGGGAGGCCGGAGGGCCGATCGAAACCCATCGTCCCAGGGGAGTTCAGAGGTGCGATAGAAACTGCTCCTCCCTCTCTCATCCCCTGGAAGCGTGATGTCCTCCAGCCGGAGTGGCGCCTCGAGGCCCGGGTCGCGCTGGAGCCGGGCGGCCATCTTGTTGCATGGAGTGGGCACGCGGGCCCGGGGTGGCCGAAAGGAGAGAGGCCATGGACGGGGATGTCCGGGGTTGGTGCAGGTGTCCTGGTGGGAAAGGTCGGCTGGGCCGCGTGCTTGGGCTGCAGGCACCAGGTTTCGGTGGTGCGGGGGCACGGAGGGCCATTCTACGAGGCCGGGTCCAACACGCGTCCCCCCCAGCTGAAAGCCGGAGAGAACTGCCCATCACCTTGGGGGGTTCTCTTCGCTGAGGCGGAAGAACCGGGAGAGGCCGTCAGCGTTGGCGTGGTCCGTACCAGGGCGGTGTTCTACGGTGAAGTCCATTCCCTGGAGGGAGATTGACCACCGCAGTAGCTTGGGGTTTTCTCCTCGCATCTGCATGAGCCATCGCAAGGGCCGATGGTCAGTTTGGACCCTGAAATGAGTGCCGAACAGGTAGGGTCGTAGTTTTTTGAGTGCCCAGACCACGGCAAAGGCTTCGCGCTCTATGGTGCTCCACTTCTGTTCTCGGGGTAGCAGCCGCCGACTGAGGAAGGCGACGGGCTGGTCTAGGCCTTGATCATTCACTTGGGACAGGACGGCCCCAATGCCATGCTCGGAGGCATCGGTCTGGACTATGAACTCCTTGGTGTAGTCGGGAGCCTGGAGGACGGGGGCAGTGCACATGGCCTTTTTTAGAGCGTCGAAAGCTTCCTGGCAGGCAGCCGTCCATTGCACCTTCTTTGGCTGTTTTTTAGACGTGAGTTCAGTGAGAGGGCCGACCAGGCTGCCATACCCCCGAATGAATCGGCGGTAGTAGCCCGTGAGTCCCAGAAAGGCTCGGACTTCCGTTTGGGTGATGGGTGGGTCCCAGGCCAGGATGGCGTCGATCTTTGGCTATAGAGGAGCGACCTGGCCACTCCCGACTTGGTGCCCCAGGTAGACTACGGATCCTTGCCCGATCTGGCACTTGCTGGCTTTTACGGTGAGGCCTGCCTGGCGCAGGGCGGTTAGCACTCTCCGGAGGTGCTGGAGGTGCTCACTCCACTCTGAACTGAAGACAGCGATGTCGTCCAGATAGGCCGCGCTGAACTGTTCTAGCCCGGCCAGGGCCCTATTTACCAGTCTCTGGAAAGTGGCCGGGGCATTTTTCATCCCGAAGGGCATCACGCGGAAGCGGTAGTGCCCATCGGGGGTGGAGAAAGCAGACCGCTCCTTGGCCCCTTCGGTGAGCGCAATCTGCCAGTAGCCGCAGGTGAGGTCGAAAGTGCTGAGGAACCGGGCGGCCCCTAGTCGGTCAATGAGCTCATCGGCTCGTGGAATGGGGTGGGCATCGGCTCGGGTAACGTCATTGAGCCCCCGGTAATCCACGCAGAACCGGAGCTCGGGGGCGACACCGGGGGCTGCTGCCTTCGGAACCAGGACCACGGGGCTGGCCCAGGGACTGTCAGAGGGCTCGATCACCCCCAGGGTCAACATCTTCGAGACTTCAGCTTGAATGCAGGACCGGACCCGGTCAGGAACCCGGTAGGCTCGGTGTCTCACCGGCGGGCTGTCCCCGGTGTCCACATCGTGAACACACCAGTTGGTGACCCGGGGGGTCAGGGAGAAGAGGTCGGAAAATTGTCTGAGGAGCTGGCGGCAGGCCGCTTGTTGCTGGGCAGTGAGGGCTGGGGAGAGGTTCACTCCCTCCACGGAGCCATCCTGCTCCTTGACACACAGGAGGTCCGGGAGGGGATCCGACTCATCTTCGGCCCCGTCATCGGTGGCCAGCAGGAGGCTCAGTTCTGTCCGCACGAAGTGAGGCTTGAGGCGGTTCACGTGCAGGACCCGGAGGGGATCCCGAGGCGACTGGACGTCCAACAAGTAGGTGACTTGACTCTTCCTCTCAACCACTTTGTAGGGCCCAGTCCATCGGTCCTGGAGAGCGCCAGGCTTCACGGGGGCCATGACCCACACCTGCTGGCCCGGCTGGAACTCGACCAGAGTAGCATTCTGGTCGTACCAGCGCTTCATTTCTTCTTGACTCGCCTCCAGGTTGGCCTCGGCCAGTTCTCGGAACCTCCTGGTCTGGTTCCGGAGGGCCAGGACATATTGGAACACATCTCGGGGGGTGGTCTGGGGTGCTGCCTCCCACCCTTCCTTAACCAAACTGAGGGGACCTCGGACGGGGTGCCCATAGAGTAATTCAAACGGGCTGAACCCTAAGGACTTCTGGGGGACCTCCCGGTAAGCAAACAAGAGGCAGGGGAGCAGGACGTCCCACTTACGCCGGAGGGGCTCTTCTAGGCCAGCGATCATCCCTTTCAAAGTCCTATTAAACCTCTCTACTAGGCCGTTCCCTTGGGGATGGTACGGGGTGGTGAACTTATAGGACACCCCACATTGTTGCCACAGGGACGTCATATACCTTGATATAAAATTAGTTCCGCGATCGCTTACGAACTCGCGGGGGAAACCCACCCTGGAAAAGATCCCCATCAGGGCCCGGCCCACCACGGGGGCCGTAATGGTGCGCAGGGGAATAGCCTCTGGATAGCGGGTGGCATGGTCTACTAGGACCAAGATGAAACGGTGACCTTGGGAGGTGGGGGGGTCCAGTGGCCCCACGATGTCGATTCCGACTCGTTCGAAGGGGGTACTGACGACCGGGAAGGGTTGGAGGGGAGCCTTGCGCTTCCCCCCACTCTTCCCACTGGCTTGGCACGTGGGGCAGGACTTGCAGTGTGCCTCTACCGCTGCTTTCATCTTAGGCCAATAAAAATGGGTTACGAGACGGCTGTAGGTCTTGTCCTGACCCAGGTGACCGGCGAGGGGGACATCGTGGGCTAAGCCCAGGAGGAAATCCCGGAAGCGGAGGGGTACCACCAGTACCCGTCCGGATCCCAGCTCCACTGATTTCTGCTCACTATACAGGATGTTATTCTCCCAATAGATTCGGTGTGTTCCGGTCTGGTCACCTGCGGCTTGGCCCTCGGCCTGGCGCCGCAGCCCGACCAGGGAAGGACAGGTGGCTTGCTCCCGGCAAAATTCTTCCCGGGTGGGCCCGCCCTCGTGGCGCCAATGGGCCAACTCGGGTAGATCCCCCAACTCGGGGACCGGGGCGGGGTCGGATGGTGCGGGTTCGTCGCTGGCGACGGACCCTTCCGATGGGGGAATGGGAGGACCCTCGGCGGGGACGGTACGGGCTTCTTCGACCGGGGTGCCCTCGACTTCTCTCCGGGGAGTGAGTCGGGCTGTCATAGATCGGGTGGTGGCACACACCCACTCGGGGAGTCCCATCATTCCTAGGTGGGCTTTGCTCTCTACGTGCTTCCAGGGAGAACTCTCCAGGTCGTTCCCTAAGAGGCAGTCGACCGGCTGGGAGGTTCTTACGGCCACCTTGAGTTTACCTATCACCCCTCCCCACTCAAATGGCACCAGGGCTACCTGACACATACTTTCCCTATTGTCTGCGGATATTACGGGGCAAAAGACATTGGGGAGGATCTGCTCCTCGGGAACTAGGTGCCTGAGGACACCGGTGATACTGGCCCCGGTGTCCCGCAGGGCCTCTACCTGGTGGCCATTGATCTTGACGAGCTGCCCATATTTCTGTGTGTTGGACGGTAGGAGGCTACCAGTAATCATTTCCCTATCTCCCAGGGATACTAGGGCCATAGCGGCGGGTTCCCACTCCTCGGCTTCCTCAACCTCCTCCCCCAGGGCTACGTTTGCTATCTGTCTCGCAGGGGTGACTTGGGTGGCCATGGGGCACTCTGAGTCATTGGCGTAGTGCCCGGGTTTCTGGCAACGAAAACATGTGATGGTCACCCGGTGTCCTCGTCTCCCAGGGGGCCCTGTTACTGGTGGGGGGGCGCCGGGAAAGGTGGAGGAGGTGTCTTCGGGGGGCTAGGCTGGGACTCTCTCGGCCCTCCGTGGTTCCCTCCCCCTCTCTGGTGGGGTGTTCCCTGACTGGTTCGGGGGTACTCTCCTACCATGCCCCGGGAGACCCGGGTGTTGGTCCAGCGGTCGGCCTCCACAGCCAGCTTCCGGGGATCTGTGAGCTTGCTATCCAGCAGATGTTGACGTAGCTCTACGAAGCAGTTCGCAGCCAGATGTTCCCATAACATGAGATCAGTGAGTTCGGCAAGGGTGGTGACCTTGCTGCCCTTGACCCACCCATCGAAGGCCCGACTAAAAAAGTTTACATACTCCACCCAGGTGGTGCCCGGGATCTTCCTGCAGTCCCGGAACCATTGGCGGTACATTTCTGGGGTGAGGCCGTATCTTGTGAGGAGAGCCTCTTTCATGTGGCTGTAGGAGGTCTGCAGGGAGAGGGGTAGGTCGAGCAGGGTGTCCCTTCCTTCGCTCAGAAACCGCCCCCACAACCCCGCCCCCCAGTCCTTCTGTGGAATCCGATGGGAGGTCATGGCGACCTCGTAGGCCCGAAACCATTGCTGAATGTCATTGTTTTTATAATATTCTTTGACCACATCCTTGGGGATGTGGACCTTCTGTTCCGCTGGGGGGGCCGTCTCTCGGTTCCCCGAGGGCCTCCCGTCCTCATTTCGGGCCTTGAGCTCGAGTTCTTTTAAGCTGCGTTCGTGCTCTAGTTGGAGCTTTCTTCCTTCGTGCTCCCGTTGGAGCTTCTTTTCTTCCAGTTCGCCTTGTACGCGCATTTGCTCTACCGCTAGCTTTTTCTCCGCTAACTTCAATTCGCCCTCGATTTTGAGTTTGGCTAACTCGAGTTCATGACTGCGGCTTCTCTCTCTGGCCGCGAGTTCTTCCAGGGATAGGCCCCCGACTGGTACAATGCCTCGCACCTGATTGTCGCTGCTTTCACTTGGAGGGGGTTCGGCTTCGTCGGGGCGCTCCCCCGTGCCTTCCGGGCGGGATGCCCCGGTCTCCACCCAAGTTTTCAGTGCTTTCTGCAAGTCTTCCTTAGTGTTGAGGCCAGTGGTAGCGATTTTAAGTTCTTTGCAAAATTGTTTTAGCTCTTTGTGTGTGTATTCTTCTAGATGCTCCACCTGGAACACTCTGTTGGCGTTGGTTTCTGCGGAGCTCATGGCGCCTCCTTCTGCCATCTTTGTTGGTCGTGCATCCGTTGTTCACTGTACGATCTCTAGGTGATGGGCCC
Source organism: Triturus cristatus (assembly GCF_964204655.1). Classification (NCBI taxonomy): domain Eukaryota; kingdom Metazoa; phylum Chordata; class Amphibia; order Caudata; family Salamandridae; genus Triturus; species Triturus cristatus. The sequence continues at coordinate 798,598,877 of NC_140594.1, forward strand.
GAATCCCGTCGCTTGCCACCAATGTTAGACGGCGACCTCAGAGGAGCCCGGAAGGGGGTCCTGACTTGCCTGAGTCCCACCCGTGTAGTATTGTAGCCGGGCACTGGTGAGAGATTCCCCAGGGGGAGGAATCTCGCAACTAGGATCGTACTTCTGGCACCACACGACACAGAGAGACCACACTGGGTATTCTCAGAAACAAGCTTTATCAAATAGGTATCACTGCAAATATGTACACAGCGAGCACGGGCTCAAGAGTCTCGGAAAGGTAGGGGGTAGCGGGACTGTCTCTGGTAACGGTTCAAAGCAGGGACGTATCCGGCGCACAGCTCACAATCCTCGAGCTGGGGGATACGTGGTCGGAGTCGGGGTCCGGCGGGACCGTGAGAGTCTGGGGGAGCCGCGAGTCACTCAGCGGGCTCAGGTACAGGTTCGGAGGTCTTACGATCTTCAAGGAGCCGCGAGTCACTCAGCAGGGCTCAGGTACAAGTTCGGAGGTCTTACGATCTTCAGGGAGCCGCGAGTCACTCAGCAGGGCTCAGGTACAAGTTCGGAGGTCTTACGATCTTCAAGGAGCCGCGAGTCACTCAGCAGGGCTCAGGTATGAGTTCGGAGGTCTTACGATCTTCAGGGAGCCGCGAGTCACTCAGCAGGGCTCAGGTGGGTTCAAGTTCCAGGAGCCGCGACCACGTCAGCAGGCTCTCGTTGTTCCAGCGTCGAATCTGCCGGACAGTCTCAGAGCACCCCTTGTTATAGGTCGACCCCGCTTTGATGTCCGGAGTCTGCGCAGGCAGGGGTCTTGTCACCTGGGGGCCGCTTGTCGGGGTTTCCTGCTATTGTCTTTTGATCCTTTCAGGGCCGGGTCGGGAGGAGTCCCAGACACCCAGCAGGCACGGAGCCAGCCCGCAGGGAGGCCGGAGGGCCGATCGAAACCCATCGTCCCAGGGGAGTTCAGAGGTGCGATAGAAACTGCTCCTCCCTCTCTCATCCCCTGGAAGCGTGATGTCCTCCAGCCGGAGTGGCGCCTCGAGGCCCGGGTCGCACTGGAGCCGGGCGGCCATCTTGTTGCATGGAGTGGGCACGCGGGCCCGGGGTGGCCGAAAGGAGAGAGGCCATGGACGGGGATGTCCGGGGTTGGTGCAGGTGTCCTGGTGGGAAAGGTCGGCTGGGCCGCGTGCTTGGGCTGCAGGCACCAGGTTTCGGTGGTGCGGGGGCACGGAGGGCCATTCTACGAGGCCGGGTCCAACAGTGACTAAATATCGAGGGACACAATATCGAATGCACAAAATATCGACACCAAAATATAGAAGGACAGAATATCGACTCCCTATCTACAAACAAGTAAGTACTAAAATATCGATTCCAAAATATAGAGGTGCCGATCACGATCCTGTAAAAACCGGGTACGAACCGTCGGACGAAGCATATTCTCCGTCCGACGCGTACCCGGTCGTAAAAATATACAAACATGGAAGTACGATTCGCACGGAAATACCATTTCCGTACGAATCGTACAAAACCCCGACCGACGAAAATAAACATACAAATGTGATCTGGGAAAGCGCCGACGTGACGTCGGGACGCACGCAGCCTGCCATTCACGAACCAGGCATTACGATTCGCACCGACGTCATCCCGCACGGACAATATTTTCCGGCAGCCAAAAACTGCCGGGAAATCAGGACGACATGAACAAGGAGTACCTGCACGCGACGGACAGACATGGACCCGAACCTACGTGTCATCCCGGCCCTCATAGCAGTCGACCTCCTCTACAGGTTACGACGCAGATGCCGCAGAAGGTCAGAACAACAAAGGGAGGGGGGAAAGGGGGGGGCAGGACCAGGGGCAGGCCACAAAACCTCCACCAAAGTCACACAGCACACATGCCCTGGACATACCTGACCCCCAGGCCCTGGTCACTACGAGGGGGTGGGGCGTGTCCAGCAAAGCCAGCGTCCGCCACAACGGAAGTGCTTGACGACGCGAACCGGCAACACAACAATACAGGTACGTCCCGTAACCACGCCTTAAGAGTGTGGGTACGAGTCGTACCCCGCCCACACCTACGTCACCCCAACAATGGCGGGACGGCCGTACCCACGTGGCAAAGGCCTGGGTACGGCCCGCACAAGCATTCCATAGCGTGGGTACAGATATGTACGGACCGTACCCCCACCCCCGTATGCATGGAGGGTACCCCCCACCCCAACAGTGTAAGTACGACCCGTACACTCACCCGCGTACGTATGGAGCATACCCCCCACCCCAACAGTGTAAGTACGACCCGTACCCTCACCCGCGTATGCATGGAGCGTACCCCCACCCCAACCGTGTATGTACGACCCGTACCCTCACCCGCGTACGTATGGAGCATACCCCCACCCCAACAGTGTAAGTACGACCCGTACCCTCACCCGTGTACGTATGGAGCGTACCCCCCACCCCAACAGTGTAAGTACGCCCGTACCCTCACCCGCGTATGCATGGAGCATACCCCCACCCCAACCATGTATGTAAGACCCGTACCCTCACCCGCGTACGTATGGAGCGTACCCCCCACCCCAACAGTGTAAGTACGACCCATACCCTCACCCACATACGTATGGAGCGTACCCCCAACCCCAACAGTGTAAGTACGACCCGTACCCTCACCCGCGTACGTATGGAGCATACCCCCGACCCCAACAGTGTAAGTACAACCCGTACCCTCACCCGCGTATGCATGGAGCGTACCCCCCATGCCAACAGTGTACGTACGGACTGTACCCCCAAATCGTATGCACGGAGCGAACCCACACCCGTGTATGTTCTAAGCGTACATATCGTGAAATAGGAGGGTTGGGTGCAGAGTCCTCCCAGCAGTGCCCAGACACAGGAGGGGTGTGTGCAGAGTCCTCCCAGCAGTGCCCAGACACAGGAGGGGTGTGTGCAGAGTCCTCCCAGCAGTGCCCAGACACAGGAGGGGTGGGTGCAGAGTCCTCCCAGCAGTGCCCAGACACAGGAGGGGTGGGTGCAGAGTCCTCCCAGCAGTGCCCAGACACAGGAGGGGTGGGTGCAGAGTCCTCCCAGCAGTGCCCAGTCACAGAAGGTGTGTGTGCAGAGTCCTCCCAGCAGTGCCCAGACACAGGAGGGGTGTGTGCAGAGTCCTCCCAGCAGTGCCCAGTCACAGGAGGGGTGTGTGCAGAGTCCTCCCAGCAGTGCCCAATCACAGGAGGGGTGTGTGCAGAGTCCTCCCAGCAGTGCCCAGACACAGGAGGGGTGTGTGCAGAGTCCTCCCAGCAGTGCCCAGACACAGGAGGGGTGGGTGCAGAGTCCTCCCAGCAGTGCCCAGTCACAGGAGGGGTGGGTGCAGAGTCCTCCCAGCAGTGCCCAGTCACAGGAGGGGTGGGTGCAGAGTCCTCCCAGCAGTGCCCAGACACAGGAGGGGTGTGTGCAGAGTCCTCCCAGCAGTGCCCAGACACAGGAGGGGTGGGTGCCTAACACTCCCAGCAGTGCCCAGTCACAGGAGGGGTGTGTGCAGAGTCCTCCCAGCAGTGCCCAGTCACAAGAGGGGTGTGTGCAGAGTCCTCCCAGCAGTGCCAAGACACAGGAGGGGTGGGTGCCTAACACTCACAGCAGTGCCCAGTCACAAGAGGGTTGGGTGCAGAGCCCTCCCAGCAGTGCCCAGACACAGGAGGGGTGTGTGCAGAGTCCTCCCAGCAGTGCCCAGACACAGGAGGGGTGGGTGCAGAGTCCTCCCAGCAGTGCCCAGTCACAGGAGGGGTGTGTTCAGAGTCCTCCCAGCAGTGCCCAGTCACAAGAGGGGTGTGTGCAGAGTCCTCCCAGCAGTGCCCAGACACAGGAGGGGTGTGTGCAGAGTCCTCCAAGCAGTGCCCAGACACAGGAGGGGTGGGTGCAGAGTCCTCCCAGCAGTGCCCAGTCACAGGAGGGGTGTGTGCAGAGTCCTCCCAACAGTGCCCAGACACAGGAGGGGTGTGTGTAGAGTCCTCCCAGCAGTGCCCAGACACAGGAGGGGTGTGTGCAGAGTCCTCCCAGCAGTGCCCAGACACAGGAAGGTGGGTGCAGAGTCCTCCCAGCAGTGCCCAGACACAGGAGGGGTGTGTGCAGAGTCCTCCCAGCAGTGCCCAGTCACAGGAGGGGTGTGTGCAGAGTCCTCCCAGAAGTGCCCAGACACAGGAGGGGTGTGTGCAGAGTCCTCCCAGCAGTGCCCAGACACAGGAGGGGTGTGTGCAGAGTCCTCCCAGCAGTGCCCAGACACAGGAGGGGTGGGTGCCTAACACTCACAGCAGTGCCCAGTCACAGGAGGGGTGTGTAAAGAGTCCTCCCAGCAGTGCCCAGACACAGGAGGGGTGTGTGCAGAGTCCTCCCAGCAGTGCCCAGTCACAAGAGGGGTGTGTGCAGAGTCCTCCCAGCAGTGCCCAGACACAGGAGGGGTGGGTGCCTAACACTCACAGCATTGCCCAGTCACAAGAGGGGTGGGTGCAGAGTCCTCCCAGCAGTGCCCAGACACAGGAGGGGTGTGTGCAGAGTCCTCCCAGCAGTGCCCAGACACAGGAGGGGTGGGTGCAGAGTCCTCCCAGCAGTGCCCAGACACAGGAGGGGTGGGTGCCTAACACTCACAGCAGTGCCCAGTCACAAGAGGGGTGGGTGCAGAGTCCTCCCAGCAGTGCCCAGACACAGGAGGGGTGTGTGCAGAGTCCTCCCAGCAGTGCCCAGACACAGAAGGGGTGGGTGCAGAGTCCTCCCAGCAGTGCCCAGACACAAGAGGGGTGTGTGCAGAGTCCTCCCAGCAGTGCCCAGACACAGGAGGGGTGGGTGCCTAACACTCCCAGCAGTGCCCGGTCACAGGAGGGGTGTGTGCAGAGTCCTCCCAGCAGTGCCCAGTCACAAGAGGGGTGTGTGCAGAGTCCTCCCAGCAGTGCCCAGACACAGGAGGGGTGGGTGCCTAACACTCACAGCAGTGCCCAGTCACACGAGGGGTGGGTGCAGAGTCCTCCCAGCAGTGCCCAGACACAGGAGGGGTGTGTGCAGAGTCCTCCCAGCAGTGCCCAGACACAGGAGGGGTGGGTGCAGAGTCCTCCCAGCAGTGCCCAGTCACAGGAGGGGTGTGTGCAGAGTCCTCCCAGCAGTGCCCAGTCACAAGAGGGGTGTGTGCAGAGTCCTCCCAGCAGTGCCCAGACACAGGAGGGGTGGGTGCCTAACACTCACAGCAGTGCCCAGTCACAAGAGGGGTGGGTGCAGAGTCCTCCCAGCAGTGCCCAGACACAGGAGGGGTGTGTGCAGAGTCCTCCCAGCAGTGCCCAGACACAGGAGGGGTGGGTGCAGAGTCCTCCCAGCAGTGCCCAGTAACAGGAGGGGTGTGTGCAGAGTCCTCCCAACAGTGCCCAGACACAGGAGGGGTGTGTGCAGAGTCCTCCCAGCAGTGCCCAGACACAGGAGGGGTGTGTGCAGAGTCCTCCCAGCAGTGCCCAGACACAGGAGGGGTGGGTGCAGAGTCCTCCCAGCAGTGCCCAGACACAGGAGGGGTGGGTGCAGAGTCCTCCCAGCAGTGCCCAGTCACAGGAGGGGTGTGTGCAGAGTCCTCCCAGCAGTGCCCAGACACAGGAGGGGTGTGTGCAGAGTCCTCCCAGCAGTGCCAGACACAGGAGGGGTGTGTGCAGAGTCCTCCCAGCAGTGCCCAGACACAGGAGGGGTGTGTGCAGAGTCCTCCCAGCAGTGCCCAGACACAGGAGGGGTGGGTGCAGAGTCCTCCCAGCAGTGCCCAGACACAGGAGGGGTGGGTGCAGAGTCCTCCCAGCAGTGCCCAGTCACAGGAGGGGTGTGTGCAGAGTCCTCCCAGCAGTGCCCAGACACAGGAGGGGTGTGTGCAGAGTCCTCCCAGCAGTGCCCAGACACAGGAGGGGTGTGTGCAGAGTCCTCCCAGCAGTGCCCAGACACAGGAGGGGTGGATGCCTAACACTCACAGCAGTGCCCAGTCACAGGAGGGGTGTGTGCAGAGTCCTCCCAGCAGTGCCCAGACACAGGAGGGGTGTGTGCAGAGTCCTCCCAGCAGTGCCCAGACACGGGAGGGGTGGGTGCCTAACACTCACAGCAGTGCCCAGTCACAAGAGGGGTGGGTGCAGAGTCCTCCCAGCAGTGCCCAGTCACAAGAGGGGTGTGTGCAGAGTCCTCCCAGCAGTGCCCAGACACAGGAGGGGTGGGTGCCTAACACTCACAGCAGTGCCCAGTCACAGGAGGGGTGTGTGCAGAGTCCTCCCGGCAGTGCCCAGTCACAGGAGGGGTGTGTGCAGAGTCCTCCCAGCAGTGCCCAGACACAGGAGGGGTGTGTGCAGAGTCCTCCCAGCAGTGCCCAGACACAGGAGGGGTGTGTGCAGAGTCCTCCCAGCAGTGCCCAGACACAGGAGGGGTGGATGCCTAACACTCACAGCAGTGCCCAGTCACAGGAGGGGTGTGTGCAGAGTCCTCCCAGCAGTGCCCAGACACAGGAGGGGTGTGTGCAGAGTCCTCCCAGCAGTGCCCAGACACAGGAGGGGTGGGTGCCTAACACTCACAGCAGTGCCCAGTCACAAGAGGGGTGGGTGCAGAGTCCTCCCAGCAGTGCCCAGTCACAAGAGGGGTGTGTGCAGAGTCCTCCCAGCAGTGCCCAGACACAGGAGGGGTGGGTGCCTAACACTCACAGCAGTGCCCAGTCACAGGAGGGGTGTGTGCAGAGTCCTCCCGGCAGTGCCCAGTCACAAGAGGGGTGTGTGCAGAGTCCTCCCAGCAGTGCCCAGACACAGAAGGGGTGGGTGCAGAGTCCTCCCAGCAGTGCCCAGACACAGGAGGGTGGGTGCAGAGTCCTCCCAGCAGTGCCCAGTCACAAGAGGGGTGTGTGCAGAGTCCTCCCAGCAGTGCCCAGACACAGGAGGGGTGGGTGCCTAACACTCACAGCAGTGCCCAGTCACAAGAGGGGTGGGTGCAGAGTCCTCCCAGCAGTGCCCAGACACAGGAGGGGTGTGTGCAGAGTCCTCCCAGCAGTGCCCAGACACAGGAGGGGTGGGTGCAGAGTCCTCCCAGCAGTGCCCAGACACAGGAGGGGTGGGTGCCTAACACTCACAGCAGTGCCCAGTCACAAGAGGGGTGGGTGCAGAGTCCTCCCAGCAGTGCCCAGACACAGGAGGGGTGTGTGCAGAGTCCTCTCAGCAGTGCCCAGACACAGGAGGGGTGTGTGCAGAGTCCTCCCAGCAGTGCCCAGTCACAAGAGGGGTGTGTGCAGAGTCCTCCCAGCAGTGCCCAGACACAGGAGGGGTGGGTGCCTAACACTCACAGCAGTGCCCAGTCACAAGAGGGGTGGGTGCAGAGTCCTCCCAGCAGTGCCCAGACACAGGAGGGGTGTGTGCAGAGTCCTCCCAGCAGTGCCCAGACACAGGAGGGGTGGGTGCAGAGTCCTCCCAGCAGTGCCCAGACACAGGAGGGGTGGATGCCTAACACTCACAGCAGTGCCCAGTCACAAGAGGGGTGGGTGCAGAGTCCTCCCAGCAGTGCCCAGACACAGGAGGGGTGTGTGCAGAGTCCTCCCAGCAGTGCCCAGACACAGAAGGGGTGGGTGCAGAGTCCTCCCAGCAGTGCCCAGACACAAGAGGGGTGTGTGCAGAGTCCTCCCAGCAGTGCCCAGACACAGGAGGGGTGGGTGCCTAACACTCCCAGCAGTGCCCAGTCACAGGAGGGGTGTGTGCAGAGTCCTCCCAGCAGTGCCCAGTCACAAGAGGGGTGTGTGCAGAGTCCTCCCAGCAGTGCCCAGACACAGGAGGGGTGGGTGCCTAACACTCACAGCAGTGCCCAGTCACACGAGGGGTGGGTGCAGAGTCCTCCCAGCAGTGCCCAGACACAGGAGGGGTGTGTGCAGAGTCCTCCCAGCAATGCCCAGACACAGGAGGGGTGGGTGCAGAGTCCTCCCAGCAGTGCCCAGTCACAGGAGGGGTGTGTGCAGAGTCCTCCCAGCAGTGCCCAGTCACAAGAGGGGTGTGTGCAGAGTCCTCCCAGCAGTGCCCAGACACAGGAGGGGTGGGTGCCTAACACTCACAGCAGTGCCCAGTCACAAGAGGGGTGGGTGCAGAGTCCTCCCAGCAGTGCCCAGACACAGGAGGGGTGTGTGCAGAGTCCTCCCAGCAGTGCCCAGACACAGGAGGGGTGGGTGAAGAGTCCTCCCAGCAGTGCCCAGTAACAGGAGGGGTGTGTGCAGAGTCCTCCCAGCAGTGCCCAGACACAGGAGGGGTGTGTGCAGAGTCCTCCCAGCAGTGCCCAGACACAGGAGGGGTGGGTGCAGAGTCCTCCCAGCAGTGCCCAGACACAGGAGGGGTGGGTGCAGAGTCCTCCCAGCAGTGCCCAGTCACAGGAGGGGTGTGTGCAGAGTCCTCCCAGCAGTGCCCAGACACAGGAGGGGTGTGTGCAGAGTCCTCCCAGCACTGCCCAGACACAGGAGGGGTGTGTGCAGAGTCCTCCCAGCAGTGCCCAGACACAGGAGGGGTGGATGCCTAACACTCACAGCAGTGCCCAGTCACAGGAGGGGTGTGTGCAGAGTCCTCCCAGCAGTGCCCAGACACAGGAGGGGTGTGTGCAGAGTCCTCCCAGCAGTGCCCAGACACAGGAGGGGTGGGTGCCTAACACTCACAGCAGTGCCCAGTCACAAGATGGGTGGGTGCAGAGTCCTCCCAGCAGTGCCCAGTCACAAGAGGGGTGTGTGCAGAGTCCTCCCAGCAGTGCCCAGACACAGGAGGGGTGGGTGCCTAACACTCACAGCAGTGCCCAGTCACAGGAGGGGTGTGTGCAGAGTCCTCCCGGCAGTGACCAGTCACAAGAGGGGTGTGTGCAGAGTCCTCCCAGCAGTGCCCAGACACAGAAGGGGTGGGTGCAGAGTCCTCCCAGCAGTGCCCAGACACAGGAGGGTGGGTGCAGAGTCCTCCCAGCAGTGCCCAGACACAGGAGGGGTGGGTGCAGAGTCCTCTCAGCAGTGCCCAGTCACAGGAGGGGTGTGTGCAGAGTCCTCCCAGCAGTGCCCAGACACAGGAGGGGTGTGTGCAGAGTCCTCCCAGCAGTGCCCGGACACAGGAGGGGTGTGTGCAGAGTCCTCCCAGCAGTGCCCAGACACAGGAGGGGTGGGTGCCTAACACTCACAGCAGTGCCCAGTCACAGGAGGGGTGTGTGCAGAGTCCTCTCAGCAGTGCCCAGACACAGGAGGGGTGTGTGCAGAGTCCTCCCAGCAGTGCCCACACACAGGAGGGGTGGGTGCCTAACACTCACAGCAGTGCCCAGTCACAAGAGGGGTGGGTGCAGAGTCCTCCCAGCAGTGCCCAGACACAGGAGGTCGTGGGTGCAGAGTCCTCTCAGCAGTGCCCAGTCACAGGAGGGGTGTGTGCAGAGTCCTCCCAGCAGTGCCCAGACACAGGAGGGGTGTGTGCAGAGTCCTCCCAGCAGTGCCCAGACACAGGAGGGGTGTGTGCAGAGTCCTCCCAGCAGTGCCCAGACACAGGAGGGGTGGGTGCCTAACACTCACAGCAGTGCCCAGTCACAGGAGGGGTGTGTGCAGAGTCCTCCCAGCAGTGCCCAGTCACAAGAGGGGTGTGTGCCCAACACTCCCAGCAGTGCCCCTACAAAGAAAAGGGTGGAGTACCCACAGATCCAATGCCCACAAATGTCAGTCAGGTGCACAAAGATCCTGCAGTACATGTACCACATGTGTGCGAGGCTGGGAGTATACACATGCATAGCGCCAAAAAGAAAACATGTACACATGAAGTCATGACAACAGTCTACATACACAAGTACAGTGACCACCAAGGACGCCACGAATGATGCAGGTGGAGACATCGCTCAGCATGCATGGCCAAAGTCTAACGAGTCTGTCACACACCCAGCCAATGTAGACACAGCTCAGCACCACATATTGGAAAATTGGAAAGACCCTGCAGGGAAGATGTCAGGTTACACAGAGGAAGGAACACACCTTGGGACGATGTCACCATGCAGTAACTGCTTACATGAACAAAGTTATGTAGCCAACAGCTTGTGATGGCACACAGATACCAGGATCCACCCTCTGACCAGCACAAGACTACAATTCCCACACACCCAACACATTATCACCACCCAAAATAATGGGGCAGGTCGACCAACAGCAGTACCAGACAGACAGTAGTGTACTAAGGAAAAATAAATTGCTTTATTCAGCATCCAAAAATCAGTTTGTCCCTTGAAAGTTCAAAATGTACAATGCCCATAGGGCAATCCAAAGTTCAAATCCAGGTGGGGGACACAGTGGGACGCGTGTCCCCTAGCTTGCCTGCACAGTCAGACTCCTTCGTCTTCCAGAGCGGGGAGGGTATCATGTGGGGGGGAAGGACCAGGCACCGCAGGGACATGTGGGTGAAGGGTAGGCGTCGTGGGTGCAGGGATGGAGGACTCCACCACAGGGGGTGGGGCAGGGCCAAAGGCAGAGGCCAGGATGTCGCTGCACACCTTAGCAAGGTCCTCCAGCGACTCCCCTGCACCCGAAGGAACCACAGGCCCCAAGGAGGGGGGGGGGCGGAGGGATGGGTCGCAGCACCACTGGGGGAGGGTGTGGACAGGGGGGGACTCAACCACCCTGACCGGGGACTCCCTTGACCGCTTGCAGGGTGGTGTCACAGTGGGGCTCAGGGACAGAGCGGCCATGAAGGAGTCTTTGCCGGATATGTGGCCAGGAGAGCTGAGGGGAAGGGATTTGGAGGGGGTGGATTTGGTGGAATGCAGACTGCCACTCTGGCTGCGTGGCTTACATTTGCCCCCCGACCCAGTGGGTGTGCCTACTTCACCCTGTGTGTGCGTGCCAGGGGGTGTGCGTATGACCTTCCCTGCTGGTGTGGTGCCTGTGTCTGTTGTGGTGGGTGCATGCTGACGTCTGGGTATACGTGGGACAGGCATGGGAGTGGGAAGTGTGGATGGGTCAGGGGTAGGGGGTTGGACGTAGCGCTGCAGGAGACCCACTGCTGCAGTCAGTGTCGAGTCAATGGACCTCAGCAAGTTGCGTTGGTCTGCCTGCGATGAGAAAATGCCCTCCAAGTATGCCTCCATGTTGTTCAGCACTTGGCTGTGGCCATGGAGGACATTAAGCATCGCAGCCTGACCAACCTGCAACTGCCGCTGGATGTCCACTGACTCGGCATTCGCGGCAGCAGTGGAGACAGGGGCAGGGGGTGCGGTGCCTGGCAGGAAGGAGACATGTGGTGACCGGGCACGCTGGGAAGGGACACGAGCAAGTGGGAGGCAGCTGATGGCAATGGAGGGGGCGGGGTGAGATGTTGTGCCGCTGTCAGCTGCTGGTGCAGCCTCCGTGTTAGACGGACCGGGAGGGTCGGCCGAGGACAAGGGGAGAGGTCTCCGGGGAGAGCCGTCTCCAGCGATCGTACAGACAAATAACTTCCCCCCCACAGACAGATACCACACAAGGAGATGAGTTAGCGTTCTTTATAAGCACTTCTTAAGGTACGATGAAAAGGTACAAGGAGGTCTGGACTCAGGGGTCCCCTCGATTCAAGTCTCTCAAGATGGGAAAAGGGGGTAGCGGGACAGTCTGGTTACCAGTCTGGTAGTTGAGATGGTATGGTGGGTAGCTCACAATCCTCGAGCTTGGTGGTCTAGCTGGTACGGGCCGCGGCAGCGCCAGCAGGTCCCGGTGAAGATGGTCGATACACGGTCCACGGCAGCGCCAGCAGGTCCCAGTGAAGATGGTCGATGTACGGTCCGCGGCAGCGCCAGCAGGTCCCGGTGAAGATGGTCGTTACAACGGGCCGCGGCAGCGCCAGCAGGTCCCGACGAGGATGGATGTTGCAGAAGGCCGCGGCAGCGCCAGCAGGCAGGACGATAGTTCACAAGATAGGACTACGGCAGCGCCAGTAGTCCGTCAAGGCTGAGTTCTCTCGGTGTCTCTCGACTCCAGGATACAACTGCCTTCCTGCTCCGGAGCTGCTCCAGTTATAGGGCAGGCGCCCTTTGATGTCCAGACCCTCGCACTTGGAGGTCGGAGGGTCTGGGATGAAGGTGTCCAGACACCCAGTGGGGGGTGGAGCCGGTGCCTGGGGGAGCTGGAGGCGATCGGCACCTGGCGGGGGAGAGTCCTTGGCGCTTCGTTCTCCCATTGACCTGCCAAGTGGTCCGCTCACCTCCTGGGTGGATGGTGGTGCCGGGATGTCGGGGCCGGCCAGGCCCAGGGTTAGGGTCGGGTGGAGGCCACGCGGCCTCGTGGCGCAGGGCCCAAGATGGCGGCTTGACCCGGCCGAGGGAGCCGGTTGTGGCTTGGGCCCGTGATACATGGAGGTCCGAGGGCAGGAGTTCCGTCGGGAGACGGGGTGCGGGTGATTCTCGTGGGTCACGCCTGGCGGGCCGGGGCTTGGGCCCTGTCATGCGGGGAGGGAGCAAGCCCTTCGTGTGGCCTGTCCAACATGCGTCCCCCCCAGCTGAAGGCGGGGAGAGTCACCCATCTTCTTGGGGACTCTCCTCGTCGAGGCGGAAGAAGCGTGACAGGCCATCTGCGTTGGCGTGGTCTTGGCCCGGTCGGTGCTCCACGGTGAAGTCCATTCCCTGCAGGGAGATGGACCAGCGCAATAGTTTTGGGTTCTCCCCCCGCATCTGCATCAGCCACTGCAGGGGTCTATGGTCGGTTTGTACCCGGAAGTGGGTACCGAAGAGATAGAGCCGGAGCTTTTTGAGGGCCCACACCACTGCGAAGGCCTCCCTCTCGATTGTGCTCCAGCGCTGTTCTCGGGCCAGGAGACGTCGGCTGATGAAGGCCACCGGCTGGTCATGACCCTCCGGGTTCACTTGGGAAAGAACCGCTCCGATGCCGTGGTCGGAGGCGTCTGTCTGTACCACGAATTCCCGACTGTAATCGGGGGCCTGGAGCACAGGGGCAGTGCACAGGGCGGCCTTCAGCTTTTCGAAGGCCGCTTGACAATCGGGGGTCCAGTTAATCCGCTTCGGTTGGTTCTTGGACGTGAGACCCGTGAGGGGCCCCACAATGCTGCCGTAGTCCCTCACGAACCGCCGGTAGTAGCCGGTGAGCCCCAAGAAGGCTCGGACTTCGGTCTGGGTGACGGGGGGCTGCCAGGACTGGATGGCAGCAATTTTAAGTTGCAGTGGGGCCACCAGCCCGCTTCCCACCTGGTGCCCCAGGTAGGTCACGGACCCTTGACCAATTTGGCATTTGCCGGCCTTAATCGTGAGGCCGGCCCGCTGGAGGGCCTGTAGGACCGCCTGGAGGTGGAGGAGGTGGTCGGACCAGTGGCGGCTGTATACAGCGATATCGTCCAGGTAGGCAGCGCTGAACTCTTCGAGCCCCGCCAGGACCTGGTTCACAAGACGTTGAAATGTAGCGGGGGCGTTCTTCATGCCGAAGGGCATGACCTTGAAGTGGTAGTGGCCATCGGGGGTAGAGAAGGCGGACCGTTCTTGAGCCCGGGGTGTGAGACCGATCTGCCAGTAGCCCGCTGTTAGGTCGAAGATACTGAGGTAGCGGGCGGCCCCCAGCCGGTCGATCAATTCATCCGCTCGGGGGATAGGATGAGCGTCGGTTCGGGTGACAGTGTTCAAGCCCCGGTAGTCGACGCAGAATCTCAGTTCAGGTGTGGTGCCGGGGGCAGCGGCTTTGGGGACCAATACAACCGGGCTGGCCCAGGGACTGTCCGAGGGCTCAATGACCCCGATCGTGAGCATTTTGGCCACTTCCTCTTGTATGCAGGCCCGTACCCGATCTGGTACGCGGTAGGCCCGGTGTCGGATAGGGGGACTGTCCCCGGTGTCCACGTCGTGCAAGCACCAAGGGGTGACCCCGGGAGTGAGGGAGAACAGTGAAGCGAACCGCAGCAGGAGGTCCCGGCAGCCCTGGCGTTGCTCTGAGGTGAGGGCATCGGAGAGCCGGACCCCGTCCACGGAACCGTCGTTCTCCTGAGTCTTCAGGAGATCCGGGAGGGGTTCGGAGTCCTCCTCTGCCCCACTGTCCGTAGCCATCAGGAGGCTGAGTTCTGAGCGCACAAAGTGTGGTTTGAGTCTGTTGGTGTGGAGGACCCGAAGGGGGTTCCGGGGGGTCCCCATGTCGATGAGGTAAGTGACGGGGCTTTTGCGCTCGACCACCTTGAAGGGCCCCGTCCACTTATCTTGCAAGGCACATGGTTCGGTGGGGGACATCACCCACACTTGTTGACCAGGTTCGAACTCGACGGAGGAGGCATTGTGATCATACCATCTCTTCATGTCTTCCTGGCTGGCCTCGAGGTTCGCCTTGGCCATCTCCCTGAAGCGCCGGGTCTGATTGCGTAGGGCCAGGAGGTACTTGAAGACGTCTGGAGGGGTCTTTAGGGGGGCCATCTCCCAACCTTCTTTGACTAGGCTGAGGGGCCCTCGCACAGGGTGCCCGTACAGGAGTTCGAAAGGGCTAAAACCGAGGGACTTCTGGGGAACTTCTCGGTAGGCGAAGAGGAGGCACGGGAGTAGTACATCCCACTGGCGACGGAGGGGCTCTTCCAATCCCCCAATCATCCCCTTGAGAGTGCGGTTGAATCGCTCCACTAGTCCGTTCCCTTGGGGGTGATAGGGGGTCGTGAATCGGTAGGTGACCCCGCACTGTTGCCAGAGGGACTTCATGTATTTTGAGATGAAGTTCGTGCCTCGGTCGCTGACGACTTCTCGGGGGAAGCCCACCCGGGAGAAGATCCCCATTAGGGCCCGGCCAACCACTGGAGCTGTTACAGTTCGTAGAGGCACCGCCTCGGGGTAGCGGGTGGCGTGATCCACCAGTACTAGGATGAACCTATGTCCTTGTGCCGTGCGGGGGTCAAGGGGCCCCACAATGTCTATTCCTACCCTCTCGAACGGGGTGGTGACCACTGGGAAGGGTTGTAGAGGGGCTTTCAGCTTACGGCCACTCTTCCCGCTGGCCTGGCACGTGGGGCAGGACCGGCAGTGGTTCAGGACGTCGTTCCGCATCTTCGGCCAGAAAAAGTGGGTCACTAGGCGACTGTAAGTTTTGTCTTGGCCCAGGTGTCCAGCCAGGGGGACATCGTGGGCCAGGTTGAGCAGGAAGTCTCTGAAGCGGAGAGGTACCACCAGTACTCGACCGGCCCCTAGCTCTGCGATTCTCTGTTCGCTGTATAGCAGGTCGTTCTCCCAGTAGTTCCGGTGGAGTCCCCTGCGCTCTGGGCGCTGGCTTGTTGGCGGAGTCCCTCGAGGGAGGGGCAGGTCTTTTGCTCCTGGCGGAACTGTTCTTGGGTGGGCCCCCCTTCTTGACGCCACTGAGCCAGGCCGGGGAAGTCCTGGGGTTGCGCGTCCCCTTCGGTCGTTGGTTCCGGGGGGTTGGCCTCGTCGTTGTCTTCTACTGGGGCGACCGGGGGCGGAGGTGCTGGCCATTCCGGTTCTTCTGGTCGGGGGACGGCACGGGCGGCCATGGACCGGGTGGTTACGCAGGCCCAGTCCGGGAGGCCCAGCATCCCCAGGTGCTCTCTTCTCTCGACGGTGGCCCACGGGGAACTCTCAAGGTCATTCCCCAGGAGGCAGTCCACGGGGGCATCATCCCGGACCGTCACTTTCAACAGGCCGGAGACCCCTCCCCATTCGAAGGGGACGCAGGCCATTTGACACAGACTTTCGGAATTGTCGGCTGAGCGGACGGGGCAGAGAATGTTCGGCAGGATCTGCTCGGGTTTCACCAGGTGACAGCGGACGGCCGTCACACTGGCGCCTGTGTCACGTAAGGCCTCGGCCCGATGCCCATTAATGGTCACCCACTGACCGTATTTCCTGGTGTTGGCGGGTAGGGGAGCCCGTGGGACCATGTCTTTTCCCCCTAGGCACGCTAGAACCATGGCGGCCGGTTCCCACTCTTGCTGGGCCGGCTCATACTCTTCTTGTTCCTCTGATAGTCGTTCTTCCCCCAGGGCGGCGGCAGCTACCTGGCGGGGCTTGGGCGTTTGATTCTGCGGGCAGCTCGGGTCATTGGCGTAATGGCCGACTCGCTGGCATCGGTGGCACGTGACATTGGCTCGGAACCCTGGACGCATCGGGGGGTTGCCCCGGCCGGCCGGGGGCGGGGTGCTGGCCACGGGTGTTGCCGGGAGGGTGTCTCTCCCTCGCCCCTGGCCTCCTCCTCCTCCCCGAGGACGGTGCTGGCCTTGGTTGCTTCGGTTCTGCTCGTGTGGTCCTCTCCGGCCCACTCGGGTGCTTTCCCATCGGTCAGCTTCAGCGGCGAGCTGCCGGGGGTCAGTCAATTTACTGTCGAGGAGGTGCTGCCTGAGCTCGACGAAACAGTTGTTCGACAGGTGTTCCCATACCATAAGGTTAAAGAGTTGTTCGTAGGTCGTTACATGGCTCCCCTTGATCCAACCCTCGAAGGCTCGGCTGAAATAGTTTACGTACTCCACCCAAGTTGTACCCGGGATCCGGGTGCAATCTCTGAACCTCTGGCGGTACATCTCGGGTGTGAGGCCGTAGCGGGTGAGGAGGGCAGCCTTCATGTGGTCGTAGGACGACATTTGGTGATCTGGGAGCTGCAACAGGGCATCGCGACCTTCGTTGATGAACCTCCCCCATAGTCCGGCTCCCCAATCACTCCGGTCGATCCGGTGGGAGGTCATGGCGATCTCGTAGGCTTTGAACCACTGCTGGATGTCGTCTTCTCGGACATACTCTCGGACAACATCCTTGGGGTTGTGGACTTTTTTCTCGGTTGCCCCTGGGATGTGCGGTCGCTCAGGCACCCCCGGTTCTTTATTCTGTTTCCGAAGTTCTATTTCCGCCAGTTTGCGCTCGTGTTCGAGTGTTATTCTTTTTTCCTCAAGCTCTCTCTGTCTCTGTTTTTCTTCTCGTTCCTCTCGGAGCCGCAGATGCTCTAGATTTAGTTTCTGCTCGGCTAACTTTAGTTCACCGTCCATCTTGAGTCGTGCCATTTCCAACTCGTGTAATCTGGTCCTTTCTCTTTCCTGGATCTCCTCCTGCGAGAGGCCCGTTCCCCGCTCCTCGGGAGCCGTGGCATTCCCCTCTGGTGCGACACTGTTTTGGTCGGAGGATCCGGCGATCCCAGTTTCTGCCCACGACTCAAGGGCGCGCTTCAAATCATCTTTGGTACTCAGGCCGGTGGTAGCAATGCCTAGTTCCATGCAGAATTGTTTAAGTTCGCGGTGGCTATATTCTTCCAACTTATCCATTTGGAACTTTTCAGTGGAACCGCTATCTTTGGCTGACATCGTGGTTTTGTCGTGGGGTGAGCTACTCTCTGTACGATTACGCGTTGATTCGGATCGCGCCGCTGGCCACCAATGTTAGACGGACCGGGAGGGTCGGCCGAGGACAAGGGGAGAGGTCTCCGGGGAGAGCCGTCTCCAGCGATCGTACAGACAAATAACTTCCCCCCCACAGACAGATACCACACAAGGAGATGAGTTAGCGTTCTTTATAAGCACTTCTTAAGGTACGATGAAAAGGTACAAGGAGGTCTGGACTCAGGGGTCCCCTCGATTCAAGTCTCTCAAGATGGGAAAAGGGGGTAGCGGGACAGTCTGGTTACCAGTCTGGTAGTTGAGATGGTATGGTGGGTAGCTCACAATCCTCGAGCTTGGTGGTCTAGCTGGTACGGGCCGCGGCAGCGCCAGCAGGTCCCGGTGAAGATGGTCGATACACGGTCCGCGGCAGCGCCAGCAGGTCCCAGTGAAGATGGTCGATGTACGGTCCGCGGCAGCGCCAGCAGGTCCCGGTGAAGATGGTCGTTACAACGGGCCGCGGCAGCGCCAGCAGGTCCCGACGAGGATGGATGTTGCAGAAGGCCGCGGCAGCGCCAGCAGGCAGGACGATAGTTCACAAGATAGGACTACGGCAGCGCCAGTAGTCCGTCAAGGCTGAGTTCTCTCGGTGTCTCTCGACTCCAGGATACAACTGCCTTCCTGCTCCGGAGCTGCTCCAGTTATAGGGCAGGCGCCCTTTGATGTCCGGACCCTCGCACTTGGAGGTCGGAGGGTCCGGGATGAAGGTGTCCAGACACCCAGTGGGGGGTGGAGCCGGTGCCTGGGGGAGCTGGAGGCGATCGGCACCTGGCGGGGGAGAGTCCTTGGCGCTTCGTTCTCCCATTGACCTGCCAAGTGGTCCGCTCACCTCCTGGGTGGATGGTGGTGCCGGGATGTCGGGGCCGGCCAGGCCCAGGGTTAGGGTCGGGTGGAGGCCACGCGGCCTCGTGGCGCAGGGCCCAAGATGGCGGCTTGACCCGGCCGAGGGAGCCGGTGGTGGCTTGGGCCCGTGATACATGGAGGTCCGAGGGCAGGAGTTCCGTCGGGAGACGGGGTGCGGGTGATTCTCGTGGGTCACGCCTGGCGGGCCGGGGCTTGGGCCCTGTCATGCGGGGAGGGAGCAAGCCCTTCGTGTGGCCTGTCCAACACTCCGCCCACTCAGAGAGATCATCCTCGGACCCGTCAGCTTCATATTCTGTCGTGCCAGTGGACAGGTCCTCGGCCTCACTCTCCTCCACCTCAGTTCCACTCAATGTGCCAGCCACGATGTCAACGCTGGCACTGGTGCTCGGTCCCTCCGCTCCGTCTGTGCTCATGTCTCCCTCCGTGTCCCCTGACGATGCTGTGGGCAAGGTGAAGAGACAGCAATTAATCATACACCTGTATACATATGTCACATGAGTCCAATCTACATACGTTACAGTGCATAGCCTGAAAAGAAAGATCAGTAAAATCTACAAAACAAGGCACAGATGTAGGGCATGCAACACACAGTTGGTTGACCCACCATGCCACTGAAAAACCATGGAGAGCATCACACAATAGCAAATGACATGAAATGGAGTTTGTCAGAGGAGCCAGGCCCTGGGGACAATCCAGCACTGCATCTGCACCACACAGCGTTGCCGAAAATAGGGATGAGCAGGGACCATATCCATGAACTTGAGGCACATGCTGCATAGGTAATACTGAAAACATGCCCACCATGACTGGCTCACTGCACCTTGAGTGTATGTCCAGACAAACATCACACACTGGCCAGACCTAGCAAGGAGACATCAGGTTTTGACATGTAGGCTTTGCGCGCACCAACCACCCCCTACATGAGAAAATTTGTTGAGACACAGGAAGCACTTACATCTCTTAGTCTGGGTGAAATACACAGGGGCTGCATAAATGCAAGATTGGACACCAAATACCCAAGGTGCGCCTGTCCAAATAATCATGTACAAATGGTCATCATCAGATGATTGTAACAAGTCACACAGGCACTGGCCACCGTGAGTATGAACAAGGAAAATCAGGTCAGGCGGTACAGTGGACACTTGTACTACATATTACGTCAATATACATGGTGCCAGGGGACAATGGCACAGAGCACAACCTCTGCTGTAGACACTGAGAGTGTCCACATTTTGTGATGACACACATGACACCTAGGAAAATATGCCCCAGGGGACAGTAGTGGCCACACAACTCCATGGTCCTGAATGGGAATGACTGCAACACACGCCACCATCCCTGCACTATGCATATCCCACACTCATGCACATCATGTCACAGGCCACAACATAGGACATGCGTGCTGTAAGGCATGACACTTGAGAGACTAACTCCCATGTCTGGACTCAGCATCAGTGCCAACTGACATGGAACCCACAAGTACTGAACTGGACAGGGCACAGGCAAGGTCCCAAAACCTGTTACACACCACCCCCACACATGATGCTACAGGCATAGTTCACGTGGAGAAAGTGCCAGCCTACATAACCTTGTGAAGGAGTGACTACACACAGACCAGGGAACACATTGCAAGGAGGGGAAGGGAGGCAGAAGAGCACCGCTATACTGTGGGTAACAGGATCTGCACAGCACCTTTAAACCCTGGCAGTGTATCCATGCAACTGTGCACTTACAAATGCTGGTGACACACAACAAACACACATGTACCTACCCCCTTCCTGCTGCTGCTTCTCCTGTAAGCGCCTGTCCAAGTCTGGAAATACCACCGCCAGCACACGCTTGTGGATGTGGGTCAGACGGCGGCGCCCGCGGTTCTTATGGGTCTCAGGTGAGTGCCCCAGCAGGACCCGTGCGATCCTCCGCGTCCAGCACCGGATATCCTGCCAGCGTTTCCTCACCTGGGCCAGGCGCCGCTTGCGACCGTCCGTCCTCCTCACGGCCCTGACGGCGTTCATCCAGATCTGCTTCTTGGTAGAGGCGCCTACCTGTGAGGATGAACAAGTGACACTACATCAATACACCTGGCACATGTCACAGAGACACATATTAGAACAAATTTGCTGTGTAAAACAAGGCATAGTATGCATCCAATGCATTGCACCTTTGTCATAGGGACATGATCCTCTGGGGAAGGGCACAAGCAGTACGTGCCATTGAAAGTACACAGGTGGAATGAGGGCAACGACACAATCAATGATCCAGGCTCACACTGTGCATCACAAGCTACACCAGGATAATGTGCAGCACCTCTAAGCAGTCACATGCCACAGGCCACTGACGCTACCTCAGCAGAGTACACAGACACACACAGGCACAGGACATTCACCTGCCATTGCCAAATGCAGCAACGACCCTCACTCTGCATGTTGGACCCGGCCTCGTAGAATGGCCCGACGTGCCCCCGCACCACCGAAACCTGGTACCTGCAGCCCCAAGCACACGGCCCAGCCGACCCTCCCCACCAGGACACACGCACCGACCCGGACATCCCCGTCCATGGCCTCTCCCCTTTCGGCCACCCCGGGCCCACGTGCCCACTTCATGCACCAAGATGGCCGCCCGGCCCCAGCGCGACCCGGACCTAGAGGCGCCACTCCGGCTGGAGGACATCACGCTTCCAGGGGATGAGAGAGGGAGGAGCAGTTTCTATCGCACCTCTGAACTCCCCTGGGACGATGGGTTTCGATCGGCCCTCCGGCCTCCCTGAGGGCTGGCTCCGTGCCTGCTGGGTGTCTGGGACTCCTCCCGACCCGGCCCTGAAAGGATCAAAAGACAATAGCAGGAAATCCCGACAAGCGACCCCCAGGTGACAAGACCCCTGCCTGCACAGACTCCGGACATCAAAGAGGGGTCGACCTATAACAAGGGGTGCTCTGGGGCTGTCCGCAGATTCGACGCTGGAACAACAAGAGCCTGCCGACGTGGTCGCGGCTCCTGAAACTTGGACCCTCCTGAGCCCTGCTGAGTGACTCGCGGCTCCCTGAAGATCGTAAGACCTCCGAACTTGTACCTGAGCCTGCTGAGTTACTCGCGGCTCCCTGAAGATCATAAGACCTCCGAACTTGTACCTGAGCCTGCTGAGTGACTCGCGGCTCCCTGAAGATCGTAAGACCTCCGAACTTGTGCCTGAGCCTGCTGAGTGACTCGCGGCTCCTTGAAGCTCGTAAGACCTCCGAACCTGTACCTGAGCCCGCTGAGTGACTCGCGGCTCCAACAGACTCTCATGGTCCCGCCGGACCCCGACTACAACAACGTATCCCCCAGCTCGAGGATTGTGAGCTGTGCGCCGGATACGTCCCTGCCTTGAACCTTTACCAGAGACTGTCCCGCTACCCCCTACCCCTTCCGAGACTCATTGAGCCCGTGCTCACCTTGTACATATTTGCAGTGATAACCTACTTGATAAAGATTGATTTCTAAGAATACCCGGTGTGGTCACTCTGTGTCGTGTGGTGCCAGAAGTACGATCCTAGATACGAGATTCTTCCCCCTGGGGAGTCTCCCGCCAGTGCCCGGCTACGATACTTCGAGGGTGGGTCTCAGGGTAGTCAGAACCCCTTCCAGGCTCCTCTGAGGTCGCCATCTAACACTGCACATGTGCCACTAGACGGGGGGGCTCACAGGTGTGGGGCTGGCTCTGCACGTCAGACACACAGCACTGCTCCCTGCTCACATCACATGGGCAGGGTATATCCATCCCTCATGCAGCCGGGTGCCACACTCCACACATGCACCCACCCACATGACAGGGGACTTACACACACACCGATGTCCAGGGTACGAACACATCATGTGGACACTCTCAGCACAGGTACACAGAACTAACACACATCTGTGGGTACAATCACCTGTCACACTGGGCTGACCACATAATCACATGAGGACTGTAGAGGCTACATTCCCAGGAGGACAAGACAGGCAGAATGTGGCATGCACCATGCAGTGATTGTCACAGTAAACACAATGCAAGTGAGGACGGCAGACATGCACCACAGCATGCTCTGGCTGGGAGACATCAGGCATTCCCCCCCCTTGGACCCCCCCTACAGTACATAGCATGTGTGTCACACCTGGACACAATGCCAGAAGTCACAGTCACAAACAAGGGACACAGTCTGTGCTAGTAGACTCTGCACTCACCTGATACCCTGGTCACCCATACAGCAGGGAGTACTGTGGGAGGATCACATCCAGCAATGCCAGGTTCTCCTCCAGGGTGAAAGGCTGTGACCTCTCCACAGACCTTGACATGGTTCCAGGGAATCAGTAGCAGCAGCTGGGTCGTAGAATCCAAAGGCAAGTGCTCCCTCATGGGACCTGGCTGCCTTATATCTGCCTTGCTGGCCTGTTTCATGCACAGGAGTACAGAGTGATTGGTCACTCACATTTGCATCCTATGTTTCCTCCAATCCCTTCAAACCTAGCACAGTCAGTGTGTTCTAATTGTGTTTTTTTCTTGAGCATGATGTCAACTCCAGAACCACATTGCAACAAAGTAGATTTATTCAAACTGACTTCTGCTGTGCACCTGCTGAAAAAAATTCAAACTTTAAACTTGGTCTCCATGACAACCAGCATGCATGTAGGCCTTTATACTTGTCCCTCATGTGTCCCCTATGTAATTTGGAGTTTCACACACATGTACGGTGCGTACCGGGGCCCTAGGGAACCCCAAAAGCATAGCAACGGCCCATACAGGCGTGTGTATGGTCCGTATCACTATGGGTGTGCTCGCGTATGCGTACCCATAGTGATAGTGAGCGTACAGGCGTGTGTACGGTCCGTATCACTATGGGTGTGCTCGCGTATGTGTACCCATAGTGATAGTGAGCGTACAGGCGTGTGTACGGTCCGTATCACTATGGGTGTGCTCGTGTATGCGTACCCATAGTGATAGTGAGCGTACAGGCGTGTGTACGGTCCGTACCACTATGGGTACGCATACGCGAGAACACCCATAGTGA
This sequence comes from Triturus cristatus, assembly GCF_964204655.1. NCBI lineage: Eukaryota > Metazoa > Chordata > Amphibia > Caudata > Salamandridae > Triturus > Triturus cristatus. Next base: position 798,622,086 of record NC_140594.1, read on the forward strand.
TAGTGAGCGTACAGGCGTGTATACGGTCCGTACCACTATGGGTACGCATACGCGAGAACACCCATAGTGATAGTGAGCGTGCAGGCGTGTGTACGGTCTGTACCACTATGGGTACGCATACACGAGAACACCCATAGTGGTACGGACCGTACACACGCCTGTACGCTCACTATCACTATGGGTGTTCTCGCGTATGCGTACCCATAGTGATACGGACCGTACACACGCCTGTACGCTCACTATCACTATGGGTGTTCTCGCGTATGCATACCCATAGTGGTACGGACCGTACACGCGTGCGTACGCTCGCTATCACTATGGGTACACATACGGCAGCACTCCCATAGTGATAGGGAACGTACACAGGCCCTCTGAGCGAATGTACGGTGCCTTTCACACATCACAGTGGTGACAGTTAGCACACAGGAAGGAATAGGGCTGACATACTTGTCCATGGATGGACATCAAGGCATTGTCTGGCCAGTACTACATGTGTGGGGCACAGGTGTGAAAGGCTGTGATGTGGCACATTACTCCTGAGTCGAGAAGGCACCAGATGTATGATGAGATGTGTACAGATGTCATGTGTGATGGTGCAATGTGTGCCAGGCATGCCCTTAACTCCTTTGACATGTGTGCATGTCGTACTGCACAGTTGGGATGAGCGTCACTGGCATGGCACAGTCAACAACACACGCAAGTGTCCCCTGATGCCCGCTACAGGGGTTACCACACCAGACATGTGACTACCCACGGTGCACGATGTGTCTATGTCATGTATGTGTGGGGTGTTCCCATTAGCTTGATGTTGGTGCTCCCTCAAAAGCATCAGCTGTTGCAGCAACCAACATGTGTCTGTGTGTAGATGGACATGGCACACTGTTACACACACCAGGCCACATGTGGTATCGGATGTGAGGTGCGTATGTGTGCATGGGACACGGAGTAGCGTCACAAGGACATGTCTGCATCCTCTCAATGAATGTGTGGTGAGTCATTACATGTACACCTCATTGGCAAGGTGTGTGGGCTGTCCTAGTGTCATGTCATGTGACCTGTGGCTCTAGTGTTCCGCTACCAGTCTCTGAAATCGACATCCTACTTCTGCTGATGTGTTGATGTATGTCACTCCTGTGTTGCGTCTGGCTGTTCACTTACACTGGGACACAGCTAATCCCATGCCATGGCATGTGGAGGTTCACAATCTCCGTGTGTAGCTGGGTCTTGGTAGGAGTGTCACCTGGCAGCCATACGTGTCCAGGGCATGTGGCACATACCTGACTCTGTATGTCGCATATGTGTATTGACAGATTAACATGTGCTCAGTACAAATAAATTGTTGTTGTAGTGTACTCACTCTTCCTTGTCACTTCCAAATTACTGCAGAGCGCCACCTCTTCCCCGACCAATTCCGGACTTGGCTGACATGCGGGAGAATGACTGTATCCGGTGCTACCGCTTCCCCCAACCATTGATTGAGGAGTTGACGGCAAGGCTGGCACCACACCTGCAACCGCTGCACAGGTATCCTACGGCACTGACACCCAAGCTGAAGGTAATGACAGCCCTACATTTTCTTGCCACGGGTACCTTTCAATATACCATAGCTCATGTTGGTGGCATGTCCCAGAGCATGTTCAGCCGTGTGCTGCATGATTTCTTAGAGGCCATGTTGCTTCACCTGGATGAGTTCATCCATTTCCCAACTCCTGAACTGTTGACTGGGGTCAAGCGTGGATTCTATGCCCTGGGAGGGATGCCCCATGTCATTGGGTCCATAGATGGGACACATGTGGCTTTGGTACCACCACAGGCACAGGAGGTAGCGTACAGGAATCGCAAGCACTACCACTCCATCAATGCCCTTGTGGTGTGTCTGTCCAACATGGTGATTTCACATGTCTGTGCTCGTTTTCCAGGATCAGCACACGATGCCTACATCATGAGGCGTAGCAGGGTGCCTGAAATGATGACGCAGCTGCGCAACGAACGAGCATGTGTTGTTGGTGGGTACACTCTGTCTGTCCTGTATTTTGCGTAGACTTCCAGCACGACCGCTTCTCCTGTCCTACTTATGTCCATGTGGTTTCCATGTAGGGGACGCTGGCTATCCCAACATGCCATGGCTGATCACACCTCTCCGCAACCCCATCACGCCGGCCCAGCTCCGCTACAACACCGCCCATGGCCGGACAAGGCGAGTGATAGAGAGGCCATTTGGACTCCTGAAGAGCCGATTCAGATGCCTCCACAAGACCGGCGGCACCCTCCCATATGCCCCGGCGAAGGTCTGCAAAATCTTCATGGTCTGCTGCATGCTGCACAACATGGCAGTTGAGAAAGCTGTGCCACTCATCCTGGATCAAGATGATCAGGACCATCCACCCGTGGAGGACGAAGGGCTTGGCAATGGGGCTAGTGATGTGGAGGATGTGGTTCCGCAAGAGGACATCCGGAGTCGGCTCATACTCGACTTCTTTGCTTAGTGGTGAGTACCAGTGTCTGTGTGTGCACGCATTGGTCCCCGTGTGGCATGTGTTGCGATGTGTGTGTCCATCTGCATGTATGGCACGTGAGTCAGAGGCGTGTGTGGATGTGTCACTGGAGTGATGGTGCCAGTGATGAGTGTATTTCCCCAGTCATAATTGTGACCTAGCATGTTGTCATCCTTACATGTGTCGAGTACATGCACATGCAAGTGGCTGTGCTTTTTGTGGCTGACTTCTTGTGTGTCTCTCATCCCCAGGTACTTCCGCATGCCGTCTGCTGGTTGCATTGTTGTGGCACTGCTATTCCTCATGGACACGTCATCGTGTGCTGACTCAGCGTTACACGCACGGACAAGTTTGGAAGTCTCCTTAGGGTAAGGGATGCATCAGGGGTGTATTGGTTGTGGTAGTTGTTTACGATGTGTGCACACTGCCCCTGTCGATGTTTGGTTCCTCTGCAGACATGTCGCATCACCATGGGACACATGACATGCAGCTGGGTACACCTGAATAGATGGTCAGACTTGTTGACAGTCATCTGTGATGGGATTGTGGATTGTGATGATGGCATCAATGTGTGTTACACTGCCCTCGGACACATACGGTTTGCATTGGCTTGACATGGTGTGGGACTTCCACATCAGAGGATCAATGGTGTATGGCAGCCTCTCCGTGAGCATCAGGGGGTGTTTAGCTGTTAGCCGACACTTGTGCGCCAGTTCCATGGCTATCACGCATTTGTGCTGCAGAAGGGGGGTTCCAGTGTTGGACACACATGTTACTCCACATGACCTGTTCATGTGTACTCCGAGTTGCCTCTGCATTCCCGAATACATGAATAATAAAGGTGTCCCTATGCCTCCAAGGTGCCTCTTCTCAGTCAATGCTGGTGTGTTGCCACGGTGCATCCGGCATGTCTGGCATGGTTTTCCGTGATAGTGGCTATGTGTCTATGTGTAGAGTAGCAAGATGCTAGCTGTTTGTGTGGGATTAGACTGTGTATTGTGCATGATGTCCATGACTGTGTGGGTATTGTGACATGTGCCATCCCCATGCATTCAACGTTGGCCAGGCCACCATTCTCTGCATCCACCTGACTCAAGCTTGCAGGACATGGTTCTGCAACCTGTCCACACATACCTGGGTGCCCCACAGGACACTCCACATGATCCCTGACCTCTGCGCATGGCTGTCGCTGTACTCAATATGTCTGTCGGCACGGTTGTGCGGCCACCCCCTCAGCTGGTTGGGCCCATCACGGGTGTGTATGGTGCTCCATGTCTGTCTTGCCTAATACAATGTGACCCATGTGTGTCCTGTGAAAGACTCAGGCCCCAGGGTGTGGATGGTTGAAGTCAAATGAGAACTCAGGCATGGTTAGACTTTACAAGACACATGTAAGGTAATAATGCAAAATGTAGGCATCTTCTCTTTATGGTGTAACTTTTTATTTTGGTTGGGGTACGTGAGGGGGGGTATGACATGAGGGGCTTTCCGGGTGTGTGGAATCCAAAGTTCACTAAGGGAGTTGGTGTCCTTGCCATTGGAAATCCTCAGAGTCCATGCCACAGTCTTTGTCAACATTGGTCCGACAGTGACCAGCAAGTCCATGTGGCAGAGAATGTCTTTTGCTGCTGTGCTGCTGTTGGTCCAGTGGGCCAGGTGCCAGGCCAGGTGTCCTGGGAGATGGTGCTGTTGCGCTGACCCTCACGGTCTTTTCTGTGGACGACCCGCCCTCCTGCGGGAACCCTCAGAAGCAGGCCGTGACGATGTTTGGGATGCTCCGTCGGATGTCTCCTCCTCCTCCTCATCCCTCCCTGTGGGTGGTGATGTTCTATGCCTGGTGGCACAGGGAGGGTTGCCCATGTTGTCTTCTATCCGACAGAGTGTACTGTGAATTCCCGTGAACACCGTCACGAGCTCAGCCTGTCTGTCCTCCATCCGCCCTTGATGTCGCAGTAGACAGGCATGTTGCTCCGCATGTTGCTGGGCCTGCTGGGTCTTGATCTCCTCGAGGATGGACACAACCTGGGCCATGCCCGTGGTGTCCTGCCGGTATGTGTCCAGGATGTTTCTGACATGGGAATATACCGGTTCCGCAGCCAACCGGTCAGGCTCGCGCCTCCGCCGTCCTCCACTCCCACCACCCCTGCCCACTTGCACCTGGCCTGCCCTTGTGGGCACATCGGGTCTCCAGGACCCCTGAGGGGTGGCATTGGCGTTGTCGCCTGCTTTCTCCTGGGTGCCCGGTACACCGTGTCCCTCCTGGCCAGCCTGGCTGCATTGTGGTGGTGGGGCAGGGATCCTGGGTGTCTCCTGGGATGTGGCAGGAGTGGGGGTGGTGGTTGGCCCAGTTGTACCTGACGCAGGTGCTGCAGGTGGTTGGACACCAGAGGGGCCAGGTTGGTCGGGGTCGGGTTCGTCCACAGAGTGGTGAGAGTCGTCGCTGCCGGTGGGTCCGTCATCCCGCCGAGCTGGGTCCTGTGAGTCTTCCCCCCAGTGTTGGGGGGTGATCCACAATGTTGACCTGTGTGTGAGAGAGACAATGTTAATTTTGTTCCATGCAACATCCATGTTTCATTCGTTTCTAAGTTGGCACATTTCCTCTGGGAATTTGGATATGTCTTGCATTCCACTCACAGTGCACTTGTGCAAGGGTATGTCCCTTGGCCACAGCTTTTGCGACTTTGCCTATGTGTGGCACAGTCTTACTTGCTGCGTCAATTGTGACTGCAGTCAGCAGTGGAGTGAGCAGGTGTGGCGAGCCATGCATTGGCGCCTTCCGTGTTGCACTGTACGTGGGCACATGGAGTTGTTCCACACACTTAGATAATGCAGGTAGCTGGCGTTGTGCTCGTGCACAGGTTGAGACATGGCCCTGTGTTTTGCCATGGAGAAGAGGGGGGGTTCAGGCACTGGCCACCCTTGTCTACATGCACGCAGTCCACCTGCTGACGAGCCGACATTCCCACACCCCCCAAGGCTGAATTGGGCTCCCTGTGTGTCCCTTTCTCACTCCCTCTCTGTCCCCCTCTCCCTCCCTCTGTGTGTCAGCTTCCTCCCTCTGTCCGTCTCCCTGTGTCTCCCTCCCTCTCTCTCCCCCTCTCCCTCCCTCTGTGTGTCACCCTCTGTCACCTCAGCCCAGCTTCCTAGGCACACACTTTTAGCAGATCTTTGAATGGCCCTTGGCTTGTTGATGTGAGTTTGTTTCTGATCTCCAGGCACCCATTGGGTGTAATGTCTGTGTCTGCGCTGCTGCTGTGGTGGTGTGTGCTGCCACTCTTTCACAGTGTTGGCTGTTCATTAGCTGCTGTCATGTGCAAAAACGTGCCGTCACCCCCATGTGTTAATGCAAGGCGTCCGCCATTTGCTGGCAAGTCTTTCCTGTGTGGGGACACACTGTTTGTCTGGCTGTGACCTAGGCCATATGGGCAGGGGGCATTGTTGTCTGCTTCTGAGTTGCACTATGTGATTTTTGGGGCCCACACTCCCGCCATCCGGCTTACCGTGTCTTGTGTTGGTGTTTTCTGTGGCCTGTGACTTTGCATTGTCCAGCTGGGTGCATGGGGCATGGTGGTGCCAGTGGCATGTGCGTGTTCATGGAGTGTGGTTGAGTCATGTGATAGCTTGGGGTGGTTGTGTGCCTGTTTGTGAGTTTGGTTGTGGATGACGTTTCCCCCATGTGAGGTGAGTTGTTTGTGTACTCACCCGGGTCTCGGAGTCCTTCTAATCCGTCCACTGCCACCACCGGCAGTATGGCCATCACCCTCTCCTCCCAGGGATGGTAGTGTACGAGTCTGCGGGGCGGCCCTCCTCCAGTGACGTTGGCCTGGTTGTGGTCGTCGGTCATTTTGGCTCGGACCCTCCTCCGCAGATCGTACCACCTGGCTTGGCATTCATGCCTGGTCCTTCTGGTGGCCGCAACAGCATTCACAGCATCGACAATCCTCTGCCACATGGCTGTTTTTTCGGACATGCAGGTCTGTCTGACCAATGTTCCAAAGAGGTGTGGCTCGACTCTGAGGATTTCGTCGACAAGGACCTCCAACTCTCGGCTAGTGAACTTTGGATTCTTGTTAGTGGGCATGGTGAGGGGTGTGGGTGTGGATGGTTGGGGGGGTGTGTGGATGGTTGTGGGTGTGGTTGTGCAGGTGTGTGTGTGAATGTGATGAGGGGGTGTTTGTGAAGGTGTGTGTGTGAAGGTGTGCAAGTGTAAGGTGTAGTAAAGGTTCAAGTGGGGTCTGGCAGCAGTGAGTCTGTTGCAAAGGCTCATGGTTTGTGTGTGTGGGCCTTTTTTATTGGTCCATTGGTGGGTGTGGCTGTGATTGAACTTTGGGTGGGTGTGTTATAAGGAGTGGTTGTGTTTTGGGCCTCTGTTTTGGATTTTGGCAGTTGCAGGTCAGTGAATGTGTTGTTTTTGTGCTTGTTGGACATGTTTTGTGGCTTTGTGCCATTCGAATGGTGTATTCTTGTGTTGTTTTGCTTTGTCCTGGTTGTGTACGTGCGTTTTTAGCGTGTGTACGGTGTGTACTTCGGGAATTTTGTTGTACAGTGCTGTCCTTGTGTCTGGCTTGGTACGACTCGTACATGCGCGATGTTGTGTGAAGGTGCTGGTGTTAGGGCCTGGGGGCGCTCCGTACTTAGAATGTTGGGGTGGGGGTACGCTCCATACGTACGCGGGTGAGGGTACGTGTCGTACATACACGGTTGGGGTGGGGGTACGGTCCGTACATACACTGTTGGGGTGGGGGTCCGCTCCATACGTATGCGGGTGAGGGTACGGGTCGTACATACACGGTTAGGGTGGGGGTGTGCTCCATACGTACGCGGGTGAGGGTACGGGTCGTACATACACGGTTGGGGTGGGGGTACGGTCCGTACATACACGGTTGGGGTGGGGGTGCGCTCCATACATACGCGGGTGTGGGTACGGGTCATACATACACGGTTGGGGTGGGGGTACGGTCCGTACATACACGGTTGGGGTGGGGGTACGGTCCGTACATACACGGTTGGGGTGGGGGTGCGCTCCATACGTACGCGGGTGAGGGTACGGGTCGTACATACACGGTTGGGGTGGGGGTACGCTCCATACGTACGTGGGTGAGGGTACGGGTCGTACATACACGGTTGGGGTGGGGGGACCGGTCGTACATACACGGTTGGGGTGGGGGTGCGCTCCATACGTACGCGGGTGAGGGTACAGGTCGTACATACACGGTTGGGGTGGGGGTATGCTCCATACATACGTGGGTGAGGGTACGGGTCGTACATACACGGTTGGGGTGGGGGTACGCTCCATACATTCGCAGGTGAGGGTACGTGTCGTACATACACGGTTGGGGTGGGGGTACGGTCCGTACATACACTGTTGGGGTGGGGGTCCGCTCCATACATACGCGGGTGAGGGTACGGGTCGTACATACACGGTTGGGGTGGGGGTCCGCTCCATACGTACACGGGTGAGGGTACGGGTCGTACATACACGGTTGGGGTGGGGGTACGCTCCATACGTATGCGGGTGAGGGTATGGGTCGTACATACATAGTTGGGGTGGGGGTACGGTCCGTACATACACGGTTGGGATGGGGGTGCGCTCCATACGTACGCAGGTGAGGGTTCGGGTCGTACATACACGGTTGGGGTGGGGGTACGGTCCGTACATACACGGTTGGGGTGGGGGTACGGACCGTACATACACGGTTGGGGTGGGGGTGCACTCCATACGTATGCGGGTGAGGGTACGGGTCGTACATACACTGTTGGGGTGGGGGTACGCTCCATATGTACGTGGGTGAGGGTACGGGTCGTACATACACAGTTGGGGTGGGGGTACGGTCCGTACATACACGGTTGGGGTGGGGGTACGCTCCATGCATACGCGGGTGAGGGTACGGGCCGTACATACACGGTTGGGGTGGGGGTATGGTCCATACGTACACGGGTGAGGGTACGGGTCGTACATACACGGTTGGGGTGGGGGTACGGTCCGTACATACACGGTTGGGGTGGGGGTGCGCTCCATACGTACGCGGGTGAGGGTACGGGTCGTACATACACGGTTGAGGTGGGGGTACGCTCCATACATTCACGGGTGGGGATACGTCTCGTACATACACGGGTGTACATACACGGGTGGGGATTTGACTCCTACATAGGAGGGCTGGGGGGAGTGTTGGGCGCGTATGCGGGCACATGTCTCCATGGTTGCTATGTGAGTTCGGTGCGGACGGTGTTTTTTCCATACGGTTGTAACATCGGACTCACGGGATGGATCGTACTTCCGCGGTCGGACTTCACTTTTCACATTTGTACGGTAAATCGTCCGAGGACGTGTCGGACACATTTTCCGACCCGAGGACGTGTGGGTAATAATTCCCAATGCGATTCGTATGGTCTTTTTCCCACGCGAATCGTAGTTGGCAGTTTGTACGGCACTTGTACGATTCGTAGGGTAAAAAGACCGGATACGAGTCGTACGGGGAATTTGTCTACAGGATCGTAATCGGCACTAGAATGTTAAAATATAGTTAGCCAAAATATCGAATTTTTTAAATGTATTAAAAATAATATAAAATTAATTAAATATTAAAAACAATTAAAAAAACACACATAATATAATATAAAAAAGCTTAAAATGTAAACATAATTAAAAAGAGATTTTGTAGGATAGTGAGAGCGTCAAAATTACTATTCCCACTCCAGTAATTGCAACAGTAGGGAAAACGTTGGATAGCGTAGGGGTAAAAATTACTATTCCCACTCCAAAGAGTGCAACAGTAGGGAAAGCGTTGGATAGCGGGAAGGTAAAAATTACTATTCCTACTCGAGTGAGTGCAACAGTAGGGAAAGCGTTGGATAGCGTAGGGGTAAAAATTACTATTCCCACTCCAGTGAGTGCAACAGTAGGGAAAACGTTGGATAGCGTAGGGGTAAACATTACTATTCCCAGTCCAAAGAGTTCAACAGTAGGGAAAGCATTGAATAGCGGGAGAGTAAAAATTACTATTCCCACTCCAGAGAGTGCAACAGTAGGGAAATCGTTGGATAGCAGGAAGGGAAAAATTACTATTCCCACTCCAGTGACTCCAACAGTAGGGAAAGCATTGGATAGCGTAGGGGTAAAAATTACTGTTCCCACTCCAGAGAGTGCAACAGTACGTAAAGCATTGTATAACGGGAAGAGAAAGATTACGATTCCCACTCCAATGAATGCAACAGTAGAGAAAGCGTTGGATAGCGTGGGGGAAAAATTACTATTCCCACTCCAAAGTGTGCAACAGTAGGTAAAGCGTTGGATAGCGGGAGGGTAAACATTACTATTCCCACTACAGACAGTGCAACAGTAGGGAAAACGTTGGATAGTGTAGGTGGAAAAATTACTATTCCCACTCCAAAGAGTGTAACAGTAGGGAAAGCTTTGTATAGCGGGTGGGTAAAAATTACTATTCCCACTCGAATGAGTGCAACAGTAGGGAAAGCGTTGGATAGCGGGAGAGTAAAAATTATTATTCCCACTCTAGTGAGTGCAACAGTAAGGAAAGTGTTGGATAGCGGTAGGGTAAAAGTTACTATTCCCACTCCAGAGAGTGCAACAGTAAGGAAAGCATTGGATAGCGGGAGGGTAAAAATTACTATTCCCACTCCAGTGACTGCAACAGTAGGGAAAGAGTTGGATAGCGGGAGGATACAAAATACAATTCCCACTCCTCAGAGTGCAACAGCAGGGAAAACATTGGATAGCGTAGGGGTAAAAATTACTATTCCCACTCCAAAGAGTGCAACAGTAGGGAAAGCGTTGGATAGCGGGAGGTTAAAAATTACTATTCCCACTCCAGAGAGTGCAACAGTAGGGAAAGCGTTGGATAGTGTAGGGGGAAAATTACTATTTCCACTCCAAAGAGTGTAACAGTAGGGAAAACGTTGGATAGCGGGAGGGTAAAAATTACTATTCCCACTCCAGTGAGTGCAACAGTAGAAAAAGCGTTGGATAGCGGGAGGGTAAAAATTATTATTCCCACTCCAGTGAGTGCAACAGTAGGAAAAGCGTTGGATAGCGGGAGGGTAAAAGTTACTATTCCCACTCCAGAGAGTGCAACAGTAGGGAAAGCATTGGATAGCGGGAAGGTAAAAATTACTATTCTCACTCCAGTGAGTGCAACAGTAAGGAAAGTGTTGGATAACGGGAGGGTAAAAATTACTATTCCCACTCCAGTGACTGCAACAGTAGGGAAAGAGTTGGATAGCGGAAGAGTAAAAAATACCATTCCCACTCCTGAGAGTGCAACAGTAGGGAAAAAGTTGGATAGCGTAGGGGTAAAAACTACTATTCTCACTCCAAAGAGTGCAATAGTAGGAAAAGCATTGGATAGCGGGAGGGTAAAAATTACTATTCCCACTCCAGATGTTGAAAACTAAAACAGCGATATGATTAAGCATTCACTGAAGACATGTATTCTCTACAGTCAAAATGTGTTTCTTGTCTTATGTTGACTAATGTCCGGGCTCCATTTTGTATTATCATGTCTCCACGTGCTTTGCACGAGAAGAGTCCTACCTTTTCGCTAGTTGCTCTTGTAATCTGCCTAGTAACAGTCTATAAATAGCTCCTTTGTCCGTCTGGCGCATGTCCAGACTTGACCACATCTGTTATCAGTTAGTCCTTGTTTGACCATGTTTTCGCGGGCTCAGGAAATTGTTAACTCCGCCCATATATTGATCCTGTATCGAAAATGTCCATAAATGGTAATGAATTTTGCTCTATGTTGTATCCACCCACTTATGAGCCCCTCTGTTGTGTATAAAAGGGGACCGTGTACGCAAGTTCTTTGTGCTACTCTATACAATACTGAAGAGTGTTGTGTAGGTTGTAGGACCATCCTTAAGGGTTAATAAACTCTGTCTTTGTATTTGCAGTTTCCGTGCCAACTTCCTTCTAGCTTTCGTTACAGGAGGGCGAACCCTTGTATTTGCGGGCCTAGCTGGGGCCTGTATTCATCAATTGGCGCCCGTCACGTGGGGCTCATCGGCGACTCGGATGCTCAAAGGACTGGTCGTGACGAAGGTGAGGAATTTGGCCGGGGATGTGATCACTGCCAGCGGCGTCTTTTAGTCCTGGCATCCCAAGGTTTCTTCCTTCCCTTCCGAACTGACCATCTGGGTGGCGCCGGTCCTCGACTGAGACCTCTTCTGTCGGTTTGCCGTGTGACAGCCGTTTGGGCGAATTTTGGAACTTGGCAGTTGGAATCTGGACACTCTTGATTGGTAAGAACCGTTGTACGGTACTTGCTCCGAGTTTTGAAGCCTGGGTTGGCTATTTGAGTTTGATTTGTGATGACCGGTCATATTTTGTATTGATTACTGTGAGAATATATGCGTTGCAACACATATAGGCAGGTAATGTGGAGATATTTCTCCGGAGTTGTTTAAATCTGAACGGCGCAAAGTTTAAGTGCCATTTTTGATAATACTGCATATTTTGCATTATTTTTGAGCATGCCTGCTTTTTGCGCACTCCGTAAGTGGTGCTGCTGTTTTGGAAACCGGTTAACTCTTGAGGAATCTGCTCCAGCCCCCCCAGAGGGGACTCCTAATAGGGATATGTATGTGAAACATGGTCTTTCCTCTATAATGTACAGCACAGTGTGGAGGAAATACACCAAAAAGGATCCTGAGTTACGATGGCCTTTGTATGGATCGTTTGATATGCGTAAGATTGAGTATGTGGAACAGTGTATGTGTAAACGGCGTGCTCGGCAAGACATGTTTGAATGTGTACGGTTATGGGTGAAGGAAGTGCGTGAGCGGGAGAAACGTGAGAAAGCTCTGATTGATAAAGAGCAACGGAAAAATGATCATGTGAGAGTGCAGGAAGCGAAGCGTTGGGAGGAAAGAGAACTGGCGGAGAGACAAGAGAAAGAGCGTAGGTTGCAAGTATCGGGTCAATATGCTGTCCGCCAGCCACTTTATCCTGTCCTTACTAATCTTGAAGATGATTTTCATTTATTAGATCGCTCTCCGCCCCCTTATGTTGGCACGTCTGCCCCGGGGTCACAGGATTCTGGATCGGTTTCGGATAAGGTAGACACGCGGTCTATGTTATCAACTGATCGTATGGGTGAGCTTCGGAAAATTTATTTTCGTGCGCTTAAGGGCAAGCTATCTCTTACTGAATTATTGGCATCTTTGGACAGTTGGCAGAATAGGGAAAAGTTATATTTTGTTGAAACTTTTTCTGATGAAGTGGTTACTGCCTTTCGGAAATATTCTGATGTTTTTGAGCCTGATGATATAGTATTAGATTCTAAAGCATTACGTAACGGTGTTTTTTCTCCCTCTAAGGTACCCGATGCGGTTCGATGGCTGTTTACATTGCGGGACGCGATGTTTGAACTTAAAGAGAGAGCGCGCCAAAAGACAGGGGAGGAGGAGCAATCAAATCCCCATGTCGGCGGGAAACAGTCATCTACCTCCCATTCAGATAAGAGTGAACTAGTGCATGCTAAACCGATGCGAGAGGCGGCACCTTTGTATGTTCCTCCTAAAGGAGCGGGTACTAGTTCAGGCATGTCTTCCCCCGATGCTAGAGGATATTTTGTGTATAATTGGGTTTATACTCCCTGGCATAGGACTGATGTTATGGCATTGAAGAATGCATTGCCTGACCCCCGCAAGAATCCAGCGGCCTTTTATGAGGAGGTCGAAGGGGCCTTGAATTCTTGTACTATGACTTTAGCAGATATAGATTTGTTCTTTGGGCTTATTTTACCACCGGATATGTGGCGATCTGTGCGGAAGGTGGATGATCAAGCCGTTTTTAAGGCCAAATGGTCTGAGATTGAGGATGAGGATAGGGAGAGAAAGCCTGCGCAAAAACCGCCCCAGCTTATTTTAGATCTTCCTGCTGCTATCTTGACTAAGTTGAAAACGATTATTCCCCCTAAAAAGATTGACTGGAATATGTTAGCCTCGTGTAAACAGAAGGTTGATGAATCAGTTTCAGACTTCTTTACGCGTTTTGAGGAAACATTTCATGATTTCAGTGGTCAGTCACTTACGGATGATACGGGTCGACATCTTTTTGTGGATAAATATGTGGCAAATTTATTACCGGGAATAGCAGCTCGTTTAAAAGCGAGTGAAAGTTCTTGGTCCACCTCGTCTCCGGCATCCATCCTGACTATGGCTCAGTATAATGAGCGTCAGGAACAAGAAGCGAAGGGGCATGAGGAGAAGAAATCGATAGATTTGAAAACTAAGGTGATGTTAGCACAAGTGTGTGGTCCGCCTCGTCGGGGTGTTGAGAGAGGTAGAGGAGGATTTTATGGTCCCCCTTCGGGTCGGTCAGATGTTAATAGAAATCAATGTGCGTTTTGCAAACAGTTGGATCATTGGGCCAGGGATTGTCCGGTATTATATGCACCCCGTCAGGGACGTGGTCAGGGACCGCTGAGAGGTAGAGGGGGCTTTTCGAATTTTAGAGGGAATTTCAATGATCGTGCTCGCTTTGAGCCTACCGTGCAGCAACGAGATAGACCTAATGTGTTTGATTGGCAAAATCAGTATCAAATGTCTGGGAATGACCGCTCTGGGTACCATGATTCACAGCATGCGTAGGATTTCGTTGGGTGGGGGTTGGAATCAGTTGAAGTGCCAGTTGATCAGAAGGGTCCTTATGTTACAGCAAATGTTCTGGGTTCTACTGATCGGTTCCTAGTTGATACAGGAGCTACTCGCAGTGCGCTGTCCAAACAATTGGTTCCGAGGGCTCCCCCATCTGGCTTAATGGTTACATCGGTAGGGTTTGATGGTACACTCTCTCGAAGCCCTCTATCCCGACCCCTTGCATTTCATGTTGACCAACTCTCTGCACCCTGTCCGTTTTTGCTTGCTCCGAACACGCCTGACAATATTATGGGTCTTGATATGCTTAAGCACTTCAGAGCTACGATCCGCTGCTCCCCTACTGGAGTACGTGTGATATTAAATGACAATCACCCCATGGCAGAACGGATGTGTGTGGTTGCAGAGGATACTGTATTAGCTTCTCTCCCTCGTACTTTGTGGGCCACTTCGGATACTGATGTGGGACAGATGGTGATTCCGCCTGTCCACATTAGTGTCCAGGAGGGTGCTGTGCTACCACGCCTCCCTCAATATCGTATTTCCCAGGAGGGGGAGGAGGCACTCATACAGATTGTGCAGGATTTGATAAAGGTGGGAGTAGTGGAGGAAGTTCCCTACAACGTTTGCAACAGTCCTATTTTACCCATTTTGAAGAAAGATACCGATACTAGGGTTTATCGTTTTATTATTGACTTAAGGGAGGTGAATAAGATAGTGATACCTCAGTATCCAGTGGTTTCTGATATCACGACGCTGCTTACTCTGGTCCCGCCAACGGCGACCACATTTTCGGTTATCGATTTGAAAAATGCTTTCTTTTCGATTCCTATTCATCCTGATAGCCGGTACCTTTTCGGCTTCACTTTGAATAATCGGTCCTACAGATTTTGTAGAGTCCCTCAGGGTCATACAGAGAGTCCTAGTATTTACAGTCAAGCATTGAAAATACAATTGGATTCCTTTGTGCTGCCTGATGGTGTAGCCCTTATAAATATGTCGACGACATCTTGTTGGCGGCCGACACTCCTGAGCTGTGTGAGAAGTGCACGTTATCCTTGCTTTCCTTTTTGGCATCTCACAATCACAAAGTGTCGAAGAAGAAATTGCAATTTTGTAGACCAAAGGTGACTTACTTGGGTCACCTTTTGTCTAAGGCGGGGCGTGCACTCACACCAGATCGTATTCAAGCAATTTTGGACACGCCAGTACCTTCCACACAGAAGGACGTGCGTGCATTTTTGGGTCTTGCTTCTTTTTGTAGGCAATGGATATTGGGGTTTTCACATATAGCTAAGCCATTGTTAGCACTTTTGACAAAAGATACCCCAATTCCTCTTCCCTGGTCAAATAGTTGTGAAATTGCCTTTCAGAAATTGCGACAAGCCCTTTGCTCAGCACCAGTGTTAGGTACCCCTGATTATACGAAGCCTTTTACATTGTATGTACATGAGAAAGATGGATGTGCATTATCAGTTTTAGTGCAGATGCATGGTGACAAGCAGCGCCCTTGTGCATATTTTTCGGCCGTACTTGATCCTGTTGCCCGAGCATTGCCTGGTTGTTTTCGCTCGGTTGCGGCGACAGCTGTGTCAATACGCCAAAGCGAGGGAATTGTGTTATCTCATAAGCTGTTGGTATTATTAGTTCCCCATGCTGTTGATGCCCTGCTTAATCAGACAAAGACACAGCATTTGACCAGTGCTCGTTTAACGGGATGTGAATTGACGCTTTTGGCTCCTCATATTACGTTAAAGAGGTGTGCAACGTTAAATCCAGCCACATTGTTGCCGTTCCCGGAAACTCAGTCTGAAGCACGAAAAGCACATGACTGTATTCTTATGACTGAGGAACAGACAAAGGGTCGTATTGATCTCCAGGATACGCCCTTTACAGATGTTGATGGAGAACTATGGGTGGACGGATCATGCCTGAAGCTACCAGATGGTACGACTTCAGCAGCGTATGCAATTACCACATTACAAAAAATAGTGGAGACAGCACGCATACCGCAGAAATCAGCTCAAGCAGCGAAACTGATAGCATTAACACGAGCATGTGAGCTCAGTGCAGGATTGTGTGTGAATGTTCATACAGATAGCCGCTATGCCTTCGGAGTAGCGCACGACTTTGGCCTACTCTGGAAGGAGAGAGGGTTTCTAACGTCACATGGAGCACAGATAATGTATGGAGAGTTAGTTCACAATCTTTTGACTGCATTAACATATCCAAAGAAGATTGCTATAGTTAAATGTAGTGCCCATAAAAAGGTGGTTGATAAAATTGGAGAAGGGAATGCTTTGGCAGACCGGGTGGCACGAGAGACTGCGATGCAGCCTGACTCTACTGCAATGTATGTTGTGAAGTCACAGGCAGAAAGATGGCACGATGCTAGGAGAGAAGTGCTGGAAATACAGAGGACCGCTTCCGATAAGGAATGGGAGCAATGGTCCAATGATGGAGAATTAGACGATGAAGGGTGTTGGAGAAATAAGCAGATGGATAAATGGAAGTTACCCACAGCTTTCGTACAACCTTTGGTTCAGATGGCACATGGACTAGCGCATGTCGGAGCTTCCGCAATTGTAAAATTACTCACACGAGTTTGGGAGCATCCGGAGATCGCTAGTACGGCAAAGAGGGTAGTGCACACTTGCATGATTTGCCTGAGGTATAACCCAGGAAAGGGTACATGAACTCCAGCAGGAAGATTTGCAACACCTACTGCACCCTTTGAGGTTTTGCAGATGGATTACATTCAGCTTGAGCGCTGTAACAATCTGAAGTATGTTCTAGTAGTGGTTTGTGCCTTCAGTAAATGGGTTGAGGCATACCCTACGAAAGACAATACTGCAATGACTACAGCCAAGATGCTATTGAAGGAGTTCTTCCCTCGATATGGTGTTTGTAGATTGTTGTGGAGTGATAACGGACCTCATTTTATAGCAGACGTTATCAAGTATGTCCTGAAAGGACTGGGAATTACCCAGAAATGTCATGCAGTGTTTCACCCTCAGTCTGCGGGATTGGTTGAGAAATATAACGGTACTTTGAAGCTTAAGATCGCTAAGATCCAAGCTTCGACTTCTTTGACTTGGCCAGACGCTTTACCGCTGGCATTATTGTCAATTAGATCGATACCGCATTCTCGGACCGGTCTCACGCCATATGAGATCGTGTTTGGACGCCCAATCAATATTTGGGGTCCACCGAAACCGAAGTCAGTGTATGATGTACCTTGTGTAATGATGAATGATTATCTGGCACAGTTAACGGATAATTTGGTTTCTATTCATCAACAGGTTCGAGAAGCGCTCCCTGATCGGTCCACAGGTGAAGGACATAACCTCCGGCCTGGAGACCATGTTATGATCAAGGTGTTTGAAAGGACGAACAGTCTGGAGCCGAGATGGGTTGGTCCTGAGCAAGTCTTGCTCGCAACGAGGACAGCTGTGCGAGTCTCCAATCGGAAGAACTGGATCCACTCCTTGCACTGTCGTAAAGTGCCACCTGGATTAGTGGAGCCTGCTGTATTGACCGACCATCGAGAAATCCTGACTGCCGAGAAAGGCCGTGCTGTGGACCCGAACGATACTGAGGAGCTCTTTCCGGACCAAGCGATTCCTGGAGGAAGAAGATATCATATCAGACCGAGGAAGTGATTTCTTTCTGTATCAGGACACATTGTCAGAACGGCCCTTAGGTTAGTGAAACGGAGAGCCAATGAGGCAAGGAGTGGGGATCAGCCCTGCATTAGTGTAGTGACACCCGTCTTCGCCCGCTGGTAAAGAAATCAACGGCTGCCTAAGGGGAAGAGTTCTGACAACCTTTTAGTTTCAGGAAGATATTGACTTTTACTACAAAATAGAGAAGAAGAAGATTCTTTGTGTGACAAGTTTTATTATCATTGTAGCTATTGTTGGTATAACCACGTTGTTTGTTGAGGATGTGACTCCTGCCCGTGAGTTGCTTGTTTTGACTACTCCAGTGCCTGAGGAGCACTACTTTTACACCCTTCCGTATCAAGAATTGAAGCATCGTCAGTCTTATTTGAATAATACTTTTATCCAGATGTTGCATCATACCCATGTTGCTACAAATGCTACGAAATGTTGGATATGTGGTATGATGCCAGCTCATCAGAAGAAAGGAGGAACACCGTTTATACCTCTTCCTTTTTCTCATAATGGCTCTTGTAGAGCATGGTACACTTTGCTTTTTGCCACACGGAAACCTACAGTGGGACGACTACTTTTTAGACTTAATAAGGAATGTCATCAAGATAAAGAAGGCTATCCACAAGCGAATGGGAAAATATGGGAGTGGGAAGAATATCGACCAGATAATGAATCAATCCCCTACATCTTCACGAACACCAGAGACACTGCTGGGAATTTAAAATTTGTAATTCAAGTGGCACAAGCTCAAGCGGACCTGTGTGTCCAGAGTGTGGGTCATATTCCTGTTGGTGTTAGTGACTGTATTATTGTTTTGAATATAGATGGATTAAATAATAGTACTTTCTTAGCTTCCCATAATACGTACTTCGTATGTGGGAATAAGGGTTATTATCGCTTACCAGCCGACTGGTCCGGAGTATGTTATGTAGCGTTCTTATTACCCCCTGTATTCTTAGCGCCTGCATCCTCTCATAAAGACTTGAAGTTATTAAACAATGTAACTGTAAATAGGTATAAACGTACTTTATCTATTGATGATGTTGACCAAACTGACACTAGCTTACAGCAGTATGTTGATTTTAACTTAGGATTGTTTTTCTTTGTTGGAGCTGCTCTAAATAGTAGGAAAGTTCGACGATTAACGAGAGTTGTAGAGGCTGTAACAACTCAAGCTGCTGCTGCTCTTAGGAATCTTACGGAAGAATTACAAATCACTAGAATTGTTGTGTTACAGAATCGTATGGTATTAGATGTTATGTTAGCAGTCAGAGGTGGAGCATGTAGAATTATCGGAAGTAGTTGTTGTGTATTTATTCCTGACCACACGCCATCAGTCTATAACGCTATTAATAAATTGCATAAAATCGCAGCTGAGATTCATACAGAAAATGGCACTTGGACCTTTTGGGCATTGATCACTACATGGGGATGGAAAGTTTTAACTGGTCTCTGTATTATTGTAGCAGTTTTGTTTTCCTGTTGCATCTGTGTTCAGTGTGGTCCTTTACTCTGTTCTTTATGTGTGTCATTTTGTATTCCTGATAAGAAAGCTATTGCCAATGTCACCTATCAGAAACACTTAAGGAGGTGGAAGAGATGATGAAAATTGACATATATGATGATTATCCTAATAAGCCGAATGTCTTCAGTAAATGCTGAAAGGGTCGTCTGTTGAAAACTAAAACAGCGATATGATTAAGCATTCACTGAAGACATGTATTCTCTACAGTCAAAATGTGTTTCTTGTCTTATGTTGACTAATGTCCGGGCTCCATTTTGTATTATCATGTCTCCACGTGCTTTGCACGAGAAGAGTCCTACCTTTTCGCTAGTTGCTCTTGTAATCTGCCTAGTAACAGTCTATAAATAGCTCCTTTGTCCATCTGGCGCATGTCCAGACTTGACCACATCTGTTATCAGTTAGTCCTTGTTTGACCATGTTTTCGCGGGCTCAGGAAATTGTTAACTCCGCCCATATATTGATCCTGTATCGAAAATGTCCATAAATGGTAATGAATTTTGCTCTATGTTGTATCCACCCACTTATGAGCCCCTCTGTTGTGTATAAAAGGGGACCGTGTACGCAAGTTCTTTGTGCTACTCTATACAATACTGAAGAGTGTTGTGTAGGTTGTAGGACCACCCTTAAGGGTTAATAAACTCTGTCTTTGTATTTGCAGTTTCCGTGCCAACTTCCTTCTAGCTTTCGTTACAGGAGGGCGAACCCTTGTATTTGCGGGCCTAGCTGGGGCCTGTATTCATCACAGAGAGTGCAACAGTAGGGAAAGTGTTGGATAGTGTAGGTGGAAAAATTACTATTCCCACTCCAAAGACTGTAACTGTAGGGAAAGCGTTGGATAGCGGGAGGGTAAAAATTACTATTCCCACTCCACACAGTGCAACAGTATGGAAAGCATTGGATAGCTGGAAGTTAAAAATTACTATTCTCACTTCAGTGAGTGCAACAGTAGGGAAAGTGTTGGATAGCAGGAGGGTAAAAATTACTATTCCCACTCCAGTGACTGCAACAGTAGGGAAAGAGTTGGATAGAGGGAGGGTAAAAAAAACTATTCCCACTCCTGAGAGTGCAACAGTAGGGAAAGTAATGCTTTAATTTTAAAATAAGATTACATTAATTATCAATACCAATAAAAAGTAAATTAAAATTAATTACAATTATTAAAAATGTATTACCATTGGTAAAAAAATAATTACCAATTAATACAAATTAATTACAATTAATAATTAATTATCAATTAATTATCAATACACATAAATTAAAAAAATTAATATTTACTTTATTACAATTAATTTACTTCCCACCCAATTCCCCTATAAACCCACAACCCACTCACAATACTAAAAAATACAATTAACATTATTATCAATTATTCAATTAATAAAAATCATTTAGCAATTAATACAAATTAATTAGCAATTCATACAAATTAATTACCCATTAACACAAATTAATTACCAATTAATAAATTATCAATTAATTATCAATACACATAAATGAAATAATTAATATTTACTTTATTACAATTAAATTACTTCCCACCCAATTCCCCTATAAACCCACAACCCACTCCCAATAATAAAAAATACAATTAACATTATAATCAATTAATCAATTAATAAAAATGATTTAGCAATTAATAAAAATTAATTAGCAATTCATACAAATGAATTACCCGTTAAGACAAATGAATTACCAATTAATAATTAATTATCAATTAATTATCAATACACATAAATAAATAAAAATATATTTACTTTATTACAATTAAATTACTTCCCACCCAATTCCCCTATAAACCCACAACCCGCTGCTAATAATCAAAATTAAAATTAACATTATCAATTAATCAATTAATATAAATTAATTATCAACTAATAAAAATTAATGACCAATTAATAATTAATTGTCAATCAATTAATTATCAAAACATATAAATATAATTAATATTTAATTTACCATAATTAAATTACTTCCCACCCTATTCCCCTATAAACCCACAACCCGCTACGGAATTAAATTACGCAAAAATTAAATCACATAACATTCATTAGTTCAAAAAAATTAAACATACATTACAAAAATAATACATAATTTTAACACATATACTACCATACATAACACTAAAAAAAATTCGATATTATGGGATTCTATATTTTTAAAGTCGATATTATGGAATTCTATATTTTTACATTCAATATTATGGAAATCGATATTTTGTACCCCAATTTCGATATTCTGACCTATCTATATTTTGATTTTCGATATTCTGTCCATTCTATATTTTGGAGTCGATATTCTGTCCATTCTATATTTTGGAATCGATATTTAGGTCATTCCCCCCTTCTATCATGTTGTTTGGTCCTGCCCAATCATAAAAGCCTATTGGGCATCAGTCCATGCACAAATCCTGCATACCTTGCATGTGGCAGCAGAGTTAGGCCCCAAGGTGGTGCTTTTGGGAATGATAGATGGTTGGATAGATACTACACACTATAGGCTGTTTGCAGGTATTGGACTTCTTGTGCTTAAACAGGACATCGCTCAGCACTGGAGGTTACCAAACACCATTATCTGCCTGGCGGAAAGGTGTGAACTACAGATGTAATGCTGAAAAGGAGATATATGAATGGAGAGCTGTGGCAAAAATCATGCGAAAATTTGGGGGCATTGACTTCGTAGCGCGGGTATATTGTTTTCTCCTCAACACTATCCTACTCATTGGGATTAAGAGGATGACACCTACTGGCTCAGTAGCGGCTCCTGGTAGGAGTGCTACAGGGCGGTGGGGCGGGGCGGGGAGGAGCAGTGTGGTAGTAAGCTACGGCATACGGCCGAACACTGGTAAGTAAGAAATAAATAAATAAAACAAATTTCATTGCGCACGCTGCATCGCCAAATGGCTGTTTGGGTGAAAGGGGATCCATGGCTCAAGGGCACTGCTATATTTGTGTCTGCCTCGTATGCACGTAACCTTGTACTGTTGGTTTATGACTATGTTATAAACTCAATAAAAAGAATTATAAAAATGTTAAAAAAGAATAACCACAATCGATCAGCAATCGCAGCCTGACATGTGGCCTCGGTCTTTGAACACAGCAAATGTAACCGGATAAAAACAATATTTAAAGGCATCTTTATTGTTCATTCACCTGGAGAACTCGAGCACTGTTGATTTTGGAAGTGCTACAGCACCCCCAACGCCCCTACTTCCAGCGCCAATGCCTGTGAGGGGAGCAGCGTTTGTTTACAGTGGAGACTGGGAGAGAGGAGCAGCAGAACACAAGGCTTACCTGCTAAATACAACTTTACAAGCATGTCTTTCTCTTTAGAGATGCCACCAGAGTGATAACATTGGCAAGGGTCAGTGGTAGGGGTCGGGGTCGGATTGGTAAGGCGGGCACTTGGGCAAAGCCCGAGGGGCCAGAATCCGAGTTCCAGCTTTGGGCCCCTTATTTTGGGCAGCCTGGGGGCTGTCTGTGCTGTTCGAGGATTCGGATGCTGCCAGCGGCCCAGTGCGTGCCTGAGTGACCTTCCTAGAGGCAGATGGGCGGAGGTATCACTTCCCTTCTCTCACTGGACCGGCCCATCAGTGGATGCTGATTGAGCAGGGCAGGGGGGCTGAGCAGAAGTGTTCTCACTTGCAATCATGTTTGGTTCAGCGGTGTGAATTAATTCATGCATTTTTTTAAATCTAAGTGAAGTTAACAAAACATGCCTCCCTCCCTTTCGTTTCATCAAATTTCGCTGAAGCAGTGTTTTGCGGAAAGGCAATCCGCAAATGTGGGCCCCTTTATTTTTGCGTGCCTGGGCCTGAAGTCAAAGAGATGGAAGCCTCCACTTCAGCTTTGCATGAATGCACGAAATGTATTCACATTGCCTAGTTGTCTTTTGACGCAGTTTCTTGGAGGTGACGTCACACAGTGCTCGATCTACTTCAGTGCCAATTTAACACAATCAATCATGTTTTTTGGGAATATTTCGACCCGCCATACAGAAAGAGCTGCTACACTCCGCCTCACTGTTGCCCAAGGGATGTGTCCTCTCAGATGCCACGAGTATTGCAGGAACGTATCTAATCGCCATATTGTTCCGATGGAGTGATCTATTCTGCTGAAACAACTAATACTTTTACGCTCAGTATCTTGAGTGAGCAATGGTGATGCACACACTGTGAAATATTCACC
This sequence comes from Triturus cristatus, assembly GCF_964204655.1. Taxonomy (NCBI): domain Eukaryota; kingdom Metazoa; phylum Chordata; class Amphibia; order Caudata; family Salamandridae; genus Triturus; species Triturus cristatus. Next base: position 798,645,583 of record NC_140594.1, read on the forward strand.
CCGTTGAGAAGTTTTATAGCGGTTGACGGTACAGATATGCCAAAAGGCTCATTTGGCAGTAGACTACTTTGCAGCTGGACGCACCTGGAGATCGCTTTGCCGTGTGAGACTCAACACAGACTTGCTGTGTTAGTCGCTGGTGCGACACCGCGTGCACGTGATCTGAGAAGAGGGCGCCAAATTCCAACACATCCCATAACGCGAGGGTTCCGTGATTCATGATGTCGCCTAGTTACGTTTGAGGTATGAAATGGGTAATTACCCATGAAAAGTCTACATGCGTTTTCACGGGTAATTACCCTCTTTTAAACATCGGAAATTAGCCGCCGGTACTTCACGAGTTGCCGGTGTTTAATTGCCCGCTGGCACCCAATGGCTGTTGGCATTGACAAGCGCGAGCGATAGGCAGGAGGTGCTGCGAGCCAGGACCCCGTCCAAGTAGGAATGACAGCTGTAAAGGCAGACTGGCACGTGCATTTGCAAAACCGTGCCTGCAACAGACCACCATGCAGTGCAATCTCAGAAGCAAAGGGGGGCAGAGGTGACTGACTGAGCGCCAATGGCATAGCAACAGTGACATGGACCCCAATGCAGGCAAGGGAAATGCCCTTCTACCTGGTTGGATGGTTGAAAGGCAGCCATGTTTGGGGTGTAGTGGTCCCCACAAAAGCCAGGCCGCGTGTGCCACTGCATGTGCTGCACTGTTGACAGATAAACAGTCCAGCACACCTCTCTCCATCCTGTGTGGCTTGGCTAGAATCGTGACATTGGAAATGTTACGTCTGACATGCCTCATCAATTCACAGCAACAGACTAATGCCAAGGCCTCTACCTGGGTTAAAATACAAATTCACAATATAACCTCAACTGCGTGCTATAGGTTCTGGATATCTTTGGGAAATAACTATTGTCAGATAGAAAATTATGAGGCCTAGTGCTGTGGATAGCTGTAGTGCAAATGGAGCTAGAGGAACACGTACATTGATGAAGTAACTTCAAAATCTTGTAGGCCCTCATAGACTAAAGGCGAGAAGAACCCCAACCTTTAGACTAACACGCGAGAACCCCAACCTTTAGACTAACACCAATATTGATTGTGAAGTGGAACTCAACTAGAGTTTTAAATGGGCAGGCTCTGTCCAGTACTGAGTGCCTAGCACTGAGGCCTAAGCTACTTTATGATTTTGTGCTGGGAGCATGACAAAGAAAAATTAATCAAGTCATCTCTGTTTCCTACATCCCTCTTCTCACCATCCTGTCCGGAGATACTAACCTGACATAACCAATTAGCAGCCTACCTCTTGTAGGGTCTTGGGGAAAGAGAAGTGAAGAAGTGACAGCTGCCCTTTTTTCTACATTTTTACTAACCGGGGTCCTGGCGTTGGAGCACAATTTGCAAGAGTCAAGCGGTTTTGACAGAATGTCTCCTCTTGCTCATGTCCTCAGGCTGTCGAAGCAAATATCTCTCTGATCTTTACTTACCATTCTTATCATCACCATATTGTTGTGATGAGGTGATCCATTCTGCTAAAACAACAAATTATTTTACGCTCATATCTTGAATGAGCTGTGGAAATATTCATTCATCCCGCTGAGAAGTTTTATAGTGGTTGAAGGTACAGTTGTGCCAAAGGTCTAATTTGGCAGCAGAATACTTTGCTGCTGGACGCACCTGGAGATCGCTTTGCTGTCTGAGACTCGCCATTTAGTCATTGGTGAGACCCCGCCTGCATGTGATCTGAGTTAAGGGTGCCAAATACCTGCACATCCCATAATGCTAGAGTGCCCTGCACCATGATGTTGTCTAGTTACGTGAGGTAAGAAATGGGTAAATTACCTATGAAAAGTCTTACCCTCTTTTAACATTACAAATTAGCAACCTGTATTTCATTAGGTGTCAGTGTTTAGTTGCAGGCTGGTTCCCAATGACTGTTGGTATTGACAAGGGCAAGCAATAGCCCAACCACATGGCCAGTACGTCTCCTGTTATGGTGGCTAACTTTGATGTTGAACAAGTCAAAACCTTTTTGTGATAGGCCCACCGCAACAGTAAAAAATCACCAACAATGTATTTTTTCTGTGCACCACAATTAATTTTGATTTAGACTTTGGGGGCAATGGGAGAATCCCTCACATTGGCCTTGCAGACACTGAAATGGCAACAAGCCTTAGGGGACAGTAGATTAGTAACGGGGGAAGGTGGGGGATTTTGAGTTTCGAGGATTTCCTTACACATTAAGTAAGGAAGGGATACTTTGCTCAGGTACTGTAGGGTCTGTAATCAGAGGGCTACATCCATTGCTCTCCATATATAAGTACTAACCTGCACATGGAGCTACGTTTTAAGGTTATCAGTACACCTGCTTAGCACGTTTTTCTGATTCTCTGATTCCTGATATCCCCCTCCCTTTTGTCACCACCTTCTTTTCTTCAGTTTGATTAGGAACCAATCTCCACAGTTCTTATGCATTGAGACATTGGGCTATATTTATCAAACTTTCACGCAGCGCAACACAGCAAGACACCTTGCTGCATTGCGCTATATGAAAGAGGGCAGGAATGTGCCATATCTATCAAGTCATCGTGCATTCCTGTCATTTGCCTGCACTGGCGCCAATTAGCAGCATAGCGCCAACACAGGCACCCTTGCATCAGGCAGGGCTCCAGGAATTTTTATTTGGGTGGGCCAAAGGGTGCATTTGGGTGGGCCACTGCGGGCTTGATTTGTCGCATATATGTCTAGGCAGGCCTGCTTCAGGGCCCTCCTTTATCTCTCCTTAGTCTTACAAGGCCCAGTAAAACGCACTCTTTTCCAAATCTATTTCTAAATATTATTACTCTCAAAAAGTGTTTTTTCTATGTATGTTCCTTTGATGGGAAAAGGAGGTTTCTGAGGTGGGAGTATCAGGCAACTGACACTTCTCGGGCTCCCTCTGTGCGAGCTTTCAGGGAGAATCCCTCTTCATTACTACCTCCACCTGACTCCGGACTCTGCAACGCACTCCCTTACAGGCTTAATTATCCACTACTCCTCCCCAGTGCACCTTATCTCACAGTTGACCTTGGGCCCCAGCCCCATATCAGGCACCATCGGGCTCCACTTTCATTTTTCCCAGTAAAAACATTAGTAAAATCACCTTCAAACGTAAAACATTGAATATAGCAGTAAATATAATTAGCATGCACTTTAAAGTATGTTCCACAGTAGCCCTTATGACCAGACTGCTAATTAAATAAACAGAAACAGAAAGGCCATGACATGGCCGGGTTTAGAGCTGATGTGAAAGTCTTTTTTGGCGCCAAACCAATAACCTCTTTGTCCGTAAATACCTTTACTACCACCTTCCAACAGTGCCCCTCATCCCTCCATGGCCCCCACTATTGACCTCTTCCTCGGATTCCCTCACTGCCACACGCCACAAGTGCCCCTCATCTCCCCATAGCCCCTCCCCCTTGTGACCTCCTCCTCGGATTCCCTTACTACCACCCTTCACCAGTGCCCCTAATTTCTCTGTAGCCCCTCCCCCTCATGACCTCCTCCTCAGAATCCCTCACTACCACCCTCCACCAGTGCCCCTCGTCTCTCCCTAGCTCCCCCCTCCACTCCATGACCTCTTTCTCAGATTCCCTCACTGCCACCCTCCAACAGTGCCCCTCTTCGCTCCATAACCCCTCCCACTACCCCCTCCTCAGATTCCCTCACTGCCACCCTCCAACAGTGCCCCTCATCTTTACGTAGCCCCTCTCTCATATGCATTTCATTTGTTGTATAGCGTAACTCATATCAGTGTAGTGTGTGTCAGTACTTTAGACCACGCACACATTATACAGAGACAATGAATCATACAAGTATATAAATCAGTCTACAGGGAAGGTCACATAAGCCAATGAGGATTACAAGGTGTATGAATCACATGTCATCCATACTGGTTGGCAGTATATTTTAAGAGGGTTTGGTCTGGGGAAACACAACCTTAGGATTTAAAGAGTATTCCAAGGGGATCTGCTTTACTGATAAAAATGTATATCTGCTCAAACATACTCATATTAGCAACATTAGAATAATGAAAGACTGAGGAAGTTTTAACTATATCACAACACAGAAAAAGCGAAGTTGTAACTATACCATTCATGTTTGTATGCAGCTCTTTGATGACAGTTCATTGGTCACTGTCCTATGTAAGGATTGTAACTTCTGAACTGCAAGGAACACATGGATTTCTGTGACAAAGGCAGTAACCCACCGAGCTTCCACATAAAATACAGTTCATCTGCATTTAAAAGCTACTAACAGACAAATGATTGCTCTCCAGCAGGATCATTAATCACCAGCGTTATCTGGGCATTTTGTATTGTCTTATTGTTGTCCTGCATCGGCCATGATAATGATAAAAACTGTTTAAATGAAGTACACAGGAAGTATGTGTCCTGCTGGGCCTGTGCATATTTTAAACCAAAAAACAAATAGTAACAAATTCTCTTACCTACTCCATTAGTCAAACTTTGTGTCACAGCCTGATGTGATAAGCAGCTGCAGGGGCCAGGAAAGGTGAATAGGAATAAACAAACTTATTTTCTCCTGCGCTGCATAGAAAAAGAAATATCCACGCAGCAGGACAGTAGGCAAAGGATACCTTTGTCAAAGAAAGGATTTGTCCCTTTCGCCATGTGGAGATGAAGGGGTGAAAAATAAACAAAGCCTCTTTAGCATGTAAATGGTCTTTTAAAGACCTGTGAAGTACTCGGGTGTGGCTGCGGTAATCTAAAAAACTGTGTGTGTGTGCGCGCCCGGTGAACTGTCTCGGCCCGGGCTGACACACACCATGTGTGCTCTGCGTGCCTGCCTTCAAGGCTTCTGTTTGGGTGGGCCAGGCTCATGTTTGGGTGGGCTTGGCCCACCCGGCCCACCCGCTAGAACCGGGCCTGCCTTGCGTCATGGTGCAAGGGTGCCTGCATTAAAGGTAGGATTGCTTTTGTGCAGGGAGGGACAGCTTCGTGCACAAAAACAGTCCTCTGAGGAATCTTCTTCATTCTATGTGTGCTGCAGAATGCAGCACACAAGGAGAAAGAGAAAAAAAAACAAGGAAAAATAAAGATATTTCACCTCATTATGCCTCCCCTGGGGAGGCATAGCATTTTGATTCATTGCCACTTCTACTACTAATTGTAAATCTGGGAATGCGCCAAAATCCATTGGTGAATGCGTGAGAACACCCACGCGTCACTTCGGGAATGCTTCCCTGGGGCAGAGTAACGCGAGGCAGTGATTTGCACTGCCTTATGTTACTCTAGATTTATCAAGCCATGCAAGGCCATGTGAGGTGGCCTTGAGTGTCTTGATAAATCTTACTTAGGATTTGCGTTACCCTTGTGCCCCCTTGCATGGCAGAAAGGCGACAGATAACCTTGACAAATCTGTCCCATTGTCTCATTTGAGAGGCAATGTGTACTTATACCAGTTCCATTTAAAATTGACTCATCCAATCTGGCACCCTCCTACAATTCCTTAAAACCAGATCTCAAAATACGAGAGGAGGAAGCTGTCTTTAAAACTTCCGGAAAATAATATGTTTCCAAAAAGCCTATAGGTGCTCACCTACCTTAAGGAAGGGGAGGAAGGGAAATTAGAACTGCGAGGAAGACTGAGAATTAGCCTAATTAAGATTACGGGCAAGTAATTGAGTCATTACCTCCTCGTCCTTCTTCCTTCTCCCAGTCCTAATGCATTGAGGCAGTACCAATACAGAAATACAGTGCAGTGGTTGGGTCCTAAAATAAACAAGAGAATGAACCAAAGAGTGCTGCTAACCCCAGAGAAATTATATCCTGAGACATCATTAACCACTAACAGTGCATGAGAACCAAAGTCTGATGAATAACCGCAAACTATCTGCAATTGGTAACAGTTCCTAAAGTAATTGGGGGAATGACCAAGTAGCATCTTTGCAAATGTCCCTAGTAGGAGCACCCTGGAAGCTGCCTAAGGACTAGTCACTGCTTAGATGGATCTCCCTTGAATAAGACCTGAAAGATCCACTCCAGCAGAGGTATAGGCCAGGAAGCTAGCCAGCCACTAAAGAGGAGGATTGTAGACACTTGCCTAAAAAACAAAAAGTCATAGCCAAAAAACTCTAGCCTTTGAAAGTGCACTGTATGAACTAGAATAATTGTCAGACCTCTATGCACATACACAGAATTAATGCTCCTGTTCATCTGAAGAAGAAGATGGCAACGTGAGCCTGACATGCTATTTTTAGTCCGTTATACTTTTGCTGCCCTGCTGCATTAGCTCTCATATATTCAGTTCCTTTACCCCTGTTCCTGCTACGTCCAATCCTTGTTCAGTCTGTTCCTGAAACACCTCCCCCCATTGTGACTCTGTCACCTCAATATTCAAATGGTGCACCCTATTGTGACCCTGTCACCTTAATATTCCAATGGTGCCCCTGTTAGGTTATGTTAATTAAATTTGGTATAGCGCAAAACTCACCCGTGGGCATCTCGGCGCTCCTACATTTACAGTAGTTTGTGCGGGTGCGAACATGGAGAGGGAGCTTATTTTAGGAGGGGCCGAGGTAAGAGAAAGCTCTCCCTCTGCATCTCGTTAGACGTATACGAGGGCCACACAGCAGGGCTTTATCACAAGATCTTAAGCTTCTGCAGGGTATGTAAGGTTTAAGTTTTAGTTGAAGATATCTGGGGCCTTTGCCTCTTAGAGTGTTATAAGTGAGAGAGCAAATCTTAAAAATGCTCCTTTTTTCACTGTCAGCCAGTGCAGATCCTTTAACAATGGGGCCAAAGAAGTGCCAGGAGCAAGATTGAGAACGAGCCTGGCTGCCGCATTTTAGACAACCTTTAGTTTGGCTACCAGCATCTCATTTGCTACCACCAGAACAGCATTGCCATAGTCTAGTCTGCTTACTACCAGGGCTTGTACTAGCGTTATTCTGGCAGGAATAGGAAGAACAGGAAATATTCTGCACAGAAGACGCTTGTTCTGGTAGCATAATCCAGTGGGGGCCAGAATATGATCTTTGATCGTGAGGGCTTGGTCGATTCTTTTACCAAGGCTCTTCACGGATTGTTTGGGCACAGGGATAGACCCCAATTGAAGAGGCCACCACTAATCGGACCAGATCGAGGTGGCCTTGCCGAACAGCACAATCTCCGTCTTGTCTACACTCAGTTGTAGACAATTATCATTCATCCAGTTGGAGATGGCTAACATACCCGTAGCAAATGTGAACATAAACTGGGTGTCAGCAGCATAAGAGATTATTATAAAGCTGTACAGCTCTACAATCTTATCAAGGGGTGCCACATAAATATTAAACACAGTGGGGCTCAAACAAAAGCCCTGTGGGACACCCCTGTCCAGTGGCATTTTGCACGAAGTATAGGGGCCGAGGGTAACAGTTTGATATCTGTCTTCCAAAAAATGGTGCAGCCATTTGAGCGCAGTAATTTGTATCCCAGTCTCTCGCAGCCTCTCCAACATTCTGATCTGGGAGACCATGTTGAAGGCTGCAGAGAGATCTAATAGCTTGAGCATGACAGTATTTCGTGCATAAAGTGCAAATCGCAGAGAGTCAGTCAATGCCAGGAGTGCTGTATCCGTGCTATGGCCTGGTTGAAATCCGGATTGCGAACGTTCCAGGATTTGATTTCATTCCAGGTAGTTTGTTAGGTGTTTATTATTTAAGCCTTCAAGCAGGATACCCAAAAGAGGTGGCAAAGTTATAGGTCAATAGTTAGCTCATGTATTTTGATCAAGGTTATTTTTTTTAAGCTAGGTAGAATGCAGGCAGTTTTCCATTATGAAGGGAGGGTGCCTGTTTCCACTGTGAGATTGAAAATCTCTAGAATAGCCGGGGCAAGACAGTTGGATAAAGATGCCATCACTTTAGGAGGGCAAATCCAGAGGAGAACTTGATTTTGCATCTATCAGCGAACTCCAGATTTACTCTAGGGTAAAGGGTTCAAACCTATTTAAGATCTATGTCCTATCTGCTATCCGATCGGCTTTACTGCCAGAGTCACCGGTATTAGTAGAGGATCAAATGTTTAATTTTGAATAGATAAGGGAGATGTTCTCATGAAAGAAATTGGCAAGGGAGTTGCAGAGTTCCTGGCACCTTATGGAGACTGGGCGCATGCACGGGGGCTAATAGAGTCTTGAAAAATTTAAAAAAACACTTTAGGAGCGTTGCCTGCCTGTTCAATTTGCTTGGTGATAACATTTCGACGCAAGATTTTAATATTTAGGTGATATTGAGATAATGCTAGTTTATTGGAGTCTTTGTCATGAGGCTTTTTAGTTCTGCGCCATCTACTCTCTAAGTTCTTACACACTTTTAGAGTGGTGTTATAGGTGTCTGAGATGTCATTGACTTTCTAATTATTTACTGGCAAACTGAAGTGGAAAGATTCACTGAAAGCTGTGGAAGAAAGTAGGTGCCATGGCCTGCTTGATGTTCTAAATCGCTCTCTGGTCTGTGGTATATCCAATGGTAGAGTAATCTCATGTTTTATGGAACACTGCTCCTAAAATTACAGATGTTGTGAAGGAACCAGATGGGATTTTGTAGGTGTAGAAAAAAACATGATCCTGTTGAGTCTTGCAGGCCTGGAACACATCTTTGCATCCTTTTGAAAACGAAGATGATATCAACCAATCATCAAGATAAGAAAAAAATCAAATTCCCTGTGAATGAGTCAAACCCACCAAACGTGCTAATGGCTGTGCAAATGCCCCTGGGGCTGAAGGGTAGAAGTCCTGAACACAGACGTTTTAAGGTAGGGGCAAAGTGGGCTCTGGCCCTGGGCCCCAGCCTTTAATGTGAGAAGTTGGCCTGGTATATGCTGTCCACTAGTTATAGTGGGCACCTTGTACCATTCCAAACAACCCTTATTGAAGAATAGGTTTAAAGACAACCATTATATAAAGCTATCCTAGTGGTAGCTATGGAGAGCAACCTTCAGTCTAAGTCTTGAAGGAGTGTAAAGCAGCTTGGTTTACCAGATTATAACCTCCTGAATGGCTAAATGAAAGGAGAACCACACACGGTATATATATAAAATATATGTATTTATTTCTAAACACTCTCTACTAACCATTTTTTGTATTTAGAGAGCAAGGCACACAATCATACAGTTATTAAACAACAGTAGATAGCACAATATACAATGGGGCCCAGTGGGAGACCAAATCATATATTAAGCAAGTGGTATAAGAACCACGACTTGACTAGACACAGTGCCTAGAGCACATAGAATCTCTGGGACCCCAAGGAACCACCCAAGGTAGTGACACAGGAGTCCCACGGGGGACTTGTGCAGTGTGAGAACACAGCCGCGAGCCCCGTACTATTCTATGGGAAAGTCGCGGTTGGAATTTTAAAGGTTTAGGACACTTAGGAGAGGACTTTGAGCAAACCCCTTTAGAATTAGGGGGTTCTAGGACCAACACCCACGGGAGCACCGGAGTACTCGAGTTACCTCACCCAGGGAAATGGTGTCGGGAATCGTTGTTGATTTCAATGGCAACCTCCTGCAAAGTGCTGCTGCTGGCAAGGAGAAAAGTGTACGGTGTGATGCAAGCCTGGATCAAAGATCAGAAAAACCTGAAAGCAGAGGGGACAGAGTCTGGGTCACTTACCAGTGACCAGGGGCACGATAGACGAATGCCCACCGATGTTGGGTGTTTCAGGTGCGAAGAGGTGAAGCTTGACTCTGCAGCCACGAGGACCAGGAGGTATTGATGACAACCAGGAGCTGGATTCAATCTGTACCACAAAGGATGTCGAGTGTTGCAGTGTCGGTGCTCAGATTGAACCCAACAAGCCTTGGCAGCAACAACCAAGGCAGGAAGAGAAAAGATGCTTTGGTGCGGACCAGCAAAGTCCTGGGGACTCCCCAAGCAATGGAGAGTCAGGTCATGTCTGGAGCAACCAGGTAAGCTCAATCAGAGTTAGAGTTGCCTTCACAGCGACCCACCAGTTGACGGACCAGGGATTGCAAAGGGACCTCGAGATGAATCACACAATACCAGCCCACAGGACACTCGGTGAGTGTAGGCCAGTAATCTTCGGTGGAAACAGTGCTCGGGATGGGGACTACAAGTAGCCCAAAGCACAGCCTCAAGGATTGACGAGAAGCATATGCACTTGCAAATGTGCACGGTGTTCAGGGGTTCCAGTTCCATGGTCCCCACGAGGGCTATGGGTCTCAGCTTTGCTGGGAGCTCGGGTCAGCCTCTGGGAGATCTAGGAACCTACCTCCTGTGTTGCAAATTCTTCGGAGTGCGGCGGGAGCCTCAGAGATGCGTCTTTGGTGCCTGGCAAGCAGGAGAGTAACTCCTTTACTCCAAGGGAGATTCTTCAGTCATCTAGCGCCTTGTAGACTGCCAAAGTTCAAGGATTATGTATCAGAGTTTCATCCAGGTAAATCTAAAGTCCTGTAGCCAGGGGTTCCTATCTTATACCCAACGAAGGGTTGGGACAAACTCTAGGGACCCACCTATGGAAGGGTCAGGAAAGAGGGGTGGCTACACCCATTTCCTTTGTCCAGTTTCATGTCAGAGCAGGGGCTGGTAGCCCCTGCAACCGGTTTGAGCTGGACTATGCACAGGGACACCAAATGTGCCCCCAGTGCAGACTTCAAAGCACTCTTGGAGTGAACCCACCCAGCCCCAATACACTAATGCCTGTCTGGGAGGTGGTCACACCTCCCTGTAACAGGAAACCTATTGTCCAGGCCTCCCCTGCCGGAGTTTCGTCCAGCAGCAGGAGGGCAGACTCGTGTCTGTGGCTGGCAGCATCCATTTTGTGATGCCAGGGCTCTCTTAGCTAGTACCGGGTATACCAGTGCTGTCATGGTTCTCCCTCTAGAAGGGTGGAATCATACTCCCACACCAGTTACTGGTGTGGGGGTATGATTCGAAAGTGTTTGACACCAAACACAACATGTTTCCATGCAGCCATTCCAGAGTTAGCATTTAACGTTTGGTTATAATGCACTTCAGAATATATGGTTTGGCTGCATCACAAACAACCCCGGAATAAAGGTTTCGAAGGCTGCAGAGGGGCTCTGCTCATGCATGGGCACCCTCTCACATAAAACCCAGCACCCTGCCTTCAGAATTGGTAAGGTCTGCTATAGGGGTGATTGATAGGTTTATATGTGCAGTGATATGGAGCGAGATAGTGAACCTATATCTCAATAAGGGGTGCATGCACCACCTTACACAAGCTGCTGTAGCAGTCCTGTTGTTTCATTTTGGATGGCTTCCCAGGGGTGGCATAATACATGCTGCAGCCCCTGGTAGGCCTCTGGGGTACCTATGCCCTGGGTATATAGTATACCATATACTAGGGACTTATAAGGGTACCCCAGAATCCAATCTGGAGTGTACCTAAAGTACTGGTTATCAATTTAGAGAGGAAGCAGCTAGGCTGGGGTCCTGGTTGGCAGTGCCCCAGCCAGACTAAAGATGAAAACAGTGAAACATCAGCAAAAAGTGGGGGTAACTATAAGAGGCAGATCCTACTCCCCTACATCTGAGATGTCATTGACTTCATAATTATTTACTGGCAAACTGAAGTGTAAAGATTCACTGAAAGTTCCCGAAGAAAGTAGGTGCCTAGGCATGCTTGATGTTCTAAATCCCTCTCTGGTCTGTGGTATATCCAATGGCAGAGTAATCTCATGTTTTACGGAACACTGCTCCTGAAATTACAGATGTTGTGAAGGAACCAGGTGGGATTTTGTAGGTGTAGAAAAAAAATATGATCCTGTTGAGTCTTGCAGGCCTGGAACACATCTTTGCATCCTTTAGAAAACAAAGAAGTTGCTATCAACCAATCATCAAGATAAGAAAAAAATCTAATTCCCTGGGAATGAGTCAAACCCACCAAACGTGCTAAAGGCTGTGCAAATGCCCCTGGGGCTGAAGGGTAGAAGTCCTGAACACAGACGTTTTAAGGCAGGGGTAAAGTGGGCTCTGGCTCTGGGCCCCAGCCATTTAGGGGGCCCCGTAATAAAGCCAGCTCTGTTCTGAAGAGAGTAATGCCCTGATGACCTTGAATGATTAAATACATTTACCTTTAATTTATTTTTAATGTGATAGATGTGTGGGGGTCTATTACATTTTGTAGAGAAACAGTGTGTTTATGTTTCATGCAACATCCATAAACAACTTTCTTTCAGATCAAAACAGGGCCTCACATATGAGAAATGGGAGAGTAACACAGAGATTATTTGCTGTGATATTAGTGAGCCGCTGCGTGTAATACAATATTGAAAACACACACCACTATCCCTGAATATTAGATGTAAACACTTAAGAATTTGGAGGTGTGTGCACTGTCAATGAACAGGCCAAAGATGGCATGAAACAGCTGAAATTGGATCATAAATACAAAGCTGTTCTGAACAGGGTCCCACAAAATATGTTTGGCCTAGGGCCCCAAAATCCTTAAAATGTCCCCGGTCCTGAATATAAGCTACACCGCACCCTACAGAACATCCTGAACTCCATGCTTATAATAAAAATACAAAAATATTGATTCTAAAATATCCTCCCACAAAAATGTCTAAAGATAAAAAAATATCCCATACAAAAATGTAGATTACAATAATATTGAGTTTTTAAAGAAACAATAGAGTTGATTAACTGTAGTGATATTACAATGTAAAAATATTGAATGTATTTATTCACATTCATTTAAAATCCTTAAAAAATTGGCAAAACTATTTTACATGAATAAAATTACGTTATTTTGTAATTATTGCTTAAAAATGTATACATATACAATTATAAATAGTCAACAAAAAAAACTAGTTTACATTAAAAATATTTAATTTACCAAAAAAATGATCATTACAAAAAGTAAAATATAATTTGTAAAGATCTATTTATATAAAAATAAAAAAAAAATAGCTTCAAAATGCATTTATTTTTTACATTTAAAAATATAAAATAATTTCTTATATATCTATGAACCTTAAAAAGAATTGTAATATTATTTTTGTTGGTAATAAATTAACATATATTTAGGTGTAAGGGTCAGAAATGTATTACTATACTACTACTACACTACTATACTAACTCCAATCCTACCAAAATTGGGGAAAGTGCATCTATTTGGGTGGGGTAAGATTTCTCATTCAACCTCCAATCAAACTAACATTAGAGAAATGCATATATTTAAAGTAGTCAATTCAATTCAATTTTACTTAATTTCGAACACAAGATGTAGCCATAAAAGCACATAAAAACAAAGCTATACAATTGCAAATCCATTTCATAAAAGCAATCAGTTGACAAAGACACTTACATCATGGTCATAGTTGACAAGGCTAAATCGCATTCAGATAACACAAGTGTTCCGCCATATACCAATAAAAGAGGCATATCGATTCCTGGCTCTCTAATATAGGCACTAATTACAGTAAAAAGTCTTAAAATCAGAGGGTTTAGCAGTTATAGTTAAAGGGCCTATGGATACAACCACACACTCAACCAAGTCTAAGTTCATTGGAAGATATCAGAAGCTACAATTTTTTAAATCCCCATACCAGAAATAACAACCCCTTTAAATTGTTTCATAACGTTAAAACAATAATGATCTTCTTCTATTGAGGACCCATTTCAGAAAGGAACAAATGTTAATACAGTTGAAAGGGGAGTTTAATTGCTGTAGATAACCCAAAGCTAGTTTGGAACTTCTAATGCCCTGCAACTTGATGATAGAAATTAAGAACCTTTTGGTAAAAACAAGATGGAATTGGCAGAAGAAGGTAAAGTGCAGCAGGCTTTGTGGGGGGGATTCGTCATAGGGGCAAAATAATACTTTGGATGCATCACACTATCCAAGGGGAAACCCAAGATGCCAGCTTACAAATCCTAACCTGAGCCTGGTTAATAATAGTCTGTCGCAGGTCCCATCAATCCATACCAGATATGGTTCCAGGGTTAACAAACTTTCCAGGCCCAAATACTCCCTGACAGTTGCTTTGCTTGATTCCAATGACTCCCTACTGACTTTCACTTTGGTTTTAAAGAATGATTTAACCCAAGTTGCTTCCGATTTGGTTATAAACCTTGGGTTAGAAAAAAGTGTTGGTCACCTCAACTTTACCAGTTCTGCCCAACATGGCTGAATCAAGGGATTTTCAGAACTCTCACATATAGAGGGCAATCCCCAATGATCTCCCTATTAAGGGAGGCATGAGGATTTGCCAAATCAAACACCACAGAAGCAGGGGGGCAACTTGATAACATCCGCTGCATATTCTATTCACAGCTCCCGAAGTATAAGAAAAGTAGAGCAGGCTTGGGGAAACACCCTAAATTTGCCAAAGCACCCTGTTTTCCTCTCCGTGATACCCGAACCATATGTAAGAACTGGGATGCACTTTCTTTTGTAGATCTCCATGGGGGGGGGGGGCTACAGTTTTTTTCCTGATGTGTTTGGCCAAGTTAAAAATGTGTCCCACCAAGCTTAAACATTTCTGATGTGTGCTAGAAATGCAGGGTCCCCAATTGCGCTTAGTGTCTATGACTACCCCCAAGTAGCAAATATCCTGGGTCTGCGCCACTGGTTGGCCTTTTAAGACTACAGTCCTCATCTTATGCTTTCTAGGCTTACAGACCATTATATAGGTTTTGTTTGGTTTGTAACCAAACCCAGTGACTCCATAAAAGAAACAAATTCCTGAAATAGGGTGTTTAGGCTATTGAGGGTTCTTGAAAGTAGAACCGCATTATCTGTGTGTAAGAGTATTGGTACCTTTTTCCTACCAACTGAAGGTGCGTCCGCGACGATATTAGTTAGGGCTGTGGCTAGACCATTTACATACAAAAGGGGGGGACAGGACGCAGCCCTGGCATACCCCTTTCCTTAACTTAAAGGAGTCTGTCCGTTCCCTTGAGGGGCCATACCTGACAGAGGCTGACAGATCATAATAGAGGGCTTTCAAGAACTGAACCAACTCGTTCTCAACACCTAGCTATGCTATTGAAGGTGTAGGATAGATCCATGAAGGCCAGTCAAACACTACTTTACTTAGCAACGGTGTACTTTTAAACTAACAAGTATAGGTTTAAACATTGCTCTATCATGCCTAGTCCCTCCCTTAATCCATTCTGCACCTCCGATAGCATGCCACTTTCCCTCACCCAAGTTAGGAGACACTCCAGAATGGACCTCCCTGCCAACTTTACTGCAAAATCCAGCCGAGGTATTGGGCATTAGCACTCCGGTAAATAGGGGCAGTCCTTCTTAAATATTGGCACAATAACTGCAGTGTGTCTTGATTGTGGGAGTCCCACCTTACAGACAGCATTGAAACAGTTACATAAGAGAGGGGCCCATAATTCAGGTGAGGCTTTATATAGGTCAGTGGACCTTGTTACGAAAGTTTTTATTAATTGCCCCTGTGACCTCTTCGAAAGGAAATTTCAGTTATAGCGGGAACAATACCTCCTTCTCAGCATATTGATTGAATACTCTATGTCCATATACTTTATTAGAATGATTAACCCAAGCTTCCGGGCTAATAGTAGTTAGGACAGTATTAGAATTCATGCTAAAGGTGTTGGTATTATTGACCTCCAGTCAAAAGGCCCTACGATCTTTCTGCCTACAGGCCCTGACCTAATTTTCCCAGGATTCATTTTGTATTTTCTTTTTCGTATTTTTTAAAGCAGCCTTATACTCTATGTTCTGTGCTGTCGCAATATTCCTAAGTCCCTGGGTATCTCCATTAGTGCCTCATGTAATAACATAGAGGCCTTCCTACAAGGTTGGTAGAACCACTTAACCTTGTGGGTCCCTGATTTAATAGGTTTCATAAGAGCACCACTGATAAGAAGATTCAGCCGAGCAATTAGATTAGCCACCATGCCTTGGTCATCATTGTTGACAGTGGAGCAAATAATCACCAAGGAGAAATGGCTTGAGCAAAGTTTTGACATGAAAGAGGCCACATCAACTTTTCCCCAGGCTAAGGGCAGGCATTGTGATTTCACCATTGATGAATCCATAGCCATTGTTTTAGCTCCCACCCCCCACCCTCACAGGGGAGACATACATTTAGGCTTATGGGATTGTGATTGCTATACCCACTAATAACAATGGCTGACATGGGCATCCTGAGCAGCAGATCCCGGATTATAAAAATATAGTCAATAGTAGACGAATATTCCCCTCTTTCAAAAGTGGCCATAGAGTGATAATTAGGGTCCGTAAATTCAGTTACATTTGTGACGTTAAAAGCCTTAATCAGGTTAAGGAGAATTTTCCCACACTAGTCGGTGGGGTAATAATCAAATCCCATGCCATTGTTGTCCGTCATATAGCACTGGCTGAGAGATACTAAGTTTAGCATTAAAATCCCCCAAAAATAATTAATATCCTCTGTGCAAATTAGTATATTTAACTTCCAGACCACAGATAAAATCACATAACCTGTTAAAATCAACAGTAATGTCCATATCAAAGTACCCATTCTAAAAATTAATTAAAACAACATTTAAACAATTTGGCCACATAAGTAAAAGTGCTTGACGTAAAGTGCAGTACGAGCTAACCAAACTAAATTTGCAGTCCAAAGTGACTTTGATCCAAACTGTAAGCCCTGCCATGGCTCTCCCAGATGCGGACCGTACTGCAGGAACTGTATGGGACCAATAACCATTCAGGCGTAAAGTTTCCATAGACCATGTTTCTTGATAGTCATGAATGAAGCTAACCCATTCCTGACAGCCTACCATGCTTGCCAAGCCGCGTATATTTCAAAAAATGATCTTAATCACTTGGTCGTGACTCTCGGTAACCATAGTGTCACCTTTGCAGCGTGACACGGGAGAATTGATAGGGTTTACATTTAGCTGGACCTCATAATTTGGAAGATCGTGGGGTAGGCAGATTCGGGGCCCAAGGGGGAACTTGTCCCTACTGGCTTCCCAACATAGGTCTTCTTAGCCTTATGGGAAACAAACAGTCAGGTGCCGATCACGATCCGGCAAAAAATTCCCCCGTGCGACTCGTATCGGGTCTTTTTACCGTACGAATCGTACAAGTGCCGTACGAACTGGCAATCACGATTCGCATGGTAAAAAGTCCATACGAACCGCACTGGGAATCATTCCACACACGTCCTCGGGTCGGAAAATGTGTCCGACACGTCCTCGGACGATTTACCTTACAAACGTAAAAATCCAAGTCCGACCGAGGAATCACGATCCATCCCGTGCGTCCGAGCGTACAACCGTATGGAAAAAACACCGTCCGCACCAAACACCTATAGCAACCATGGAGACATGTGCCCGCATACGTGCCCAACACTCCCCCCAGCCCCCGTACGTCCGACACGTACCCCCCGTATATGTATACCCCCACCCGTCTAGGTACACCCCAGTACGTTCCAGTCGTACCCCCACCCCAGTACGTGTCGTACCACCGTCAATGTACACCCCCCACCCCTGTACGTGTCGTACCACCGTCTATGTACACCCCAGTACGTTCCAGTCGTACCCCCACCCCAGTACGTGTCGTACCACCGTGAACCTACACCCCAGTACGTTCGAGCCCCACCCCCACCCCAGTACGTGTCATACCCCCCGTGTACCTACACCCCAGTACGTTCCAGTCGTACCCCCACCCCTGGACGTGTCGTACCACCGTGAACCTACACCCCAGTACGTTCGAGTCCTACCCCCACCCCAGTACGTGTCATACCCCCCGTGTACCTACACCCCAGTACGTTCCAGTCGTACCCCCACCCCAGTACGTGTCGTACCCCCCGTGTACCTACACCCCAGTACGTTCGAGCCCCACCCCCACCCCAGTACGTGTCATACCCCCCGTGTACCTACACCCCAGTACGTTCCAGTCGTACCCCCACCCCTGGACGTGTCGTACCACCGTGAACCTACACCCCAGTACGTTCGAGTCCTACCCCCACCCCAGTACGTGTCATACCCCCCGTGTACCTACACCCCAGTACGTTCCAGTCGTACCTCCACCCCAGTACGTGTCATACCCCCCGTGTACCTACACCCCAGTACGTTCGAGCCACACCCCCACCCCAGTACGTGTCATAGCCCCGTCTACCTACACCCCAGTACGTTCCAGTCGTACCCCCACCCCAGTACGTGTCATACCCCC
This sequence comes from Triturus cristatus, assembly GCF_964204655.1. Classification (NCBI taxonomy): domain Eukaryota; kingdom Metazoa; phylum Chordata; class Amphibia; order Caudata; family Salamandridae; genus Triturus; species Triturus cristatus. Next base: position 798,663,756 of record NC_140594.1, read on the forward strand.
CGTGTACCTACACCCCAGTACGTTCCAGTCATACCCCCACCCCAGTACGTGTCGTACCACCGTCAATGTACACCCCCCCACCCCTGTACGTGTCGTACCACCGTCAATGTACACCCCCCCACCCCTGTACGTGTCGTACCACCGTCTATGTACACCCCAGTACGTTCGAGCCCCACCCCCACCCCAGTACGTGTCATACCCCCGTGTACCTACACCCCAGTACGTTCCAGTCGTACCCCCACCCCTGGACGTGTCGTACCACCGTGAACCTACACCCCAGTACGTTCGAGTCCTACCCCCACCCCAGTACGTGTCATACCCCCCGTGTACCTACACCCCAGTACGTTCCAGTCGTACCCCCACCCCAGTACGTGTCGTACCCCCCGTGTACCTACACCCCAGTACGTTCGAGCCACACCCCCACCCCAGTATGTGTCATAGCCCCGTCTACCTACACCCCAGTACGTTCCAGTCGTACCCCCACCCCAGTACGTGTCATACCCCCCGTGTACCTACACCCCAGTACGTTCCAGTCGTACCCCCACCCCAGTACGTGTCGTACCCCCCGTGTACCTACATCCCAGTACGTTCGAGCCACACCCCCACCCCAGTACGTGTCATAGCCCCGTCTACCTACACCCCAGTACGTTCCAGTCGTACCCCCACCCCAGTACGTGTCATACCCCCCGTGTACCTACACCCCAGTACGTTCCAGTCGTACCCCCACCCCAGTACGTGTCGTACCCCCCGTGTACCTACACCCCAGTACGTTCGAGCCACACCCCCACCCCAGTACGTGTCATAGCCCCGTCTACCTACACCCCAGTACGTTCCAGTCGTACCCCCACCCCAGTACGTGTCATACCCCCCGTGTACCTACACCCCAGTACGTTCCAGTCGTACCCCCACCCCAGTACGTGTCGTACCAACGTCAATGTACACCCCCCCACCCCTGTACGTGTCGTACCACCGTCCATGTACACCCCAGTAGTTCCTGGCGCACCCCCAACACAACCTCCTAAGTACGGAGCGCACCCCATGCCCCAACATCACAACCACATGTACGAGACGTACAAAGCCACACACAAGGACATAATCGTACAACCAAATGGCCCATGTACACACCGTACACACGCTCAAAACGCACGTACACAACCAGGACAAAACAAAACAACACAAGAATACACCATTCGAAAGGCACACAGCCACTAAACATGGCCAACAACCACTAAAATAACACAATCACTGACCTGCAACTGCCAAAAACAAACAGAGGCCCAATACACCACCACTCCTTATAACACACCCACCCAAAATTCAAACACTGCCACACCCACCCATGGACCAATAAAAAGGGCCCACACACACAAACCATGAGCCTTTGCAACAGACTCACTGCTGCCAGACACCACAGAACCAGACTACAAGCTACACCACACCTTACACTTGCACACCTTCACACGACCACCCTCACAAACACCCTCTCATCACATTCACACACACACACAACCATCCACACCCCCCCAACATCCACACACCCCCCACACCCACACCATCCCCACCCACACCCCTCACCATGCCCACTACCAAGAATCCAAAGTTCAGTCACCGAGAGTTGGAGGTCCTTGTTGATCAAATCCTCAGAGTCGAGCCACAGATCTTTGGAACATTGGTCAGAAGCACCAGCCAGGCAGCCAAAACAGCCATGTGGCAGACCATCGTCGATGCTGTGAATGCCGTTGCGGACACCAGGAGGACCAAGCAGGATTGCCAGAACAGGTGGTACGATCTGCGGAGGAGGGTCAGAGCCAAGAGGCAGGAGGAACACGACCAGGCCAACGCCACCGGAGGAGGGCCCTCCCGCAGAGCCGTACAGTACCATCCCTGGGAGGAGAGGGTGATGGCCATACTGCCGGTGGAGGCAGTTGACGGAGTAGAAGGACTCCGAGACCCGGGTGAGTACACAAACAACGCACCTCACATGGGGGGAACTGCAACCACAACCAAAATTACTAACAGGCACGCAACCACCACAAGCCATCGCATGACTCAACCACACTCCATGAGCAGGCACATGCCACTGCTGCCACCATGCCCCATGCACCCAGCTGGACAATGTCAAGTCACAGGCCACAGAAGACAACAACACATGACACGGTAACCCGGATGGCAGGAGGCTGGGCACCAAAAATCACATAGTGCGACTCCAAAGCAGACAACAATGCCCTCTGCCCATATGGCCTAGGTCACAGCCAGACAAACACTGTGTCCCAACACAGGAATGACTTGCCAGCAAATGGCGGACGCCTTGCATCAACACATGGGGGTGAAGGCACTGTTTTGCACATGACAGCAGCTAATGAACAGCCAACATTGTGAAAGAGTGGCAGCACACACCACCACAGCAGCAGCGCACAGACACACAGCAGACAAAATGGGTGCCTGGAGATCAGAAACAAACTCACATCAACAGGCCAAGGGCCACTCAAAGATCTGCTAACAGTGTGTGCCCAGGAAGCTGGGCCAAGGTGACAGAGGGTGACACACGGAGGGAGGGAGAGGGGGACACAGAGGGAGGGAGAGGGGGACTGAGAGGGAGGGAGACGGACAGAGGGAGGAGGCTGACACACGGAGGGAGGGAGGAGGCTGACACACAGAGGGAGGGAGAGGGGGACAGAGAGGGAGGGAGACACAGGAAGACGGACAGAGGGAGGAGGCTGACACACAGAGGGAGGGAGAGGGGGACAGAGAGGGAGGGAGAGGGGGACAGAGAGGGAGGGAGACACAGGAAGACGGACAGAGGGAGGAGGCTGACACACAGAGGGAGGGAGAGGGGGACAGAGAGGGAGGGAGAGGGGGACAGAGAGGGAGGGAGAGGGGGACAGAGAGGGAGGGAGAGGGGGACAGAGAGGGAGGGAGACGGACAGAGGGAGGAGGCTGACACACGGAGGGAGGGAGGAGGCTGACACACAGAGGGAGGGAGAGGGGGACAGAGAGGGAGGGAGAGGGGGACAGAGAGGGAGGGAGACACAGGAAGACGGACAGAGGGAGGAGGCTGACACACAGAGGGAGGGAGAGGGGGACAGAGAGGGAGGGAGAGGGGGACAGAGAGGGAGGGAGAGGGGGACAGAGAGGGAGGGAGAGGGGGACAGAGAGGGAGGGAGAGGGGGACAGAGAAGGAGGGAGACACAGGGAGAGCAAATCAGTCCTTTGGTGTGTGGGAATGTCTGCTCGTCAGCAGGTGGACTGCGTGCATGTAGACAAGGGTGGCCAGTGCCAGAACCCCCCTCTTCATCATGGCAAAATGCAGGGCCATGTCACAACCTGTACACGAGCACAAGGACAGCCACCTGCATCATATAAGTGTGTGGATCCACTCCATGTGCACATGTACAGTGCTACAAGGAAGGCGCAAATGCATGGCTCGCCACACCTGCACACTCCACTGCTGACTGCAGTCACACTTGACGCAGCAAGTAAGACTGTGCCACACATAGTTAAAGGGGCCAAATTGGTGCCCAAGGGACACACCCATGCACAAGTGCACTGTGAGTGGAATGCAAGACAGATCCTAATTCCAAGAGGAAATGTGCCAACTTTGAAACGGATGAAACATGGATGTTGCATGGACCAAAATTAACATTTTCTCTCTCACACACAGGTCAACGTCGTGCTGCACCCCCCAACACTGGGGGGGAACACTCACAGGACCCGGATCTGCAGGAGACCGATCCCACCGGCAGCGACCACTCTCACCACTCTGCGGACGACCCCGACCGACCTGGCCCCTCTGGTGTCCAACCACCTGCAGCACCTGCGTCAGGTACAACCGTGCCAACCACCACCCCCACTCCTGCCACATCCCAGGAGACACCCAGGATCCCTGCCCCAACACCACAATGCAGCCAGGCTCGCCAGGAGGGACACGGTGTCCCGGGCACCCAGGAGGAGGCAGGCGACAACGCCAATGCCACCCCTCAGGGGTCCCGGAGACCCGATGTGCCCACAAGTGCAGGCCAGACGCAAGTGGGCAGGGGTGGTGGGAGTGGAGGACGGCGGAGGCGCGAGCCTGACCAGTTGGCTGGGGATCCGGTATTTTCCCATGTCCGTAACATCCTGGACTCATACCGGCAGGACACCACGGGCATGGCCCAGGTTGTGTCCGTCCTCGAGGGGATCAAGGTCCAGCAGGCCCAGCAACATGCGGAGCTAATAGCCTGTCTACAGGTACACCAACGGAGGATGGAGGACAGACAGGCTGAGCAAGTGACGGCGTTCCAGGGGATTCACGCTACACTCCGTCGGATGGCCGACACCATGGCCGACCCTCCCTGTGCCAGAAGGCGGAGAACATCACCACCCACAGGGAGGGATCAGGAGGAGGAGGAGGAAACATCCGACGGAGCATCCCAGACGTCGTCACGGCCTGCTGCTGAGGTTCCCCGCAGGAAGCCGGGTCGTCCACGGAAAGGACCGTGAGGGTGGCTGCTACATCACCATCTCCCAGGACACCTGGCCTGGCACCTGGCCCACTGGAGCAACAGCATCACAGCATCAAGAGACATTCTCTGCCACATGGCCCTGCTGGTCACTGGCTGACCAATGTTGACAAAGACTGTGGCATGGACTCTGAGGATTTCCAATGGCAAGGACACCAACTCCCCTACTGAACTTTGGATTCCCTAATCCCGGAAAGCCCCTCACTTTGTCCCCCCCCCCCCCCCAATAATAAATCACACTATTAAGAGTAGATGCCTGCTGGTAGCATTATTACCTAACATGTGTCTTGTACAGTCTAAACATGCCTGAGTCATCTGTTCACTTCAACCATCCACACCCTGGGGCCTGAGTCTGGCACAGGACACATGGGTCACAGTTTATTAGGCAAGACAGACATGGAGCACCATACACACCCGTGATGGGCAGAACCAGCTGAGGGGGTGGCCGAACAACCGTGCTGACAGACACATTGAGTACAGCAACAGTCATGCGCAGAGGTCAGGGATCCTGGCCAGTGTCCTGGGGGGCACCCAGGTATGTGTAGACAGGTGGCAGAACCATGTCCTGCAAGCTTGAGTCCGGTGGATGCAGAGAATGGGGTCATGGACAACGTTGGATGCATGGGGATGGCACATGTCACAATACCCACACAGTCATGGACATCATGCCCAATACACAGTCTCAGCACACACACACAGCTTGCATCTTGCCACTCGACACATTGACACATAGCCACAATCAGGGAATACCATGCCAGACATGCAGGATGCACCGTGCCAACACACCAGCATTGACTGAGAAGAGGCACCTTGGAGGCATAGGGACACCTTTATTAGTCATGTTTTTGGGATTGCAGAGGCAACTTGAAGTACACATGAACACATCATGTGGAGTAACATGTGGGTCCAACACTGGCACCCCCCTTCTGCAGCACAAATGCGTGATAGCCATGGAACTGGCACACAAGTGTCGGCTAACAGCTAAATACCCACAGCTGCACACGGAGAGCCTGACATACACCATAGATCCGCTGATGTGGAAGTCCCACGCCATGTCAAGACAATGTTAACCGTATGTGTCCGAGGGCAGTGTCACACACATTGATGCCATCATCACAATCCACTATCCCATCACTGATGACTGACAACCAGGCAGCCCATCTATTCAGGTGTACCCAGCTGCATGTCGTGTCCCATGGGGATGCCACATGTCTGCAGAGGAACCAAACCCCGACCGGGGCAGTGTGCACACATCGTGAACAACTGCCACACCCAATACACCCCAGATGCATCCCTTACCCCATGGAGACTTCCAAACGTGTCCGTGCCTGTAACGCTGAGTCAGCCCACGATGTCATGTCCATGAGGAATAGCAGTGCCACAACAATGCAACCAGCAAACGGCATGCGCAGGTACCTGGGGAAGAGAGACACACAAGAAGTCAGCCACAAAAAGCACAGCCACTTGCATGTGCATTTACTCGACACATGTATGGATGACAACATGCTAGGTCACAATTATGACTGGGGAAATACTACCATCACTGCCACCATCACTCCAGTGACACACCCACACACACCTCTGACCCACGTGCCATACATGCAGGTGGAGACACACATCACAACGCATGCCACACGGGGACCAATGCGTGCACACTCAGACCCTGGTACTCACCACTAAGCAAAGAAGTCGCGTATGAGCCGAGTCCGGATGTCCTCTTGCGGCTCCACATCCTCCACATCACTAGCCCCATTGCCAAGCCCTTCGTCCTCCACGGGTGGATGGTCCTCGTCATGTTGATTCAGGATGAGTGGCACAGCTCTTTCAACTGCCATGTTGTGCAGCATGCAGCAGACCATGGAGATCTTGCAGACCTTCGCCGGGGCATAAGGGAGTGCACCGCCGGTCTTGTGGAGGCACCGGAATCGGCTCTTCAGCATGCCAAACGTCCTCTCTATCACTCGCCTTGTCCGGCCATGGGCGGTGTTATAGCGGAGCTGGGCCGGCGTGATGGGGTTGCGGAGAGGTGTCAGCAGCCAAGGCATGTTGGGATAGCCAGCGTCCCCTACATGGGAAGCACATGGACATCGTTAGAACTGGTGAAGCGGTCGTGCTGGTTGGCTATACAGAATACAGGACAGACAGACTGTACCCACCAACAACACATGCCCGTTCGTTGCGCAGCTGCATCATCATATCAGGCATCCCGCTACGCCTCATGATGTAGGCATCGTGTGCTGATCCTGGGAAACGAGCACAGACATGTGAAATCACCATATTGGACAGACACACACCACAAGGGCATTGATGGAGTGGTAGTGCTTCCGATTGCGGTACGCCACCTCCCGTGCGTGTGGTGGTACCAAACCTACATGTGTCCCATCTATGGACCCAATGACATGGGGCATCCCTCCCAGGGCATAGAATCCACGCTTGACCTCAGTCATCTGTTCAGGGGTTGGGAACTTGATGAAGTCCTCCAGGTGAATCAACATGGCCTCCAAGAAATCATGCAGCACACCGCTGAACATGCTCTGGGACATGCCACCAACATGAGCTATGGTATTTTGGAAGGTACCCGTGGCAAGAAAATGTAGGGCAGCCATTACCTTCAGCTGGGGTGTCAGTGCCGTAGGATACCTGTGCTGCGGTTGCAGGTGTGGTGCCAGTCTCGCCGTCAGCTCCAGAATCAACGGTTGGGTGAAGCGGTAGAGCCGGATCCTGTCATTCTCCTGCATGGTAGCCAAGTCTGGAATTCTTCGGGCAAGAGGCGGCGCTCTGCAGTAATTTGGAAGTGACAAGGAAGAGTGAGTGCACTACGAGAACAACTCATGTCTACTGAGCACATGTAAATCTGGCAATACACACATGCTACATAGGGAGTCAGGTATGTGCTACATGCCCAGGACACGTATGGATGCAAGGTGACACTCCTTCCAAGACCCAGCTACACACGGTGATTGAGAACCTCCCCATGCCACGCCATGGAAATAGCTGTGTCCCAGTGCAAGTGCACAGCCCGACGCAAGACAGGAGTGACATACACCCACACATCAGCAGAAGTGGGATGCCGATTGCAGAGACTGGTAGCGGAACACTGGAGCCACAGGTCACATGACATTACACTAGTCCAGCCCACACACCTTGCCATGAAGGTGCACATGTCATGACTCACCACACATTCCTTGTGAGGATGCTGACATGGCCTTGTCACGCTACTCCGTGTCCCATGCATACATGTGCACCTCACATCCGATAACACATGTGGCATGGTGTGCGGAACAGTGTGCAATGACAATCTACACACAGCCACATGTTGGTTGCTGCAACGGCTGCAGCTTTTGAGGGTGCTACAACATCAACCTGATGTAAATCCCGGACACATATATGACATAGTCACATTGTGCACTGTGGGTAGTGACAAGTCATGTGTCATGACCCCTGTACCGGGCATCATGGGACACTTCCGTGTGTTGGTGTCCGTGCCATGCCAGTGACGCTCACCCCAAGTGCGCAGTCCCACATGCACACATGTCAAAGGAGTCAAGGGCATGCCTGGCACACATTGCACCCTCACACAGTACACCTGTACACATCTCATCATACATCTGGTGCCTTCTCCACTCAGGAGGCATGTTCCACATCACAGCCTGTGACACCTGTGCCCCACACATGTAGTAATGCACAGACGATGCCTTGATGTCCATTCCTGGACAAGTATGTCCATCCATGGACAAGTATGTCCGCCCTATTCCTACCTGTGTGTCGCCTATCACCACAGTGATGTGTAAAAACCGCCGTACTGCTGCTGAGAGGGCCTGTGCATGTTCCCAAATCACTGTGGGAGTGCTGCCGTATGTGTACCCATCGTGATGGCGAGCGTACAGGCATTTGTACGGTCCGTAGCACTACGAGTACGCATACGCGTGCAGACCCATAGTGATAGGGCCGTACACTCGCATGTACGCTCACTATCACTATGGGTCTGCACGCGTATGCGTACTCGTAGTGGTACGGACCGTACACACGCATCTACGCTCACTATCACTATGGGTCTGCACGCGTATGCGTACCCGTAGTGGTACGGACCGTACACTCGCATGTACGCTCACTATCACTATGGGTCTGCACGCGTATGCGTACTCGTAGTGGTACGGACCGTACACACGCATGTACGCTCACTATCACTATGGGTCTGCACGCGTATGCGTACTCGTAGTGATAGTGAGCGTACATGCGAGTGTACGGTCCGTACCACTACGGGTACGCATACGCGTGCAGACCCATAGTGATAGTGAGCGTAGATGCGTGTGTACGGTCCGTACCACTACGAGTACGCATACGCGTGCAGACCCATAGTGATAGTGAGCGTAGATGCGTGTGTACGGTCCGTACCACTACGGGTACGCATACGCGTGCAGACCCATAGTGATAGTGAGCGTAGATGCGTGTGTACGGCCCTATCACTATGGGTCTGCACGCGTATGCGTACCCGTAGTGGTACGGACCGTACACTCGCATGTACGCTCACTATCACTATGGGTCTGCACGCGTATGCGTACTCGTAGTGGTACGGACCGTACACACGCATCTACGCTCACTATCACTATGGGTCTGCACGCGTATGCGTACTCGTAGTGATAGTGAGCGTACATGCGAGTGTACGGCCCGTACCACTACGAGTACGCATACGCGTGCAGACCCATAGTGATAGTGAACGTAGGCATGCATGTACGGGCCGTTGCCATGCATTTGGGGTGCCCTAGGGCCCCGAAACGCACCGTACCTGTGTGTGATGCTCCAAATTACATAGGGGACAAGTATTAAGGCCTACATGCATGCTGGTTGTTATGGAGACCAAGTTCAAATTTCGAAATTGTTCTGGAAGGTGCACAGCAGAAGTCAGTTGGAATTCTTCTACTTTGTTGCAATGTGTTTGTGGGGCTGACATCATGCAGGAGAATGAAACCGATAGAGAACCCACAGACTGCTAGGTTTGAAGGGATTGGTGGAAACATAGGATGCAAATGTGAGTGACCAATCACTCTGTACTCCTGTGCATGAGACTGGGCAGAAGGGCACATATAAGGCAGCCCGGTCCCATGAGGGAGCACTTGCCTGCACATCTTTGCATTCGTCGACCCAGCTGCTGCTACTGATTCCCTGGAACCATGTCAAGGGCTGTGGAGAGGACACAGCCATTCACCCTGGAGGAGAACATGGCTCTGCTGGATGTGATCCTCCCACAGTACTCCATGCTGTATGGGCGACCAGGGTATCAGGTGAGTGCATAGGCCACTGCCACAGACTGTCCCTATGTTGTGACTGTGACTTCTGCCATTGCGTCCAGGTGTAACACACATGCCATGTACTGTCGGGGGGATCCCAGGGGGGGGGTGCCTGATGTCTCCCAGCAGTGCCCTGAGACAGGAGGGGTGGGGGCCTATCACTCACAGCAGTGCCCTGAGACAGGAGGGGTGGGGGCCTATCACTCACAGCAGTGCCCTGAGCCAGGAGGGGTGTGTGCAGAGTCCTCCCAGCAGTGCCCTGAGACAGGAGGGGTGGGGGACTATCACTCACAGCAGTGCCCTGAGACAGGAGGGGTGGGGGCCTATCACTCACAGCAGTGCCCTGAGACAGGAGGGGTGGGTGTGATGCACAGTGTGAGCCTTGATCATTGATTGTGACATTGCCATCATTCCACCTGTGTACCCACTGTGGCACGTACTGCTTTTTCCCTCACCAGGGGATGATGTCCCTATGACAAAGGTGCAATGCGTTGGCTGCATGACATGCCTTGTTGTAACCAGCTAATTTGTACCCATATGTCTCTCTGTGACATGTGGCTGGTGTATTGATGTGGTGTCACTTGTTCCTCCTCACAGGTAGGCGCCACTGCCAAGGAGCAGATCTGGCTGACCGCCGTCAGTGCCGTGAGGGGTGTGGATGGTCGGAGGCGGAGCCTGCCCCAGGTGAGGAAACGCTGGCAGGATATCCGGTGCTGGACGCGGAGGATTGCACGGCTCCTGCTGGGGGACTCACCTGAGAGCCACAAGAACCGCGGCCGCCGCCGTCTGAGCCACCTCCACAGGCGTGTGCTGCCTGTGGTCTTTCCAGACCTGGAGAGGCGCTTACAGGCGATGCAGCAGCCGGAAGGGGGTAGGTACATGTGTGTTTGTTGTGTGTCACCGGCATTTGTAAGGGCACAGTAGCATGAATTCACTGGCAGGGTTTAAAGGTGCTGTGCAGATCCTGTTTGCCTCAGTATAGCGCTGTGCCCCTGCCACCCTTCCCCTCCTTGCAATGTGTTCCCTGGTCTGTGTGTAGTCACTCCTTCACAAGGTAATGTAGGCTGGCGCTTTGTCCACGAGAACAATGACTGTAGCATCATGTGTGGGGGTGGTGTGTAACAGGTTGTGGGACCTTGCCTGTGCACTGTCAAGTTCACTGCATGTGGGTTCCATGTCAGTTGGCACTGATGCTGACTCCAGACATGGGAGTTGGTCTCTCATGTGTCATGCCTTACAGCGCGCATGTCCTATGTAGTGGCCTGTGACATGATGTGCATGAGTGTGCGATACACATAGTGCAGGGATGGTGACGTGTGTTGCAGTCATTACCATTCAGTAGCATGTAGTTGCGTGCCCACTACTGTCCCCTGGGGCACCTTTTCCTCAGTGGTGTATGTGTCATCATAAACGTGGCCAATCTCAGTGTCTACAGCATAGGTTGTGCTCTGTGCCATTGTCCCCTGTCACCATGTATATAGACGTGCTATTTTGTACAGGTGTCCACTGTGCAGCCTGACCTGATTGTCCTTCTTCATACTCACAGTTGCCAGTGCCTGTGTGTCTTGTTATACTCATCTGAGGATGGGCACTGGTACCTCATTATTTGTACAGGCGCACCTTGGCTGTTTGGCGTCCAATCTTGCTTTTTGCCTGCCCCTGTGTGTATCACCCAGACTATGAGATGTTGGTGCCACCTGTGTCTCAACAATTTGCCTCGTGTAGGGTCTTGTTGGGGCGGGCAATGCCTATGTGTTAAATCCTGATTTCCACTTGCTGGGTCTGGGCAGTGTGTGATGTGTCTGGACACACACGCAATGTGCAGTGACCGAGTCATGTTGTGCATGTTTTCAGCATTACCTATGCAGCATGTGTCTCAAGTTCATGGATATGGTCCCTGGTCATCGGTATTTTCGCCAACGCTGTGTGGTGCAGATGCAGTGCTGGATTGTCCCCAGGGCCTGGGTGCTATGTCAGACTCCGTTTCCTGTGTTTAGCTATTGTCTCATGCTCTCCATGGTATTTCAGTGGCATGGTGGCTCAACCAACTGTGTGTTTCATGCCCTACATCGGTACCCTGTTCAGTAGATGTTAGGGATCTTCCTTTTCAGGCCATGCAATGTTACCTATGTAGATTGGACTCATGTGACAGATGTGTACAGGTGTCTGATTAATTTCTGTCTCTCCACCCTGCCCACAGCATCGTCGGGGGACACAGAGGGAGACATGGACACAGACCAGGCGGAGGGACCGAGCACCAGTGCCAGCCGTGACATTGGGTCTGGCACATCGAGTGGGACAGAGGCGGAGGAGAGTGTGGCCGAGGACCTGTCGACTGGCACATCAGACTACGAAGCTGACAGGTCCGAGGAGGATGTCTCCGAGTGGGCGGAGGCTGCACCAGCAGCTGACAGCGGAACAACACCTCGCACCGCCCCCTCAGTTTCCATCAGCCGCCTCCCACTTGCTCGTGTCCCTTCCCAGCGTGCCCGGTCACAGCATGTCTCCTTCCTGCCAGGCACCGCACCCCCTGCCCCTGTCTCCACTGCTGCCGCCAATGCAGAGTCTGTGGACATCCAGCGGCAACTGCAGGTTGGTCAGGCTGCGATCCTTAATGTCCTCCATGCCCACGGCAAAACCCTCACCAACATCGAGGCTTTCTTGGAGGGCATTCATTCATCGCAGGCTGACCAACGCAACTTGCTGAGGTCCATTGACTCCACACTGACTGCAGCAGTGGGTCTCCTGCAGCGCGACCTCCCCCCACCTACCCCTGCCCCATCCACACTTCCCACTCCCATGCCTGTCCCACGTACACCCAGACGTCGGCATGCACCCACATCAACGGACACGGGCACCACACCAGCAGGGAAGGTCCACCGCACTCCTCCTGACACGCACACACAGGGTGAGGTAGGCACACCCACTGGGTCGGGGGGCAAACATGTGACACGCAGCCATAGTGGGAGTCCGCATTCCACCCAGTCCACTCCCTCCAAATCCCCTCCCCTCAGCTCTCCTGGCCACATCTCCCCCAAGGACTCCTTCATGGCCGCTCTGTCCCTGAGCCCCACAGTTACACCACCACGCAAGCGGTCAAGGAGGTCCCCGGTCAGGGTGGTTGAGTCTCCCCCCCTGTCTCCACCCTCCCCCGGTGGCGCTGCGACCCATCCCTCTGACCCCCCCCCCCCTCCTTGGGGCCTGAGGTCCCTTCGGGTGCAGGGGACTCCCTGGAGGACCTTGCAAAGGTGTGTAGTGCCATCCTGGCCTCCGCCTTTGGCACTGACCCACCCCCTGTGGTGGAGTCCTCCATCCCTGCACCCACAACGCCGCCCCTTTGCCCTGATGTCCCTGCGGTGCCTGTTGCTTCCCCCCCCCCTGATGCCCTCACCAGTGTGGAAGACGATGCCATTTGACTGTGCAGGCAAGGTAGGGGACACGCATCCCACTGTGTCCCCCATCCAGCTGAGAATCATTGACTGCCCTATGGGCTTTGTGAAGATTGAATTGCCTGCGATCCACGGACATTGTGCTCATGCTGAATAAAGCTTAATTTTGTTTTCATTATCACACTACTGCTATGCTGGTATTGGTGTTGGTGGGGCTGCTACATGGTTTTGGGTGGTGTGTAAGGGTTTGGGTGTGTGGGATATGTAGTAGTGTACTGCTCATTGGTGGGACCCTGGGATCTGTGTGCCATCACAAGGTGTTGGCTAACTTTCTTTGTTAATGTAAGCAGTTACTGCATGGTGCACTTGTCCCAGGGTGTATTCCTTCCTCTGTGTACCCAGCTTTCTTCCCTGCAGGGTGTTCCCAATGTTTAGCGCAGAGCTGTGTCTACATGAGCTGTGTGTGTGACGGAGCCCTTCTACTTTGGCCATGCATGCAGGGCCATGTCTCCACCTGCAACAATCGTGGCATCCTTGGTGATCACTGTACTTGTGTGTGGAGTCTGTTGACATGAGTTCATGGGGACATGTTCCCTTGTAGCCAGTATGCATGTGGATAATTCTGGCCTCACACACATGTGTTACACCCCTCCTGTCTCAGGGCACTGCTGTTAGTGATAGGCACCCACCCCTCCTGTCTCAGGGCACTGCTGGGAGGACTCTGCACCCACCCCTCCTGTCTCAGGGCACTGCTGGGAGTGTTAGGCACCCACCCCTCCTGTCTCAGGGCACTGCTGGGAGGACTCTGCACCCACCCCTCCTGTCTCAGGGCACTGCTGGGAGGACTCCACACCCACCCCTCCTGTCTCAGGGCACTGCTGGGAGGACTCCACACCCACCCCTCCTGTCTCAGGGCACTGCTGGGAGGACTCCACACCCACCCCTCCTGTCTCAGGGCACTGCTGGGAGGACTCCACACCCACCCCTCCTGTCTCAGGGCACTGCTGGGAGTGATAGGCACCCACCCCTCCTGTCTCAGGGCACTGCTGGGAGTGATAGGCACCCACCCCTCCTGTCTCAGGGCACTGCTGGGAGGACTCTGCACACACCCCTCCTGTCTCAGGGCACTGCTGGGAGTGATAGGCACCCACCCCTCCTGTCTCAGGGCACTGCTGGGTGGACTCTGCACACACACCTCCGATTTCAGGATATGTACGCTTGGAACATACACGGTGGGGGTACGCTCAATGCATTCGAGGTGAGGGTACGAGTCTACTTACACTGGTGTGGTGGGGGTACGCTCCATGCATACGCGGGTGAGGGTACGGGTCGAACTTACACTGTTGGGCCGGGGGGTACGCTCCTTGCATACGCGGGTGGGGGTACGGGTCGTACTTACACTGTTGGGGTGGGGGTACGCTCCGTACGTCCGCGGGTGGGGGTACGGGTCATACTTACACTGTTGGGCTGGGGGGTACGCTCCTTGCATACGCGGGTGGGGGTACGGGTCGTACTTACACTGTTGGCATGGGGGGTACGCTCCATGCATACGCGGGTGGGGGTACGGGTCGTACTTACACTGTTGGGGTGGGGGGTACGCTCCATGCATACGCGGGTGGGGGTACGGGTCGTACTTACACTGTTGGGCTGGGGGGTACGCTCCTTGCATACGCGGGTGAGGGTTCGAGTCGTACTTACACTGTTGGCATGGGGGTACGCTCCATGCATACGCGGGTGGGGGTACGGGTCGTACTTACACTGTTGGGCTGGGGGGTACGCTCCTTGCATACGCGGGTGGGGGTACGGGTCGTACTTACACTGTTGGGGTGGGGGTACGGTCCGTGAGTCCGCGGGTGGGGGTAGGAGTCGTACTTACACTGGTGGGGGTGGGGGTACGCTCCGTACGTCCGCGGGTGGGGGTACGGGTCGTACTTACACTGTTGGGCTGGGGGGTACGCTCCATGCATACGCGGGTGGGGGTACGGGTCGTACTTACACTGTTGGCATGGGGGGTACGCTCCATGCATACGCGGGTGGGGGTACGGGTCGTACTTACACTGTTGGGGTGGGGGGTACGCTCCATGCATACGCGGGTGGGGGTACGGGTCGTACTTACACTGTTGGGCTGGGGGTACGCTCCTTGCATACGCGGGTGAGGGTTTGAGTCGTACTTACACTGTTGGCATGGGGGGTACGCTCCATGCATACGCAGGTGGGGGTACGGGTCGTACTTACACTGTTGGGCTGGGGGGTACGCTCCATGCATACGCGGGTGGGGGTACGGGTCGTACTTTCACTGTTGGGGTGGGGGGTACGCTCCTTGCATACGGGGTGGGGGTAGGGTCCGTACATATCCGTCCCCACGCTATGTGATGTTTGTGCGGCCCGTACCCAGGCCTTTGCCACGTGGGTGCGATCCGTCCCGCCATTGTTGGGGTGACGTGTGTGGGCGTGGTCCGACTCGTACCCACGCTCTTCAGGCGTGGGTACGGGACGTACCTGTCTGGTTGTGTTGCCGGTTCGCGTGGTGACGGACTTCCGTTGTGGCGGTCGCTGGCTTATCAGGACACGCCCCCACCCCCTCGTGGTGACCAGGGCATGGGAGTCAGGTATGTCCAGGCCATGTGTGGTGTGTGACTTATGTGGTTGTTTTGTGGCCTGCCCTGGTCCTGCCACCCCCACCCCACCCCACTTTCCCCCCTCCCTTAGTTATTCTGACCATCTGCGGCGTCTGCGTCGTAACCTGTAGAGGAGGTGGACTGCTATGAGGGCAGGGATGACTCGTAGGTTCGGGTCCATGTCTGTCCGTCGCGTACTGGTACTCCTTGCTCGCGTCGTCCTGTCGCGTACGGGTCCTCCTTGATCGCGTCGTCCTGTCGCGTACGGGTCCTCCTTGGTGGCGTCGTCCTGTGTGTCCGTCACGTACTGGTCCTCCTTGTTCGCGTCGTCGTCTGTCCGTCGCGTACTGGTGGTCCTTGTTCGCGTCGTCCTGATTTCCCGGCAGTTTTTGGCTGCCGCAAAATATTCACCGTGCGGGGTGACGTCGGTGCGAATCGTGATTCCTGGGTCGTGAATGGCTGGCTGCGAGCGTCCCGACGTCAGGTCGGCGCTTTCCCGGATCGCATTGGTAGGTGTTTTTTTGTTCGGTCGGGCTTTTTTACGATTCGTACGGTAATGGTGTACCCGTGCGAATCGTAATTCCTTGTTTGTAAAAATTGACGACCGGGTACGCGTCGGGCGGAGATTGTGCTCCGTCCGACGGTTCGTACCCGGTTTTTGCCGGATCGTGATCGGCACCTCAGTCTACTTCAGACAAGTCATCTAGTGGGGAAAAACGATTTTGGACAGTGATGTTAAAAGAGCATGGTGGGGCGGGCTTTGTGCAGGAGGGACATGCCCTAGAACCCTAGTTAATAACCACATTTCTGTAAAGATATGCCAGGGTCGATTGTATGACATAATTTCGAAAGACAAAAATTCGACCTACAAAAATATCGCAACAAAAATATCGTGGTCAAGAATATCGACATCCTATCTACAACATGGTAAGTACAAAAATATCCATAATTTAATATCGATGTCAAAAATATCGTAATTCAAAAATATCGGTTTTTTTTTAGTTTAAAAATATGTGTAAAATAAACCAAATAATACTTATAAATCAAAGAAACATAATTAAATATATTTTATAATATGTAAAATTTATAATAAATATATGTAATTAAATGAAACTTTAATTAAACATATATATATAATATATAATATATACACTTACTTAATAATTACTTTTAATAATAATTTCTGTAACATATAAATTATTAAATATTTATTTAAATTACCAATACATCTATACACATAAAACAATAACATTAATAAATATTAAATAATTACATATAGCAAATAATAATCAATAATTTTAATTTGAATAATTTTTATTATTAATTATATATTACAATAGCTAAAATATTACAAAACATATTTAATATCAGACACAATAAAACTACTAGTCCAACTTCAACAAAAACAACAGTAAGGAAAATGTTGGATAGCGTAGGGGTAAAAACTACTATTCCAACTCCAAAGAGTGCAACAGTAGGGAAAGCGTTGGATAGCGTAGGGGTAAAAATTACTATTCCAACTCCAGAGAGTGCAATAGCAGGGAAAGTGGTGGATAGCGTAATGGTAAAAATTACTATTCCCACTCCAGAGAGTGCAATAGTAGGGAAAGTGTTGGATAGCGTAAGGGTAAAAATTACTATTCCCACTCCAGACAGTGCAACAGTAGGGAAAACGTTGGATAGCGTAGGGGTACAAATAACTATTCCAACTCCAAATAGTGCAACAGTAGGGAAAACGTTGGATAGCGTAGGGGTAAAAATTACTATTCCAACTCCAGAGAGTGCAATAGTAGGGAAAGTGTTGGATAGCGTAAGGGTAAAATTTACTATTCCCACTCCAGAGAGTGCAATGGTAGGGAAAGTGTTGGATAGCGTAAGGGTAAAAATTACTATTCCCACTCCAGACAGTGCAACAGTAGAGAAAACGTTGGATAGCGTAGGGGTAAAAATAACTATTCCAACTCCAAAGAGTGCAACAGTAGGGAAAACGTTGGATAGGGTAGGAGTAAAAATTACTATTCCAACTCCAGAGAGGGCAATAGTAGGGAAAGTGTTGGATAGCGTAAGGGTAAAATTTACTATTCCCACTCCAGAGAATGCAATAGTAGGGAAAGTGTTGGATAGCGTAAGGGTAAAAATTACTCTTCCCACTCCAGACAGTGCAACAGTAGAGAAAAAGTTGGATAGCGTAGGGGTAAAAATCACTATTCCAACTCCAAAGAGTGCAACAGTAGGGAAAGCGCTGGATAGCGTAGGGGTAAAAATTACTATTCCAACTCCAGAGAGAGCAACAGTAGGGAAAGCGCTGGATAGCGTAGGGGTAAAAATTACTATTCCCACTCCAGATAGTAAAACAGTTGTGAAAGCACTAGATAGCATAGTGATTCTATGAACATTATAACCAATTCAATAATTTCTTATAAAAAAATTGCATGTTAACAATGTTTTAAAACAAAAAATATTATTAAATACCAATTATGTAAAATAAAAATGTAAATAAATAAATTTAAATTACATCCCACACTATTCCCCATTTGACACACAACACACTACACATACAAAATACACAATAGATTTATATATCAATTTCTCTCTTATTTGCAATTAATAATACATTCTTTATAATTAATATAGTTATTAATTGACTAATTAATACATATTAACTATGAAATTACAAATATTCACCTATTAATTATTAATTAACAATACATTAATTTGCAATAACAACAAATAAAATACAATAATAAATTATTTATATTTACTATATTTAACTAACTAATAACAATTAATTAATATTAATTACAAATAAATAAAATATATGATTATTTATTTTATTTTAATTACATCCCACCCTATTCCCCTATAAACCCACAACCCACTACACATAAAAATTCACATAATTAATTAAATTATGAATTAATCACTTAATAAAATTAAATCACCAATTAATTAATAATTAACAATTAATTAATTAACTATAACAATAAATAAATATTATTAATAAACTAATTATAATGTATATAATCAACCAAATAATAAAATAATTTTACAATTAATAATTAATTAACAATTAATTAATCTATTAATCACATTAATTACCAATTATTAATTAATTACCAATTAATTAATCATAAATACCAATTAAACAATACATATTAATTCATTAATTATAATTAAATTACTTCCCACCCTATTCCCCTATAAACCCACAACCCACTACACATAAAAATTCACGTAATTAATTTAATTATCAATTAATCACTTAATAAAATTAAATCACCAATTAATTACTAATTAACAATTAATTAATTAACAATAACAATAAATAAATATTAATAATAAACTAATTATAATGTATATAATTAACCAATTAATAAAATATTTTTTACAATTAATAATTAATTAACAATTAATTATTCAATTAATTACCAATTATTAATTAATACCAATTAATTAATCATAAATACCAATTAAACAACACATATTAATTCATTAATTATAATTAAATTACTTCCCACCCTATTCCCCTATAAACCCACAAACCGCTCTGATACTAAAACGCTAAATTAAATTTAAAATAATTATTAATCTCTAAACATTTATTTTTAAATGTATTAAAATACATTACAATTATCTTTAACATACAAATAAAATACATATTAAATGACATTACACTAAATAAATATCGATATTATTGACATCGAAATTTTTACTTACGATATTACTTAAATCGAAATTAATTACCTCGATATTATTAACTTCGATATTACTTACCTTGGGATCGATATTCTGTCCGTCGATATTCTTGACTTCGATATTCTGTAACTACGATATTAAAAACACGATATTATTGTAGGTCGAAATTTAAAACTCGATATTTTGGCTAAACACCGCCAGGGTCAGAATCTTAACATTTCCAGAACTGACATGCCCCTGCCTTGAGGTCCAAAGTTGTCTCCTGCCAGCCTGGGATTTCTGAAACTCATGATGACACAATCCCCAATGTATTCCTTGCTCATCTTCCCAATCAAGCCTACTCATCTTGGCATATGGACCTCGGGATGAATGTTATCCCCGCACCTCAAGTTCCTGTGAATCCAATAAACACTCATGTTATTGAGATCAAATGCAAACTCGTTAGCTTTGGGGCACAGCCGAGGGATGTTAGGTAGTACAATCACATAAGCACATGCCGCAGGTGGTAGATCTCAGTTGGAGTAATTGTTTGGGGGCCCAGCCCTGCTTGCCAGGAGGTACAAGAGGGCTGCTGGTAGGCAGCAGTGGCTCCTGCAGGGAAGAGCGGTGGGGCGGGGCAGGGCAGGAGGGCGGAAGTCGACAGATGACGCAATAGGGAAAATTAAATAAATCCTATTCCATCATCTGTCGAAATCCTCCCAACCCGCCCAACCACGCTTACCTGCGCTGACTGCCACTGCTGGTAGGATTAAGGTCCCCAAGAGAATGCCCAGCTAACACGGGGTCCATCAACCGTCTATTCTCACCGTTGTGGGTTAAAGGGGGCCTGCTATTCGAATATGTGAAGTTACAACGTGATCAAAATGATCGCTGAATGTTACATCGCAAGTCGATACAACGACTTGCTCTGGAGGGTGCTGGACTTAGGAATAGTATGATTTACTATTCCAACACCAATCTACGTACAGTAGGGAAGGTGTTGGAATAGTAAATCATACTATTCCTTAAGTTAGAGCGCCATCCAGCGCAAGTCGTTGTAACGACTTGCGTTGTAATACCCGTGATGTAAAGGCATTGCGATGCAATGCCTGCGTAGTAATGGATGTTTCCCCTGCTATTCCATTGTGAGCCAGATGTGTATGCCCCCTCCCCTCTTGCTCCATCAGGAGCTGAGGATCTATGCCAATAGTGGAGGACTCAAGCCCTAATGATGAGCCAACTCCTCTTTCAAGGCCCTTAACTATACCTGTTTCAAAATCCATGAGCTTCATCTGAATAAGAACCAGGAGAGTGCACAGCCCTGTGAGCTTGGAATTGAGGAGTTTGGCAGCCACTTTACTGACCTGTGCCAGGAACTCCCCATTCAATTCCTTGAAATCCAGTATAATATTAGACTTTATAGACCCAGGGGGAACTGGCTTTGGTAAATTTGACAAATTGTCCATTTGAGTTTATATTACCCCATGTTTCCTCTTGTTGCACGGTGCTTTAGACTGCTTGGGTGCCCGTGGGCTGGTAACTATACCGTGTTTCTCCCCTTTATCCCCATCCAAAGATCCTTCGGAATCACTGGCTGTTGTGAATTCTCCCTCACTAGGCAAAGTTGCTGTGATTGCGGCAGAAGACATAGATAACCATCTTTCAGCTCATAACATTAATTTGCACAAGGCACTCACCGCCTTCTCAACATACTCATCCAGAGTAGCGATTTGTTTTGCGGACACTCCCTCATGCTACTGGCAAGCTTTCTCCTTAACATCTCAAGTGTGTCCACCAGCAAGGGTGCACAAGGAAAAGGTAGGGTTTTGGGCGATACCATATACAAGCCCGAAGAGTCAGATAGACACTCAATTGCAACAAGTCAATATAATCTGAGTGTTGATCCCTCACATCAGGGTACAGCACCTTTTAGAATGACAAACCTAAGGAGTTTGCCCAGCCCAGCCTTGTTTGGCCGTGGAGAGGCACAGACAGGCTTGCCCTTGGCCCGGGCATTCAACGCAAATGTCCCGTGCTGCGGGTTAGGTGCGGTGCTCTAAGTGCATCCTCATTGGCCCCCAGGTGCTGGCAATTATGACACCTCCAGACGTGGTATGATTAGGGAGTGGGAGTCCCCCGCAGCCCTCAAACAGATGGTAGTGCTTGAATGGTCCTGTGCTGCAGGATAGATGCTGTGTCTTAAGCGAGTCCTCAATGCCCCCCCAGGTGCGGGCAATTCAAGGCGCCTCCTGGCGTGGTGTGATTGGGGACTTGCAGTCCCCCGCAGTCGACAAACAGACGGCAACGCCTGAATGATCCCATACTGCAGGATAGATGGCAGTACTTTAAAAGAGCCCCCCAGTTGCAGGCAATTAGTGCACCTCCCGCCATGGTGTGATTTCGGACTGGTCCACCACAGCCCAAAAACAGATGTGCTTGAGTGAATAGTCAAATTTACTATTCCAGCGCCATATTTTGCAGTATTCAGAAAATTGTTAAACTCTGGGAGATGGGGGTTGAAGAGGGGTGGGTATATTGTACTATTTGCACACCACACTAAGCAACAGTGTGAGGGTCAGATTTTTTTTATTCCCACTCTAATATAAACAACAGTGTGAGAAGTGTTGGACTCTTGGTGGGGACAGATTTATTATTTCCTCTGCAAATGAGTCAACATTTCAAAACTGTTCGGCTCTCGGTCAGTGGGCTCGCAGATTTACTATCCACTCCAAGTTGAGCAACGTTTGGGAAACTGGTGGGGTAAATGTACTATTCCTGGATTCTAGGAGGCTGGGAGGACGGAAGAAATATTTCCAATCCAAAATCAGCAACATTCTAGAAAATATTTGTCTCTGACGGGTCATGTTTTCTAGTTCCACTCCAAACTATCGAATATTAAAGAAACAATAATAATAATTTACATACCTGTAAAATAAATAGAAATAAAATATCAGTATGTATTACTTGTTGAAGTAAAAAAGACAGGAAAATAAAATTAATTACAAAATAAAACTTTCAAAAATAACATGAATATTATAAATTAAAAGTATGCTGCATGTAAATTTATATTTGCACAATGTTAGAAATGGGGTCTCTAGTTGGCAGTGGTTTGCACCCTGTCCTAGTAGGGACCCTCACTCTAGTCAGGGTAAAGGAGTCACAGAGCTAAGATAACCCCTGATTACTCCCTTGGTACCTTGGCATGATCAGTCAGGCTTATCTCAGAGGCAATGTGTAAAACACACATACACACACAGTAACACAGTGAAAACTCTGCAAAATGAGTCCATACCAGTTTCGAAAAAAATAGCCAATCTTTATCTGAATAAAACAAGACCAAAACAACAAAAATCCAACATACAAAAGTAAAGATATCACATTTCAAAGAATAGATGAGTTCAGTCAATAGAAAGTTATGGATGTGTTTCTTTTAGCACAAAGTACCTTCAATGCATCAAAATTAAAAGATGGAACATGCGCATGGGAGTTGAAGGGCTGAAAAGCAAAGCGAAGGGTCGGTTCTTTACTCTCAGGGGAGGTGATGCGTTGGTTCCTTACTGCCAGGGGAGTTGGTGTGTCGGTTCCTTACTGCTAGGAAGGGGAGGTAATGCGTCAGTTCCTTACTGTCAGGGGAGGTGATGCGTTGGTTCCTTACTGGAAGGGGAGGTGATGCGCTGATCTCCGGTCACGCGACCTCAGTTCCTTACTGCTGGGAAACATCGATGAAGAGACAGTGTCGAAGTATGATGCATTGAAAATCCAGACGTGCTGTGTTGATGCAGCAGTGGTGAAGCAGGCTCTGACGTGATTTCACTTCCACAAAGCAGACGATGCATTGATTCTTCATCTGCATAGCTGGGGCTGCGTCAGAGTTGGAGCGGGTGCCATGGAAATTGGAGACATGGTGCTTGGAACTCGGGTTGTAGCCATTTTTCAGCCGCACAGCATCCGCTGCATCGATTCTACGACTGCACATCAGTGATACATCGATTTTTCAGTTGCACGGTGGTGCTACATCAAGAAAACAGGCACTGAGAGTCGGTGTGTGGATTTTCTCACCAGTTTGCACTTCCTAGGACCCAGGAACTGGATTTGTCCCCACTTCACAAGTCATTGCTCTCAGCAGAAGAGTGAAGGCACTGGTAGGTAAAGTCTTTGAAGGCCCTGAGACTTCTTAGCAGGAGGCAGGCATGCACGATCCCTTGGAGACCCTTGGAAGCAGGATTCAGAAAGCAAAGTCCAGTCCTTTATCTTCCAGGACAGAAGCAGCAAGCAGCAGGCTAGCACAACAAAGCAACAGGCAGAGAGGCAGTCCCTCCCCTACAGCATCCAGCTCTTCTTCCTGGCAGAATGTCCTTAGTCCAGAAGTGTTCTGATTTGAGAGTGTCAGAGGTCCAATACTTATACCCCTTTCTGCCTTTGAAGTAGTCTTTGTAGTGCACAAGACCCTGCCTTTTCCTGACCTGCCTCCAGACACACTACAGGGAGGTGGAGACAGCTTTGTGTGAGGACAGGCACAACCCTATTCAGGTGTCAATGACAGCTCCTGCCACCACTCTAGCTCAGAAAGGCTTGTCAGCCTGGTAATGGCCCATCAGGATATGTAAAGCACACCTCAGCTCCCTATGTGTGACTGTCTAGGGTGAATCCACAAGAGCCCAACTGTTGCCCTAACCCAGACATGGATTCTACAGCCAGAGGAACAGAATGGTTAAACAATAAAAATGCTCTTTTTCAAATAGTGGTATTTTTAAACATGTAATTTAAAAATCAACTTCACCAAAAGATGCACTTTTAATTTGTGAGTTCAGAGACCCCATACTCTAAATCTCTACCTCCACCCAATAGGAAATTACCCTTAAAAGATAGTTAGTTCAAGGCAAAGCCTATGTTACTCTATGGGAGAGATAGCCCTTGCAATATTGAAAAACTAAATTAGCATTATTTCACTATCAGGATATGAAAAACACACCGGTACATGTCCTACCTTTTAAATTCACTGCACCCTGCCCCTGGGGCTGCTTTAGGCCTATCTTAGGGTTGCCTTATATGTCATAAAAGGGAAGGTTTGGGCCTGGCAAGTGGGTGCACCTGCAAGATCGAAATGGTAGTTTACAACTGCACACACATACACTGTAGTGGCAGGTCTGAGACATGTTTGAAGGGTTACTCATGTGGGTGGCACAATCAGTGATACAGGCCCACTAGTAGCATTTGATTTACAGACACTGGGCACACCTGGTGCACTTTACTAGGGACTTACTAGTAAATCAAATATGCCAATCATGGGTAAAACAATCACCAATACAATTTACATAGGGAGCACTTGCACTTTAGCACTGGTATGCAGTGGTAAAGTGCCCGGAGTCCTAAAACCAGCTAAAACGAAATGCAGCACACAGTCAAAAACAGGTCAGAAGCAAAAAGACAGGGAAAATCATGCCAGAAGAAGTCAGGTCTAACACACAATAATTTCATTTTCAAAATGTAATGTTCAGTTTATAACAATTAATTCAGATTCAAATTTGTAATGTTTAAATAAGAAAATGCAAATATTTTTTTAACAAAAAAAATGATATTTGAAACAAAAATGCACGAATATACAGATTATAAAACACAGCCCACCCAATCACCCAATAAAACCCATCAATCCATACTGGGCTAAATTAGTTCAAAAGGAAATCCTTGGAACGGAAAAAACAACCTTTACAACACAGTCATTACATCGCACTACCTTTACATAGCAGTCATTACATCGCAACATCCTTTACATCGCATGTCATAACAATGCAGCCATTACATCGCATGTCCCTACCACACATGTCAGTACAGTGCATGTGACTACAACGCAGGCATTACATCGCAAGTCATTACAATGCATACCATTACAACGCATAGTACCCTTACACTATCCAACACTTACTCTACTGTTGCACTCACTGGAGTTAGAATAGTACTTTATACCCCTACACTATCCGACACTTATCCTAAAGTAATTTTTACCCCTACACTATCCAACACTTACCCTACTGTTGCACTCACTGGAGTTAGAGTATTAATGTTTACCCCTACACTATCCAACACTTACCCTACTGTTGCACTCACTGGAGTTAGAATAGTAATTATTACCCCTATACTATCCAACACTTACCTTAAATGCGATGTAATGGTATGCATTGTAATAGTATGCGTTGTAAAGGTATAATGCGATGTAATGGAATGCGTTGTAAAAGTAGTTTCCTAAAGTGCGATTTAATGGCATGCGATGTAAAAGAATGCATTGTAAAGGATGTTGCGATGTAAAAACTACGTTGTAAAGGCATGCATTGTAAATGTATGCGTTGTAACGTCATACATTCCCATGGAACTGATAATGACTCAGAAACCAAAAGTGGAAAACGTTTGGAATTCTGGATGAAGATCTGCTTGCTTGATTAAAGGAAGAATGTTCTGCGGAATGTGAGAGCTCACCTTTTTCACGGTCAGTAGCGTATAGAAATCACCCAAAGCTTTCTGCCCCAGGAGTAGGTTGGTACAACATCTGTGATGACCCTCCAAGGCTAGTAAAAGAACAATTGCTGCCTGGTCCAGAAATCTTGAATACTCCTAAAGAGGCCCTGGTTCCATTAGAAAAATGAGGTCTTGGTTTCGGTCGAAAATGAATCTCTGGAGGCTCCTGAAACTGATATCCCGAAGTTATAATTTCTAGAGCGCAGACATCTGAAATCAACGAAGCCCTTTTGTTGTGGAAGAGAACCCTCTAGAGAAAGCTCTGGAACAGATGTAGCATAGTCATGCTGTTGGAGGGGGGTGGGGTTGTAGTGAAGGATGATTGTAAACTGTACTTATTAGTGGAAGGGCCCACTCAACCAAAACCTGTCCCTAAAAAGTGCTGAGGCAAACCCTTTGTGACTAAAGCAAGGCCAAAATCTTTTGGGAAATCAAAACCACTACCTCTTCCTTGTAATCATATCTGTTGCATAAGTTTCCATACGTTTTCTGCTCTGTTATGGAGAGAATAGGAAAGCGGTGTGTCTCTTGTAGCAGCTATTTAGTCAATGAAAGAAAGACCTCCCAAAGAAACTGTACCGGTGGCATTCGTATTTTCTGTGAATGCAAAATTAGATGCTGAATAGTACTTTTTTCATTTCAACTTCTACTTTTTTATGTAATGGTGTCATGTAAGGAGGGAGTAGCACCTTCTAGGACATTTTGGAAAGGTGTTTTACTCACTCGTTCCACTTGTTTGATCAAACTTTTCAAACAGTCCCATGTAAAGGTAGGCTTTGAGGCACTTTTCTTTGATTCTGCAAGAAAGAATCCCCCTCTTCGTACAGCAGAGCAGGTTCAAGACAAGATAAATTGCTTCTGAGATGATGGAGCATCTCACACTGATCGGCCCCTTGAATGAAGAGGCCTCTCAGGTCCTCCACATCACGATTGATGAAAGTTTCTTCACTTGATTCCCTCACGGAACTTTGTGTGGAAGTATCTCTCTTCCATTAAAATCTGCATCCACCACACTCCCAATCAGCTTGTATCATCGTCATAGAATAAATGTTCTCAGGGACCAGCAGCCTGTTCAGTTCATCATGGAAGGATTCAGGCAACTCATTGGTGGTTCTTTCTGGTAACCTTGCCCATTTGCTAGATTGCTTTGTAGGACGCAGCCAAGGACATCAAAGAACTTAGGGCCTCATTTTGATGTTGGTGGGGGCCGCCAACAACAGGCCGTTGATGGCAGTCCCACCGACATCCAGTCCATCGGTCCAACCGCCTCATTACAATGCTGATGGTTGGACTGCAGCGGTCTGGAGGACAGACCGCCTCCTCTGACAGGCTCAAGGAGCCCGTTGCTGCAGCGGCCGGACACTAATCCCTACAATAGAGGCTGTGCCTGTGCAGGCACCGCATAGGGATTAGGAGGTCCATTCACCGCAGCTTTTTCATGCTAGTCCCATCGCCATCAAAAGGGTGTCAGAGAGGGTCTTTGGTGTCGCCAAGCAGGGTCCCGTCCCCCATGGACCACTGCTAAGTGGCCAGGTGGCACATGTGGTGCCCCCTCAAACATTCATGCTCCATGTGCCAGGTACCACATGGTGCCTGGCACACGGTGCATGGATGTTTGAAAACATGGCTTTTACTACTGTGGCTGGTGCTGCAGCACTTTTCAGGGCTGCAGCACAAGCCACAATAGAAAAATGCAGTTTCTAACTGCCTACACGACAGTCTTATCAAAATATAGTGGGTAGGGCCACCGACTACTTGTCGGGCGGTCTCAATCCAGCTGCGATGGTGGTCGGATGGTCGTCCAACCGCCATCTTAAAAAGGCCCTTTCTTCTGGAACCGCAAAACAGTTCCAGTTTAGGCCGGTTACTAAGGATACAAAATATCATAGGCTCTCGAACTCTCACAAGAGGCCCACTCGGTTTAAATAGATAAAGCCAGATAAATACAAAGAACTTAAGAGAGGGAAGGCCTTAATTATGTTTAACACCACTGAAATTTGCAAGTCAGACTACTAAGGTAGATCAAATGACCACATCTGCTCCTAGATAATATTTTAACAAAGTGCCTGTTGTGATGAAATCTAAAATAATTCAGGCACTAAATTGAAAAATATAAACATCGGAACCATAAAGCACACCTTTAACATGTTCAGAGAGAATGTTATTAGTATTAGAAAAATAATTGCTCTTCATAATTCAAACTTGGAAAGGCAGCACCTGTCAATCAAGATAGAAAAGTAACGGGAATTTGAAAAGGTAGCTACCTCCTTAGTATTCTGGAGTGAAGCTCGAGGAATATTGGGAGAGCGCCATAATGGATGAATATGTTTTACATCGAGCTGGAATAGGTAAATATCTATGGAAAGAAACAATATCTTAGTGCATAAGACCTGGGATGAGGAAGACGGCGAGGAATGAGGCAAAGCTGACGGCAGGAAGGATAGAGGAGTAAAGTGAAGCACAAACGTTCGGTTCGTCCATAGTTCTTTCTTTCATATGACAATCAACACCCTGTACGTGTGTTTGCATGTGTCTGTACGTGTACTTGTGTGTTTCTGCTGATGGTGCGAATCCGCAGAGATTTGAGTGTCGAGAAAGCGAGTCTCACGAGTCACAACACAATGTGCATCTTTTGAAGTGTTGGAGAACATTAACCTCCTTGTAGCTAACAGCCCTTCAACAAAAGACGTCTGGCGAAAAACTGCTGGCTTAGCTCTAATTGCGTGCCAGGCGGGGAAAGTCCTGAACTCTCTGTAGATAAGGAGAAACAGCCGTAGGCACTTCACCTCTGCCCTTTACAATGTGTGCCCTTAGAATAGTTAGTATGGCCCTGGGACCTCAAACTGTTTGCATATACAAGGCTCCCTAACGCACGTGCAAACTCAGGGGCATATTATCAAGCCAGGCGATACAATTATCGCCGCTTTAGCGGCAGAAAACTGCAGCTAAAACGGCGATAATGGGCTTGATAATATGCTCTATGGAATTCCAATTGAAGCCCATGTTAGACGTCCTTCACATTTAACATGGGCTTCAATTGGCATTCCATAGAGCATATTATCAAGGCCATTATCGCCATTTTGCGGCGATAATTTTATCGCCTGGCTTGATAATATGCCCCCTAATGCGGCCTCATAGCGCCCTCGCCATTTAGCTGAGATCAAAAGGCACATTTACAGCAATTGCCTGCCTCTGGAGTCAGAAAAAAGGGCATCTTCTACAACACAGTACATACAAATAAAAACGTCTCTGCAACGTGCCACTTCGTGGAGAGGTGTGGCTCACTGGTTAGAGGTGGCAGATCCATAAGCAGAGAATCGGCCAGAGACCAGGGTTCAATTCCCGACGCGGCAGGGTCGTGGACCAGGGTCAAAAACGGACTCAATAATTCTCGCCTCGGTACCTACTCTAACCAGGAACACACTCGGCAACTCTGGGCATTAAGCTTGCCTCATCTCTACAACGGCCCCCCACAGACGCCGGGGATGCCTGGTTTCACCTTGGAGATACCCAGGAAGGGACCATCTCACAGGGATAGCCAGGATGGGTTCCCCAGCGGTCTACAGCGCCGGGACGCCCCGTTGCTGGGGCAGCTGTGTGCTTCACAAGTCTACAACTTAACAATTTGCCCACAGTTAAAGTGGCGCAGGCATTGACTGACCCTGACATTGAACTAAATGCTGCCCTCTTACTACAGTGAGAAGGCGCCCAGCTCCCTGACCAGGTGCTTAAAAATCTCAAGTTCCCATGAGCATCTCGGCAAACCACATGTGGTATCATAGTGCCCTTGGTGTCTCTGGAACTGAAAGGCAAGTCCACCTTCCTGCCATGGTAGGATTGCAGTGCATGGAAATTAGGCATTCCCTGTAGAGATTTACACTTCTCAAAAATCTCACTTTAAAGTTGTGGGCCGGATGAAAACAAAAATTGGCTTACACTAGAGCATGGCGATGGTGATTAATAAGGCTTGTGTCTAGTGCAAACAACGTTTACCACCTTATTACTAAAGCTGTTTTTTTAAGGATATAATGTGTGACAAGAATATGTATGCACCTTTAAGAAGACCAACTATAGTTGCAATGCTTCGGCAACACAACACCATGTTACAATAACACCCTGCAGTAAGAGCACTTTGGTGCAAAATAATAACAAAGCAATGCAGCAATAAAACAACCACAAATATTCAATGCAATACAACAATACAGTTGTATGCACCAACAAAATGCAATAGCATAAATCAATGATTACACAAAAAACAACTGAATACAACACACCAATGCAACACAGCTGTCACGACTTGTTCCCTGCGGTCTCGTGTCCACCACCAGGGGGCTGAACTATGGGACTCTCCAATGTTCTAAAAAGCTTCCAGACCCTCCCCTTCATGTATATACTGACTTCCAGCCATTTGGACACGATTTGGGAATTGACATCTTTTCCCAATCCATGCCTGGTTTTGTGGAAGCCATCCTGCTCATACCTGAAACTCCATTACCTAGAATTCCCTGCTCACTGCTTCGTCTCCACCCCTGCAGGCCAAGAATGGGTGGAGGAATTCAGCTCACCAGTGGCTGGCTGCTGCTAGCCTGCTCACACCTGAAGTGCATGAGTACTGTGAGCTCTTTTAAGCCCCAGCTCCTCTCAGTCCAGTGTTGGTCATTGTAGCTGTATTCCGGTGAGACCAATCCTTGTTTCCTGAGCTGTTTGATATTCCTTGATTCTTGAGCTATAGTTAATCCTTGTTCCTCAATTCCTGAGCTATAGCCATTCCTTGTGCTTGAATTAGCACTGCCTGCAGTGCTACCTTGTTTCCTGAGCTATAGTTATTCCTTGTCCCTGAACTGCAGCCGTTTCCCTTCTCCTGAACTAGCACTGCCTGCAGTGCTACCTTGACTCCTGAGCCTTAGCATTCCTTGACGCTGACCTGAAGCAGTTTCTCTTGCTCCTGAACCTTGACTTCTTAGCCTTAGCATTCCTTGTTCCTGAACTGCAGCAATTGCCCTTCTCCTGAATTAGCACTGCCTGCAGTACTACCTTGGCTTTTGAGCTTTTGCAAAATTACTGCCTTGCTCCAGCACAGCTTTCAGTGCTACTTTGTTTTCTTGACTCCTGATCCAGCACTATTCTAGTATACCCTTCTAGCCTCCCCTTATGTATATCCGTTTCCAGTCTCAGCCTTTCTTCCCATTTCCTTGGTTCCAGTTCCTAGTTTGCTGTCTTTCTATTTTGCTGTCTTGCTTCTGTTACCTTGTATGTTTGTTACCTGCTTTCTACCAAGTGTGACCTGTGATTTCCTTCCTTTCCTGTTAAGCACTCCTCCTTGCTAGCTCCTTGTCGACTGTGCTTGTGTTTAGTTCTACCCCCTTGCTGTTACTGCCTTGATTGTTCCTGTTTGATCGCCAGGATCCGTGGGCACAGCTGACTACCTAGGTGGTGTTTCTTGTTCACTGTGAGTATTGTCTTCGAGTTACATTTAGAAGATCACCATAGGTATAAGCTCCACAGACCCTGCCTTTGCAGGCATATGCTATATGTGGGTATTTGCAGTCAGTATCTGTAACAGCAATTGTGGGTGAGAAACTTACAGAGCTTCAGTCTTACCGTGTGGAGCTCCTGAGTGCTTTACCTCACACTCCCCTTTACTGTTAATGTTGTTTCATGTATATGTCTTGCACATTCGTCCTGGGTGTAGTTTTTCTAAATGCTAAATCACCTCATAAGTGACTGTACTTTCTGAGTCTTAGCCATCTTGTTCCTTCGTGCAGGCTTACCCTTTGGATTCCTTTTCTCCTCTGACTTCCTGTATGATCCTGGGCAGCGCTGTACTCCTCTTTCTGCATACTTTTACTACCCATTTCCCAGTCCTTGCCCAAGTCCCTGACTGTGTCCCAGACAGTCCCGGACAGTCCCTGACAATAGCATACCAATGCAACACATCAAAACAATACAACACAGTAATACTAAGATTAAATGACACAAAAACACAACTTTGTAATTGTGCTGTGTTATCTTGTGTTTTGTTGTATTTATGTGCTCCTGTGTTGTGCCATTATGAGGTGTTCTTTTGTGCTGTTTAGTTACTTTAATTATAACAACAAATGCCGAATTGCAGCTAACCTAAGCACATTCCTATAAAGCTCAAGTGAAAAAGTAATGTACCATTGTTTAAGGCTGTAACATGCCTATGTTTGTCAGAGACCAGGAGGCATATAAGTTGAGCACTAGAAGTGCCAATATAAGACAAGTCTCTGCCACTGCCTTTGGCTGGCTCTTATTTTATATAGTTGAAGACCTGGAGCGGTGCTCCTTTACCCAGTGCTTGAAATGGAAAAATAGAAGTTCAGGTACCCTGATGTTTCTGAGAAGTGCCGGTACTCTCCAATTAAAAGTATCACATCTCTCTTGATAAGTTCAGGTACTTTCCCTCTCAAAATAAAACAAGTACTGCTATTTAGTACCAAACAGTACCGGCCCATTTAAAGCACTGCTTTTACCACCGTAAACAGTGGTAAATGGTTGCTTGTCTGTGGAAATTTAAGGTCTCGTGTTGGATTTGGCTGAAAATGTTGCAGCATTTCTTCTCATCTATAAAGTAAACAACAAAACATAACACAATAATATACACAAAGAAACATAAAGACACCCTACATAGGAAAGTGTGCTCCCCACATGCACAAGCACCTCTGCGTGCAACGTAGGGATAGGAAGCACTATATAAATGTTACAGTTCAGCAACAGGGCCTAACAAAACAAACAGTAAAAACAGAACAACAACCACAGTCCAACACAGCAATCTTGCATTGTAATAATGCAGCTCAAACTTACAACAGTGCCAAAAAAAACTATGTACATCAACATCACAACCTAAATGCCACACACAAATATGCACCAACATTCTTGTCACTCATTACTACCACCATAACCCTTCCTTGATAAAACGGTGAGGCCTTCCAGGGATGGAGAAAAACCAGATAAGCAGTAGCAAAGGTCCCTAGTTTCGGTGAGAGGCAGACACTAGAAAGTCTATGTGCCTCTCTCCACAGGTGGCTCTACAGCTTCTCCCCCAACAAATTGATCTGCATAAAGGCACACTACTTATCTGCCTCCATGCTGACTGAACAACGCAAATCTGTGACTCCCAGATAAGGTACAATATAAACTTTATTGACCACTGGTGAAGGAAAACTGGGATGAGTTTCAGACGTGTTTTATCAGATGATGTGTGTGCACGTATAAAAATGTGCAGAAAAAGCACCGGATTGATTCTTTGAAAGCAAAACGCAATTTTTCTATGTGCTGTGCACACGCAGGTGCACTGTGTGCAAAGCGTTCATTTTGCCTTATGTTTGGAGCTGGTCCATTGATGTGATAGGCGCATTTTTACAGTAAACAACAAAAATATTCCTTATAGGCAGGGCCACTGGAATTATACGATTGTGCGGCTGCCGCGATTTTCACATTATTATCGATTTGACGTATTTGCCACAAAATCCCTCATTTGCCTCATAATTTTTAGATTTAACCCAAAAAAAATGTTGGCCCTTATTTATGAAGGGCTTGCGCTGCCGTTGTGTCGCTTTTTGTGGTGCTGCGGCGGCATAATCAATGTGCCACTCTGCACCCTATTTACAAAGTGACTCATATAGGCAGATGTATCACCTTGTAAAGGCCTGCGCTACATTATACCTAAGTCAGGCATGATGTATTTAGGGTGGGCGTTCCCCCGTAAAAAAGGTTCATAGAAGTGGCGCAGTGAAATTTATGAGATTTCACTACGCCACTTCTATGACCTGATTGCATCAAAATCCTCACACCGGCTTCAAGCAGGCATAAGGATTGATGCTGGTGTTTTCACATGGGACTTGCCCATGGGTTATGACACATTGGTGGAGTTGCATCAGTTTTCTGACACACTCCAGCAATGAATCATTTTAGCACCACTATTTACGTCAGAATTCCAGACGTATCTGTAAATCCTTGCACCATAGAGTGCCATATTGAAAATATGCCGCAACCATGGTGTCGTAAAGATGGCGCTATGAAAAGTGACGCATCGTTGGTTTTGCCAGTGATGCGTCACTTTTCATAAATGAGGCCCTTTAATTCTAGCTCAAATGGTAAAAAAGTTAATAAAAATGCAGCGACACGTGTTTGGCCCATCATATTCAGGCATCCTCAAGACAAAACTACGAGGATATGTATTATTCGGCTCACCTTGTGTGTTTGACGCACGTCCTCCAACAGGGTTGCAGGTGCCCAAGATTCTCCTATATTAACGAGCAAGACCAATGTATAGCCCTTTCTTAGTATATTAAAATCAAAACCCCAATTTGTTAGAAAACTTTCTCAACCTACCTAAAACACTGTCTAGAATTTGGTACTCTGACCAGCACACCACATGCCGGTCCAAAAAGAAGACCTTAATCGAAAGAGGTTTTTAAAAGATGTATCCCTCATGCTAGAAGTCACCTTTATGAACCATGGAGCTGTGTATTCCAAAACAAAGCTTTCAGTCAGTTTTGTGTTTCAACAGGTGCTGTACTTGCTTTATAAGGACAGTTTTTGGATTCCTCCAGAGCGACCTCATTTGTGTAGCAGATGTAAGTGTTCACTTTCTCTGGAAGAACACTATAGTTTTTCAAGGGTCCTGTATTTACTCCTCCGTAAACTAATATTTCCTTCCTCATCACAGATCCCACTTTTGTTAGGATATCTGTTGTCATAATGTTTGCTCACAGTGAGGATTATGCTTCCCATTTGCTCAGCCAATGTCGGCATTTCTGCAGCAATGGAGGCCTGAAAGGCTCTCCACTTGTGACAGGTTCCTCGTCGTACAGAGTGGAGGAGAGAGATGAAGAATCGGCCGGTGGAGAAAGTGATCGTTCAAGGTCAAGGACCACAAATGGAGGGATGGAATAATATAAAACATAGAGTTCTTCTTCATATTCCAGCTGCTTCTAGGAAACACTATTCTATTGAAGAAGCAGGCGTGGAGAGCCTGAAATCCATTGCCATTAAGATGGCCAACTTTCCAGCATCTGTTGTCAGCGTGTTCCAGTCAAAATTGTGGCAACTTTTTTTTCTGTGAGATTGTTTCCTGCCTAGACAATATCGATCAGGAGGGCTTGGTCAGAGAAGAAGCATCGCTACTATTATGAATCCCTATTTTCCTTAACACTCATTGGCCACTTGGATGTCTTTTATCACTGATTTTTATCTCCATTTTTCTGTAGCAGCTTTCCTTATTGGATTCTCACATTTTGAAGACTATAAGCTAGGCTCTTTCTCAACCCTGTCTCAGGGTAGTTTTGGTGCCTTGCTTTTCAAATCCTGTACCATTCATCATCTACAATCAAGAACAAGAAACATTGCGAAAGGTGCTTTTTTTCTGCTCTTAGCAGCCTTTTTTGTCTTTGCTGAGTGGGACCCTCTTAAGGAGACATATGACATCATTGTGTGGGGGCTTGGCTACTTGAGAAATGCAAAATTATCAATTGATGGAAAGTATGCTGCACAATGTCAAACATTCATTTTAGTACAGATATCGGGCCTAAATCCATCTTTATTTGCTCCACATGCCATTCCAGTTTAGACCCAGCCATATGCAAACCATCTTGACCCTGCTTTCCAAGGGAACAGTCCAGCCCAAAACTGCCAGGTCCGGTCCTCCCTGGACTGGAAACAAGCATCCTGGGACCAATTTTTTGCATCATCCCTCTGGGCATACCCATCCCACTCGGGGTGACAAATGCAAAAACAACAATTGAAGGACAGAATGCAGCACATTGGAAAAGTCCAGCCCGAACTACCATGCCAGGTCCTCTCTGGGCTGTAAACAAGCATCATAGAACCGGTTTCAGGGCATCACTCCCCATAAGCCAGGATAGCTTGACTCAAGTGGCATGAGGAGCCCAGGACCAATGTCTGGGCATACCCGTCCCACTCTGAGTGACAATTGCAAAAAGAATAATTGATGGACTGAATGCTGCACAATGTCAAACATTCACGCCAGTACAGAGATATGGGCCCAAACTGGGGTGGCGTAGTGAGCAAAAGAACAATGGAATACATCCAGGTCCTCGTGACTTTGCATTGTTCAGCATACCATCCATCATTTGTTCCCTTTCTTTTTATCACCCTAAGTGGGAAGAGTATGCCCAGACGTGGGTCCATGCTCACTGAGCCACTGGATTCAAGCTAGCCTGGCTGATGAGGGTTGACGCCCTGAAACCAGTCCCAGAATGCTTGTTTCCGGTCCAGGGAGGACCTGGTTTGGCAGTTCGGGTTGGACTGTTCTCATTAGTAGCAGGGTCAAGACAGATTTGCAAATGGCTGGGCCCAAACTGGGGTGGTGTGATGAGCAAAAGAACAATGGTTAAACCCAGATCTTTGTGACTTGGGGTGAATGTTTGCATTGTTCAGCATTCCGTCCATCATTTGTTCCTTTTGCTTTTGTCGCTCTAAGTAGAAGGGTATGCCCAGATGTGGGTCCTGTGCTCACTGCGCTACAGGATTCAAGCTAACCTAGCTAAACAGGGGTGATGCTCTGAAACCAGTCTAGGATGCCTGTTTCCGGTCCAGGGAGGTATTGGCTTGGCAGTTCGGGATGGGCTATTCCCATGAGGAGCAGGGTCAAGACTGATTTGCATATGGCTGGGCCCAAACTGGGGTGAAGTGGTGAGCAAAAGAACGATGGATTAAACCCAGATCTTTGTGACTAGGTGTGAATGTTTGCATTGTTCAGCATTCCGTCCATCATTTATTCCTTTTGCTTTTGTCACTCCAAGTGGGAAGGGTATGGCCAGAAGTGGGTCGTGTGCTCACTGCGCAGGGCCACACTGGCTGTAGCGGGCACCGGGCAATCCCCCGGTGCGCCACACGTGTGGGGGCCGGTTTTGGGCCCCTGGGGGCCGTTATTGTTACAGGGCCGTTTTTGCAGCAAAATCGGCCCTGAAACAAATCGGCCGAAAACCGGCCCTGGCAATGAGCTCGGCGGCACCCTCAACCCCCGTGGGGGGGGGGGGGGGGGCGGCCGAGCACTTTGCCAGGGCCGGTTTTGGTTCGCAGTCCGGCCCTGTCACTGGGCATCTGGATTCATGGTTGGCCTGGCTGATGAGTGGTGAGTCCCCTAAACCGGTCCCAGGGTGCTTGTTTCCGGTCTAGGGAGGACCTGGCTTGCCAGTTTGGGCTGGAATGTTTCCATGAGGAGCAGGGTCAAGGCTGATTTGCATATGGCTGGACACAAACTGGGGTGGCGTGGTGAGCATAAGAACGATGGATAAAACCCAGATCTTTGTGAGTGGGGTTGAATGTTTGCATTGTTCAGCATTCCGTCCATCATTTGTTCCTTTTGCTTTTGTCACGCTAAGTGGGAAGGGTATCCCGAGACATGGGTACCATGCTCACTGCGGCACTGGATCCAAGCTAGCCTTGCTGATGAGGGGTGATGCCCCAAAACCGGTCCCAGGATGCCTGTTTCCGGTCCAGGGAGGTCCTGGCTTAGCAGTTCGGGTTGGGTTATTCCCATAAGGAGTAGGGTCAAGACTGATTTGCATATGACTGAGCCCAAACTGGGGTGGCGCTGTGAGCAAAAGAACGATGGATTAAACCAAGATCTTTTTGATGGGGGTGAATGCTTGCATTGTTCAGCATTTCATCCATTATTTGTTCCTTCTGCTTTTGTCACCCTAAGTGGGAAGGGTATGCCCAGACGTGTGTACCATGCTCACTGCACCAGTGGATTCAAGCTAGCCTGGCTGATGAGGGGTGATACCCCGAAACTGGTTCCAGGATGCTTGTTTCTGGTCCAGGGAGGACCTGGCTTGGCAGTTCGGGTGGGATTGTTTCCATGAGGAGCAGGGTCAAGACTGATTTGCATATGGCTGGGCCATATGGCTGGGCCCAAACCTGGGAGGCGTGGTGAGCAACAGAACAATTGATTAAACCCAGAGCTTTGTGACTGGGGGTGAATGTTTGCATTGTTCAGCATTCCGTCCATCATTTGCTCCTTTTGCTTTGTCGCCCTAAGTGGGAAGGGCATGCCCAGATGTGGGTCCCGTGCACACTGCACCACTGGATTCAAGCTAGCCTGGCTGATGATGGGTGATGCCCCAAAACCCGTCCACAGATGCCTGTTTCCTGTCCAGGGAGGTCCTGGCTTTGTAGTTTGGGCTGGGCTATTGCTATGAGGAACAGGGTCAAGAATGATTTGCATGTGACTGGGCCCAAATTGGGGTGGCGTGGCAAGCAAAAGAACTATGGATAATACCCAGATCTTTTTCAGAGGGTCGAATGTTTGCATTGTTCAGCATTCCGTCCATCATTTGTTCCTTTTGCTTTTGTCGCCCTAAGTGGGAAGGGTATGACCAGACGTGTTTTCCATACTCACTGCACCACTGTATTCAAAATAGCTTGGCTGATGAGGGGTGATGCCCCAAAACTGGTCCCAGGATGCTTGATTACGGTCCAGGGAGGTCCTGGCCTGGCAGTTCGGGCTGGACTGTTCCCATGAGCAGCAGGGTCAAGACCAATTAGCATATGACTGGTCCCAAACTGCGATGGCAAGGTGAGCAAAAGAACAAAAGATTAAGCCCAGATCTCTGCAACTGGGGGATGAATGTTAGCATTGTTCAGCATTCCTTCCATTATTTGTTCCTTTTGCTTTTGGCTACTTGAGAAGTCACCCTTTCCACAGGCAACCAAGAAGGAACAAAAGGGGCCTTTGCAGTGACCAATCCATGTTAATTGAGCTCAGTGCTTGCTTTATGTAAGGAAGAAAAAGACACACAATTGATAGGCGGAATGCAGAAGAAATCAAAACATTCACCCCCAGTCAAAAGATCTGGGTTAAATTCATCATTCTTTTGCTCACCATGGGTCCCGGGCTCTCCAAGCCACTGGAGTCAAGCTATCCTGGCTGATGAGAGCTGAAAGCCCAAAACCAGTCCTAGGATGCTTGTTTCCAGTCCAGGGAGGACCTGGTTTGGCAGTTTGGGCTGGACTGTTCCCATTAGTAGCAGAGTCAAGACAGATGTGCATATGGCTGGGCCCAAACTGGGGTGGTGTGATGAGCAAAAGACCAATGGATTAAACCCAGATCTTTGTGACTGGGGTGAATGTTTGCATTGTTCAGCATCCCGTCCATCATTTATTCCTTTTGCTTTTGTTATCCTAAGCGGGAAGGGTATGCCCAGACGTGGGTCACGTGCTCACTGCGCCACTAGATTCAAGTAAGCCTAGCTGAGGAGTAGTGAGTCCCCTAAACCAGTCCCAGGATGCTTGTTTCCAGTCTAGGGACGACCAGGCTTGGCAGTTAGGGCTGGAATCTTTCCATGAGGAGCAGGGTCAAGACGTATTTGCATATGGCTGGGTACAAACCGGGGTGGCGTGGTGAGCAAAAGAACAATGGATTAAACCCAGATCTTTGTGAGTGGGGGTGACTGTTTGCATTGTTCAGCATTCCGTCCATCATTTGTTCCTTTAGCTTTTGTTGCCCTAAGTGGGAAGGGTATGCCCAGACGTGTGTCCCATGCTCACTGCATCAGTGGATTCAAGCTAGCCTGGCTGATGAGGGGTGATACCACGAAACCGGTCCCAGGATGCTTGTTTCCTGTCCAGGGAGGTCCTGGTTTAGTAGTTTGGGCTGGGCTAATCCCATGAGGAACAGGGTCAAGAATAATTTGCATATGACTGGGCCCAAACTGGGGTGGCGTGGTGAGCAAAAGAACGATGGATTAAACCCAGATCTTTTTCAGAGGGTTGAATGTTTGCATTGTTCTGCATTCCGTCCATCATTTGTTCCTTCTGCTTTTGTTGCCCTAAGTGGGAAGGGTATGCCCAGACGTGTGTTCCATACTCACTGCACCATTGTATTCAAAATTGCTTGGCTCATGAGGGGTGATGCCCCAAAACTGGTGCTTGTTTCCGGTCCAGGGAGGATGTGGCTTAGCAGTTCGGGCTGGACTGTTCCCATGAGGAGCAGGGTCAAGACCGATTTGCATACGGCTGACCCTAAACTGGGTTGGC
This sequence comes from Triturus cristatus, assembly GCF_964204655.1. Taxonomy (NCBI): domain Eukaryota; kingdom Metazoa; phylum Chordata; class Amphibia; order Caudata; family Salamandridae; genus Triturus; species Triturus cristatus. The sequence goes on from NC_140594.1 coordinate 798,703,760, forward strand.
AAGGTGAGCAAAGAACAATAGATTAAGCCTAGATCTTTGCGACTGGGGGGTGAATGTTAGCATTGTTCAGTGTTCCTTCCATCATTTGTTCATTTTGCTTTTGGCTACTTGAGAAGTCAACCTTTCCACAGGCAACCAAAAAGGAACAAAATGGACCTTTGCAGCAACCAATCCATGTTAATTGAGCTCAGTGCTTGCTTTATGTAAGGGCCAGTGCTTGATTCCAATCTGAGGCTCACTTTTTTTCCCAAGTGTCTGCTTTTTGCTATCAACAGAGTTCTTTATGCATGCTTTAGTTGCCTCGCTTTTGCTGGCAGTCAGTTGTTTACTTCCTGCAGAAATCCATGTTAGGTTCTTCCCACAATATCATCTTATGCTCAAACATGGTCCATTGTTTGAGTCGTCTTCGAGTCCTGTTTTTTAATTTCGGACTCAATTGTTTGCTTCTTTCAGGCATGGCCATTAATGCAGTAGGGCAATACTAGACAGCTCCCTAGGGCTTAACATTGCGCCTGCTTGGCTTTACACAAGCATTACATGTGACTCCATTGAAAGGGGTGAGGTCCATCATTCTTCTTAGGACACCAACACCCTAGTAAGACCTTCACTCCAAGAGCTTGATGTTTATTTAGCCTAGTGTTTCCTGAGTCAGGAATGCCTAGGTAACAAAATCAAAATTCCAAAGGTACTGCCTCATAGAAAGGCTTTTTCTTGGAATACAATCTACTTCGGCAGCCTGCATGCTGCAACAGTGTGCCATTTTCATTTTATAGTGCCAAATCTTATCTGACTAGCTATTTATTTTATTCCCTTTGTATTGTTTCTGTCTAAAGCAAGCAAAACATATCTGGCTGTTTATTCTAATTGCATTATTTCCATGTAGGAAATGGACATTTACTCAGTACCTTCTGAGTGCTTTGCAATCGAGGAGAGGTATGGACTTTCAACAATAAACAGTCAACAAGAAGCTGCTAAGGACAGAAATTAGATTGTGTGTAGAGCAAATGCTTGTCCAAGGTGGAAGGCCATCTGAACTCTGTCTTCAGGTGGGCATTCCAAATGACTGCACCTTAGAGTTGCATCGATCACCTTAGCGATGCAGGCTGTATCCTGCTGAAAAACCCGGGAGCGGTTGTGGGCACAATTTAGGTTTCTGGTTGGGAGTGATGGAAGCACACTGTCTAGCCAGTGGTGCAAAGCGCTCCTTAAGGCATATACGAAAGCTATGTAGGATTATGAATGCACACATAAATGTTTGGTTAAGGTGTTCAGATTTTGAACACCAAAAAACTGGGACATTCCACAAACACAGAAGAAGGACTACAAGTTTGCAAGGGCAGTAGGGCACATAACGACTTCCTTTACAATGCTCACCAACATAGAAGACACAGGCAAGGAAGATACAAGGGAGATGAAATGCAACCTTGCACACAGTATCATCAGATGAGTCCTGCTAACTAACATTGTATTGGAATACATGGCAACCTGCCTTGCTCTGTGTTAGACCCTCAATGAAAACTGGTACATGTGCTAAATATGCTAAACTTTGCCAGGATATATGGTGAAAAATGAGGACTGTCCCAGCAAATCCTGGATGCCTGGTCACCCTAGCCACGTAGGTGTGGGCGAGCAGCAAGCTAGGGGTGAAATGCAGTCTGTCATGACAATATCTACAATCCTAGTCATTTGTAATAAGTCCTTAAAACTGACAGCTACTCAAATCTTTTTCTGGCTTTTTTTAAATCAGGATTTGTTTATCTAGGGTGAGGGGGCACGGGATAGATACTTCATATTGTTTTGATGATTCTTCGGGCACCTAACAGGGTTTTGGTGACAAAGGGTAGGTATGGTTTCAAGTCTGGGATCAGATCAAAGATATTTTATTGGCTTGTGTTCACAGTGTTAGTCCATAAATCAGTTGCACTCATGTTATGGACCTTTAAAAACTGAAAGGCTGAATAGGTCCACCAGGTTTCAAACATCCACCTGGAGTAGATACATCTGCCTATAGTATCAATGTTGTATCACGAGCTGCAAACAGAACACAATCCACTTTGGTAAGGAAATTGTATGAGCTTTCTGCTCACAATGGTCTCTCAGATGGGTGTGCCCCCACATTATCAAATCTTGATGTCACCATGTCTCTTGGGAGAGATGGGCACAGCACAAAATACTGACCACTTGTAAGATAAAAGGCCGCTTTATTGAAACAGATGCACATCACAACAAATTCCTGACAACCGCCTTACAAAACTATAACCTGGCTATGCATCTAATGAACAAACCATTGTTCCCATCCCACCCCCACAACTCCTCCCAACCTGTAGCAAACTCATTACAATGTATTGCATTTCAACAGTTCCAACTTTCTATTAACCCTACATCCTATGACGGCATTTATAAAACTGTAAATAACCAAACATCCTAAACTGAACCTTGAACTACCTGTCTGCCCCCTCCTTGCACATGGTTCACTAACTGTCACCACCAACCAAACTTCTGCCAACTCCTGGCAAACTTTCCATGCCCCCGCTAAGCACTTGCTCCAAGTGACAATGTACACGTTACCCCTGAGCACCTGTCTCAACACCGGAGCCTTAATAATATTAAGAGAAAACTCGGCAGGAACACCAAGGCCCAAAACCAAGGGGCCAGGCGGGTGGGACAAAAATTCCCTGATCTCTCCCTGCCACCAGCCACCAGGTCACCACACCTAAAATGGTGTCTGGGAGCCCAAAGACACAATCCTTTGTAACTTTTGGGTGATATTGGGATACAATTAGCAGCTCAATAATGATTTCTAAAATGGCAGTTCAATGACTGCACCACCCTCCAATCTGTCCGGAGGCAGACCTCCCTGTGTTTGCTGCTCCTCAAACCTAACTTGGGAGAGTGGGGTGCAGCACATAAACCTAACCACTTGTGTGTAAAAGGCTGCTTATTTGAAACAGATGCACATCACAACAAATTCCTGACAACCACCTTACAAAACTATAACCTCGCTATACAACCAGTGAACCACCATTGTTCCCACCCCCACCATCCCCCAACATGTCCACCCCACAGCTAACTCATTACAATGTATTACATTTCAACATTTCCAACTTTCTATTAACCCTACATCCTATTACTGCCTGTATGAAACTGTAAATAACCAAAGGTCCTAAAGTGAACCTTGAACTACCTGCCTACGCTCTCCTTGCACATGGTTCACTAACTGTCAACGCCAATCAAACTTCTGCCAACTCCTAGCAAACTTTCCATGTCCCCTCCACTTAGATGGGGTGGTGTCCACAACCTTTTTCTGCCCCCCCCCATTTGCTAATGTGGTTAGTAGCCGGTGTCCTAGTGGCTAATATTCAAAGTCCTGGCCAATAACTCTCTAATCTCCAGCAAATAAATATCCATACCCATTTGTGATGAGTGTACACCATCCCCCCCAAAAAACTCTCTGTCTTCAAAATTAGGATCTGTATGGCAACTCCTACCAAAACCAGTCCCCTACAGAAATGTGATATCTCCCTATTTGGCCCTATCTATCGCTGCAGGATTAAATGCTACTCTCCGTGACACAAACTTGGTCCACGATACAAAACAACTGGCCCCTTTCTCCTTAATGAGCGCCAGGTCCCACTTCATGTCCCTCATCAATACTACCCCTTTCTCCTTAAATAGATAATTCTCCCCAGGTGCAAAACCAATACATCTGGGCACCTACCGACAAGCATGCCATTCACTATCTTAATTACATTTTCCAGCACATTCCACCCTTTCCTTTCCAGGAGATTGGAAACAGTTTTTCATTAAAATCTACATTAGAGTCACAATTTCGTTGTCGCGCCTGTATTACTGCCAATTTGATAAACAAGTTGCCCACCACCCATATGGCTACCTCCTCTGCGGCTGGACCCGCCACTGAACCTGAAAGAAACAAAAAAGCAGTATATTTTCACATCAATACACCCACTGCGCACCCTTCATCCCTCAGGCCCAGCACATAGCGCTTGTAACACTGTAATGACCAGTGGGACATTGCATAATCTCCTTCCTTGCCCAACCTCTCTGACCTGCTTCTAAAGCTGCACCAATGAAGAAAGAATGAATGCCATATTCAGCTGCCGGTACCCTCAAACACACCAAAGCCTTTTGCAACAAAACTAACAGCTGATAAGCTGTAGCCTGGTCTCCCAACCTGTGACAGACAACAAACCCGGATTCCGTCCTCCCACAACATGCCCACCAATCAGCCCACACAAGTGGGCAGGGACCTGGCGCATTGAGTGCGTAGAATATGATGACCCATCTACCCTGCGCTCGCTGATCTGTTTTGGAGCGGCTAAGCCATACCTACCCTCCCTTCAAGAAGCATCCTCCCACTGCACTCCACCCTTACCCTTTCCTCCCCAGCAATTCCGACACTCGAAAATCCCAAAAATCATCCACAATATCAATTTTGAAAACAGATGTGTTTCCCATGCATTCCTGCATACTTATGGCAACTTGGTCAAAACCCTGCAAAGTAATGACCACGAGATCAGCCTCTGGACCTGTCCCACCATGCCCTACCCCTGTGCCCAGTCTTCCAGCATTCAGCTCCCCAATACATCTGCTAAAATGGTGTAACCCCAGAACAATTTACCCATAAAAGCAATTCCAGCCAACTTTCCTGCAATGGTAACCCAAGAGAGACCTTTTTTAATCAGGTCTAAGATATAGTTGATCACGTCCTCAGCTCGTAACCCTACTTCCTCCCTGTTTTGCACCCTGGATTGAAGGAACCCCTTCTACACCAGAACATACGCAATACGAGTGGACTCCGTAAGGGACCCTACCACCAGTTGTGCTATCCGGCATTGCCTACAGACCATAACTTCAGAGGCATAGGCATTGGAGCTCTATCGGAGTCCATGGCCAACCCACGGAATCTCCTACACTGCGAACTAGACAAAGCATCCGCAATGTCATTATCCACACCTCACATGTGCTGAGCCCTGAAAGAGATGCCATGATGCAAGCAACCCATAACAAAAACCCTCATCAGCTTTAAAACCTGTGCAATCCTGGCAGACTGCCGATTCACTACCTTCACCACAGACATATTGTCCCCCGAAAAAGCACCTTCCTGTCTGCTAGCTCTTCATCCCAGAGTGTCACCACCACCACCAACAGGAGAAACAACTCCAAGAAGGCTATACTTCTTCCTCCATTGTGCCATTGTTCAGGCCATTGCTCAGCACACCAACTGCCTTGCCAATAAAACCAAAACCCAGCCCTCCTGCTGCATCAGAGAAAATGTGAACATCCCACTCCAAGTCATCCTGGCATGCCAAAGGGATGTTGTTGAATGACTGCAAAAACATTCACCACGTCTTTAGGTCCTCCTTGACCCGAGCCGATAGCTGAACGTGGTGATGAGGTAAGTAAAAGCCGGACAAAGCATGCCCCAGCCTCCAGCAGAAAGTCCTTCCTGCCCTAACCACCCTGCATGCAAAATTGAGGTGGTCCAAAAGTACCTGAACCTCCTTGACCTTCACTTTCTTCCTTGTCAACATGTCACTCAACAATGCCAACATCTTCTCTTTCAAAGTGGATGACCAAGAACCTGAAATCCTCCGGGTGCACTGGGAACAGGCAAAAAGTGGACTTGAGGATACACTTCACCATCAATGCCCCTTGACCCGCCGTCACCACCAGTAACATGGCCACGTCCACCGAGGAGTATGACACCGAGGTCACTTCTGCAATAAAATCACTCACTGACCCTCTTTCCAGCCAGAAAAAAAGCTGCATCAAGTGGAATTAGGCTTTTTTGGGCACCACTCCAATAGGAAAAATGATCAAGTCTGCCATCGGCCAATCATGAAAGGGGCCCACCATCCTGCTCTCTGATGACTCTTCATCCAGCTTCTCTTGTACTGCCTGTCTGTGCTCTTTGGCTGAGCAAATTTACTGCCCAGTGACTCACCCAAGGACACACATGCCCCAAGGAAACCCCTCCTGTGGCATCTTTGCCTCCTCCTGATGCCCATATAACCCCAGCCATTTAACCTGTCAAGCTTAACCGGAGTTCGAGCCCTTTGGTCCAACCCCCTGCCCGCCTCTCCTGCCCTGAGCTCCAGTGGACTGTTAATGATGCGCCAGTGAAGACCTCCCTGCTGCTGCCACTGGCCTGTTCCCTGTTCCTAGTAGGTCCTTCCCGCTCCAAAACAGTTACCAAGGGTTGACACCCGCTGCACTTTGAGCACTCGTGGTGGAAGTTACAATATTCAGGGTGCATCATCCTTTGTTCAAATCCCAGCAGGTACCCCCAGTCTTTTGCAGCGCCTTTGCTGTGACCCCCATCCCTCCCCGGATGAGGCGACTCTGAAAGGGACGATATACTAATGGCAAGCCGCTGGCAATTGTGTGCTGCCAACGATCACTATCCTGCTCCTCCCATTTTGCCTTGGGGTCCCAAGCCAAGCACGCCCTGAATTCTTCATCATATTGGGCCCACACATATTTCCCCTGTTATGTTGGCCTTCCTGATGACATCCACGTATTTAAACATGGCTGCGCAGTGATCTGGATATTTTTCTCAATAAATGCTACCATAAGTTTAAAATGCAGCAATCCAGTTTTCTATAGTGAGGAGGACTTTTGGACACTTGACCAACTCATATTCCTCCTCCTTTGAACTCTATTTTGACCTCACTTTTCTGTGGAGGAGCTTCAGCATCTCTAGATACTCACCTTTCCATATCTGTTCCTTTGTGGCCAACATAAGGTGCGCACTGTAATGTTGGCATCCTGCTCATCGCATGATGTTGCTACTGAGTACATGGGGAAGAATGCCTAGGATTCAAGATGTTTGTAGCACACTTTACACACCAGAAGTGTTACACTTAATAGTTTTGCTCTATTGTTTATGGTTAAGAGGTTTACACTGCAAGTTTTCCATAGGCATTTATGCATTGTGTTCTAGTTCAGCCATGTGTGCCCAAATCTTTTCGCTGACCCCTCCCTTACCATTTTTACCTGGGCAAGGGGAACCACAAATGAAATGGCTAGAATGGAAAGACTATTTTATGAACTATTTATCAGCAATTAAAGAGGAGGATTCTAAAGAATTTACTTCCTCACGTAAAAATCAAATTTTACTGCATATTCTAGGTCCTCCAGGAATCTGCATCTACCTCCAAATGGAGAAGACGGCCAGAACAGCAGAAGAAGGGTTTTTTTTTGTGAATGCTCTCGATGACTTGGATCACTATTACTTACCCACAGTTTGTGTTGCCATTGACAGGTTTAACTTCTTCCACAGGAAGCAAGGCAAATCTGAGCCAGTAGAAGACTATGTGTCAACTTTGAAATAGTTCACGATTACATGTAAATTTGGTAATTTCCATGATGAACTAATTAGAGACCAGGGGGCATATGTATGAAAGCAAAATTTAGTTGCAAAGGCTGCAAATCGCAAAAAACAACGTTTGCGACTAAAATTTTGCTATTTCATATGTATGACACACATTCCAAGTCAAAAATAAGAAATCGCTAAATTAGCGATTTCTAATGCTGCGAAACACAAAAATTGCGAATAAATTTGCGATTACTTATTTTGCGATATTCTTAAATTGTGAACATCGCAATGAGGATATTGCAACTTAAGAAATCGCTAACAAATGTATGAAAACCTCGCTAATTGCGATTTTATGAAATTCGCTAAATAAGAAATCGCTATTAACACCAATTGCATGCAGGTGGTAAACTGCTGCTAGGTACTTAAACAACCCCACAATGCAACAGAACCAGACACAATGGCAGCACTGTTTGTGATAGCCAGGAGGCTGCGTATTCGGGCTCTTGCACAGAGGAGAAGGAGACAGGAACGTATATTCAGGCTGCGCATCACTCTGTTCTAGCACACTGAAGAGGACATCTATGACAAGTACAGGCTGCACCCACAGACCATAATGGACCTGATTGAGGAGCTGAAACCCTACTTGGAACACCCTGCACGCAGGACACCAACAATTCCCACACATGTGCAGGTCCTGTGCTCCCTGCACCTCCTGGCGTCAGGGAGTTTTCAACAGGTAATAGCGGAGGTTGGTGGGGTGTCACAGAGTGCACTTTCGCGCTTTTTCCATGCCTTTCTAGATGCAATGCTACAGAGGCTCCCACATCACATATACTTCCCAAACACCCAACAGGCATTACAGCAAACAAAACTGGACTTCTACCAGATTGCACGTTTCCCACACATCATTGGCTACATCGATGGGACCCATGTGGCCATCACACCCCCATCAGCAACTGAATATGTCTACAGAAACCGTAAATGCTACCATTCCCTCAATATACAGATTGTGTGCAATGCAAAGTATATCATCACTGACATTGTACCCAAATACCCCGGCAGTACACATGACTCTTTCATCTTTAGACACTTTAGACATAGTGAATACACAGACGTCTGAGTGCTGGAGAGTTTGGGGAGGGATACCTGCTACGTAAATACATGGCACACATCCATACATCCACTAAAACACTGGAGGGTGGGGACATTGACTTACCGATTGTGTCTATCCCTGCAGGTGACAGTGCCTATGCAGTGCGGGACTTCATCCTGACCCCGTATCTGGATCCAGCTAATGCAAGTGAGAGGAGATACAACAAGGCACACAGATCTACACGCTGCGTAATTGAGCGCAGCTTTGGAATCCTGAAGAGCCGCTTCCGGTGCCTGCATAAAAGTGGAGGCGCACTTCAAAACAGCCCTGAGAACTGCTGTAAAATCGTGGCAAGCTGTGCAATGCTACATAACATGGCAATGAGGAAAGGCACCACAATTGATGTGACCAATACAGACACATCGGATGACGATCGCCCTGCTCCCCCTGCCAGACCTGCGTCAGGAGTCGGGGCAGCTGCTGGACGCCAGAGACGGACAGAGATCACACAAAACTACTTCTAGGTGAGCAATGATGACATGAGACAAAAAAGCTTGATAATGTGTGCAGTGTTTATTCACACTTCACAATCATTAAGCGTGTAGCTGTACCCAGCACATGCTATGCACACAGTGCAAGTAAGGCACAAGTAACTGTGCAATCTGCATAGTTGGGTTACTTCACCCTTTTAGGATTAATAGTCACCAGACAGTTCACCTCCTTTGGTGACGCATTGGTGGTGTTTTGTGTCCAGGATGAGTGCCCTCCATGGTGTTCCGGGGTCCTGCTCCCTGTCTGGTACTGCGCCGTCTGTCTCCAGGCAATGTAGGAGTGATGCTGCTCCTACTGGAGGTTTCTTCACTCTCGCCAGAGGCCATGAGAGAGCTGCCACCTGCGTTGGCCGTCTGCAGCTGCTCCACAGCACTGGTGACCTGTGTTAGTACTCTGGCTATGTCCTGGCAGCAGTGCGCCATTTCCACCTGCATTGTGACGCTTCTGCGTGTGAGAGTGCTGGTGGTGGTGCAGAGGCGGTTCACAGCCTTGGTATAGTTGTGAAGGCGTGCATTGGCACGTCGGCCAGCCCTCTAACTGGCGGCTTGGTTGTGCCTCAGAGTGTCACATAGGTCACGGATGGCACCTGCCATGGCCATGATGCCCTCCCCCATGTTTTTCTGATCCTTGTGGATACGCATAGCTGCCTATTTATTGACCTGAGTGATTTACTTTGCAGGCGCTGTTCCTGCAGCATGCTGTGTTCCAGGCCAGAAAAAACTGTTTCTTCGGCTTCAGTGGCACTGCTGCTCCTGGGCCTTGACCTGCGTGTGTCCTGTGGTGGAATCCTTGGCCTTGGTGTGTCCTGAATGGGCATGTGTGACACACCCTGACTCCCCTCTCTCCTGTTACTGTCCTCCCCTGTGGCCGGTATTTCATCCTCAAATGGAGGCAGTGGGGGCACATGTGTGCGCTTCCTGCGCTGGATTGGTATGAGCTCTGTCTTGTCACTGGAGTCCTCGGGATGTGCAGGCTCCTCTCCCTCTGCACTGTCTTCACGTGCCCTGGATTGTGCTGTGGATGTAAAGGGGACTACATGAGTTTGTGTCTTTGTCTGCAATTAGCAATCAATAAAGTTCCTACAGTTTGTATCGGCTAACCTCTGACACTGTATCATTCACTTATCCCCAACCCACATGTTGCATTAGATTTCCTTTGTCTCATGGACACACTGTCAGATATAGTACTACAAGTCCCATGATGCATTGCTAGGTGTGCTGTAAGACTTGGACTGGAATAACATTTTGTGAGGATATTTAGCGCATTTGGGGAAGTGTGGATGGGATGGGGATCATTGCAGATTGATTTTGCATGCATCTTACCTTGGCTGCTGGATGCAGGGTCGGAGCTGTCAATGTCAGCCACACCACCGACGCTCTCAGGCAGGAGAGTGGACTCCACAAGCTCCTCGTGGGGTGTTGGCTGTGATGTTGTGGATGGTCCTCCCCCAGTCTGGTTTGCGTCCTTTAGTCTGGCTGCCACCCTCTCCTTCGACCTCTGGCGCATATCATACCATCGCTTGCGCAATTCTTCGATGGTGCGATTGGTCACTCCCACTGCATTAACCTTATTTTGGATGTCCAGCCAGATTTTGCGTTTCCTTGCCTCTGGGACACGCAGTGCCTTCTTGCCAAAAAGGAGCTCATGGCTGCACACCATCTCCTCAATGAGGACCTCCTGCTCCTTTTCTGAAAACTTGTGTTTCCTCTTCCTCTTCTCTGCATACTTGCCCTCCTGTTGTTTGTTAGACTCCATTGCTGTTTGCTCTCTCCTGGGATGCCTCCTCACACTCTCCAAGCAGCCTCTGGGTGTGGCTCAGGTGAGCAGGTGCAGGAAATCACTCCAGTTTCCTGTTTGTGATGTCATCAGGCTGCATCTGTATTGCAGATTCCCGTTTTTGCGATTTCTTAATTTGCGAACTTCGCAATTAAGAAATTGCAAATTAGGTTTCTGAGAATATTTTGCGATTATTAAGAAATCGCGAAACATTTGCGATTTATTTTTTACATCCCGCTTTGCGAATCTCAATTTGCTAATCGCAAAATATCGCAAATTGGGATTTGCAAAACGGGAGTTTCATACATATGCCCCCAGGTCATCATGCATACTAATATCACCAACTTACAAGAAAGACTTTGGGTGTGTGGGGACTCATCATTCAAGGACGTCATAGCTCTATTAAACAAGCATTGGCATAGCCAATATGTCTCGCCTTTGGGACCTTATAAGTGTTTATTTATCCAGCACAATATCCTTGGTGCAACAACATCAACTGTTGCATAGCTAAACACTTATACGGTCCCAAAGGCAAGACCTATTGGCTATGCCAATGCTCTGCTGTCATATCCCAGAGTTACGAACATGTAACAAAATAGTGTGAAAAAACTTGAACATATCAAACTTGGGCACGACTTTCTACCTCAGTATTATCAAAAGGGCAGACCTGCCAACAAAGCACACTGACCCACCTCTCCGACTCCTAGCAATGGCACCTCTGGGGACAGAAATGCCCTGCGTCATGTCTGCATGATGAAGTGGAGGTGCTATTAGTCATATTTAACTGTTTATTTGTACATGAAGCTTGTCTTACTGGCGAATACATTGATGTGAGCTTCATGACAGTTACAAAAAATGCCTATCACCAATGGTAAAGTATGTTGTCACGTTTCCCATAAGAAGAGTGCACAGCCGTCTTTGAACCCGTACAGCAGACAGATTCACAAGAAGTGCATTTCATAGAAGCTTATGTCCCATTCTCTTTATGTCACATGAAACCCCCTAATTCATTACAAGGTATAAACCTTCTGGTGACTGAGAGACCATGTCTTCTGAACCGTTAGTAGTGCATCAACAGAAAAATGACCCAAATCAAAAGGTGTGGGCGTCTAGAGCATGTACAGTCGGCAGTACAATGTGAAGGGGGGGAACTTCATAACATTTAAAAACCCTAGGGTGGTAAAGGGCTGAATACTTTTGCAGTATTAAAACATGGATTAGGAAAGGATGGCAATAGGTTCACTAACGCAATTTAGTTTGAGTGCTCAATGGGAGGACTACAATAAGAGAGCCCTCAATACAACTTCAACAATTAGAACATATGTAGCATGAACATATTAGTTAGCAGAGTACGGAAGAGACCCCGTGGGGGAGCACGGAAGAGAGCATGCAGGACGGCAAGGCAGAGTGTCCGTGGACCAACACGGAACAGAGACCATTGGAGAGAGCCGTCAGGAAGCACGGGAGTCCCAGCAGAGGTAGGGAGACAGTCTGAAAGGAGTCTGTCGCTGTCTGTCCGCCGGTATGAATGCCCTGGGCAATAATAGCAGTGTTGCAGGAGCGCTCAGCAACGACCAGGTACGGAGACAGGGACAGGCGGGAGAGAGGGATAAGAACAGAAACAGACAGGAACAGACAGAGACGCAGACAAATACAGAGCGACAGTGAGAGACACACATGCGCAGGTGCAGAGCCGTATTACGAGCAAACAGATATTTCAGACCAATAAGAAGACAAGCAAATAAAGATAGGCAAATGGTGGGATAAAGAGAGAGGGGCTTATTACAAGCCCCTTGCACCACCGGTACGTCACTTTTTCGCATATTATAAGTGACGCACCGGCTGCGCAAAGCGTTGTAAATAAGCCACAGGAGATGACACAGACAAGTGCAAACAAACATATGTAAAAATGTTTTACAAAAAGAGACAGCCTGGGGACGAGACACATCGCAACCTAGAGATAGGGACACAAAAAAATGAAAAGGTGCAAATAGGGAAAAAACCTAGCTAGCAACAGAGAGTGATAGGGGAGAGAGGCTGGTGTGACAGACAGAGTGGGCACAAGCAAAGAGTCTAAGTAGAGGGACAGCAGCTGACACAGAGGGGAGAAGACAGGTAAACAGGGTCCCAGACTGACGAATATGCACGTAAGGGTAAAGACGAGACATGCATGCAACTTAGAGGAAGAGAAGTGCATAGAGAAAAGCTCCACGCCTTGCAGACTGGCAGGCGGGCGTACGGCCAGCGAGGCATGTAAACACAGGCAGGAGCGCGGTTGGTTCAGCTGACCTCACGAGGGGTTCTTTCCCCCTCTGTAACCTGGGGGTTGGTTGAGTTGAGACTTGCACAACCCCTGAGCCAGGTTTCAGAGTCACTGTAAAGACTACAAAGGCAAAGCAGAGATGGCAAACTAAAATATAAATAGCGATTCAGAGCGAGGAGAAGTGACAGAAAGAGAAAAGGCGGAGTGGGAGAGCCAAACTAAGGAGGTAGAATCCACAGAAACAAGGAGGGTCTGGCGGCTCGTCGGCTAATGCAGCCACTCCAGCATTCTGTGTTTGGCCACATCCTCGGAGTTTTGTATCCTGACAAATGCAACCGGCTTTTCATCCTTCTAAAGTCAATAAATAGAGCACCCGTGAATAAAGTGACAGTGGCTGTGCGATTCTGCTCCAAGAGGCCCAAGTGCGGATTTAGCACCCAGGCCCATCTTCCCAGGCTAATCACATAAAGTGAACGTGAGCATACGGCAAAAGTGAAAGCAAGGGTGCGCGCGTGCGTCAGCAAGCATGCGAGTGGTGTGTGTGCAGCACCACCAAAAGTGAAAGTAATCACGATTCAGATGGCGCCTCGGGCGCTGAAAGCTGACAGCTGTGCACGTTCACACTCTCATGAATGCAAGCTTTAGGCCAGCAAAAGCCGTGGGTAGCACTTTGAGAATCCACTTACTAAATGTCTCGCCCTGAGACAGCGCATGAGCTGGCTCAGGCGAGACCTAAACAGAGTGAACTATCTAAAAGATGTGCCAAAGCAGCTCATTCCTCATCCACCACTAGTGAAACTAAGGAGGGTGCGTTAGTTTGCAAGGTTTTTAAAGCAAAGAATTTTAAAGCTACAGGCAGTTCTGAGACAAAAAAGAAACCTGCAATTAGTTGGAAAAGTAAAAATCTAAGTTGCTATAGGTGTGGTAGGTAAGAGCACCTAGCAAGTGATAAGTACTGCCCTGCGATTAAAGTGAAGTGTTTGTTCTGTGGTGTAATGGGTCACTATGCCAAAGTGTGTAGGAGGAAGAATAATGGCATGCAGTGGGTTAAAATAGTGGATAACATGTCAGACTCTGACCTGTCTGACGCTGGCCAAGTAGATGAAGATGATGGGGTGCTATGCATTGAGTGCCCCGTTCTAAACCTAGGCAATGTGACAAAAAACAAACCATTGTGCAAAGTAGACATTGGAGGTGCAACAATTAGCATTACAGCAGACTCTGGTTCGCCGTTTACTATCGTGAACAAAGCTGTATGGGAAAGTAAATTTGTGAATGTAGTGGGTAAGCAACTAATTGAATCTGACATTCCACCTGTCACCTTTACGGGTGACAAAATACCAAAGTGTGGGTATTGTGTATTATCTTTTAAATTCAAAAGTTGAGTGACGGTGGCTAAACTGTACGTGTCCGAGGTTGGACCTTCATGTTGGGGTGGGTGGATCAAAAAGCCTTGAATATTACTTTAAACCCCAACAGCATGGAGTATGTGCAAAGAGTGGATTTGGTGAACATGCTTAAAAAACAGTATCCAGAGGTGTTTTCAGGAATGATAGAGAACCTTAAAAACATTGTCCATAGGATTGTCTTAAAGAAGAATGCCGTACCTGTTTCTCATGAAGTAAGGAATAATCTGTTCAGTGTGAGGGATGAAGTTATGAAAGAGTTGGAGGACTTAGAAAGCAAAGGTATTAAAGAGGCAGTAGAGTGTGCTGAATGGATGGCTCCACAGGTTGTGGCCAGGAAAGGTAACGTCAAATTGAGGTTTTGCATAGATTTGAGGGACCTCAAGAAAAATATAGTGGACAAATTCCCACTGCCTAAGATAAATTAAATGCAGGCCTTGACAAAAGTGTTAAGTGGTTCTCTACAATTGACCTGGCATCAGCATACCACCAGGTGACTCTACATCATGACAGCAGGGATTTAACAGCATTCAAAATGCCGGTAGGGTGTTTCAGATGTATTCACATGCCATTCGGACTAGCCACAGCAGCTGTAGTCTTTCAAAGACTTATGCATACCCTTTTTAAAGATCTTCCAGGTGTAGCCTACTTCTACAGACTTTTTTATTTTATTGCAAAAGCAAAGAAGTACATGAACGCAGACTTTCTGGAGTGTTAGATAAGTTGAAAGCCTGTGGTTTAACAGCTGAAATAAACATGTGTAAGTTTGGAAAACAATCTGTAACTTATTTAGGGCACAAATTGTGTGGTAATCGTATCACCCCTAAAAAAGAAATTCCGGAACCCATTAGGCATGCCCCAGCCCTGACGTGTAAATATGAAGTGAGGTCATTTTTGGGCCTAGCTGAATTTTATGCCAAGTTTATTGAGGGATTTGCAGAGAAAGCTTGCCACTTGAGGTAACTCCTACGCACTAAGCAAGAGTTTGATTGGAGTGAGGTGTGTCAAAAGAGCATAATTTCTTTTGCTTCCAGGTCCTTAACCTCTCCTGAAGGAAAATACTCCGTGATAAAACGAAAAATGTTAGCATGTGTATGGGCCACATCTAAGTTCAGACAGTTTGTGTCGGATAAGGAGTTCACTATATGAACAGACCATAAGCCACTGGTGAAAGTATTAACGACTGAGGGGTCAAGCATCGCTACTCCCCATATTGCTAGAATGTCACTTCACCTACTTGATTACGCATATAATGTTGAGTACATCCCAGGAAAAACTAATAGGGTAGCTGACTAAGGGGCATATGTATCAACATCTCCATTTGCGATTCTCAAATAGTGCTTTTTAAAGAATCGCTATTTGAGAATTGCAAAACGGGATGTATTTAAAAAATCGCAAAACTTTTGCGATTTCTTAAAATTCCTTAATTGCGATTAGCAAATTGCGAAATCGCAATTAAGGAATACCTTCCCATTCATTTCTATGGGCCAGGAGACCCATAGGAAGGAATGGGAAGTAATTTTCAAATTGCGATTCGCAATTTGCTAATCGCAATTTGAGAATAATTTCAAAGGTGCAAGGGTGTCATGATGACACCCTGATGCACCCCTGAAATGAGCATGTGTGTGCATAAGGCGCACATACATGCCCTAAGGGCATGTATGTGCGCCACGTGGCACTTTGTAAAATTCCAAAAAGTGCATTTTTAACAGAAATCGCAAATTACCACCAACTAGAAGTTGGTGGTAATTTGCAATTTCTTAAGGATAATTCGCAATGCTTTGGTGCGTGTTACATGTCATTTAAGAAATCGCAATTTGCGATTTCTTAAATGCTTATGCAAAATTAAGAAATCGCTAAATTAGCGATTCCTTAAATTTGCGCTGAGAATTTGCCTCATACATCCCGTTTTGCGAATTTTTAATCGCAAACGCTGTTTTTTGTGAATCGCAGCGTTTGCGATTAAAAATTTGGTTGATACATATGCCCCTATGTCAGCAGGTCACCATTTCAAGGAGATTGTAAAGAAGTGTGTGAGTGGGATGACTACAGTGTAGCAAGTGTGGAACATAATACTGGGAGCATTACTGTGGCAGACTGGGAAACTGGCTACAGAAAGGACAGTACTTTGAGCAAGGTTAAAGATTACACATTGCACGGTTAGCCAGACAAGAAGATGATTGAGGAAGAATGTAAGAGTTTTTGGGAGTTCAGAGAAGAAATATCTATCTCAGGTTCTGGATTCCTTCTAAGGAATAACAGAATCATTTCACTGCAGAGCCTATGGGAGAAAATACTAGAGTTAACACATGAGGGACATCAAAGCATTGTTAAGTCTAAGTATGGACTCAAGAATTTGTATTGGTGGCCCGGGATGGACAAGGCCATGGAAGAATTTGTCAGAACATTCGAACATTGCAGCAATGTCCCTGGTCGTGTTGAGACCATTCCTGGGCACTAGAGCTCTACTTTCTGGTCTGAGGGAGGATTTAGCTATCGATATCCTGGGTCCTGTGTTAGATAGTATGGGGATACCCAAATACATCTAGGTGTTGTTTGACATGTATTCTAAATGGCCTAAGTTGAGGATCTGTTAATCGTTGGATGCTGCTACTGTAGTTGCATTTTTAGAAACTGAGGGGCAGATCTCCAAGAAAGTGCTGCAGCGCGACACCGCAAGCCCTTTGACTGCGCCACGGTGCCGCACTTTCAAAGCATAGGAATGTGACATATTTACAGTACTATGTCGCATTCCTGTGCTCTCCCCTGCGCTGGCGCACAAACAGATGCCATGCGCTGGCGCAGGCACCCTTGCACCATGGTGCAAAGATGCCTGCGTCATGGGGAGATTGTTTTTGTGCAGGAAGGGGCACCTTCCTGCACAAACACAATTACTACAGGCATTTTCCTCTTTTAATGCGTGCTGTAGAATGCAGCACGCATTGAAAGAGGAAAAAACGAGGAGAAATGAAAACATTTCTCCTTGCTGTTGCTTGTAAAGGGACCGTATTTTCAAGGACAGGAAAAAACACACAAGGTGGCTTTTCCTGTCCTAGTAAATATGGGGCAGTGAAATGCACCGCTGGTGCATCACAAAAAGTGACGCACTGGTAGTGCAAGGGGCTTGTAAATCTGCCCCTATATTTTTGAGAGAAGGCCTCCCCAAAACACTCTTGAGCGATAACGGTCCACAATTTGTAGCGGAAAAATTTACATGTTTCTTAAAAAGGCATGACATCAAAGAATAAAAGAACCAGTGTATCATCCTGCTTGTAATGGTGCTGTTGAGAGGTTCAAGAGAGTCATCATGGGCAGTATTCAAGCAGCCATAAGTGCTGGTAAAAACTGGGAGCTGGAACTTAATAAGTTGGTGTGGGCATATCGCATCACCCCTACTGTAACAGGGTACAGCCCTTTTAAAATTCTGAGGGGTAGAGAGCCCTTTATCAGAGATAATTGGGCATGGATGTCCCAAGAATTGTAGTGCAAATGGTCACCAGAAGTTGTCAAAAGTAATCTTGAGAAAGCCTGTTGCAAGTACAAGGAATATTTTGACAAAAAAGAGTACCAGAATTGTAACCTTGTGTAAAGGGTAGTTGGTGCGAGTCAAGTCTTGTAGGTTGGTTAGGAAACGGAGCAGCCATTTTTAAGAACGATTGAGAGAGAGGAAAGTCTTTGCATGTTCTGCTGAATTAGAAGATGGCATGGTTTGGCATTTTAGCAAACTGGCCAAATGCAACAAAATCTTGTCATGGAAGAAGGGCTGTGACCACTCTTCGGGTTCATGGATTTGGGATGAGAACATCAGGGAAAATGTGAGTACAGGGACCAATTCCAATCTGGAGTGTAGTGAAGAGAGTCCCTCGGTGCCAACAGATGATGGTCAAATGAATTGTACATGGGGAATGCTGTGTGACCAGCGGTGTCAGTGAGTCACTGTCGCCGCTGGGTACACAGAGCTTCAGAAATGGAATGTGGTGCGATGTTTACACGTCTGGGAAGCCAGATCAAATTGCCTTTCGAGTGTAATGATTACATTGTTGATTCATCCTCTTCAGAGGCTCTATATTCTATGCATTGTTTTTTTTTCAGAGTTCTTTTTCCCACCTATAATGCTATGATGTATTTTCACTGACAATTATCTTCATTATATTCACTTACCTTAAGGTGTGATAGTTTCTCATGCCATTGCATTTTTTATATTTCCTTCATTTGTTTGCATTTTCTTGTATAGTTGGTATGGCCTCTGTATTTAACCTGTTTTGCCTTCTGTTCTATTTCAATGTATAAAAAGGGAAGATGTTTCATGTTGGCATTTTCCCCATCACATGAGGTTGCTACTGAGCATGTGGGGGAGAACGTCTACGCTTGAACGTTCTGTGGGGAACCGTTGGAGCATTGACAGTTGCTCCACGGCTTAACCAGCCGTGCCTCTGTCGCTCCCCCACAAGAAAAAATAAACTCATTTTAATCACACCAGGAGTGTCGGAGTCATACATACCACACACACCCAGTGGCTTGGTAACCCCAATGTAGGACAACCTCTTTATCTTCAGTTCTTGCTCTCCAGTCCATCAATATTTTCCCCTTTTCCTTCTACACCGCCTGTCTCTATAACTGTACCAACCTCCATCTTACACACCCAGGCACTATCAAAGTCAGCAGTACCCAACCCTATATCCATCACATGCTTGCCTTTCTGCAAGCACTCCCCACTCAACCCTGAATATCACTTGCATCCACATCTGTAGAACCCATCTGAGGTGCCATTGCCCTGTCCTTAGCCTTACCTGGCTCCAAGGTCGGTGCCCAAGCAGTTGCAGTCTACCTCACCAGTGGCCTTGCATCCTCCAACACCCTAGCTGGCCGCTCTGCAGACCTCTGAAACACACTCAACATGGAATTAGTAGATACCCCCAGCCCTTTTGGCTCCTCCACCCACACCTCACCTTACTCCAGGCTGTCTTCCTTCTAATCCAACACATCAACCCCGAGCGGGTCCACCACCAGTGGCCACCTGTGGCTGGCACCTACACCCTTTGGCACCACCCCTTTACGAGTAACAACTTTAGCCTGATGTTGAGTGTCCAGTGGAGGGGCGAGTGAACCCACCCCTGCCGTTCCGCCACCCCTACTCGCCGTCCTACTGATGCAATCACTCTGGAAGGCATCCTAGACTCACCAGCCGGTAGGGCCAACGAGGATGTTCTGGTCCTACTTATGTCAGCCGCAAAGGGATCCTCTGTCACAGTCAGGTGTGTCGTGCTGAGCCCAGCCTTCTCTTCCACTCGACGCTGGTGAGCCGCACCCATCTTTGCTGAGTCTGCATATCCGCACTGCTCCAGTACCTGTAATAAGGATGACAGGACTAGTGTGCTAGTGCCCTGCGCCTGCCCTGACCTCTCGGCTAACTCTTGAAAATCCTCCAACCATATTGGCCTCCTACCTGCCACTCCGCTTCCTCATCCCACAGCTCCTCCCCTCCCTTCTCCTCATCCCCTCTCCACTCTAGCATGACCACAATGACCACAGATGCAGGGCCTTCACTGTATCAAAAGACCTCCCAACAGATCCAAAAGCCGTAGGCCCATCCTCACACCACCTTAGTGACCCGCCCTTTCCCAGGTAATCATCCAGCATTGCCACCCTGTCCCTACCTACCCCTCTCTCACCCCTTCTCCTCGTTATCTAAAAATATCCAGGCCCTCCCAAGTAGCTTGGTTCATCCCTGCCACAGGGCTCAGGGGAATCCCCTGATCTTCCATTCCACTCTCATCTTACACGTGGCCAGCATCATGAAGCAGTAATACACACACTGCTGCCTTTGTGCCTGAAAAGTGTCCCTCAACATTTACCGCTCCCTCCAGGCCCCTCCTGACCCCTCCTGCTTCCTTTCTGGGCCTGCTGTCTGACCTTCCTGCCATGCCAATTCCACTGAATCCACTAAGTCCTCCAAACCCCCCACCTCCTCTCGGTTCCCCACAAGCCGTCTTTTAACCTCCAGAGCGAGTGGCTCCGCAGACACCTCTCGCCTGGACTTTGCCAGCCCTTTCTGTACTTCAAGGCAGGCCGGCAGCTCCTCTGATGTGGCCCGTGCTCTGCCCTGCTTTTGAATTTGCTGCCCCATATACACTAACACCAAGGGCAGGGGCTGCATCATTCTGCCCAGGTCCACCGCTAAGCCAAGTGGCTTGTGCCGCTTCCGAGCTGCACACTGGTCCATGCCAAACGGTACAACTCCCCACCTGATCGCAGCCCAAGGGGCACTTTTTGAGATATCGAGCGGCCCCTCCTACTTAGCCTGAAATCTGGCAATGGCACCTCACGCACACTATGCAGTGGGGAGCAGGCCACTGCAGCCGCGGCCACACCCACTGACACTTGCCGTGTCGGGCGAGCCTCCAACACCACGGCCTCTCCAACAACCACAAATCGAGCCTTCCGGCCTCTCCAAGAAGCTGCATCGCCTCCTCTTCCTTCCCCTCTGAAGACATCATTAAGGGTATTTTTTGTATACAATTCACTAACTAAGCCACACATTTGTCTGACATAAATTCCATGATTTCTCCCTGCCACCAGGTCACCAAACCTAAAATGGCGGCAGGGAGCCCAAAGACACAAAACAGTTATAACTATTGGGCTATACAAGCAGCCCAATAACGATTTCCAAAATGGCAGTTCGATGACTGCACCACCCTCCCAATCTGTGCCCGGGGAAGGGGGGGGGCAGACCTCCCTGTGGTCAGCTGCTCCCCAAGCCCCCATGGGCACCAGCTTGAACAACAACATATTGAAAGGTGAGCAGGTATATATTTTTTAATACCTAACTCCGCATATATGTACCTTGAAGATATATACATACTTAGATGCATAGATGTAGAGTTTAGAATAGTAAATCTATACTTTCTCCATCCTCTATATACACTTACCATTTGTTATTTTGTCCCTTGATATTCTGTCCATGAAATTAATGTATTACGATTTTACTAGCCTCGATATTCCGTAGTACATCCCTCGGATGCATGGGGCACCTTGTCCTTGGGGCCCGCTGTCCTAGTGCACTTTAGAATGCGCAATCGCCCCCGACGAAGAGCAGCTTCTGAAAAGGAATTAAACTTGCAGTAAAAAAAAAAAGAAACGAGTCTGAGTGTTCTTCGGATTCAGGTGCGTTCCTCCGTTTCTTGCTGACAAAGCACCTTTCACAGCCAAAAAAGTAATCACAGCAGACCTTTCTCGGGTCGCTGGAGTGGAAGGCGTACTTTATCTCCGCTGTTTGACAGTACGGAACATCAACTGCACTTGCAGTATCAGCTTTAAACATATTTCTGCCCGTCCCCTGCAATCCCATTAGCGTCTCTGATAGAGCCGTCACAGGGACGTGCTGGAAACGCGTCTGATGTGTTGCCTGCTGTCATCCCATTCGAGAACATGTCATCACCGGAAGAAGGGCAGCCAAGAGCCGTCTTCAGGACGGGAGGGGACCGCGTGCAACCGGAAGCTTGCACGTGACGCTGCCCCGCGAGGCTGAGTCGAGGTTGACTCTGTTCCAGCCCTTCGAGCTCATTAGGGACACCAGCTTATCTATCTATACATATCGTATATTTCATAACTGGGCAGACTGCCTTTACTTTCCATATGTTAAGGACTTCACTCAAGTTATAGAATGAAGCTTGTGTTCTAGTTAACCCGGACTGATCGGTTCAGGCCACCAGTACTTCAAAGGAGTACTTAACTTACTATTGTTGCAAATGTCTTTCAATATTTGAGTAATAGCTATTAAGTTTCACAATGCATAATTTGTTGAAGTAGACTATCCTTTAATAAGCGTCATTTCAGTCAGTCAATAGCATTTATATTTTCTGGTCACGTGATGGGTCTGCTTATTTGTTATAACATCCTTGTTTTCGTTTTTATTGTATTTTTTAAACAGTGTCACTATGTATTTTTATTTACTCCACATGTATCTCATGTTATTGCTGCCGTGATTTCTCTCTAAAACGCTCTGTATATTTATATTTAAAAGAGTTTGTAACAGTAGGTCGCAGAGACAGCTTTGCTGTAATGCCTTTTCTAAGTGTTAAAAGACTGCCAACATTTGGGTCTGTTGACAGTTATGACTGAAACAGCTAGTGCAGAGACCCACGCGTTAATGGGACGTGGTGCCACTGAACTTGATGCATACATGGACATCAAATCACCAGAATGCTATGAAGACCAGAAGTTACATAAGGAAAACTTTGGCCTATAATGTCATCAGAAGATTGACTTCCTGCCTCACCCTTAACTTCTTGGCGTAGGGGTAGATGTGCAAGCTACATTAAGGAAACAGGCATTATTTCTGTTACTGCCTTCATGGCCCGGTGATTGGCATAGAAAGAGGACTCCCACAGGTAGCAAAGTGTAAGTTAGGGATAGCAGTTGATAACCTTGGCTTGGTCAATCGCTCCTTCACTCACAGCTACGTCCCTGTGCTCACAGACAGCTGCTTCTTCTGGATGAGGTAAGGAAGGGAGCCTATGGGTCCGTATCGATTAAAACATGACTCAACTTAAACACTACCAATTATATTTTACATCTGTAATGATTGAGCGATTGGTGTTTGTACGCCAAATGCATTCTCCTTTTACCCTCATTAGATGGAGGCCCCACTACTTTTTAGGTCTCGCCTGACCCAGCGCATGCGCTGGTCTGGCGAGACTTATTGAGAGGGCTCCAAAAAATGCTACCAGGCCAGCCTAGAGCTACAGTGAATGTGCGCGGGCGCGCGCGCCGCTTTTACCGCGATTACTTTCACTTTCGCGGCAGCACGGCGCTTCGATGTTTGATCGAGATCACTTTAACTTTCGCGGCCGCAGGGCCGCTTGGCATAGCCAATAGGTCTCCCTTTTGGGACCTTATAAGTGTTTAGTTATGCAACTGTTGCATGGCTAAACACTTATAAGGTCCCAAAGGCGAGACCTATTGGCTATGCCAATGCTTGTTTAAATTGCAATCCGCTGAAAGGCACTACAGCCTGCCACATCTTTGTGTTGTAAAAACTGTAAAATAGGGGTGGGTGGACCTGCATTTTTTTCGCCTTTGCAACCTTTGCGTATGTATCTGAAAAACTTTGCAAAATGCACAAAGATTTTTACTTTGCCACTTCTGACCAAAAAATTGTGATTTTATCATGATTTACATTTTACATATCCAGGCCTGCATGGACTTCATATTTCGCCTGCAATACTCACAATTTATTAGTGTAATGTGGGAAAATCACGTTGACAAAAACTTGGACAATTCCATTAATTTATCATTTACAAAATGTAGCCAGCTTTAACCAGCTTCTGCGGGGTCATCCATTGTGGAAAGCCACCTGGCTTTAATTATGTCAGACATTGTCGACTCCTGTACCCCACTCCATCCCACCCCCTTGAGCACCGTGGCTCATACTGTAACAGGTGAAACCTGCGTGCAAGTGCTTAGGCACCTGCTGGGCTTTCCTACAGTCCACTAAGAGGGTGCTGAGCAGGCTCGTGCCAGCTATCCGTTGGGAGTGGTATTGGACTGCCAAATGTAGCGCTTGGGATTGAATGTGATCACATTCCTTTGTTTAGGCATGGGGATATAAAATGGTTTGACCAAAATCACAGGATGTTTAGCTGATGCAGTGTCTCGAGCTTGGGTCCCCAGTTCCAAAATCGTCAGCTCTGGTCGCAAAGTCACATCCTCTTTGGGCCCAATAACGAGGCTCGGAAAGCCTCCGACAAGCCTCATTGCGGTTTCAGTTTCGACCGTTGCATTACAATGTAGGTGGTCGAAACTGAAATTGACCGGTCAGAGACCGGCACATAATCGCAATGGACTTCATTTCCACAGCTGGAATTTTGATGTTGGTTTCCGACAGGCTTAAAGCCCGACATGGAAAGCCTGTCGGAAAGCGACATTGGGGGCCCTTAGCAGGGGCCCTTAACACTGTGGCTTCCGGTTGGAGGACGAGGGGGCACCATGTGAATCCCTGCACCATGTGGCAGGCACTGTGAGGGGATTTACACAAACTCCCATTTCTCTATGAAAGCTTGTGCTATGGCCGGTTTACGGCCACAGCACGTTACCATAGGGAAATGGTGGGAGTTTTGTCGCATTGTAATTAGGTATGGTTGCGCCCGCCCAACATCGTAGTAAGGCCCTTAGTTGTATCATTTCTGATTGTGGTAATGTAGACTGATTTCCATTTGGACTACCTAAGCAATTTAGGAAAAAAAATATTACCAACAGATAGGGCACTCCACCACCAGAATAGAGCTGTGTATGGCACCTTGATAAGGTGTTATTACACAGTTTATAGGCAACAGAAGTCTCAGCGGGAAGAAGGGTCCAGAAGTCGCAACTAGTGAGAGAAAAACAATGCTACCATGGCTCCTTCAGCGCATACAAATCTGGCCCCCAGTAATGTGTCTTACATTTAGGTTTTTCCGAAAGGCTCAGTAGCCACTTCAAAGCACTCCTGTGTGACAGAATGAGGCACAATCAAGGCAGTCAAGCAGGACCGTACCATTCTCTGTCCACGGCGATGGTTCATGGCAATGTTGCACCTTTCTCACGTGAGCTTCTGGCTGTTGCCCAACTCAGTGGTGTTCATTTTATCCTCTCGGTACAATAACAGCAAGCTAGATGATGAACCGGAGGAGGGGGCAGGGATAGAGCAGACCAGAGATGACAGCAAAAAGAGAGTGGGAGGAGGAAGCAAGACCACATATGGCTGGGGAGGAGTGCAAGGAAGAGCAAGCAAAATCAGGACACCAGGCAAAGAGAAAGTGAAATTGGAGGCATGGGGAGTTGTTGACCAATGAGAAGTAAAGAAATCAGTGACGTTGAAGCCCAACAATGGTAAGTAATGGCAGCATGTTTGTGTGTGTTCAGCTGTGAGTGATTTTGTGTGCTTGTGTTAATTTTTACCATGCATATGTCTTTACCAACCATGCCTTTACAACGAACTTTGCATGGTAAAGGCATGAGTGGTAAAGCCATAAGTGTTGTTGTAAATGCATGCGTGTTAATGACGTCTGTGTTGAACTGATGGCGAAGTAAAGGCATACGTGGTAGTTGCGTAGTTGTTCCGCCATACAAACCTGGCGTTCTGAAGCCCTGACATAAAAATATGGGCCGAAAGCTCACAATGCTGCATTATTTGAACATCAGGGAAAATGACCATACTACTAGCACAGAAGGGCTCACTACTGTTTTTTGTGAGCATCTAACAGCTGACCTTCTAACACACAAGCAAGCAGATGGCTATCAAGAAGGGGAGGAGATATGTATGATCTATTGGCCTGAGCAGCGGACTTTGGAACTTGGAAACAGAGTGAAGGTGTTGGCATCAGCTCAACATCTTATGATTCTGGGCAATTCACTTGCTCTCCCCATGCCTTAAAAAAATAAATCTGACCTTGTGTAATGTAACCTTGTAAGGTAAAGCGCTCTGATGCCTTGGGGCTAAGTTTCCACTACAAAACTGCAAAAAAAGGACAACTATTCCAGCTCTGCATAATGCTTACATTTACCTACAGAATTAGCTGGTAATCCACCATTCCAAATTCAAACACATTTTAGTACAAGATGCAGCAGTTCCAGTTCACTCACTCAAGCACACAGCCCAGTATCACATGTGTTTGAGGCTCTTGACTCAGCCCTTCTTCAGGGTGTCATGTGTGTGAATATTGTATGATGATATGCACAGGTCTCGAGGATTCTATCACATTCCAGAGACTATTCTTGTGTTATATTGGAGGTTGTGATTGTTTGCTGCTATGGTTGTCCCGTGGTGAGCTTAGTCATATACAACTGTATGAAATATCTGAAATGTATTTTATGTGTGCTCAGCATTCAGTCTAATGTGTTGTGTTACATCCTTTTCATCACTAACTGTCCATGCTTTCTATCTCTCTTCAAGAACTTGTGATATACTTGAGTGCCTTTTGCCTACACAGGGGTCGAAAGAAAAAACATAATACCACATCTCTTAATATACTCACATTAAAAAGTGATATATTACTAGGAAATGTACAGCGCCAATAATTCTCTGTCGATCTGTACAGGCTAAGCCCAGACACATATGTTGATAAGGTTGTTTAGCCACACACTAGATAAGTTAATATTGTTTTTGTAGCTGCTTGCAACCGGAAGCATTATCATGTAGCTGCACATCAGATAAGACTGTATTATCAACCACTGATAATTTGGGAATAAATTGAGGTTTTCCCAATATCTAGGTAATGTTATCTTGTTATTTAGGCAAATAGAATGCCCCTTATTAAAAAGACATCTTCCTTACAGATACCAATCTCGGTACAGCATCTTTGAGCAGATTATTTTATGTATTTATGTAATCAGTGCCCACACTGGATGAGAAGCAATTCTAGATGTCAAAAGCATCTAGTTATGTGCAATAAGTAGATTGTTTGTACTGGGTTAATATGGATGTTTTAGATGACCCAGGGGGTTGGCGGTATAAGGAATGAGGGGAGAACTTGTGCCTAGAAAGTGTTAAAGGGTAGGTAAGAAAAACAATGAAGTACAGTGCATCTATCTGGTATTATCACAGCTCTCGTGGTTCTATTAATAGATTTCTATAGATTGTTTTCCATGTTATAATCTTGAAGGGGAAAAGCAAACTTACTGAAATAACATTATAGAGGAAATTTAGAGACCGAATGTTTCAATTTATGGTATGAATAAGGCCGAATGTATTTCCACGAATGAAGTAAGCAGAAATTAAAAAAACCAAAAAAAAACCAATCAGGATGAGAATCCCTCTAGACTCGAAAATGAGTTGGAGAGGATCATCCGGAGGTTGCATCGTGCAATAGGCAATAGGCGGTGATAATTTGTGACTGCCATTGCAGGGGCTGGGACTGTTTTTTTGTCAACAGACTTTGATTCAGATCAAAAAATAGAAAGGCAGAAAAAGGAGAAAGAAGAAGAAAGAGAAAGACAAACTGTTATTGCAGGATAGGAAGAAGAAATGAACCTAAAAGTGTCAAACAAAGACACAGGGGGGCAGATTTACAAGCCCCTTGCGCCACTTTTGCGTCACTTTTCCCATGATAAAAGTGACGCAAAAGTGGCGCAAGGGGCTTGTAAATCTGCCCCAGGAAGTGTAGGGTGGTGCAAAAAAGAGACAGGAGGTGGAATCAAGACTTGGTAGCCTTGGTATTAGCCAACCCAGATTATTGGCAGCGCTGGCACCGGACTCCAGAGATTAGCTTTGTGCCCCAGCACTTATTTTTTTAACAACTGAAGCTGTTTTGTGCATTTAAAATGTACCTAACGTCTTAACAAATATGTTGTGTTGTTTGGTGTCATGGCATGAGTGTTTTTGTTTTTCAGTTGAGTTTTTGTGTTTGTTGCATTTTTCACCCACATAAAGCATCCTGTCACAATTTGAATGAAAGTGCTAAATGAAGTAAAGGAATGAAAGGAATAACTGAAAAGATTCAGAGAATGTTACGCGGTAGCGGCAGATCTTGAATAATCATGTAAAAATCATTGTATTGAAGGTAACTTGAAATCTAAGAGGTGAAAAATCCAAAAAGATCCATCATCAGCATGGAAAGTAATGCTCATGATCAAGGTGATATACCACATCAGTGGATGGCCACCATCCCCGTGCTGATTTCAAATTGCTCACCGAGAATGTGGATGCTGGTAAATAACGTCTGAGATGTTGGAGTATTCTGTCCACCATGCTGTTCTGGCTTGGGTGTCAGTGGTTTCATGTGTTTTTATGTGACTTCAGCGTTGCAATGCATGTCTGATTGCCCTCGTTTGAATAATTTCTACTGAGCTATTAACAATTGCAACCATTCTCATGCACATGGTTATAGACAAACAGTGCATTACAAATAATCATATAGTAAAATAACCAGCGGCGGCCTCTCCATTAGGGCGGAGGAGCGCCGCCCCCCCATCATCACCCGCACATAAAACGATAACAAAATAGGTTTTAAACCCATTTTATCATCGTTTTATTTTGACCTTCCTGGATCCGCCCCCGGACTCTGATGAGTCTTGGGGCCGAGTCCAGGGGGATGACACTGTGGTGGGGGAGTGGTAGTGCACTCCCTTGTTCCTTCTCTGCGCATGAGGGTTTGGCCGACTGTTTCAGGCCGGCCAACCCCTCATGCGCAGAGACGCTTTCTCAACCATAGCTGCGTTGTTGTGGCTGGAGAAAGCAGGCACAGGCTCCCAGAGTGCCTGGGAGCGCCAAGTCCCAGCGCTCAGGCCATTCCTGACGCTGCTTTCCCGCAGCATCATGATTGGCCGCAATGTAGTCTGGAAGTCTGTCCCAGAAGCAGGAAGACCACGATGGAGTGGACGGCAGAGGCTGCAGCGATCAGGTGAGTTATAATTATTTTTTTTAATTGTCCCGTTGTCCCCAATCCCTTCCCCCCATCACCAGCTCCCTCCTCCGGCCAGCCTCGCCACTTTGGCAGGGGACAGGCCACTGCTGTCAAATACCAGATATTATTTGCTAAAACTTCGAGGGGGGTGGGCTCCATTTAATATCCACCTCTGAATGACAGATTCTCTGATAGGTTTGTCTGAGGCTAAACACTCCTGTGCATCTGACTTTAACTCACTGGTGGAGATGTGGTCTTTATCTCTGAAAAGCCCATATATATTTTGTGGTTTAGGGGATAGACTTTGTGTGGCCCCAAGAAATTAAAGATAAGACAAAAGTTCCGAGTCAAGCATGAAACGGACAAGCATAAATGGTAAAGCTTTTTGTTATGCAGATCACTTGTGCCTGGCATAAGCTTTAAAGAATTAAGATTAGGGCCCAATGTACTCATTTTGGTTTACATCACTGGTGCAATGTTCATGCCGCATCTGTGATATGACCTGTGATTACTTTCCTCTGCGACAGATTTACTAATCCATCTCTGCACAAAGCAGGCATTTAGTAGTACATGAATGAAACAAGCATTAAAGTTACACATCTATTTGAATGTTTGTGAACGTAGGGAAGGTGACCTTGGAGGGACAGCAGACCCCTGTCCCTCTATTTGTCTTCACAGTATGTCAACAAGGTAGACCCTTTCTCTGAAGCAGGCATGAGCTGCCATGTCGTGTTGGATGCTGTGCAACATGGCTTAAAGTTAAGAAAAAAAGGGCTGTGACTCTCCAATGACTTTTTCAACAATTGATTAAATATTGAGGGGCTTTCTGTATACCCCTGTGGGATTCGGCACCATGCCAAAATACGGTCTCCAAACCGAAATGCAAAAATTTGCTGACTGTCGTGATGCAATGGAATGGAAAAAAACGCATGGCACAAATCAATTACTGTATACCATTCTGCATCATGGGGAATCTGATACAAAATCACTGATGGATTTGGTACAATGGGACAACATGGTACAACGATTTTGTTTACCTTTCTCAGGTCTTGCACTATTCTGAACTTCCCATTTGGCTTTTTCAGGCCCATTATGGGTGAGTTACATGGACTGCTCAATATTTCTCTCAGAATTCCTTGTTTGATCATTTTCTCAAGTATTGGAGTTACTCCTTCAATTATTTCAGGTGTCAATCTATACTGGGGAATGTTTGGATAACTAACTCCATCTTTGACAGTAATTTTTACTGGGTCTACATTTCTCATTAGCCCTACATCTTCTCCGGGGAAATCCCAAACCTCTGCTTTTACAGACAGTTTCAATTCTCTAGGCAGTTCATCTGGATTAAATACTGCATATGTTCCAATAGTTTCACATTCTCTGTTAGCTATGGTCATCTTATACAATACATCCTCATCTGGTGTTTCAAAAGCTATTCCATCTGGAGTACAAAATATAGTGCAGTTCATCTTGCACAGCAGGTCCCTACCTAGCAAATTCACAGGACTGGTGTCACACACCACAAATCGGTGCATTTCAGAAAATTTCCCTATACTAACCTTTACGGGTTCTGTAAGGTACGTTTTTAACTGTTGGTTAGATACACCAACTACTTGGATTGTTTCATCCGAAAAAGGAAGATTCTTAACATTTGCTGATCTAACAGTAGATCGAGTAGCGCCAGTGTCCACTAGGAAAATAATTTTATTATCATTAATCTTCCCATGTACAAATGGTCCTGTTTGGTCTATTTCTAGAGATGCGCCAAGTACGCACTCTTCTTCCTCCCTTCGGCACCGTCACTAATCCATTTCTGAATCACTCTCATCATGTTGCAGCCAATACTGCGAAACAGTGCGAGCGCGTGATGGTTTATTTACCTGTTCTTCATGGTAGAATCCCGATTCTTTACTATACTTCTGTGAGTTTCTGTTCTGTGGAAAAGGTGGTTTTGGCACCTGATTCTGGGAAGTAACCACCTGCTGCTGTTGCTGCAGTTGACCACCCACCTCTTTCCGCACCTGTGGATTCAACGATCGATTTTCAATATTAGTATTTGGAGGGTTCTTACACTCGGATTTCCAATGCCCTAACTCACCGCAATGTGACATGGGAATTTCTTTTTGGCTTCTTCTATATTACCTTTTCCTTTCCCTGTACCAAATCTTGGTCTTACTCCTGGATTGTTTGCTTGTTCTACCAACTGAGCTTCCTGTCGTTCGGCTACCTTTTGCTGGTGGGTGATTTTAACTTCCATCTGGATGTGGAGGATGACTTAGACGCACTTAGACTGATGGATATCACGTCTCCGCTGGGTCTCGCACCTTTTGTCTCGGGGCCTACCCATGATCGGGGTCATACTTTAGACCAAGTGTTCTCTTCGACCCCTCTGGCTGACATTGACGCTGTGCCAGTGCTATGGACAGATCACAGGCTGATTAAGTTTTCCATACCGGGGGATGTGGTCCCACGCAGTAACAATCCTACACAACCTAGTTCAGCCTCCAGGGCATTGCACAAAGTTACGCCTGAGATGCTTGCGCAGATGCTGGTGGACCATCCTTGCTCCGTCACGGGTGATCTGGAGCGGGATATTGAGGCCCTGCAGCTCTGGCTGGCTGAAAGGCTGAATGACCTTGCCCCTGCAGTTGTCCCTCGGGCCATGACCAAACGATTATCTGCGCCTTGGTTTACAGAGGCGCTTCGCCTGTCTCGCTGCCAGTGTAAGGTCGCGGAGAGGACTTGGCGCTCCCATTATGATGGGGAGGCTAAATTAGCCTACAGGGCGGTAGTGAAAGTTTATCACCGTGACATCGTGGTAGCCAAGAAGGAATATCTGGCTAGACGGATAGAGGCGTCTATGAACTCCTGTAAGGAGATCTTCACTGTGGTAAGGGAGTTCATGACCCTGAGATCCACCGTGCCCCTCTTAGTGTCATCCGATACTTGGGCTTGTGATCTTGCTAGCTTTTTTACTGAGAAGATTAAGGTCATCCAGGCTTCCTTTGCGGAGAGTATTGGCGAGGGGAGGCGTAGCACTGGGGTGGGCCCTGATTTATCGTCCCTGCCAGATGTTGTGCTGGAGGAGTTTTCTGCTATCTCCAAGGAAGCTTCCCTGTTGCTGCTGACCAATTTGAAATCTGGTTCGCCACTGGACCCCTGCCCGGCCAAATTTTTGGCCAGGATGGCATCAGTTGTGAATCCATTGGTCAACCCTCTCCTTAATGCCTCTTTGAGGGAGGGCAGGGTCCCATGCGCCTGGAAGAGGGCGATGGTGATCCCCCTCCTGAAGAAGCCTGGATTAGACGCCGAGGTGTTGGCCAATTATAGGCCAATTTCCCTTCTCCCGGCCCTAGCAAAAATCACGGAGAAGCATGTCCATGGCACTCTATCTGGTTTCTTAGAAACCAACCATCTCCTGCATCCATCACAATCTGGTTTCCGCCCCGGTTTAAGTACCGAGACGGCACTGCTGGAAGTCTCGGAGGTTATTCGGGAGACATTGGATGCAGGCGGCAAGGCCATGCTTGTCATGCTAGACCTGTCGGCGGCCTTTGACACCGTCCCCCATGAGGCGCTTCTCGCCAGGCTGTATGACATCGGGCTTAGGGGGACGGTGCTTAAATGGTTTACATCTTTCCTCGAGGGCCGCCGCCAAACAGTCTGGGTTTCCCAAAGCACCGCAGAAATGCCGCCATTGGGAGTCGGAGTTCCACAGGGATCTGTGTTGAGCCCGACTCTCTTTAATATCTTTATGGCCCCTCTGGCGGCACTAGTGGAGGCCTTTGGGGCCCAGATTGTATCGTATGCAGATGACACTCAACTGCTCTTCACGTGCAAGAAAGATCAGGCATTTGACGGGGTGGGCATTCGGGGCTGTCTGGGGATGGTCTTTGACTGGTTCCAGCAGAACAGTCTCAAGGCCAACTCCAGTAAGTCAAAGGTCCTTTTGTTTGGTTGCAGCGCTGACCCTGAATGGCAGGTCTGGTGGCCTATGGACATGTGTCCTCCGGCTCAGTCCTCTCTGGTCGCTAAAAACCTGGGAGTCAAGCTGGACAACAAGCTTACGCTAAAAGCACATATCCTTGGTCTGGTTGGCACCTGTTTTGGTATTTTGAAGATGCTCCGCAAATTTTTACCATTGCTCTCTGAGGAGCATAGGCGGATCATTGTCCAGGCTCTAATAGGCTCGAGACTGGACTATGCCAACGCCCTTTTTTGGGGCTTCCGGACTACTTGGTCCAGCGCTTGCAGGTGGCGCAGAATGCGGCGGCACGTGCTATTTTTGGCCTCCGTAGGCGAGCGGGGGTTTCTGGGCTACTGCAAGCATTGCACTGGTTGCCTGTCCGGAAACGGATTATGTTTAAGACTTTGACTCTTATGCACAAAGCTCTGTTTGGTACAGGGGCTAAGTACCTGCAGCGGAGGTTGACTTTTTATCGCCCCGCCCGCGCTCTGCGTTCTGAAGCATTATACCTGGCTTTGGTGCCACGTGTTAAGAAAGCTCG
The DNA here is from genome assembly GCF_964204655.1 of Triturus cristatus. Lineage (NCBI taxonomy): Eukaryota > Metazoa > Chordata > Amphibia > Caudata > Salamandridae > Triturus > Triturus cristatus. The sequence goes on from NC_140594.1 coordinate 798,737,078, forward strand.
TATTGGTGGGCGTTCTTTTAGCTTGAATGCCCCCCACCTCTGGAATTCGATGCCTCTGGCCTTACGCAGTTAGTCCAATTTGTTTTTGTTCAGGAAGAGCCTTAAGACCTGGCTTTTTAATCTCTAGGTCTTCTTCTTGTTCTTTTTATATCTGTTCTGTTTCTATGTAGTTATGTTACTCTTGCTGAGCTGTATGCGCAAAAGCGCCGGGACACTCTATCGGAGTAGCCGAGCGCTATATAAATGCTTTGTAACATAACATAACCTTTACCTGTGCCCACATTGCCTTTTCTTTCAGCTTTCGCTGTTTTGCCTCAATCTCATCACTGAAATATTTTGCATGTCTCAAAACTTCATCTAGTTTCTTATTCTGCCAATCAACTGTATGCTGCTTTATCATATCACCAATTTCTGGTCATAAACCATATACAAACCTGTATACGAAATGGCTCAAATCTTTATCACTCAGGTTCTCATCTCCACTGAACTGTTTAAAAGCCTGAATTAGTCTCTCATAATATGCATGTACTGACTCCTTGCTTTCCTGTTGGGTTCTGTCAATTTTTACCCAATCAGTCTCTTTAGGGGGTACCTCATTTTTCAGAAATGCCATAACCTGCTCGTATTTCTTCATTACCTCTGGGTCGGGAGCTCCCGTCTTGGGGTCCCTTGGATACTCGTGAGTGGGCCAATTTATCATCAGCTTGCACTCTGTCCACAAATCTGCTGGTACTATTATATCGAATAGACTATTCAAATCTATCCATAATACCTTTGCCAATTTTACAAACCTGTCTACCTGCCGGTACCACTCGACGGGCTTTTCGCGTAATCGAGGGAAATCATTTGTGAAAGACAAAATGTCCTGTCTTGTCCATGGAACATGGACATACCCTCCCCCTGGAATCTCTCTCATGGGGTATTCTGTCGTTACCTTTTCTTTCTCTCTAACGGGAAATGCTGAAACTGTCTTTTCTGTGATATTATCACGTCTTCTACACCACTTACTTCTCCATCCGTCAACATCTCCCCATTTTCTCAACAAACCAATTATGTCCTTAATTTGACCTATCCTTCCTGTAGTATTCATGTTCTCTATATCCTTCTCAGTGAAATCGACTCAATAGGATTTTTGCAGGGCTTTTACTCTGTCAAAATCTATTCCCATTTCATTTGCAATTTCCTCTAATCTTTCATGCAGGTTTTTCGCTCTCCAGGTTGCACTTTTGCACAGAAACAACAATTCCTCATCCTGGTAGTTTTTCAATTTTTCAGTAGGGATAGTTCCTACTATTAATTCTTCCAATACCATTCGTATTTTTGCCACATCTATTGACTGGGATTCTTGATCCTTTTTCTGTAACTCTCTGAGCCATTCATTTAATTCATCTACGGAAGGTCCTACTGGATTGTTTACATTATGTTGTTCTGGGGCTTTTTGTGGTTCTAATAATGTTTTCATTGTCATTCTGCTCTTTTCAGCGTAAATCTGATTTACAAATGGATTATTTGAAACATTTGGTTCGAACATATTTATTGTCGGTCCCCACGGATTGTCAATTTGACTCCGTTCAGCATTTTCAATTGGATTTTGGCTTCTGTACGGCACTGTCAAACAATGTTCAGTATCTTTTTGTTTGTTAAAAATGGGCATTACTGGACCTATCGTTACTGGAATTGTTACAGCTTCTAGATTCTTGGTCAATTCTCTTATTTTCTCAGTTAATTCTAGGGTAGTTTTGGCCAGTTCTACCGAATTCTCATCATTTACCCTACTTCCTGTCTGCTTTTCTATCTCTCTTTTCCCTAGTTCTGGTGACATGGTCTCTGTTTTAATTATTCGTAATGTTTCTCTCATTGGGGCACTTGGTGTCAATGCCTCTGGTTCTGGTCGATATGGTGGTGGGTTTTTGTAAAACACTTAATCAAGAACATCATCTTCTGATTCATTCACTTCATACCCACTCGAATTCGTATTCCGCCTTTTCTCAGTGCATTTTCTCCCTTCATTCTCTCCTACCATTCTCACAGGATACATACCATCAGTCATACTTGCATTCCGCCACCTTTTCATCCTGTCTTCATGTGTCTCATGTCCGTATGATTTACCGAACATGTATCGATAACCCCTACCACTTCTCGTTCATGCATTTCGTCTTCCCATTCCGTCAATGCCTCAAACTGCGTCGGTCTAGGTCTTGGTTCTAAGTTAATCATTTTGTGTCGGAGGTTTCTCAAGACAGCCAAATTAAAGGAACCATGTTCTGGAAACGCCAGGACTCCATCGTCCTTGGTGTATTTTACCCAATTATCTAACCAAATACAAGTATGATACCCATATTTCGCAATTATTGTAGATGCGGGGGTTTTCGGTGGAGGAAGTAACTGTCCTTCCCTAGTCTCAACTATTTTATCTTTCTTGAACCATATTTTAATTTTTCCAAACCACGATTTCTTCTTTTCTGGTGGTTGGTAATACATTTTCTCGTTCTCCGTATACCGTTTAGTCCTCTTACAATGGTACCGCTATTCTGTCCACTCACAGCGCGACTCTTACTAACGCACCAATCAGGAGTGTCTACGTCACTATCGCAATCCTCCAATCTCGGCGTGACTCACACTAACGCACCAATCCGGAGTGTTTTACGCCTCCAATCTACTGTCCAATCCCAGCGCGGTTGTTCTGACGTCAGCAGCCGCTGCGGCAGTTCTGCTCTGCTCTCGTCTACCCCTCCTTTACAAGACCGCTCCGTGAACTCTTACTGTAACTTTGACGATTCTATTAGTAACAATACTAAAACATCTCCATTGTCTGCTTCGCTAACCAAAGAACAGCAAAGACCTTTCTCACAAGAATTCCGTCTATCCCGAGAGCAGCGCTTACCTCTGCCCTACTACGGAATCGTTACTTTTGTTGATAAAGTAGCACATCCCTCTACTTCACCCTTCTAGCAAGCATTAGCTAATTGTTTCTCTGGTATTTTAGAAATAACCTAGAGTTTCGCAATCAACCCAAATGCCTTTTCATTCACACTCGTTCATACATGAAAATGCAGTACATACGCACAGAATCCTGTCTTTCCCGAGAACAGTGAACAGTCTGTCCTACTACAAAATTATGACACCCGTTAACAAAGCAGCGCTTCCCTCTGCTTTGTCCTTCTAACAAGCTCAGAGAACACCTGCTACCTTTTCAGTGATAAGCGTTATCGGTATGCCAATTGGTTTCCTGGTACTTAAAGACTAAAATTTCACAGGTAACCATCGCTATCATACACACTTCTCTCATACAAAAAACGTCTCTATTGGCAACACACGACGATTTCACCGAATCGAACCCAGACAATGCGCTGTGCAACTTCATTTGTCACACGTTTCCCCTGTGTACCTACAGGGCTACAACAATCCCGTCTTTCCCGAGAGCAGCATCTACCTCTGCTCTGCTACGGAACCTTTACAAACTTCCGACTTCCTACATCCCAGAAGCCGTGCAAACAACACATAACTCGATGCGACTCAACATACAGTGTTAGTACATAAACCAATACCAATCAATAATCAATAAGCTATTTACAAGCAATCGTCGCTAAACCCAAAACAATAGCTAACCATCATTCTGCTACCAGAAAAACTGCTCCAGCGCTGAATACCAAAAATCCCCTCGCTACATCACAGACCTCTGATCTTCTTCAACAACCAACATTCGTTCACGAATTCACTGGTGGGGCCCATAACACCAATCATTCATTCTACTTTCAGATCATTGGTCCTCGAGAGAGAGGGGGAAATCCTTTCTCTACTCCATGCGCTGGAAATGGGAGGAAGATTGCACCAATCACCTGATGAGTAACAACAAGTTTATCTATTCCTCCCTACCTCACCATGATCTCAATACATTATAACCTAGCAGTTCCTCCCATACTATTGGCCATGGATCAGCTAGTTGCTGGGAAAAGCAACACTTAACTCTTCTAAACAATAAACATCGAAATACTTCAAATAGTAACCCGACACAGTTCTTTAAATTAAATAAAATGTTTATCTAATTAAAACATAAGGAAATCATATAGCATTCAATATTTGGTTCGCATATTTACCTAATCTGACTAAATGGCATCCTCTATGTCAAATTCAGATCTTTCGTCTCTATGCCCATAAACCAAAGAATCAGTTCGTAAGTTAATTGGGCATCTAATCAGTCCATCAGAGTCTCTGGTAAGCAGCTGTCCAGCAATGTCACCGTCCTCTCCGTCAGCATAACGTCGGACAATCTGGTAAAGTGAAGGTGAGCTCGCAATGGAAATAATATCCTACCCTCTCTAGTCTACTTTTATAGTACAATTTTGACAACAAATGTTTTAATACAAGTTTTAGAACAAATTTGATTGGTTAAACCAGGATCATTCTTCCTGATTCCCATGCATTAGATGTTGCATTAGATGCAGCTCTCAATTTATTAATAAAATAGCAACAGTTTCTAATCCATTCAGGGCATTTTGATTCCCATGCGGGGTTGTGTCCTTAGTGTCATCAATTATAACAGTTCATAGTTTAAGAAAGTTCTTTGTTTAAGGCTTGGCACTCCTCCCAGGGCGTCCTTCACGAGTACAGTCTGCCTGGGGTCAGGACGAGGTTATTGTTGCCCATCTTTTAGCACAGGCGCACTTCACTCAGTGACTTCTGTATCTTGTCGGTGCGTCAAAATAGGGATGGCAGCCATTTTGTGGCCACTCCAGAAAGGTCAACTTAAGCAAAGAGACACAAAACGTAATTAATACTTTGAAATGACTATTAAAATGTTATTCCCTCACTAAACCCTCTATGTGTGTGCATTTATCTAGCAAAGCAACACGCATTGCGGTTTATACTCACAATTTAAAGCACGATTCACAAATCACATCACAAATGCAACATATAACATGCAAATTCTAAATATCTGACATTAGTATGCGTACGAAATTAGTTTACGTATCAATCAGGCCATGCAAATGCGATTCCCACGTGTATTTTCTAATTAGTAATGTTGATTAATTAAACACACAGCAAAACATTAATACTATTAATAATTACTCAGTTATTCATTTTAATTCTAAAAGATAAAATGGAGGAGGTATACAATTCTTAGGGAAAACCTCGCTCCAGCATGTACATTACTAGTCGCAATCCTATTTCCATCTTGCAGAGGACCTTTAGTTTATTGTGACTAGTTTTTGTGGCCACAATGGCTATAAATCTGCTAATCACAGGTATTAGAATAAGAAAAAGGCTTACACAACGAGCTCTTGGTTGAATAGATGTGCAAGCAGCAGCTGCGTTTTGAGGATCTTAGATTCAGTGGCGGCTCTCAGAGGGAGTTCGGTGGGGCAGTGAGGCGGGGGTGGGGCAGGGTGGGGGGTAGTGGAGTCGGACATACATGGAGTAAGGTAAGGAAATGAATAAATAAAACTATTTACCTTGCGCGCGCTGCATCGCGGAGTTGGCGATGCAGCGAGCGCAAGGTAAATAGTTTTATTTATTTACTTACCTTACTCCATGCCATCGTATGTAGGACTACACTACCCCCCAACCTGCCCCTCCACTGCCCCACAGCACTCCCTCTGCGAAACGCCACTGCTTAGATTAACTCTAAGAGTGGCCACTGGAGACTAAATGGAGTTAACAAAATAAATGCAATGGGCCATAGAAAGAAATTAGATGCACAGAACCGGTGGCAGACTAGCTAGGAGAAAAGTCAGATGTTTTGAATGTTCTGCCTATGCTTTGGTAGAGTCAACCACAAAGCCAAACTTGTCTGACGTAGCCTGGTTCTTCTCTTCTTTCTAGTACAATGAGTCCTAATTTTCCTTCACAAAGGGCCACATTCAAAGAAAATTTACACAACGCAATTCAGCGAGACGCCTTGCTGTGCTGTTTGAAAGGGACAGGCAGGAATGCATCATATCTATCAATATATGGCTCATTCCTGACCTCTCCCTGCACTGGTGCACGTTTGCTACCTAGCCCCAAGGCAAACACCCTTATGCCATGGTTCAAAGGTGCCAGCGTTGCAGGCAGGATTGTTTTTGTGCAGGAAGGGACACCTTTCTCCACAAAAACAATCCTTTGAGGCGTTTTCCTTTTTCTATATGTTTCTGCAGAATGCAGCGCACGTCGAAAGAGGAAAAAACGAGGAGAAATAAAGATATTCCTTCTTGTTGCACTTCCCCTAGGAAGGTTGTTATAATCTCTGTAGAAAGACACCTGGAGCCAGGAGGTATTCTTAAGCCATCTTTATTCAGTCTCCAGTTCAGGTTACATCTGTCTCTACTCCAGCCAGCCTAGTGTGGTACCAGCCCCACCAGGAGCAGCCTCCCTAGCTGCTCAGCCCATCTTCAACTGCCAACACTCATCCACTCAGACACCCAAGCATTCCATGCATCACAGGCACACCAACATTCTATGACCATCTCACGCTCTGGCTGAACAGCTAGTGGCAGCAGGGCTGGACTAAAATGATAATCAATTAAGTAGGATATAACATTATCCCTTTTTCTTCAACGAAAACAAAACATGCAAGTAATAAAACATCAAGGAAGAACTATCCACAAGCAAAATGAATAATGGTACAAGTCCCACAGATGCAAACATAAAAATTAAAACATCGCAGTACAAAGAACCATTATACACAGAAAGAACGGATAAGATAAATACATTTGATAAGCAATATCTCCCATCCCTCCCTAAAAGAATAAAACATTTTGAAGCAACAATAACATTACCAGAAATACATTTGAAGCATTTTGCATTAAACACTATGACGTAATGCACTACAACGCAAAGGGTAAAAGACCCCACACAACCAAAGCCCCAATGTATAACTAAAAGTAGCTCTAAAGATAGCATACCCTACAACTACAATCCCAAGAGAAAGGGAAACAAACAAGTATATGGATCGTCACCCATAACAACTCCCGTGAAGGGATGTACATTAGTACTGTGCACAACTATTTATGGACTAAACCATAACCCAACCCAGTGTGAGGGTTAACCTAGGTACAAACTATTTATAGACTAAACCAGAACCCAACCCAGTGTGAGGGTTAACCTAGGTACTACAAACCCCTTATAGAGGTTACAAACGAGCTCTTGACCCCCTCGTGGAGGTTACGTACCCCATATGGGAATAACAAACATAACTAGTCAAGGAGCTGTTACCCAAAACCTTCCCTCGTGTATGGGAACAACGTGACGACCACCCACAGGAAAACAATCACTGTAAAATGAAGACCTGTAAAATGAAGACCCATCCTCAAACTATACACCTGTGGCATCACAACTTTTTCCTCTTGTCACAATACTAAAAATTAAAGCCATTCCGTTAACTGTAAAACAGTAGTACATTGTGCCCCTCACCGGTGAGCGATATCTCACCCGAGTTGTGACAGGTCTGGACTTTCCCTGCAAAGAACTACACCCTCAAACTAGAACGCTCCGACATACATGAAACAGAGCACTACACTCTAAGGTTGTCCAGACGGCGACATAGTGACTTGTTACAATACTGTATCACAAATACAAGTAATACTCCACACTGTAGCCTAAATTTTTTGAGCATGTTCTCTTTCCCAAAACAAAATACTACCAATTCCTAAACTCAGACTCTAAATAGTCTTCACAGAATACAGTCTTGCAGAGTTTCACGCAGACTCTAAATAGTCTTCACAGAGCACAGTCTTGCAGAGCTTCTCGTACCACTTGTACTTTATACTCTGAACATTCCAAAGTCTCCAATGGAAACCGCCACTCGTCTCGTTAACTTATTAGACCTTACCTCCACATACAATACCAAGGCAAGATCCACCAGGATCTATCATTGCACTTAAGCTGACAGCTTGCAAAACGAAGTAACATCTGGTGTTTCAAGACTTCGGCGTCCACAGAGTGCACAAACCATAGACGCTTGACAAAAGATGGATAACGTGAAGACACCGTGTTGTCACTGGCATACATGTCGACTTGCAGGAAACTTTATTGACTAGGATCGCAAACACCGTGGTTAGCAGAATAAAGCTTGTACTCGGCAACTCTGCACAAATCAGGAACACCAAAAGGAAAAGCAACAGCGGACGCCAACCACAAGATGGCAGGACGCTATCAACGTCGCAGCAGAGTGGCTCACGGCGCGTCGGTGCACACCGTACGTCCAAAAGCAGCTAGGAAGCACAACAGAAGATTCCACCATCGTCATGGAAGGACGTCATCGAAGAAACAGCGCGATCTCCTAGATACAGGTAAGTGTCCACGCGCTGATTGTAGCGCGCGTCTCAGCTTTTTGAATTTAAAATGAGAAGCCACTCCAACTGTAAAACACTGCCAGTCGCCGAAAAATTGTACTATTGTTATTAACCATTGTATCCTGCCGCATATAAACAACAGAGCAAACCACCCACACGGCACCAACGATGCCCAATGCAGCAAAGCGTTGAATGTCACCACTGAGTAGCGAAGCGTTGTATGTCACCGCTGGGTAGAAAACACACTCCGTAGTCTCCACAACTGTGCGGCATCTTCATCATGCTGGCAATGCCAAACCAGCAAAGTCGTGCCCCAAGACACCGATCAGGCACCTCCCCTCAAAAGTAGACGACCAGAAATCCTCAGATTCATCAAACATGCAGCAGCTGTATAAATACTGATATTAGTGGAAGTAGTGGTCACTCGCCTAGATTGAAAGTCCTGTCAGGCATCAAACATTGACCATTTGTTCTACTGCTGCAAGGAGATCGTTGTGACATAGTACCTTTTAATTAAAATCACTGTGGTTTTGGCAGCTCCTTAAAACGCTGCAACTGTCAAATAAGGACCCTTTAGTACAAGATATAATCCATGTGTGCAGCCACTACACACATTTCACATCTTTGAAATTGACATTTCCTTCTTTCTGTGGCTGGAACACCAGATATGGCTGTATTTTGACAACTCCTCCAACTCACTGTAATCCTTTAAGTGACAAACGTTGTGGCTGGAACACCAGATGCGGCTGTAGCTTAGCTATTCCTCCAACTCACTATAATCCTTTATGTGGCAAACTTTGTGGCTGGAACACCAGATGCGGCTGTAGCTTAGCTACTCCTCCAACTCACTTTATTCCTTTAAATGGCTGTGTTATTCCCAGGCTGTAGTGTCCTTTTGTGATGACACTTCTCTGTGGGCTGTCCATTGGAAAGGACACTGGTGGGGCTGGCGCTGGCTTTCCTGGGAATTCTTTCTTAATACATGTAGTAGCTTGTAGGATCTCCTGGTTTCTCCTTGTTTCCTTTGTAGTTCCTTTGTTTCAGTGGTTCACCAAGAGTCTCTAGGGTCCAAATCCCATCCTCGTCGCCAAAATAAATGTTATAATCTCTGTAGAAAGACACCTGGAGCCAGGAGGTATTCTTAAGCCATCTTTATTCAGTCTCCAGTTCAGGTTACATCTGTCTCTACTCCAGCCAGCCTAGTGTGGTACCAGCCCCACCAGGAGCAGCCTCCCTAGCTGCTCAGCCCATCTTCAACTGCCAACACTCATCCACTCAGACACCCAAGCATTCCATGCATCACAGGCACACCAACATTCTATGACCATCTCACGCTCTGGCTGAACAGCTAGTGGCAGCAGGGCTGGACTAAAATGATAATCAATTAAGTAGGATATAACAAAGGTGTTTCATTTTGAGGGTTGTATGATGGAAACACACATTCAATTACCATGCATGCCTTTACAACATGGCAGTTACAACATGGGTACCATTACCACGCGTTACCTTTACCACACAGGATGCTACAATGAATAAGCCTTTACCACACGTCATTCACAACAAATTTAGTTGTAAAGGCATGAATGGTAAAGGCATATGCGCGGTAAAGGTTACACGTGGCAACGGTACCTGTGCTGGAACCACCGGCACCTGCCACGGCCCCTCCCATACTCTAAACCCTAAAAATGCTCTGAACCAAGCCACTAACTTTAAGACTGGCACCCGCTGCGTCCTCTCCCCAGCCTCCAGGTCCAAAGCCTCTTCCTACCACTAAGCCATATACACCACTCCTTCCCTCTCCCCCAGCCCTGAAAACCAATCCAACCCCAGTCCTTAGCCCTAAAACCTGGCCCCCAGCCCTGAAAACAACACAGACCCCAGCCCTGATTTAGCAAACTCACAACGTATGCTCCTGAAACCCAATCCCACTCCTGGCCGGCCTCCACAAACCTAATGCTGATTCCCACGCCAACCCTGAGCCCTAAAACGCCCTCCTGTGGCGCTCATCCACCATCACCACATTCAACCCTATCCAGCATATGGCAGGAAAAGTGTGTTCTGAAAATATGACCAAATTCCAGCTTTTCCTCGACCCAGACCAAAACAGAAACAACACCAAATCTCTTTTACCATAACATCCAAAGCGGGCCCATTGGATAACATTGAAAACCAGCACTAGCTCACCAAGCCACGTCCCCATACCATCACTGGAACAACTTTCACCTCAAACACCTCCAACCCCTGTCCATGCACTCTGAAGGTGGTTCTGATACGCAGGTCTACTTTTTAACATTCCCAATAGCTGAGTTTGGAGCGCGGACTTGCACACGCTGATTGGCGGCTCTAATTACCTTTACCACCCATATGCTTTTACCGTTCATACCTTTTCAACGAAACAAAAATCGTTGTACAGGCATGCGTGGTAAGGCATACTCTTGAAATCATGCGTGGGAAAGGCGAAGCGTGGTAAAAGAAGTCGCTTTTTAAATGCCGTGTTGTAAATGTATCACGTGGTAATGGCCTCATTGTAATGGCTTTTTCTCAAATTAAAGCATTCCCAGTTTTACCAATCATGGTAAATCTGGAAATGCACCAAAATCCATTGCTGGGAACACCCATGTTCAACCCATGGAACGCCTCTCTGGGGGAGAGTAAGGCACGGCAGTGACTTGTGCTGCCTTGCGTCACCTCAGATTTACCAAGCACCATAGGGCTATGCAAGGTGGCCTTGCATGGCTTAGTAAATCTCATTTAGGTTTTGCGCCACACTTGCATTGCCTTGCGTGACGCAAAACTTTGATAAATATGCCCCCAAGTATCTGTAATAACTTGGATAGCTGTAAAGCCCACGTTCACCCAGAGGGGTATCTTGGCTCTGAATACCAGATAACCAAATCAAATGAACTTGTTTTTTCAACCTTGAAATGAGGAATGGGCCCACTGGAATCTGAACCTGTGACCATGTTGTCAAACACAGGTGCTACATTAGACCACTGAGTCACCAGACAGTTAAAAGATGGGCAGACTCATGGGACAGTGGTGCAGTATGGAAGCCATACATACTCCTGAGGTACATCAATAGCATTACCTGATCTAGCAAATATATTCAAAAAGTAGTGTGCATTTTATTCAAATGAGTGGGCGATTATTAAAAAGAGCCCTCAGTCTAGTGATTAAGCTGCAGACCTTGGAATCTGGAGAAATGGGACTGACACCAATGCTTGCCACTTCACTGAATATTGTGTGATTGCAAATCACCCTCTGCCTCCATGAAATATAGCATTAAATATGTGGAATATCATGCTATTGTTTAATTCAAAGGTGCATCTCCCTCATTGATGTAAATCATCTTGTACTCATTCCCAGCATACCCAGTAGTGTACAGTGCTGTGTTCCTTCCTGGCTAGGTTTGTGTTTTTAAAAACTACATTTATTTTAGCATTTCACACATGATAGAGGTGCATCACATTTCATCTCTAAAGAATCAGAGAATCATGGGAACGCATTCTTGCATTTATTTTACCGACCCTGCACCTAGTGCCTTGGGTGCTTTATGATTTAGTGGGTAATAATTCAATTTTAAAACTTTATTCGGTCTAATTAATAGACCATAAACGTACAATAAAATACAATACAAATTTGGGGCTCAGACAGTGTGCACAAGCTTGTAGAGTCTTGACGTTTGACACCAATCCTCTCATTGTCTATGCAGTTTCCCGCTTTTTATATGGCATGTGGCGGAGAAGGATGAATTTTATTTGAAGAAATGTTTCCCTTTTAGTTTTATTTTCTTTTTAACCATGATAACTCATTGTTTAATAATCTTTTTAAACCTTTCTTGTATTTATGGTCTTATCCTTGTACTTGTATATATCTTATTGTACTTTTATGGTCTCATGACCGAAATAAAGTTATTCATGGATACAATACCATGATATCGTAGGTGGTTAAAAAAAATAAATATATTTCAAATTAAAACCAGACAAAAACATTGTAATATTTGACATCTCCTAGATACAACATGCGACGTGAGCAAAAGCCTCACCTGCACAGACATACACAATGATCGAAGGACCAGAGCAAAAACAAGAAGGAGAACAAACACATTTCATAAAAAAAAGGGTCCGCTATGTACACCTACTAAAGCAGAGGTCAAAGAGGACACCTCGGCGTTACGTCACCAATCAAGACAAAGCCTGACGTAATCACAAATCTATGACGTGGATGGACTGTTTTGAGTGTTTCGTCAGGTGATCGGCATTAGGCACTGAAGAAAAAAACTTGTATGTAAAGTTCTGTGAAGTAAGTGATCACCGAGGCTTTTTGAGAGTACATGATCAACATACATCTAATACCTTGGGTGACGCCCACAGACCAAGGCACAAACCTTGAGTGCTGCTCCTAAGGGCCTCAAAATAAGAGAACAAGTATCCTGTAGGATAGATTATTCGGGGGCAGCAAATAACTAAAGTGCGAATAGTGCTGTGCATTAAGTAACAACAGAGCGCAGAGGGAGGAGACTATAAAAAGTAGATATGGTTATAAGTTAATATAAAACGTGGTATGCTCCAGAATTCAGCAGTCTTGGAGAATGAAAGAGAAGTTATTAATAGTCTTCAAAAATGCAGCGTCTAAGTCGGAATCAGGTCCCTCCGGAACCAGGGGCACACTTTTCAGAGGGTCCGCTGTGTGCTCCTATTTATTAATGAGGTCACCACAGCCACGTGACATCACGAGTCTAAATTGAGCCCCTAAAATGGTCAGCTCTGGTCACAGTCAAGGATCTTCCTTGTCTTCAGTACAATACTAAGGTAGGAGTAAACAATCACTATTATTTCAACAGTTGCTCGACGTTGAAGCAAATAAAGTGCCTGTGTGCAGTGTCCAATGGAAAATTTGTTCAGAAGGGATTTAATAGTGAAAGACCTAGGTTTGGAATAAAATCTGCAAAAAAACATTGTGTGCAGCGTGCTTTGTGTATGTACCTGGTCACAAGGGCAAAAGTCCTGGTTGCAACTCCCAATTATTACAGTGAGGAAAGACGACTAACCTATGAAACAGGTTTAGTCTAAACATCAATAAAAGGAAGTTCTGATGGGGCTGAGCATTATGTAACATGAATGGCTGGTGACTGTCTGAGGGAGGCAGCGAGATGTAGGTTAAAACAAAAGGCAAAGTTCAAACTTTTTCCCACCTTTCAGCCCTGTACAATGAATAGCGAAAGTCCCACAAGGATACATTTGTGGGATTTTCAAACAAATCAGGTCTAGACAAGGCCGATGAGGTGTCCTTGGCTGTCTTCAGGCAAGGAATTTCAAGACCTAGTTCCAGGGACAAGCAATCATCAATGAACGTTCTATTTAGGGTCAGTGCCTCTTTGGTCCAGACTTGGTCCCAAAGCATGAATAGGCGAGTCTGAATAATATCCTCCAAAGGGAATAACCTTAACTCCTTGAGGCAAATAAAAGGAAGCATTACATTGGTAGAGAATGACAGTATACGACTGACAAATTTATTTTCCGTAACCTGTAGCGCCATTGCGTTGATAATTCCACAAATCCCCACCCCATCGGCTGCCACACTTAGGCATTTAGCCTGGTAAATTGTTAGCATGTGGTGAACAGATCATTTGGCCAATTTTGCTAAACAGCAGAAGAGTGCATTAATGCTCCTAGCGAACTGACTACTTTTAATCTTCTACTGTAGGAACCAAGACCCTTGCTGTTAAAAGGCACACCAAAATAACTCAAATTAATTGTATCTTGATTGAGGTGAGAATACAAACATAATTTAGATTTAACAGTGCTTGTGGAGCTACAGGCCATTACAAATGTTTTACTTTTATTGACTTTCAGTTCTAACCTGACTGAAACGCTGGAATTGTGGTACATTACCTTGATGGGATTAATGCTGGCTCTCTCTACGCCGAGTTCTTCCATAATCCGCCACAGTATACTATGGGATTATACGATCAAAGGCGTTGGACAGGTTCATGAATCCCAGGAATAAAGAGACATTCTTGGCAATGGTGTATTTGCCCTCCTTAACTTATATAGAATATTTGACAATGTTCTGGTCTCCTCAGCCCAGGCCATCAGATGTGACAGGAGGACCTGACCCAGGATTTTCACTGTTGAGCCCAGGAGAGACATCCAACAGTAGTAACTGACATCCCCATGGTTCCCCTTTTTAAATATCATAACTATGATCAATTCTGACCAATTGGGCAATTTGCCGTAGAGATCCATCGTCCCTAAGACATTTGTTACCAATAGGGCTCAGAGATCGGGGTGGCTCTTCAAGAGGTCCAGTTGGAGCCCATCAGGACCAGGAGTTTTACAACCAGGAAATGATCTAAAAGCCTCCAGCACTTCCTCAAAAGTAGGGACATATTTAAGTATGAATTCGCCCCTTGGACCTGTATGTTGATCGATGGGGAATAACCCCCCTTATGTTTAATCTTCTCATCCTCCTGGGGCACTGCTGCATAAATTGCCCTAAAGAAAGAAACCCAATCCTTGCCTGGTATAGTAATTTCAATAGAGGGCTCATCGACCGCCTCTAACAAAAGCTATTACATGACGCTCCAGAATGTCTTGTGGTTTCTCTGGTAACTAGCTTCCTTGAGTGCCTCCCAAGCTTTTATTTTTAGGGAGTTTTGCCTGGTCTTAATTGCCATATGATACGCTTCCCTACACTACACCACTTCTTGCGGCTCCCTAAAGGATTTTTGGAGAGCGTGCATGGGTGCTTTTTTTTTATTTCAAAAGAATTTATTATTTTAAGGGAGTAAGAACAAGCATAGTATACAATCAAGAATGATACAAATGATATCAGCTGAAAGACATCCAACCTGGTAAGATGAGAGTTAACACTAATAATTCATTACAAAGTTCATTAATCTGGAAATATCAGAGGAATGCATTAAATAAGGAAGAAACAATGGATAATCAGGAGACGTGCTTATCAAAAGTATCATCATCATATATTAACTTGGGGATGAAGGGAAAGAAAGGAAAGAGAGCAAAGACAGAAAAAAGATAGAAGAAAAGAAGAAGAAAGACAAGACAGGATGAAAGAAGAGAAGAGGATTTCCAAAGGATTCACCCAACAACAACGACAGCATTAACCAGGCACATCAAAAGGGTATTGAGCCACCAATCCCTCTGAGGCCCTTTGCATGTACGTATCTAGAGTCCGCCACACATCATTAGATACAGACGGAGAAAGGTGAGCATGATCAACTGACGTATGAGCACTACGCAGAAAAGAAACCCATGCCCACCAAGTATGATAAGAGACTGAAGAAAAAGATTTCCACTCCATGAGAATTACTTTGACAGCAATAGTTAGTAAAAGATCCAATAGTTGTAATTCCATGGCATCTAAGGGCAACGGGACCGAGGCCGCCAACGGACCTAGAAGAATTAGTGGGAAAGAGAGTTGAAACTTAATATCAAAGATAAGCATGAGGTGTTTGTGAACTAAACCCCAAAAGGGTTGGAGAAGAGAGCAGTCAAAGAACATATGCTGGAAGTCACCTGGTGCAAGACCACAACTCCAACATCGATTATCATCCTTGAGATTTAACGCGTGTAAACGAGTGGGAGTCCAGTGAAGAAGATTAATAGAGAAAAACTTAGATTGCATTAATGAGGGGGCGATTTTATTACGAAGAGAGAGCCTACCAATATCTTGCCAAGTGTCTGAAGAAATATGATCGGTGACCTCATGCTCGAAATGACGTAGCCATTTTTGCTGTGCAACAGTTTGAGTAGGAAGTGTCGAGGACGACAAAAATTTATAAATCCTAGATGCTACATGACCAGACTTAATCCATAGGTGAAAAAGCATAATCATGGGGGAAGAAGGCTGAAGCTGTATTCTAGCAAGTGCTACCTTTATCTTAAGAAAAGTATAAAAATCTAAATTAGATAAAGAAAATTGCTGGGCCAGGGTAGAGAAAGGAAGAGGGTCATTATTGGAATCATACAAATGTTTAACAAGCGAGATACCTTTCCCCGACCAATAAGACATCAAGTCTGGATCAATATTAATTTTAATTTTGGAATTGCGCCAAATGGATGACCATCTAGTTTTATGCAACGGAATCGCCACTCTCATATCAACTTTGCGAATCGCAGCAACAGTATCCAAAATAATAGATCTAGAAAATGGAATGAAAAGGGTATTCGTGGTTAAAAAAGAGGCAGTTGGAAGAGGAGAGGCCAATTCCTGTTCTATTAGCAACCAAGCTGGAACATGCATAAAGGAAGAGGAAAACCAGAGCGCACCCTGAGAGGCTAAAAAAGCAGATTGATATTTTCCCCAATCAGGAAGATTACATCCCCCCAACTCGTAGGGTTTCCTCAAAAATGTATAGGCAATTCTAGCCCTTTTATTATTCCATAAGAATTTGGAGGTAATTAAATCAAGATCATGAAAGAAGGCATCAGAGAGCTTTACTGGAAGCATAGAAGAGACAAAATTAATAATAGGTGTTATCATCATTTTAAGAGTTTGGAGCCGACCCCACCAGGAGATATGCTTCGGAGACCAATTTTCTAAAAGATGTCGCACTTTAAGAATAGTTTGAGATTCATTATAAGTAACCGTGGCATAAAGGGTGGAACAAAAATAAATACCCAGATATTTTAGTTGCTTAGATTGCCACTTAAAGCCCGCCGAACCAGTATGAGAGGAGAAGCAGTAAGCATTTAAGGGGAACATTTCTGTTTTATCTCTGTTCAGTGTATAACCTGAAACCTTTGAGAAAATGGAAATGATCTCAGAAACAGCCGGGATAGCACGTGCAATATCATCAGAGAAAATGAGAACGTCATCAGCATAGGCAGCTACTTTTAGCTGATGGGAACCAAAAGAAAAACCCATAATGTCTGGATGTACGTCAATCAGTCTGAGAAGAGGATCAATGGACAACAAAAATAAAAGAGGAGACAAAGGACACCCTTGTCTAGTACCCTGGCAAAGGTTAAAAAAGGACGAGGTAGCCCCATTCACTCTTATGTTAGCCCTAGGTCGGGAGTAAAGAGACATAACCATACGGATAAAAGAATCACCAAGGTTATGTGCACATAAAACAGCTCGTAAAAAAGGCCAGGAAACCTTATCAAAGGCCTTTTCAGCATCAAGGGCCAAGGCCGCCGCCGGAAGATTGGATCGCTTAGCGGCACCTAGAATATGACAGAAAGTACGGATATTATCACGTGCAAGACGACCCTTTACAAAACCTGTTTGGGTAGGATGAACCAATTGAGGGATAAAGGATTCTAATCGTTTAGCTAGGATTTTAGCAAAAATCTTAGCTTCCATGTTAAGCAGGGAAATAGGACGAAAATTCTTGGGGTCTGAATGATCTTTTCCTTCTTTGGGGATTACTACAATAGTAGCATCGGCAGCAGAGCCAGACACAGAGCCATCCTTGATAAAAGTATCAAAGACCGATTGAAGTTTCGGAACAATCACAGATAGGAAGGTCTTATAAAACAAAATAGGGTACCCATCAGGACCCGGAGCCTTACCGGAACGAGTGGCTTTAATCGCGGAAATAATTTCATCAGAGGTAATCGGGGCATTAAATGAATTATTAGCATCCTCCGGTATAGCTTTCAACGGCACTGTCTTCAAAAACTCCTGGCACTGTTCAAAAGACGCCTGAGTAGAGGGGGTATATAAATTATTATAGAAATCGCGAAAGACCTCAAGAATCTCTTCAGTCTGAAATTTCCTCTTACCAAGATGGTCAGTAATAGAGGAGATTTGGGAAGATTTATTAGCAGATTCCTGGAACTTTAATGTAGCTGCAAGAGTCTTGCCTGCACGATTTTTTAACAGCAGCCTCTTAGATTTCTGAGCCTGAAAACCAATATGCGCTCTCTTAGTGACAATAGTATTATACGCATATTTTAAATTCTTAATAGATTGTAAGCATGACTTATCCTTAGAATGTCGAAAAAGAGATTCCTGACGTTTAATCTCCTCTGCTAAATCTGTGAGTTCTTTTCTAATGGCAGCGTTTCTCCTGGACATACACTTAATGACCTGACCACGAACAGTGCATTTAAAAGAGTCCCAGAGAACAACAGGGGAGCTTACTGAACCAACATTCTCAAGGAAAAACGTCTCAATATCATTAGAAAACTCTCGAACCTGGGAAACATCATGTAAAATTTCCGTGTTTAGCCTCCAAGATCGAGACCTTGCCCTAGGAGCAAAAGACATAAGTGTGAAAGTTACCGCGGCATGATCTGAAACTAAAATGGGGTGAATAAGCAGAGATGCGGAAGCTTGAACAAGAGAGGAGTGAACCAGAAGATAGTCAATACGTGAGAAGGACGAATGAGGGGAAGAAAAAAAGGAGAAGTCACTGCCAGTGGGATTGTGAAGATGCCAAACATCCTGAAGATGGGTCAGAGAACACATATTAATCATTTGTTTATGTGCTTGAGGGGGACGAAAGTTAAAGGCAGAATTCCTATCCAAAATAGGATCCATTGGTAAATTAAAATCACCACCTACAACAAGATTGCCAGAATGAGGTGTGTCATTTAGCTTTTTGGTGATCGTTTTCCAAAAAGACGGATCATCCTTGTTAGGGGCATAGATATTCATGACCAAGAGAACAGCATTACCATCGGACAACTTAGATAGTAACCAGCGTCCCTCTGTATCCTGTTCAGAGGAAACGATAGACAAACCAGAGTGTTTAGAGACTAAAGTAATTACCCCATTTCTTTTACCACAAGCATCTGAGCAAGCAACATCAGAAACCCACTCCTTCTTCAGAAATAACGCTTCCCTAACAGAGACCTTTGTCTCCTGAAAAAGGACGAGATCCGAAGAAAGAGATTTGCAATAGTCTAAAATCTTCGACCTTTTAACTGGGTGACTTAGCCCTTTGACATTAAGGGAGAGTACATTCAATCCAGACATAGACCTATTAACAGGAGAAAAAGATATTGCATAAATGATATATGAACTACAACATCCAAGAGACCTCGCCTCCAGACACTAGACATCAACACGAAACCGGGAGAATCCCAGGAGGAAATCCGAAGAGAAAAGGAAAAAAGAGATAAAAAAGAAAGCAAGAAGATAGACAGAAAAAGAGAGAGAAGGGCCAACAAGGAAGGTCTGAAAAAGACCGAATTCATACAAGGGGGGGACATGGGAAATGAGCAAAGAGCCCAACATGAGGAATAGAAACCATCAGCATAAATAGCCCCAAAACAGAACATAACAGATTATGCGTTATTTTAAAAAGAAGAACTATCTAAAGGATATGAACAAGAATCAATTATCGTTCTAGAAACAGTACAACATATAAGTCCATACAGACGACAAGTTAACCAAATTGATAAAAAGGTAACACCTAAACAGAATCATAAAAAAGTGTAAAAAGCGGAAAAAGAGAGAAAACAAATGTAAACAATAATAGCTGATGAAAAGAAAGCAAAAAGCTATCGTCCCTATTATATCGAGCCAAACCAAAGCAGACACATGAAGAGTAAGAGAAAGAATAAAGAGAAGAAATAAATTCCAAAGGATACTATATAATACATTGTGAAGAAAGTAAATGAAATAAAGAGGAGAGTGGCATATAGTAATAGATCAATATATCAAACCATGAAGTCTTATGACAGATACATAAGATAAATGAGACTATACATAAAAATGTAAAATCTATAGATAAGCTAATAGATAACTGTCCAAAAATACATAACTCTCGTTGCACTCAATTTAACTGAGAGAGGTGAGAATATCTTAAATATATGAACATGGAAGTAAAGAAACATAAACCTATCAATTACAATACAGCTATAGAATTCCGACCTAGTCGAAAAAGACACTTAATAATAATAACGAAACAAACCAATCAATGCTATAACAGTGACATAGAACTAAACACTAACTCTAACTATAGCAATTAATAAGCAACAAATACTCATCAATGAATCAAATATGTAATCAATCTATACACCAATACATTTATAAACACTAGCGTACTCCACAGATATGAGACAACCAAAGACGATGAAAGTCATACACCTAACCACAATAAAAGAAAATAAGAAGTCATACAATAGGATAAGAAACGGACCAGGACCTAATATGCGGAAAGACAATTTGGGAAGGAAAAGGATAAAAAGGATGGCAAGCGCGCAAGAGTGACGTCAAACCAACACGAAACATTACCACAAAATCTTGGAAGATTCATACAATAGAACTATCAACAATAAAAGACCGTTACACCATACCGACAAGGAGGGAACACCAACAGACGACAAAAGCACAACAAAAACAATGGACACTAAGACCACCGTGCAGAACTAAAAGAGACTAATCTCAATAGATCTGGCAAAAAAGAAAACTCATTGCAGTATAAATAACCGCATCAGGTGCCAGAAGAACCAGGATCAAGCGAGGCCTCCATTTGAAGTTCCATCTGTAGCTCCATCTGATTATCCAAAAACGAGACCAAGTCAGCAGGTTCATCGAAGATTCTAGAGCGACCTTTAAAAGTAATGCGGAATTTTGTGGGGCCAGCAAAAGAGAAGGGGATATTCATCTCAGATAGACGCTTCCGAAGATTAAGAAAACCCTTCCTCTTTATGACCGTGTCTCTGGCAAAATCTTGAGAGATTGAAATGCGATGACCATTCCACGAAACAACTCTAACCTTCCGCATATGAGCCAGAATTTGTTCTGTATGCTGATGGCGCAGTGGCTTAAAAATTATCGCTCTAGGTTGCGTAGCAGACTTAGAACGAAAAGTGGGAACACGATGTGCACGTTCCAGCTCAAAATCTCTTTGGAAGGAAATTTGCAGTGTGGAAGGAATCCATTGATAGAGGAAATCAATCATAGAAGGCGCATCTTTCTCAACATCCTCAGGAAGACCAAAAATGCGCAGGTTGGACCTGCGGTTACTATCTTCTTGCTCAGTGAGGTCCTTCCGCAAAGCTACCATTGATCGCTCAAGTTGTGAAAGAAATCTGGACTGCTTTTGCATGGAATCCTCTGCGCCACTAATGCATGCTTCCATGTCCGAAACACGAAGAGACAGGGCCTTGAAGTCATTCCTGATAGCTAACACTTCCACTTGCAATAAATCTGTGTTAGTCTTGGTAGACTGCGCAATTTCATAGACCTCATTAAGGCGCGTCAGGATAGTCTCAAGAGTGGGACTGGGGTCCTTTTGCGGAGATTCAGGTGTAGGAGATAACTGTTTGGCCCTTTTAAGAGACGCTTTAGATTCCTTTGCGTCTTTAGCATTTGAAGACGGGCCCATATTCGCAGCCATAGAGCACACCACCTCAGCAGGAGTACAGTACACCACTCCAGACAGATTACGAGAAGAGAATGCCAGGTGAAGTAGGAAACCTCAATATATCATAAGGGAGCGAACAAAAATGGATAGCGCGCTCTTAGCAAGAGAACAGAAAAATAATAAAGGCAGATTCCAGGGACAGGGAGGGGAGCCACCTCACGAAAATATCACACCTTGCAGGTATCAAAAGGGCTCCTTTCAACAGTCAGAAATATCCCAAAGGCAGGTAAACATTAAGCAAAGAGGCCCCACAAAATGGCCTTGACGATGCTTCTGACGAGCAAAATATCAGCAGAAAGACCAAAAAGTGTTACCAAAATAGGCAGCAAGGCAGCAGGCAAAAAAATAAAAAGCAATATAAGTTGAGGAAATAAAAGAAACGTCACCAGTTCTTGTCTATCTTCATTCCTGGGACTACTGTGGCATTGTCGACTTCACGCTGAGGAGAAAAGTCTCACCGCTTCTGAGGAGACAAAATGGCGGCCGCTCGCGAAAACACCGAGCGCCGTCAGACAGGATCCAGAGTACGAATGCCGGCAGCCTCAGGAAGCAGGAAACCTCCTCCAAAGCACCCGTGACATGCTCATATCCATACGGCCGATATCCGCGATGACCGGGGCAGCCCAAAACAGCAGCTATTCCTCCGTCGGCTCCCGCTCAGCACGGAGCCCAAGCGCAAACCGCCATATCGTCGCGGCGCGCAAGCCACGCCCCGTGCATGGGTGCTTTGTGAGCTCTCTTTGTGAAACCATCCCCTCCGCTTCCCCGTAGAAGGTGTGGGGTGCCTAATGAGTGCTAGCTTGATGGTCTTCGAGAGAGTAGAGAAGGCCTCTATGATGTCACAAGGGTCTGCCTCATCATCTAAACAAATATTAAACAAATTGCAGATATCCCCACTAACTTAGACAGGAAAGCTGCAATATTCACAGACTCACGTTTAATCCTGGAACTCTTCTTTGTATGTACTGAGATATCGACTGTACGCCTGTCTGAGCAGTAAATAACTGGACATTGGGAAATGTTAATAGAAATGCTTTGGGGTAAGTGATCACAAAAAAGAGAAGTGTAGTGCATTCATCAGTGCTCAAATCTAAGTAGGCTGATAAAAGAATAAAATCTATGAGAGAGCCCTCTCCCTTGCCAACATATACGTGCAAAAGGAACATTATTTTTAGAAGACTCATTGACAAACCCCATATTGAATTTGGTCTTCATAAAGTTAAAACTGCTTCCATTGATATCATGTAAAAAGTGAGCCTGTGGGCTTCTTCCTACATCTAGCATCCCACAGGCATCTCGAAGCACAATGGGGCAAAGTTGGACATTAAAATCTACCTCCGCACCAAACCCAAGTCTTTGCCACCTTTTAATGTAAGGGTGTCCATGCCCAGCTCCAACTTAGCTAACACACAATCTCTGTTGACTGGAGTTATATTGCTATAAAAATTGATTACGCCTAGCCTTGAGCCATCCCTAGATTCGAGGCTGAGTAGCTGATAAAAAGGTGTGTTGGCTTAATAGAAATGATTCTGGTGAGGACCATTACGGAAAGATAAATTGCCAGGCCGCCCATTGGTCGGCCAAATGGAGGTGAAGTTGCAGCAAGATGCAATGTCATAAATCCATTTAGATGTACCAGCTTAACTGCCCAGGTTTCTTGCAAGCAGGCTATGGCAAAAGTGTTCATAAAGCTAACCCACTAACCATTTCCACATTTAGCCCTGAGACCTGCCACATTACTGAAAAGAATAGTCAGCTTTTGCACTTTGAGGCTAGGTCGTGTAATGGATCCTGAGGCTGATAGTTCAACAACAGGAGTGTTGACAGGCTGATCGTGGACACTTCCCTTTTTGCAGCTGGACAACCCACCAAAAATTCCAAACTGTTCTTACTGGTAACAGCGGGGGGCATATTGTTTAAAGCATGACAGAGTTATAGAAACAGTGTGATCATTAATTGTCATAAAAACAGACAATGAATCAGAGCACATTGGTCGATCAAATCTAATTTCACCAAGCATAAGACTAGGGATGACATATAATTTACCAGGTGGAAGAGGCAGATACAGGCTTAATGCACAAATCAACTCCAGTGTAAGCCTGGGCCCTGAATCACCCACACAAGGTCTAAAGGGCAGAGTGTTAATGTGAGGGACGAGAGAGATTCTAGACAGATCTGGTAACTTGCAGGCATTCATAATTGCTCCTGTGCTATTCTGAAACAACTATACCTCTAAGAATGCGAGAAAGATCAGAGTTAGGAGTGAAGGCTAAGGGGGTGGGATAATGCAAGGGGGCTGAATTAAAATCTTTATACCCCAAACTGTGAACTTATCCCTGGATTTTCAGATCTGATTGGCCATTTCCTGGGTATACAAGGAGGCCACAGTAATCTCCCTACCTTGCAATGTTGGGGTGGGTTTCAATTCTACAAATTCAAGGTGGTTAGAGGTTATATGTTCCAAGCCTTTCAGGACGCCAATCAATTTGAGTATGGCACATCTGTTGAGAATATCGTGTTTGCCTTTAGATACATAGTTAAGGAGGAGCACACGTTTATTGGTTTGCAAACAAGGTCTGCTGATGCCCACAACCCCCGCAGATGTTGTCTTATGTAGCATTTGCCATGTCTCCCAAATACCATGCTCGAAGACCCTAGGGATGATATGATCTTTGTTAAGATGGTAATGATGTTGCTCCAGATGTAAATACATGGACAAAGGATCACTTGTGCCTCAGGGGATTGAGCTACGTTATTCCTTTGGGCTTCGTGGCGCGGACCAGGATTCTGACTGATAGGCAAAGATTTGTCCTTAGGATTAAAGGTATCATTGCTATCCCTGGGCAGAATCCGGATATGATCTGCTGGATTCTCAGAAAGGAGAGGCCTTGAGAGGGCCAATGGATTGCAAAGGGAGGGTGGATAACTCTGAGAAAGGGCAGCAAATTAATAGATAACTCTTGATTTCTTTCGTCCACTCAGGCTTGGGACAGTCCTACCTTTAGGGCAGTGCTAATTTGAAATATTTGGAACAATTGGATGATTCAGCTTTGCAGTTGGTGACATGCTTGCTTTTTGGAGGCATCTAGAAGTGCGGTTGTTCTGCCCTGGGTGAGGTGATTTCATAATTGCGATGAGGGTATATCCAGATCATCCCTGGCATGGCCTAGACAGTTACCCCATTTTCTTCTTCCTTTTCTCAGCCGTTCTCTTTCCCTTTTTGAAAGCATCCTTAGAGGTGTGTGTAACAGGGAATTTAACGGCCCTCCCTGCAGATGAATGTCTTTGGTCTTCCCACTGGCAGATGATCAATCATATAGTAAAGGACACTCTTCCGTTTGTTGTTTTCGTTCTTGTCTGTGACTGGTGACGCAGAAGGTAGCACCTCCTGCACTGTCTCATCCTTGCTCTATAACTTCAAGGGGGGAGTATCCAATTGAAATCTAGTACCTTTGACTTCCTCCAATATAGCAGCTAAAATGGGTGGGACAGAAGTGAGCAGATCAAGAGTAGACGAGCACAGGCAAGCATGGTAACTTATAACAGGGTATGTTTTGACCATCTGAACCATTTCGTGTAACGCCTTGAGTTTATTGCCTATTCCAATAACGTGGACTACTAATGCATTGAGCAAATCTAATTCAAGATCTAGTTTATTGGAGTGGAATATAACAGCTGAAGACATCACTTCCATGTTACGTAAGAGAGAGACTCCCAAAGAGGCAACGTCAGCCAAGCAGGTTCACTAACATTGCTAGAATTGACAAATGACTTGTCCCTCTCTCTTTCTGCCACTACTTTAACAGATTCCTCTCCTGTTAGTGGGGTTACAAGGGGAATAAAGGATATAATCCAGATATTATTATTAAGCTGGTTTTTTGAAAATAAATTTCAGGGAACTTGAGTTTGTCGATCTGCGGGGTAGATGGTTTTGCAAGAGACAGCTTAATAGGGCTGAGCAAAGGATTGTAGTCTGCCATGGCCCCCCTCTAAATATTCCTGCACATGCTCTACTCAGGTGGCCCAAAGGGGCTACAGAGGATTGACTACATCTCCTGTAAAATAAGCTAGTCTACTGTTTCATCCACATCTGCTTTCACCAGAACGGAGACGTCATTGAGTGCCACCCTATTGCTGGCACTGTTGACACTGTTAGAAAGTTACTTAAACGAGTTTGTGCGACTAACCGAGCACCTCCTTCTGATGAAGGCTGTGTTGACCCCCCCACTGGGTTCCTAAGTTGCACTTAATTTTGGGGTTTGGCGAACGCATGAACCTGGTGAACGTGACGAATGTACGAAGACTTGTCTTGTAATAACCCTACTTTCAATGAGGCTGAACTGTCCATCAAGAGCTGATTGGGCTTCCTGGGTCGCTTGTTTACTTCTAATGACAGGCCTTGAAGTTGGGATTGGGATGAAGAGTTGACGTCGTTGTTAGTAATAGGCTACATGAAGTCCACAATTTGGGCTTTCTTTACAACAGGCGAAACAACACTCAATGTTTCCGGTAATGGAGCGTCACTTAAGGCCCCCAACTCCCATGGCTCTGCTTTGATATATATATTTTTTTCCTTTTTATTTTATTGAGAGTTCATAGACAATCAACATACAACAATATCATATATAAATACATATTTCGCAATATTGAAAAAAAGATCGAAAAATTAATTAAATCTGAAGTTCACAGTATTATAGTATGATACATAACCATATCGAAAAATACTCTATAATGCAATCACAATATTTCTATAATACAAGAAGAGGACCTAATAATTTAAAGTGCGACAGTGCAATGAATCAACATAATCTAAAGTGCAAAGTGCTGTAACCGAACATATACTCAAATATATATTCTCTCCTTTTATGTCCACTACAAAATGTTATTCTATATCTCAAACACACTCCAATATTTCTTATATTTTCTTACAGTTCCTGATCTTAATGCATATTTTTTTTCCAGTTCTTGTATCCTAGACAACTTTGCCCTCCATGCATTAAAAGTGGGTATCTTCTCTGTTCTCCATGCTTGCAGAATTAAA
Source organism: Triturus cristatus (assembly GCF_964204655.1). Taxonomy (NCBI): domain Eukaryota; kingdom Metazoa; phylum Chordata; class Amphibia; order Caudata; family Salamandridae; genus Triturus; species Triturus cristatus. Next base: position 798,763,743 of record NC_140594.1, read on the forward strand.
GATCTTGCTATTGAGACTGCGACAAACAAACCTTCCTGATGCACAGAGGTATCAGGAGAGCAGCCCAAAACCACAGTTGACTTGTCAAATAAGATGCATGTATCAATTATAAATTTAAGATATTTTTCGATCTCCTCCCAAAATCTCTGGATTTTGGGGCATTCCCAGATGATATGTGTCCAGGTTCCCTTCTCTGTGCAACGAAAGCATTTATCTTCTATTTGTGGGTATATTTTATGAAGAAAAGAGGGTGTTCTATATGTCAACCATTTCGTATAATATTGCATGCGTTTAAAATTTGCCCCTCTGAAGATAACTGTATTATATTTGTTGATCCTATTCCAGGTTGACTTAAGAATCACCATATCTTCCCTTTTCTTCCATCTATCCCTGGCTTTTTCGTATAGTGATAGGGATTTATTTTCATCATAGATCTTAATCCAGTTACTAATTTTCCGTTGTGTTGGGGAATTAAGGGCTTCACTAATACTAATTTTATAGCGCAAGCTTTTCATATCTAAATTTTCCAATATAGATTTCAATTTAATAATTAACCATTTCAAAATTGTATTTGAATGTTGGAGTCCTGCTTCGATTTCCACCCAATTTTTCCAACAATTCCCCCGAATAAAATCCTGGATTTGAACATATCCATTTTCTTCCCACAGCTTTAGTATATTACTTTCTAGAAGACATGTTTCCCCCGTATGTATATTTGAAAGCCTAGTTGAAATATTAATTCTAAAAATATCATAGTGCGCTAACAACGGAGTTTTTTGTCTCAATAACCATTGTAGGGTCTTATACCGGACTTTTTTAGGATATTTAGTCACTCTTGTTGGCTCTATTATATTGCACTCCCTTAGGATCTTATTCATAAAAAAGTTATCCACCTCTTGAGGGTCTAAGAAGAAAAATCAAAAACTGTGATGTGCAAATGTCGCATAATAATAATTTCTAATATTTGGAAGGGATAATCCTCCATCAGCGAAAGGATAATTTAAAGTGTCAAGAGCTAATCTTGGCACCTTATTTATCCATAAAAAAGTAGAAAACATACTGTCTATTTCTTTGAAAAAAGTGGTCTGTATTGCACAAGGGGCTGCACTAAAAAGAAAATTGAAAAGTGGAAGAATGGACATTCTAGTTAACGCGACTCGTCCAATTATTGACAATGGAAACTGATTCCATCGTTTTAACTGAGACTGTACCTTTCCTAGCAATGGAGTATAATTTAGGGAGAAAAGATCTTCTACTCTCTGAGTTACGTAGATTCCTAAATACCTCTTCAGACGGGTATTATATATCTGTCTAAATTCCAGTAAAAGAGAGTCCACTTCACAATTACATAATATAATTTCTGTTTTAGACTTATTGATTTTATAGCCCCCTATCTTTTCAAACTCTGCAAAAATACTCAAAACTTCTATCTAGGTATTTTTCTTTGGGTTCAGGAAGAGGACAATATCATCAGCATATAATTTTATGTTTGTCATTCCTTGAACCGGGACTGTGTGAGCTCTTTTTTCCCTGATTGCAATTGCTAACGGTTCTATGAACAGAGCGAATAAAATCGGGGAAAGGGGACAGCCCTGTCTGGTGCCTCTATTTATTTGGCATATCCCTATATTAACAGAGTTAATTAAAATTTTGGCCTGTGAATTTGTGTAAAGTTGTTTCAATAGAAAAATAATCTTATCTGGTAAGCCAACATTTTCTAAAATTGTAAAAAGACAATTCCAAGAAACAAGATCGAATGCCTTTTCGGCGCCTAAAAACCAAATCTGCGCTTTGACCTTATTAATATTTAAAAAATCTAGTGCCTCTAATAAAAAGTTTGTATTATTATACAGCTGTCTCCCTGCTACAAAGCAGCACTGATCTGTCCCAATAAGGGATCCCACCATCTTATTTAGCCTATTGGCAAGGAGTTTAGAAAACATTTTATAGTCAGCATTTAAAAGGCTTATTGGTCTATAAGAGTTCACATTTTCGCTATCTTTATCTTTTTTTAAAATACTGACCACCACTGCAGTGCGAAAAGATGCAGGTGGGTCACCTCCTTGTAGCAAATAATTAGCAAGTTTTAAAAATTCGGGGCAGAGTACAGTAGAGAATGCTTTAAAAAATTCTGCGGGGATGCCATCCTCTCCAGTGGCTTTGCAGTTAGGCAAAGAGCTGACAACCACATCTAATTCTTCCTTCGTAAATTCCGCTAACAAAAGCTTTTTAAAATTATTTTCCAAAGTTGGGATTGGCAATTTCCGCAGAAATTCATCAATTATCTCTGGGGAGACCTGCTGAGTTGTCTGGTATATGTCTTTATAATGTCTAAGAAACACCTCGCCTATTAATGGCGTAGTTTTTACGCAAGTTTTGGTTACATTGTCTTGAATACATTCGATTCTGTTTCTAACTTGTTCTTCCTTTATTTGCCAAGCTAGCAGCCTTCCCGTGTACTCGCTATCTTCATAGCTTGTCTGAAGATATAACCTGCTAGCCCTATCCCCTAAGTCATAATAGAATTCCCTCATTTTTGTTTTTGTGTTCTGTACTTCTTGCCTATAATTTAAAGTCCTATTTCTAAAGTATTCTTGATTTGCATAAGCTAAACTATTTTCTATTGCCATTCTTTCCTCCTTCTTAGCTTTTTGTTTCGGTATCTCTTTTGAGGTAATTATACCTCTCAATGTAGCTTTAAAAGCATCCCATATTATGTTAATTGGGGCAGAATCTTTATTTATAACGAAGAAAGAACCAATCTCCTTCTCTAACTCTGCGCACCATTGCTCATCTGCTAAATTCAATTTATTAAAATACCACCTTCTTGATACTTGTTCATCTTTCTTCCATAGAAGAACTTCCATTTTAATGAGTACGTGATCTGAGAAGGCATTTGCTATATGCTCATATTTACGAATTTCCAGATTATGGGAAGTTAGAAAAAAGTCAAGCCTTGATGACGAATCATACTTTGATCTGCTTTGATATTGACTTTATTGTTGCCTTTATTTTTTATTTGATTTTTGCCCCTACAATTTGGTCAACTAGCTGGGTTGACTGCCCCACACATCTTGTAAGATCTCAATCTTTGTTGCTTATCTCTTGCAGTTTTTTCAGTAGGGCTCCAGCCACCCCACTATTACGACCTGGTAAGAGCTCAGTGAAACCTGGACTTTTTCTCATTAAAAAAACCAATCAAAGTCTCTGAAGCACATTGAGCTTTCTCCCTCTCATCAAGACCATTAGTTTTAAATCTGGTGATTGTCACATGCCATTTATAGGGTGTTGTAACAGTCAGTGTGATCTGGCGGTCTGATTCCAGATGGACCACCAGCTCTAGGGTCTCCACTAGCTCAACAAGCTGAGACTGCACTACCTAAGCCTCCACCAACAGAAACCCTGATTTCCCTACTTCTAAGGCCCAGATTATGTGTCTAGTCATGCAGAAGTGCTGCATAGTATCTCAAATCAAATCAAATCAAACTTTATTTCGACCATAGACCACAAAAGTTCCACAAAAAAACATGGGTTAAAAAAATACACATTTGTTATCTTCATATTATACTAAACTCTGTTGTTGTTTATAGTAAAATTACAGAGAGTGACTCTTTACTGCCAAATCATTTCGACATTTGATCGCAAAAGAACATTACCATTGACAAAAACGGTCCACCATATCTCTGGGCGATGACATTCAGAATCTTTGGTATCAAATATCCCTACGAGTAATCACACATAAAAATAACGATCAGAGGATGAAAGCTCCTTACTTCAAGTCACTGCTGGACATAAAAAAACACAAGGTATTTAAAATACATAAAAGAGCACTGCAGCATTCCTTATGGTCTGTAATTCCCAAGGGTTACACTACATAGGGTTAAAACAACCCAAAATGACATTGCTAGCCCTAGGGCACTAGAACTGCCTAGTACCATAGGCAGCTCCTCTGCAATGAGGAGCGTCACCCCACTGGCTCCGAGTCAGCAGGTGACAAATAAAACGATTAATTAAATCATTTTATTTTTCACTTGCCGGCTCTGAGCCAGGGCATTCAGGGAGGGGCGGGCCAAGTCATGGGAGGGGAAGAGGAGTGCTATCTGCACCTAAGTGTGCATATGTGTTTTGGCCGGCCGTCTCAGGCTGACCAAAACCCACATGCACACTTAGGTTTCTCCAGCCCAGCTGCTTTGAACAGCCAGGCTAGAGAAACTCCACAGACACCCTGGTCTGAGCGAATCGTCTTTCCAGCCCACTCAGACCATAGTCATATGAGAGCAGCGTGTGGATTTGCACAAGGAGGCTGTCCCAGTATATGCTGGGACCAGGAAGAGAAGTTGGAGGCATGACGTGGGAGGTAGCAGCAGCTCCAGGTAAGTGGGTTTTACATTTTTATTATTAACACCCACATGCGCTCCCCCTCCCGCGCTCTCCTGCGCCCCCTCCACCCGCCCCACCACCTTCCCGCAGTCCCTTACATTAACAGATGCATTCATTGAACAATCACCTGGGAGAACATTGTTGAGATAAAATACAGAACTATAAAGTGCATAAGTACAACTGAAAAGAGATTTAGACAAGCACAAATTCCTGCACTAAAATGTGGGCTAAGCATTCATTATTCATTGATATAGTCTAAAAATAGCTAATCAAAGCTAAATGAAAAGGTATTAAACGTTTGACACAGCAGGCCTCATCTAGGTGTCCTCTAGACATCAGGTATAATCTTTTTCATTCTAAGTCTCTATGCATGGTATCTCACTCTGCCCCATTACAACTGACGTATTGGTCATTAGAGGCTCAGGCCTCGCCCCCTGAGGAGGAACACCTGCCACTATTAGAGATTCCTGCCTACCAGGTGGAGATCTCTAAGCTTTCAGTAAATCTGCTGGTATATCAGATGCACTGATGGTACTGATGACGGCCAAATTACTGCCATGTTTTTTCACCTGCTCACCCTTCAGTTTTAGTTTATCTGAGTCGTACCCTACCTTTCTCCCATTAAAAAAAAAAGCATTAGTTCTGATGTACTCTGAGCTTTCTCCCTTTATGTCGAAGCCATTCTGGAAATTCAGTGATGGTCACATTCCCTGAAGAGGGTGTGGCGACTGTCATTGTGACGTGGTGGTCTGATGAAAGATGGACCACCAGCTCTAGCGTTTTTGCTGTTGTGTCCTGCTGGACACAGTCTAGTGTTTTTCCAGTCGCTCTCACGAGGGCTGGGCCATACACCCACCCCACACCCATCCAAAACAGGCATCACCGGTCAGGTGACCCTGCCAATAAAAGGAGCCTGAGTGTACGTGCTTGTGGCCAGGTACTAGCACCCTATACTGTGTGTGTTCTTATCTACAAAGTATGTGGACCTCAGGTCCTACACTAGACCAGATTCTGCCGGCAGGTAATTCTGGCTGCTAAAATCGCATGAAGCTTTGGATGCAACACCAGCCAAGCCTTGTCCCCAGTTCTTGTGAAGCATTTTTATTGGCTGGTTCCCCATGCCAAAACTATTCTTCCTTTTCCTCACTCTATCCTACCAGCCTCACATCCTTAACCTCCACCTCGAAAGGAAGCCACAGTTTCCGTTTCACCCCTGCTGACTGTGGGTGGTAAATAGGTCCCTTAAATCTCTCAGATTAGGGAATACCATGTGGAATTCAACACAGTAATTCCATGTCCACGAAGTTATTCCCCATTCCAAGCAATCAAACTTGAAATACATGCTGAAACACCATCTGGTAACGGTAATTCTGGCTGCTGAGTTTCGCCACATGGAATCCCACCCAATCCATAATGAGGTCCCAAATAGAACTGGGAACCACTTGGTTGGTGGATGGGGCTTCTGCCATGTTTAGGTCCCGCCTACAAGACAGAGCACACTATCTGTTTGTGAAAGACCATAGCTCTCCAAGAGCTTACAGTGGGCTTACAGCCCACCCTTTGCTTTGCTTTTTTGTCACTCTCGTTTGTTTCCTTCTTACTCAATGGCTTACCTTTCTGCTCTTGTATTTTGCCCTCCACAGAGCATAGTCCGTTCACTTTCCTTTTGGTCGGCTGAATTGTGTCCTTCCACTGCTCACTTTTAGGAAACTAAGGGGGATATTCACAAGGATCTATCGCCGAGTTAACGGCACTTTATCGCAGCCAAAGTTGCGATAAACTTATCGCCCCAATCACAAGCTGGTGTTAACATCCCACTGCACCAGTTTACCCGCAATAGCAGCCGTAAAAAACATCGCCCCATATGACCCCCGCAACTATCGCTAATGAGATGCAGAGTAGGCGTTCCCGTGCAAAAAGCCGCATCAACACCACTCTACAACTTTCACAACGACAAGCCAGAACTGTGATAAGAACACAAAACAGGTGATGAGGCACGTTAGCAGCAGGAAAATAACACCTGCTCTGACCTGGTGCAAAGTTGGACCACAGCCTGCACCACAAAAGGGAGCCCAGCCCACAGCCACATTGGAACGGCGACAGATGCCATGGAGCCACTGGACATGCGGCCCGTACACCCAAGAGGGCCACAACACCCACTGCCACCACACCAGGACCCCAACACCCTCCCGGAACACCCCCCCCCAGACCACCACAGAGGCTGCGCAGACAAAGACAGCATACCACCAAGAAACGCACCAGCCTCACAGACCCAAAACCTAACAATGTCATTGCCCACTACAGGAACAAAAGGACAACCATCCTACTCATCTTGACCAACAACACCCAACAGGCCGACGGCACCAACACAGCGGACAACCAACAACCCACTCCACACAAAGCTGCTGGCTGTGCTGCACCTGTTGGCCCCTGGTACCCCCAACCAACACCAGCCAGAGTTGGAGGAGTCTCATAGCCAGCCACATCCAAGTCCCTCACACCTGTCCTGGACATCACCATCAGCCTGGTCCCTATACATCCAACACAATACGCAGGATCTGCTGGAGACCAAGCAAGGACCATATGCCATAGCTGGATGCACGCACGTGTTGGGGGCAATCCACAGCACACATGTCCTACCTGTGCCCCCTGGTGACATAGCACACAATGACCGCAACAGGAAGCACACGCCTCACATCAATGTGCAGGCAACATCCGAACATCGTGGAACATCCACCAATGTTGCCTCCAAATACACAGCCAGTGCGCATGGCCCCTTCATCCTTCGACAGTCCAGCAGCAACCAGCATTCCCAGGATGGCACCAAGGGAAATGCACAGCCCATTGGCAAGTTCCAAATGAACACCCCACTCACCTCAACTCCACAACTATGCAACTCACAATCCTGGCAATGCACACGTCACAAAATCACAACCATCATGCAAAACAACATGCCCACCCAACAGACACGACAGAACAACTCACAATGGCAACCTGGGCAAGCCGTGAACATGAGCCATCAATGGCATGACACCTCAGCCACACACTAGCCCAAAGTGGGGAGAGGTGGCAAGCAGGAATGTGTGAAGTATGCAGGAGAACCATGATTGGGAAAGTACACAATGCCAAGAGTGGCGGAGATGTGCTGGACAGACCGCAGTATGCCAAACACACCCATATCCATGGCAACAGACACCTCTGGTGTATGGAGTGTAGTGGACAGTGGACGCAACCATGTCACCCCAGCCAGTGGGGCAGTTCGCGGAAAAGTTGCCTGTTACGCCCCACGTAAGTGTGAGCGGAGTGGGATGGCCCGGCATACGCCAGGCCAGCGTAGGGGTGTGAATAAAAAGCACGTAGCCCTGGGCAAGGTCGTCTTCCGGAAAGCCCAACATCTCTGCAAGGGCGGCGCCTCTCACCACACCACGAGGCAGACGTCGTCCTTCTGAGCGGAGTAGCCTGCAATCCTGTGCGCCTGCTGTAACCCGGCCCGCTGGACCCCGAACCCAGCAGGCCCGCCACTGCGCAGCAAGGCCACACTCATCACCTTTCGACACCGGGGTGTGTCAAGGAGGGCCCACCACGTGCCGGCGCAAGCTCCAAGCCCGAGGCTCGCGACCTTGACAGCCTCTCAGACCATCACGGCCTCCATGACACAGGCCCGCTTTACTCCTTTCTCGTTGACGTACTCTACTGCCGACTACACCACAGTCAAGTAGGTCACACATTTGGAACTGAGTCTTGATTACACCATGGCAGTGAACATTATTTAATGCAGAGTTCATGTCACTATACTCCCTTTGATGTGGTGCAACAAGTCTGTGCATAGCATGACAACCACACGTGTCTGTGGACCTACGCACACTACTGCCCTCGACCAACGCTTCGCAAGAGTAGGTCACAGAATTGGAACAGAACATTGAATTTTCAAAGGCAGAATACATATCATCGCACGCAAGGCGAGGCATAAGAGGATGACGCATTGCAGTCCGGAGGGAATTGGATCATCGTTACGGAGGTTATCGAGCACTACCAACAACTGCCCTGGTGTCACTAACTCTGTGCATCGCGAGCCAATGACAGGTGGGTGTGGGCCACTGCTGACCGCTGCCTCCGGCCTACACTGCAGTCCTGTAGGTCACAGGGTCTTGATTTAGCGATGGTCGAGTTCATATCAGTGTACCGGCATTATCGCACACTGCATCCCCTCTCAGCACCGGTGCCACTAAGTCTGTTCCCTGACATTCATTGACACTCTCTTGTTGCACATTTGTGGCGTCTGAGTCTATGGACTAGGGGCTAGTTTTCATCCTCATGTAGCTGATACCGAATTGGAGGTGAAAACGAGGCTGTCGCTTTCCACTCCACCATTTGCTGCTTCCGGATAACATCAGACCTTCGCATCATGCCCTGGAGGACACCTTCCTCTGTCCCCGGCAAGACTCCGCCACATTCACCTTCGACATCGAAGAGGACCCGCTCACTGCACGTGGATGTACCTTAGTGTACCGGAAGTCACCGTTCCGTGGCAGGGTACCTGTGCCGGCTGATGTGCATCCAGGGCCACTAACTCTGTGCTGGTCAGGTCCGGGACCCCTTCTTCTGAGATATTGGATGGCCTCTGAGGCGATGGCCTTAGGGTCATCGATGCCAGGTGTCTGTGGCCCTGTGCTGTTCACTGCCTCCGGCCTCAACTGCGGGCCACCAGGGCTCACACATCAAATCGAGTCCTGACCGGCCCGGACGTCGCATCACCACAGGAGGCACACGCCACCACCACCAGGACCACCTCCTACCGCCATCTGCCAGAGTCGAAACAGTGGTCCTCAGAGACTTACAGAGTTGCTCACACCTGTCATGGATGCCATCATCAGACGGATACCCTGCTAGGCTCTCCAGGTGCCACTGACTCAGTGCACCGCAAGCCATCGTCTGTTACTGATTGAGTTCTGTGCTGTGGAGAGGTTGCACAGCGATGTCACCTCAAGCAGTGTGGGAGAACTGGGACGTTGATGAGGAAGATAATGCAGGTGTAACACACCCCACTGCAACTGCATTAGGAATATCTCGAAGGGACACAATCCAATACTTTTTCTTCACATGGGCGTGCTCAGCTGTAGTGCCCAGACCTCAGTGCACTGCAACTCACGGACACGTCTGTTTGCTCATTGTGTGCCCTCTGGACTTGCTCAGGCTACCTCCATGATGCTCTGCACTTGTCCCTGTGATGCTGGTGTTGTCTGGTTGTGTCCTGCGAATGTGCATCTGCATTTGTCTCTGTGGCAGTGTGTCTCTCCTTTGTGGGGTGTGGGTGGTCCCTTAATGGTAAGAGACACCAACGTATGTGATCTAGTTTGCCTTCCAACGGTTGGGAGCCCACCCACACCTGTTGGGCCACCTCCGTTTGGCGTGCTGACACATGGCATTGGAGTGCCATGTGTGGGTGGGTGAAGTGTTGTGAGCCGACTGTGCTTGCGGGTGCTTCCTGCTGTGTGGTCTGTTGCAGGCTCTGTGTTCTCCTCTAAGTAGCTTGGCCGCCCGGGTCCTGGTGGTGGGTTGCATGGGATATCCATGAGCTGTGGTAGGGCATCGGTGTCGAAGGTGTGGTGGTCCGCTCCAGCATCATGGATGTGTTGTCTTCTGTGCTCTGCTGGAGGTGTTGTGTGCCCCTCGGCAATAAGAAGGGGTGATGCAAGTTGACATTGTGTTGACATGTATGTTGGAGCATTGTACTGGTTTACATGCAGACTGTATGACAATGCACATTGTGACTGTTTGGGAGGTGCTGGATTCTTCTGCGGGACAGTGATCATTTGGACTACATGACAGATGTGAGGTCGTACGCGTACATTTTCATTTCACAGTTTCCAGATGTAGTAGGCATGTTTCTGTGCATGTGCGGAGCCAGTTGTGTCCTCTGTTCTGCAGTGTCTGCTTTGCGCATTGTACCACGTTGTTGTCAATGCGGGTGTGCTGTTCTTGCTATGTGTGTGTGCTGCAGTGTGCCAAGGGGATCAGGGACATGGTCCTGGGTGATTGTGAGTGTGCAGTGTGCTACACCTCGTTGTGCATGTGGTCCATTGTGCCCATCTCCCCCCCGTCTCCCCAGTCCCTGGTCGGTACTCACCCTGTTGATGTTGTGTCAGGTCCTCTCAAGCTGTGTCCACACTCCCTACTCCTTGCACCATCTCCACACGGATGATCATGGCCTCGGTTTCCTCCAGCTCCTCCTGTGGCACAGGACTGCCACCTCCTGTCCCCGTTGCAGCCTTCCTGTTGGCAGCGGGTTTGTGCGTGGTTTAGGTTGTCACATCATGCCAGCACCTCTTGGCCTCCTCGAATGGCCTCCTCGGCACTCCGACTGCATTCCAGGTGGTCAACTTGTGGGTGAGTTGCTGTTAGTGTTCTGTCATCTGCGTGACGCTGATCTGGTTTTGTTGCGGACTGCACCCCCTCTTATCCTCGGCCGTCCCCCTTCCCGTTGTTCCTTGCTGGTGGTCTGTGGGGGTTGTGGGGTTCGTGTTGCCTTCTGTGCTGGGTCAGGGTGCATCCATGTAGCTACGTGCTTTGGCTTGTTTCTGGTGTGTTGTTTCGGTGTTTTTTATGGTGCATTTTCCCACCAGACGCGTGGGATTTGCAAACCTGTGGCTGGTTTTCGCTACTTTTTGTACCGCAATTGGCCTGATCTGATCGCATGATTTTTTGCATTCGTGGTTCGCATTTTTGCGGCGTGACATTGATTTTTTGCACCACCATTTGACGCGTTATCTGGTGACTATAGCATGCTACCACCGCGTTGTGAATACTTGGTTGGCATGGCGTGATTTTCCCGCGATAGGCTGCGATGTTGAGAGTTGCGTTAAGCTACTCTTGCGGTAGTTATCACACATTCTTGTGAATATACCCCTAAGTTTTTTATGTTGGCCAAGCACTTCAGTGCTTCCTCCTACTCACTCCTCTGTTGCCCCCACACTTCACAATTGTTTTTTTATATAATTTTTCTCCGTACGTGAGCGGACATGTGGTGACGCATACACCCCTTTGTGTGATGATGGCTAGGCACGTTTACGAAATGGGGCGTTTATGAAATGGGGAGGTCAGCAACCACTTCAGCAGCATCAGCATACCTTTTTTCTTTTGTCCGATGCCGCATAGCATAATTTGCAGAGCCAAAATGTTAAAAAAGCGAGACCTGTTGGCTTCACAAATGCATGTTTATTTTATGAACGCCTCACACTGGAGACAACCTTTAAATAAGGTCCTACATTTTTATTTAAACTTGCACGTACCATCCCCAGAATAGGGCTCAGAAAAGATTGGACATGAAACACTAGTTCAAATCATAATTGTATTTTTTTTTCACCTGATGATGAGAATTTAAAACTCTGCATACACTGTATGCGACATGATTCGCTCTGGATTCGGTTCTCTCTTGCTTTGAGCCACGTTGTTGCGCATTCCTTTTAGTGTGTTTTCTGTCTCTCAGGCGTGCCTAATAGGCTCTGATGTGTCAGTTTCCTCTACCTACTTTTTATGATTAAAAATTCCAGGATAAAACAGTTGTTTTAAACTCCAGGCAGCTTGTCAGCTTTGCCTATTAAGCACCGGGGTGCCTTATTTGAGCAGCAATAAGCAGTCCATTCTGTGTAGGATTAAAGGTTTTATTTGTAAGCGAAGCGGGTCCCTGGAAAGAGGATTTCCTGCTATCAGCGGTGACGGCGGAGTTGCAGAGATCGCAGTAGCAGGCATTAAGGGCCATACTTATGACCCGGTTTGCGTCGTTATTGCACAACGCAACGTGGCGCAAGAGCGATACCAACCATAAGTCCTATTTTGGAAGCCACGCAAAGCCACTTTGCTTGGCTTTGAATGGCTTGAAAAATATGGAGTAATGCAACACAGCATAAATCGCTGCATGGCATTTCTCTGCATAAGGGAGGCATTCCATGCACATTGCGTGCATGTTCTCACGCAACTCCCACGGGTTTTTATGCATTTCCAGATTTTCCAAACCTGGTAAACTTGTTAAACCTGGGAATGCACCAAAAAGATACGCCTTCCTAAAAGAAGTGTAACGAGGAGAAATATGTTTATTTCTCCTGGTTTTTTCATTGTTCTACGTGTGATACATTTTGCAGTACACACAGAAAGAGGAAAAAGCCTCAGTATAGTTTTTGTGCAGGAAGATGCCCCTTACTGTACAAAAACAATCCTGCCTACGATGCAAGGGTGTCTGCGTTGGCACTAGGCTGCCAAAATGGTGCCAGTGCAAGGGAAAGGGCTGAGAATGTGCCGCATTGGATAAATACAGCACATTCCTGCCCTTCCTCTGTGATGCAGTGCAGCAAGGAGACTTGCTGCACTGCCCTGTGCCACTAGATACATAAACATGACCCTGAGTCAACAAGTCAGTGAAAAGAATAATTTTAAACACACATAGTGGCATAACAAAGGCCCCCACAGTTCGGGGGGGGGCGACATCCAGGGGGGCGCCTTATCACAGAACTCGGGCCTGTCATCTCCCGAGGAAGTCCAGAAGGGGCCCCTCCATGCCCGTTGCAGGAGGGCCCCCTCAAGTTTCATTACGCCACTGACACACCCAGCAAAAATGTACTACACCAGGGATGTGCAACATGAAGAGTTTTAGTGCACATATATGTGCGAACTGCTGCATCTATAAAATGTACTCGTTTACTAAAAAAAAAAAGCATTGGCATAACCAATAGGTCTCGCCTTTGGGACCTTATAAGTGTTTAGCCATGCAACAGTTGCATAACAAAATACTTATAAGGTCCCAAAAGCGAGACCTATTGGCTATGCAAAGCGGCCGCGAAAGTGAAAGTAAGCGCGGTAAAGCGGGGCACGCGCGCCCGCGCACATGCACTGTAGCTGTAGGCTGGCCTGGTAGCACTTTTTGGAGCCCTCTCAATAAGTCTCGCCAGACCAGCGCATGTGCTGGGTCAGGCGAGACCTAAAAAACATAGAGGGGGGTTTGCAAAATAGTTCAATTTTCCAGTTACTTAATTCCTCTTATACAGCACCTGGGATTGGTTTAATACAATGTTTTCAGTGTGTAAGAAAAGAGGCAAATGAGCACGAAAGCCAGACCCTCATTCCCAAGGCCAGTATCTGCAGGTGTTTACAAGTGCAGATGGTACCAATGTCTGCGGAAGATCTGTAATATGTTGAGAATTTTTACACAGCCGTTAGTGAGTTTGGGATGAAGAGGCCGTTGATTCCTGGGGAGAATCTGGGTGTGGGCACTGCGAATGGTGTGAACACCCTGAAAGTCGAGTGCCTCCCTCATACTTAATGCACTAGAAAAGACACGTTGCAAGGAACTCGGATAGCCGACATTCCTGTAGGGTTGCCAGGGACGCTAAAATCTCGCCTTCGACATAAGTTTCCATGAGAAGAAAGGGAATAAAATCACATCTATCCTTATCTTTCGTCTATGTGTTTTCCGTGATGAGAGGGGCCACCTGTATAAAGAGAGGTTATACAAGCATAAATCTGGACGTAATATAACAAGTCTAACTTTCCCTGGCGAGCCCCTTTGGCTATTATGAATCAGGAACGAGTCATAAATCGCCACTTCTCCTAGGTGTAAGTCTTTGCACTGGAGATTTACAACTTCTGTGTGAACTGGTAACTCACTGATCAGAGCTGTATTTTTATTCTATGAGAAATTAGTCCTCTTTAAAGAATAATATCTTTCTGTAGCATCTGTAATGTGTTTTAGACATGGTAAGTGTTCCCGGAAAGATTGTGACAGGAGTGAGGTTACAGCGGTGCATGTTGCTCACATCTGTCTTCTGAGTATGTGTTAAAAACAGGTTACTGTTTGGTGTGTGATAGTTATAAGTGTTCAGTGTTATTCTTTTAGAGGGAGTGCCATGTATTGCTTTTTAGTGAGGACAGCCTATTGCTAGGCACTGGTAAGGCAGTCTGTGATGTCCTCAGAGAATGCTGGGTTGGCCCAGGGAGGAAAGTGAGTTGATGTGTGAGTAAAGTCAGGCGAGAGTTGGGTGGGAGAGAAAAACATAGGTTTAATGAGTAAGGAGCTGAATTTTATCCAGATGTTACCTGAACAGCATTCAAACACGTAACCCCCACAGTGTCACTATTAGTTTGGAGCACAATCTCAGGCTTATCCTGAAGGGGGTCCCAGCTCGTCAGAATATGATAACCCAGTGATGTAGCGTAGGGGGTTCACAGGGGCAGTTGCTCCGGGCGCAAAATTCTTAGGGATACAAAAGTTTAAAAAAAATATTGAGCCCCCCCTAACCCGTAGACCGTTAGCACTTCCGGAGCTAACGGTCCACGCGTTAGGCGGCGCAATATATATCTTTTTGTATTTTGTCCCGGGCTCTGGCAACCCACGCTACGCCGCTGTGATGACCCACTTTGATTGAGTCCTTCTTATGGCAGTAGAATACTAGTTGCGAAAGGTGAGGTGGGTCCTGTGAACACAGGTTTACTGCTGAATCATCAGGCATCCAGGTACGTGGCACTGAAGAAATGCAATTTTCTGACTCTGACTGGATGCCATCAGCTAGGACTGAATATATATGGGGATGCGTGAGAGTGTCTTTTCCCCCTCAAACGAGTGCCCTATTGCTAAGTCTCCTAGCAAGTGTTAGTTAGGGTTGTAGTCTGGAATGTGGTGTAGGGAATAATGTGATGCCTCAATATCATAGGCAAAATATTGAGAACCAAAATATCAAAAGGTGAGGGCATATAGCGAAGAACAGCTTTGCTATACATTAACTCCACATCTAAGTACCATGAATATATGCATATCTTCAAGGTACTTAGATGTGGGTTAGGTATGGAAAATCTGCATATACTTAACTGTTGGCATTTTGTTCCTTGATAGTTTGTATACGTATTACGGTATAAAGATCTCTACTCGATAGTCCAGACCCACAACGTTAGAACTATATGTCAGTCTCAGTTATTACCTGCACTGGTGGGGCGGTGTAGGAGGCCGTCTTAGTATATGACACTCACTTAAGTGTAGCACCCTGCACTAATCCACACAGCCCTTATGGGGATTTTAGTGGTCTTAGACAACCTTAGAAAGCTCTCTAAGTGGTAGCTGTGGACAGCAGCCTTCAGGCTTAGTCCAGAAGGAGTGTAAAGCAGCTTGTTTTACCAGAACGTAATCTCATTGGTATAGATTAAGTGAAAAAGAACCACACAGTGTAGTTATAAAAATATGTATTTATTATAAGACACTCACTAACACATACAAATATCTCCTACCTGGAGATATATGCAATGCACACAATACTTTGCAAAGAAAACAGGTAAGTAGCACGTATTACACAGTGGTCACCGGGGGGGGGGGACCAACCCATGTACTAAAATAGTAGGATGCGAACCATGACTCAAGTCAAGACTATACCCAGACGATGTAGAAATGCTGGGGACCCAAGGAACCACCTGAGGTAAGTAACCAGGAACACCATGGAGACCGTGTGATGTGTGGGAACACGACCGCGGGCTCAATTGAAGTCAATGGGTAAGTCATGGTTGCAATTTTAAAGAAGAAGGACCCTTCCCAGTGGACCCTGAAGAAACCCCGTGAAAGACAGAAGGTTGGCGAGCCACCAAACCCGTGGATACCCTAGGAACAAGGATACCTACATCAGGGAAGCCAGGTGCATAGGCGAAAAGTGGCGTTGGAAACCACCATCAAACCCAATGGAGAACTTCAGAAAAATGCAGCTGGCAAAGAACTTGAAAGTGTCTGATGGAAACCAAAGGTGGATTCAAGAAGAGAAGTACAAGCAATCAGAGGGGACAGAGTCTATGCCACTCGGGAGTGACCAGGGGGCAGTGAAGATGAATGCCCACAGATGTCGGGTGTTGCAGGAGAGTTGACGGTGACCTTGAAGCTGCAGCTGTGCAGATAAGGCAAAGCTGTGGAATACCAGGAGCCATTCATGAGCTGTCCCATATTGGATGTCGAGAGTTGAGGGGTCGATGTCCGTCGGGAGCACCAACAAGCCTTGGCAACTGCAAACAAAGTGAAAAGGAAAAAAAGTGCAGTGTCGGGACCAGCAAGGTCCAAGTGACTCGCCACAATCAGGGGCATCAGAGCAGGCCATGCTCAATCAGGGGAGCATGCTGGAATCAAAGAGGACCCTCAAGAGGACCCAGAGGCTGGAGGCACTCCAGTCGCGAGAGGATCTCAAGCATCTCACCGAAATGCAGACCCACGACGCAAAAGATGTGGTGAGGACAATGATCTTGGTCACAGAAGATGCTTGAGTTGTAGGCTACTTGGAGCCCAAAGATCTCTGAGGAAGAAAGCCAACAAGACTTTGCAACGGCAAGTCAACGCAGTCCATAAGGGTTCAGTTCCTACACCTCAGGTGAGGGATACTGGCCTCAAACTCGGTGAGAGGACAGGGCAGACCTCGAGGGCAGTGATGATCCACCACCTGTGTTGCTGAGCCTTTTGGAGTCCGTGGGAGCCCAGGATCAGCAGAGTGGTCAGCTTTGTTGGGGTGCCTGCAGATTCAGGGAAGTGACTCCTTCACTTCAAGGGAGATTCCTTCAAGCGTCTTGGATGCCAACAAGCCTTGGAAGGATCCTGTATGGAGCACAGACACAGATGTTGTAGCAGACAAGCAGGGTGACAAGACCACAAGCAGCAGGAGCCTTCCCAGTTGCAAGCTTGGTGCCCAGAGCAAAGTCCAGAGAAGTCCAGAGTGCCCAGACGGTCGAAGATGAAGTCGTGTCTTGATATGAATCTTGTCCCACAACGAATCTAGGGACCCACCCACAGGTAAGCCCTTAAGTACCCTAAGGAAAGGGTTGGTATGATTCAGGGTTCCCTCCCAGAGGAGGGGTTGGACAGTGGGGAGGATACTCCCATGTCCTTTGTCCAGTTTCGTGGCAGAGCGGGAGCCAGTGGTTCCCTGAGCTGGTTTGAACTGGACTATGCAAGGAGGGCACCAAATGTTCCCCTCAAGAAGACTGAGTGGTGCTGGCAAGCGCCCCCACCCTGTCCTAATACACTAAGCCCTGCCTGGGAGGTGGTCACACCTCCCTGTGACAGGATACCTATTGTCCTGCCTTCCTCAGTTCAAACTTGGCTCAACGGCAGGAGGGCAGAATTGTGTCTCTGGTCGGCAGCAGCCATGTTGTGCTGTCTGGGTCTAGAAGACTGGAACTGGGAGCACTGAGGGCCTCCAGGAGGAGCTTTACAGAGCATGGAATCATACATCCACACCATTTATGGTGTGGGGGTATGATTCCAACATATTTGATCCCAAACACGACAGGGTTAGTTCCAGCCAGTTTAGAGATGGTCATAGCATAATGACGCATGGCCACTCTATATATCATAATGGATAATGCACTTACAACCCGGGAGAATGGACTCTGAAGGCCACAGGGGTGTTCTGCTCATGCAGAGGCACACTCATACTTAGAACTGAACACCCTTTCTTCAAGATTGAAAGACCTGCCTTAGGGGTGACTTATAGGGTTTAAGTGCATTGACCTCAGATATAAGAAACCTATATCTGTCGTAAGTGGAGCTAGCACCAGCTTACACAGGCTGCAATGGCAGGCCTGAAGTCACAATTTGAGTGGTCTCTCATGGGTGGCATAATACATGCTGCAGTCCATGGGAGATCCTGGTGTACCTATGCCCTGGGTACCTCAGTACCATATACTAGGGACTTATAAGGGTACACCAGTAGCCAATATGGGATGTACCTAAGTACTCACCATAACCAATTTAAGGGAGAAAGCACAGAGACTGGGGTCCTGATTAGCAGGATCCTAGTCAGACTAGTCAGAAACCATAACAACACCGGGCAAAAAGTGGGGTAACGATGCAGAAGGATCCTACCTTCCTACAACTCGGGACTTTGGTTTTACAAGAAAAGTGCATACAGAGACAGTTGTAATCCTGAAAGGGAAAGTCCACCATTGATTTACAGAGAGTGATTAAGTATTTGTATATTTAGGTTCTGCTATGGAATCAAATCTAGGAGAAGATTGTATTTCAAAATATCTTGAAGGTGTGTGTTAGACTTTCACATCACCGGGTGAATTGTTATATTGTACAGTTAGAAAATGCCTTTTTATGTGGTCACACACATTTTTTGCTGACTAATATTGCTTGTTTTTAACTCTGCACATTAGGGTACTGCTGCCCTGTCCCCAGTTTATGTGCTCTGACATGGTAATATCTGCATTTCCACAATTGGAATATTTACCTTTGCAGTAATCCCATAGTATATGGTGGAGTAAAGTACTGAAATGGTGTGCAAGACTAAATGTCACAGGTAAACTGTGAGTCTATTGAGTAGAAACAAAGGCCTAGACCTTTTGGCAGGAAGACTTGGGTGTGTCATCTCAGTTCAGGAAGGACAGTCCGAGAGGGTTCAGAAACTTCATTAACTTAAAAGGGACTGGGAAGGACCAGCCTATTCATCATTTAAAAAACAAAATCTCGTTATTAAGTGTTTAGGTATACCATATCAACAATACAACTCAGAGGCTACAAGCATAGTACAGTTTACACATTACAAGGACACATGATCCCAGGGACAGAAGCACATATTCCAAGATAATCTCCACAACCTCTCTATGACTAGTTGCGAGAAACCCATTCAGAGGACAAAGCGGCAAGCAAGAGCTACTGGGCCAAGCTGTGGGGCATGGGGTCTAGCCTATTAGCATTCCTGATCAACTTGGCCAAGTACGTTGTAATCACTTGACTCTCGGTGATAGCACATTTCAAGCAGACCAAGGCTTCTCAGGCTGGGAGCTAGACACAGGTGGGCAAACATAAGCTCACAACTCAAAATATGTTCAGCAGCAGCAATAAATGATTGCCAAGTCAAAAACTTACTTTTATGGAATAAGGAGAATATATATACTAAAACAAAATAAAATACAACATTCACACAATATGCACAGACCCCTGATATCAGGGATATAAATGTTTCACAGGCAGGGTCCTGAGTCCCACTCCCCTCTCCTAGCTGTGATGAGTATTATCCATTCACTATAGGCAACATTCGGGTTAAGCTCCACTAGTAATCTGAGTCTCAGGGGTCCCACTCCCGATCTTTAGTAAAGTCAAAAGTGTTCCAGTGCCAAAGTGCTATCTGGCAGGCAAGTTCTCCCGGAGCTTCTGGCCCATCAATCAGTCTCACTCGCATCAGCAGGATCCGAGCAACCGGACTCTCTGAGTATACCCACTTCATGAGCATTGAACCTGAAGTAACTGCCTCTGGTATATCTTTTGCACATGATTGCTGCAGTTGTTTGTCTTCGAGTTCCTCACATGTGGTTCTGCAGCAGAAGTAGCCGTAGGGATTTAGGTGCTCCTCTGATGCTGGTAAGTTTCTTGACTTCCTGTCCACTGGTAAGGGAAGGTGGTGCGGTGCTCCTGGTTTTGGTTCTTAGTCTGGGAACCACAGCAGTCTCCTTCCTCCAATGACAGGCTCAACCAGACCACACTCCTTGCCTGTTCCCGGTGACCTCCCTGGCATACAGGGTCACAATTCCTCCTCTGCGCTCAAGCTATGGTCCCATCACACAGCAGCAATTTACACTGCGGTCCCTCCTGGCATATGGGGTGACCAATTTGGTCTCCGCTCAGTGCTACAGCCCAGTCTGCACAGCAGCATTCTTCACATCTGGCATACAGAGTCAGCAGCTTGGTAACTGCACAGGGCAATAACTTGATCAGTGCAGCAATGGTCAAAGCTCACTTCACGGTGGACCTCCTCGGGCATACAGGGTTCACAGACTTTTCCCTGCATACAGGAAATGACCCAATCAGTGCACCATCCATCTCCTCACACCTCGCTGTGGGGATCCAATCACCAGGATCCTCCACTAAACCTTGCTTTCTCCGATGTTCTCCTTTCTCCTCACAGGGCACACTGGTCTTAGCAGGTGCTTGTGCTCCAGACTCCATGGGCGGGTGGTCTTGTATTCCCTGGGTGATGTCCCCTCCCAGCTGAGACTACCAAGCCTGTCCTGGTCACATGTAGAAGTCTCACAGAGCTTCTCCTCCTCCCACAGCCACACGGGCTGCTTGACAGTTGACAATTTTAGGGGGCTCAAGCTCCCCTTCTTATGATCTATTTCCAGACATTAAATGTGATTCTTTAAAAAACAAAAATCTTTATTTACACAGTGACATCAAAATTACGTACAGATATCACATCGATATCAAAGCTGTCAGGTAGCAGGTTTCCATACATATCGGGGCATGGACGAGCAACCACGTTCTCATATCTTTGCAAATCAAGTTACAGAATCCCCACCCCTTGCAACCTGTGTACTAGTCAACATTTATGTCCTGTGGTTTTCCACAATCTAGCCAACTATTCAATAAGCAAAAAACCAACAGGTACAGAGTTAAATAAACAGAGGTATGCAGTTGTAACTATACGTGTAAGTGTGTGGGGTGCAGAAGGTGTCCAAAGTGCACATAGGGATGGGGATCATAATGCATGGGAGGACAGGTGAATAGATCCCAGCAAAGAGGGGGGGAGCAGGGCGATTTGCTACAGCAGTGGTAAGTGTGTTTACAGGTTACCTCCCTTAGAAGGGCAGACCATAGCCAGATCGTGCTGGAGCCATCCAGTTAATGACGGTAATATGTCCCCTTCCCCTGGGGACCACCCAGTCGAACCCCTTACCCATTACAATACTACCGGCTGCGCAGCACCACCAAACAAGTTCCCCAGTTCAAACATTGTAGCCAGCCAGCCCGCGTGATGGTCACTGCAGCTGGGCTACAGCATAGTGATACTCATCATTTGGTACCCCGAGGCCGCCGTCAGCCATTGGGGCATATAATTTAGTTATCGTTACCCGTCTTCTTCCCTTGCCCCAGATCAGGGTAATTAGGAGTGAGTGAAGTTCTGCAAATAACCTCTTGGGTACCAGGACAGGAATGGCGGTGGAGAAATACAGCATCTGCAGGAGTGGTTCCATTTTGGAGATGGTTTGCGTCCCATAGGGGAGAGCTGACCAGACTGGTAGGGAATCGCATGCCCCGGTCAGTGCCCTCCCTGTATTAACATCTACCAGGTCTTTGTCCACATGGTACACTTTGATTCTCAGATATCTACAAGTGTCATTGCTCCAGGGGAGAGGGCCACTTGGAATCATCCACTCCTGTTCACCAGAGGCCACTGTCAAGAGACAAAGATGGGACTTGTCCCAGTTCACCTTCATACCAGAGGCATCTCTGAAGAAGTGTAGTAGTTCCATCAGTTGGGGAAAGTTGTCCACTTCATCACAGAGGTACACTAGCGCATTATCAGCATATCGGCATATAATGAGATTATATGCCACCTCTGTGAAGTAATCCCACCCTACTGTATCAAACGCCTTCTCTACATCTGGAGAGGTGACCCAGGGGTTGTGCCCGATGTCTTTGCCCAATCCATGAGCACGAACAGGTGGCACAAGTTAAAAAAAAGTGCTCCTGCTGGGTATAAAACTGTTTTGGTCAGGGTCTACAATGTGCTGCGCTTTTGGTATCAGTTGCTTCACCAGTATCTTCCCAAGGATCTTGTAATCAGTATTTAATAGGAAGAGGGGACAATATGATCCCACCAGCAAAGGATCTCTGTATGGTTTGGGGAGGACCACCAAGACATATTCCAGCAGTGAGGGGGGGGGGGGGGTAGTATGCCTGATGAGTATGCTGAGTTAAAAACCCAAAGAAGGTGCTGGGTTAAGCTGAGATGCTAAGGCAGAAAAACTCCACAGGCCAACCATCTGCTCTGGGAGTCTTTGCTCATGCCATTTGTTTGAGCACTTGAGATATCTCACCCTCTGTTATTGGGACCTCCAAGCCTGCTTGATGGGAGGACTGTCATTTAGGGAGACACAGCATATCTAGGAATGCCTGGATCTCTGCAGTATCCACTGCTGCCGGGACAGCGTACAACATAATATAGTATCTCATCATCATGCTTCCACACACTAATCTGCTCTGAAAGATATTCAAATGGATCCCCACCAAGTCCAGAAAGACAGTCACCCACGCACTCATCAGAAGCAGAATCCACTACGGCAGAGCACTCTACGCTGGCATCACCCAGAAGCTCCTCAAGAAACTGCAGAACATTTAGAATGCCTCTGCCAGACTCATCCTCAACATCCCTTGCCGCAGCCACATCATCAGCCACCTCAGATGATCTCTACTAGCTCCCAGTCAGGAAAAGAATCACCTTTAAGATCCTCACACATGCCTACAAAGCCCTACATGACACGGCACCTGCGTACCTCAACCACCGCCTCGCATTCCACATACCTATCAGAGACCTCCACTCCACCCAAATGGCCCTGGCTACCATCCCAAGTATCCACAAGACCACAGCCGAAGGAAGATCCTTCTCCTACCTCGCAGCAAAGACCTGGAAACCCCTGCCTCTCCACCTCAGGCAATCGCCGTCACTGCCTCAATTCAGGACGGACCTCAAGACCTGGCTCTTCGACTGAACCAAAGTGCCTTCAACCCCCGGTGCCTTGAGAACTGACCCTTGCCGGTGAGTAGCTGTGCTTTACAAGATATTGATTGAGGCATGGAAGGTGCAGTTAACTGCATCCTGGGAGTTGACTACTGTGCCCATTGCATCTTGGATAGCTGTGATAGAGACACTGGGGGAATCAGAGCCAGGGAGCCTGGCCAAAAACCTTCCCGCCTTGTCGCCCTCCGAGTGTTTCTTGGTTGAGTATTCATTATAGTCTAGTGCACCCAGATTTTCCAAGGTGGCCCTATGCACCAACTTGGCCTGAGCCAACGGGACAGCGGCAGCTCAGTCTGCAAGTAACGCAAATTGATGTCACCTAATATCTGTTTCCAGGCTTTCAAGTTCTCTCTTATTTGAATTTTGTCTTAGTGCCATAAACCGTTTTTATGGCTAGACCCTGAGAGAATGTATGACGTTACAATGCATACATTTACAACACATGCCTACACAACGCAGTTTTTACATCGCAACATCCTTTACAATGCATTCTTTTACATCGCATGCCATTACATCGCATTTTCAGAAACTACCTTTACAATGCATTCCATTACATCGCATTATACCTTTACAATGCATACCATTACAATGCATGCCATTACATCGCATTAAAGGTAAGTGTTGGATAGTATAGGGGTAATAATTATTATTCTTACTCCAGTGAGTACAACAGTAGGGTAAGTTTTGGATAGTGTAGGGGTAAAAATGACTATTCTAACTCCAGTGAGTGCAACATTAGGGTAAGTGTTGGATAGTGTAGGGGTAAACATTACTATTCTAACTCCAGTGAGTGCAACAGTAGGGTAAGTGTTGGATAGTGTAAGGGTACTATGCGTTGTAATGGTATGCATTGTAATGACTTGCGATGTAATGCCTGCGTTGTAGTGACATGCATTGTAATGACATGCGTTGTAGTGACAGCAGATGTAATGGCTGCGTTTTAATGAGATGCGATGTAAAGGATGTTGCGATGTAATGACTGCTATGTAAAGGTAGTGCGATGTAATGACTACATTGTAAAGGTTGTTTTCCCCCCTGAGAACCACCCTAAATGCATCCCAGTCTATCCGGGCATCTGAGGCAGTGTCTTAGTTCTCCTCAAAGTACGAGGTGATATGGTCGGACCGAGTGGCACGGAACGCCATGTCCTGTAGGGCTTCCACCAGTAGACGCTGGGTAGTTATGCACAGGCAGCCTTTGCCCCACGCCAGTAAGAGCTGGAGGGGGCTATGATAGAATGTGGTTCATCCGAAGTATTCAGCCCTAGCAAACCTGGCGCATGCGCATGCAGCAGCACTGCAATAGAAGAGATTGTATCTAGTGTAGAAGCCATGCAAAGTAGATTGATAGGAGTACTCTCTAGCTGTGGGATGTAAACAGTGTCAGGCATCTAACACCTGGGTTAAGAAGGCACATTGTCGTAAGTGTTTCGATAAGACAATAGACTGTGCCCTGGGCACGGGCATATGGGAGTGGTGTAGTCCTTCCCTTGGAACACAATTGTAGTCCCCGCCCCAGTAGCAAGGCACCAATGAGTCCTGTAGTTATGCTGGGGTTTAGGAGTGTAGAAAAGGCACCTGATTGGAGTTAGAGGCATATAAAGAGTTGAGGGAGATGGGGAACCCTTCCAACAAACTCTCCAATATCATGCACCTCCCCTCTGAATCAATCCAAGTATGTAGCACTGAGAATGGCACCCGATGGGCCACCCAGATCAAGGTCCCTCTGGCATACTTGGAGTATGTGGTTCCTACCACCTTGCCTCGCCATCACCTATGCATCCCTTCCAGGGCCGGAGTGGTGAGGTGGGTCTCTTGGGAAAAGGCTATGTAAACCCCTTAAGCTCTGGTGTATGCAATGCCTCTTTACGTAACCTGCCACTCTCCTAACATTCCAGGTCATATGCTGGTATCTTGACCCAGCTAACAATTTGAAATCTTGCATTGCATATGAACTACGGCCTGAGGTCCCCATTCCCCCACCCCCTCACCCCATACATTCGCCCCCACTTCGCAGTTATGCACACCTGTAACTAAACAGAAAACATATGTACGAAAGAAAGGTAAATCCAACTACCAAAAATCCCATCCTAGGTCATTGCGCCAGTGGGTGCCCAGGTAGCTGCACTATGATGCAAATAATACCAGCCATGCCACTGTCCAAAACACGGCTGGGGGCAATGCACTGTGAAACTGTCTACTCAATGAGGGACACTGAGGCATCCCTCATGCCCAGTCCTCTGCTAGAGTTATAATTCCCCCTCTGACTCTCCAATAGGATTTACATATCCTAAGGTGAGTTTCAGCTCATGACTAGGTTGAGGGACCTAAAGTAGGTCATCTGCAGACCTGGGAGTGATGACCAGACCATCTTACAGTAGGGAGTTCACCAGAGCTACGTCAGATTCGGATACATCGGTCTCAGGGTCCTCAGTCGCAGCCCCAGGGTGGGGGGTGATCGTGCTGTGTCACTCCACCACTGTGACGGCCTGGGCTCTCTAGCTGGCTGCCTGCTCTTTCGATGGGCCTGCTTTCCTGCCTCTGTTGTGGGGTCTACGGCATTGCTGCACTGTCCAGTCGGTATGTTCCTCCTCTCCCATGGAGTTTTAGCCAAGCCCAGACCTCACTAGGAGACTTGCAGAAAGTGGTGTGGACTTTGTACATTATCTTAATAGTGGCAAGAAGCTGCAACGCATATTTAATGTCATGGTTGTGGAGTCGTCATTTCACCTCCAGAAATGAGGTCTGTCGCATCCGTACCTCCAGGGTGTATCAAAGGAATATGTTTACCTGTGAGTTATCAATAGAACAGGGCCCCTTGTTGTATGCCACCTGCAAAATATGGTCCCTGTAATTGAAGAGGGGGGCATCCACAGTTCTCGGAGGAGCACCAGGAGGGGGCAGCCTACCTGGTACCCTGTGGGCTCGTACCACTGAGAAGAAGGTCGATCGATAGCTTACCCCCCAGCACTCTGTGCGAGCCATTCCTCCAGGTAGAGCTCCATACTAGGGCCTTCGGGGAGCTCTGGTAGCCCGACAATCCTCACATTATTGTGACGAGAATGACCTCCGTGATCTTCGAAGCATTTCTTGAGGTAGCTGACTTCCCCCTGTAGGGCTTTAAAATATGAGTCTGCCTCCACCACCACCAGCGGAGCATGGCCAAAGTAGATTTTGAGCCCCCCAGCTGTTCTTTCAGCTTCTCATAGTCTTCCTGCATGAGGTCCATGTCTATCCCCAGGGAGTCTATTTTAGGTTTCAGGGTGGATTTGATATTCAGGACTGATTGAAGGATTGGTCCGACAGCGTGGCTCTCCAGTGTCGCCTCAATAGTACGTGGGGTGTCTCCCTCCATTCTGCCATCTTTTGCCCCAGTTATTGCCACTGAGGCCTTGTCGTGTCTCGTGTGGTAAATAATTTAATTACCGGTACTTAATTTGATGCGGAAAATTAATAAGAATAGCTCAGTAAAATAAGAGGCAGAATCCGTGGTATTAGAGATTCGGAACGGGCTTTATTCCTATACAAAGGAACATAATTCGAATTATGGGCCTTCTATTCCATCACCACGAAAGTTCAGGAAGGAAGGAACATATATTATTGACAGATAGGCAGTTTTATAGAAAATACATTACAGTAAAACAGATGCAGGAGGCGTAACAGTTGATAACAGAGATAAAGACATACATGCGTAACTAAAATGGGTGTAACTGGGCGTAACTAAAGAACGTCATTAGGTATGATGTCACAAATGGGTGGTTCCATGAAAGAATTTCACAATGTCAGCAGAAATATGTGGCAGAGATGCGCGCGCAGCAGCATGACGTGTGATTTGACGTGCAACTAGAAGGAGAAAGGGGCTTGACATTTAGCTCTACATGTGGAGACAAAAGTCTGGGGTTATGTCAACCTAATCCCAAATCATATCTAATATCCTATGTTTAAAGAACTGTGTTATCCAAAAAGAGAGGTCTCTTAGGATAGAATCTTATTCTATACTGACTATACTGACTGTTAGTGCGTGTACAAGCGTCTAAGTGTCTACACTAGATGCGAGGGGGTAGGAATATTCCATGGTAACAGGGCTATGAATTACTTGCATGAGGACAGCGAGGCCTGGTCCTTTGCACGGTAGCTGGAGGAATGTTTACCTAAACTACTAGACAGGAATGCATTGGATGAGGAGCGGAGCAGAGCAGATAATCTTGAAGGTGAAATACAGTTTTTGGCAGGCAGACAGGCCGAGTCAGTCACCGTTAGCCGCGCAGGGAGTAGGACAAAGTTCATAGATACAGATGCAGGCTCAGACTGGAGCTTTCAGAGGCAGAAGGCAGAAAAGGCTTGGTGGCAGAATCAGGGCCTACTCGCCTGGACTGTAAAATGGGATAAATGAACCATATAAAGCCGGTGGCCTTTCATACTTAGGAATAGAATATCCGGCCCATTCATGGCGGATCTGAAAGAGGACATGTTGACGGTGGACGCACATGTATTTGCGTCTTCATAACTGGAACTGGAGGGAACATACATGTACTTGTGATTTATACATGAAGCCGTTGGGGTCCAAGATAGGGGACATAACCGACCATAAAAATCCATATTTCCACATTCCCTCCTTGTCCCCTACTGGCCCTTAGGAGATATCAATCTTCATCAATCCATCGATCTGTTCATATAACATCATTTGTTCTTCTTTCTTCTTCCGGGATCTCGAACGAAAACTTGGATGTGGGATACACGAGGTGGCACACAGACCACAAATCGCTGGCCCACATTGTAGACATAAGCAGCAACTGAATAGTATGAGAAAGCCAATACCTAGGAAGGAGAGCATTCTCCATCCCCAGGCTGACAACACGCCCCAGAACCAACCGGACCAAGTCCAGGTGCCTGGACTCTGGTGTATCTGGCTTACAATCTTATGAAGGCGGGTTATGGCTTTATATACTGACGGTGAATTTTCTGGTATGAAAATGCAACAACTTGATCCGATGACCCTACAAGCTCCGCCCCTATCGGCCAGGATGACGTCAAGGACAAGACGATTTTGAAGCACAACAATCCGCATAGCAGACTGTTCTTCTGTTAAATTGCCTAAGGCGGAAATAGTTTCGTTCACTACTGCTTCAAGGGTTCTGGTTAATCTACGTATCAGCTTACTATTAGTGACTGTACCTATATAGGGGAAGAAACCTTTATTGAAATCTGTGTATTTTTCCCATGCTGTTTCAGTGTAATCGACGATTGGGAGATCTCTCTGCTGTCTATTGTGTACTAAATGGGTATTTCTGTGATAATCAGGAGGAGCTAGGAAAACAGGTGGTAGGAGGAATGCTATATAACAGGTACCATCCCAATCTAGAGGTAGGCGTATATATGCGGTCTGGCCACATATAAAGTAGGAATGACGAGAAGCTCTAAATGTAGACTTGCCTTGATCACTGAATTTTATCACAGTGGTGCATTTACTATGGCCCATGTGTATGGAGCCATTCTTTCTTATACATAGTTCCCCTTTTACTGGGAATACGGACATGGCGGACAAGATTGGTGTAGCTTCAGATTCAACGTTCAGGATCATGAGGTTAAGTGTAAAATTACCTAATCCGTATACTTCATTTTCTAGATCAGTTCCTGTTCTTTTGGGAAGTCCCTCCTTGTTAGGGTAGCAGACTTTAAGCAAAACTAAGTTCAGGTTTCCCCATACCCAGTTGTCTTGATAAACTGCGGAATTCGAATCTAGGGAATTGATCAAACTAAACCATGCTCCACAGGAGCCATTGTGTGTGAACGGATAGGGAAAGAGGGGCAAAACTCCCTTATAGTTCTGATAGGGAGGGAGTCGGCCACATATCCAACAATTTGTAGCATTGCTAGTCTGATGGGAATGATGTAACATACTAATAAAAGTGTTATTGCGCAGCGCAAATCTATATGACAACTCATGCGGAGGAAATTCACTAAAAGAATGTTCTGCAGTTATATTATAAGCATGCTTAGGAATAGGGTAATACATGTGCAATAGGATGCTGACAATGATGATCAAAAGACTTAGAAAAAACAAAATTAATAATGTTACTGTACAATGACTACGAAATGATTTACAATACGCTTGCTTCTTGAGCAGCATTTGATTATTTCTTTCTCTATTCCGGTCCAGAGGATACATGTCAGAGACAAATTCAACCGATTCACCTTGGAGAGGACTTAAACAATCAAATTGTCTGACTGACTGGACCTCAATTTTAGTCTATATAGTTCTGAGTTCAATTGCTCAACCAAAGGGAGCTTTGAGTCTGTCTTTGAGGAAATACAGGGTTTAGTCTCTATATTGGATGGTAGTCCATAAAATTTCTTGATATGACTCGAGTGCAACCATCCTTTTCTTCCCTCGATTTTCACGGCTGTCCTCGTGGTGAGTAGTACAAGTTGAGGCGATTTCCACCTAGGATCCAGCTGAGTCTTCCGGTCAAAATTCCGCACTAACACCAGGTCCCCGGGAACTACGTCATGAGGTTTCACCTCGGTGTTGTCGGGAAAGGCTGCAGCTACCTGTGAACGACAAGATTGTAGTGCAGACATCAAGGAAGCCAGGTAATCTGTCAGCATATTACAGTCAACGTCAGTTATTTTACGAGGTATAGGCGTCCCCCACATATTTGGTGGTCTACCGAAGATCACCTCATACGGGGATAGCCCTGTTCGAGAATGTGCTACCATTCTCATGTAAAAGAGCGCAACTGGTAAGGCTACTATCCAATCGACTCCTTTTTCTCTACATATCTTGGACAATCTAATTTTCAAAGTTTGATTATGGCGTTCTACGAGACCTGCTGCCTCGGGATGTCGGACACAGTGAAATTTCCATTGGTATCCTAATAGAAGGGAAACGTGTTTCATTAGTTCGGATGAGAACGGCTGGCCGTTATCTGAATAGACAACACGTGGTAAACCGTACCGTGGGAAGAATTCTCGAACTAACTGTTTGGCAGTAGTCGGGGCAGTGTAATCTGAAACCGGGTATGCTTCTGTCCAACGGGAAAGAGCACAGACAACTACGAGAACATATTTGAATCCTCAACATCGTTCCATCTGGATATAATCCATCTGGAGGACTTCAAAAGCATGATTAGGAGGTTGAAATCCACCCTGTTCTACGGGGATGCTTTTACCTGGATTAAACTGACAACATATCATACAGGTACGAACTTTTTGTTTAGCTGCGGCTCGCAAGTGTTTGTTAAACCAAATGTGTTGAATGCTGTCTAGCATAGCTTTTTCTCCTAGGTGCGCTGGACTATGTATTGTATTAATGATAACTTGAACCATAGAGTCGGGAAGAAACCATATAGATTTTTCCTTCGTCATCCATCCCTGATCTGTTTGGATCCCTCCTAATTCAGTCCATTTCTTTATTTCTTCTGGTGTAGCGTGTGTCTGTATGTCAATTACGTCAAGAGCGGGATCCTTAACTGTCATGCAATGTGTTGGTGTCAGAACTATTGTCTTTGTCATGTCAGACATGTGAGTTTGAGCAGTCTGTTTAGCTGTTCTGTCAGCTAGATCATTGCCTTGGGAAATGATATCAGTAACTTTCGTATGAGCTTTACATTTCATAATTGATATTGCAGTAGGTAGATGTATCGCATCTAATAAGGCATGAATGAGGGGTCCGTGCTGAATGTGGGCACCGTGAGAAGTTAAATAACCTCTCTCTCGCCACAGCACGCCGAAGTCATGTACAACTCCGAATGCATAACGTGAATCAGTGTATATGTTGACTTTCTTATTTGTGGCTTGAATACAGGCTTGTGTCAGAGCGATGAGCTCTGCTGCTTGAGCTGACAAGGTATTTATGCAATATGTTTCAATGACTTCAGTGTCTGTTGTAACTGCATACGCGGCCACTAGCTCTCCTGTACTTGTTCTCATACATGAACCATCTACATACAACGTCAGGTCTGGATCTGACAATGGGACGTCTGTTAAGTCTTGTCTGGGTCTCGTCGTGATAGTAATAACTTCAATACAATCATGTGCTGGTGGGTCTGTTCCGTTTACTGGCAAAAGTGTGGCAGGATTCAATGTACTACAACGTCTGATTTCTATGTGTGGCTGAAACAATGTTAATTCGTAACCAGTGAGTCTCGCTATAGTCAAGTGTTGTGTCTGTGTGCGGTTCAAGAGAACCTCTACTGCGTGTGGTACTTGTACTGTCAATTGATGTCCTAACACTATGGCATCGCTTTGTCTGATTGCTAAAGCTGTTGCTGCCACCGATTTCAGGCACGCAGGAAGAGCCTGAGCTACTGGATCTAATGTACTAGAGAAATAAGCACATGGTTTGTGTGATCCTGCTTGTTCCTGAGTGAGTACTGACAAGGCAGTACCTTCGCGTTCTGTAACGAAGAGTGTAAACTGTTTACTGTAACATGGTGTTGCTAGGACAGGTGCTTGGCATAAAGCTTTCTTTAAGCTTTCAAAGGCGTGTGTATGTTCTTGAGTCCAAGGGAGGACAGTCGATGTGGCTGCCTCCTGTGTTGTCAACTGGATGAGTGGTTTTGCTAGAAATGCATATTGAGGGATCCACTGCCTACAGTATGAAGTGAGGCCTATAAAAGCCCGTACCTCCTTTTGTGTCTTGGGTGGTGGCATGTTAGCGATTAACTGGATGCGGTCGGATGTAAGCTGCCTTCCCTCCTTGGACAGCGAGTGCCCAAGGTAAACAACTCGCTGGACACAGAATTGCAGCTTAGAAGGGGACACCTTGTGCCCCTTTTCGGCCAAAAATTGTAAAACCGTCAGTGAGGCTTTTTCACATTCAAGTTCGTTTCTAGCGGTGATCAGCAGATCATCGACATATTGAAGCAAGGCAGTGTTAACTGGCATGTGGATACTGTCAAGTTCTCGTTTCAGTGCTTGGCTATAGATGCTGGGGCTTTCTGTGAATCCTTGAGGTGCGCGTGTGAATTTAAAGCTTCGTCCATTTAAACTAAATCCGAACAAGTATTGGCTTTCCGGATCTATTGGGACGCTGAAAAAGGCATTCTTGAGATCAATTACAGTAAAGAATGTTGCTTCGGAATCAATGGCTGTCAGTAATGAAGAAATGTCTGGGACTACGGGGTATTGTGGTACAATACATTTATTTAATTCGCGCAGATCAATAACCAATCGATATACTGGCGGGGCTTTTGGATCAGTTCGTTTAAGAATCGGAATTATCGGAGAATTACATACATTGGAGTCGGTTTCCACAACCACTCCTTGGGTAATAAGCTCGTCAACGATTTGCAGTAAAGCCACTACAGCATCTGGAGGTAACTTGTATTGTCGCATTTGTGGTAGTACTACTCCTGTCTTTAGTGTGTCTCGATATGGTGTAATGTTCATGCAACCAACATCTGTAGGGCCTTGTGCCCATAAATGTGTGGGTAAAGTCTGCAGTCGGTGATCCATGTCTCGGGACACATAGTGCCCTTTGAAATCACGTAAAAACAATCTTACTCCTTCCGGAGAACAACATATTATAGCTCCTAGAGCTTTCAGTGTTTTTATACCTAACAGGTTTTCTGGACATGATTTAGTAAGCAATAAATCTGTAGTTCGTGTCAAGGGACCAATCGTAAGTGGAAGAGGCTGTGATACTTCGTTAATGATGGGTTTTCCTGAAAAACCAAGGGAAATATTCTGTGAGCCTGAGAGGGGTGCCCCTGGTACTTCACTACGTTTTATGGTTGTTCGGCTTGCCCCTGTATCAAGTAAAAATTTTCTATCTTGGCCTAATAGTTCACTGTGTACATAAGGTCCTTCTTGATCAACAGGGACCTCGATAAGGGGTAAACCAACTTCCCTCTCTAGGCTGTTTCATGAGTATCGTTGATAATCAGGGTAGTCATACTGTGCGGTCTGGTACATCTGTCGTGTCGTTGTTGGTGTGGCAGCAATAGGCTGCGGTGGTGGAGCTGGCATAGACTGTTGTGGAGCTGGCATGGACTGTGCATGCTGCGGGGCTCCTTGTTGGTTCTGATCCTGTCTAGGTGGCCGTGGTCTTTCTTTTGTAATACCTATGGCGATATTATGTTTTAAGACTGGACAATCGTGTATATAATGACCTGACTGTTTACAATAGTTGCATGTCCCTTTTACAGACCCTGCTGAATCAGTGGACTGTGTCATACCCTTTTTATGACCGTCAGCTGGAACTGTCTGGGAAACTAGCATTTTCATTTTCGTGTCTTTCATGCGTCTTTGTTCATGTTCTTGTTCCTCTCTAATTCTATTGTGATGGTACTGTAGCATTTGTAACATTTGTGACGGGGTGTTACCTTGCCAGGTACTCTCGAATTTCAATACTCTATTCTTAACTTGGGGCAAGGAATTTTCAACTAATTTTGTCACAAACAGATGTGGATACGATTCGCTACTTGCTTTTATTCCACTATTTATACCAAAACATTTTTCGAATCGGGCATAGAAATCACTAGTGTCTTCATCTTGCTTTTGTTTACAGGCTGAGATTGCACCCCAGTCTTCCTTTTTCGTAGTTAATAAACGTGGCAGTACCTGTACTAATAAACCTGGTAGTATTTTGGTCTTTTCCCCAAGCCCTAAACCTGGACCTCGAGCTGTTTCTTCGTTTTCTAATGCTGTCCAATCTATCTTTTGGTCTCCCACCTCCCAATCCTTTTCTCTAAGTTTTTCGTAAATGCCCGCAGGCATTAATACCTTTAATATTTTCATAATGTCGGGATAGGTATACTCTCCCATGAGCAACATGTCTTTAATTTCACGGTGGAAACCCGCTGGGTCTTTGTCATGACTGGGTACCACTTTCTTCATTTCTAATAGTTCCATTTTAGATATGGGTGTGTATACAAACACACGTTTAAACTGATTGTCATCACCTTTTATCGGGTGGACTTCGCGTAAGGGATTCTGTCTATCCATATAATACGTCGTTCTTTCCTTGATGGGCAGTGAGACATGTTCGGGGCATACAAAAAGAATGTACTGCTTTCTGGATTCTAGTATTTCTCTAATTAACTCAGTACCTGAACCTCTCCATTTATTCGTGAGTAATTCAGTCAATATATCAGGTAAGGGACCAGGATCGGAGTGTTGGCTTTTATATAATATAAGGAGTTGTTGAATCATGTAGATACCAGCTAAACGCTGTTCATCTGGGGTGAGGTTCAAAAACGTGTGCGCTAGTGTATCATCACTATATTTTCCGGGACTGTCAACCCAGTGAACGGCTGACCTGGCTAATTCTTGTTCGTCCATAGAATCTAGTATATGATAACCCCTTCGTTCTCGAAGTAATTTGTCAGCGGCTTGGAACGAATGTTCGGGGGACCTTATATTTATTATAGGGGTTTGGAAATCTCTGTTATTAACTGGACGTATCGGACGTATCGGATCAGTAAAGCATCTAGTATTATTACAAGATCTTTCTCTACCTACATAGGCCATGGTTTCTAACTGTCCTGTGGGCAGTTCTAATTCTTCCTCCTCCTCGTTTTGTTCAGGCTGGTCTACCGCTAATCTCTCTTCGTGTATTCGTTCTACTTCTTTGCGGATCTTTCGGCACATAGCTACTATACTTAATAGTTTATCATGTCTCCCCTCTGATATATTCCGACTCCATGTGGTAAGAATTCGCATTTCTTCCGGATTTACCCCTGGTCGGTCTTGATTTCTGATCACACAATTTATGAGGAAACGTAACAGTTCCCCCTGTATCTCCACTTTCTGGTACTCCATGGCTCTATTAATACTTTCAGAATCTCGCCCTGACTGGACAAAGTGATATATATTTTCTAAATGTGTAGTCATTCCTGGTAGCCTCCCTAAATATATTGCAGCTCGTCGGATACGTAATGATGCCAGCAGCATTTCGTCCTCTTTGCCGGGCACAGGGTCATATCTACAATCTACTAGAAGTTCCTTAAGCATGTCGGGAGTTACTAGTTTGGGCGTACGTTGGTGGGCTAATTCTTGAAAGGAAAGTTTATTTACTCTGGGTGGCGTGGAAAAAATGTTTGTTGTACCTCCTGTAGCACCGCCTGGGGTGCTGGATGGGAAAGGATTCGTTGAACGTGATATAGCAACCATAGGTGTGGGTACAGCTGTAGAACCAGATGTGCTTGCCGGAATTTGTGTCGGAGTTTGTTGTTGCGGAGGTACAGACGGAGGGTCTTGGCGTTGAACCCCCTCGGCAGGCGGTCTATGTGGTGCAGTATTAGCATACTCGGGAGCTGCGTCGTCTAAATAAGAGGAAAGGAAAACATCTTCTGCGGTTCTGGGATGCCCTTTGGGATGTGCTTTTATCGGAAACAATGGAGGTGGCAAGTCTTTGGGTATCTCCAGAGTAGCCTTAGGTAACCCTTCGGCCAGAAGAGGATACATACCATTCATAAGGGCATTTCTTTGTCTGTCTACTTGTTCTGATTTTGCTCGGGTACCTTCTTCAATTAATAGATTTTCTCGGACTTTATTTGAATTCTCCTTACTTTTCTCTTCCTGTCTGAGTGCTTTTTCTGTACGTCTATATGATTCTTTACGCCATAATTCAATGGCATCTTTCTGTGATTGTCTAGCTTTCTTTTTCCATAATTCTTCCTCTACTTTCATGATGCAATCTGCATCCCAGGTCCCAGCTGCGGGCCACCTCTGACTTTCTGGTAATTCCTTGGTGTAGTCTACCCATAAATCAAGAAATAATATGGCGTCTAGGCCATGTTTATGATACATGAAGTACCCTGGAGTGTCCCTAGGAGGAATGGGAACAGCTTCTTCGAGTACCCCTTTTCTAGTTTTGATCTGTCTTAATTTCGAAAAAAGCGGCATATTGAGAACTGATCTGATACCTAATTTTGAACACGTTTAATACAACCAAACACAATAATGAACAGTCATTCACACCACAATATGCAGAACGTATTTAAAACATCTAACATTTAACATAATAATGAACAACAATGATGGCCATTTAGGGAACTAGTCACTAAGCATAATACTCGGCACTAACTAGGTAATTCTGAATTATATACTAGACATACTAGATATACTGCTAAACAGTACAGATACACTGCTGAAACAGTGCAGACCGGATTTGTGTACCCAAACCCGTCTTGACCGGCACAACCTATGTGCACGTCAGAACGCCTCCCCGGCAATGGTACTCACCGGGTAGCTCGGAACGGAAGGCCTCGGAACTGAACTGAACTGGACTTGGACCGGACTGGACTCGACTCGAAACTTCGGAACTTCGGAACCTGGTGGGCCTCTGTATACCTCGGATCTTGCTCTCTCAGCTAGGCTCTGGTCGGGATACTTCGCACTTCTCACCGCCTCGTCTGGGTGTTGATCGCAGCCTCAGTTACCCCCGCTCGGCAGGAGGGAGATACAGGAAATCCTGTGGGTACGCGTTGTTGTCCGTCCAGCTGTGGCAGGAGACCGGGCCTGCAACGCACCTCCGGCGCGTGAGATGAGAAAGTGTCCCTATTCGGGCGCCATATATGTGGTAAATAATTTAATTACCGGTACTTAATTTGATGCGGAAAATTAATAAGAATAGCTCAGTAAAATAAGAGGCAGAATCCGTGGTATTAGAGATTCGGAACGGGCTTTATTCCTATACAAAGGAACATAATTCGAATTATGGGCCTTCTATTCCATCACCACGAAAGTTCAGGAAGGAAGGAACATATATTATTGACAGATAGGCAGTTTTATAGAAAATACATTACAGTAAAACAGATGCAGGAGGCGTAACAGTTGATAACAGAGATAAAGACATACATGCGTAACTAAAATGGGTGTAACTGGGCGTAACTAAAGAACGTCATTAGGTATGATGTCACAAATGGGTGGTTCCATGAAAGAATTTCGCAATGTCAGCAGAAATATGTGGCAGAGATGCGCGCGCAGCAGCATGACGTGTGATTTGACGTGCAACTAGAAGGAGAAAGGGGCTTGACATTTAGCTCTACATGTGGAGACAAAAGTCTGGGGTTATGTCAACCTAATCCCAAATCATATCTAATATCCTATGTTTAAAGAACTGTGTTATCCAAAAAGAGAGGTCTCTTAGGATAGAATCTTATTCTATACTGACTATACTGACTGTTAGTGCGTGTACAAGCGTCTAAGTGTCTACACTAGATGCGAGGGGGTAGGAATATTCCATGGTAACAGGGCTATGAATTACTTGCATGAGGACAGCGAGGCCTGGTCCTTTGCACGGTAGCTGGAGGAATGTTTACCTAAACTACTAGACAGGAATGCATTGGATGAGGAGCGGAGCAGAGCAGATAATCTTGAAGGTGAAATACAGTTTTTGGCAGGCAGACAGGCCGAGTCAGTCACCGTTAGCCGCGCAGGGAGTAGGACAAAGTTCATAGATACAGATGCAGGCTCAGACTGGAGCTTTCAGAGGCAGAAGGCAGAAAAGGCTTGGTGGCAGAATCAGGGCCTACTCGCCTGGACTGTAAAATGGGATAAATGAACCATATAAAGCCGGTGGCCTTTCATACTTAGGAATAGAATATCCGGCCCATTCATGGCGGATCTGAAAGAGGACATGTTGACGGTGGACGCACATGTATTTGCGTCTTCATAACTGGAACTGGAGGGAACATACATGTACTTGTGATTTATACATGAAGCCGTTGGGGTCCAAGATAGGGGACATAACCGACCATAAAAATCCATATTTCCACACTCGGATGAACCATCAGAGCGGCTCGAAGGGCAAGCATACCAGCGAACAGGAGAGTCTCGGGGCACTCAGCTCACCATCACCCCCTGGGCCCTTGGCTCTTCCTCGGACTCATGTTCCCCCACACTGATGGCAACAGAGCAGAGGGTGGGGCTAAGGTAGAATTCCAGTATACATAGCAAGAGCCAGTTGGCATTGCAAATGAAGTATTGTTCCTGCATGGCATAGTTCAGCCTGAGTCAGTGGCGGGGAACAGCAGGTGTGCATGCCTAGGACGGGCCCTGTGCCAACTTAATGAGCCCACAAGGCCACAAACACCAGTCTGTCAATACATTGGTACTGAGGCCATCAATCCCAGATGCCTCACATGACATGAATCGCTGACCCCCCTGGGTGTGAGGGGGTTCTAGGGTCTCCTCCCTTATCATTAGCAGGGATATAGAGACAGGCCTGTATGAGCATGTGAACACAGCATGCCTTCGTAGGACCTGTTACACTCTAGGCCTCACAAATGCCCGAGTTTATAGGCAGCGGTGGGTTGGGGGGTCATCGAGCCCCTCCCCAGGCAGTTGCGCAGTCCAGTGCTACAGCCGGATATGCCCACAGCCCTGTCTTAATGGCATCAGCAATCGGTAGGTGGAGGTAGGATGTCCCAGCCCAGCAATGCCACCTCCTCCAGGACACACTGTATCCCCTATGGGCTCTGATCATTGCAGCAATGTGGGCATAGGTAGTAAGGCCGGTTACCATGGCCCCAACAACTTTCAAACGCACCCGTGCAATTAGGGACAAAGTGCTGCCGGCCCCAGCTGGATCTACCGCGACTCGCCACTTCGTTGTCAGCAATAGGCCGCGTCTCGCCAGGTTGCCCTGGTTGGTCACTGGAGGCTCGAGGAGGAACTCCCTGTCACCCCACCATCACTGTCGCCGTTCGAGGAGGAGGCAGATTACACCCAGAGCATTACAGGAGCCTCACAGGATGATGGGCAGAGGACTGGGTCCATGGAGCACCGTGTCGTGCGCCTTACCCAGTCGCCATCTCAGCAACCCTGACAGCAAATGTGATTTAGAATCTGAGCCTTTGACGTATATCCTGTGGGTCTGCTTCCTTTTGAAGTGCTCTCTTCTCTGCCCTGTCCTTCCTCTAAAAGCAGTCTTTCACAGCAGGAGCAACTCCAAATCTGATAGCTCCACAACACAGGCATTGGGAGTGACTAAAGGTTTTTACCTGGATGTCAACCACAATGACATGTGTATCAAAAGGTTACCCCAGAGCCCCTTCTCCTTCCTGAGATGGGGCTGATAAGAGAATCATAAAGAGCTCTCACTGAATCAGAGAGCATCCTTTGACATATACTGACGAGCCTGGCTCTCACTGCCTTCAGTGTATCCCACCCAGCTTAAAGGATTGCAGCAACACACACATCTATCTGGGGGGTTTCCTCTACCTCCTCTCCTCATGTTCATCCAGTCAGCCCTGAGTCTCCCAAAATGGGACCCAGAGTCTTTCATGTATTTGTATCCTTCACAGACACACATACATCCAGCACATGCATACTCTTCACAGCCCTACACCCTTCATGTATTGTACCATTTGCAGGCACACATACAGCCAGCACATGTGTACCACACATATATTGCACAGCACTCAACACCAAACAGGTCAAAGATGAATTAAGCACACAGCAGCAGAACTGCAGGCCTCACTCCACTGACACAGGTAAAAAGGACCTGTTCACTCCTACTGATCATTACACGGTATGCTGCCATCACTGTGCTTGTGCTGCTTAACTCCTGGTAAAGGAAGTAGCCTTTCACCACTATGAACGTTGCCCTTTAGGGACCCCACCCCGCCTAAAAAAGGCATAATTCATGAGACAGGCCTATGTCAAGGTGCACACCCATGAACCACGTTCGCCCATAAAAACAAAATACCGCATCATTGAAACATCGTTTCAGAAAGACGCAGCCAAGAAACATTTTCTTCTCGAGGTATCTAATGTGATCTTTGAACACAAAGGGCCTTATTAACAAGCCCATTGCGCCACCGGTGCTTCCCTTTTTTGACGTACCGGCGGCACAATGGGTTTGCCCATATTTACAAGGCACGTAATGTCACCCTGCATGACTTTTCATTGCCTTGTAAATATGGGCCCCTTTCCAGGGGTGTAACACAAGCCCCCACAGCCCCCTCGGTGCGGGGGGGCTCCCGAGCTGCAGGGGGCCCCCTCAGCACCGTACTCAGGCTTGAGAGCTCCATCTTAAATACTGAGTGGGGGCCCCTTCATGTGCCTGGAAGGGGAGCCCCCTCAACTTTTGTTACGCGGTGCCCCTTTCACGCATTACTCTGAGCAGGAGGGGCTTTCCATGGGTGTTGCTGTGGGTGTTCCAACGCAACATCCATGGAACTTGACTTATTCTCAGATTAACAACATTTTGAAAAAATGGGAATACGTCAGAATCCAACGCCTCCCCAGGGGAGTCATAGGAATGGCGCAATGAGGAGAAATACTTTTATTTCTCCTTGTTTTTTTCCTCTTTCTATGTATGCTGCATTCTGCAGCACGTATACAAAGAGGAAAACGCCCTTAATATTTTATTTTGTGCAGGAAGGTGTCCCTTCCTGCACAAAAATAATCATCCTTGCGGCGCAGGCTCCCTTGCAAAATGGCGCAAGGGTGCCCGTGTTTGCACATGGCAGACAATTGTGCGCCAGGGCAAGGGAAAGCCCAAGGATGCACTGTATTGTTGTTAATACGACGCATCCCCCTGCTTTGAAAATGACGCAGCATGGCATAGCTAAATGGCTTGCAGCGCATCGCTGCATCATTTTCTTGTAGATGAGGCCCAAAGTATGCACTTACATTGCACGATCATTTTTCAAAATTATGCATAATATTATTCTATGTTCGCAAAATGACAAAAAAATATGTTTTCGCCTTCTCCTTACGTACACGACTGTGAGGCTTATTGGCGTTGCCGATACCGGTTGTATTATCCAGGTTTCCCACAATACACTGCAACATTCTACTATGACTTTAAAACATTCAAGAAAATGGGTTTTCTTTCTGACTCTGCTGCTTTCCAATCTCATTCAATGTAGGAACGCATAGAATTTAAAACAGCTGTGGCCCCGGACACAGGCGTCTTGTGTAAAACATTACAGTGTGACCTTAATGGCACTGCGCCTTCCACTCTCTTGTTAAAGTCGTATAATGAGGGCAGCAACACCTGGCTGAGTAACTGGTAGGTGAAATAGTGAGCTGGATCTTTTCAACGTGAGCCTGAGTGAGAGGAACAAGGTACTACCCTGTGCCCTGGTTTAGCTCCATCATAAAGATGAAGGGGATATAATTTCTTTTTTTTTGCCTATTGTGCAAATGCAGTAAAACAGCACCAGTCTCTGACACGTTCCTCTCTCCTAAGAGCCAGCCCTGTGTTAATAAGCAAATCTACTACTGCACCTGAGCAGCCACCGCCACTGTCCTGAAGCGAAGCATGCTTTCGACTTTCGTTGTTAGGTCTTGCCTGTGACAGTTCATGCGCTGCAGCTTGCTAAACAATTTGTATTCTTATGGGGGGCTTAGAGCCTGCCCATTGCCTTTCATTGGTTGACTTCATTGTCACTCACATTTCCTTGCTTCCTGTTTGTCATTGCACAGGGGCGTCACATCCTCTTCTAGTTTTTGACTCAACTACTTGTGTTCTTCCATTGCTTTTGATTTTGGAGCTATATTTTCTGTTGAAGCACCCCATAAGAGTGCATGTGTTTACATACCTGCCAATTCACAAGGTGCCACCGTGTCACACAGGGTATCAGCTCTCTTCACACGGTCTCCCTGTGAGGAACCGATATCACACAGTGGCAGGGAAAACAAGCTGAAAACCACTGTAAATAGTGGTTTTAAGTTGGGATTCTGACGATTTAAACAGCCAACATCTATTAAGGGGTGAGAAAACACCCCAGGACATCAGCACCAGCCTCAGCAAGCTTTTTTTTGTTTTTGGGAGGAGGGGACTTGGGTCAGAGTAGGGTTCAAAAGTGCCTCATAGGCACTACTCAGCATGAGGCCCCACCCTCTTCAAGGTCCCACCCCTCCTCACACTGTAAGATTTTTGTTCAGGTTGACAGGTATGTGTTTATGCGTTTGCTGGCTGTCTCCCTAATGTGCTTAACCAACACCCCCGTTATCAGCATCACTCTCACTTACAAGTATGCTTTTCTCTCCCACCCCAAATCTCGCCCATGAGCCTGTTTCACCCTTCCACCACGTCAGTTTCACCCATGTGATTATTCTACAAGTGCTTTCATGTTTCAATTATTATTATTAAGATCATTACCTGTTCTACAATTCTATCATCTGAAATCGGAACATAAAAAAATACAGCAGCGGCTGCTACATGCTAGCAGCAGTGGGGCAGGGTGGGGGAAAGGGGCGGTGGTAGGAAATAGGTAAAAAAAATCACTTACCAACAGGCCGACCGGCTGGCTGGCCGTCGCCTCTCCTACGTCCTCTTCCTGGTTTCTTGGCGGAGGGAGACAGGAAGCAGGAAGCAGGAAGCACCAGGGCTCCCAGGCTCCCTCCAGCTAATCATAACGCTGCAATGCAGTGTTGTGATTGATCTGAGTGCCATGACACGGCGCTCAGGCAGGGGCTGGAGGGGTGGGCATGTTCTCCATGCAGGCTGTAATGCAGCCTGCATGGAGAACATGGTATGTGCGCATGACTGTTTTGGGCGGTCTGAGAGGGCTGGCTAAGTACTCATGCTCACATAGGGAGTGCAAATCATTCCTCCCCCTGCTCTGAGAGCATCCCCACCCCACAAAGACACCACAACGGGGAAAACTAAAATGATAATAACCTTGGGGTATTATCATTTTATTTTTCTGTTTTTTACACTGCAAAAAACAGTAGGGCGACACTCCTCTGCCTTAGCGGAGGAGCAGCCACTGAAAGAATACAGCGGCCTCATGCCACAGAGGTCATCAGACTGGCCGCCGGCGCTAAACAGCAACTGCCATTACAAAGTGCGAATTAATATATGTACTTCGAGTCCTCTAAACTTAAACAGTCTGCAGTTTCAGGCAGAAGTTACAATGCTACAGTACTTTCCAGTGAGCGGATGAAGCCGTTGCAGCTCCATGGACTCACACACTGCAACAGGAGGACACCACGGAGCAGTTTCAACAGTCCTCACAGGAACTGCTCCAGTCCATGGCAACGGGAGGCTGGGCTTTTCCTAACTGCGTTCCTAGGCACTACAATCTACTGGCTCTGAGAGGAGGTACAGGTGCTGCACGCTGGAGCAAGTTAACTTGTATCTTGGATGGCATTTTCAATCCATTTAGTTTAACGCCCAACAGGTGAAGTGTGATACGCCTTTGAGGTCAAGTCATCTGACAGAGGATATACAATTTAGTGGAGAGGTCTTTGTGGCTAGGTTGCTATCTTTGTTATTTTAAAAAGTTGCTACATTTGCATTGCGCAAAATACCTGTTGTTTGTTTACAGTTGGCCTGATGTTCCCAGAGTGACTATACGCAGTCCTTTTTTTAGATCGAAGCCTACCAGAGAGTGCAGCTGCCTGGTTACAAAGAAATATTCTGGACAGGCTGAAAGCTTCCATAGGAATGCATTCTGCCCATTGCTTACAATTGTCTTTGTGTTTTGTAACTTGCTTGCTTTCTATTTGCCAGCTTTATTTGTTTTAGGCTGTCTAGCATGTCTTTGTCACGTCTGTGGAGTTTAGCTCATTTACCACCTCTCAAACTAGCTCCTTGTATTCCTCCACGAGTGCTCTCTTTCTAGGAAGTCTCTTTTATTCTTTTGTGAAGCATTCCACAAGAGTGAATCAATTTTCATTTGCCTCCCTTCTATGCTAGTTCACAGCAGTAAATGTGCTGTATTTCTTTGAAAGGGTTTCCTGTCCCCTATCATTCTGCTTGACTGATTCTACCTATCGATGCCACTACAAGTTTATCAATCGGCCATGACTGTGAGGAACAAAGTTCTGTCTACTAGCTTGTTTATTTTGGTCAGTTCTCTTTACTAGTAGCACAACCAACAATCATCTTCCTCAATTTCATACCCATGCCATGTGCCTGGAAGTAAGGCAGTTCACAATAAACAGACCTTTACATTTTGTTTTTATCTTGTCACATATGCTGTGCCTTCAAAGACCGAGGTCAAATGTTAGTCTCTGTCATCCAAGGGAGGGTGGTGTTTACTTTTCTTTCTCCGACTGCTAAGTGAGAGATTTTATGTGACA
This sequence comes from Triturus cristatus, assembly GCF_964204655.1. Taxonomy (NCBI): domain Eukaryota; kingdom Metazoa; phylum Chordata; class Amphibia; order Caudata; family Salamandridae; genus Triturus; species Triturus cristatus. The sequence continues at coordinate 798,807,649 of NC_140594.1, forward strand.
ATCTTGCTGGTTACTGGGGGTTTGAAAGGAAAGGCTGTAGGATGTTATTTTTGTCTAGTACACAACAAAACGTAAATGTCGGTAAAAGAACTGTACAAATATTTCAGACTTATCAGAATTAGAAAAGCATGAATGAAGCACATTTTTGTAATTCTGAAGTGTGATGGAAACAAATATTTTACTACGATCAAATCAATACACTGGGTGATGCCGAGTTCAACACATTGTTTATATGCTTTATAGTTAGATAAGTAAAACTGTATTTCTGTGCAAATGTAATGGGCATTTCAATGAAAAATGTGTTGTCTGTAATGTCAGTTTGCTACCACAGCATGCATACTCCACTCTACAGCACTCCACTCTACTCCACCATATTCCAGTCTATGACACTCTATGCCATTTCGCTCTATGCCACTTTACTCTATGCCACTCCACTCCATCGAACATCTAATCGGCTCCTGCACAAAGTTAAAAGAGGAAAGGGCAGTTCTCCTAAAAAGCCACTTTAATGAACGAGGCATACGCACCCAGAGACAAGCAGTGCTTGCCTGCTTTACCCAAGTGACCCACAGCTAAATGGGAAGTTCTTGAAATTAGTAGCATCCAAGCAAGGCCCAGTGGCACCCAGTGCGAGTACAAAAACAACAAAAAACGTAAACCTTGTCGAACTGTAATCTGTGCACAGACTTGGGAGGCTCAGAGAAAAATTGACATACTGTGAACTATGCACCACTCAAACGTTTTTGCAATTTTATAATATGTTAGAATTTTAAAATAGTCCTGAGTGAAAATGCTAAACTAACTAAAATGTTTTATTAGAGTGTATTTTTGTAATGGTTTTAATTAATCAAAAGCAATAAATGTATTACTTACTTACACTCCATGCTGCTCCTCTCTACACCACTCCACTCTACCACACTCTACACCACTCCACTCTAAGACACTCTACTCCAGTTTATGCCACACCACTCTACGACACTCCGCTCTATGCCACTCGACTTTAATCTACTCAATGCCACTCCACTCTACGACACTCCACTCTACAACGCTCCACCCTATGACACTCTATTCTGGGACTCTCAACGACACTCCACTCTATGATACATTATGCCACTCCACTCTATAACACTCTACTCCACTCTATGCAGCTCAACTCTACAGTACTTCACTCTACTCTACTCTACAACATACCACTTCGCTCTATTCCACTCCACTTCATGCCACTTTACTCTACTCTATGACACTCCACTCTACAACATTATAGTCCACTCCATTCTACTCTACACCACTCCACTCTAGTGTACTCTCTGCCACCCCACTCCATCTTCCAACAACACTGTTCCATTCTACTCCACTCTATACCACTCTACTCTAAGACACTCTACGCCACTCCAATCTACACTACTCCACTCTACGACTTCCACTCTAAGAAACTCCACTCCACTTTGCATCACTTTACTCCAGTTTATGAAACTCTACAGCACTACTACATTCTAAGCCACTCCACTCTATGACACTCTATTTCACTCTATATCACTCCACTCAACAACACTCCACTCTATCACATCCTTCTCCACTCTATGCCACTCTACGCCCTCCACTCTATGGCACTTGACCCCACTCTACACTACTACTTTACTCTACGCCAATCCACTCTATGCCACTCCATGCCGCTCCACTTTACTCTACGACAGTCCACTCTACGACACTCTATGCCACTTCACTCTACAACACTCTAGTCCTCTCCACTCCACTCCATGACACTGTCCTCCACTTTATGCCACTATATTTTACTCCACTCTATGACACTCTACTCCACTCTATGCCACTCCACTCAATGTCACTCCACTGTACTCCACTCTACGCCACTCTGCACCACTCCACTCTACGGTACTCAACTCTAAGACACACTACTCAACTGTATGCCACTCCAGGCCACTTTACTCCTCTCTGCTCAACACAACTCCCCTCTACGCCACTCCACTCTACAACACTACTCCACCCTACGTCACTCCACTCCACTCCACTCCACTCTATGCCACTCCACACCACTACACTCTGTAACATTGGGCTACATATCGCTAATGATAAGGTTAAGACGAACACCACTACAGCCGTTAACACCATAGACTTTTCTGCAGCACTCATTAATGCACGTTCCTTGGTAAAGCACTGGCAAGAAGTATTCGACCTCATCTTGGATAACAACTTAGACTGTCTCTTTATAACAGAGACATGGACGGATGAGGCGTCCGATCCAGACATGGCAGTCGCGGCCCCCAGCCTATAAAGCCTACCGTCTAGATAGAGTAGGGAAGCGTGGAGGGGGGCTAGCCATCATAGCCCGCGATCACGCAAGTGTGAGAATGTCACATATCCCTTCCACCTCTTGTGAAGCCCTCCAATTTGATCTTAAGCTTACTCCGTCGTTTCACTTCAAAGGTATGCTCTTATATCGACCCCCAGGCACCCGTACTGGCTTCCTCGCCAACCTAGGCTCGATACTCGAAGCATTGGCGATGGAAGACTCATTTACAGTTATGGGTGATATGAATTTCCATCTTGAGAAGTCTTCCGATCACGACACCCGTACCTTGATATCAGATATGGATACCTTGAGTCTTCGGCAATTGGTTACTATCCCCACTCACAAGGCCGGCCATACTCTGAATGGCATCTTTTCCAATATGGAAGGCCTAAAAATAATAGATACCTTGCCCATGCCTTGGACTGATCACTATGCCATCTTAATGAGAATCTCAGTCAAGGCGAACAGGACTAGAAGAGACCCCGCATTGAGACCAGAACCTTTTAAGGTCTGGAAAGATATCGATCAGACGGAGTTAACTGCTCTTCTGGATAGGACCCAGCCTTGTCTGTCCACTGACCCCAACACTGCCACATGTCAATTTCAGGAGTGGCTGGGCACTGCCACAGACACCTTAGCCCCGATTAAACAGCCTTCGAGAAATAGAACAGCGCCCTCGGCCCCGTGGTTCACAGAGGAACTGCGCAAACAGAAACAACTCTGCAGAAATAGGGAAAGGCATTGGCGCAGATCCTACAGCTCAGAAAGCAAAGCTAGCTACAAGGAAGCACTGGGGCTGTATAAAGCCCTCATTGTCGAAACTAAGAAAAAGTTCTTTACAGAACAGATCGATAACGCCAAAAACTCCAGTAAAAAACTGTATGAGATCACCAAGATCTTAGCGGGAAACACTCCGGACCTAGTTCCGCCACCATCCCAATCTTTCTGCGATTCATTGGCCAATTTCTTTTTTACCAAGGTGAATGACACATATCAAGCATTCACCGTTAAAACGGTAATCCACTCGCCCATGTCTGACAGCATGACTCAGGATACTGAACTGCTCCAGTTCACAGACCTCGCAGAGACACAAATTAAGGACATTATTGCTACCATTAAATCTGGATCTGCATTAGATCCCTGTCCTCTCAAGGTCATCCGTCCGGTGATGGATTGTTTGGCTCCTGATATCACCTCAGTCTGTAATGCAATGTTCAGAACTGGGATATACCCGGATTCACTGAAGAACACACTGGTTAAGCCTCTTCTGAAGAAAGCCAATCTGGACAAGGAGCAATTAAAAAACTACCGCCCCATAGCTAGCCTACCTTTCTTAGCCAAGGTAGTTGAGAAAGCTATGAATATACAACTTTCGGAGTTTGTAGAGAAGCACCAATCACTGGACAACACCCAATTCGGCTTTCGTAAGTACCATGGTACGGAGACTGCCCTAATCAAAGCGACTGAGGATATACAAGTGATCCGGGACCAGGGAGGAACAGCGGTACTGGTATTACTCGATTTATCCGCAGCCTTCGACACGGTCGACCACAAGATCTTGGTGGACCGTGTCGGAAAGATGGGCATTCGCCACCTGGCAAAGAACTTGCTTTCCTCCTTTTTGGCTGGGAGAACGCAGGTGGTCACATTGGGGCATTTTCAATCAGACAAGCTGTCACTGCCGTGTGGGGTACCCCAAGGCTCATCCCTAAGTCCAACACTATTTAATATCTATGTGTCGGACCTGGCATCTGTCATCAAGGCCCATGGGATGAGCCTTACCTCCTACGCAGATGACACGCAGCTTGTGTTGGCCATTAAGGGTGATGGAGAGAGGGTAGCAGAAAACTTTCAAGGGGGCATGCGGGCGATTGGAGAGTGGATGCCCTCCAATTGCCTAAAACTAAATTCTGAAAAAACAGAGGTGGTCATTTTTGGACATCTCTCACCCAGCTGGTCTACTACTTGGTGGCCGCCCGCGTATGGGACCCCCCCTAAACCGGTCCCTACTGTCAGAAATCTGGGAGTGACTTTTGACGAGAACCTGAATTTTATGGCCCACGCAAACAAAACAGCAGCCACTGCCCACCATAAACTAAGGCTGATTAAATTATAACAATAAATAAATAAATAAATACACTCTCCAACAGTCTACTTCACACCACTCCACGCCACTCCACTGCACTCCACCCCACCCCACTCTACACCACTCCACTCCATGCCACTCCACTCTATTCCACAATACTCCATTCTATGCCACTGCACGCTATGCCACACCACTTTATGTCACTCCACTTCACTGATATCACTCCACTCTGCTCTACGCCACTATATGCCACTCCACTCTATGACATTCTTTTTTTTAATCAGGAATCTTTTTTTTTTATTAATAACATTTGTTTATTTGCTTTTTCAGTTATACAAAACAGACAACAAGTGTCATACATATTCATAGTCTTCACATATTTTGCAGTTATCCAAAAACTGCATAATCATAGGCATCTTGCATTTCTTGCACATTTTTCAACATTTTCTGCTTCTTTGCATTCTATACTCGACAATACGATTGGGCCTATACATAAACTTTCTGTGTCCCTGCCGCATTATACGGCTTATCTTGTGGTTCATTTTTTGCGCAATATGCTAGCTTATATTTTGTACACGTATTTTAACTTTTCAACCTTTCTGATACTTTGGCGTTTAGTGGGCATCTGTTGCTCCCCCTCAGTACCACTTGTTCGTTGGAGGTAACTTTTTAAAAGGTTCCCAAATATCTCGAGGTCTAGTGCTAGATGGGAGTAGCTCAGCATATATACTATTTTGCTCCTGACAGTATGTCATGTCTCTAATCCAATCTTTGAATTTGGGGACCCTGCCTCTACCCCATCTACATGCTACTCTTCATTTTGCCAGTAGCAGTCTCAATGCAACCAATCGCTTGATCTGCCCTCCAAGTTTGTTTGTGTATCCTAGCAATCCTGTCTCTGGGGTTAGTTCAATTTGTGTTTCTGTTATGTCATTGAGCGCCCTCCCTACTTCTGCCCAGTATTTGGCAATAACCGAGCATGTCCACGCTAAATGTAGTAAATCAGCACTTTCCTGTCCATACCTGTCACAGGCATTGTTTTCCCTCAATTTAAATCTGTAGATTTTTGCCGGTGGGTAGTACATCCTATGTAAAAAAATGTAAATGGATAATCCGCAGTCTGCGGCTCGCTGTGATTCTCTCTGTTTGCTGTCAGTACATCCACGCTTCGTCTGGTATGACATACTCAGCTCCTGTTCACAGGCCACTTTTGCCTTTGCAGTGCTTCCCCCATCCTTCCCAATAGTTGCTTTAGATATACGTGACACTACATGGGATGTCCCGCCACTCAATAGCAGATGTAGTGGTAACAATGTGGGGGGCTCCTCTGGGAAACCTGGTGTGGCTGCTCTGACATTTTGCCTGAGCTGAATATATAGGAAGCGATCCATTATTATAGGTGTGTTCTCCCAAAGAAATTGGTCTCTCGTTTAAATTCACCTTTGTCATACATGTCTCCCCACGTGTGTATGCCATATTTTAATAGCATGCGTTTGCATATGCCCTCTTGTGTAACTGGGAGCGCTGGTTGGTGTACTATTGGAAGTAATGGAGAGTACATCATTGGGGCTTGTGATTTCTTCACAATGTTTTTCCAGGCATAGTTGCTGCCTGTCTCTCTGTTCCAAGAAACCCGGCCATAGGGGTGGGTGACATGTATCCTTGCTCTACCGCAAGGTGCGTCATAAATGGAGGTGGCCTGAACCGTTAGGCAGCGTAATGGGATGGCGCACTGAGATCGTATAGTTAGGGTTCTGGTGTTTCAAAGACTCCTTGCGCAAAGGGCAATATAAGGATACTCCATTTAATACGGGTCTGTTTCCCCCCCATGCTAGTCTAATTAGTTGACTTTTAAGCCACACAAAAAAGGGGCGGCCCGGTGCATAAGGTATATTGATGAATAAATATAAAAATTTTGGAAGTATTACCATCTTCATTCGCGCTATGCGCCTTGCTAGCGGCAGCGGCATCGCAATCCATCTGGTGATAACCTCTTCTATTGAATTTAGGACTTTGCCATACTTAGCTCTCATTAACTCTTCTCTGTCTTTAGTGATATTTATCCCCAAGTATCGGAGTTCTGTTTCACACCACGGTAGTGGGAACTCCAGTGGGCATTTCCGCGTACACTGAGTTAGCGGAAAAATCTGGGACTTTCCCCAATTTATCATTATGCCGGAGTATGCTCCAAACTTGATAATTTCATGGATGATCCCATTTAACCCCGTTTCTGATTCCCGTACATACAGCATAATGTCGTCCGCATATAGAGAGACCAGCACCGGCCTGGTGGGGTAGTCCAGTGCGTGCGATTTATGATATTGCCAGAGCATGGCCACCAGCGGCTCCATTGCTATCACAAACAGCAGGGGCGGGGGCGATAGGGGACATCCCTGCCTCGTGCCTCTAGATATTTCATAGGCTGAAGTGTGTACTCCGTTCACCATCAGTGAGGCTCTAGGATTATTTATAATAGCTTCGCCCAAGCCAGATATCCCGGCGGGAACCGCATGTGTATCAATACTGAAAATAAATATTCCCACTCAAGGGAATCAAATGCTTTTGTACTGCCACTGCCTTTTCCTCTTGGTCTATATCCTACATAATTGATAAGAGAGTGCGTAAGTTATGAGAGGTAGCCCTCCCTGGCATGAACCCTGCCTGGTCCGGGCAAATCAGTTTGTCGAGTAACAGGCTTAACCGATTAGCTAACACTTTGGCTAATATTTTGGCGTCACAATTGATGAGTGATAGTGGTCTGTACGAATCTGTGCTGTTTGGTGCCTTGCCTGGTTTTAGGAGCAAGACTATAAGCGCCTCTCGCATTGATTTCAGAAATAATCCTGTTTGCGTAGCCTCTTCATACATTTATTTTAGAAATGGAGCTAAGATGTCAATGTGTGTTTTGTAAAATTCAGTCGTGAGACCATTGGGCCCTGGTGCCTTTCTATTACCCATTTGCATTATGGCTACTCTAATCTCCTCTTCTTCTACCTCAGCTACCAGAATTCCCTCTGTGCATTGCTTAACCAGGCAAGTTCTATCTTTGCCAGATTCATCCCTGTTTCTGCTTGTTTCGATTTATGCGAAGTATTTAGTGCTGTTTAGTGTGCAGTGAAAGTGTCAATAATGTCTGATGTGTCTTTGCACTCTTTGCCTTCCTCATTTATTATTTCTAATATAAAGTTTGCAGATTTCGCGGGGCGTGTGAGCTTCGCTAAAGCCTTCCCTGGCCTTTCCCCTTCGCCATACCTCCTGACTTTGTAATATTTACCACAGAATGGACGCTCTCGTTCCACTCTGTCTTGATATTCTGTAAGCATTTCTCTTATATTTGCCAAATTAACACTTGACTTGTTTGTCTGCTGCGGTCTTTCTTCCACTTGTAATTTAACTTCCTACTGAGACAAGGTTTTTCGGATATCTTTTAATATGCGTCCAGCCTTAGACATAAATATCCCTCTGACTGTAAATTTTAATTCCTCCCAAACTGTTGTTAATAGCGGGACCGATTCAATGTTGTTTTGGAAAAACTCTTCAAGTTCCCGCTCCAGCTCCTCTTTGAAGGCGGAGTCTAATAAAGCAGTGCTAGGTAACTGCCATGTTATGTGTGTGGAGCCTATATTAACTATCAGTCCTCAGACTTTAATACAAAAGTATTCATCATCAATATTAGAAACATAACTGTTTACCAATGTGATGGATTGCGAGGCCATCCTGCCCCAGGCAATACAATACCACCCCTGCGGGTCGCTTAATGAACCTTCTGCTACATATGGTGTATTTTTTTCAATCAGTATAGCCGTACCTCTTGCATATGCTGAATAGGAGGAGAAAAATCTATATGATGCCCACCGTGTGGCAAATAAGATCGTGCTAGACGGATTTTTGTGTGTTTCCTGGATCATGGTGATATTCACATGATGTCTATCCATGTACGCTAATGGATGTCGTCTCTTCCGACAATCCCCTAACCCTCTTACATTCTAAGTTAGGAATCCTATGCCCACAGATTTGTCTACTTGATCTCTATTGTTCAACATTACTCTGTATTGTGACATCCATGCAATCCGCTCTTTTGTGTGTGCTTAAGCCCAATTTTTGTAAATGCCGTATCACTGCGTTCTCTGCATCTGCTGTTGTCTTTCGCCATCCCTCGACCCCCCCTCCCACAATGGCCATCCCAACTTGCCGTGCAATGTACCCTCCCCCCCAACATTGCCATCTTTTCCACTTTTACTGATTTAACAACTAAAACAATTTCTGACCATACTGAAAGTCTTAAGTCAGGAAACAGCTCCGCATCACAGTTTGATTAATTTGCCCCATTCACAGATACAGATACTCTTAATCTTCTTATGACAGCGAAATTGGGCTCCCCGTACGACCCATGCCCGGTTTCTATACTTAAAATTAGCACCCAAGCCAGTCACACTAGCATTGACTTCCATCATAAATGCTATGTTTCTGAAGGGTATTTTTCCAAAAACTGGAAAAGTGCATCCATATTGCCCCTGCTCAAAAAAACAAATCTGGATCCTAAAGATTCCAATAACTTTATACCTATCTCTAGACTCCCACTTCCTGCGAAAAATCAAAGAGAAAAACATGAATGCACAACTTAGTCTGTTTTTGCACGATTCTCGGGTGCTGGACCCTACCCAGTATGGTTTCATAGGGGGGCACAGCACGGAGTCTGCACTTCTTAAGTCCACAGAAGAGATCAGGGCTATACTTGACCAGGGAGGAAAAGTCGCAATGATTATGTTGGATCTCTCAGCGGCCTTTGATACGGTCCATCATATTTTGTTGATGGACCGGCTGCAAGAGATTGGTGTCCAGGGCACTGCCTGGAAACTACTTAAATCCTTTTTATCGAATGGAATACAAACTGTCTCTATCGGCTAATTCTCTGCCTGTGGAGTCCCTCAGGGGTCATCTATGAGCCCGACACTTTTTAACATTTATGTATCCTTGCTGGCTCCCCTGATTGAATTGTTTGGCTTTAGTTTGACATCTTACACGGACGACACCCAAATTGTGGTATTGCTGCGGCCAGGAAGGATGTTGGGAACGGCATCCCATGATTGCATGACAGCTGTGGAAATCTGGATGGCCCAAAATTGCCTCAAACTTAACTCCAGTAAAACAGAGGTTGTGTTGTTTGGTAATGACCATAATTTCAGGACCCCTGCTTTGTGGCTGGATACATTGGGTCCTCTCCCTAGTCCTATCAAGAAGGTAAAACATCTGGGAGTCTGGATAGACAATAAACTCAGTTTCAGGGATCAAGTGAATGCGGTGGCTTCATCCACATCGTATATTCTTAGATCCTGTAAGAAAATAATGCCTTTCTTACCCAAAGACAGTCAACAAACAGTTATCACTGCCTTAACCATGTCCAAGCTAGATTACTGTAATAGTCTCTACATCAATTTCCAAGAAGGGCTTATGAACAAATTACAACTTTTGCAGAATGCAGCTGCCAGACTGCTCACCGGTACACCAAAACACGCCTCAATCTCAGCTGAGATCAGAAGTCTCCCCCTGGTTGCCCGTTAAGAAGCGCGTCCAGTTTAAGGCCCTATGCTTGGTCTACAAAGCCCTTCAGGGTTCTGGGCCAGACTACCTAAAATAGCGATTTCATTGGTATGCACCAAAAAGACCATTGCGATCCTCAGAAGCAAGATTGGTGTCGGTGCCCTTTTTAAAAAAAGCTAGCTGGGGTGGCAGAAGTTTTGTGGCCGGCACAGCCAAGGCATGGAATGGTCTCCCGCTGCAACTTAGATGCATGACCAATCTACTTGCCTTTAGGAAGGCTTTAAAAACATGGCTTTTTACTGTCTAAATCCAACAATGCTCTCTTCGTTTTAGGCTCTGCAGGACTTTACACAGCGCCAGGACACCTCCGGGTAACAGTTAGTGCTGTAAAAAATGCCACTAACATTAACATTAACATTAATATTAACCATGTAAGTCTGTTTTATCAACATTTGTCCTATAACATTTTCGGCGTATATACAATTCTGCATGCTCAGCTTGTATTTTGATTATTTGGTGGCTATAGTAAAGTAGGGAAATTAGCCTTCCCATAGATCAGTTTGCATCTTTCGCATTAATTATACAGCTTACAACTAAAACGGATAACAAACCCTCAACATTAGGGTGGTTAGAACTAACAATTATCTTCCTCCACAGAAAGAGGGATATGGGGAGCTCCCTCTGTGGAGTGTTTTCCAAGGGGCGAAGCATAGCCTCCTGTCCGGCTAACGCTACACAGGAGGGTGCCCGGGAGAAGTTAACTCAGTGTCTGGTGGCTTTTGTTCCCTATTTAATCCTTTTGATGTCCATTTATGTTGTGCTCCTATCTTTTGGCCAGCGATTATCTGAGGTGAAGGTTCAGTGCCAACTGTGGATGTTCGTGTCGTGCCAGAAGTCAGCACATCCATTCATTTTTACTATTGCTAATCCGTTTAGCTGTCTCTCGTACATTCAGTTATTTATGACTATAACTCCTCTTCATGGCTGGGCGACGAGACTAGTCTCTGCTAGTCGTGGGTGAGTGTTCCATTCATTTGGCCTGCCTTACAGTATTTCTGAGGAATTCCACTGCCTGTTGTGGAGTGTTACAGAAGTGTTGTTTACCTTGGTATGTTGATCGTAATCTAGCAGGATACATCATTGCGTATTCTACACCCCCTGTTGCAATTTTTTCTTTACCTGCAAGAATTTCTTCCTCGCTTCTTGAACCGCTAATGTAAAATCGGGGTATATTGACACTGTGTTGTTTTCAAATATTACTGACTTTACTTCTCTGGCCTTTCTCAGCGCCGCATCACTATCCATGTAATGTAGTATCTTTGCGACTATTGGTCTTGGTGGTGCACCAGGTGGGGATTTTGGTGCTAGTGTCCTATGTGCTCTTTCAACGATCAATATATAGGAAAAACTTTCTCTACCAAAACATGTGATTAGCACTCTTTCTATGTATTCTTCCATTGTTCGCGGATTCTGGAATTCCAAGGACTCTTATGTTGCTTCGTCTAGAACGTGCTTCAAGGTACTCATTTTTGGCAGCGATCACCTTAAGCAGTTTATCCATTTCCGCAATTTCCACAATTTGCCCTGTAATTTGCACATGATCGCCTTCCAGCGTGGATATTCTGTTTTCTGCTTCTCCCAGCTACCTGTCGTGTTTTTCCAACTTCTGCGTGATGAAATCCATCCTGGTGCATATCCCGTCCATATTAGCTTCAATTGATGAGAGGCTGCTTTTCATCGTTATTAACAGCGCTTTTGGGTCCATATCTTCCAGGTTATGTGTTGTTTGATCTCCAACTTCCGGTTCTGAGTCCATTGTTTGTCCTCTTGGCATTTTGCGTGCTTCAAATGGCAACTTGGCTTGTTTGCCGTCTGTCTTGCCCATTTTTTGCAGCTTATGATAGCACATGAGCACAATGTTATGATGAGTAGTTTCACTCGCTTACTGTGCGCTGATCTACAATGTGATGGGATTGCACTGACGGTGTGTGCTTAGCGCCCTTTCAATAACTCCTGCTTTCGTTTTTGCAACTGATAACAATGGGTCTTTCGTGGCTTTATATGTCCGTGATTACGGCTACTCGATTGTTGGTGGCTTAGCCTCTGCAGTGCTTGTGTCTGATTTGATGCGCAGGCCTGTTCACTGTGGAGCGCTGCTTGTTCTTGTTTTTTTGTTTTGTTTTTTGGGGGGGCTAGTAAGCCGCAAGCTCAGGTATCTATTTCCCCAAACTTTTAAAGGCAGCTTCTCTGTGGACTTCAGGTGCGTTTCTCTTAGGTACTCGGCCCTCATCTACCGTGCTTACACCTGTGTGAATTGAAGATTCCGCACTCCACGTGTGCGGGTACTACGAAATGGTGCGCGCAGTCAGCATGATCTGTTCTATTGCACAATGTATTTGTATGTTGGAAAGGTTCACTTTGGGACAATGTACGTGCCTTGTAATTGCTGCACCTTCCTCTCCTTTGTTGCAGGGTGTGAGATCTTATATGTATCCCTGTATTCCTTCCATTTATCATTATTTTCTCTTTCACTTTTTAAATATGGATCAACAGTCCTAGTCTGATTTCTATAGTGAGTTCGTCGGCAACAAATACAAGTGTAATTTGGCCTTTCACACAAAATTACCTTACACTTTGTAATTTGTTCTTCAAACTTCTCTGTACTACTATTTTCCACATTTTCTTCAACATCTACTTCTATCAATGTCTCACTTTGTCCACTCTCTTCTTCAGGACCAAAGTAACAAAACTCTATTTCATCACAAACTTTTGTAACATCTGATATTGTTCCATGCAAAAGAGCACTGTTTAAGTCATTTAAAATTAGTGCTGGACTTTTAGCATAATACAATCTTCTCACAAACTTCCGCATTTGAGAATGATGTACTGCTAACATTCTAAAATGATGAAAAACACTTTAACATACTTTTCTTGAAAGACAAGCCAGAGAATGACCTTGCAAACCAGTATTTTATCTTACTCTGCAAGGATCTAGTCCTTGCAACATCTTAATCTGTTGTTTAACACTTTTTTTTACTATAGACTCGTAAGAAATTGCATACAATTTCAACAGATTCCTGTTGTATACTACAAATACTACAACAATCCCAAGTATACACAGGAGCTTTAGGACGTCTCCCTAGAACTTCATCAGCTACCACTTCTTCTATATTTCTGGGAACGATCTTCTCTTGCTCAATTGGACAACCATTTTTAACCTCATAAGCTCGACCACTGGTAACAACTGCAAGCAACAATGTATTGGTTTGAAAATAACTCTCTTCATTAAAAAAAGGCTCTGAACTTGAACTGTGTTTCCATTCACCCAAAAAAATATCACATAAGTTACTTCTGTTAATTACTCTCTCCTTCTTACTTTTGGCCTTCATAAAATGTATTGGCTTATCAAGTGATCGAATTCTGTTTAAAACTAAAATGAATAATTTCCTTTTTAATTCAAAAGCCTTCTCAACAATAGTTTCAATCTGTTTCTTCTTTTTATAAAATGCTGATCTTCTTTTATATTTCTTCACATCTTTCAACAAATTAAAAACAACTCTATTGTAAAACATTCTCTTTCTAATTTCTTCAAACTGATTCTTTCTCCTTTTATCATACATTGATTCTTCAGAATGCATTTTTCCATTAACTTCTCCTTTTTTCTTTTTATTCTTCTTTGTTGTTGGAGCATTCTTTATACGTTCCACATTGTGCACACTGTTTTAAGCCTTTGAAAGTTTTTCAACAAATTATTTTTTTCTCTTACCAGAAGACTTTTCCTTATTCCCCACATGTTGTAGTTCATCTAATTTTTGCTGTTCTGTTTTCTTCAAATAATACTGCTTTTTTTGTTTCTTCTTTTGCATTATTCTAGTCATGGTAAGTTTTTTTAATGATGATGAACAATATCTGTAAAATCAAAAATTTATATATGACATTATAAAATTAATTTATAAAATATACTATTGTCTTACTAAAGAAACATGTTGTATATAACGTTGTACATGGCTACTACTTCGGTAATTGCACAAGTGAATCAGTACTCTGCATGGGGTTAGGGGACTGGATAGATTGTGAAAAGTTGACTGTAACACTGCCTGTGTTAATGCCTGAGTCATTCTATAAGTGCATAGACAGTGACTGGGTAGATAGAGTGCTGGTAGTTGACATTAGGGTAAGCTTATAAGTGCTTGTGCTTTGGCACAGAGATTAGATAAGGACATGATTCTGTAAGGATGATTGCAACAGTGAACAGAGAGTGATAGTGTGATAGGGCCACTGCATGAGTACTACCTATATTATCACAGGAGTGAATCAGTAGTCTATAGGGGGTTAGGGGCCTGCATACATTGAGCACATTTGACTGTAGCACTATATCTCTTAATGCCTGACTCAATGATTCTACAAGTACATGGACAGTGACTAGCTAGATAGAGTGCTGGTACTTGAGAGTGGGATGAGTTTAAAAAGTGCTTGTGTTTCGGCACAGAGATTAGATAAGGACATGGTTCTGTCAGGATGATTGCAAGAGTGGACAGAGAGTGACAGTGTGATTGGGGCACTGCATGAGTACTATCTGGAGTATTGTAGGACTGAATCAGTAGTCTACAGGGGGTTAGAGGCCTGCATAGATTGTGCACATTTGACTGTAGCACTGTATCTCTTAATGGCAGAGTCATTCTACAAGTGCATACACAGTGACTGGGTAGATAGAGTGCTGGTAGTTGACAGTAGGGTGAGTTTATAAGTGCTTGTGCTTTGGCACAGAGATTAGATAAGAGCGGGGGAAGATGGCGGACGAGCTTTCTGTCCGCTAGAGCAGCTGTGATGTGCTCACCGCTTATGGCTTCCATACGCTGTTAATCTTAAGAAAACCGCTCCAAGTTATACCAGAAATTGGCTATTCAACACGTCTGGCGATACATGCTGCTACCTAAGTGTTATCTAGCAGAACGATTCAGTGGACCGCCGAAGAACTTTTCTTACCTCTCCCCTTCCAGCGCGGACTTTAGTCAGCGTTTCACTTGTTCCGGACGCTACTTTGTTGCACCTCCGAGACAGCGTCTCCTCGCGCCTCCTCACGGCTCCTTGCATAATGCCGCCGAAATGCTCTGCTGCCTCGAAGAAGGCAAAATCAAAGCCGAAGACGCACACCACTCCTGCTGTAGCCCAGAAAACAGCTTCTGAGAGAGATATCCTTGCAGCCAAGTTGGACGCCTCTACCGCTGCTGCAGAACGAGCGGCATTATCCGTCACTCCCCCAGAGTCTTCAGTACCTAATATGTGTGGAGAAAACGGGGATGAAGGTTCACTTGATGCCCACTATAACGGACGACGATCTTTGCTTATACCACACCAGCGGGATATTCCCAAGCAAACCGGAGCTGCAGTGGTGCATTCTGGGGCATGTAGTTCTGGCGCTTCCCCGAAAATTCCAGGTATGTTCAAAATAGTTAAAGATGTGACCTTGGTGCAGTCCCGGTGCTCCTCTCTTGTCAAGACTGCCTCTCTCACTACTGTACTTAACAGATCTGACCCACCTGTCAAGCCAAGCGATAATAGTAACACTATCATTGAAACCTCGGAGCAAAAAGGGGAGACTTCACCCGCTTCTTTACTGGAGGCCCTGTCGGGGGACAGTTTGGGGAGTGAGCGCCCGGACCTAGGTGGGGTTCCGTCCGACACCTCTCTAGCACCTCCTGATGTGCTGCTGGACCCCGCATCCACTGCTTCAGAGGGTCTCCCAAATACAGAATCCAACCAAGATATTGAATCTGTTGACTCAGCAGGCAATTTTTACTCAATGTCCGACCTCTCCAACGCATTGGAGTTCGGGAGTATGGATGTAGAGGCACAGGACTGGGGAGATGATACCAGCTTGAATCTCTCACTCCAAGATGCGGATCAGGATCAGGACCAGGATCAGGAGTCGTCTATGGAAGAGGAGGACTGCAACGAAACCCCCTTGTCTGATAGAAGGGAGTGGGGTGAGGGAGAACACACAGTACGTAGGGCTCCTGTAGCTTCAACATCAACGCTACCCTCTCCGGCTTCTCAAGATCTGGCAGTCTCCTCGGCAGGCGCCATGGCTGATCAAACTAACCCAGAGGTTACACTCAATATGCTATACCAGCTCATGCTGCAACATCGAGAGGAGTCCAAAACCGAGAATCTGCGGATACAAGGTGCAGTCCGACGTCTCCAGAATAACTTCAGGAGAGTGGTGAGAACTTGCAATGAAACATCTGCAAGAGTCCTGGAAGCAGAAGGAAGAATTTCGGCTATTGAGGACGTCATAGTAGAACAGAAATCTCAACTTTCCACTTTCAACACGCTAAAGGATGACATTAACTGGAAATTGACCGATTTGGAAAATAGGTCTCGGCGCAACAATTTGCGAATTCTTGGAATTCCCGAATCCAGTGAAGGGACAAATGTGCGGCAGTTTGTAGTCGAGCTCTTTGTGGAAGCATTTCCTGAACTTTCCCAGTGGCAGTGGGAAGTCGAGATACAAAGAGCACATAGGTTCCCTTTTTCGCAGAGGAAGGCTAGGGATGCCTCAAAAGCGATGCCTAGAGCTATTTTAATAACTCTCAATAATTTTTTGGCACGGGAGGCTCTATATAATCTGGCTCGTCCAGATCGAAAACGCAAGGGGAAAAATTTAGATTTTTTTGTTCGACCAGATTACTGCCACTCCACAGTTCAACTACGTTGGCAGCTACGCCAATTAATTCCCCTTTTCCAAGCCAAAGGCGCCCAGGCCTATTTACTTAACCCTTCAAAGCTTAAAGTGGTTAATAAGGAGAAAATATATTTTTTGACTACTGAGAAAACTGCTAAAGACTGTTTACATTCACTTTGATGTTATTATAAAGTCTTCATCACAACAGTCAATTATCTGGCATATTAGGGGCATCATGTGATTATTATGGGTATCATGTATTTTATGTTTTGTTTAGAGATGAATTGAGTAGATATGTGCAAAGCATACAAGGGTTAAGTAGAATCAGAAGGGTGGTCGATGCAACGAGATGGATAGAGAAATAAGTCTGCTCTTCCTTTTTTTTTTTTTCTTCTCCCTTACTCTTGAAGGATCGTACCTTAGGTGATATATAGACCATTATCATCTGTTCTCCCTTTTTTTTTGTGATACCCTAGGCAGATGGAAACATGCGGTGAGCTACATCTAGCTCTTCTTTTCATCATCATTTTAGGGACTACTCAGTCCCTATACCCCGTGTGGGTGGGTGCTGGGAAGGGTGGGGGGAGGGGGTTCAAAGGGTGGTGGGTGATTGCGGTGTTTTGTGGGGGGTCAAGCAAGGACAGCTCTAGTTACTTTACGAATTACTGTGAGCATGATTTTGTAGGACTTTCTGATCTATGCCTGTACCTATTTCTATTTTTTGATGGTTCAATTTTTCTTCAGTATTCAATCTATCCCATATGTCAAATGACAATCTACTGTTTAGATACTAACTTGTCGCGATGACTAGCATCAGAGTATGTTCTTGGAACGTCTGTGGCCTTAATAATAAAAAGAAACGTGGTATATGTGCACAAATAATCCAGAGTATGAGACTAGATTTCCTCTGCATACAGGAAACTCATCTTAAATGGGACAATAGAGCTTGGCTGGCTGACTTGGGCATGTATGTGCTCGGCTGCACTAATCAAGGCACTACTACCAAAGGGGTAGCTATACTTAGTAGAAGAAATCAGGCTGTTCTGAAACGAATCAAGACCGACCAATATGGTCGTTGGGTAATAGCCGAAATTGTAGTAGAGCGTACCTCGTGGACTCTTTGCTTCATGTATGGTCCAAATACGGACGATCCTGATCTGCTGAATTTTTTAAGTGTAGAGCTTACTGACTGGCCTTCTACTCTTCTTCTCTGCAGGGATCTAAATATTCATTTGGAACCTGACTATGATATCACTCACGAAGTAGTCTATACAGGTTCAAAAAGGAAGATCTTTAAAGCATTACATGGTTTGGTCTCCGAATTTAGTCTTCAGGATGTGGGCTTCAGTAAAAGAAGTACTCTTCCGGGATATACTTTCTTCTCGGCACCCCACAAAAAATTTGTTCGGTTGGACTATTTTTTCATATCATCTATATTAATATCCAACTGTAAGTATGAGATATTTCCAAAAATAATATCGGACCATAATCCCATAGTAACAGAATTTAAAACAGATTTTATATTATCTGGCAAAGCAACAACATGGTCATTTGAACGGAGGTTGTTAGTAGATCCATCTTACATTGCACATATGGAAAGATGGATTAAGGATTTTTTTGAACTTAATATGGGTTCAACGACTGTTCAGATGGTATGGGATGCCTTCAAACCAGGGGTGAGAGGAGAAACTCTATCTTATTCAATCAATAAGCAAAGGGAATACCAGCGTAAGTTAACAACTTATTATAATGATATACAGGACTGTGAGGTAGCACTAGTGGATGCTATTAAGAACTCCTTAGATACCAAAAAAATAAATGCCACTTTAGCTATATCTAAGTCTCGGCTGTACGAAAATTTTGCCTCAAAACTCGCAGAACAACTTGCTGTTTTCAAAACACAGGTTTATGAGATGGGCGAGAGGTCTGGACATCTTTTGGCAAAGAAAATTCGGCAAAAAGCCAGCTTAAACACTATAAATAAAATACAGGATGAATCTGGTCAGGTGTATGATCAGCCAGACAAAATATTGGAGGTGTTTCGTTTGTTTTACAAAAATTTGTATATGGAGGAGGTGACCACGTACTCAACGGAATCACTTTCAAATTTTCTCGTCAATAATGAGTTTTCCAGGCTGTCGCCTATGTTGAAAGCTTCATTAGACAAAGATATAACCTGGGAGGAGATAGAAGTAGCTATTCTCTCTCTACCTGCGGGTAAGGCTATGGGACCGGACAGAATTCCTCTTGAATTCTATAAAATTTTCAGACATGTGTTAAAGCAGGCACTATTCTTAACATGCTTGGAAGCACAGAAAGGGTTTACACCCCCCTCTTGGAGTGAATCCATCATTATGGCTTTCCTTAAAAAGGAGAAACCACCCTTACAACCATCCTCTTATAGACCTATATCTCTTTTAAATGCCGATAGCAAAATTTATTCTAAATTATTAGCAACACGCCTTTCGGGGGTTATTTCCACATTAGTCTCACACTCCCAGAACGGGTTTATTCCTAATAGAGATACCTCTGATCATGTCAGACGAGTGATTGCTTTGATGGACTGGGCCCACGCTTCAAGCATAGATTTGGGTATCACCCTGTTGGATGCCGAAAAGGCATTCGACAGGGTGGCCTGGCCATATCTCTGGGATCTTCTCATCCGAAAAGGCTTCGGCCCTAAAATGATTACAGCCCTAAAAGCACTCTATGCTGCCCCTTTTTCTTGTATTAGTATTGCTGGGAAGAAATCCTTGCCTTTCAGTATAAACCGCGGGACTCGGCAGGGGTGTCCTGTTTCACCTCTTCTCTTTGCCCTATATATTGATATTTTTCTAAATAGACTTAATAATACAGAGGACATAAAACCAGTTCAAGTGTCTGCCACAATATATAGAGCCCTTGCATATGCAGATGACATCGTTGTATTGACAACAGATATTAAGGGGGCAATGCCAATAATACAAGACCTTGCATTGCAATTTGGTAACTTTTCTGGCTATAGATTAAACGTACAAAAAACACAAAGTTTATTTGTTGGACCGAATCCCCCAGAACAGCTAAATATAGTCTCAGCTGCTACTTATTTGGGTATAAAAATTACATCCCCAGTTGGCGCCATTCCTGAAATTAATTTTACGCCCATACTTAAAAAAGCGCAGTCATCTTTAGAACGTATTGATCATTTCCATTTATCTTTATTTGGCAGATGCAACGTTCTGAAAATGCGGATTTTACCCAAATTTTTATATATGTTCAGAACAATCCCACTACCGTTTCCCTTGACTTTTTTTCAACAGCTGGAAAGGATGTCGGCAAGATTTCTTTGGGGGTATAGAGGTCATCGTAGGTCATACAAAAAAATGATTCTTCCCAAATCAAGAGGAGGCTGGGGAATCCCACATTTTCTTTTTTATTATCTTGCTGCAGTGCTACAGTTTATTTCACCTTTGATAATAGGGCCACGATTACGTATTCCAGCTAGCCACACACCTTCTATTTACGAATTTGCAATGGGTACAGATTGTCATGGTAGTTTTTTGAGAATTGTTGAACCTAGTTATTTTAAAAAAACAAAGTTTAAGGTTTTGAGTGCGGCTTTCGGTACTTGGCGGCTAATTAAAAAGCAAATGGGTATCGGCAAAATCTTGGTGTATACACCATTCAAGTCATTTAATATCTTTCCTGCAATTTTTCAGGATACAGTCATGACACGTTGGCGTAACTTAGGTATCAACTGTATAGGCGATCTTTGTGAGGACGGTCAGTTAACCCCCTTCTCAGTGTTAGAGACCAAATACAACCTAACCTGTAATGATTATTTTAAATATGTGCAGATACATAGTTTCTTTAATACCCTTTGCCCGTCAGTCCGAACACGGCTGACTAGGATCCCTCTTATAGACAGTCTTTTCACTAAAAAAAAGATCGGCACATATTATAATCTTCTTTTGGCCTCATTGCCTGATGATATTTTGCTATGTCAAAAAAAATGGAATGAAAAATTGGGGTTAACAAATACCAAAATCCAAGAATCAATAGATTTGGCCAACACAATACTAATAACTGGGAGATCACGTACACAGCACTATATGGCTTTATTCGATCTATACTATTCACCAGCCAAAATTAGCAAATGGTCAACTACTGTAGGTATACTGTGCAGTCGATGCGGACTTTACGCAGCAGACGCTCTCCATATGTTTTTTGCATGCCCTCGTTTGTCTCCTGTATTGTCAGAAATCCAAACATTTTTAACAATATTGACGGATCAGACAATTATTTTGACAGGAGAATTAATAATAATAGGTCTGACACCATTTGAGTTATCTGTGGGACAGACAAATTTTCTTTTTATTTGTATGTCCACTTGGAGGGCATGCATTACTCAAGCCTGGTTGAGCCCAGACTCTCCCACTTTTCCTACCTGGAGAGCATGTTTACTTGCTAAGTATAATTTGGAAAAGGCCATATATCGTGTTAAAAGTAGGAAAAAGAGAAGGTTGGGTGAAGAACTCTGGAGTCCTTTAGAGAATTGGATTAACGATACCTTGACCTAAGTAATGTACTTGGTTTTTTCTTTTTTCTGTACCATTAAGTGTATTTGTGGACTGTATTACTGGCTTTTTTTTTCTCTTTATACATTGCTGTACCTTGCTTGCATTAAATAATAAATGCTTATAAATAAAAAAAAATAAAAAAAAGATTAGATAAGAGCACGTTTCTGTAAGGATGACTGCAACAGTGAACAGAAAGAGACAGTGTGATTGGGGCACTGCATGAGTACTATCTAGATTATTGCAGGACTGAATCAGTAGTCTATAGGGGGTTAAGGGCCTGCATAGATTGTGCACATTTGACTGTAGCACTGCGTGTGTTAATGCCTGAGTCATTCTACAAGTGCATAGACAGTGACTGGGTAGATAGAGTGCTGGTAGTTGACTGTAGGGTGAGTTTATAAGTGCTTGTGTTTCGGCAGAGAGATTAGATAAGGACATGGTTCTGTAAGAATGATTGCAAGAGTGGAGAGAGAGTGACAGTGTGATTGGGGCACTGCGTGAGTACTATCTGGATTATTGCAGGACTGAATCAGTAGTCAGCAGGGGGTTAGGGGACTGCATAGATTATGCATATTTGACTGTAGCACTGTATCTCTTAATGCCTAAGTCATTATACAAGTGCATAGACAGTGACTGGGTAGATAGAGTGCTGGTAGTTGACAGTAGGGTGAGTTTATAAGTGATTGTGCTTTGGCACAGAGATTAGATAAGGACATGGTTCTGTCAGGATAATTGCAAGAGTGGACAGGGCGTGACAGTGTGATTACTGAGCTACATGGCTACTACTTGGATTTTTGCAGGAATAAATCAGTAGGCCGTAGGGGGTAATGGGACCGTATAGATTGTGCAAATTTACCTACATACTAACTAAGAAATCAGACATTATAAAACCACAACACTTCTCATGCACTTATAAAATCACATATTCACTACCTTTGCACTCCTGCAATCTATCAGGTACCTCTCATTAATTCAGTAAATATATCTACAACTATATAAATGTAATCTAAACAAATACGTGACTCATGACATACTGTTCTCTTTAAGGAGACAACTGCTACATACCAGAAAGAGTAAAATGCAGTGGTGTTCTTTTGAAATACATATTGCCAATTAAATCTAGAAATATGCAACATCATCAAACTGTACCTCTCAACAGACTTAATTAAGAAGAGTAATCAACAACACCTTTTTTATGAGGATTTCTAAAACCACTCAAAATGTACAAACTTATAACTGAATTGTAATCATTAATACCTTATATAATCATCTTGCAAACAGCACAGTTCTACCTCATTTTACCAAACTATCTATACTTTTGCCATTTTATTAAACTGTACCTTTTTTACTGAGAAGAAATATGCATGCCTAATAAACTGCACCTTATATAAACTTTTTTGAAAATACACATTCTTTATCCATATTAAACCAATTATTAATAAATAAGAAGCATCATTCAACTATACCAGTCAAGACACTTAATAATTTATATATTAGTGCACATACTATTTTAAGTACTTTAAGTACAATAAAATTATCCCAATATATATCTGTTAATTTAACCAGCAAAGTTTCATAAAAATGTCAAATTTATATTACATAAATCTCTTTAAAATATAACTCACCTTTTAAATAAATCTGTTGAATGAAAAATCTCACACTCAGTCAGGATTTTCTTGTAGTCACAGAGAATGTAGATCAGCGCACTCTCCAGTTTAAAACCAGTAATGGCAAACATTCCCTCTAATTTTAAATACATATACACATAACCCACAAATGACATTGCTTCCCAGTGTTTTTCAAATTGAAAAACGATTTTCCATTGGTCACAGAGAATAATATTTTTCAACTGACATCTTCACCCCTTCTCCTTAATATCAGTTTCCATAGCAACAGGTCATGCACCATTCAACTTAGCTGCCAGGTCACAAGTTCACCACACAATGTTGCAAATGACAACAGCAGGTGTGCTTGGCTTTGTAAAGCATGCCCTTATCCTTTCTGCTGTACCTTTCAAACATTTCAAAATAACCAATAAGAAACATGCTTTCTAAACAAAGTAAAATGCACCCTATATTCGAATGTAGAGTGTTCTTAAACAGTCAATCAAATCTCTACTTTCTTAAAAACAGCATCTTGTCCACCATTTTAGATAGATTTCATTCTACCACCTGCCTGCCTCAGGTACAGACATCTTCTGATTACCTTCAAGATGCTTTCAGTGTGGATTGCTGGCAGGCCCGGACTGGCCATAGCGTGCACCGGGCAATCCCCCGGTGCGCCGCAAGGGTGGGGGCCGGTTTTGGGCCCCTGGGGGCCGTTTTTGCAGCATAGCTGCAAAATCGGCCCTATAACAAGATCGGCCGAAAACCGGCCCTGGCAAAGACCTCGGCGGCACCCCCAAGCCCAGGGGGGCCGGCCGAGCACTTTGCCAGGGCCGGTTTTGGTTCCCAGTCCGGCCCTGATTGTTGGGCACAGCTATGTTTTCTGGTGGAAAAGGTATGCTGAAAGCAGAGGTATTGACAAAGATCTAGCTTTACAAAATGTAGATATTAAATGGATTGTACAGAGAGGATTGAAGTGGCACCAATTGATGTCATTGGTTAAATCCTTTATGCACTTCCAACCCCCTGACCTCATGATTGTGCACTGTGGTGGCAATGACCTAGGCACATTCACCGGGGTAGGTCTGGAAATGCTAATGAAGGACACCTTTGCAGAATTGATGTTGCTTTTCCCCCAAACTGCCTTTGTCTACTCTAACATATGCCAAAAACAGAAATGGAAGTGGTCCAATCAATGTTCTCCTCAGATTGAGAAAGCTAGAAAAAATGTCAATAAAGCTTTTTCTGCTTATCTCAGAGATCATAGTATGGGGTCCATATATGTTGGAAAACAAGGCAGCATCTGTGAGGCCTGCACAAATAACATGACTACATTTGTCCTTCACTGCGAACCAAACACCCAATTGTAGCGCCTGACTCTCAGAGGGTAGCGTTGCAGAGCAGTCTGAGGCTTACTCAAGGGAGGTGGTGTGGGCTAGTAATCGCCATTTGCAGGTGCACAAAAATAACACTCAATAATTGATTGTCCAGTCTGTACTTTGCTTTATAAAAGTAAGAGTACATTTATTAAACACACACACCACTCAATACTATGCACCAATTTACAAATATACATAAGCTGTTGGAATTACTTTGTGACATTGAATAACATCTCCACCCCTCCTGCAGGGGGGGTGGGGTCTAGTACCACCACTCCCATGTATGCACATCAACTTGTCCCCAATGCAGTTAGTTGAACAGAACCTGGAGCGAGGGCCCTGCGCACTGGCACCATCCCAGTGATGGCCCACCCCATTACCTCAACAAGCATTAAAAAGGGGTAAACCTGCCTTCGTGACACATGACCCTGACTGAGCATCTCCTACTGACCATAAAGTATGCACCTCTATATCTTAAGGGCTAGCAGTCTGGGGTCTTCACCTAAGCGCAGCAGCAAGAATCCATGTTTACGCACACTTTGGAATGACAGTACTCATCACCTTGGTTGATCATTTGAATGCATTGCAATTACAGCCCCTAAGGGCATCACAGATGAAATCACAGGATTGCGCATATACAGCCAGACACCCTAGCAGGACTGTCTGGCAACATAGCCCCACTTGGCTTATGACATCTCCTTACACATGTGACTTACAGTCACATCAAAAGAAGTACTCCTGGCAACTACACTTCTCCTGCAGTGCGCCTCTTCACTTTAAAAGGAATCACAGATAAAAGCATGGGATTACATAAATACAGCCAGACCCCCTAGCAGGAAGGTCCAGCAACATAACTGCATTTAGCTTAACATCACCTTACACAGGTACTTCACTTTACACATGTGACTTTCAGTCCACCTAAAAAGAAATAACCAATAGTAAATGCATTTCGGTGCAATTACACCACTTCACCTCCAGGGGATGCCCTTCTCCAGACATCCCTAACTCAGCCCTTCACTCCATGATGCACTTCATAGTACACCCTCAGCTGTCGAACATAAGTTCCAGCCTAGAAGTTGTTAAAGGCTGGCTGAACCCTTGAGGGGTTATTCTTTCAGATGCCCCGTGAAACTTAGGGGTGGACTGTTCTTCTTTATGCTGGGGGAGACTGCGGTGCTCCTGCACCCCCCCTGCACCCCTTTTCACACATGAGGGTGACCCCCTCCTCTGGGGGCCACAAAGCACCAAAACGGCAGATTTCCAAATGCCTGGCGAGGCATTATGGGGCGCTTCATGCTCCTCTTTACCAGCCCCAGTTACTGGGAACACTCTCCTCTGCCCTCTGGGTCTCTGAGAGGGTAGATTCAGCAGTGTGCTGTCTTCACTGGCTCCCTGCGCCAGCATTTCGTTAGGCTCTCCTTATGGGCCTCTCTCCCTGTGCAGAGGCCCCTGCTTCTGTGCACCAGTCCTGGGCTCTTCTTCTGGTGCTGATAGCGTCCTCTGGGCAGTCAGGGGGTCTCTCCTTCCAACTGCCCATTGTGCCAGGCTCCAGCACCTTCACCCTCAGCAGACCACACCCCAGAGAGGCCTTCTCTTCCTTGCAAGCACTTTTTAAAAGTTGAGTAGGGGGCTGGCAGGAAGTCTCTGTTGGTCCTATCAAACAGCGACACATCACGTCCCTGCCCCTGCTCTCTCCTTCTTGTCCAGCCACTGAGCTTGTTCAAAATGGCGGTGTCCAGGGTTTCTGCCACATGTCTCGGAAGCCCCTTCCCCCCAAGCTACCTTCCCTCCTTGTTGCAGCCTGGTGCCTGGCACCCAGCGACAGCGGTTGATGGATTGGCCTGTAGCCCCACCCATCTTCTCTTCGTGGAGAGGAGGCCCTCGCTTGTGGAAGAAAGGTTATCAATCCATCCAGCTGAGGTCAGCCCTCAGCCTGGGTCTGGGTCTGGTCATGGCTGGCTCAGAGAAATATGACAGTTCTGGATGACCCAAAAGCCGTACAAATATGACTTTGGACTCTGCAGAATACTTATTTTCACATTCGCTACATTGGTCTTAAGTGCGTGTCTGGAATCTGTAGGCCTAACGGAAGTTAATCTAGCCATGGGCCCCACATTCCCTTAGGGGAATAATGAAGTGAAAACACAGTAAAACACACTGACTTTCCCTGGCATGTTTCTTTCCAGCCTATAAAGCCTATTCCATGTACACACGTGTCTGCATGTATCCAGCCCGGTGTCCCTTACTCCAGCTGCTGCGCAGTGGCCTGGTCAAGCTAGGGGAACACCAGTAAAATCCCCATGCAGTCTCTTACATCCTGAGTTCACTGTGGGTGAGTCCCAACTTATGAGGCTCCCCCACAGTAAAAGCTCAACAATTAGGTGCTCAAAAAGCGAAAAATCCGGGCGGCCCATAGTGTCAGAACCACCTTCTAACACACGCCGCGCCCAGCTGATGCCTACAGGGAAGAAGTAGCCACTCTACATGGGTACACTTCCCGTAGTCAGCGATAACTAGTTATAAGGGGTTCTGACCAGACCCCCCTTACTGACCAGTTATCCGCTTAGACCACCTACTCCTCCCATCCATGAAATCTCCACCCATGACAGGGATCCCAGACTACCCTAAGAACCCTCCGGGCTCTAGGTTAGATACCTCTAGGTCACTCATGGTCTACATAGACTCAGCCTAACTAGGCTCACCTTTGCCCTTGGGCATGCAACACTATGCCTACCACTTCTCCGGACAAGGGTCCAGTGCCTTAGCACCGATGCGGTCTTCTGGGATAGGTAGAAATCCCATCCCCTGGGTCACTAGCTGGTCTCCCTTCCAGAGTTTGTTCCAACCAGTACCCTCTCTCCGTTTGGTCCTTGCACCCCAAAGATGCAACCTCTCTGGACCCTCACCCTCAGCCTGCCGCTGAGGTCATTCTGCTGCCACCACCCTTTCGGGATGACTGTCTTCCCTAAAGAAAGCACAGACACTTGTGCTTCCCCACACAGAAAAGCACCCTTTGGCCACTGGCCTGGCTCCCTGATAGGACCTCAGACCGGCCTCACCACCACACTGGCAGTGCCAGGGAGGAACACTGAGGGTGCCTCATCAGACATCCTACCGCTCATTCCCCCCATCAGTAGCTCCACCCGGAAACTACCCCGGGAACCTAGACCCCTTCCTTGTTCTCCACTGCGAGAATAGGGCCTATGTACCCTTCCCTCCGAGAGGTGCGCTCTCCTCCCGGAGTACCCTTAGAGAGCCTGTGGGTCTCGAGTTAGCTAGACCCAGGCCCACCTCTCATGGCTCTCCCCGGTCTCCCAGCAGCACCTTGGGAGACCACCCAGGGACCTACATGGTCCCTGGATGGCCTGCACCACCACTGTGGGTGAGTCGCAACTTATGAGGCTCCCCCACAGTAAAAGCTCAACAATTAGGTGCTCAAAAAGCGAAAAATCCGGGCGGCCCATAGTGTCAGAACCACCTTCTAACAATATACAACAACAATCTGCGTTTTAATATGGATGGCATATACAGGAGAGATGGTATACATTGGGAAACAGAGTCTTTCTCAACAACTTCAGACTCTGCATCGGCACTTACATGTAGCTACAAAAATCTCCCCATAAACACAAGGGCTCTTTTTAGAGCCACCCAAGATGCTAACATATAATATAGCTTTTTAATGAAAAAAAATCGTATTTTTTTGTATTAGGAGTCGCGCACCCAGCGCGATTAGGAGTCGCGCACCCCTCGCGTTCACACCAGGGGGCCGCGCTGGGAATCGCGCACCCCTCGCGTTCACACCAGGGGACCGCGCTAGGAGTCGCGCATCCCTCACGCACACACCAGGGGGCCGTGCTGGGAGTCACGCACCCCTCCCATGCACATTAGGGGGCCGCGCTGAGCGCCATGCTAGGGTCGTGACTCCAAATTTTTTGATTAAAAAAACGGTTCCTACCAGTACTTTATATTCGCCCCAGGGACCCCATCCCCCGGGGCCTATGCACTTCATAGGAGACCGTGGGGGGAGCCCCAATGCCTCCATGGTCCTGCCGGCTCCCCACTTCCTGCGAGAGCTGGCATTGCTTTTCCACATGGAGAGCTGCTAACATGCTGCTCCCCGTGTGGAAAAGCAATTCTGCTTTGGATTTTGCAAGAGAGAGCAGATTTCCCTGCTCTCTCTGCCAAAATCCAAACCAGAGTTTGCTACGATAGCGCGGGAGACCATGCTCCCACCCTACCGTAGCAAACAACAGTGTCCCGGGAGTGGGCATCCCAAGACACTGTAGGAGCCGGCCCTGGGGGTGACGGTCCACAGGGACATCACATGCTCCAGGAGGGGGGCCGTGCAACCCCCCTCCCAACAATTCCAAAGCCCTGGGGAGGTGGCACTCCCCGGGGCTGTGGGGGCCTCCGCGGGCCCCCACTTTTCATTGTATAAATCCCCCCGGGACCTGGCCCACCCGGGGGGTTAAAAGTAACGAAGCGAGGAAGCCCTCGCTTTGTTTTTTTTAATTTTTTGTCCGGATCCACGCACCCAGCGCGCATTCCGCTGTTTTTTTTTTTTTTTAAATGCTCTTTTTGGCCCTGGGGGTCCTTGTGGGACCCCTTGAGCAGGCCTAGGGGGTCAGGGTGTTCTACCCTGCCCCCTTTTCTTCCTTGTCACCTTTGTTTCCCTGTTTTCTTCTGACTAGGTTCTACCGAGTTACAAAATGGCTGCCAACACTTCCTGGTTTTAAATATTGACAGCCAATTAGAATAAAGCTCGTGGTCGGGATGGTGTGCGAATACACGGCGCAGGTCCGCGGATCCTCCGCGCCTCTAAATATCGAAACTTTTTTTTTTTTTTTTTTAAATTTTTTTTTTGAAAGCCTTTATTTCGAAATTCAGGACACAGCTATTCAGCCGACAGCCCGAAGGTTCGGCAGCATTGCAAGTTAGATACAGTGATGTGTCCCCAATACAGTTCAAAGAGTAATGCAAAGGTCCAATTTTAAATAAACACAGAAAAAACACACAACAAACCCCAGCAAGGCAGAACATTGAAAGCCCATGGCGAAAGCCCCCAGGGGAGGCCGGACCCCACTCATCTACTAAGTATAAGACTGTGTGCGGAGGAAGAAGGGGAACAGCAGAGGCCCAGAACGGTTACTAAAACCAAACTGTGCTGGAAAGTAGGTCAGGGGGAAAGCTGTTCCTCGGGAGGTTCCAGTTCCGGGGCAAGACATATTCCCCCCCTGTATTGGTTCCACCGCCCCCAGATGGCATGCCACTTCCGGGGGCGACCTCTAGAGCATTAGACCGTCTTCTCCCTAAACATGCTCCAATCCATGTTCTCCTTCCACGCGGTCAGTGTAGGGGGTCCCGAGGAGCCCCATAATCGCGCGATATCCCTTTTAGCTACCATGTTACCCAGAGTCACCCATTGGGTCTGCGCCTCATCAAGGTCAGTGGGCCCCCAGACGTTCAGGAGGCAGCACCGCGCCTCCGGCTGTACCACAATGCCCGTCACCTCCCCCATAACTGCATGGACTCTCCTCCAGAACTCCACAATGACACCACATTCCCAAATGATGTGCAGGAAAGTACCCACCATACCACATCCCCTTCTGCACAGGCCATCCTCCGAGAATCCCATGTGGACCAGCCTTGGCCCCGTCACATACACCCGGTGCAGTATTTTAAGCTGCACCAGCCTCAGACGCGACGGGATCGCAACCTCCTTAGGCGAAGAAACCGCTGACTGCCAGTCCTCATTATCCAACTCAAGGCCATCCCTGGTCCACTGTACTCTCAGCCCCAATAGCAAGTCTGCCCGGACGTTTATCAACTTCTTATATATGAGCGAAATCGTGCTCTCGGGCATATGACCATCAAGGACTCGGTCCTCAAGGGGAGAGGACTCCGGCACCTTCTCACCCTCCACGAGGACTGATCGGAGGGCGTGACGCAGCTGGATATACCTAAAATACTCTGAGGGCCCTAGCTCAAACTCAGTCTGCAACTCCTCGAAGGACTTCACCCTCCCCTTATGCAGCACATCTCCCACCTTGGATATACCTATCAGATCCCACTTATCAAAGCCCTTCGTATGCCAGAGTCTTCCCAATCTTTCCGATTCAAACAATGGGGTAGCAAGGGTTAGCCTATCCTTCCAGCCCAGCGAGTCGGTTGCCATCTTCCATACGCGCACCGCCACACCTGTGGGCCCCGTGAGGGACGAGTCTAAGGACTGCGAATACAACGCCCTGTAGTAGTTGCCGCCGCGCAGCAGCCACCTATCCATGGCATACCCAGGGCTGAGGGCAGGGCCATAAAACCCATGGTTGATCGCGCTCAGCTGCGTGGCCCAATAGTACCGTCGGATGTCCGGGAGCGCAATGCCCCCATCGTACCATGGGAGCGTCAATTTTGAAATAGCTATTCGCGGCCGCCCATCCCACAGCAACGTCCGTTGGAGGCCTTCGACCTCCCGAAAGTATTTGGCCGGTACCCAGTCCAAGGTGTTCTGGAGGGCGTAGAGGAAGCGGGGAAGAGACATCATTTTGAACAGGGCCGCACGCCCAACAAGGGAGAGCGGCAGCCTCCGCCAACCTTCAACATCTCGCCTCAAACGTGCCAAGGGGGGGAGCAGATTCCTCTCATAGCGCACAGCAGGATCCATGGATATAAAAATCCCCAAATACACGAAGCCCTGCTGGGCAACCTGTATCGAACATGTTCTAGGGATCGGTGGGACCTCGCCACTAAGAACGTACAAGTACGATTTGCCCCAATTAATCACAAGCCCCGAGTTCCTGCCGAACGATGCGAGTACGTCACAGACCACTATAAGTGACTTCTTAGGTGAGGCAAGATACAGCAGGATATCATCGGCATAAAGCGAAATACGTTCCTCGTGATCAGGCGACCACCGAAGGCCCCGTATATCCGGGTGCCAACGTATCCACGCAGCCAACGGTTCGAGGGCGAGGGCGAACAACAGAGGCGACAGGGGGCAGCCCTGCCGAGTACCCCTACCAAGCTGAAACGGAGTAGATGCCCGACCATTCACCACAACATTCGCTAGTGGCCCCTCGTACAGCAACCGAACCCAACTCACAAACCCGCGACCGAAACCAAACTTGGCCAGCACGGCCCATAAATATGCCCACTCCACCGTGTCAAAGGCCATCGTGGCATCAAGAGATGCCACAACAGCCGGTTCACGCAGCGTGTCCGCCCTGGCGATGACGCCATGTAGCCGCCTAATGTTCAATGCTGTGTTTCGGTGCGGGATAAAGCCAGATTGATCCGGATGGACCAAATCGCCAAGTACCCTAATCAAACGGGTAGCCAGGAGTTTGGCCAGAATTTTCGGCTCAGCGTTGAGGAGTGAAATGGGCCGATAGGAGGCGCATCTATCTCGGGGTTTACCCTCTTTATGTATGACCACGATCGACGCCAGCCGCTGATCCAACGGAAGGATCCCATCCCCCCGCGCCTCCAAAAACATGGCGCGCAGGTGAGGGGCGACCCTATCCGGGAACAATTTGTACAGGTCGATCGGCAGTCCGTTCGGTCCAGAGGCCTTACCCGAGTTCAACGCGCGAATCGCCCCCGCCACCACGTCAATCGTGATGTCACCATCCAAATCGTCCCTATCTATGTCAGAGAGGCAGGGCAACTCGATATCACGGAGGAGATCAGACGAGTCCTCGGGCGGCCTGTCCGACACAGAGGAATAAACCCTATGAAAATACTCCGCGAAACACTCCACAATCCCCTCAGGTTCCACAATCGCCTCTCCCCCCTCTCCAATCAACTCTGGCACCACTCTATTGACCCGTTCTTTCCTGTCCAACCACGCCAGGAGTTTCCCTGCCTTATCCCCAACGTCATAAAGGCGGCCCTGTTGTTCCCTGCTGAGGGTCTTGGCGGCGTTCGTCACCAGGTCCCTATACTCCGCCTGCTTCAGGCAAAGCTCATGCAATGAGGACTCTGTAACATCCTCCTCCATATCCCCTTCAAGGGCCGCAATCTCCTCCTCCACTTGCCGCACCTCGCAATCCCTCCGGTTCTTGGCAGCCACCACCAGGGAGAGGGCCTCCCCCCGAAGCACGGTCTTAAAAGCTTCCCACAGCGACACCGCCGAGTCCACGGTTCCCAGATTGTCCTTAAAGTAATTATCTACCTTCTTTACCAGGGCGCTGCGCATCTTGGGGTCTCGGAAATACCATGGGTTGATGGGGGCCACCCTCCCTCCTCCCTCCCGACCTAGATCCAGCCGGATCCACACTGGCGAGTGATCAGAGATACCACGTGCCATGTGCCTCGCCTCGGATATCAACGAGGCATGTGCGGCCAGAGTGAGCAGGTAGTCAATCCTGGAGAGGCTACCATGCGCCCCGGAGTGAAACGTGTATTGACTCTGTGTGGGGTGCCGGAGCCTCCAGCAGTCTATCAGACCAAACGTATCCAGGAAGTCTGGAAGCCATTTCTGAGCCCCCCCTGTATCCCTGGGCGGGTATCTATCCAACAGTCCGGAACCCACAGCGTTGAAATCCCCTCCCACTACCAGCATTCCCCCCGGGAGAGTCAGCAAAGCCCTGCCCAGTTCAGCAAATGTGGAGGCCTGCAGGGCCGGCGGGACATAAACCGAAACCAAAACCAAAGTCCTTCCTTCCCACCTCCCCGCCACCGCCCCAAACCTCCCCCTATCGTCAACAATGGTGGAGTCCACCTCAAAAGGCAACGATGCTCTAACGAGGATGCCCACACCCCTGGACCCAGAAGAGAATCCCGAGTGTGCAATGAATTTATACCCCTTCCTATTCAGGGCATAGCACGTATTGCCTATGAGATGCGTCTCCTGCAGCAGGACAACGTCTGGCATTGAACGTTTCAGAAATTGCAAAACAATCCCCCTCTTGATGCGATCCCCCAAACCATTAACATTCCAGCTTATAACACTTAAGCCTCTACCCCCCATCCTCAAACGGAAAGAGGCCCACCCCACACCCGAGGCGCCACCATGGAACAGTCCTGAGGATAATCATCATGCCTTGCAGAAATAAACCCCCCAACAACAAACTCAAAATCTCCATA
This sequence comes from Triturus cristatus, assembly GCF_964204655.1. Taxonomy (NCBI): domain Eukaryota; kingdom Metazoa; phylum Chordata; class Amphibia; order Caudata; family Salamandridae; genus Triturus; species Triturus cristatus. Next base: position 798,840,895 of record NC_140594.1, read on the forward strand.
CCTCCCCCCACCCTGCACCCCTGCTGCAGCTTAAAAAGCCCCCCCAACTTGCAGTGTGCCTGTCGCCCTACAAAAACAAAAATCTACAAAAAGTACCCTAAGGGAGGAAAAGAGCACCCCTCGTCCTCCCGCAACCCTCCATAGTTACTGCTCTCTGTTCAAATCTTCAAGTATGGTCAGATCAAGTCAGGCCGGCTTTGAGATTTCAGCCCTGTCCATCCCGGCCACTGTCTCCATGCTCGGCTGTGTCGTCCCCGGTCCGTCGCCGGGGCAAAGCGTCCAGCCATTCGTCGGCCATAACAGGAGAGTCAAAAAAGAATGTCCGATCTTCATGCACCACCCGTAGTCTGGCGGGGAAAAGCATGGCATACTTCAGGTCCAGTTCCCGAAGTCTCCGCTTCACCCCCAGGAAGCTCTGTCTCTGTCTCTGCACCTGCTGGGTGAAGTCCGGATAAAAATTCACCGACGCATTCTGGAAGGGGACTGGGCCCGTCACCCTCGAAGCTTGCAGGATAGCGTCCCGATCTCGAAAATGAAAGAGCCGGGCGACAATCGGCCGCGGCGGGGCACCCGCCTTGGGCCGTCCACCCGGCACCCTATGGGCCCTTTCCACAGCAAAAAACTTTCCAAGGCCCTTAGGCTTCAGATGATTGAGGACCAAATCTTCCACAAGCAGGTCCGTCGAAGCCTCATCCGAGGACTCCGGGACCCCGATGACGCGCACGTTGTTGCGCCTGGACCGGCTCTCGAAGTCCTCCAGCCGGCGAGCGGCGAGGTCACTCTCGGCCCTCAGCTTCCGGACCTCGTTCTGCAAATCCGCAACATCATCAGTGAGGCCCGTGGTCTTGTGGTCCAGGTCCTTAACGCGTTCGTTTGTCTTGCCCAGGTCCGAGCGGATCAAGTTGACATCCACCAGGATGGCATCCACCTTATGCGCCAGGGCCTCGAATTGCCTCCCCATCGAGGTCTGCATCCCATCAAGCGCGCCCATGACATCCTGCAGGGAGAGCTCCGGTGTCCCAGGCGAGTCCTCCTTCTGGGCATCCGGCGCCTGGCTCGATCCACTCGGCGATGTCTTCAGGAGGGCGTATCGGTCCATACTGTTGACTTGGGAATACGTTCCCCGCCTGGTGGACTTAGTCTTCAGCCGATCCCCTTCTGCTTTGCCCGACATAATGGACTCCAGGCAGTCCAATGCAGTGAAGACCGTTCCCTCTCAGAGAGAGGAATAAGGAGTGAGCAGGTCCGCCTTATGCTGCCAGAGTAGCCCGCCGAGCGTCCTTGGGGTTATAAAGCCACCCAGAGCTCTACAGTGTCCGGGCAGTCAAAGGGAACGAAATCGAAAGTGAAAGAGCGAGGGCCTCCGTCCGACAGTTCACACCTCACCAGGCCGTTGTTGATCAACTAGGAGTCGGGCATCCTGCTAACTCTAGCCCCTGGCATCTCCGGGAGTTAGGCCGCAATCTTTCGCCAGTCATAAGTCCGGTTCCCGATGGGCGATCCGACCGCGGGTAGCATCAATCGCCTCCCTGACAACTCAGCAACACGGTGCCATGCATACCAGCAGGATTAGAGACAGGATAGTCGACGGAGGGCGCGAGGGTCTCGGGAGCTCTAAGCTCACGCGGCCATCTTGGTCAAGCGCTAGGCTCCTCCTCGAAACTTTTATTTTTGATTGTCTCAGCAACTACTGAACCGATTTTTACCATTTTTAAAAAGGTCGCTTTCTGAGCCAAGCAGTACCCTTTTGGCATATTTGGGGTAAATCCGTTCAGTAGTTTCGGCTGTAGCCTTGCATAAAGTTTCCTATGGGAAATAGATTTTTTGACTCTTATTTTTTGAATTTCTTAGCAACTACTGAACAGATTCACACCATTTAAACAAAAGGTCTCTTTCTGAACCAAGGGCTACCTTTTTGCCAAATCTGCTGTAATTCCGTTCAGCAGTTCGGGCTGTAGTTGTGTCTAAAGTTTCCTATGGGAAATACGCATGGAGAAAACGCGTTTTGGGACCCCCCCTTTTTTCTCGGACCCCGCTTGGCGAATCACCCCGAAATTTTCAGGATAGGAGCTGACTGGAGCGGCCCATAAGTTTTGAAACTGTTGCGAAGATTCGTCAACCGGCGCCAAAGGTATTGGGAAAACAAAAACCGCTTTTTGAATAGAAACAAGGTCCAAACTATAACTACCTACTGGCGACCACTCTTGTCATTTTACAGCTCGGCAAGGACAGCACTGTGCTAGTTCTAAGCTTAAAGACTTTGCTGTAGAAATGGCAAAAGACTTTGTACATTTCTATATGTATATATATATATATATATATATATATATATTATCTACTGGCGGTCGCCAGTTAGGACCGTGTTTCCATAGGAAATCCGCAACATTCTATTTGGAATAACTTTGGCGCCGGTCGACGAATCCTCGCGAAATTTTCAAAATTAATGGGGCGCTACGCTCCGCTCCTACCCTGAAAGTCTCGGGGGGATTCGTCAAGCGGGGACTGGGAAAAAAGGGGGGTCCCAAAACGCGTTTTCCCCATGCATTTTTCCATAGGACCTTTAGACACAGCTACAGCCCGAACGGCTGAACAGAATTACTTGAAATTTGGCAGAGAGGTAGTCCTCAGGTCAAGGATGTGCCTTTTGTAGGTCTGGTGTAAATCTGTTCAGTAGGTCCTGAGAAAATAGCATTTAAATCAATATATATATCTGTAAGCGCGCTCAGTGCGCTTACCGTAAGCTTACCGTACGCGTACGGTGCCGTGCGCGAGCTCAATTCTGATTGGTAGTTACATGACTGTAAACATTCGAATCGGTCGAAATCAGGAAGTGTCGGCCGCCATTTTCTGTCTCTCGCACTGAGAAACAAAGGTGGGGAACGTGAAACGGGGGCAACGAAGAGAGTTGCAGACCCCCTAGTGTTTGTCAGGGGGTCCAAGAAGGACCCAAAAGTACGAAAAATAAATTTAATAATTGAAAAAAAAAATCGCGGGGTACGCGTACGGTAAGCTTACCGTACGCGCACGGCAAAAAATAAAAATAAAGCAGTAACAATCACATTTATTAAATAAATTAAAGGACCCACAAGGGAGAAAAAAACAAATGTTACTGCGTAAAAAAAGGCGATGCGCGCACGGCATGGACTGCGCAACGAGGGCGCACCGAGCGCCAACAGCGCGCGCACGGTGCGCGAAGCGCACCATGCGCGCAGGGTGTGCGCATAGTGAAAAACCAGAAAAAAAATAAATAAATAAATACATAACTTAGCATTTAAAAAAACGTACAAATTCACTGAAAAAACCATAGGTTTCACACACGTTATAGTTAGGAATTATCATTTACAAAACCTTGCAAATTCACTTAAAAAACCATAGGTTTCACACATGTTATAGTTAGCTGTACATTTCATTCGTAAAAAAACAATGAAATTCCACGTTATAGTTAGATCAGGTAACTATAACTTGCGCGACCGCAATCCACAATGTGTAATTTCAGATGTCATCATTGATGTCATGAGTGATGTCACTGACCATGTCATGAGTGATGTACTATGTGACGTCATCAGCAGTTTATTGTGGGCGCGCAAGTTATAGTTACCTGATCTAAATATAACGTGGAATTTCATTGGTTTTTTACGAGTGAAATGTACAGCTAACTATAACATGTGTGAAACCTATGGTTTTTTAAGTGAATATATATATATATATATATATATATATATATCGTGAGCATTCCTCCGCCAACTGGAAAAACGGTTCTCCTGAGAGATGGACACGGACCCAAGAAGTAAGTGCAAAAGATTTTTTATTCCTCTGTCGTCGCCATTACGCGTTTCTGCTCGCCTGAGCCTTGATCACATGACAGTGGCTAATGGGAAGACTGTCGTATTTAAAGTGACAGTGCTAGTGCATTTTGTATCACGTGATATCCATGACCTGGTAACTTTGAATAGACATAGACAACATATTTTTGGAATACATACGTAAATTCTGTGTCCACATTAATCACGTAAATAAAATTTCTCAGTGCCATACAATTGCAGACATATTCTGAACACCTCGTTAATTTAAAGACAGTGAATAAAATAACTCGATATTTGAAACTCAATAGGGACGCTAACCGCCTTTGTTCGTGTTGAAATGTAAGAGTAAAATTACCCTTGTCATTTTTAATTCCCTTGTGAATGAAGGAATTCAATATCGGTAAAATACCACTTGATCTATTCTATCACTGGATCAATCCATATTCTCCTGTCCAAAAATTCACTTTTTTATGTTTTTTTTAAAACAAACGTCTCAATACTGTGGCTCATTCCAATCCATTCTTAAAAATAATTTGTCATAGATATCACTGTCAAAAGTGCAATGTGCAGTGTGCAAATAGTGCTTAGTGCAAAATGTTTAAAAAAAAATTGTTTGGATGTGTGAGAGCCTAGTGTATTAGTAAAACAATCCGTGATGACTTTTATCATATTCTTTTTTAAGCTTTTTTTGTAAATTTCCATTATTCATTTCCTTGTATTTTTGTCGACCTGATTGTCTGGTGGACTTCCGAGTCCATAATGATTTCTTGGTTTGAGGTCCTGCAGCTATCATGACCATATATTGTATACGCCTTCAGTGCCACCAATTATATATTTTGTAGATGTTGTTACGTTTTTATATTTTAGCAAAACTGTGTTTAACCATTTAAGACTTATTTGTTCCAAATCCATGAACCACATGTCCTCTTTCTGTTTGGTGGGTCCCGCGACAGGATCCCTGGTTACCCATCGATTTGATAGATTTGGATGTTTGCTCCTCTAAAGCAAATGTCTATTGGTACAAATGCAATGTGCAAACGTGTGCTATAAAACAGATAAAAGGGAATATGCCCTCTGATTATCTGCCCATCCAATAAATATAAAATATAAAAAATATGGGTGGGTGCACGATGTCCATTTCCAAAATTGAATAAGGTAAAAGTAGTTTTCTATCTTAAAAACTCATAATAAAATCACAATAAATATCATCATAAATATTATGGTTTTTTTAAAAAAGAAGGGTTCATTGAAAAAAGAACCTTTTCGTCATAAACAATTCAACACCGTTGAACCTAATAAAAAGGAGATAAATAGGAGTTGTCATCTCCCAATTAATATATAGTTGAATATTAGATCAGACATGTATATAAATCCTCCATGGCATTTAGTCCTGTAGGTTGTTTGGAATCCAATTGTAGGATGTACCGAGTTTCTAACTTTCTTAATTTGCTCTCTCGGTCACCCCCTCTCCTACTGGGTGGGACTGTGTCTATTATGAAATATTTCAGGTTGTGATTGTCAGATTTATGATGTTCCCTGAAATGTCTAGCCACGGGATAGGTGTTATCCTGATGGGTAATAGCTCTTAAATGTTGGAGGATGCGTTTATAGACAGGCGGTTTTGTACTGCCTATGTAGCGTAAGCCACAAGGGCATGACAGTACATATACTGCATATTCTGTCTTACATGTCAAAAGCTTGGATATTTTATAGCTTCGATTACTGAATGGTGTTTTGTATGTATTGGTATTTACACCATGAATGCATGCCTTACATGTTTTGCATCTGAAAAATCCTTTACTAGTTTGGATCCAGCTACTGTTGTCTATGACCTCTGGGCTTGTTTTAACCAGTATGTCCCTCATAGAGGGAGCTTTACTGTAGGTGATGGACACCCTCTGCGGTAGCAGGGGTCCAATCACCGGGTCACTGCGTGCTAGAGGCCAATTTTGCTGGATGATTTTATTTACTGCCTTATGTTGTTTGCTGTACTTGATTATTAGACAGAATTCATTGTGGTTTGGGTCTGATTTAGCAATGGTGTTGTTCTGGTTAAAGTATTTAGGATTTTTATCCTTTATAGCTTCCTCCCTACTCCAGGCCATAGATTTCTGAATGGCGCTATCAATCACCTCTGGTTGGTAGCCGCGCTGTTTAATTCGCGTTTTGCTTTCGCTTTGTGCTACCTTCAGATCTTCATTATTGCTACAGATGCGTCTAAGCCGCAGCATTTCCCCATAAGGTGTTTTGGATGCAAACTCGTCGCGTGGAATGTGGAGTTGCCCGCTGTCTTTTTTCTGAATAAGCGGGTTTCGATTTTGTTGTTAAGGATATAAACCTGGGTATCCAGAACTTCAACACTTGATTGACTAATTGTTGCAGTGAAATGTAAATTTATGTAATTTATGTCGATGTTATCAATGAATTCATTTGCTTCTTCTAATGTCCCCTGCCACACCACAAACAAATCATCAATATATCTTAGCCATAATTTGACATTGTTTTTGATATATTCGCCATATTCTTCCATGAGGGCCAGCTCCTCCCATCTGCCCATATGTAGACAGGCGTAACTCGGAGAGAAGCTGGCCCCCATGGCTACACCTCTGGTCTGTCGATACAGCTGACTGTTAAACATAAAATTTTTATTACATAAACAGAATCTGATCATTTCAATCAACATCATGTTATGGTCCTGGTGTTGTGTTGATCTTTGCGATAGATAATGTTGAATTGCTGTGAGACCATCAGTGTGCTCAATGCTGGTGTATAAGGCATTGACATCTAATGCCATTAAGTAAAATTCATCTTGCCATTTGAACTCCGAAATCTTTCTTAGGAAGTCACTGGTACCTTTCACGTATGATGGTAGTTTTTGTACAAAACCCAGTAGGTAGTAATCGATGTATTTTGTTGTATGTTCAACTAAACTGTTCCTGGCACTGATTATTGGTCTGCCTGGGGGATCAATGGAGTTTTTGTGTATTTTTGGGATGAAATATATGGTTGGAGTTATTGGATTGTCATTTTTTAGGAATTCATATTCATCACTGCTGATTAGTTGTGCATTTTTCCATCTGGCAAGTTTGATATAGAATTGTTTGTATGTAGCTTTCAATGTGGCCATAGTAGTTCGTGTGTAACAAGTTCGATCGTTTAATTGATTTTAAGCTTCCTTGTTGTACAAGCTTGTTGGCCAGATTACGATATTGCCACCCTTGTCACTGTTGCGGATCACAATTTCTTTGTTATTTTGCAGTTTTGATGTTAACATTCTATATTGTTGATTTACTTTTTTAGATTTCATAATCTTTGACTCTGTCGCTTTGTGTAAATCCTTGATTTGCGTGGTTACTGCCTCGTGGAAAATGTCAATGGAATCTCTCATCATGATTGGATTGAATGAGGATTTGGGTTTAAAAGGGCTTAGTTACGGAGTGTCGCTTGCTTGTGGGTTTATATCAGCTGTGCTGGTTGAATTTAGACTTTGAGGTGGCGTAATATCATTTTCTGCAGATAGTTCTTGCATGATCTGTAACAGGGGTGCATCCGATTGGGTTAAAGATATTCCATCCCTATTTAACTCAGAAACTGCAGTTCCAGCTTTGGCTGCTGTATGTGATGGATTGATCAAAAAGTGTTTTTTCAATTTTAGTATGCGCACTCCTTTATCCAGTCCAGTTTTGTTGCAGCATAGTCGAAGTTGGTTTGCGGTGCGTACGATAGACCAAGCCCTAAGATGTTTTCTTCTTGTTTCGTCAGCTTGATATTGGAAAGATTGATAATAGTCTTTTTTGCTTGATCTTCAATTATTGTTTGTTCTTCCAATATCCCCGTCCTCTTCTTCTGTTTTGCTTTTGTTCGTTTGGTATTTGCTTTGCATCTCTGCCGCCGCTTGTAGTTGGAAGTGCTAGATTTGTTGTAGGCCTTGGACGCAATGTCTGCCTGCGTTCTTGGCATAAAAAATTAAGCTCCTCCCCTGGTGATGGTTTGGATTTAGCTCCCATCATTGTAACATTTCGCATTTCCGATTCAGATTCACTTCCTCCCCCTGAGCTTGCTTCTGATGGGGTAAGTGTTAGCCATGCGATTGTGTGGGCCTTTGGCTGTGGTGGATGAAATTACTGCTCCTTCCACACTGCGAAATTTGGATTTCCTCAATGCGTCATAGTGCTTGGCAAAAGTAAATATTTGACTCATATATATATATATATATATATATATATATATATATATATACACACACACACACACACACACACACACACACACACACATATATATATATATACTGTACTTTATTTTTCTTTTTGCACATTTTTTGCAGAACCTTCAAAAAACATTGGTAAACCAGCACACCAATACGTCAACTAATGCTTTTGAAAGGCAAGACCTATTGGCTTTTCCATGGCTCATTAAAGAAGACATGGTCTGGAGGGTTCTACCTTTCTTGGTGAGGAAAGGTAAGGAAAGAACTGAACTTCAATGGTAATTTTTCTTGAGTGAACAAATCTAGATTTTGGGAGGTACCAGAATGGTATGTTTGTGTGTGTGTTGGGGCGAAGGTGAATCCTTATATGGTGTGTTATATATCACATGCCAAAAATATTGTATCCACTACAATGAGCTACCACTGTATTGTGAGGTAAGTGTATATTTACTATTGTTAACATCACATTTTTTACCTGTTAAGGTAAGAATATGCGGAGGTATAGTGGAAACGATATAGTGATTCCTTGGGAGGTAAGTAAAGACACAGTTAAGAATAGTATTACCACTAATATGTAAGAGTAGGTTGGGATCAGTGATATAATAACAAGACAACAAATATCATCTCACACAATTATCGAAAAGTTAATATCTATAACAAAAATATAGAGTACCTATGCATAACCATCAAAGTCACTTCTATCGAACACATAAATATCGGTAACAAAAATATCTAGTTTTATATATATCGTGTACAAAAATATTGTTAACAAAAATATTATAGCTTATAAATTAGCATGTGCTATATGAAAAATATCGAGCACAACAATTTTGAATACAACATTATTGTCAAAAAAACTAGTAAATACATTTAAAAACACCAAAAATAAATTATTTACATCAACAAACAACAATTCATGTATTCAAAAATCATAGCAAGAATATTATAATTAAATAACAGTATTTCACTTTTTCAAAAAATTCAACATAAACAATATAAACATATTACTCCTATAACATATATACAATGAAAAAAAGTAAAACAGATTTAGATACCATAAATATTTAAATAAAACAAACAATATTAATTATTTTATCAATACAAATAAATGCAATATTAAATAAATATAATTATACAAAATACAAATGTAGAAACATGTAAATTAGCAAAAGCCAAATAAGGATATGGCTAATCAAAACAATTAGAGTAAAGCAACCAATAAAATGAAACTATTTACAACTTTCACCAATAAAATAGTTTAACCAATTAAAGAAGCTATATAAAAGCCACACTAATTAAAGCAAATAATAACTCAGAAAACGAAATACATTTGAAGAGGAGGAAACTATGCCAGTTGTTCTCTACAAAACAGAAGACTGCAAAATATACAACTACATTTCCAGGTAAGTAATAATGATATTTCAAATAAAAAGTAAAATAATAATACTTCAAAAAGAATAATGAACAAACAATAGATAAAACACTGTTTACTTTTCTCCTTTTACATAGATTCTTCAAACTGCTACTTAATACCATCTACAACAGCACACCCAACATTACAGACTAAAGTAAGTATATTGAAATAATAATTTTAAACTTACCCCAACAGAAAAGCCAAAAACTCCCAACCCCCTAAACCTCATCAAACATGAAAAATAGACCACATGTAATTAATATAATACATATTTCTCTTCCAACAGAAAATAAGCTCCTGTTTCATGATCAAGCTTGCTGAAAGAAAATACACCAAAGCACACAAAACTACTCTAAAACACATACAAGTAAATAAATGAAAAAAATAGTGAATGCATAATTAACTGTATATTAATAAAAAAATATAGAAAATAATTATGTTTTATATTTATTTTATTACAGTAATTATGGATATAATGACAGAAGTTGCCAACTTTATCATTTCACAAAAAGGAAAACTATTACTAGTTGCATGGTGTACACCTACAGCCAGGAAAATGCTTCTACTGAAAATATTAACTAAAAATGAAAAGAAAATTGTTCCAAATCATATGAGAGAAGTTTTAGAAAACCTAATGGAAGATAGCACTAGTTCTCAAGAATCCACAACCCCAATACTAAAGAATTAACTACCCAAAGTCCTGAACATATACCAGGCCAAGTACCATCAATACCCCCATTAAAAAGTCTAATAACAAGCACTAAAAAGGCCACAATTGACACTCCACCTGCTCCTAAAACATACAGGGAGATAGACATAGCAACACATCTAACAGTAATACATAGCGACAAACCATTCCTTCTACATGACAATAACGATATTGAGAAATGGATACTAAGATTCTCCATTATAAATAACTTACTCAAACTATCCCAATTCCAAACCTGGATGATTGACAAGACATTTAAAATGTGCCCAAACCATTCTATCAATTATACAGCATACATGGTGAGTTTCAGAACACCAATATATCTTTCATCCATGCTTTACTTCCTAATACACAAACCAGAACCTACTAACCCATATAAAACAACCAACAAACAACTATTACCCACCCAAAATAATAATAGACTTTGAAAAAGCTATGAATCATTCTGTCCTAAAAGCGTATGAGGCTGTTATTACCACTTTAACCAAAGTATATGGCATCACCTACATAAAGCTGCACTAAGGGCCCGATTACGATGGTGGACGGACAGAAGTCCGTCCGCCATCGTGGTGGTGACCAGGACCGTCCGCAATTCATGCTGCGGTTCCGCACACCAAATTAGGATGCGACCGCCACCATGGTGGTCGCATCTTGCATTTTAACATTGCGACGGGTGCTGCTGACAGCAGCTCCCACCGCAATGTTGGAAATGCAGGGTGTGCATTTCAGTGCACTACGTGGCAGGCACCACATGGTGCCTGCCACTTAGTGCACAGAAATGTAGGTTGGTACCATGGGTAACCCCCAGTGCACATACACCTCCCCTCAACACATTGGGGGCTCGCAGCGGACCCCCGAATAGAATCTCCGCCAGCCTTTCCATGATGGTTTCGCTGTCATGGAAAGGCTGGATCAAGCCTGCATGAAAATATGGTGGACGGTGCCTGCTAGGCACCGCCACCATTTTATGGATGCAGACCGCTCCGCCAGGCAATCGTGCGATTGCCTGTGGCGGTTCCGAGGCGGACGGTCTTTGCATCCGCCACGGTCACAGTGTGGATCCACCCGCCATCCTAATCCAGCGGGCGGTCAATCCACGTTGGATGGCTGATGGATCGCTACCGCGCAGCTGGCAGTGGCGGTCCGTCTGCCACCATAATGGCCCCCTAATTGTGGAATATGCCACCAACAGCCAATTCACCTTTGAGGTTAAAAAAAATTATCCCGCTACCGTATGTCCCTGTCACAGAGGTAGCTAACCACTACAACATCATAATAAAAAAAAGCCCCTAATATCAAAGAAATGAAGACAAACATACTCCCTAATGGACTTCTTTGAACACACATGGGTTGGCAGACAGCATAGATCAGGACACAATGCCAACACAAATTCCAAATACCATAGTGGAATGTCTATGACAGCACCTTGACACAGGAAGCCAAAACAAACAATGCAATGGAAGGATGGCATAATGCCTTCCATTCCACACTTGTCGGAAGTAAACCTACACTATACACATTACTGGAAGCACTTCAAAATGAATAAAGCTACCAAGAACTAAGAATAGATCAATCTGTTAATGAAATTGGCCCTAAACTAAGGAACAACCTAAAAAAATGTATGAGATGCTACAAAGCAAAGTAAAAATATTTATAAATAACGAAGGACTAGCCTATTCAGCGGTAATAACCAAATCTATCCTGTAAAAAAACACATATGAGCCTACCAGAAACAAAACACTAGACCACAAAAATTAAATATTTTATTTTATAAATACTAATAAAATAATATTATTATATCAATGACCAAATAAAAAATAAAATAAATATTTTACTTACTAATATAAAAAATTATTAATATTAGCATTTCCAAAAATAATATATAACACTATTAAACCTACCTACTAACTAACAAACTAAATATAATGAAATGAAATGAAGACAACGCATATTATTAAAACATCAACATAATATTAATACAGGCGTATAACATTTCCCACCCATAGAATCTAAACAAAACTTACAATATTGTAGCTGCAGATCTATCCGTAAATCCAAACAGTAAAAATTAATAATCCACCCAAAAATAATTGAAACAATGTCCAAAATACTCTCCTAAAATGCAAAAATGTAAAAAAAAGGTATCGGTAGTCCCTCAAAGCAATCCACAGTTTGTAGGTTGCTGAAAAAAGATTATTTTTAAAACTGCTCCAGGAAACACAAAAAATGAGGAAATATATATTTAAAAAATGTGTTTATAATATACCAAAACAGATCTTCTTTAAAAAAAAATCAGAATGCCCAGCTTCTCATAGAAACAGCTCAGCAACACAAACCTGTAATAGATAAGTAAAGCACCCTCCCGTACAAAGCACTAGATTCCTAAATAAATATATATAAAACATTTAAGTATATAAACAAACTTACCAACACTTTTCTTAAACATAAGAAACACATTCATGAACCTTCCATCTAAATGCGATGTAACAGTACAATACAAAATAGTATATTCTAGCCACATTCTTCACCGCCGCAACTCTAGGAACTCTTGCCTGTTCCACCACAACAAGGCGGCCTATGACAGACTGCTGAAACTGAACAAGTGTCATATTTCACTCTGGAGAACAATTCTTCAATACAACAAAAGCACTGAAGTTTGCTTAGTGCAATAAATGGTTAGCCAACTTCTTATACCAAATGTATGGGGAGAGGAGTTGGCATAACGGCTAGGGCGGTTGTCCTCAAATCTGGGGACCTGGGTTTGAGTCTCGGCAACGATGCTTAACATCCTGTGATTCTGGGCAAATCACTTAATCTCCCCGTGCCGAAACAAAAAAAAAAAATAATGTGTCCTCATGTAACGCAACTGGTGCTATGTAAAGCGCTCTGATACCCGAAACCTTCGGGTCAAATTCGCGCTATATAATAACTCTGTAAAATAAAAAATAAATAACTCAGCATTACGAACAGCAGTGTAAGATTTTAAAATCTGATCCATTCTATCCACATCACCTATTTGTTGATTGTAGTCTAAAATGCACACAGGTTAGCACACCTCAGTAACCTGACCCCAAACCGTCACAGGTGAAGTACTTTCATCAAGGATGGTAGTCAGCATGTAGACATCTCTCCCGTCAGAAAACTTCACAGCAAGAAGTTCATATAAACGCAAGGTACTGCACTGTCCCTTCTCAAGTTTTTTACAAACAAGCTCTTTTGGATAACCTTTACGGTTAGAGCAGATTGTGCCCCATGCAACAGTGTCTACTTTGAACAATTCCCTGAATAATTACACACCATTGTAGAAGTTATCTACGTATATATAGTGACCTTTCTTAAAAAAGTCCTCTACCAAGTTCCAACAAAATGTATTCCCTAACTCCGAAAGTGGATGGACAACCAGGGGTGGGAGGGGGTCAATATTGGAATCTCTACTGGTGTACACCCTGAAATTATAGACATATTCAGTACTACTCTCAGACAAAATATACATCTTACTTCCATAACGTGCTCTCTTTTGCTATGAATGTACTGCCTAAAAAACAAACATTCCTTGAACAGGACCAAAAACTCATCCACAGCTATTTCTCTTCCTGGAACAAAAATCTCAGAAAATTGATCTGCAAAGTGATCAAGGACGGCCAAATCTTAAAAAGACGGTGACAGTCAGGGGGATCTCATGGCAACGCTGAAGCAATATCTACAAAATGTAGCATCAGAAAAAGTAAATACTGATCATGACCCATGGTTGCAGGAAATATAGCTGTTACCATCAAGGGACTAGTAGACCAATTTGAAGACAGCGATGGCTTCCTTATCAAGCCCATCAGAAACGTTAAACCCAAGAACATCTTCAACTCATCAAGATTTGTGGGAGTCCACCGGGAGGCATTAGAGTGGGCTTAAGTCTCTCACATACTGTTCAGCATACAAATTAGTATGGTCAACAATGTCATCCAAAAATACATTGTCCATAAACAACTAAAAGAAATGTATCTGCAAAAAGTTTTTAGTATTCAATCTACAGTCTGTGACACCACTAAAGGCAGGTAACACTGACTGCATCATGTTTGGGGCAACCCAGAGTTCAGCACTTTCATTGGGAAGCCTTTCAGTCCCAGGCTGCAATCCAGATGCCTGTTGGAGCACTATCAGCACATCAGTGTCCTCCTATAAAAGAGGTATTTTCTCTGCACTGAGAGTCGCTTCATCATCAGATGATTCCCCTTAGACAGAAAGTTCACTGCCAGAATCTTAGACTTCCTCCTTTGCCTCATATGCAGAGTCAGTCTTATAATCATAGCCAGAGGAAGACTCAAAAAGCGTATCAACAAACTGCAGAGTGGTAATTTGACAGATTAGTCAACAATACACATTACTGTGTAAAATAAGTATTAAACAAAGTGTGGCTTTATCAAGCGGAAAGTAAAACTACTGGTAATCTGAAAGAAACAGCCAATCATTACAAAGCATACAAAGACCCATATATTAAACAAGCATTTGCAATGCAATCGGTCTTGCCTTTGGGACCTTATATGTATCTAGCTATGCAGCACATTAGCCTGGATTGCTGAAACATCTACTGTTCTTTAACATGGAGGGAAAGTAAGCACCAAACTGCGTGACACTCCAGGTATGGGTACACATGGAGAGAAATATTGCCTTTCAGCAGGAAATGGTATAGTCCAAAGCTCTGTTTTTAATATAAAATCAGTGCCTTCGGTGGTCATAACACTGAAAATGCAAGATTTGAAAAAAATATTGTCTACGGGTGCTCATGGTAGACAATTTCTATGGACTGGAATCTAGAGAATATTGGTCGTTTTCTATTAAGACAGTTAAATAGAGGCAGTTGAACAGAAAAAGAAGTCCCTAAGCGGAAGCAGACAAGTCCTAGGGCTGCTCTCCAGAGCCCACAAAGTACATACACATATAAGTATATACTAAAGTATATATAAGAGGTCTTGAAAGCTCGACCTAAAAAAACAATACCACATACTTGCCAGAGACAGCTAGATTCACTAGCACCTACTCTGCACAGAAACAGCAAGCACCAACAATATCCCCAAGAAAGGAAGAACCAAAAAATTACACACAAGACAATGCAATGCACATCATGCACAAATCCTATGAAAATTGCACATACCAAAAAAAGAAACTATCTATGCCGCTATAATTAAAGTATTTACAAAAATCACATACATGCAGGCAAATGAAACTCACTTACAGTAAACAGTACAGAAACGTTTTCTTACCAAACACATGCAACTACATAAATTGCAAATCTACCATCGCTGAAACAGCAACTAGGAATCACAGCAAAGGAAATGAAAGCATTGCACTAAAATAAAAAGGCGAAATAAAACATTACAATTACAAACGATGACAAGAAATAAAACAGTTAACATTATGAAACCCTATGCCTGCCCATCACCGTTATGCACCACATCACCAGCTAGAAGCCAGTCAACACACACAGCCAGCAAAATCCCCAGTTGAAACAAACCATCAGCCAAATACCACTGCACACACACTGCCAGCTCAATGCTAGTCCACATATAACACCAGCCGCACACACCACCAGCCAAAAGCCAGTCCACACACACCACCAGCCAAGAGCCAATCCATGCACACCAACAGGCAAGCACCAGTACACAGACTACCAGCCAAGCTCTAGTCCACACATGGCCAGTCCACACACACCACCAGTCAAGCAAGCACCAGTCTACACACACCACAAGGGCCAGTCCACACACACCACCAGCCAAGCACCAATCTACATACACCTACAGTCAAATGCCAGTACACACACAGCTAGCCAAACGACAGTAAATGCAGACAGTCAGCTGAACTCCAGTTCACACACACACTGAAACTTTCCCTGGTGTCTAGTGGGCCTAAATATATGACCTATCTGCCCCTTGGAGGGGCATAAAATGGCAGAAATATTGAGCCCATAATGGGGAGTGACCCTTTCCAAAGGGGCTGCTCCCTGACAAAGAAATTTAAAACCCCTGGTGTCTAGTGGCCCTCTGTCCCCCTTGGGGGCTGATGCGCCTTAAAATATGGCAGATCTTCCCCCAAGGGGGGGGCAGAAAACAACCAAAACATGCCTAAATAAAGGGAAGTGACCCATGCCCAAGGCGCCACTCCCCAACATATAAATCAAAAACTATCTGGTGTCTAGTGGCTTTCTGACCCTCGTGGGGGAAGATGGGCCTAACAATATGGCCTATCTGTCCCTGGTGGGGCCGAAAACAGCCAGAACATTGGACAAATAAATGGGAGTGACCCTTGCCCAAGGGGCCACTCACCAAAATATAAAAAATATACTTGCCTGGTGTCTAGTGGGTCCCACAGAAAACAGCCTATCTGCCTTCTGTGGGAGGGGTGGAATTACCCCAAAGGAACTACCCCAAAAGGAGTAGCCCTTGCCTAAGGGGTCACGCCTCATAATCAGGATTGTTAAAAATGTCTTTGCTTCTAGTGAGTTTCGAGTCCTCCCTTTGGGAGGAAGAAGAATGGCCGAAAAAATGGCTGATTCAGTCCCTGGAGGGGCAGAAACAGGGACATTTTTAGTCCACAGGGGAGCGACCCTTGCCTAAGGGGTCACTACCCCAAAAACAACACTGCTCCACAAACGTGGTCCCACCCACGATTGTGGAGCAGGAATCCACTCCACACAGGCACGGGGAAAAGACAAACTCTTTCCTTTCCCCTTGCGTCTGCAAACTAACCCCCCCCCCCTTCGGGAGAAGGAGGTACCTGTAGAAACGTCCTCTTCTTGGAGACGCTGGAAGCAAATGGCTTCCAGCGCATCCCCGGCGGCATCTAAAGAGGTTGGCATGCTGTGAGCGTGTTGATGTCATTAGATCACCGATGGGGCTTGGAGGTGCCTTCCCTGTTGGGGTTTGAAAATGGGCCTCCCACAGGGGGGCCCTCTTAGGTATGTGCAAGCACAGAACCGTTCCATCCTCAGCACACAAAGTGTTAACACACACACACATCTTCTACACAACTGTACTATATCTATCCTACCTTAAACAACCTTTCAAAAATAAGAAAAAGCGACTTACCTGTTCTGATAAACAGCAATACCCAACTGTGACTTCTTTCTTCCAAAAACAGCGCAAAATGGCACCAAAATAGTCCAAAATATAGGTAGGAGTAAAAAAGAATGGCTTCCTAATAAAGGTTTTAAAATAAAGACTATCTCCCCATAGGAATAAATAGGAAAAATACTAACAATATAATAAAATATTTTTTAAATTGTTTAAAATATTATACAATATTAAATATGTAAAACAATGTTGTTAAAAATATTACCAAAATTATAAAGTATATATTAAACAATACTATAACATATATAAAATGAGTAAATATATACTAATAATATTTATGGTAAATAACACTTACAAAATGTATATAAAAGTGTTAAAAATATGTACAATATTTAAAAAAATGTATATTATGCAAAAAGTAATAAAGGCTATGGGGCTTAGTATGAAAGCGGGTGGTCGAACCACCCCCGCTATTGTTGCGTTCAGGACAACAACGATAAGCATTTGTTGGTCCGACTGTATAATTACGAAGCAACCACTGGGCTGGCAGTCACAAAGTGCTCCTTAACACTGCGGCTTGTGCTGTGGCCCAGTAAAAGGGCTGCAGCACAAGCTGCAGTGTTAAGGAGCACATTGGGCACATCCATTTACTGTGTGCTCTGCACCATGTGGTACACGGCGCATGGTGAATGGATGAACATGGGGCATTTGATGTGCCCCCAGGGCCCCTCTGCTGTGCCCCACGTGGGACGGGGCCTATTTGGGGACCGCAAAGTCCCATTCTGACAGCCTTTAAAGGGACATCGTAATCCTGACACCGCCGCCAATTCAAGGGATACGATTGCGACCGATGCCCCGACGGGCTCTCCAATCCTGTCTGAGGTGGTGGTCTTTCCCTTGAGAGCTGACAGTCCGACCGCATGCATCACAATGTGGCAGTGGGATTGACTGTCAGTAGTGGGACCGCCACCAACGTTCTGTCAGTGACAGTCCCAGAGTTATCATAATGACCTCCTATGTTTGTTTGTATTTTTTTGGGAACTTAACCCCTTCCCCGCTCATGACGGAACCACTCCGTCATGAGCCACGGTTGCGCTGTGCTCATGACGGAGTGGTTCCGTCATGCTGCGGCCGTTGGTGGCCGCTCCGCCCAAGCGGCGGTAATTCCCCGCCTGTGCGGGCTATTAGCGCAGTGGGCGGAGACGTGACGGAACCACTCCGTCATGAGCACAGCTCAACCGTGACTCGTGATGGAGTGGTTCCGTCACGAGCACAGCGGACCCGCAACTGCCCCCAAACCGCCCAGCGCCGCGGCGGAATTCCTGCCGCGGCGAAGGGGTTAAATAAAATTATGTTATAAATTCACATGAAAAATTACTACTATTTTCTTTAATAAATGTATTTGTTAAGTACTAAAATGACACAATAAATGTTATTTGTTTAAAAATAAAATGTAAAAAATACATGTGTAATTTTTTCCATGATACATAATGATATTTAAATAATAATAACATGAGAATAAACGTTTATATTCCGTAGCAACACAAAGAAATTGTTACAAGCTATTTCAAACTAGAAGTATAACACTATTCCCACTTCACTACAAGCAAACAAGGGAAATGTATTCAATTCTAAAGGATAACATTTACTATTCTCACTCCACTCCAAACTAAGGGCCCGATTATGAGTTTGGTGGTCTTATTGCCATACCGCGCCGGCGGTGGTCCAAAGAACACTGCTTAGCCGGCTGTCTTCTGCCTCTACTATAACAATGCATGCAGACTGAACCGCTGACCGCGTCGACAGAGTTTGTGCCGGCTGTGCTGTGGCAGACTGCAATGATGGTGATGCATACTCCGTCACTGTCAAGGCCGTGGGTTTCCGTTGAGCCAATTGCAAAAATACAGTTGTACTGGCGGTCCCATAGAGGCAGCTCCCTGACGTTGGTAGGCTGACCTGATATGCTCTCAGCAAAGCACCATCACAGTGGCCATTGGATAGATATGAATGCAACACACCTGATGTCCATTGGCCAAGTGGATACACCTGCAAAACACACTATAAAACACACCCATTTCAGACCATGATCCTTTGCCACTCCACTGCAGCACAGCAAGGTAGAGTCCAAGCTTTTGGTGAGGATAGGCAGCCCTTTCTTTCCCCATCCCTGTTACCAGACTCCACACACTTTTGGTATACATTTTCCTCACATTCCTTGTTTTTTTTTTGTTTCATTTTTTCATTGTCACTTTAATTTGTAGTTACGTCACACCCAAAAAAGCCACATTTTTCAGAGGCTGAGTTGTCAGTCATGGTGGATGAAATCATAAGAGTAGAGTGATATTGTTTGATCCCATGTCCAACATACTGCTGTCAGTAAGAAAAGAGAAATGTGGTCTAGAATATTCCACAGACTGCATGCTGTCTGTACAACCCTGCAGCCCTGCATACACAGGAGGAAAGTAGGAAGAGGTGGAATGACCTGAAGGGGAAGGTGCGTTCCATTGCCTCCAAGTAATACCTGGCCTAGAAGACTGGCAGTTGTTCACCAGAGCCCCATTGCATCTCCTTCCCTGGGAGGAGAAGGTATTTGCCATCCTGCATTCTGAGGGCTTGAGAGGAATAGCTGGGGGAGTGGAGTCTGGTAAGACACACCTCACTAACTGTCACAATTCCTCAATGTCGTGTTTGCTCTCAACGTAGCTTTTGCCATTGTGTTTTGTACCTAGTTTACTAACATGCAATCCTTAGAAAGTATTATAGATGTAGGTTTGTGTGTGTTACTGTGTATTTTTCCACATAAGATCACACTTATCAATCTCCATTAATGTTAGAATGCTGTCTGTAAGTGTATTGTTACAAAACTATCATTCCGGGACCCATGCTATGTGTTAACATGTAAATGTATGGTCAATCCCAACTGCATTTCAGAAACAGGTATGTTACACTAACCATTTTGCAAGTGTTAACAAGTAGAGATTGAAATTACTGCAACTACCATGAGGCCCTGTTTGTGTAGCTCAAAGCAAGTTGAAATTGTGATTTTGCCCATTCTCACTTGTCTGACTTATTACAACTGATGTCCCCTTCTCATGGACTGAGCAATCTACATACAATGCTGTACTCAGAGACATGTCTGCCTACTAAGTTGTGTGATTGACTGTTTTGTACACACCTAGGCCATGGAATGGTCAAATTCATGTTACCTTTCCACTGCGTTGACTTAAATGTTTGGGAGATGTCATGTTTATTCCTTAATACAAAATGCAACATTTCAGGACATCAAATAGGCTGCTTAATTCAAGTACATGTATTTAATGTCTCCAAATATCTTCAGGGAAATTTACCTACCATGGTCGCAGGGATTCCATCACGCACTGTGCTCCCGCAGGCGGGAGGGGTCGCTCAAGAGGCCCGTGCCCCGTCCCTCTCATCAAGTGAGTCCTCGTCTTCTACAGTCGGGTGCTTCACCAACTCCAGGAGTGCCACCCATGCCCGGGCCATTGCCAATGATTTCTCACTCCCATTACGCTGTGCCATACATAACCTATAGTTCCCTTCGCTTTCCGCCCACCTCTCCAGCTCCCTATTCCAGCGTGCCAGACTGGGCCCCTGCCTCACCTTCCAGTGGGAAGTAATTTTTCGCTTAGCCAGGACCAACCCTAAATCAATGAACTTGCTGGTGACCTTCGTTAGAGAACTTGCACGGTGATAGAATGGAAGTGCTTCCTGCTACGGCAAACTTGTACCCTGGCTTGCGGTGGTGCTTAGACAACATGGGTGCCATCAATGGCTCCACCCACATGTGGGAGTTGACCAAGTAAATAGAATTCAGTCTACACAATGGCTAAATCCTCATGTCTGGGAAACTGGATGTAGCTGTCAATGTGTCTCATCATTGCTTAAAGCACATTTTGTAGTACACCACTGAACATTGGATGTGACATACCACCAGATATAGCCACAGTGTAATGAAAGGAACCTGTGACAAGAAAATGCAGTACTGTCAAAGGTTTCACAATAGGTGGGATACATGTGGAATTAGTGTTCTGAGGAAGGAGATCAGGCTCTAACTTGGTTGCATAAATCCTGTATGGGTTGTCTATTCAAACAAAACTTCTTGATGCCATCCCTTTCTTCCATGGTCTTCAGGTCTGCAAATGGATGGTACACTGGAGGCTGTTGTCTCCTCCCTCTTCCAGGGTACCTATGTGTGGAGTTAAAACAATGTAGAACATCAGTCACAGTGTCCACGGTATCACATTTGAAGAGTAAGCCAAAAGTCATGTGACAAAGTATAACTGGTTCAGAAAGTACTATACATAATTCAGGTAATAATTGTCTACTGTTCAACATCCACAAATTGTTCCCATTATGGTCTTCATGTGTGTCTGTAACATAAATGTGCACAATATACATCCAGAAATGTACTATGAGCACCTTCATATTGCCATTTTGGCTATTTACTGTCAAAATCCCGTCAACAGCAATGTATACTGCACCTTGCTAATATAGCGTTTATGCACATTAACACACTGCACAGAGGTTTGTGTCATGGAAATTATATGGCAATGGAGTGGTACATATGTAGACATGTAATACCTCATTTGTAGTGGTGGTGACTCACTTAACAGTCACCAATACTGTACTTCAAACCGCAAAAATGGCGGATGCCTGGCTTCGCATATTGGACATACTGAACCTGCCGCCGGCGATAGTCGACCGCGCAGTGGGCAGTTTAATCAACAACGGACACAGCCATAGGCTCACTTTGGTGATTGTGATGGTAGAGGGTCAATGAATGTGTCTGTCTCCGCAGATTATGATGCACATGGCGTACATCTATGCAGCAGTTTGAAAGATAACTCACTTGCCTCCTGGCACTGCTGATATCAAGACCTCCTCCACTTTAGCTGCTGTTTGCCACCTCCGGAAGCAATCTTGCCAGGCCAAACAGGTGAGAGGACCCGTGCCTTCTATCCAGAGGAGGTCGTGCTGCTGGCTGATGAGGTCCTTTCCATGTATGGCCAGCTCTATGACTCACCAGAGTAACAGATAACTATCTGACATATATATGTTACTCTGTGTAACACCCTCTTCGCCATTTTCACAGGCTGCAATGTTCCCCTGAGTTCGAGAGTGAGGTCTATTAAGTGTTTTATCATTTCTTGGTCCCTACATAGGACACTCCTGTTAGGTATTGTTAAACACTATCCATTGTGAATGTAACATCACCATTGGTATGTGTAAAGCCCTAGATTCTACTTGGTATGTATGTAGCCATCTAGGCATTTGTAAATGTCATGGTACCTGTGATATGCATTCATCTCTGACAATGCTAAATGTGAAGACAATTGTATAGACTATACAGTATGACTGGTGTGTGTGTTCTGTCTGAAGCAGATGAGACTGTTGTTGATTTATGTGTACTGACCCACCTATCGCTCAGGAAAGATCTAGACTCTCCAAACAGTTGTCTGGGAGCTAACAATAGCTCACAGAGCCCTTCAGAGTACCACCCAGCCTTAAGGATACTCATTGGATGGCCCAAGCTGACCTTTTTCATTAAGAAATATTTGAAATGTGCTGGTCATGTGACATCAATATGCTCAGGCTGCAGAGAGCAAGGCCTGAAAATAAGCTGTGCACAGTCAGAACAATGTGCCAGGCTAGGGTTGAGTCTTTGTGGCAATAAACAGATGCACAGAGTTACATACCTGCTGACCTGTAGGCCCTTTGATGCTCACAAATTCAGTTGTCACAAACATTATTCCCCAGATTGGTATCACATGGACGACATTTAGAGTGGTGATTGCGGTTACCCCTTGACGATGTTTCAGTGCATTGAGCTACATTTCCAAGGTGTTTGATTTCCTAATGGCAGGCCCCTTACTACCACAGGTCTGTTTTCACTGTACCATGAGTATTGCTTGTTTTTTACAGCCCTATCTCACATGTGACACATTAACAGTGCAGATAGTTGTTCACTACATAACAGATGTTGTATCGGTGAATCATCAGCTTTTATATATGCAACCACTCCAACAGGACAGACAATGGTATGTTGATGTCATCTCTGTAACAGTTGAACAATCGCGCTCTGCCCATCTGATGTCATTGTGTCTCCCTTTGCACTCCCAGCTTGTCCCCTGATTGGTTACTCCTTCTTAAATCATAAGTTCCCAAAACATATTAATCACTAGTTAAACAATTGTATTCCAAATATATATTCTTTGATTGAATTCCTTCATTCAAGTTCTCTTAGTTGATATCTTTTTCAAATATTCAAACTGAACTGGACATCAACCCACTACACGTGATTCAATCAAAAGACTTTCCTTATGGCAATCCTCAATGTATTTCAAACCATAGTGGTTCTTCATCAGGAGGTGACTTTCTAAGGAACAAAAGAGAGTAATGCAAATCAGTAAGTATTTGAGTTTATCCATTCGTTGTCCATTGATACAGTAAAGTGTTGATGATCTTACCTGTATTTCCTCTACAATTATGTACTTGAATGACGTGAAGGAAATTATACTATTTATTTATCCACGTCTGGATGCTTCGCAACCCTGTCCCACTGATTGATATAAAGCATACTCCTACGATGAAAGCAATGTACGTGATATAAGTACAACTTTACGTTCCCCATGTCAACTCTTATGTCGTGTCTGAAAAACCTATACACATCACCAGTAAACCAATCATAGTCACACATAATGCTCTGAGTAACTATACATTAAAATGTCTCCCTGTGGTATCCCCAAAACATAAGTCCCAGGATGCACCTATCCTCTGAAACCTGATCTATCACAATGCTTCCAAAACAGTCAACAAAATAATCACCAAAGAAAATAATCCAAATCCAAGTGTCCTGTTACCTTTACTGGAGGTTGACAGTTACCAAACATTAATAAAGAGTAAATCCGTTTGATACAAGTGGGTATCATTATTGTGATGTATTCAAAACATCTCGTAAATGTAGCACAACATTAATTGAAAACGCTAAAACAAATGGATAATCCTTACTGTCACCGGACCCATGTACATAATAAAATATAAACAAATCTGAAATAAATCCAAAATAAACAGACGTGAATCACAAAATAGTCCCACTTACCTCACACTGGTAACAATGCACCAGAATCTCAATTCAGCGTCTCTGGTGAGCACCATGTTGGTGTTCTATTTCAACACAGTGGCATAAAAATAAAATGAGGACTGATTCTCCTGAGGGTGAATACACGGTACCGTTCTCTACACGTTTTAAAATCACTCCTCAGGGTCAAGGTATAACTAAGGTCTCCTGAATGTCTAGATTTGTGTGCCACCTTCAAATTTAACTCCTATGACAAACAAGCATTGGCATAGCCAATAGGTCTCGCCTTTGGGACCTTATAAGTGTTTAGCTATGCAGGATATTATCTTGGGTGGTGTGCCACCAGACATTTTTGAGCTATACAACAAATAAACACAATGATGGACACATGCATACAAGTGTGCTCAATCTCACTACTCACAATGACATATTTTATCTCCATATTAATAATCCTCACCCTCAGTTAATGTTTCCATCTACTGGCAGGGTGTTTATAACACAATCACAGTTGACAAATTCAAATATTGGAAGCTTTCACCACCAACAAATGGACATACAACCAGCAGAAATCTTTTGGCGTGACCAGGTAAAAGCACAGTCTTAAAAATGAAGGCCTCAAGTACAGTGTGTGTATGTATGCAGTGCACTCTGGAATCCTCAGAGGGCCCCAAGAGCAAAAAAAGTTGTGACCCAACAAGAGGCTGAGCTTAGCAGAGGAAATAGTCAGTCTGCCCGGAAGCAAGATAGTGACCAAATATCCTGGGGATAACCACACTTATGGTACAACTAGGATTCAGACTCAAAGCGGGAAGACATAACAGGATGACACCCTTAGGTTCTCTGCACTTCACCTGAACATATTTGATGGCCTCTCTGGTTATTTAGTAGGGGAATGAGTGGTCTAGAAACCAGTTCTACTGGGTTCAAGTCAAAATAGCACCACTAGTGGTTTAGCTAGCAATTGCAATTGTGGCAGCAAAGAAAGGCTATCAGGACATTCAAGAATATCAGTGCAGGCCACATTTTATCCTGTGTGACCTGGAAGAATACAAAATAGCTGTTTCTGCTTTGAGACATTTGCTATCCCCACACGTTGCTTACCATATATAACCGTACAAGGCTGAACTTTAAGCATTTCAAACTGCAGGAAGCCTTACTTAAATTCTGTTGCAGTCCTGCTAAGTCAGAAAACATGGTTTGTAAAGGCCTCTTTTTAAGGGGAACCAAATGACCTTTGACTATGGAGATTGCACATATACTGCCTGTGTTTTCAGGGGAGAATCATCTGCTCTGTTTGCAGGGTTCTCAGTCCTCAGGGACATTAATATTTTAACTCCCCTATTATGGGGCATATTATCAAGCCAGGCGATAAAATTATCGCCGCTTTAGCGGCAGAAAACTGCAGCTAAAACGGCAATAATGGGCTTGATAATATGCTCTATGGAATTCCAATTGAAGCCCATGTTAGATGTCCTTCACATCTAACATGGGCTTCAATTGGAATTCCATAGAGCATATTATCAAGCCCATTATGCATGCTCTGCATCTTGCAACTGTAGAGATGACACTTCTTGCTACCTGTGCTTCTCTAGGACATGGCAGCCTTATATCTCATAGATCTTCGTGGACAGAACACCTACGTCCGAACAAAAATGTATATTTTACACAAGAACTCCTGGCTCCATCATGCACACAGGATGTAACACAACTCCAACCTATATAGTTGGCTTAGCGTTTGCCATCTGTGGTACATTGAAATGCAGACATGCACGTCACCTATGCATAGAATGACATCAAAGCCACATATTAGACACAGATGTCTCGAAACCTAACATCCTGATGCTGAGCAAGGGTAGCTGGAAGCCCAAGTAGAATGAAACTGACAGCAGTGTACGTAGGCACATAGGTCCATTACAGGATCTAGCCAGCTGTTATTATTATCCTTTTTCATCAATGAGCTATACATTAGTTTTCCCCAACTTGCCAATAACTTCCAATATCCCTCACATCTAAGCAACAATAAATGCCAACAGAGAACATTGACACCAGCCAGTGAAAAACCCCAGAACTGCAAAAGCATGTAAGACCATGTATTTGGTGGGAATATGCTACAAATGCACTTAACATAACATGTACCCTGATAGAGACGGAGGTCGCCATAATTTTTTTAGTTTTGCATAATCCACTTTGGATACCACTATGCATGAGACCCACTCTTATTGACCACTGCAGTGTTGGTAGTGCGTGTGCCTTTTGCCTAGCCATGATGTCACATATACATGTTCTAGAGGGGTGACTTGTCATTAGAGCTGGAGCAGCTGAAGAGACCAAGCGTGTTTACCAGGGAGGCAATACATATAAGTTTAATACGATTTCTACGTGTCCTCTTCAGTACAACCACATACATAATGAGTGTAAACGTCAAGATACTCTGAAAGTAGAGGGTTCAGATCCAATAGTAATTGCAGTGCAGTTGAAGTTATTGAGTCATGCGAGCCTTCCCTTTCACTTACACCAGTGTGACCCAAAAATGTTAATACCTTTTTCCACAGTATTTGCCATTAGAGCTCTAAATATTCCCTTGCTATAAGTTTATACATTACTATTGTGGTCATTTTCACTCCTCAAAAATTTAATTCCGAGTCATATTATTCAGTTATTTGATTTTCCACCTCGAAC
Source organism: Triturus cristatus (assembly GCF_964204655.1). Taxonomy (NCBI): domain Eukaryota; kingdom Metazoa; phylum Chordata; class Amphibia; order Caudata; family Salamandridae; genus Triturus; species Triturus cristatus. The sequence continues at coordinate 798,867,870 of NC_140594.1, forward strand.
CCAGCCCCAGCGAGCAGTGGAGCACCTCCGTCCTGAGCTGGTGAATGTAAAGCAGCCCCCGTGTGCAAGGGGACGCTTTAAATCAGATAAGAGTAAACAAAACCGGACATGATGGAGAAGAAGGTGGAAACGTACCTGGATCAGTAATTGCGCACGGTGCGGTTTTCTTTGTACATCGTACATATTAACCATTTGAGGCGCAAGTGAGAGAAAAATAAAGATTGCTTGATCACTAGCCTAACTCTGAACTAGAAGCAGTGGTATAACAAACCCCGCAGCCCTCACAGAAGGGAAGGTGGCATGGGTTTTAGCAGGTTTCAATATGATACCTTGGCAGCTGCCGGCTGTTATGTCAAGTGTTGCGCGCGGTTATAAAAAGCTTCTTTCAGGAAGTGTCATGGAGAGGAGTTTGCCCCAATCGCATGCTTTTTACGGGTAAAAAACACCCAGCTGCGGCCTCTGAGCTGGGTGTGCTGCACAGAGGCAACTAACAACTTTACTTCAGGAAGTGGGTGGGAATGCCCTTGGAAGTCGTGGCGGAGGGGTTTATGGATATTTGGACATTGTGGGATGTCCGGAGCATGGTGGCATACGGACGAGTGATAACAAAACTAATACCATCTCAGTTGGTTTCGTTATTACAGTACCTAATGATGCCGAGTTTCTCCACAGGGGATTTTCGCTCCAGTTCGCAGCGCGCCATTTGAGTCGCTCTGTGCTGATTCCACAGCCTCGGGGACCTGCCCCGATCAGCCCCCCTGCTTCAGCTGATCTATAGTCCCCTCTGGCCTAGTGCTGCGCGTGTCCAAGCAGCAGATAAAAGGTGAGTTGAGAGTTAGCCGAAAACCGGATTCGGCTCCTGCCTCGAGCAACACTGTTGATCTCGTACTGCTCGTAAGATACCGTATAGATTGGCAGACAAGTTTTTTTTTAAAAAACACATTGACAAGGGAAAGTGAAAATGGAATAACCCAAGTAAGAAACAAAAAAATATAGCGAGAAGTTTAAATAAAACACATTGAGAAGGGAAAGCGAGGGCAAGACAGGCAGTGGAAAAAAAAGAGCAGGCAAATGCAAACAGCTCGTGAGAAGTTTAAATAAAACACGGTGAGAAGGGAAAGCGAGGGCAAGGTAGACTGAAACAGATGGCCCCTGCGCGCCTCTGCTAATTAAAAACAGATGGCACCCGGCCGCGCAAGTGCTCTCTCCCGAGCTCCCTAGGCCAGGGTAGAGAGAAGGCGGGACATGCACCCACCTTTGTCCAATTGCGTGCTGTCTTTCTTAGAAAGACGCATGCAAAGGCCAATAGCGTGTGATGAAAAACAAAAAGCACACACACAAGCGTGTGGTCCGAGTTTAAAGTCCTTACTAGAAGCCTCGCATAGCAGCACATGCGTGCTGGCTCAGGCGAGACCTAAAAAGCAGAGAAAATTACAATGGATAACTGTAGTTAAAAGGGATTATGCATCGACCATCATACAATTGGTCAAAGCTCAAGTGTCTCAAAATAGATCTAAGACTATGATGTGCAGAGGTTAACAATAGAAAATCTGCCTGACACCATATCTGTACAAAGACATCAAAAACCAACATCTCTATGCATCATAAAACTCATATGTGGATGAAAACATTGTGAGTGAATAGTGGTATGTGGTATAAATGTACTGTTGTGAATGTTACTAACACTGACACTCTTGCATACCCATATGTAGCAGATTACATGGTAAAATTGTATCAGACTGATGATATTGGATATCACAACAATGTGATCAATAGATAGGGTTGAGACATCCTGTATGGTCTTTATTCTGATGGAAATATCTTCAATATGAAAAAAGGTAACAATTTCTGAATTAAAAAAAAGAGTGTCTATGAAAAACATGAAAGTTCCATCCTGTCATTTAATGCTGCTGGTATCATGGTGATCTGTCGTTTTATCCAGTACAGTTGTCTCCTTAGTAATGTCTTTCTGTTATACAAATCCTCCCTTATAGGTACATGTTCAAGTACCACGAATCAGAGTTGACTATTGTTGTGTCCTGTTGAGTTGGAATAAGTGGCTATTATCGATTTCTCATTCTTCATCCTGATGTTACTCTTATGTTCGGTTATTCTGATTTAAAATTTCCACTCTATTTTTCCTACATATGCTAAACCACATGGGCATATATATACATGAGGTTCTTAGATTCACAAGTTGTGTCTGTCTATTTGATTTTGGTACCTCTAGATGGGTGATTGCTTGATCTCTGATCACTTAATTGTGTTATTTTAATTATAATACAGAAGGGTCCCCTTATGAGTTTGCCATTCATTTCTCTAGAATGTACTATTTCTTTCATATTTTTAGAACGTTCATAAGCGAACAAGTGAAGCAATTAAGGACATGACATGTGGACTTACAGTAATTTGTCGCAATTGGAATTTCCATGGCATAAATGTGGGAGTATTCAGTTATGTGAACTGCACATGTTGATTTGGCAAGGTTAATTCACAGACAGGGGACATGCATCAGGGAGTGACATGCAGAAATGTAGGGATCATATGTGAGTGTCTGCAGTCAGTATTACAAGGCACTTTGGGGCATATTACCAAGAAATGTCGATAACTATCGCTAAGCTAGGTTAGCGCTAGTTTTTCTATCGCCATCGATCCCTGCAAGTTATCGCCGTATTAGCAATGTTTTCCTAACAGGCGATAGCTTCAGGGATCAGTGGCGAAAACCGCTGCTAACATTAGCGTGATGGCGTTAATGAAACCAGCGATAGCAGGTGGAATCCAGCGATAAGCTCTTAGCGATAGAAAAAGGCACGCAAACCTGCAAGTTTGGACTTAGCCTATCTATCCACCTCCAATATAAATGATTCACAAAAAAAGGAAAAATGCAGATTTGAGCAGCTATGGCATAGTGCAGCACACATCAACAACCCTCTCAAGCCACCCAACATCCCAGTTGACCAGGATGAGATTCTGATTCCCACGCAGGACCTGCGTCTGTTGCCTGGATCCCTCACTGAACCTGCGTCTGGTGCCTGAATCCCTTGCTGGACCTGCGTCTGGTTCCTGGATCCCTGGCTTGACCTGTGTCTGTGGCCTGGAGTGGGATGTGGAGTAGCTGTGGAGTCGATGATCCGTGGTGGTGAACATTGATCCGCAATGATCGCCCATACCTGGTGGTAAAGTCTGGCAGGACGCAAGGAGACACGTTGCTGACCTGTGTGAGAAGACCGCCTTGCGACCCTTGGAGCTGTTAATGGAAGAGGCGCTCATGTGCACCAACGTAGTGAGGTACGCATCGCATACTACAATCCAACACTACACCGGGGTGCACAGAGGGGATTAACAACGGTGTGTGCCATCTCCCTGCATCACAGGCCGGATGATGTTGGGCTGGCCGTACGCTATGGAGGGTGAGGCCCCTGTGCTATGCCGAACTTGTGTTGCATGAGCGCTGCAACGTCACGCCTAAGGGGGCTCTGCTGCATCAACAGCAGCTTGAGGCCCGCCAGCGGACTAGCCTGCGACTGCTGTACCCAGCATAGTGAAACCACACCTGGCTGATGCTCCTGCTGGCACAGATTCGGAGAGAGTGCAGTGGATTGCGCCACGGTGTCATTGTCCAGGTAAGGAGAAGGTGAGACGCGCAGCGCAGAAGGGCCTTGGGGCAAGTCGCTCAGGCCTATCACGCATAGATGACGCACCCCCAGTGGCGTCTCTTCTGCTATGGCGGAAGAGCGTTGCCCCACTGCCTCAAGCAGTGCAGAAGAAGAACAATTATGACATGATGATAACTAACTGTTGTAATCATGCTATGTATCCTCAGGGGGTGGGAGGGTGGGTAGGAGTGCTCCAAACACTGAGCAGGGAATGGGCGGATTGGCATGCCCACTCAAGTGTGCAGTGACTGTTTGTTCGGCCACAAAGGCTGCCCAAAACAGTCATGCTCACTTCGCAATGCAAGCTGCATTACAGCCTGTATGTAGTACATGCCCCCCCAGCACGTCTCAATGTCGTCCGCTGCGCGCCCATGCACAGCGGGCGTACCACTCATGTGCCAAAGGCACATACGTATTTACGACGCATGCCATAACATCGCATTCAATTCCAATGCATACTAATACTAGGCACATTGCAACAGTAGAGTAGGTGTTGCATAGCAGAGACATAAATATCACTATTACCACTTCAGTGAGTGCAACACACAACTAACTTTTGCACCCCACACCCAACTGTGAATCTAAAAATACCTTTCTTAGCCCCAAAACACACCCAAATTTCCATATTATACCCCAAAACACCCCCCAATTTCCATATTATACCCCAATACACACCCCAATTTTCATATTTTACACCATGAAACACCCCAATTTTCATATTTTACATGATAAGTCACACCACAAATTTCATGTTTTACATCTGGAACACATACCCACCCATAATATTTTAATTTACACAATTACTGACCTCACAATGCGTTGTAATCAAATGCAATGTTACGGCACATGCATTGTCAGAGTTGCGTTGTTAACGATGTACTGTCTGCGTTGTAATGGTCGTCTCCAGTGCTAAAGGCAACCATAGGCTATGACGTTTTCGTCCGTCTGCCCCTGGACCGCGCTCAGCACCAAGGAGCATTCCTCTTGGACACTCCACTGTTTCGATGCCAGCAGCCTCTTCGCCATCAATCCTCAACACCACCTCGCCTGCCAGGACCAGCCTGTGCTCTGGACCGGACATTGCCATTGCCATCACTGACGGCAGCAGTATCACCCGCAAGGGGCACCCCGACCATCAGGGAGGAGGCATTGCCATCACCTACAGAAGTACACTCCGACTGACCACGCACTCTAATGACTCAAGGGTGACCATGACCTACGTCAACTCCAAGATCCGGACCAGGCCCAAGAACATCCTCTGCGGCACCCTCATGTGCAGGCCCCCTGGGCCATGGCCTCCCATTCTCCAATACCATTGTAGACCTCATTGCACCCCAGTGTCTCCCATCCACCGACGACATCCTACTCGGTGAACTCAAGTTCAACCTGGACAACCCCAGTGACCAGGACACCACCCCCTCATGGGGAAGGTTCCCTACATCAGACGCAAGCAGCAAGTCACCGCAACAAGCCACATAGCAGGACACATGCTCGAGCACGTCACCTCCGCCAGCGTGAACTTTAACTGTAGCCACAACACCGGACTCTCCTGGACCGACCATCATTGGTAACATCACGTCTTCAACTTGCCCACCGGATGCCACCGCCATCATCGCACCCCCTCACAGCTGGGTCAAGGCCACCGAAGAACATCTCGTCAACTCCCTCCGCACCCACACTCCACCAATGCTTCCAAACGATGACACCGCAGCACGCAACCACCACCGATGGATCTCCAACAGCGCCAACATTTGGGCACCCCTTATGAACAGAACTGCGTCAGTACCTTCTGCCTGCCTGATGGCAGACGTGAGGGTGAGGCAGTGCCACAGGGATAGGCTGTCCCAATGCATTGCTGGAGTTGCGTCATGTTTGTGATACGACTACAGCAATGCATGACTTTAGCGCAGGCGGATACGTCAGGATTCCTGACGTATCTGTCCTTACTTGAGTCATGGAGTGCTGTCCAGTGATTACAGCGCATCCATGCTGTCTCAAGAAGGGCACAGTGAGAAGTGTTGCAACGCTGTCTTGTCGCAGCGCAGAAACACTTTTCATTTCCTGCACTGTAGTTTTGGCGCAGGGCAGCGCTGCAACATTGCTTGCAGCGTTGGCCAGCGCCAAAACCTGCAGGGATATGGGCCCAAGTTTTATCACTATTTTTAAGCCCAGCTATTTTCTGGTCTTAAGTAACTGGCTTTAACTGCAGTTAGAGCCAGTTTTTGGGCTCTTCAGAATTTCAAGGAGCCCCTTGATAATATGGAGTAGTGGTGTTTTCGTGCATTTTTGCACGGGAACGCCTACTTTGCATGTCATTAGCGATAAATATCGCTGACATGCTTGGTGATAAAAAAACGGGCCGCTATCGCCAAAAAACTTGTGCTAAGTCCTGTTACCGGCAGCTTGCTAATACTGTGATAATGATATCGCTGCGTTAGCGGCAGAAAAGTGCCGCTAACATGGCTATAATGGGCTTGATAATATGTCCCTTTTTGTTGGCAATACAAAAAGGTACTTTGAACTGCCTTCCCATAAGGACAACCGTGACACCACCTTTTTTCTGTCATGGAGATCCTTTGAGCCTCAACAGCCTTCAATGGTCATATGACTTTTAGTTATGCATGTTAGAATGATGTTGTCACCAGTACCAAGCTGGATTGGGGATGCCCCTAGGCCTAGGTGAACCCTTATGCTGTGGATATCTGTAGCCAAATCTCCCACAACTTTGGCCCAAATTGTCTCCAGTCTACTTCTATGTGCTACATGTGAAACGTAGCAAATCTACTTAAGTAAAGCTTTAATTAGACTATTTTGATAGTGGATGTATGAAGAAGTGTCAAATAGGAAGTGTCAACAGTCTGAAATGAGCATTTGCATGTCAGCAGATTTCTGCTACTGCACATAGTGCTGCAAAGTAGATGTATTACTTGACCATCATTTCATCATGATGTGGTTTTAGGTATATGATTATTTGCTGATTGGATGGCCTTGTGTGGAATCTGTTGAAATGATTTTGTTATAGCCATCCCATTAGATGACATCAGGTCACTATGGTATACTACAAGGGCCAAAGTATACAAGGTGATCAAGTATCCTAGGAGCTATATGAGGATGGAGTTGAGACAAGTTCACTCATGCTAATGGAGCTGTATGTGGTTATGATATCACTGTCAGCAACTGTTTGCAGGCCATGTAGCATGCATGCATGTGCTCATGCTAATGTTGAAGGTACTATAGTGGACTTTGTAGCTGTAGTCTTCTGTGCACATTAGAAATGTTCTGTGGTAAAGGCTATTGGTCCAGTGTGTTCACACAGATGCAATAAACCAAGTTTAAATGTAATTTCAGCATCATCCTAGGCAAAGGGGGGACAAGGCCAACATCGCTGGGAAATCAGCTGACTACAGTGGTTCCGGTTGTGACACGACAGACACCGAGGGACCCAGTGGCCCAGAGGGTGAGAGGAGTGTCACAAAGGACACAGGCTCGACATCCTCATCTGCAGAGTCAACCTCCAAGGGACACTCACTGGTGGTGGAGGAACACTCAGGAACTGTAACAACACTATCCCTGTCTGCCACCCCTCTCCATCTCCACTCTCCCCAACCAGCTGGACAGGCCCGCTCCCCTAAAAGGGGAGCCGTCTCCTTAGCTCCAAGGCACCACAGCCCCTGCACCTAATCCCTGCTGCCCTGAGTGAGGAGGCTGTTGACTTCTTGAGACACATCTCTGTAGGGCAGACTGCACTAATGAATGTCATCCAGGGTCAAGGCAGCCATCTGCAACAGATGGTGGCCTACCTGGAAGGCATCCACAGTGCTATGTCTGGCGTTCAGAGATCTTTTCAGGCTCTGGCCTCCTCACTCACTGCAGCCTTCCACCCATTCCGAAATTCCACCCCACCTCGTGCCTTTTCCCCATCCAAATTCCCTTTTCCCATGCCTGTCCAAAGCACACTCACACTTGGGCAGACCTCCACTTCAACAGCCCCAAGCAGCACACGCAAACAGAAACACCACAAAACACAGAAGCATGTAACAACTTACCTGACAGTCATCTCCCTCACCACCACCACCCAGCATACCCCCAGGCACCACAGCCGCATCCACAGACACATGTTCCCCCAGCATACCCCCAGACACATCCCCCACTCTGACATACTCACAGATACCACACCCACACTCACAGACACATTCACCTCCCCATCATACCCTCAGACACCACACCCACAGACACATCCACCCTCAGCATACCCCTAGACACCATACCCACACACACACATCCACCCCAGCATACCCCAGACACCACACCCACAGACACTTCAACACACCCTACCATACCCAGCAGCTTAACATCACACACTCACAAAAAACACAAACGCCCACACTCACCCACACCACAGACACCTAGAAAACACCCCCCAAACTTGCACAAGACACATCAGACCCACAGACACCTGCACCAACAACACACACACAGTTGACACTTCCACTCCCTCTACCCCCAAATTCCTTCCCTCTCCCGAGCATCCTACCAATTTTCCCCAAGAGAGCTTGCTATTTGCCCATGCCCTTACCCCTGTCACAGTCTAACCCCCTCCTAAAGCCAAAAGTACCTCTTCCATACCCAAACCCGTCCCTTCCACATCCCAATCCACCCCTCACAAAACTGTCCCCCCATGAACCCAGAACTATCTCTGAGAAGAAAAAGAAACATCCTCCCAAACTCATCCACCCCAAGTGATATCATTGAGGTGTCTGGACTGTCCACTAGATTCTCCTTCTTGGGAGGTTCCCCTGGCAGTGTTATTGGAGGCAAGCATACCACAGCACAGCATTCCAATGGACTTGAAGTTCACAGATGCACAGCCATTTCCCTTTGTTTTGTTGTGTTTCTTTTCGAATAATTGCAAGAGTTATCTCAATTGTGAGAATAAATCACAATTTTGATTTTTACAAAGTTTGTCCTAGCATTCATTTTGCTTTGCAATCGTTTGAATTCTAGAAATGTTTAATTTAAAGATGTGTAGTACATATGTGTGTTTAGCATGATGGCAGGTACTACTGCTTACTTTTTAAAGTTCTACTATGTTAGGTGCAAACGCTGGTTAGCATGGTATGTGATTGTCATTTGAATTTAGTTGGAGTCATTCAACATAGTTTTGGAGACTTGCTCCATAAATTAGTGGTTGACAATTGCGTTAAGGATAGTGAACTGCAGGTGTGTGATTCAGCTGATTTACTAAATGGTATGTACATATGTGCATTTCACTATGTTATATGATGTGACCATTGAAGTAGTATACAATAAAGGGCTTGCTGTAGACAAGGGGACTAGATACAAGGATGATGTAGTAGAGTATGCCTCATAATGGGGACTGCCATTTTTTTAAATTTAAGGTATGGCTGATGGTTACCCCTTGTGTAAAGAGATTTCTACATGATCTTACATTACACTTAGCCCAATGAGGCGTGATGCACATTTTTAACTGTGAAAATGTTCTGAATTATTTTAAACACAGCTATATGGTGAGTTTTTCCTTTTCGATTTGCTATTCCTTTTTGTGCAATTATTCATTGTTGTTGCCAGTTAGCACCAAAGTTATGGACACAATGTTGTTGTACAGGTGTGTTACTTTAAATGTTTTTAACGTCAACATTGATGACATATGCATGGCACTTGGTGATGCTATTGGTTATCCCTGATATGCTTAAAGCCAGGGGGCCTGTGCACAAAGAAGTTTAGAGGCAAGGGAAAAGTGGGCTTTGGCCCAGTGAGCCAGAATTTCAGAGTGCCCTCTTTTTGAGACAACCCTGTTCTACAGAGAGTCTTGTCATGAAGACCTTGAAATTCTTCTTCAACAGATTGGTTCAATTTACATTTCACACAAACTACTCTATAATGTGAGTGATGTGTGAGAGTCTATTACAGAAATTGTGCAGAGAAGGTGTTTTTCTGTTTCATACAACATCCATACTTAAGTTTATTAGATATCAATACAGGACCTAGCATTTGGGAAATTGGAAGGGTATCACAAAGAATATTTCATGTAATGTTAGTGAGGAGCTGCTGTTGTGTTGCAATATTAATAACACATATCACTATCCATGAATGTTAGATGTAAACACATTTGGAATTTGGAAGGGTGTGCCTTTGCAGTGCCAGTAACCTGGCCAAAAAGGACATCAAAGAGATTATACTTTCACAGCTGTTCCGAACAAGGACCCACAAAATAGGTTTGGGCCAGGGCACCTAAACACCTCAAGATGTCCCTGCTTGTACATCTGTTAACTGTGAAGTCAATGGAAATGGAGTAGATTGCGACTTACCCTCTGCTGCGTCCACGGCAGTATTGGTTTTGGACATCATCAAGCAGTGGCAGGATGTGTACCATCAGCTCAATGGTGGCACAGGACGTATGTAGGTGAGTTTCAGTCTTATATCCATCCCTTTCTACCAACTCAGCTAAGATGTTTGACCGCCACAGTCACGTCAGCAGGAGTGTACATTGTGATTGGGCCAGTGGTAACACTAGCGGTCTACCCTTCATCCGACCCATTGGCCTTTCCCACCAACACCACTGTCAAGATTTCCTGGTGGTGTCGGCAGTACCTCATGGGTCTTTTATCTATGAACCTACATACATTGTACTAGGGCGGGCGGACAGCTAACTGAGCCATGGTCAATCTGATGCCATTTTGACGGTGCTACCATGACAGCTAAACTTGTAATCAGGCCCTAAGTCACAGAAGGTGTTGGTCACTAAAGGGCTTATATTTACTATTCCCACTACACTACAAAAAAGTCTGAGTAGGTTTTGGACACTTAAGGGGTTACATTTACTATTCCCACTATACTACAAAGTCAGGAAAGGTGTTGGACATGAAAGTGGTAACATATACTACTCCCACTCCACTACAAAGCAACTCAGAGAAGGTATTGGGCACTGAAGGGGTGACAAATACTATTCCAACTCCACTACAAAGCAGCTCATGGAAGGTGTTGGACACTACAGGGGTGACATTTAATATTCCCACTCCACTATAAACAGACTCAGGGAAGGTGTTCAGCACTACAGGGGTGACATTTAATTTCCCTACTACACTTTAAACAAACTCAGGGACGGTTTTTAACACGAAAGGGGAAAAATTACTATTCCCACTCCACTACAAAAGCAACTAAGAAAAGGTGTTGGACACTAAAGGGGTGACATATATTATTCCAACTCCAATTCAAAGCAACTCAGGGAAGGTGTTGGGCACTAAAGGGGTGACATTTACTATTCCCACTCCACTACCAAGAAAGTTAGGAAAGGTGTTGGACACTAATCCCACTCCACTATAAAACAACTTGGGGAAGATGCTGGACACTAAAGGGGTGACATTTAATATTCCCACTCCACTATAAAGCAATTCAGGGAAGATGCTGGCCACTAAAATGGTGACATTTACTATTCCCAATCCAATTCAAAGCAACTCAGGGAAGGTGATGGACACTAAAATGGTAACATTTAATATTCCCACCCCACTACAAACAAACTCAGGGAAGGTTTTGGACACTAAAGGGGTCACATTTACTATTCCCACTCCATTATAAAGCAACTCAGAGAAGGTTTGAACACTAAAGGTGTGACATTTACTATTCCCACTCCACTGCAAACAAACTCAGGGAAGGTGTTGGCCCCAAAGTGTAATATTTATTATTCTCACTGCAATATAAACAAACTTAGGAAACACATATAATAATACAAATTTTGAAATAAACATCCTGACCTAAAATAATATTCTTTTGCAAATCCATTATTTATTTTGCATACTACACATGATCTAATTTTCGTTTTTTAACTACACTTTCATATTATAACACACTATATAAAAACTATTATTAAATATCTTATTATAAAATAAAAATAGTATACATTTCTAAAAAACTCTCAAATATTTTCCATTTTCACATATTTTCATACACTAATAAAATAAATTTTTTTAACAGGTCTATACGTTTTAAAAAAATAATGTCTTTTTGAGAACAAAACTATATTTTGCAAAGAATTTTTAAAAAACTTCATTTTTTCATTTTTTTTACTTCTTAACCTTTTTTTAAATATTTGTTGAACATTTTGAAATGTCTAATTTGCAAAAAAAACTAATATTAATTTATACAAATATTACAGCTGTTAAAAAGAAATGGAACATTAACATATTTTTATTTAGAAATTAATATTTATTTAATGTATTCTTCCACTCGTATTCAATATATTTCTTAAAATTAAACATTTCTTTATAAATTGTTTGATTTTTATTTAACATTATCTTTCAATAATACAAGAATTTGTATATAAAACATCATTTGACTTATAAATAAAAAATATAATAAATAATATTTAAAAGCTCCCCACCCTAACCCCTATAAACCCAACATTTCACTACTAAAACTTTTACAAAAATTGTAAAAAATTAAATTATAAAGTAAATATTAATATGTATTTTTGAAAAATCTCCCCACCCTTATTCCCTATAAACCCAACATCCTGCTCCCAAAAAATATTTCTACATATCAAAAACATTTTAAATTGCAAAATAAATACATTTTTAAATAAAACGTACTTAAAAACTATAAATTATAACCCTATATATGATAAAAGTTAATACACTTTACCACTAAAAAAGGATATGACCAATGATATAAACAAATTAATTAAATAGATTTTTTGAACAACTGAAACATCATTTTTTAAAAGATATTCATACCCAGTATATTAATGTATTACAATATTGTGGACACAATATTTATGTTACATGGTATTTTTGATTTAATATTTTGTCCAATTACTGGTAGGCTGATGCATTGGAAATGACATTGTAGGCTGATATTGTCGACAAGGATACAGTGACATGCAGCCACCAGGTCCTCTAAATTAGGACTTCTAAAAGAATTATGCTGCTGTTGTCACCTCTCAAGTGAATATTTTCTTAATGAAGGCAAATGGGTCAAAACCTATTTTTGTCCTTGCAGTGTAGCATTTTGGTGCAGAAATGCCTGGTAGATCTCAAGAAGCAGACTAATAATCCTAATGCAGGCATTGACTCTGAGACCTGAGTTGTAGTATCCAGTAATCTCTACTTTCTTTGGCCATGTAAGACGTGCATTGGCTTAGTGAGATTCATGTGTGTAAATTTCTGTTTTGTGAGTTCCAAAAGTTCCTGTTACCTAGTGCAATCTGGGCCTGGAGTGCCCCACATTTGTTCTCGATGTGATGGTATAAGTAATTTGTATTGTAGAACTAATAGAACTACAAATATATAGTGAGTACCTCTTCTTCCTGTGCCACACTGCATTCCTAATGCAACTGAACGATTGCCTAACTTTCAAAGAATGCCATCAGCCAACTGACAGCTTGACTTTGTTCTCGCAATACAAAACCACTATCCTTTTCAGATTGGAAAGAAGTATTTCTAAAATACCTTTAGGCAGAGCTCCCAAAGTGATGTGGAACAAACTGGATTTACTGGGCCGAGCTCTGCACAGAATTTCCATTTCTGTGAAGTTTAAGGTAGACAATTAACACCTTTCCAGAGCAGGTGATAAACAACTGTGATGTGGCAGGGTGGGGGAGCAGGAGGGTTTTCAAGAAAAGATGAGATGTTGCTTGCAGAAGGAGCAGTGCACATGCCTCCATTTCTTGGAAGAGGCTCAGGCAGAGGGGATTGGGGCAGGGTGCATTCCCATTCCCAAAATGATATTATCCCCACCATTAAATAGGGTAGAGTGCTCCTGCACCAAGGAAATGCAGGCCACATATTATTGAGCACAACACAATTCCACCCGAGAATTCCGCTCCACTCAAGTTGTAATGGGGACCTATGAGTATTTTGAAAGTAAATCAAATTAAATTTACACTGGAAGATGTGAGACTGCTTATAATAAAATATGGTGAGTCTAGCTTTTAACATTGATCAGTAGGTCAAATAGTCTGTACATTTGGAATAGAAGGAAACTCCTTGAAAAGAAGAAGAAAACTCAAAATCTCCCACAAGACTTTATCAAGAACAAATTAATTCAGCAGGCATGATGAAGTGAATAATATTGTGTGAATATAGCTTTCAGAAGTGGTTGACTATTTACTTTGAACGTTTAATTTCCACTGGATACCAGTGGAGTTCAAAGCTCACAGGACACATGTGGACTTGACAGGGTAAGTAATTGAGTTGTCTGGCAGCTGAGAGTAACAGATGTTGGAGACAATGCAGTTTCTTAATCAAAATACAATGCAACCCTGAGTGCCCCCACTGGTGTTATCCAATCAGGGCTACACAAGGGCAATAACATCTTGTTGACATTGTAAGGAAGGGGAACAGTGTATGGATGGATTTAAAATGAAGAATTCAACTTTAACCACATATGGCACTAATGGTTGTAGGAATAGTGTGACTAAATGGCACCAACAGATTTCTTACCACAAGTGTTTGTTCCTGCCATGCTCCCAGAAGAGGAGGCCTAATCTGACTGATAATGGACAGATACACCAACCAACAAAATACCTTCTTAGGACTGATTAGATTTTCAAAAAATGTAGCCCATGAACTTGTTTAAGACAGGTGAAGTCCCAGGGAGAGAAAGAGGATACCTGTGAGCAAGATATACATGGAATACTTTGCGAGGTAATAGATAGAGGAGGAAAACAAACAGTTTACATGGCACTGATGAAGCGAAACCATCAGTTCTTGCACCCAGCAAGTATTAAAGCCATGCACCCTCAGATACTCCTCTAAGAGCCGATCAAACAGGATGTTATGAATAATGGTGCTGAATTCTGCTGACAGGTCAAGTACACCCAGGTCACTGACTCTAATCTTATCCACCCGTAAACAGAGGATGTAGAACAATGTATTCAACTAGGTATAAAGCGCGAATTGAGAGGATGAAGTTAACGACTACCCTCCTGCTCTTGTGTAAACTGTTCACACACCTCTTTTTGAGCAAGTCTGAAATTAGGTGGGAGTCACCTGTGCCTTGGTGTTCATAGAATGATGTTTGAGCAGTGATCACTCCACCTCTTCCATCAAATTGAGTGGGACTGCACCTGGAGGGACAGAATAATTTGACATGTCCTGCTGTAATATTCCTGGGCCTGCAATTGAGAGTAAGCTTTGTTAAGTAAACTTTTGCCAAGGCTTACTTTGAACTGAGGTCATAGCCTCATGAATACTCTTACTGGGTTCATGTGCAATACTCTTTGTAACCTAATTTCCTAGGAAACCTCAAGACATTTCCTTCTGATCATCTTAAACCTACCTTCATTGATCTTCTCCTAAAAACATCAAATCCATTTTTAGGCCTATCTCAATCCTCTCATGTGTTGCAAAACCATTGGAATCAGTAGTAACTATATACTATTTTTAGATGTATTGAGTTTAACCATCTGGTAAGCACCTTTCAATCAAGATTTCCCAAATGCTGTGGCACAGACAACACATTTGTGAATACCAGAGAAGAGCTACCTATTGCTCCATTGGCAGGTAAGAAGGTGTTGTGCATAATTGGTTCAATTGATTCCAATTAAGCTACACCTGCCAACTAAACTGTGTGCTCTGTTTTCTACCACCAACCCCCATCTCATTGAGGTGCCTCATGCTCTGCATTTATGCTCTATTTTGCAATGTAATCTGGCCTTACTGTCATACATATTGGATGCTAATGATATTCAATACCTTGGGGCTCATTTATGAGCCCTTGCGTCACTTTTGCGCCGCCGGTGCGTCACTTTTTGTGACGCACCAGCTGCGTAAAAATTGGACCTTGTTGCACCATATTTACAAAGTGACGCACTAGGTAGATGCGTCACTTTGTAAACCCCTGCGCTACAATATACCTGCGGCAGGTATAATGTATGCAGGGGGGGCGTTCCCACGTAAGTAAGCATCGTAGAAGTGACTCAGTGAAATCTACAAGATTTCACTGCGCCACTTCTTGGGTGCAAATGCGTCAATATCTTACGCCTGCCTCACAGCAGGCATAAGACTGACGCAGGCCCTTTCACATTGGGCTTGCCCCATGTGAAAGGAGACATTGCTGGAGTTGCGTCATTTGTGTGACACACTCCAGCAATGCGTCACTTTCGCGCCAACAGATACGTCAGAAATCCTGACGTGTCTGTAGCTCCTTGCGACATGATGCGTCATACTGTAAATATGACGCATCCATCATGTCGCAAGGAGGGCGCACTGAGAAGTGACGCATCGCTGCTTTCATGCAGCGATGCGTCACTTCTCATAAATGAGGCCCCTTGTGTATATAAATCATGCACACATGATCCCCAAGCTGAAGGAGTGCTGGAGAGCGCCAGAATATTAGAAAACGAAAACAAGGCAAACACTGGATGAAAAAAAACTGCCACTGCCTAAGTAGTCAAAAGTCACCAATTATACTGATCAGTCAGGATGATCCCTCAAATCATCCTTTTCTTTAGAAGATTGTGTGAGCTTTCGCCAATACCAGTACAGAAGGTACCCTGTCTGAGAGTTATCTTTGACAACTATGTTGCCTTCATAGCTCAAATGAATGGTGTCAGATAGAGCACACTCTATTCCATGCATTTGCTTCAGGTCATCCTCCTTTTTCCTCCTATAGCACCAAAAGATCTTCTTGATTCTCTGTCTGGGATGTCTTGTCTGGATTTCAGTAACAATTTTCTTACACAAGAAATCTGTAGTAGAGATGCAAGAGTCCAAAATTGCATAGCTTGGCTCGTTGTGGTTGACAGTGTAATAACCTCGACTTCCCTGTACTCTGGTCACTTGACTTGATCGTTATCAAAGGGGCATCTCACTTTAAGATTCTGTCCAAAATCCATAAGGCCCTCACTAACAGTTCTCTGAGCTGCCTAAATAAGGGGCTGATTTTGATGGCGGGCAGACTTACGACTGCCCGCCACCTTATCGGAAAGTGGGACGGCCCGACAGACTGTCAGCTGTCCCGACATAGGCATTTGATGTGAACGCCACGACGGCAGTCGCAATGCCTATCTTTTGTATTGTGGTGGGTGCTGCTGGCTGCAGCACATGCTGCAATAAAAAAAGGGGTCACTTGACATATCCCTGCACTACGTGGCAGGCACCATGCGGTGCCTGCCGCATGGTGCAGGGACATGTAGAGGAGCACCATAAGTGCCCCCCAGTGCCCACATAGGAGGGCAAGGGGGGAAGGGGGACCGCTACGGGCCCCCAATGTCCCTTTCCCCATCCTTTCCATGACAGGTGAACCCGCCATGAAAAGGCTATGCGGGAGGGACATTGTACTCCTTACGGTGGTGCCTGGTAGGCACTGCCACCATTACAGAGATTGCGAGGCCTTCTGCTTCACCGGCAGGCTCAAGGAGCCAATCGGATGCGTGGTGGTCGGTGTTTCTGACCGCCATCACACCACCCACCATCCTAATGTGGCGGACAGTGAAGGTGGTTCTGATGGTGGTGAGACCGCCACCCACAGCCTGTGGGTGGTGCTCTCGCCACCATAGTATCCAGCCCCTAAACTCTTCTACCCCTACTGTCCATCAAAGCAGTCAGCACCTGATATTGGTCTCTGAGAATCGTATGGACATTTGACTGTTTAAGCTAAAAATAATTGGTAGAACTCTACACTTATCATAGGGAATAGAATATGACAGAAGGTTCAGAAGAGGCTTGAAACCCCATCTCTTTGCTTGGTGTACCATATTGATTCTTCAGATGTAGGACATATGTAAATCTATTCGGTCTGTCTGTCTGGCTTACTGTCATTTAATTTCTATACATCCTTGTCAGTCAAATTCCTAAGATTGGTGCATGTAGCATATCTATAAAAAGGCTTTTCCATCTCCAAGGATGCCCAAGACCTCCATCTTCTCTGACATGTACACTCCATCAATGAGGGAATGTTGACAAACCATTTTGTTTATGTAATGCTTTAAACAGTGCAATCTGGACACTGTTACCATAGGAACTAATGGTGTGATGTAGAACTATACAAATTCTGTATGCTCTTATGTTATGTTAGGATCTGTTAAAGTTATTGCATGTATTGGGGGATTTATGTGGCATCTTGCTATTGAAATGTGGGAACAGAATGTAGAATTTAGATTTAGAATGTAGAGTTGTGATGGAATGATGGAGGTCAGTTACCTGCAGGCGGCTGTGGTGGATGGGAAGTTTCTTGACCACTGAAATGCTTTAACAAACCCTTGTTTTCTACACTATTCCTGGGAGTGCTACTTCTTCACATACATCTGTGAAACAAAGAAACCAGGCAAAGACTTCAAACAATGTAACTATATTTCTTCTGCTGACAGTCCTCATATGTCTTATTAAGCATGTTGTACACCTTTCAGTTCCCCTCCTTACTATACAAAAGCTAGGATTGGGAGTTTCTGTTTATTATTAGGCTCAACTGAAACTTACAGTGGCTGCCAGCATGGTTCGGGGTGGGAGGGCAGGGGTTCGAGGTTTGAAAAAAAGAATGAAAAAAATGTGTACTCCTTCGCCGCGTCTCTCATCCATCATTGCTGCGTCTCTCCTCTTTCTTCTTGACCCGTCTCATGCAGCCAGGAACAGGAAGCACATTCAGGCTCCATTGCAATGCAGTGCTGTGATTGGTCTCTGTGCCTTGGTTCGGCCAGGAAATGGGAGCCTGGGCATGTTCTCCACCCAGGCAGTAGTGCAACCTGGGTGGATAACATGCAAAGTACGCATGACTGTTTGGCCCAAGAGGGCCGGCCAATCAGTCATTGCATGCTTAAAGATTGCCCACAACTCCTCCCCTGCTCTGAAAGCAGAGCAGCCCAGCCCCACCCCACAAAGACACAGCAGCAGGAACAAATAAAATGATTATAACAACGAGTTATTACCATTTTATTTTTCCGTTATTTCCACTGCTGAAAGCAGTGGGACGACGCTCCTCCACCTAAGCGGTGGAGCCGCCGCTGAACACTTAGATTAATAAACAGCCAAATAACACCCCTAACGTTATTTCACCGATTCTTCGAGGCATGGACTGGAAATTGTATGTTTTAAAACTTGCTGTCACACAGAGGAAGGCTTACACACGAACCTTACAGCCGGATACAGCGGGAACGATGTTGATGCTACTTAAACCCTTCCCCTACGGAGAGATATCCATGAGTAGATACACATGTGACACTGCACGGATAATATCACCAGAAGGGGAAAGGGAAAAAAGGGATAAAAAAAACAACAGGAGTGCAGCTGCTAGGCTCAGGAAAGGGATGTCTTCGGATGAGGTGGACCTCACTCTTCCTATCTGCCACCCCAAGTGCCCTGAAAGTGAAACAATACACACATCAAAACATCCTTCCTTATAGGCCCTGCACTCCCCCTCCCCAGCCCTTATGTGTATGTACTTACTCAATAGTCAGCTGTACTGCTCCCAAATACGAATGAGGCAAAAATATAGAAAGAGAAACAAAACATGAACAGTGTCATTCCATATAAGCTGGAGGCACTTATCTGACAGGACACATCCCTCTTGTTCCAGGGAGCTCGCCGTTGGTCGTGCCTCTGCGTCTTCAAACGATGTGGGCGATTCAAAAACAACGAAGTGAAGCGTTAAGTCACGCTACAATCTTTTCAATCAGGGAGGCTAAAGGAGCGCGTAGGAAAAGAGTCAGTGCTTCCTGGGTTTAAATAATGCGGGATGCAGGTATCCAACCAAACCAAAAGTTAGAATGCGTCTTCCGCGCGTGTGTTCGAAGACTGCCCCCCCCGAGAGTCAAACCGCCGCTCAGCTGGTGTTCGCAGGTTAGCGCATCTAGGGTCCCACCCAGACGCGGGAGAGGAGTTTGGGATTCCATGCTGTGTGCAGACTTCTTCCCGCGGGCGCCGCTGCTCCATATAGCCCTAAAGCAGGCAGACGCCACGGGCGCCTTCAACAGCGCGTCTCTTCCCACGGGCGCCGCTGCTTCGTGAAACCCAGAAGCAGGCAGACGCTACGGGCACCTTTACCACCGCTTCACCTCCAAGTGGTGTTCTCGGGGCAAAGTACAACGATATTGCGGCAGGAGAGCCCAGTTCCTCCTATAGACGCCGCCAATAGTCCAAAGAGCCCAGAAATAGCTTGACAGGAGCCGTGGTACACCGGCAGCCACTTCTGGCGGTTGAGTACTCGAGTGACAAGCCCCAGGCATAGCGTGGGCGGGGCTTATGTACTCAAGTCAGGTGTCATGATTCGTCCTCTAGGCTTTATGGGAGATGTAGTCTATCCCTATCCAGTCATTCGTGCAGCATATGTATGCCCCTTGTGCTTATCTCCGCCTAGCCATGACACTTGCTTGATGTTCTGGTTTCCAGAACCAAGACTCAGTAAAAGCAGTTATGTTTTGGGCTTGTTTGAATCCCGAGCATTAATGTTCCTACTGGCTTTGATCAACTCATAACCTTAACCCTTTTGCTCCAGTCCTTCGCGACATCTCTTGATGCCCACTGCCTATTGTGTCCTCAGCTACCATTACTAGGCATGAAAAACCTAAGTCTGACTACCCATAATGCACTATTGTTCCTCACAATAAGGTTCGAGCGTCTTGGCGAAGATCAATTCACCTGCCATGTTTGTTCCTAATTCCCTCTTCCTTGGTCTTCTCTGATCTTTCATTTCTATGTCAGTGGCCGCCCTCTCAGGGCTTTGTTTTTACCTTAGGGTGGCATACATATCTATAGAAGTAAACAATAAAAAAATTATCTCTTGCCCCTGGCCCTTTTTACTTGTTTTCCGAGATAGCTGAAGGCCTGGGGCTATATCATGAACATATATCCTCGGAGCAGTGCATCACTCATTAATAAAATCAAGCTGTATACAGCGCACAGCAAATTATAATATGGGCACAGTGAGGCAGCCGTTGCTCTGTTCTTCTGGCCAGGGCCGGCTTTAGAGCTGGTGGTGCTGGGTGCGACAACAATTCTTGGCGCCCCCACCCCATGACCGCCTCCCTGGATTCTCTCACTACCACCGGGCTAAAGTGACCCTCATCTCTCCAAACATAGGTTATTGCTAAACACAATGCCCCCCACCAAAGGTCAGCACCCCCTCCACAGGTCAGTGCCCAGTGCGGCCGCACCAGTCGCACTGCCCTAAAGCCGGCCCTGCTTCTGGCTATGCTGTCTTCAGATCATGCTCTAACTCGTAGTGCTAAGGAGATAGTATGCTCTACAGGCATACAGGTGCTTTACACGCCGGTCTTTCAATAATACACTATTCTATTTACTTCTCAGCGTCATACTTCCAGTAGCATAGCACCAAGGAACCATTTGGATGTATCTTGCACTGTAGAAATCTGCATAGCATAATGTTACACAGCATAGATGATTGTTGGTAGCATATAGCATCAATGAAATCAAGAGTGCTATTGTGAATTTATACCCTCGACTAATACATTTTAGTTTGCTCCAAGTTATTTGGGAGTTCCACGTAATTTATCAATTATAATGGAGTCAGTATCATCTCCCTGGCGACCGAGTGGAGACGCAGACACAGGCCTGAGTCACAATATTGAAATTGCATGTAGCATTTACATTCTTCATTGAGCTCATGCATTGGCTTATGTTTGACCTTTAAAGCACCCAGGCTCCCATGACTTTCTCCCTACAAATCCATAACGTACTAAGAAGAAAATGTACCAATTACAATGTGTGATCACGCCATTGATTGACAGAATTGCATCATACTATGTCAAATGAGCAATGTCATGGTGGCAGCTCAACAAATGAACTTACCACATGTGTCACAAAAGAGGAACAAAATGTCCATTCATTGTGCAACTCAAAAAGCTGGCACATTCCTAGGTTACTTCGTGGTTAAATATGTGAGATGTTGTAAAAACCTAATATGGGTTTCATAATGAGGTACACATACTTACAAAGAAAATACCAGAGCAGGAAAAAGGCATGAATGAAGAGAAAAATCCAAAAACAGATGAGGACAACCCAGCACGGAAGTTTTGCATTTTACAAAACTTTACAGTCGTGCTGCTATACCTTATACTGTTTTATGTTATATGTTAGGTTACGTGTTATACTATGCTATGGGTGATATTATGTGTTACGTTTTGTTGTTAAGTGTTGTGTCACGTGATATGTTTTGTTTTGCCATTCTATGTTATGTCATATTAGGTGATGCGTTAAGTGCCGAGATTTTCTGTGGTATGTTAATGCGGTGCTTCATGTGCTTTTTAGATCTCAGCTAGACAGCACATGTACTGTCTCTTCGAGACATGCAGTTTACAATCAGGAGGATACAGCTCACCAACATGCTTACCATTTGTTCTCTTCAACGTCGCTCTCATATCCTTCATTCCCTTTTGTCTATAGCATTCATGCATCATGCCTCTTCTTGTGCTTTCCCCTCCTCTGGAGCATGGACCAAGTACATGTGTCCTTCCGCTGCTCCTGTTTTTGGAGCTACATTTTCATTTTTGACTCGATGGGCTTCCTTTATATTGTAGTTGTTTGCATCCATAGAGAGGCCTTGTCAACAAAAGATGAGTAAATACTTTGCCATCTGAGCTCAAATGATGTCAGACCTGTCTATATTTGCTTTGTTAATGTATCTACTTTACCGTGATTTTTAGTAATGAACATACCCTTTCACGTGCTGCAGTATAACCATAGCAATCTTCTTCTTCATTTGTTTCTTGTGGTTAAGCCCTTGAGAATTCAGCTCAGTGACGAGGCAGAAAAGTGAGTAGTTCCACAGTGACAGATAACATCATCCTTTCAATCATTTTATCTATGAATGCACAGTCTCATTTGGATGAATTCCAGAAACTTTTTCTCTAAATTCATCTAGCTCCTCGCCCAGATTATGGTTGATGCAGTTACTTGGCATTTTCGTTTCATTTTATATGCGTTGTCTGTAATGTTCCTCTTGGTGATGAAGAAACCTTTCTCTGCTTTTACTTGACTTTTGAGGCTTGCTGAAACAAATACAATAACACAGTTGCCTGGAGCAGCACATTCAGTTGTAGAGCACATGCTTTTGTGATAACCAGACACTGTTGAGGGGAGACAAATAGTATTTTTTCACTTAGGGTGGCAGCAGAAAGATCCACTGCTCCCATTTCTGGAACTATTTTTTATTTATGTTCAAGCACTTTAGATGAGTGCTCGTCTTTTCACTCGCTCCATCTCTCCATTTATGTTGCATTCATGTTGCTTTTTTCCCTCGCCCACCCACCCATTCATGTTGCTTTTTACCCCTCCAACCTTCCCCAGTCCCTGTTGCTTCTTCCCCCTCCCGCCCTCCCCATCCATGTTGCTTCTTTCCTCCTCCCACCCTCCCCCATCTCTGTTGCTCATTTCCCCTCTCGAGTCCGATAACATTAATGCAGAGATGTTGTGGCTTAACGGCCAGAGCTACCTACTTTGGAGCTGCAGAACTAGGTTTGAATCTTAGCATTGTAACAACATCCTGTCATTCTGGGGAAATCACCTGATCGCACCATGCCTTCCAAAAATTAATGTGTCCTTGTGTAATGGAACCGGTGCTCAGATAAAGAGCTCCAATACCTTTGGATAAAGTTTGTACTTCATAAGGCTGCAAAAAAACAAAAAAATAACACTACACCAGGATTCATTTTATCTTCTCGGCTAGACAGTGCATGCCTTCCTTGTTGTGTTTATTGTCCCGCCCATCCTGACACACAAAAAAGCGCTATGACGTGGCCTGTGCTAGCCGTGCCATAGTGCTTTTTCTCCGTGACTTCGAGACATGTTCAACAGCAGATGTGCTGCTATACAACATGGCTAAAAGACATTCACACTGACAATGACAAAAGCCCGGGCATTGCCGGGACCTATTGGCTTTGCCAGTGCTTGTTTTGCTTACATCAGATCCTATCCTACAGGTCTCTCTCTTGTGCCCCAACACCTGAGCAAGCTAGTTGGGGAATACTCGTGTTTTTAGGCCCTATGTTATAGCACAAGTGTGGTGAGCTATTATACAGCGATTGTTGAGGAAACCCACAGAACCTCCTAGTGCACTTCCTGGCCACCCTTAGTTAGCTATCTAAATCACGAAATAAATGGCCAGGAGCTCTCTGCAGGAAGATCTTAGGATGAAACAGTTTAAGCACAGAATGCAGAAAAACTCACAATCAGTAGAAGGGGCAGGAAATATAAGCCCATGATGGCAGAAGATAGCTATTCCTATTTGTTACCATAGGTGGGGAGGCAAGTTGATGCATTCTAAATGCACTGTTGTCCATGCAATCGATAAGGTGTAAGGTCCACATGCATGCTGTTGCATTTTCCTATCCTTTTAGCCATATCCTGTTTATGGAAGACTAACTCAACAAGTATGAATGCACTCTTGTAACGCTTTCATCCTGAAGGCAAAGAAATGCAGGAAAGTATGAGTCCAAGGGAAATCTGGAAATGTCTGACCAACAGTTACTTTTCCACTTTGAAGTGTGCACATTTCTGCCTGTCCATGGACCACAAGGTACTCCCTGCCACAGAATGTAGCAGACTATGGCATATCTTGAATACCTTTACCTAGTCTTGGCACGCTGCTGCAGGCAAGCCATTCATGAGCTTAAGAAACTATCTATGAGGTCCTGAAAATGAGTGTTAACACTAAGAAATAAAAGCACTCAAAGCTTGCTCCTCTGTTGTCTTCCATTGAGGTGCAGGAGTGCATCTGGAACCAAGCTCTCCCTGGCTGATGAGCTCTAATTCAGGCGAAACCGGTCCGGGGTTGCTTGTGTTCTGGTTCAGGGAGTACCTCTCTTGGTAGTTTGAGCTGGACTGCTCCCATTGGAGTAGGGTCAAGACTAATTTGCATATAGCTGGGTCCAAGCTGAGGTGGTATGGTGTGCACACTAATGATAGACTCAGATGCAGCCTGAATACTTACCAGTGGCTGAGATTAATTCAAGCATTCCATCCATCACTTTTTGGATACTTCTGTGTCACCCTACGTGGGACAGGTATCCCTAGATGTGGTTCCCGTGCACACTTTTTCCCCGGAATCAAGCCATACCTGGCTGATGAGACCTAAATACGGTGAAACTGGTCCTGGGCTGCTTGTATTCTTGTTCACTGAGAACTGGCTTGGCAGTTCAAGCTGGACTGATCCCATTGGGGCAGGGGCAGGACTGGTATTCATATAACTGGGTCCAAACTGATGCACCACACCATGGTGCGCAAAATAACAATGGACTGGGCTGCGGCCCGAGTAATTACCCGTGGTTGAGATTAATTGAAACATTCCTTCCATCATATCTAGAGAACTGTTACCTAGACTATACAGGCTGCTGCAGGAAAGCCATTCATGAGCTTAAGAAAAGTACCTATGAAAATTAAATGAGTGTTATCATTAAGAAATAAAAGCACTCAAAGCTTGTTGGTCCATTGCCTCCAACTGAGGTGGAGGATTGCATTCAAAATCATCTGAAACAGAAATAAAACCTTTAACCGCAATGTCATAGGATATCTACATGTAACTGCAGTTCTAATCACTTAAGCATCTGTCTTTAGATTCTCGTCGGTACAGGGCCTCAATCAGGTCTCCCCTTGCCTTATTTGGTAATAGGGCTGAACAGAGTGAACCACACACGATGATCAGCATGGTTCAATAATGTTTGCCTGCAAAATCTGCTTGCACCAACAGGTGGGACTACTTAACCTATTGAAACCTCTGGTAATGCCACACAATGCAGGTCTTCACCTTGGGGCTCTGCAAAAAGCTCTCTCTCATCTCCATTAGGAGTTTTTGGGACCAAACCACCAACAACTAAGCATGCTCATCTAACCTATGAGGCCCATCAAGACTTTCCAGATCTGGGAGAAATGGTGGACTTTCACTACCAGTAACTACTCAAAAGAGGGTTAACCTTTGCTATCATGAACTCTTCAATCGGAGAGATCATTTGCAGGGTCCTAGAATATCTTAAAATAGTGCAACCCGGTAAATTAGTGCAATCCTGGTATCCCTTGGATATTATAGTAGGATCCACAGGTACCACCTGTAGCATGCTTCATCATCGGATCCTCAGCCACTACACCTAATGTGAGTGGGTGGGCTGGAAACAGTTTGTAAGCGGAGCTCATATGCTAAGAATGAGGGATTATGAGTGGATTAAAATTACCTTCTGGATCCTAACTCCTTTTTACTATTAAGGTCCTTCGACAGAGCAAAAAACAGTGAGATGTTTAGTGGGTCTGATGACCCAAAACATCAGTGGGTTGACATGTTTTAGCCTTTTGTATGCCACCAAGGGTCAACAGACTTTCTTCAGGACCAAAACCTATGTTGATTCCCTATGATTCGTGAGTTGTATTTCAAACTCTAGGCTAGTTAAATCAGACAAACAACATGAAGCATGCACGCAACATACAGACCATGATGCACCTTTTCCTCTTTATGGTCTTTGCGTTGGAAAGATAAAATATGGATTTGTTTCTGTTAGGGGGTGCCTTTTGCCCCCTTACATTATATTGTTTCATGATTTAGCACAAAATGCTTAACGTGTGCAGCAAGACATGCCCACATGTGACATCACACCGACAGGGTTCACCCAGTACATGTATATACATTTTAAAGTACTCACTGTAAGGCAAATAAAAAATTACAAACAGTGTACGGCATGCACACACAAATGTAGATAAAAAGATCTCTCATATGACCTACATGTCCTATATTTTGGCTAGGCTTCATAAGGCAGTGAGGGCGGGCGATCCCTGTAGTCACGCACTGAGGAGATAAGAAAGAGATAATTGGCTATTCATCCCCTCGTTCGGTATGCGGTTTGTCTCCAGTTACCGCTTGTTCTGGGAAAAAAACATACTTACTTTGTGAAGGGACATCGACCTCACTCTGCACATACTTGGCTCCCCGCATACCTTGTTGGCCACGATCGGGCCGGGCAGCTTTTTAAATGGAGTGCGGATCCTGTCATCAGGCATCATGTGATTTGAGAGTGTAACTTGATGACAGATGGCTGGGAAAAATAGTCCCGCCTCCCACGATCCTCAGTCAGTGTGCATTGGGTTTAAGGGGCTCTGAAGGGTGGGGCCTCTCCTGTGTTATTGGCTGTCAAAGCGTCACGTGGGTCGGTGAGGTCGGGAAATTTAGTTCCGCCTCCCGTGACAAATGTTTACTAATACCTACAATATTTTGGACACTCAATGGTAAAATTGGTGCTGAGAATGTGTGGCACATGTGTTATTATGGGTGTTTTTCTGTGCCTAATGGATAACAAGATCTCTAAAGTGTGGAGTGCCATCTCTAACATAGAAAGCCTATATACCAACCCTTCCCAAGAGGAAAACATTGAATAATGTGGGTTGGAAATGGTGCTCGGATATGAATTTACCTTAAAGAAATGAGACAAGAGGAGTTTGGCAAAACAAGAACAAGTTGGTTTAATTAAAACGCTGCGGCCGGGAGAGCCCGGACATAGTGCGTCTCCTCAAAATCTCTCAATGTACAAAGTTTTGGACATCAATTTATACAGTTCATGAGGTAAAATAAAATGATCTCTACATTCCTAAAGAGAATCTTATTCATAAATCAATCAAATGTGTGCAGCTGATAAGGGCACAAACGGCTCTCTATCTCAGAGAGAGCTAATGTGGGCCAGTGTGTATGTGTCCAGATGTCCGGCATGAGGTTTGTGATCACTACGTGTGGTGTGCATGTCGTGTCCTGATTGGTTTAGTGTACCTATCTACATGTGGTATTTAGCTTTGTGGTATTTCTGGGAACCCGATCCTTTGGACAAACGTGTTTTATTTGAGCCAATTACCTCAGACTTGTTTGTAGTGCAACTATCTATCTGTGGAATTGATCAGGGTCTTCCCTGGGTGCTTTTGTCTTCAGTTTATGGAGGACCCCACCATTTGTGCTATTACTTGATAGGCGTGGGTTGCAGGACCTACCTAACCATGTATCTCTGACTCGTGGTTGACGGGGAGGTGACTTTTAGAGAATTAGACAGAAATGATGTGAGTTCATTGTAACTCCTAAGAATAATATGGAAGCCACTGATATCATTTTTATCAACCGTATCACCATTATGTGTACAGTTGTCATCTGTACATTGACATCACATTGTTCTTACTGGTATTGCGAAAGTCATGTTTGCTTTGGTCTCAACGTACATTGACATGGTTCTTGTTCTTATTGCCAACAATATTATCGTACAAGCATGAATTATGAGATGCATTCGTATCATTAGTGTTGATGTCGGTGCTGCTGTGTGGGCATAAGTTACGTTATACAGTGACATTGCATTCACGGGCATTGATGTGGCTATGTGGGCACAGGCTTTGGCATACATTCACATTGCATTTACTGATATTGTGTTGTCGGGCCTGCACATATCATGACATTCATTAACATCATATCCACCCATTCCAACAGACACATTTAACTCCTGCAAACTTTGTAAAGGAATGTTTCCGGTTAGCCTTGACCAAACATTTCTTCGATTTTGAAGGAACCCTCTTTCTCCAAACCCATGGTACATCTATAAGTAGTACTTTTGCCCCTAGTGTAGCCGGTTGTATGTTTCCAACCTAGATAATAACCACAAACACCATGATGAAAACCCATACCGGGTACACATTTCCACATGGAAATGTAACATTGACAATATCCTTGTGGCATGGAGGGGTGATACACCTACGGCTCTAAATTTCATTAAATGGCTGAACAACCAGGACAGAAACATGAGATTAACCCACACCATCAGTAACAAATCACTGATTTTCTTGAATGTAGAAATATTCCCTGAAAGGAGGACACTACAAACTGACACATACCAGAAACCAATGGCCAAAAACAGTCTTCTCAGCTTTGACAGTTTTCACCCCTGTTCCTTACAGGAGAACGTACCCTATGGGCAGTTCCTCTGTCTCTGACGGAACTGCAGTCGCACTAATGCCTTTAAAAAACAAGCTGACAATATTGAATACAAGACACCTGGAGAATTGTGCTCTTTGGATCCTGTCAATGTATGCAGATATTTCAATCATAGATTTGAAGCTATGATGTCTTTCATCTGCAATAAAAAGAATCCTCCTCTTGGAGAAGTTGTGGATTTCTTTTGGAGAAAGGAGTATCAAGCAAGAGGTGCTCCTCACATACATATATTGTTATGGGTCAAGGATGCCCCCAAATTTGGAACAGATTCAGATGAAAGTGTTTTGTCTTTCATTGAAGATTATGCTACATGTGTTGTACCAAATAGCAGAGAAGACAAAAACTTAAAAGCACAAGTCTTACGATTTCAAAGCCATAGGTGTGGAAAATACTGTCGACGAAAGTACAAGTCAAAGGATAAGTTCTAAACCAAATGTCGTTTTGGATTTCCACGTCCTGTATTAGCCAAAGGAAGAGTGAACAGTTTCATGTCAGCTGTACGACATACCATCACAAGAAAGTCTCCGAAAAACACCTACAACTTAAGAAGAAGCGAAGAATCAAAATACATAAATGACTACAACCCAGTTATTTTATCCATGTGGAACGCTAACATGGATATTCAGTATGTTGCGGACAATTCTGTTGCTGTTGCTCGATATGTAACGTCTTACATTACTAAATCAGAAAAGACTGAATTGAAAGAAATGTGGGAAGAGATTTCTCACGAGAAGAGTCTAAGTAAGAAATTATACAGTTTCAGTTTGAAAATGTTATCGCATTGTGAAATTGGAGCATATGAATGTTCAGATCGGTTTTCATCTGAAAGTCTATATTCCAAAAGTAGAAGAATCATTTGGGTGAGTCTAGGTCTTGCAGGAATGCGAAATCGGGTGCTGAAATCTGTTCAAGAAATTGAATATTTAGCAGAAAATGACCCTGAAAGTACAGATATTTTGAAAACCAATATGTTGGACACATACTATCCAAAGAGAAGTCATCATCTTGAGAACATGTGTCTCTATGAAGTGTTGCAAAACTACACTTTTAAACTGAATATTACAGAGAACATCAACGATGGAAAATATGGAGTGATTGGTTCTGAAGGATGTCTGGTGAAACAAAGGAAAGGAAATTCAATTAATCACAGAAAACTGAGTTGCGACACTGCTGACAAAAGGGAATTTTACTATTTAGCCCTTTTGCAAATGTTCAAACCATGGCGTTCTGAACTGGAATTACTTGGAGATTTTCCCAGCTATGAAGATTCATTTAATGCTTGTAAAGATAGCATACAATGCAGTGCTTTCGCAAATTATGTGAAAATGTTGAATGATGAAATTGATCAAGAAGCTACAATTGCAGCTGAGATTGCTAGAGACAGTTCTCAAGATAGTCAAAGTTCTGCTGCACTGAGTCAAGATCCACTTGGACAACCAATTGTTGAAAATGAAGCAGCGATTGCCATGAATGAGGTGGAACAGCAATGTATCAAGCACAAGAAGATGCAATACAGTTAGGAAACTTGGAAAAGCAACTAAATGTTGAACAGAAACAAATATATCAGCAAATGAAAGAGCAGATTGACCATGGATTACTTCATGAAAAGAAAGACTGCTCATGTACATCATTTCAACCTATCCGAATGTATGTGAGTGGTCAAGCTGGAACAGGAAAGAGTATCTTAATTAAAGTAATTACAAGTTATCTGCAAAAAACAACTGAGTCGCATTTGTCTTGTGTTGTCACTGCTCCAACTGGGTTGGCAGCACATAACATTAAAGGAATTACTTTACATTGTTTACTAATGCTGCCAGTAGAGCATGAGAACAAATTGGAATACCACAAGCTATCTGGAGAAGCTTGTTGTGAAGTTTCAAGAGTGCTGAAGAAAATGAAACTTCTCATTATTGATGAGGTGAGCATGGTTTCAAACTTGATGCTTGCCTTTGGGCATTTAAGAATGCAGCAAATTCTTAAAACAGAGTATAACGTGTTATTTGGAGGAAAACACGTCATAGTTTTTGCAACTGACACCGGTAAAAGGACAACCGGTATTTAAAACACTTGCCCATGAAGATACTAGAAAGTCTCTTGGCAGTGTTGGTAATGTGAACATTTGGAGTAATTTTGAATACAAAGAACTGACAACAAATATGCGACAGGCATATGATGCTGAATATGGAAGTATTCTTCAAGATATAAGAATTGGAATTCTTTCAAAAAAAGGGAAAGAAGCTTTGGAGAGTCGATTACTTTGCAATGTCTTTCCAAATGAAAATGCAGTTGCTGCAAAAGTGTACGTGGAAATTGCTAAAAATAAGTCAGTGATTTGCTTAATGCCAACACTGCGTGAGTGTTCAATATTCAACTAAGAATTATTAAAATTGGAAAATGAAGAAATTGTCAAAATGGAAGCCATCGATAAAATACTACATGAAGGAATCACTATTATTTTAACGGGTAAGTTGAGATCAAAACTAGATTGTTTAGGAAAAAAACATCTAAAGCTGCTGGTTTGGAAAAGACACTGTATGGGTGTGTAAACTGTCGGGTAATTTTAAGGCGTAATTTGGATGTAGAGAAAGGTTTAGTTAATGGTGCAATGGGCAAAGTGGTGGATTTTGTGAATTATCAGAAAAAAGAAGGAATTGAATTTTTAAAAATTAAATTTGATCAGATTGATGAAGTTAAAGAAATTGGGCGTTGTTCAGTTCGTTTTTTGCTTGTTAAAGATTTATATGTCCGTAGGAAACAATTTCCATTTTCTCTGGCATATGCAGTGACTATTCATAAGTCTCAAGGATTAAGTGTAGACAGTGCATTGGTGAACATTGGATCTACTGTATTTAAAGAGGGTATGGCATATGTTGCTTTGTCGCGAGTCAGAACATTATCTGGTTTGTTTTTGATTGATTTTGATGAGACAAAGGTTACTGCAGATGCAAACTGTGTAAAAGAGTATAATAGGTTAAGAAGGGTGTATGCTCCAAATTTAGGTCAATATCCTGTATTTGAAAAGCGT
Source organism: Triturus cristatus (assembly GCF_964204655.1). Classification (NCBI taxonomy): domain Eukaryota; kingdom Metazoa; phylum Chordata; class Amphibia; order Caudata; family Salamandridae; genus Triturus; species Triturus cristatus. Next base: position 798,899,460 of record NC_140594.1, read on the forward strand.
GTTTATATTGTATGAAATTTTTAATCATGACTGATTGTCATTTTATCTGTTCTTTTGTTATTTATCATGTCTTTTATGATGAAATATCGAAATAAAGACTAATGAAATGAAATGAAAAGCGTGTGGTTGGTCGAAAAAGAAGGTTAGAGAATATCTGTTCTGAAGGTATCAAGAAAAGAAAAGAACAAGATAATGTTGTGATTGCAGGTAAAAAGAAATTGGACACTGTTGAAGAGATTGTTGGTTATCAGTTTGAAAATAGTTCTGGTGTCAACTGCTATGCTAATGTAGTGGTCTATGTTGTTTTTTATCTTGAAGATTTGCAAGAGCAAATTATGGAGAATCGGCAAAAAAGATTTTGTTCTCTGTTGCACTCTGTTTATGAAATATTGACAACAGATAGAAGTAAAATACAATCTGTTTCAGATGTTCGAAGTCTTTTGGATGTGTGTTCTGGTTCTACACAATTTACACAAAAATATCCAACAAGATGCTCCTGAATTTTTAATGTATATGCATACCATTTTTGAAAATGAAGGTGTAGAAATAGAAAATATTTTTGGCCTTTCTTACAAATGGGAACATCATTGTGAAAATTACACGTATACATGTAGCACCAATGTAGACACTGAGAGATTTCTGTATTAAACATTACCAGACTGTAAATCAGTGGCTTTCAATAAATTAGTGAAAGGTGCAATTCAAAACATGGAGTGTAGCCAATGTAAATCAGAAATGTTATCCACATTATTGTTAACAAAATATGGAAAATACATAATTTTAATGATGCAACGTTGTACAGCTGATGGAAGAAAATTGGATACTTTAATAAAACAATTTGTAGCAGCACAAATATCAATATCAGGGAGGACTTTTGTAGCAATTGCAATAATTTTCCATGATGGTCCTTCCACCACATCTGGACATTACACTGCCTATCTAAAATGTGACAAAGGCTGGACACTTTGTAATGATACCCAGTTGGTTTGAGATGTCATCAGTGATATCATCAGTGATGTCACTGACCATGTCATGAGTGATGTAATATGTGACGTCATCAGCAGTGCATTGCGGGGGCGCGAGTTATAGTTAGCTGAACTAATTATAACAGGGGAATTTCTAGGGTTTTGTACGAGGGAAATGTCCAGCTAACTATAACGCCCCTGAAACCTATGGTTTTTTCAGTGAATTTCTAAGGTTTTTTAAATGCCAATTCCTAACTATAACGTGCATGAAACCTATGGTTTTTTCAGTGAATATATATATATATATATATATAAAAATATATATATATATTTAGCCACTGAAATAATAATAGGTTTCAGGCACGTTATAGTTAGAAATTAGCATTTAAAAAACCTTAGAAATTCACTGAAAAAACCATAGGTTTCAGGGACGTTATAATTAGTTGGACTTTTCACTTGAACAAAACCAGAGAAATTCAGCCGTTATAGTTAGTTCAGCTAATTATAACTCGCGCCCCCGCAATGCACTGCTGCTGACATCACATATTACATCATTCATGACATGATCAGTGACATCACTGATGACATCTCAAATGACATCACTGATGACATCACACACAACACAGAAACCGAGTCCTAAGATGGCTGCCTACACTTCCTGCTTGAAGTGTTGGTAGCCAATCAGAGCTCTGCAGATCTCTGCATCAGCTCGTCATTATTCATGAAGGCTTCACAACCAGAGATATAGACATTTGGATTTCCTTTAATATCTAGCAAACTACTGAACCGATTTACACCAAATAACATAAAGCACAATCTGTGGATCAAAAGCTAGCTTTCTGCCAAATTTGGTGTAATTGTAATTGCATTTATATAGCGCTTACCACCCCTGATGAGGCATCAAAGCACTTTTCTGCAAGTTGCACGCTACTCCAGAACACAAAAGTGATTAGTGTGAATTAATATAGGAAAATATGAAATTATTTTGAGCGGTGGACATGAGAGCCTGTTGCATTGAAAAGGTTAGTGGAAGCATAGAAGAGGGAAGGTTCTAGAAAGTGTTCATTTGGAGATCATAGCAGTAGGAGGAGGTTTGGGATGAGTAAAGGGTTCGGGCTACAAGAGTGTCTAAAGACTCTATGGAAATTAACATGGAAAATGCACTTGTTTTGACCTCCCTCTGTTTCTCGGCCCCCACTTGGCGGATGGCCCCAAAAATTTCCATGCACAACCAGAATCACAGGCACACTTTTTGGGGGAAAGTTTGTAAAGATTTATCAAACAGCTCCAAAGATATAGGTATGTCAAAAAAACACATTTCCTATGGAAACATGGTCCTAGCTATAGCTACCAACTTGCAAATCCAGTAGCTAATATTTATATATATATTCACTGAAAAAAACAAAGGTTACAAGGACGTTATAGTTAGGCGCAGGTTTCACTCGTACAAAATCAGTGAAATTCAGCCGTTATAGTTAATGAGCTAACTATAACTCGCGGCCCCGTAATGCTCTGCTTATGACCTCATATATTACATTGTGCATGACAGTGTACGAAAGGGGGCGGGCCTATGACCAGTTCTCAGGAATCCCGCTGTGTAGAACTTACATGAGGTACCAGGAGCGTTTCTTGGCCCTCAAGGTCCCTCGGGAGTTCAGTGGACTTCATCTCCCAATCAGTAATACTTCAAGAGCTGCCTTTGAACAACCCCTCCTGTAAACTCCAGTAATTCCCACACAGTGAGATTGCTAAGCGGTCTTCAGAGGCCACGCCACTTTCTCTGCCACTCTGGAAACACGTCTCCTGGATAACTACTGGTTGGGGAATAAAGTCCCCTTGGATTCTGAGACACCTTGGGCCCAGAAGCCCTCCTGGTACTTTCTGTAATTCCTACACAGAGTGATTCCTGAGAGCTGATCAGAGATTCATCAGAGAACTTTTTGCTACTTCCTGTTCATTGATTGCACTGTCAATTACATAGGAATAGTTAATTTGTATACTCTCCTCACAAACATCTGTGGGGTCTTCTCCACAGTGCATACATGTTTATCACACAATGACTGTGGGGCATGAGTTTTAAAACATTTGTTTAAAAACTTCAGGATTTACTTTGTAAAGGTGATGGCCTTGCTTTCATCTGGAGGGGGGTCTCCACTGTAGAATAACGAGGTTTGATTTGTACCTCTTTCATTAAGATTTACAATTTTGACTTCGCTGGCAATTTTTATTGCACTAACTAAATTCTTTTTGAGTGTAAGTGTTAAGGAGTATGAACTACTTGTTAGTGCATTTCAATTCACCAGACTTTAACCAAGATATTGAGTTTATATATGTAGCACAAAAAAATATATACCCATCTAAAGCCAAATCACCAGTGTTCCTCTACGTTAATAGTCTCAAAGCATTTTACAAAATTCAGCTTATCACCATCTTTAAAACCCAATTGCAGATATATCATATATATTCACTCTCCTCCTCTCTCCCAAATGGCATCCTAGGGGATTCTACGTTGGCCTAACACTGGACTACAAAGGGAAATCAGTGATGCAAAATCTGTTCTGTTATCCAGTGTGAAGGATCATTGTTTTTACATCCTGGCTGGGCTCACTGATTCAACAGGCTATCCATGACACTCTGAAGTGATCACTAGGCTCCTACACTTGATTGATTGCCAAGAGTGAATGAGACCCTTTCCCTGTCTTTGCCTCTGGCATCCCATCTTAGCCCATCATTTGGAATTCCTACTGGTGATTTACACTGCAATGTCTACAATTACTGCTTTATGGGGGAGTCAGACAAGCAGGGTTTTAGTTACCATCCCACCTGCCTCCACCTTTAATAATCACTAAAGGCTATTCAACTGGCAGATCCCTCAACACCCTTTTCAGGCGCTTACCTACCTGCTCCAAAACCAACGTTAGCTGCCAGGTCACTCCTTCCACACCCACAACCAATGCAATGCAATTCATTCTGAGGCCATCCAGAGCCAATCTCTTGCTGTGCTATAGTCTGGTGTGATGAAGAAGAGCTCCTACCAGAAGCAATTTAAATGTACCATTGTTGCGTGTTGTGCTCTAAATGCATTCACTGATGTGAAACACTGGGTACTTTGAGAGCCTGATTTAGAGACTGACCAACAGAAATTCTGCAGTTACTTCTGGATGGAAATTGTATATCTCCAATTCCAACAGTGCTACAGTTACCAGATTTGGACAGCTATACCATTACTGCCTATAGGCATATTTTTGACAACTTAATTTCCCTCTATGGTTCAAATTCCACCAGTGAAATTTCTATTGCAAATCAAATATATGTCTAATATTTAGTTGCAGTTGTTTGCACCTGGAGACCTGAGTTCCTATCCGCCATTTGACAATTCACCAGAAATTAATGCGACTCTGGCATATTCCGTTCAATGCTCAAAATGGAAAATTTGCATAGTCGACCTGTTAAACTGTTTTAGTGTTTTATAGTCCACCATCTAATGCATGCTTTCACCTTTCATTTCCTAAGATACACTGCAGTGCTTAAATTCTAAAAAGATAGTGGAGGGACCCAGGTTTGGTTAGGAGCCTGCCACCGGTGATGCCATATCCCAGGACCGTTGAATACCAAGACTACATAGTCTTGATTTCACCTCTTGCCTCTTTCTTTCACCACCTTACACTTCCCTTCACTCAGACTCACGTCAGTACTTTTTGGGAAAAATCCTTTACCCCGCAGGCTCAACAACGACCAGCCTTTACAACACAGTCACTACTCCGACTGTGACGTTATCACACTTTACTTTAACCTGCAAGTCGTTACAACGACATGCTGTAGGGGGCGTGTTGTTGGACAGGTGTTGGATTTTTAAGTCCAACACCTTCCCTACTGTTGCATAGACTGGAGCTGGAATAGTAATTTATACTATTCCAAAGTCCAGTGCTCCCTAAAGCACATCGTTATGACGACTCGCGTGGTAAAGTAACGCATGGTAATGTCGCAGTCGGGGTAGTGAGTGTTTTGTAAAGGCATGGGGGATGAATGCATGCAGGGTTCCGTCATACAACCATACTTTTTCATTCCTGATTTCACCATTTTCCAATGTTTTCCTGTTTTTCTCTTCCTCCTCATTTCTCAATTTCTTGTCCATTACTCTCATGCTCTGGGTTGGTGTTAAAAAAACAAAAAATGCAGTACCCAAAAATTAGTGCCAGTGCCCACCACTGCCAACCAACAGCACAAATTAAGCATAAATATTCTAGATCCGGGAATTTTGCCTGACCCTTAAACCACACACAGCTTGTATTAAGTACACAATGCCACGTATGCTTTTGATGAAAAAATAGCATACAACCATTTTCTTGGCAGATGCAATGTTACCTGTTCATTTTTAAATCAGTCCCATCAAGGAATTTTAAAATACTATTGGCTTAAAAAACACAACACAAATGGATTATTAGTTACTATGAACTCTCAGCCACCAAACTCTAAGTGACAGTTCACAACCTTCCCAAAACTCTTTTCCTAAAACCAATGAACCATCCAATTCTCAGTGGTTACTCTTTCTAAAATCCTGCTTGAACATACAGGAGGATGGATCTGATAGATGCCCAAACTGCCAAATAGAACAATGTTTAAGACCAAGGGGGGGTCCAACACCTGATATGTGACATCAATTGCACTTTCCTCCCCACTGAAGCCACATTTTCTGATCAGCTTTGTTTCCACTGCGTGGAGCGAGCTAAGAGAAAGAAAAACGTACACATTATAAAGCAAGCCCATTTTCACAGAGTACTCCAGCCTCCCTGTGGGCTGGGAGAATTAAGAGCTGTCAGTGGGGCCTGAGGGCCTGGCCGTCCAGTATGTAGAGACCTGTCATAATTAAACTAATGGAGCTGCAAATGTGTCTTGATATTCAATCTATCTTCTCCCGAGGAGGGTCGCTAACTAAAACCACAGTCTGACAGGTTGCGATGATCCGCTGCTTGCTTCACGCCAAAGCTGGGTCAGCAGTGCCCTCCGCAGCTCTCGACTGTCTTACACTTGGGTCCGCAATGTCATACAGGAACGGTTGTGTGTCGATTCACAAAATGCCAAGCGTATCTGAAGTGCTGATGAGAACCGTTTGACCCTAGTGACATCACAACGTTGACCTCATTATGCCAACTTTGGCCCTCCTACAGCCTCCTTTTGGCTGCTGAAGTGCCAGGTAAAGCAAAAGAGTGAAACTACATTTTTTTCTATTTTTTCACATATTGCTGCTATGCATTGTTAAAAGAGATGTACGCACACAAGACTGGTTAAAGCAGAAAATGTCTTAGCACTAGAAGCTATAGAACTGAAGCCCAAAGAAATTTTCTGCACAAATCCATCTCTTGCCTGCATCTTGCATGACTTTTGCTGGGTAAGCATGCCTTTCAGTACAATTTCCAGTTTATGGTTGGCAAAATGTATTTGGCATACCATTCATTAAAAAAAAAACATATCTTTCAAAGAAAATAAAAATGCAATTTCCCTCACCCCTTTATCATGACTAATGAGATCAAGGGTAGTAATAGCAACATAAAAATCGAAGCTGCTATATATGGTTAGTCCTAATCCAGTTGGTATAGAGAGCTCTCAACACTCTCAATGTGACAGCAATGCTGCATAAAGCATCTATCACAAAAAAAGCACTTATAAAAGGTTGGTGATATTGGATGAAAACAGAATGATGGCCCCTGGGGGAAGTGACAGTTGGGTTAGTTAGTTTTTTATAAAGGCATCAGGAAGGGCGGATCATGCCTCTTCCTGACTCCAAACACTACCGGGAGAGTTTTTAGGAGCTGATGAAGTGTAAGCCCATTTGCAGGCGTCACGGGCATCAGGCAACATTGTGGTGCCCAATAACAATGAGGTAAGGGCTGCTTTGCTCACTCTCGGCGCAGCGGGCAGAGCCAATCTATTCAGGCCTGGCATCTTGGACCAGGTGTGGGTCAGTCTGCGGCCACCATCGCGATCCACGTCAGATGGGGTTGCCATAGATGTAGTGACAGGCTCTCTCCTGCGGGGGAGTGGGAAGAAAGTCGGGCGGGCCACTGGAGCACTCAGTTTGTCTCCAAAAAAGGCAGGAGGTGTCACAGCCTTCTCACTAGTTTGAAGGCCCCAGTGGAGGAGCCGGAGGCTCAAGATAGTAGCGAGGGGGTGGAGCCAGCCCAAGACTTAGACACGCAGATGTTTGAGGAGCCAGTATGTGACCAACAAACACCTAAACCCCCAGGGCTTGGATGGCCTCTGGACCTTTCAGTTAGGCCTGTCCCTGGGGGTAATGCGCTGACAGTGGTTGCGTCATAGGGTCCAGCCACAAAACAAAATAATCCTGCTCAAGGGGAGGCCACAGGCCTTGTAGAGGGGGGGAAGGGGGAGTATAGGATGTCTTTTGCAGTGGTTGTGGTGACCCAAAGGGGGGTTAGAAGCTTATGTGGCCTGGTCATGCTATCTGTAAGTGGCAAGGGGTATATATTGAGGCCCGTACTAGTGCACAGTGCCTCCTTATTCAAGAGACCAAGGAGCGATAGGAGCACATATGTAGGGCCTGGGAGGCAGCGCTCTGCACAGGTCCTGCTCGGGGGACTCAGTCCTAGGTGAATAGGAGCAGGGTCAGAGGGTGGTGGACCAAGGGAGGAAGTCGTGATGACTCTGGGTTCCAGAAGGAGAGAAGCTAGGCACAAGCATGCAGGCCAGGGGCCTGGTTTTGTAAAGGACCTCCCCAGGTTGGTGCAGACTGCTGGGAGGTGGTGCGTCAAGGCCAGTGTGCTAGCCTGGCAGGCAGGTGGTGATGCCGATGGGGCGTATGATGGCCAATGGACATTGGCCTGCAGAGGTGGGGGGGTTCTGCATCGGCCCTCCCTACATGAGGGCTTGCGTTTTAAAAACCCAACAAGAGCGGCAGTCCTTGCCTGACAAAGATGCATGTGCAAAGTAGTGTGGTGGTGCAGAGTGCATGACAGTGTGACGACGGTGCAGGTGAGGATGAGCTGGTGCTGGACTATGACGATGGCAGGATGAGTGGGAGAAAGGCGAGATGCGTGATGATGAGGATGTTTGAATGCCAGAGGCATGGTTGAAAGGGAAAGAGTGAACAACAAGAAGCCAAGTCAATCAAGCTTTATTCGACAGTTAAGTCATAAAAGCAAGTTTACAAACATTTCATAAAACAGTAAATAAATTATCTAAAAAAATGTAAAATCGCATTAAATCTTGAACAACCATCAAACAAGCTATTTCTAAAACGAAGAAAGAAAGCGTAATTTGTGGTGCCAGCCCATATACACTTATATTACACAGGTATTAGCATGGTACAGCTTAGTGGTCACCCTCCTATGATTACCTTCATATAATAACTACATCAGGTAAATTCAACTAAATACAGTTTTTATTTTAGTTTTAGGGGGGGGAGGTTACAACGTACCTCAGAGTTTTTGACCTTATGCCCCAGGCCCACCCTAAGAATTTAGCCACAGCTATACAGATCAGGGGTGTTGAGTCTGTGCACAAGATGCGAAGAGCTATAGCATATCTTCTGATACCCAAAAGTCTGCAAATTGGTTTTATCCATGTTTCCCGGGGTGCTACATACATTGGACAGAAGAATAATACGTGGCCTACAGTTTCACATTCTTCTACACATTTGTAACATTTATCGTTCTTGCTCCCTTGCCCCCCCCCCACCTGGAGGTAAATTCAGCAACGGGTAGGGTACCCACCCGTATCTGGAAATAAAGTTTTCGATCTAGAGTTTTCCCGATAATGTCCCAGTACTTCTCTAAGGAAGGGTAGGCTTTTAGATCTAAAAAACGGCATGATAAATGGATGGAAAGACCTTGGGAGATTTCCGACTTATAAACCCATTCCCAATACATTGTTTTCAACTCTTCTTTGGATGGGAAGGTAGCATTTGCAGGATCTTTCCAAAGTTCAATCAAGCCTATGCTACCCAGGAGAGATTTAATCCCATGTAACCATTGTATTTTATGGAACCTGTCAGATTCTATTATATCCACAAAGCCACTCCTATAATGGGCGAGTTCATCAGTACACCAGAGCCGACGCCAATAGAGGATTGGACGAAGCTTCACCAGATGTTCAAGTGGCTTTTTACCAAGGTCCAATAATAAAGGTTGCAATGGCGTGCTAGAAGGCAGATTTGTGATCTTGCGTAAGAACGCATTTTCTAATACCTTCAAGCTGTTCAGGTTACCAAAGCCCCAAAGCTCAGCCCCATAGAGGCATGAGCTCAGGACCATCGCCCCATAAATTTCTAATACTGGAGAGACTGGCTTTGTGAAGGAAGTTTTAAATCTAGACAGAAGAACACCTGATTTTTGCTTGTGTTGTAGCATGGCACGATCTAATTGGCAGCCCCATCGCATATATTTCTGTAGTGTTATGCCCAGGTATGTAAATGAGGTAACCTCCTCCAAGGGTAGCTTGTTCATATAAATTTTTCCTTTAAAGGATTTGTGGGCATTAAATGACATGAACTTCGTTTTTCCAGTATTCACCTCCAAGCCCCTCATTGTGCAAAATTCCTCAAAACACTCTAGAGCCTTTTGTAGGCCACTTGGGGTCTTGGAGATAATCAATGTGTCATCCGCGAACATGAGGATAGGAATGCGTACTCCTGCCAGGACCGGCGCATCGGTGGCGGTCAATGAGAGGTGACCGGCCACCCCGTTGACAAAAAAGAAGCACAGTTAGTGTTTTTCAGAAGTAAAGTGCAGACAAGGGCACCACCACAGACAAGGCAGCATGGAAAGGTGGCAGACATTTCAGAGAGAAGAGGGGCGTTGACCATCAGGTAATGGTAATTGGTGGGAAGTGTGTGGAGTGAGGGAAACATGGATGGGGGTAAGACTTGCAAGTTAGTTCGGTTGAGGTTGGAGTTATCGATGACGATGGGGTGAAGGTTAAGAACACCTTGAAAGGGAAAGTGGTGCCCATGTGGGCTGGTATCGGCAAGGCTACAGATGTGAGAAGGGTGCAGACTGAGGATACGGAGGAGTCCGATGTTGCTGGCAGGGAGGAAGCACCCAAAGAGGTTAAACATAGGAAGTCATTGCCATACATGGGGTTGGCCATGCCCCTGGGGTCCCATCTTTCCGATAAGACCAAAAACAGGATCTGGAGACATTAATACATAGATGTGTTCAAACACCTACACAAGCACATACAGGCAAAGGAGGGGACTAAGTAGGAAGAGTGGGATTGGCTAGGAGGCCAAAAGTCTCAATCAACATGGACAATTGAAATTCAGCATTTTTTGAGGTATGCCAGTATTTATTGTGAAAGGCATACAGATACGGTGATTGCTTTGTTCAAATATATGAACATCATCAACTGTTTTGTTCAGATTTTAAGTTACACCATTCAACCCCTGATTCCTAAACGAGCATGGCACAAACTGAATTAAAGGAGCATAAAGTAGCATGACCTGGCTTTATGTGGGACCTTAGAGCTAAATTATAACAGTTGCAAACAATGGGCAGAAAGGAAAATTGTTTCATTCTCCCATGTGTAATAAATGGAATTGCCACAACATTACAGATTTACACAATGAACATTTGGGCAATTTTCTGCACCTAGAGGGTTGTACTAGATAGTTCGTCTCAGGTACAAATCTTATTCAGGACACTGCTGACTTGCCTTTGAGTTGTAAATCGTTTTTAGATCTGTGTAAAAACTGAAGGGTAGATTTACTAATGATTTGGGTTGTCTATGTGTGGAGAAAGTTGTTGCAAGGCAATCAAGTTCATACATGGGATTTATAAACCACGCAAGGTGCTTTTTGAGTTTACTTGTGTGACTTTGTAAAGAAATGTAACACAACACAGCGACTTGTGCTGTGTTTCATTACATTTTGAAGTGGTACGAGTTCCATGGGTGGAGAATGGGCATTCCTGTGCATCCACCCATGGAATTTGATGCAATATCAGATTTACTGTACACATTAATCTCGGGATTGTGTCAAAAGGATGTGCCTGTTCCAGAGGGGCAGAACGAGGAGAAATACCTTTATTTATCCTCATTACTTCCTTTTTCTAAGAGTAGAAAGACTAAATTGCCTCTTAGGAATGTTTTTGTGCAGGAAGATATCCCTTCCTGCACAAAAAACAATCCGGCCTGTATTACAGGCACCCTTGCAGCATGATGCAAAGGTGCCTGAATTGGTGCTAGGCAGCACACAGTGCACCGGCACTGTAGGAGAGCAGAAGGCATATCTTAGTAGATATGGTGCATTTCTGCTCTCTCCCTTTCCCACAACACAGCAAGTTGCCTCACTGCATTGAGTTGAGTGAAATAATAATAAACCTGCACCTGAATTTTTAAAGTGTAGGCAGACGACTTTATTGGTGCAGTACTATTTTTTTCCATTTACACAATGATGCGCTCCAGATTTTCCCTCAGCACTGTAGTGCACTAATCTTGGCAAATCGTGACCCCAGTATCCTCCCATTTCCTCTTTAATTAAAAAGTTATTACAGTCCATGAGTAAGCACAGAGGTCCAGAACTACAAACCAGGGGCATATTTACAAGAAACTGGCAGAGCACAGTGTTACGCCAAAATTGGTAAAGCCACGCTTCAACAGTTTCAAAACACAGGGATGCACCGTATTCACAAGAATGCTGTGCACACCTGCGTTAACCCTAGTGCTGACGCTAAAAAGACTGCCTAGCGCCAGTGCAGGAACCCTTGCGCCATTTTGCTAGGGTGCCTGTCCTGCAGGGGCAATTATTTATGTGAGGCAAGGGCCTTCGTGGACATAAACAATCTTTACAAGCGATTTGCTCTTTCTCTGTGTGCTGCAGAATGCAGCAGGTGTAGAAAGAGCAAAATACAAGGAGAAATAAAACATTTCTCCTTGTATCGCTTGTCTAACACGAGGTATTCCCTTGTGGTATTTTTGGCGCTGCCCCATACATTGTAAATATGGGGCAGCGTCAAAAAGTAAACTCCCACTGCAACACCCATCGCATGCCCCTTTCACGTTAAGTGCTGCCTGAATAGGGGCATTATTTACAAGGCGACGTTAAGCCATGTTAAGTGGCTTAACGGCGCCTTGTAAATAAGGCAAAGAAACAGAACATCAGAAGAAGTGACGTTCTGGTGGCGTTAACTCCTTGTAAATATGCCCCAAACCCATTATTCTCTACAGAGCACTTCTTGATTCTTTGTGTAGAGAAATAGTGACGATCGTAGATGTTGTGGGTCTGGTGCCCAAACACATTCATGCAGAATATGAAACATAAATGACAGGGTGAGCAAGACATGTAATCTACTAAATAAGATGTAGTCTTAACAAGGAAAATTGGAAAACATATTTTGTATTAAAAATGCGAGGCTGGTACAGTTTCATAGCTACTTGGAATCTGGCAAAGCATAATGTTGAAATCTATTGTTCGCACACAATGAAAGGCAGCTTTTTTTTAGTATTTGGTTTTTTGTGAATTCTGTGCATCAGAACGTTGAGGAATCAGGGGTTGAATGGTGTAACATAAAATCTGAACAAAACAGTTGGGATAGACAGTTGTAGAATCCTTTCATATGTCTCACTAACCAGGCGCGCAACACCCATTGGACTCAAAGGGCTTCAGCCCCCCCCCCGTCGTGTGTGGCAGCCCGGGATGAGACACCTTCCCGGGCAAAAAAGCAGCCGCACCCGAGCACTTTACAGGTCTTTAAAAGACCATTTGCATGTTAATGAGGCCTCGCTGCTGTTTCACCCCTTCTAAGAGCCCCTGCAGCTCCACTCTGCCTATTGCTTAAAGTTCAGCCCCCCCCGAAATTTTTGCTCAGCCCCCCCCGAAATTTGGCTCTAGTTGCGCCTCTGTCACTAACCATGTTTCACGTGACTGCCGCTGACCGCGGCCCCCGCAGGGGGCCACTCGGCGGTCGGCGCCTTAGTGGCCCCGGGGCCCCGGTCACCCCTCCCCACTCCCTCCTTCGGGGGGGGGGGCAGGGACACAGACTGGTGCCCCCCTCCGTGTCAGGGCCGGAAGTGACGCGCAATGCGCGTCACTTCCGGGCCCAGGTGTGAGGGGGAGGCTATTTAGCCTTCCCCCACCCTCACTGGTGACCTCTTTTGTCGCCCACCTCGCCTTTTATCGGTCGTCTCGCGTTGATCGTCGACCGTCAGCTGCTCGAATAAATTGGCGGTGAGTTTGCCGGTTTGACCCCCTCGCCCCGGCCCTGTCCCTGGGCAGTACCAGGAGACGGGGCCCTGTGGTCGGAGTACCACGGGCGGGGGGGGGCCGTGCTCGGAGCAAAGCTCGTGGGGTTGTTCAGGAAATTATTCCGCCGCGGCTTTCCTTTCTCCCCGGCCTGGATGGTAGTAGCGTGGGTGGTGGGGGTCGTGGGTGCTCGGTTTGGGGGCCCCGCTCTTGCTTGCCCTGGGTGTTGTGTGCGACCCTGCCCCCCCTCCCTCCCCAGCGTGGGTGCATGGCTGGGGACGTTGCTTCGTGCGCGAATGGTGTGCTCCCCCCCTTCGGCGCTCGGGTCTGTCACCAGCGTGTGTCGCGATCCACTCGCCATCCCCTCCTTAGATGCGGGGCCGCGTGACCGGCTTCGGCTGGGGCAGTGGCTTGCGGGGCTTTATGGCGTGATTGTGCGGGGTTAACCAGCTGGGGAGGGGTGGCGCGACCTTCTCAGAGCGGGCAATGCGCCTTGCGGAGGGGGTGCTATGTAAGGCGCTCCAATACCTTCGGGTCGATTTCGCGCTATATTAAAATATGCATAAAAGCATAACGTATACAAGGACCGCGCATCGTGTCCGCAAATTCCGATTCTGGTTTGTGTTTTCGCGTCTCGGGGCCTAACGCGCGGTTTTGCGCGGACACCCCGCCTCACCTGGTGCTCACGGCTGGTCCGTGGGGACCCGCGCCCGTCTCTGGAGCTTCGGGAACCGGGGTCGAACCTCGGAGTCCTGGGATTATAGATGTATGTTTGGGGTGCTTTCAGTGCTCCGGCGGCTGACCACTGGGTCGTGCACCCGGTGCCCTGGTCCGGGGGAACCGCGCCCGGCTCGATTTTCGAACCGGCGGCCTGCTATGCTCGATGTGGCTCTGCCGGCAGAGCGTTAGAATATAAAGTAAGTCTCTGCTTTGGCTGGCAGTCTTCCTGTGTTGGTTCATGGGAAGTACCGGACCGGGCACGGTTGTATGAGTATGGAGGGCTTAGCCCTCTGAACCGATGGGCTGCGATTCTGGGCAATTCTCTCAACCGCATAGTGCCTGAATGGGTAACGTAAATACGGGCTATGTTAAAGCGCCCCAATAACTTTGGGTCGGGTTCACGCTATATAAATACAACAGGCGGCATGCTATGCTACACACGGGGGCGGGGCTCGCGAGATCGGGGACGGTAGAGCATGCGAAGATTAGGATATGCCCCCCCGGGTCCCGGGGGTATGTTGGACGGTGATCAGGACCGGGGACAGTCGGGCAGGAGACACGGTACTAAGCACCCAGTGCCGGACCGTGTGATTTAAATGCGGCGCTCATGTAAAACGCTCCAAGACCTTCAGGTTGGTCTTGCGCTATGTAAACCGGCAGCATGTAGTGGCTGGCGGCCTAGAAGGCCGATGCTTGATGCAGGGACAGCATGGTGCAGGAGAATTTTGCGCCCATACCTTCTGGTTGAGAGTGCGCTACATAAATATGCACGCTGCAACTGCTGGCTGCCTTTAGGGCCTTAAGTGACATATATGGGGATCCAAGTGCAGTTAGCATGGGATTTGAACGAGCAGGTCAGGTAGAAAGCGGAAGGGATGGGCCTCGGCTGGACTGCTGATTTGGGTGCTGGTAACCAGAGTTCGATCATTTTGGGTCGCGTCCACATCCTGTGATTCTGGCCGAATCACTTAATCACCCCGTGCCTGAATGCGTAATGTAAATACGGTGCTCATGTTAAGTCCTCCAATACCTTCCGGTCGAGTTCGCGCTATATAAATATGCAACATGTAATTGCTGGCTTCCTATAAGCCAGATAAATGAAACAAGTACAAGCATTATTCACATCACGCGCTTACGGGCATTACTAAACCCCCCGCACCTCAACGGTTAATCTGGTGCGGTATTCGCGTGATTTGGCACGGGGTTCGTTTTATATGGTACGAATCTCTCACGCTCCCCGTGCCTGCTTGTCTGATGTAAATACGGTGCTCATGTAAAGCGCTCCAATACCTCGGGTCGATTTCGTATTGGAACATTTAATACGGTACTGAGCTCCCAGTGCCTTGTGATGCTCATGCAAAGCGCTCAATACCTCGGGTCGATTTCGGGCTATATAGTAGGCAACAGGTATTGGTTGGTTGCCTACATGGGCAGATGCGCGATGCATAGATTGCTTGGCCACAAGAATTTGGCGCCAATTCCTTCGGGTCGTGTTGGCGCTAGATGAATATGCAAGCTACGATTGCTGGAGGCCTATGAGCTCATGTGCAGGCAAGTGTTCGCAAGATCTCGATCGTGCCTATATGCGCGCGCATTAGGCGATTCAGGACATTACTCGTTGGCGCGTATTACTGTTTTAAGGAACTTCGTCGTTCCCCGCGCAGGCATGTGTAGCATGTAGCGGGCGTCCAGCGCTCCAGTACATGCGCCCTCACCTGACCTGAGTTAGGTGGTACGGTGCTCGCGTCCAGGCTCAGTTGCCTTGGCGCGCGGTGGCGTTAGCGACAGAGGCTTCGCGTAAACTGGTTGTTTGGCCTCGCGTATATTGGGGCCGGTAGATTGACGTGGTGGCCTATCGCTCCATACGCTGAGCTGGGCGAAGCGCCCCCGCTACTGTCGCGTGATGTAAAGGGGACAGTTGTGCGAGTCACGAACGAAGCCAATAGTGCGGACTTGTGGTAGGTATGATGTTACGCGTATCATACAGCTAGGAGCTAGGTCAGAAACAGCGAAATTACAAGTCGGCCCGCACAGTATGCTGAGCACATAGTTGTGCTTTGGGCCCCCCGCACCTCAAGGGTTAATCTGGGGCGGTGCTCGCGTGCTCTGTATGTGTAACGTAAATACGGTGCTCATGTAAAGTGGTGCAATACCTTTGGCGGCGAGTTCGCGCCATACAAATATGCAACATGTATGTGCTGGCTTCCTATATGGCAGATAAATGACACAAGTGCGTGCATTGTTCACATACGCGATTACGGGCATTAATAAACACCCCGCACCTCAATGGAAAATCTGGTGCGGTGCTCGCGTGATCCAGTTTGGGGAGCGGGTAATATGGTACGAATTTCTTAAGCACCCCCGTGTGAAGATGTAATGTAAATACGGTGCTCATGTAAAGTGCTCCAATGCCTTCCGGTCGAGTTCGCACTATATAAATATGCATCATGTAATTGCAGGCTTCCTATAAGGCAGATACATGATACCAGTACATGCACTGTTCACATCATGCGATTACGGGTATTACTAATCCCCCCCGCACCTCAAGGGTTAATCTGGTGCGGTGCTCGCGTGACCTGGAACGGGGTCCGTGTTCTATGGTACGAATCTCTCACGCTCCCCGTGCCTGTATGTGTAACGTAAATACAGTGCTCATGTAAAGCGGTGCAATACCTTTGGCGTCGAGTTCGCACTATACAATATGCAACATGTATGTGCTGGCTTGCTATAATTCAGACACATGATACAAGTGCACGTGTTATTCACAAGAATTGCTTGTGCCCACATTCGCCCGCATTAGATGATTCCGGGCATTACGACACCCCCTGCACCCGAATGGGTTATTCGGTCGGTGCTTGTGTCCGGCGCTCGAATAATTTCACGCACATTACGGTTTGAGCTAATCACTAATCGACCGTGCCCGAATAGGTATGTGAATACGGGGCTCATGTACTGCACTCCAACACCTTCGGGCAGGTCACGCTGTGACTCTGGGCAGATAATTTAATATCCACGTGCCCGATGATGCATGTATATACGGTACTCATGAACGGCGCGCCATTACCTTCGGATCGAGTTCACGCTGGGTTGCGACGCTGGGTAAATCAATGAATATCGCTGCGCCCGAATATGTATGCGAGCTGCTGGACCTGGTATGCCTGGGTTCCCGAGGGTCACGGACCTGGCGGCTCATGATCTCACTCCCGTGCCCGAATATGTGTGTAAATATGTTGCTCATGCACAGCGCTGCCATACCATTCGGGTCGAGTTCGCGCAATATGAGAGTGCTAATTACAGCAAGGGTCGCGCGGTACGATCCTGACCACACGTGACCACGTGTAGCTCGTCTCCAACCTTTTTGCTGAAAGGGGGCTTGGGTCGTTTGTCATTGTTGTTGTTGTCTCGACACCCACCCCCATTGCTTACGGCCTCGCGCTCCCAAGTGCATCAGTCCTTGGGTAGGACGGACCAGAGTCGGGATAGTCCTAACGTAGAACGGTCATTGCCATATTAGTAACAGTTAAACACGGGTCGCTGCCGACAGTCTATAAGAGGTATGCTTATGCCCGCAACTCTGCCCCGCCAACATGCTTATGTGGGCCGCCTTCAACTGTCACTCATAGTGGCACTGGTATGGGGGAAACCACACATAACTAACTGTAACCTAGACACCCAGGTGGGTGCCTAGTCGGGCAGGGCAACGCAACCGAGATAGAATGGTAGTTATTATCTAATGTTAAAGGAAGTCTGGTTTGAGCCACTAGATGGGTGTAGATATGGGTGTAGCTCAGTGCCCCAATCGCATTGAATACGGGGACGCACTGACTTAGCACCACATAGGTTACCGGCGTGATTGACCAGGGGGTTGCGGGTGCGCCGCTCGCGAGCAAATTTTAACCCGTGGTTGTTCGGTGTCTTGGACCACTGCAACCAAAGACAGATTCGGGTTGCTTCAGTGAAGACCTTCCACCCGCGCTTTAGCCAGAGCGGCTTGTGGGTGATATAGTAGTTATATAGCAAGGGTGCGGTCGTTCAAAAAGTTTGGTAAACACCACGTAGAGCCTCATGGCGTCAGGGCATTATGGACCATGCAGCATTCGCAACATTCAGAATAGGGCCGGTATTTGCACCAAAGTTTCCGGTTGGTTCACACAGACTTGTCCGCCCCCGAGGTTACCCTTTAGGGGTGGAACCTGAGACTAAGGGGGCATCTCCTGCTCGGGCGTCACAAATAAGCGTTAGCTACGCGGGGATGGAGTACCATGCAGGTCCTGCCACCACTGGGTTCCCTCCAGTCGATGGGATCATTTTAGGTGGGCCCACGAAGTCTACGGTTCCTGGGAAGCTTCCAGCCGTGGGCAGGTAGCAACAGATGAAAGTATCAGCGTGTGGGTATAGGACATCTGCTTTCTGGGAGCACCGTGCCCTGGGAGCACGCGCGTTGCCCTAATTCTGAGGCCTACCCATAAAGGGGCAGAGTAGCAAAACAAGTAAATAGGCTCCATAGGCGGGCCTCGGGCCTCACAGCTGGGCCCAGGGAAAATAGGGCTTTTCTTAATGTCTAGAGGACCATTGCGGTTGGGGGTTATCCCCCACCGGATTCCCTGGTCGCGTACCACAGTTGCGGGAGACTGGGATCCGGGTTTACGGACACGTTACCGCGCCAGGGGCGCTGCCAGCAAACATACGGTGCTGCTGTCCCAGTAATTGGGGTGTCGGCGGGGCAATCGCAAGGGGACAGTATGTCAATAGTACATTTGACACGCCCAGGGTGCACTAAATCTCCACTTCAACGGAGCAGGAATTTGGCACCGCTGGGGATGCTCTGGGTTTGCGGTGGGGGGCCCCCCCGCCACCCTCCTTCTGAGGAGCATGATGGGAGGGGCGTAGTAGGACTTAGTCAATCCTCAATGCTTGAACTTTACTGACGGCGCGCAATGTTAAGCGAGACAGATTCCCGAAGCTGGTATACCTAGGGGGTTACATCACTGAGGGATCTGTAGGGGCATAATTCCCATAAGGAATAGGGGATGGTGGGCAGGGGCAGGAGTCGCCCCTTGCCCACGGTCACGCGCTGGCAGCTAGGAGCACTCCTGTGCTCCAGGTTTAGCAATCAGAGGGGGCTGGCCAAAGGTTAAGTGAACCCCCTCTCGCCTTCATAGCCTAAGAGGGCAGGCCCAGAATTGTGAAGAGGGTAACCTGCCCGCCTGGGGGGCGAATAGTTCTTGGCACATCTCCCCAGGCCCAACGGGTCCTTTATTTCAGCAGACCCTATTCCGATTAGGATAGCGTCTCGGGCCTTGGGGGCTTAGATGGGGCCATCTACAACACCAGGAGCTATGGCTCAATGGTAAGTCTTGGGTTCGAGTCCCGCAAACGCTGTCAAAGTGTCATAAGTTGGCAACATTTCCAACTCTTCTTTAACCAGGAGCCATAGCTCAATAAGTCTTGTGCCTACGGTTGTAATGGTCTCACAGGACAAGGGTTCGAGTCCCGCGAGCACTGTCAAACTGTCATGAGGTGGCAGAATGTCAAACTCTTCTGTCTGCAGGGATGGTTCCCTTGCAGCTAGTTGCAGGAAGCCCTAGATAGGAGAGGTGCAGGTAAGACTATAGCGGGTTGGTGGGGGGCCCTGGCTGCGACGGTTAGCCACCTCCAGGGCTGTGGCGGAGTTACAGGGCGATCTGGAAGCAGGCCGGTACAAAGGGTACCTCTGCGCGGCACCACGTGGTGCCTGAGCCAAAACGAGGAGCCTCCAGAGAGGTCCCGGAAGCCGGTCGGCGCCCCGCTAGGCCTGCGGGCGGTTGTGGGCCTGAACAACCGGGGGCTTGCTATGCGACGCTCCGCCCCGAGAGGGGGGGTGTGACTAGAATTTCAACGGCACGTGATCGTAAAAAAGAATCACTTGGGGGGCAGCACTTGCGGGTCGTTCCCGTGCTGCCCGGCTCATCAGGCGGGCAGGTGAAGTAGATGGCCACCTGCCCTTGGATCGCCCGTAAGATAACCCACCTATTACATATACTGGAATTATGTAATAAACCTGCAGCATTTGTTACCCACTTACAACAGTTTCTTGTGTTTTCATTGGGTATCCTAATTTGGGGGAGGGGGGAAAGCGGGGTGCCCCTGGGGGTACTATGCCGCTGACCGCGGCCCCCGCAGGGGGCCACTCGGCGGTCGGCGCCTTAGTGGCCCCGGGGCCCCGGTCACCCCTCCCCACTCCCTCCTTCGGGGGGGGGCAGGGACACAGACTGGTGCCCCCCTCCGTGTCAGGGCCGGAAGTGACGCGCAATGCGCGTCACTTCCGGGCCCAGGTGTGAGGGGGAGGCTATTTAGCCTTCCCCCACCCTCACTGGCGACCTCTTTTGACGCCCACCTCGCCTTTTCCCTCCCTACCGCTTACCCGGCGTAGGCGTGGTTGGGGGGGGGGTTTTCTGAGCGTTGTAATGTTTTCCTTTTCGTTGCAGGCGGAGTTACAGGGCGATCTGGAAGCAGGCCGGTACAAAGGGTACCTCTGCGCGGCACCACGTGGTGCCTGAGCCAAAACGAGGAGCCTCCAGAGAGGTCCCGGAAGCCGGTCAGCGCCCCGCTAGGCCTGCGGGCGGTTGTGGGCCTGAACAACCGGGGGCTTGCTATGCGACGCTCCGCCCCGAGAGGGAGGGTGTGAGTAGAATTTCAACGGCACGTGATCGTAAAAAAGAATCACTTGGGGGGCAGCACTTGCGGGTCGTTCCCGTGCTGCCCGGCTCATCAGGCGGGCAGGTGAAGTAGATGGCCACCTGCCCTTGGATCGCCCGTAAGATAACCCACCTATTACATATACTGGAATTATGTAATAAACCTGCAGCATTTGTTACCCACTTACAACTGTTTCTTGTGTTTTCATTGGGTATCCTAATTTGGGGGAGGGGGGAAAGCGGGGTGCCCCTGGGGGTACTAATGAGAGACCAAACACCGGGTCTTCCTTAACATGGCAATCTTCACCATCTTGAATAACAGAAAATCGTTTCATGCCTGAATCCAGCTACTTCCAATTTGTATTTAATAATAATATGCCAGGACCTTTCTGAAAGCCCCATGGTTTGGTCTTTCTTGCCACAAACCCACATCTCAGCCTGCTGGGAGCAGGAGCAACATGTTTATATATAGCCCCGCAGACAGCGCCCGCAGAAGGAACACGAACAATCCTGGACCGAGCAAGCGCCTCCATCTTGTCAAACTCGATTTCTCCTCGATGATGTTGTCATGCCTCAAAATCTTGTCTTTTTAAAGCCTGTCATCTTCTGGCGGGAGTCTTCTGGAAACATCGTTCGACGCAGGCTTGTCAACTATCTGTGCTGATCCCCGTAGCAGCACAGACTCGGTGGCAGGCTGCTAGTTGATCATTTGTACTGCTGGCCTCGGCAGAACCTGCCACCCGGATGATGCGCACACGATTTCAGGTCATCCTCTTCTGCCTTATCATGGCCAGAATGACACTCATTCACTGCTTATTTGACTTCTGTGCTCTTTATCCCTTTGTCTTTTGTCACAGACTTAACAACATGCACAACAAACACCGAGGTGTCACCGCCTTCACGCCTTCCTCGCGGTTCCCACCTCGCCTTCCATCGCTTCATTATTTATAGACACCACTTCCGCCCTGTCACTCGTGTTCCTGCGCAAGGCAGTTTTGTTATTACGCCTGTGGATTTAATGATGTGAAACTCAGAAGATACATCACGGATCGGGGCTCAGCTCTATGTAGGGTAGAACAATCTGTTCGGTTTGGAGAAGAGCGCGTCACTATAGAATTATTTTGCCATGCATAAAGGATGACAACATCTTAAGAACCAAAAACATGGAGATTTTGCAGAAATAGAAGAAGGACTACAATATTACATCAACGGTGCTGCACAGAATGACAACTCTTATCAACCATAGGAACACAGAAGAAGCACTAAGAAAATACATAAAATGTAATTTGTAAAACCAGCATCATATCTGTTAAATAAATTGCTTGCTTATAGCAGCTGCTTACTAACACAACTTTAGAACGCCCAATAAGTGCCTCTCACTGGTTTAAGCCGACCCCCTCTAAAAACCAGGACATGAGCCAAAATTGCAGAAATCTGCAGGGACAGCCGGTGATAACCCTGGACTGTCCGGGCAAATCCGTGACGCCTGGTCACCCTACATGCATACTAATCTTTCCAACATCAAAGCTCACCACCTTGGATTGTTCCTTGCTTACCTTCTGCTCTAAGTCTGCGGGATCCCCAAATGAAGACACAGTGCATGATTTGTATGTCATAACATCAACTCCTGACACATCAGCTTTCAGATATGTTGGAAACATAATATCAAATCTTGGAAATATCACCAAAGTAAACGCAGATGTACTATTATTAGCTCTTTAGTGATGATGGTTTGGGTTACCATGGTCACAATATTTAAATAGGTTGGTATTTGGACAGCAACATTTTGGCAAAATACAGGGAATGTGACAAACTGTGCTAATTAAATGTCGAGAAGCTCAGTTTTTTCAGAGGTGGGTGACAATCTAAAATGTTCTTATTTGCAGTGGTGGTGTGCAATGATGATTTTCCATCTTTTGATTCACCTCCAGATTTTGAACTTTTTCTGAATTCACTGGAAGATCTCTTACCACCCAACACTTATCCCAGCCTAGAGGGTCTCATCTATGAGGCCCTACCGGCACTATTGCACTGCCGGAACGCCACTCTTTTGATGTTCTGGTAGCACAATGTGGCACTGGCATATTTATGAGGCCACATAAAGCTGTGTTATGTGGCTTTTCATGGCATTATAAATATGTTCCTCTTTCACGCAGAAAACTGTGTGAAAGGGGCGTTTCATGGGTGTTGCTGGGAGTGTTCCCTGCAACATCCATGACTTTTTGACACTGCCAAAGATTTATGAAAAATCGTAAGTCTGAGGCAGAGCCAAAAACTTACCCCTCCCCGGAGGAAGCGTGAGGGAGGCAGAATGAGGAGAAATATCTTTATTTCTTCTTGCTTTTCCTCTTTCTATGTGTGCTGCATCCTGCAGCACACATAGAAAGAGGAAAAAGCCTCTTGTGTTTGTTTTTGTGCAGGAAGGTTTCCCTTCTTGCGCAAAAATAATCATCCAGGAAACACAGGCACCTTGCACCATGGTGCAAAGGTGCCTGTATTGGAGCATGGCAGCCCATTGTGCACAGGCGCAGGCGAAAAGGACAGGAATGTGCTGTATCTAATAGATACGGAGCAAGGCCTGCTGCACTGCCCTACGGCAAAAAACACATAAATGAAGCCCACCGATTTTAAGGACAAAGTGGACTGACATGTCCAGCTGGATTGGACACCCAATTCTATGCTATGATGTTATGTTATGTTTAGGCATCGGACGACATTTCCGGCATGCATAATTTCAGTAATATTGCTTTACACTTGTTATGCAAAATTCCTGATATTATGCTATTACACATTGTTGTGTACTTACACGCTGTTCATGGCAAGGAATTAGCAGGCGAGCACAGGAACAAGCACAAATGATCAAAACATGAGCAGCTGCTGTTTGCAGTGCTTGTGTTTTTCGTGCTATTTTTAGTGTGTACTTGCATCCAAAATGGACATGATAATCAAACTGATATTAGTTAGCATTTCGTGCTAAAGTTTAGTGCCAAATGCTGAATTTACATTCAGTGTAATTACATATACGTTTTCTGAAATTTCGTGTAAGTAAGGGAAGGTAACTACAGCAAATTTCGAACACCCCGAGTTATGTTGTATTGTGTTAATATTTTATGCTAAATGTTATGCAATTTTATTCATATTGTGTGTGTAATGCAGTCATGTTGCTTTGTTATTTTATCTTACATGTTATATTTATTTTATGTTATGTTACAAGTAGTGCAGTTATGTTATGTTCTGCTTTTTGTTATTTTCGGTTAGATGTTGCGCTGTTTTACATTATATGTTATGTTATGCAACGTTATGTTACGTTATGTTATGTGATATTGTTATGTTATGTTAATTCCTTGTGAAGTAGTTTATGTAGTCCTGAAGACTACTCAAAATCGTGGCTAAGGGTTTTTGGGGGAGACAGAAAAAGTGGAAAGAATGAGAGGAAAGGGTGAAAGAGAGGGAAGACAGGAGGAGACTTAGAAATACAATGATCTTCTTCAAATGTCATGCACCGCAGGTGGTAGTTGATGTGGCAAAGGAGGTGTTACTCAGGGGTTTTGGGTGGGCTTCAGTGGTATTTTGGTGGCAGTGGTGTGTGTGAGCCAGCGATTTGTCGGTATACGTAATTAAAAGTTGTGGGGGCGCCCCATTCAAATGGCTATAGAAGCCTTTCAAGGGCGGCTGGTGGACCGGAAATGGGCATCTGAGTAACTGGAGGACCGGAAGTGGGCACCTGAGCAAGTGTGCTGCTGAAAACACTAATACTACCAATTCATTTTGCTTTACCTAGAATATGTGCAAACATTTTAAAGAAGAGACTGCTCTAAGGAATATTATCTATTGCTCATCCCTGCAATGATGACTTTGATCTTGCGTGTGTCCCGGGGCAGCATTATGGGCAATAGTGGCCCCGGCCTTACTGCAGCCCCTCTATGATCATAAGAGTGAACCAGATTGGATTAAATAGCCTTAAATATAGACGGTTTCTATAAGAAAAAGAGCACATTATTGCGAAATAAATGGCGCTGTTAGATCTCGTATTTCTAGATGGAGATTTTGGAAAATGAAGGGGGAAGGTGGATTTTAAAAAATTTAGTGGGCAGTAAGAACGTAGCTCAGGATGAAATCTGTCGTGTTTCCATCTACTGCCAATAAAACATACTGTTTTCCTGCAAATATATGTGCTCTTGCCTTAGATGCATATGGCACTGACAATCTTTACACTGGCACTTGTATACTCGTATTTTATCATGTTGCAGGTGTACACGTATTTATGATTAAAACATAGCATTCATACTTTGTCAGCCTTTACATCTAGACATATGAACTTATTTATATAGATGCAAATATGTCCATATAATGCGTAATTAAAGTAAAACGAAACTTGAGTAAATGCATAAATTGGCATTTCATGATGTTTTGCTGGTAAATGGATGCCGTAGCTGTGGATCACACTTGGAGCATCATTAATGATCTGGACAATTAAGTTAAATTACATACTTAATAAGATGGATGATTTTTTCACTGCCTTCATTGCAGAAGACACTTCACAGGCTTCTGAAAGGAAAGGTCAAGTGTAACAATGACTGATACTCAAAGAGAAGAGAAGCATGGTCTACTGCATACTGTGTAAATTTTAAATTTTATTTTGGTTAAGTAAAAAGACAATCTAGTGAATGTCCAACGAGATCGTGCAAAATCTGAATTGTGATTGAAGTTTGTAAAATGCAATTAAAGCAACAAACCAAGTATGCTATCAAAAGGCAGCAGTAAAGGAAGGAAAAGAAGAGAAGGAAAACAGAAAGGGATAAGGAAAGAAATAGCAGTGCAAGCATTGGGAAAGCCAATAGGTTTAGCCTTGGCAGGCGTGCACTGTGTTATTTAAATTATCTTTTTCCTGTAAACATACACAGTATGCCAAATAAATGACAAACCTATAATAAATATGAAAATAATGGACTGGCCCTGCAGCTCAGGCACACCAGCCATGGCACTGAAGTGCACTTATTTTCAGGCGGCTGTGCACATCTGATAAGGTAAAATACCGTCACTCACAGTGAAAGAGAGCCAATGAAACAAGAAATATGACCCACTGCCCCATGCTGCATACTGTGGTGAGAAGAAGTAAAATGTGAGTGACGCTTGAACAGACCAATGGATGAAGAATGCTGACCCATTGCCCCTTCTTGCTATGCAGTGGTGGGTGGAACAAAATATGAAAAACACTTGTATAGACCAATGGTTGGAGAGCCCTGACCGAGATCCATTGTATGTACATATACATTTATTGTGATTTTTTTGGGACCTATAAGGATGGCGAGACAGAGAAACTTGTCTCTGGAAAGACCTAAAAATGGCCCACAATAAGGTTGTCATATTGGAACATACAATGGTTTCCAAAATGGACAGTAACATAAACCAGGGATCTGATTCACAAAGAAGTTATGATCATCTGTATGTGAAGGTGTACATAGATGTCATGCTGAGATATACAACTGTGTACACAGGACTCCCTAGATATAAGTGGAAGCTGCTTAGTGTTTTTAGATGTTACTTCCCTAAATATATAGGGCCCGATTCACAAAGGCAATCTGACACAAAAGTCTCACTTGATGACTTTTAGTATTCACAGAGGTCATTTATGAGTCATATCTTTACATCTGCAGTCAGGCCGGAATCTCCGGCTTGGGACGTACTCTCCGCACCCAGACCGTACTCTCCGGCTCAGGCCGTACTCTCCGGCTTGGGCAGATGAAGTGTAATCAATGGGTTGGAATGGAATTTTTACAACAAAGAACATTAGGAATGTGTGCTGAATGGTAGAGGAGGTCGTGAAAATCAGTTTGGGCAGAGAAAAGGGAGTGGCCGGACACTGCATCATATCCCAGAAAAGTTTTCTCCTTTGCCTCATGGTACATGCAGTCCACAATTTCGCTCCCCTCAGTTTTGACTGTACTGTTGATAATACAGGCAACACTGAAGGGAGATCTAAACAGATACGACTCATAAATGACCTCCGTGAATACCAAAAGTCGTAAAGTTTGACTTTTGTTTCAGATTGCCTTTGCGAATTGGGTCCATACTGTTCATTACATTTATGGCATGTGCAGTAACGTAACACAAAATGATGACGGCCAACTGCAAAATGTGGGGGGGCCAATGATGCCAATATTTCATAGACATAAAATGGTCTTGTGCTGAATGGGGCCTCTCCTTGAAGGGAAGGGGACCCCCTGCAGGGCTGGGAGACCCTTGTGCTGAAGGGGCTGCAGGAGCCTGGTTTATGCCCCTGTGCATGAGCTTGCTTTCCCTGGCCCTATTTATGAGGAATGCCACATTGCAAAACTTTAGGAGCAAGATCTAATTGTACCACCCTTGAGATGAAGGACAGAGACACCTGAGTTTAGTCTTCCTGATAAGAGGCGGTTCTGACTGTCTCCTAGGGTAGGCCATCCTACTTTAGGCTTTCAGTGTGCAAGGAGATCATATCAACCTGGTTCTGAAATTCATCTGCACTTTGATTGTGAAGCAGAGGATGCATTGATCACCAGGACTTGTGAGACCATGGTCACAGGTACCAAACTAAAGACTCACACAGTATTAGTGTGTATGGGGTTGATCACAAATTGACTGGTATTCCTGATTCAGCCAGTAACTAGGATAAGAGGCTAAATCCTGTTTATAAGCCCAGTGACACAGTAACGGACAAGAGCCTTTCACTCTGGCATTTCCCTGCTAGAAGCTGGCAAAATGTCCAGATGAAATTTTGCCTGAAAATGGGCAAAGTGTGATAACCTGAATGGAAATATGGATTCCTGTATGTTTACTTGCAATTCTAGCTGCACAACTCTTAGTGACCAGATACAGGTGTGGGAATATCAATCGGTATTGGCAAACTTCACCGATAGTACTACGCTCCCTGTTGATAGGCCAAGAATACTACTTTCTAGAATGCATTGTAAATTACTGAATTCAAAGTCTGACAAAGCATGGGAGTGAAGTTGGTCTCAATGACAACATGGGTCAGATTTTAAATCTTAAACAAAGAGAGGGACTGAGAGGACTGTTTTACGGGGTCCAGCGTACATGCCCAAATACTGTGGAACAAAGGAGAGTACGCAGTTCCCCATAGAGGGAGAGTATGAACCAACATGAGTGGAGACAAAAAGACAGGGAATATTCCTTTTCAGAACTAGAGTCCTCACACACCCAGCAAGCTAGGTGTCTTGCTTCATCATTTGGACTCGCTCCTCGTCGGGTTGGCGGTGCAATACCCGACGGGCTCCCATAAAGGGGCTATTTAGCGGAGATCTTCTGTTCCTGCCGTATGGTGCCATGGGTGTGAGGGCCCTAGGGATAAGTGTAGATGTGAGTGAGTGGGTTAAAAAAGGTTGTATAGTCCACAGAAAAGTTTAATGGAGTGGTAATCCACCTTATAAAAATACAAGAGAGGCTGCTCGCTGGCTCAATGGTCCAGGGGAGCAATGCTCTACTCTAAACTTATGGTCGACATGTTTCACGCAGTGTGTTCAAATTGATACTGTGGATTTCATCAGTACCTAGAAACTATCAACACATAGTGGTCTGGTGGAAGAGTTCCTACCTACCACTATTCTTGTGTGCGAGCACGTGGTCCCGCCAAATCTAGTGAAAAACCTAGACAGGGATGAAACAAGCAAAAATATAAGGAAATGGTAAGCAAAGTCATCATTACAGCCCCACAAAACATGGTCCATCAAACAAGTGCATACGAGGAAGAGGTGAGTGCTCTTCATAACAAGTGGGTATAAAGATTAGAATTAAAAACAATGTATGACTGGGAGAAAACTCATAGAAAACTGAGACTAGTATCTTGTAAAATGCCTCACCCAACTAGGTGAAACCGCTGGCTTCAACGGTGTTCTCAGCAGATGACACCTCAGTTGTGGATGTCCTGTATGTAAGGGAATAAAACATCGCATAGTTGACCAAGGGCCGCAGTGCCCCCTGCAGCAGCTTGAGGGGCAATGGGATCCCTACTCAGGGAGGTTACGTGCTGGTAGTCTGGCCCCACCTTAGCTCAATAAGTGTTGAGCCCACTGATCCCATCAGAGAGCCCAATATACCCCGGTCGCTGGGTTGTCATTGGACAGGAAATGGGTGGAGCAATAAGCGACCCTACCGAGCGGGGATGCCTCGGTGTGCGGTCAGATAATCCCACCACAACCGCCAATCACATCAACCAACACCCGGACTCGAGTACACTCATACGGGCGTCCGGTGGAGGCGCGACTAACGAGCCCGGTGACCCTCAGAGGTAGGGACACACAAAGTATAGACAGCACTCTGCCTCGCAAAAAACACAAACACCCCGGCACAGGCTGGAGCCCCGCCGTTGCACTCACCTGTCCGTATTAGGACACGCGCCGGTAGTCTACCCCTGCACCAAGCCGAGAAACCGAAGCGGAGAGAAGTCGGCTGGGTAGGGTTTAAATACACCGCTGTACTGGTAATGCCGCCTTGTCAGGTGGTTTGATTCTAGCGTGGCCTTGCGTCGGGTCACGTGGTGCACACGGCGTGGAGGCAGCGCACAATGGGTGGCGGCCCCAGAACCAAGTCGGCCAGATTGGAGTGTGTTTGGGAGAGCGTGGTAAGAGGCGATGAAGCTTCGCAGGAACTCAATAGCAGTCAGTTAAGCCACCAAGCCGGTGTCTGAGAGAAGAATAAGTATCTTCCTGGCGGATATAACTAAAAAAACTCGAACAGCCCAAAGGGTTAGTGAAAGTAAGATCAAATCGCATAGGATCAAAAAATGCTTAGGATCAAAAAATGACTACACGAGGAGTAGTAACCAAAGTCACACACAGGGCGGAAACGTGTTATGACAATCACCATGGTATAAGGTTGTGTAAAAAACTTGGTGCTGTCGTCTAGGTTATCCCCAGGTGAGCAATCTCTATTCAGACCATCAGTGAGATAGAGAACCTAGGAACAATGGATGGTGTTAACGCAAGTGGCCACTGTTGTCAGAGGTGACTAAATAGAGCCCCTAAACATCAACTATTTATTTGTCAAGGCAGCCCAAGGTATGTTATCATTGAGGCCGCATGTGTCAGTAGACAGGCGGTGCACCCATCTCTGCTCAATCCTAAAGAGCGCTTGGTGTGTAATCCTGGGGTGCGACTCCAGAACCATCCATTTTAAGGTTTCTGCCTTATGGTTGAGCTCCCTGCAGTGTGTGTATAGCTTCGTTGTTGTTTTCATACATCTCACGTTACTTTTGTGTTCAGTTATTCGTAGCTTGATCTGTCTCATCGTCATCCCTATGTATTTTTTATCACAGGGACATGCTAAGAGGTATATACATCTGGCTGTATTGTAACTTGTGTGCCTCTTGAGTTGCCATATAAAAGTGTCAGACAGTTGAATCTCCTTAAAGACATTTGTCTGGTCACAGACAGAACAACCCCCACAGGCATAATGACCAGTAACCGGTGGTAAATCCCATAACGTCCTCTGGGCGTCTGGGGGCATATTAGCAAGGTCTGGCGATATAATTATCGCCGCTTTAGCGTCCATTTTTTGGGCAAAAAGCGGTGATAATTATATCGCAATATCATCAAGGACACGCTAGCGCGTGTTTCTTTGATGTAGAGCACGTTTTTTCACAGCCTCGCCTCGCATCGCTAATTAGATGCAAAGAAGGCGTGGCTGTGAAAACAACACATGTTAATATCGTGAAGGCAGCTTCGCGATATTAACAAGGAGGTGCAGCGATAAAAACAATCGCGCTACCTCAGCCTTAAACTCAGGAATCGTCTGTTAAATTCCTGACTAAGGCATACTTTTAATGGGAGATGGATTATGCTGATAGGACCACAGGGTCGTATCAGCAATGTTATCGCTGTTTTCAATGGAACATCGCTGGAAAACCAGCGATGTTCCATTGAAAATACCGCTATCGCTGAAATATTATCGCCATAGCGCTATGCGTTGTAAATATAGCGTTATCATGGTGATAATATTCAGCGATAGCCGGCGATAATATTTCTATCACTATGTACGGCCAGCGATAATTATCCCTGGCCATTGATAATATGCCCCCTGGTTCCTTAGTCCTAGGTCTGGTATGTACAAGGGTGTCCTTCAGGTTAGATGTATGTTTAAAGGCAAACCTGGGATTTTAAATCACCTCTCACTAGAATTGTGGAAAGGTTATCTGCTATTTCGAAAGTAGATGAACAGTGTTTTCTTTCAAAAAGCTTTATTGTTACTTCCCTCAGTAGATTACTAGTTAGCTTAACCCCTTGCATGCCCGCCCCTTTCCCCGCCCAGTGCCGCGCTTTGCATTAGCGGGCGGAGTTCATGACGAGCTGGACTCGTCATGGGCACAGCGCCACCGCAGCCCATGACGAGTCCAGCTCGTCATGGGCACTGAAGGGGTTAATATAAGGGAGCTTTGAGAGTTCATTTCTAATCTAGGCCACAGGAATGCTTTCCAACAAGGACATTGTACTTATAACATAACATAACACAACAGGCCCATTGATCATTGTACTTGAAGACTCTGTGTTGTTAGTAAAGTAATGTCAAGGGTGGGTGACAGATTTCTTGCTTTTGGCCTTACTTTCCCTGAGGAACAGAGACCGATTCATAACAGCTGCAATCACAGAAACTCTGAATAAGTGTCTCAATTGCAATGAAGATGAGTCCTAAGGCAAGAGTTCCTAGGAACAGAGGCCAAACTAGCACTCTCTGTTCCATAGTGCACTGCATGTGCCCAGGATGGATCATATCAGTGTACCTGATGTCATAAAATAGAAACAGTTTTTTATCTTTATTTGGGGGGGGGGGGGTTATGTAGCGCGAACTCGACTGAAGATATCAGAGCGCTTTACATGAGCAACAGTTGCGATACAGACGGACACATTAATTTTGTTAGGCATAGGGAGATTAACTGATTTGCCCAGAATCACAGGATGTTGAGCGTCCCTGCCGAGACCCAAACTCGGTTCCCGAGCTTCAAGGTCGACAGCTCTGGTCGTTAGGCCACATCCTCTGGGGCATATGATTTATGGCCATCAGTGTACACTATGCAGTCTGTTGGCAACATGGGGATCTGGCGGCACTGTTCCTGGTGATGGAATCTAGCAGTGTTGTTCCCAGTGCTTCAGAAAAAAGCAGGTAGAAGCTTTAAGTTTCTGGTACCACAGCAAATGATGGAAAAGAAAATGCCTCCCATTCCTTAGAGTGAGAGCGAGGTTAATAACAGACAAAGGGGCATATCACCAACAAACTGCGATAAACATCGCAGCGCACTTAGCGCGAATTTGCATAACGCTGGCTATCGCCGGAATTAAACGCCGAGATAACGCGTTATTATCAATGCTTATCTCCACGGCGATAAAAATTCCGGAGATAGCGGCGTTATGAGGAAACAGCGCTGGAAATCCAGCGATGCAAGTACAAGCGCTAAGGGAATCCTTTTTAATTGGGAGATGTGGATTTAGGCTTAGAATCCACCTCCCATTATAAATATAGCTAAGTCTGACATTTAGCAGGCGTTAGCTGATGGCGATAACAGCGGTTAGCTCTGTTTTTTATGTTGCTATGGGAATAAGGATCCAGCTTTAGGTTACCGCGATGTGCGGTTAGCGACTTTTCCAGGGTTGTTTCCAGAGGGAATGCCTAGGGAACGCCTACTTTGCATGTCATTAGCGATTATTATCGCTGACATGCAAAGCAGCATTGAAACGGGCGCTATTGCCAGCAAGCCGTCGCTAACAGCTGTTAGCGACACCTTGCTGATAGGGCGATAAAAATATCGCCGCTTTAGCGGCAAAAAGTGCCGCTAAAGCGGCGATATTGCCCTTGATGTTATGCCTGAAAATTAGGCCTGGGCAAACTTTCAATTATGCCAGAGTAATTGGAGAACATTTTGGTTATTCCACATTTCTCTTTGGCACGGAATTACTGATAATAACTCGATTACGCTGTCCGTGTAATTAAGAATGATTTTGGGGGGGAGGGGAATCCTACCGCAAGAGCACATTTAGTAAGGGTGAGCAGTTTACTGCTATTCATGCATTTAGCACAATTTATTCGTGCAAAATGCATCCTCATGTACATTTTGGAAGCGATGGGGCATTTTTGTGGTAAGAAAAGAGTGCCAAGGCAGAATTGGTCTTTTTGTGAAATTCTGCATAGTCTCCCGGAATTTTGGGGTATTTCCACGTGTTTACACATCACGGAAATACGCGAGTTACACTAACCCCTAGAGATAACATAAAGTAGCTAAAAATGGTGAACAGTCTTATTCATAGCTTCAGAAATGTTATGTTCCTGAGACTAAACCGGTTTCTGCAGGAAATGTAAAGATCTTGGGGCCATATGTAGGTAGGTAAATACCGGTCGGTAAAGGCCGAAAATCGGTAATTTTCCTGTTACCGACCGGTATTTAGCCCTTTCTAATGTAGGAGGCAGGTTTTAAGGATTCGGTAATTTACCGATTCCTTATTTTAAGAAATTGGTAAAATACCGAATCCTTAAAAGGTATGTAAGAGGCACTCAAGTGAGTGCATTTTTGCATTCAGGATTCGTTATTTACCACCAACTACAAGTTGGTGGTAAATACCGAATACCTTTAAAAAATCAATAATTTGCTTTTTTCAAGGTGCCATGTGGCAGACATACATGCCCTTAGGGCATGTATGAGCGCCACATGTGCACACATGCACGATTCAGGGGTGCAACAGGGTGTCAATGTGACACCCTGCCACCCTTGAATATGCTCCCACTATTACCGATTCGGTATTTACCGAATCGGCAATAGTGAATGGCTTCCCATTCATACCTATGGGCTTCCAGGCCCATAGGAATGAATGGGAAGGTATTCCTTATTACCGATTCGGTAAATACCGAATCGGTAATAACGAATATTACCGAATCGGTAAATAGGAATTATCTACATATGGCCCTTACTGTCCTAAACATAAGTGTAACATTCTGACTCTTGCCCCTGTAAGCCACAGCAGCCTTTATCTTTTTTCAAGAGCAAATTTTTACCAAAAGTTTAAAAGGAGCCTCAACATAACTACAGGCACAAATCCATCTCCCATCTGAAGCCCTCATTCCAAAGTGCCAAATCAATCTGGACTTGTAAACAATCACTGTTTGCATCCAAATCTTGATTACTAATTATGCAGTAATTTTGCACCGAAGGGTTTTACCTGAATACACTCCACCGGGTATTACCTGGAGGAATTTGCTTTGGAAAGTATCAGCCATGTCATAGGAAAATGTGCAGAATTTGGGTAAGACTGATTCTGCATGTTATCCCTAATTCTGATCTGAAACAGAATGCAGGAAGAAAAGCAAGGTGTAGTGACTGATTTGCTATGAGGTGATTACCCACCCTCTAATCCTGAAGAAGAAGGAATTAGACTAGTTAGTTGGTGTGGAGCAGGGAGACTGCTCATGTCTCATGACAGACCCTTTACTTAGCATTAAACCTGCAGTGAGGAGTCACTAACTGGGGCAGACAATAAGAAAAACAAACTTGCAGCCTCTGGACAGCTTCTGGCAGCAGTTTTGTGTCAGCAGAAGTGCAGGTAGTGCAGTGGACACCGACTGGGTGTTGAAACTATCCACTCCTCACTTCAGAGTTAAGTAGGTTCATAAAGGAGGATGTGGCATAACGGTCAGAGCTGCTGACTTTGGACCTGGGGACCCAGGTTCGAGTCTGGGCATCAGCTCAGCATCCTGTGATTCTGGGTAAATCTCGTAATTACCAGGTGCCTAACAAAACATAAATGTATCCTTCTGTAACATGACTGGTGCTCATGTAAAGCTGCAATATACAAAACTGGAAATAATTAAAAACAAACATTGGCATAGCCAATAGGTCTTGCCTTTGGGACCTTATAAATGTTTAGCCATGCAACAGTTGCATAACTAAATACTTACAAGGTCCCAAAAGCGAGACCTATTGGCTATGCCAAGTGAAAGTAATCGCGGTCAAGCGCCCACGCACATGCACTGTAGCTCTAGGCTGGCCTGGTAGCACGTTTTGGAGCCCTCTCAATAAGTCTCGCCAGACCAGCGCATGCGCTGGGTCAGGCGAGACCTAAAAAGGTGGCAGGACCATTCTTCTCGAAAAGCTGCTGGATAGTGTCCTGGTCCAGTGTGCATCCTAAGAGGTCCATACATCTTTGGAATTGCAGGAGGAGCGACAGCTTACCAGAAGCTGCATTTCTCCTCCCTTTGCCTTATACAGTGATTGAGGAGAATGTAGAATGTCCACCTTGAAAGACCATTCCTGGCTGAGCCCATTTATGCTACTATCAGACAATATTCAAAACTCAGCCTGGGACAAACGAAAGGCTACTGAAACTCAACATAAATCCCATGTGGTTGCTACATACATCTCCGTCACGAGACTATCTTTTCTGATAACATAATTGTTATAAATAGGGGGAAAAGAAGGGATAGAGGGAACGGGACAGATTACAACAATAATGTACAACTCCTAGCGAGTTTATACTTTCATTCCTATATAATTTTTCTTTCATTGGTACGTTTAGCAATATATTTGAAAAATAAAAGAAAATCTTTTATGGTATTTAGGACATAAGGAAAACTTCAAGCTAGAATAAAGTCTGCATACTAAACTGAGATATAAACCGAGCTGCAAGACACAGGTCAGAGTTGTGAATAAGGTTTGAAGGGGAAGAAAGGTGCGAGGAGGGTTTCAGACAGAAAAAAAGGTATGAGGAAGGTTTCTGAAAAGGGAGAGGTAGGAGAAAACGATGCATTCTCTTAAAATGTAGACTACTGGGTTAGTAGACAAAGTCAATGACCTTGAACATTGATCGAGGTCACCTGTAAAGAGTCCTCCATTTTTCAGGTCCTCAAACATTTGCAATATCAAGGATTATAAAATCATAAACAATTTAAAATCATTACAAGAAGCCAGCATTGAACATGAAATAGTTGCTCCCAGCGGCTACCACTGGGGCTGGAGTAGGAAAAAGGTTTGAAGATGGTATAGTACGCAATGCAACCTTTCTATATATTGTATCTGCCACACTTATCCAGAATTAGCATCTTTATATAACATCTAAATTATCTCCCCTTCTTCAGTTTATCCATTTTAAGCATTCATCATGCTGTGTACCAACTTTTCCATCGTGTATGACAAATGCTGTGCTGCTCACGTCAAATAAAGTTTTTTTTAAAATAACTATGGTTCATGTCGTTGTTTCACGTCCTTTGTCCACTTCTCTTAATGTCATTGGTTTAGTTTTTTTCCCACAAGTAATCTTCGAGTACATTTTGCTGCACTGCATTTCCTAATTTCATTGCTGCTTTGGCTTCAGTTGTCTACCTCTGCTGTTCGCAATTTATTTTCCTACTCATTTACTAGCAAATTTCCAATTTTATTCAACCACTGCTTTGACAATCATTTCTAAAATCCATTGATCCCCAGAAGGCTACATTTTAGGTCAAAACCACCTCCTTATTCAGATCAGGTTGGTAATCCCAAATCAGGCACAGGTGGGAGTTTGTGCATATATCCGGATTACGGCTTGTGCAGCAATATTGCACTTTTAGGGGAATTTGTGCTCTGAAAGAGGAAAAAGATACAGTGTTACAGCACTATCCGGAATTCAGATGTGTGAACTCAGAGAAGGGAAGTAATACCCTGCCAAGAAATTACCAGAACCAGCAGTATCAGTATGTATAAGGCATAGTATTACCTTCCAAAACAGTGGCCAATTTGATATTAGGAAAGGAAGGTGTACAGGGCACTGTACTGACAACCTTCATTCATTAAAGGGAAATTGATGTTCAGTTCTAAATTTGTGGGACCTGGCACTCCTTTTAGAGAACTGGGACTTATTTCTCATCGCTAGACTTAGATCCAGTGGAAGAGAGAAAATGCACAGAAGGCAAAAAGAAGGGAGAAGAAAAAGATAAGAAAGTAGGGACTAAAAAAAGCCGGCAAGAGTAAGGTACAAAATGTAGGGTGGTAGAAGAAACAGTTATGAGGTGGAATCAAGATTAGACAGCCTACACTTTTTTTTGATTACTTGAATAATTAATTCATCAATTATAAAATTTCGGGAAACTTTGCAGTTTATGTAGTGCAATCTCGACCCGAGGGTATTCGAGCGCTATACATAAGCACATTCTACATTACACATCGACACTTTCAATTTTTTGTTTTTGTTTTTAGGCAGAGAGAGATGCAGTGATTTGCCCAGAATCCCAATATGATGAGCCGACGCCGAGCACCCAAACCTGGGGGCATATTTACAACAAGGCGATAAAAAATTATCGCCGCTTTAGCGGCCGTTTTCGGCCGAAAAGCGGTGATAATTTTATCGCTATATTAGCAAGGCCACGCTAACGCGTGAAACATTGCTTTAGCGTGGGGATGTCTAACGCCTAGCTTTGCATCTCTAATGAGATGCAAAGTGGGCGTTCCTGACCTGACATAATAGGAGAAATGTCGCTAAGCGACATTTCTCCTATCATCAAGCCCCACGCTATGAAGCATAGCGTCAGGAAAAGTAGCGATAACCCCTGTTATCGCTACTTTCCTTACGCCTGCTTCAGGACTGACTTAGCCATGATATCCTATGGAAGGTGGATATCATGGCTAAATTTGTGAGTTCCTATCAACTAGCTAACGTGAGATTATCGCTGGGTTTCTAGCGATAATCTCACGTTAGCCAGTACCGCTAGGGTTTTTATCGCTGATCAGATAAGCGTTGCTAATAGCACGCTATCTCAGCGATAAAAATCGGCACTAGCCGGCGATAATTATCCGAGCGCTAAGTGCGCTCAGCGATAATTATCACCGGTTGTTGTTGATATGCCCCTTGGTTCCCCAGTTCCAAAGTCGGCAGCTCTGGCCCTTATGCCACACCCTCTCCCCTTCAGGAGGGCTTCTGATTGAAATCATGTAGCCCACAGCCCACGTAGCCATTTACAAGCAGCCAGACTCTAAGCATCCTTATTTCTGATTTTGCGTGAAAGCAATCACAAGAGCAGACTGATGTTTCTATTTACATTGTTGGTTGTTTTAATAGAAGCTGTTTTTTTAAACTCACTTACGATGGAAATCGCACGACAGATCTCCGAATTTACGAGGGCGGTATGGGAAGAGCCACGCGCGATAATTGTGTTTCTATCGTTTTGGGCTGCCTTTGTCCAGACGCCATTCAGTAATGTAATAGGAAAACCACTGTTAATATAAACCATAATTCCCTCATGGCCCCATCACTTACCAGATAAAATCATCTGGTAATTTTAGACCATTAGAAGTTCAATATTCAATATGCAGCATTTCCCCACTCTACGACCAAACTGAATTAGCAGGCCAGGAGAGAGAGTGAAGATACGCAGGGAGAGCTTTCAGCTGTGAGGGTTTACAGCTTTGGTGCCTGATAAGTGCCCTGCAGATGCATTAAAAGTTACACGGATACTTGGTACGTTTCCACAACGCTCCTTGGGCTTCACTTCGAGTGCCCTTTAGCATCGGTGAACTGGGCCCTGGCCCAGGGCGCCAATATTCCTAGGGGGCATGGAGCTGTGTGCATTAAGGTTATGCCAACATCACCGCCCTTCTGAACTTGCTCCAGTCTTGTCTTTGCCCCCCTGCCAGTTCGTTTCAGTCTGATTTTCTGGTTTAAAGTGGTTTTCGTCCTTCATTATCATACCGCAGGCAGTGTTTTTAACACCCCTTTAGCCCCCTTCCTTGCCCTCCCTTCACCCTATGACCCCTGCGGGCTCACATCAACAAAACCATCATCTGCACGAGGCAGCTAGCTGTTGGTGATTTAGGTGAGCTGGGGGAGGTCTGGGATATTTGTGTTCAGGGCCCTGTCCCGGCTCATCCAGGTACTGACCAGTGAACACAAAAGGGGCCCCATGGTGCCGCATTTAGTTCACTACCATGAGTAAGGGCCCCAACTTTTACTCCACCCATTCCCAGGGCCCTATCTTAGCATAGGCTGGCTCTGCGAGTGCCCCTGTTTTTCCTCTGGCATCCCCCCCACGCCCCTATCTCTAGATCCCCGCCAAACCTCCACTTTCTCCAGAGTTACCAATACTAGAGGTATTAGAGGCCTATTAGCATGGCGGGCGGTCACCCACCAAAACACCCCGCTGGGCTGCCATTTACCCCCGCCACATTAGCATGGCAGGGGGGTACCGCGGCAGACGGAAAGATCGTCGCTGCTTTTCCTCCGGTAGGCAATCGTCACGATTGCCTGCCGGGCAGAAAAGGCCCATAATATGGTGTGTGTGGTGGAATGCCTTTCCATGGCGGAGACTCCGCCATGGAAAGGCATGCGGAATTTACTTTGGGGACCCGTTGCGGGCCCCCGGGGGGGGCTGCACTTGGGGGGTACCCATAGTACCCCCCTACATTGGCATTCACAAGGTGGCAGGCACCGTGCGGTGCCTGTCACGTTGTGCATGCCAATGCACAACATGCATTTACAACATTATGGCGGGTGCTACTTACAGAACCGCCCACCACAATGCTGAATATGCGGGATGCACCGCCAGGGTGGTGGTCACATCCTAATTGGCAGTGCGGGACCACCGCACCACTGGCGGCTGGTCCCAGCACCGCTAGGGTGGCGGTGCGGACTGAAGTCCGCCTGCCATCCTAATGGGAGCGTTATTAGCTGGTGGGTGGAGTGGTAATACCAAGGAATATGAGGTGTACCTTGAGGGTGTCCTGAGAAGGATGTATGACGTTACAACGCACACTTTTACAACGCATGCACTTACAATGCATTTTTTACAACGCATAATCCATTACAACGCATGACATTACAACGCATGACACTACAACGCATTTTTAAAAACTACCTTTACAACGCATTTCCATTACAACGCATACTACCTTTACAACGCATACCATTACAACGCATAATATTAAATTGCATTTAAGGTAAGTATTAGATAGTATAGGGGTAAAAGTTACTTTTCTAACTCCAGGGGGTGCAACAGTAGGGTAAGTGTTGGATAGTATAGGGGTAAAAATTACTATTCTAACTCCAGGGGGTGCAACAGTAGGGTAAGTGTTGGATAGTATAGGGGTAAAAATTACTATTCTAACTCCAGGGGGTGCAACAGTGGGGTAAGTGTTGGATAGTATAGGGGTAAAAATTACTATTCTAACTCCAGGGGGTGCAACAGTAGGGTAAGTGTTGGATAGTATAGGGGTAAAAATTACTATTCTAACTCCAGGGGGTGCAACAGTAGGGTAAGTGTTGGATAGTATAGGGGTAAAAATTACTATTCTAACTCCAGGGGGTGCAACAGTAGGGTAAGTGTTGGATAGTATAGGGGTAAAAATTACTATTCTAACTCCAGGGGGTGCAACAGTAGGGTTAGTGTTGGATAGAATAGGGGTAAAAATTACTATTCTAACTCCAGGGGGTGCAACAGTAGGGTAAGTGTTGGATAGTATAGGGGTAAAAATTACTATTCTAACTCCAGGGGGTGCAACAGTAGGGTAAGTGTTGGATAGAATAGGGGTAAAAATTACTATTCTAACTCCAGGGGGTGCAACAGTAGGGTAAGTGTTGGATAGTATAGGGGTAAAAATTACTATTCTAACTCCAGGGGGTGCAACAGTAGAGTAAGTGTTGGATAGAATAGGGGTAAAAATTACTATTCTAACTCCAGGGGGTGCAACAGTAGGGTAAGTGTTGGATAGTATAGGGGTAAAAATTACTATTCTAACTCCAGGGGGTGCAACAGTAGGGTAAGTGTTGGATAGAATAGGGGTAAAAATTACTATTCTAACTCCAGGGGGTGCAACAGTAGGGTAAGTGTTGGATAGTATAGGGGTAAAAATTACTATTCTAACTCCAGGGGGTGCAACAGTAGGGTAAGTGTTGGATAGTGTAGTGTAATATTATGCGTTGTAATGGTATGCGTTGTAATGGTAGTACGCGTTGTAATGGAATGCGTTGTAAAGGTAGTTTTTAAAAATGCGTTGTAGTGTCATGCGTTGTAATGTCATGCGTTGTAATGGATTATGCGTTGTAAAAAATGCGTTGTAAAGGTAGTGCGTTGTAAAAGTTGCGTTGTAAAGGTTGTTCCCCCCTGAGAAAGGATGAATTACCTTCGAAAGCAAATAATTCTGCACCTGATCCTCCCAGTAATTTCTCATGTCCCCATAGTTTCAGCCCCAAATTGTATGTGCTTTGAGAAGACAAAGTTCCCGGTCGAATCATGGTGGGTCTGTGGCAAACCCATGGAACTCGTAATGATGATGCAGCCAGAAACTGGAAGTACTGGATCCAAAGGTAGATCCACAGATTTCATAATACTCTTGGGGTCGGTAACTGGAGTTACTGGTTCCATCTGAGTTACAGGGGAACTGGTAATGGGGTCCCATGTGCTCATAGTCAAAAGAAAATGGAACTGAATAATAGTCCTGTGATGTGGATGACAGAAATGCAAAGATTCAGCTCAAAACACACTGTGTTATAGTTGTGTAAATTGTGAGAGCAAAACTACCCTGGTACGAATGACATTTGTACATGGTGTTCCATGTTATTTGCTCACATTATTACATTTTGTACACTGCTTTATAAGAGCAGTTGCCAGCATAAATGCCATGGTCGCCACTTCATATG
This sequence comes from Triturus cristatus, assembly GCF_964204655.1. Lineage (NCBI taxonomy): Eukaryota > Metazoa > Chordata > Amphibia > Caudata > Salamandridae > Triturus > Triturus cristatus. The sequence continues at coordinate 798,940,657 of NC_140594.1, forward strand.
CAAACACACCAGTAAGTGTAATATAATCTGATCAAACGTATGTTGTTAAAATGTTTTAAAACATTGTCTGCGCCCATTTTAATACTAGTTCTAGACCACGTGACCTAGAGAGAGTACCGGTGAGAGTGCAGTTTCTCTGACACTAGCAGACGGAAGCCATCAGAAAAACAAACTGGGAATGCAGGAATAACTCAAGAACGTGTTATGAGCACAAGTGGACAGATAGGTAATAATAACAACACATAGGACCTTATTCTCTGACTTGTGCAATACAGTAGCAACCAGCGACGGCTCCTACGCTAAAGCGGAGGAGCGTCGCCCCCACTGGTCTGCGAGCAGTTTAACAAATAAAAATAAATCGATTATAACACAATGTTATAATCATTTTATTTTTCCATTCCTGCTTAAGTGGGGTTGGAGGGGCTGGCCTGGCCAGAGCAGGGGCCAGGAGGACGCATGGTGAGCACACACTAAGTGTGCATGATGGTTTGGCCGGCCATCTTTCACAGGCCTGTCATGAGCTCTTTGCATGTTCTCCACCGGCTGTATTTCACGGCCTGGGAGGAGAACATGCACATTCTCCCAGTCCCTCTCTGAGTGCCGAACCACGGTGCTCAGACTAATCACAATGCTGCTGTAACACAGAGTTGTGATTGGCTAGGGGAATCTGGGAACCTGTGTGCTTCCTGGTTCCTGCTCCTGGAGTCGGCCGCAGAGACCGAGAGGTGGCGGCTGGCCTGCAGGTAAATGGTTTCTTTTTTGATTCCCCCCTACTCCTGTTAAGTAGTAGCCACCACTGGTAGCAACCCACATGACAAATACTGAGGCCACAGGGAGTGTTATTTATGAGTTGGTCAACTACTCATTGCAGGATAAAGTGCTGACAATGTATCCCCCATTCCAATGAATGCAAACTTTTAAATGTTTGCAGTTTACCAACTCAACTGACACGAGATTTTACTTAATTCAAGTTCTGCATGCCCACATTTGAAAGGTGCGTATTTTGTGTTGAAATAATAATCATGAATCAGGCTCATCACCAATTTGTGCCTATACCAAGATTGGTGCAGGGTCAAAAAGGAGGCGCTATCAGTGGCGGCTCCTCCGCACTGCTTTTAAGCAGTACGAAGAAGAAGCATAAAATGTTATAACTTTAAGTTATCATTTTATGCTTCTTGCTGCTTTGCTGGTGGGCGGGTGCGCGGGGCTTCTCTGCTCTCGGAGCAGGGCAGGGGAGGAGTGGTTTGCCCATTCCTAAGTGCGCAGTGACTGTTTGGTCAGCCCTCTCGGGCCGCCCAAACCAGTCATGCGCACTTTCCCCATTCTCCACGCAGGCTGCATTACAGCCTGCATGGAGAACAAGCCCGGGCTCCTATTTCCTGGTTGAGCGTCCAACCAGGATGCTCAAAACCAATCACAACGCTGCATTGCAGGGTTGTGGTTGGTCAGGGGAGCCTGGGTGCCTACCAATCACAACGCTGCATTGCAGCATTGTGTTTGGCCAGTGGAGACAGGATGTGCCTCCGTCTGAGACGGAGAAGAGCAGGAGCGGAGAAGCAAGACCAGGCACAATAGTAAGTTTATTTATTTAATTTTTGTAAAAAAAATGTAAAATATGCGCGAACCCCGTGCAACCTGCGACCTGCCCGCCCGCCCCCCATGAGCCATGCCGGCCACCGCTAACCACAAGGAACAAGCAGTCCTAATTAGCTCATTGAAACTGCCGTCCTCATGTAACCTCACTAACTGGCACTTAGGAAGTCAGGGAAGGGCCTCGTCTAGTCTGAAGGTGGGCCTATATGCACATACTGGGACCTCATGACAGCCACCACCCAGGCACCCAAAGGAAAAAATGAGACAGGGCCCTACTCACTACCTTCCTCAGCAGAAAAGATCAATCAACTTGACAAGCTGAAGTAATAACCTGTTATTTGTTTTCATTTCTTTAGCAGTACCAGCATGTAGTACCACATACAGCAGACTGGAAGGCAGATGGCAGCTGCTGATCAGACGCATATCACACAAATAGTTGTCTGCCTAGGGGGCTGAGGAACCCAAGAGATGGCAAGAACGGCATCCCCTTTCCCCACCTGGTTTTGGGCTTCTTTCTCGACTGAAAGTGATTTCAGTCAATAGCTAAAGATTTTGGCCACATGCATCAACATAAAAACTGGTCGCAAACGGGTAATTTGCAGAATCTGCCCCTTTGCGACCAGTAGTTTTGCATTTGGGATGCATCATCCCAAATGCAAAAATCGCAAGTTATGTAATCGCAAAATTTGCAATTACTTAAATTGCAATTGCATTTAAGGAATCGCAATGCAATGAATTAAACCAAAAAAATTGCGATTTAGCAAATATGAATCGCAAATTGCCGTCAATCTAAAGTTGATGGTAATTTGCGATTTCTTTGAAAAATGCACTTCCATGTTACACAAGTTACACCCACACATGCCCTTGGGGCATGTGTGTGCGCAACATGCGGATAGATTCTAATTTCAGAGGTGCAAAGGGTGTCCTTTTGGCACCCTTAAAATTGCATGCGCAATTTGTGAGTCGCAAATAAGGAATGTATAGGAATTGCAAATTTATTTGCGATTCCTACATGCATAGGCAATAGGAATACAGGAAGGGTACCCTTCCTGTACAAAATACTATGCTAGGCATGAGACAAAGCTTTTCCCACTTTGCATACGTGCTGCACAGTGCAGCACGTATGCAAAGTCGGATAAGCACGGAGAAAATAAAGTATTTCTCCTGTTAGCGCCTCCTTTGAAGGGGAGTTAACTTTTGGGGCAAAACCATGTTTACAAATCTTTGTAAAAATGGTTTTGCATCAAAAGGCATGGGTGGTTGCATGGGAACGCCCATGTACCAACAATGTAATGCCCTCTTGACGCAAAGTAACGCAATGCAGTGCTTCGTGCTGCTTTGCGCTACTTAGAGGGTGCTCTCCCTCTAAGCAACAAAAAGAAATTGTGCTGGTTAGCGTCACTTTTGTGATACTAAACCAGTGCATAAGATTTGAAAATCTCCCCCCAAGTGCCAGAGCTCTCATCAGGAAGTCACTGCAGCTTGCACCACACATTGCTGCTACCATGCTGCTAATCATATTAACAACACAACTACTAATCATCACACTTGTACAGGTTTGACAATTCGGACTATTTCCGGCCTCCAAAGTTATAAGATTGGCTTGGGAGCCAGGTAATAGTAATTTTTAAAGTATATCTCTAAATTAGCCAGACACTGCCACCTTGTGGCAAACTGTCACAAGCACCAGTGTTGACAATTAAGTGCTGCTGCTGAGCACCAGAAACCACGAGCTCAAATTAAGCACTGGACATGGGCAACCAGGTTTGAAACCCACTCAACTCAACATTATGCGAGTCTGGGCACATTACAATCTCCCTGTGACTAAAGAAAAGAAAACTATACGCAATGCAGTCTAGTTCTGTTGTAAAGTGCTCCAAAACTCTTGGGCCAGATATGCTCTATAAAAATACTCCCCCAAAATACAGTGTCCAAGTGTTGGTCCGGGGTAAATGTATATAATTAATAAGTCATGGGTGCACAATCTAGGGGGCAGATTTGCAAACATTTTGCACAGGATTTGCATCACAAAAATGACCCAAACCTGCACAAAATGTTTCTTTTTTTACATGCTGTTTTTATTTATTTAAAAGTAATGCAAATCAGTCTTTTGACTCTTGGTCACCATTAACGTACTGTAATTATTATTGACCAAACACAAGATGGTCTGTAATCAACGTATTTGGTTAGAGAAAATATTTTTCTCCAGTATGTTGTTCAGCGACATTTTGTACCGGTGAGTTGACAGACTAGGACACTTCTGTTCCAGTTGGGGTTCAGCTGGTATTGGATGATAGTCAGACTAAAGAGATGTTCGATCCAACCAGGGATCTTTGAAGTAAGCTTAGACACTGATTATGAGTTAGGTGGAATTCTATGCAGACATACCTATTGGCAGGAATTAACTCCATAAGCTGGTGTCTCCGCATGGAATTCTGCCTATTATGAGTAAAACTCCCTCATAATGAGAAATAACTGTAGAGACATGGAGCTACTGTCTAGTATCCCACTGAGTATTCCCAATTGCTAGGGGTTTAATGCTGACATTTACCACCTCGTCTGAGCGGGAAATAAATGTGTGTGCGGGCTTCTGTGTTGGTCAGGACTGCAGGGAGTGGGGTATGCAAGGTAGAGGAAGGAAAGAGAAGATGAGCTCTTGCAGGGGGAGCATTGGATGTTTCTCCCATTGGAAAAGAACATAGTTGTTGTGGAGCAATGGGAAAGGTTTGTCTACGGTTGCGGCCAAAGCTTCAAGTAGTTTTATTGGTTTGCTGGTGAAATTGGGTCCAGTGTTTCTGCACCCGGCAAAAAAACAGGTGTGAGTACACTGTGCCAGTCATGGTCAAGCGTAGGGGAATCGTACATGGGAATTCCAGTCCACCTGACTCATGCTCAGGGCCTATTTGTATTAAATTTACATGACAAAGGACTTAACCTACTTTACAGAGACAATTCGCAGAAAGTCCTAGGCCCTCATATAGAGACTGCCAAGCTGTACTTCCTTTAGCCTGGTTGGCAGAGGGATTTAATACGCTGCCCAACCCACCATGCCCAACCCACCATATTCAGAGCTGCCCACCAAAAAGATCTCTTTGGTTTTCAAGGAGCTCTGAAGCTTCACTTTGTGGTTGTCATGTTCAATGAACCAGCACAGCAAAGTTGTTTGTTTTTCAAAGTGAGTTTGATTTTGTAAAACAAAAGAAGTGATCTTGACATGCTAGAAGTTTTCTCTCAGCATGTGGTGGTCATTTATTAGTTTTTCTGTTCAGGACCGCCAGGATTTTCCTGGTGGCCTCAAACAGGAAAAATTTACATTGTAACATCAACCGTAAATAAGGCAGACAAACTAACACTTGTCGGTCAAAGGTTTCAACAGGCAGATCAACTAAAGACATATAGCGGTTCCTTCACCTAATATCGTGGGGAACTGAGAATTTGCCGGATGGGGTACTCCACTTTTTTTGTTGGAGTACCCTGCCCACTTTATTTAAAATATGGCCTCTAGTCTTACAGACCATGACATGCCACCCTTGCCATATGCTTCCTTATTATCAATAATATACCTACATTCCTAAAGATTTGTTAGCTGTGTCTTTTTGAAGGGGTGTTGGATTGCCAAAACTGAGTATTATATATCATGCTACAAAAATAATATAGCCAGAATATTTACAACCAAATTAACATAACGGTAGGGAACATAGAAAATTATAGATTTAATGTACTTGACAACACAAATATGCACCTTGAAAATATCAATATCTTTATAGAGGGGAGAAGATGTAGCCTTACGGCTAGAGCGGTGGACCTCAAAGCTGGGGAACCAGGTTTGAGTCTCGGCAACGATGCTAAACATCTTGTGATTCTGGGCAAATCACTTAATCTCCCTGTGCCTAACAAAAATGAATGTGTCCATCTGTAACGAAACTGGTGCTCATGTAAAGTGATCTAATACCCGATGTCTCGGGTCTAGTTCACGCTATATAAAACTCTAAAAAAAAAAAGTGGATGTGGAGTTACGATGAGTTAAAGAATACTCAACTTTATATACTTACTTTAAAGCTATTTTAGTAGTCGATATTTTGGCTATGATATTTCTGTTTTTGTGTTTGATCATCTGACCGACATCTGATGGAGTAAGTTGCACAACTCCAGAAAATATTCAGAGGTTCTGGAACTTAATGCAACCTAATCACGGCATTCTGGGAAATACTTTCTTTAAATTTGAGTTTGTATTTTTCATCGCAATTATTGTGAGCACTGTATACCATGGTTGTCTTGATCTGTTTGACATGTAGGTCAGATCATCTTCGTAACAGAAATGTATGTTTTCAAGCTATACTGACATATTTATTTTTGGATTCAATACCACCACAGATGATGGTGCTATCAAACTGGCCCTGTGAAAGCTGGCATAGGATATTGGGCCTATTTACTAAGGCATTTTGGAGTACATAAAGTAGTACCCCTAAACTACTCTTTTACTACTCTTAACCCGTTGCATGCGTTCGTCGGCCAACAGCCATCGCGAGCACTACCTCCGTAGTGCTGCGCACGTCCGTTGGCCGACGCGGCCCCGCCCACTCCGCTAAAAGGCCGCACCGCGCTGGAATTTCCGCTGCGGTTAACGAGTTAAATGACATTGTGAACTGGCACCAAAACATCTAAAATGTGAATAAAATGGGAACGTTCAGGTAATATTTATATCGAATTAATACAAACGAAAAGGACGTTGCCCTCTTTCCAATTTTGGCAATTGGGAGTTTAATGTGTCAGGGCCTATAAACAAGTAAAAGTACATAAAAGGGCACTCCTGTAGCACTACTTTTCTAACTTCTTAATTCATTAATAAATCGGACCCCCAATGTCGTCTCAAAGTTGTGAGGTGCACTATTAGAAAACATCACTCCAACATTTTCCCAGGTGTTGATGTGATCTGGCCAATGCATTCTCGGACATGCAGTCTTAGAATTAGCATTGTCATTTTTCTTCACAGTCCATTGGGTCATATATATAATGACTTATTTCTAGATACCTGTTCTCGGCGATGCAGCACGCACTGTAATTTGTTAAATTTATTTAATTACTTACCTTACTCCTGTCCGCTGTATGTCGGACTCCACTATGAATGTTTGTGTACAGGACTAACGCAGTGTGCAGGTGACAGTTGATTACTTGTGTCAAGTATGCTGGGCACAAGATTTTTGATTTGCAAATACATTTTCCTACAGGGCAAAGATTCTATGTAGTTGATAGTAAGGGGCAGATTTATCAAAATGTCACGTAACGCAGCACAGCAAGACACGTCATTGCACTGTGTTGTGTGACAGGGAGAGGACAGGAATATGATTTAAAATAATATGGCACATTCCTGTCTTCTCCTTGCACTGGTGCACTATGTGCTGCTTAGTGCCAGAGCAAGACACCCTTGCACCATGGTGCAAAGGTGCCAGCATTAATGACTGGTTTGTTTTGCTGCGGGAGGGGACACCTGCCTGCACAAAAACAATCCTCTGAGGCTTTTCCTCTTTCTATGTGTGCTGCAGAAAAAAGAAGGAGAAATAAAAATATTCTCCTCGTTACGCCTCCCTTGAGAAGGCGTATCATTTTCATACATTCCCTAGTCTACTACTCATGGTAAATCTGGGACTGCGGCAAAATATATGGATGGTTGCAGAGGAACTTCCATGCTACACCAAGGGAAAACCTCCCTGGGGCAGAATAATGCAAGGCAGCGACTTAGGCAGGGCTATACAAGGTGGCCTTGCGTGGCTTGGTAAATATCATTCTAGGTTTTACTTTGTCCTGCATCCCTTTCCATGGTGCAACAGTGAAGAAAAACCTTTCTTAAATCTGGCCCACAGTTTAAGAAGTCTTGAGAATTTTAAAGGAATCAGCATCTACAAAGGACAGACGGCTGTGTTTACCAGGCACTTACCAATGTGCATGTGCTTGATTGCCACAGAAGGTGATTTCTCCATTAACCCCTTCGCTGCCAGGCTTTTTCCCCCTCGTGTGCCACGCCCTTTTTTGGCTATTTGGGGTAGTGCGCGCTGAGGCCCCTGTAACTTTTTGACCACATAAGGTATCCACGCCAAATTTGCGTCCTTTTCTTCCAACATCATGGGGATTCTAAAGGTACTCAGGGTTTGTGGATTCCCCTGGAGGGGTCACAGAAATGAGCCACAAATCTGCAAAATTTAGTTTTTTGGGGGGGAAATGGGAAAAACGGGCCGCAAATGAAAGCATCTGGGTTTTTCCCTGCAAATGTTATCAAAAAAGGGTTTGTGGGGCTGAGATCACCATTTTCCCAGCCTTTTGGGGATACCAGACTTTTGTCAGAAACCCAAAGTTTTTTACACAGTTTTGGCATTTTTCTGGGACATAGCCTATTTTTGCTATTTTTTGTGCTTTCAACCTCCTTCCAGTTAATGGTAGAAATGGGTACAAAAGCAATAATGGATCCTGGAAAGCTATACATTTTAGAGAAGTAGACAAAATTCTGAATTCAGCAAGGGGTCATTTGTGTAGATCCATCAAGGTTTCTTTATAGAAACTAACAGTTAAATATAGGATAAATTGAACATTTTTTGAAAAAAAGCATCTTTTGTGTCAACGTTTTCACCTGTAACTTCTTCTAATTTTGACAGCTCTTTGAAAGCAATATACCGTTACATCCGCTGGACATTACTGGTTGTGGGGATATATAGGACTTGTAGGTTCACCAAGAACCCGACGAACCCAGAGCCAAAAACTGAGCAGCAACTTGCAATGGTTTTTTATTATGTACCGGGTATATAGTAATTATTCTGTAAAAATGTGTACATGGAAAAATCGGTATGAAAGACACCTATGTATTTCTGAAATGGGAACAAAATATAGAGTTTAGAAACAGTAGATATTTGCACATTTCCAAAATTGGGATACTCATACTAGCATGAGAATTATCAGTCATTTTTTAGAATGACTTCTTTTTTACACAATGTCTTTCATTTGGAAGGCAGAAATGCATCTAAAGTCAATAGGTAATAACAGTTCCTTTACACATCTGAGATACCCTAAGTCTCCCGATAAAACTGGTACCTCACTTGGAGGGGTAGGCATAGTGCCCACGACAGGAAATGGCTCAAAACCCAACGTGAACACACCACATTTTTACAATGCAAAATGACCCTTTTTTAGCAAAGTGCCTAGCTGTAGTTTTTTAACCCTAGATCTGCCGGCTCCTAGGGAAACCTAGCAAACTTAGACATTTTTGAAAACTAGACACCCAGGGGAATCCAGGATGGGGTGACTTGACTGCCTCCCACCAGGTTCTGTTACCCAGAATCCCTTGCAAACCTAAAAAATTGCCAAAAAAACACCTTTTCCCCATATTTCTCTGGTGGAAAGTTCTGTAATCTGCGTGGATCCACAAATTTCCACCCACCCCGCGTTCCCCAAAGTCTTCCGAGAAAAATGGTACTTACTTGTGTGGGTCAGCCTAGTGCCCGCGACAGGAAACGGCGCAAAACGTAAGGTGGACACACCTCAATTTCGTAGCGAAAAATGACCCTTTTTTGGCAAAGTGCCTAGCTGTAGTTTTTGAACCATAGCTCTGCCGGCACCTAAGGAAACCAAGCAAACCTATACATTTTTGAAAACTAGACACGCAGGGAAATCCAGGATGGGGTGACTTGACTGCCTCCCACCAGGGTCTGTTACCCAGAATCCCTTGCAAACCTAAAAAATTGCCAAAAAAAACACATTTTCCCCATATTTCTGTGGTGGAAAGTTCTGGAATCTACTTGGATCCACAAATTTCAACCAACCCCGCGTTCCCCAAAGTCTTCAGAGAAAAACGGTACCTCACTTGTGTGGGTCAGCCTAGTGCCCGCGACAGGAAACCGCGCAAAACGTAAGGTGGACACACCTCAATTTCGTAGCGAAAAATGACACTTTTTTGGCAAAGTGCCTAGCTGTAGTTTTTGAACCATAGCTCTGCCGGCACCTAGGGAAACCTAGCAAACCTATACATTTTTGAAAACTAGACACCCAGAGGAATCCAGGATGGGGTGACTTGACTGCCTCCCACCAGGGTCTATTACCCAGAATCCCTTGCAAACCTAAAAAATTGCCAAAAAAACACATTTTCCCCACATTTCTGTGGTGGAAAGTTCTGGAATCTGCGTGGATCCACAAACTTCCACCCACCCCGTGTCCCCTAAAGTCTTCCGATAAAAATGGTACCTCACTTGTGTGGGTCGGCCTAGTGCCCGCGACAGGAAACGGCGCAAAACGCAATGTGGACACACCTCAAATTCGCTGTGAAAAATGACCCTTTTTTGGCAAAGTGCCTAGCTGTAGTTTTTTAACCATAGCTCTGCCGGCACCTAGGGAAACCTAGCAAACCTATACATTTTTGAGAACTAGACACCCAGGGGAATCCAGGATGGGGTGACTTGACTGCCTCCCACTAGGTTCTGTTACCCAGAATCCCTTGCAAACCTAAAAAATTGCCAAAAAATACACATTTTCCCCAGATTTCTCTGGTGGAGGGTTCTGTAATCTGCGTGGATCCACAAATTTCCACCCACCCCGCATTCCCGAAAGTCTTCCGAGAAAAACGGTACCTCACTTGTGTGGGTCGGCCTAGTGCCCGCGACAGGAAACGGCGCAAAACGTGACGTGGACACACCTCAATTTCACAGCGAAAAATGACCCTTTTTTGGCAAAGTGCCTAGCTGTAGTTTTTGAACCATAGCTCTGCCGTCACCTACGGAAACCTAGCAAACCTATACATTTTTGAAAACTAGACACGCAGGGGAATCCAGGATGGGGTGACTTTACTGCCTCCCACCAGGTTCTGTTACCCAGAATCCCTTGTAAACCTACAAAAATGCCAAAAAAAACACATTTTCTCCACATTTCTCTGGTGGAAAGTTCTGGAATCTACTTGGATCCACAAATATCCACCCACCGAGTGTTCCCCAAAGTCTTCCGAGAAAAATGGTACCTCACTTGTGTGGGTCGGCCTAGTGCCCGCGACAGGAAACGGCGCAAAACGCAATGTGGACACACCTCAATTTCACAGCGAAAAATGACCCTTTTTTGGCAAAGTGCCTAGCTGTAGTTTTTGAACCACAGCTCTGCCGGCACATAGGGAAACCTAGCAAACCTATACATTTATGAAAACTAGACACCCAGGGGAATCCAGGATGGGGTGACTTGACTGCCTCCCACCAGGTTCTGCTACCTAGAATCACTTGCAAACCTAAAAAATTGCCAAACAAAACACATTTTCCCCACATTTCTGTTGTGGAAAGTTCTGGAATCTGCGTGGATCCACAAATTTCCACCCACCCCGTGTCCTCCAAAGCCTTCCGATAAAAAGGGTACCTCACTTGTGTGGGTCGGCCTAGTGCCCGCGACAGGAAATGGCGCAAAACGCATCGTGGACACACCTCAATGTCGCAGTGAAAAATGAACCTTTTTTGGCAAAGTGCCTAGCTGTAGTTTTTTAACCCTAGCTCTGCCGGCACCTAGGGAAACCAACCAAACCCACACATTTCAACTAGACACCCGGGGGATTCCAGGGAGATATAGCTTACGTGGATCCCCCAAAGTTTCCTTACCCAGAATGCCCTGCAAACCTCAAATTTTGCTGAAAAAAACACATTTTTCACATATTTTTGTGTGGGAAAGTTGTGGCATCACCGGGCTGACACAAATTTCCTACCACCCAGCGTTCCCCCGGGTCTCCTGATAATAACAGTGCCTCACACGTGTGGGAGGCCTAAGTACCCGCGACAGGCAAGGGCTCACAACGTAGTGAGGCGACATGAAAATTGCCTACCTCAAAACGTCCTGGTTTTGCAAGGGGAGTCACCTGGGTTTTTGGCCCGGTGCTTGGCGGCCACCTAGGGGAACCTACCAAACCCACACATTTCTGAAAACTAGACACCCGGGGGATTCCAGGGAGGTATCGCTTGCGTGGATCCCCCAACGCTTCCTTACCCAGAATGCCCTGCAAACGTCAAATTTAGCTGAAAAATTCACCTTTTTCACACATTTTTGTGTGGGAAAGTTGTGGCATCACCGGGCTGACACAAATTTCCTACCATCCAGCGTTCCCCCGGGTCTCGCGATAAAAACGGTGCCTCACTCGTGTGGGAGGCCCAAGTACCCGCGAAAGGCAAGGGCCCAAAACGTATTGAGGCGACATGAAAATTGCCTACCACAAAACGACCTGGTTTTGCAAGGGGGGTCACCTGGTTTTTGGCCCGGTGCTCGGCGGCCACCTGAAGGAACCTACCAAACCCACACATTTCTGAAAACTAGACACCCGGGGGATTCCAGGGAAGTATAGTTTGCATGGATACCCCAACGTTTCCTTACCCAGAATGCCCTGCAAACCTCAAATTTAGCTGAAAAAAATCACCTTTTTCACACATTTTTGTGTGGGAAAGTTGTGGCATCACCGGGCTGACACAAATTTCCTACCACCCAGCTTTCCCCCGGGTCTCCCGATAAAAACAGTGCCTCATTTGTGTGGGAGGCCCAAGTACCCGCGACAGGCAAGGGCCCAAAACGTATTGAGGCGACATGAAAATTGCCTACCTCAAAACTACCTGGTTTTGCAAGGGGATCACCTCGGTTTTTGGCCCGGTGCTCGGCGGCCACCTAGGGGAACCTACCAAACACACACATTTCTGAAAACTAGACACCCGGGGGATTCCAGGGAGGTATGGTTTGCGTGGATCCCCCAACGTTTCCTTACCCAGAATGCCCTGCAAACCTCAAATTTAGCTGAAAAAATCACCTTTTTCACACATTTTTGTGTGGGAAAGTTGTGGCATCACCGGGCTGACACAAATTTTCTACCACCTAGCATTCCCCCGGGTCTCCCGATAAAAACGGTGCCTCACTCGTGTGGGAGGCCCAAGTACCCGCAACAGGCAAGGGCCCAATGCCCCCACCCACCCGCCACCATTACAGCCTTTCTGCCCCCCTGAAAAAACTGAAAACAAATCCCTGGTGTATAGTGGGCTTTCTGCCCCCCAAAGGGGCAGATTAGGGGCCAATGCCCCATCTGCCCCCCGGGGGGGCAGAAAGACTGATAATTGGGGGGTGGGGTGGGGGCATGGGCCTTCCCGTTTTAAGCAGCCCCCACCCCTATTTTTATTTTTTTGAAAAATTCCCTGGTGTCTAGTGGGCTTTTTGCCCCCCCGGGGGGGTAAAAAGCCTAATTTAGGCCCAAATTATTTGGGGGAGCAAAGGCCCTTGCCCAAGGGGCCGCTCCTCCCTCCCTGGTGTCTAGTGGGTGATCCCTTTCCAACGATACCTCTCCCGTCTTTCTACGTGCTCAGGGGACTGAGATAGGCCCCTGAGCACGTACAAAGTGAAACTGAAATGAGCCTCTTGGCTCATTTCAGTTTCAGTTTCAGTGTAATGACGTCGGCGCGACGTGCGCGCCAATTGTCATTACACTGAAAGCAGGGGGGGGGTTGCCCTCGGGAGCTGGGGAAGCTCTTACCCAGCTCCCGAGGCTATTTTCAGTAAAAGGTAATCCCTCTGGTGCGGGCACCAGAGGGATTCCCCAGGGAATGCCTCATGACGAGCTGGACTCGTCATGGGCACAGCGTGACTGTGCTCCATGACGAGTCCAGCTCGTCATGGGCACAGAAGGGGTTAAGTTTTCAGCAAAATATAAAGGCTGTGGGTAGTATGACCTTTAGCACCTTCAGACCTTGGGTTTTTATTGTGAGAAGTCTCTGCTTGTAGATGTTTTGCACTGAAAGAACATTGCTCTTTGTAGATACTTTTTAAGAATTTATGGTGCACCAGCTGCAGAATAATTCTCAGATTATGATGAATAAATTGGAATACTGTACATTCACTAACAGGCATAAGATATGTATACAACATAATGTATACTTATGGTTGAAAATGATGTATAATGAATAACACAATGTCGTGTACATGTGTTATATCGCAAATGTTGCTACTGCAAGTCGTGTACCTAATTAAATTGTTTAAAAACAAATACAAAATTGTGGTGCATTCCTTATGCGAGTTTGACTGTTGGCAAACAGTGTGGTACAGTGTCAAGTCTCTGCATAGAGTAAACAAAGTTTACAGTACCCACTTTTCTACTCATATCCACTTCATATTATACAAGAGGGTCGCTAACAGTGAAGTGATAAATGTTGTCTGTATTACAACATTAGTTATGTAACAGGGCTTACGTGTCTGGAGGAAGTTGTTTTTCTCTGAACAGTGTTAAACAGATTGAACACCAAGGGCCATATGTAGGTGGCCTAACATTTACCACTTCATAAATACCGAATTTTACCGATTCGGTATTTATGAAGTGGTAAATGCTATGTAGGTAATCCATCGGTAATATTTACCGATTCGGAATGGGTCGGTAATTTAGAATCGGTATTTACTCCCCAGGAAGCCCATAGGAATCAATGGGAAGCCAGTTACCATTACCGAATCGGTAAATACCGATTCGGTAATGGGGGGAGCACAATCAAGGGTGGCAGGGTGTCACAGTGACACCCTGTTGCACCCCTGATTCCTGCATGTGTGCCCATGTGGCACACATACATGCCCTAAGGGCATGTATGTCTGCCACATTGCACACTTCTAAGTGCAAAAAAATGCTTTTTCACAGCCATTCGTCATTTATTAACGAATCCCCACAACACCCACACACTCCCCCTACATATCATTTCAGGATTCGGTATTTACCGAATCGGTAAAATTACCGATTCGGTAATTTTACCGATTCGGTAAATTACCGAATCCTGAAATGTGCCCCCTACATACCAAAAGCCTGAATACTGGTCGGTAACGGGATTTTTACCGAAAATCGGCCGTTACCGACCGGTATTGGGCTTCCTACATATGGCCATGAAGTGTATGGCATAGTGTCAATGTTGCACATAACAGAATCGTGCTCACCTAAGAGAAATGTATGTGCGATGGCACTAATCATGCTTTATATTTAGACTTTTCTGTTTTCAGTTGCTATTTTTGGGAAATGCTGGTTGTTGTTTTTTCAGTGTTTTCCAATTATTTCAATATCTTAAAAAACAGTGTTTATCAGTGGTTACACAATTTGAGCCATTAAAAATAACAGGGTGTTTTTTTGGTGTTTATGGAACGATTTGCTTTTATTATTGATTGTTTTCTGCACTGATAGTGCATGGTATATAGACAATGTACGTACAGTGTATATTTGGCCCAAATATGTTTTTACAAATCAAACATACTGTAGTACACCATAAAATACTTCTTCATTGAGTCTTTGGTCATGTACGCTCACTCTTTGCTTCCCATGTAAATTTTTATATGTAAAAAGGCCCTCTCAACATTGGCACGTGAGAAGGACAATGCCAAAACAGCCAGTACGTAATTTGCTAACTCTGGCCACTGAAATAGCTTTCCATGCCAATACTGGTGCACTTGAAGATTGCATTTCTCTAGGACAGGTTCTGTAACATATGTGTTGAACTGGGTGCATATGCCCTCAAATTTATTGATACAACAAACAAATGATGGACGAAATGCTGACAATGCATACATTCTCCCCCAGTCAAGAGATCTGGGTTAAATCCATCGTTCTTTTGCCCACTACACCACCCCAGTTTAGACATGGCCATATGCAAATCAGTCTTGACCCTGTGCCTCATGGGAACAGTCCAGCCCGAACTGCCAAGCCATGTCTTCCCTGGACCGGAATCAAGCATCCTAGGACCGGTTTCTGGCTATCAGCCGTCATCAGCCAGGATAGCTTGACTCCAGTGGCGTAGTGAGCACGGGTCCCACGTCTGGGAATACCCATCCCACTTAGGGCGAAAAGCGTTACAACAAACAAATGATGGACGGAATGCTGACAATGCATACATTCTCCCCCAGTCAAGAGATCTGGGTTAAATCCATCGTTCTTTTGCCCACTACACCACCCCAGTTTAGACATGGCCATATGCAAATCAGTCTTGACCCTGTGCCTCATGGGAACAGTCCAGCCCGAACTGCCAAGCCATGTCTTCCCTGGACCGGAATCAAGCATCCTAGGACCGGTTTCTGGCTATCAGCCGTCATCAGCCAGGATAGCTTGACTCCAGTGGCGTAGTGAGCACGGGTCCCACGTCTGGGAATACCCATCCCACTTAGGGCGAAAAGCGTTACAACAAACAAATGATGGACGGAATGCTGACAATGCATACATTCTCCCCCAGTCAAGAGATCTGGGTTAAATCCATCGTTCTTTTGCCCACTACACCACCCCAGTTTAGACATGGCCATATGCAAATCAGTCTTGACCCTGTGCCTCATGGGAACAGTCCAGCCCGAACTGCCAAGCCATGTCTTCCCTGGACCGGAATCAAGCATCCTAGGAACGGTTTCTGGCTATCAGCCGTCATCAGCCAGGATAGCTTGACTCCAGTGGCGTAGTGAGCACGGGTCCCACGTCTGGGAATACCCATCCCACTTAGGGCGAAAAGCGTTACAACAAACAAATGATGGACGGAATGCTGACAATGCATACATTCTCCCCCAGTCAAGAGATCTGGGTTAAATCCATCGTTCTTTTGCCCACTACACCACCCCAGTTTAGACATAGCCATATGCAAATCAGTCTTGACCCTGTGCCTCATGGGAACAGTCCAGCCCGAACTGCCAAGCCATGTCTTCCCTGGACCGGAATCAAGCATCCTAGGACCGGTTTCTGGCTATCAGCCGTCATCAGCCAGGATAGCTTGACTCCAGTGGCGTAGTGAGCACGGGTCCCACGTCTGGGAATACCCATCCCACTTAGGGCGAAAAGCGTTACAACAAACAAATGATGGACGGAATGCTGACAATGCATACATTCTCCCCCAGTCAAAAGATCTGGGTTAAATCCATCGTTCTTTTGCCCACTACACCACCCCAGTTTAGACATGGCCATATGCAAATCAGTCTTGACCCTGTGCCTCATGGGAACAGTCCAGCCCGAACTGCCAAGCCATGTCTTCCCTGGACCGGAATCAAGCATCCTAGGACCGGTTTCTGGCTATCAGCCGTCAGCAGCCAGGATAGCTTGACTCCAGTGGCGTAGTGAGCACCGGTCCCACGTCTGGGAATACCCATCCCACTTAGGGCGAAAAGCGTTACAACAAACAAATGATGGACGGAATGCTGACAATGCATACATTCTCCCCCAGTCAAGAGATCTGGGTTAAATCCATCGTTCTTTTGCCCACTACACCACCCCAGTTTAGACATGGCCATATGCAAATCAGTCTTGACCCTGTGCCTCATGGGAACAGTCCAGCCCGAACTGCCAAGCCATGTCTTCCCTGGACCGGAATCAAGCATCCTAGGACCGGTTTCTGGCTATCAGCCGTCATCAGCCAGGATAGCTTGACTCCAGTGGCGTAGTGAGCATGGGTCCCACGTCTGGGAATACCCATCCCACTTAGGGCGAAAAGCGTTACAACAAACAAATGATGGACGGAATGCTGACAATGCATACATTCTCCCCCAGTCAAGAGATCTGGGTTAAATCCATCGTTCTTTTGCCCACTACACCACCCCAGTTTAGACATGGCCATATGCAAATCAGTCTTGACCCTGTGCCTCATGGGAACAGTCCAGCCCGAACTGCCAAGCCATGTCTTCCCTGGACCGGAATCAAGCATCCTAGGACCGGTTTCTGGCTATCAGCCGTCATCAGCCAGGATAGCTTGACTCCAGTGGCGTAGTGAGCACGGGTCCCACGTCTGGGAATACCCATCCCACTTAGGGCGAAAAGCGTTACAACAAACAAATGATGGACGGCATGCTGACAATGCATACATTCTCCCCCAGTTAAGAGATCTGGGTTAAATCCATCGTTCTTTTGCCCACTACACCACCCCAGTTTAGACATGGCCATATGCAAATCAGTCTTGACCCTGTGCCTCATGGGAACAGTCCAGCCCGAACTGCCAAGCCATGTCTTCCCTGGACCGGAATCAAGCATCCTAGGACCGGTTTCTGGATATCAGCCGTCATCAGCCAGGATAGCTTGACTCCAGTGGCGTAGTGAGCACGGGTCCCACGTCTGGGAATACCCATCCCACTTAGGGCGAAAAGCGTTACAACAAACAAATGATGGACGGAATGCTGACAATGCATACATTCTCCCCCAGTCAAGAGATCTGGGTTAAATCCATCGTTCTTTTGCCCACTACACCACCCCAGTTTAGACATGGCCATATGCAAATCAGTCTTGACCCTGTGCCTCATGGGAACAGTCCAGCCCGAACTGCCAAGCCATGTCTTCCCTGGACCGGAATCAAGCATCCTAGGACCGGTTTCTGGCTATCAGCCGTCATCAGCCAGGATAGCTTGACTCCAGTGGCGTAGTGAGCACGGGTCCCACGTCTGGGAATACCCATCCCACTTAGGGAGAAAAGCGTTACAACAAACAAATGATGGACGGAATGCTGACAATGCATACATTCTCCCCCAGTCAAGAGATCAGGGTTAAATCCATCGTTCTTTTGCCCACTACACCACCCCAGTTTAGACATGGCCATATGCAAATCAGTCTTGACCCTGTGCCTCATGGGAACAGTCCAGCCCGAACTGCCAAGCCATGTCTTCCCTGGACCGGAATCAAGCATCCTAGGACCGGTTTCTGGCTATCAGCCGTCATCAGCCAGGATAGCTTGACTCCAGTGGCGTAGTGAGCACGGGTCCCACGTCTGGGAATACCCATCCCACTTAGGGCGAAAAGCGTTACAACAAACAAATGATGGACGGAATGCTGACAATGCATACATTCTCCCCCAGTCAAGAGATCTGGGTTAAATCCATCGTTCTTTTGCCCACTACACCACCCCAGTTTAGACATGGCCATATGCAAATCAGTCTTGACCCTGTGCCTCATGGGAACAGTCCAGCCCGAACTGCCAAGCCATGTCTTCCCTGGACCGGAATCAAGCATCCTAGGACCGGTTTCTGGCTATCAGCCGTCATCAGCCAGGATAGCTTGACTCCAGTGGCGTAGTGAGCACGGGTCCCACGTCTGGGAATACCCATCCCACTTAGGGCGAAAAGCGTTACAACAAACAAATGATGGACGGAATGCTGACAATGCATACATTCTCCCCCAGTCAAGAGATCTGGGTTAAATCCATCGTTCTTTTGCCCACTACACCACCCCAGTTTAGACATGGCCATATGCAAATCAGTCTTGACCCTGTGCCTCATGGGAACAGTCCAGCCCGAACTGCCAAGCCATGTCTTCCCTGGACCGGAATCAAGCATCTCCTAGGACCGGTTTCTGGCTATCAGCCGTCATCAGCCAGGATAGCTTGACTCCAGTGGCGTAGTGAGCACGGGTCCCACGTCTGGGAATACCCATCCCACTTAGGGCGAAAAGCGTTACAACAAACAAATGATGGACGGAATGCTGACAATGCATACATTCTCCCCCAGTCAAGAGATCTGTTTGTTGTAACGCTCAAATTTATTGAAGCAGTCAAAAATTAAGAAGTACTTTTCAAATTCCAGAGAAATGTGCCCTCTATGGAAAGGATCTATAATTGTGCAGACAACCACAGTGAGGCTTCATTGACTTCAAATACCATGGTTGGTGAAGGGAAATTTCTATGTATCATTGCAAACCATTTCTCCTGCATTGTAAAATACATTTTTCTGAATTGCTCCTAAACATTTCTTTTCTTACCAAGTGGCAAGCATTCTAACATGGAACATGTTGCAGTGCCAAAGTCATTAAAAGTGTCCCCCAGTCTACTCTCAAGGAGATGTTTCACATCTACACCAATTACGCTGAACACTTGGTAGACAAGGGTGTTTTCAGACTCTAGTTTGTTTTTACGGGCCTTTTATTGCCCTCTGGTAGGCCTCATGATGTAACACCAAGTGCATTTTGGGATTAGTAGTCCTCAAATATACATTATAGTTCATAGTAAATATTTTGATGCCAACTCACATACTTAAACTACAGCCAATTAGTGGGCTTTACCACACCAATGGTCCAATCCTGGCTTTGAAAGTTCAAGGCTCCTGGCCTGCAGTACAATCACGCGGTGGTGCGTCCTCACAGCTGGACTGTCGTATTTTACTATTAAGCTCCTCAAATGTCCATGACATAGGACACACTAGCCATCAGATAAACATCACTTTTTCATCAGGCTGCAACGAAGTCAGCAAAATCATTGGTCAAATCACATATGCCTAACGCGTTTCAGACTCCAATAGGCACGTGTGAAGTTAATTAGTAGTCTGTATCACTCGTTTATGCTGCCACTCTGCCTGTGAGCAAGGAATATTACAACTAAACATTATTTCCTTAAACAAATATTTAAAAGCATAAACACTTGAAATATTCACAATTATTTTTAAAAAACTGTAAAATTATAATAAAAACATACACAATATTTTTATAAATAATAATTTCATAAGCAAAAATTTCTAACATATGTCATAGAAATGTTTAACAAAGTAAAGTGATAAACATATCCTTTACAAGCATAACAAAATACCAAAGCAAATAGTTGAATAACCAACAGAGCTCTGATGCTCCTCACCAGGGCCATATCTCTGACTTATACTTGCTACTGAAAACTTTCAGGATTATATGCTTGGATTCTGACACCCACACTCCTCCTGTGAGGAAGGGTAAGTGCATAGGTCCACGGATCCCAGAAACCATAGTCCTTTAACCATGCAATCATGACACTGTGGGGCATATTTTCAAGAACTGCGTTAAAATTCTCGCTGCTTTAACGGCAGGAAACTGCCGCTAAAGCGGCGATAATGGGCTTGATAATATACCCTTGAGAAATCCAATAGACGCCCATGTTCTGGTGTGAACATGGGCTTCTATTGGAATTCTCAAGGGCATATTATCAAGCCCAATATCGCCGCTTTAGTTGCAGTTTCCTGACGCTAAAGCGGCGATAATTTTAACTCCATTTTTGATAATATGCCCCCGTATCTATTGATGAAGTGGGGCCATGCCAATTCCACATAGCTACATAACAGTCAGCCCCTTCCCTCCAAGGGCACTTGTATCAGACCTATGTAAGTATTCCTCTTGTTGAACTTCGCTTTGTCTCAATTCTTCCTCACTTTCTTTGAGTTACAGTCTCTCTCTCTCCTTCTGTGGACCTGCCACTTCATGGCTTCAGTTTGTTTAGCTCTAGTTTTGGAGAGAACATACTTGACAGTTCCTACCCTCAAGTTCCTACCCAGACATTCTGGTGCAGCATTTACAAAACTAACAAGCAGACTCCCATAGTGCAGCTTCAGCACTACACTGCAACACTGCAGCATGAGTGGAGACCTGGTCAGCAACAAAGCACCCAGCTAGAAAACAATAATTCAATGGGATTGTTGCTCCAATAACTAGCTGCATGCAATAGTATCAAGAAGATAGTGCAATCAGTGAACAGTAACATTTTGACTTTTCAGCCAAGTCAAGACTGAAACTCAGGCACTGTGTAGATTAGTTTTCAGAAACCATAAGAAAATTGTTTTTGTTAAACCAATTGTTACATGAATTCTGCATTGATATTTCGAAATAACTTGGCTTGGATGTCATAATATGCAGATAAATTGGATGAACTTCTTCAAGGCGGGCAAGGCCATGAGCTGTAATTGAAACATTCGCAGTACCGGGTTAAAAGTGTTACATTATCAGTGTTCAAATGATGCATGAATGTAGTCACCAGTAATGTCCTTTTCGAGAATGTTTTTCATGCAGAACAGATACATTAGATCATTGGAAAGTTGGGAGCTCTCTTGTAGACATTGAATGAGAGAAGGACAGTAATGGCCGGCATAGACCGTCTGCTTCAACATTTCAGTGTTAGTTTTACAATGTCTTCCTCTTAAATTTATGGTTTAACTCAAACCAGCGGCTAGCGATGATCGATGTAAACATTATATGTCACATTCCAAAAAGGAGACCCAAAACCAAAGAAGAACAACTGTCCCACTTGACCCTCTTCCTTCTTCCCTCTTCCCCTGATGACAAAACTAAGCATCAAGTATCAGGGACAATGAAAGGGCTGAATAGGAAATTCTTTAAATGTTATGGTTCAGCACTAGAATAGTATCACAAAACTCTTAGGGGGATATTCACAAGCACTTATCTCCGATTTATCTCCACCTTAACACATCAAAAGTGGAGATAGATTTAACACCCCATTCACAAGCTGGTGCAAACTGCAGACATCGCCCGTATTCCCGCATTAACTGCCCCAAAATTCATCTCCACGGTGGACACCACCAACTAACTCTAATGAGATGTAGGATAGGCGTTCCCGTGCAAAAACACACGAAAGAACCACATCACCACTTTCACAATGAACTGCCAGATCTGCAATGCGAACCAAAAACAGGTGATAAGCCGCGGTAGCAGCAGGGAATTAACACCTGCCTTTTGCTGGTGTTAAGCAGGATGACTACCTGCAGCATAAAAGGGAGCCCAGCCAAGAGCCACACCAGAAGACCCACAGATGCCATGGAGACAATGATCATGCAACGCGGATACCCATGAGGGCCACAACACCCACCGCAACCACCCCAGGCCCGCCACCGCCCCCAGGATCCATCCCCCCCCGGGAACACCAGAGAGGCAGCGTACACAAAGACAGTGGACCCACCCGAAACGCACCTGCCGCCCAGACCCAACGCCAGAGGAGGATATTGCCCACCACAGGCCCAAAAGTACAACCATCCCCCGCATCCTGACCCACATCCCCCACCTGCTGATGGTACCAACCCAGCGGACAACCAACATCCCTCCACAGACAAAGCTGCCGGCTGTGCAACACATGCCGGCCTCTGGTACCATCCAACCCACAACTGCCAGAGTCAGAGGAGTCACACAGCCAGCCACATCCAAGGTCATCACACCTGTCCTGGATGCCAACATCAGCCTGGTACCCCAGCACCACTACGACACCCACACTGCGCAGGAGCAGCTGGAGACAAAGCAAGGCCCCTACGCCATAGCTGGATTCCCTCACATGTCAGGGACAATCAACTGCACACATGTACCCCTCGTGCCCCCTGCCCACACTGCACACAACTACCACAACAGAAAGCACACGCATGCCATGAATGTGCAGGCAATAGTGGCCCGCACCGGACGCCTCAACAATGTTGTGGCCAACTCCCCAGGCAGAGTGCATGAAACTCACATCTCCGACAGTCCATCATCACCCAGTGCTCCCAGGATGGCACACATGGAAATGCAGTGCCTGTTGGTAAGTCCAAAATAAACACACCACACACTTCCAGCCCACAGTCATGCAACTCACGACACTGCCAATGGGCATGCAGCACAACTACATTCAACATGACACACAATATGCCAACCAACCAGACACAACAACACAACTCCATTGGGAATCCTGCCTTGCCATGGCATGGCAACACAGACACACAATAGCAGGATGTGAGGAGAGGCATGTGTGAGAGCAGCAAGTGACTAAGGAATGTGAACCTACCCAATGCCAGGTGTGGCGTCGAGGTGCCGGACAGACCATAGAGTGCAAACCACAGAAATGGCCATGTGGAGGTCAACTGCTGGTGCATGCAGTGTAGTGGCCAGTGGACGCTACCATGTCCCCACAGGCTGTGGGGCAGAATGCAGAAATGTCGCACGTTACGTCCGCCCCTGCATGCGTGTGCGTAGTGGGTTGGACCTGGCCTGCGTATGGGGTGTGAACAAAAAACCTGTCGCACTGGTCATGGTTCTCATTCGGAATGGACAACGTGTCTGCCAGTGCGGCACCTCTTAGCCCGCCACGAATCCTGCGCAGAGCGCGGCTGGGCTTGCTTCCCTCTGTGCCTGCTGCACCACGGGCTGCTGGTCCCCAGACCCATCATGCCTGTCCCAGCGCACCAACGAGGCTCTTCTCACCTGCCTACACTGGCGTGTGTCAAAGAGGGCCCACCACGTGCCGGTGAAAGGTCCAAGCACCAGTCCCGCGACCTCTGCAGCCTCTGCAGACCATCGCTGGACCCCCCGACGCTGGCCCACATTACTCCTTTCTCAGTGACATACTCCACCGGCGTCCCCTTCGGCCCAGTAGGTCCCACATGTGGAACTGTGTCCTGAGTCCTGAATGGCAGTGACCCCAAGTCTGTGGCAGCGGCCACAGCACCAGACTCCCTTTGATCAGTGAGGCATAATTCCATATCGCAGGCCTGCAACACGTGGTGCCACTAACCCTGTTGAACGCAAGCAGGCAAAACATGGTGCCGCTAACCCTGTTCAATGCAAGCCGGCGTGGTGACACGTGGTGCCACTAACCCTGTTCAACACAAGCCGGCGACATCTGGTGCCACTAACCCTGTTCAACGGAAGCTGGTGACACGTAGTGCCACTAACCCTGTTCAACGCAAGCCGGCGACACGGGGATGAGGGCTCAGGCCTATCCTGTGGATCAGTAGGTCCCACATTCAGCACATAGTCGCAAATTATGAATGGCAGAGTCCACACCAGTGAATGCACAGAGAGGAGTAAGAGGAAGATGCGGCTCAGTACGGACGAAAGGCGGGTCAGAGTCACGGAGGTGATCGAACACTATCAACAACTGACCTAGTGCCATCAACCCTGTTCACCGCAAGTCGGCGTCCCGTGGTGCCACTGAACATGAACTATGCAGGCCGGTGGGGCCATCCAACCTAAGCCGGCGACACTCGATGAATGGCCTACCCTGCAGTCCAGTAGGTCACACATGTGGAACTGTGTCTTGGGTAAGATGTGGAGGAGTCCCCAGCATTGGACACGCCTCATCGCATGCGGCATCCCCTAACAGCACTGGTGCCACTAACTCTGTGTGCAATGAGTCATGGGCACCATCTGGTTGGACCTTGGTGGCGTCTGAGTCCATGGCCTGGTGGTCTTCTGCATCTTCATCTTGCTGGACCGGGCTTGGTGTCCGACATGTGTCTGCTCCATTCATCTCCACCATAGTGACTGTTTCAGCATGGTCCTGCCCTCTGCATAATGCCCTGGAGGTACACCTTCCACTGTCCACCGAGACACTCCGCGACAAGCCCCTTTGTCATCTACAGAAACCTGCTCTGCACTTGTAACCCTGCCCCAGTGCCCCGCAAGTCAGCGGACTGTGGCGGTAGGCCCATGCAGGATGCTGTGCCTCCGGGGCCACTAACTGTGCAGCACATGTCATGGAGCCTTTATGGTTGAATGGTTGTGTCCTTTACGATGTACACTGTTGTCGATTTCTGACTGCACCAGGCAGCCCTTACCGGCTGTTGTGCACAAACCACACACACATCCAACACCGGTGTCACTCGGTATGTGTGCCTGATAATAACTGTGGCCATGCGCACGTGCCCGTAGCCATTCACACCATCTGAGCAAGTGTGTCCCTGTGGTCATTGTGTCAGCATGATGGGCACGGGCCCTGCAACATTACAGTGTGCTGTCTTCAGCGGACGTTACCGTGTCACCTCAGTGTTGGCAGTGCCCCTGGACATGTAGCTTTGTACGCACCCCCCTGCATGCACAAGCGGCCTGTGCTGCTCCAGCGTACGTCAGGTCAGCGCAGGGGTGTGCTGATTCGGCAGGGGGAGCAGGGCTTGGCTCAAACCTGGCCTTGGACAGGAAGTGCGGTAAGTGTGTCTCTGTGTTGGGGTGTTGTCGCCGCCAGGCCCACAGTAGTAGATGTTGCAATTTGGCATGCACCAGGAGGGCGGGCCCGCACGTATGGGGACATGTAGGACCACAAGACCACTTGGGGGCTTGGCACATGCATTCCAAGTGTTATGTGTATCAGTCCTGCGGATGCATGAGTCAGTTGTCTGGCCTCATTCGCAGTGCGATCACAGCCAGCCATGGGCTGTACACCTGTGTCCGCCCTGTCTGGACCATTGGCCTACGCTCACGTGGCCGCACACCTTCATAGGCCAGCATCACGGTGTTGTTGGCATGCCGCTGGACATGCACGGACAGGCATTACAATGGTTTGCCTTAGGTTTGCACGTGATGCAACCGTGCAGCGCACACAAGTGTGGGCTCGTGGGAGGGAGGAGCAGCTGTGTGGCAACGTAACACACTGTGAGGCCGCTCATGTGCCCTGTGCTGGGCACATTTTCCATGATTCCCAGGGTCGCAGACATCCCACCACACCCACGACAGGACTCTGTACATCTCCTGTATGCATGCAGATGGTGAAGTTACTGTAGGGATGAAAGGTCCTTTGTCTGAACTATCAGGCGGTAACACATCTGCAGCTCCGAGCAGGAACTTGCATGTGGCCAGCACCCCCTGACAGATATGATAGCATTTGCTTGCGACTCCCACACTACGCACTTCCCTGACGTGAGACCAATGTGTACACATCCCACACGCAGACGTCCTTGGTCGTAGTTAGCATGCGTGAAATGGCCTTCACATGCACTTCCACCCCAGGCCTGCACCCGTTGCACACAGACACTGCCCATTGCACCGAGCTGTGCCATTTCATCCACAGGACTGGCGCTGGGCAAGCCTGTGCCGTTTCAAGCAGAGCCACTGACGCAATGGCAGACCATCACGGACACATGCTTGACTCCAGTCATGTGGACCTGTACCGTGCATGACTGCTGCATGTACTGGGTGCACTGCCGTTGGCAGTGCTGCGGATCAGTTACCGGCTGAGCTTCCGCCTTGCGGATGTCACCTGCGTTCAGCCTGTGTTGCATTGCCGTTCATGCACATTCGAGTGGTCCATGGATGTCTGCCTCTCCAACGTAACCATAGCTGACCTGGATTATGATGTGTGCGTGTGCCCTTTGTTGGCCCACGACCAGGAGTGTCACCGTGATGCCCGTTTATGGCATGCATGAATGTTTGGCATGCAGGCTGGAAACTGGACCTGGGAGATTGCACGAGTCGTCGTGTGCAGTGGGCACATTGAGCCACTACCGGATTGGGCTTTGGTGCACATTGGGTCCAGTGGTTGGAGTCAGCACATCTATCTGGGTCAGCTGATGGATTACATCGACGACATGTCAGATGTGGTGGACAATGATCACTCATTGGAGATGTTGGCCTACGCAGCTGCACTCGCGTTCATGGACAAGTGACAAGGTACCTGCAGCCACAACTGGATGTGACCCATTGCATGTGTCTCAACACCTGGTTGCATGTTGGGAATCTGGTCACATGTCCCAAGACGACTGTGGACATGGCTGCATTGGCCTGGACTCATGATCCAGGTGTGGACAACCAAGGCGTATTGGCACTGACTTATGTTGGTGATGGACTCCCCCGATGTGGACATGGGCGCTTTCCTACGTTCCTCATTCAGACATGCTGCTGCATTGGTCTGCATTTCGTGGTACTTTTCTTGGCCGTACTGACACGCACTTGTTGATAAAGTTTCCGCACTTTCACTTGTCTCGAACTGTGTTGTGTATTGATTTGTATGGCAATGTGTGTGTGACGGACTCTCTGGCTCCCTGCTATACGTGCATTGCTACCCCATCAGGACTATGGGTTAGTACTTGTGAATGATCAATTCCCTGTTTCATGCTTAGCCAGATGCGTATGGCCGTTTACTGCTCACATGCCGGTGCACTTGTGTTCTGTGTTCGATTGTGCAAATGTTGGTGTTTGTACCACATTGTGTTCGATGTTGGGGTGCTCTGCTTCCTCTGTGTGTGTGCTGCATTGTGTGTGAGATGTCTCTTCAGCTCTGATTTGGCTCACCCTTCTCCCTTTCAGGCAGTGTGGTTTTCACTTCTGTGCTTGTTCAGTGGTGTGATGTTGCCGGGTTGTGTGAAATTGTGCTCCTGCTTGGTGTTGTTACTCTTAGGTATGGTTTGTCTGCAGTTGTGATGTGTTTAATTGTGCATGTGTGCCATTGTGCCCATCGCCCCCGTCCCCCCACTCCCTGCTGGTTCCTCTCCCTGTTGCTGTTGTGTCTGTTGTTTTGGGCAATTTCCGGACCGCGAGTCCTGCCACCATCTCCGGACTGATGTGGTGGACAACATTTCCTCCATGTCATCCAGCTCCTGGTGTGGCGCTGGACTCCCACCTCAGGTGTGCATTGCTGCCTTCTTGCTGTTGGTGTGTTTCTGCTTGTTTGTGCCTTTCGCATCATTCTGGATGTTCTGGTTTACTTCCGTTATCCTCCTCCGCTCTCAGGCTGCATTCACCTTGTCCAAGATAATGTTTTGTTGCCAATGGGGCTTGTGGGGTTGTCTGCTGGCTCGGGTTGCCTCCATTGTGCTTGGCTGTTGTTTTCTGTTTGGTTTGTCTTTCTTTTTCAGGCTTTTTGTTTTTTTGTGTGTGTCACGGGCCTGACGGTGCTTATCCCTGCTTTCCTCATCGCGAATGAGCTCATCGCATGTTTTTTTGTGTTGTGGTTTGTGTTTTTATCTCCATCGAGGTGGTTGTATCGCGGACATTGGCCGCGGTTTCGGCAGACTATCGTATGGTACCGCCTTGTTGTGAATTCCACGTTGACACGGGGTTCGTTTCCCGTGATAGGCTGCGATGTGTAAAGTTGCGTTAGCATTTTTTGGTGATGCTTAGCACACGTTCTTGTGAATATACCCCTTACTCTGTTATGCAGGTGGGATTCCTCTGAGATGAGCTGAAGTACTCATAGATATCTGGGACAGCCCAATGCTATTATCTGCGCTAAAGAATTTCAATGAATGGGTCCCAATCTGCTTCATGAGCCATAAGTCTATGGTCAAGACTGGGATAACACTATAGTTTCCTTGGCAGGGGTGTTCCACACAAATGCCGATCCCTTAATTCCCCCAATGTATCAGAATTGCCTGCATAGCTACTAAAAGTGATGATGTGAGCAGTTTCCTCTCAGGGATCTGGGTGACCTTGCACTTGTAATTAGTAAGCCCAGTGGGAACTGTTGTAGGTTCTATCCTGTGACTCAGGCCTATAACTCTATGTAGAAGGTATTTAACAATGTGTATAGAGCTTAGCAGAAGGGTATAACACTATTTTGCTCTTTAGCAAAAAAAGATCACATAATGCTTCCAAAATACTGCCTCCTTGTGATGCACAGGATCAGATTTAAAACTGTGGGTGTAACTCAAAAGGCCATTGGTGTATACATCCCAAAATATTTGTGGAGACCAGTCACTTAATGCACCCCAAGCTGAGTCATGAGATCAGGTTTCCCAAGTCTGGTCAACCCTCACATTCAAAAGGGAAAACTGGGAAACCCTACCCTCACAAGGCCTCATTTAAAAACTTTTGATGCACGGCAGCGCAGCATGCCTTTCTGCTGGGCTGCCGTGCATCAAAAGAAAAGGACAGAGCCTCGTGATATACTATGGAACTGTCTTAACTGGGGAACAATTGAATATACCCGCCCTGACCGACGAAGGCACAGTAGGGGCTAATACCCTCGTTTGACCCTTTATAGTTCGGGGGGGTTTGTCCGTAGACCATGGGTAGTATTCAGAGGGTCCATTGGAGGAGGCGTGCGGGGGGCTTCCGTTGGGATCCGCATGCCATCTCCACTGCGACAGATACTTCAGCAGTTTTGAGGTATTGGGGTAGGGGGAGGGGGTTGGTTGGGTTGTTTATGTTGTTCATTTGCATAGGAACACTGTTATGCAGGGTTACTACTTGTACTCAGAGTGTCAATTATTTTAGGTCTTATGATCGGAGATGCTTCCACTGTCTCACTACACTGCATCATGGGTTTCTTACACCACTGCGTACTTATTGGTTGAGTCTCGTCCTGATCGTTAAAGCCCCCGGCTCTATTAATGGCAATCCCCACAGCTAGGTTGCAGGCCCCCAAGGGTGATCTTCATATTGAGTTGGAATGTTAGGGGCGCGCTTGACAAAGTAAAGAGGGGGGCCATACTCCAACAGGCCAAATGCTATAGGGCAGATATTCTGCTGCTGCAGGAGACACAAATGCTGGGGACGAAGGCACTTTGCTTCTGTAGATTTGGATACCTGCAAGTCTTTCATGCCGGATTCACAAGGGGATCCCTGGGGGTAGCCATTCTTATCCATCGCAGGGTCCCTTATAAACACTCCAAGACGTGGGTGGATACCCAGAGGCGATACATGTTCATTATGGGTACTATTTATGAGGAGCAGGTGGTACTGGGTAGTATTTATGCCCCTCCGTCCCTGACCTGGTCATTGGGTAAGTGCCTCACAACGCTATGGGCAGATATGCCAGAAGGGCTAGCAATCGTAGGGGGAGACTGGAATGATGGTATGGATACGTCGAAGGATAGGTGGAAACAGGGAGGTCAATCTATAGTGTCAGGTCTGGGCCGGATGGATCCCTGGCGTAGGGTGCACAGAGAAGAACAGGGTTACACGTATCTTTCTCCAGATTGGACTATTTATTTGTACGACTGAGTGTGGCTGGTAGGGTATGAGAGGCGGAGATTCTCCCGAGGGAACTCTCCAATCATTCCCTGGTGGCACTCGCACTACAACTAGGCCCTGCAAAACCACACTTCTGATGGTGTCTGTCTTCCTGGAATCTGCAGGACGAGAAGTATAGGGATCATATAGGACAGGCCATCAACCAGTATTTGAAGCTTAACGTATGGTCGGTGGCAACGGCTGAACCCTTATGGGAGGCCTTAAAACAACTATAAGAGGAGTAGACATATCATATTGCGCCGCGACATGTCGAACTCCGGGGGAATCACTGCGGAGATCAGAAGCCCACATTATGAATCTTGAGCGAGATAGTAGGGAGGAAGGGAGTGGTCTGGCACACCGTCAATTGCTGCTAGCAAGACAGGCACATGTAGCTTTATTGATGGACAAGGCCTGATTAGCATGGTTGGCATCCCGCAGTAGGATTTACCAGTGGGGGGACAAATCTAGCAAGCTGCTCCACCGTTTGTGCCAGGGAGCCTTGAGCGCCCTGGTTCTCCCTGGGGTGCCAGGACCTGATGGGAGGGTGCTCGGGGACCCCTCTTTGATTGCTGAGAGTTTTGCGAGTTACTTCGCGGAACTCTATGCATCGAAGGAATTCCTACCCTCTCCGGTGTGGCCCGGGCAAACCTGGACCTCCTGCTCATAGAAGAGGAACTGTCTACAGCCCTTGGAGACTTAAACTCTGGGAAAGCCTCAGGCCCTAATGGATACCCATGTGAATTTTTTAAGAGGTATTCCGCGAAATTGGGACCTCATCGGCATAGAGTAGTAGAGGAGGCGCGAACAAATGGAAGCCTCCCGCAGGACTGGCGTCATGCCGAGATAGTCGTGTTTTACAAACTGGGCCTGGCCTCCGGACCAACACGCCTCTTATCGCTTAATATAGAGGCTAAAATCTTAGCCAATGCCTTGGCCAATTGTCTCCTATCCCATATCACCTACCTGATTCATCCAGACCAGACAGGCTTCATGCCTCACAGAGCGATGCACCACAATATTCGCCGAGCACATATTGCTGTGGAAGCAATTCGGGTCTTGCATCAGCCGGCTGAACTCCTCCTAGCAGATATGGATAGGACATTCGCCTCCCTCAGCTGGACATATTTGTTTGCCCTTCTAGACATCTAAAGATTGGTCCCCGCTTCTTGTCGTATCTCAAACTACTATATACAGACCCGATGGCCTCGGTCCGCATCGCGGGTTCTGTCTCCGTTACCTTCCCTATTAGAAGGGGTACCCGCCAGGGCTGCCCGCTGTTGCCATTTTTGTTCGCTCTGGCGATAGAGCCCTTGGCGGCTTGGGTGCGGATGGATGCACAAGTGGCAGGGTTTGAGTGGACTCGGGGGCTGTCCGACCGCATTCCATTGTATGCGGATGATGTCCTGTTCTTCTTGACGGATATCAACAAGACAGGACCGAGGCTACTTTGTATTATGCATGTATTTGGGGAATCGTCAAGTCTGTTCATGAATCCCTGCAAATCCACCTTATGGGTGCTGGGGAAACAATGGGAACTGGGCACCTGGGCCTCGGCAGTACAGGTCACCACAGTAGGTGTAAAATACCTGGGAGTTTTTTTTGTCTGACTCAGCGAGTGTGTCTTGGGACCAAAACATTGTGCCGGTGTGGAAACGTGTCCGCGAAGAACTAAAGACCTGGTCCCATATGCCTCTCTCCATCCCGGGTCGATCAGCAATCTTCAAAATGGTATTGCTACCATGATTGCTATACCAACTACAGAATCACCCCTTCCCTATTTCCTTGGCGTGGTTTTGCCAGGTCAATTCGGTCCTAGGCCAGTTTTTATGGGCGGGTAAGGCATCCAGAGTGGCATTGAAGACATGTTTCCAATCAACATACTGCGGGGGGTTAGCCACCTCAGATGTACAATCGTATTATATGGCCTCGCACCTCTTGATCTTGAATGACTGGTGGTATGGAGATAGAAGTGATTCCGCATATGCGGTAGGAAGACATTACATGGGGATGCGACTGTAGGAGAGTAGGGTCTGCAATCCTATGATCACCCACATTTTTTGCTTTTGCTTCATTGGTTTACGACTTTCCCTGGCTGGGGGCCTGCCAATCAGGCCCACAGCCTAGCTGTTCTCTCTCGAAATTAACACACATGTACATTAGGTGCATCCACTAATTGGAACTGGGCCGCCATGTCAGTCCCTGTCTCAGCATACCACAGGTATCCAGGGCATCAGTGTACCCAGGGCCTACCAGGGGCTGCAGCATGTATTATGCCACCCCTGGATGGCCGCCCAAACCTGACACAACTGGCTGCACGACAGCTGGGGCAAAGTGGTGTAATCACCCGTTGCTGTAGGTGTAGTATTCCTATACCTAACCCTAGAATGGACACATGGATTCCTATCAGTCACTCCTATGGCAGGCCTTATCAATCCTGAAGGCAGAGTGCGGGGAATCATGTGGGACGGTGCTCTGGCGCGAGCTGAGCCCGTCGACGGCTTGCGGAACCAAGTCCTAATAGCCGTTCCATTGTGACGCGGGCCAACTACTTTAAAATGCATTATAATCCTTGCGGTTATTTGCTAACTTTGGCATCGCATCACCTACACATGTCGAGTAAGGTGTCATACGAATTGGAATACGAACCCCTCGCCAATTCTGGCGACGGGGTTAGCATTCCCCCCTTTTAGAGGGGCACGACATGGAAGTAACCTTGAACCCCGGTTAAAAGTTGACTCAAGCCTCAGCATCACAAAATGGATGCTGCCACCAGACACAAGTCTGACCTCCTGCTGCTGGGAGACCTTCCAGCGAGGGGAGCTTGGACAAAGGGTTTCCTGTCGAGGGCGGTGTTAGCACCATCCCAGACAGGGTTTGTGTATCCCAGGTAGGCAGGGCTGAAAGGAAGGTGATTGCAAGTAGCACCCCGGTGCTCACTGTGCATTGCCCGGCTCAAACCAGTTTCGGGGGCAACCCTGCCCCTGATCTGGGGCGAAGCCGGACAAAGGATAGGGGTGTAACCACCCCCCTCCTGGCCCCACCCATAGGTAGGACCTAGTCACGGGCCAGCCCCTTTTCTTAGAATAAAGGTAGGAGCGAGTCCCCTTCCCAAATTGGATAATTCTGAATCTTGAACTACTTTCCACGAAAGGAACTCTTGACTATTTCTGAAGACTCTCCCTTGTGGCTAAGGAGTAGCCACCCTGCACCAGCAGGCACCACCTAAGCGCTTGCGGTTTGCTGCACGTCTCTCCCACGGATCAAGACTGCCCAGCTCGACGAGACCCAGGTTCCCTGCCATCTCTGACCTCTACCTACATCATCAGCCCAGCTGAGATTCGTAGGTGTGACGAGACCTGCGGGACCGGCCATCTTCAGAACCTGCACGACGCTTATCTAGCACGCCCACCGAGGGACCCTCGAGTGAGTGCACCTAGGGTTTGAGAAGCCCTAACCCTGAGCAGCTCCAGCACCGAAGTCTGCCTCCCCAGCATCCACGAGATCTGCGTGGCGGCCCTTCCGCTCCTTGCTGTTCACCGCGTTGTCCGACCACTCGCCGACCGGCTTGTGGCCCTCTTCACGACGCACCACGATAGTTTGTTTTCATCACTGGTCTGGTTGCTCCAGACTGGCCCTTGCTCCCCTTCAACAGAGGAGTACCTCGGACCCTCCTGGTCCACTCCAGACGCCATCTTGACTCCACCGCGTGGGTTTGCCACTGCCAAGACCTGCTGCCCCACTCCTGGGTCCAGCATCATCGACAGCAGACGCCTTCGTGGAACAGCTCGCCCTCCATCCTGGTCGTCGCCGCGCCTCCTGGTCCGAGGAACAGCCGAGTCCGACGTCATCCACTCACCTGGTCGAGGTGACTTCAGCCGGTGCCTTCCGGGTACCCACACGATCGCTGGCTAGCGGTTGAGAACTGAGTCCCCTCTGCTTTCAGGTTTCCTTCATCACCGATCCAGGCTTGGATCTCGCTGAACATCGACACTGGTCGCCTGCCAGCAACTTCTTCTTTCAGGCTCCTGAGACTACAACGAGGACTCCCGACATCTTGCCGAACCCCACGCAGCCGCAGCCTCTGGGCTAGGTAACTCGAGCATTTTGGTGCTCCATCGCAGGTTCGCTCTACGAGTGTCCAGTTCATTTTCGTTTAGTCCCACTGATCGGATCACTCCGGAATCAGTAACTCCAGACTCTAACCATTCGCATTTCACTGTTAGTGTAGATGGTTTCTCGTGCCCTCGGGCATTTGTGTAAATTGTGCAACTGAAGTATTTTCATAAGAGTTTTGTAGTGTGCTTAGCTCCCTGACTCATAAAGAGCCAGGGTAGTCTTGTTATAAATAAATATCCTTTAATTTCATAACAACTTGTGTGGTGTCCTTTCACTTGACGTTCAAGGGGTATATGTGATGGTAAACAGCTGGCTTAACACGCCCTCTAGAGTTTAGCCTAAAGACTGCTCGTATCCACGCTACTAGGATAGCTGGTCTATACGGTTGACTTACAACCAATCATCAATAAGGGTCGTTTGGAATGATACACAGTGATCACTAGAATAGTGAGCACTACATATCAGGCCAACTTCTCACAGCGACCATACACACTATTCTATATTCCGCTTCTCGGCGTAGGGCTCTACCGTTGGCCACGAGGATAGTCTTCCAGGTGTGGAGGCAGGCTCTACGAACTATGGGATGGTGGGGCAGATTGACAAAGGAAACGCCACTGTGGTCCAATGGGGGTGTGCCTCAACTAGCAGCCTTAGCCGATTTCCGAGGTTGGGACAATATAGGGTTCTCCACCCTGGGAGATGTGATGCGGGGCACAGTCCTGAAGTCTTTTCAAGATCTTCAGCAAGAATACCAGATGCCAAAGACACAGTTCTTTTGGTACCTCCAATTTCGGCATGCCATACTCCCTAGTGTTACAGGACTGAATTCAGCCCTATTGAAGCGAAACTGTTCATGGGAGACCTACAAGACCACAAAATATCCAAAATCCACCAATCACTAGTAACGAATAACCCCACCACACTTGATAAACTTAGGATGGCATGGGAGGAAGATCTTGGCCCACTAGACGGAGGCGATTGGAACGAAGCGCTAGCATACCCTCGAGGGGCTGCGATTGCAATTCGGCTCCGACTAGTTCAATTTAACTACCTACATAGAGTGTATTTTACTCGAGTCAGGTTGTGGAGGGTGGTCCTGGTGGCATCCCCAACGTGTCTGGGATGCGGTCGGGAAGATGGCACCTTACTCCATACAGTGTGGCAGTGTACAGCTCTCGCAAGGTTCTGGCGGGGGTATTGGCTGTTTGACGGAGATGTTGGGGTGGGAGCTCCCTTCCTCACCTAAATTAGTACTTCTACATATCATGGAAGGGATTGGCGGGAATATTTATAAACATCATCTACTGTTATTGGGCCTTGTACTTGCAAAACGAGATATTGCGCGTAACTGGAAGGTTGAGGCCCCACCTTCCTTAGTTGCATGGAAAAACGGTCTTGACTTTAACATGGGGTTGGAGACACCCATCTTTAAAGTACGGGGTTGCCCGCAAAAACATCCGAAGATCTGGAAGCGGTGGGCGGTATATAGAGGCCTATACTTAGAGCCCATTCCATCTAGGGATGATACAGTATAGCAATGATAGCACATGACTGAGATACATGAGACAGGTGGGTAAAGGGGAATTGTTCCTTAGCGAATTGGAGTGTAAGTGGTGCTTGAGATGCAATATTATGACAGTGCAATGGGGGGAGTTCTATGGGGTACATTTGGTTGTTTTTCCTATTCATGTTAAAACAGGGGAAAGTATATACCTGAAATGTCAATGCTATTCTGTTGTACTTTAAACTGTAGCAGATGACCTCTGGTTTGCAGGGCTCTGCATTGTATGTGTTAACTGACGCAATCAAATATGTTTATAAAAAAATTTAAAAAATAAAAAGACAGGAATGTGCCGTTTCTACAAGATATAGCACATTCCTGTCCTTTTCCCCTGCTCTGGCGCACAAACAGCCGCTGTGCACTAGCTCAGGCACCCCTGTCTCACATTGCTCGGGTGCCTGCGTTGCAGGAAAGATTGTTTTTGTCCAGGAAGGGACACCTTCCTGGACAAAAACAATGATTTGTAGCATTTTCCTCTTTCTATGTGTGCTGCAGAATGCAGCACGCATAAAAAGAGGAAAAATGAGACGAAACAAATGTATTCCTCCTCACTGCTCCACTCCGCTGCCTCCCCTGGGGAGGTGTAGGAATCTGACGCATTCCCTGGTTGACGATTCCTCATGAATCTGGGCATGCTTCAGATTCCATGGGTGTTACGGGGGAACAGCAACACCCATGGATTACCCCTTTCACGCAGTGTTCTGCGTGAAAGGAGCACATATTTACAAGGCCATGAAAAGCCACGTAAACTGGCTTTGAGTGGCCTTGTAAATATTCTGCGGCCCATTGCCCCAACGGAGCGTCAAAAAAGTGACACTCCGGCAACGCAAAAGTGCGGCTAGCGCCTCATAAATGAGGCCCACGCTGCACAACTCTCTCAAACGTGTGGGTCCTGCCCAACTGCATTTTTCAAAGAGACTTCCTTGGTCTAAAAAGCTTTCTCTCAATCTAACCCCTACCGCCGTCCTCCAGCTTGAATGAAGTCCCACTTCCCGACTCCCACTAGTCAGTGGTCAATA
Source organism: Triturus cristatus (assembly GCF_964204655.1). NCBI lineage: Eukaryota > Metazoa > Chordata > Amphibia > Caudata > Salamandridae > Triturus > Triturus cristatus. Next base: position 798,977,333 of record NC_140594.1, read on the forward strand.
CCACCCCTTATGAAGAGTATGGTGTCAATGTCTTCCTGTGTGGTTGCTAGTCACTCAAGAGGCCAGGGTGACTTCTCCTCCGTGGAGCTCTCTGGCCTTTTAACGTTACTGCTGCACTTAGCAAAATGGCTGAAAGGCGACATGCGGGCGTTGTCAAACACACCAGAAAGAATGATAAAACATGTAAATAAATTACAAGCAGTCTTCACAATTACGAAAGAAAACAATGACAGGTTTCCTATACAATACTGCTGGTGGCTTGCACAGGGGCTTAGGCACGTAATTGATGCCTTCTTTGCTTTTTTTTTCATTCCTGTTTCTAAATCTGCCATCACCATTTACAAAAAAAAAGACACCATTCACTTTCAGACGAACCAGCCCTGACACGGTAATGGGATACGCACTCTACAGCTCTGCTAAACCAATAGATCTCCAGCTGACGGCTCAGCAAACGGACTCCGTTTACCATGTCAATATCAAAGCAAAGTCGTTTTAGTCTTCCTTGCAGTCCTTAACGGGCCCCAATTGCCTGCCAGGCTGCGCTGCCGATGCGCAGTGAAAGCTGTCAATAGGCTTGTCAATACAGACACGGGGATATTGATCTGCGCTGCCATTTAGGGGTCATCAATCAATGACTCCTCTTGCCAAGAGATGTAGAAAATGATAGCTCACAAATAACGGTAGCGAAGTGAGCCTCCCGCAGGACGAATCACACAGGCTCAATTTTCCCACCCCTGCTGATTGTCAATTTCCTTCAGTCTGAGGAGCAGGGGAATCGAGTGTTTGGCTCAAAACATTTCAAAGACAGAAAAACAGCAGCCGCAATTGAACCGCAGGCTCGCACCGAAAACTGCCTGATGAGGAGCTATGAAGACGCCGGGGAGCAGAGGCGGGACAGATTAGACGTGTCCTTGCACAATAACAGGCCCTGCTGTCTCCCGCAATGCGCATGTGTTATAAGTAATGGTGGCGGCTTCCCCAGGCCTAGAGGCAGTGCTTTAAATGGGAAAACATAAGTGCAGGTACTCATTAAAATGAGCTACAGGTGTAGTGAGGGGCGGGGCTAAAGGCCAGACATGACGATACTTAACGACGTCTATATTAGTTGCAGCACAAACCAAAACACATGAGAAATGTGTTTATATAAACAAAGCAAGTTAACTTATTACACACAATGAAAGAGAAAAGCAATAATATGTTAACATTTCCTTTTTTTTTGTTGCAATAGTTGCACCTTTTTAATGTCATACTGGTAACTGCTGTGTGGCACAATACTATATATTTTTGAGCATGCGAGTGGGAAGACACTGAAAATACCCCCATTTTGAACAAAAGATCTTATGGCACCAAGCAAATGAAGCAAACAATCATGACCCTCCCCAGAAGAAATCTCTTGTCTCTTCCATCAATCTATCCATTCATCCTTTCATCCTACCATTTACCTGCTGATGTCCACCATTTAACCTTTACATTCTATTGTCTATTCAGTCTTTCATCAATCATTCAGTTTTTCACCATTCCGTCTATCCACCGTTCATATCCAAACCTATCCATCCATCTCCAAACCTATCCATTCATCCTTTCACTCATCCATCTCTTTATCCACATTTTCCCTCATCCATCAATCCATTCGCTCATCCATCCATCAACCCTTTCACTCTTTTATTCCATCCACCTTTTCATTCCATCCACCCTTTCACTCAATCCCTCCTTTCACTCATCCATCATCCACCCTTTCATTCATCCATCCAAACCTTCACTTATCCACCCATCATCCGCCCTTTTAGCCAATCATCCACCCTCTTTCACCCATGCATGCTTTCACTCATCCATCCATCTATTCATCCATACATCCACCCTTGCTCACTCATCCATCCACTCACTCACCCACCCACCAACCCTTTTTTTCGTTATTTATGAATCTTTGTCGCCGAGCAGACATGTACACACAAAATACCACCCATTTTCTTTAAAATACCTCCTGAGAGTGTCTTGATTCTCTCTCTTTCTCTCACTTTTACAAAAACAGGAATACAAATGCAGGCAAACACACAAACATAGCAGACACGCAAGGGCAGAGATGACATGAGCACCAGTTACATTACAGAAAGTCACATTAATTTTTGTTTTAGGCCTAGGACAATTAAGTCATTTGCTCAGAATCACAGGATGTTGAGCTGAAGCTGGGACTCAAATCTATTTTCATAGTTCCTTGTTAGGCAGCTCTGACCGGCCCTAACATTACATCCTCTCAATTTTTCTATCTGGGAAAGATGCCTCACAGCTTATGCAAACATAAACCCCCCACCAAGGCCTGAAAGACACTGGAGGGAAGGTGCTAACAACAGGCACACAGCATAGCCAATTCACTAACTCTCCCCCTTTCCCAGGAAACTATAGCTTCAGGGCGCTAGCCTGGACAGGGAGCAGGGAAGAAAAGCAGAGAGACCCTTAGGCACCATCCCATCGCCCAATGTCCGCCTTCCCAATCCGATGCTAGGTAGCATGTAATACCCCCTCCTCCCCCTCCCGCAGACTCGTACTGAGAGGTGCATTCATCTCAGGTGTCATGCTGTAATTAGATTTGTGGGGTAGGGGATAGGCTCACAGTCCCACACCTACAGTGTGATTGACTGGGCAGGGTCTGATTGGACCCTTAACTTTTATTCACAGAGGGCCACAGGGCATTCACAACCCTAAACAGCCCTTAAGTGATGCTAATGAACCGCTGCTGGATTGGTCAGCAGCGGCTCCATTCAGAGGCATACACTGCCCCTCCCTCCATTCTGCCTTCTCTTTATCAGCAGCAGCCGAGCAGAGCACTTTCTGCGCAGCACAGTCTCCAGTGCCAGCCTGCACTGGAGTATCTGAGTACCGGTACTGTCCTTGGTGAAGGAAAAGATCCGGTACTCAAAGGGAGAAAAATAAAAAGTGGCGGTACTCCGTACCGGTGAGTACCGGCCCATTTAAAGCACTGCCTAGAGGATGCAAATGAAATACGTCACACTGCTTGTGCGTGCCACGTTAGCCCTAAACGGAGGCTGGTACATGTAGAGTCAAAGCCCTGCTCCAGCGCATACACGCCAAAGAAGAAAGTGAAGGCTCTACAGAGAAGCACATTCAAAATGCCTGGTGAGACTTTTTATTTATTTTATTT